>NC_090937.1:784505898-787005898 GCF_040938575.1 Ambystoma mexicanum | reverse complement strand
CAATAGTTCTCTAGCGTCCTTTTAATACTCACAATCCCCTGGGATTTTAAGATTTTTGGACAGTCACGGTTCACGGTTCTGGTCAATGGATTGGATCTATCAAGGAAAGACAGCACATCAGGCGTGGGATGGATCAGCTGGGCCCGGTCACTGGAACTGCACAGGATCTGCCCTTCTTGTTTCTAGGTATTTCAAATCAGCAGGATAGCGAGTTGATCAGGCAAGCCTTATGGTAGCAAGACAGATAGTTTCAGGATGCTAGTTTCAGGATGCTTTCCCACATCACAGCGCTTCACTGGGTTGTAAGGATTATTTTGAGGATTGAGGCCTAACTGAAAATGGTTCAGCTACTGCTTGGCCTGGTCCTTGGCATCTGGATCTGGAAGGATGTTGAATGCTGGATGTTGAATGCTGGATCAGAGTGATTCGCTGGAATCAAAAGAGTGAGACCCTATGAGTTGTCAGCTGTCTCTATGTATCCTTTTAAATGACATCACAAAAATGGGTGTATGGGCCGGCTTAACTAAACTCGCCCCTGTGGACTGGGATTGGATCAGAGCCTCCTCTCTGCCTTGCATCTGAGTGATTGGCTCAAACACAGGTGATGTTAAGTTTATGGTTTGATTTTTACAATCCTTAGACACCTCTCCTAGCCACTAGTATCAAAATTGAATTTTGTCATAAATACATATTTATACATTTGTAACCTCTACAAAAATCACACACAAGGATTCCATATTTTATGTAGTATCTGTTCATCAAAATCCTGCAGCTGTGAGATCTTGTTTTGCCTTTCTGCAGCATTTTGTCCATTTCTCTATGAAAACATTTTTCAAACTTTCTCCAAATTTCCACAAATATGTGTGTTTATCATAGGGATGTTTGTGTAAAGTTTAACAACTCTAGCATAAATACAGTTCCCATAAAATCACATATATCACCATTCCTGTTCAGAATATGCTACACAGTTCCACCACATTTTGAAATGTAGTGCCAAAACTTAGACTAACAAACGTGCCCTTTTTATGTTTTGCACCATTTCTGATAATAGGTAGTGAGTCTCTAAAAAATGTTCATTACATGTTCTTAGCAGCAAATGGTCCACCTTTTGTCTCTCTCTGGAGCTCAGGGAGTAGCCCCCACCTTTGGGAACCTTCTGCAAGCCAAGTTTAGAACCTCTTCACACATCAATTTCGTGGCCTGGAGAATCTGCCATTGTTCTTAGAGTTAAACCTGTGGGATCAAACACAACTGAAATCTGTGTTTTTTTCAGCAACAATCCTTTTATATTTGCTAATCCGGCATACTTTTAGTTTAAATAACTTTAAAGCTTAATCAGGAGAGCCCATTTGACAGGAACTGTCATTCACATGTTGCCCAGAGTGCTGCACTCATATTTGTGACAGAAACTGTCATTCACAGGCAATCCAGTTTTGCTGAGGAGGTTTT
Source organism: Ambystoma mexicanum (assembly GCF_040938575.1). NCBI lineage: Eukaryota > Metazoa > Chordata > Amphibia > Caudata > Ambystomatidae > Ambystoma > Ambystoma mexicanum. The sequence continues at coordinate 787,004,449 of NC_090937.1, read as the reverse complement.
GCTCTTAACATTTCAGGACTTTGTGCATTCACAGTGCTTGCTTAGGTTAAATGGATTTTAGCACCAAGCAAGATTTTGAGTGTTGAGAAGTGTTGTGTACAGGCATTTTGGAGTTTTAGCAGCAAAGTAAATGTCATTTACAGGCAAATTCTGGAGTTTCACTTGCAAAGCGCTGCGACTCCCTCTGCACTCTATGTTTATTTGGCATGGAGCCCACTGGCCCTTTTCCTGCAGCGGGTGCTCTTTTCCACCACACATGCACCATGGGTGGCAGGTTGTGTAGCCATCTTTTTGTGTGTTGAAAAATGTGGTTTTGGAGGTTTTGCTGCGCACAAACGTTTTGCCGCCATTTTTGCTTTTTCTTGCACCATAGAAAGCAGAGCGATGCCTCATAGTATAGCGGAGTGGGTCAATGCATCCCACAACACACATTGCAAACACAGAAAATAACCATTCTGATAAGTCACTAAGTCTCAGAAGGAAGTGCTCATGTAGGTTTGTGCTAACATACACCACACATGGGCCAATCTACCTCTGATGAAGGTCATCCACTTCTCCAAGACGTCAGCACCACTGTTGTAAACACCATCAGACGCAATGGCCCTATGAAAACATTCACCCAAAAGGCCATTAACTTCATACCAATAATGAAAAGGTCAGAAATAGCAAGGGAGGGCACCATTTTTGGCAATGAATGGCAATGGTGTGGATGGGATGGAGGGAGACAGAGGTATTAAAAAGAAAACGTAGGGAACTCAAGTGATGATTTAGGATCATGGGATCTGGTTGTGGGTCCTCCTCAGGAATTGCTGCCCACTTAGGAATTGGCCTTTTGCACCTGTGTGTTTCCTGTTTGAGGCCTGGCTGAGAGATACACAATGATAGCACATTAAAGAAATCCAAGGGGCAGGGCTAAGCAGGTGTGTTTGGCAGAGGTCGTATGACTGAAATAGCTGACCAACTATGCAAAGCACCTTGGTTCGAACAATGACAGACACTTCTCCTTCAAGGAGCATATGTGAAGGATTGGACATAATGCATTGCAACAACTTTCAGTCATAAGTCGTAAGGACAATCAAGTCTCTTATCTCTGCAAAATACAGCAGATCTGCTGTCCAAGATATGTTCCACTCCCACCTGGATGGTGCCAATGTCCAGCTGGAAGGTCTTCTGGCCTGGCACCCCTGACATGTGTCCTGCAACATGCAGCATTGTACCTCAAACAACAATGCAATTCAGACCACATCACCACCCTCTGTGAAGGCCTCATGAAGTAGTCACAGACAACTGAATAGAATGTTGAAATACAAATGTTTACTAACTAAAAAAGGGTTGGAGAAAGACCTAACATGCTCTAAAATAAGGTGGGATTTAAAAACAAATATCTGTCTGTGTCCAAAACCAATACTTGTCCTCACATATAATTTTATTTTTTTTATCGGTTTTTATAACGCGCTTAATACTGTATTTGAGTTTGGTTTCTAAGCCAGGGTCCAGGAATGGAACCTCTTTTTCTCTTCGTGGTCTTGCTTCCAGGACCAGCGCGTTGCTCCTATGCTATCCTCCGTTCACAATGCATACAATGTGTGGGGATATCAGCATCAAATGAGAAGCGTTCAACTAAATGTTCAGAGCTTCGTCCAGCTCTTAGATGGAAAAGGGGTTTCCCTTCCCCAAGGTTCAAATAGTTCACATAATGAGGGGTTCCCTTCTCCAAGCTTTCAAGTCTTCCAATGTTAAAAATAACACAATTCCTTAAGATACTCAATGCTCCAAAATAACACAATTCCTTGGTATATTTCCCAGCTCTTTAGGTTTGGTTACCTTTCACGAACTTTTAATTTTCTGTTCATCAATCCCACTTAACACAGGTTTTCCTTCACTCAATCACAAAGTGGCGTTCCTTATGTGGGTGTTTTTGATCTAGGTGCAGTGGTCAGACCACACGTTCCACCCATTACAGGTCATGCAACCGACACACCATGGCTCAGTTTCATAGGTATCTTGACACAGTTCTAGCTTCATAGCAAGGCTTGACTCAGTATTCTTCCAAGTGCTCTTGAAGATTTATTATTGCTTATGTTGTCACCATTCACAGTAGCTCTCACTTGCAAGACCAGCACAAGCTTCCCGGTACACTCTCCTGCTAAGAAACTCAGTTACTGTTCTTTTGCATAAGCCATCATAAGCTTCTCAGTACACTCTCCTGCTACAAAACAAACACCTTGCACCCTTTTGCCAGGTTTCTCTTGCATCCAGGCATCGATGGCTTCCTCGCTTCCCCACTGCTTACTTCAGAGCTCTAGTAAACTTTAGCCGCAGTCCTGCAATGGTGAGCGTTCTATAGTCTCTTGGATAACAGACAATCTAGTTTTGTTAGGAGTGTAGGCAGCAGCTTAAAACTGTTTTTTTATAGACCTTGAACATGCTTTTGACAGCATTTCCAGAGAGACGCTTTGGGAAAAATGATCTTTGTGGGAGAGCCCTAAGAACCTCTTGGAAGCAATCCATGTATTCTTCCATGGCAATACAGATCAGATTGTCAACCGAGGGTCCCCTCTCAGAAAAAGATTCACACTTTCAGAGAACTGAAACAAGGCAGCCCCCTGGCGCCTGCATTATTGAATATATATCTATCAGACATGGCAGTGAGCCAGGTGAGGGTTAAAGCCTTTCCCCCAAAGATATAAGACCATCCAGTCCCTTGAATAATGCACGCCGACGATCTGGTCATGATTGACCACCAATTGGAGTGCAACGTAGACTAAATCAGCTGGTAGCCTACTTCAAATTAGTACTTGGCACGCTCTGCCCATGGGAAATACTAATGTGGATTGGCTCTTTTCCGAGCCATACCACAGGGTATTCCCGTGGGCATAAGAGCGTGCCAGCGTTTGTTCCTGGCGGGGGCGTGGCAGCCCCTTAGCCAATGAGGAGGCTCGAAACAGGGCAATCCCTGCTCCGAGTTTCCCCAAGGCTGGAGGCTGCCTTCGTCCCCTGCCCGGGACTCAGGTACGTTTTTTATTCCCTCCACCCCCCTCCCCTGCAAACTATCCCCTGCCTGCCCTCCCAACCCCACTTACCTTCTTTTTTCTTTTTCTCTGGAGCGAATGTGCTGGGAACACTTCTGTTCCCAGTGCGTCCTCTCCCGATTGCCGCCAGTGCAAGGGAAAATGGACTACATGTTCCCTTTACTGGCGGGCATTTTATTTGACATTATTTTATTTGTTTTCTGTTTTGAAACGTGGCAGCGTTTCAGAACAGAAAAGAAATGCCTTTAGTACACCGGTGTAATGGGCATGGGTACTAATGGCTATAAGACCATCGGCGGCGGCCAAATACCGCCCATTGTAATGCCCCCAGGGCTTCATTAAGGCGCTCGCTACGCTCAAGCCTGTAACTACGGCACCAGGGGCATTACCTAGGGTGGTATTGGCCCGCCGCCGAGGGTCTTATTGCCACATCAAATGGCCTTCAGATAAATGTTAAAATATAATAATAATGGTTCTATCGACTGCCTGTAGAAAAAAGAGGACTGCTTTTAGGTGGTTTGTGGGAAAGGAAACACCTGACTATGTAGATACAATGACATATCTGGAAGTGTCTATTAATTCCAGTGTGATTGAGAAGCAATGGATGGAGGTAGTAAGATTAAAATGTAAAAGATTAACTATGCAAGCAGTAATTCTTCATAAAAGATTTGTGAAGTTCTCAAAAACCCCAGTTATAATCTTCTACAAGCAGAAGGTGGTCTCAATCCTGACAAATAGAGCTGAAGCAGCAGTGAATGTGCCTGCCATCTTCTGGGAGGGGATGGAGGAGTATTACTGGAAAAGGGTCCTTCGCCTCCTGAACTACTTGCTGATTTCTGATGAGCCCCTCTCACCCATTGCACCGGCTCACGCTCTCTATACCTTCCAGCATCTTGGGAATGTGCCTTCTTGCCATCTCGGTTTCTGCCCTGGAACTCTCCTTTGCACTCTTCTCCATGCTTCTCTCCATGCTTCTCCCTGTGCTCCTCAGCTGAGACTGATTTAAAGTTCCCGGCTCCATGATAATGAGTTGAACAACTTGACTGCTCACATTCCTTTTTCCAGTCTGTCTTCTGTGTTTATGGTGGCCTCCTCGTTTTAGTAGCTAAGTGGTATTCGTGTGAGTAAGAATTCAAAAAGAGAGGTTGTATGGTGCTAGCGTGTCTTTTACTCATCCCAGCACCTGACTGGGATTTACTGGGGGATGATTTCTGTAAATGATAGCTTCGGGACTTGAAATAACCTACAAAGGACTGGCCGATATTGTATTAATTAGAGAAGGGAAATGGGGGATATTGCATCTCACCTAAGGGTGCCTAGTCCCCACTCCCCAAGTCTCCTCCACCCAGGTGATCTCTTCATATCCACCCGCAAGGTCAGGATCCAAGAGCGATGACCTTTTGCTGGCCACCTGGGAGGAGGATATATTGGGGAAAGAAGTGAGGGCTGTCAAGACCGGTAGGGGGGTCTGTACTTCCGCTCTCTATATGGTAGAGGGGAGGCACAGAGGACCCCAGCCAAGATTCTCTAATATGGTAACGATGGACGAGCAATCAAGGCCTAGCTTCTCAGGAGGTGATGCAGGCTGGTTCTTAAGTACAGTGTATCCCCAAGCCCCCACAAAGGAATGTCCACACACTGTATTACTGAAAACACAGTCTTTATATAATTAATATTCAAGGGTTATGTACACTTATCACAATAACGCACTTTGTGCTCAGGAAAATCAGCAATGGTAAATATCTACAATTCTAAAGTGGTACCACTAATATTAGACCTCATTAAAGTGCATTCACAATACTGTTAAAATGGCACACAGATCAATAAGAAGGAAACCAGCAATAGAGAGAGGAGAGATAACAGAGGGTTGAAACAATAGGCAGAATACTGGCCCCTACCACTGGACACAGTTCTGTGTGGAGATCCCCCCACCTGGGCAACCTGTAAAATAAAGAGATATAACACCAGCCCAGTCCATATATTGTTCAATAGTCTATTTCTCTCCTATAATGTTTTTACCCCCCCAATGTACCTGGTGGAGTCGAGTTCTTCGAAGAGGCGTCGACAGATCCTTCTTGAATGACCCCCTTTAAAGCAGGAGTCACGGATCGTCGAGAGGCGTCGAGAAGCGTCGAGGAACTCGGTGTTCGGTGTCGGGGAATCGACGGCCCTTCTTGAATGCCTTCCCTTTCAAGCGGGAGACACGGGGCGTCGAACGTCCGACAACAAACAAGGTAGAACGGCGTCGATGAGGCGGCAGGCTTCGATCCGAGCGGTGCTCGTCGGCGTCGAGACGTCGGCGTCCTGCGAGGAAGAGGCGTGCGGGGCACCTCGGCGACACTAGTTCTGGACCGCAAAGATTGTGGGTGACGGTGGCCCAGCAAGGGCGTCGAGTCGCTCGAGTCTTTGGGGTCGTGAGGTGGCGGGAAACCCACCGGCGGATTCTCCTCGGCGCGTTGGTCGTCCTCGACTTTCTCCGGCGGGACAAAGCGGCCGACGATGCGGACGAGGGAGTCCTTCAAGGCAAATGTTCTTAGGCAAGGAGCGGACGGCTCCGGTCGTCGGCGGCACGGCGTCAAGTGGTTCCCACGGCGGGGCAACACAACTTCGACGGGCCTCCAGCGGTTACACAGACCTGCGAACCCTGGTCGACGGCAATGGACTTCGACAGCGTCGATGTCCGGGTGCTTCACTTCGATCTCCTCGGCGGTCCCGTCTCGGGTCGGCAGCCTTTCGAGGGTCTGACTTCCAGGGCGCTTTGGCGAAGATTCAGCGGTGCTCGATGGTCCCTCGGAGCACGGGAAGAGGGCGCCTTACCAGGTCCTCTCTCGGGTCAGTCCTCGACGATTTCGACAACCTTCAGTTCCGTCGAAGCAAATGCCACAGCAAGTCTTCTTCTTCCAGCTGGACGTCGAGGATCAGCAAATCCAGTTACTCTTGAGTGGAGACTCAGCTTCTGAATGCTTCTGAACAATTTCCAGTGGTGAGAGGTCCCCAGATATACTATTCTGTCTCTCATCCACACTGCTGGCACACACACAGCAGCCAATCACACAGAAGGGCATTCATGCAGTCAGTCAGCCAATCAGGCACACAGTGCATTCAGGCCACACTCCTCCCTTTCAGACACTCACAACAAGGAATGTGGATTGGGACAAGTACCCAGCCATTCAACACTACACACTGCATTCAGGCCAGTTTCGGGCAGGGCTGTCTCAGTCTTTGTCTCTCATGCCAGAAACCAGACAACCACAACAAGGAGTGTATATTGGTCACACACTCCATTCACCCAGGTCCCACCCACAGGAGGTACCCATAACATACAGTCACTGGGAAGGCTCCAGTCAGTCTAGCTGGGCCTTCACAACAACACCATATATGGAACTTCCACCCAACAGCCAGCCAGGGGGAAGGGACAGAGCCAGGGCTTCCCAGGACTTTGGGAAAAACAAGACAACAGGCAATAGAAAGCAAGAGGCCACAGGGGCCATCTTGTTTCTATCAGGAATCAACTGATCCCAATGGCAGGGCCTGGGTATCCCGAAATGGAGGACACCCAGAGCACCTGTCAAGTTTAGCATGGAGCTGCCACCAGCCCATACCCTGCTCTGTGGGCCACCCACAGGTGCCCAAAAACATACACTAGGGGCACAGGGTTGTACCCCTACCCATGGGTGCCATAAGGGTATCCCATGGGTCTGTTCACCAAACCAAAAGAGAGCTGCACTGCCAGGAGTCCCTCATGGACTCCTGGGCAGAAAACATGACAGAACACACGGTAAAAACAGAAAAAGGACAAGGATTCAGAGGCCCTGTCCCTCAGATGCATTTCCGGCATCACAGTCGCCCCCCCCAGACTGAGGTGGAGGGTGCCTAATCTCCCACGGGATAGACACCCTCATCCAGACGGTCAACATACCTTCTGGAAAGGCCATCTGCATTATCGTGACTCTTCCCTGGTCTGTGCTCTATGGTGAAGTCTAGCCCTTGTAGGCTAATCGACCACCTGAGCAATTTCGGATTCTCACCCTTCATCTGCATAAGCCACTTCAGGGGCTTATGATCTGTTTGGACCTTGAAGGTGGACCCCGTAAGGTAGGGCCTAAAACGCCTAAGGCTCCAAACTATACTAAAACATTCCTTTTCAACAGTAGCCCACCTAAGTTCTCTACCCTTGAGTTGTCTACTGATGAATATGATAGGATGTTCTCTCCCTTTGTCATCTAACTGGGACAAGACAGCTCCAATTCCGGTGTCGCAGGCATCCGTCTGGACGATAAAGGGTCGGCTGTAGTCAGGCGCACTCAACACAGGTGCCCTACACAGACTTTCTTTCAAGCCATCAAAGGCCCTCTGACAGTCTTCAGTCCAATTAACCTTCCTAGGCTGTTTGGGTGAAGTTAGAGCTGTCAGGGGTGCAGCTATGGTTCCATAGTCTGCCATGAAATTGCGATAGTACCCAGTGAGGCCCAAAAAGGCTCTCACCTGGGTTTGAGTAGTGGGCGTCTCCCAGTTCTGTACGTCCTGTACTTTACTGGAGAGAGGTTGGATTTGACCCCCTCCTACCTCATGACCAAGATAGGTAACTTTCCCCTGAGCTATCTGGCACTTGGTGGCCTTGATAGTGAGGTTAGCCCTTTTCAAGGCCTGCAACACCTTATCCAGATGTGTCAAATGCTCTTCCCAGGTGGAACTGTAGACGGCAATGTCGTCTAAGTAAGCCACACAAAAGGCTTCCAGCCCACTGAGCGCATGGTTGACCAATCTCTGGAAGGTGGCAGGGGCATTCTTCAACCCAAAGGGCATGACCCTAAACTGGTAGAGTCCCTCAGGTGTGGAGAATGCCGTCTTTTCCTTGGCATGGTCCGTCAGAGCTATTTGCCAATAGCCTGAGGTAAGGTCAAAGGTGCTCACAAATTTGGCAGCACCTATAGTGTCCACGAGCTCATCAGCCCTGGGCAATGGGTGCGCGTCAGTTTTGGTGACGGCATTGACTCCTCGGTAGTCCACACAGAACCTCCAATCCTTGGTACCCGCCGGGGAACTTGCCTTGGGGACAAGGACCACTGGACTGGACCAGGGACTGGTGGAGGGTTCAATAACACCCAGATCCAACATCTTGGCGACCTCAGCCTGGATGTGGTTTTTGACGGTATCTGACATACGATAGCTCCTGCTTTTGACAGGCACACTGTCACCAGTGTCAATTTCGTGCTTACACCACGGTGTAAGGCCCGGTGTCAGTGAAAACAGAGGGGCATACTGCTGGAGCAAAGCCCGGCAGGCCCTCTGCTGCTCTGTTGTCAAATCGGGAGAGAGTTGTACTCCCTCCACTGAGCCATCCTGAGGGTTGCTATGCAGCAAATCAGGAAGGGGCTCACTCTCATCCTCTTCTTGCCCTGAAGCTAGCAAGAGACATGAGACCTCTGCTCGCCTGTGGAAAGGCTTGAGCCTGTTGACATGGAATACCTGGGGGGCTACCCCAGAGGCTCCCATGTCCACCAGATAATTGACTTCGCCCATCTTGGAGATGATCCTGAAGGGTCCAGTCCACTTGTCTGCCAAAGCTCTAGGCTTGGTAGGCTCCATCACAAGGATTTCCTGTCCCGGAGTCCAATCCACTTGCGAAGCTTTCAGGTCATGCCAGTACTTATTCAATTCCTGGCTGGCCTTGAGATTTGCTGTTGCCTGACCCATCATTTGTGTCATCCTCCGCCTGAGGCCTAACACATAGTCCCCCACTTGCTTGGCGGGACCTGGAGGGGTGGCTTCCAAGCCTTCTCGGATCAAGGCGAGGGGCCCCCTCACGGGATGTCCAAAGAGTAACTCAAAGGGGCTGAAACCAACACCCTCTTGAGGTACCTCTCTGTAAGCAAACAGCAGGCATGGCAGGAGGAGATCCCATTTCCTCCTTAGGGGCTCTTCCAAAGCACCTAGCATGCCCTTGAGAGTTTTGTTAAATCTCTCAACCAGACCATTGGTCTGGGGGTGGTAAGAGGTGGAGAACTTGTAGGTTACCCCGCACTCTTTCCACATGGTTTTCATGTAACTAGACATGAAGTTGGATCCTCGGTCAGAGACAACCTCCTTGGGGAATCCAACACGGGTGAAAATGCCCAGGAGAGCCCTGGCAACCACCTTGGCAGTAACAGTCCGAAGGGGTATTGCCTCAGGGTACCTGGTGGCATGATCTACCAAGACCAGGATGAACCGATGTCCACCTGAAGTGGGAGGGTCAAGGGGACCGACGATGTCGATGCCCACCCTCTCAAATGGTGTGCCAACCACTGGTAATGGCTGCAGTGGGGCAATGACCCTGCCTCCAGTCTTGCCAGACAACTGACAAGTTGGGCAGGTCCTGCAGTGGGACTCCACCTCTACTCCCATCCGTGGCCAGTAGAAATGGGCAGAGAGCCTCTGCTTAGTCTTCTTGGTCCCAAGATGACCAGCCAAGGGCACCTCATGCGCCAACTGCAGTAGGAAGGGCCTGTAAACCTGGGGTACCACCAACCTCTTGCGGGCACCAGGTTCGGGCTTAGTGGGCTCACTAACAAGGAGCTCACCCTCCCAATAAATCTTGAATGTCCTAGGCACTTCACCTTGTGCCTGGGACAGGGCCTGTTTCCTCAGGCCCTCGAGAGAGTGGCACTCTCTCTGTCCCTTACAGAAGTCTGCCCGGGAGGGTCCCCCTTCAGCTAACAAGCATTGAAGGTCGGGATGATCCTCCGGGTTGAGAACCTCTCCCACAGGAGAGTCTTCTGTCTCTTCTCCCACAGGAGTTGAGTTTGGGTTTTCCGCTGGACCCAGCCCGTCCGGAGCATGGATCCCATTGGGTGCTGTCGGAACAGCAGGAAGAGAAGGTGTTCCCTCCACAGAGGTGGCCTTCTTGGTCTTCCTTCTTCTTGCCTTAGGCCTCGCCTTTGGCTCGGATACCTGACTCACAGCCAGACCCGGTGTCACCTGTGACCTAGTGACTGCAGCAGCAGTCATGGGAAGACCATCCGAGATCAACCCCAACTCTACTAGATCATTTCCTAACAGAATGTTAGCAGGGACATTGTCCTGAACCAGGACAGGAAGCTTTGCTGTCTTGTCTCCAATCATGAGTGTGACTAGGGCTACAGGCGATAATTTGGGAGGCCCACCAGCTAACCTGGTGGTTCTCAGAGGAGCACCTACATAGTCCTCTGGCTTGAGCAGGGTCCTGTCCACCACTGTCATGCTTGCCCCAGTGTCTCTCAAACCAGTAGAAGGCTGGCCATTCAAGAGGACACTTCTCAAAAACCTACGGGTGTTCTGCGGGATAGTTGCCAGTACTTCTGCGTACTGGTCCCAGGCCCCAAGGGACACTAAGGAAATCTCTACCGGAGCACCAAATGTGATTCCTGTAGAGGAGGGGAGGACAGTGGCCTCCACCTCAGCCACGGGGTAAGGGTAGGTCAGGCTGACAGCCTGTACTCCAAGTGCCTTACCTTTACACTTGGGGTCACCCCTTTTGTGATCCAGAGCCCCACAATCCCAACAAGTGCCAGGAGTGCGGGGTACGGTACTGGAACCACTGGGAACCTGCTTTGCAGCAGGTGGACCACTACTCTTATTCCCACCCACAGAGGACTTATCCCCACCAGATTTTTGGGTCTTAGGAGAGGAAGGTTTTGGTTTACCCGACTGTGATTGCTTTTGGGACTCCTCAGCTTTCTGAGAGGTCCCCTTTTCTTTGTCCTTGTCCTTCCCACTGGAGTCCTTAGGGGACACCCGGTGGGAGACCCACTTGTCAGCCAACCTAGCCAGCTTAAAGGGGTCCAAAATGTTCTGGTCAGCCACATACTGACGCAGCTCTGGTGAACAGGCTTCAGAAAAATGCTCAAAAAACAAGAGGTGGGACAACTCAACAAAAGTTTTCACCTTGTAACCGTCAATCCACCCCATCATGTTCATGTGCGCAGTACTCACCCAGTCAACCCAAGACACATTCTCTCTTTTCTTAAAATCCCTGAACCTTTTAAGGTATTGGGTAGGTGTCTTGCCAAACTTGGCAATCAAAGCAGACTTCATACACTCATACTGACCCCTTTCCTCCACACTCAGCTTCAGAATACAGTCATATCCAGTTTGAGGCACTCTGCTTAACAAACACTTAGCCCAATCTCTTTTATCTACATCATGAATTGCACAAGCCATTTCAAACGCTTCAATCCATTGGAGGATATCTGAACCCTCCACAAACACACCAACCAAATCTTTCATAAACTTGGTGGCTGGGGACCTGCCACTCTCAATTGGTCTAGCTGAAGTCTCCACTCTAGCTCTCTCTAGCTGGATTCTCTGACATTCAGTGTCCTTGTCTTTGAGCGCAAGATCCCTATTCTTGAGTTCCACTTGCTGTGCCAGCTCCTCTTTCTTAAGCTCAGCTTCTATTTCCAACTTGCGATATTCAAAGGCCAATTTCATCCTTAATAACTCAAGTTCCATGGAATTGCTGGGGTTTGGAACAGAGGCAGCAGGAATGGTGGCATTCCCAGAAACAGATTCAGCGACAACCCCAGGGGCAGAGTCCTCACTGGTTGCATCCCCCCCTTCATCAAGGGTTTCACCATCAGTCTGGTAGTCCACCAGGGCAGCTATCAGCTCAGCCCTAGACTTATCCACAAAGTCCAACTCCCTGGCTTCACAAGCACTCTGGAGAGCCTCTAAGCTCATCCGAGTCAATTTACCATTTGCAATGGGCTCCATTGCCTGTAATGCAGTTATTTGGTACACACCCAAACCTTAATCTAATAAAGTGCGGATATTTTGTAAGTGGCACGGTTATACACTGAGTCTTAAAACCATAAGCATCCCACCGCTGCCACCAGCTTGTCAAGACCGGTAGGGGGGTCTGTACTTCCGCTCTCTATATGGTAGAGGGGAGGCACAGAGGACCCCAGCCAAGATTCTCTAATATGGTAACGATGGACGAGCAATCAAGGCCTAGCTTCTCAGGAGGTGATGCAGGCTGGTTCTTAAGTACAGTGTATCCCCAAGCCCCCACAAAGGAATGTCCACACACTGTATTACTGAAAACACAGTCTTTATATAATTAATATTCAAGGGTTATGTACACTTATCACAATAACGCACTTTGTGCTCAGGAAAATCAGCAATGGTAAATATCTACAATTCTAAAGTGGTACCACTAATATTAGACCTCATTAAAGTGCATTCACAATACTGTTAAAATGGCACACAGATCAATAAGAAGGAAACCAGCAATAGAGAGAGGAGAGATAACAGAGGGTTGAAACAATAGGCAGAATACTGGCCCCTACCACTGGACACAGTTCTGTGTGGAGATCCCCCCACCTGGGCAACCTGTAAAATAAAGAGATATAACACCAGCCCAGTCCATATATTGTTCAATAGTCTATTTCTCTCCTATAATGTTTTTACCCCCCCAATGTACCTGGTGGAGTCGAGTTCTTCGAAGAGGCGTCGACAGATCCTTCTTGAATGACCCCCTTTAAAGCAGGAGTCACGGATCGTCGAGAGGCGTCGAGAAGCGTCGAGGAACTCGGTGTTCGGTGTCGGGGAATCGACGGCCCTTCTTGAATGCCTTCCCTTTCAAGCGGGAGACACGGGGCGTCGAACGTCCGACAACAAACAAGGTAGAACGGCGTCGATGAGGCGGCAGGCTTCGATCCGAGCGGTGCTCGTCGGCGTCGAGACGTCGGCGTCCTGCGAGGAAGAGGCGTGCGGGGCACCTCGGCGACACTAGTTCTGGACCGCAAAGATTGTGGGTGACGGTGGCCCAGCAAGGGCGTCGAGTCGCTCGAGTCTTTGGGGTCGTGAGGTGGCGGGAAACCCACCGGCGGATTCTCCTCGGCGCGTTGGTCGTCCTCGACTTTCTCCGGCGGGACAAAGCGGCCGACGATGCGGACGAGGGAGTCCTTCAAGGCAAATGTTCTTAGGCAAGGAGCGGACGGCTCCGGTCGTCGGCGGCACGGCGTCAAGTGGTTCCCACGGCGGGGCAACACAACTTCGACGGGCCTCCAGCGGTTACACAGACCTGCGAACCCTGGTCGACGGCAATGGACTTCGACAGCGTCGATGTCCGGGTGCTTCACTTCGATCTCCTCGGCGGTCCCGTCCCGGGTCGGCAGCCTTTCGAGGGTCTGACTTCCAGGGCGCTTCGGCGAAGATTCAGCGGTGCTCGATGGTCCCTCGGAGCACGGGAAGAGGGCGCCTTACCAGGTCCTCTCTCGGGTCAGTCCTCGACGATTTCGACAACCTTCAGTTCCGTCGAAGCAAATGCCACAGCAAGTCTTCTTCTTCCAGCTGGACGTCGAGGATCAGCAAATCCAGTTACTCTTGAGTGGAGACTCAGCTTCTGAATGCTTCTGAACAATTTCCAGTGGTGAGAGGTCCCCAGATATACTATTCTGTCTCTCATCCACACTGCTGGCACACACACAGCAGCCAATCACACAGAAGGGCATTCATGCAGTCAGTCAGCCAATCAGGCACACAGTGCATTCAGGCCACACTCCTCCCTTTCAGACACTCACAACAAGGAATGTGGATTGGGACAAGTACCCAGCCATTCAACACTACACACTGCATTCAGGCCAGTTTCGGGCAGGGCTGTCTCAGTCTTTGTCTCTCATGCCAGAAACCAGACAACCACAACAAGGAGTGTATATTGGTCACACACTCCATTCACCCAGGTCCCACCCACAGGAGGTACCCATAACATACAGTCACTGGGAAGGCTCCAGTCAGTCTAGCTGGGCCTTCACAACAACACCATATATGGAACTTCCACCCAACAGCCAGCCAGGGGGAAGGGACAGAGCCAGGGCTTCCCAGGACTTTGGGAAAAACAAGACAACAGGCAATAGAAAGCAAGAGGCCACAGGGGCCATCTTGTTTCTATCAGGAATCAACTGATCCCAATGGCAGGGCCTGGGTATCCCGAAATGGAGGACACCCAGAGCACCTGTCAAGTTTAGCATGGAGCTGCCACCAGCCCATACCCTGCTCTGTGGGCCACCCACAGGTGCCCAAAAACATACACTAGGGGCACAGGGTTGTACCACTACCCATGGGTGCCATAAGGGTATCCCATGGGTCTGTTCACCAAACCAAAAGAGAGCTGCACTGCCAGGAGTCCCTCATGGACTCCTGGGCAGAAAACATGACAGAACACACGGTAAAAACAGAAAAAGGACAAGGATTCAGAGGCCCTGTCCCTCAGATGCATTTCCGGCATCACAAGGGCACCCTCAGATTCCTCACACCCCTCATTTAACAAAGTCACCCCCCACATAAAATACCATTCACCCTCAAATCCACCAACAACATCTACAAGGCTATCTCCCTCAAGTCCCCAAGTGAACTTGCGTATAACATCTGTTTCTCTTGAGGTCTGAACCTCTTGAGTGCACTAGAACCAAATACAGGTGGATAGTGACCACCAATTGTCGAGTCTCAAGCACTGCACATCACAGACAACACATTGAAAAAATGATTGCACTTGAAATCATAGTGGAATATGGACGTCTCACAGTGTGATCATTGTGACATTCACTGGGTGCAGAGGAGCCACACCAAATGCCATTGCTTTGCCACCTTGCAGCAACAGCATCACAATTGATATCAATGTTTGTTTGTTTGTTTCTTTTATTATTTGTAGTGCGCACCTAACCCAAGGGTAGCAGGGCGCAAGAGTAACACGAGGATTGTACTCTTATGCTATGTGCATCACAAAGGCAGTTCGTGGGGTCATGGGAATTTAGACGTATTGTAGTATTCCTGGTATTAGGTACATCTGGGAGAACTGTGGACATGTCACTTGCTGACACTACTTAGTCTCAAGCTACATACAGTAACCATGCTACCCTGATATCTACCAATATTCAAGCATGAACCATGGACACATACCCTGCTGGACCATGACAATTTTCAGATAGGCCAATCCAGATATGCATTGTGCCTCGGACACTCCTTGCACAGACCATGACGCATCACGGTTACCCACTTACACACCCATTCCTCAGCATGCAAACACATTCACCACATGCAGCAATAGCAATAGCTACGCAACAGCATGGATTGGGATGGTAACAACAAACATACAATGAAGATGCACAAAATAGCAAATCATTCTAGAACATATGCAAGAATGAAACATTAAGCAGGCCCAACTAGATATTAAAACAATGTTAACAAACTCAAATAACCCCACACATAAAATGACACATGAAATGTGGCCTCCTCCTAAATTGATAAATTGTCTGGGCAAATGCCAATTGAAATGCAATATCAGCATCCCTGTTGTTCCGCTATAGGGCCTGCCCCCTTTGCCCCTCAGTTGTATTATCAGCCTTGAGAGAGTTCTCCATGATGGCTACCCACGCATGTTCCATGGCTTTTTCTGCCTCAGCAATGACCCTGTTGACTTCCAGGGCACACACTACAACCCTGACTGTACATCACTCCTCCTGCTGTGTCATATATTTATGCACAGCCAGCACCTGTGTGCACAACCTCTGCTCGACTTCCTGCCTTTGCCTGCTGATGGCCAAAATCTGTTGAGCACTCCTCTCTGCCTGCTGGGGCTATCCTGGAATTATTGCAATTACCATGTGTTAATTGTTGAGCACAACAATGGGATTCTCAAATGCCTGTCTGCAGACAGAGCCTAATATAAAGAGCACAAGGCCACATGGCTACTTCACCTCCAATTCACACATTTGTGTATGTCCATCTTACATTCTACATCTTGGTCTGTACATAAGAAAAATATATATATTCCTATGTGTACTACAGAGGGTTGTATTGTGGGCCCTCCCTCTCACATTCAATATAGGACATTATATTCCCTGACACCTCCAACGTGTCTCACTTGTACACATCAGTGTCACAACCATGGCATTATCAACAGACAAAGAATGTCCTTAATAACATGAGCATCCCTAACACGAGATGGGAAACCCTGCAATTTGTGTCCATGTAGGGAACTCAACACACCAACTACTTTGCCCTCACACAGGCTCCTGTGGACTGCATTCTTCAAAACCAACATGTATGCTGCCTAGGTGGCATTTAGTGTGCACAGATGAGGCACATCATGCCTCCATATGCCACCCACATAAGGGAGTGTGTTGTCTGGTAGCCAGTCTGACTGGGAGAAGGAGTTGCTGCATGCAAGCAGTAGATATCAACCTATCCAGGAGGAGATGTCTAGGAATATTGCCCATATGGGCCATGTGATGGTAAAGGCCATTGTCGAGATATGTGCATTGAGGAAAGACATGCACAGGGATATTATAGCATTGAGGGAGGTCATGTACCAGGACATGAGGCCAATGGCAGTCTTTTGCATGCTTCTTTGTAAGGCATTGCTGCTGCAACAGAAGATCAGGCTTTGGCACTGCATGCTTTGATTTGACCCCCAGCCAAGCCTGCTGCACAGGGTGATATGGGCCAGCAACTGGAACCATGATGCTCCACAATTCCCTTACATGTAGAATTAATACAATTAGTTGGGCACTGGCCTGTTGCTGTGCAGTGTGGCGTGGATATTTGGTGGCTGAGTCCTTCAATCGTTGGTTGCAGTGAATGATCTCTTGATATGTGTCTGTTCCTTAGGTGAGGGCATGCATGTCATGTTGTTCTTGTACTGTTTCTTGGAAATTTGAGTGATGTGATGATGCCACTAGATGTGGTCTCTATGTTGTGCCTGGGTCCTTGACATGGCCCTTTACTCTAATGTGGAGCTAGCGTGGGTGCAGAGTGTGTTGGCAAGGCGCGGGTGTTTGTGCAAAGTGCCTTTTTTGAATTCCACTTAGACTTTACTCCACGGGCATAGTCCACATTTTCAGCACATAGTGACTTTGTACAACACTAAGCGTATTGTGAATTAGGCCCAAAGTCTTAAGCCAAGAGATCTGCTCACAATTCCACTTCCTATCCATCATCATCAGCATTATCACTCTGAATCCCTAAGAATTAGCAATTTCATAGATTTCTATTCAATGAGCTTCTAAAAAAAGGTTTTTCCATTTGAAAAGAAACAAGAAAACTCACAGTAGTCTTACCCATTGGTAACTATCTGGGCTACTGTAATGTCCAATCGTCTATGAGGATTCTAAAACTTGATGATAAGACCAAAAGCAATGTTACATTATTTGGTAAATAAACCTTCCATTGATAGCTGGAACAAACCACTCTCAATTTAGGGTGCAGTGGCTCATGCGTGGGAGCGTATCCAGTTAAACCCTGTATGTCGGACTAGCATAACATAACCTAAGTCTGCAGACCTAGATGGGAAATATGCCCTGTTACCTAGAACTTCATCCACTGCCCAAAAGCATGTCTCAACTGTAAGCAAGGCTGTGGACTGTTGCTAGGGTGAGTAAAGATTTGGAACTCCTTTCCACCGTTCTCAGATGTTGGAGTAATTAACTGCATTTCAGCTAAATAATGAAGACACTTATATTGAAACAGCATTGTACTAATGTCCTATTAAATAAATAAATATATATATATATATATATATATATATATATATATATATATATATATATCAGTGTCATCAATTGTCTTTTGATGTAATGGAAGATTTTCAAATTGGCCTAAAATACGTATACACATTTAAAATAATATTCCAAGAAAATGTTCATTTCGCGGAATCTATTTCCATACGTGGCTTTATCATCTAACCAGGTGTAGCTTCTGTCAATAGGTTGAACATAGCGAATGAAGGCGATACCCGACATGCATTCTCCAAGAGGAAATTGATCCATAAATCCACCCTCGGAAATCAAAATTAGATACAGAAAGTACATTGATAAAGACATTGAAAGGTTAATTAGTATAAATATGTTTCCATGTATTTTCTTCATATCAGTCATCTTGCTGTTAATAGTACGGTAAATATATATTTTTTTAAACTAAGAAATAATACAACATTATATAACTCTGTTGAATTGCCTTTTCCTTCCTTGCAGACAGGGAAACTAAAATCTCTCGAGTCTGATTGAACCAGAACGTCTAGGCTGCCAATCAAACATTTACAAGAATGCTACTGTGGGTTCTCATAATAATACATATATGCGTGATTAATAAAGATGACAGAAAAGCATTGTAGACTCTGCACACCCTTCCAGGGTGCAAGTCATGTGATTTTCTGCAGAAAGTAATCCTCTCTGAATCACTCTACTCTTTAGTGTTTTGATTTCTCCCAGGTAAGAGTGCTTGGATCGTGCATTAGGAAGTGCATTATTCACAATACCCCACCACAGTACAACAAATTATTCCTAGCCCTTGATCTTAATGTTCTCAACATCTCTGTTTACATGGCTGCATTATGACGGCGGTGCACTTTGAGCGCGCCCACATTCCAATATAGCTTTTCCTCTGGGAACCTAATGCTTATGATGAATTGAGTTTGTTTGGCTGCCATCAGGGCACTTACCCATTATAACATCTTGAATTCTTTGATGTCCAGTGTCTCCTGATATGTATTTAGTCAATCCTTTCTCTGAAGTGTACATTCCAACCAACAGATCCATTCAAATTGAGTGGCTGTAATTTGTTTATTTGTCTAGGTTATATAGTTTGCCAGTCCGTGCTTCTCCTTCAGAGAGAGGCCTCTTGTGACTATTTGAGAAGCTCTTTCCTTGAGTTTGGAACAAATGTGTAATAGCCATTAATGAAATATTGACGGAATTGTTCGGCTTCTTGCCCCTTACTCAATAGAGAGTCCATTTTGATGTCTTTTCACCTAGCGGAAAATGGATGACTGCTGAAAAAACGGAGTTTCATAGAGTTTAATAGAGCCTACCTGAAAAGAAGTATAGGCAAATTAATTTTCAACTTTTAAATTTAAGAATCACTGCACTGTTTAGTTGCACATTCAGTTGTGCAAGTAATTACAGCTTTGTACAGCAAAACACGTTTGCAACCGATTTCTGCAGTAGAATCAAAGACAAAGTGTGGATGGGGGAAGCAGCATGTGTGTAATTATTGGATTGGAGGACAAGCAATGACCATAGTGAGGAGGAAATTGGGTGGTGGGAGGAGCCTCCAGAAAAGAAAAAAAAATGACACATTCCTGCTCTCCTGCAATAGTAACTACTCCTCTTTTGAGGTGAACTTTAATGTGTCTCCCACTGTCCCCAATCTCTGTGCTGGAAGGGCCTTCGTACGCTAGGCGCTCACAACATTTCAGTTTAAGCCTTACAAGACAGCAAGATGGAACAGAACATTACAGGGCCAGGTCACCCTAGTCGAGATGCTGTGATGAGCTGCTGGCGCACCACACACATTCATCCTACCTGGTGTTCTGCAGCTTCATAGCAATGTTCTGGGAGGCAAACACCCGTGCTGGAGTGGGCTACACAAACAGACACAGGCACACACAGACGTGTGTGCACACACGTGCACACCCTGCGATCTTAGAATGCCTCAAGTCATGTTGGTACCTTGCATGGCGAGGGAGATGGAAGAATGGAACTAGCAAAGATGGTCAAGGAGAATGCCGTGCCCTAGGCGTTAAGTGACACGATATCAGATACTTAACTTCAGCAAATATAAGCACATCTTCCTGTCACAGAGGGTCAGTGAAGTTCCTCTCACATGTGACAGCTGATCACCACTGAACATTCCATTGCTATTCAGATCCAGATGCGCCTTGGATCAGGGCACAGTGGGACACTGGTGACAGTTTGAATAATAAAAGGGTTTACGATTATTAAGCAAAAATAACGTGTTCTGCAGGCTTCACCAGTCAGTAATGGATCAAGGCCCAAGTCACGGGCATGAGCAAAGTGGGGGCCTTGACACCTGGCCACAGCTCCATTACCGGGCTGGTGAAACCCACAGAATACGTTATTATTACTATAAGCACCCCGAAGCAAACCCTTGGGGTTCTAATAGCAATTGGAAAAAAATAAAACCCCGCTGTGCTGCTTCATTCGCAGCAGCGGCCAGGGAGAGTCAGGATTGCCATGCAAATGGAAGGCAGGGCTCAGCTCGGATCCCCTCTTCCATTTCTATGGCTTGAATAGAAAGCCAAGCTGATAGTGTGGCCCGGGCGGATAGAGCCATTTTTGGGTAAGGAGAGGGTGCGGTGGGGTGTTCAGAGGCTGGATTGAGGGGTGGGAGGCAGAGGAGGAAGGAAAACAGCAGCGCCGGGTGGAGGGCATGTGTGTAGAGCAACTCAGGTTTGTATCAGTAGGTTAAGCCAGACTTTGGAGCAACCTGATTGGCTGCTGCACCTGCTGATGGTGCTAATTGAGGCTGAAGCTTTCCATGTGGTATGGCTTTCTTCTGGAGGAAAGTCTATTTCACTAGGTAGCAGCAATAGAATGCAACATATTGTGAAGTTAATAATACGTATAATATATTGAAAACTATATTTAACATGCATAGTGTGAGGAATACGACCATCCACATGGTGGACGTCGGCTCACCTGGGCTTTTTAGAAATGTTTAATTAAATCGATGATGGTAGACCAACCTCAGGAAAATGTATGAGGGTAATCAACAGCCATTTTCCTATGTAAACAACACAACCCATGTATAGACCCATGTACTCTGGGGTGGACACAGCCTCCAGGCACAGTCCTCCTCTGTCATATTTAGTTGGAATGTGACAGTTGATGAGTGCACAATGTCATCCCAAGTAAGCGGTAGGCCACATTTCCTGCTGTCAGGGTAAGTCTGATTAACTGAAAAAGGTTCAATGGAAGCATCCTGCTATTTTGTTAGGCCCTGCAGCTGATGGCAGCAATTTATATACCAACAGGGGGTACTTCAAACAAGTCCACACGGGGCCCAGCTTCAAAGGGTAACCCAACAACCTTTCATCTGTAACTGTGTCAATCTGAAGCCAGCTCCCACCTCTCAATACAGATGACAGTGAATTGACATGTCTGGGTTTTTTGTTGAAGTAGGCCACCACCGTCAAGGGACACCATTTATAAGGTACGAGAATGTAGTTTCCAGAAGCCAGAGTCTGGTCTCTCAGCATCTTCAAGAGAGACCCACCTCTTTAATCTGGAACCACAGAGGGAGGACCATTAATTATAGAGACACTTTGATCACAGCAGACAGGGGGATGGGTGGCATTTAGTAGCAAAGAGCTCTTTTTGTTGAGAGAAGGGTTCTGCCATTCTAGTTCTGGGACACGCCTTGTTCCTGTTTGACCCCTTTACCTTTTTCCTGTTGCAAAGCACTCTGGTCATGACCTCACACACAACACAGATTGTTGGTCGGCACCCCAGGATTGGTTCACTGAAGTAGGCACAGTCAATCACAGTGGCTCCCTTGGCTTTAATAGAGGGCTGGATCCCCTCTTTAAGCAGATCATCTGAACACTTCACAAGAAGTGACAAGAACTCATTCTTGGAACCCGGATGAATGTACAGTCTGCCTTTCATCTTGCGACAGTGAAAGAAGGCCAGAAATATTCAAAGAGGGAAGCAAGATCCTCCCCTTATCTTCCCCCAGTGAACAGAGGATGAAAGCACTCAGAGGACCCTCCAGCCACTTCAGAACTGGCACCCAGCCAGCACAGAGCGTGCCCTGCTAGGCTCTGCAGAAAGTCCTTTGGACAGAGAGTAACAGAAGGTCTCTGAACTCAAAAGTAATGACAAGGCGGCTGCCTTCAACAGACTCCCTAGCTGTGGGTCATCCACCTTAAAGGACAACACAAACCCATTGAAGAAGCAGAGAGAAGTGCATCAACAAGCATTTACCACCATCCGCCTTAAAGGAAAATTTGAGCCCGTCGAGTTCCTCGATCTGTACCCAACTGTAAGGCTGACCGTTGTCAAGCTGCAGTCACTTAAAGAAACACGAGATGTATCGACTAGTGCTTCAGAACCCCCAATCAACACTGAGACAATGATTCTGGACCCGAGTCACTGTAAAGGCTATCATACTGCCATTCATCTTGCTGGCGAATAGTCTTGCTGTCTGATACCTGCCATTAACTTCAGTTTCAAACTCTGTCGTGGAGGCCTGAAAAGTACCCTGAAGCTGACTTGACACCGTTGAGCACCAGGAACACCAACAGCAAAAGGCACATTTTGGTTCTGTCCCCTTGGTCCTTCCCAGAAGGCCCCTAGACACAATTTAAGACCCTTTCTCCCTTTCTGCTGAATCCAAGAAACCTTTACAAACTATTGTGGTTATTAACCATACCAACTACCCTACTGTCAGTATCCAGAATGCATCCCTTTTCCTTCGTAGAACTGTCTGTACTCTGCATTCCATTACCGGGTGGATTGTATTCCGTGATATTGTTAGACTGTCTTCTGTGATAATAAAGTAGACATTTGTATACAACCTTGACTGGACACTCCTTTTATTATTGGGTAATAATTGTATTTTCTATGTGTTGCATCTAACCAACGATCCTCCACAACCTTTGGAAGAGCTAAGCCTGCCGTTCCATCCATGTTACCAAAATTGGACATGGAGATTTATAATTGTAATTGTATGCTTGTTTATTACAATATGTTCAGATCCATTCTGGTGTATGAGAGGTGTGGGGCTGATTGATGGTTTAGAAACCGATATTCACACCTAGACCACTAGTACCCCGGAATTTGATTCATCACACATAGTTGTTCAGTCAGAATGGAGGTTAAAGTCAGACTGTCTTGGAGAATGATCCCATTGAAATGAATGGCGACAAACATTGTTTAGAGGGTCGGGTGTGTTTTGTTGGGAGCATGAAATATCTACAAAGAGACAAACAGTACCAATGGTGAATGATTTTTGATGTGAGCAGTTTGCAGATTTGTGAAAAATTCAATGCTGCACATGTTGACACTTAACGTCAACACAGTTTACCATTCTGAGTTTATGGCCCTTTAGTAACGTGCATCCAATGGATGGGATCACAGAGTAATTCTGAGTCCAAACAATCAAACCAACTCAGGAAGATGGCAAAGATACTGTTTTATTAACAATGATCTAAAACAGGGAGTTTACAACAGACGTTCGCTCAGCTCTCAAAGATGTTCTCATAAAAAACATCCTTATATGCAAAAAATACATCAGAAGTGATGTCATACTTCGTGGCAAATAATAGAAACCTATCAAGAGTTGGGTTTGGTTAATGGAAACATCCAAATATACTTTCTATAGGGACTAGGATTGTGAATGGCTTCCCACTGTCAGGTGGACAACTTATGCCTACCTCTAAAAACATGTCTTCTTCAACACTATTAAGTACACAGTTTCTCATTGGTTCTCACACTATAAGGTCTTTCATTATACAGCCCTCTACAATTGGTTGGCACACTTGTGCCATGTCTGGAATATTCAGTCAACTTAGCAGCACGTAAACTCAGACCCAGGTGCCAGGATGTGGACTTGACTTTACCTCCCCAACCAATTAGCCTAACATCTCTCATTACCCATACCTTCTGCCATGAAGATTGTCTTTGAACTTGGCCTTGAAAAGTATCCTTGTCTGTGGGAATATATGGGAGTGCAGGCTCTCACTATCGCTGTTCTAGGACTCGAAGCACAATTCTTTTTCCATCCTTTGCTCAAGTTGCAGAAGACCATGATTTGGTCCATTTTGCAGCATTTAAATTTCTTAAATGAATACAACTTGCCACTGCTGGTGTTCCTTCTTTGCACCATAACAAGGGATGATTTATCCTTCACATATTCACTGCTTTCAAGAATAGATAACCAGATTAATTTCAAGAAATTCATGAAACTGATATCCAGCTCCTATACAATGACTTCTTCACCTACAGTCTATTCACTACATATAGCCAGCTTCAGTGATGCCTTAATCTACTTGCATTAAAGCATCTGTAGAATTATTGAATAGTTGATTTTCTGCAGCACTTCGCACACGTGCAATCTTCTTTTCGCTTTCGTTTACTCAATTCTTAACTTTCTCATCAGCTTCTGTAAGATCCATGAATTCTTTTCAGCCAGTATTCTCGGAGCGTCACATGCGTTTCTTGTGACGTCACTAGCTTCTCTTTTTGCTCCTTTTCATATTCCTTCTGGGAGATCCTCCCTCAGATTGTTGTCTCTTCAAGAATACTTTTCATAGGGTTTTCTCAGTGGGTACCTTCTTTCAAATAACCGCTGCAGTATTGGCACATCTGCTGGTGTCAAACATGGCACAATCTTAGGCTTCCAACATATAGGGGGCGGGGGGGCAGGATGTCCTGCAGAGGCATATACCTGTTCCTCTACAATTCATTTAACTGTGATGTGCCCAAACATTTGAAGAAAAGCATGTGTGCTCCTTTCACTCACTGAATGCCCCAACATCATCCTGTTTTTGTCAATGTTAGAAAAGCATTCATGCCATGGGTTGAAATAAAATGTAAAGTATGCATAATAATAAATGTACATGCCCTACCCCAGGCAAAACAAATAAGTAATGTCAGTCCGTAGCTTTGTGATATTCAATGTAGCATTTGTATTAATTTTGTCAGTCAGTCAACAGTGCTTTTATTCGACCTGAATCCATTAAAGCAGAAAACATATCACAATTACAAAACATACCATTAAGAGACCATTTAAAAAGATTCCTATACAAGTTAATTTTGTATTTTGGTATATAAAGCACTTTCTCCAAAGTGCTGTACATCAATCAAAATCAACGGTACACACATTTGAAAATACCATGAATAAAAGAATAGAAAAGGGAGCGCTCATTGTGTGAATGTAAATGGGCTTTTAAACAGGTACGAAAGATATGAAGAGTAGGAGATGAAAGAAATGAGCAATGATATTTTGGACTGGTTCCGATAAAGAAAGTGTTGGTGCATCCATGTTGGAGAGCAGAAAGACGGGCAAAGATAGTGGAGTGAAGAGGACAACAATAGGAATATTTGAGAATCATTGGTTTAAATGTGACAAGATAAATTAAAGGAAGAAATAAGGTGGAAGAGAGGAATATAGTGGCACAGCACAAAAGTTGTCCCCCACCCTGGCAGCAGATCACGGGTCACGCCACACTCTGGCCCGGCCTAATTACTATGCTTGTGGAATACACATGAATGTGCTGCTGTAGGGGTATGCCGCACACTGCACTAGGAGAAACATATAAATCCGTTTTTTAAGGCATTATAAGGCACAATTTCTGAGAAAAATTTGGTAAAAAGCTATAGCGTTTGCAATTGTTTTGCAGGGTAACACCAATCCAACGATCTAAACAATGCAAGCTACCAACAGTGCACACGAACATTCATGCTTTAATTAATGTAATGCTTTGCTATTAAAAATGTCATGCCACAATGAAAACATGTCCAGCTGGCTGCACAATGTAGACCTGTCTAGACCAGTCTAGACTTCCAAAATGCATTCGAAGCAATAACACATATCATGATTATTTTATCACAGTTGCCCAGAAAAATATACAATGCACCAGTACAAAATGGTTAGACTGGCAGCATCCAAATGCCATTCCAGCCAGGTAATTACACTTAGCAGGACTGCTTTATCAGAGATGCCCAGATAAAAAAAAGTCAAGCCAAACTAAGAAAATACTAGACTGGCTCTACCAAAATGCCTCTCTAACCATTAGTATTACATATCATGCCTGCTTAGCCTGGACCCACACATCCCCTCTCCCTCCCACCCAAACCCCAAAATCAGCTCCTCGGTTCAGAATCACCTCCATGTCCCTTTTCCTTTTCCCAGTACTTGCATATGAGCTAGCTTAACTCATAGGTAAATACTGGGACGAGAAAGAGTGGGACTAGGAGTAAGGAAGATTGCAGGTAACTAAGCCAGTCATTACCTCAATGTTCCTCTACCTCATCCCACTACTTGTGTATGAGGCATAGTGCTTCTTACACAAGTAATGGAACAAGGACACATAGGGCTAGAAGTAATGAAGATTACCAATAAGTATTCAAGGTATTAAACACAAGCAGTGGTGTGTATCTATTGAGTTGATTGTGCTTCACCCCGCTACCACCACCCTGAATGTTTGGGCTGTGTCAGGTGTATCGACCCACATTCAAGTTATTATGCTGCAACATTTGGTGCTGTGGGCTTAGAAAATCCAAGATGGCCGAAAAGCCCACATTTGCGCCAGAATCCAGGAAAACCGCGCAGTTTTGCGCACACCAAAATGGTCGCCTGACCTGCCACCCACCAGTGCGAGTGTGATGGGCCAGAAGAGCCATGAGCGAAATCAGTGCAATGGAATATGGTGCTGTTAAAAATCTGTTTTAATTGATGTAGAAAATTGCTAAAATCATGGCCACAAAATTACTCTACTGCAGAATCTATAGCAATACACTGTTAGTAAATGCTATCAAGTAAAATACCTTTTTTGAAATGTATTAATTCAAGACAGCTCCCAAAAAGGGGTGCAGTACCGGCGCTCGACACTAACCGGCGCTAGCGGTCTAAACTTTGACAGGAGGCCTGTCTTTCAGGAGCTGACAAGGAACCTGAGTTAGCTGGAAACTTCAAAGCATTGCTGGTTAATGAGAATTCTTAACACCTACTGTTCACAGGCCTGGCTGCATTCTGCTGCCCCCACCAAAAGGAGATCACACCTCTCTGATTGAATCAGGGGAGGGGACTGCAGGAAAACAGAACAATGAACTTTCCTTGACTGAGGCAAATGCTAAATCAGGGGTCGTAAATGGCTTCCTCTTGGAAGGAAATGGGAGGGGCGCTGCCTCTGGGAGCCACCTGAGCTGGAGGAGGGGACAGACAGAAATTCCCCCATGTGCTTTGGAACCTAAACCACACCCATCTGGGCCAGAGCATAATTTTAAAAAGATGGATAATTCATAGTACGGAAGTGTCAAAATTATATCAGTAATATCATTATTCCTGTGATTTTTCTGTGCACATTTTAAGAGGTGTTAGGACTCTGTGGTATGTTCTGGGGGTAGTAGCGGAAAATAGGTTATTACTCCAAATGTCTGTATGTTAAAAATCTGACACTTCATCATCTGATGCCCATATTCCTTGCGCACATTTGTGTAAATTCTGGAAAGGTTTAGCGGTTGTGTTCTTGATGAAGAGGGCAGAATTCCATCAGAATTGCACACAACATCTTACAAAGACAGGGCTCGGATGGTTTGGTGCTACAGAAAATATGTTAACTGGACATATAATATTAGAAAAATTGTACATAGATACATATGCATTTGGATCAAAAATAGATTTGTGTGCAAAGTGACAAGGGGAGGATACTCTGACCCATAAACATACCTCATCACGATGACACTCCATTTCCTTCCCCCAATCAAGGGAGAGAGGAGAACGTGGCCAATGATAAGTTGTGAGGGGCAGGCTTAGTTATACCCACACACACACCCATTTTCAAAAGACATAAAAAGAGCCACTGAGACCCAGGAAGGGACATTCCCTTTCCACATTCAAACTGATTTCTTGTGAAGCGCTTTGCCAGAAGACTCCAGATTCCAGAACTTTGTAGCAGAGAGGCCTGATCCACAAGCTGAATCCTTTTCAGCAGGCCTCAAAATCTTTTGCAACCTAATTAAACTCTTCAACAGCCGGGCTCTGCTGTTTGATTCTGGCTACAACCCTGTGCCAGAACCCAGAAAGCAGTGCTGTATCCAGAGAGACCCAGACCAGACCGCTGTGCAGTGCCAAAAACTTTTGCCAGAACCAGAGACCAGACCAGACCAGATCGCTGTGAGCAGAACCAGTGCCAGAGACCGTCCCGTGGCAAGAGAACTGCAGACAACCTGACCAGATCTTGACGGCCTATTTCAAATTTATAGTGTGAGTACCCAGCCAGAACTGTGCATAGTCATCTATTAGTCTAAAATAAGCTTATCCCACCCAATTCAACCTGCCTAGAACTGCATTAGAAATCGCGTGTTCATTCTGTGACTTTAAAGGTGTGAAAGTGTCATTTGCCATTCTGAATCATTATTTAATTTCTGAAAATCTACCTCCACAAAATCGTCTGTATCTTTTGAACCATACATGTTCATCTTAAAGCTAAGATCCTCAGCTTTACAACAAGCCCTAAACCGACTTTCCACTCCTTATAGTTTTTCCGTAATCGCGCTTTACACACTCGGAAAAAGTGCCGCGAATTGCAAATTTGACTCAAACTTCTTCACTTGTCAAAAATCGCTGTTTTTTGCTTGCAACTGCTGAAATCTGTTTTCAACCTGATAATCCCTCATGAATCATTGATAGTGTTGACCTGAACCAATCTTAAGTGGCTATCACCTACCCTGAATCTCCTATAATTGTTAGCATATTTTCACTTCTTTGCAAATCACATTTAAAGTATTTTTGCCTGCATTTTAAAATCATCTCTGTTGCTCTAAGCTTGCTAGGGGGCGACTGAATTGGTATTGCAATTGATTGTATTCCTGAAAATTGTGTGCTCCCCTTCCATCTCCTTATATTGCATAGTGGGGGAGTGAATTGTCAAAAGAAAAAGTGCTCATATTATCTCTTGTGGAAACCATCTCAGTTATTTCTGTGCTGCATTCTTTTCCATCATTGAATTTCCTTGAAACCATAAAGCATTCTCAGCTATCTTATCCTTTCTATAACAACTCCTAAGTGATTAAAAAAGTGTGCTAGTGTAATATTATCCATTGTTGATCAACATTATACTCATAAGTGTGCTATCAAATATTAATTTATTTATTAAAGTGTGATATATATATATCTTTCAATAAATCTTTTAATTTGCAAAACAAACCTACTTCTTGGCTCAGTGAGGTCAGGGGGATTCCAAGAGAGTGGCGTTATACAAGGGTTTATCATCCAGATCTATGAACTTGTCATAAAAATATATATATATATAAGGGCTTCCCTTGGGCATCCCAGACTTGGCATTGATTTAATTGGAGTGCTGAATTGAAGTCGCTTAACAGCTGCCACCCATACATCTAAGTGTGCACCCTATCACCATACATTCTCAACCAACCACCCATACATTTAACTGTGCACCCTTTCACCATACACTCACACAGGCACACCCGGCAGCCAACCACACACCATGCAGTCACTCATTCATGCACATTACATTATATACATATACACACGCACACACATTTAAAGAACCCATATTTTCTTACCTTTAATTCGTTAGTCCAGGAAACAAGGCATTCAGCAGCCGGGAACGCTTGTTCCCGTGATCTGCAGAGGGATCTGGAGGCCTCCGTCTCATGGGGTTGAGAAGAGCCCAATTACTTAAAAAAGGAATGGTTTCTTTTTGAAGTCACTCTGACTTCATAAAGAAATTATTTCCGTTAAAGGACCGAACTGCAACGCAAATAATTTCTTTATGAAGGCAGAGTGACTTAAAAAATAAACGATTTATTTTGGAAGTCATAGGGCTCCCCCATCCCATAACATGGAGACCTCCAGCCTGGAGGCTTGCATTGTCATGGAGTGGAGGAGCCCTCAGACTTAAAAATAAATAGTTTATTTTTGTAGTCACTCTGTAAGGGAAACAATTTATTTATTAAGGTAGAGTGACTTCGAAAACAACCAATTAATTTTTTAATTACTCGGGGGCCCCCTCCCAGGACATGTGGTGGCAGGCCACCCACACCTCAGGGGCTGCAGGGGGACCCACTACATCAGTGGAGGAATAGTATAGAGAGAAAACAGGAGAGGGAAGAGCACAGAACCATGGGGGCCATCATGGTGAATTGGATATGTAGAAGAGGTTTGGCCAGCCCAAGAAACAGAGAGAGAATAATCAGGGAGGTGGGACTGAAACCAACAAAGAACAGAAACATAGCTACCTCTTAAAGCAAGACCATAGTGAAGAGTAGATGCAGCAGAATAAGAATGGATGAGTGTTTGAGATGATGGTCAGAGAGTATGGAATTGGAAACAGAAGAAGGGCTATCTCGTTGAATGGAAGGGATGAAAACCAGATTGTAGGGTGGGAGTAAAGAGTGAAGATTAATGCAGGCAGAAACTTGAGCGTAGAAGGTATGTTCCAGAAGCTTTGTAAGAAACGGAAGAAGAGAGATGGGAGATGGATGGCATTTAATTAAATAAGAGAAAGACTATAGCATGCTCAAAAGATAGAGGCACATAGCAGATGTGAGGGGGAAATTGAAAAGACAGGTAAAATACAAGATAACTTGGTGACAGCCAGTAGAGATGAGAGCAAAGGAAGAGTATCAAGGGGTGAAGAAGTTGGAATGATCGTGAAGTAGAAAATCTGACACATCAGAAACACATAGAGGAAAGAGAGGGGACTGAGGAAGAGCTAGAACACAATGGAGGAAGAGGGCTGAAGGTCATTTTTAATCATTCTAGGCTGGGGCTATTTTATTTTATTTTACAACCCAATCTTTCAGTAAACTGACCAAGGGCATATTTTACAATATGTATAAAGTACATACATTTTCAATACACACAGTTATGACTATGGTTACGGAACACATTACGGCCCACTTTTTTCAACTACATTTCTAAGCACAGTTAATTTTTAGTCACCTATACGATATTTGGAGGAATTCTTTTCCCCACTAGCCTGACTTGACTAGGCAAGTTATTCGGTTATTAGGACGGCTATAGAGGGCTTTAGACTCTTTATTGCTGGTGTTAGCCATGCACTGTGAGAGGAAACATATTTATAGGGTTACATCTAAAGGGATTTTAAAAGGAAATGGCTGCCCTTTACCGAAACTGGGAAATCTAAATGCAATCACTTTGCAAATAGTTCCCCCCTTCTGATTATTTAGGACTATGGTTTATGCAAAACTGTTCCTGGGTTCTTTAAAACAATAGGACATTAGAATGTTCAGTCATCCCATAGTATATCCGGGCCTATCAGGATACAGTCTGTTCAGCAGCTTTTTATGGGCCAATGTTTTGGGTTGTGCTCAGTGTTAGGTAAGAATTAGTGCAGTCCATCTGGTGTGGGACTACACAAGACTTACCTCTTGGTATTAGGTAACCCACCTTTTAATATAAGCCTGTACTACACAAGTTGGTAGTGTGATTAAGCATCCAGTCTTATCTTACGAGGAGTAATGTGAGTTGAAGAGCTGTGCAATGAAATTAGTAAATACATGTAACCAATTAAACACTTACACACATAAAGTTATATAATGCATTACTGCCATCACAGAGACATGGGACAAGGACAGCTCTCTGACAAGCTTTAACACCCTCCTCCCTGAAGCATACAAGATGCCGAAGGGGACAGGAGGGGGAGTGGCCCTGATCTTCCCAGAATGGGTTCCATGTGTTAATATCCCAGCAAAAATATCGGCATGCAAAAATATAGCCATATTTTTGCGGCGATATTAAGGCATGGAACCTGCGGGGGATACCCCTCCAACCCTGCATTATTTTTAAAGGGGCCGGGACACCCCTGCATCCCCCGCTCCCAAAAACCCCAAATATTATCCCCCCAAAAATATCACCCATGGCCGTTGCATATGACCATATATATGGCAATATTTTTGGTGGGGATAATATGTAGTGATACCCCAGAATGGATACCTGTGTCCATCATCCATACTCAGGACTTCTGCTCTTTTCAGTGGCTAGCCTGCAGGCTCTCACTACCTCCTAGATTTTCTCTCCATATGGCCATCTTCTATCGTCCACCAGGATAGTCCACTCTCTTGGGATGGGCTGACTAGGCCTCCTCTCTACTTTCCTCCTCCTCCTCCTCTCAACTCCTCCTGCTGGGTGATCTCAACATCCATCTGGACTCTCCTGACTCCTCAGGACCTTTCCACAACTTTTGCGACTCTTTCTCCCTCTCTATCCTACCCTCTGGCCCCACGCACACTGCGTGCCACACTTTGGATGCTTTATCTCTACCACCATCCATCTCTCTATCCCTCTCACTACCTCTCTATTGGACACACCCCTCTTTCTCTCATCACACTTTAAACTCTCCTCTCATCTTGCATCGGTACACCCGACGCAGCCACTCGGTATCAAAGTTACCAGACCCATGAAAAGAGTGACTGCGGCTGCCTTTGCCTCAAACCTACTCTCTGCCTCCTATTCGTGCGTCTGACTCCCACCCTGACACAGCCCTCGCTAACTTGAATCTTTCTATCTCTATCACCCTTGATACTCTTGCCCCTGTCATAAGGGTCTGACTGAAGCCTTCCAAAAAGAGCAACCTCCTGTCCTCTGTTAATGCAACTTGCTAGCTGGGGCATCTCCTGCTTTGTTACATAATGGTTCTTTCATTAGGATCCATTTTGGAATAGTGTGATAGTTGTTGTACGTGTTAATGAATTCCTGGTGTATTGTACCCCTTTTGTGAGGAAAAGTACCTCAGAGTCTCACAGGTCCCTGGCACCCTCGCCAGTCCTCTCACACTTGCCTCCGGGCCTTGGACTTGCCTCATTGTTACTGCACTTGGTCAATGACCTTTTAGAGTGGCATCTCTCTGCACTTACCCCAGCTTCTGACTGACTGGGCGCAGTTGGCCCCGTCCCCCAAACTCCCATCCCCCAATGCTACCATCCCTCTACCTATTGCACTTGCCCCCCTCCTCTCTCCTGCACCTGTCTGCGCACTTGCACGATTTGAATGCACCATGCAGTGAAGATTGTCTATTTGTTTTTCCCTTGTCTCCTCTCCTTGCATGGTGGTGCCTCAATGCAGTTGGAAAAATGGCAGAATCGTCGCCAGGCCTATTTGCTGTTATCTACACCGTTAATTGCATTATATGTATTTGTTCCATGGACCCACTCTGCCCGTGCAGACTTGTATCATTCAGAAATTCAAGGGCTCTGAATGACTGTTGTTTTTGCGCCCCTTGTTCCCTCCCTCCTTGAGCGCTTTGAAGCACTTTCTTTGTGTATAGGTGCTTTACTAATAAACAAAACCAACACCAATACCTTTGTAATATTGAGTTTTCAAGGAAGGGAAGGTTAGGGTTAGATATGAACAGACTGATAAGTCATGAGAACAGTTAGACTCTCCCAAAGCGATGCAGGCAGTCTATTATCCCAGCATTAAAGTGTTCAACATTTAAAACCTGTAAGGGAAAAAGCACTGCCACAGCCAATAGGTTCAGAAGGAGGCGTAAGGGATTCAGGACAGCCACAGTCAATGGACAAAATCAAAGTTCGGATGCTCTTCTTCTTAGAAAAATGTTCTTAAATAGTCAGTGTTCACACAAATCACAGCAACTCAAGAGGAGTCAACTTTAGAAAGCACAAGCTGTAAAACATTGCAGGTAAGTTAAGGTCAACTTAGTGTAGTGTTTAATCACACTCCCAAAAATAGGAAGCACTGCAAATGGCAAAAGGATAAAATACCCAGACCCCCACTGTACATTGAAAATGAACGAAGTGTTCCAGCGGGTTGCCTTCATGATGCAATGTAGTAGACCCTTGTTCCTGGTCTTTGGTCGTTATGATGAAAGGGAGGACATCTGGCAGGCTCCTGCGGTAGCACTCAAGAGAGGGAGGGACTCAGCAGCAATGGAGTTCCATCAATTCAGTGGCTCCTTGTGGTTTTGGCACCTTTTTCTCAGCGCCATTGTGGAATGAAAAGCTCAGGTTAGGATTTCCTTGATCCAGCAATCCTGGACTCTGTTGAGGAGACACTGGATGTGGATTTCGTGCTTCTGTACATTCCTCTAGATTTGGACTTTGGCAGACAATGCACTCACAGATGGTTGCGGTATCCCGGGTAGTGGGCTTCTGCAGCCTTGGAAAGTTGCAGCAAGTCAATGGTTAAGGCAAAATAGAGTTTGTCTTGAGGCTAGTTGTTCCCATCAGCCTAAGGGAAGAAGTTGTCCTTTACAGGGCTTCCCTGTCAATTCAAAAATGGTGTCAGCACAGCTGAAAGGATTCACGGGGCACTTCACAGTCCAGTAGGGTGCTGTTGGCATCTTCTCTCGTCTTCTGCTTCGGATGGTGTCCTTCAGTGGCCGAATCTGCTCTTAGCCCCAAAAACCTTGCTTTTTATGCAAGTTCCCACTCATTCACAGCACTAGGCTGTCAATCACACTGCAGGGTGGCTGTCCTCTAGGACAGCCAGCTGGCCATTGGAACTGGTTTCACTCAGGCATACCTAGAGACAAAGGACAGGGAGGTTTTGGTACCCTCCCTCACTCCCTACCTTTCCAGACACACTGGAGCCTGGGCGGGCATCAGGGCTTTAGCCTGTGAAAGGCAAACTGCAGAAAGTATTCAAATCTGATGCAAACAACAGAGTACTAGCCTAGAAGAAACTAACAAGAAATGGTGAAAAAAGAAGACGGGACATTTTTGGAAAACGGTCACCCTTGTGTACAGCACAGCACAGCAGCTGAAGTATCAACCTGCAGATACATGTCACTGGGTAGCAAAAAAGAAACCACTACCACCAGCCATTCAAGTGAGTTAGTGTAACAAAATGTTACATGATGAATGGGTTAAAGGAAATACTATGTAACCCCTTAGCACTCCACATAGGGTGGTGTGTGCTGGACCAATAAAGTAAAGGTAAGTAAGACAGGGGTCATCTTACTATTCTTGGGAACAGTAGTTCACCCAAGAAAATGTAGTTATACATTAAAAGACAGTGGCACTGCACAAAAGGTGTTGTGTGTCACAATGCAAAAGCAGATGCCCATGGAGTTTAACAGACTCCATAAAACAGTCAGGAGCATAGAAAATCATAGTCAGAAAAACATATGAGTGCGCGACAAAAAGGTCCCACTCGCTCAGGGGTAAAAATTAAAAAGCCTTGAATCCCGCAAAAGAGCTGGGGGTCTCTAAGTTTAAAGGGAATTGGCACAGAAATGAAAATTCGCCCTAACACTCTGGTAGCCATTTTTGCACCTTGAGGAAACAAAGTTCTACAGACAGCTTTCTGGCCTTCTAACAGGAAACACTTTTCTTGTGCCCTGTGAGTTGTCACCTGTACAGCTGGAAGGATGCACACGACCAAAAAGGCCACAGAAGGGAGGGACTAGAGAATGGATTCCTTATAGAGGAAAGGTAAGTCTGCAACTGCTCGACTTACAGACCTTAGTATACTCACATTAGTTGCTGAATCTGGCAACAGCCTGGAATCACTTTCTGTGGCCTTCTCCTCAGACAAAATACACCATAGGAAGTGCAGGGGTAAGGGGGGGATGAGCCCTAGCCTGTGGGGGCCATCACAAGTTTGGTGGTAACCCTTAAATGCGGCGGCAACGCTATTACCGCCGCATTTAAGGATCTGCCAAATCCCAGGTTTGCCAGGATTTACCCCAAGCTCTGAGCTGGCGGCCAAATCCGCCACAGATTTTGCCAATGTTCAACGCTATTACCACATGCTAATTGTAAGTGGTTTCAACCCAGCACTCCACCTAAGACAATGCCTAGCGTGTGATGCCTAGCTGGAACCCTTAATTATATATTTTTATATCTAAAGTTCTTTTATTTCTGAATGATGTACCCTTATATCACGCCCCTCTCTTTGAATCCCCCCGGTCTCACTGAACCAAGAAGAAGGTTGTTTTGCAAAGTTAAAAGATTTATTTGATGGATCTGAACAATATATATATCACACTTTTATGAATATGAACAATATCTAAATATCACACTATTAATATTTATACAATGATCAGCAATCAGTGATATGACAGTCAACAATCTCTTTAATCAATAGGAATATGGATGAGAAGAATAATGTAGCATAGAATAAACGTTGTGTGGGTTCAATGAAATGCAATGATAGGAAATTAATGCAGCACAGAAATAATACTTTTGTGAATTCAATCAATTGCAAGGTAATCACTCTTTCCCCCTGATACTACTCAATCCCCCCTAGTATGCAATATAGAGATGGAAGGAGAGAAAACAGGTTTCAGGAATAAACACTCTACAAATGTGGTTTCAATCCCAATTCCCCCAGTAAGCAGAGAGAAACAGGAATGATTTTAAAAAAGGTCAATTGCTTTTGAATGTGGCCAGTAATGAATGGGAAAAACACAGAAAAATAACTTTAATTCGCTAAAGTGGATTCAGAACTAGTGGGAGCTTCTTGGTATAGCTTCAGGTAAACACCAGCAATGATGATTGGATAACTAAGCAGATGGAAAACTGAATTCAGAGGTTGAATGCAAAGAATAGCTATTTTACATGTAATGAAATTGAGCCAAATGCAAACATTTCCACGTATGTTAAGCGCGATTGCGGCAAAATTATAAGGACTTGTTAGCTTCAATTTGACACTTAAATTTCGTTCCTAGCATGTACGGTTCAGAAGTTATGAAGGTTTTAGTACAGGTCGATTTTTCTCAAAAAGAGTCAAGATTTCAAATGAAAGATGCTCTTTTGAATATTACAAATAAGGATTGGCTTTACACTAAGGGGCTATGAAGATGCAAGATACCAACAGTGCAGCCACCAATCCAGAGGCGCCTCTGTCTGATCTTTGCCCGCTGCAACACTTGCCTTTCTTCAGCAAATATATATTAGCGCAAAGGTGTTTATCACTTCAATTATCACAGCACTATATGAATGAGAGAAAAATTCAGGACAGACAAAAGAGATTCTACAATGCAGTTCTGGATATGATAGAATGGGTTGGATAGGATTACTTAAGGATAAGAGATTGGCTATGGAAATTATATGCTAAATACTCACAACTATGGTCTCTGCACGGCCTCTTGGACTGGATCTAATGGGTTGGTTCTGGGTTACAGCTCTGCTCTACTGGTTTGGATCTCTGGGTTCTAGCAAGAGGTCTTGGCAAGAAGCAGAAAAACAGCACAGCCCTGCTGTTGAATTTGTGGGGCCCCTTAGAAGTTTGGGGGTTAAAATCAGGTTGCAAGATTTTAAAGGTCAGCTGAGAAGGGTTCAGCTTTGGATTTTTGGGCCAACTGCTTTCAGAGTTCTGGAGTGTGGATCTGGGTTCTTCCTGCAGAGCGCTTCGCCAGTAAATTAGTTGATGGGTGAACGTGTGTGTCTCTAGGTTCTCAACAGTCCCTATTTATGTATTTCCCAAGGGGGTGGATAGGCTGATTATACTAAGCCCACCCTCTAGGAAACTGATTGGTAAAAGTATTCCCTCTCTCCTGATTTGAGAAGGAAACCAGTGTGTCATGAGGAGTCATGATGATGCTGTGTTTATGGTCCAGGGAAAAACCTCCCCTTTGTTTCTACACAGAAATTATATTTTTCATATAAAGCACATTTACAATATCACCAACTTGCTAATAATACATATTTACATCCCAAATTAAATAAGACACGTATCTGTCCAAGTCCCATCTTCTTACGAGTTTCGGGTCACAAATGATAGTTTTTCACACTTTTGGTTGGTTACCCAGTGTCAGATCTGTACACATTTTTCCACATACATGCACATAACACCTGGGCATAATCCTGTAGATTTTCATATTCCTAGCATTGACACAATTGCAACAATATCAACATTTTTAGTGGTTCAGTCTCTGAACATCGCACACATTTCAGAGTAGTTTCTACTTGTGAGCAACATTTTCATTTTAACAACCTATAAATTCCAGATTTCTACCAGTTTGGCACAGTTTTCTATGAGTCTTTTTCTCAAAACTATATTTTCTACTGTTCCAGATACACATTTCAGTCTAGCCCCGCCTCCAAGGTTTGGCTGAGCCAAGAACAACCTGAGCCTCTTCCTGCCAGCAGCTGATTTCTGTTGACGCCCAAATTTGCATTTCCTTTCAGTCAAGGGAGTCTTTTGTCGCCAGCTTCTGACACAGGCGAGTGGAAGTACTGCGCCCATTTCTGACATATTTTTCCCATGCAAGCACCTTTGAATGTGATTTATGATGAATTGTGCTTCTGCTGACATTGTGCTTAAGTGGATTCTTTAAATAAAGTGATGTATAACACCCAACAAGGATGTTGGATCTTCTCTGCTGTTTGAGAATCATTATTTTGCAAATTTAACAGCCAAGGAAAAATTGATTTTTAAAGCAGTTCTGGGTTTCCCTTGCAATGCAGCACTGCTTTTTCAAGTAGTTTCATTTTACTCTGTCGTCAGCCCTCTGATAAGTTTTAGCAGTGGTCTCCTGTGTTACCACTGACATAGGCAAAATGGATTGGTGGCCTATTTTTCAGGTTTTCCTGCGCATTTTTCAAAAATATTTTTAGCGCATAGATCTTTTTGGCGGCCATCCTGTTGTTTGATGTTGCAGGGCATAGACTAGTGGGTTAGAACATCCCAGAAGCCCCCCTCTTGCAATTTGGCATTGATCGTCCATCAATGGGAAGTTGCAAGACTGGGATGGTCAGTCTCATTTCTTTTGGTTCCAAAAATGGCAAAGTTCACCATATTTCCCTCCATCAGTGGTGGATCGACCAGTTCTACTCGCCAAGTCCTGATGTGATTATTGAGCGATACTACGGGCCCCTTGGATCTTTCCTCTGGTCCCAGGGTACTCCTCCTTGGTCTTCCTCTCCATGGTTTCCAATCCTAGGATGACAAAGCAAAAGCATATTTGTACACATTTCCCCACCACTATTAATGTAGTGGGGCAAACATCTACATTTTGATAAATCAGGACACATTTTTCTTATTGTAAATTATGGACTATACATGGAATATTTTATAGTTGGAATTCTAGGGAGCTGGAGTGACCCCCTCTGGGGTTCCAGAAGACTCCTCCAGTTGCTGCAGAATTTGCCTAGGATGGCAACACTTTAGTAGGTTAACATGGACCCACTTATCTTCCCCTCTGCCAAACTGGGGATGCAGATTTTGTAGGCGACTGGTGAGATTTTGTCTACAATTTCAAAAGAACCCCTCCAGCTAGGCAAAAATGTGCGCTGTTTGGCCTGGTTCCTTTGGAAATTGTATAAGTAGACTCACTCACCTACATTGTATTCTTTTCTGGTAGTCTTTAAGTCATAGTGGGTCTTCATGCTGTCTGCAGATCTTTCTAGATTTCGCTGAGCATAGGCAAAAGCATGCTAAAGGTATTTTCTTAGATTTTCAACATACTCATGAGTTGTGGAGGCATTGATCAATGTCTGCTCTTGAGTTCTGTAGAGCAGATGCTGGGGAAGCACCATCCTGCGTCCAGTCATCAGCTCAAATAGTGACATTTTAGTTGCAGATGAAGGGGTAGATCTGATGCCCATTAGGACAAGGGGTAATCGAATATCCCAACTTTCCACAAAACTTTTTAATATGCTCACAATTGTTTTATTGTATCTCTCCATTGCACCACTAGAGGCTATCCGGTAAGCAATGTGTAGCTTCCTTTTGACCCCAAGTATCTCCCACATTTTTGTCATTACTTTGCTGGTGAAATGGCTACCTCAGTGACTCGATCCTTTGGGGTTGTCCAAAACACGAAAAGATGTGGTTGATCATCAGGGCAGCTGCTGTTTCTGCCTTGCAATTTGGGGCCGGGAGACATTCCACCCATTTAGTAAACAAGCATGTCACGGTCAGCATGTACTTGTTGCCCCTAGAGGAGAGAATCACAGGCCCGATATAGTTGACTTGTAAATCTGACCAAGACAGTGTCATCCCCCTCTTTTGGAGAGGCGCGCGGTGGGTGAGGGATGTTGGCTGAAATTGTGCACACACAAGACACCCCTTCAAGTATTGGTCAAGGTCCTGCCCCATGTGTGGCGAGTATGCAACCTCTCTTAAGATTTCAAGTGTGGTATGAAGCCCCCTATGACGGATGTGGCCACATCATGGGCGTGACTTAACATCAGGCTTCAGAATGAGGTAGGGACCACCCACTGATCATGGCCAGTTAGGGATATCTTTACCAACAAAACGGCTTGGATTCGGAACCTTTTTGGACATTCATCAACACTCTGAGGACCTCTTTCCCTATGTCATTGGTATCCGTCAGGGGAAAGTTCTCTGGGTCCTCAATGTGTTGATAAAACTTACCAATTATTGGATCCCCTTTTTGAGCCGTAATCAAATCAGCATCTGGGGTCTCCTTACTCCATTGTGCAGTTGAGAGTTCCTTGTGAGCATTTGTCTCGGACCTAGTGATAGCAGTGACCTTGATTTCCCCCAAAAGGGACTCAATCTCAAGTAGATCCCCTTGGATGGCTCTGGTTCCAGCCAGCTGATCAGCTAAGTCATTTCCAGGTTTGTCTGGTCCCCCTACTTTGGAATGACCCTTGATCTTTTTCCATTACATGATCATCCCATTCGAGGTGACCAGATCATCAATGTTTTCAATTAATTTCCCGTGTTTCAATGGTTTGTTATTAGCACATCACATGCCTCTGGTTTTCCAGTTAACCAAGTCCTCCACGAACACGTTCCGTATATAATCCGAATCTGTGATTATGACCAGTTTGTGGAGTTGATGTTGGACAGCAGTGAGGATGGCTTGATGCACAGCCATGAACTCTGCGACTTGACTACTTCGGGGACCAATCTTGTACCCAGCAGAGGATTCTGGGGTCTCATTAACCTATGCATTCCCTACACCGGCCACAAGTTCTTTTTCCCCGTTGTTGTCAACATGGTAAGAGCATCCATCCACATAGTGGGCATTCCCTCACACTTGTCTTCTTCAAAGACTTTGTGTGGGAATTGAGGTATGCCTCCATGTTGTCCTTAATTTTAAGACTTTCATCCTCGAGACAGTTTTCTTTGGCACAATCATGGAAGTCAGCCAGACCTTGCGCGAAGGGACTCTTCTCGTTTTGGCCATATCTGACGTCCACAGGAAAGCCTTGCACTGACAGAATCCAGGAAGTAATTTGGGAATTACTCACATTTCCAGCCCGGATTATGTCACTTTGGAGATATTGCAGAGGCTGGTGGGGAGTCTCCACCATGATGTGTTCCCCCAGGATAAACGGGCGGTAATTCTTCAATGCCCACACCGTTGCCAGGAGTGCCTTCTCACAATCGTTGAATTTTTCATCCACAGAGGATAAACTTTTACTCGCATAGGAGATTACTTTATTAACCTTGTCATGCTTTTGATATAATACTGCAGTCAAGTATGTATTAGAGAACCCTGTCTCCAAGAAGAACTCCTTGTTTTTGACAGGGTAAGCTAGGCAAGGCGCTTGAGAGAGGCTTCTTTTGAGGTGTCTTACTGCCTCGGCTTGTTCTGGACCCCACTCCCACTTGACCCCCCCTTCAAAAGATGAATCAGGGGTCTTGTGATCTCTGCGTAGTCCTTAATCAACTTTCTACTGTAATTAGTCAGTCCACAGAGGCTCCTTAGTTCCCGCAGAGTTGTGGGGGCTTTCAATTTCTGGAGTACTTCCACTTTCTTTTCCTGGGGACAGAGACCCTGAGGAGTAATCTCATGCCCCAAGAAATTGACACGGGTTCTACACCCCTGTGCCTTTTGAAAGGAAAGTTTTGCTCCGACGGCCTTCAACTGGGTCAGAACATAATGGATCTCTGCTATGTGTTCCTCCACAGTCGAGCTTTTGATGAGTACATCATCTACATAAGCCAGGTTACCCCTCTCACCCAGGTCGGGCATGGCCTTATGTAGAAACATGTTGAATTCATTGCCGGAGTTGATGTATCCTAAGGGAGTCCGGGTCCATGTGTACTGCTGCCCCGCGAAGGTAAAGGCCAGCTTGTATTGGTCCTCCCTACTGAGAGGTACATCCATTGGTCAGGTCTATTGCAGTGAATACCTGTGACCCCTGGATCCCGGCTAGCCCTTTGTCAATGTAGGGAAGAGGCCATCGGGAAGTATGGACCCGTTTGTTGAGCTCCCTAAGGTCGGCACAGAGTCTCCACTGGCCGTTTGGCTTCAATATCCCCAGCACCGGATTATTGAAGGTGCTGTGGACTGGACAGATTATTCCATGGGACTCAAGGTTCTTAATTATTTCAGTAAGGGACTCCATTGATGTGAGAGGCAAGCGATATTGCTTCACAAACACTGGAATCATGCCAGGGTCCGTGGGAATTTTTGTTGTGTGGATGTCGGTGCGACCACAGTCATATGAGTCCACCGCAAAGAGATTTGGAAACTCCAAGAAAACTTGTTTCAACTTTTGCTTTTGCTCCAGAGTCTCACAGGCATCAGCTAGGTTGACTCTCTCTTCAACCATCTGCATGAAGCCTGGAAAGACTTCCGGTTTCGCTATCTCAGCAGCCTCCTCCAGCTGGGTGGAGAAGTCCCTGGTCAGAGTGCTGATTTGGACTGGTTGCTTCAGGTGGGGAAGGCAGTCCTCACAGACTTGTAAAATCACCTCATCCCTCCTGAAGTCACAGGTCACATCTTCCTTACCATAAGGGCAGGAAGTGTACACCAGGAAGTTCCCCCCATGCCGGGTAAAGATACTATCTGGTGTTTTGTTGTCATCACTATCACTGTCAAAACAGTCCTTGGGGATTGATCCTAACAGTTCATTGCCTAAATCTATGGAAAAATGTCGGTCATCAACCGCCATTCCAATAATGGTGCCTGCGGCTAGTATGATACTCTTTAAGTCGCTGTTATCCACCTCTATTGGAAGGTGTCATGTTCTATGTTGACTAGTGGTGTTGGGTTTACCCCCAACCCTTGCTGTTGGAGAGAAGCATTTAGATTAATATAGGCATCAAGGTTTTTCAATTTCTGTCCTCTTTTAAGTTTCCCTTCCAGGGAGAATTGTCGGTTCCTTTCTGGGATGGTGACTTCCTCTCCAATCTGAATTTCAACTGCATAAGGAAGCAGTTGAGCTGACCTAAATGCTTTCTATGGGTCATCAAACTCATGGGATTATCCACTAATCGGGACCAAGCTTTGAAGTTTATTAGGTCCAAACTAATGGCAAAGCGATTGAGAATGTCACTGCCTAAGTAAAAGGCGGCAGTGATGTCTCGCACGACCCAACAATTATGGACTATGCTCTTGTTGCCAATGGAGATTTTGAGCATACACCTGCTTGGCAGGAGATGTTTTGAATTAGGTGTTTCCAGATCCATTTCCCATTTGTCTATCAATTTAAATGTGGGAATGGCTGGATCTTTTGGGAGTTTGCGGAACAAGGCTTTGCTGATGAAGCTCTTACCGTTGTTCACACACACTCAGGCGAGAACAGAGTCCTTCCCTTCATTTAACTGAACAGGGATGAACAACTGATCTCCAATTTGCTGAATACCAGCCAGCCTTTGAGCTGATTTCTCTTCTTTCTGGACTATAGGAGTGGGAATGTCTGATTGGTAAAGAATTTCAGAGTGTTTCCTTCCAGTGTGGAATGCCACCTTAGACTGGAAGGAAGGTTGATTTTCAAAAATAGAGAGGAACCCCCATCACCAGTTTGTTGTCCTACTGGTATTACTGTCACGTCTGGGATTTGGATGTTCTGGAAGTGAAATTCTACTTGGTCAGATTTTTGTTCAACCATGTGGGAGGTGCCGTTTAAACTAACATGGTTGACACTCTGTTTTAATTTTATGGGTCGGTTAGTCTGGGTCCAGAAGAACCTG
Source organism: Ambystoma mexicanum (assembly GCF_040938575.1). Lineage (NCBI taxonomy): Eukaryota > Metazoa > Chordata > Amphibia > Caudata > Ambystomatidae > Ambystoma > Ambystoma mexicanum. The sequence continues at coordinate 786,961,085 of NC_090937.1, read as the reverse complement.
TTTACACAATCTATTAGGGGTGACAACCTTCGCAGGAGGTCATTCCCTAGTAACCAAGGGATGCCCTCTCGAGTGCAACTATGACCGGGTGCTTCACCTTGTGTCGCCCAATTTTAATGTCCAAATCCGCAGTCCCCTCGACGGGAATTTTCTTCCCCTCAAAGTTCGGAAGTTGTCCAGGAAGAAGGGTAAGAGTAATTAGGTAATTCTCCCCCCTTCCTGAATTCAGTTTATAAAAGACCTTTTTGGACAGAAGGGTAGCTTGGGATCCAGTGTCCACAAGTGCCAAAGTTGTACCCTGCCCCTGTATTTGGACCAGGGCATAGAATCTTCCCCCCTTCTCCGCAAGGGGGCACAGATAATGTACATTTTTGGACAATTGGTGGGTTAGTTTTCTAGTTTTGGACACTGATAGAGAAGAGATTTGGGCAGATAACCTGGGTATCACTGGTCAGGCTCTGGCATGGCTGACCTCTTTCCTTTCCGGTCGACCCTCCCAGGTCCAAATGGGCTCCTTCCTCTCCGACATCTTTTTCTCCACCTGTGGTGTCCCCCAGGGATCCAACCTCTCTCCCTGGCTTTTCAACCAGTATCTGGCACTCCTTGCCCACCGCATCGCCGCTCTTTGCCCCCACTTCCAGTGCTATGCGGACGATACCCAGCTCATTTTCAGGCTACCCTCGGCCTCCTCCTCTTCTTCCCTCATCTCCGACTGTCTGTCTGCTATCCAGGAATGGTGTGCCGCCAATGACCTCTGCCTTAACGCCAGTAAGACTGAGATTCTACTCATCGGCACACCCACTCCCTCCTTCCCTGCAGCTCTCTGGCCGGCCTCCCTTGGCTCCCTTCCTGCCCCTACCTGCAAGGCTAAAAACCTCGGGGTCATCTTCGACTCCACACTCTCCTTCTCTCCTCATATATCTGACGTCTCTAAGAAGTCACACTACCAGCTGCACCTCCTCAGAGGTATTCTTCCCTTCCTCTCCTTCCCCCAGAAGCTCACTGTCTCCCGAGCCCTGGTTCTCTCAAGGCTGGACTACTGTAACAGCCTCTATCTTAATCTGCCTGCCTCCACTCTCCGCCCTCTGCAACTTATCCAGAACAGAACTGCGAGACTTGTCCTTGGCCTCAAGCCCAGGGACCGTATCTCTCCAGGACTGAAATCTCTTTACTGGCTCCCAGTGGCTGCGAGGATTAAGTTCAAAACCCTCTGCATTGTCCACAAGGCCTTCTGGGGCCTGGGGCCTAAATACCTTCAACTCTCTCTTCCTAAATATCTTCCTTCACGAGCCCTTCGCTCATCCGTCTCCAACTCCCTCATGGTCAGCCGCTTCTCGAAGCAACGAGCTGGGGGTAGATCTCTCTCCGCAGCAGGGGCCTCCCTCTGGAACAGCCTTCCTGCCTCCCTGAAACTTGAGGAGAACCATCTCCGGTTCCGGAAGCACCTCAAAACCTTCCTCTTCGCTTCTGCCTTTTCTCTCCCTCTCCCCTGCTAAACCTGCTTAACTCCCCACTGAAATTCTGCACTAAACCTGCATCTTGGCCACTCTCAGCGACCTCGGTCCAGGGCCCAGCCACTCTCCACTTGCACTGCCTCCCTGGCTCCCCCTGCACTGTGGGACTGTCACTGTATCCCTACAGCCCCCTTCCTAGCACTTGCTCTGCACTTACCTCGCACTTGCCACCAGCTGGCCCTTTTATTTATTATTTATTATTTATTATTTTATTACGCTACCTACAGTGTACTGCACTTTCCCCCCCACCTCCTCCCCCTGCACTTTCTCCTTTTCCCCCTACCTCTGCACTTGCACGATCTGAATGACACCTGGCCTAGTAGGATCGTTTGTCTGTCTTCCCCTTGTTTTCCTTCCCTCCCTGCCTCGTCGCGCCTTGAAACACTTGTGTATAGGCGCGTTACAAATATCATATCATATCATATCATATCATATCATATCATATCATATCATATCAGAATTCTGTGGGGAGTCTTGGGAATCTGAAAAGAAAAGGTGGCAACTAGATATGGGAGAACTTTTGGGTTCCCCTGGTTCCGGTTCTAGGCCGCCCCCCCCTTTTTGGAGGCAGTCACCAGATGGGTTTGAACCAGAGGATTTTCATGTTGTTGTTTCTGGGGGTGGATGATGGGCAGCGCTAGCTCAGTCCCCACATCTCCTCAGTCTGGATTTGAATCCTTTGGGACCCATTTGTCTTTGGGAGGAGTTCCCCCATCCCTGAAGGAGAAGATCATTTTCCCAGGATCCTCTGAGGATCCCTCTCCTTCAAATCGGAAGATCTGTACCTCCTCCTCAAAATGGGTCCGTTGGGGTTCTTTGTTTTTCCTACGCCCCTCTGCTCCTTGGGTGGCAGCATTTCAGGGGCAGGAGATTTTGGTTCCAGTTCCTGGGCTTCCATGGGCTTTTTACAAGTGGGGAAGGAAGCTTCCTCCAAGGCTTTACACCCCCCTTCCCCTTGTGTCTCCTCCCTGGGAACTGGTAGGTTGTTGGGGTTCTGCCACTGTCATTGTTCTGGAGCACCAGGTCCGGAGTTTGGGGCATTCTTGGGATATCTCAGAGTTCTCTTGAGCCCTCAGCATTCAACCCAGATCCTGTGCCATGTTTTGGACCTGGCGCTCTAGCTGTGACACCCGCTCAGGCTGTTAAGGGGTTCTCATTTCTCCCCTGGGCTGATCCCGGGAAGGGTAGCTATCCCTTCTCTGAAAATACCCTGGGTTTGGATAATGTGGCTACCCCTCCACTCTTGGCCTCCCCTCTCCCGGATTGGGTTGTCTGGGCTCAGGAAAGTGGGGAAAGAAGGATGGATGGTTTTGGGGTTGAAAGTTTTGTGGGTACCTGGGGAAAATGTTCTGTCCAGGATTTGGGGAATTCCTGCCCTTCTGGGGGAAGTGCGGAGGGAAGTTCCCTGGGTTAGGTGCTGTTGGTACGATCCCCCCCTTAAGCTGGAGGAGTCCACACATAACCCAGGATGGGTCTGTTCCCCTTGTAGTGGGGACTTATGTAGTCAGGGGAGTGAGGGATCCCATTTGTGGGACTACCTCCTCGGCTCCCTGTCTGTGACTGGCCCAAGGGCCTTCTGGGCTTGGGATTGCTCTGATTTTGTGCAAGCAGGTTTTAGGCCCCCATCTCCAAATCTAAAATGGGAGCAACCTTCACCTATGCTACCTTAGCAGCAGCAGGGGTGTTGGTTGGTTTGGGGCTTTTTTGAGTATTTTTGTTTTCTATAGGCTTTTGCACCTCATAAATTTGGGTGGCCTGTTCAATGACCCAGTCTAGTGATCTTTTCTCATGAAAATCTCTCACTAGCTGGGTCATGATGTACTTTGGTAGAGCGTGGAAAAATGTATTGACTAATTCTTTGCTCCCTGTGTGCACCCTTCTGGTGGTCTGTTCAAAGGCACGCTTTAATTCCTGCACAAATTCTTGTGGGGCCTGATCCTCCCCACATTGCAAGTTGTAGGCTGCCTTGTGAGCCTCCTGAGGATTTCTATTTACAGAAAAATGCTTCAAGATGGCCGCCCTATAGAATGATTTTGGTCCTCCACCGCCGCAAAGAAGCTGGAGTATTCTGGTGAGAAGGTCCATTTCACATATTGAATACAGCTACTGCTGTCCTTCAAATGGGAACTTTCCATCATCTGCTCAAAGAGCTCTAAGTGCTCCCAAACAGAATACTTAGTGTTCTTATGATAATGCGTGATGACGCTCCTTATCGCCTTGATCTGTTTTAAGGGGTCCTTAAGTAAGGCCCTTTTTGCCTTATTGTCCTTCTTGGTTCGGGTAACCCAGGTCCACTCCTCCTCTTAATCAGAGGCACTGCTCTCAGAGGTGCCCGACTGGTCTTCTAGGTTCTCCTGGATTCTGCAAGCCTTGGAATGGCTGGCAGAATGTGGGGACCTAGTCTCCTGTGTCCTGGGGCGCTCAGAGGAATCTTCTGATTCCTCCTTGCTCCTAGGTTTTGATGGGTACCCCCCCACTGCCCTAGCTGGGTAGAGGTTTTTAGGATGCCCTTAGTGGGCCTACTCTCATGGAGTTCCCCACTAAATTTCACAGTACTTGGGTACCCATACCCAGATACCCGCCCATCCATTCCTGGGAAGTGGTGGTCTGTGAGCCCCATATTTCTGATTGGATTGAAATCTGCCATCCCCGTAGCCCTTGGCTCATGTGTGCCAGTGGACATGGGGGTGGCAGAGTCCAGGGATTGGGAGACATGAAGGCCTCTGGTACTAGGGTTCCTGAGGTTATGCTCAGGTGTTTCCCTTTCCCAGCGAACCTCATCTGTATCAAACCCTGATCCCTATTGCCATGCAAGAACCTGAGCTTTCTGTTCCTCAATCAAGGCCTTACTAGTCTCTATCAATCTCTCTTGCATGGCTACCTGCCTGTGGAGCCTGTCATTGTTCTCACAGAGAGACTCATTTTCTCTCTGTGCTTCCTGGGTTGTTTTTGAGTACTGGGCCAGTCTTTGCTGCAGGAGGGTTACCTCCAGAGTCCTGTCCATACTGGCCTGGTCCTTCCTTGCTAGAGCATCTTCCACCCTCCTGGTGTGCTCTAACAATCTTTCATGCTCTTTTTGGAGGTCACCCAGTCCCTGAATGGCCATGTGATTTTTTCCAGTTTCTCTTTTAAATGACAGACTCCCTGGCCTAAGGTGTCCCTTTCCTGTGCAAGAACCTGCCTCTGTGTCACCAGATCGTCCCTCTGACTTTGAAGCACACCAGCTTTCTGGCGCTCTTCAACAAATTCTGCCTGGGTGTCCAGGTCTTTCAGAATTAATGTATTACTCTCCTCTTTTTCTCTGTCTAGTTGGCTTTACAGGTTGGCTACCTGCTCTGTACAGTCCCTGTTGAAATGTATCTGTTGCTCCAGCTTTTTCTGGCTCTGCAGTAGGGAGTCCAAACTTTCTTGGCACTCCTTCTGTAGGGCCAGAATTCTGGTAACCTGTTCTGCCTTTTCCTGCTGCAGAATACCCCTGTCCTCTTTTATTTTGATTATGTACTGCCTACTTTCATTTTCGGACTCTTGGCTCCTCTGTAGCCTCGGCTCAGCAGAGTCCAGATCAGTTTGCGCCTTTCTTAATGCCTGCAGTTGCTTACTTGCCAGATCTTGGCCTTCAGCACCTTTATCCTCTATGGCTCCAATATATAAGTATAGATATGCTGCTATTTTGGCAATCTTGTTTTGTTCATCCTTTGCCTTAGGGGGCGTATATAGTTCGCTTAGGGCCATATGTAAGGGTCCCTGATCTTGCCATGTATCTAACCCTGTTGCAGTGATCTGTTGTGTGATTGACTGCACCCCTTACAACATCTGAAAGACTAGAGGAAATGTTTTTCTAGACCACGTGTAAACAGCCCTCTACACTTTGGTACAATACAATACATTATATTCACAGGGTTTCCCCTGAACCATTCATGTCTATTCACTTGCATGTGTATATTTTACATTAAATCATCACATACTATTTCTTATGTATCAAAAATATCATTTTATTTGTTTCTCTCTAAAACATAGAATCATAAAAAAGTATATACACTCCTAATTTCTCTCAGAATGTGTATACAACAATCTAAAACAGACATTGGGCCTCATTATGACCCTCGCGCTAATGGGTTAACGGTGCCGTAAAAGGCTGCGGTGCCGTTAACCCATTAGCGCCTTACTACGAGGACCCTTTGCGGGACCCAACCTGAATGGCTGGTCTAGACCAGCCATTAAAGTAGGGACCTGCAAAGCGACCTTGGTGCTAAGTACAGTACCGCAATTTGCGGTACCGTTCTTAGTGCCTTCCCCAGTCCCATTGAGCCCTATGGGGCAAAAATGGGAATGGGGAAGAGCCATGGGGAAATGGGGAAATACCGCCCCGCCAACCTTGGAATGGGGCGGTATTTCACCATTTCACCATGGCGGACTCGTTACAACACCAGCACCAACCATGGTGCTAATAGCGCCATGGTTTAGCGCTGGTGTTGTAATGAGGGCCATTATACTTTCTGCATTTAAGCACTGTATTTTTACAATTTTATGTGGTATCTTAATTCATCAATGTTTTAATTCTCTTATTAAATGAATTCACAACATGGATCATAGATTGGAACCCCCTCTAAATTAGACGGCCCACCTTAGTCCATACCGCTTAGAACTTATCAGTGCTTACTCACTCATTCCAATCATTCACACTACATTCAACCATAATCCCAACATGTTTCTTTCCTTTGACTGTAAATAATTTTTTATCGGAAATTCATCAGGGGTAAAAACCACTTTCATTTGTGATACACAATAGTCTGTTGTCTTCTTGGAACCATCGAGGGATCCACACATAGGCCCTCATTACGACCCTGGCGGAAAGTGACTGACCGGAGCGCCACAGCGTAAATAGCGTTTCCGCCATTGCACGAAGGAGCAAAGTGCGGCCCATTCCGACCCATCGGGCACGAGCACCACGCCACGGCGGAAGTGCAAAGTCCGCGATGGCGGAAATGACCCCAAAACGGCCCACACCGCCGCCGTACGGCGCCCTAGGTGCAATACCGCCACCCCTCTTAGCGGTCACCGCAGTGTGCGCCTACCGGAAAGTACGGTGACCGGAAATATACGGAAACGGAAGTTAAAACATGGGCCCGGAACGGGAAACATCCCGGCGTACACCTATAAAAACACTAAAACCACACAACCACTAAAATCACTACCCTGAAACACACCCCAACCCGTCACCCACCCTAGCGAAACCAAGAAAAATGGGAAAAGTAGCGAAGAAAGCGTGCGACCGCAAGCGGCAGGTCCACTTCTCCCGTGAGGAACTCACCGTGCTAACAGAGACCCTCCAGGAGAATGCTGCCGTCGTCTTCTCCACGCAAATGACCAGAACGGCACTTGCAAACAAGAAGACCATATGGGCTCTTGTGGCACAGCGGGTAAGTGCGGTGGGGACCACACCCCGCACCCCACAGCAATGCCGCAAGCGATGGGACGACCTGCGGATACGCATCCGCAGCATACTCTCTGCCAACCGCAACATTGCCACAGCCACCGGGGGAGGTCCTGAATCACCCATCAAGTTGACCCCCTGGGAAGAAATCTGTGCCTCCACCATCGGAATGGAGAGCATAGAGGGAGTCGGAGGGATGGAGAAAGGAGTGCAGACATCCGAAGATTCAGGTAGGTGGCCCAGATAAAACAATGCCAAATCCACACAGTCCATCCATGTGAAGTACCATGCGTCCACATAGTGCAACAGAAACACATGTCCAGGAGAACGTCCACACACATCGGCCTGATAGCGCACGTTAAAAACCACAATAAATACATAAATAATTAAAAACCCCTAATACACGCACTACACGTGCAGCAGGCACACCCAAACTGCAGGCTGCCAAACAACTGCACCCTCACTCCACACACAAATGAAAGCACCTCCAAGGCCCCGACCCAAATCACCCTCAGGTACCACCCCAAAGCATGTGATACAATGCCATTCCAATTCCCACAGACCCATCAATAACCCTCGCCCTCCTTTACTCCACCACAGGGTCCGATCCAAACGACGAGCTACAGGACACCCCTACCAGCACACCTGCAAAGAGGGCCAAGACCAACGGCCAGAGACCCTCCACCTCAGCTGCACGCATCAAGACACGGCAGCAGCACAAATCAGGTGGCAGCACAGAGGAGGGAACATCAACAGGCACCCCAGCAGCCAGCATGGCCACAACACCACCACCACAGGTCCCCCCAATGGATGCCACAGAAGGCACTGCCTCTGGTGGCAGCAGCACCATAGGTGACACCCCATTGATGGCAGCATGCTCGGACACAGAAAACGGGGATGTCGAAGTCAGATCCATCCATGACCTGTCCCAATCCCCCTGTCTGTCCCATCCCGTACAACATGAGGATACCACGCAGGTGCAGCCACAAGACGACGACTGGCCATCCCCCACAAGCCCTGTGGCAAGGCAACATGAGGACAACAGCCCCTCTGTGACACCCCCGCAAATGGCCATGGCCCAGCAGAGGCAACAGTCCCTCGACAAGTTAATCGTACAACAGCAGCAAATGGCCACACTCCTCAAGGACCATGCCGATGAATGTGGGGGCACTAAGGCAGACATAGAAACATCAACTGAGACACTTAGGGCAGAAATGGAGAGAGGTACAGAGACGCTAAGGGCACAAATGGAGAGTAGCACCGAGAGCCTGAGAGTCCAAATGGAGAGTAGCACCGAGAGCCTGAGAGTCCAAATGGAGAGAAGCACCGAGAGCCTGAGGGGGGAACTGCATGCGACGTCCAAAGACGTATGTGCCGAACTTGCCGCAGTGCGCCGTGTGCTCACTGAGCTCTCGCAAACCCTTAGGGACATGCATGGACGTGAGCAGGCAGACACATCATCCGTTGCAAGTTCCGTCCAGGGCAGCCCCCAACGTAGATCTGGAAGGAACCTGCGCTCCACAGGCAGGGGTGCCCCTGATACCCGCAGAGGGGGCTTGCAATAGCGACAGCCCACTGACAATGAGCATCTTTGGACACTGGTGTTCGGGGGGGAGGTAGGAGGGTGGAGGGGGTGTGTTGGGCTCACTTGGGTGGCGGGTCGATAGGGTGTTCAACATGATATCACATATGCCATAAAAAGTGCACGATCAACCAATGAGATGTGTGGACATTGATCTTTGTGTACTAGGCCATCATAGGCGTACAGTCCATATTGTGCATGTCCCAGACACACGCAGTGCCACGAGTCCCGTGTCCATCTATCAGCCACCAGACGTGAGTGCTAGAAGCATACATCAATGAGATGCTGACGAATGTCACGGGCCTCCGGTGCCTCGCAGACTCCATGAGGTGCTGCCACATCCCCACCCTCATCATGACCATCATCAGGTGCTTGCAGTTCTGCGTCAGGGGGCATGGGCACATTTCTACGTACGCACATGTTGTGGAGCATGACACATGCCATCACCATCTTTGCAACCTTCTCATGGCGGTACAGGAGTGCCCCGCCAGACCTGCTGAGGCAGCGGAAACGAGTCTTCAGTAGGCCGAATGCCTGTTCTATGACTACACGGGTACGTGAGTGGGCATGGTTGTAGTCCTCCTCATGCTGGTCCCGTGGGTTCCGGACTGGTGTGAGGAGCCATCTCTTCAGTGGATATCCAGCATCACCTGTATGTGGACGAGAAACGTATGATGTGGAATGCCATTGATACGTACGCACACCCCCCCCCCCTTCCTGCCAGGTCATTGCCAATTCACATACCCCACATCATCATGCATGTAATGAGACTCACCGAGTAGCCAGGATCTGTTCCCTGCGTGTCGCTCCATGTAGCGTGGTATTGTAGAGTTCCTCAAGACCATAGAATCATGGGTTGATCCAGGGAATCGGGCACAACAATGTGTAATGATCCTGTTGGAGTCACACACCATTTGTACATTCAGGGAATGAAATTGTTTCCGTTTGCGGTACTGGGCCTCCATGGCATGTGGGACGACCAATTCAACATGGGTGCAGTCGATGGCACCAATGCAACCCGGTATGCCGGCAAGTGCATGGAATCCCACTTTTGTGTTGGTAATTTCCTGCTCCGAGCGTGGTAGAGAGATGTAGTCGTCTGCGTGCTGCAGGAGGGCATCGAGCACTTGCAATAGTGTCCGTGAGAACAGTGGCTGAGAAATGCCATGCAACTGTCCGACTGTGTGCTGGTAGGTGCCTGTGGCCAGGAAGTGGAGTACAGACACCACCTTCAGTAGGGGTGGGATGGCGGTTGGGCTATCTATCATGCTGACAAGGTCAGCCTGTGTCATGTCCACAATGGCGGCTATGGTGTCCCGGTCCAAACGGTAGAGGGTGTGGATCTGCTCATCAGTGAGGTTGAATGGATGTGCTCGGAGGCGTGGGATTGCGGGCTGCCTGCGTGGTGGTAGTGGCTGTGCTGGCGGCCCTTGCTGGCCCTGCCTTGGCCTCCTCCTCCTCCTGCGTCTCCTCCGTGCGGCTGGTTGTAGATGGTGTTCGTCTTCTTCTTGGAGTCGGAGCACTTGCAGTGCTATCAGGTCCCCCAGGGCCAACATCGCGAGTCCTGCTGGTAGCATTTCGGTGTGGTTGTGGGAGGAGACTGGCTGTGCAATTTATGTGTTTTCAGGCTGTATGGCCTCCACCTGTGGTGATTAATTCCACCTGTGCAAACTGCTCTCCCCTTTGGCCGAGCACGTCCCGCGCACAACGCTGCAATTCGGGGAATGGTATCTTGCTATTGCAATCATGTATTTGTACCCGATGGCCGTGTAAGATTGGTTGATATGTTCATTCTGCTGTGGTCCCATTGTTTCCCATACTATCTGTGCAGTCGCGAACAGACTTGTGAAGGGTCAGTGGAACGTAGTACTCGAGTAACGGTGGGCCCTCATGCATCACTGTACCGAGTTGCAACGACGGGCGGGGCGTCCCATTTGTGGGTGAAGGCAGTTGCCATTTTCACACACAGCCGCACTCGATGGAATAATTAGTGATTTCAAACGGCCACAGATGCCTTTTCGACGTGATGTTGCAAATGAGGAATTCGAAGGGCGGCGCTTTCGGTTTCCAGCTAGCGGCGAGGAGATGCCCACAGGTCTGACTGCAAATATAACGTTCTATTGTTCAGTGTCCTTGAGACAGGGCCCATGGCGAGGGAGCAATGATTGATATGAATAGTTTGGGATGCGCAATAGCTACGTGGGCGATGAGGCCGGCCGTTCCCAGATACATGTTACTTCACAACACTGGAATTACGGGCTGGGGCACTGTGGATTTAGCAGGCTGCATAACGCACAGACTCAATGGATGTTTCTAATGTCATGTGAGTAAATATTCAGGCGTTTTGATCCCGGGATGGGGGAATGATGAATGGATGCATGGGCAGGTGATTTGATACAGAGTTTGCCATGTACAGGGCTTCTTGGGATCTTTCCGCCTCCCCTACGCTATGTGATGCAGGGCTGCCATAGTGGGACCATCGTCTATCTGGCCTTGTTGAGCCCTCCCTGTCTCGAGGCGCACTCAGACACTTGTGTCCATGCACGTTAACATTCCCATCTGATGGAATCTGTTTTGACAGACGCATGCACAGGTACACTCGTTTGTGATGGTGTTTGCACCTCGATATAGATGGTTATGAGTCGCAAGTGGTTTTGGGGTGGTGATGATCCTTTTGAGTGGGCTAGCATGCATATGGCTGTGGATTTCGTGTGATCATTGAAGTGAGTTGTTGGAATGTAGTTCTGATGGCCATTCTGTTCTTTTTCTTTTCTTTTGGTTGACAGGTATCTCCTCCCCTTTTGCCACTGCCATCTGTATGCCACTCCTGCAGATGGGGTTTACTCCCGACACCTGCTGCTTCGTGTTAATCAGTGGAGCAGCATTACGATCTTATGGGACGATCGCCAATGGCCCACATGCCCTTACGCAGTACTGGTGGCTCGGAGCAACATTTCGGCCTTTCAGCTGGACTAGTGCCTCCCCATTGGGACGGCCCTGCGGTTCTGTGCGCTTCCATGTTGCCTTTTCGTACGTGAATGTGGCTCTGTGTACCATGGGGGAACAGGGCGACACACAGGTAGTGGCTGGTCATTTCTTGCGGATGCAGCCCACAATGGTGATTAGTGTTTTGGAGTTCATGGCCTGATGGCTGTATGGGCTTGGTGACTTTGATGTGCATAAAATTTCTATTCTGATTTGGCCCGTGTAGCGTTTTTCTTTGCAAGTGATGTGGCATATGCCGATTTGGGGGGCGATGTGTTGTGAGGAGATCTGCATTGGGTTCCAGCTTCGGGGTTTAGTTGCGTGGTACTGTGCTGGGCGCGTTTGCCTACGAAGCCCAGTGAGGTCAGGGATGGGGGCTGCCAATATGACTGTTTGAATGTTGTCATGCTCAGGGGCGGGGGATTGGGTTTTGTGTAACAGATGCCGGTCAGCCAGGTGGACTGGTGGAATGATGTGATTTTCGGAATATTGCTGGTCTCAGGTGCCTGTGTTTGCATGCGTTTCTTGGTGGGGGACTGTGGTCATGTCCATTGGGATGGCTTCTGTATTCGTGCCATCTGTGCCCTGCAGCTCCCATTGGCCCCTCTTGTGTTTCTTTTGTTCGTTGCCATGCATGGGTGACTTGTACATTTCAATGGTTGCATTGTGACTTCATTGCACCTACGGGGAGTTGTACTTTGTGGGCAGGGAGCGGTGTACAGGCACTCAGTGGGGCCGTTTACGGTTGATTCGCGATGCCGTACTTCTCGCCATGGCGGAATGGTACATTACGCCATGCCTGATGGCGTTAGGTACATGTCCGCTAGGGTCGGAATTGGCGTACCCTTGCGCCATGGTGGTGTTTGCGGTTTGGCATGGCGCGCGCGCGCGTGCTTGGTGCAGTTAGCGTTGGCGTTCACTACGGTGTCGCTAATGGCTTCGTACTTTGCGGTGACGGGTCATAGTCGCACCGAGCGATATTCGATGGCGGTATTGCATTTCCGCCATCGTTTTTCGATTTCCGCCAGGGTCGTAATGAGGGCCATAGTCCCTTCTTTTGTTCCTATCTTCAAGCTAAGACACCGAATGGATATCTGTGGGAAACAAGTAGAGGGCAATCGACTTTTATTGTTCGATACATCCACGTTGTATATTTTATTACATACAACTAACTATGTGTAACTTCACAGCAGGAGGGAATGATTAACTTACAAACTCCTCCTATACATCTATCAATGACGTTCCCACTCTTGGTACAGGTAACAGTCTTCACATGATTCAGTCTCATTAATAATTCTTTCTCTTTTCTCGCTATTCAGTACCTCTTCTCAGGTCACCTACTAGTTATTATACATTAGACACCATATATTGACACCTCAGCACTCAAATTGGCAAGATCCCTTTATGCATCAATGATGTAATAGAGTCCTAGATTGAAATGGATCTATTGTCTAGGAGATCTATCTTCCTCAATTACCCAAAGCAAAAAACTTTTCTTCTTACCCAGATGTCCAAATGTCAGTTGCGTGGTTTCAGCTTTACTACTTTCTCAAATTATTAATTCTCCGGAGCTCTCCTCTTCTTCCATTTATTACACCTTTCCCAGTCTTCTGGGGGCTACAGAGGACACATACCAAAATGTTCGGGCTCAGATTCTTAGCATAGTTACATTTCTATATAATCAGCTGAGGCCTTAATTTTGAATGTCCATCTAATTAACTTCTAATCGAAGGCGGATATTGTAAGGTAAATCAACCCTTACCGTCTTTGGACTGTTACAAGACTGGGTGATCTCCCCTTCGTTTTGCAGGGCTATAGACTGTAATTCTTCCTCTAAATTAGAGGGCGCAAATCTCTATGTCGTTACTGACTCAACTGTTTTGGCTGATCAGCAGCAGTACTAGTAAACACAAAAAAACATTATACGTTAGGCGGATCAAAAAACACACATCCTGTTCACTACAGGCAACATGTGGGCATTACTGTGGCGTTTTCTAATTGTCATTACAATTTTTACCTTTATTGTCTTTTAGCAGTTCCCAGACCGGGTGTTATTCCCTGCCTCTAACTGGGCTGTAGACTACAGCTTCTCCTCTGAATCTGAGGGCACACTTCTCGAACTTGTAATTAATTCCACTGCACTTGCTGATTCACTATAAACAGGCAGGGGACATACAAACCATATTAAGAGGACAAAATTGTCCTATTTGCTTTCAAAGGAGTTGAAAGAAACATTCTCCCCCTCCCGAGGTCGCAATCCTTCCATTTCCTAACTGTCCATATTTCTTTTATATTATACCGCGATATTTATATCTTACCTGTTTCTTCTTACAGCGTCCTTTATGTGTCTTCCTTCCTTCGGTATGGCGTTCGCGTTCTCCTTTGTCGGGATTCAGTTCCTGTTTTTAAAAAGATCTTCTGGTATCACGTGACCGTAGTGTTACGTGATTCATTCAGCCGGAGGCAGGTGCTTTTTTCTATATACCAAGCACCAGTATACAGTTTGCCTTCGGCCCCCTCACTCCGAGCCAGTTTCTGAGGCGTACTTCACACCGGCTCTCCGGCATTGCGCCAAGTGCTGTTTGTGTAGCGCAGACACCGATTTCAGTAACCCTGCTTTTCCGCAACATCCGCCAGACAAAATGGTATCAAAAAAGCCACGGCTCCATCCATCGCGGATGAACTCGGAGCTCCACCAATCTTCATCCAACTCACTGCAGTCACCAAAATGCCGACAGGTACAATTTATTCTCTTCAATATGTTGTATAAACGGCGTTAAATGTTTTGATTATGTGTTGATTTCACCTTACATGCATTTCTTACTAACAGTGTGCTTTAGACTTTTTATAAATATCCATTTATCTTAAATTGTCTTGTCGCTGCACCTGGTCTGTATTTATAATCAACAATAGGATATTTGCCATGATCCTCAATCCTCCTTGCTTAGCTACTGGCTGCTGGGTTTCCTCAACTGCTGATGACTGAATGCCATGGCATCATTTTTAGTCATCTAGGCAATGTTGGCTCTTGGATTTCTACATCTACTAGTCATTATGAGCCATCAGATTTTAAAATCTTCTGAGTAAAGCAGATAACAGTTGTCTCATTTACAAAAATAGATCACAAGCGACACTATTTTTCAGATATTACACATTCTCCCACCAAGTATCATCTTAAATGAGTACAATAGGTCTGGTCTAACCATAACTCCGATTTACCTATTTGGTCTGAGCTCAATTTTTACCATGTTATAAAAAACAGATCTCTCAGTATTCCAGTTTATTCGACTCTTTCATTTAGTCCCAGGTCTATACCGTTCATTAGGAAAATTAATTCTTTCTCTTTCAACACCAGTTTTTTACGATCCAAATTAGTATCATTGCTGGTCTTTACCTGATAAATTATGGACCACCTTAGTTCTTCAACCTTATGTATGTTTTCTATAAAATGTCCAACCAATGGTGCTGAGTGCACTCCATTTTTTATGCAAATTTGTGCTCTGTGATCCGGGTCTTGACCTTTCTTTCTGTTTGCCCTATATATAATTTCTTACAGGGACACCAGATCACGTATACTACAAATTTTGAGTTCAATTGGTTAGAGCCCTTTGTTTCCATAGGGTACTCAGACCAAGGTCTATTTCTGTTGTCTTTTTTGTCTGGTCACAACAAGTACAGGATCCACATTGGTAATGGCCCTCTGGTCGTCGTAATCCCCATTTCTCTGTTAGAGTAGGTTGCACTTTCATCTGTTTTGTAATATCATTACACATAATCTGATCTTTAATAGATCTGCTCCTCCGAAACGCAATCAATGGTCTTTCAAGGGGGACTTTCCCTTTCCCTAGGATTCCCCAATTCCGATGCACAATCCTCCGAATCCGATTGGATAGGTTGTTATATGTATTCACAAACACTAAATTATCTTTATTTTTTACTTTTGGTATTTGTTCAATGATGGCTTCTCGGTGGTTATTGTCAGCTCTTTTCATGGCTTTTTTGGTCAGGTTAGCTGGGTAACCTCTTTCATGTAGGCTAGATCTTAATTTTGTAGCCCCTTCTCTATAGTCAGTCCTATTTGTGCTGTTTTTTTTCAGTCACAAAAACTGACCAAAAGGTAGGTTGTCCCGTGTATGGGTTGGGTGAAAGCTACTATAATGCTATAATGCATTACGGTCTGTCGAATTTTTTATATGGTTTAACATATAATTCACCTTTCTCTTTATCAACTTTCATTGTTGCATCGAGGTAGTTGACTTCATCCTTGCTAAAATTTTCAGTGAAATTCAGATGTCGATTTTGTTCATTAATCCACCCGAAAAAATTCAGTTACCAGGTTCTCTTCCTGCCAGCAGCTTGTTTCTGTTGACGCCCACATTTGCATTTCCTTTCAGTCAAGGGAGTCTTTTGTCTCCTGTCAGAGCAACAGGCCAAAGTCCTCCTCCCACCTCCTTTCAGAACTCCCTGCCAGTTCCTCAGCAGAGAGCAAGGTGGAAGATTCCTTTGTGTGGGAGAAGCCGTAGAATGTCTTTGAAGCCCTTGTGGCTGGCTTTAACTCACTTTTAAAACTGTTTAAAATGGTCTTTTTCTAAAACACAATTAACATTTTTAACAAATACAGCCACAAATCTCTTAATTCCAGCCTTTTTAACAAATAGAGGATGAATTGTATCAACATATATTGCTTTTGATGGGAAGTCTCTTCTTTTCCATACTTTTATTTTAATGTACAAGTGACAGTATAAGTAAATAAGTAAATGTCAGCTTCTGACACAGGCGAGCGGCGGTACTGCGCCCATTTCTGACATTTTTCCCATGCAAGCACCTTTGAATGTGAATTTTCTTTTGATGAATTGTGCTTCTGCTGACATTGTGCTTAAGTGGATTCTTTAAATATAGTGATGTTTAACACCCAACAAGGATGTTGGATCTTCTCTGCTGTTTGAGAATCATTATTTTGCAAATTTAACAGCCAAGAAAAAATTGATGTTTAAAGCAGTTCTGGGTTTCTCTTGCAATGCAGCACTGCTTTTTCAAGTAGTTTCATTTTACTCTGTTGGCAGCCGTATGATAGGTTTTGGCAGTGGTCTCCTGTGTTACCACTGACATAGGCAAAATGAATTGGCGGCCTATTTTTCAGGTTTTCCTGCACATTTTTCAAAGATTTTTTTAGCGCATAGATCTTTTTGGCAGCCATCCTGTTGTTTTTGATGAAAACAGCGCGCAGTGATGTTGCAGGACATAGACTAGTCGGTTAGAACATCCGACATAATACCGACGGCAGTAGTAGCACTGAAAATTCCCCATTGGTCCAATGGGGAATGGAGAATTCCCAAATGGGCCCAATGGAGAACGCAGACTTACCGTTCCACCAAACCCCTGATCCGGCACTAATAGCACCGGGGGTTTGGCGGTAACACTAATACCGCCAGGGATACCTCCCAACTCATAATGAGGCCCAGTAACTTTTACGTGGTGACTCTCAGTGTAGCGGCAGGGTTGGACTGGCCTATAGGGAACTCAGGAGATCTTCCGCTTGGCCTCTGCACCGTGGGCCTCTTTTGACGGTTATCTATTTTGTTTAAAAATGTTCTCATAGGAAAAGGGTTGGGCTTGCTCAAAATGTGTAACATGGGATCAGTTTGAACATTATTACCAGCTCCTCTGGATGTGACAGGTCATTTATAACGTGCTGTATACCTAGTGGTTTCTAATCACGGACCCAGTATCGAACCTCCTTTGCTCCATGTCATCTTGATTCCAAGGCAAACACGTTGACCCTGAGCTATCCTCTCTTTTGTTTCTCCCCCCCCACCCCCTGGTAGATGGATTGTGTTTCTAAAGAAAGCAACGTGGGGAGGAAGGTGGGAAGCGAGGGAAAGTCAAGATAGACTTTTGATACCTCATTAAATGCCATTATTTTTGGCTCGAGGCGGATGCTGCAAATATGTGCGAACGTTTAGTTGAAACACTCTTGTGTTGCAGTCACAGTTCAAGCAAGAATAATTACAGGCGTGCCCATTCCTCAAAGCAAAGCAAAAAAGAAATCGCTTGGATGTCAAACTGCATTCTAATATCGAGCGAAGAAAAAATATTGGAAATCTCTGGGGTGGAAAAGCTGACTGCTCTGACATATTTTAACACGTTTTGAACGGATTCCAAAGATATATAACCGGAATAGGTCAACTGTTTGCTTTTATAGCTGACCAGACGAAATCTGCTCCGCTTCCTGACTTCGTCAAAATCATTGTGTATAAGGGATATATTTATATAACTATATTAAAATGTTATATTGTGACACGTTTTCGAGGTATGCTATTTTTAGACATTTTCTATGATGGGAGTGTTGCTTTTCTATTGTAGATTCGTTGTGGGTCTTCCTGAAAAGGGGTGCATTTTCTGAGACACTGAAGCGTTTTTCCTGGCAGTCTTTCATTCTAGTTTAAAACCACCTAAAGCTTAATTGACAGGAGTGAATAAAAGCCAGGCGTTTGTGTTTCATTCAGTCATAAAGAGACACTTGTGCCTCTATAGTTTATTAAGAGGAAGGGCCGGTTATGGGACAAGGAGTACAGCGAACATAACTGCCAGTCAGCAGTGCGCATTATGATAAAGGGCAGAGTTCCTTGTCAAGGTTCATGAAAATCAAAAGAGATTCATCAAAGTCAGCACCTGCACTTATCACGCGTGTGCCTCGCCGATAAAAATAGCTGCAGAGAGGGCGCAAGACTACTTTAAATTGTCCCTCTGCCAAGGTAGAGGGACGCTACTCAAGGGCTATTCTGACGTGGCATTTTTAAATATGAAAACCAGCTCCCTCGACCGTGGTCTGCAAAACCTGCACAACGTTCCCCCATCCGCTGGGCTCATCAATGGAAAGGGCAAAAGCAAGGGCAAAAGATGCTTCACTTGGAAGGTGTAGATTTCTTCTGTTTCTATGATCGCTT
This sequence comes from Ambystoma mexicanum, assembly GCF_040938575.1. NCBI lineage: Eukaryota > Metazoa > Chordata > Amphibia > Caudata > Ambystomatidae > Ambystoma > Ambystoma mexicanum. Next base: position 786,942,623 of record NC_090937.1, on the reverse strand, counting down.
TCCAGTGATTTAACCACCAATGCAATAAAAAAAAGTCAGGAAGTGTCGACATGCGTCTTTCACACACAGTGCCCTCAGATGATGCTGCATGCACTGAAGTAACATAACTGACAGATAGCCTCCTCTGAGGAGCGCGCTGCATCTGAGTGGAGCTCACGAGCCCCTGCATCCAGGCCCGCTGCTAAGCTTGCGGGTAGTTTCTGCTGGAAGCTAATGACTCAGAAATACTCACCATACAGCACAGTGTGTATCCACATTGCACACGTGTTATATTGCTTTAGGCACTCCTATTACCAAAATCGGAAACTCCACTGGGCAGGACCGTGAACATTTGCACGTAAGTGAAAACGTTCCTTCCGTGCAATTTTCATCATTGTTCGGAAGTGCACAAGGCAGTGCAATAAGAGGCAATATCACCTTTACCCATTTCTTTTATACTTGTAAATACAAATGAGTGTATGTGTCTGCCGCAATTAACGCTTGCAGGGCTGGAATTTCCAAAGGGTTCCAATGGAATCATCCCACCTTTTAGAGGTGGAAATACAGGCAGACTCCATCTCATGCTGTTGGTAGACCTGGCAGATTGGCCCGGAGAAGCAGGGATGGGGGTGGTCTTGTAAGGTCTGCCTTGCTCTTCAACTCTGCCGGGCAAATCATGCAAAATCCCCTTGATTGGTAAAAACGACAGTAAAAGTGGCGGTAGTTATTCACCTATTGGGGGTTTGGAGAAAGATCCCCTGAGACTTCCTGCAGTTATGTGTAGATGGAGTCAGTCAGTGTGTTCTGCTCCCAAAGACCTGAGTTTATCTGCCTTTATAACCTGTCGGCATGATTGACAGTCCCTTCCAGCATTGGGTTTGCATCATGAAATCATTACAGAGGAGAACTGCCTCCATGGAATTCGGCTCCTAATCCAATGCCTTGTCTTTCGAGTAAATAGTAATGGTAGAACTAATTTTGATTAACGTTGGAACTTCTGGAGCATGATTCACAAAGATGTGCTCTGGATCAAATGGGGAGATGCCTGTGAGCAGCTCAGATTTGCACCCGCTACCTTAAACCATCTTTCCAAAGCCTACATCTGAAGGAAATCTGCAGATGCCTGTTGCACTTCTGATATGCCCTTAGATACACTTTGTTGAATAGCATCTGCGTGTCAGTAGTTCTGGTGTGCTCCTGTTCATGGCTTTGTTAATGCATTGTAAGGTAGCTGTGGCAAATCTGAACGTTTTTATTCAACACACTTCAGCCAAAGGTCCTTTGGTGCACTGTACAGCATGAAACATAACAAAAGAGGAAAGCAAGAAAGAGCAAAGATAATGGACGAACTCAGCATTTGAATAAATACAATGATCATTGTCTAACATACGCTAATTCCAGTCTATGCATTTCTAAAATAAAGACTGTAACAATAATGAACCATAAAACACTGAAAAGGGGACATACAACATGTGCAATCGCAAAGCAACCTAGCTTTGTTTGCAATCCATACACTGAGTAAACTCCAGATCTTGGAATTGCATTACTCTAAAATTTTGCAACAAAGGTTAAATACATCAGATCTAACCTGGGCTGTATTACAGCGACCATTACTGGGTGAACAGCATTCATCAATCGATAAATTTTAAAGTACTTCCCGGCAGGGCTTTAAGTGGGCCGGGGCCTGCCGAGGCTGGGCCCCGGCAGGCTCTGAAATTTCGTTTTGAGGCGGGGCCCTGCTGGGGCCCACTAATCTCCCCTGGCAGCTCCGGCCACTACACGAAAAGGCTTTTTTTTTCTAGCTTCAGGCTTCAGAAAAAAATGCCTTTCAGCCATAATGGTGGCGCCGCACCTGCGAGGCATCCCTTTAATCAAGTGATGCCCGTGGGCCGGAGCCACCATTAAGGAGATAACGTGAGGCCGCTGGAAGCAGAAGCCTTGCTTTCTAAATACTGAAGCTCCCACGGATTCGCGGGAGTTTCAGTCTTTAGGAAATAGGCCTCAGCTTCCAGCAGCCTCACCCTTTCAGCCTTAATGGTGACGCTGCCCCTCCCCAGCTTACGAGGGGCAGCGCCACCATTAAGGCTGAATAGGCGAGGCTCTGTCCCCTGCCAGGCAAGCCTATAAAAAATAAAAATGCAGAGATCAGCATCCTCTCCCTAATGGGGAGAGGGTGCTGATCTCCACAAAAGGCTGCCTGGCAGGGGTGCCAGTAGCCCATTGAGCTGTGGCTCGTCAATGGGGCGTGGCCTAATGGGCCAGCAGGACCCCCGCCGTTAGTCCACGTCCCCTCGATGAGCCCCGGCTCGATTTGTAGTGCCACTTAAGGCACTGTTTCAAGGTCATACGATCGTACGAGCCCAGGCCCCACTTTCTGATGCAACAAATCCAAAGCTTTGTTTCTTAAAGCTTCTCTCTATTTTTTCCTTGGTTGCTTCTCCACATGATTGATGATTATGTTCCACTTGTCCTGAGTCAATTCTCGTATTCTTCTATTTTCAATGAACGGCATTCGGGCTTTCCGTAGGAGGAGATCCTCTGAGTGAATATTCTTCCCTTCAGGATAGACTTTCTAGCCGGACCTGAGTGAGCCTGTGTGGAAACTCTTAACTGACCGACCAGATTTGATGGTGGTGCTAACGAAAGAGGTGTGTTTGCAGGCACATGCTCAGCCAGCTGTGCACCTGCCAACATTCCTCTAGCCACATTATTTACTCCTCCTGCCTGCTTTTACTGTGGTCTGGGAATGTTTATCTGATGTTCTCTCGGGAGCCTGGTTCTTTTCCCAGTTTGATTTTTGCAAACCACTTCAGGGACTACCTTAAGCTCTGAGTTTGATTAAGGTTCTTTATAATGCACTCCCTTGCGACATGCCATGCAGAGAAGTATGTCTGATTGTGTCCTGTCCTTTCCAGGCTTGATGTCAAATCTGTGCCTTTGTACAAATAGGCCTGTGACAGAGCTCTTCAAAGATGACTTTGACAACGGAATATTCCCTATTGGTGTTGTACCTGATACCAGTGAAGTTCCTTTTTGTTGCAAAGAGCTACAATTGTTTTCTCCATTGATCTCCTGATAAGAATATGCTTTTCTTCATCTAAATGATTCAGGACGCATGGTCGCGTTGACTTTGTGGTTACTATTATACATGCTGGTCTTTCAGGACAGGTACATGGGATGAAATTAGAGGTTGGTGCAACTTCCGGTCTCTTGTGCTCCTCTAGATTATGGACCATTTTTCATGTCTGTCCTCGCCAGCATCCTCCCTATCGTCTCCTGTCTCTTGTCTCAGTTACTGTCTTCTTCCTCCACTCCACTGCAGAACTTCTGAGATCCGACTCACACTTGACAATAAAAGGGCAGGTTCTGGAACAGTCTGTTTAGTTTTATGGGGTTTGTGGGTCAGATTTTCCCCTGTAAATGAATCAGTAATGTTGCGTTTGAAGGAATATTTAACCGCTCATGGTTCAAATTGCAAGGGTCTTCGCTCTATCTCTCATGTGATCTCTCATGTGATCACTCATGTGATCTCTCATGTGATCTCTCATGTGATACCCTTATCTGCTTCAATTGATGGGATCTCCCGGAGAGCATTCTCATTGGGAATGAAGTAATATTCAGAACAACAGGTAACCTAGCAGATAGCATTAATAGTGGTGGTAGTGCTGGTAATGTTGGTACAAGTGTTACATGAATCAGCAGAACAAAAGGTGTTAGTTTGCACCAACCACTCTGGTGTCACTTACTAACCACTACTGCCCTCCCAATATATGCTATAACAGTTGATACATATGTAGGATCAACAACAAAAAGTAAGGGCATATCAGGTGCGGAGAGTCACCTGCTTAAATCTGCAAGTACTTTCACTCAGGGTCTGGGCTATCAACGCTCTGCTCGAGGCTCTGTAACCAAGTCACTGTTCTGGGCCGCCACATAGACCAACAGCCAAGTGAATCAGGAGTCAATCTGGAGGATGCCAGCAAACAACTACCTCCTCCAACTGCAGATGACCAACCAGAGAGAACCAAGCCGAAGAACCTGCCAAGCAAGAATTCCAGCTAGAAAATGAGCAAAAACTCAACTGAACTGCAAAACCTTCACAGCAAGCAGAGGAATACCAAACTGTGAGTGTGGTAAGATCATGCCGGCGAGCAGCTCTGTAGTAGTGTCACCATCTCTGTACATGCTCTCGCACATCCTCTTCCGCCAGCTACAGTGGAAGATTGGCGAATCTGAGACACTCACCATTATATCCACATGTACTCCAGTGCGCATACTTCTGAATCAGAGCCCTATTTCATCCCGGGCAATCCGCAGTACAACTAGATTTGTAATTCTTTGCAAGTTTGTGTCAACCTTTCTATTTAGTTGAGGTGTTGCAACCATGATTGAACACATCCTACTAAATGTCAACAGGCCTCATTGCAAGTTTATCAGTGAAGTGAAGAGGTGTCAGCAATTCTCTTACTGGAATGATTTTGGCAGTAATAATATTACTGTGACATATACTGTGCCACCAAATTCCAAGTTTTGACCTTAACGAGTGGGATTTGCATACAGCTGCATGCTGGAGGTAAATCATCGACATTCAGGCCAAAGGCTGCCACATTTGCATCAGTGGAATTGCCTCTTTCGGTAAATCCCCAAATATTCCCATGGGGTTATATGGACTCCAAGAATGAGGATTAGCACTGCCTTGCCCCCATTTATAAGATGGCAGTATTTCCACCAGACCAAGTGGTGGTAATGGTTAAGAATTGTGGCTATAATTGTGCCAGGTTGCTGCAAAACTATCACCAAATGCGGGCCCAATGTGATAATTGCTGAAGCTAATTAAAGAGATTTGAATTTGACAAGAAATAGACAATGGGCCTGATTTACAAAAGCGCTTTTAAATGGGAAATCCCCATTGGAAAATACTTTGTAAATCAGGCCCAGTGTATCACTTTAAGTTCAGGCAATGTCACAGCCAAGTAAGGAGGCGTGCTACAAAAATGCACATATGGAAAGTCACTGCCTTTGAATGCCTTGGAAATTCATGAATATAAAAATGCAACCAAATACCACAGTCTGAAAAGGAAGTTCACTGCCAAGCATGTCTCTCAGACGACTCTGCTCAGTTATTACTAATTGGACATTCGAGAGTTTGAGAGAGTATTTTGAGCGAAGCACATATCCTTTCGTTCACCTTGTAAAATATAAGATTTAAAAAGAATTGTTACACGCAAATGAAACAGCAGTGTAATTGCTACCAGCAACCAAATAGTGAAATGTCAAAAGATACCACAGGCTTGCACAATAAACAATTATGCATGCCTGTTCAAATGATCAGCAAAGCTGCTGAAATATCCTGCACATTTTGGAAAATAAGAGGACGGTTTTCAGTGGGGAGGTGAAGGTCTATTGAGGGCTGAACATAGTAATGTAGTTTTTATGCACTTATGGGGGTGGTATGAAGAGTATTCTCTGCAAAGTCTTTCAATAATGACTTTACCACCTATTTCAGAGTAAACCCATAATCCAACCACGCTCTGGTCCATATATGAAGTGTTTCCTCTGCCTGCTGTTGCTCGGGATCAGCTGCATAGCCATACTCAACCCTGATTGGTTGGTGTAGAGTTAAAGGTCCCACCACATCACCAGGAAGTGTTCTTGGCAGGTTATCCTAGTCATAAAATGCTTTAACAGGATATTATTCAGACCTCACACCACTGTGTGCATGCTCAAGGCAGGAGAGATGGTAGATATCCAGCGAGTTCCTTCTGAGTTACACCAAATCAGAAAAGCATGCGCGGAGAAGATGTTGGCCTGTCTTAATATACCAGCTGTTATTATGAGTATGGAAATCAGTCCAGGAAAATGGCTGATGGGAGTTCCCTGGGCTTAGACTATCAGAGCCTGTTTTGCAATGCTTCATCTCCATTTCCATAAGGTAATTATTATGATCCGTAAGGCCCTTTCTACTACGGGCATTCTAAATCATTAACATCTTCATGATTTATTAGCAGATGACGTTTTCCAAAAGAAGGAAATCAATTAAACTTGTCATCTCAAGCCCATTTATTTCAATATTTTCCTCCATGCTAGATTCAGGGCAATTTGTCATAGTAGAGACGGGACACGTAGAGTTTCTTTTGTGCTCCATAGGCTATTCTCCCATCCAGAGATAATGACTATGTCTGCATTAGGAAGAAGGGATTACGATAATCCCTTCTTCCTTCTCAAGTTTGAACACCTCCCAATAAAAAGCGCACCAGGGCCAGGCCTTTCTATGCTGCGACCGATGATGGTCTATTGTCCTGGTGGCAGACAATACCCATATCAATCAATCAATCGATGTTTATTTCCAATAAATAAGGCACACATGTAAAACAAAGAATGCATGCAATAGTTACAAAAGTAAAGCATTAGGTCACACAAGGTGGCAAGAAATACTGGCAGCATGCTAGCAATACGTTCATAAAGTACTTATTTACCATTATCCTTAATTAAATCGTAAAATGCATTTAAAGAGAAAAGGCTGAGCACCAGGATAAAATAAAGGTCGTTGAGTTCAACAGCATACAATCAATCAGAGAAATTGCCCAACTTTCCCGGCTTCCAGTACTTGTTCTTCATCTGACCCCAACATTCAATCAATACTAAAATTAAGAATGTAATCTTAAAAAATGTCTGCCTGCTTGGCCAAGCTGGCAAGATACACGTTTTCCGCACCTGAAAAACGTGAGGGTGTTCTGTTGATCTGCACTCAAAAATGTCTTCTTGCTGAGCCCGGATCTATAAATCCTAAAAAAAATGGGATTGAACCAGATATGTCTCGGGGCACAGAAACAAAAAAAGTGTTCCTCGCAAATTCATGGTAAACAAAAATATGTGGGGCACACAGGGTTCCAAATCTTTTAAAAGTCTGAACACAATTCAAACACCCTTAATAAAGAAAGAAAAATCCATTGCATGCAAATAGACTTCTACTCCCTCCTGTTCTTTGCTTCCAAAAGAGTGGCTAGGGTACTACGTTAAAGACATTCAGATATGCCACGGGTTACCCATACCCAAATGCTGTTATAACTATGACTCTGCGCCCCTTCTCCCATGTTCTTGGTTGATCAAGATTTGGGGGCAGATAAATTAATTGCAAGTGAGAGACATCTCTAATTGTTAACCTGGCACTAGGATGTGCCCATCCACTATTGGTATGCAGAGGATGTCCACCTCCCTGTCTGGGAAATATTGTCACACCAAGGCAGGAGGCACACCTCCACCCTCCAAGCTCCCATCACATATGCAGAGTATCATTCATTTCATTTTCTGGCCCTTAGTTAGGCAACAATACTGACAAGGAGGAGGTTTTCAATCATTATACCAGAATTGCCAACCATAGGGCTTCCGGTAAAATCAGGCACCTAAATCCTCTTTATCCAGCCCACAACTATTCAGCTTCCATTAGTGGAAAGATGTGCAAACTTTGTGAAGTCTTGGCTGTTTGACCCTGCAGCCATGCTCCTTTTTTGCAGATCTATCTGCCCCATTGAACTGTATAGCATGATATCCCGCCCCCTTAGCAGGCCTTCAGTCTACTTTCAATGCCACTGGAAATGGGATAAAATAGAATACAGTTTATTTTCTCCAAACCCCCCAAATCGGCTCCTCTGCCCAGAATTACCTCCACACCCCTATTCCTCATCGCAGTACTTACCTATGAGGCATCTTGCCTCATAGGTAAGTACTGGGACAAGTAAGATTGGGACTAGGAGTAATGAAGATTACAGTAATTAAGCCAGGCATTACATCCATGTCCCTCTACCTCATTCCACAACTTTTGTATGAGGCAATGTGCATCTTATAGTCGGTATAGGGGTAATGAAGATTACCAATAAGTATTCCAGGCATTCAAAACAAGCACGCACACATTCATCCACCATTCACTATACACCCACACACAGGCATATCCAGCCGCCCATGCATTTACATGTTCACCCTTTCACCATACGCTCACACATAACACCCAGGAAGCCACGGATACATGATGTACTCACTCATTCACACACATTGCATTACATTATATACAAATAAACACACATACATACATGCATGAACACACATTTACACAAAACACATTTTATTACCTTTTGAATACTTGGTGCAGGGAACAAGGCCTCCAGCTCCCTGTAGCAGGAACGTTTGTAACCATCATTGTATAGGAGCTGGAGGCCTCCATGTCATGGGGTCGGGTGAGCCCTATGACTTCAAAAAGAAAACACTTCTTTTTGAAGTCAGTCTGCCTTCATAAAGAAACTATTTTTTGTAACAGAAATCATTTCTTTATGAAGGCAGAGTTACTTGAAAAAGAAACTATTTATTTTTGAAGCCTGAGGGCTCTCCCAGGATAAGTGGGGGCAGGCCCCTTGCACTGTGGGGGCTACTGGGGCTCCCGATTTGCCAGTGGTTAGGAGGGCTTAGTGGGATTGAGAGGGAAAAGTGCAAGAGAGCATTCATGTGCTGTTGGTGGCTTCAGTTTGGAAAAAAAAAACAGTCACTGTGTCCTGGTTTGTTTTTAGTTGGTCCTCCTTATGTGGTCTTCGGTTCATGAGTGTGTATAAAATGATTTGTCTGCGATTGGTTTGGTTTCCTGTTGGGTGTTAAGGTGTGTCTGTAGTTTGCAGATGGTATTTTCAGTTTTTTTCTGCGTCACAGGTATGCGTCTCATCTGTTTAGTGTCCGAGGGTGAGTGTGCATAGTATTAGAGAGGTTTAGTAGTGTTAGTGGGCAGTCGTCTGAGTCCTTTTTTTCAGGTTATGTTGATCCAACAAGTTCATATTATTGGATGGTGATTTGTGTAGGATGCTTTATTTCATTGGGTGGCCCTGTTTTTGGGAATTCAGGTTTCTGTTGTTTTGGGCGTTTCTATTGTGCTCTATTGGCAGGTTCCCTTCTATGATGTTTGATGTTTCCAATTTAGCATGGTGAATTAAAGAGCCATGTTTTTAACACTTTTCTGAACTTTAGGTGATGTTCTGTCATCTTGCCATTATGCAGGAGAATTATAATTGTTATTATTATTATTGTTATTATGATATTTATTGAGCATGGACCTAGCTTCGAGAAGCAACGGAGTGCTTTTCGGAGGTAGCAGCAGAGCAGATATACAGCAGGGGGATAGGATACAGAAAGGCAAAGAGGAGGGATACAGCTTTACCGGGTGGCGGTGAGGAGAGGGGCGGAAGGCATCTAGCGACTCAGGTGGCGTGGATGCGTAATGATGGCCTAGGTGTTGAGGAGGAGAGACTCCTTGAAGAGGTGGGCCTTGGGTTATTTTCAGAATTGTAGGCGTGTGGGGGTGAGTCTGATGCTGATGGGGAGGAGGTTCCATAGTCTTGGGGCGTTGCCAGAAAAGGCTTGTTTTCTAGTTCTTTCCTTTTTGCATCAGCAGATTTCAAGTCTCCACGTGTCCTGGCTTCTGATGGTATGCTGTCTGCCAGAGATTCTGAGTTAATGCACAAGGGAGCTGGGTGACTTGAAAGCAACTGTCTTAAAGAAGATGCAGCAAGACGTGCATGCAGTGGGAGCCAGTGAAGGATGATGAGGGCTGGGGCGATGTGATTATATCTGTGTAGACCCTTGATGAGGCGTGCAGCCATGTAAAGGGCACTACTGAGGCACAAGAGAGGATGAGGGGAGGCAATTCAGGAGGGATAAGATCAGTGCTTAAATGGTCGATCTAAAGCTGTCTAGAGGGCGGAATGGTCTGACTTTCTGCAGGAGGGAGAGCTGATACCAAGCTGTCTGAGGTTTCATAGCTATGTGTGTGTTCAAGGAGCAGTGTTTGTCGATGTGGAACCCAAGGTACTTGCCGCAGGAGGTGAGCTTGGGTGTGAAGCCCTCATGGTTCATGGTCGATAGCCAGGTCTGTATTTCTGGGTGCTCACTGTTGTTGGTGAGGAGTCGGCATTCGGTCTTGGAGGGGTTGAGATTCAAGTATGCATTGGACATCCAAGACTGGATAAGCGAGAGGCAGGTTTTGAGTCTGTTGATGTCCTTGATGGAGTCGATCCTGAAGTATAGCTGTGTGTCATTGTCGTATTGGTGGATTTGGATGTTGTGTGTGGCAAGAGTGCTCCCAGTGGCTCCATCTACAGATTGAAGATCACTGGGGAGAGAATGCTGATCCCCCGGATTTACGCTTTGAGAATTGTTTAGGTTTGAGGCAAATGTCATTGCTGGACCTTAATGTTCGTATTGGCTTGTAGATGGCCATTTTCCTCTGTATGATTCTGCTCCTCAGCCGTGGTTTGCTCTGTGTGTTATGGGGAGTGTTTTGAAGAAAATGTATTTAGTGTCGTGTTCTCAGTTCTGGTGTTGGTGTATGATGATGTGGCTTAACGTATTAGATATTTAATGGGTTCCCTTATGGAAAAGGTTGCTAATCCTATGGATTTTTTATCTGATTCAGCCTAAAATTTATACTCAATAGTTTGAAAATGTCATCCCTCCTGAACAAACAAAACTATCGGTGTTGTATGGAAAGTTCATTCTGATTTCGGGAGTACACACCACTTAACTTTATAAGTCCACCAACCTTGATCCGGTATTACCATGACTGTGTATTATCATGACTCTCATTTTCCTATGCCTGAATGCATGGCAGACAAGAGGTGTATTTCAATCAAAACTGGACCCTTGTCTGTGTGAGTTTGGCAGCCCTGCCTTATACTAACCGTCTCAGTTCAACCTCATACATAATGTGCCTTCTTATAGCTCTGGCTGTAGAGGTGTGCTTGGACCCTTAATAGGTTATCTGAACAGTTGTTTCAAGAACCTATTTCCTACTCACTCCTAAACCCCCAGATTGTGGCCAAAAATGTTGTAAAAATGAGAAGCAATTCTACATTGGATACCAAAGAATTATCGGGACACAAGGATTGCATCTCCCACGAAAATGATGTGAAAAAGATCATGGCAGAACCGTGGTACAGGCCCAAATCATGGAAATGTGTGCAGAAATCCCGCAATGACCACGCGCCGATAAGGACACTACACAATCCTGCGCACAGAAAGAAAAATGTGCGCACCGCATATTCTAATTCACAGCGCAATGTAACCGTATTCGTTAGTCGCACCTGGAAGGTCCCCGACTCCCCCACACGCAAAGCATGTACAGCCAAAACATCTACCTTTGCGCGCTCCCCCGGGCGCAAATACACACACCCTTCAAACAGTGCGTGGGGTCCCCCGTAAGCAGGCCTGTGACTCAAGGATCTTGTGTGTGGGCCCCCGTAACTGTATCCGGCACCGCAACAACATGCGTATAAAAAATCATAACTCTGCAATAACCCGGAATTCTGCATGTGAACATGCGTAAAACGTTCCTGCACTCTGCTACATTGCTGACACGCACCCCTTAGTTACATTGGAACCCCGATTGAGTACAAGCACCCCGAAATGGGATGTGTGACCCCACCTGCATGCTGAAAATCCTACGCGCAAGTGTACTTACACCTGCCTTTGTGTGCCAGATCGTATAAAGGACTTGCATGGCCATTTCCCAACCGAGACATTGCGCAATCAAATCCATGAATATATGTTGTGCTGCACAATAGTGGCCGAGTGAGAGACTGCCTGCATGCCCCAATAATCAAATTACAGTAAACATTTCTCCTTGCTGAAGGCCAGGCCGATTGCCCAGACAATAATGTTATATCACTGTGTTGTGTACTTACATTTTACACTTAAAAAAAAGGAAATCAGAGGACATATTTGCAAACCATGCTTTCCAGTTCTTGCTGACCCCCCTCGTGCATATTTGCTGCAATCCCCTCCAACACTTCAACCTGTACCCACAAGCACATTTCATTTCCCTTTCAAACCTTTCCCAATTTTAAAAAAACGTGATCACGTAGCCGGTCCATGGTGGCCATGTCCACTTTAACCCCATTGCTGGTCCGTTGTAGTCATAGCCATTAGCCAGATTGTCCAGGTCAGACAATCTGCCCACTGCGTATGGCCACAGACTATACCTCAGTCACCACTATTTTTTGTGCCTACATTATGATACTTTAAAAAATAAATAAAACACAGACACTTTTGCAAAACAATGCTTTCATGTCCTTGCCAATGCCCCTTGCATGAGTTTGCTGCAAATCCTCCCATGTTTTATTTTTTCAAAAGCGTCAAAATGTACGTGCATACAATCGTCATATAACTTAACCCCCACTTGACAAAATCCATTCAGACTTTGCACAAATATTCAAGGTTGGGTCTATAATCTTTCTGAAAACATTTGTCCATACTCGTCAAATGGCAACAAAGTTATAAGCCATCTAAAAATGTTGAAAACCCCCCTGCAATTGTGCCCCCTTTTGCCAATATCCCACCACACTTTGCAAAAACATTCATATCTGGATCAAAAACTGTCAAATGGAACCACATGTTTAAGCCTTTATAATATTTTGGAACACCCACTCTAATCTTGTTGCCTCTTGACAAAATAGCACCACAAATCGTTGAACCATTCAGAATGAGGTCTAGAATTAGATTCCAAAATTTCATGCAGTTTCATTGAGTGGCCCCAAATTTATGAGACATCTAAAAACTGCTTTTCACCAACCCTGTAATGCAGAAATGGGCCTAGATATCCACGAACAACTCAGACGTTTGTGACTATAACAGGACTGCCCCAGACATCCGGAGAAAAGCCACCAGTTTTTTGGGCTTTTTAAGGCCATATCCCATCCCATCCTCATCATCCCTCACCTCCCAAGGGATTGTTTTATTAGTTTGACAAGTGCAATGTTGTGCTTTTTTAATATGTTTCTACGGCGATGTTCGTGGACACCGGACGCTGTCTACGAATCCAACATGGCAGGCGTTTCCCCAAAATATGATGCACCTCATGCTTTTCACCATCCAATTTGCGGGCGCGTTCGATGTCTGCGGACTTCACGCCACCTTCTGGGCCAATTGGATGCTTGTCCAGGACCGAACATGGAAGTGAGTCCGCAGACCAAACCCAGATATCACCAATTTATTTTACCTACTTTTCGGGAATTAAAAAAAATAACTACTGGACAGATGTATACCAAATTTATAAAAGTACGCTTTCAGGACCAAGCCGCTACTCCTGCTGCACATTTGGTGAAAATCCATCCACTGGTTTGGGCTGTAGGCGGGAGCAAAAAAAATGCCCATTGCATCCATCGGAAAAACCACACATTTTGGGATCCGCATATAACTTTGCCCACCCTTACCAAAAACTCTCCAAACTTTGCAGAATCATTCCACCAGGGTGCCTCTGCTTCTTCTCCTAGTACTTACCCTTACTCACCTCCCCCTGGTCTTCCAGAACCATGTGTCAAAAGCCCACCATAATGATTGAAGTTGTTTTTTCAATATATAAGACTGCTTTATATTTCATAAGGTGAAATTACAGAATTGATTCCATTTACAATCAATAACTGGTGGTGAAGACTGCTTTGAAGTTTTCAGCCCAAAACAAAGGAAGCGCCGATAATGGAGAAAAAAACAGTTGACAGCAGTTATTGAATGCAATTTCAGTGCTTAATGCTATTGGCACAGTGTGTATTTAATTGGAAAACACTGCAATGAGTGAACTGTCAAAATATTGCACATGTCAGCTCCATTACTGACACTGAGTGGAAAGTAAAAAAGTGCAACCTCTGCCATGATTGCTGCCTTTTATCACATATGTCCGCAAGAGAAGAGAGAGGAGTTATGTTATTAAGATGTATATTGTGTGCCGCTACCATGTGCATGGTCTCTCGGCGCTCTGGCAGATCGGAAATAGAGAGGGGTGCGATAGGTTAGTGATGGAAGAGGAAAAATGGAAGATAGATTAGTTGTGGATTTGATGCATGAGTCTGAGCTCTGCATGTAGATGTGTTTTGAGGCATTCTCCATTGACAGAATAGAGACATGTGTGTCCTGAGGGGGGGCTTTGTGTCCTCGCGGTGCTGTGATGCATTGCGCAGGTCTGCAATATGTACATTTATTTTTGAGGTGTAGTAATCTGTGTTTGATGTTTTGGTGATTATTCGATTGCTGTGTACACGTGTTTTAGTGGGTATACAGAGTTTGTTGGCGAATACATGTAGAGAATGTTAGGGTAAGGAGACTAGCAGGGGACCTGTTTGGCAACTTGGAGCCTCCATGGGGTGTGCTTATGGTGATGTCTCAGTAGAGGGTCCCCATGGGATGACATATCAGTAGTGATGACTTTCGGGAAAGGTACGTGTGAGGACATTTTCTGAGGCATCCTGGAGTAGATTGGTATCTCTGACAGTGAACTGTGTGGGGCTACTGCTCCTGGATGGGAGCAGGGAACACAGGGAACGGGATGATAGAGTTTAGTGAGAGGAGAGGCAGAGCAAGGGTTCAATGCTGAGGTGCTTATTGTTGCAAGTTGGAAGAACCTTGGTGGTTCCCAGTGCAGGCACCAGAGGTATCTGAACCCTGTCAGTCATCGCTTTAATTGGCTATCACTACAGTTGTTCCAGGAGAGCTGGTGGTGTCAAAGTTAAGAGGTGTATATGTGGTAAGGGGAAATAGGTTGCTGAGTCAGTCAGAGATAGCTCTTTGTGGCTGTGCTTAAGTTAGTGAGGTGGTAAAGGGTGCTATCAGGCATTTGTCTGTGTTCTGCATGGGTATCTGTGTATGTATAACAGGCAAGAAGTGAAAACATGTCAGTAGGTTACTCTGGTGGAATCCTGGTTGATGTTTTTTATCAGACCCAGGAACCCTGCCCTCGCATTGTTTTATTCTTAGGATTCTCCTGTGTGGGCAAGGTGGTAAACAGATGTGTGCCAATTTGGTCCCGTTCGGGTCAGTGCTTGGGCAGTGGCCTTGAACTCCCCTGTCTGTGGTTGTAGGGACAGGGGTGAACAGGGTTGACACACAAGAGATGTTGAGATAGAAGAGAGGATGTTTCAATCTTGTGTCCGATATAAAAGGTGCATGAATGAGACCAACACATTAACAAAGGTCTTTATGTTATGGATATCCTAGAATGATTCTGTGTCTGTCCGTGAAGTGTGGCATTGATGTGCAGTCCGTTGAAAATATAAAGAAAATATTGTCAGTGACATTCCCATGTTTCCATCACTGATGGAATTATTGGTTACAGGTAATATTATCCCCACAAATAATGTCGCCATACATATAGTCGCCGGGAAACGGCATAGGCAACATTATTTATGGGGATAATATGTGGGGTAAATGGGAGCGAGGTTTGCAGGGGTGTCCCCCGCTCCCTTTATAAAAAATATGGGGTTTGCGGAGGTGAACCCCGCAGGTTCCACATGGTAATATCGCCGCAAAAAAGGTGGCATTCTTGTATGGGAATATTATCACATGGAACCAAATTATAACTTGGCTTTTTTCTTTCCGGAAGCCTTACTGGTCTTAGGCTCTGTTGTGATGTTATTTCACTTACAACAAGAATGCAAATATGTCATATAATGCGGGGTTGGACTATGAAGCATGTATGGTTTACAATATTCAAGTTTGGGGGCACATTAAAGTAGTAAGAGCCACTTGCTCAGTGGTCTTTTATTTAAATAAGCAATACATTAACTCCAATTCTTCTCTTACAACTACATTCCTTTGTTAATTCCCTTGTGCAGCCATATGCATATTCTAAAGGCATACCTTATACATCCAGCATCTTTATGGGGGCATGCACACCACCAATTCTCCACCTAGGCAGTTACAGCGTCCATGTGTGTGTGTGTGTTTGACATAAAGCTGAAATGTACATATGCCTGGAGCACCTGGCTATTGGTTGCTTGCACCTGCAGTATATCCTCCTACACACAGTGGTGGTCCGCCACTATGGGCAGGGGGTGCCGCCCCCTCTCCTGGGTGGCAAGCAGAATATTCCACCTGTGTGCTTTATTTACATGGGGGGCTGTGCTGCCTGCCTTTTGTTTTGTTTGCTCATGTGCAGAGCCATTTGTGCTCTACAACAAAAGTAGCACAACACATGCAGAGTCGCGTTAGTGTGCTAACTGCATATACACGGTGTCTGAGAGGAGACATGTAATACAAAGTAAATACAATTTACACATGTTTTAGCATCATGTCTTATATATATCTTCTAAGTTTATACCTTCAAATAACAGCATGTTTAGGATTGCACCATATAGTGAAATAAATTGTAAACCATTTTGAAACAATGCACTTCAACACCTACTGGAAGATACAATTATTTTGGGTGCAGAAAGCTACTTAAGAAATTCCAGTAAGTAGTATTCTATTAAACAAACAAACACAAATTCCCCATATTATTTATAAATATGTATAACTATTTATGTAACTTTACTAAATACAAAAAGCTTCTTTATAAGTGTAATTAAATCCCTTTTTGAAATCACCTCATATTATTTCAATAGTCCACTGCATATATATTTTCAAAAATATTGTTGAAAACTACATTACCATTACACATTTGTTTACTGAAAACATGAAGCTGTATTATTTAAAATACACCTATCAATTCATGTTTTATAAAATAATAATATCATTTAGAAATAAAGTGACACACAAATGTATATTTTGTTAAAGGTATGCTTTTTATATGAACATTTATATTCAGCTTCTCGAGCTTCCAATCCCTACTGTATGACTCATTCTCCTCTCACTTCCACTGCTTACTTTCACCCCTAAGTCGCAACATCCACAACCATGGGTCACCCCATTCGCACACTCTCTCATAATCTGTCCCCACATAGACATGCACTGTGCAAACGGAGGCATACCCACTCACATGAGGACCCGCAACTCTACCTCTCTGCCCTGAACTCTCTCAAGTCCACTCTTGATAGAGCGAAAAGGGAATTCAACCTAACCTTCACTGACTCTCACTCCAACCATCCTTGCCGTTTACAGGGCACCCAAAACTCACTCCTCACTCCTCCTAAGTCTATGGGCCTCATTACATGGTAGGCGGTAGGGGATTACCGGCACCGGTAAGAGCACCGGTGCCGGTAATCACCTACCGCCCTACTACGAGGTCCCTCAGCGGGTCCCGTCCTAAACGTATGGTCAGACCACATGTTAAGGAAGGGACCCGCTGAGAGACTTCAGAGCAAATAACAGTACCGCTAATAGCGGTACCGTTATTAGCTCTTTCCCCATTCCCATTGAGCCCTATGGGGGCTCGAATTGGAATGGGGAATGGCAATTGGCATGGGGACTTACCGGGTCCTCAAGGGTTTGAATGACCCGGTAAGTCCCCATACCGCCTAGCCGGACGCAGAAGGCGGTAGGGGGTAGCCATGGCTTTAATTGCGCCATGCTTACCTCCTACCATGTAATGAGGACCTATGACTAACAACTCAACTCTCACAGCTAATTACCTAAATTAATACTTCACTTCAAACATTTTAAAAATGAAAGACTGTCTGCTGAACTTCTTCGCACCATTACTACATTTTACTACTCTACCATCATTCTCTGCCTCTATCTCCCACTTTAGTCTACACGATCCAACTCCAACCTATCCACTATACCAATTCTTCCTGACCTTTCTGCTGCCTTTGACACCGTCGATCACTCTGATCACCTTAATACTGTCTTTCTTCTTGGGATTTGTGATCAAGCTCATGCCTGGATTTAATTCTACCACGCACCTCACCAATTCTGTCTCCAGGAATATAACACATCTCAACTCATTCCTCTAACTGTTGGTGTTCCACAAGGCTCTGTCTTGGATCTGCTCCTCTTTAAAATCTACACCTCTGCTCTTTGGGAACTAGTCTCCTCCTTTGGGTTCTCGTATCAACACTTTGCAGACAACACCCACATCGTCTTCTCTTTTCCTGAACTCTCCTCTGCCATTAAATATTGGATAGCTTCTCACTCTCTGATGTTATACTTTACAAAACAGAGGTGCTCTTCTTCCCTGCTAAAAGCTCTCTCTCATTTCTTCCACTGCCTACACAGTTCCCACCTGACATTCTCCCCTACACTTCTTCAACTAGAACCCTCAGCATCATCTTTGACATTTCTCACAACTTCTCTACTTTCCTCTCCAAAACTGGAACAGCAGCTTGACTCAACCTCCTAAATATAAGGTAAATCAGGCACCTTCTTCCTTTCAGCACTGACAAGCATCTTTTAAACACTCTTTTCTCATCCTCCTTCGTCTCCCCATCTATGCTTTCTGTCCTCCTGACAAGATCATTACCTTTGCCACCTGGACTCTCTACAAACTCCCTCAGTTCACACCTACATCCTCGTACCGTCACCAGGCTGGATGCTAATGATGGAAAACATGGCCAGATTTAAATGTCTTCTCCTGGTTCACACATCTATCCATGGTAAGGTACCACTGGATCTTTCCTCCTCTATCTAACTCTACAAACCTTCTAGTAATCTCTGCTCTACCTCATTGACTACCCTTGTGGCTCTTTGCCCTTCCTATACTTTCCCTCACTTACTCTCTTTCTCTCTTCTTGCTGCACTTGCATGGAATTCTCTTCCCCCAGGCACCCACAAAATAGTCCACAGTGATTTGTTTAAAACCAAACTAAAATCCTACCTCTTCACCTCAGAGTTACCCTCTTAACCTACCTCTCATCTGCCAGATAGCTAACATTTTTCCCTCGCCTCTAACTTTTTTCCTCACTTCCTCTGCCACTCCAGCACTTCACCCATCATGGTCATAACCCGAGCACAGCTGGCTGTACAGCCTACTTGCACTTAAAAATGTCCAAGGTTGTTTGTCCTTAGTATATGTATGTCCACTTATGTATTGTCCCTCGGGACTGTTCCATTTACTCCCTTTAACAACCTCGTCAGAATGTCCCTTAAACTCATTCCATTGTAAGAAGCTCACTGCTTCCCGTGAAATCTGATTTCTTATCTATTGTACATTCTTTTGTGATCAAAAGAGCATTGTTCCTCCTGTATATACATTAATAAAATAATACAATATTGTACACTGTTGTCTATGATTTCAGTGAAGAAAGAAACTGGAAATGGTAAATTATTCTGTATTTTAGCATAAAATAATACTCTTCTTAATTACCAATATACAATATGATTCAATGTGTTTTAGCCACGGCCGCTTTATACGTTTGCATTTTAAGCGTGCAGTTTTCACTGCAGCCATTTCTGAATGTTTGAAATGCAAATGTGTAAAGTGGCCACTGTGAAAACACGCCATATGAAACAATTCATTTTAATGTATTTCACAATTTAGAACAACAACAGTATCAAGAAGAAAATGCACAGAATAATCATGAAGATATAGTAAACAGATATTTTGCAGGCAAATTGCACAAAATTGAAAAATCTATTATTCAATTATGCAAAGAATCAAGAGAAATTAAAAACCAACCTTTTGCAAATTATGTAAAGATAAAAAAGAACTATTATAAAGAAAAACGTAATGTAATTTTAATGTTTGTATATATGTTCATTGTCCCTAAAAATTCCCTCAACCAAGTACAGAGGACATTAGGGATAAAAGATTTGATGACATTTTTATTCCTCCTTCCCCCAATCGTGAACCCACATTGCTTCCCCAGTCTCACATGTTCTGTTAAAGAAGAGTCTGGGAGCCCCTGTACTTAGTACGAGCATGTTCTAATAACCTTTTGTATGGATATTCTTCCACTCAAGAGGGTGTACAACCACGTTTTAGGTCACTGCACCCTTTACAGCGGAGAAATATTCAGTTGCATACCATTCTGGTCCCACGTGTCTAGGCTTGCTGTTGGTACTCTTGTTCAGTGAATTGCCTAGCATGTCGGTGCTGGACTGCCCAAGTAGGCGGGACCAGACTGATACACAAATTGATATTTTTACTCAATGAAAGGAACAGTGTGCTAAAACGTGGTTGTAGACACTCCCGAGTGGGCACCTTCCCAGAGAACAGGTTATTTGTCAGTGTTTGTTCTCAGTGGAGGGGCTGTCAGACCTTCATTTTTTTGTTTTATTTGTTTTTTTCTTCACAGTTTATGTTACCCACAGTGATTATCTGCTTTATGTTAATTTTTAAAATACATTTACATAAATAGACATATATGGATATCATTATAAGTATGTGGTAAATAAACAGAACATCCACTGAATTGCCACCAAAATCGATTACTACAGGATTTCAAGTGGAGGTGATTCCCCATTTTTGATGTCCATAAGACTCTTTGGGGATGTATGTCATATTAACTGCTGCCGGATTTACTGTGTGGTAAATCTGCATGTTCTTGGATGACAAGTGGCGGATTGCTGCTTGCTGCTGCAGGTAATCCATCATGTAAAATTCAGTGGCACAGAAAAAAGAGCAGTAATTGGTTACTGGCAAAAAATTGGAGGTAATGGAATTACCACCCCTTTTTTCCGCACTGCCAAACATGTAATCAGGCACTACATATTTTTTTAAAACACTGATTGATGTCCATAAACAATATATTTAGGCTGCAGATGTAAGAGAAAAGGCTTGAGTCCAACGATAAATAACATTATTCTCAACAATTACACACTAAAATTGACTAATAGGAAAAATGGACTGAAAAATTAAAATCTTGGGAAATCTTTCTTAAATATCACTATAAAATTTTTATATACCACTCAACCATAAAATGTTACAATGTCCATGGTCAACAACGTTGTCTTCCCTTAGTGGCCTCATTCATGACTGTGGCCCAGTAACACATGTTTTATTGGTCCGTGAACTCGACCGAGCAGCTGAGATCATATTGACTAATTGAGCCAAAATCATCCTGAGCTTGCTGACAACCGTGAATGCTATGACACAGTCATGATGGCTGCGGACGTCACAACGCAACCACGCTTGTTGGGTGTGATGGCGCTGTCTGAGATCAGTGCACCCTATATCCAGCAATTATGTTTGATTCCTGCTAAATTTAAAGTTCTATCAGTTCCCTTAAACAAGCACAACCATTTCTAGTTGTCATCTCCACTTTGTTCAACTCTTTCAGCCTTTTTCCAGCATGCAAAGTCTGTGGTCAGGGAAAAGTGACAGCAGACAGTCCATCCAGCGGGTCCAACCCATTTCTTCGAGTCATTCTCAATCAGACTCTCCACCAGAAAAGACTACTTTGCAGAGCTATGCACCACTGTCAGCTTTTATGGCCATTCCTCCCTGTTAGGTGTCACCACCATTCAAACTGGGAGGACACAGAGGAGGGAACAACAGATGCATTTGGGCAAATGAGCCAATTAATCTTGGGTGGGGTGGTTCTTCGTGATGGTTGGAAGCGTACCATAAGCTGAGGCTGCCCACGTGCGCTGCACTGAACGTGAAGCCAAAATCAATCATTGGCAAAAAGGGCATTACTCTTTTGGCACAATGTCCATGCACAGCCACACTGGCATGTGCCATCCAGATGCTTAAGAAAGGCTATTCTTTTCACAAGACATCTACACCTCTGCCCACACTCACAACATTTCAGTTGGACATGGCGTTCCTGCTGCAACAGCAGAGCATATGCAAGTGGAAATTGACGTTTACCTCCAACTGACAGTTGTCCATTGTATATATATATCATGATGTGCTCATTTTCCCAGAGGACACATTTCAGTGTGCCTTTGATGCAGAGGTGAAGGCACACAAGAAGAATTGCCCTCTCCCATGATTTAACATACCAAGTGCCCCAAATCTTCCCTCATCCGTTTGTCCTTCTCTACATTTTCTGGTGGCTGGTGTGTCCAGACACCCCACCACAAAAAAACAAGGAAACCTACAAAAAACATAAAACATGTTCCAGTGAGAACCACCTCTTCAAGTTAAAAAGTAGAATAATTCAAATAATGTACCCCCTGTGAACTGCTCTGTGGTGTCCACAGTGTGAGGGGTCTGAAATGTGAGGCAGACAACTTTGGGAAGGTTTTACAAAAGATGCCATTTTTATTAACTGAGAAGTTGCATAAACTCATCACTATCCTGATGAGGATTTCCCTACCTAAAATAAACTAAAGGAAGGCACTCTAACAAATATGTTTCTGTTCTTCACACTTACAAACAAACAATCCATCAATATGGAAATATATGGCAGTTAAACAACAATATATATAATAGTATAAGTCACACCACAATAGCTGCTTCTTCTGATAACATGGGCAAACTCCCTTCCCCAGATTCAAGCAGGCTTTTCTTGAAATGTTCTGAAAGTATAAGGAAATCATGTGTCATAACAAAAAGGTTTCACTTCAGTTATATTTCTAATCCAACTTGACAACGCCAAAAGTTCCAACTTGCATTCCAAGGATGGTTCACAATTGTTCAACAATGCTTTCCTCTTTCGACTCGTAGTCAAGGTCAGATCAGCCCATCAGCCTTTTCGAACCCGTGGCCGGGCTGAAATCGTATGAAGGTGGCCGGGGCCGGCTTGAAGCCCATGGCTGGGCCAGTCTGGCGCCAGCTCAGGGCTGCCTGCAGGTCCTGCCTATTCCGGTCTGCTGTGCATGATCAGGGCCTGCAGGCAGCGAGTCGGCGCAAGACTCCATGGCGCCAGCCACCACTTTGAAGGAAGTGTTACTTTTTTACAAAACACTGGGAGTGGGCCTGGCAGCCCGGCCCGCTCCCAGTGTTTTGTAAAAAAAGTAACATCCTGCAACCTGTGGCGCTCGCCCGCACTTGAAAGGACCTCGGGGAAGGGCAGCCTGGCCTTTCAGCTCCATCCCTTTCTCCCGTTCTGGTGAGAGGGCACTGTTTCTCAATGCTCTGAAAAGCAACAGCCCCTAAACCCTGGGGAGGCATCAGACCCCGCCCACCCCTGATCTTATTGGGCTATGGGGGTGCCAGTGCAGGCTCTGCTAAGAGGTGCACAGCCTGTCCGCCTTCACAGCAGCTGCAGCCCGCAGCCTGGGGAGATCGCATTTTTAATCAATTTTCTGCATCTCCCTCTGCGCGTCTCTGCAGCACCCCAGCCCAGGCTGGGGGTGCATGCCATGCATTTGGGGAGACAACGCGGGGCTCTATCTTCAAGGACTTGTCCTTTCATGCTGCACTGAATCAGGTGCAGCATCAATCAGCTCTCAGCCACAAATTGCTATTTTTCCTGGAAAGATCTGCAGCATCTATTCTGACTTCTCGCATAGAATAACCAACCACTCACCACAGGATCTGGAATGGTAAACCTGGACCATGGGAGGAGCTGAGCTGACATGAGGAGAGGACAGGTAAGACTATGAGCATGGGGGTTGGGTGGTCTTTGGTCTGCTATGTGTAGCCCCTCAAACAGACTGTTGTTTCTCCCTTGCTGTGGTTCTAAGGTTGTGTTTTTTGCACCATGTCCTGCACAGTAATGCTTGCTCTGATGTACAGAGTTTTGGGTGTGGGCCATTGTGGGCCATTGTGTCTGGCTTTCAGTAATGCCCGTGTGGGGCAACTGCACCCCAAGAGTGGGGTGAAACCCTGCCTTGCGTCTAGGAAGGCTCTGCTGTTTGCATGCACGGCTCTCTCTGTTTCCCATCGATTGTTTTGGGAGAGGGGATTGGGAATGGTAGGCCGAAGGTTATTCATATTTTTTAAAGTAAAATCACACTGTCTTGTTGACATGCAGATTCTGAAGCCTGAAAAGTAGATGCACGCTGACATGCGGCCACATTTGTTCCAGACCTGCAGATGAACTTAACAGGTCTGCTGTTAAATCTCAGTTACCAGTTTAATGGTATATTCCACTACAGAATAATTGTTCCTTTTACTATAGCTGATTTGAAAGCTCATTGGGTTGAGCGCTCATTGCTGCAATGTGTGTGTGATCTGCAGGTTGCAGGTTCAAATCCCAGCAAGGTCATCTCAGACTTTCATCCTTCTGAGGTCGATAAATGAGTATCAACACAGGTTGAGTGATATTGTATGCATATGTGTTCTATAGAAAAGAGCTTAAGCGTAAGTGCTATACAATGAAATATCATTTAGCCTTGGACGTCTGCTTGCATTCAGAGTAATTTGACAATATGGATCTATACACACATATATTAATGATACATATGGTGATTCATTCTTGTATGAAATGTATATCGCATTAGTGAAATCATAACCGTGTTTTTCGTAGTGTACTTAGGAACAATGCTATTTGATGCCCACTTCCTGTTTTGTCTAGGCGTGAAAGGTAGTGTTTCATTAATGGCACTAATTCTGTAGAAACATCTGTGTTTGCGCGGTGAGAAGCATGGTAGTCCCTGCATTCCTTTCTATAGCGTTGCCCTTTGCTGGGCACAGATTCCTCAGTCACTGTTCACTCTGTATCAAGTCTCCCTCACACACACACATTGGGCCTCATTACGATTGTGGTGGTAAGGCAACAATGGCGCCAGTAGTGGTACCGGCGCCATTGTTACCATGCCGCCACATTATGAGTTCTGCTCACGGGTGCCGCTTTGCACACTTGGTCAGACCAGGCATGTTGAGCGGCACCCAAAAGCAGAACTGGATGGTAGCAACGGTACTGTTATGAACGGTACCGCTGCTACCATCCTTTCCATTCCCATTGAGCCCTACGGAGGCTCAAATGGGAATGGGGATGTACCGGCTCTGGGTCCCGCGCAACGGGAATTACTGGGCCCGCTGAGATCAGAATGGCCAGGTAATTCCCGTTTCGCGGGACCTGGAGCCAGACCTGAATTTGGGGGGTAGCCATACCGGTATAAATGGCATGGCTACTTCCAACCTCGTAATGAGGCCCATTGTCTTTTACAAGCCCTTGCAGTTGCGGTCTATTTGAAAGCTTATATTCAAATGACCTTTACCTGTTTACTGCAATCCCAGTTCCCTGCACTAGCACGTTAGTATCTGGAAATTCTTTAGCA
Source organism: Ambystoma mexicanum (assembly GCF_040938575.1). NCBI lineage: Eukaryota > Metazoa > Chordata > Amphibia > Caudata > Ambystomatidae > Ambystoma > Ambystoma mexicanum. Next base: position 786,917,852 of record NC_090937.1, on the reverse strand, counting down.
ATTTGCATCCTCCAAACCAAACAAGGAATACATCAAAACATCACAAATCACACATCACAAACCATCCTCTATTGTTAAGCATCGACTTGCAGCAGGTCCCAAAACCACAGTGGGGGAGGTTGGTTCATGCCACTCCTGCGCCTTTTGAGCTGTGGACCCTATCACAGAACTGTATGCAAAGGTATGGGTTATTTAAGTGTTGTGTTGTAATGTAACAGACACATGAACCCTCGATAAATAGCATTTTCTGTAAAGTCGTGAACTGACAAGATTCACAGATGATGGTTTGAGGGCCACTTTTTTGAGGCACGTGGTGGGCCACTTTTTTAAGGGGAGGGGTGGGCCACTTTTATGAGGCTAGGGGTGGGCCACTTTATTTTGAGTATCCAGGCCTATTTCCTGTCCCAATCCAACCCTGCTTTTAGACAAGGTCTTTGTCATTAACAATGAACATATTAGAACTTCATTACCTTCAAAAGCAAATGTTGTTCTCAGGATATTTTGGCACCACTTCATCATAGGTTTCACCCCACCGCAAAACTTTATGAGTTTCCACCTGATTTGCCAGGTTTATCACTTCTACAACACTCTGCTCAGGTCTATTCCTGCCAGAACAGGACCAATGGGTACAAATGCTCTTGGTCTGGTATACTTTTCTTGCCAGCCAAGATAAAATGCTGTAGTTCCCTGTGCAGGTATACTCACATGTCTGAACAAAACCAATTGGCACAAAGTTCTAGGACCTGCAATATTCCCATGCCTGGTCCAACTAATACCTCTACACACTTATATGGTAAGGGTCAACTTCAAAGGTTTTAACAATGCCTTCTATTTTACACAACTAGGTTTAGGTTCTTCTTCAAGTAATACAAGAATCATACTGGTGCCATTTATTACACCTGAGTGTTTGCAACACACAAGACAGACTATGCGCCTTTCCTCCTGAACCTCTTTTATCAGAAGGGCAGCCCTCAGGCCAATCTTGTTCCACCTGTATATTATTAACCAAATGCAGATAATGCCTCTTTCTCTTCTTCACACTTCCTTGGCTTTAGCAATGTGAGTTTAAGACATCCTCTACACCTGGCAATATTCTTTACACACACTATTATGCTGTGTTATCTTCTTTTTGCATAGGCAACCCCGGTCATGGACGTTTTTATGGGAGTGCAAAGTGGGCACTTGCCCTGGGCCCCCACCTTGGAGGGGGCCCCACAAGGCTACCTGATCTAAATAAGTAAGATTCCATTGTTCACCAGACTTAAATAGCACATGTCAGGATATTTTATGGCATGCTGCTGAGGCTCTAAACCTATTGCCTCTCTGTTTCAACAAGTACATTCTGCCTTGATCAATTACCTATGTAATGCTTTCTGTGTTCACTGTGGTATACATAGTATGTGTGTTCCATGTGGCACAACTCCTGTAGCATTATTTCCTTCCTGAGGGAATTATGCTGATCATATGCAATAGCCAAAGTGTAAATGCATATTGATAAATTGAGTGCCTCCATGGATCAGAAATTAACTCAGTGTGTTAAGCACTTATTGCAGAGATATGTGTTCAATGCAACTTTAGAATAGCACATTCCTGCAAGGCTGGATGAGACTTTCCTATGTATGCCTACATATGTACTTGGTTTTGCAACACCACAGGTGCTATTATCAGCAATGTACCTGCACCAGATAAGAGTTTCTATAAAAACTAACATGTCATCCATATGATGAAGGTCTAGAAATTGGTTTGGTCAGATGGGATGTTGTAAAACCTAGGCAAACACCTCCAATGATGAGTATAAACCTTTAGACCAAGTGGTAAATAAGTATCCAAATTCAAGACTGTGGAACCAAAGCGTTCATGCTTGTATCCTGGCTATGCTAGCAGACGATACGGTGATCCTAGTCATCATGTAATATCTCTTACAATACTGTGCTGTCTTCTGTGATGTTTGCCTTCTCGCATGCAGGTGGCATCGTTTAGCCCATTACCAGTGGTCGAAGTGTATAAAAAGAAATAGTGGAACTATGTTCCCTGCTGGCCTACACCCCACACTCCACAAAATCTTCAAGCTCCATCGCACATGTAATATAATGCCCCAAACAAATGCGCCTGCTGTTTAATGGAACGTTCAGTGCACTGCAGTGCAAACTTCAACGTCTTCCTACACTTCCATTCCGGAATGGTTTCTTTTTAAAATAAAAGTATAGGAACAGTAAATCTTAATTAAATAAGAAAAAAGTAAAAGAACAGCGCTCCCAACCGCTCCTGACCACTGGCCATTAATTGATCTTTTTTCATATGTAGGCCATTTGAGTGGAAGGGGTGGTAGAAAGAAGAGAGCGAACCAGATTTTTCAGGCCTCGGGCAAGCATATTTTAAGGTCTGCTCGTTTGAATTGAGACAAAAAACGGTTTACTTTTTTGTAAAAGTCAAAGACTTTTCTTCACATTTATAAATTACAATTTCACAAATCAGTGTTTTGGAGGTATTTCATGTTTTGAAATACAAAACACAACCCTAGATTCTTAAATCAAAACAATTGGTATGCTGGTACTTATAAACTTCCCTTGATGATGGAGAGAATGAAGCTAGAATCATTCCCATTTTGCGTAACACCCTTCTATAATATTTAGCATTTGAAAATGGTCATGATTGGTAATGTGATTTGCGTACTTTCCAAGTCGGTTTTATAAAATGAGATTATTTTAGTACATGGCAAGAACTGGAAAAGAAAGTGTTCAGATGCAGGAATTACAGAGTTGGCGCACATAACAGCTTCACCCCTTAACCAATGTGTGATCCTGGGCATCTCATTTAATCTTGAATTGCCTAACCTCTCAAACATGCCAGTCCCTAAACCTTTAAAACTGTGAGTGATTGCCTTTTCAGTATCTGAACTTCAAAAAAGCCTCACTCATGGTTTCACTAGCTACAGTGTTGCTTATACTATAATAGTGAGCATTGATAGATTGCAGAATACAGGCACATGTTCCTTTGATCTCTAATGACAACACTATTTGAAAACAATATCCCACTTCTAATCTGTCTGTCTGGATACAGACACCATCCTGGTGGTTTCTAATCTGCATCCACTATCCATGCTATGGTATGTGTAGCTTTATCCTTCCTTCCAATTGGTATCCTCCATCGATGCTTGAGCACTTTTGAATTTATCCTGTAAGGCAGATAATGCGAGTTCTCTATTCTGGGTTACGTCTACCTTTTTCATACGATCCTGCATTAATACTACAGGCTGCATACCTTCCTGGATGTTATTGATAAAAAGTCTCCTGGATCTATACTAGAACTGAAGTAACCTCTTTGTAGACTGTTGGCCTTCAAATGCTACTTGTTCTGATTAGAGCAAAAATGAAGAGGCAAAGGGGACTCAAAGGTAGTAAACATGCTTATTTTGAATCACTTCATTTCTTTGGTTTGGTGGGGGGGGCCCCCAAAGATGTCCGTACCCAGGGCCCCAAATGTGCTTAAGATGGCCATGACCCTGGTTGTTCATCAATTGCCTTAATCCATATCCCTTTTGGTGTTGGCAATAGTGGTTTGTGTTCCCTCCTCAAGATACTGACCCTTTGGGTGGTTGGATATTATTACCCACTATATCACAATCACCTCCTTCAGGTGGGATCTTTCAAGTCTCTTTATTCCATCTGCTGTGTTTTATAACAGCATGGTATGCGTCATAGTCAGTACATTTCTTTACATCAGTTCGGTATTTAAAAAAAGGAGTCTGAATTCAAGCAATGGGTAACCACTGAGTGCTCCAAGATCACAATAGAATAGTATACTCACCAGGTTTGGCGTGCACATCTGGGTACCTCGCTGCACCCTGCTTGTCTGCTTCAGTTCTCTTGCGTGGCCTAGCAGCCCCTCCTACACAGCTTCCTGTGTCTTGCGTCAGCTACTCTAAGAGCCGTCATGGCTCCCCCAGCGATCCGGTGCTCTCCTGGGGAATTTTATGTCTCTCAGCCATCGTCAGGCGTGGATCATTAAACTTAATGGGCTGCACTTGAAACCTTGTGCCTCTGCAGCCCTCTTCTTCATCCAAGTTTTCTGCAAATTCTGGGACTTGAAGTCCCTAACATAAAAGCCACTCCTTTTAGCATCTTCTATTTTACAATTTGCTATTAAAAAATGTGGGTCTCAGGGAAAACGACCTAAGGGGGTCTCCCATTCCTCCTGACTTGTTGCCCCTCAGAAATGATCCTCCCGGCTAACACCGCCCCCAGGGTCACGATCAGAAAGCATCTGACTTTTCCTGGCCACATGAGAGGGGATCCAGGCCAGGTTTTCGGGGTTAATCACATCGGATTCATCACAATGGGCAATAGAATTGTCTGAGCACCAAGTGATAAAAGAGAGAATGGAAGTCCTTTTTAACAATGTAATGGTGACTCTTAAAAGAGCCTTTTGTGTATTGTAAGCCTGTATTAACAATATCTACAATTGCAAGGTGCAGGGTTAGACCTTGACACTGTATATTGGTTATTGTAAATACGATTCTTTTTCACTAAAATGTATGGTCCACATTCTGAATATTGACCAGAAAATGCAAGAACTGTAAGATGTACTCTACTTTTTTATTTTAAAGTTTCAGTGCATCATGTAGAATGTTAGCATTTTCAAAAGATGCCATACCAAAATCTTTGAGAAATAAGAGACTGCTTTATTCACATTAAGCCTGGCTTTTTGAATTTGTGGCTGAACTAGTTTTTACCTTTTCCACACTTGTCTCTGCATAATTAGAGAAGATGATTTGTGAAAAAAGAAAGGTCAAAGCTATAAATGTATATAATAAACCCAGAAATCTCCAAAGATCCAAGCTGTCTTCTTGTTGAGATTCATGCATTCATCAATGCAAAAAAGAAATGAAGCACTTGCTGTCTATTCCTATGCAGTTCAACTCCTCCATCGCAAATTGAATACATGCTTGATTGGCTAAGCCTTCCAATGCCTGAGGACAGCGATGGTGCCTGTCAGCACTAAACTCCGGTTTCTGTGCAAGGCATAACAAAGTGCATGTATGATCCAACAGAGAACAGCTGCAGGTGTCCACAGGCATCGGGCAAGAGGCGCGAGGCATCCCTTCTTCTCTTTCTACCATTAGCTCGATAACACACTCACACCCTCCATCTAACCTATTCACCTAAGCTCTAGAGGTCAGATGCAGATTTATACTGTGAAAGTACATTTGTGCTGTGATTCAGAGCCTGATCCACTACAAGCTATTTTTGAAACGTATACATATGTATTCTTCCAGGATCTGTAGCTATCAACATCTAAGAAGGTATGTTTTCATTGTCAAAGTAAAGACGTACCCTAAAATAATATAGTAAATACATTTATAACAAATAATATAATAAACCTGTGCCTTTTTAATGGCTGCACAATTTATCTCTTCCAAAGTAGAACATGTTTTTCCAAAACAGCACTTTCTTAAAAGTACAAATGAAAGACAATGAGTGTATTAGTGTCTAAATGATCTTTTAAAACCTCTTCTGTTTACACTGTGATTGGTACATGTCCTATTCACGTGGTAGTGCACAATTCCATAACAGCCAAATAGCTCAATCAGCAACATATAGTAAAAAAGATGAATCTTCCTTTTCATATATACTCTGTGCTGTTACAAAACTACAAAGACCCTCATACTAAGCTACACACTATCAGTTTACTTTGAGTTCAACTATAAAATCGTTTCTGCGCTCCAAAACATGATTCACTGTAGCCCCAACCCAGCTATGAAAAACATGCATTTACTATACACTTCTTTAAATTTTGCAAACTTAACAACATTCTGTATTTTACATTTGCAGAAAAACTGAAAATTACAGAACATACACACGCAACAATGCAACATCTTTCATTTCTCAAAAGTTTTTGTATGCAATATGTATTTTATTATAATGTTCCTAAAATAATCCCACTACCCCCTTCATATTCTTGTCATTACCTCCATCTCCCTCTTCCTCATCTCAGTAGTCAATAGCAATGTGGTGCATTACAACTCGCTCCCTCTGACTTGTCCGAGTCACCATTAGTAATTTGTGATATTCTTCATCCCACTAGCCAACTACCAATATGTTACATTAACATAACCTTCCTCTTGCCATAACTCTAAGACTCAAACTCTCTATTCCTCATCCCAATACCCCCTTAGTAGTCCACTTCTCCTTCTCATACTCCTTCTGGCACCCCTCTGGCACCAATGCCACCTCCTACGGGTGTACCACACTCCTGTACCCCTCTTCGGACAACTTTCATAAATGGCAACCTGCTCTACTTAGCTACCCTCAACACTCCCTCTGCCGTCAAGCACTCCTCTGACATCTGCCACCTCCTTGAAGACCTCGATCTAGACAACCTGGCTCTCACCAATAGATGGTTCACTGCCAGCTCTGCCATGAGTGTCGAAACTCTCCTCCCTCAGGGCGACACAATCCTCTCTATGCCCAGGCCTAACCGGCCCTGGGGGGTCGGAGGGGAGTTGTTCTAATCTTCCCTGAGTGGGTCCCCCCTCCTACTATCATGTCCACTCAGGCCTACCCCTCTTTTGAATGCCTTGTCTGCAGAATTGGTGTCTCTCCTGGCCTCTATCTGACTCTGGCCACCTTCTACAGGTCCCCTTGCCAGGTCTCCCACTTCCTCTCTGAATGGGCTGACCTCACCCCTTCTCTCTTTGCCTCCTCCTCCAAGCTTCTCCTCCTCAGAGACTTTGATATTCTCCCCACCTCCATCTTCCTCACTCCAGTATCCAATAGTAATCCATTGCTTTACCGTGGCATTATCTTCAGCTTCCTCTTTCTCATCATAGTACCCAAATAGAAGTGTACAATAAAATCCTCCTCTGACTTTATTAACATAGTACCCCAATAGTAGTATGTTATATTCTCAGAACCTCCCTCTTCCTCATACCACTATTCCATTAGTAATATGCTACATTAAGCCCAACTTCCTCTTTCTCAACCCAGTAAACCATTTATAATTTCTGGGATACCCACATCCTGTCTCTTCCTCATCCTACTACCAAACTACTAATATGTTACATTAAACCTGCCTTCCTCTTCCTCATCCCAGGAACCTATTACTAATCCACTACAATGGCATTACCTCCAAAGTCTCAAACTCCCTTTTCCTCGTGCTAATGCCCCATACATAACACCTGCATCTCCCTCTTCCTTTCCAGGTACCCCATTACTATTCTGTGGAATTATCCCCACCTCCATCTTCCTCATCCCAATATCCCATTCTCAGTCTGTTATATTACCACCACTTGCCCCTTCCTTATTGCTGTATTGAAATGGATTACTTATCCCCACCTCTCTCTTCCTCATCCCAGTCTCTCATTAGTAGTTTGTGCCATTCCCGCAACCTTGCTCTTCCTCACACCACTACCGACTACTACTATGTTACATTCAAACAGGTGCTCCTCTGCTACTCCAGAACCATCAAGGACCACATTGACAACCTCATTCCAGCCTTGGCATATTTCTGCAATCACTCGTTTGCCACTGGAATGTTGAGCGCTCCCCTCAAACACTCCCTTGTGACCCTCTCCTCAAAAAGCCTCTACCAACCATACCTGTCTGCCAGCCTATCCCTATCACTCCTTTCCTGGGCAAACTCCTGGAAATTCTGGCCATCTCCCAGCTTACTCTCCACACTTTATCTGTTTGTTGTCTCCATGACAATCAGTCTGGCTTCAGAACAGCCAGGGGCACAGAAACTGCTCTCCTGACCACCTGTGAAGATCTGCTCATGAACCTAGATGCAAGCCTTCCTTCTGTCCTCATCTTCCTTGACCTTTCCTCCACTTTTGACATGGTCAATCACAGCATCCTGATCAATCCTGGGCATCACAGATGAGGCCCTGGAGTGGTTGTCATCCTCCCTCCTGGGCCGATCCTCCCAGGTCCAACTTGGGTCTTTTCTCTCCACCACCTCTCTCTCCACATGTGGTGTTCCCCAGGGCTCTAACCTCTCACCCTGGATCTTCAATGTCTACTTGGCCCCTTTGCCCCCCCCTTATTGCTACCTTCTCCTCTGACATTCAGTGTTATGCGGATGACACGCAGCTCTCTATTAGGCTCCCCTCAGCTTCCTCAACTCTCTCGCTCATTCCTGACAGTCTATCCATGATTCAGGACTGGTGCACCTCCTACAATCTCTGCCTTAATGCCAGTAAGACTGAGTTCCTTCTCATTGGGACCCCTGCTCCTGCTATCCCTATCCCACTCTGGCTACCCTCCTTGGGGCATCTTGAACTCCATCTCTCCCTCTCTCCTCACATCACAGACATTGCCAAGAAAGCCCACAACCAGCTGCAACTCCTCATAGGTATTCTTCCTTTTCTCACTATCCCCAGAAGATCACTGCCTTCAGAACCCTAGTTCTCTCTTGGCTGGGCTACTGCAACAGAATCTTTCTTAATCTGCATTCCTCTACCCAATGCCCTCTGCAACTAATCCAGAAAAGGACTGCAAGACTTGTCCTTGGCCTCAAGCCCAGGTACCGTATCTCTCCAGCTCTTAAATCTCTCCACTTGCTCGGGATGGCTGCAAGGATTAATTTGAAGACCCTCTGCATCATCCTCAAGGCTTTCTGGGGCCGAGGGCCAATATTACATCCAACTATCTCTGCCAAAACACCTTCCTTCTCAAGCCCTTCACTCAATCACGTCTAACTCTCTGAGGGTCAGACAACTCTCTAGGCAGATAGTGGGGGTAGGTCTCTCTCCTCTGCATTTGTCTTCCTCTGGAATGGCCTTCCTGCCCCTCTCAAACTTGAGCTGGACCCCCTGAAGTTCCGGAAGATGGTCAAGATATTCCTTTTTGCCTCTGCTTTCTCTCTCACTCTCCACTGCTGACCTACCTTTCTTCTGCACTGACCGGTGGCCTGACTACCCTCTGAGTCCCACTGGGTACCAGGCTCATCCACAGCCAGTCACCCCTGCACTGCCTCCAGACCTAACACGCACCTAGGGCCTGTAACTGTAATCCCACAAACACCTGGCCCCTTGCACTTACCCAGAGCTTTGCTGCCCTGGATGCACTTACTCAGAGCAATGCTGCCCTGATTGCACTACCCTCTCTCTGGCACTTCCCTTTTCTCCACCCATGCACTTTACCTTCACACTTGCACAATCTGAATGACACAAGGCCTAGATAGATTGTATGTTTTGTCCTCCCTCTGTCTCCCCTTTCTTGTCTTGGTGCACTTAGAAACACTTGTGTACAGGCGCATTATAAATGACTTATCATATCATATCATTCACCCCACTTCTATCTTCCTATTCCCAATACCAAATTAATGATCTGTTACATTAACGTTAGCTCTATTTTCTTCATCACAGTACTCCAAGGCTGAATCTCTGTTTTCTTTATGCCAGTACCATATTAGTAATTCAGCTTTGACAACTTCTTAAAGGTCCTAAATCAAGCAATTTCAGATACGTAAAACCCCACTATTTAATACTCTGAAATGTGCTAACAATCTAACCAATATCAAAAACTATAGTCCTCCTTCCAAGCTCCATCATTAAAAATTATTTTATGAAAAATCGTCTCTTCCCAGATACTAATAAACAATAACAACATTAAAGTACACACACACTCTATTGAAACATAATGTAAATATTATTTCTTTTCTCAAACAGATACAACAGGTACAAAAGAAAATTATGACTAAAACCCAATTCCATAGAAAACAAAGAAAACATTCGGCATGTTAAAAACAAGGGAGCATTATACTCATTCTCCACTAAAATAGTAAGTAGTAAACATAAATGCAAAAGAAGAAGTAGCTCTTGCAAAGTTAAACTATAGCAACCACTAACATAACTGTCATTGCTCCACTTCTGTCAACAAAGAGAGGTAAACAATGACTTCCTAAAATAATTTCAACATATGATCAGCCCCTATGAACACAACCCACATGGAAACCATATCTTTGCATGTAAATGTATTCCCAATAAAAAAAAAAAATACATTTTGCCAAAACAATTCCATCGAAGAGTCCTCAAAATCTCATGAAAAAATCTGAAAATTCATGTTCCTTACTTGTGGATTAACAAAGAAATCTGGTTTTACATGCAATAATTGAAAGCACCTCCAAACTAAAAACAAAAGTGCTTATATTACTTTTAAACAAACAATAATTATACCATTAGCAAAATTGAATTAAATAACTACAAACAAAAGTTAGAAACATGTGCTATGTCTATGAAGATATTTTATTTTCCGGGGGAATGGTGTCACTCACAGACAAAGACCCATATTTTATTGAAGAAACATTCAGCCAAGAACTAAGAAATACAATTGGCATAGATACACGTGGTAGAGGCTATGAAATAGTAAGAGGAACTAGTAGGAATAAATAAACTGTCAATGAAAATTCTTCCCAAACAAGTATTCAGCCAAATCTTCCTCATGTCCAGCCAGTTTATCCAGTCCACAAATGGTTGTGTAGCTCCAAAGGCAATGTGCACCAATGTTCATTCAAATGTATGTTTATGACAATATCTAAAGCAATACATTAAATTAAAAGCCAAAATTAGTATAAAATATCCATAAAACATGGACTTCTGTCCAGTGCACATCCATACCAGACTACAGCAACCTTCTTTAGGATGTATCTCAGGAGCACCTTTCTTCACAATAAAATGTCAACAACATACCCTTCTAAAATGTACCAACTTGAACAAACATTGAACAGTGAAAATAGTCCAGCCCTAGAATTACAAAACCTCATTGGCACCCTACTAACTGGAACAGCACAAGTAAGTCTTGCAACAAATAAACATACACAATTACTTGTGCTTCTGAAGTAGAAATAAAAAACACAACTAACTTGCAAAATAGAGACCAACAATTTTTCACCAATACCCTTATTTCTAACACATACAAAAAAGCAATAGCAAAGTTTCAGACTACTTCTGCTGAAATTCCAGACAAAGTATGTGTCTGGATCCATATAACTTTCCACAAGCAAAGTACAAAAACAGTAGATGTGTGCCATAACATTGAAGACAATGAGGAATATCAAAGGTTCTAATTGGTCTTAGATCTAATAGCAGAAAATAAATACAACATAACAGACCACTTATTATATGCAAATATTGCAATACTAAACTTGGTGACAACCAAATGCCATCTTGAGCGATCAATCATACATTAGGAATATTCCCACTTCCAAATATCCTCCATCAACTCAATCTATATGAGAGTATTATAATCCAAACCATGCATCCATTCAAAGGCATAATTTGATTGCAACCCAATGCTGCCAAACTGACTCCATCAACATTACTTAAAGGCTTTCTTGTCAAGGTAGTATATTTACAATTAGATCTCAAAGAAAACATTGAAACTCAGAACAGGATGACCGGTACATCAATCTACGTATTACACACCCCAACCTCCAGCGACTGATAAGGTAAGGGTGGTGTGGGCAGGGAGTACAGCCATTACTGTACTCTAGTAAACTCCCACCACTCTTAGTACTATTTCATACCCACCTGCATCTAGCATAATTGAGTTACCAGTTTTTTTGTTGTTGCACTACCAACATTGAATCTAAGTGGTTTTCATTACACTGCCTAACAGGGAATAGGAAATGTGATGCACTTGCATGGATTTTGGGGTAGGAAATGTGCCACATTTGGATGGATCTTGGGGCCAGGAACTGTGTTACACTTAGATGGATTGCAGGGGTGGGAAAAAGTTTACACTTAAATGGATTGTCAGATTGTGATGTGCCACACTTAGATGGATTGTTCGAGGAAATGTATTACTACTGAAGAATTGTGAAGTTTAACACACGCTTGCATTAGAAGTAACAGTGTCGTTTAGTAGTCTCATTACTCCTGAACAATGTAGGCTGGCTCGTGTATTGCACCTAGAAGAACATTATTGGATGTTCGGAGGGGGGCCAGTGTGCACATTAAATTGATTTGGAATAGTCATTTGTGCTGTACCTACTTAAAGATCCTAACTCAGCCTTGCTATCCGGATATCACAGTTAGTAGACAGCTGTTAGAAGTTACATCAAACCAGGTACAGAGAACCAGGAAGATATCTAGTAAGAATATAAAGGTAGCCGGTTCATGGCACCTAGAGAATCCTACTATCCAAATCCTATGTTATCCACATGGTAGATATACTAGGTCAGCCAGTCTATTGTGCTTAGAAGACTTGAAGGTACTCCCTCCACCCCCATAATGCCTAGAAGAATCTACAAGTGTAGCTGGTCTTTTCTTTCCAGAGACTTTCTGATGACACAGCAACATCAAAGATAAGCTCCATCTGTGCTCCTGGTACGTAATAATGCACCCCTACAGTGGACATCTCCCACAGGCATAGCTATCCATCCACTCACAGTAGAATACATCTATAACCTATGACAAAATTCAGACTAGCTGGACACTCAATGCGTTTAAGCCTACTTACACCTGACTATGCCTCAACACCCCTGACATCAGTATGCATCGAGGGCCTATGACAAAATGGGGCTCGCTGGACACATGGCAAGTCTCTAGGACTCATACCATCTCTTAACTCCTCTCAGCACCCATCCGCATGCCAAACCTCATTGGTTGCTTTCTACCGCAGCCTGGCCAGCACTGCTAAGCCTTATTTGGCTAAATGCAAACACACACATTCTAACCCTACTCTGTGACCTCCAACACTCAGGACTTCGTACCCCAAAGGCATTCCCACCACGAGCGCATGAATACTATAATAATTGTAAAAGTTGTTATATAAAAGACAACTACAATATAATACAAGACAATACAACTGGGAGTATGTGGCAGGCAGTGTCCCACCACAATTCGGGCAAGGGATTGTGCATATGTAGTACCAAAATTTACCTAATATCATTAATTCCAGCAAAATCTCCTGCAACAGCTTGGCACAAGCACATTGATGAGAATTTGGTGTCTGCCATGACTGGATGCATACAGAACATGGAAGTGCCACACTCAGAAGGCACAGGCAACCATGAACATGCATGGAATGGTGATCGCCCTATCATCTTCCCCCTGAGAGTATACCATACATTGGATAAACAGCACAGGGACATTGTTGTTCACCAACTGACAGCATGACACTTGCATTTCCAACAGATAGGACATCTAGAAAAGTTGATGCGTCAGGGAAATATGCCACCTGCAACAGTGGCAGAGCACCCTCGTTAGCTCCCATTGGCACCAATCCCACAGCAGTCTAGACCACAGCCATTAATGGCTCTGCTGAGGCCAGATTTTGTTTCCAAACTGGATTGCCACCAGGAAATAGCCCAGAGATTATTTGAATCTTTGGTAGATGAGACAGTTCTTAACATTCCAAGTGACAACCACAACACTCTTTAACTCAGTGTGTAATCTCTCTTAATTCCAATTACTTAATTCAATGTGTTCCATTTCAGAAAACAAAATTGCTTTAGGCGACCTGAAGAAAGTTGGTTCACATGTACTTGTTTCGATCCATAAGAATAGTTCTCAAGTGGCTGCAAAATAATTACAAACATTGAGTAGAATAATAGTCAACATAACAATTTCACATATTGACTGATTGTCCCTGATACAACACATATGAGTAAGCTGAACGTTATGTAAAGCGACGTTATCAGAGAGTCAAATAATCTGCAACCTTGTTTATCTAACAGATAGCGATCCATGACCTAGGATCTGTATATATGAGATGGGACGTCTAAATTTAAAATATTGCATGCAATTGATCATTATCTTAGCAATATTGTCACTAGGAAATTTGATGTTAGTGCTGCTGAGGCACCTCTGCTGTCATCAGCAGTGAACACATGTCCTACATCACTACTCATGGGTGATGGGGTGTCAGCACCATCAGCCTAAGGAGCTAGTGGCTGAAACCATGGCTAACATGTGACCAGCAGATGCAGGGAAGTCTGAGGAATCTCATGAAAAGTGGCAACAGGGCACATTGGATGGACCTCATCTTCAACAGGATTACAAAGATACATATGAAGAGTATCATCCATTTGGGTGCTCCACGAGGTAGTGAAGATGGCTAACCTAACCAATGCATTCTAAAAGAATGGGCAAGAGTGTTGCAGATGACATTTCCTTTCCTGGCTTTTGGATTGCCATCCATCACCATGCCTCGTTGCTTCCAGTGAGATGACCCAGGATCCCTGCTGGCTACCTGCTGACTGCTCCAGTGCATGAACCCAGAGAAATTAAGTGAGGAAACTTGTCCAACAGAACAAAGTATTGGTGGGGTTCTAATTGAATGAATGTCTTCCTCTATATGGATATTCAGGGGGCAGGTCTACAGGATTAGATCCCTAGTGTTAATAAATGAATTCACTCCCACATAGTCAAAGAACGCAGGTGTGCGCTCTGGGAAATTCGAAATCTTTGAATCCTCTCCCAGCACTGATAATGATATAGTCATTAAAGTAATTGGATTACCTACAAACCTTTTTGCTAAACCCAAAAATCCTCTAAAGGGAAGGGTTGCATTTAAAAACTAAATTAGGAATTGGTTAAAATATTCCCTGACCCCTGTACTAAGTATTTAGTTAAATAGTGCTTGTGCGAGTACATTGCTAGAAATTAAGAGTCTGCAGGGAGGTCAGAAATAAAGAGCGCTGCACATGTACAATTTATTTCTATCAAACAGAAGAGCGCTATGTGTATTTACGTGAAGCCAATTACAAAATACTGTGCCAAATAAAATTGTCATGTCATGTTCGATGATGCTGCTTTGATTATGATTATATTCGGGGAATTCTGTGAGTGACCGAATCATCTTACATTTTCTCCAGACCTGGGTCTCTCTTTACATGTGACCAGGGGGAATTTGACATTACAAATGAAAACTGCACCTGTTGTGTCTTAGATGTTTTGTGAATTTTTATTACCAAAAGTGAATGGTGTTTTTCCGGAAGGACAGATTTTGCACCACAGAGTATGGTGGCATGCCTTGTGATGATTATTGATCGATGTTGATTTTGCCTATTGATTAATAAATATATATTCTTTCTAGACACCAGCCTGATTCTAGGCTTTCCTATTTATTGCAAAGGAGTGAGGGATAATAGTGGTGTGATATTTGTCTGGTGCAGAACTAGTCGGAATCTGGTAAACTGATGTGGCACTTTTGATTGAGGAGAGAGAAGGAATTCCCATATTTTATTAATGGTTGCCCCATACATATATTTCACATTTGTCAGATTGTGTTTGCCCAGTTAATGGCCTATTAGCTATTCAGAGCTCCTGGGAATTCTGGTGGTTGGGAGATTTCACCCCTATACAGTTATGAAGGTGGTGAGAGTGTTCATGCCTTTTTTAGAGGGGAAAAGGCTACATCGACCTATTGTTGGGCAGGCAGTAGTTATCAGGGTGCAAAGGCAAAACTCCAGGTCTTCTGTGGGGAAGTCCTCAAAGGAGCAGCAGGGGTTGAATGTGGTAGGTCATTGCATTCCGTAGCTGAGTCTCCTGATTGCCTGTGCCGGCGGTGTGATCTGACCAGTCCAAATCGAACAGTACATGCGATTTGATAAGTGGGAAAGAGGATAGGACCAGCTCGAGCGTGTTGCTCTTACAGTGGGATGGGTCCTCTGATGTCTTATCTCATGTTATAAGAGTTGATGAAATCCAAGAGTGCCAATCTGATTAGGTTTGTGGCTGTGGCCGAGGGATCTTAGGTATATCACTTTTTCCTCCATGTGCCTCACTTGAGAAGCTCTTGCAAACACATTTTACAATTGTATAAAGCTCTTCCGCAGATAACGCACTTTAAAACGATTGGAAGAATACACACAGTGAGCAATGCTTTTCATTATTCATAGGTTTCCTATGCATCCATTCAATTGGTCTCAGTGCTGGTCTTATAAAGCAAGCCTGCAGCAAGCAAAGAGGAATACAAATTAGTCAAATGCAATGTTTTCTTGCAACATTTCATTTTTTTTATAGAAATGAACTGAACGTGCATTGAGAAGGGGTTTTAGTTCTCCTCAGTGCAAGTTAATAGTTTACGGGAAGTTCGCCACTATGTCTCTCATCCATCACTGCCTGGGATGAAGGAAAACAACAAAGCCAACAGAGCAATGTAGTGCAACTTTTGACCTTCAATGAATGAATGGATGAATAACTGAATGCATGAAGGAACGAATGAGGAAGCGAATGAATAAGGGTATTTGGTAAGGCATAGAACCTCTGTGGAAAGTTAGGATCAGGTTTTGTGCATCCATTCGTCGGCCCTTTGGGAAGGTCTGTCTTTGCCAGGAGTTGGCAGAGTGTGACTGTGTTGTTGCGAAGCGAGCAGTGACAGCTGCATTCTCGTGATCCATCTTGGGGAGTCCAGGGGTGCAGACAGCACTGGCAGCAGAGGCACGGGCACTGGGCCATCTCCAGCTGTGCTCTAGCACGGGGAGCCAGGGAAGGTCGCTTGTCTGATGTGCGTGTGTCTTTTCATGCTGCGCGAATCTTTTTTGCCCCTTATGCTTTGGTTTCGCAGCTGCTATGGAGACCATGGCTCTGCGGGAGCCGGTTTCCATTTTGAGTTCACCAGTAAGCCATGGCAATCATTGCTCTGCGGTCTGTTGCCAGCATCCCCGTTCTAGAGTTATAGGTGGCTTCCCATATGTGGAGATTTTCCTATTGATAACAGTGATCTCTATAAGTGCAGGGCTGCATCTGTGCAACGTGTTCCGGACCGAATGCATTCATATATTTTGCACTGAACTTCACTTTGACAGTCGATTTGACTACCATTGCTTTTTCGATCCATTTAAATGTCTTTAGGCTTCCGTTTTCTATCTTTTTTAAATGAGTTTATACCGTCACGTCAATCCTTCTGATTGATATGTCTAGTTAAATGAAGGACTGTGTGAAGTTGCAGGACTTTGCCTTGCACACTTTGCGAAGTTTAGTACACAACTTTGCAGACTTCTTGAGGTTGTGAAGATTTTCACTGGCACCATTAAATCCCTGAAAATTGAGTTTTATGGACATATAAGGGTATCCTGTAATATTGTCCCCATATATATGGTCGCCATACATAATGTTGCAGTGAAAGGTTTGTGGTAACATCATAAATCGTTACTATATATATATATATATATATATATATATATATATATATATATATATATATATATATATATATATATATATATATATATATATGTATATGGGGTCAAGGGGAGGAGGGGTTGCGTGGATGTCCCCCGCTGCCCTTGACAAAAAAGGTTTTGTGGGTTGCAGGGGTGTTGTCTCCCACATGTTCCACGTCATTTGCCATGCCTCATTTTTGGAGGGACTTTATCACATGGAACCCATATGAGTAGGCATATAAGTAGGCACATGTGATTATTAGCATAATAAATGATGCTCTTGAAGTGAAGCATGTTTTCCCTCAGAAACAAGCTGTAACTAAAGTAAACATTCTGCTTACATTAACTCAGAGGCCTAGTCAGGATTATTAGCAGGTGGGGCCTGAAGCTAATGTAGGTCGGCCCACCGCAGTGACATTGAGCTCTTATATAGTACATCATGCTGGAGTCCAGTCTCTAAGCGCGGCACCGGGTATCCAACCAGTGCGGGTATCCAACCAGTGCGGCTTAAAGTTCTCTTGCTTTCAAGACAAGCACATTGCCCCTGAGCTATCCTCATAACCACACATTAATATCTGTAAATGTCCACACAGCGCTGCTGAGTGGGCATTTGCAGGTTTTGGTTGGGCCTTGCTCGCTCAGTCCCCGCTTGAGTACGCCTCCCTCTTGTTCAGTGTGCTGGCAGGCTAGCCACTGCCGGACCCTCTACTTACCATTTGGGGAGATTGGCAAATGGACGTCTGAGGGACTGGCAATTAAAGTACAGCATTTTATATAGCATTAGAGGTTGTACACCATTGTAAAATATAATAATACATTCCATAATCATTTTTGGAATTTTTAACTAGGTAAAAGAAAAAAAATGTTAAGAATGCACTGTTTATTTTCATTATGGACGCTTCTTAGAAAGTGCATGATATGCAATCAATATGACAACTTTTTTAAATTGTTGTTTTTGTATTACCTTTATTTTCTATTACATATATTTATTATTTTACGTTTGCAAATATTTTGATTTTTTTTTAAAAATTACCTTGAAGAATATTATTTCTCTGATCCATATCATTTATTTTTCTGTTTACCTTTTCGTTAAGTGGCACAGCGAGTAGAGCGCTCGCTTTAACATCTGTGCAGAGCCTGCTAACGCAGGTTCGAATCCCTGCATGGCCAAACTCAGCCTTTCATCCTTCCGAGGTCGATAAATGAGTACCACACACCGTGGGTAATAATAAGCAGTGCTCAGATACCTGAGGGTTCGTAGCGCTATATAAATGCCAAATTATTATTATAAATGACTGCATTTTATATTCCCATTTTTTATTATGATTTCTGTTTACTATGATTTTTATCACTATGGAATTTTTAATGAATTGCTTAAATGAAATCATTTTAAAATGAATTATTTTATTCTCAGTTATGATTACTATTTCTGTTCAATATTATTATGTTGGTCACTGTGACTGGTATTATCTCATGCACGACTACAATTTGATTTTTATGATTTCTTATCAATATTACTTTGTATACCCACAGTGGTATAAATACTTCTGAGCAATACTTTCATGGATTTACTACTTTTTGTTTTCAATTTGATGA
Source organism: Ambystoma mexicanum (assembly GCF_040938575.1). Classification (NCBI taxonomy): domain Eukaryota; kingdom Metazoa; phylum Chordata; class Amphibia; order Caudata; family Ambystomatidae; genus Ambystoma; species Ambystoma mexicanum. Next base: position 786,899,144 of record NC_090937.1, on the reverse strand, counting down.
TTATTGTTTCTGATCAATGTTGTTTTCTTTGTGGTACTTTCAATTAATTACTTTTTAAAATGTATTTTGCTTATTATAATTTTGCTGATGACAATCTTCAGTGGTTAGGTACAGACACTGGAGGAAGGGCAAACACTGGAAAAGAAGCACGATCTCCCAGCTGTGATTGCAGACAAGGCAACTGGTGAAAGGGAGGAAAAGGCCTAGGGCAGCAATTCCTCACTATCATTGCTTTCAGGTGACGAGGATGAAGCGAGCAATACACTCTGCACCTCTGTTGACCTGGTGAAAGGAAGATGCAAGAACCACAGACACACTGATGACGATGGTTATAATGGTGCTGCTGGCAGCCATGGATGTGTGAGTGCAAGTATGGAACAAAAGAAGCACAGCAGAGTGCAAGCAGTGTCAGTGCTACCCACCAGTGCCATGAAGTTTTCCCCTAGAAAAAATAAATTAGGCCAGAGTAAGACAAGTAGTCCATGTATGACACAGTTATAGCAACAAACAACAGTCTAAGAAAACGTTGTGCTTTGGGGTTTTCTATATGTCTTGGTCCTTAATCTGCTAGCACCACAACCAAAATAAGAAACTCTGCCAGTGGCTTTGTTATTGAGTAAAAGCTCAAGTCGAGAATTTAGGATTCTTTCACTATTGATAAGAAATTGTGTGCTTATCTTAAAATAACACAAGTGAGTAGATTGCACAACTACATCTGAAGGGATATCGTTTATAGACGAGGACGATGATGATGGCTAAGGAGATGTTAAAAAAGGATGTGAGTAGGGCGTCAAACATCCTGGCCCCCTTTTCAACCACCAAGGGGCACAGCACGGCATCACAGATTGGTAATCTTAAACAATTCAGCTTCAATTCATCATGCACCTATCCCAGAAAGTGCAGAGAAACCACCACGTCTTTTTTTATGTTAGCATGGGAAGATCGGCAAAATGTAGCCCTACTCTTTGGTTGATACTGCAAGATTCAAGACTTTGCAAATCCATTTGTCCATACTATCGGTTACTTTTCTGGACATATATTGCCATCGTTGTGGTGACTAATCTTCACAGAGCACTTCAGCCCCAGAAAAGCACTGGTAGAGTCTGTTGTGCACTACACTATAAATCTTAGGGCACCTGGCGGGGTCCCGATTTACCCAGGTGGGTATACGTATCATAAACAAATAATCAGGATGAGGAGATCCAAAACAGAGACACAGAAGTGCCAAGTGTGTGTGTTTATTATGTACTCACACAGGAAGTAGTTAGTAGCTCAACAATTTACTTTACATTTCTTCCGATAAGCACGAAAGATAGTTGAAAACGACGGACAAGGTTGGGTATGCAGTAGTGACACAAATAGGTGTAGGCCTCTGGAGTGTAGAGGCCAGAACTGCATTGCGATACATGTTTCCTCATATATCGAGGGGGTATAAGAACCCGCTGTTACATAAAACAAAAAGTGCACACAACAATCTTCGAATTTGACAAGTACAGGGTAGTGATACAGTTGTGTCACAAAGTTCGACACAGGGTGTGACAAAGGGTGTGTTTCGGCCAAAGAAAGTGGCTTGGTTGTAGCCGTCTTTGTGCTGGCCTTCGTCAGGAAATGGCACCAGTGGTGGTGCTGTCCGTGGTGTCTGTGGGTGAAACAGAACTGTTAGGATCTCTGGTGGTTGTTCGTTAAGTACTAAATGTATTTAATACGGGCCAACTCATGCCCAGGTGATACACCACATGGAGTATCTAAAAAACAGCTTACCTACTGCTGCGGAGCAGGTGGGTGCTGTCGGAAAATCCACGAGGAGTGCGGGATAACCGGTGCTAAGTTAGCACTAGGTGGACGGCTGTAGTTTCCTATAGGCCGACGTGGTTCAGAGTCTCACGATGCCGGGGTGGGACTTAAATGGACCCAAGTCTGGAATGAAAGTAAAACAGGTATAGGTAAACTGTGGGGGTCGAGTGTGCCGGGAAGTGTGAACGGCACTCAAGGTGCGAGACAGTGCTGTAGTAGCTCTAGAGACACTGAGTGCAAAAGTGGGCTCAGTGGTAGTGCCTAGGGTCATGCGTTGGTGAAACTGACTCGGGTGTGGCGCTTGAGTGATTTGTCTCCAATATTTCATTAGTGGTTCATGGTGCCTAGCGCCGGGGTGGATGCGAAGGCAGCCAGACTAGAGGGAACGCCACTCGTTCCAGGGATCCACAGAGATGATGTACCCTAATGGAGGACCAGAATAATGGCAGCTACTAATAAACGGGCGCGAAGCCCAGGTGAGCTGGTGGATGGGTGCCTCCAGTGAGAATAATCGCTGCGTTGAAAAAGGCAGGGCGTGTTGGTATAGTCGTCCAGTGCGTGCTCTCCCGCGTACGAGTCGAGGGGAACTTACTGTGGTCGTGGTGATACGCTGCCGTGATGGACGGGGACTTCTGGGAGCCGGATGAGTCGGACACCGAAGGAGCCGTGTTGGACTGTATAATGAACAGCCAGTGGCTGGGAACAGGCAAATGGGACCCCGCGATCACAAGGAGGCTACCTGCGGAAGCCAAACAGATGGCTGTGCGTCGTATCCCAATCGGAGTGCGATACTACGTGTGTGATGTTGGGTAATGTAGTCCGGTGGGGTGTATGATGACCACTGCTATTGGAGGATGGCACAACAAAGCAGGCAGACCATGTAGTTGCAAACATAGGTACTCCATGAGTACCGGATAGTTTCCGGAGGCAACTATGGATGGTTAAACATGGTGGACATTAGTGTACAATAGTGTTCACAAGGTGGAAAACATAGATGTCCAATGTGTACAAAGGTGGTAGTGCATTTTGGTCAATCGAGCGTGCCGCCAGGGGAGGGTGTTGATGACTGAGCTTGCGGGTTGCTGGTTGTTCTCTAGAAGTGTTTCCATTCAACGGTTATGTTTAGGCCGCCTTGTGATCGCGGGATCCCATTTGCCTGTTCCCAGCCACTGGCTGTTCATTATACAGTCCAACACGGCTCCCTCGGTGTCCGACTCATCCGGCTCCCAGAAGTCCCCGTCCATCACGGCAGCGTACCACCACGACCACAGTAAGTTCCCCTCGACTCGTACGCGGGAGAGCACGCACTGGACGACTATACCAACACGCCCTGCCTTTTTCAACGCAGCGATTATTCTCACTGGAGGCACCCATCCACCAGCTCACCAGGGCTTCGCGCCCGTTTATTAGTAGCCGCCATTATTCTGGTCCTCCATTAGGGTACATCATCTCTGTGGATCCCTGGAACGAGTGGCGTTCCCTCTAGTCTGGCTGCCTTCGCATCCACCCCGGCGCTAGGCACCATGAACCACTAATGAAATATTGGAGACAAATCACTCAAGCGCCACACCCGAGTCAGTTTCACCAACGCATGACCCTAGGCACTACCACTGAGCCCACTTTTGCACTCAGTGTCTCTAGAGCTACTACAGCACTGTCTTGCACCTTGAGTGCCATTCACACTTGCCGGCACACTCGACCCCCACAGGTTACCTATACCTGTTTTACTTTCATTCCAGACTTGGGTCCATTTACGTCCCACCCCGGCATCGTGAGACTCTGAACCACATCGGCCTATAGGAAACTACAGCCGTCCACCTAGTGCTAACTTAGCACCGGTTATCCCGCACTCCTCGTGGATTTCCCGACAGCACCCACCTGCTCCCCAGCAGTAGGTAAGCTGTTTTTTAGATACTCCATGTGGTGTATCACCTGGGCATGAGTTGGCCCGTATTAAATACATTTAGTACTTAACGAACAACCACCAGAGATCCTAACAGTTCTGTTTCACCCACAGACACCACGGACAGCACCACCACTGGTGCCATTTCCTGACGAAGGCCAGCACAAAGACGGCTACAACCAAGCCACTTTCTTTGGCCGAAACACACCCTTTGTCACACCCTGTGTCGAACTTTGTGACACAACTGTATCACTACCCTGTACTTGTCAAATTCGAAGATTGTTGTGTGCACTTTTTGTTTTATGTAACAGCGGGTTCTTATACCCCCTCGATATATGAGGAAACATGTATCGCAATGCAGTTCTGGCCTCTACACTCCAGAGGCCTACACCTATTTGTGTCACTACTGCATACCCAACCTTGTCCGTCGTTTTCAACTATCTTTCGTGCTTATCGGAAGAAATGTAAAGTAAATTGTTGAGCTACTAACTACTTCCTGTGTGAGTACATAATAAACACACACACTTAGCACTTCTGTGTCTCTGTTTTGGATCTCCTCATCCTGATTATTTGTTGTGCACTACATTCCTCTGACCACGGACATGCAGGCTAGTGAAAAAGCAATAGACTATATTTGAATCATGGAACATTTGGAAATGTTTAAGGATCAACACACCGACTGCTCAACTCCCACTACCACAACTGCCATACCACAGAAACATTGACAGCAAGCAACTCTTTCCAGATCGAGATGTGCCATTAAGTCTGTAGGTGGACCTGTCTTTTTCAATGATTGGCCAATTGCACTGGTGCAGACTTGCCCATTTTAAATGCAAAGTGGATATTAATGTAGATACAGCCCTCCTCCAACTGATAGGTCATAATTCAATGTGGGCACAAGTTGAATATGTGTAGCACAATATTCACACGTGCGTATTAACTTTGACCAGTTGCAAAAGGTCTGATTTTTGCTTTGTTAATAAGGTGCAAATTGTGCTGACACATTTTGCAGCTTCAATTCCAGTTGCGGCTAAAACATGTAGGTGGACAATTTCGAATCCATGTAGTTCAAAAACAGGTTGTGATAGCTGGCATAAAAGGGTTTTGCCAGGTCTACCCCCACTTTTTGTGCTTTAAGGACTATCATTATTTCTGCAGTAAAAGTGGGGCATGGAGCAAAGTAATTTTTGCATTTCTTCAGTGAAAATGATGACAATTGTACACAGGGTACAATGATGTGCTTAAGTGCCTACGTTGTCAGTACCACCATGCAATTTGCACTTTTTATACAATGGTCAGGTGTGGTTCATCCATAATTGGCGAGGGGGCATCAACCCACCAGCTGAGGCAGCGCTCCTGTACTAAACATTGTTTCCCTTTGACAGTTACAGTTCCCCAGCAGCACAAGCTCAATGAGCCATGGAAGGTGGGTGGTGCTTTGCTTTCCCAGCCTTGCATAGCTCATTGGAAATGCTGGATGGGGAACTGCATGTCTGTGTGTGCATGAGGGTTCTCCTGCACCTCCTCGCACATACAGGCAGAGCTGGCTGAAGTGGGCTATCTGCTCACCCATGCTCAGGCCCCTGTACACTGATTCCTATTCAAGCTAGCACGGGATGGATCGCTGGAGAGGAAATTTCAGGGCCCGCAGCATAAGGTAAGTTTGGTCATGTGCATGAATTTTTTGTTCAAATTACATGCCTGGATGCGCGCATGCTTGTATTGTTATGTGAATGTACGATTATGAATGCTGGTGTGAATGAGAGAGTGCTTGCTGTATGTATGTTGTGTAAATGTGTGTGTTTGTATGTTCATTTATTTATTATTTAAATATGTGTATGGATGTGTGTATGCTTGTGTTATGAGTGAGTGCACAATGATGGGTGCTTGTGTGAATGAGAGAGTGCTTGCTGTGTGTATGTTGTTTAAATGTATGTTATGTTAATTTATTTATTGTTTTAAAATGTGTTGTCAAAACTTTTACAGCAGGGTGCACTCATTGCCCCGACACCCCTAATAACAGTCCAAGGAACTGCAATTTCCTTGCAGGAGAGGCCACATGGCACTGCGCAGATACACGGATGGGGTGCTGGCTGGGCAAAACCATTATTAGAGGTCATATAAAATCAAGCTAATAAATGGGATCAGATGTCTGGTGGCAATTCTGGCTGTTTAAAATCTTTTTCATCCAGGCTAAGAAAAGCCCAGACAGCCTCTGCGTTCCCAAATGACACCACAGTTTTAGGGGAAAAATCAAACAGGTACTTCCAGGTGTCGCTCCTAGAAGGTCTGGTTACCCTGATCAAAATAAGCACTGTGTGGTTCTGGATAATATACCTAAATCAGTGGAGGGTAGTTTGAAAATCATGAAACGCTGGTCAATAAAGTAATTCACTGGTTGCGGTTTAAGGGAGAGTGCACCACGATGATCCGTGACGGCATTGTAAAATAATTGGCCATTTTAGAGAAGAGAATGACTGTATCCAGGTTTTCTTGAGAGAAGAATGGCTAGCATTTGGGTTACTCAGGATTGAAACCCGAACTTATCCACCAGAGGGTTGTAATATTTCTATTAAAACTACAATCCCCGGGACCCAGTATCTGGAGCCACGTATGGCAGGGCATAGCTCTGGTAGAGATATACCATTGGGAGCACAAGGTACTGGTCACCCATTTACCCCGTTTGTTAGGGACCTTGGTAGAGGTACTTTGGAAATGGTCATAAAGCTAGAAGGTGTTGATTGACTGACACAGGAGCCTGTATTGCCAAAGACACTAAGCCCCCATACATTAAAACTACTGTTGTGGAATATAACAGGCCTCTCCAAACATCTTAATGATACTGACTGGTTTGAATTCTTGTACCTCTACAACATAGTTATCTTCCAAGTGTCATGGGCCGTAGAGGAAGTGTTGATCCAAGGATATGGGGTTTTTGAAATCAAGCCAAAAACGGGCCCAAGGGGAACACAGTCTGGGGGCTTAGTTGCTGGAATAATGACAGCACTAAACTGGGAATTTAGCCAGACTTCTACAGCGTCTTTTGATTTGCTCTCATTGGAAATAGTGATACCGATTTGGGGCAGGGCTCTTAGATTTAACATCTACAATAGGCTTATTGATAAGTCAAACACTAATGTCGTGACAGCACTCTGCAATGTGGTCGACCGATGTGATTTTATCCTCTTTCATTTTTGTCTGTTTGGTCAGGCAATTCTCCCAATTTACATAGCAAGCCTGTTTTAATGATCTCCTAATGGTAAGGGCAGGGTAGCCCTGTTCTTTTATTCTCAAGGTCAATTGCTTACTGTTAGCCTCATAGACCTCCAGGTGCTACAATTGTGTCTAATACAAAGAAACTGGTCAAAAGGCACATTTTCACGCAAGCTCTGTGGGTGAAAACTATCAAAAGACAGAAGTGTATTCTTGTCGGTTGGCTTTTTAAAGAGGGTAGTGCCCAATTTGTTGTTATCAGACTTATACATCCCTAGATCTAAAAAGGCTATCTTCTCTTTATTTATGGTCATAGTGAAGTTGATTGATGGTTCTTGCATATATAGCCATTCCAGGAATGCCGTTAACATGTCTGTTCTGCCACTCCAGAGAATGAAGACATTGTCAACATAGTGATGCCATGATTCGATCTGGTCTTTGAAGGGGTTATCATCAGCGTATACTGATCTATTCTCAAGTTCATGCATAAACGAATTGGCAATGTCTGGGGCAAACGTAGCACCCGTACTTGTGCCATGCTGTTGCTGGTAATACTGATATTGATATTTTATTTCTATTGTTCTTGTACACAAGTGTATCAGAGCGCAACAAGGCAAGGGAGGGGAACAGGGGAGAACAAAACAGCGAACTTACTAGGCCCAGTGACATTGAGAACGCGCAAGTGCATGGGAGAGGGGTAGGGTAAAATTGTATGGAAGGAGGAGAAGTGGAAAGTGTGAAGCAGGGGAGAAACAGATAAATAACAATAAATAAATAATAAAGGCAACAAACGGTGGTAGTGGAGCCAGAAATTTGCAAGTGCTAGGTTTAAGGCAGCAGACAGGGTAGGTCTGATTAGCGCAGAAAGATTAAGGGGGGGCTGTATGGGTACAGATACAGACCCCAGTGCAAGGGGTGGCCCGGAGGCAGTGCAGGAGGGTGGCAGAGTGAGCAGGCACCTGGGCCCGGAGGACAGGGTGTGGCGAGGTGCACAGTGCCAAGAGAGAACAGATCAGCAGGGGAGAGGGGGAGCGAAGGCAGAAGAAAAGAGGAAGGTCTTGAGGTGCTTATGGAACCAGAGATGGTTCTCTTCAAGTTTTAGAGTGGCAGGGAGGCTGTTCCAGAGGGAGGCCCCAGGCGAAGACAGAGATCTACCCCCAGCTCGTTTCTTTGAAAAACGACTGACCCTGAGGGAGTTGGAGGTAGAGGAGCGGAGAGCTTGAGAGGGGAGGTATTTGCGGAGGGATAGCTGAAGGTATTTGTGACCCAGGCCCCAGAAAGCCTTGTGGACAATGCAGAGGGTTTTGAATTTAATCCTTGCATCCACTGGGAGCCAATGGAGAGATTTCAGAGCTGGAGAGGTTCCTTCAAAGAGGAAAGAGTTGTTGGTCAAAGCCAATCTAATACATTGAGCAATGAAATCAGAAGGGACCGTTCGATAAGCTCTTTTTTCTAAGTATATGAGCCGGATCTGAATGCATCTCATCTGTGGAATACTGGTTTAGAGATATTCCACATGTAACGTTACAAGAACGTCTACTACATGAATGTCAAGATCATCCAGTATTCTGATCATACAGGTTGTGTCCTGTACATATGATCACATCTTTTTTACAAATGGTCTCAAAAAAGTATCAGTGTAAATGGATAAGGGTTCAAGCACTGAACCAATTGTGGACACAATAGGATGACCCGTAGGTCATGTGGCGTGTTTGTGCACTTTTGGGAGACAGTAAAACACCGGGGTAACCGGGTTATATTTCACCAAAAAGAGCTTCTCATCCTCGTCAATCCAGCCTTCGCCTAGTGCGTGGTTCATTAGACTTACGATCTCTTCCAGGATTGTGTTTGTTGGATTACCGCCAAGTATTTTGTAGAACTTCCTGTCATCTAGTTGTTTTTTTACCTCTGTTTCATAGAGTGACGTGGCCTAGAGGACGATACCTCCCCCTTTGTCAGCTGGTTTAATTAAAGCGGTGTTAGCCTCCAGATTTTTCAATGCACCTCTTTCCACTTTTGACAAATTGTCTCTAAAATGAATTTTGGTACTAAATAGATGGTTAACTTCTCAGAGAACTCTATTTTCAAAGGCAATGATTTCAGGTCAGACCATTGCAGACAAGGGGTTAAAAGGCAATGGAGGTTTTAGATCAGATGCATTCATTCTTGCTGGATCTTGTTCCTGTGCATCACGGAAGAAATATTTAAATCTTAGGACACAGAAAAGATCAAGCATCTTAATTTCAGTTTTAAATCTGTCTGCCTTCATAGCAGGGACAAAAATGAGCCCTTTACTGAGCAGGCTGATTTGTCTCGGCATGAGGTTGTGATCACTGAGATTGAAAATCGGTATCACCAATTATGAGGCAGAGGCTGCCACTGTCATGTCCGCATGTCATGGTTGCCTGGCTGTCTGGTCTTTCCCCGTCTCCCCCTTCCTTGTAAAAATTGTCCCCTTTGTTGGTTGCCACCTCTGTTATTAGTTGGTAAACCACTGTTAGAGTCGGAGTCGCTACTATCCAACGAGTTTGAAAATGTGACCATTTTTTTTTTGTTATACACTCTTGTATTATTTGTGCCCCTATTGTTCCCCCGATTCAAATTGATCTGCCGATAGAAACCGGTGTCCAAATTCGGTGTGTTGTCTCCTCTTTATAATTCTGGATATTTTTCTTTAATTTCCAGATTTTTTTGTCGAATGTGAAGGTTTTAAACTTTGTCATTTCTTCATTGATCTTGTCTAGCAGTGTTTTTATATCAGGGATAATAGATTCATCCTGAATTTTCTTTTCGAGAAGGGACAGATCTTCCTTTTGTTTTTTTGCCTTCTCTTCTGCCGTTTCTATAACCAGAATTACCCAGTCGCGGGAGCATTTATTGCCAACTATGCTAAAATCAGTCATGAATTTAGGGTTGTCCAAGAAGACTCGAGGTATATTTTTGATTTGCAAGCCCTCTGAGATAACACCTGCTTTAAGGTATTCAACCATTAGCTGACCATGTGACTCAGTTCGAATGAGTTTTTTTGTGTTGATCATCGGAAAACGAGACGATGTTTACGCTTTCCACTTTTTGATTTACTCTACCAACCAAACGAGTTGTCCAAAAAGAGGTATACTACAAAGGAGAAGGGGGAGTCCTCTTTTTTGTTAATGGGGGCTGTGTGGAATAGGACCAGAATACATGGACAATAAACACCTTCCACAATACAGCTACCCAGCTTTCACACACCCAGGTCATAGGTGTCCACACAGAGGGGGTATAGAGATCTGTCTTAACTCATTTAGACAGAGATACAGGGTATAGTAAAAAAAACATATTTTAATCGATATACACAAAATTACTACACCAACATATTAAAATCGTATAAAAAAAAGCCTTATATCTGACTAACAAAGATTCTTTTCAGTTCACATATCTACCTCTAAGGGTCATCTATTACTGGATGCAAGGACAGGATGTGAGGTTAGTACTGAACGTGAGGGACATATTTGCAACCAAATAGCAATGTGTTAGTCCTCTGTATTTTCATCTCAATCTTGTCAAAACTTAGTGGTGTTTCTGGATCCGAGGATTAGCGCACTCCCATGGCTAAATCTAGTTTGTGTGCTCACTCAGAGCCGTCTTAAGGACACTTCTTGTTGATGGCACGTGATTGACTTATACCTGTCTTTGAACACGTAATCACATATGCGTCAGGTTCTATAAAGGCCAGAAAAACAGTACTTTTAAAATCAATATGTATACCTTTATATTATCTCTATTACCTCTAATGTGGATTCATGTCTCTGACCTTCATTTTCTTTGTCATGTGTAAAGTTAAAATCCCCGGAATGCGTATTTCTATGACTGTCTGGTGAGTGGCTCCTGTTGCACACTATAGAAAAAATGAGAACAAGTCTCTATTTACTTTTTCCCACTCCTGCATTATATCACACACATTTTGAATGCAGGAGCTGTTGGTGACCAAACTTATTTTTTGCTGTCCCACTTCGGCAGCTGCATTGCCATTTTTCATATCTACTCTAGTTGACACAGGTCTGCCATTCAAATAGGTGTTACTTAATCACAGAATTTCTTATTTAGAAACATGCAGCCCTGTTTTTGACTGAAATGGTTTACATTTCTGCCCAATTGCCTTAGCCGGTGTTTGTTCATCTAATTCACTTGGTTATTTCACTCAAGGTTGTGCTGCAGTGTGTCAGATTTCAATAGGTGCGCCAGTCGGATCTTCCCGCTTTTAACATGTAACAAATCAAACATGAAACAGATAACTTAAAGGGAGTGTGGCATCATCTTGGTTTCGGTGTAGCTTGACCCAAAGTCATATTGATCTCCACCATGTTACTGGAGACCACTCTTTCGAGCCTTTGCTGCATTTAATTCTATTAAATGATGAACTCTTGATGCCTTGAGTGTTTTTTTCATTCTGCTTCAAACAGAAGTTTGTTCTTTTCTCACGTTCATTGCATCTTCTTGACAGACAACCAGGATCTCTGTGGCCTCGACATTTTGGTGCTGGGCCAGCCAAGCATCAACACTCCATGTCATCAAACTACATTGTCTATTGGGACTGCAGTAAATCCATCTTCCCACATGCTTCTTGTGGTGCTTCGGATACAGGAACTTTGTTCCTTCAGGTGCATGAATGCTGACCTTCACGTGGTCTCTGATTTCTTCATCTGTCAGCTCCTTAGGCTCCTTAGGCTCAACTCCTGATTCAACATCGATCACAATCTTCATTCCTACTGCTTTCTTTGTAGTATTCTTTCATTGTGTGATTATTATCCTGATCACACAGAATCCAAGCATGATCATCACCAACAGGGCTCCAAGGAACATTTGGTTGTTCATTTTTCTCTTTGTCTCATGGGACTTTAGAGATCAAATCTTTTTCTGGAGCACTCTCTGGGCTCTCATCACTGCTATAAGCAGGCGGTTCATACGTTGGATTACTATATCCTGACACTGTTTTAAGCTCTCTTAGCGGATACACTCGCCATATACTTCAGGCGCGGTAGGGGGAGCCAAAGGCTCAACACCCCTCTCTTTACACTGGTTAAGCATCCAGTCTTCAGGAGACGGGTCTTCCCTTTCCTCCTGGTACATCTTCCAAAGCTCTAAGCTAGCTAACCTCTTTTCCAATTTCTGTCCTGTGTAGGCACTGTGTGTCAGAGTCTTCAATCTTCTTCTCTTGGCGCAGAGGCAGCACAAACACCTGCCTCCCCGTTGGGTTTTGGCACCTGAGTTAGTGTTACTACAGGCCACCGCAGCCCATTAGGGGAAAGAGGGTTAGGGTTTGTAGAGTGGATAGGTAGGGTGGGTTTCAGGAACACCGGAAAGAGGGTTAGGTAGGCTTTGATGGCGAGGTAGGTGGTGATTAGGGAAACATGCTCCTCGGCCCCTGCTTCTGAGCTTGAAGATCTCCGCCCTCACACTCCTGTACTCAACACTCTCACACTGTACACCTTGTGTGATGTGGGCCTTTGTACTGGAGCCTTCTAACCAGAATGCTGCTTTTTGCAGCACCAAACATATACTGCCTCAACTTGGTTCTTTACCTTTTCCCGCACATTACATCATGTAAGGCTTTAACACATCTCCCCACATTTCACCATGCAGGCTTCTGATTTGCAGTATTACTATGCGGATGGACTAAGCCCCCATATTACATCATGCACGGGCATGCCCTGAGTCTTAAGAAAAACATATAAACACTTAGCTTTGTGTTTGCTGCGAGTTCTGGAGTTCCTGGCCTTTTTCGTGTTGACTGGGCCAAACGCCATCCTTCAGCTTCGTTCGCCGCTGAAAGAATATAAGGCAGAGTAAGATGGGTGCGTGTAGACTCACTCCCTTATGTGGTTAGTCCTATTCTCAAGCGTTCGTTCGGTCGGTCCGTGCCTTGCTCACACTTCACCAAGTTCTCACAACTTAACGCCCCTAAATGCATGCACTGCCCATGCAGGGTTAATTAGAGAGCCTTTGTGCATATCAGCTTATTCAGTTTGAAGCTCCGGTCATTCTCCTGTTAAGCGCTGCTGTTAGTACTACCGGGCGGGCTCCTCTCGTAAACCGCTGCGCATAAAGAACAGAGAGCGGTACTTATCTCGCTTGTCATGCGGGGCCTGGGGTTTCTCTGCAGGCAGGCTGGTGCCCCACGTAGGCGTGCCACTAGGAGTTCCATAGATACACGTCCTTCCTTGGTGCCGGTCTGAATTGCGAGCAGCGCTCACTGGGCACGGCTTGTGCATGCGCGATTGTGCCGGCACGGCCGGTGGGTGGCTGGGCACCAAGCACGGCCGTGCTGGGTAATGTAGTCTTCGGGCTGTTCTCCACCCTTGGGCTCCAAATTTACAAAAAGGGTGGAGAACACGCCTGGAGAACTTTGTTGGATGTCGTAGGGCCTCCCTCCTCCCTCCAACACCCACCACAGGGAATACCATGCCCACACTTGCCTGGGACCTGACAGTGTGCAAGTATGTATTCATGTGTTGCAAAACTGCCTTTGACAGTGATCCCACTTGTAGCCATGGCATGAACATTTTATCTGCTGTCCCCGTAATCCATTCTGCACTGTACTGCTTAAGCTTGGGTGTGTATTTTGGCAACTGTCTGCACAAGCGTATGAGCAGAGCAACATCCTCCATTGTGACAAGTCTCAATCTACTGTCGATACTTACCGTCCTTTTGCACAGAAACATACTTTTCAGAAAAACAATATAATATGAGCGTGCACCAATCGTCGAAGCTCCAAACCTTTATGGCTCACTTTACTTCAGTCTACCTACTCAGTCAATACTCTTAGTGACTAAATAAATAATGTTTTACTCTCACCGTCTAAACACAATCTACTACTTGTTGCTCTTCAACATCTCACTTTTTCCTTTATGCATTAAATACATAACACACAATAAACATAGACTAACTTGCCACCTCAACATTTACCTCTACCAACGCTCCTCGTGCCTACTTGCCCCTAAAATGACTCCTGATAGGGAGTTTGAATTGTTTCCTTTAACAGATCTATCTGTTTGTAACCTAGTATATCAACTTGGATTTTGAAACAACTGCTTCTGACGTCACTGAACGTAGGACTCTGGGCTTTCATATGGATCGCTCCTCGTCGAAATACTCTACTCGACATGCTTCATCATTAACTTAATACCCAACCAACCCTGTGTTACTTTCTCCTCTTGTCACTTTCCCCATGCAATATTTGTTTGCCACATTTCAACTCACCATTCGCTTTTCAGCTCTTGACCCTCGGGATCGTCTCTTCCTTAGCCTATCTCCATAGCCTTTGGTCTGCTCAGCTGCCTGTAGACCCCTGAGGACAAGTCCATGAAAGAGGGACCCATCCCACCTATCTTTAGTGACATGTAAGGTTGTACTATTGGCCGCTATCCACAAGGAGCCTTGCGGTCCTCTAGCTAAAGGGCAGAGGGCGCTGGATTATCCAAGACCCTTAAAAGCTTACTGGGTCAATGGGGACTTTAACCATCATCTCTGCTACCATGTGAACCCAGAGACCTTGGTCCTTTAGGACGAGGCAGCAATACTTAGAGGTGGATGGGGATGCAGAAGTTACTCAAACATCAATAATCAAAACAACAATTTGGCAAAACTTTGTTCTGTTTTAATGTCAATTATCTAAACAGGGAGTTACAACATCATCATCCGACGTTCGCTCGATTTCTCTCAACACATTTTATAACAAACATAACTTTTATAGTAACAATTCGTCATCATTGACATCACACTACGTGGCAAACTACAAAAACCTATTGGGAATTGTGGTCGGTTAAAGAGAAACATCTAGGTATACGTTCCATACTGACGGGTGTAGTGATTGGGTCTCTAAGTCAGGTGAGCCCCTAAGCGCATCCCAAGTGAAAAGCCATCTTCATCGTCACAAAATACACGCAATTTGTTGGTTACACAAACTATAGAGCTCTCTAATACGTGGCCCTCTACAATTGGTTGGCACGTTTGTACCCTTCTGGAATATTCCACATGCTAGCAGCACGCAGAGCATCCCTGGTGCATGGAGGGTTGGCATGGTCTTGCCTCCCCACCCAATTAGCCCATCACTCCTACAGTCTGCCAGCCAATTAAGGCTTTGAACTTGGCCTTGCAAAAGATTTCTGTGCCTGAGAATTAAAGGGAGTGTGGTATCGTCTTGTCTTCTGATTTCGGTGTAGCTTGACCCAAAGTTATTTTGATCTCGACCATGTGACTGGAGACTACGCTTTCAAGTCTTTTGCTGCATATAATTCTATTAAATGATGAACTCTTGACACCTTCAGTGTTTTTTCATTCCGATTCAAACAGAAGTTTGTTCTTTTCTCACATTCATTGTAGCTTCTTGACAGACAACCAGGCTTTCTGTGGCCTCGACTTCTTGGTACTGGGCCAGCCAAGCCTTTCTCGGATTCTCCTTCTCCATTAGTTATTTTCCAACTGCTACACACTGGAATCCTTTCCAATCATGGGGTTTCAAGCCTCTCTAAAGTGCATCATGGAATATCCAGGTTCTATACATTCCTATGTATATACATTGGTGCATCGCTGCAATCTTTTCACTACGTAGCCAGTTTTATAATCAATATGTCTACATGTGTTACTGCATCTGTACAGTTGTAAAATTACTTTGAATTTCCTTTGGTACTTTTCTGCACAAGCATCTTCATTTCAATCATGAAATGTTGTTTTACTTCGATACTTCATCTTCAGCTTCTATATAATGTCTACATCTTCTTGTTTTGTGCGTCTCCTTCAGGGTGTGTCAGTTCTGCTTCTCATGACGTCACCAGTCTCCTTTCTCATTCATTTTCACACTTCTTCTGGAACCGCATCCAGAAGAGCACTATTCCTTTGTGAATGCATATAGAGTTTTCACAATGGATACCTTGTCTCAAAGACTATTTGTGGTACAGGGATCCTTACTGGTACTGCACGTGTTGCCATTTTTATTTTCGAACATATAGGCATCATGGGGGTGGAGCTTTTGATGGGGGTACATAGCTCCTCCGCTACTGTTGTTTACACGTGTGCAGTAGCGCAGGCACAGAAAATTTATATTACTCTGCCAGAGTTACATTGAATAACTAACACTGTGCATTGTGACACTGTTACTTGTGAGCTGTGTTTTAAATGTGTTTTGCTTTTATCAGAGACTCATTTTAATATTTTTCTATCATGGTTTTAACTTTGCATTGCTTGCCACAAATACATTAGTGGCTGTATTCTGTGGACACATTTACAGGCCGATTCATGGAATTAATGTGTGCTGAAATTTTCGGTGCAAGCGTGCGAAAGTGTGTGAAAGCATGTGAATCGCAGTCCCAGTGCGAAAATCGCAGCGAAACCCGCGCACAGCGATTCATGGAAGTCCGTGCGCGTGTAAATCCCAGGATGTGCGCCACAATTCTGCATGGCGCACACTGGCGCACATGTCTCCAAACAGCGTGTGCTACGTGCACAGCGAAATCGCACATAGCGCGGCGCACACAACAAAAGTAGGAGGAACAGGGGGTGTGACACGCGGAATGGGGAACAACGCGTGAAAATGTGGGCGTCACGGGGGAAGTACAGGAGGCAAATGTGCGGAACGCCCACACGCACGTTCAAAACACGTATTCATGGAATCGAACGGGGCTAACGCATGCGTCAAAAAAGATGCGCTAATCCGGAAACACGTATGCCAGCAGGAAGCAGGCATACGTGGACCCGCGCAGCATAAAAGTGCGCACAAACAAGCTCAGACGCCTGGATGAATATACCGTTCCTAGCAAAAGTGGTCGTGGGATACTGCAGGAGGAGGAGGAGGATAGTCAGGCCCAGAATTTTCACACCCAGAACCAGCCTTTTTGGGATGCCTGATGACCAGGTGTATGGGAGGTACAGGTTTCCACCTCACATAATACTCAACCTGGTGAGTGAGTGGGAGGATGACCTCACATCACCCACCCTGTGCTCCCAAGCACTCAGCACCCTGGAGAAGGTCCTCAATGTACTGCACTTCTTGGCCACTGGATCATTTCAGCGGACAAGTGCTATAGTGGGGGGGTGTCACATGCCACGCAGTCACGCTGCCTACACCAGGTCTTGGCCATCATGACTGCACGCCCATCAGTCCGCGGGTACATATACCTGCCCAGAACACCTGCAGAAAGGCAGGCTGCCGTCCAGGATTTCTACGGTGTGGCACAATTCCCCAAAGTCCTAGGTGCCATTGATTGCACCCATGTGGCTCTACATCCCCCCAGGGCATCAGAGCACATCTATAGAAACCGCAAGCACTGGCATTCAATCAATGTGCAGGTAGTATGTGATGCCAAGGGAATCATCACCTCAGTATATGCCAACTATCCAAGGTCCACCCACAACAGTTTTATTTACAGAATGTCAACCCTAAACCGGGACCTAGAAGCTGGGCGGCATGGCGATACATGGCTGCTCGGTGAGTATAAATGCCACAGCACATGCATGCATGTCAGATACTGAGTAATGTCACAACCCCACTAATGATACCCATCACCACCTCCCCAGGGGACAGTGCCTACCCTCTGAGCACCCACATGATGACACCATTTCGGAACCCCACCACGCCACCCGAGGTAAGATACAACACAGCCCACATTGCAACACGGGGCATAGTGGAGCGCACATTCGGAGTGCTCAAGTCATGCTTTCGCTCCCTTGACCGTTCTGGCGGGCAGCTGTTATACGCTCCCCCAGTAGTGTGCAGGATAATAGTGGCAGCATGTGTCCTGCACAACGTTGCAACATGCCGGGGCCTGCCAGTGGACATGGTGGTGCCCCCAAATCCCCAACAACATGCACGCCCGCTGCTCATGGGAGGGGAAAGGGCACGGGGTGAGGCAGCCCGTACGCAGCGGATGGCTAATTACTTCACCTAAAATCACACCCCTGTGGAGTGCACACAGCCCTGGCACATACCAGCTGACAATCAATGATGATGACATAAGGGACACTCAACTGTCACAACCATACCAGCCTGAGATTGGTCACCTGGAAGTGTTACATTGTGTGCATCCCTACCTACACAAACACCACCAATGCTGTGTCATCAAAAGACACACTTCTATGCTGCTAAATTCATTACGCCCTTGCAAAATACAACATGACAACAATGTCATGTCACCCAACCCCTCCCCAGCACCGCCACCCAACACACCATGGCATGTCATGCTATGTGAGAGCAAACAAAGCAATCCCCAAAACCTGACACAAGTGTCACAAAGCACAGTGTCCCTAATGGAAACTGGCCACACACAATATGCTCCCAGTAATGTAGAACTAACAACACACATGACCAAATACTTACCAACAATACGATGCAGCTACACAACCTCAAACATAGCAAAAACATGACAGTACTAAGTTAAAGTAGTGGTAGTCATACAACCTGATTATGCTAGCACATCGACCCCTTCCAACTGTACAGTGTTGCTGCCACGCAAATGTGTAAGTGCACTGCTTACAACATGAACTCCATCTCCAAAGTAGACAGCCTTGTGAAGACATGAGGAATGAACCTGCAAATTAGGAGGAAGACATGGATGCACAAGCACATATCAATACACCGTGAAGTGTACAAGACAACAACAATATCCACTAGGAATGTATACACTGTATTGTCTAGAGACTGCCCACACAGCTCATGGGAGTCCATCGTCACTGTGTAATTCACGGTCACTTGGGCACACCCTTTGCAAGCCCATGGAAACGGGAAGCAGGAGGGGTGTGTGTCTCACGAACCCAAGCATCTAACCCAAACTCAGGACAAGCCTGCATGTGCCCAGCCGGAATACAGTGGATGCCCATGGGAGCCACACAAGGCAACACACTGTAAAAAAAAATCAAAAATCAAAAATCAAAATGGCCATGTGGGGGCCAGGGGGGAGGGGAGGCCACCCAGGAGGTCCAAGGACAGGGTGCGCACCAACAGCCACCTGTGAGGATGTTGGGGAAAAAAAACACCTCCATGGGCTCATGGCCTGCACGGCTATGCCAATGTGGAAGAACTGCTGCTGTCGCTCTCATCACCCTCTGCTGCTGCATCAGGAGGTGGTGGTGCTATGGGAGGCAGCCCACGCAAAGCCCTGGTATGGTCCTCCATGGCAGCAAGCATGCGGGTGTGGAAAGTCTCGTTCTGGAGGATTATAGTGCGGCGATCCCCATGCAGCACCTGACGTGATGCCCGGATCTCCTCCCGAGTTGCCTGCATCTCAGCTGAGAGCGAACGTGTGAGCCGCTCCAGCTGCTGTTCTGTCCTCAAGTTAGTGGAAGCCTCAAGGTCAACAAGAGTCTCCCTGAGGTGATTGAGTTCTACCCTCAGGGCTTGTCTGTGGCCCTGGGACTCTATTGATATCGATTGACGTAGAGTCTCCAGTGCCGCCCATCGGTCCCTGTTGGAAGCCAACATGTCTTCTCTGTGTGATTGGCAAATGGAGTCTGTTGCCTACTGTAGTTACTCCATCTGCCTTTCAGGGGGGACAATGGAAGTGGACTCCCTCTCCATTGCTTTAGCCATCATCTTAACTGATGCTGCCTGTTGGGTTGCCATACCGTAATGGATTGTTCCCATACGGTATTGCCTGGTGGCGTACGGCCACTGCGTCGGCGGGCACCACACCTGTTTGGGGCAAGGCGATCTGCGCCTTGCTGTGCCGGCACTGCCTGAGGCTACACGACTGCATTCCCCCTCTGATCTGCTGGCCCAGGAACAGGATCAGATGTTGTGGAGTGTGACCCTGCATCCGTAACCGCCAAAGGCGGACTTAACAACACTGACATCCCCATAGACGGTTCTACCCCTGGTGCAGGTGTGTTGGACAGAACAGAATCCCTGCCAGAGGCATTAGCACCATAGCACACAAATAGGCCTGACAAGCTACAGAACCAGTACATGATTTACACATGTCCCACATGACTATAACCCTCCCATGCATGCACTATCACTGAGTTGGAAGGGGAGGCAAAAGGCAGACACTGATGACACCAAGATGGAAGAGCAACACATTTGCTGCATGCTGGGTAGCACTGCCATCACACATTGGCCTGTGAGTGGCATGTCCAATACACATACATGACACATGCCATCACACAGATGGCATGTACCATAGCCATGGTACATTCCACAAGTACATATGTCAGTGAATGAGTACTGTCAGCCATCCATGTGAGATGGACATGATGAGATGAAAAATGCTGCATAGTGTGACAAAATACGCATGTGCCACACACTGCAACATGTCCAGTGTACAAAAATACAGTGATTGCAGGCCGATGTACACATCAATGGTTGTGCACTTCAACATGACAGGAAACAACTATCATGTTCCACATTCAAACAGGCCCCAAACATTTATGTGATCAGGCCAATACTCAATCAGCCTGAATGGTCAAATCATTCACCTAACAAGGCAACACATGTGGGCCAATGTGGGGTTCATCAATGACAGAAGAATGTCACAAATGTAACAATAGGGCTGAGGAATGCATAGCAAAAGTGTGAGAATTGAAACAATCAGCCTGAACGAACACTGAAAAATACAATGTTGTTGCAAGATGCCACTTCAAGGGCAACTGCCGTAATGTTGTGCTAAATTACTACTGTGGGCAGAAGGAATACTGTCACACCCAAATCCAAGGCCGCTGAATGTTTTGGATGAAGCACATGGGTGACCCATACCACTCAGGCACACACACCCTCACCTGGCCCTCAATCAGAACCCGTCACCCAAACAACATACACATGCATTACACACACATGCATGGGCACTCACCGGACAATGCATCATAATCAGGTAGTTCTCCCATACCTTGGCTCTGTCCCTCTGTGACGAAGGCCCCAGCAACAGACTCATGTTCAGTGAGTTTGTTGTCCTCTTGTGGAGACCCACCGCCAGTCACCAGAGTATCGGCATGATTTGAGGCCAGCTTGTTCTTTGCTCTGTGTTTCAGGTCATTCCACCTCTTGTAGCAATCATTAGCTGTGCGCCTCACAAATCCAAGGTCACTTATGCGGTCCGCGATGGTCTGCCAGTGTGCCCTACGTTGACCAGGTGTGGTCTTGCACCCTGCAGTCACGAACATTTTGCGGCTATGTGCCGACACATAGGACACAAGTGCATCAAGTTCCGCGTCATTGAAGCGAGGCTTCCTTGACATGCCGGAGTGTGTA
Organism: Ambystoma mexicanum; assembly: GCF_040938575.1. Classification (NCBI taxonomy): domain Eukaryota; kingdom Metazoa; phylum Chordata; class Amphibia; order Caudata; family Ambystomatidae; genus Ambystoma; species Ambystoma mexicanum. The sequence goes on along the minus strand of NC_090937.1, from coordinate 786,878,022 downwards.
GCCGTGTCTGGGGTCTCAGCCTGTCGTGCCAGAGCACCCTTCTTCCTCTTCTTTAAAGGTGGAGCGGAGCCAGAGTGGCTTACACCGCTCTGGTGAGTAGGGGCAGAATCACCGGTGGACTGGGTAGTAGGAGTGTGGGAATGCATAATGACCATAGGTCTTGACGCAGGCATAAGTTGCAGGGTAATGTTGGCAGGGGGAATGTCAGTTTGATGGACCTGGACTGACACTGTCCTGGCTGGGAGAGTCAGAGCTGGGGCGGATGGAGCTGCAGCTGCCCCTGCAGCCTCCCCATCCTGCATACTTGGGCAGCAGATGACATAGCTGCCCCAGATCCACGTGGCTTGGTGACAACAACTTGCACCGCCACACGTGGCCTAGACTTGTTGACCTGGAAGTCAGCCTGGGAGTCATCCTGTGCCAGGTCAGGTGCCACAATGGGCTGGTCCAACAGGGGCTGAGCTGGGATGGTGTCAGCCACGTTTCCCTCAACCATGGGTGGGGCATGGGTGTCCGTGATTGTTCCTCCACACATGGGGGTACCCTGCAAATCCCAGCCACGTCCCCTACCGTGCCCACCACGCCCACCTTTTGAAGGTCGGCCACCTTTGCCTCACTTACCACTTGGTCGCCTCCCAACCATGGCACTGATGTTGTTGTGCGTAAGGGAGTTGCAGTAAACTATTGTCCTGGGCAATTGGGGTTCAAAGGGGTAGGATACTAGATGAAATTCATACCCAAGTGCTCTAACAAGGCTGTCTGTGACCCCTGGGGAAAGATGACGGGTCACGCAACGCACAGGCAGCCCAAAATCAAAAATTAACGTGCACTCAATCCCTCGTTGACCACGTGTGTGAAAAAATGAACCTGCACTACGCTGTGGCACCCAGAAACACAAAAATAAGCGTACGCGTAATACACGCAGCCTACAATGACCTCTGAAGGGGAACGCGACACACGGGGCAAGCACAGTTGCTAAGTACGTGCGGAACTCACCGTCTGCATGGAAAAAGAACGTGAAAAATACACGCGTGTGCGCGTTGGCAACACCCCCGCCAAAAGAAGAATTGTACACTGTCTGAGGAGACAGGACAAAAGGAGAAGTGAACTCTGTTTGAGGAAACAGGCCCAACAAAAAAATCAGAAATCAGCTGTCAGAGGTAACAGGGAGTACGAACTAGAAACGCTGTGAAGTAATCACGTGTGAACCGACAAGAAGTACAGATTTTACCCCTTCGCTCTCCACGAAAAGCACATACAAGGAAATGGCGTCCTACACGTAGCTTTTAAACCGGCCCACACGTCAGATACGCGTGTACGCGGGCCCTTTCCTCCAATTACACACGATGACACTCGGACGTGCAGTTTCTCCATGTGTGCTCTGTCATCACGTGCTATGAGGGAAACGGCCACACGCGTAATGTAACTTACGGGCTTACGCTCTAAGAGCCTTTGGTCCAATGAAATTGCGTGTGTGTGCTGACGCGCTTACGCGCTAAGGCCCTTTCCTCGAATTACACACTGACGTGCAATTTTTTCACGTGCCAAATTACTCCGTATCAAGCTGGCCACGCGAAAACACATGGGAGACCACGCTCCTGCCCTGAAGGCCATTTTCCTGCCCCCCAGACCCACGAGCACGCTCCCACCTGCCATCTGCTCCTGCCTGACTGTCTGCTGCCCACATGCCCTGCTATTTGGTGCCTGCACATCAGCCATCTGCAGGGATCCACTTGCTGTGTCCACCCCTGCTGGAACAGAAGCCTCCCGACTGGGATACCATCGCTCCACAGCCCAGCCCCAGGACCCAGTTGCCCACCCACCCCTGCCTCTGGGTTTGCCATGTCGGGCACTACTCCATCTGGCACCACTGGCAACCACCAGCCAGAGAGGAAGAGGGCCACCAGCTTCACTGCCACCGAAGTTGGTGTCCTGGTCGAGCATGTCCTGGGGCTTTATTATGCCCTCTTCAGAACATCACGCGCCAACAAGGAAGGACGGAAGAGGATCTGGGACGACGTAGTGGTTGCCATCAACGCAGAGGGGATGGCAACCCACGACATCAAGCACGTCAAGAAGCACTGGGAGGACTTCAGGTCCAGGACCCTCCACAAAGCCCGGCACCTCACGGAGGGGGGCCGGCACGCATGTGTAACATCCAGATGAGGGTCCTGGAATGCGTAGGCCCAGCGCTCCACGCCCAGATCCTTCAGAGGCAGACCCGTCTGGAGTTGAGCGGTAAGTGGCCAAGCATTGCTGTGTGAGACAGGGCATGTTGCAGTGTGCTGGTAGTCTGATGCTTGCCTGTATGTGTGACATAGGCCATGCATGGATGTGTGTGTGCAGGGACATCATGGTCATGCATGTGAGACCAGTTATGTGTGAACCACATGGTTGGTGCATGTGTTTTAATGCAACATGGGGAGCTCTATGCGGAATGCACACATATAAGCATGGCTGTCTCTGTTCGTGGACATGGAGGGGGGGTGAGGAATGGGTGCTGATGTCATGTACATGTATGGTGCACATGTGTGTGTGTGTGCCTGAGAAGTGTGTGTGTGACTTTGAAACGCCATGGATGCATGTGACTTTGAAGGCAGCTTTATTCAAAACATGATCAAATGCTGATCATGAGTACATACAAAGGATAGGTACCTTTGTTCACAAGAAAGTTTGATTCAGTTTTTCAAACATTGATTTTAATCGTGCATTTTGTTTGCTTTAATATGAAAGTATTTTTTTTCTTTGTTTCTTTACCCTTTACTGCATTTATATCTTGAATTATCCTGTTTGTAAACATTAACCATTCAAGTGGTCACTTTTTTGTTTTCACTTTGTTTAAGTTTTTGTCTGAATATTTTATGTGTACATTTTCATGGCACTGTTCAGAACTATTACTCTTTACTTAATTCAATGTATAATAAAAACATTTTAAACTTCCCTTTTTTTGTTTACATTAATAAACAATATGTATGACTAAATATATACATGTAGTTTGCCCTAATTGTTCACTCTGGAAGTTTCGTATTTTTTTTCTGACTTCTCAAGAAGCAGAACATTCATTGTTTGGGAAAATGAATATATTAACCTAGACCATAAATTGTTTGGTCTTATGATAGTGAGAGTTACAACCCCGTGTTTAATTTTTGTGTTGCCCCGAACTCTCACTGAACACGCAGGGGGCTCCCCCTTTTTTGTAAAATGTGACTTTGAAGGCAACATCTTGGTTTACAGGGGCCCTTCTACATGGATGTTGATGTTGATTGCATGCGCCGCGACTGTTTCTGCATGTGTGTTGTGTGCATTCACCCATGTGTTGTGGAATGACAGGATGGAAGTGACATTTGACAGTGCCACTCATGTGTTATTGCTTCCTGTCTAGGGTATTTTGTACTGTACCCTGATGCTTGTGTTCTATGTCTCCCTCCACGCAGCGTCAAGTGAAGAAGAGGGCAGAGACGTCGCTGTGGAGCCAAGCGGCGGGGATGCCTCCACTGGGCGGCGACGCAAGGCCCAGCCACCCTCCCAGGAATTACCATAATCCAGGAGCGAGGGGGATGGTGCTGCGTCTGCCACAACAGCCGTGGCAGAAGGGCCGGGTGAGCCCCCACAGGGGCTTCCAATGGCGGAAGATGGTGTGGAGACATCCAGGTTGGTGGTCTCCACAGAGGAGGAGGAGCCCGCTACTGAGCCGCACATGGGGCCTGCTGGGGGTAGTACCACTGGTGCAAGTGGTGCAGTCCAGGGCCAGGGTCAGGAGGCAGCACAGGTCACCGCGGAGGGGCCTGTGCATGTCGCTGTCCCAGACCCTGTGATGCACCACCATGCACCAGCAGGGAGGCCCCGTCCCAGGCCAGTCCGCAGGTAGGGGAGAGTGCCATGTCATCTGCCTCTCCACTACCTGCGCACGAGGGGGTCCCACGAACATATGGGCTCTGTCCTGGTTGGTGTCGCATTGCGCACGCATGTCATTCGTGATGACATGCATTCTTCCTGGGTGGAGAACGCATGCCATCACGGAGAGCAGTGTCATGATGTGGCACTGCTGGGAGGGGCCCTGGTTGGTGGGTTCCAACATATGTCGCGCACTCTGGCGGACCTCTCCTCCTCTGTGGAGACTATGCGCCAGTCGTTCTCCACGCCGTCTTCCGGCCCAGATTCCACACAGCCAGCTTGGTGGAGCTCACATCCCTGCCACAGTCGGGAGTCGGCGGCCCAGCAGGGGTGGACACCACAACTGGAGACCAGCTGATGGAGGATGTGCAGGCACCATCAGACACGGCACATGGAGAGCAGGAGCAGGCTCTAGGTGGGAGCAATGATGGGTTGGGGCCATCAACATCGGAGGGGCAGTCATCGGCCAGAGGGCAGGAGGACCCAGGAATGGAAGTGTCTTCCGTGTGGCACCGGTTGGGCCAGCAGACAGGTGCGGAGCGGCGGCGGGCGGAAGAGGCGCAGCTCACCATGCTCAGGGTGGAGTTCTCCATGCGTCAGGCTTTGAGGCGGGCGGAGTGCCTCGAGGCAACTCGCAGGTAGTTGGAACAGGCCATGGGTGCCTCCCTGCGAGACCTCGGGGCCAGGACAGAGGCCCGCCTCCGGCAAATAGACATGGAGTTCGATGATGCCCTGGCCTGGGACACCACAGAGTGAGCCGCTGGACTTGCCCGCCACCATTGTATATAGTTAGTGTTAGGTTTCCTTTCGTTTTTTCTTTATTTTGGTTGCGCTTGGACAATGCACCACGTTTTTGTATATAGTTATTTATTAGGTAGTATTTTTGATAGGTTTCATTTCATCAGTTGGGCTCATGGACCCTGGATTGTTCATCTGTACATAGTTCACCATTGGATTATTCTCTTTTTTTTTATTTTCACCATGGAGCAATGGTTTTCACTTTCTTTTTTCCCTTGGATTTGCTTTGTTGACTGTGACTTTGGACATCATTTCTTTTGGATTTCTTTGGATTGTGATTTCTTGTTTTTTATTCTTTTACGGACATGCAGCTTTTCTTTTATTATTCCCATTGTTGTGTGTTGGATTTTGATTACATTTATGTTGTGTTTAATACATTTTTTTCTTCATACGTCGATGCGTGGTATTATCTCATTGGTTTCATGCATGTCATGATATGGGTTTTCACATTCACTTGCACCCATTGTGTGTGTGTGACGGACATGTGTTCATTTACATACTTGCCATTGGGGTTGTATCATGTTATTGCCTTTTCTATGTGGGTGGATGCAATACTTGGTTGGGTCTTTAGGCTGGGGAGGCTGGCCATAAGGGCCATGATTGAGGATAGTCATGACCTGGGGGCAGGGGGACATGAGTGGGACATGAGTGGGGGCCTGCTGGCAGGTGCCCTGCACTGCTGGAGGGTGGGGGTGCAGGGGGACATGAGTGGGGGCCTGCTGGCAGGTGCCCTGCACTGCTGGGGGGTGGGGGTGCAGGGGGACATGAGTGGGGGCCTGCTGGCAGATGCCCTGCACTGCTGGGGGGTGGGGGTGCAGGGGGACATGAGTGGAGGCCTGCTGGCAGGTACCCTGCACTGCTGGGGGGTGGGGGTGCAGGGGGACATGAGTGGGACATGAGTGGGGGCCTGCTGGCAGGTGCCCTGCACTGCTGGGGGGTGGGGGTGCAGGGGGACATGAGTGGGGGCCTGCTGGCAGGTGCCCTGCACTGCTGGGGGGTGGGGGTGCAGGAGGACATGAGTGTGACATGAGTGGGGGCCTGCTGGCAGGTGCCCTGCACTGCTGGGGGGTCGGGGTGCAAGGGGACATGAGTGGGGGCCTGCTGCCAGGTGCCCTGCACTGCTGGGGGGTGGGGGTGCAGGGGGACATGAGTGGGGGCCTGCTGGCAGGGGCCCTGCACTGCTGGGGGGTGTGGGTGCAGGGGGACATGAGTGGGGGCCTCCTGGCAGGTGCCCTGCACTGCTGGGGGGTGGGGGTGCAGGGGGATATGAGTGGGGGCCTGCTGGCAGGTGCCCTGCACTGCTGGGGGGTGGGGGTGCAGGGGACATGAGTGGGGGCCTGCTGGCAGGTGCCCTGCACTGCTGGGGGGTGGGGGTGCAGGGGGACATGAGTGGGGGCCTGCTGGCAGGTGCCCTGCACTGCTGGGGGGTGGGGGTGCAGGAGGACATGAGTTTGACATGAGTGGGGGCCTGCTGGCAGGTGCCCTGCACTGCTGGGGGGTCGGGGTGCAAGGGGACATGAGTGGGGGCCTGCTGCCAGGTGCCCTGCACTGCTGGGGGGTGGGGGTGCAGGGGGACATGAGTGGGGGCCTGCTGGCAGGGGCCCTGCACTGCTGGGGGGTGTGGGTGCAGGGGGACATGAGTGGGGGCCTGCTGGCAGGTGCCCTGCACTGCTGGGGGGTGGGGGTGCAGGGGGACATGAGTGGGGGCCTGCTGGCAGGTGCCCTGCACTGCTGGGGGGTGGGGGTGCAGGAGGACATGAGTGTGACATGAGTGGGGGCCTGCTGGCAGGTGCCCTGCACTTCTGGGGGGTCGGGGTGCAAGGGGACATGAGTGGGGGCCTGCTGCCAGGTGCCCTGCACTGCTGGGGGGTGGGGGTGCAGGGGGACATGAGTGGGGGCCTGCTGGCAGGGGCCCTGCACTGCTGGGGGGTGTGGGTGCAGGGGGACATGAGTGGGGGCCTGCTGGCAGGTGCCCTGCACTGCTGGGGGGTGGGGGTGCAGGGGGATATGAGTGGGGGCCTGCTGGCAGGTGCCCTGCACTGCTGGGGGGTGGGGGTGCAGGGGACATGAGTGGGGGCCTGCTGGCAGGTGCCCTGCACTGCTGGGGGGTGGGGGTGCAAGGGTACATGAGTGAGGGCCTGCTGGCAGGTGCCCTGAATTGCTGGGGGGTGGGGGTGCAGGGGGACATGAGTTGGTGATCAGTAGTGCAAGCTGACATGTGGCTTGGCTGGGGGGCATGCCCATGGTGGATGGGCTGCCTGCGGGACATGACCAGGGGTGCAGGGTAGTCCCCTCTGGTGTGGGCTGCCTGCAGGGGCCGTGGAGGGTGTAAAGGGAACACCTGGGAGGACCCACACTGCCAATTCACGTGTAGGACTCCCCGCGCACCCCCGAAATACACGTACTCTGCACTGTTTGTCTTACACCAAATGGGCACTTGGCATTTCGGCTCGGCAGTTCAATAAACATTTCCTCTCTAGAATGTGCATGGTACATTATGGTACACCATGTTTTCTAAAGATGAGTCGTGTGATTAGCTTAGGAAAGCAGAAGACAGGAAGGAACATAAACTACCCTTTATCTTTGTCTGTCTGTGTCTGCCTACTCAAGACTTGAGCTGGTAAATTCCATTAGCTAAGCATTCCTTACAGAGATGCATTCACCAGCCTTTTGGGCTGTGATCATTATTCAGCAGGCGACATGAAAACTCAGTAAGTGAGCAAAACAATCAGAATGGAATCTGAATGGCACACTTCAATGTGTGTGCCTAGACTAGCACAGAATACCACACAATACATGCATTTTCACATGCATATGCAATATCTGTACATAAATCCCAAGGATTGACTTTAGAGGCTGCACTGATAGACACAAGCTGCCCAGTGTTTAACAACGGAATGTCATAGGTAGCAATGTCATGAGTAAAGAATAAAGAAGGATTGTTTCATTCAACTTTTACGAGTCCAAACTGACAGCTGACATTTCATCCATAGAAGAGTACAATAGGTTACATGTACTGTATGCACCTCATCTTGGCTTATTAATAACTACTGTAAGACTTATTTCAACCAAACATAAGTAATGGGTAAAGGTACATTGAGGAAAATTGTTTCTTTATATTCTGTAAAGGAAGGCAATCTAATAGTGTTGGAAAGTAAAGTAGATTTTAAATATTACACTATAGATTTACTAATGAAACAGGAGTTGGATGTTACTCAAATACAACTTTTTGTGTGCTGTTTCAAATCAACTCACTCCTGCAAATAGTAGCTTCAGCAGTTGAAAAAAAAAAACTATGTGTGGAACTTTCAAGTCCTAAACTGTTGGCAGATGAAAGATCACACAATATATATTCTGCAATGTTAATTCAACTTGTAGTAGCTGTAGAAACAGAAAGAGGACATATTTCACAAAATACTCAACAAGATGCTCAATAATTTTTAGTGAGTATTTTCGCGGTGTTAGACAAAGAGACATTGGTCCTCCTTACGTGGTTGGTCGTAAGGGTGCCAGTACATTGCTACCAACACCATCATTTCCAGACCGCCAAACTTATAATGAGGGCCATTGAGTATGAACAATTTCATAGGAATGTCTTGTGAGTGGAACCATGAGTGTCAACAATGTCATAAACAGTGAAGTTGTTGCTATCCTTTGGAAAGACTTTTATATCTTCCAGTACCAAATCCGAAAATTGTAACGTTTGATGATCTGTTAATTAAAGCTCATCATGACATGAAATATAGTCTGTGTGGGTGTGATTTGCAATCATCATTTCAAAGTCAAAAGTATAATACGTATATTTTAGTTATGTTACAGAGATACACAATTGATGCTAGAAAGATGTATACTCCAATTTTAAACTTTGTGACTTCTCAGGTGTCCATTTTTTTATAAAAGATTTTAAACATGCAATTATATTTCATGAAGGTGCATCCATGCATAGTGGACATTTCACTACATGGGTGCACACAGCAGTAGATTGGCGTATGTGCAATGAATCTAAATTATGACACAAAACTATATTGTCGAAGGGTTTAAAGAATATCTACATCATATTATGAAAACACTACTTTTAAATTACTTGTGCATATCTGCAATGGAAATACGAGTACACATTAAACTAAGTTTTAATAGAGAAATGCACTAGACTATATTTTTTGTGAGTACTGTGTACACATGAAGTATACATTTATCAATCTAAAATCTTGGAAAGGTTTAAAATTGTGGTGTATTTCCATTCTCTAAAATTACTGTGCATACTTTCAAAATGAGAGCACATGCAATAAAAGGTTTGATAATACTTAAAAGTAGCGTATGATTACTGTAGAAATGTGACTGTACATAGTACATATATTTGTTTTTTTCTGAAGGTGAATATGGTATAAATTTAAAAAATTACCATTCAGCAATCTTTTGCTTCTGTGTGTAATTGTTTAAACCATTTTGTATATGTTTACATGTAATATTGTTTCCTATAAGTACTAGGTTGTATAAGTGGGTTCCATGCACATTATTATGAGTGCTAGGGAGCGTAGTTTGAGATAACTGTTTACATTTGAAACAAGAAAAGTGTTGTAAAGAGAGCTATAATTAAAAAGAAATCACAGAAATGTACTTTGTAAAAATAACAGGTATAAAGAATTTGAAAGTGTAGATTCTAGAATATTGTCATTTACTTCTTATGTGTGTAGGTGGCCAAAATAAGGATGCACAGAAATGTTACAAAACATATTGTGATGACAATAAAGACAGATAGATGTGCTATGCTAGGAATGAATTATATAAGCATTTAGTGATATTATAATATTTTATTTGTCTTATTATTATTTCATATAATAGTGTGACTATCTTTAAAAGTTTCAACTCAAAATAATGATACACTGTATGCATGGCTTATATGTTCAGTAAAACTGATGACATGGTTTGGTTACTTGTCACAGTTTTCTTGTTAAGTTTATTTCAACTACTCTGCAATTCCCATACAAAGCACTTTTAACTAACGTTTGTATAAGCATGAAATGTAAGCTATTTGTATATAGTTATGTATTGCTACGGTGTTGTTACGGTAGATTTTAGTGTGGATAACATGTTATTTTGCTTAACTGTACATTATTTATAAATGACTATGTAAAATCTAATTATCAGGTTCATGACATAGTTTGTGTTTGTATTGTTTTGTAGAAAGTAATTTTACCTATGGGAAATGGATGTGGTAACTATATGTACTGTAAATAGTAACAATGCTTTTTCAAACACTAGAATTATGCATGTTATAGTATTATTGTAAATTTTACTACTTAGCAATACTAGTTTTTTTAAAACCTTCCATACATTTTAGTTTATTGCAAGTAAATGTTGAGGTTGTTTTTCTCACCAAAAAGAAGTTTATTTCTTCTACAGCCATATGATGAATAGTCGCAACCTTTATTGCTTGAGTACAAATAAAACATTCAGTATTCATACAGTACTATTATAAAATAAAGTTACTTTTTTTCCATTTTAAATGATGTTACATTCTCATCGACAGATTTTATGCTGTAGAGGGATTTGAATTTAATCTGTGCAGCAACCGGGAGCCAGTGAAGACTTTTTAGTGCAGGAGAGATGTGGTCCCTGGGCTTAAGGCCAAGGATACATCTTGCTGCTCTCTTCTGGATAAGCTGGAGGGATCACAGAGTGGAAGAAGGAAGATTCAGGAGGAGGCTATTACAGTAGTCAAGTCTAGAGAGAACCGGGGCTTGAGTCACATTGAGCCTCTGAGGGAAAGTGAGAAAAGGTAAAATTCCTTTGAGAAGGAAGAGCTGATATCTGGACTTCTTGGCAATGTCCTGAGTGTGAGGGAGGAAGGAGAGAGAGGAGTCAAAGATGACTCCAATGTTTCTAGCTTCAGTTAAAGGCACAGGGGGAGAGCCGATGTAGGAAGGCCAGAGTGAAGGGAAGAAGGGGGAGCAAGGGTCCCAATGGGAAGGATCTCAGTTTTACAGGCGTTGAGGCAGAGATCATTGGAGGCGCACCAGGACTGGATAGCAGATAGGTAGTCAGGGATGATGGAGTGTGCAAGAGGGTCAGAAGGAAGTCTGAAAAAGAGCTGTGTGTTGTCTGTGAAACACTGGAAGTTGAGGGAGAAGATGGAGATGAGGCATGCAAGTAGAGCAAGGTAGATGTTAAAGAGCCAGGGGGACTGTATAGAGCAATGGTGGACACCACAGGAGGAGATGGGAGTAGGAGAGGTGAAGGGGCCCAGGATGACTTGTGAAGAGTGGTTAGTGAGTGCTTAGTGAGGAAAGAGGAGAGCCAATCCAGTGCCCGTTCTGAGATACCAAGTCTATCATGGAGCCTTTGCATGATGATGGAATGGTTAACTGTGTCAAATGCAGAGGAGAGATCGAGAAGGATAAGGACAGCTGGGGAGTTGGAGTCCAGAGATGTGAGCAGTTCTTCACAGGTATTCAGAAGAGCAGTTTTCTTGCCTCTGGATGCTCAGAATCCAGATTGATGGTCATGGAAGCCACCAGCAAGTTCTGTGTGAGAGTTAAATTGGGGCTAAGCCAGCTTCTCAAGTAGCTTTCACGAGTGGGCACACAAAGGAGTGTTTAAGGGGGTAGGGAAAAGATCTAGTGATAAAAGATTGATTGCAGAAATCAGCGAGAGCAGGGGCAAGAATGACAATGTTATCCTTGATGGTCCTGGAGGAGCAAGGGGAGACCTGTTTAGAAGAGACCTTCATGGAGCGGACAACTCTGGTATCTTCCTCAGGTGTGACAGGAGAGAAGGAGGAAAAGCTGGAAGGAGGTGTTTGGGGGGGGTAGCGGAGGTGTGAGGGTTGGGAAGTGAGGGAGTGCAGAAATGGAGGTCAGAATGGTTTTGGTGGCAAAATATGCGGACAGTGCATTGCAGAGGGCCTGGGAAGGCGAAGGGGAGGAGGACAATGTGGAGGAGTTTGCTAGTTCCCTGCAGAATTTGAAAAGTTCCGCCGAGTTATTGGATGCGCGGGAGACCCGTGCCTAAATGTGGGCTCTTTTCTTTGCATGGATGGCAAGTCTGTATTGTGTTTGGAGCAGGTGGCAGGCCAGTTTGTCAGAGGATGAGCCTTAGTTTAGCCACTTCTGTTCTGCTGCCTTGCACTTTCGTGTCAGGGCTGCAGGTTCGGTGTCGTACCAACAGTCACACTTTGAGGCAGGTTTCAGATGGATCCTCATGACTGGGGTAAGAATGTCAAGAATGTTGGTGATGGAAAGATAGGGGTTGCTGAGGCAGAGTCAGAGGTGGGTGGATGAGGGGGTGTAGATGGAGACGAAGGCAGCCGTAGTCACTGATTTCATCAGGCAGATGTTAGTGAACGAGGTTGGAGCGACTTTTGGGAGGACGGTCAGGGGGCCAATGGGACCCTGATGGGAGGAGAGGAGAGAGTGGCCTGACCAGGAGAGAGGGGTGACTAATGGGGGAGAGAGAGAAGTCTGAGTGTATGAGGACATCCAGAGTGTGTCCAGCTGTGTGGGTTGGCCCAGAAGGGAGAATGGAGTGGGACAGCAAGGTGCAAAGGTCAGTGAATAGAGTGGATACAGAGTCAGGGGAGTCCAGTTGAATGTTGAAATCAGCCAGAAGGAGAAGGTTAGAGGTGGAAGAGAGTACAGAAGAGCAGAAGTCAGCCCATTCAGAGAGGAATAGGGAGGTGGTGCCTGGAGGCCGGTAGATGGAAGCAATATTCTGTGTTGAGGTGAGAAAGGTGTCCAACTTGCAAACCAGGCTTTCAAAAGAGGAATAGGTCTGGGTAGGTAAAATGGAAGCAGGAACCAACTCAGGGAAGATTACGGCAACCCGCCCACCGGTGAGGTCGAGGCTTGGAGATGATCTTAAAGCCATCAGGGAGGACAGAGTCAAAGGCAGTGACTAAGCTGGCATTGAAGCAAGCCTCCATAAGAGCGAGAATGTCAAGGTCAATGTCTTCAAGATGGAGACAGATGTCAGAGGCATGTTTGTTGGCTGAGTGGGTGTTGAGAGTCGCTAGGTGGAGGCAGTCAGTGCTCTTGAAGGTTTTCTGAGGTGGGGTATAGGTGCATGGTACACCAATCAGAGGAGGGAGAGAGTAGAAGGGGAGTTGCATGTGAAAGAAGGAAGTTAATGAGAGAAGACAAGATGTGGTCAAAGAGAAGGAGGTTGTTTTATGGACCATGAACCAGAATGGTGCCAGTGTGATAGACATTAATGAAGCAACGAGAGGATGCAAAACCAGCCAAGAGGAATTCCCACTTGGTGCTGCCGTTAGTAGAGGAGTGTGAGGTAGGAGAGAGAGTGGAGATGAGATGGAGAGCCATAGATCAGGAAGGAGACAGAGAAAAGGATATCAGTGAAACCCTCTCTAGATGAAGCACTGGCATAGGTGTCTGCAATGGGAAGTACAGGGTTTGCACTCAGGATGTATTATTTGTGCTTTTTCCTGTCAGACTTGGAGAGAGAAGGGGGATAGGTTATAGTGTAGCAGTTAGAGAATATAGGAGAGATGGAGCCTTAGGAGGGCAGAGGTTGTAGGCAAGGAATGAGGGAGGAGTGGCAGCACTGAACAGTTCTGGCTAAACTCACTAGGAAGCCTAGTAGATTGAGTCAGAGAGAGTAAGTGAAACCCAGCAGGAATAGAATTACATTGGAAGAGTGGCACACAAATGTAAAACGCTATACACACATACAATTGAGGCAGCAAACACAGCATTGCAGATGGTGCACAGGAATGCAAAAACACCCACATTCAATTTTTAAAGCACACCCCAAAATCGACTTGAAATGAAGGCAGCATACAATGCAATGCAGATGGTGCACAGGAATGCAAAAACACCCAAATTAAAATGTTAAAGCACACCCCCAAAATTGATGCCTTCAAATGAAGCCAGAAGACAATGCAATGCAGATGGTTCCCAAGTAATGTTAAGCACAAATGAGAGTACTAAATGCAGTGAAAGGAATGAAGTTAGTTAAGGTTATGAAGGTGGAGGTGAAAAGCACTGAAAATGCCTCAGGATGGTTCATTGTGGAGGTCAGCTAAACTCACTTCCATGACTGCAGGGATCATGGATGGCCTTTGAACAGGTAGCAGTGGAGCAGTCCAGGAATTAGTCTGAGCGATGGATCATAGCTCGAGTTGTAAATCAGTGACTTTCCAGGCCCTCGTTGGCCCAGACAGAAACAGGCAGGGCCTTTGATTTTGGGCCTTCAAGTTGGGGGCCGAATTACACCTTCCGGCACCTGATTGGCCAACAAATTTAGGGCATATTACAAATCGAAGTTAGATGTAGTCAGACATCCCAGCACTGGAGCAGGCCAAAGAAGTGTGAATTTTTGCTGATTTCAGGACTCACCTTTCTCAGTCCCTTTTTACTTTTTGCCAAACACATGGGCAAGTGAAATGCTATCTTTCCTTCCTTTTTTGCCCATTTCATTTTGGGAATCTTTGTCTATGTTTCCACGTACAGAAACCATTTGGAGTGTAGCCAACGTCTGCCTGTCTGATCTAGGACCATCAGTGTTTACACTGCTATTTTTTGACTGAACATTTTCACAAAGATCACCACTGCGCATGGGAGGTGAAAGGGCACGTGGTGAGACATCCCGTATCCAGCTGGTGGCAAATTATTTCACCTAAAATCCCACCCCTGTGGAGTGCACACAGCCCTGGCACATACCAGCTGACAATCAATGATGATGACAAAAGGGACAGTCAACTGTCACAACCATACCAGCCTGAGATTGTTCACCTGGAAGTGTTACATTGTGTGCATCCCTAGCTACTTAAAGACACCCAATGCTCTGTCACAAAAAGACACACATTCATGCAGCATGAATGACTACCCCCTTGCAAAATTCCACATCAAAAAAGTGCCATGTCACCCAACCCCTCCGCATCTCAGCTACGCAACACACCAAGGCATGGCATGCAATATGAAAGCAACCAAATGAATACACAACACATGACAAAAGTGTCACAAAGTGCACTGTCCCTAATGTAAACAGGCCACAGACAATATGCTCTCAATAATCAATAAGAAACAGCACACATGAACAAATACTTACCAGCAACACAAAACACCAGTACAAGATGAAACAGTGGTAATATATGACAGCAAAAAATTAAAGTACTGTAAGTGTCACAACCTGACAAAGGCAGCACATCGGCCCCTTCCAACTGCAGAGTGTTGCTGTCAGGCAAATGTGTCAGTGTACTGCATACAACATGAACTGCATCTGCAAAGGAGATGTGCTTGTTAAGACATGAAAAAGCTACATGGATAAAGACATGGTTGCACAAGCAAATATCAATCCACCATGCAGTGGAGAATCGAACAACAATCCCCAGTAGGGATGTACACACAGTTTTGACTACAGACTGGCCACACAACTCATGGGAACCAAATGTCACTGTGTAAGTTACTGTCACTTGGTCACACCCTTTGCAAGCTCATGGAAAGGGGAAGCGGGAGGGGTGTGTGTGTCAGGAACCCAAGCATCTAACCCAAAGACAGGACAAACCTGCATGTGCCCAGCTGGAATACACAGTGGATGCCTACAGGAGCCACACAAAGCAACACACTGTAAAAAAAATAATAATAATAATAATAATCAAAAATGCCATATGTGGACCAGGGGGGGGAGGCCACCCAGGAGGGATGAGGTACAGGGTGCATCCCAACACCCACATGCGTGGATGTTGAGAGAAAAAAAAAACCTCCATGGGCTCATAACCTGCACGGCTACGCTACAGTGGGAGAACTGTCGTCGCTGTCATCACCCTCTGCTGCTACATCAGGAGGTGGCTGTGATATGGGAGGCAGACCACGCAAAACCCTGGTATGGTCCTCCATGGCGGCAAGCATGCGGGTGTGGAAGGTTTGGTTCTGGAGGATAATGGTACGGAGATCCCCATGCAGCACCTCACGGGTAGCACGCATTTCTGCCTGCATGGCCTTGCGTGATGCCCGGATATCCTGACGGGTTGCCTGGAGCTCAGCTGACAGTGTACGTGTCAGCTGCTCCAGCTGCTGTTCTGCCCTTGTACTCCAGGACACCTCAAGTTCACCCAGAGTATCTCTGAGGGAGCTGTGTTCTAACCTGAGGGCTGCCCTGTGGGCCTGTGACTCTACAGATATGGCTGTGCACAGAGTCTCCAGTCCAGCCCGTCTGTCCCTGTTGGATGCCAACATGTCCTCCCTGTGTGAGTGGCAAATGGAGTCTGTTGCCTGCTGCTGGAGCTCCATCTGCCTTTCAGGGGGGAGAATGGAAGTGGCCACCCTATCCATTGCCTGAGCCATCATTTCGCACGATGCCCCCTCTTGTGTTGCTATACTGTACATGTAGTTCTCCCACACAGTATTGCCTGGTGGCACACGGCCACTGCGTTGGCGGGCACCACACCTGTTTGGGGCAAGGCAAAGTGCACCTTGCTGTGCTGGCACTGCCTGAGGCTGCAGGACTGCATTCCTCCTTTGATATGCTGGCCCAGGAACAGGAGCAAATATTGTGTAGTTTGACCCTGCATACATAACCGCCACAGGCGGACTTTCCAACACTGAAATCCCCATAGAGGGGTCTACCCCCGGTGCAGGTGGTTTGGACAGAACAGCATCCCTGACAGAAACACTCACCTGCAACGGCACATATGTCTCAATGTCCGATTAAGAACCTGATTCATAGAGGTCTCCGGAGGTGTACCCAGAGACAACTGTGGACAGCATGGTCTGTAGGAAAAATGGCTTTTCACCCACCACCCCCCCACGTCCTCCAGTGGTGCCCGGTTGTGGCTGTGATTCCTCCTGGGTCTGCACCATCTCCTCCTCCTCAACAGCATCAAGTGCCTCATCACCTGCAAAAACATGAAAGATAACAAATGGAAACAGGCATGAGGACCATAGCACACACACATAGGCCTGACGAGGCAGAGATCCAGTACATAAATTATACATGTCCCATATGACAATAACCCTGACATGCATGCACTGTCAATGAGTTGGAAGGGGAGGCAAAAAGCAGACACTGAGGACTCCAAGATGGATAAGCAACACATGTGCTGCATGCTGGATAGCACTGGCATCACACATTAGCCTGTGAGTGGCATGCCCAATACACATACATGACACATGCTAGCACACAGATGGCACGTAGCATAGTTATGGTACATTTGACAAATACAGCCATATGGTAGGAAATAAGTACTGTCACCCATTCATGTGAGATGGACATCATGAGATAAAACATGCAAAATAGTGTGACAAAACATGCATGTGCCACACGCTGCAACAAATCCAGTGTTCACTGATGCAGTGATGGCAGGCAGATGGATACATCAATGGTTGGTCACTTCAACATGACAGAAGACAACAGTCATGTTCAACATTAAAACAGGGCCCAAAAATGATTGTGTGCAGGCCATTACTCAATCAGCCTGAATGGTTAAATTATTCCCATAACAAGGTAATAAATGTGGGCCATTGTGGGGTGTAATCTATGACAGAAGTATGTTACATTTGTGGCAGTACGGCAAAAAAATGTGTGGTAAAAATGGCAAGGATTAATACAATCAGGCTGAATGAACAGGAAAACACTTTGAACAATGTTGTTGCAAGATGACAGTTGAAGGGCAACTGCAGTAATCTGGTGCAAATTGGCAACTGTGGTCAGAAGGGATACTGTTATACCCAAACTCAAGGCCGGGGAATGGTTTGGAGGGACCACATGCGTGACCCATACAAGTCATGACTACATAGCCTCACCTGGCACTCAATCAGAACACATCACCCAAGTAACATACACATGGATTGCACACACATGCATGGGCACTCACCGGACAATGCTTCAAGATCTGGTAGGTCTCCCACGCCTCAGATCTGATCCTCTGTGATGAAGCCTCCAGCGCCAGACTCATGTTCAGTGAGTTGGTCGTCCTCTGGTGGAGACCCACCGCCAGTCACCAGAGTAGAGGCATGATTGGAAGCCAGCTTGTTCTTTGCTCTGCATTTCAGGTCATTCCACCGCTTAGAGCAATCATGCGCTGTGCGCTTCACGAATCCAAGGGAACTAATGTGGTCCACGATGGTCTGCCAGTGGGCCCTACGTTGAGCAGGCGTAGTCTTGCACCCTGCGGTCACCACCATTTCATGGCTATGTGCCAACACATAGGCCACAAGTGCATCTAGTGCGGCGTCATTGACGTGCCGGAGTGTGTAGCCGTGTCTGGGGTCCCAGTCTGTACTGCAAGAGCACCCTTCTTCTTCTTGGAAGGTGGTGCAGACCCTGAGTGGCTTACACCACTCTGGTTGGTAGGGGCAGAAGCGCAGGTAGACTGGGCACTGGAATTTTCCAAAGGCACAATGACCAAAGGTCTCACTGCAGGCATTGGCTGCAGGGTGATGTTGGCAGGACCAACCTCGGTGTGATGGAGTTGGATCGACTTTGTCCCGGCTGGGAGACTCATAGCTGTGGTGGATTGAGCAGCAGCTGCCCCTGCAGCCTCCTCACCCTGGCTACTTGGGGCAGCAGATGACATTGCTGCCCCAGATCCACGTGGCCTGGTGACAGCAACTTTCACTGCCACACGTGGCTTAGACTTGGTGACACAGAAGTCAGCCTGGGAGTCATCCTGTGCCTGTTCAGTTGACAATATGGGCCGGTTTAACAAGGGCTGAGCTGGGATGGTGTCAGCTACATTTCCCCCCAACCATTGGGGGAGTGTGGGGGCATAGGTTTCCACAATTGGTCCTCCACACACTGGCCTCTTGGGCCACCCTGCACATCCTGGCCACGTCCCCTACTGCGCACACCTCTTTGAGCTCAGGCACCTTTGCCTCCCTTACTGCTTGGTCGCCTCCCAACCATGGCACAGATGTAGTTGTGCATATGGAAGTTGTAGTTAACAGCTGTCCTGGGCAATTGGGGTGAAAGGGGTCGGGTACTAGATGGAATTCGTACCCTAGTGCTCTAGCAAGGCTATCTTGTGACCCCTGGGGGAAGATGACGGGTCACGCAACGCTCAGGCACCCCGAAAACAATATTAAACATGCACGCAACCCCTGGTAGACCACGTGCGTGGAAAAATGAACCTGCACTACGCTGTGGCAAATACGTGCCACAGCTCACTGTCTGCCTGGAAGAAGAACGTGAAAAAGACACGTGTGTGCGCGTTGGCAACACACCCGTCAAAAGAAGAATTAAACGCTGTCTGAGTAAACAGGAAGTAAGAACTGGAACCGTTGTGAAGTAATCGCGTGTGAACCGACAAGAAGTACAAGAATCGCCCGCTCGCTCTCCACAAAAAGCAAGTACGAGAAAATGGCATCATACGCCTGCCTTTTGAGCCAGCCCACACGTGCAACGTCACTTAGGCACATACACGGTAAAGCCCTTTCCTCCAATTGCACGCAGTGACACACGGACGTGCAGTTATTGCACGTGTACAATGAACATGCACCCGTGTTGAGGGCAACGCCCTTGCGCATCATGTCACAGACACGCTTACGCGCTAAGGGCCTTTCCTCGAATTACACGCTGACGTGCAGTTTTTTCACGTGCCAAATCACTCCGTATAAAGCTGGCCATGCAACAACACATGGAAGACCACGCTCCTGGCCAAAAGGCCATTTTCCTACCCCCCAGAGCCCGAGAATTGCCCCACCTGCCATCTGCTGCTGCCTGCCTGCTGCCAACGTGCCCTGCTATTTGGTGACTGCACGTCAGCCATCTGCAGGGGTCCAGTTGCTGTGTCCACCCCTGCTGGAACAGAAGACTCCCGACTGGGATACCATCACTCCACAGCCCAGCCCCAGGACCCAGTTGCCCACCCACACCTGCCTCGGGGGGTCGCCATGAGAGGCAGAGGGCTATCAGCTTCATAAGGAAGTTGGTACCCTGGTGGAGCAAGTTCTGGGGCATTATGATGCCCTCTTCACACCGTCGCGTGCCAACAAGGAAGGACAGGAGAGGATCTGGGAGGACGTAGTGGTTGCCATCAACGCGGAGGGGGTGGCAACCCGCGACATCAAACACGCCGGAAGCACTGGGAGGACATCAGGTCCAGGACCCTCGACAAGGCCTAGCGCCTTTTGAAGGCATAGGATGCAGAGGGGTGCCGGGTCAGCCTGACCAACATCCAGATGAGGGTCCTGGAACGCATAAGCCCACCACTCCACGTCCAGATCCTTCAGAGGCGGACCCGTCTGGAGTTGAGCGGTAAGTGGCCATGCATTGCTGTGTGAAACAGGGCACGTTGCAGTGTGCTGGTAGTCAGCTAACTGCCTGTATGTGTGACATAGGCCATGTATGGATGTCTGTGTGCAGGGACATCATGGTAATGCATGTGAGACCAGTCATGCATGAACCACATGGATGGTGCATGTGTTCCAATGCGAGATGGGGAGCAGCATGCAGAATGCACACATGAATGCAGGCCTGTCTCTGTTCTTGGACATGGATGGGGTGTGAGAGATGGGTGGTGCTCTCATGTACATGTATGGTGTGTGTCTGAGTAGCGTGTGTGTGACTTTGAAACGCCATGGATGCATGACACATTTCCGTGATGATGTGTTGATTCACTTATGCAGTCTACTAATCCTTGTATCCACTGTGTCTGTGGTGTACAAGCCCTGATGCATGACCCTCCGGTGATGTGTGTGCATGGGATCAGTATGAGCCATGATGCATGTGAGTTTGAAGCCAACATTTCTGTCAATAGAGGCCCTTGTACATGGATGCTTATTTTGATTGCATGCACCATGCCTGTTTCTGCATGTGTGTTGCCTGCATTGACCCATGTGTTGTGGAGGGACAGGATGGAAGTGACATTTGACAGTGCCACTAATGTGTTATTGCTTCCTGTCTAGGGGACTATTGTACAGTACCCTGATGCTTGTGTTCTATGTCTCCATCTACGCAGTGTCGAGTGAAGAAGAGGGCGGAGACAGCGCTGTGGAGCAAAGCAGCGGGGAAGCCTCCACCAGGTGGCGACGCAAGGCCCTGCCACCCTCCCAGGAATTGCCATCATCTGGGAGCAAGGGGACTGGTGCCGCGTCTGCCACTATGGCTGTAGTGGAAGGGCCGGGTGAGCCCCCAAAGGGACTTGCGATGGCAGAAGACGGTGCAGAGACATCCAGGTTGGTGGTCTCCACAGAGGAGGAGGAGGCCGCTACTGAGCAGCACATGAGCCTGGTGGTGGTAGTACCACTGGTGCAAGTGGTGCAGTCCAGGGCCAGGGGCAGGAAGTAGTACAGGTCGCCACGGAGGGGCCTGTGCATGTCACTGTCCCTGACCCTGTGACTGCACCACCATGCACCAGCAGGGATGCTCCGTCCCAGGTCCGTCCGCAGGTAGGGGGGAGGCCCACGTAATCTGGCACTCCACTACCTGCGGACGAGGAGACCCATGACCGTATGGGTTCCGTCCTGATTGGTGTTGTGTTGCACACGCGTGTCATTCGTGATGACGTGCGTGCTTCCTGGGGGGACCACGCACGCCATAACGAAGATCTGCGTGGCAACGTGGCACAGTTGGGAGGGGCCCTGGTCGGAGGGTTCCTACATGTGTCGAGCACTCTGGCGGCAGTCTCCTCTTCTGTGAAAACTATGCGCCAGTCGTTCTCCCTGCCATCTTCTGGCCCAGATTCCACCAGGGCCCCCTGTGGACCTGGCCCGACCAACGCAGCCAGCTTGGTGGAGCTCCCATCCCTGCCACAGTCGGGAGTCGGAGGTCCAGCAGGGGTGGACACCCCACCAACTGGAGACCAGCAGATGCAGGATGTGCCGGCATCATCAGCCAGGGCACATGGACAGCAGCAGCAGGCTCAAGGTGGGAGCGATGATGCCTCGGGGCCATCAACATCAGAGGGGCAGGCATCGGCCAGAGGGCAGGAGGAACCTGGAATGGGATTGTCTTCCGTGTGGCAGCGGTTGGGCCAGCGGATTGATGCGGAGCGGTGGCGGGCGGAAGAGGCGCGGCTCACTATGGTCAGGGCGGAGTTCTCCATGCGCCGGGCTTTGAGGTGGGCTGAGTGCCTCGAGGCAACTCGCAGGGAGTTGGAACAAGCCATGACTGCATCCCTGCGAGACCTCGGGGCCAGGGCAGTGGCCCGCCTCCGGGACATTGACATGGAGTTCGATGATGCCCTTGCCCGGGACATCACAGAGGTAGCCGTAGGACTTGCCCGCCGCCATTGTATATAGTTAGTTAGTGTTAGGTTTCCTTTCTGTTTTAATTTATTTTGGGGCGCTTGGACAATGCCCCACGTTTTAGTATATAGTTCTTCATTAGGTAGTTTTTTTTTATAGGTTTCATTTCAATGATTGGGCACATGGACCCTGGATTTGTACTTTGTAAATAGTTTGACAATGGATTTGGCTTCTTATTATTATTTTTTTTTCCATGGATCAATGGTTTTTTATTGTTTTTGCACTTTGGATTTGTTTTGCCGGACTGACACTTTGGACACGTGCTTTTGGATTGCTTTGGATTTTGCTATCATGCATTTTTGGTTTATATTTTGGACATGCAGCTTTTCATTATTTATTTCCATTTTTGTGTATTTCATTTCATTCCCTTGCTTTTGTGTTTAATACATTTTTATTTCCTACTTCAATGTGTGGTATTCTCTCTTTGGTTTCTTGCATGTCACAATGTGTGCTGGCAGGTGCCTGTCAAAGCTGGGTGGGTGAGTGGGTGGGGGGACGTGAGTCGGGGCCTGCTGGCAGGTGCCTGTCACTGCTCGGTGGGTGAGTGGGTGGGGGTACATGAGTCGGGGCCTGCTGGCAGGTGCCTGTCACTGCTGGGTGGGTGAGTGGGTGGGGGTACATGAGTCGGGGCCTGCTGGCAGGTGCCTGTCACTGCTGGGTGGGTGAGGGTGCAGGGGGACATGTGTCGGTGCTCACTTGTCCATGGTGACATGTGGGGTGGCTGGGGGGATTGGCCAGGGTGGGTGGGCTGCCTGCGGGGCATGGCCAGGGGTGCAGGGTAATCCCCTGTGTTGTGGGCTGCCTGCAGGGCCTGGGGAGGGGTGAGATGACACACCTGGGAGGACACATACTGCCAATTCGCATTGGGGCACACCAGGAGTACACGTACCCCTAGCGTGGCAGCTAAAATGCATGTAAACCTCCTCGCATACCCCCGAAATACACGTACCCCGCTCCCCAAGGCCTATCGCATGTGATTCTCCCCGCGCACCCCTCGGAATATACGTATCCCGCTCCCCAAGGCCTATCGCATGTGATTCTCCCCGCGCACCCCTCGGAATACACGTACCCCACTAGCCCAAGCCCTATCGCGTGTGTTACTTCATGCGCACCCCCGAAATACATGTACCCCGCTTCCCAAGGCCTATTGCGTGTGATTCTCCATGTGCATCCCTCGGAATACACGTACCCCGCTCCCCAAGGCCTATCGCGTGTGATTCTCCCCACGTACCCCTCGGAATACACGTACCCTGCTCCCCAAGGCCTATCACGTGTGATTCTCCCCGCGCACCCCTCGGAATACACGTACCCCGCTCCCCAAGGCCTATCGCGTGTGATTCTCCCCGTGCACCCCTCGGAATACACATACCCCACTAGCCCAAGCCCTATCACGTGTGTTGCTTCATGCGCACCCCCGAAATACACGTACCCCACTCCCCAAGACCTATCGCGTGTGATTCTCCATGCGTGCCGTTCGGAATACACGTACCCCGCTTGCACAAGGCCTTTCGTGTGTGATTCTCCCCGCGCACCCCTCAGAATACAGGTACCCCTCTAGCCCACGCCCTATCGCGTGTGATACTTCATGCGCACCCCCGAAATACACGTACCCCACTCCCCAAGACCTATCGCGTGCGATTCTCCCCGCGGACCCCTCAGAATACACGTACCCCGCTCGCACAAGGCCTATCGCGTGCGATATTTCACGCACACCCCCGAAATACACGTACCCTGCTCGCCTATCGCGCGTGAAGCTTCCCGCGCACCCCCCAAATGCACTGTCCCGGCCCTGTGAACTGGTGCAGGTTAGCGCGGCCCTTTGCGCTGCATTGGGGATTTCAATGCCGTATCCTTGCGCAAGGGGCTTTCTTGGGGGCGTAACTGGCGCTGCGGAATGTTCTCTGCACCAGCGCTCAAAATGGCTTTGATATTCCATGAATACACTGTGCACCACAATGCTGTTTAGTGCACATGGCTGGCGCACGGTGGCGCACACTAGCTCTCTGCGCTGCTCGCGTGCGCTGCCTCTGCGCTGAAATCTATGAATTACCCTGAAAATGTCCTTTTTAAATTATTTGTCTCTGTCCTTTAGGTTTTTGTTCATTTTCTCTTTTTTGTTTTTCATCTGCACACACGTCGATAGTTTGGTTCAACTCTAAATTGAACCACACTCCCTTTTTGTGTGGGTGTGTACTACTTGTTTAACTTTCACTGGTGGGTATTTGAATCAGCAAGCAATTCAGGACCATTACACAAAACTGGTTCATGGGATTCTGTACTTTTATCATTGCAGGAGCCATTACATAGTCACTTGTTGTCAGAACGCACTAGATCACTCCTGTGACCTTCTGCGCCTTCACTTGGCTACCGTTTTTGGACTGCACAGAGTTTTCCTATTTGCTCAGACAACATTTTGACCTGGGCCTCAAGACTTTGAAATCTGTCCATTTCCCTGGAGTCCTCCCTTTGTGGCCTAGGCCGGATTTGCTTACATTCACCCTGGTTGGACCTATTTTGGTATCTCTCAGGAGATTGATTTCTATTTCAGTTATTTCTGAATTCCTGGTTCATAGAAGGTGGAGAACACGGTGTGACCATCCTTTGGTTGTGGTCGACTGATTAAAATGGCACAGAACATAATTCATATTATGTCTTTCATTTGGAGGGAACTGTCCGCTGTGCTGATTTGCATTTTCAATAAATCTATCCACATACTCTGTTCTGTCTTGATTGCCATACACCATAGTGTTGGGGTCAAACCTGCTCTGTTTCCCCATTGTTTGGAATGGGCCATTAGTTCTTTGTTTTTGATTTTGATTGTTATTCATGCCTGACAAATCGGGCCAGTACCCCACTCTAGGTCTGTCACCCAAATATCTAGGACTAATGTAATCTTCTCTATTGCTTGGGTCATGTCTTTCAAACATAGGTGTTTGGGGTGGAGTTCTCTGTGGTGGCACGTCCTTCTGGTTATGTGTCATATTGTTCCCTGACTGGGTTTGGGCTGATTCAAGTGACATTTTTGCAGATTCTATCTCCATTACCGTTGGTGTAGAGTCTCTATATTTTGATTTTACTTCCTTATTTCTAGACCCCTCTTCACTTTGACAATATATTACCTCATACATTTTAGTCCCCTGTTCTACAATCCACTCTAGTGATTTCTCCCGGTCAAATTCACGAATTAACTGTAATATAATGTTTTTTTGAAGGCCATAAAAGTATGGTTCTTAAATTCTGCAGAATTAGGGCTAAAAGATACATCCAGACAGGAGAATGTTCTTTTTAAATCCTGGAGGAACTGGTGAGGCGACACATTTGGCTTTGCGGTCATTGTATACGCTGCTTTCTTGGTGTCTTGCATTGGCTGGTAAGGTGAGAAATGATGTCTAACCTCTTTTTCAAAGTTTGGCCATGACAGGTTTTCTTTGTTCATTAAGGCCTCTAATAATACTAGCAGAAGCAGAATCAAGTGTCAGCTGAAAGCATTATCTATACTGTTCCCTAGGTATTTGAAGAACTTTAAATATATCATGCACTGTTTCTAAGTGATCTTCTATGCAACAATCACCTCCTTTTTTAAATGGTTTAATCAAGGTTTTGATAGATTTCATTATTTTGATGGGGCTACTTGGCGCAATATATTCGGGAGTGCATTATTCTGTTGCTCATTCCCTTTCTCAGGTGAACAGGGTTGATGGTAACCACTGGTGGGTGAATCAAACCCCCCAAATGGGCTACAATCAGGGGTATCCACAGGTATAGCCATTGGTACATTGTTCCCTCGTGCAGAGCTGGGACTAATCTCAATCCCACTAAATGTGGTGCCTTGTTGTTTTCCCTGATATTTAAAACCAGAAATTTGCTGTTGCAAGTCTTTGCACTTTTTATGAAGTCGGTCTGCCTCTTGACAAAGGTTAGAGTTTTCACTACTAATCTTATTAATCATGGCTTGCATTTCATTTATTTGCATTTGGAACTGATTAAACTCTCTATCCTACTTGTCATTTTCATCTAGCATTTTGGCCATTTCTTGTTCAATAACATGAAATACATTTTCTCTCTCCCTATTATCCTTTTGAAGCGTTTGCCTCTCTAATATGGTATCATCCTTATCTTGCCTAATTCCATCTATGACCCCTTTTAATTGTATCAGTTCATCTTTGCTCTCCTCAAATTGCCTTTTCTTCTGAGACAGCTATTTGTTCAACTCACTGAATTTCGACTGCAACCATGTGTTAGCCTGCTCTAATTCCAAGTATCGACACTTTACATGCTCACTTGCCTCATCCAAACTGATCTGTAACTTATTAATGACTTCAACATGAGTCTCCTCTAGTCTTAAAGACCGATTTCAGAGAAACCAAAGCTTCGCACATGGCCTTATTATGCAATCTTTTTCTGCATTTTTGTCTGAAGCCCTAAAAGGTCTTAATAGGCAGACCTGGACAATGCTGCCTTCTTCAGAAATGTCATGTAATGACTCCTTTTGCACCTTCCCACATACGCAATCTCGCCATAAGACTCCATTTTCTGACGACCTCACCCCATGGGCAAATAACTTTGCCTCTAGGTAGTTCACCAGCTCAGAAAAATGTGCTTCAATTTGGGACATAATGACACTATGCGTAGCGCCACACTAGCATCACAGAATCAGTTCCCTTATGGATCAACAGCCTCTTTTATCGCTTGCCAGGTCATTGGTTGGATTTTGTGTCCCACAGAAGTAGGCTGTGCAATTACCGCATTGGGTAAGGAAGATGAGGTAGAACAAGACAGCCTACTACTTCCTAAGAAAGGAACAGTCTTTCTGAGAGCATTGCGATGGTTGGATTTGGTGTGGCACTGCATGGAGGTGGTCCATAGGAGTACTGCCCAGGTTGTCCATGACTGAGTACAGCGTTGCACTCAGTGCAGTTTACTTTGGTAGCTTTAGCCTTTGGTGCATTTCCAACAGTGATAAAGAACTGCCACCCGTATGATTCTCTCTGGGCGTTACAGGTAGGCACTTCTTCTACCTCATCTTCCTGCTCTTATTGATTGTCTTTTGAAGTATTGCGCTTCTTTCGTTGTGTAGGTCCTCCAGCTGGTGTTGGTGGCTCTTGTGAAGGAGGGATGGCAATAGCTGATGCCATTTTGAGGTAAATAGCAGTTTTGCTAATATTCTTCCAAGTATGTGATGTGTGATACATTGTTAATGGTTAATGAGTAAGAATAGTTGTAGTAGCTGTGCAAGGGTACATTTTGAGCTTCAATGTTTCTAGACCCGCAGAAAATGCAGTTCCAAACTGTTCCCGAAGCACGAACCCATTCACGAAGTGTGGACGCATTTTTGAACATGTCATAATGCCACGCGTGAGCGCATGGTCATGTGACAATGTCCAAACAGTCTGCGATGACGTCAGACATTCACGAATGTTGGCGAACACAAAAACACTGGCAAAAGTTGTAAAAAGAGTATATAAGTGTTACAAAAATTATGCTAGAAGCTGGGGAATGGCAGATTTTTAATGTGAAACGTTCTAAATTGGACACAAATTTTGCTATATTGGGGTACGTATGATATTAGTAAGTTATAGCAAATTAGGGTGCACTGGTAAAATCCCATGAAATTCACTGAAAAAACTTTGTTAAAGGGATGTTATTGTTAAGTTGCACTAATAAAAACCTGAAAAACCTGTGAAATTCAATGAAAAAACGTTGTTAAAGGGGCATTATGTATTTATTTATTTTATTTGTATTTGGTTTCTCACATTTAAACATTTACAAAATTGTTACTATGGTTAATTTATACAAAACATAACAAAGAAGCAATAACATAATCTAAAGGCTCTAAAAACCCACATCCTTTTCAATCTCAAGCTTAAAACGTGTTGATCTTTTCATAAAAATAACATTAAATCATTTTGGATTTGGCTCCCTATCCACATGCCTTAGATTCTTGACATTTCGCTAATAATTACATCACAGTATACATTTCATTCTCTTATTGTATCATGCAGCTAACATTTTCTTTCTGCAATTTTAGCACCACATTTCTTCAACATAGCATCATATTTTCAATAGTAATTATCGATCTTTGTCATTTAAGTGCCTTCTCCATCACACTTCAATAAGTCACTCATATTCTCATTTATTTTGTCACAATCTTTCATATTCCGCCATCTTTACACCAAGCTTCTCATCGATTACATAGAGCAATTCTACCAGTTCTAAATTAAGACTCCTACAATGTCCCCACATACATCGTTTCCACATTGACTCTCATGTGAAGGGTACTTTATTACTGAGATAATGCCACAATATCTTTTCTCTTTACTTAACAAAGTGAGGAAAGTATCAAACCAGATGCTTCAATGATTCTTCCGTGTTACATGTGTTGTTAAATCGACAAACACCCTTTGAGTCAATGCCACCCAAGCCTTTCCAATATTTGATCTTATCTAGTGTGGCTAGTTGGTTCAATTTAAAATGCATATACATTCTCCTGGCATTTGGGCATGGGAATTGAATTAGATACATCGATCTGTCCCCCCATTTCCGTCGGTTATCACTGTATTCTGTGAAGGACTAATAAGCATGGGCGTAATTTTAGGGGAGCACAGGGGTGTTTGTCCCCCTCCAACTTTCATGGCACACCATTTTGTCCCCATTCATTTGGCTGAGGCACCTTTTCTTCAGATGTCATGTCCCACCCAACATTTTCAGCAAAGTTACTCCACTGCTGATAAGTCCCTATTTGATCTGATTGTATACACCAATAGTATCATTCTTGGATTTTTTTTTTCAAAGGGACTTTATGGTTAAGTTGCACTAATAAAAAAGCTATGAAATTCAATGAAAACACTTTGTTGAAGGCATGGTATGGTTACAAGTAAAACCAAATAAAACCAAAATACCCCAGAAATTCACCAGCTATGGCTAAGCGACCATAACTGGCACCACCATTGTGCACTGCTAGGATAAACACGCAGTACATCAACAGTGACAGCACAGATGTACTAGGTGTTTGTCTTAGCAGTGCACGGTAGTGGCACGAGTTATGGTTGCATAGCTTACCACAAGTGGCGAACTTCTGGGTTTTTTGGTTTTACTTGTAACCATAACATCCCTTTAACAAAGTTTTTTCATTGAGTGTGCATATATTCAAGGAAAAAATGTTAGTTGCATGGACGTTAAGGTGAGAACTTAATGCAACAAAACCTATGAAAATGTGTTAAAGCCACCTTAACTTGCACCCCCTGTTGCAAAGCCTATGACCACA
Organism: Ambystoma mexicanum; assembly: GCF_040938575.1. Taxonomy (NCBI): domain Eukaryota; kingdom Metazoa; phylum Chordata; class Amphibia; order Caudata; family Ambystomatidae; genus Ambystoma; species Ambystoma mexicanum. The sequence goes on along the minus strand of NC_090937.1, from coordinate 786,848,865 downwards.
ATGATGACTTCACAGATCACATCACTGATGACATCACTAATTACATTACACAGGAACACAGCATTAAGAATGACCTTCAGCTATGGTCAGTTTGCATGATAAAATATATTTTTACACATTAATGGGTAATAATCATGGCCTTCAGTTATGGACACTGGCCACAGTCTTCACCTATGTGCTATATATTTTTTAAAACACTAACAGGCCACCAACCATAGACCTTGGCCTTCACCAGTGGCAACAGCTATCAGCTGTATCCATTGTTTATTATATACACTAATCATCTACTCGCCATGGGCTTTAGCACAATACTGGCCAGTGGCCACAATCTTTGGCTGTGCCCACTATATTGTAATATATAAATGGGCCACTAGCCATGGCCTTTGCCCATGAGCAGTTTCTACATCTTTTGGCCATGTCCACTGAATATTTTAAAATACTAACATGCCATAAGCTATGGACTTCGGCCGTGCCCACTGTGTATTATGCAACACTAACCAGCCCGTATATATGGTCTTTGGCCGTCCCCACTGTATTTTATATGCACACACCAGCCACTAGTCATATTCTTCAACACAATACTAGCCAGTGACCATGGCCTGTGGCCATGCTGACTGTATATTCGAACATATTAATGGGCACTAGCTGTGGCTTTTAGCTATGTCCACTGACATCAGCTTTCAATTTTGCCCACTGTATATTTTAAAACAGTGATGGGCCACTAGGCATGGCTTTTAACCATGCACGTTGGTATTTTGCAACACTAACTGACCACTAGCTTTGGTGTTAGGTGATGGCCAGTGACCACAGCCTTCGTCATGGCCAAGTCCATGGTCTAAAGAGTTATTAAGAAAATGAAAATTTACATGAGCTAACTTATTAATCTTGTGATATCTAATGCAATTATTGATGTAATCTGTTATATGCAATGTATTTAATGTCGTCACCAGTGATGCAATTTGTGATCTCACCATTGTGGTCATAGGCTGTGCACCAGGGGGCACAAAGTTAAAGTGTCTTTAGCTGAATTTCGGGGGTTTTGTTGTGTTAAGTTCTCACCTTTATGCCCATGCAACACAATTTTTTCCTTGAATTTCAAGTTTTTCTTTACAATGTATTGCTCCCATTAACGTCCGTGTAAATAAAGTTTCTTCCTTGAATTTCAAGTTTTTTTTTATCCCATAGAATATTTCCACACATGGCCAATGGCCACAGCCTATGGTTATGCCCACTGTATATTTTAGAACACTTTCAGAGCACTAACCATGGCCTTCAGCCATGGCCAGTGGTCAAAGCCCATTTTAAAACACTACCAGACCACTAGCCACTAGCCATGTGGTGCACCCAGGGGGCCGGGGGGCATATCTGTAATTTTCAATTCCACTCTTCATTTTTCTCGACTACCATTAGTCCATGACATAACAATGGAGGCTATTCTTGTACGTTTGGTGGCCTCTGCTTCACACTCCATCCATGTTCTTATTATTTATTGACATCTGGGCTTGCACACTGAGTTTTTGCACCCTTTTCTGGAGGGTGTTGCCTCGCTCCAGTTCAAATACAGTAATTTTATAGTCACAGGGGATCTAAACATCAGGTTTAACCCTCCACTTGCTACTTTGTTACATTCTTTGATATTCTCTTGGATTTTGGCCTTACTCGACCGGTTGTTGAACCCACATACCAGCAAGGAGACATTTTTGATCTGCTCTTTTCTTCTGATCCTCTTATTTCAGTGCTTCCTGTTCGGCAGGTGCCCTGGTCTGACCACTATCTTGTCTCTTTTTTAATAGCTTGTGCTTCTGGTCTAGACACCTCTCACCTGACCATGCCACTTACGAGGAACTGGAGGTTGGTTGACCCAGCCCTCTTGACATCTGTTGTTAAATATAATTGCCCCGCTGATGTCACCATTGATTTTGGGGTCCTATAGCATGCTTTATTAGTGGCGGCTAATAAGCTGCCACGACTTAAGTTTTCCCAAGTGCGTCAACACCTTCCTAAGCCCTGGTTCTCAGAAATACTTAGACTTGCAAGATCAGAACTTCGGCAAGCTGAACAGAAATGGCATTTATCCTCTAATACTAGTGATAAACTTATTTATACCAATCTATCTAGGAAATATCATATACAAATTCGACAAGCTAAACAGAATGACTTCACCCACAAGGTTACGATGGCCCTTAACTGCTCGAAGGAGCTTTTTTCCATGGTCAAATCCTTCTCCTCCATGGCTCGCTTTCTATCCACCATAGCTCCTTCCCATCTATGCTCTCATGCTATAGGCACATTTTTTCTGCACTAAGATTGAGGGTATCCGTCATCGCATTTTGCTTGAACAGACAATTCCTGTGCAATCTGCTAGCCAATTGAGCCAACCTGCCACTCCCAGCTGGTCTGACTATCCCATCTTTTCTGATGACATAGACCTCTTTGCCACTGAAAAACATAAATCATCAGCTCCCGCTGACCCAGTGCCACTCAAGGTCCTCAAGGACTGTTTGTCAGAGCAATGCATCTTTTTACTCAGGCGGTCAACTCTTCTTGCCAATCCAGCTGTATTCCTGAGATGCTCATGCAGGCCATTGTGATCCCTTTGACAAAAAAGCCATCACTGGATGTAACTGACTTATCCAATTACCACCCTATTACTTTAATTCTGTTTTTTTTATGACACTTCGTGAAGCTTTGTTGTCTCCTCTTCTTTCCTCTTTTCTGGAGTCTTCTTCTCTGCTGCATCCCTTCCAGTCAGGTTTTAGGAATTGCAGGGGCTCCAAAAGCTTTTTGGTTTTGTTAGTGGAGGATCTAGCAAGGCTGGTCGATGGAGGCGGTATCAGGGCCCTGATATTGTTAAATCTGTCAACTGCCTTTGACACTGTGGAAGACTCTATTCTCCTTGACTGCCTTGCTTCTGCTGTCTTATCCAGTAATGTGCTAGCCTGGTTTAGCTCCTTTTTGACGTGCAGGGGCCAATCATTGCCTCTGCCCCCTTTTCTGTCTTTCTGCTGTCTCTTTTTCTTGTGGTGTTCCTCAGGGATCGGCCTTGTCCCCTATGTTATTCACCATCTATGTTTGGCCCCTTGTTGAGCTCATCCTTTCTCATGGCTTCAGGCGCTACTCAAACGCAGATGATACACAGATTCTGGTGCAGTAAGATCTCGACCAGGACTGAGGTGTTGGCTCATCTGTGTGGCTGCCCCGCTGCTGTGAGAGATTGGATGAGCGGCAACTGGCTGAAACTTAATGGTGATAAGACAAAGGAACTGGTGGTGGGTGCTTCTTCTCCTATCTTGGTCTCTGAGTTTTGATCTTCTTCTTTCTGCTCTTGTTTACTAGGTTCTCCCCCTGTTTCAGTGACAGTTGTTAAAAATCTGGGGGGGTATTTATCCTCCTCCCTCTCCATGGTTCCGCAGGTTAGTGCAGTGTGCAAATCTGGACACTTCGTACTGAACGTGCTCCGTAGAGGTTTGCTGTTTTTACCCACCCACCTTCACCCTGTAGTTGTCTCTTCTCTTGTAAACAGTTGGCTTAACTACTGCAATGCTCTGTATCTAGCCCAACCTAAAGGCCTCATTCATTGTCTTTAGTTACTTCAGAACCTGGCTGCTTGGGTAGCTATGGCTACATCAGGCCAGTTTTTAGATCACTCCACTGGCTATCTGTAGAGAAGAGAAAATCTTATAAATTCCTTTGCATTCTCCATCAGACCTATTATAAGATTGGGACTGTCTTTCTAAAAGATAAGTTCATGCCTTATGTCCCCGGTAGGGCTCCCCGATCAGGGAATTAATGCTTGGTCACAGTTCCCAAATGTTGTCGTAGCAGGGTTGGCGCTAGGGCCTTCTCTGTGGTGGCTGGAAAACTGTGGAACTCCCTTCCAGCTATCTTGAGGTGAATTAGTGGCCTTTTCTAAACTCCATCGGCTGTTGAATTGTTATGCTGCATCCTTGCACCAAGATGCCACGGGCGAACGTGTACACTACAAATATGTATAACATAACATGAACATGACCTTTGGCCATGGCTGTTGGTCAGATCACTCTATATTTAAAAAATAAACGTGCAATCCATCACTCAAAGATGTTCATCAATCCCAAACTGATTTTTACCTGTTTTGACACTGGTATTGGGATGTATACAATTTTGCAGGCTTTGAGAACTCACAATGTCATTACACAGTGCGCAGTCAGATCAAATTATTTGCTGAGGATCAAACATTTTGGTTAAGCAGCGTGATACAAGCCCTCGTTTTATGGATGGTCTCTTGGTGACTGTTGTGATACATCGCACAACCCAACTAACCACATTTAAGGAAAGCACAGAAAAGGGAAAAAATGACCAGCCGCAAGAATAACATATGCCCAAGTACTTTTGCCCACATAGTGAAAATCAAAAGCTGGCACCCATGAATATACGCACAGTAAATGAACATATATCTTAAAGTGAAATGTACAAATGAAGTTCAATTGACCTACTCCTTAGAAGAAACTGCACAAGACAAAATAGCCTGGACTTTAAAAAAAATGTATGAACAGCAGAAAAATAACCTGAGAGAGGAAATCGTCCAATAAATATGCCGGCAAAGTATAAAAGGTGCTCACCTTTTAAACTCAGCAATCTGTCGTGATATATTCCCTGGAAAACAAAATCCCAATATGAAACAAGTACTTTTGGTCTTGCGGGTAAGCGTCTGCACTGGGAACATGATGCCCTGAGTAAAATCCTGCAAGCCAAATACTTGAGCAAATTTGCCAACCTCAAAATAACTAAAGGGTTTCTTCGGCCCTCTGAAAAAAAGTCACGCTGTCCACCTACGTGTCCTTTACTTGTGCCCTGAAAAGCAGCCACGATCGGGGGAAAATAACTGCATCAGTGTGCAAGATTGCAACTCTCTTGCCACATTGTAGGCAAATAATCATGACTTACTTACCCTCTAATCATGTCCCCTCCTCACCCCCATGTCTGGCTTTCAACAATACTCTGTTTTATAAAGATAACTTTGAAAGTACATATACCAAAGTGTCACTCAAATACATCCTTGTAGAAATATGTTAGGCATAAAGTGTCCAATTGTGGCATTATTCCCCCCATCTTGACTATTAGACTACAAATCCCAGAATGCAATTCAGCAAAACGCAAAGAAATGGTCTTTGAGTTCAAAACTTCCAAGGACTGACAGTAGTACGGTTTAGAAAATAATACTGTGAATACTGTGTGTTATGAGATATTCAAAACTAAGAAGACACACAGCATTCAGGAGTGTGGACTCTCTCCCATCCATGCAGTAACCGGGACCAACCCTGTTTAGTTTCAAAGCAATGAAGGATCCAGCCCCGTTAGGTCCTGTAACTTTAGGTGGTCTTTTAAGGTGGCCTAATTTATTAGGCAGCATGGCCCTAGGAGGCTGACCCTGTCCTCGCCTTGAAACTAAGCAGGGTTGGTCCCAGTTTCTGCATGGATGTGACACCCTACACCCTCAATATCTGTAAATATATGTTTTTTTTTACTATTGACTGGGGCTCTACAAATACCAGAATCCAATTCAGCAAAATGCAAAATAAATATGTCTGTGTGCAAAATGTTCTAGACCTGACAGTAGCCTGGTTTTAAAAACAAAATTCAGATGCCCATTCGGTCACCCATCCATGTAGTAACCAGGACTGACCCAGCTTACCTTCAAAGTGGGACTGACCCTGCTTAGCTTTAAAGCAAGGAAAGGCCCGGCTTGCTTCTCTAAGTGGTGTTATAACCGTGGCTCATTTCTCAGGCAACATTGCCTGAGGGGGCTGGCCCAATCCTCCCTTTGAAGCTAAGCAGGTTTTGTCCTGGTTACTGCATGGTTGGGAGACTTGGATTTTTCACCCCCAACATAATTATAGTGTAAAAATATATTTCAAACAAAACTCTAATCGCGGATACAGAACTACACATACGTTCAGCGATCTGTAGTCCTTTATAGCCTAGAATATCATAAAAATGCTAAAAAGAAAAAAAATGCTTCTCTGTCTCACCAACTGACCCCCTCATCTATGCTAGCTCAACCCACTCCCAGATGGCATCCACACCTCCCCGGCCCTCTCTTTTTCCCCACAAAACATGTTGTTTCTGTGGTGCAGTTTGCTTTGAGATGTACAGCCGAGGCTACAGTAAGTTTATGTGTTGCAAACTTAGTCCCTAGACCCCATCCAACTCCTAAATTCCACTTGGTGCCCTCTAGCCACCCCTACCACTTCTAGCCTGATGTAATTTGCATGTTATTGACCTGCAAATGACTGTTTTCCTATGTTTGATTCTCAATTATCCTCGGCTATAGCCTCGGCTATATCTCGCAATGAGGGAAAACCAAGATGGCGGCTGTTTCATTACTAAAAACACTGCATTTTGGCAATTTACCCAAGTTATAGTGGTATGGTTACTAGGTGTGTGATTTCATGCATGTGTGAGTTCTGTGATGACACTTCGTGTGGAATGCTGGTGTAAATTGAGTGTATGCATTCTAAGGTGGACAGTTACTGAGGACTAGGAGAGAGTCAAGACCAACCTGTGTGATGGTCTCAGTTACACCTTGTCTACATGTGAACTGTGCACTACTGAAGGAAGCAATAAAGAAGACATGACTGCAACTTACCTGGTTACTCCAGCCTCTTCTTCTAAGTCAACATTGGCAACGAGTGGAAACAGGCCCTCCTGTGCTGCAGCTGCTGAGGGGGGTGCAGAATGATAAACCACCCCCAAAGGCACTGCCACCCATGGCCCCCAATGTTAGCCATGCTCCTCAGACCACTTTTACCGGCAAGGCAAGAGGGACGTGGTGTGGGGAAGTCAGTGGTTGGCGAACTGCTGTGTGTGTGTGGAGACTTTGAGTGCACATCCGACAGCCTGTCTGCTACAGGCATCCCAGCCAAACCAGAGTCAGCACGGGGAGAGGGGCTGGGGTGAGGTCATTGCATAGTGAACACTCAACAGTTTCAGCACTGACAGAGGGGCTGCAGTAAAATTGTCCCCAGGAAACTGCTTAGCGTGCCGTGGCCCTGATGACCACGGGCTGTAGAGTTGAGTTGCTGCCAACCTTAAATGCTGTATGTGGTAGAGACTTGTTATCGCTGTCTGCGGTTCTGTACTCCGTGGGAGCAATCAAAGAAATTATGACATCTCCCTGTGATGAACTAACAGCAGGGCATGCTGCAGTAACTGCGAACAATTGCAACAGGCATGTGGCAGGGTGTCATGTGGAAGCAGAGAAGTTGCGAAATGGGATGAGCGATGGCCGTGGGGTGCAACCAGTGTCCGATTGCAGAAAGGAAAAGGTGCCAACATTTCACCTGGATGTTTGTGAAGACGCACTACTGCATAAACCAATAAGATCCAATTTGGGTGGGTGTAAAAATGAGTAGCAGGACGCTCTGTAGAAGGGGCTCTGTTCCCTAAAGAGCAAACACGGTGGTGCAGTTAATGTGTTTCCTGACATCTGCGGATTAGCGGCATCCTCTGATATGTGTGAACAATATTGTTTTGGAAAGTTTCAGCAGGGGTCGGATGGATGATGTCTTTCCTGTGTATATCCTGTATCCCTAAGCAAAAGTAGCTTGGATTTATTTTGGCAATTAATGCGACCCTTTTCAATTTCATAGTGTGCTTTTGAGATGGCAATATGGAGTGCATGCTTGAATGTATGTCGCAGTATGTCACAGTATCACAGTATCATCCTGAACATTTCTTTTTTGAGTGACAGGTAATGGACAATAAAAAAAGAAATTCATATAAACAATGGGAAAGAACATTGGACACTAGATCTTAGTCTCCACATGCGCCTCACTCTTTCACTCTTTTTGTTGCTTCCTACTGGTGACTAGATGTATTAGCTGCAGAGCCACAGATGAGTAGAGGAACTGCCCCTGCCTCTCCTTTGGGTTTAAGCTTGTTTGTACCCAGATACCCTGCGCTGGTTTTAGACAGATTTCATATCTACACACTTAGTTCTAGCTCAGTGAGGTTTATTGTCTATTAAAAATGGTCAGCCGACAAGTGTTTCGACTCCTCAGGGTGCTTTTCAAGGCTAAGGTGTGCCATGCCATCTGGAGGGAATGACTACACCGCAGTCAAACTGCTTCACAGCAAACAGCCCTACCGGGACCTATTAAAGTACTTTCAGACCACGATCAAAAGACGTGGCACATAAAAAGAAAACCTTGTCCTTGAATAGCACTCTGAGGGGTCGAAACACTTGTTGGCTGACCACTTTTAGAGCAAAATAAACCTCACTGAACTAAATCTAAGCGTGCAGATATGAAATCTATGCAAACCCAGCACAAGGTATAAGGGTACAAACAAGTTATATACAATGTTCAGATGTGGTTAAGCATGTAATCCTATCAATAGTGATTAATTTGTTGAATTGCTTAATCTGGGGTTTCCAGTGGTTATGATTGAATGTTGTCAGCATGAAAATAACTAAAGTGTCATTTGCTTATGCCATCATCTGGAAATGGGCATGGCTATGAATTTTGATGACATTATGAGAGTTTATTTTTAACTATGGCAAGATGGGAAGTGATTCCCTAAACGAGCTTGGTCATAGGTTTGCAACCTGTGGTATTGTAACTTCATGCTGTGCCTGAGTGGCTTTTTTTGTGTTTCTATCAAAACCTTATTGTCTGTGTGTTATATCTACCTTGCTTGGCTGTGATCCGTGCCTGCATGGCATGTTTGTGTTTGAAACTTTGTATGTTATCAAGGTGTTGCCTGTGTGCTATGTCTACCACGTTTGGGTGTGAGCCGTGCCAGTGTGGTGTTTTTGTGTTTCTATTGGAACTTTGTGTGTTATCAAGGGGTTGCCTGTGTGCTATCTCTTGCTTGTTTGGCTGTGAGCCGTGCCTGCGTGGTGTTTTTTCGTGTTTCTGTTGGAACTTTGTGTGTTATCAAGTTGTTGCCTGTATGCTATAGCTACCTTGTTTGGCTGTGAGCGTGCCTGTGTGGCATCTTTTGGTTTTCATGGTGCAATTTTTGCATTAGGACAAACTAGTTGTAGGCTGGACCTGGCTGTTCACTTGGTATAGGTGTCAGTTGGAGGCACTTTCTGTGTTTCTCCATGTCTCTAGAATGCAGTGATTTTCGAGAGATTCAGCAGCCTGTTAAATGCCTATACTGTTTTTGATTTGGACAAAGAAGAGAGTAGGAACTGGCTGTGCTAATAGTTATTGGTGGCAGTGTAAGGTGTATGTCTATGTTTTCTGGTGCCGCAGTTGGCTGGACTATCCACTAAGCTGTCCATACTTATATTGGGCAGGGATTGGTATCTGCCTACAAGTATGTTGTTGGTTGGAATAAGAAGTTGAGGAACAATGGTTGCATCTGTTGAGCGATTGGTTTGGCACTCATGTTGGATTTGGTGAGTAAAACAATTTCTATACTCTTGTTTTATGAGTTGTCATTTAGGAGTATCGGTGGTGGATGCATTTCGAGGTTATTGGTGAGCATCCGTTAAAACTTTGTTTCTAGTTTTTCTACTGTGCTTTTGGAAGGAGTGAGGTTCTTGAGGTTCTTTAGTTAGTGTCTGGACTCGGTTATGTTCAAGAGTCATGTCAGTATGGTGCAGTTATACTGAGAAGGCATGTGTATGGTGAATGTGATAACTTCAGCGGTGCATTCTCTATTCTTTATTGTAGTATGCATTCTCCATTTTTTATTATAGTATGAATATGTGTCGTGGTTGTGACCATGAGTTCCTAACTGTCATGTATCCAGGGCACTACGTAGTGTGTTGTTATGCAACAATTGCAACACTTCATTCATGCCATACAACCATATAGCAACTTCTTTTATCCTCCACTGGTAGGGTATTTCATGAAGAACATTTAGCACTTGAAGGATTATTTAACATTTGGCTTATACCAGTCATACTGTACACTCATTATGTGACAGAGGATGCCTATCATTACTCAAGTGATGTGGCGTTGGTTCAGCACACATTTCTCCTATTCCCTTTTGTTAGGAATGTTAAGGGGGGTGTGTTGTGGTTACTAGATGTGTGATGTCATGCATGTGTGAGTTCTGTGATGACACTTTGCGTGGAATGCTGGTGTAAGTTGAGTGTATGCATACTAAGGTGTACTGTTACTGAGGACTAGGAGAGAGTCAAGACCAGCCTGGGCGGTGGTGGTTTACCCCCATGCTACACCTTGTCTACATGTGAACTGTGCACTACTGAAGGAGGCAATCAAGAATACATGACTGTTACCTGGTGATTCCAACCTCTTCTTCTAACTCAACATATAGAAATCAATTTTTGAGAAACGGGCACCCCGTTTTTTGTCAAATATTTAAATAACTACTGCATTGAACATGGATCACAAGTTAATTCTTCGTCCCCTAGATGTTTCAGACCTAGTCCAAATCTGTCCAGCGGTTCGGGTGTTGCGTTTTGGCAAAATTGACCTTTTTTGTCTTTGGGAAAATGAATGTGAAGTAGGCCATGACTTTGCAAAAAGAAATATGTTGTCTTCTTAATAACTGTATTTATTTTTTAACAGATCTTTACAAAACTTTGTAGTCTGGGGGGGCTTGCAAGCCCCTAATCACTTTCGACATTTTGATCAGATCTGTTACTTGAATCAAATGTAATTAACAATCGAATTGTAAGTGACTAACCATCCTAATTGTAAGGGCAGACCTTGACAAATAATGGAAACCTTGAACCCCAAAGTCAAAACTAACACTGGTCGCCCTACCTACAAGGCCACCAACCAATATGGAACTCTCACAACATCCTCCACACTACCTCAATAATGGTTTATAGTGCTCAAAGCATTCCTCCCTGCACTTCAGCCCATTATAAACATGACTAAAAGAATCCAAGAACCAGCACTAAATACTTCCTACCCTCTCACACCAACCAATGGATTCTGCTATTTGCCTCCAGGCCTACGCCTAGTAAACCTTGCCCTGTTCACCTAAGGAGCAGTGGTTAAAATCAAGACTCATAAGTGCTCCGGTATCCCAAAAGCCCAAAGATCCAGAACAAACCTCCTAAAAGGGATCCATAAAACTTAACAAAAATCAGCAATAATAATACCCTAAATCAAAAGACTAAACATAAACTCTCGATTGCAAAAGATCTCTGCAGGTCCTCCATACCGAAGGACAGTCACAACATCAACCCTGATAAGGACACTTTGTGTATCACTCCTATCACCAACCTCTGATGTCTGCACAAAACCCGAACCAGAATATACCATACCGGCTCCATGTACATACGCATATCGCTACAGGTATGGAAAAGTCACCAGCAGTACTCAAACTGGCTGACCCTCTAATTAAGGGTGCCTTATTAATGCTAGGTCTCTTTTGGCTCATGCAATGACATTGCAGACCTCATTGTGTCAAATAACGTGGATTTCCTAGCAATCTCAGAATACCTGGCTCCATGCAGCAGCAGGCCCTCTTCTCTCACTGGCAATACCAGACAATTATGCTACTCCCAGACTGGATAGAGAAGCTTCCAGCGGTGGAGCAGTTGCCGTTATTGCTAAAAATCATCTTGGTCTAAGAGAACGCACTAACCAGCAATTCTGCTTGGGTGGACTTCTATGCGTCAAACTACCCCTTACGGCTTCCCACACTCTGACCATACACCTTGTCTGTAGACCACCAGGCCCTATCTCTTCTTTCAAGGAAGATATCACACAGCTCCACACTTGCAATTTTAAACCAGGTTCCCAAGTCCTCATACTAGGCGACCTAAACCTAGGCCTTAACAATGCCAAAGATGACAATGCCCTAACATTAGCTAATACTTTAACTGAACTGGGCTTCACTCACAGAATAACTACCCCTACTCATAGTAAAGGTAGAAATCTGGATTGGTTAGCAGATATCAACAGTGATATTAAGTTTCTTTCTAACACACCTTGAGCTTGATCGGACCACCATGTTATCTCCTTCAGCATCCAGGAAATAGCGCGTCCAGACTCACGCCTGAACCTAGACCCTCCTGCTCTTACGAGAAATAAGTGCAACATTACCATGGAAAGATTACTGCCTCTCCTTCACCCTATCGCCAACCACACCTACTCTACCAAGAAGGACCCATCATCACTGGTTGAGCACTACAACGATACCTTACATCAGGCTATATGTAAAGTAGCCCCGCTGAAAATATGCAAAGCAAAACCACGTGCACAGCTGAACACCTGGTTCACTACCAACCTTAAAAAGTTACATAGCACCAAAAGAACTGCAGAAGGGAATTGGATAAAAATCCCTACTGCCTCTAACAAAGACATCTTCACCAATGCCTCAAACAACTACAAAACTGATATCATGCAAACTAAAAGTATACCTACAATGACAGAATTGCTAATGCTGACTCAGGAATGAAAGAACTGTTTGCTATCCTCCGAGAATTATTGCCACTGCAAGAATCCTGCACCAAAGACTCTACTTGGTGCTCCAGCATACAGAAATCCTTGTTGGACAAAATTGCACTACTACAAGCTAAAATAGAGGGAAAAATTTAACTTGACTTACAAAGCCCTAGTCACAGTGCATAGCGACAATCCACCAAAAGTCTTGGCACCATTTGAGTTTGCCCCATCATGGTTATTGAAGTCAAGAAAATTATCTCTAGCCTCAAACCATCAAGATGTCAAGGTGACTTTTGCCCAGCATCAGCCATAAAAGACGCAGTAGAGGAGCTTGATCCCTTCATCACGTCCTTAATAAACTCATCTTTTGAAACAAGTATCGTCCCAACTAACCTGAAAGATACCCGGATCCTTCCATTACTGAAAAAACCTACCCTAGATCCCAACATCTCAATGAATTATCGAACAATAACCACAGTACCTTTTCTACTGAAAATACTGGAAAGAGCCGCGCACCTGCAAATCCAAAGTCACTTAGAACTGAACAACCTCTTGGGCCTTCGTCCATCAGGGTTCAGACCAGGTCATAGTACTGAATCTGCACTGATTGACCTACAAAGTCAAATGGATGAGCTAAAAGATAATGGTAATTTAGTGTTCCTCCTTCTACGAGACCTATCTGCAGCTTTTGATTTGATCAACCTTTGTAATCATTTGATTACAGCAGCCCACTTCTCCTCTAAGGCTGTTCTATGGATAGAATCCTTGCTCCCTAATAGGACAATGAGGGTATTCGCTCCTACTTCATCTTCTGAACCAGCCCGAGCATCCTGCGGAGTTCCACAGAGTTCTTGCATCTCACTCACATTGTACATTGTTCAACATTTTTACTAAGAGCTGGCAAGCTATTCCTTCCTAACGACAGCTGCTTGATTCTGGCCAGAGCCTTAATACTCTCTAGAATTGACTACTGTAATGCGTTATACAGTGGTGCTAATAAAATCACCATCTGCAGGCTTCAAACACTACAAAATAACACCTTGAGAGCAGCACTTGGCATTAACAAAAGAACTCATATCTCCTCCATTAGACGCCAACATAAATGGCTGTCTACTGGCAACAAAATACAGCTAAAGACACTATCACTGACCCACAAATCTCTAAATAACGCTGCCCTTAGCTACCTTATAGATAAACTTCATAGAAGAATCTCTCTCAGACCAACTAGAGCTGGCAATGTCAATTGCTTGCCAATACCCAGATACAGGCTTACCACAATTGGTGGTAATAGCTTCCCAGTGAAGGCTGCTAAATTGTGGAACCTACTGCCACAATACCTAAGAGCTGACCAACCTTACTTACACTTCAGAAAAAACACTATCAAACATCCTATCTCTACTGACTCCTAGTCTCCTACCCTTTAGGCTGTCTCCTTAGCAGGATCAACCTATTCCTACTCACCCAATACTCTCATTTAACTCTGTGTCACTGCTTTTTATGTTCATGTGTAATCTACTCTATTCTTGAGGTTCAGTGCTATACCCAGTGCAACACTTTGTAACTTGTATATTTGTACATTGCATATTGTTGTAACCACATTAGCCATTATATTGCATATTTTGTATATTGTGTAACCATGTAAGCCTTGCATTTTCTTATTGCTGCGCCCTCCTACCTACGGGTCTGGTGTGCATAAAAAGTGAATAAACAAACAAACAAACTAAGCCGTTCTTCAACCATACGGATGATTTAGGTGTCACCTACACTAACTATGCGGACAACACCCAAATCCTCATCCCTATCACAGGCTCATACGACAAAGACTCAAAAGTACTCAATGAAATATACCATACCATACAAGCTTGGATGGCTATCTATGGCCTCTGTCTTAATGACGATAAGACAGAGATACTCCTAATAAGATCTCAAAATAAACTAAACAAAATAGACAATCAATGCAAATCATTTAACATTGACAGTAGCACTATCAATGTGGCTAAAGAAGTGAAAACCTTAGGTATGTACTTGGACTCGGCCCTCACCATGACAAGACAAGTTAATGCTACAGCAGCAGCCCAACCGCAAAACTAATCAATGCTTGTAGACCTTTTCTTTCATCAGACAACTGTATCACATTGGCCAGAGCACTGATACTGTCAAGGCTCGACTATTGTAATGCCCTGTACCTAGGTACAAGCAGCTGAAATTTTAAAAAAAAGAGCAAGTTCTCCAAAATAATGCCTCAAGCATGGCACTCGACATACCGAGAGCCAACCATGTTACGCCTGCCAGACGAAATGCTCATTGGCTTCCAATCCAATATACAATCGACTTCAAAACTTTATCAATGACACACAAATGTCTAACTAGCACAGTGCTCAAATACCTGGTGAGCAAAGTCATAGGAAATCACACCAACAGACCCACACGATCATCCCAGGCACACCTGTGAAAGATCCCCTGATTTAGACCACAAAAAGCAGCGGGAAAGTGTTTCCCGGTACTAGCCGCTAAACTGTGGAATTCTATGGAAATGTAAAAACCCGTCTCTTTGCTCAAGAGCATTAAATTGATGTCCTCCTTCCTGAACATGTCATCCAATGTAATGTAGTTCAATGCAATGTTTAGAAAGGTCATTGTACTATGTAGTGAAATGTCATGTCTAGAAATATCAACTGAATCTAAAGTCATCCAAATCAAATGCTCCCAGATACCTATGGATTAGGTCCGCTATACAAATGAACAAATAAATAAGTAAATAAATAAATAAATAAAGTGGTTCCTATGGGATTCTGACTTGCCTTAACTATAGGGTGGGTCTTGCTGCCCTATTATATTTATTTATTATAGGATGGTGGTCACCAACCTATAGTTAATGTGAGTTGAACTCCCATTTAAAACACGAAAAAATTAATTGCATATAACTTTTGACTTGTGTGACAAATTTGGGTAACATTTTGAAGACTGATAGGTGCTCCCAGGCCCCACCAGACTGCATATCTTGGGAAAGATTTGGTATAAAAAAGCATTCAGGGAAAAAACTAAGAACGCAGTTTTGGCCCACTCCCCATTCATTTTTCCATAGACAGAAATGGTGATGTTTTGCTGGAGCGAACAGCAGAAACTGCTGGACAGACTTGGACCAGGTGCAAAACAACTTGGGCATGAAGTGTTGACTCGCAACCCTTTTGTGGTTTAGGGTTACTCCATTTGGTATTTTGTATTGTATTTGACGGAAAGGGAGGGTTCCACTTCTTTCCAAAATTGATAGCTGTATCTTGGGTAAATTACCAAGAAACCAGGTGTTTATAAATGAAAGAGCCGCCATCGTTTCTTTTCTCAATGTGAGACGTAGCCATGCTATAGCCGAGGTTATCAGAAAATGAAACACAGGAAAAAGATGTTTTAAGGTAAAAAAACATTCACATGCCATCATGTTAGAGCTGGGGGGGGGCACGAGTACACTAAGTGAAATTTGGGAGTTGGAGGAGTTCTAAGGACTGAGTTTGCAAAACAAAGCTTTTCAGTAACCTTGTTAGCAGAAAGAATAGCCACGGCTACCCGACATCTCAGCTGAAGCTGCTTCACAGAAACAACAAGCGTTTTAGGTGGAATGGGAGAGGGCAGTGGAGGTAAGGAGGCCATTAGGGGAGTGGTGGGAGTTGGAATAGATGTGGGGGGCACTTGGTGAGGGCCTGAAAGAACAGGGCATTATTTTTTTTCCCATTGTTTTTCCCACTTGCTGTGCCTTTAACAAACAGAAACAAGTGGGCTCCTTGGTTGTTCTCACAAGAATGGGTATAGAGCATCGTGCCGTCTGCAGCCTGCGGTATACTCGAGGATAGCCGGCATTATGACCGAAACTGCATCAAAGAAAGGACCAGTGCTATAGGTTAAATGGGACAGGGCAGGGGAGGTAAGTGGAGGTAAGGAGGCCATTAAGGGTGTGGGGGGAGCTGGCATAGATATTGGAGGCACTTAATGAGGGCTGGAAAGCATTTTTTTGCAACATTTGTTCCAATAGCTGTAGCTATGAGAAACAGAAAAAACTATTTAATTGGGTGTTAATATACCAGCGTGTATGCAGCATGCCACTAGTCATATGTAGCCACGTTAATGCATGACATCAGTTGATTGGCTGCTACTGAACACGCAGATATGTAAGGTATTAAACTTTACATTTCTGTGCAATAATCATATTATTCTTTGGATGTTAGACCACACAATTTCACATGTATTTCTGATTCCATGCCCTCATCTCTACCCATGTCTAATTTGAACTTTTAAACATGGGCAATGTGTGTTTTTGAGCAAGTAAAACATGTACATGTATTCGCGGCTTGAATTATAGCCACGGGTGGAAAAGTCATGGTTATAAAAAGATGATTAAAAAAATGAAAATTTTGTACGTGTTTTGGTGTTTGCAATTGGTTAGTGTTACTGTTGCAATTGTGGACTTGAGTGTAATAGGTTACAGTGAAAATGTATTGCCATTTTAGTAGTTTGCTTAATACAGTCCTCTTTTTGTGCACTGATTTTGGAAAGCATAATAGGCACCATTAGGAAGACCTTTGTCATTCTGAATGCAGGAATCAAACGGTGCACATGCTGAGTGTGTGGCTGATGTGAAAGTAAGTGTCAGTAAATATTCACATATTTAAAAGTGTGTTTGCAGTGTAGTGTGTGTCACCTATTTTAAGTAACTGTTATATGCTGTGCTACATGGTCTTTTTTTAAGGGATACCTTTTAAGATAGGAAATGTCAGTTAATATGTATAGGTTTATTTGCAGTGGGACTTGTGGGAGTGCATTTGAGGTGTGATTCAGAGCTTGTTCTGTCTTAAACTATTGTTCAGCCTCTTACAGATTTCTATTTGGAGATTCAAGAAGATGTGGACAAATTCCTGCCTTGTGGTCCACAGGAAATATATTGGTTTGGTGCACTGATCCATATAGAATGTTTGTCTTGTGAAGGGTTGGAGGTTGATCTGAGGTTAATTGTTTACTTGCTTGCACCTGTCCTAAACCTTCTCTTCAATAAAATCGTACCCGCCACCGTGATCCAATTCTGACATTTGCACCACAAAATGTTGCAAAGCTTCAGATCTGGTTTGGGCAGCAGTAGTGGGGGTTGGGTGCTGGTGAATGCTGTGGTAGGGATTGTGGCCTCGCCCTGTTGCCTCCCTACCTCACCCTCCCATAAATCTACCGATCCTCTGCCCCACTTCCTCCCTCCATCCCTAATTACCTGCAGGACTGGAGATCTATGCTCTTGTCCCAGCACTACTCCAGTCTCACGCTCACCATCATATACATGGAAAAGGGACTTCCCTTTTCCATATGGATTCAGCCCTCAGGAGATTGGCTGCGCAAGCAGCACACATTTCTCAGGGGGAGCCATTCTCACTTGGGATAAACCCAAGGGTGTGAATGGCTTTCACCCCATTGGTGATGTGCTGACATGGTTGGTAACAGTCCACAGACACCACTGGGGCCATCGCCCAGGTCTGGCGGGCCCTTTCCGGCCATGTCAGACACTGCCGTGAGGGTGAAAGCTACAATCATGAGTAGAAAAATGATGTTTTAGAAATACTTACTGTATATAGTGCTGATGTTATTTTAGGAAATATCATACAATGAAGTCATTAGTTTTAATTGTATTGTTTTAGATTATTAGTATTTCATAAATAGAAAACAGTTTTGATGTAAAAGTAACATGTACGCATAGAATTTAGTTTAGAGAAGTACAAAATGTACAAAACTACAAAGAGAAGTACTAAATGATTAAGGATCACAACCTTAATGGAATGAGTACTCGGAATACATTCAGTAATCATACAATAATATGACGTTATATGTCTATTATGAAATATATTGCATTGTATTTCACAGATGTTATGGTGACAAAGCAGACAAAATGATGCACCCATTAAAGAAATTAGGTAAGTAATTTTGAAAAACACATATATCTATTCATATTGTTTTGAAGTCTTTTTTTGCTTTAAAGTAAATAAATTATAATATGTTTTAAGAATTGTGTTAATAATATTAACAAAGACAATTTTGATAGTATGCTAAAAAAAATTACATTCAAGGAAAAACTTTCATTTCAGGGACGTTGTGGTGTGCAACACATTGTAAAATAAACCTTTGAAAATCAAGGAAAAATCTTTAGTTGCTGAGACACTAAGGTGAGAATGTAATGCAACAAAACCCCTGAAATTCTCCTAAAGCCACCTTATCTGTGCACCCCTATTGTGTAGCCTATGACCACAATGATGATATCACAGATGATATCACTGATGATATTGCTAATTACATAACAACAGTAACTGACACTAAGGTTGACCTTCAGCCATGGTTAGTGGGCATGGCCAAATATATTTTAACACATTAATCGGCCACAAGTTTTGGCTTTTGGCCATGGCCACCACTGTATATTTTTAAAACACTAACAGGCCACCAACAATAGTCTGTGGCCTTTTCCAGGGGCTAAGGCCTTTGGCCGTGTCCATTTTATATTATACACACTAACCAGCCACTAACCACAGCCTTCGGCCACTAGCCATGGCATTTGACCATGGCCAGTAGCTCCAGCCTTTGTCCGTGCCATCTGTATATTTTAAAAAGTTAACGGGCCACTCACCATAGCCTTACAACACTAACCAGTCACTATCGATGGCCTTTGACCATGGCCAGTGTATATTCTAGCATCTTTATGGGCCACTAGGCATGGATACTAGGCCAGCCTCCTCCTGCTTCTAAGCACTGGAACAGGAACGGAATCCATGTTGCAATGCATCCTCTTGCTTCCAAAGCAAGTGTGTTGCTCCTGAGCTATTCTTCCAAAAATATATTTTTTTGCTTGAGGATGCAACAGATGATTTATTTCAAAGGCGGAGGGCAACTTCATGTACATTAAATATCTCACCTTGTGTCTATCTACAGTGTGCCTGTGATGCAGTTCTGGGTCAGGTCACACAGTGCCCAGGCAGGATTGCTGGCAGAAGCCACTGGGGCACACCCCTCTCATCACAGGCCGAGTGGATCACTGGATGTGCAAAGCAGACAACGAGAAACACTGATGAGATGTGCGATCATGCTGTGCTGTCACAGAGCACTGCAGGCTGATCTTACCTATTCCCAACTAGCCCCCATACCATTCCTGTTGCTACAGACCTGGGTATTAACTGCACAGACAGTACCACCTCTGAACCCAACCGTTCAGGCATTCTTCACTAATGGGCTGCCGACTTGTTAGAGGTGGTGGCTTCATGGTTTTTCCTGCATCCCTGTTATTGCTCCAGCTGTTGAGATCGAGATTGCAGGTGAAAAAAGCGATGGCACATTTAGCTGCACTTACAACTGCCATTTTTAGGTGCAACACAGATATCTGCTCTTGGCACTACCTCCTTGTCCAGTGGCCCTGTGGTAGCAAGGACAGGTATAGGGGGACCTAGCAGGAGCCTCAAAATGAACTCCCTCGATTTTACATATTCTGTCCACGCTTCTTTGACATATCCTGTATTTTTCTTTGCACCTAACTTATTTTCGCTATGGCCACCAGACCACTCATATGTTGATTGGCTGTTTACGGCATGACCGGGCAGAATGTTGTTAACCCTGTGGTGCCTGGTTTCAGTAGAGCTCGGTCATGTTTTGGGAAAAAATGTTGATGTTCCAATCATTAGGGCTGAAGTGAGGCTTTAACCACTCTTCCCTAAAACATACATTTCTATGAGGATTGAGGTAAGAAAAATACAGGATTCTAAAATTTTTAACTCGTTGATCTGGCTCAATTTCAGGTGATTTCAATTGTGCACGTTTGTTTGCCTATGACTCTCAATGGTTAAAGGCCATTCCAAATGAGAGCAGCGTTTCAAGTTTTAGATACAACACATGACAAGTAGAAATTAGTAAATCACAAAAAAACATGCAAGTAGGGGTCAAGGTATGCCAGATTATTGGATATAATTTATGAAGCAGAAAAACAGTACATATAATTGGTCCACTATAGCGCCTATAAATAGATTAATATGCAAAATGTCCATGATGTTTGAAAAAATGCAGCACGGAATGCCATATGGTTCAAGCATGGTTCCAAGAAACGTAACAAATGAAAGCAAGCAGATGCGATACCAAATACATAACAGAAAGCAAGTGGAACACCAAATCCATTGGAAAGAAAAGATAAAGGCTTCCATAAAGCCATGCATCAAACTCATGGATGAGCTTGTCATCGCTGCGGCAGAGAGCTGGCGTACGTTATACTAACATTTCACACATCTATTGATTTTTCTTTTTCGATTGCAATGCCATTCTAAAAACACTCTTTTTTCCGCTCGGTTCTGCTGTAGAAGTCTACTCCTGCATTACTGAGAGAGCTGCATCAGTGAACAGATTACTGTTAACAGCAACATCTGCACAACATAGTACTGCTCTCGCTCAGCATTTAGGACAGAATGTAGGTTTGTACTGAGATGTACATTATTTACATTTCATATTTCAGGAAGTAGTAACAGCTGTAAGTCTTAGGTTCTTTCTACTTAGAATTTCCTCTCACTGGCGTGCCACTTCTCTTTGCTTGATATATGCAGTAACATGAAATGCATTTGCCAACCTTGAAGAGTATTTTTTGGAGATCTGTCCTAAATCTTCCAAAATCTACACCCATCACCCTAATCAGACGGGAACTGTCTCTGACTTCCTTAGAGGCAATTGTGGAGAGAAAGACATCATGCTCTATAGGAAAATAGTGCATCCATCTAGTCCTGTGATATTCACCATGATACGGAACGGAGATGACAAACGGCCGCTGTACAACGTTGATTCGTTGGGAAAAAGCCTGCAAAGACAAACTAGCGTCGATTGGGAGTTCGACTGAAGAATTAGTCCACAATCCCACTAAGACAAAGAAAAGGATGGACGAGTTCGACTGGATAACTACTTTAGATAAAGCAACAACATACAAGCTCACATCACATCTACCGCTAGTGGCAAGAAAACTAAATGACTTCCAGCCCTTTCCCAAGAAACATCCAAGCAGGCGATTTCATGACATCTTACTTAGAGCAAGGCTGAATCTCTTGCCCTCTAATGAAATCTTAAAAATCAGAGGCCATTCGACAACAAAGAGTTGCAGATTTTGCAGAAACGTCTCCTAGTCGAAACACTACGTCACCTTGTTTTGTTGTGCCAGGGCACAAGTAGTTTTAGAGATCCCTACTTGAAAGAACCTTTGGCTGCATCTAGATTCCATGAGGAAGAACTTTGGTGGACCCGCCTGATTGGTGGGGAAAAGATTTCCTGGACAATTGCAACGGTCCAAATTTTATAACAAATTTTCGACTCAGACAAAATGATTGTTTCTCGGTCTTCATTTCTGCCTATATAGACTAAGAAAAACTCTTTTGTACTACAGTCGTTTTCAGATTGGATCAGTCTTAAAAAACTACAAACAGATTTGACCTTATTTCCATTTGAACTACTTGTAAAAATTACTAGTGTAATTAAATCTCGTAAATAAAAAAATAAAAAAAGAATGTACGTTTGTACTGAGATGTACATTATTTACAGTTCATATTTCAGGAAGTAGTAACAGCGTAAGTCTTAGGTTCTTTCTACTTAGCATTTCCTCTCACTGGCGTGCCACTTCTCTTTGCTTGACATATGCAGGTCCATGGAATGCATTCGCATCCAAACGCCTCTGGTGACATGTAAGGCGCATGTTCTCTTCATGGCTCTTCATGTTCTCGTCACGACTCTCTTCATTTTCACATGAATCACAAAGGCTCCATGTTATAGTGCTTGTATTGGATTACTGTTCTACATTGAAATCTCTCTCGCTCTCAACGCGCAGGGCTTTTTTTTTTAACACATAGGCAATGGACAAGGCAGCATCAGTGGCCTTTTGTGGGGATCCTGGGCAGGAGCAAAGCAAAAGGGCGGAGTAAACGCTGCATACGGGGACACAATCACTACTCCTTCCATCCTCCCCGATCTTATGTATAAACATATTTGGTGCTCCTCAAGCTCCATACACCTTTAAGAACTGATGCTGATGTCTGAGCACCCGTCTGCTGCTTGTGGGGCAAAACAGGTTCTACCCCAATCCATTTCACATAATGAAGCAGTCTGCTTTGTGTACTGTTTGCTAAGTGACATACAAAGAAACAGATTCTGCCCCAAACACAATCCAGTCTTTCATATTGGAAAAGTGGAGCAACGTGTGTTGTTCCTTATTGCTCAAATAGAAGGAAATGAAACATGTTTGGGTGCTCAGCTTTCTTGCCTTGGTTAATGATGATATGTAAAGGGGGTCTCAGAATATTTAGAGCACTGTTTGTTCTATTCTCTAGCTCTCTAGCAGAATACATTGGCACAACTAGTTCACTCCTTCACAAACACCTTCACATAATAAGATTTTGGAAAAACCGGTTTGATCCATTTTGAATGTCTAAGTTAATAAACCAGTGCTACATATATTTGCTACCTTTTAAGCACAGCCGCAAATGCTAGAATGGGCAATGGGCAACATGCACTCAATATTGCATATGTTTCCCAGGGCCATTATGCTCACAATTACGGATGGGGGATTTTCAACTGCCAGGAGTAATATTTTGTATACTTTAAAATGGGCACACAACTATACCTAAGGCTGATTTAGGTACCTCAGTGAGGTTGCTGTGCTATTATATTGATTTTACAAGTGTTTTTTGCAAACTTCAATCACTGGCTTTGATGTCCTTCTATGAGGTCTTTAATGTCATATATCATGTGATATAACATTATGTGTCATCACTGAATGTGCACAATTCATTTTTACTAGGAATTATGAAAAAGGCTTATAACCTCTGTGTTTGCTCTTCTCCCACAATTGATCCCTACACCTCTGATCACTTTCTCATTCTTCACTGTTAGGGAGAATTCTCTGTTTGGGCTGAATTTCCCTACCTAGTGAGTCCCCCAGCAGCTTTGCTGGATTTCTGGGGTTTCTTTTTTTCTCCTGCCAAGAGTGAGACTCTTTTACCCTCACTCTTGGACATGTTGAAGTGTGTTTTCTTGATTAAACCTTGTGCTGAATGGGCTATGGGGTCTTTTACTCCATAGGGCCTCATGTATTTTTGTGATGTGGGTCACACAGCACCCTCTGTGCCGTGACCCAGGGGTGTCCTAGGGACTCCCCAACATAGACTCCATACCCTGGGACTGACTACTGTCTCCCAGGGCATGTAAAGTCACCAAAGACTTTGCTAGTCTTGAATCCTGAACAGAACCAGTACAAACCATCATATTGTGGACGTACTGGCTGGGGCAATTCGATTGCCCCAGGGTCTGTTAGTCGAGGGGGCACGTCTCCGTCCCCCCTGATCGAGTTTTGGCTGGTGGCAGTGGAAACTACTTTTTATATTCGACCGCGAATATTTCCCTATGGGATTTCCCATTGTTTTAGGCTAACACATTTAATTATTTATTTACGGTAGCCTTAAACATACCGCCGGTTTATATATTTATTATTATAACTCCGGTTGGGACTTTTTGCCAAAACTTGATTCTAAAATGGCGTTGGCGTTCGCCTCTGTAACTCTGACCCAAAGTGGAGCCCTTTGTTCCACTTTTGGCGGGCTTCTCCACAGAAGCCCTCCAAAGTGGTGCCACTCTGTCTGGGGTACTTAGGAGGGGTGGAGGGGGATTTAGGCACCCTGGACTGAGTTACCTTGGTAACTCAAGTCGCACTCCGTCCTGATTGGCCCAAGTGGTGAGCCGGCCGGCTCACCACTTAGCATGTTTGAGTGACAGCTAGGCTGGGTGAATGGGGGTTTGCTGCATAAAAGCAGGGCTTTGGGGACTGGAACTTCAGAAGTCGCCACAGGACCAAGAATCCGACGAGGGAAGAGCTGAGCCGACCTGCTTCGACGACACCACCCGGTGGAGCCCTGCTGAACCGTCTCACCACTTTTCCCGACGACCGAGGAGAACTCTTAACGGAGTGGCTCCTTCCCTTGACTGGTGGGGACAACCAGTTTTCACCTTCTTTCCGCTTCTCGAGGTATCTCGTGGCCGCCTTGCCCGTGCCAAGCACCCCGGCAACCGGAATACCACACTTTTACCCCTAACCGCGAAAGTCGGTACAACCCTTTAACCGGAGAACTCCGCGGCTGGTTTCTTCCCGGGCAGTGCAACGACCTTCTTCTTCTGCTCTTCAGCGAGAAATTCTTCTCCCCTGACCGACGTCGAGCCTTGCTGCCACTGCCTGGAACAACTGCCACCGCCGGAGGATCCTTTCCGCTTAAGGTACCGTGTTCCGCCTGGCTTACCTTGCCACCGACTGTACGGGGTAGTTTTAGCCCCCGGCTTTCGAACCTGGGAGTGCCTGGGACACCCTGGCTAAACTTTCTAAGCCACTCTAAAAATCTTTTTAACTCTTTGCAAGACTTTGAATCCCTACTAACAGTGTGATCTTGGGCACATTTTCGCTCCGGCTACTCTAAGAGTGGGCCCTGCCTAGTGACTTTTGCTCACCTGTGACTTTGTACTTCTTTGAGCCTATTGCAAGTGTTCTGGACCTTAGAGTGGTGTGTTTAACCTATTTCTGTTTCTTTTATCCCTTTCTTGAACCTACTAGAGTGTCATCTAACGTTAAGCGCTCACCTCTGTTTTAATTATGTGGTGTTAACTTAGAGTTGTCTAGATAGGAGTAAGGGTTGAAACTGCTTTCGTTATAACTGTGTTTGAAGTGTTTTACTATATTTTTGCTAGAGTGTTTTCAACTTATATGTGCTTGAAAATAAATAACTATATACTTTTGAAACCAAGCTCTGGTCAGTGTTTGCTTGTGCTATTGTGTCTGAGTACATATTGTGTATACTTTGCATACTGCCTAACTCTTCTTGAGGGAAGTCTGACTGCTCAGCCACAGCTACCAAGTAAATCTGGGTGGTGCAGACTGCTACCAAGTGGGTTTACTGCTATACCTGTGGTCTTAAATCTTTTGCAGTGTTCCCCAAGGGAACTGCA
Source organism: Ambystoma mexicanum (assembly GCF_040938575.1). Classification (NCBI taxonomy): domain Eukaryota; kingdom Metazoa; phylum Chordata; class Amphibia; order Caudata; family Ambystomatidae; genus Ambystoma; species Ambystoma mexicanum. The sequence continues at coordinate 786,823,486 of NC_090937.1, read as the reverse complement.
CAGGTTTCTGCCTAACACTGGTGTACAGCGGTGGGATTTGTATTGAGTATACATTTTATTGTGCTTTGAATACCTTAGTGCAACTAACCACAAAGCTTAGCACTATAAAAGTAAACCTCTAACATGTCAGTTATAGAAAGCTATAGTCAAGAGTCCCTTGCAGCCAAAACTGCTGATTGTTTAAGAGTGCTCTGTAAACATAAGGATCTCCTGACTAAGGGCAAGAAAATGGAGCTGATTGAAAGATTGTTAGCTAACCAAAGTCTGGGTGATGGTTCAGAGGAACCTACCACTCCAGCAACTGTAGATGACAGTATTGAAATTAACATGGAGCAAAATGTTGATGATTCTGAGGAAGAGTCAGAAGAGGAGGGTGAGGCTGTTGTGACTGTCCCCCCTAGGCCTCTGCCTGCTCTACCTGCTGTACCTACTGGACCTTTACCAGGTCCCACCTTTAGTCCTCAGTACTTTGAACTAGAGAAAATGAAACTAGAATTGGAGTATAAGAAACTTAATGCTCAAACTGACAAAGAACTAAGGCTAAGGGAAATGGAGCTCAAGTATGACTTAGAAATGAAGAAATTATCTGTTGAGAATGTTTCTCTCTCTGGCTCCTCTAGAAGTCCCAGTCCTAAAAGACCCCGGATGCCTAAAGAATTGATTGGTATGTATGAGCCTAAGTTGGATGTGTTGGATTGGTTGTCTCTGTTTGAATATAATCATGGGCTCCAGAACATCACAGGAAATGACTTACTCACCTGGTTGTTCTCTAGGCTTCCCCCTGTTGCAACTGATGTGGTGATGGAGATGGGGGAGGAGGATAGGAAGGACTATGAATGTGTAAAACTAGCTTTGATAGCTAGGTTTGGGAAGACCCCTTCCCAGTATCTTAAGAGGTTTAGGAGCCTCAAAAAGCATGATGGTACCCCTTGGGCTACCTGGGTGAGTGAATGTTTGAAAAACTTAGAGGGATGGATTAAGGGTTACAAGGTGAACACTTATGAAGGTATGAAGAATTTGTTTATGTTGGAGACTATTTATGATGCCTGCTCTCCTGAGCTCAGACAACACTTGGCTGATTCCAGGGAATTAGATTCCCGGAAACTAGCTAAGGCTGCTGACTTGTGGGTTGCCAACAGGGCCACTCACAAGGATTCTGGGGTAACTCAGAAGAAGGATGGGGAGAAACAGCCTAAAAAAGACTCCAAAGAGAATTCTAATAATTCCTATCCCAAAGAGGGCCCCAAACCACAAAATAACCAGGGTAAGCCACATGGGAAACCTAGTCAGGCTACTGTACCTTCTGGCCACAAGCCAGAAGGAGGTCAGAACAAGCCACCCTTCCAGAGAGCATTTGGACAATGCTATGTCTGTCAGGGTACTGACCATATCAAAGGAGATCCCAAGTGCAAGGGTAAACCTGCAGGGATCAGCACAGTCTCCTTAGCCTTCACTCCTGAGGATGAAGTACAGATGGCTAGTGCCCACTTTGAACTCTTTGCTGAAGAACCCTTGGGTCTTCAAGCAACTGTAAACTTAGAGCCTATGGGTCTGGTTAGTCCCCAGAATAGGGTTGTGTATAACTCCCTACCTGTTAACTCTAAGGTGTATTATGTGGACAGTGTTCTTGTCAATGGCCAGGATACTCCTGCCAGGAGAGACACTGGGGCCAGCAGAACAGTAGTGGATGAAAGCTTCTTTCAACCTGAGGATGTGGCCAAAGCACCCAAAAGTCCCACTAAGATGTCTGGAGGCCCTGTCCAAATGGTTCCTATTCTACCAGCCCTCATTCAGTGTAACAACATGACAGTGAGGATCCCTGTCAGTGTTCAGACTGAGGTACCTGGGAAGGTCCTGTTGGGGAATGACCTAAGAACTCTAGGAGTAGTGTCACATACCCCCAGGCCTCCCAGTATGGAGAAGCAGAACTTAACCAAATTGGCTAGAAAGGCTACCTTGAAGGACCCTTCTAAGCCTGTGGGACCCTCTACTGAGGACCCCACTACAAGCCCTGGTTTTAGTAAGTTGACCTCTAACCCAGGCACAGTTCAGGATAGTATGCTAGGAACATGGGAGCCCCAACCAAGCTCCACCCTTGTTCCCCTAGTTTCAGAGTCTCTGACCCCCCTGCTTCTGAGGAAGAGGTGGATAGACCAACTAGGCCCCTATCTGAACCTGAGAGAACTGGTAATTCTCAGTGCTGGTGGAAAACCAGAAAAGAAAAGTCTAAGGCCAGAAACCTTCAGACTGTTGGACCTTCTACTGAAGACCCCAACTCAAATCCTAATATTAGGGGGGAAACTCCAAAAATAGGTAAGGGTAGATCTAAGAGGAAGGGGAAGCCGGTACATTGCCTAACCCCAACCCCTCCAACCAAGAGGCCTAAGACCCAACCTGCTCCCACAAGAGAGGTGGTGAGGAACCTTGGAGGCCCCTCTAGATCTCAGGGAATCCTTTATAAGGACCCCTTGAAAAAGCCTAACATAGGTTCAGAAGTTGTACCAACTTCTGAGGGACTGGTCAACCAGACCCCCTATAACAAAAAGACTGATGTTCCTCAAAGGGTCTGTAGGTCCGTTAGCTTGCAAAAGAAAACCTTTGAGTTCTCCATTGAACATAGGTCAAGGTGTCACCATCAAAATGCTGATGGACTCTCTAGGATGTATATCATCGACTAGAGGTATGAGGTTCATCCAGGAGTGGATTAAATCCTCCTGTCCCTTAGTCTGGGGGGGGCGAGTGTTAGGGAGAATTCTCTGTTTGGGCTGAATTTCCCTACCTAGTGAGTCCCCCAGCAGCTTTGCTGGATTTCTGGGGTTTCTTTTTTTCTCCTGCCAAGAGTGAGACTCTTTTACCCTCACTCTTGGACATGTTGAAGTGTGTTTTCTTGATTAAACCTTGTGCTGAATGGGCTATGGGGTCTTTTACTCCATAGGGCCTCATGTATTTTTGTGATGTGGGTCACACAGCACCCTCTGTGCCGTGACCCAGGGGTGTCCTAGGGACTCCCCAACATAGACTCCATACCCTGGGACTGACTACTGTCTCCCAGGGCATGTAAAGTCACCAAAGACTTTGCTAGTCTTGAATCCTGAACAGAACCAGTACAAACCATCATATTGTGGACGTACTGGCTGGGGCAATTCGATTGCCCCAGGGTCTGTTAGTCGAGGGGGCACGTCTCCGTCCCCCCTGATCGAGTTTTGGCTGGTGGCAGTGGAAACTACTTTTTATATTCGACCGCGAATATTTCCCTATGGGATTTCCCATTGTTTTAGGCTAACACATTTAATTATTTATTTACGGTAGCCTTAAACATACCGCCGGTTTATATATTTATTATTATAACTCCGGTTGGGACTTTTTGCCAAAACTTGATTCTAAAATGGCGTTGGCGTTCGCCTCTGTAACTCTGACCCAAAGTGGAGCCCTTTGTTCCACTTTTGGCGGGCTTCTCCACAGAAGCCCTCCAAAGTGGTGCCACTCTGTCTGGGGTACTTAGGAGGGGTGGAGGGGGATTTAGGCACCCTGGACTGAGTTACCTTGGTAACTCAAGTCGCACTCCGTCCTGATTGGCCCAAGTGGTGAGCCGGCCGGCTCACCACTTAGCATGTTTGAGTGACAGCTAGGCTGGGTGAATGGGGGTTTGCTGCATAAAAGCATGGCTTTGGGGACTGGAACTTCAGAAGTCGCCACAGGACCAAGAATCCGACGAGGGAAGAGCTGAGCCGACCTGCTTCGACGACACCACCCGGTGGAGCCCTGCTGAACCGTCTCACCACTTTTCCCGACGACCGAGGAGAACTCTTAACGGAGTGGCTCCTTCCCTTGACTGGTGGGGACAACCAGTTTTCACCTTCTTTCCGCTTCTCGAGGTATCTCGTGGCCGCCTTGCCCGTGCCAAGCACCCCGGCAACCGGAATACCACACTTTTACCCCTAACCGCGAAAGTCGGTACAACCCTTTAACCGGAGAACTCCGCGGCTGGTTTCTTCCCGGGCAGTGCAACGACCTTCTTCTTCTGCTCTTCAGCGAGAAATTCTTCTCCCCTGACCGACGTCGAGCCTTGCTGCCACTGCCTGGAACAACTGCCACCGCCGGAGGATCCTTTCCGCTTAAGGTACCGTGTTCCGCCTGGCTTCCCTTGCCACCGACTGTACGGGGTAGTTTTAGCCCCCGGCTTTCGAACCTGGGAGTGCCTGGGACACCCTGGCTAAACTTTCTAAGCCACTCTAAAAATCTTTTTAACTCTTTGCAAGACTTTGAATCCCTACTAACAGTGTGATCTTGGGCACATTTTCGCTCCGGCTACTCTAAGAGTGGGCCCTGCCTAGTGACTTTTGCTCACCTGTGACTTTGTACTTCTTTGAGCCTATTGCAAGTGTTCTGGACCTTAGAGTGGTGTGTTTAACCTATTTCTGTTTCTTTTATCCCTTTCTTGAACCTACTAGAGTGTCATCTAACGTTAAGCGCTCACCTCTGTTTTAATTATGTGGTGTTAACTTAGAGTTGTCTAGATAGGAGTAAGGGTTGAAACTGCTTTCGTTATAACTGTGTTTGAAGTGTTTTACTATATTTTTGCTAGAGTGTTTTCAACTTATATGTGCTTGAAAATAAATAACTATATACTTTTGAAACCAAGCTCTGGTCAGTGTTTGCTTGTGCTATTGTGTCTGAGTACATATTGTGTATACTTTGCATACTGCCTAACTCTTCTTGAGGGAAGTCTGACTGCTCAGCCACAGCTACCAAGTAAATCTGGGTGGTGCAGACTGCTACCAAGTGGGTTTACTGCTATACCTGTGGTCTTAAATCTTTTGCAGTGTTCCCCAAGGGAACTGCACAGGTTTCTGCCTAACATTCACCATGTCTATTTCTCCTCCACTTTCGCATCCCCCTTCCCACCAAACGTGAATTCAACTCCATGGACCCTTATCACATCTCAGTCAGGCCAAGGACTAATTCCAAGCGACACACATACCAAATAATACAAATAATAAAGTCAACATTTCGCTCTAAGATCTATCTCTTTCACATGCTCACTCCATTCAACTTTCTTATGCTGAATTCATTGTCCACCACCTTCATTGATCATTACCCTTCACATTCCTTTACTCCTTCATGCCAGTTTCCTCAACCATTGATATAAGCCATCCTGCTGCTGAGGACAATCATGCATCACTTCCTACTCTGCTGGTGCAAAGACCGATCCCCTAATGATCTTACTACTGCCGAGACACTCTACTGACATGGACACCAGCTCTCAGTACATATCCACATATTATGCTAATCTTCTTTTCTCTCTCCGCTCACACCCTCATACAATATGAGGACACCACAGCCCATGTCCCCCAATTAGAAATGTTCTTTCTCCTTCCCTCTGTCACCACACACTTAGTCTCATACTTCTCCACTAAAATTACCAAAATATGTGACATCTGGTACACACTTCTATCTCTCCCACCTCCCCCATAATTGTTCACCCTCGGCTCTCCCCAACACTATCCTCACTACTCAACGAATCTGTTCTCCTCCACATTGCCCACTAAACATGTATCCGGTCTTAACTCTGCCAATCCATCTACAGTCCAATTGATGACCTTACACCCCAAATTGTTAAACAATGTATTCATGTCTCCACTCAAACTAGATATTATTCAACCTCTCACTCCTCTGGTACTTACCCATTATGTTATAAAGCACCCATAGTCATACATCTCCTGAAGAAAACAAGTACTCACCCCAACAGACCCGCAATCTACAGACCTGTCTCTCTCCATCCCTACTACTCTAAAGATCCTTGAGAGAGTTATTTTCATCTTCAACTCCCCCATCCATCAAAGCCACCTCTGTAGTTGAAACCTGTTGGATATATTTTCTGGAAGAGATACACCTAATCTTGTGACATTTTATTATTGTGGTAAATTGTAATATATTTTATTGTGGTAATACATTGGTGGCTTCCCTATTTATAGTGGCAACGCTCCTCTCAGAATATACCCTAACACCTGTCCTTTTCCCAAGGGTCTTTCTTAATAATAGCTACTGGATTTATTATATTTATATATGACAGTATCAATTTTTTTCTTAGCAATTTATCTATGATGATGAGTTATGCTCTAGCTGCCAAAGCACAAAACGTCTTACATTAAAAACAAGTGATTGAATACACATACAACACACACTTTTAAACTCACTTACTAGGAAAACCAAAAGTTCACTTCAGATTTTACCACCTGTGTTAAAATGAATTACCACCTACAGTAAAATGGGGCTAGTCCCTCTGAAATGTCAACCTCTGTGCCAGTGAGCGCAGTCATGCAATGAAAATCTGACTCAATATGTTTTAGATTTCTGATTTATATGCGTATGATGTTCAGAGTTGTTCATATAAAATACATCATGCGTATACAAGCCATGTGTACAAACGAGAAAAATAGAAATTATATATTACATTATACAGTTTGAAGTCATCAAAAGGTTCCCCCAGTCTTATCTTACCAATGTCCTTCTACTCAAACAAAATTGGTAGGAGATCCAGCTTGAGAGAAAAAAAAAGAAATACAATAGCAAAGCAATCTTTTTTTATGAACTTTCAAAACTGCGTTCATTTTAAACATTAATTAACATTATACATGAAAGCAGTCTGCTAACCCTGACTAGCTACTAAATATGCATTCCTGGGGCCAAAACTCACTTTTGACCCATATTCACCTAGACATTGGTGAGATTCCTGCACTGCTGGCTTTTTAAAACCCGTCTTTCTTGGCTTGCCACCGATGAGGACTGTCACGACCTCAGCGATTCATCAGCATTGTGTCTAAGACTGCCTGTCACAGCTCCGCACTTGGGCAGCCAAGCTCCCAGCACAGGATCCCTGCACGTCTTCTTGCAAGTCAGCCTGCCCGTCTGAACCCACACCCTCTCTCAGCTACTTTTAAAAGCTACTGCTGCACTTCAAAATGACCTGCCTCTCCTCCAGAACATGCCCACATCACCTGACCTGATAAGTATTTTTCAAACACCTGCTAAACTATAAATGTATCATCTCTCTTCCTTTTGCTTCCTGCAAAAACACAATGGCCTTTTTAGCAGCTCATACTTCATATTCACAGCCTCTGCTATGCTGCACTTTAAAGAAACCAGCCCACTCCTAACTCATTGCAGAAGGGCATTTCAAAATAAGTTCCAATTTATTTCATCTGAACCAATTTGCACTCCATGTTAAGGATAGGGAATTCAGTTTGTTAAATGGGAGGTTAAGTTAGTATGTAAATGTATATTAGTTATTAAATTTGGTGCAAATTCAGTCAAATGCACTATTTCCCTGAAATGAACTAACTTTAACACATGCTCACTGCAATGATGTGTGCATTTCCATCTGATGCACGCACTGGCCATTTATGATGTTTGCATTTCCTAAATAAACCCCTTAACACCACCTATACAAGAACCCCTGCACTTCACTGCCCCCAGTTACCCCCACATACCTATCCCTACATTCTTTAAATATGTGAACCAAGTTCTATCTGATGGAATTGGACCCTAAACCCTTCCATTCTCTTGTCTAAACTAACCAACATACCCTTCTCTTCTTTATTCTGCCCCCAGGACTACTCTATGGTGTGTAAGTGCTGGCCTCAGTGTGTCAATGTAAAAAAATATTGTTGTGTCTCGAATGACCTGGTATAAGTGTCCACACTGACCCCTGCATCACATGGTATACAGCACTCAATCAAACAATCATATCATGTTAAAACACCACACCCTTGCACTGCCTCCTTACTATTATTGCCTACTCTGTGAGTGATTTCTATTCAAAATGACCCCTGTTTCTTTAATTCTTAACAGAACAGCTAAAACAGACGGGCAATCACTGTTGTGACCCTGGACCTTTAATCACCTTACACCTGCAAATAACATGACCATGGAATCAATGCAGGGTGACCATTCCTTGATACAAAATTAGCTAGGTTCTTATAACACAATACTAGGTTCTTTGAAATGCTGGTCTCTGCACTTAAAATAAATGTCTTTCTCTTTAACAACACATTTTCCCACCAACAGAGTGGAATGGCCATAGGAGGAATACCTATTCCCACATCCACACATCTCTTAATGGGGATTTAGAACTGGGACCACGCATGGTTGGACACAGCAAGTTAAACATATCATTGTATTGTGTCAAGGGCACAGTATATTGATACTCTCAATATACTTGAATATACTGCTCTCAGGAGCAACACTGCCATCACCTTTCTTGATTTAGAATTGCACATTTAGTATGATATGTTAAAAAGCACCCTTTTCAGAAAACCAACTGCTACTATTTCACTTCTCAGGGCTGATAGTGCATGTATGTATCGATCCATGTCAATATCTATTTAGAGCTAAGGAGATTGTGACTATGGAGACTATGGGGAGATTGGCACTATGGGGGGAGGGGTAACAAGATCTCTCGCTTAGCAATGATCCGAACTAGAATGATATGATATGATAGTGTATTTATATAGCACCTATACACAATGTGTTTCAAAGCGCTTGAATAGAGGACAATATGGGACAACTATATTATTGGCCCCCAAACTGTGTGAGGCGGTATTTCTGTCCCTTTCTGTTCTCTTCAATTTTCCACTTTCCATTTATTCGGGTCTGACTCACTTTGTTTAAGTACTTTTCATTTATGTACTTTGTTATTTTACCATGTGAAAGGTTGTAACATGAAAACATTTAAATATTGTTTATACTGTATGTTGGTTTTCTTCACACTCTTTGTTTTGTATACTGTATATTGATTTTCTACATATTACATGATTTTTTTCACACACACTTGTTGGCTAAATCTCTTTATTCTCATGAAGAAACAATGATTAACAAATGCTAAATAAAATACAAAAATATGTGTACTTTCAACCTGTGCATTTAGAGTGTTCTACATGTTCAATGATGGTGAAGGGATAATGAAAACTAAATCCCCAATCCATAAGAATTCGTTTTGAATCACTGGACAAACGGTTGCCTTTTGTACCCCAGTAGTAGGCTCATTACGGTTTTGATATGATTAGATTGTGCCACCCATCTTTGTTTCCCCATCGGTAACAGCTGGGACAAAGCACTGAAGATAAAGTTGTCTTGCTCCTATAAGGCAGAATCCCTCAGATTGATTTATGTAACAGTAAATCAGGATTGACAGCTGGGTTGCTCTCCTTACTCGTGCATGTATACATCCTCTTTAACCTTGCTGAGGTTCCAGTTCCACACCAAGATATGTATATTCAGTCACATACTCTATTAGGTTTCCCTTGACAACAGGGAAAGTCGGGCTACTTATCTTGTCGAGAATAACATCAGTTTTGTTTTATTACCATTTATATTATGCAAGTTTTCTTCAGCATGTTCCGATAATGCTTTTGCTGCTTGATTTATCCCGAAAATGTATAATCTAGAAGTACTAAGTTATCAGCATAAGCAAATACATGACAACAATGGGCCATGTGGATTTTCGGTGGTTCACTCTCCATTTTAGTAAAATGATCCATTAGATCAGCCAAATATTAAATAAATAACAGGGAGCAAGATGCACCCCTTTGTCACACCCTTGTCTATTTGAACCAGTGCCTTTATGGCCCCCTCACCATCCAGCCTCACCCTGACTGAGTTGTTAGTATGGAGTAGTTTTACAAAATACAGGATCAATGGTGGCCATCCAAATAATTCAAATTTCTCCCACAATCTTGAGCTATCCACCGAAACAAACGTAGATTTAAAATCCACAAATAGAGCATAAAGCCCTGGCGAAGAATCATTGTGTGCCCTTTCCGTAAGGTAATCTATTAACCTAAGATTCTGTGCCATCGAACATGCAGGTTAAAAAACACTCTGGAGCCTATACAATATGCAATTTCTGTACACCTATCTTTGTAGCTCCTGTGACTGAAATACTGAAAACTATTTCCTAGTGCAATAGAGCATAGATAATAAACAGTAGTTAGATGTAATCATAGGAGAACTATTCATAAACACTGGTACAAAGATGGAGGTGGTCCAGGAAACGGGTATCCTGCCATCAAAAAGAATTGTGTCAAACAATATCTTCAGGATTGATGCCAAAAAATCAGGATTTTGCTTGAGTAAAATGTTTGTCAATCCATCTGGCCCGGGGGCCCTTCATGTTTTTAGTCTAGTTATTCTTCATTTTATGTCATCCTAATCAATCTCAAGATTAGTGATACCAACATAAGTATGAATTGTGCCGATCCTATTAGACCCTATCTTTGGGGTTCTCTCATTTAAGTACTGAATCCATGTTTCTCTTTTTATAGGGTTCAGGACTTTATGGGCAGATGCCCCTGTACTTGGCCCAACAATTTCCACATATAACCTAGAAATACCAGAGGCTAACACCTATTAGTATAGGTGTTTTTAACAAGTTTAATTTCTATCCGTCTTTCAAATATGCTAATTTGTTGGGTCTTAAGCCTGTGCAATTCCTGCCTAAGCAATTGTTTCCTATCTCAAATGACCTCATCAAAATTCATCTGTTTTCCCTCAATGTAAACATTTGTAGGCCATTTAGATACAACATTCTGCTTTGGAAAATTCAGTATACCACTCTACTATTTCATGAACATAAATTCCCCTAAAGACTGGTAAAGTCGTATAGTCATAGGTATTGGTAGCATCCATAGCCCGCCATTTATTAATAGCTGTCCACTTGATGCGATTGCCAGGGTGATTGACTTCAACTTCGTTTCCAATAGTTTTATAGACAATAGTATCTGCATACAAAGTCAGAGGCGCATGTTCACTCCAATCATTCCATCGGATGCACATGTTGGTTACACTAGGAAGGACAGTATTGGTAACCAAGAAATAATCTAGCAATGCATTTCTGTGCCCCTGTCTCCAGGTGTAGTCGCCCGGCTTGTCGATCTCAGTACGACCGTTAAGCATAATAAAATCTCAGTTAGCCATAAAATGCTCCCAATTTAAACCACATTTTTGGGCATAGATTACTTCATAGGGCTCAAACTGCTTATATTACTCCAACCCGGCAGCTCATCACAACATACACAATGTGAATTAAAATCTCCACCCAAAATTATCACATCTTAACCATCTCCCTCAGCCCATACAATAAACAGTTTCTGCAAGATGACTTGTATATGCTCACTAATCAATTCACCAGGAGGATCGTATATATTAATAATCAGCACTGGTCTTTTAAAAATGGCAGGAGGAAATTCAACTTCAACTGCTAAAACGTGAAGAGTGTCTGGAGTTAACATCCATTGTGATTTATATGTATTGGTAACTCCCAAAAACAGCCCACCAAATGGCCACCCCATTACTCCTTTCGTCACCATTATGTGATACATGATGTACCCATCAAAAAAGATATTTGTCAATAGCCATGTCTCTTCTGGGAGAAGGATAGGATTCTGTGCCAAAATGCTAATAGACCCATTCTTTGACATGAAGTGTGAAAAGCCACAAGTGTTCCAGGTCATTAACAACAATCTTCAATTCTGTCTCGCAAGCACAGCTGGAAGCGATTAAGACAACCATTTTAAAGTATTCTGAATATCAGAAAGTTGCACTTTGGCATTATTTATGGTGGGACTGATAGTTGAAAATCCACCAATGTTCCAAAAAGGTCCTAGAGTCACTGGAAGGGAAATATCTTCCTGATCCATGTCAACGGTCAGTTTGATCCCAGTTATATAAGAGTTCTCTAAAACAATGTAGCAAGATCATGGTTATGGAATTCTTACAATGCACCATCAACAAATTTGGGTTGGTGCAAGTTAGTGGCAGGAAAAAAAGGAAAATCTTCTGAAACCAAAAGTCGAAGTTGCGGAATAGAGTTGATAGAAGCTGGGAATGCAGAACGATTCAACCAAGATGATCTATTTTTTGTATTTCTGTTTTTAATTAAAAGTGTATCCTCTGTCACTGCACCTGCAGCTGTGGAATCTTGGACTGCCGGCCTGTCCAAGTGCGTTAAGTGATCCTTAAATACAACCTTTACTGATGCTAATGTAATTAGCTGTGTAATAGTTGATTCTTCAGAACCAGACATGTTGCTTATGGCAATAATTGAAAGATTTGACCCATAGGCGTCCACCTGCCCATCATCCTGTTTAGTGGTAGTCAACAGGTTGGTTAATTTACCTGTTTTCTCATGCTGCTGTTTCATATTATGAGCAATCTTCTTTCTTGCTCGTTTTAATCTTTCTGTGTGCTCAATGGTTGATGTCACCGAAGTCTCCAACAACTCTTTTGCCTGGCGAAGACGAGCTTGTTTTGTGAACCGTTTTTATCGTCGGGAATAATATGGATCACATTTTTCTACAAATGCATTCACTACCTCTGCAATGTTAGCTTCTTTATGTGGATTACAAGTATCCAGAATCTTGATTGGTTCAATTGTCTCCCCGTCTGAAATCGCAGGGAGGGAGTCAGTTTGTAAACCTCCATCTTTTCTCCTTTGGACGCTGGCTCGCTGAGTTACATGTGGTTGTAAAACATCAAAAATTCTGCCACATAACTTCAATAACATCTTCAGGGCAAATTGTATGGATGCAATTGATGACTGCAGTTCCATGTTAATCGCTTGACTTCGCATAGATTCTTCATTGAGTTTCTGTGGTGAGGAATGCATTAGTAAGTTCGGTGAGGCAGATAATCGATTAGTATTTTAAATGCATCAAAACTAGTACTTGCGCTTCCACTGCAGTAGTTAAACCTTTCTCAGTGTATGCAGCATCAGTCAGCACAGCCAAGCTCTGTTGCAGCGAGTAACAAAGGTTTAACAAGGAATTATTATCAATATCGTCAAAAGACAGGATGTCGTGACTCAGTGACCCCTGCGACAGATTATCTGTGCGACTCACAGCATTAGCAGTAGGATTCTCGCAAGGATTAGCAGCTGGCTCTTCCACTTGTAAAAAAAGATGTAATTTTCCAACTTTGTTTATTCAGGTTATCTGCAGCATTGTCCAATCGGGTGGGCAACAATGTAGCAGTCTTCACTATTAGTTAAGGAATAAGCATAGTGTTCACATTTGCCTGCCCACTTCTTAATTTATATCCGGCAGGCTTTGACCTTTGTTTAGACGGCATTACCACTTTTTGAATTGGAAGTTTTTAAATGGCATTACTTACAATATCAAGTAACTGACAGCACTCACTATGCACTTGGCTAATGCATGTGCGCAGGTCCTCCAATCATACTACTTCCTCTTCTGTGGGCAGGGCAAGATAGTATTTGGCAAATAGAATGAATTAGGTTCCTTGGTATGGCCAATAGAAGCACCAGAACAACGTTCCAGCACTAATCTCAGGTTGTATAACGTGCAGAGTGTGGACAAAAGTTGAAACTTGAATACGATCACCTCCAATCCAGCAAGTAAGAGAAAGCAGGCAGCTGACATCACTCACTATGCACTTGGCTAATGTGCAGGTGGTAATGTGCGTGGGTCCTCCAATTATACTACTTCCTCTTCTTTGGGCAGTTCAAAGTAGCATCTGGTCAATAGAATGAATTAGTTATGTTGGTACGGCCAATAGAAATACCACAAAACATTCCAGTACTAATCTCAGGTTGTATAACGTGCAGAGCATTAAATAAAGTTCAAGCTTGAATACGATCACCTCCAGTACGACCAGCAGGTAAGCAGCAGCAGACCGCCAACAGCAATACCTACGCACTCGCATAATGCGTGCTTAATTCTTCTGAATAATGGAAAGTCATTAACAATGTGAGTGCATGTCAGGGATAACAAAAATGGTAAGAAACAGAATGCTGTAATACTCAGAGGAACCTGTTTGGGTGAAACATGTATGTGTTTGCCGTGTAATACAACTAATAAAGGAAGCCAATTATTGAAGAAAACTGATGCAGTGTCTGGAGTAACCTATTCATTTCCAGATTCATGTCTGAACGAGTGTGGAAACATTTTTGGGAAGGTATCCTCCCATGATTGTGCATCTTTAGTTGCAGGGACATTAAGGTGAAAACCTCATGACACAAAACCCCTGATATTCAGCTAAAGCCACCTTAAATTTGCATCCCCTATTGTGCAACCTATGTCCACAAATATGATATCACAGATGACATCTCTGATGACATCACTGGTGACATCACTGGTGGAATCGCTAATAACATGCTCTATGAGCTCACTGATGACATCATCACAGATTGCATCACTTATGCCATCACTGGTTTACAACACTAATTACATTGTATATATCAAATGACATCAGTAATGACATTAGACATAACATTATTTATAAGTTAGCTCATACAAGCTAAGTAACAATCTAGGCCGTCAAGTTGGCCATGACGAAGGCTAGGTTCACTGGCCATTACCAAAGGCCATAGCTAGTGGTCGGTTACTGTTGTGTAACCGTCATCCAATCCAGACGTGGGGAGCAGATACAGGGCTGGAAAGTGCTGTCTGTTCATTTTGCAGAAACAGCGACCTCCATCTTGATGGAGCTACAGCTCCAGTGTAAACACTGCAGGGGAGGTCGGGCCCTCGATCCAGGCAGTTCCATATGGCTCTGATGGTCCTGAGCCTCATTGCAGTGGAGCTGGTGATGGACTTAAGAGGCAACCAATCCAGTATTCACGAAAAGGAACACTAGCCACTTCAACCTTCTCAGAACTGAGAGACAACCACTTCAGTCCATAGAAAGGTTACCAGCAACTACTCACGCTCTCACACATAGAAGGAGACAACCATTTGTGCCTTCACACAAGAAAGGAGAAAACTACTTTTTCCCACATACACACCTGTTCAACTGTTCTGTGGACATTTGGTTAACTTGGAATTTGAGTACATAACAAATGACTGGGATACCTGATATCTGAGATCAATGTCTAGAATTTAATGTGAGTACTTGACCATTCATTTGCAATACCTGGTATATGATGCAATCTTCCGGCCATATGATGGCAACACCTAATAAGACTTAAATAAAATGCCAAACAAAAGCCATAACAGTACACTGTTTCCAATTATTGTTTATGCAGTAAATTATGCTTGCCATTTAACGAACCTGTTACTGTGGCAATCATTGCTGTATTAGTTATATTATAGCAAAATCAAAACTGCACAGTAACGATTCCAGTCACATATAAAAAAAAGAAATTGGCCTTTCGAGAAGTAGGCATTCTCCAGGAGACACGGTAGTTCCGGGGTGGAGCAGATCACACAGTCACACAGTCACACTGGGTGGACCAGATCACACAAAAAGGCTTTCACTGGCCACCAAGGGACATCATTCCAATTAGAAGCGAGGTAAGCGTGGGGTGAGCAGTTGTGTTTTTAGGTGTGATAGGATCAGGCGTTTTATTCTCTATAATCAAAATATAGGTGGTGGGAGATGGGGAAAGCACGTTTAGGATGCATTTATAAGTTGGCTTACTTTTTACTGTTTTCAAGGGTGGGGTTGGGGCATCTGTCACCGTGGAAGTCCTGTGGGCAGTGGACTAACGAAATAATAATAAAGACAATTTATATAGCGTTAAATAATTATCATGTTTGCAGATTACAACAATGTACTGATTGTTATGACCAGGGTTATACTGCAGGTGGAGGAAGTTATGTGTTAGGATTTCTTCAGTGCACAAAACTCCCTTGCTTGCTACTACCTCAGAGCACCTAGAGCAATGAGGGGAAGGGGAATCCAGAGGGAAGGAGATGAAACATAATAATCATTTAACATGCTCAATACGATCCTATGGATTATCATTGTCTCCTATAGGCTTGATCTAAAGAGAAACCAGAGTCTGGGAATATGCATGGTGAAGTCACCCCTCTACAGCAGGGATCCATATAGGCAACTGACTTGCCAAAGAAGTGAATACGAATGTGATAAGATGTTCATCCTGGGGATTCATCCATCTCCAGAATTTTAGAACATTCTTATCTAACCTTGTTGTGGACGGAGGCAATTGCGAAGCCCTGAACAGAAAGGGCTCTGCTCCAAGTGTTTTGCCGCTAAATGGCAATTGTAGAGTCGGTTCTGTTTCGAAGACTGCAAGTTTCTCTATTGGTTTTCCACTTGGATGATAATCTCAACCGTGCAAAACCTTGAGGACAAGGATGTGACTATTTTTATTTGAAGAAAATGAGGGGCCATAGTTACATGGTAATGGCATGTCAGGCTGAAGATGATCTGTGTGGCATGGTTTGGAACTATTTTTAGTTGCAATATGGACTACTTTGGGAGCTCTTTGTGCAAGCCATTGGGGCAATCCAAGTGGGATAATGCCCTGTACCGGCTGCAACATGTGTGTAAGGGGCAATAGAGGAGAGGTAGACCCTTCATATAGGATGAAGTTTATTTAAGTTCTGAATGTGAGGTCATTGTTGACTGGGATTCTAAGTTTGCATGTTTACTTGACTGGTTTTGCCAGTGGCCCAGAAGTGTTTCCCTTCAAAATGGAGGAGTGATGGAGCCAACTGGTAGAAAAGCAGGATCTCATTCTTCTGGCCATTCACACAAAGCCAGTTCAACATTATCCAGTGTTTAGCATGTCAATGACGGTTGCCTATTTAATGATGAGCCTTCCACCCTCAGTAACTCTTCTGCTGGTGGTCGATCTGCGTCTCATATCCCTACAAGTTGTAACCAATGTCATATGCTTCCAGGTTCTGAGCTAGTGTAGACTGGCAAAAGTTAAATGAAAAAGGTTAGAACGTTGATCCTTGAGGTTCACCGCTGGGCATGGGCTACATAGTAGATGGCACAATTTCATTTGATGGTTGTTTTTATGAAGAAATAGAAGCAATCATCATAGGGCTTTTCCTCTAATACCAGGAATTCTGTCAAGCGAGGAAAGCAGCACAAAGTGCCAATAGTGTGAAATGCTGCTCATTGATTGAGTAGAATTAGGACACATGATTTTCACTGATCACAGTCAGTGAACTATTATTTGCAAACAAGGAGCAGTGTAGTTTCAGTTTCACACCAAGTTTGAATGTTAGTTGGAAATTGTTCTGAACATGTTAGACTCAAATGGGTGAATAGTTGAATCATGACCACTATTTCCATTCCTTTATCAATGCAAAGTGGATCTAAGGTTAGTCTATAATTCAGCAGTAAGTCTAGCTTGAGATGTGTTCTCTCAAAAGGTGGGTTATGATAGCATGAGTCAGGGCCTGCAATATTTTACGAGTAGAAAACAAAGCATGTGATAAGTGTAGAGAGAGTAGAAAGTGCAAATACGACACTACTCGAGATCATTGGTCCTAGACCTAAAATTCCCAAGCAAGATCGAACTTGTCGATCATGTCAAAATCCCAAACATCTGTAAACCTTAAAACATCTGTCGACGTACTAGACAATCTTAATATAAGAGAGACGCTAGGATACATTATGAAAGTCTGCCCCTAGACTCATCACATCTAAACACATATGAAGCCCTTGCGTCTATTTAACAAATGTGATTGGTCAAGTTGAAAAATACAATAGTAACCAATCAAATGTTTAAAAAATGTAAAAATATAACCTAATTTAAAATGACTGCAAATTCATATATTGTATTGTATTGTACTTGTCATTTGCAGAACACCATTTTACCAATTATTATAGCTTCAATGTGCTGTTAACGGGAATGTCCTCAGGAGACCAAAGTCCAGAGTGTTGGAGGTCATGGGGTAAGATTAGGATGCATATGTGCATTTGGCCGAAGAAGGCTTAGCAGGGCTGGTCAAGCTCTGTAGAGAAGTAACCCATGTCGATGGGTGCTAAGATGGGTAGAGGTAGCATCAGTGCTAGAGACTCGCTATGTGTTCAGCGCGCCTGAAACTTGTCACAGATCTGAGCTGCATTCTGCTGTCAGTGGTGTGGAGGCATAATCTGGTGTAAGTAGGCAGAGAATTCATGTGAACAGCATGACCAGATCTTTTCATATTCCTTGCTGTATACTGATGTGTGTGGATTGCCATGCCTGTGGCCAGTCGAGTGGTATATTATATGTACCTTGCCGCCATTGATGAAACTTTGTTGTTAGGGCACCGCTCAGGTACTTGGCTTCTTCTGTCTGCTCTTACATCTGCGTTAAAAGTGGCTAGCAGCAGAAACTGTCTATGCTCCAGAATTGACTATGGCCCAGCAATAGACACACTTATAAATCAACTTTGGCACTACAGTCATAACACCTGAATTTGACGGTGGCAGTGCGAGGGACGCCTACAGGATAAACACCTATATTCAACTATTTCAGTGAGAGGGAAAAGGTCTAGATCCAACCTTTGCAAAAGCAACGTGACCCTCAGAAATGACTTTGGGCCTCATTAGACGTAGTGCGGTAAGGGTTTACCGGTACCGTTAAGGGCACCGGTACCGGTAAACCCTTACCGCCTTACTACGAGGTCCCTTTGCGGGTTGGTACTTTAACGCCTGCTGTTTAACAGGCGTTAAAAACCAACCCGCAAAGGGACCAGGGTGCTAATTACGGTACCGCAATTTGCGGCACCGTAATTAGCGCCTTCCCCATTCCCATAGAGCCCTATGGGGCTAAACTGGGAATGGGGAAGGGCAATGGGGGAAGGAGGAATTACCGCCCCGCCAACCTTGGAATAGGGCAGTAATTCCCCTTTCCTCAAAGGCGGTGCCAGTATTTTACCGGCATGGACCAAGGTGCTAATAGGACCTTGGTCCTCCGCTTACCGTGTAATGAGGCCCTTTTTTTTTCACACACTTAGAAATCAACTTGGCACTACAGTTGAAACACCTAGATTTAACCATGGCAGTGAAGAGGAAAAAGGCCTAGAACCAACCCCAGCAGCAGCAACGTAAACACTCAGAATCGACTTTTCCACAGCAATGGACACACTCACAAACTTTGCAACTGCTGTAGAAACACCCCTTAAGTATGGCAGTGAGAGGTAGAATGGAGAAACACCTACATTTGAGACACTTGAGCATTGGGAGAAAACACCATAATCTGAGACACAGCAGTAAATGGAGAAACACCTGAATTTGAGACACCACAGCATATACAAAAGTGACATGTGTAAAAACTAAACATCACAACACATACACATTGATCATAGTGCAGCTGTGACAATGCATATTTTATCATAATTAACAAGCTAACATCAAGAGATAACCTCGTAAGGCACTAGACAACATAGTATCCGGCACTTCAGAACATTTTTATAGAATTGTCCATGCATACGTTTGGAATCAGTATGGGTGAGATGCTTGAGTGGGAAACAAAGGAGTTTGAACTTGACTACAGTACACTTCTGGTAGGAGGTGGATTTAGATCTGCTTAAGCAAAGGGGGATCAATTAGGTAGTCATTTACAGGTAAGGTTTTTTTGAAAGTTTTAACAGGAATAAGCAGAGAATAATTTACGAGATGATGAACCTGAAATTGGGAAATGAATGAAATAAATAATTGTGTCAATGTTTATGAAAATATTCTATACTTTTAATTTTGTTATTAAGTACTTTGTACCGATTATATAAGGTTACATTTACAAACCAAAAATTCCCAAAATAAAAACAATACACCTCTTGGCTTCCTATTGCACACCCAAGTGAGATAGGCTGACAACATGAATGAGGTCTGGATCTTTCTAATGTTGGCTTCCGAAACCTGTGTGAACACAAAGAATTCAAACTGGCAGAATAGTTTAGGAAATAAAACATTGTTGGTGCGAGGGTGAGGGGCACAATCTTTGCTCGTAGGCAGTTAATTATATTGCTAAAGAAGAACAATATGGTGTTGCATTCTACGCTGACATGAAGTAGACTGATGAATTGTAAGAGGTAAATGTAGGGTAATATCATAGAAAACTTCCAATGGGGAAATTGTAATTAGCACTACGGCAAACATTGTGCTAGTGAAAAAAGCCTTTTTTTCAATGCATTTTTGCACAAGGGAAACATGGCTATGATTGGGGCAAACCTTACCCTGGTGAAAAAGTTCATTTAAAGATTGTATTCTTTGCACGAGGGTAATTTTTGCCCTAGTGCTAGTTGCACTTGCTCCAGTTACTGTAATATCGCTCTGGATGCATTTAGCTACAGAAGATTCCCTTATGGCAGATTTCTTACTCTTTGATGCGAGCCAAAATTTGCATTTTATTTGGTATACATCTTTTATTTTACAAATGCAAAACATATGGTACAAGGCTCAGAAAACAACATAAGGAGAGTCAAGTGATAGAAAGGTACATAGGTGTAAAACACCACTATAACATGAATTCCCAGACAATACAGAAAAAAAAAACATTAATTGTGCTTTTTAGTACTCAAGAGAACATCTTCGAATACAGAGGTTGTTTATCATGCAGATTATATTGTGGACTGTATTTATTTGTGTCACAATTAACCACATAGGTTCAGGAAGAGACCCCGAGATCTCTTCAAACATTTCCAATTCACACCGTTTCTTATGAACAGCCTTTCCAAAGGTCAACATGGTTAACTATTCATCAATCCAGTTGTCAATGCACACGCAATTTCAGTGACTTCCAGGCATGCAGGATCAGTTTCAATGCCAGCATGCAGCTGCTGAATAACCAAATGTTGTTTACATAACTCAAATCTTCTATATAATGTTCATCTCCAAGAACGAGCAGGGAAGATTTCTCTGACACTCCCTTGCAGAACTCTTTAGGCTTGCATCATAGCCAATTAAATTGCTCATGCGTCCTCTCTGGTCTACATTTCCAACATGTATCATAGCCAGTGAGGTTTCTTCGATAAAACCAATCAGTATGTCCTGTAATTTACCTTACTCTGGGAAGCTTTTAGGCCCCAATCCATAGATGATAAGCAAACTTTATTGCAACATCTCCTCCAGCACCCAGGCTGCAGGATATCTCCCAGTTCTATAACGCATATAGGTAGAAGTTCTCTATCATCTTTATGAGCTGAAGGTAGTATCCCATAATATGAGGCAGCTGGGTAAGGAGCACATGTGCACACCTCCAGTTGTGACAAGGTTTCATTCCAGCTAAATGTAGATGATTGAGCAAGCATTTCAGCTATAGCTTCTATCTATTGCCTATATTCTGCATAGCTGGTGTCGCGCAAATCATATCTCTCACATAATTGTGCATATGGGATCCATCTGTAATCCTCAAGCAGATCATTTACATAGTGAATAACCAGGTCAGCCAGAATATAGTTTTCCCATGTATTATAAAAATGGGATTCAGCCATGTTGATGCATCTGGGATTACAAACGGGTTACAGCTGAGTGTATATGAAATCATACGTCAACAGTCTTCACCATGGAAGATTGTATTACAGTGACAGCACAGCTTAAATCAGCCTCCCCTCTCGATCCCATTCCTCTTGATCTATTTAAAGAGATTATGACTGATATTGTTCCCTGGGTTACTCAGGCTGTTAACTCCTAATGCAGTGTTGGCAATATCCCATCTGAGCTCAAAATGGCTGTGGTGATACTCCTTTTGAAAAAGCCTAATCTTGACCCTTATGTTAGTGCTAACTTTCTCCCTTGTATCTTTTTCTTTTTCTTGAATCTTTGGAATCATTAATTTCCCTCCTATTGAGTACCTTTTTAGAGGACACTCGCTTTTTCGACCCATTTCAAACTGGCTTCCATCATGGATGGGGCACAGAGAGAGTTTTGGTGTCATCTCTGTATGAAGTTGTTCGATTAGTTGATCAAGGGGTGTTGGTGCATCTATTCTTTTAGACCTTTCAGAGGCCTTTCAATACGGTCAACCATTACATTCTGTTGGACTGTCTATCCCTTGCAGTGTCCTGTTATGGTTAAAATGTTTTTGTCGGATAGAGATCAAATTCTCCCTTTTCTACCTTTTCGTTCTTCATTAACTTCTTTCCTGTGGTGTCCCGCAGGGCTCTGCCTCATCTTCCATTCTCTTTAATGTATATATCCTGTCTCTTGTTGGTCTCATCCACTCCCACAGCTTCCGGTGCTACTCCTACACTGATGTACCCAGGTTATTGTTCAGCTTAATCTGGATTAACCTAACACTGCATCTCAGTTTAGGGGTTGCTTGGAAGCTGTGGGTCAGTGGATGAGCCACAACTGGCTAAAGCTGAATGGGGACAAGACCAAGATCCGGGTTGTTGGTCCTTGATCTTTCTCTGCTTTCTACACTCCACTCTTCTGGCCCCCTCTCTTGGTCCTTTTCCCAACTTGGTGGCTCTGCTGAAAGATTTAGGTGTGAAAATCTCTGCTGCTTTATCGATGGAGACTCATGTTGCTGCCACTTGCCAATCAGGGCATTTTTATCTTAAAATCTGGCAGAAAGTACCTTTTCTCCCTTCAACGTTTCATGCTGCTGTTGGGGCCTCGTTGGTATTGAGTTGCATTGACTATTGCAGATCTTCATATCTTGGCCAACCTCATTATCTCATCCAGTGTCTCCAATTCTTACAGAACCTGGCAGCGAGAATAGCCTCTTGTGCTCCTTTTGAGGCTCATATTTTGCCTGTCTTGCATAACTTTGATTGGCTCCCAGTTGGGAAGTGAATTGAATTCAAGGCCCTCTGCATCATTCATCCGGCCTTTTATGCTAGTGGTACTGAGAATTTGCAGGAGAAATGTTGGCCCTACATACCAGCCGTCCCCTGCGTTCACAGGATGGTTGTTTGATTAAGGTTCCCCGGTTTCGGCTGTGGAGGGTGGGGGGGCCATGCTTTATTGGTCGCTGCTGCAAATCTATGGAACGCTGTGCCGGTCCACCTTAGAGCCACCAAGAACCACTTGGTGTTCAGACACTTACTGAAATCTCTGCTATTTTATTTCTCTTCAGGCTGTTTCCTTTCTTGTTGGTTTCTGTCTACCGTCAAGATGTCATTGGTGAACAAGCACTTTATGAAACTGTGCAACATAACAGTCGCATAACATTTTTGTGAGGGTTCCTGCTTCGTAAATTCTTAGGGGTTGTGGCTTATACCGCCTTACGTTCTGGCTATGTACTTTGGTTCGACTCAGTGTTTACCCACAGGTCAGTGTCAGATCTTTTTATCCTGCATATATGTGAACTGGGGCATCCGACCCAGCCCTTTAAGACAAGGTAGCAATACGTAGCAACAGATGTATATGCAGATTATTACTCAAACATCAATAATGAAAACTGACTAAGGAAGTTGGCAAAGTGCGACTGTTTTAATGTCAATTATCTAAAACAGGGAGTTACAACGACATCAACGCATTCGCTCGACCTTCATACTCAATTCAACCCATAAAAAAGCAGGTTTATATACAAAAAAAACTCATCAACATTGACATCTACCTACCTTGCAAACTACAAAAACCTATTTGGAATGGTGCTAGGCTTACAAGGAACATCTAGGTTACGTTCCATACTGGTCATGGAAGGTGATTGGGTCGCTAACATCAGGTGGGGCAACTAAGCCCTCCACTAGTGCAGGTCACTACGAACGTCATCAAATACTCAATGTCCCATTGGCTATACAAACCATAGGGCTCTCTATTATGTGTCCCTCTATAATTGGTTGGCACATTTGTACCCCTCTGTAATATTCCACCTGTGCAAGCAGCACGCAGGCTGGCACACAGGTGCTGGTGGGCTGGTCATAACCATAGCTTCCCACCAATTAGCTCTGGCATCCATTATCGCACTTGCAGCCTACTAAACAGTTAAGGCTTTGAAGTTGACCGTGGAAATGTTCTCTGTGCTGGAGAATATGAGGGAGTATAGCATACTCTGTTTTCTTGGTTTTGATACAGTTCATCATAGTGTCTATTTTCAACTTACCACGTGACTGTAGACCATGTTTTCGAGTCTTACTGCATTTAAAATACTACTATTTGATGAACTTCTAATGCCTTCAATGTTCTCAACTGTCATTTAAGACAGAGGTTTGTTCATTTTGCAGGTTCTGTAATTGTTTTTACACACATCCAGGCCCAAGGTGGCCTTGACTTCTTGGTGTTGATCCAACCAAGCCTTTCTTTGATCCACCTCCATGGTTGAATTTTTTATTTCTGAATGCGACACACTGAAAAAGTCTTTCTGCTCACAGAATCCAGCTCTGCTAAATGCGATGTGGAATCATTCACAGTCCTTTCATTTCATATATATATATATATATAAATGTATATATATATACACATTGGCACATTGCAGCAATCTATTCACTACATAGACAGCCTTAAAGAATACTTTGTCTACTTGCATTGCTGAGACTGTGCAATTATAAAATGACTTGATATCTTCTTCATTATTTCTGTAGCATGAACATCTTCATTTCGAGCCCAAAATGTTGCTCATCTTTAACACCTCCTCTTTAGAGCTTATAAAATCGTTATATTCACTCATCTCCGCATCTCCTCTGGGTGCGTCATTTCTGCTCTTCATGGCGTCACCAGTCTTCCCTTGTGCTCAGTGTTCCCAATTCTTCTGGGATTTCATTGAAATGGCCATCATATTGTCGTGTATGCATATATAGGTTTCTCAATGGGAATCTTACTTCCAGGATTCTCTTTGGTACAGGTATTCTCACTGGTACTGCACGTGTCTCGCATTCTGGCTCTCAACATATAGGCAACATGGGAGAGGAGCTTTGGATGGGGGTACTTGGCTCCATCTTTGCTCCATCTCTACATATGTTTCATAGTGAAAGCCAGATGATTATTTGATCAGTTCTGTATATTAATGCCTACCAATTGTGATGGGCACTATAGATTCCCTAGCGCTAGTCTATGTGTCTTACTGCCCCACAGGAAATCCATAGCAATAATAAATAACAAATGATAGAGTGGACAGCCTTTCCTGGTCCCTTTTTGCAGCAGAAACTTGTCTGCTATATCCAGTCCATTCAGTGACATGCAACCTCATTCGAACCTACTATTGAGACCTTAGGGACCTACTGTTCCTCTTACTATATATTCTTTTTTGCCAATAATTGGAAAGACTTGCACAGTCGTATTGAATTTTTTGAGTCGCCACATAGACCGGCTGTACCCATGAGCCTGGGGTTACCTGAAGATTTGGATTCTTTTACAGCTTGGCAATAAGGCAGACCTCATCACCACGTTAAAGTAACATGGCAGCTTATTTGAGAAATCGAGAAGAAGAAACAAAAAATCTCTTTACCAAGAAAGGACATATGACAAATGCTTTCTCCAATCTAAACAAACAACAGGAAGATCTTCATACTAAATTCATGAAGTTGGAGAGATTGTCTAAAAAAGAAATAGACAAATACGGGGAAAAGGTTTCCCTTGAAAACTATGTCAAGAATGACCAGGTTCCACGTGGCCTCAAAATCCTGATTTTTCTTAATTTCAACAGAAATGATGATAATGATCTAGCGGAAGCATGGGGGGCTAACCTGAGCAATAGCTCAATGAAGATGCTTGATTTATTAATCGAACATGCATCAAGAGATGTTACGCTCACCTGGCTCCCACAGAGGCGTCGATCTGAACTGGACAGCTGCGGTCTCCACCAATGTGACACGTAGGGCCGAGATGACGGACCGGACTGGCCCACCTACCTTTGCTTGGCCCGTAGGAATATCCTTCTGCAAATGGGGAAAGGGAATTAACCGCCCGTGGAGTCGAGTGTAAATTCCCCCCACCCCTGCTGTTCTCCCCACAGATCACCTTTGATGTCCCCTCCTATAGTCTCACCTGATGGTTTGAAAAGATGAGCTCTCCATCCTGCATTGAGCGCAGGGGCACGTTGATAACCAGTTGCTTCACTGGCTCGAAGGAATCGGTGAGTTCCAGAACAATAATGACTCCGAAAAATATGTAGTTCATAAGAGTTCACATGTCTGACTTTCACTCTTGTCTGATTCCTTGCAGTTTGCAGCTTGACCCCAGCGAAGAGTTCCTCGTGGTAGCTGACGAAGTTCAGGTAAGGATTTGGCTTATCCTACACAGTTCAATAAAATAAGGCCAGAATGTAAGCTGCCTGTTCCCTTATTCAGGTGTGGCGAGAAAATATGAAGTTCAAGGAATTATGCCTCCGGCGGTAAAATTAGGTAAGTCTATTGCGGTGAGGAGAGTTCCCCTGATAGTCCCGTTGTCTCACCTTGTCCTTTTGTTCCCCTTAAGAGCCGGGGTGCGGCGAGGATGCAATGGAGACTGCGCCGACCCATGAGAGGAATAGTACCCCCGGCAGTAATCAGGTAAGTCTATGGGGGTAGTTACTATTGCCTCTGTTTATTTCCTTGGCTCACCTTTGCTGTTCTTGTGTTCCCCTTAGATGCCAGAATGCGGCGGAATGTGCAGAAGGATGCGGTGGATCGTGAGGATGCTGCGAGGGCCGGTGAGTTCAGCGCGGCGCTGCAGCAGGTGAGGCGGCATGCGTAAATGCTTCTTTCTTCCAGTTCGAAGGTGCGGTAGATCCGGAATCCAGGTAAGGATCGAAGGTTTGCTCTTATTCTAACCTTTCTCCTTCTGTTCCTCCCTTTTTCTAGGAGCTGTAGACTCGAGGCGGGCGTGGCAGAAGACTGGATGCAAGCTTGCAGACACGGTGAGCGTTACGCTGCTTGATGCAGAATAACGCGAAGCGTGTGCTGCTCTTCGGGCGTTGTTTAAATAGCCTCCAAAGTAGTCCCAGGTGAGTATTCTTCCCCAGCCCCACCCGAGTAAAACAAATAGTCCCTAGGTAAAATAGTCCCTTCCAAGCCTCATTTGGCTTGGAGTTCTGCAGCATGGTCTGCACCAGGTAAGTTTACTCTATGATCCTGGCGCCTATGGCGCCAGAACTGACTCTCCATATGAACCTGGCGCCATAGGCGCTAGGACCGCACCCAAACAGCCCCTAACAGGGGCTTTTGGGGATGCTCAAAACACCTTGATGCCTGCTTCCGGGGTTGCTGGACCTGGTCTGGTTCCCCGGGGGTAGGCATCATGACAAGAGAACATAAAAAATCAATTGAGGGTATAGAGGCCATCAAAAAGGAGATTGGAGAAATGAAAGCAAGTGAAGAGTCGAAAAAGAAGAATTATGACAAAATGTATGATATTTTACAAATTTACCAAGATGAAGTCAAGATTAGAAAACTACATAAGAGCTATAGAGATGATCAGGGCTACAGAGAGGATAGAGTTTACACCTTTCAAACTAAGTAGGACAACTATACCAAACCAACATCTAGAAGCTCCACACCGAACACATCATCTGCTAGCTCAGAAGTAGACTCAGAACTAGATTCTGGGGATACAGAAGTTACAAAAGAAAAATCGGATAAAAGTTATATGAACCAAATAAAAAGATACAAAAAGAGAAATTGCAATTTGCCTCAGAAAACTGTCAGTTTTCAGATATCACCAGCAGTGAACGTACCTATTCCACCGCAAGGAGGAGAGGAAGGAGGGGGGGATGTGGCCAGCGGAGCACAAGACAACGCATCAGAAAACAAACGACAAACGAGAGCCAGATCAAAGGAATCGAGCAAGAACAAATGAACTGTGATTTGGTACTCAACCTTTCAAAAAGACCAGTTTCAGAAGATGAAAGAAAACTACTTAACAAAGGATTATCCTTTTCACCATCTAAAGGATACAATGACATTGACATACATATAGATTTGTTCAGGTTCATTAGGAAACTGAGGCTAAAACATTTTTTTGCAACAAAAGCGCCAGGCGCATATCAAAGTAAAGAAGCCCCAATACCTCTTAGTGACTTCACTATACAGGACATAGAGGATACCTTCATAGAGGATACCTTCATATTGAGATCTCTAATGGAAGATGAGGACTTTGAAATACACAACCTACTATTTGAATTACGGATTAAACCAGACCTGTTAACATCTAAAGAACTGAAAACAAAATCCAAATATAATCCCCAAATATCGTCAGATAACATCATCGATACGTTTTACCAGGTGGTTGCACAAGACTTCTACAACTTATCCCTCAACAGGCCATTTGATACTACGGACAATTTAACCAAAGGAGAAAGACTTGCAATTAAAACCTTATCGGAAGACATCACCATAGTGATCAACAAGGCCGATAAAGGAGGCAATATTGTTATAATGGACAGAGAAGATTATCTCCTTATGGCACACAACCACTTACTAACACTGGTTGCTACAGAAAGCTTGCCTTGTCGGAGCGTCATCTATATTAAATCAGATTGAAGAATCTGTACTTAATTGGCATAGAAAGGGTATGATTACAGATGAAGAAAGGACATATTTTCTTACTAGGAACCCGATAACCCCTACTATGTATTTTCTACCCAAGATTCATAAGAAGTACCAAACCATTCCAGAAGGACATCCAATCCTTAGTGAAATTGGTTGGGTTACCGAAAATCTCTCTGAATTTCTGGACAGCATATTAAAACTGCGAGCGAGATTGGTCAAATCATATTTACAAGACTCCTCTAGTCTGATTCGAAAATTACAAACATTTGTTTGGCGAGATTCCTTTGTGCTGGCAACATTGGATGTTAAGGCGTTATATACATCAATCCAGCATAAATGGACATTGGCCTCGATTGATTATACTTTTAGGAATGACTCTGCGTCCTACTACTTGCAAATAGATATTTTAAAGGAAATGCTTCAGAGAACCCTGGATTCAAATTTGTTCACATTCAACGATTGTCTGTATCAACAACTGAAAGGGGTTGCAATGGGGACTAAATATGCCCCTGCATTAGTGAACATCTTTATGGTGATGTTGGAGGAACATACATTATATCAGGATCCAGCATTCAAGGAGAAAGTTAAACTTTGGACCAGATATATCGATGACATTTTTGTGATCTGGGAAGGGTCAGAAGCTTCCTTCTGTGAATTTACCAGCAGGCTTAACTTGAATCCTTTTGAAATAGAATTCACTGGTGAACAGAATTGTAATCTAATAAATTTCCTGGATCTAACCATACATGTACAGAATGATCACCTAGAAACCTGCACGCTTCGTAAACCGACAGAAGTTAGTTCAATACTGCATGCGCAGAGCTGTCATCAACGCTCAACAATTCGTAATATTCCCCTAGGAGAATACATCTGAGGAAGGAGAAATTGTCAAGATGACTCTAAGTTTCAGCAAACTGATACGCTAATTGCCAATAACAAATCAAAGACAAAGCAGATGAAGCTCATGTTTATTACACAGTTCAATAAAGATCACCAATTGATCAGGAAGACCTTACAGAAACACTGGTATTTACTGCACTTAGATGAACACCTAAAGAAATGTATAGATGATAGACCAACCATCATCTTTAAGAAGGCCAATACACTGAAAACTATTATCTGCCCGTCATTATTACCAGATGTACACAAGGAGAAAACACCTACCTGGCTTTCTGGGAATGTACCTTGTTTTCGTAAATGTGGTTATTGTACAATGTGTCCCTATGCAGGGGACAAGACCAAAGAACTCATGGGCCCTAATGGGAAACTGTTTAGGATTAAACAGATGTTAAACTGTACATCAACGTTTGTTATATATGTGATTATCTGTATCTGCAATAAGTTTTATATTGGTAGCACCAAAAGAGAACTAAGGACTAGGATCCGTGAACATTTGAGTAAAATCGGAAGTCAGGACCTGACTCTACCTCTATCGGTACATTGGCAGAAAAATCATCAATGTGATGAGAAAACAGCAATCAGATTTGTAGGGCTTCAACAGGTCCAATTGAGTAAAAGAGGTGGGGACAGAGTCTTAGCGCTTCGCCAAGCAGAGGCGAGACTTATATGTTACTTCAACATAACCATGTTGGGTTTGAATTTTGACACGGAAATGGCATCATTCCTATAATATATTTTGAGCAAGTATGTGGGCCTCAATGTTTAACTTGACTAGTATAAGAGATGGCTAAAAATGTTGTATGTATTAAGATGTAGTTTGTTATATGTTCCTTCCTTTTGTTTAAATACATATTATTTATCCTCACTTAGTAGGAGGGAATATCACCAGAACGTGGGGGTTACCCCTGTAGAAAAACGAACTGTATGTATTAATACATCATTTCTTTTTGTATGTATTATGATGTCTAATAGTAGTGTAAAATATGGGATTACTCATGTGTTTTTTTTGTGCTTAATTTGACTAGTAGAAGAGACTGCAAAACTGCACGTCTAAACAGATCGTTTACATCTTCATTTAATACGATTTTTAATAGTAGTGAATAATATGGCAGTTAAATTTGCTACCCGTTTACCACTGATTTCCACTTG
This sequence comes from Ambystoma mexicanum, assembly GCF_040938575.1. NCBI lineage: Eukaryota > Metazoa > Chordata > Amphibia > Caudata > Ambystomatidae > Ambystoma > Ambystoma mexicanum. Next base: position 786,793,322 of record NC_090937.1, on the reverse strand, counting down.
TCAAGGTGGTTACCATGGTAACGACCCGAACGGGGCATACTCTTTTTGGCAGTAACTTATGCCTTTCCGCAATCGCCATATATGGCTTCCACATTATATTATTCTTTCGATTTTCAAACCTTTAACACTATAATCACTAGTCACCGCATAACCCCATTGATTCCGGTGCCTTAGCTGTTTGCATAATGCAGGAACACCCGTACTTGTTGCCTAGCAACGGAATGCAGCAGGCGGACCAATCTACGCATCACCTTGGGAACTAGTAAACAAATAGTCCCAAGATGGCGCCCGCCCGTGTTATTTTTACTGATCCAGCCAACGCGAATGCGACAGTAAGTTTACTATGCTCGTACTTTTTGGCTTCACAGCATTATGCTTTGACATGGTGGCTTTTCACGTTTTGGGGTCCTAATACCACAGAGTTTGTGTGGGTTACTGATAATTGATGGTATGAATTGTTAAATCAAAACCACGCTTGTACCGCTTGGTTTTTTTAGCATTATGCATTATCATGATGGCTTCTCACTACATGGGGTTTAAACAACATGGAGGTCATGTTGGTTGCCGATATTTGATCGCATGAACATTTAAATCAAATAAATGACGTGAGGTGTTGCTGAGCCCGTAATAGCGGGCTGCATATTCTTGAATTTTTGGTGACAATTTAGGGACTCCAAAGTGTCTATTATATACATCGGCACATCTTATTTGCATTAAGCATTTTAACATGATTTTCGTGATAGGGATGACTAATTGGTTACCCTCTCTTAATTATTATAACAACAGCTCTGAAGCCTATGGGATCAAGCTCAAAGAACATTTCTTAAATGAATAGCTTAACTCCCGAAGAGGGTAAGCCTTACAGTATGAGACATGGTTTCAACAAATGAAATTGATTTGGATTTATGAATACTAATGGGATACATCTCTTTTGTCTTGTGTTTCCGTTTGTATGTTTTCTCTCCCCTTTCCCTCGCCTTGAATCTTGGTTTGTATTGGATATTATTTTCCTTTTTATTTTTCCATTTATGGAACTACTTTTTGGAATTTCCTAATATTTTGTTCTTCACAAATACCTTTGTATCCTTCCCAATGCCAATCCCTATTTCTCTGTCTTGTGCACAATTTAATCATGTTTTCTCCCTCAACCCATGAATATGCAATAATTGCAATGGTGTTTTCTGACCTTTCATTTTGTGAACTGTACCCGTGTAATGATTGGCATGATACTGGATACTTAAATGACCTAAACTATCATGATGTAATATTTGTATATACATACACAACTTATGTTATTTTTATGAGGTCATAAGGAAGGCATCAAGCCCTGTTTTGAAAAAGGCCGTTGTAGGGCCGAAACACGTGTCACACTAAGGGCCATTCTGTTAATAAATATATATTTTTTGCACTTGATTGGGAGTTCTGTCCTGGATTTTCCTCCTTTCTTTTGATTGTATATGGCGGGTTTACCGGCTTCCCGTCCATCCAGTGACCTGCAACCTCATTCAAACCTACTATTGAGACCTTAGGAACCTACTGTTCCTCTTACTATATATTGTTTTTTGCCAATAATTAGAAAGACTTGCACAGTCGTATTGAATTTTTTGAGTTGCCACATAGACTGGCTGTAGCCATACGCCTGGGTTTACCTGAAGACTTGTCTGATACAGACCATTGGTGAGAATGCTAGCTTCAGGGTCAGCATATAGTAGTTTTACCAAATGTATGACATTTGATCCAAACCCCATCATCTTCAAAGTTGCAAAATGATATTTCACTAAATTCTGTGAAAGGCTTTTTTGGCACTGATGGAGACAGCAGTTTCCTCATTCCAGAGTTAGCAGCAGCTTTCTTATAATGTCAGCTACAAAGTTTCCTGGAACAAAGCTGACTTGATTCTCATGGATAAGCAGAGTTAACTTTTTTCCCAGTCTCTTTCCCAGTATTTTAGCCATTATCTTGCTATCTGTGTTGATCAGACTCATAGGTCTGTAATTTGAATAGCGTAATGGAGATTTGTCTTTCTTCAATAATACAGTGATTAACACATGTTTCATAGAACTAGGCAAGGTACCTGTGTTGAAAGAGTCAGCATACACAACCCAAAGGAGTTCAATGGTGCAGCAGGTATGATATTGTAGAACACAGCTGGTAATCCATCTATACCAGGGGTTTTGTTTCTCTTTAGAACAGAGATGGCTGAGCGGGTTTTCTCCGTCGAGATTATGTCTTCCAGTTTAAGTGTAGACTCATCTGTTAATTTTGGGAGCCCTAGCCGAGATAGAGCGGTTTCTGTATCGTCAGAGTTGCAATTGATCGCAGAATTGTACAGCTGTTCATTAAATAATTGAAATTCATCATTGATACCTCTAGGAGTCATTACCATTTTGTCAGCCAGCTTCACCCTGTGGCCCAAAAGCCATCCAGCCCTTTCTCTTTGTTTGAAGTAGTTTATACTACACTTAAACATTGCATATCCCACTTTGTCGAATGTGACCTTATTCAGCTTGTATTTTTTTCTTTCTGAGTTCTGTTTGGAGTACCAGATCCTTCGTACTTACATATCATCATTCAAGAACTTTAGCTTCTTCTGATAGGTTTTTTCATTTCCTTTACTTTTTCGTGTCTGTAATGGCCAGTCTTGCACATTAGTACACCCCTCATGTAGCACTTGAGTGTTTCACAGATGGTGAAATTTGAGATGCCTTCAGTTCTGTTGCGTACAATAAAATATTCAGTTTCCATAATCACCTTATCTTTTGTGCTTTCATTCTGCAGAATAGATACATTCATTCTCCACAAGATGGACTTCACCAATGTGTGTCTCAATGTCAGACAGACTGTGATAGAAGTGTGATCAGTATCTGCAACAGTACCTATTTTCCAGCCAGTCATAGTAGATAGATGTTACATGTCCAGAAGTTATTAAAAACATCTATTTGTGAATAAACATTGTTACATGCTTAGTAGAAACTTTAGTCTCTTCCTGATGGATGTTCTATACACCATATATCAGCCAGTTGGAATTCCTATATCATACTGTTCAATGACTTTTCAATGCCTGTTGGCTTTTAGATGGGTTAGACCGTTCCAACATATGGTCCATAACTGTGTTAACGTCTCCACCAAGGATGATAGAGTCCACATTGTAGTTTTGAATATGTTGCGTATGTCCGGGAAAGAAGAGGTGGTCGTCAGTGTTGGGGGCATACACACATCACAGTAGCACTTCAGTATCCTGAACCTTAATCTTGATGGATAGAATTCTGCCATTCAAGTCTTTGGAACTAAAAATAACACTCAAAGGAGGTTGATTTTTCAGAAATGATATAGATACATCTATCGCTCTTGTATTAAAAGTGGAATAACACACTTGTTTATTTTTTTTTTATTTTTGTTGTTTATAGTGCGGACCTAGCTTGAGAGCAACAGCACGCTTTATATAGTGCGGGTAGCCGGCATTTGGGCTGGCATCTTTTAACCATAGCGTAGTACTGTGAGGTTTGTACCTCAGTATGTGCAACCATTGGAATTAGTCCATGGTCAGGTGTTGTTGAAAGAGACATGTTTTGAGAGATTTGCGAAATTGTAGAATTGTGGGGGCATTCTGAGCCAACACCGGGATTAAGTTATATTTAATTATTTATATTTATTTATGAGGCGCCAATCACAGCTCCAGAGGTATAATAGCAGCAATAATAACAAACAAACAGAAAAACAATCAAGGAATAATCACATGGATTAGAAGGTCAGATCCAGCATCAGCAGAACAGCAACGTCTTTAATCCAGCTTTGAAACCACCAAAGGATTGACACAGTCTCAAATCTGGAGGAAGAGCATTCCAATTTCTAGGCGCATCATACAGAAAAGAACCCTGGGCTACCATGTGAACCTTTGCCCGAGGAGTTGAAGGAGACCCTCATTGTAGGACCCTAGTGTTCTTTGAACCGGTAACCAAGAAATACGGTAAGACAGTTAAAAAGTACTGACTCCATACAGGTATTTGTGAGTAATGCACAGAAGACGAAAGGATATCCTGCTAGCCATGGTAAGCCAATGCAGACCCCCCTTGTTTTTTGCATATTTAAGTAACTTTGGGTCTCACTCTAAGTTAATAGGGGAATCCAGATGTGGACCCCTTGCTCGCTATTCTTAGAGAGGCACTGCTCCACCCTACTAAGGTGGTCCAGCCAGACAGAAACACGTGTCTGGGGTTGCTGTTGGTACTCTTGTTCAGAGGAGATTTGCTTAGCATTTCGGTGCTCGACTGCCCTAGGGCAGGACAAAGACTGATATGTTTTAGATATTTCTTTTCTGTGAAAGATAGTGAGCTAAAGACTCTGGGTAAGTCTCTCGTAGCCGGGACTGATGTCCGGCAGAGGGACTCCCAGGACTCCCTTTTTTTGCATTTTTTTGCTCCTGGCTTCCGTGACATGGGGCCTCATTACAACCTGGCAGCTTCGGATCGCGGTGATTCCGTGACGGCGGTAATAAAGTTTCCGTGTGCGCAAGGTTGCGGAAAGACCGTCCGATTACGTGCTGTCGGTCACGTGCACCACACGGATGCGGAAACGTTGTTACCGCCGTCACGGAAAAAGCCACGGAAATGGACATAGCGCTGCCACAAGTAGCGCAAAACCCGTGTCCACCTCCGTCACCATGGAAACAGAACCGGAAATACCATGATCGCCAAAAACCCGAAACAGAGAGGCAGCCATCATATAAAGCACAATCCATTGCCATCCAGAGTCAGCACATGCACAATCCATACTGTGAGAAGGCAAAAGGGACCACCAGCATGTCTGCTAGGATTCCAGCGCAGAGGCAGCGCAAACAGCGCTTCAGTGAGGCGGAGCTAACTGTGCTTGTGGAGCACATAGTGGAGCATGCAGAGATGCTGTTCAGTGCCGATCAACGGCGTGCCACACAGCAGCGGAGGAAGGAAGTGTGGGCAGAAGCAGCACGCAAGTGCCCCGCTGTGGGCGTGACAGTGAGGAGCGTCAAGGACTGCCACAAGCGGTGGGATGACCGCAGGCTGAGGGTTCGTAACCTCATCTCCACACACCGCCAACGCAGCAGTGGGACAGGTGGAGGACCCCCTTTCCCACTGAGGGTGCAAGCATGGGAGGAGCGTTGCAGCAGTGTCCTCCACCTTGAGGGCATTCATGGGATCGGGGAGGCTGAGGCAGGAGTGAGCCCACCTGCAGATGCTGGTAAGTGGTCAAACATGAATGCCATAAAAGAATATGTTGATGGCATTACAGTGCCAAAGGACCCATTAATAACCCCCGCCCCCCAGGCAGTGCATGACTGGCCCAAAGGACCCATTAATAACCCCCCCCCCAGGCAGTGTATGACTGGCCCAAAGGACCCATTAATAACCCCCCCCCCACCGACCGGCAGTGCATGACTCGCCCAAAGGACCCATTAATAACCCCCCCCCCCCCCGGCAGTGCATGACTGGCCCAAAGGACCCACCAAGATCCGTATTGCACACAATATCACAACAATGCATACCCCAAGCAATCAGATGCATGTAACGAACACTATACAATGACCAACCTGTATGATGCATGTGATGCACCCATCAGCCACCACCACAACACTAATTGCATGTCCTCTGTGTCCCCACAGCCGTATCCAGTGACAGTGACACTGCACAACAGGCCAGGCAATCAGCACCGGCACGTGCCCAAGCCACCGCCCCCACACAAGAGGTTTCTGCCAGCAGTTCGGCATCTCAGCCCCCACAACCAACTGCAAAAGATGTGCCTGCCACCACCACCGACATCCACACCGTCTCCACGCTGCCTGTGGCAAGACAGGTGCCACGGGAACCCACCATGCCCACCCAAACCAACACAGAAGGCAGCTGCACTGCAGAGGAGGCGGCCTGTAGTGACAACAGTGCCCCGGTAAAGCACTCTGATACTGGGCCACAGGGGGCGATGCCCACATTTGATTACCTGGGTTCCTTCCATCAGCTGGAGTTTAGCCCCACTTCACTCAGAAGTCCCATGAGGTCACCCACCCCATCCATGGCAGAGCTGAATTCCCGCATGCAGCGGATGGAGGATCAGCAGGCAACCTTCACCCAGCTGGTGGAGGGGCAGCTTGAAGAATCTAGGCTGCAGAGGGAGTGCTATAGCACGTCAGTGCGTCGCCTCTCAAGGTCTATTGGACGCTTTGCAAGCACAATAGTCACCCTGGCACGCCATGTGCGGGAGGGTAACGACAACACCTCCAGGCTCATTGAGGCCATGTTGATTGGGCAACAGGCAAATCTTGCACGGATGCCATCCATACCGGATTCTGTGCCATCAAATACCACCACCCCATCAAGCTCCACTACTGCCAGTCCAAAGAGGTGCTCAAGTCGGCTAACGGGGCTCTCGGGCAAGGATGCACAGACACAGAAGCGCACACGGAAGTGATGATATGTGTGTGGGGCACTGAAGGACACACGTGGACTTGAAGGGTGTGAGGGGTGGGTACGTTTGGGTGGTGGGGGAGGTTGTTTTGGGTGTTTGAACATTGGGGCCTGGGTGGGGGTGGGTACATTTGGGTGGTGGGTGGGCTCGGGTGTACAGCTTCCCTAACCATTTCACCTCCTTCCCTGTTGTGAATTCATCAATATATCATCATTTGAAAGCAAAACATACATGTGTGGACATCTATCATTTCATTTGCAGTACAACAAATCATTTATTGTCATCACTCTATGCATTGCTGTGAATGTGCTGTGTCTCAAAAGTAAATGCGAATCAGCTCATCCCGTGCTCTTTGGCCATCAAGTGCACCCCCAGGGGGAGGTGCTGCCATCCCATCCCCATCCCCATCTCCATCCCCATCTTCTTCATGTGCATCTGGGGGCATTGGGATGTTCCTGCGCAGGCACAGATTGTGCAGCATGGCACATACGAGCATGATTTTACCCGTCTTCACTGGGCTGTACAGCAATGATCCCCAGATCTGCTCAGACAGCGGAAACGGGCCTTCAGCAGTCCGAATGTCCTCTCAATCATTCCACGTGTGCGGACATGTGCCCTATTGTATGCCTCTTCATGCCTGTTCCTTGGTCTCCGTACAGGTGTCATCATCCATGGCGCGAGTGCATATCCAGCATCACCTACATGGGAAGAAGATGGGGGGACATGTCAGTGTTTGTGGTATCATGTCTTAATCTGATGCTGTGCTATCTTGTATCATTGTTTATTCATGCATATGTGCCATGCAGTGGTTTGAAGTGTTCACTGGGCATCACAGTGGATGTCCCCAACTGGATATTGGCCTACACATTTATGTGCATGTGTACTGTGCCCTGCGGGTGACATTGGTTTGTGAGTATGTCATAGTGCAGTGATGTGCACACATGGCAGAGTGACTCCACTGTACTGAAGTAGTCAATGCACGACGTCTCATTTACAGGCATCTCGTGCATTGGGAGGGCAGTGTTCCATTTGTGGGTGGGTGTCTGCAGTGGCAAAAGGTGTATGGGACAGTGACAGGATGGGCTGTGGCAAGGTGTGTACAGGCACACTGTGGTGACCTGTCATGTCTTCCTTTGTGATGTTTGGTATGCGCTGTCTATTTGGTAGATGGGAGGGGGGTGATGCATGTGCGGTCCAGCGGCACACTCACATTGCTCATTGGCCTGGACACATACATAATGCTTCAACAGGGTCAGAGCATTGTCAGCTGTACTCACCCAATAGCCATGTGCTTTGTCCGACATAGCGTTCCATGTACCGTGGCAACGTGGAATTCCGCAGTACCATTGAGTCATGGGTTGAGCCTGGGAAACGTGCGCAGCAGTGTGTAATCAGTAGCGTGGCATCACATACCATCTGTATATTCAGTGAGTGATACTGTTTCCTATTGCGGAACACCATCTCAATTGCACGTGGTACTGTCAGCTCAATGTGGCTGCAGTCAAGTGCACCTATGCAATTTGGCATGCCTGCTATGGCATGGAAGGCCAACTTTGTGGCAATTACCTCGGGGAGGGTACGGGGTAGGGCTATGTGTTCTGACACATGGCGCAAAAGGGCATCCAGTACCTGTACCAGGATTTTCGAGAAACAGGGTTGTGATATGCCGTGCAGCTCACCGACCGTGTGTTGATAGGTGCCAGTGCCAAGGAAATGCAGCACAGACACAACCTTCAGGAGGGGGGATGGCAGTGGGGGTATCTATGTGGCTGCTCATATCGTCCTCAATCATGGCAGTGATGTACAGGATTGTTGGGCGGTCCGGCCGGTATAGTGTGTGGATCTGTCCTGGGGTAAGGTTCCAGGGTGAGGCCCTGATGCGTGGTATTGCAGGCTGCCTGCGGGGTAGTGGTGGCTGCACAATGGGGTTTGCCATAGGTGCAGGGTTGGCTGGTTGGCGCCTGCGCCTCCTCCGCCTCCGCCTCTGCACCATTACTGCCATCATTTGCAGTGCTGCCTGTTGGTTGAGTAGGCCCAGTCCAAGTGCTACTAGAGCTGTTGCCTGCATGGTTCTGTGTTGTGTTGGGCTGGGTGTGGCCCTTTTGTGGGCTCCCAGTGTGCTGCTGGGTCCAGCTGGGCTGATTTGGTGCACCTGTGCCCTGATTCTGTTCAGCAGGCACTGTTTAACGTCATGTTCGCGGTGGCGGCGGTACCGCCACCGTGATCACGGTTTTAATGCCATTTTTCTGGTGGTGTTTCCATGTCCGCGCTAGTTGTGATGCTCGCGGTGTTTCGTGTTGCCGGTAATGGAGGGGTTTCCGTGCAGGTGGACTTTACGGGACCCTTAACTTCGTGGTGGCGGTTTGAGGAGGTGCTATTTCCAGCGGCGCGGGTCATGATTGGGCGGACGTGGAAATGGTGCCGGTATAGTTTTACCGCCGTCATTAACTCCGGACCGGTGTACTTGTAATGAGGCCCATGGTCATTCCTTTTCAATCCCTCAACTGTTCTAAATGTATTGTTTTGCGTGATCTTGAGACACATCATCACTCCCTTGCTTACTTCATCTAGCAAGCGGGAGCATAATCTAGTTAGCTCCAATACTCGCCCATGCAATTGTCGCCCGATTCTCATGCGACAGGAAAGGCCTCAACTGAACAAGCAGTTTAAAAAATTAGGAAGTATATGACACCAGAAAGCTCACATTAGGGAAAATCACTATGCTACAAGAGAAAATTGAAGCCAAGAAACTAAGCCTGTCTCCTGACAACGGCCAACCGACCTCACCAACGACCCACATGACTAGTCATAAAACATTCAACTTCTCCCCCCTCTCTATTAAAGAGGTCAAAGACTTAATCTCTAAAGTAAAACCCTTTAGATGTCAGGGCAACATTTGCCCTGCTCCAGTCATCAAAGAGGAACCCAAGGATCTGACTCCATTCACCAGGTCCTTTATCAACGCATCTTTCAAAACAAGCATAGTCCCAAACAACCTAAAAGACGTCTGGGTCCTCCCACTTCTAAAAAAATGACCCTTGACCCTAATATCCCCACGAACTATAGACCTACCAGTACGGTACCGTTTCTCTTGAAAATCCTGGACAGAGCAGCCTATCTGCAGATCCAAGAACACCTAGAAGTAAATAACCATCTTGGACTTAGGCAATCCAGGTCCAGACCTAAACATGGGACCAAAACGGCTCTGATCGACCTTAAGACTCAAATTGAAAATCTCAAGGACAAAGGAAAACTAGCCATCCTTCTACTATTAGACTTGCCAGCTGCATTTGACTTAGTAAACTACAAGGTCCTCTGCAACCATCTATCCTCAGCAGCACACTTCTTGGACAATGCCTACACATTAATCCAGTCCTTCCTCAACAACAGAACAATGAGGAGCTTCGCACCCACGGCTTGTGCACAACCAGCATCAGTCTCATGCGGAGTCCCCCAAGGATCCTCTGTCTCCCCCACATTATAGAATGTGTTTACGAAACCACTGTTTGATGATCTCGACTATTTGGGTGTCACCTACACGAATTATGCTGATGACACCCAAATACTCATCCCTCTCACTGGTGACTATGCTACCGATTACAAAGACTTGAATTACATTTACATCATCATCCAAGCCTGAATGGCTAAGCATGGATTATGTCTAAATGATGACAAGATGGAAATACTCCTCTTGGGCTCACAATCTAAACTGAATAATCTTGATGGACAGTTCAACTCCTTCAACATTGATGGTAAAAACATCAAGGTCTCAAAGGATGAGAAAACCTTAGGCATTTACATTGACTCGACGCTGAACCTATCTAAACAAACTAATGCAATAGCCTCATCAACGGCTTACACCTGCAAATTAATTACAGCCTGCAGACTATTCCTCACAACTGCCAACTGTATAACACTAGCCAAAGCACTAGCTTTATCAAAACTAGAGTACTGCCATGTGCTCTACCTGGGAACTAACCAACAAAACCTGAAAAAGATGCAGGTTGTACAAAATAACGCAATCAGATCGGCACTTAACATTCCTACGTCACAACACATCTCTGAAATTTACACGCAACTTGAACTGATTATCAGTCAATCAAAGAATTGCCCTTAAAACCATATCCTTAACAAATAAGTGTCTTGCTAACCAAGCACCCAGTTACCTGACCAACAACATCTTCCACATCATCTCAGATCGCCCTTCCAGGGCTGCACAGTCACATTGTCTCAAGAACCCGAGATTCAAACTACAGAAGGCAGGAGGTAGTAGTTTCCCAGTACTAGCAGCTAAGCTGTGGAACTGTCTACCATTAATGCTCAGATCTGAAACATCCTTTCTTATCTTCAGGAAAAATGCTAAAACGTGGCTTTCCACACATTAGAACTAACAACCTGCCGTCCTTGATGACTGTCTTTACTGCTATTCCGTACTGTACTGAATTTGATTCACTTCATCAACTTGTATGTATTAATGTATGCTCTCATTTATGTAATCATTGTAATTAAATGTAACCGTGTAACTTTTTTTCATGTAAGAAATGCGCCCAGATGCCCCAGGGCTTGGTGCGCTTTACAAATATACAAAATACAAAATACAAACACATGAGCCTTCATGCTGAGCTCTTGGTCAAGCATCATGCCCAGAGTCTTCTCCTTCGGTAAGGTAGGGATAACACAACCAGCTATGTGGAATTCACTTAAGTCGGGCCTAGTTTCTTCAGGCGTGCAGCAGTGCCCACAATCATTATTTCCGTTTTCCCATCATGCAGTACCAAATCATTTAACATCATCCAAGTTAGTATTATGGCATAAACCCAGTTGTTTGCCTCAGTGTCCCTAATATAATTTCCAGACAGAGGGATTAGGCACTGAGTATCATAAGCGTAATTTTTAAATAGTACCCTCCTGTCACTGAGCAACTCAAACAACAGATTAAAAAGCACCGGAGACAGGCATGAACCCTGCAGGACTCCACAAGCGATCTCAAAATTATCTGCTTTTGTAATTATCGGCAAAAACTTTAGCAGTGTGTTGGGAAAAAAAGACCCAATCCACTTGGCCACAGCTGCGGAGAAGTGGGAGCAATGTTTTAGTCTTGATACTAGTATAGAGTGATCTACTAGGTCAAAGGCCATGGAGAGATCATTGAGCAAGAGAAGAGCCGTCCTCCTCCTTCCACAGTTTCCAACATTTTTGCCTTAAGATCCAACAAGGTAGATTCCATACTATGGGCCCTCTGAAATCCTGACTGCCTTTGATTCAAGATCTGGTTTTCCTCCAGATAGACCTGTACCTGCACATAGGAAGCTCGGTCCAAGATTTTGAGCAAGTAGGGCGCATTAGAAATGGGTCTAAAATTAGAGGGTATTTTGGGATCAAGGGAAGATTTCTTTAGTAGGGATGAGATCAATATCTGTTTAATACAGCTGGGCACATAACATTCCCTAAATGATAAGTTCACAATTGTAGTAATGAGAGGGATCAGCTGAATAGCACAACCTCTCACCACCCTCGATGGACACACATCACCCTTACAAAAAGTGGGGCTCAGTTGTTTCACCAAGGCCAGCATTTCATTTTCTGTGACTGTTACAAACTCGAAAGGAGGCAAATTCACATCTCCCGTGGAGTATCATAACAGATCACTTCACCATGTAAATTCCATTTGGCCTCCATATAGCTACCTTACTGAACGTATACAACCATTCCAGACACTCAGACCCAAAAGGGACCTGTACGCAAACCAACTCTCAGTCCCCAACTTCAACAGAGCTAAAGCTGGCGGTTCGAGCTTCGAAGTTCTAGCTCCACAATCCTGGAACTCTCTACCTCCCAAACTGAGAGCTGAAACATCCCTCATGGCCTTCAGAAAGGCACTGAAAACCATTTTATTTAAGTGAATCCTACTTAAAATACTACTGCAATGTGAATAATGGCTGTAATATACAACTGTACCTATGCTCACTGTCCCCATGTAACCTCGGAACTTTCGCTATGTCTGTAACCATGTTCCCATTGTCTTTGTATATTCACCTATGCCAAGTAAACCTTCTTGTAGCAGTGCCATGATGCCCGAGGGCAGCTGTGTGCTTTAAAAATGCAAATAAATAAATATCATCCTGAATCTTTTTTGTTTTATAGATCACTGAATCCTGGACAGAGTCGCACCAATCCCTGTTTTTATTAATCACGAGTGTAACCGGGACCGGATTTTCCTGTTCCCACAAGATTTTAAACAGTTCGTTAGTGTCTGAGTTTGTACTTTTGATCCTTCGATCAAAGGCCACTTTTTTGCAGCAGTAATGGCAGCTCTATGGGCTTTAGCAGCTGCTAGATATTTTGCTCTATTGAACACAGAGTTGGCCATCTTCTAGCAGTCAAACACCTTACACTTGTCCGCTTTAAAATGTTGAATTCCATCTGAGTACCAACAATTAGATTCCCTTTTTAGAATATTACGTGTTTTTTTCTGGAGCCTTTATGTTCATTTCTCTCTCAACCATATTTTGATAAGCCATAGCTATCTTATTGGCAGAGTCCAGTTGGGTAGTTTTTTAAGAGTATCTTCAAAAAGAGGGGCTAGCACTGCTGCTGAGAGCTGGCATGTGTTTCCCGATGTGACCACCACTCTTTCTGGTTTAGGTTTCTTGTACTAGGATTTCCAAACATGGTTAAAATAAATTAGCATATGGTCCGACCAGAGACACGGCCTCACATCCACCTTATCACTGATAACATTCAAACTGTTAGCCCAATCCAGGATCCTCCCCTTCATATGGTTTGCAGTCTTACATTGTGCTGAAAGCCCATATTCGACAGTGTCCTTTCTGTAATTGCTGCCACCTGATCAGATTCATCATGAAGTCGTAGATTGGGCCTCATTACGACCCAGGCAGTAAGTTACCGCCTGGGTCATACCCTTACCACCATGGTGTAAACTATGTTTACACCATGGTGGATGGCGGATTTACCGCCCCATTCCAAGGTGAGTGGGGCGGTAAATCCTCATTTCCCATTTTACCCTTCCCCATTCCCATTTTTGCCCCATAGGGCATAATGGGAGTGGGGAAGGAGCTAATTGCGCCACCGTAAATTACGGTGGCGTAATTAGCACCAAGGTCCCTTAGCGCCATGGATTTTAACGCCTGCAAAAAGCAGGCGTTAAACTCACCATGGCGCTAAGGGACCTCGGAATCAGGCGTTAAGGGTCGGCGCCGTTTACGGCGCCGTTAACCCCTTAACGCCTGATTCGTAATGAGGCCCATTGAAATCCCCCAATAGTAACACCCTTGAGGAGGGTTTACGAAAAGGCGAGAGTGTATTTCCCTGGAAATTCGGGAAATCAGGCATGGCAGTAGGTGGGCAATATATAAGAATGAAATCAATGGTCATGTTTGGGTCAATCAGCATCTTAGCACACAATATATCACATGGTTTCTGTGTTTCAAGACATATTGTGTGGATCTGGAGGGACGATTTGTAAATAAGTCCAACAACCCCTCATCTTCCCAAGGGTCGATCCACTTAGATAATGGTATTACATTTAGGAACTGCTAATAATAGTGCAGGTTCTGCTGCTTCATGTAGCCAGGTCTCTGTAATGGCAGAAATGTTAATTTGTTTAATCCATTGCATATTCTGCGATGTCCATCGCATGCTTTATCAAGGAGCTTTATCTATACGGACACAAGTGGCGCCACCATGCTTACCAGCATCCACCCCCCAGTATTATCACAAAAGGCACTATATTATAACCACATAGGTTAGAAACCATCAAGCTAGTAGCTACAGGTGATTTCAGGCTGTTAAAGTACTTGAAACTAGCTCAGAAACCCAGAAGAGCAGTTAACAACACAGAGGGTGGCATCCTACGCGTCCCAGACGCAAACTGGTGAAAATGGCCCTGTTATGTGCCGGCGGTAACGTGCAGCCAATGGAGCTTAAGGCTGCAAGGGTGGGTGCATGACAAGAGAAGGATTGTTTGGTGATCCTCCCTTTGCGGACGAGTTGTGATTCAAGGCGGTTGCTAGATTTGTTGCACGAGGAGCATGTGCCACCAGATATGTCGAGCTTAGCCACAAGGTACGCTGATGTGCTACTTGTGAATACTTTGTAGATGATACATGCAGTCCTGAACAGTATCCTGGCTTGGAGTGGAAGCCAATGTATTTTGCATAGGATGCGGGTCATTCAGTCAAATTTCTATGCTCCTGTAATAAGGCATGCTGAAGCGTTGTGGACTGCTTTTAGGGAAGCCAAGTGAGCAGGAGGAGAGCATTTCTCCCATCAATGTACGAGACCACAGGGGCCTGCTCTACAGTCCAGAAGTCCTGCGGCAGGATGAATGGCTTGATATTTTGAAGGGTAGATATTCTGAGCCAGGCTATTTGGGACTTCTTGGTTATGTTTTTCCTGGAAGGACATATTTGTCACTCAGGTGGGTCTCTTGAAGTAGCGCAATATCAACTGACATTAATCTCAGACAAGACGATATTTTGTGTGTTTAATAGGATTATTCATACCATTTAAATTCCATGACACTAACTTAAGGTGTCCGATAGAAGTTGTAGAGTTAGGAAGCGTCATGATGAGACATGTAGGTAAGATAAACAGGTACATTTAAAATTAAAAAAAAAGATAATACAAAAAAATAAATAAAAAGAAAAGGAGCACATGGCAGAGGGTAAAAGGAAAAGAACAGGAATAAACATGTTCAGTGGTTGCAATTGCATGAACCACTAATGTATAATACAGCAACAATAACATCAAGATCGACATTAAAACACACTACAGTAAATTCAGCGGTGCTACCCACCACCCCAATTATTTACATAGCATGAAACATTTAAATATTCAACATATTGCATTTCCACATTGGGGTTGTATATTATGTTAGGCTCTGATATAATCAAATATATAATGGTCGATCACACACGTCAAGTCAGAGTGATATTGTGAGAGTGACAAGAAACACTGGATACAACCCCTTGTGATGTGCAATTTTGAAAGGTGCTGCAGTAACAAGCAGAATAACAACCAGAGGTGCAACGGCTCTTGGGCAAACTGGGCTTTACCACCCCCTTTACATTTTAGGCTATGTTGATTTGGCCTGGTTGACCCATTGAGCTGTGGCAGGACAGAGCAGGATACAGACAATAATTAGTGCTCACAGCTGCACAGTTAACAAAGGCTCAGCAATTTCTAATGTATCAAGCATGTCACACTTAGCACCTGCATTCCTATGCATACATTTTTAGGCAATAGAAATCATGATGGGTGTTAGCACTTGCATGTCAGGGGAGTGATTGGAAGGGTCGGGGAGAGAGGAGCCAGTTCATTCTCACAGCAGTGCTTAAGCGTGTGGTTTAAGACGTGAAGGAGAAAGTTAAGGTATCCAGTCATTTTACCAAAAACAAAACAGAGAGGTAGGTTTTAACGAGAACCATAATACCGAAAAAATACTCAAAATATTATTTCTATATATATGGTAGCGGAGTAAGGGTTTAAATGGGTGGGGATGGGGTTAAAAGGATAGAACAACTGGGTGCTGGGGTGCTGGGGGGACCACCAAATTAAAAAAACTAAATAAATTCTGTATTTTTTTGGTATTTTGGCTTGGTTGAAATTTACCACTCTGATTTATAACCAAAATTAACTGCTTGTAACATTGAAGCTGCACATGAATAATCCTATTAGAATGTGTAAAGAAGTTATCTGCCCCACACAAGTAAGCGTGTCCCTCCCCCACAGTCTCTAATGTTAGCGCCTCTCTCAACATTTGAAGGGTTAGACCCCCCAAATCCCTCTTACATTTAGTCTAGGTGCTCCCCTGATAACAACCAAGTCAACATTTATCATTGGCACATGTTCATGTATGTAAGGGGAATTGCTTCCAAGCCAACCATCCCAGGGTACGAAAAAGTGGGCTATGATTTCTGCAGCATTATTGTTAGTATTGTAGTACTTTTAACATCCAGAGGCTTCATTCATGCGAAAATTCATTCATTCATACTGGGCTATTCATGCGATAATGTCAGCTCCAGACACATAAACAGTGACAAAGATGAAGCCTCTGGATGTTAAAAGTACTACAATACTAACAATAATGCTCTCAAGGGTCACGCCATGGCCATCAGATAGAAAGGCACCGTTAAACATGTATTTCAGTGACTATATCCACCGTCGCTTCATGTGAAGATAAATGTTGCTTGTTCTCCTTTTATTTGCTTTTGCGATCTCGCAGCAAATACCAGTAGAGCTCATTCGGAAACCAGAGCCGTCTCGGTTATTTTGCATTTAAGGAGTAGAACATCAATGAGCCTGCAGTACAATAGGAACATATTTACCGAGTAGGAATGACACAAAGAATACACAGACTCCTATTTGCGTGTTTTGCTCTAGTGTAGACTAATTTATATCCCTTGGTATAAATTTGGCATTTTGTTCGATAAGCCAAAACTAAAACATGGCTGGATACAATTTCAAATGTCCTTTCCCGTAAGTTAATTTTCTTCTGGCCAATAACTAGTTTTACAGCAAAGTTAAACCCAACAGGTACATTTCTAATTGCAAATAATAATTTCAGAATAGTGGAACAGTAAAATTACGTGTTCCTGGTGCAAAGTGGTGCAAGGTTGCAGAAAAAAGGTAGCATGCACAGGTAACTTGAATGTTCACAGCTTGGAAGGAGTGAGTGCAGATCTAAGTTGAAATCAGGAGGCACTGATATTGTCAGAGGGGTTTCAGAAAGTCTGCCTGTATCCTCACTTTATTATAAAGTTGACTATGAGGGTCATTACGAGCATGCCGGTCTGGAAATAAGGTGGCGGCATACTCTGAGTCTGCCGGTAGGGACAGTGGACCACCAGCAGGCCTGACATGCCGGTAGTTCAGGCCCCTTCTGGCAAAGAATTTACTGAAACAGCGGCACGGTTGACAGCTGTGCCAGTGATTCAGGGGATCCCATCCCATGGAGTCCTGTAGAACTCCATGGAATGGGAACGTACCGCTGTTACCGGCACCTGTAATATTATGTTAAAACCGGGATATCGGGAGCCGGTAATGGTAAGAGGTGTTTGCCGGTAACCCACCGGTAGTACAGGCGGGTTACAGGCAAACTCCTTAGGGCCAATGTTTCTGTTTAGAATAATCACCTACTAGCTATGTGGAACAACAACTGCTGTTATCTGTAAGGGTGTGCACAAACACAACATGCTTATATATACATTGGCCCTCATTACAAGTCAGGCGTTAAGGGTGTAACGGCGCCATCGGCGCCGTTAACCCTTAACGCCTGATTCACACTTTAACGCCTGCTTTTTGCAGGCGTTAAAGTCCAAGGTGCTAAGCGACCTTGGTGCTAATTACGGCACCGTAATTTACGGTGCCGTAATTAGCGCCTTCCCCATCCCCATTATGCCCTATGGGGCAAAAATGGGAATGGGGAAGGGCAAATGGTGAATGGGGAATTACCGCCCCACTCACCTTGGAATGGGGCGGTAATTCTGCCATCCACCATGGCGGAATCCGGCATGGACCATGGTGCCAATAGCACCATGGTCCACCGCCTGACTTGTAATGAGGTCCATTGTCTATTGCAACACAATATGTTATGTTATGTTATGTTAATGGGCATTTGTATAGCCCCTTTCACCATTGGTTTGGTGTCAACCTGCTCTAGGTTGAACTCCCTCATGGACCGGAGTCCAGGTCAGTGGAGATAGTCAGAGGAATAAATAGGGCAGTGACTGTGTGCACTATTTATGTGTGCAGCTAGACCGACATTTTTCGTGATGGATAGCTGCATTGTAGTGCTAGAAGTAGTGTGCATGGTATGTAATATGCCTGTTACAACCATGTGTAACAATACTTAATGGACGTCCTATTGACAGTCAACACTTGCCACATGTGGTCATCATCTTAGCTTCAAAGAACATCGAGTTCAAAGGATGGAGCTGGATTTACCCATAATGAGTACCGTGCCAAAGTGGTAGCTGTTCTAAAACCAAGATCATGTATAGCTGTGACAATATGCCATGGGCATCTCAATCCATGTCAATCACCTCAATTCAGGTAAGTCCCCCGGCACCAGGACCTCCTACAAGCACTCTCACTCATTGTGTGCCATCAGACACCATCACTCTGCCTGCAGAGATACCACAACTCAGTACGACAGCAGGTGATGCAGTACATGTTGTGTTGGCGAGTCACGTTGTGAAACACCGAAGAAAGACTCTTACAATGCACAAGGAAACACTGACAACTCACCAATGTGTGGCCATGGGTGCCAACAGACCAGAACATGTGCCGAGAGAAAGGTAAAACCTCTGCAATGAATTGTTCTTTGTCTTGACTGGCACCACAATGACATCACATAGCATGACAGCCAGAAGGCACACCTTCCCCTTAACCCTGACTGTTCTGCAATCGCTGGGAAAAGAAGATAGATATTACAATCTTTATTGACATTCTATGTGGATCTTTTATGTATGTTCATTAATTGTGCCAGTCTATGCTGTGATTCACTGGAGTGTGTGTGGTTTTCTGTATACAATAAAATGCCTATGCATGTCTGAATACACTGTGCATAGGATTTCTGTAGGTGTCTAATCGTTAAGCCTCATGTCCCTCCTGTGCATGCGTATTCTCATGGTCATGAGGATGATGATGATCATCATCATCTTGACCTAATTCCTCACCTTCAGATAAGGGCACATGATGTTGCATGCTAAAGTTACATCTGTTCACACATTGTCAGAAAAAACAAGAGATGGTCACAGGTTTATGTTTGTGTTGTACGTGGACCTTTTTCTCGTAATCTGTGTCATGTAATAAGGAGGCTGAGAGGTTTATCTTTGATGGTCAGTGCTAATTTACAAAGGATGTTAACATCAGCATTCAGTGCCCTGTTCCTCGTTATTCATATTTTCAGTTAAGATTATTAGTATTTGTCATTTGCTCAGGAAGTTATTAAAATAGATGTACCTAATTACTTGCAATGTCTATTAAAGCACTGTGATCCCAAAGAATTAGGTTCCAGATATTTCAAAAGCCAGCTGCAATTAAATAAAGTGTCCGTTAGGATTTGATGTTAAAATAGCGAAATTAACTGTTATTACTTTTAGGTCAAGCCCAGAAAATAAGTCTTAAAGTGACTATTTAAAACACTTATTTACACTGCTGTCCTTGACCAGGATTGTCTTGTCTAGCAGTGGTTGGAAACAGCAGTCCCCAATCGAACAGTACCTGTGGTAGTTTAAGGATTTGCTGGGAGATGGGGAATCCATTTAAGAGTCAGTAGGTTCCTAAGACTCGAGGCTATGAACGTAAACTCCTTTCGATTGGGATCCAGACATATTTAGTGGGTGACCAAGAGATGTTGGCGTATTCTCTATAGTAGCAAAGTAGGTGATTCTTGTTTTCCTTTTCATTTTCGCTTTTCACAGTGTCCTTTTGATAATTTCTGATTTATTAGCAATACCAGCAGGTTTGTCTTTTCTTTTTTTTCACATATGTATTTTACATGTTCTGTCCCACCTTCTTTGACCTATCCTGTATTTTTGTTTGCATCTAGCTCATTTTCGCTATGGCCACCAGACCACTCATTTGTCAATTGACTGTTTATGTCATCACCAGGCTGAAAGTTGTGATCCCTTTAGTGCCTGGTGTCAGTAGAGCTCATTACAAACAGATATAGAGCATGTATCTTTTTAGCATGAGTGTTTCAAGGGAAAACAATAAGGGGCCGATTCATGGAAGAAATGTGTGTCGGAAATCACAGCGCAAGCTGGCGCAAGCGTGAAAAAGCAAGCGCACGCGTGCGATTCAAGGAAGGGCCTGCAGGTGTTTTCCCCAGGATGTGCACCAAATCCGTGCGTGGCGCACACAGGCGCACACGTCATTGCAACATCCCGAACGCCGTGCGTGACGCGCACAGGGAAAGCGCACAACGTCAGCGCACAAACCAAAAAGGGGGCAGGACACGGGCGTAACATGCGTAATGGGGAACAACGCGTGAAAAAGAAGGCGTAACTGGGGAAGTACTGCAGGGAAATACACGGAATGCCCACACGCACGCGAACAACACGTATTCATGGAATCGAACACGGGAAACCCGTGCACGACAAAAGATGCGCATAGGCGTCAACACATCCGCCATACGAAGGCAGGCGGAAGCGTCCCCGCGCACAGTATAAAAGTGCACACAAACAACAAACACGTATATCCAGCTACGATGAATGCCCCATTTGTCACAGCACTGATCGTGGGACACCGCAGGAGGAGGAGAATAGCCAGGGCCTGCATATTTTTTCCCCGGACTAGCCTTTTTGGGATGCCTGACGACCTTGTCCTAGGCAGGTATAGGTTTCCACCCCGTATCATCCTAGAACCTGGTCAGGGAGTGGGAAGATGACCTTACATCACCCACCCTGTGCTCCTAAGCATTAAGCCCCTTGGAGAAGGTGCTCAATGTCCTGCATTGTTTGGCCACTGGGTCATTTCAGAGGACAACTGCCATAGTGGGGGGGTCTCACAGGCCATGTAGTCATGCTGCCTACACCATGTGTTGGCAATTATTACTACACGCCTCTCAGTCCGCAGGCACATATACATGCCCAGAACATCCGCAGAAAGGCAGGCCGTGGTCTAGGACTTTTACAGGGTGGCACACTTTCCCAAAGTGCTCGGTGCAATAGATTGCACCCATGTGGCCCTACGTCCACCTAGGGCCACTGAGCACATCTATCGAAACCGCAAGCACAGGCATTCCATCAATGTGCAGGTCGTATGCGATGCAAAGGGAATCATCAGCTCTGTCTATGCAAACTACCCTGGCTCTACCCATGACAGTTTCATATACAGAATGTCTGCCCTGAGCCGGACCCTGGAAGCTGGGCAGCATGGCGACACATGGCTCCTAGGTGAGTACAAATGCCTGTGCACATGCATGCATGTCACACACAGCCAAATACACAAACCCCAATAATCACAACCATTATCACCTCCCCACGGGTCAGTGCCTACACTCTGAGCAACCACATGATGACGCCAATCCGGAACACCACCACACCACCCCAGGTAAGATACAACGCTGCCCATATTGCAACCAGGGGCATAGTGGAGCGCACATTCGGAGTGCTCAAGACACGCTTCCGCTCCCATGACCGCTCTGGCAGCCAGCTACTATATGCACCCACAGTAGTGTGCAGGATCATTGTGGCAGCATGTGTCCTGCACAATGTTGCAACACGGCAGGACGTACTGGTGGACATGTTGGTGCCCCCATATCCCCAACCACAGGCAGGCACAGGCGCTGCCCATGGGAGGGGAAAGGGCACATGGCGAGGCAGCCCGGACCCAGCTTGTGGCCACATTTTTCACCTAAACTCCCACCCCTGTGTAGTGCACACAGGCCTGGCACATACCAGGTGACAATCGATGATGAGAAAGAGACAGTCAACTGTCACAACCTTACCACCCTGAGATTGTTGCCACGGAAGTGCTACATTATGTGCATCCCTAGCTACTGAAACATAACCAATCCTGTGTGACCAAAAGGAACACATGCAAGGTGTGTATCACCACCCCCCGCAAAACAGGCCATCACAATCCCTGGTATGTCGCCCAAACCCTCCCAACCCACATCACCCTTGTCTGCCACACCATGACATGGCATGCAATAGCAAAAGGCCAACACATGACCAATAAGATACGAAGTGACATGTCATAAATGAAAACTGGCACAAGACAATGATGCCTGGCATGGAATCAGATGAAATAACTGACCAACAACCTCCCACACATACAAAGTCAGACACAAATGCTTTCCACCAGTCGTAGCATGAACACAACACTGAATGCCTGTTGACATGCACATTGGGCATGGCAAAATCCCTACTCCCAAACCCGTGTGCTGTGTGTGTCTCCTGCAACACACTGCTCAGCACACAGCACATTGAGCAGCCATTGTGTTGCAGATGCACCTTGAGCATCACATGAAAATGACAAATCAAATCAATAACCAAATGACGCATGTACAGGATACCCAAATGGTAATAGATCATGTGCTGCAGGGACACAGCGGGCCCGAGAATGCAATCTTTGTGCACCTGTGGCCATGGAAGGGTGGTTGTACATGTGGTGGATCATTGTGCAACTGTGTGTGTCATTAGGGACATGCACTCAATATATGCATGTGAAATAAAGTGACCCTCAGTGTCCTGTACACATCACATGTGAACATTGCCCATGTGAACACCCCAGCATGGCAAGCCACACCAATCCCCTGACACCTGAAAAGTAAAGAAAACACAGGATCAGGCATTGACCAGCACAACACATCATGTACATAGAACCCCACAATTACAATGTCAGAGTGCCCAAAACACTCTAGCCCAAAACAACTGTCCAACAACAAAAGGCCCTCCCTCATTTACACATCACCGTGACCTTCTGAACAACTGTGTCGGGGTATGTAGCCTTCTTCCTTCAAATCTACCTGGCTACAGGATCACCCTACCCCTTGGTCTCCATGTTCCAGCTTGCGTGTAAATAGGGTCCAGCCCCCTCAGAGGCCATCTTGACTGGTAAATATACCAAATCGCAGAGAACTCCAAGGAGCCAAACCCACAAACCAGGGAAAAAGCCTGTAGGCACCAAAAAAAACCAGGAAGAGTCTCCAGTAGATGACTTGAAGTAGCAGGAAATGTCAAAGCACATGTACAAGCACAATGATAGAACAACCAAGGTAGCACAGTTGAACAATGGTCTTACAGGATGGGTACCATTTACGTTACATAGCATACAATGAGGATGCAACAACTGATGGGTAGTGTCACAGCTCCGGTGTCCAGGCGCAGGAGTGGCACGTACTAACCACCCCCTCCGTGGTCTGGGCGCCTGCAAGGTCAAACTTCCACAGGCCTCTGAGAGCCCGGCGGGGAAGGAGGGTCAGGGATATGTTGTTTGGACAGGCATTGGTATGCAGGATAACCGTAAAGAGGGGCAGGAGAGGGGAGTCGGATTGGCAAGGGAAAGTAGACAAAGTACTAAAAACTACAATTCACAATAACACATACTCAATCTGAGAAAACATGTTCATCATGCACATTGTACCAAATTAGTCAAATGCAAGCCAAAGAGAGATTTATCTCTGGGGTGAGTGCTGTCCTCCTGCCTGCACACTCTCAGGTCTGGTAACAGGAGCAGTTCAATGCTGCAAAGAGAGTGTGAGTTACTAATCTGAATGTGTGTTAACAACACACACAAACACAACACCATCCATGCCCCAAAGTAAGTGACTCCTCCACAAACAAACACTCCTGTCTGCTGCTTTGTACCCATACGTTAGCTTGGCCCCCTCATGGTTCATAAACTGTCAATGCAGTAAGGCAAGCGCATGTGGGCACGCGGGAAATGGAAGACCAATGCGTGAAGAATCACACATGATGCAATGGTCCCTGGGTGAGGTGCTACACGCGTATAGCGAGGTGCAACTTCAGTACAAGTTGTGCTCTGGGAGCCGCCGATTTCAATAGGTAGTGCAGGTGGAAATATGCACATGCAAATGATATGCACTGCACACAAGTCTCTGCCTCGCAGGGTGTCCCTGTGTGCTTTCTCAGTTTCTGGCTAGGAACGCCACTGCCCTAATAACTCTGCTTCAATGGAGCAGGGGGTACTCGAGGATATGTTTGATTGCCCTTGCGTGTGCCGCTGACAACTTGTAAAGCCACTTTGCATTTGGCCCTCAACACATGTCAGCTGTACTGTGCGCCTCTCCAACAATGCCTGGCAAAGCTCCCCAGCACTGGTTCTACTTAGCATGCATGTGCAAGAGGCCTGGTGGAAAGTTGGCTGCGGTGTGGGCCCTTGTGCTGCTCACCTTGCCGGAGCTCCTGGAAACACGTCTGCTTCTGTCAGACGTCTGAGCACAAGCCCTGTGCTTCTGCTTACGCACACATGCACATGTCTGCACCACCGAACGTGGCCAGTCATCAGGATTACTTGTCCCTGTGTCTGCTGGCAAAGATAGTGTGGAGGCTCATTTCCCTGCAGAAAGGGCATAAAAGATATTAATAAGGCTGGAAAGTTCCCTGTGTGTGTGTCTTCATGCTGGTTGTCACTGGGCCCGGTTACAGACCTACATCCAAACTCCTCCCACCATCAGTGTGACTTTGACAGGCCAAGGGTGCAGGCTACTGTTTACAGCATGAAGGGTGTCAAGCACATATACAGGCAAGAAAATAGCATACATCATAATCCACATCAATTAATGGAGACATCAATCATGTACTCACCCAAATTGATTACCGACATGGGGTGGATAAAACGCTACAAATCCCCACTAGGGGTGTTAATACAAGTAGTACAGCATCAGACAGGCCACAGTTATGACGAAAGTCCGAAGCCCTTGTGTAAATGTTTGTTACACCGAACCATCCTAGCAAGCCCATGGATAAGGGAAGCAGCAGTGGCCTTTGTGAGTCAGGACCCCAAGCTGCAAACACATACACGAGACAAGCTTGAAGGGTTCAGCTGGAACAGACAGTGTATGCTTTCAAAAGCCACAAAGCACCACACCGTCACATGAATGGATAATATACAAACAATATTAAACTATATTAAGTAATTAAACTAACAATGAACAACCTACATAACCTAATAAAGATAACTATCAAATAGTCAATATTAACTAACTAAACTAAAATCAAAAATCAAAAATGGAAACATACGACCCGATGGGGGGCACCCAGGAGTGGGGAGGTACAGGGTGCACCTCAACACCCACATGCAATGATGTTGAGACAAAAAAAAACCTCCATGGGCTCAACACCTGCACAACCCGACCCATGTGGGAGATATCTTGTCGTCTAAGTCTGGCTTATCCTGAAAAAGAGGACATGGCACAGGAGCCTGACCACGGCTAGGCACAGCTTGCCTCTCATCGACAGCAAGTCTGCCGGACGGATGAGCCTGGATCTGTGCAGCGATGACACATAGGTCTGCATGCAGAACCTTCCGTGATACACGTGCTTCCTCTTGCAGGGTAACACGTGTAACACAGAGTTCTTCCTGCAAGGCCTGGCTGGACAACTGATGTACCTCCCGGCAAGCATGTAGCTCAGCCGAGATGGTACGCTCCAGCTGCGCAAACCTCTCCTCTGCCCGCTCCCTCTGGGTCATCTTGAGCACACCCAGAGTGGATCTGAAGGAAGCATACTCAACCTCCATGGCCTCCATGTGTGCCTCTGTGTGAGCAGCAATTGATTGATGCAAAAAGACACCATTTCAGCCTGGCATGCCCTGTCTGAGGCCGCCATGCCCAGCCTGAGCGAGTGGGCCGTGGACCGTGCCGCCTGCTGCTGGAGAAGCACCTGCCTAGCAGGGGGGAGCCCGGATTGGGCCACACGTTCCATGCTCACAGTGATGTTATCAAGTGCTGCCCCCTGCCGTTCTGAATTGGCAGTCATGTCTTGCTCCCACTCAGTATACCTCGGTGGCACGCGGCTACCGCGATGCTGGGCTTGACACCTGCGGGACCCACGGACCGGTCGTTCTCATTGGGTTTGCACCGCCCACGGCTGCAAGATTACATGCTTCCGTCGATGTGATGGCCCAGGCACATCAGCGACTGGTGTGGAGGGTGACCCTGTGTCCCGATCCACCACAGGCGGAGGTCCCACCACTGTCTGGCCCCTCAGTGCAGGTGTCGCAGACAGAGGAGTGTCCACATCAGAATCACCCCTGACGTATTGACCTGATGCACATCCAACTCGACATGGATGTCAGAGTGGTCATCTGGGCTGGACTCATTGCCAGCCATAGACAAGATGGACTGTAGCACATGTGGGTTCTCATGGTTTACCACTCTATGACCCCCACTTGTGCCGGGTTGCTGTTGTGATAACAACCCTGTGCCTGGCATGACAACACCATCCTCTGGCTCCATTGCGTCATCATCTGAAAAGTGGAGAGAAAAAAAAACATTAGTACACATGTTAGAAGCACATAACACACACACACATGCACATCACACAGACAGCCAACACATGAAGCAGAAATGTCACACACAAAAGAGGACCTGCCATGCACGCCAGGTCAATTTGACATTGCATCAGTGAGTAGGCATGTAGAAGGGTGTTATATGGCCCAGAAGTAGGTCGATGCAGTGCAGAATATGTGTACGTTACTCACTATCTACATGTACAAGTACTTTGTGATGTGTATCAAAAAATGTAAAGGCAGTGCAAGGGCAAGTTCAGGTATCACATGCATGGCTACAAGCAAACCCCCCTGCCTCCCTTAGTGAAAATGCAAGGATGCCTTGCATGGTAGCAAAAGGGTGACCAGAGACCTGTGTATTGGCAGACAGTGTTGACTAGCATCAATTGCATCAATTGCATCATCTGAGTCAAGTGACAATACAGCAGATGATGATGGGACAGTAAGCAGGACACATGATGAACCTTAGTAGTACACCCATATGTGCAGAAGCCACTACACCAGTTGGACAGAGTCAGTGGGCCTGAAACAGGGGGATGACTGTGCCCCACACAGACTGTGACACCCTACACATGTGTGTGATGCAGGAATGAGCCAGAGTGGGCATGGGATGGCTGAAGAAATGCCATGAAATGTAGCTCATCCTGGACAGGTATTACAATGATCATCCAGTCAAGGACACATAGGGGCATACATGGAATGCACATGGAGCATGAATGGGCACTCATGTCCCTGCGGAGCATCTTCCACCTGCACAATCCAAGTGAGACACCCTGCATGAAGGGCAGAGGATGTACCCCACTGCATGTGTCTGGCAGGTTGCCTGGTGGAAGTTAGCATGTACACAGGAGGCTTGAACAGGACATTGCAGTATGCCAAAATGATGCACACCAGTGCAATGTTGAAATTGCGGTGCTGGGGGGGTGGAGGGGCAAGGGGGCATGTCTACGTGGAATACCCGCATGCAAGCAGAGGACACATGCACGTCAGTCATGCAATGACATAGTCCCCGTTCGGAGAGGAAAGACACCCCTGGCTACGCGGGGGTGTTTGGGGAGTTTTACATGCGTTGTTGCTGCCGCGGGAGGGGTACATGTATTCTGAGGGTTGCGTGGGGAGTTTTACAAGCGTTTGCATGGTTGGGGGGCTGTATGATGGTCCACTGGCCTTTGCGCCATGTACTGGATTTGTGCGCTGGTCATAGCGCACGGGACAGGGTTGGGGGCGTAACTGGCAGTGTTGCAGGGTCGCTGCGCCACTCTGCGCCACGGCTGCTTATGGATGTTGAAATCCATGAATATGCTGTGCACTGAATTGGGTTTTGGTGCACGCGGCTGGTACAGACTGCCACATGCGCACACTGGGCGCCAGCCGCGTGCGCCACTTGTGCGCCGAATTCTATGAATTACCCCCTAAATGCGTACGCTTGCACTATCCCTAGTAAGAAGCACACCCTATCCCTGTAAGGTAGTGCTCTCCCTAGGACAAAGATTTTGCGCTGCCTATCTAATAGAAAAGGTAAGAGAGGATCTATCCCTGTCTCTACAATGTATCTGTCATATAGTGGTAAAAACACTTAGCCAGATCGTTCACAGTATGGATATTTCACAGAGGAACATTTCCTTTAAGCTGTATGCTGTTTCTTTATTCACCCCCAGAGAAGTGTGTGCACAAAGTGCAGGACGATAGGTGTGGTGTGACTCAATACGTTGGAGAATGTTACAAAAGGTTTTTTGTGTTATCAGAAATCAATTCAATAAAACCAATAGGCTGCTATACTAGTTGCTCCTATCTCTAGCTTCAGTCTTCTTCTAGTCTGACCAATTTAGTCGGACGGATATCACCAATTGTATGTCAGTAACACAATCGACATGGGTAATTCATTTACGTATACCGTATCCCCAAGTCCCCTCAGGGATATCGTGCAAAAAAGGGGTTAACCCGTTTTGTTGACACATTCAGTGCAGTCATCTTTTTCAGGACCAGTGTTTTAAGCTTGATATCAGTCACAGTGTCCATCATACAGGATGGGATGTCCATGCCCGACCTGGGTAGAGTTAAAAACAAGTGTTCACCTAGGTGTAGTGCTGAACAAAACTATTTGGCCTTTGCTGAAGAACTGGTGGAGGGCATTTTGGCTAACACCTCCCTGTTAGGAACAAACGCTGCAGTACAAGCCCTAACCAACTCTGATGACTGGAACGAAATTGAGGTCCTTAGGAAGAAACTGATAAGAATTGAACTACATGGTGCCCTCATAACCGAATATCTGACAGCACATGCAGCACCTAATGGCTTTATCATCCGAATAGAACCAAGAAACTTCCTGGACAAACTACAATTTCGAAAAGACTGGTCCTTCATCGCAAACAAATGTTTACATGATTGGCTTATTCTCATCATCCACACTGCCAAAACCGTACCTGAGAACATTATGTGAGAATTGCAAGAAAAACTAGAGACCATCAAGGATCAGATCATTCTAGAAAATTACAACACCAAGTTAGCAGCCTTAGATGCCACCATGTAGTAATTCAAAGACATCAATGTGACAAAGAAGATCTCTGAATTAAAAAAGGATTGGAGAGCGTTCACGCAAAGTAAAATTTATCCTTAGACCACCGAGGACTACTACACCCCCCGAAGCCAAACGAGTAAGATGGGATGCTTATTAACAAAATACGCAATCAGCCACCAGAGGATTCTCCAACACACAATCAGGATCATCAAACTATTCCAGCAACAGCTCAGATGACGACGCCAGGGCTGGACCATCAGTCTCATATAAACGCCCCCGGCAACAAGTACGGTTTAACACCTCTCTACAGCAGCCAAGTAATCTGGGACACACCAATAATTGTGTAGGCCAACATAGAAACCACAGAGGAAGACATATTCACATTGGATAACATGCGGCCGGGGCCAGGGCATCCCACAACCGCATTTTCTTTGGTCATGAATCTCTCCAAACATGAGCCATCGGAAGCAGAAATACAGATTCTACAGAAAGTCCTATCTTTTGAACCCACAGTAAGATACAACCCTTTCAAACCAGAATCGAAATCACACAGTTGATGCGTAAAGTTAGGTTGAAACAATTCTTCCATCATCTGATGTTACGCACTACGACTACCATTGCAGTTCTTTCCACCATCACACAGCAATGCAGCAGAGTCCTTCACTTTCAAACAAGCTTTAATCATTAAGCTCGAAGACTTGGAAGATGCATTACCATATGTACATAACAACTGTACAAAGGAACAACTGGCAGCACTTAACGACCTATCCCAGAACAACTCCATTGCTATAAAACTAGCAGAAAAGGTTGGTGCAACGGTCATAATGGACAAGATGGATTATACTAACATGGTGAATCGGCTGGTGCATGATGTTAACAGTTATAGGGCCTCATTACGACTCAGGCGGTAAGGGGTTTACGGCAGCATAAACAGCGCCGACCCTTACCGCCTGATTCCGAGGTCCCTTAGCGCCATGGCGGATTTAACACCTGCTTTTAGCAGGTGTTAAAATCCATGGCGCTAAGGGACCATGTTGTTAATTACGCCACCGTAATCTACGGTGGCGTAATTAACGCCTTCCCCACTCCCATTATGCCCTATGGGGCAAAAATGGGAATGGGGAAGGGTAAATGGGGATTGGGGACTTACCGCCCCGCCGACCTCGGAATGGGGCGGTAAGTCCGCCAACCACCATGGCGTAAACGTAGTTTACGCCATGGTGGTAAAGGTACGACCCAGGGGGTAACTTACCGCCTGGGTCGTAATGAGGCCCATAGACTGCTAGCTACAGAGCCAGTCATCATATCTTTAAAATCCCCCATCATTGAGGAAGCATTGGTGGAGGATATATTAGTGAGAGGAAGGGAGCTTTCCTGACACCCTGCTCCCCTAGACTGCCGGCCTTCTATGCCCTCCCGAAAGTTCATAAAGGTGTGCCTCCCCCCACCCCCAGCAAGGTCCATATTATCGGCCATTACCTCTAACTTGGAACCACTGTCTCAGTGCGTGGATTTATTTATTTGGGATGAAATTCCAAAAATGGAATCCTGTGTTATGGACTCAACAGCAATTCTCAACTTGCTGATGACACTCCCATTTAACACCAAAACTCAGTGACTGAGCACAATGGATGTGGAACCCCTCTACACTAGTATCCCCCAACAGGAGACACTGGACATGGTGTGACGATGCCTCGAGACAGACACAAAATTGACCAGAGGACATGCGTCATTCATCATAGAACTAGCAGAGATCGCTCTGACACAGAATTTCTTCATATGTGAGGACAGCTTCTACCAGCAAATCTCAGGCACTGCAATGGGAGCTATGTTTGCCCCTAGCCTGGAAAACCTATATGTGGAACAATTTGAAGTGGAACATATATGCCCTCCTACAAACCCATATGCCCAGCGGATTGTGCTGTGGCACAGATATATAGATGACATCTTGATGGTTTTTGAAGGGTCAGCAGAAGAATTGTCATCCTTTCATCATTGGCTCAACAATTGTAACATACATGTAAACTTTAGCATTGACTCAAGCAAAAAGGAAACACATTTCTTGGATCTACGTATAACAGTGCAAGAGGGACAACTACATTCCAAGGTGTATAAGAAAAGCACAGATCATAACTCCCTCTTAACATACTCCAGATACCACCCACCCACAAGCACTGCGTGACAATCTGCCATTTGGTAAATTTTTGAGGTATAGACACACTTGCCCATGTCTAAGGGGCTTCAACACACAAGCAGGATCCCTAAAAGAACAACTCATGCAGAGAGGATACCCTAAAGAAATTGTGAATAGCACCTGTAAGAGAGTAAACAATATACCTAGGGATATCACTGTTCAGCAACATCAAAAAGCTAGTGCACAGCACAACGTCACAGCAGTATTGAGTTACTCAACAATTTTCAATGTCCTAAATAGAGAGATCAAGAAGTTGTGGGCAATACTCAACACTGCGTGAAGTAGACTGGCACAACCGTCCTTCGCGATCAAACGCAGAAAAAATATGCAGGATCGGCTGGTTCACACTCTGAAGGAGACAAACAATGAATATATTACACCAACCATTTGGGGAGCAAGTTGACCCACGGGCTACACACCATGTGGCAGGTGCACAATGTGTGCGCAGACCAACCGAAGTACGGGCATTGATGTAGGCTGGAAAACACGATGGCAGCAAAGAAAACTTACCAACTGCAACAGCAAAGGAGTGGTCTATCTCCTCACCTGCCCATGTGGACTGCACTACATTGGGATGACATCAAAACCAATCAAAAAATGATTGGAACAGTGAGACTGACGGCCCCATTAGTAGCCCATTTTCAACTACTGGGTCAGACTGCCGAACAATTTGAGTGGACAATCTTGAAAAAGATCACACCACGCTGGAGGGTTGGCAATTTCACCAATCTTTTACTTCAAAAGGACCAACAATGGATCTTTCGCCTGGACACCTGTAAGACTAGATTGAATGAGGACATTCAATGGCATGAACTAACATTAATGAAATAATGGAATTCCTGCCATTCTGTCCACACAGAGTATAATTCCATACCAACTTCACCATTTTCAGGACCTGAGACACTACCTTTCCTCTCACAAGAAAGGTCACACATACCAATGGGAAAAGGAGAAGTATAGCCAAGGCACCTCTATATGCTGGTCCTGTTAAGCACACACTGCAGCACCAATGGGTGTGAGGCGAATGATGAATAACTGCACTTTCCCTCTTTTCCGGTTCCCAATAAGACTTTCATATGACAAATAGTGGCTTAAAACAACGGTGTGCATCCCTGAGGCACTTTTATGAGCCTTGTTGATGCTCATTGGTTTACCATGACCTCAACATGAACAATGACGGTTCTAATACGTGTTTGTTCCCTGGCAATATGCATCAGAACATTTGACACAATTGTCCCAGTACCCCTACACACATGGGCCTTGAATGGTACCTTTGGACCCCCATATTGTTGCCTTTACAAAACAAACTAACATAAAATAGGCACTCCAGATGTGTGCCTCATCAGAAATATTACTCTGTTGTGCCCATGCAATGATTGATCACGTGAGTCAGGGGCGTTAAGAAACATACAGTACATTAGCCCTGCTCTAACACGTCACCATAGTGTATACTGAGTTGTCCAGCAATGCTTGTCACGGCCAAAAACAGTGGGTGTAATGCACCTCGACACACTCACGACACACACAGAAGCAAGTGCACGCTTACTTACACATTAGAAGGCAGTCATTTTGTAAAAAACTCAAGTTGTGCCTCAATACCTGTAAAATTTAAATGTAAGTCAAAAAGAATAAAGAAATCTCACCAGAATCGGCAAATAAGCCTTTCAGCCTAATGACAATGGATTGCCGCCTGTGCTATTCCAAAATGGCCACCACATTAGGGAGTGCATCCCCAACATGCCCTCGGACTGAGACGCGTAAAGAAAAACATGCAGCTCAAGTTGCTTAGCAACCTTCATTTGTTTGCACGCTTGAGCTACACCAAGGCAGCAGGAACAGTATGTCTCGCGAGGAACTCCGTCCACCCGATGGTAAGAATAATGTCCATTTACTGTATTACGGCACTGCAAGCATCTTCATCGCTCCAAGTAATGGGCACTGCACGCACTGGTCGCTGATGCCACTTTGGGCATAGGGATCAGTGTGTGAGTGAGTCTGAATCTTGTTTGTATGCCGCTCTAAAGGGACAGGGATTTGAGTAGCATGATACTCTCTATTGTAGCTCCATTGCGACGGCTGTCCGATTGTGCTGATTAATACCGTGATTACGTTAAATGCATGAATACTCGCCTATTCCATTACTGCCATCACGTAATTTACACGTGTACAGAGCATCGTCTGCCTGAACATATGCATAGAAATACCAGATATGACATAAGTTAACTGTGCTTATTTACTGCATTGTATGCCATCTACCAAGCCATATGTGCTTTATCTCATGTTCGCCATCGTACCAAATCATTTAGGGAACGCATAGTGTGCAGGATATTTAGCCATAAATACCCATTAACCATGGCTCTGGCTCAGTAATTGTTCCTTGCTCCCAACGCCCAAATGCCATTAGCACGACCGGTCCAACTGGTACGCCCACCACTTAATATTGCAGCTAATCTGCATAATCATCTCTTAGGCTCTCGGGCCCGCACCACATCTGTGCAACGTGTCAACCAACCTTATTATCTGTGAAGTATACCTAACTCAACATAATTTATCGCTGCCTTCATAAACTCATCATTCAACTCAGGCATAGTCCCGGACA
Organism: Ambystoma mexicanum; assembly: GCF_040938575.1. Classification (NCBI taxonomy): domain Eukaryota; kingdom Metazoa; phylum Chordata; class Amphibia; order Caudata; family Ambystomatidae; genus Ambystoma; species Ambystoma mexicanum. Next base: position 786,759,572 of record NC_090937.1, on the reverse strand, counting down.
ACCTTAAGGACGTCTGGGTCATCCCCCTCCTCAAAAAATCCACCCTTGACCCAAGCATACCCACCAATTACCGGCCCATCACAACGGTACCATTTCTGCTTAAAATATTGGACTGTGCCGCGTATTTACAGACCGAGGAGTATTTGGAATATAATAAACTCCTTGGCCTTAGGTAATCCGGCTTCCGCCCTAGGTACGGCACTGAAACCGCCGTCATTGATTTGAAAGCCCAAATTGAAGAATTGAAAAATAAGGGGAAACTAGCCCTCTTATTATTATTAGACTTAACTACCAAATTCTCTGCCAGCATCTCAAATCCGCTGCCCACTTTTCATATGGTACAGTGTCCTTTCATCGCAGGGCGTTTTTTCAAAGGATTTTTTACCGCTAGTTTTTTATTGAAAAAAAAACAATCTTTTGGGGGGGGTTAAAAATGATATATATATATATGGAATGTGGGTTTTTGGTAATAGATATAAACTGAAAGGGAATGGGAGTTGGGGGTGAACCTTACAAAAAATGCAACGGGTTTTTCCATTAAATATGTGTGGTAAAAAACCCTGCGAAAAAACCTCCTGCGATGAAATGACATGGAACGTTTTGTATTCGGCCACATCCTGGATCAGATCCTTCCTTGACAATGGATCAATGTGGGTCTTCTTCCCTTCAGCTACCGCTGATCCCTCACCTGTTCTCTGTGGTGCCCCCCAAGGATCCTGTGTCTCGCCAACACTCTAGAACGTGTTTACAAAACCCCTTTTCGATATTCTTGACTATCTGGGTGTCACCTACATGAATTATGCCGATGACAGCAGATACTCATCCCTATCACCAGAAACCACACAGTAGACACTAAATCCCTGAGTGTTGTGTATCTGGTCATTCAGGCATGGATGGGACAACATCAATGATGGTAAAACCGAGCTCCTCATTCTGGGCTCCCATTATCCCGCTTTCAAGTCATTCACCATCGATGGCAACACCATCAAGGTCGCAAATGACACTAAAACTCCAGGCATCTACCTTGACTCAACCCTATTACTCTCCAGACAAACCAACGCTCTTAGCTCAGCCTCTGGCTACATGTGCAAACGTATTACTGCCTGAAATCCCTTCCTCACTAGTTCCAATTGCACTATCCTAGCTAGAACACTCATAATGCCTAAGATTGACTACTGTAATGCCCTCTATATAGGGACTAGTCAATGAAACCTAAATAAACTCCAAGTCACTCGGATCATTGCCATTAGGGCTGCCTTAAATATTCCTAGGAATTTGCGCATATCTGACACCAGACGAAATTTATGCTGGCTCTCTGTAGCTCAAAGAATCTCCTTGAAAACGCTTGCTCTTACCCACAAATGTCTGTCCAACCAGGCTCCCATCTACTTGGCCAGCCGATTCACACCCCACACCTCTACTCGACCTCTAAGATCCGCACAAGCCCACTGCCTCTCCCTGCCCAGGTTTTAACTCCAGAAAGCGGGCAGGACTAGCTTCCCGGTCTTAGAGACCAAACTCTGGAACACTCTGCCCAACCCGCTTAGGTCTGAACCCTTGTTCCATTCTTTCAAAAGCAAAACCAAATGGTGGCTCTGCCTCAGACAGCCTACCAACTGCATGACTCTCCATCGCTTTACTGCCATTGCCCTGCTCCCAACTGGCTAAACTGTACATATAATTTGTATTTTCTTGAATTATCACTGTATATTTATTTTGTACCCTTTCACTGTATATTCTTGTATATTGTGTAATGTACTTATATTCTGTCTTATGTACCTGATCTGATTTATGTTGAAACCTGTATTATATGACATTGTAACCTTAAGATAAGTGCTCAGATGCCTCAGGGTCAGGCACACTATACAAATAAAGAAATACAAATACAAATACAAATACTCTCCCGCATTTGGGACGAGAAGAAAAACAAAATCAATTCCTTATCTAGAAAGCAAAGAACATGTCTCTTCCATCGACACGTTCCATTCGACAGATTACATCCAGTGATGCCTTTTAACTCTGCCTGCATCGGCCCCTCTATGCCGTTTTCACAATAGTGATGTGAGGGATGAAGCTGGACTGCAAGTTCAGTACACGATATCCCTGAAGGGACTTGGGGATATGGTATACGTAAAGTCATTATCCATGTCGATTGTGTTACCGAAATACAATTGTGATATCCGTCTGACTAAATTGGTCAGACTAGAAGAAGACTGGAGCTAAAGATAGGAGCAACCAGTATAGCGGCCTATTGGTTTTATTGAATTGATTTCTGATAACACAAAAACCCTTTTTTAACGTTCTCCAATGTATTGAGTCACACCACACCCACCTCCTCCACTTTGTGCACCCACTTCACTAGGGGTGAATAAAGAAACGGCATACACCCGAAAAGTAATGTTCCTCTATGAAATGTTAATTTTGTGAATGGATCGGGCTCAATCTTTTTACTGCTATATGATAGATACATTGTAGAGACAGGGATAGATCCTCTCCTGCCTTTTCTATTAGATAGGCAGTACACCAGCTTTGTCCTAGGATAGCACTACCCTACAGGGATAGGGTGTGCTTCTTACTAGGGATAGTGCTAGCGGACACATTATTGTTTTCCCTTGAAATACTCATGCTAAAAAGATACATGCTCTATATCTGTTTGTGTGTGATAAAACATATTAAATACTTAACAGTGGGGCTTAGACACGCTAAAGGTGTATTTAACCTAAATTGTTATCCCTGATTGTTTTTTGGAGTCAGTAGAGCACAGTCATATTTTGGAAATATGTTGATGTTCCACTTATTGGGGCTTTAGTGAAGCTTTAAGGACTCTCCCCTAAAAATAGATATTTCTATGAGGAATGAGGCAAGAAAAATACAAAATTCAAACATTTTCAACTCGTTGATCAGGCTCAATTTCAGATGATTTGAATTTTGCACACAATAGTTTGCTCATGACTGTCAATGGTTAAAGGCCAATCCAAATGAGAGCAGCGTTTCAAGTTGCAGACAAAACACATGAGAAGTAGAAATGAGTAGATCACAAAAAAAACATACGAATAGGGATCAAGGAATGCAAGATTATTTGATATAATTTATGAAGTGGAAATAGAGTGCATATAACTGCCACACTATAGCGCCTATAACTAGATTAATATGCAAACGTAGACTAAAGAAAGAACTAAAGAAAAAGGAAAACAGCATGCAATAATAAATGAGAGAAAGCAGATGCGATACCAAATACATAACAGAAAGCAAGTCGAACACCAAATCCATAGGAAAGCAAAGATAAAGGCTACCTTAAGGCCATGCATCAAACTCATGGATGAGCTTGTCATCACCTCAGCATAGAGCCGGCATAGGTTATACTAGCATTTCACACATGTATTGATTTTTCTTTCTTTTTCGATTGCTCTGCTATTTTAAAAATACTCGTTTTTTCCCCTCTGTTCTGCTGTAGAGGTTTACTGGTGCATTACTGAGAGAGCTGCATTTGTGAACAGGTTAATTTTAGCAGCAACATCTGCACAACATGGCATTGCTCTCGCTGAGCTTTTAGGGCAGAATGTAGGTTTGTACTGAGATGTAAATTATTTACAGTTCATATTTCAGGAAGTAGTAACAGCCGTAAGTCTTAGGTTCTTTCTGCTTAGCATTTCCTCTCCCTGGCGTGCATCCAAACGCCTCTGGCGACTTGGAAGGCGCATGTACATGGCTCTCTTCATTTTCACATGCTCACATGAATCACACAAGCTCCATGTTACAGTGTTTCCCTTGGATTACAGTTCTACATAGCAATCTCTCTCGCTCGTAACGCCCATGGCTTTTTTTTTTTTACACATAAACCATGGACAAAGCAGCATCAGCAGCATTTTACGCGGGATTCTGGGCAGGAGCAAAGCAATAGGGTGCAGTAAACGCTGCATACGGGGACACAATCACTACTCTTTCCAGCCTAAACAATCTTATGTATAAACATATTTAGTGAGCCTCAAGCCCCATAATCGTTCAAGAACTGATGCTAATCTCTGAGCACCAGTCTGCTGCTTGTTTAATCGCGAATGGGGGAAGCAGGTCATGATATGATAGGATAAGTAATTTATAACGGCCCGTACACAAGTTTTTCTTGCCAAGACAAGGTTGGGAATATAGAGGGAGGACACGACAATCTTACTAGGCCTTCTGTCATTCAAGTCGTGCAAGTGTGAGAACGAGAAGTGTAAGGGGAAGGGGGGTGCAAGGGAGAAGGGAGGGGAAAACAGGGAAGCAATGCTCTGAGTAAGTGCAGCCAGCGCAGCGCAGATCTGGGTAGTGCAAGAAGAACAAGGGACTGTAGGGTTACGGTTATAACCCCTAAGTGCGTGTTAGGCCAGCAGGCAGTGCAATGGTGACTGATCAAGAAAGAGCCTGGTACCCACTGAGACTAAGAGGGTAGTCGAGCAACCAATCAGTACAGCAGGCCGGTCAGATAGGTTAGCAGGGGAGGGAGAGCGAAAAGGCAGAGGAAAATAGGAAAGTTTTGAGCTGCTTGCAGGACTTCAGGTGTCTGGCACAAGTTTGAGAGGGGTAGGGTGGCCGTTCCAGAGGGAGGCACCTGCAGAGAAGAGAGCTCTAACCCCACTTTCTGCCTGGAGAAGCGTCTAACCCTTAGAGAGTTGGAGGTCGCTGAGCAAAGGGCACGAGAAGGAAGGTATTTTGGAAGGGAGTCTTGGATGTAGTGTGGGCCCCTGGCCCAGGAAGCCTTGTGGACAATGCAAAGGGTCTTAAACTTGATGCTTGCAGCCACCGGGAGCCAGTGAAGAGATTTCCGGGCTGGAAAGATATGATCCCTGGGCTTGAGGCCAAGGATAAATCTTGAGGTCCTGTTCTGGATCTTTTGCAGAGGGTGGACAGTGGAGGAAGGCAGATTGAGAAAGAGGCTGTTGCAGTAGTCCCGCCTAGAGAGAACCAGGGCTCTGTAGACATTGAGCTTTTGGGGGAAAGTTAGAAAGGTAAGAGTCTCTTTGAGGAGATGCAGGTGGTAGTGGGACTTCTTGGCGACAACCGAGATGTGAGGAGAGAAAGAGAGAGTGGAGTCGAAGATGACAGAAATGTTTTTTGCCTCGCAGGAAGGATAAGGAAGAGGGCCCAAGGTGGGTGGCCAAAGTGAGAAAGGGAAAGCAGGGGCAAGGGTCCCAATTAGAAGCATCTCTGTCTTACTTTAAGGCAGAGAGGCAGAGATCATTCAAGGCGCACCAATCCTGAATCACGGATAGACAGTTGGGAATGAGCGAGAGTGGAGAGTAGGGTGAGGAAAGCCGAGTGTCATCTGCATAATGCTGAAAGTTAGAGAAGAAGGTAGAGATCAGGTGGGCCAAAGGGGCAAAGTAGAGGTTGAAAAACCAGGGTGAGAGGATAGAGCCCTGGGGAATGCCACAGGTAGAGAGAGAGGTGGCAGAGAGAAAGGGAACAAGTTGCACCTGGGAGGGACGGTCCAAGAGGAAGGAGGTTAGCCACTCCCAGGCCTAATCCGTGATGCCCAGGTTCTCACAGAGTCAATTGATCAGGATGGTGTGGTTGACCATGTCGAAAGCAGAGGGAAGATCAAGGAGGATTAGGCCAAAAGGAAGGCTGGAATCAAGGTTAGAGAGCAGATCTTCATGGGTTTTTAGGACAGCAGTTTCCATGGTTCTGGCAGCTCTGAAGCCAGACTGATGGTCATAAAGACAACCAACAGATTCAGTCTGGAGAGTAAGCTGCGAGATGGCCAGCTTTTCCAAGAGTTTGCCCAGGAAAGGGGTGATGGAGATTGGGCGTTAGTTTGCCGGACAGGTAGGATTGACTGAAAGCTTCTTGAGGAGGGGGTGCACAAGAGAGTGTTTAAGGGTAGAGGGGAAAGTTCCAGTGGTGAAAGAGTGATTGCAGAAATCGGACAAGGTTGCAGCGAGGGTGTCAATATGGTCCTTGATGGGTCTGGATGAACAGGGGAGCACCTGTTTGGATGACACTTTCATAGATCGTCTAAAAACCTTGTCAGGTGTTGTCAGAGGGAAAGAGGAGAAAGGAGGAGGAGATGGAGAGATGGCTAAAGGGGGGTCGAGGGAGGAAGAGGGAGAGGAAGGCGAGATAGAGGACATGATGTCCTGAGTTTTAGCAGAGAAGTGAAAGGTCAGAGCCGTACAGAGGCCTGGGAGGGGACAGCAGATGTAGAGACTGCAACAGATTGGCGAGCTCCTTGCAGGTATTAAAGAGTTTGGCTGAGTTGTTAGATGCCACAGAAAGGCTGGGCTTGGATGTGGGCTCTCTTCTTAGTGTGGACAGAGAGAAGGTATTGCCTTTGGAGTAGCCCAGGCCAGTTTGTCAGAGGATGTGCAGGAAGCTAGCCATTTCCTCTCAGCAACCCTGCACTTGCGTTTAAGGGTGATGAGGTCAGAGTCATACCAGGAGTTGCACTTGACTTTGGGCTTCAAGCGGATCCTCATGATAGGGGCAAGAACATCAAAAGTATCCTAGATAGAAGAGTGGAGCATGGAAAGGGCTGTGTCAGGATGTGAGTCAGCAAGAGGAGGAAGAGGGGGGGAGAGAAAGTGGCAGCAAAAGCCTCAACTGTCATATGCTTCATTTAGATTATCCAGAGTGTGCCCTGCAGATTGAGTCAGGCAAGAGGGGAGAATAGAAAGAGAGAGAGAGTCGCAGAGGTCACGAAAGAGTCCAGAGGAGGGACAGAAAGCATCCAGGTGGCTGTTCAAGTCTCCAAGGAGGAGGATTTGAGTGGTCCTCCCACTCAGAGAGGAAGGAGGTGATATGGACAGGTGACTTATAGATAGTAGCCATGGTAAGAGAGTGGCCAGCAGAGAGAGAGAGCCTGCTGACAAGGAATTCGAAAGAGGTGTAGCCGTGCATAGGAATGACAGAGGCAGGAATCCACACTGGGAAGTTCAAGGCTACACCCCCTCCGGAATGGTTGGACCTGGGCGCGGAGAGGATCTTGTAGCCATCAGGGAGGAGGGTGTCAAAGCTCAAGACAGAGCTGGCCATGAGCCATGTCTTGGTGAGACCGAGGACATTAAGATCAAGGAGGAGGCAGATGTCAGAGGAGTGTTTGACAGCTGAGCGAGAGTTAAGAGTGGCAATATGGCGAAGGTTGCCAATCTTGAAATACTTCTGGGGAGGGGTGCAAATCAGAGGTACACCTTGCAGAGGTGTAGAAAGAGACTGAGGGGGGCAGAAAATGAAGGAGGAGAGAGCAAGGCAGTCAAGGAGGAGGCAGAGGGGGAGGCAAGGAAGCCGAAGAAGGGAGAGAAGGGACAGCAGCAGAAGAAAGGAAATTGATGAGGCATGGGAAGCGTCTATCAAAGAGGAGAAGGTTGGCGTGAGGGCCTTGGACCAAGACGGTGCCATTCAGGTAAACATTAATGATGACCTTATAGGAGTGGAAGGGGGTCAGGAGGGCCTCCCACCGGGTGCCCTCATTAATGGGAGAAGAAGAGAAAGGAGAGAGCACAGAGACCATATGAAGAGTCCATAGGTCTGGCAAGGGAACGACAAAGAGGATGTTGGTGAGGGTCTGTCTGGAGGAAGCACTGGTATAGGTGTCAGCGATAGGGAGCCCTGGGTTGGAGACCAGGATATCCTTTTTGAACTTCTTCCTACCAGACTTAGTGAGGAGTTCTGGATACTCGATAGAGAAGCAGTTTGAAAATATAGGAGAAACAGAGAGCACCATAGAGTAGGTGGGGGAAGAGGAGAGAGGAAGAGGGGTGGAGGGGAAAGGTGGTGGGGAGACACTAGGGGAGGACACAAGGAGGGGTGTAAGCAGATGAGACAGAAAGGGACAAGACAATAGTGGACAATTGACTAAGTAGACAAGAACACAGATGGAAGAGCTGGCAGAAAACAAGGCAGTCCAGTAAGCAAATCAGGTTACCATGGCATCAAGTACAGTGCAGTCATTAAAAAGAGAACCTAGAGGAGGGTGGAGCACACAGCAGAACACAGAACAATATACAAAAGAACAAAGCAGTCGACAAATGTGAACCTAGAAGAAGGAAGAATGCATCAGAACACAAAGCTATACAAAGAAAAACAGGGCAGTCAATGGGGAAGAGCAAAAGTGGGCGCATGGTTGCAGGAGGCTGGAGAAGGGGGGGCAAGAGACACACGCAATAGGGAGTTGTGAGTGACCACACAGTCAGGGAGGCGCCGCTGCGAGTGAACCACACACACACGCTGCAGAATATAACTTTTACAAATGCACAACATACTGTGCAACGGAGCACCTGTCCTCACCTCAGCGCTGGAGAAGTTGACATTGGTGTTGCCTGATGATGGTGGGGATGGCCTGTGGGGACAGAGAGAGTAAATGCATGCTGGGGCAGGATATTGGGTCCTGGGTTCTCCTGGTCAGAACAGGTCCAAACAGGAATTGCCCTTTTCTTCGTCTGCCCTTCGCTTCGGAAGGCCCGGGTGAGAGACACCCTTGATCTAAGAGTTAAGAGCAGAAATGAAGAGGCAGGGCTAAAAAGGTGGCCGGGACTTAGGCCAGGTGACCTAGATCCACTTGCACGTACTCCTCATCTGCCCCATCTGGGTAAATCCCGTGCTTCGGCCATGCCATGAGACTCTCTAGCGGCACTGGATGTTGACAGGCTCTAGCTCATAGGAGAAAGGAAGGTGGCACTGAAGAACAGAATCAAAGGGACTACATGGTGTTGCACAAGCTGGAGCTCAACGCCTAGAAGAAAGCCAGCAAAACCTCTAGTGGGAAAGGAAGTGTCTCCAGTGGTGGCTCCCAAGGAAAGCATAAGCACCACCTCCCTGAGGACATAGTCCAGCCGAAAGAGGAGGGGAAGGACATTTTCAACTTGTCGAAAAAGCTGAGGTTCACTTTCTGCCTCCTGGAGGTGGAAGAGGAGTTGTGAGGTGCAGCCCTTATGAGCCATCTTCCGACAGTTGGAACTGATGTGAACATTCAGTTGACTCCTCAAGAGAGGCCTATCTATTCCAAGATGAAGGCTGCGGTCCTCAGGAAGTTCTGCAAAACTCCAGAACAATACCTCGAAAGCTCACCAAAACGGGGAGTCCTTTGAGGCATTTACACATCAGTTTAATGAAATATCTGAGTGGTTGGGTCAAAGGTATCAGAGTTGACACATTTGAGGGCATGTTTGATCTCATAGCACGTGAGAGCATCTTTATGCAAAGTGGGATGGAGTTGCACAAGCATTTAGTGGGCAAGAATATCACAGACCCACCGTTGTGTGCAATTGTGGCTGAATAATTTATAGCTACTCACATCCAGAAAAAAGCTGTGGTTACTGTATCCAAAGCAGATGATGAGGGGGTTGAGAAAAGTATATCAAAAGAGGGTAAGGACAATGATCGAAACCCTCTTGGTAAGAAAGGGTGCCAAAAGCCTGAAGGTAAATCCCAGTCACCTACATTGTCTGGTCCGTCTGAAAGGAGGGGCACACACATTCACAGCCCCCTTGGGCTGCCTTGTCTGTGGAGACCAGAGACACAGGAAGGATGAACCCATCTGCAAGGGTAGACCCAGTAGTTAGTTTTACTGTCATGAAGGAAGAAGAATAAATCATGAATGAGGGAATCTTAGACAATTAATTCCCACTCTGCCTGGGTCTCAGTGAATGTACCCTGGTAGCACTGAGCGGGAAAGATACTTGTTCTGCAATTGAGGCCCCAGTTCCCACTACCACAGAGATATTTTTGGACCACGTGTTCATTAATGGGAGCAGAGCCCCAGCACTTTGTGATACTGTTGCAAGTATCACTGCTGTCTGATGACAGTGGGTGTGTGTGGAATAGATCATCCCTGGTCCTCCCAAGCTAGTTAGGGAATTCAATGTGGTCTTACCCGATGGTCACGGAGACCTTTGATTCCCCACAGAGGGGAACCTCACAACTCTGAATCACTGTAAAAGATGCCATTCCTGTAGATTGGCTGTTAGGAAATGAAAAACCTGATGCCATTCAGATAGCACAGCGAGTAGAGCGCTCAATATGACATCTGTGCAGATCCTGCCGATGCAGGTTTGAATCAGCCTTTCATCCTTCCAAGGTCGATAAATGAGCACCACAAACCGTGGGTAAGCAGTGCTCAGATGCCTGAGGGTTTGTAGAGCTATATGCCCTGTTCATCTAGGGCAAAAGGAACAGTTCAGGATGCAGCCCTGGTGGCCATGGGTCCAGCGGCTCTTCTAGCTGAACATGCCGAGAGACTAGCACTGCCAGTACTACCCAATCAAGATTTAGAGTCCATAGAGACACCATCCTCACCCAGAGAGGGTCTACTGGCCACTCAGATGCCTGCTGTGGAGGCACAGGACTAAGTGATTTTAAGGATGTCTACAGGCATAGTATCGTAACCTGGGGTGAAAGGCACAGTAGTATCAGACCTCAAGGGTCTCCCCAAGCTAAGTGGCTTGTCCTTAGCTGGGGACCCAGTTAGGCTGACTTTTTCCAAGCACAGCGCAAATGTCCAACTTTGGCAGATCTGAGTGAGCAGGCAGGGAAACAGACCTTGGGGGAAACTTCTGGGATGTTAAGGGTGTACTGGGAGATCAATCCCACGTACAGTGAGCCCAAGAACTCTGAGGCGGGTTCCAGCCAACATTTGGTAGTCCCTCAGTGCCACAGGAAATTCCTTCAGGACACAAAGTCTGTCTACTCATTTATACTGCCCCAGATGGGGTCAAAGAGAAAAGAATTTGTCTGGTCTTGTCACAAGCATCCAGTAAGGCTAGCGCCACCAGCAAGGCCTCCATAATTCCACCGCCATGGTAGTGCAGCCTTTTGAGAGGATAGGTATGGACATTGTGAGTCCTTTGGATCCCCATCCTCCTCAGGAAATGGGTACATATTGGGCGTGGTAGATCATGGTACCTGATACCCTAAGGCTGTATTTTTGAGGAGTTTCAAACCCTGGTGGCCATGAAAGCTCTCATTGGAATATTCTCTTGTGTGGGATTCCCTAAAAAGTCATTTCTGACAGGGGATCCAACTTCATATTGGATAATATGAAGGTGTGGGATGAATGTGCAGTAACCTGAAAGTTTGCTACAGCCTTTCACCCACAAACCAACAGGCTTGTTGAGCGGTTCAACAAGAAAGATGGCATGAGAGATGGCCAGGAAGAGCCTCTCAGGAGAAAGTGGGATGTTCCATGCCATGCCTCCAGTTCTCCCACCAGAGGTGCAACAGAAAGTGTTGGGTTCAGTCCCTTCAAGCTCCTGTTTGACCATCCCATTAGAGGTCCACTAAGTCAAGTGCAGGAAGGATGTGGACTCCGATCCAAGATGTTCAAGTACAGAGAGCAGATCCCCTAGAACCTGAAGGCAAGCCAGGAGATCACAAAGCACTGGCATGACCAGAAGGCCACCATGACAGAGTATACGCCAGGCTAGATGGTATGGAGAATGGAACCCTTCAAGCCCAGTGCCTTGCATGACAAGTGCACTGGGCCCCATGTGGTGCTGGAAAAGATCAGTGAGGTAAACTACCTCATTGACGCGAAGACCCCGAGGCAGATGCATTGGGTTTCCACGTGAACCGGCTAAAAGCCCATTACAGCCAGAATGGCTTAGTGATGGCTCTTGCCACGGATAATGAGATGGAGCTGATGGATCCCCTCTCCAACTTGTTACATGCCGTGCCCATGAACGGGTTTCTAGAGGGATTTCAAATCTCTACGGATGTCACTAAACAGAAAATGCAGGACTGCCAGTGGTTGCTGGATCAGTTTGTTGGACTGTTTTCCCTGTCTTCCGGGAAGATTGATTGGTGTGTACACGATATCAACACTGGAGACAGCAAGCCAGTGAAAAGTAGGATTCTCCTGATGTCTGCCGGTATTAGAAGATACCATCTAGGAGAAAGTCTCCAAGATGTTGACCTTGGGCATTATCCAACATTCCCGCAGCCCCTGGTACTGGTCCCTGAAAAGTCCAGATGTGGGAAAACCGAGGTCCTCTTCTACATGGATTACCTTACGCTGAACTCTGTCATGAAGACAGATGCACACCCCATCCCTAGGGCTTACAAACTAATGGACCAGTTAGGCTCTGCCAAATTTATGAGTACATTTGACCTCATTGCCGCTACTGGCAGGTCGCTCTGACTGATCCTGTAAAAGAGAGGTCTGCATTCTCCACCCTGGACAGGCAATATCAATTCATTGTTATGCCATTTGGATTAAAGAATGCCCCACCACCTTCCAGAGGATGGCAAGCCAGTTCCTAACAGGTCTAGTAGACTTCAGCATTGCCTACCTAGACAACGTTGTGGTATTCAGCCATACCTCGGAAGACCATCTATTCCATCTGGAACAGTTGTTTCAAGGCAGGAGGAAGGCTGGCTTCACTATCAAAGTGTCCAAATTCCAGATAGTGCTTGGTACTGTGACTTACATTTGACGCCAAGTGGCTGTTGGTAAAATCAGCCTCTCCAGGCCAAAGTCCAGGCATTGAAGGATTAGGACATCCCTACCACCCAGACTCAATTGAGGCTCTCCTAGGCCTCACAGGTTATTAACAGTCTTTTATTAAGGGGCAAGGGACCCTTAACCTTCCCCTAAATTACATAACATCCAAGAAACTACCAAATAAGTTCACCTATACCCCTGCCTGTTAATCATCCTTCCAGAGCTTTAGGGATGGGCTGTACAAAGCCCCATTTCTAAAGAGCCTGGATTTTGGGCAAGAGTTTATCATTTAGAAAGACGCTTGTGAATTTAGCATTGGTGTAGTATTTGCACAACTTGGCGTGTACCTAAGTAGGCACTGACCAAGCGAAAGTGCAAATCTCCCACCAATGAGAAGGAGGCATTTGGGGTAGTTTAGGCAGTACGCAGGTTGAAAAACTACACTTATGGGTGTCACTTCACTGCACAAACAGACCACAGACCTCTTAGGTGGTTTATGGCTATGAAGAGAGAGAAGCCCACATTTTTGCATTGGGCCATATCCCTGCAGGGATAGGACATGGACATCCAACACAAACCTGGGTCACAGGTAATTCCATCTCTGAAAGGGTAATCTGCTGATTAGATTTCCCTTTTCATAAATTCTATGCGAAAAGCATAGTATGTATTTGTGTCATGTTGCCCATTTGACAGATGCAGTGACAGCTGAGTCTCTACCGCACAGGGGCTGCATTTAAGATATGCACCCTTGAACCAAAACTGGCATGATCATCTCTAAAATAAAGCTATGCATGACTTTAGACAAAGAGGATGGCACTACTTATGGTCATGAATACAACATGCCAATTAATAATTCACATGAGTCAGCTCTGCTGTGGAAGTTGGTGTCCAGTCAAAGGATCGAATGAAAAGGATCGAATGACAACAGGTTCGAGTCAAAAGGACCGAAAAAAAGGTTGAATGCCTTTTTTTAAATGTATATATTTTTTTGGCTTCTGTAAAAGTAAAAAAAGTGTGTTTACACCAGAAATGGGAGCTTGGGGGTACCCCCCCCAAAAAAAAAAAATATTTTGGGCCTTTTGTCATTCGATCCTTTTCATTCGATCCTTTAACCTATAACCGTGGAAGTTGATGTTTGTTTTGGACGGCCAGGTGTAGTCTGCCCAATAGTAGGGCAGGAACCTGGAGGGCTGGGCCTCCAATTTTATCTCTTTGTGAGGGCAAGTAAAACCCCCCCACCACGAGACAGCCACACAGCAGGCAGCTGTACTGGGCTTGGGCATCAAAGGAGCATACCCATTCAAAAGGAGGAGCCTCACGCCAGGGTGATCCATCTCTAAAGGCCTTTGTTCGTAGTGAAAAGGGAAGGGGGTAGGATTATGATGGCGGGAGTGCTCTGGTCAATGGAAGTAGACTCCCACCAATTTGTTTCTCACTGTCTCTCTCTCTCTTTCCAGTCCACTCCACTTCCTCGGAGCAAAGCACCAGGACAAAGACCACCCTGTTCAAGAGCAGGGATTGGACCACAAAGGCAGACTGAGGGCTGTTCCCCTTAAAAGAAGGAGTCTTGCACACTTTCTTCGGATTCTCTCAGATCCTCTTGGATTCTTTAATGCTGCAAATTCGCTCTGAAGAACACACTTGGCTTCCTTTGGGAAAGTTGTACTTTCCAAAGCCTTCAGATTGAGGTGAAGAGGAAGCCGCCCAATGCAGTAGGAATATCTGTCCAATAACCAGACCCAGGGCACATTGGGAGTGACCTCTGCAGTAGATTAGGACATACCACTCTACACCAGAATCTCCTAGGGCTGGGACAGCTGACTCTGAATGGAACCATCCTGTCCTGAAGCATGATTTGTTATTTTTGAGAGAGCAAATCCTAGCAATGGCATGTTCCCAGTACAGAAATCATAGGCTTTGGGGTGCTGCTTTTTTATTTCTGGCTATAGAGAGCTTTACTCTCATAATTGCTTATTCAAGAGGTGTGTTAGGCAGAATTATATGCAGTACCCTTTGGGAACACTACACACAATTAGGTCTACAAGTGGCAGCACAAATTCACCTTTGGTACAAACCTCTACTACACAGTAAAGTGGTAGCAATGGCGGAGCATCCAGACTTATCTCAAGAGCAAGTGAGCAGTATCAAATAGTTACACAAAGGACAGCAATCACTATGATTCATACAAACACTGACTGAAGGTTTTTAAATAAAAGAATATACATTTATTTACTCTTCAGTTGTATAACATTACACTAAAGTAAAGCAGTTAAAAAATCACACTCTTAATACACCACACCAGACCCAATAGTTTCCAGACAAGTTAAGCTCAGAAAATGAAGTGGGAGCAAAATGGCACTCTGTTAACTTAAAAGGGAGGGAAAGACAATATTAGGTAGAAATGGAGCAATAACAACAAGTAAGTAAACAGGGCAATCTAGAAAGAGGAACTACAGTGAGGAAATCAGATGCAAAAGGCTGAGGGCCAAAGTCAAGAGGACAAAAGTCTTTTGCTTAAGATCACACAGGTCAGAGGAGTTTGCGGTTAAGTATTTGCCAAGAGTTCAGAACGAAGTTGGTCAGCAGAAAAGTTACTTTAAAGAGAAGAGAAGGACAAGCCCTCGGATGGCGACAGGTTTCACACCCATTCACAGCAGCTGGACGAAATGAACAACCGGGTGGTGAACAGTACCTTAAATGGAGAAGAAGCTGTAGCTGCGACGGACGTTCCTGATAGTTCCAGCAGGCTCACGGTTCCTGAAGCGACTGTCAGACTAACACAAGGTAGGAAGGGTCCTGCACCACCCAGGGAAGAAACCAGCAGCAGAGCAAAACAACGAGTAAAAGGTGTGCTCCTTCAAACCCAAGCAGGGTCTGACCTTCCTGGCTATGTGGCCCACTGAAGCTCTGTAGAGCGAATTTGACCAGAAGTGGCGGTCCTGTCTTGCAGTTTGGGTGAACTGGTTGGTCCCACCAGCTCACGGGAAGAAGATTCTTGGAAAATCCTCTCTGTCATTGGAGTTTGGTTCAGTCGTGGTAGGGGTCCTCTTCTGTCAGCTCCTCTTCGGTTCTCTCGTTCCAGTGGCGACACTGCTCTTCCAGACCCAGAGACCTGCTTTTTATGCAGTTTTCCCCCATTCACACAACCTGGCTGTAAATCACACAGCAGGGTGGCTGTCCTGTCCTAGCGGGGACAGTCACCCAGCCGATCAAACATGAGTGCGACCTGGGTTACCAAGGGAACCCGTGGCAGGGGTCCTAAAATCCCTCCCTCACATCTTGCCTACCCAGACTTTCAGGCGAGACAAACACATGAAAGACTTTTCCAGAAAGAAATGGCGACTAAACCCAGCCGGAACAATATTAAAAACAATATGGTCAAGCGGGTTTAAGTTTGAGGCTACCAAGCCTAAAACAATACCATGGTAATTTAAGAGAGACAGACAAAAAGGGATAAGTAGTAATCCTTTCCAGTACTCCATGTAAGATGGTTTGCACTGGGTCTGTGGATTTAAAAGAGACTAGTAAAGTTAATGGCAACTTTACATTTTCTGGGGGACTGTAGTCAGCCCCCGAAAATGGAGTCTGAGTTGGGAAGTCTAAAAGACAACCCTGTGTAACTGCACTGAGGGTGCTATGTAACACACAGTAAAAAGATGACGCCTGTGGAGTAGGTGAGGCTCCACAGTCTATGAACGCAAAAATGTTAAACACACACTGCAAAGCACAAGTAAGAGTGGGAAAAAGGGCTCACACGCTTACCAGATGAAAAAAAAAATCCTAGAAATCCAGCAAAGCTGATGAGGGACACACTAGGTAAGGGAAATTAGCCATACATGAGAATGCTCCCTAACAAGGTGTTTTGGTCAATAAGCAGAATCCTGAAGCATACAGTCTTCTGATTAGAATTTGACTAAACACAGTGCTTTCACTCTCAGGTATTGACCGCTGTCCCAGTTGCTCACTAATCACCATCTGGTTTTCCCTTTTCTGGCCTAGATGTAGAGGGTTATTGACTTTCCCAGAACTCCTATGGCCCTTTCAGCTATGCCCTGTTCATCTATGCCACCAAGCTACACATTGTGCGTAGCTAGTGCAGTTTGTACTGCTCTGGCATGTAGCCCCCACTCCCAGTCATCCACCTACCACCTATCATCCACTCCTACTTTTTTTAATTGTTGTCAAACTGGGAACCTCTCATCTCGCTCCTTCCACCAAACACTTGCACACGCATCAAATGATAATTAGCCATTCAATGTTCCTACATCATGCATGTGTGTGTGCATATACGCGTGTGTGTGTGTGTGTCTGTAGGTTATGCCAAGGGGAAATCTATAATATATGAGTGGACAGCTTGTCATCTCCCTGAATTGCTATAATATCACTCTGGACAAAAAATCACATCAGACACAGTATCTTATATTTGGAACCCTTACAGACACGTATTTGCAGTCACTTTAACATCAAACACATTTTTGCAGTAGTTCCCTGCAACAGATCCTCTCAGGGACATCAAACAAGCACTCAGATGCACATATACGTAAAAATCCGTAGTGATGTCATGGCAGATTCATCTCACATCAAACATGCTTATGGGCAGTCTTCAGTAGAACCTAAATCAGCAGGCTTGCAGGCCTGTGTCATCATCCTCATTCATCCTCAATAATTACTGATTAGATCCAGGAGATTTTTCAGCCAACTACTGCACCATCTGTGTTCTAAGGAGCCCAGGTCTATTGAAATATTGAAATATATAAACACCTCCTTCACTCAAATCAGCTCAAATAAATGATATCACGCCCACAGAGAGAGCACAGCGGGCGGGACAGAGGCGGTGCTAGGGGGGTGTTGAAGCGGCTATTGAGTCTTTTCCAGGGCTAGCAACACCCATGGGGCAGGCAAATAAGAGGTTTTCCACTCGTCAAAATGGCAACTCAGTGTTCTTCAGAGTTATATGTTCATGTCTAGTTCTGACTTTAATAGGACAGGCATGTTCTTGAGCACTGATGGGCAAGGCAGATGGATCACCCCTAAGTACGTTGGCATCCCTTAGCTTTTTACCAGCACCAGACGTGAGTGGTTTTATAACCTATTGTCGAAGATGCCAACAGTACTTTACTGTTGCTACTTTGCAAAATGAAATCGACTTCACTTCATCATCTAGTACAAGTGTCAAGTTTCACATTATAAGCAGGCTGCCTCAGAAGAAAAAAAAAAGAGCATGGTCCTTCATACCTAATAGAGTTTCTGTGAGCCCTCATCAAAGAAACCTGGCTGTCACTACTGAGTGCTTTTCGAGAATAAATGGTTGCATCACGTTTTCAATAGGCCCTGCAAGGCTAGTAGTCACTTGTAAAAGGCAAGATTGCACACATGCTTTTTGCAAACTTATAATGTGAATATTAGACACAGTCCAAGACTTCGGTGAACCATAAGCGGAGAAGAAGTGCAGACAGGACCTGGAGAGATGGAAGTGGACACACCTGTGAGATTATGTTGCAGTGGAACAGGCTAAAGAGGAAATTTCATACATCAATATAAGCAGTGTTGATATACAAATAAGGATGGGTCTGATCTCTGCAGAACTAGCCATTCCTGTGCAGTCAGGGATCTGGTGTTATGAAATGGTACATTTTGCAATTTACAAAACTCAGGGAGTTCTCCAGGTAGAGCAACAACAATAAAACTAGAAAAATAATTATGTATCATGGTTCAGTGAAGTCTTTTTACTTTGGCCCTCATTACAACCTTGGCGGAGCACCATGGTGCTATTAGCACCATGGCCCATGCCGCTAAGGTTACGATTCCGCCATGGTGGATGGCGGAATTACCGCCCCATTCCAAGGTGAGTGGGGCGGTAATTCCCCATTCACCATTTGCCCTTCCCCATTCCCATTTTTGCCCCCATAGGGCATAATGGGAATGGGGAAGGCGCTAATTACGGCACCGTAAATTACGGTGCCGTAATTAGCTCCAAAGTCCCTTTGCAGGTTGGATTTTTAACGCCTGCTAAAAGCAGGCGTTAAACACCAACCCGCAAAGGGACACTTGTAATTAAACCCTTAACTCCTGAGTTGTAATGAGGGCCTTTGCCTATTGTTTCTATTTTTTATACTACATACATTCAATTTCTACTTGTGCACATTTTTTGGTTTAAAAGTGCACAAGGCATGTAAGGACTATTTAGAAAATTGTGGAGACATTTGGGGGAATACTGATGCAATCGCCATCACAAAACATTATTTACCCTTACTTAAAGTTACTGTTATACCTTACACAGGCCCAGCAATATTTCGTTGTTGGTAGCCTACTGGCAAGACTACATTTATTTGGAATTAATGGCGATGCATAGTAAATAAGAATACAGTTCAATAAAGTGATGAGAAAAATGTAATGGAAACAGACAGGATTATGGTTAAGATAGCTGTATTGCAGGGCTAGTTGAAATGCCCCCATAGGTGCTTGATAGGTTGCAGAAATAGACAATTTACTTTCTTTTGTCAACATCTTTGACATTCCGCTGCATACTGGGCATCCATAGAAGCTGATGTATGAGTCTGCGATTTTGTCTTTTTTTTCAACGTCGAGCCTCTGATCCCTTGTGGTGTTAGATTGTAAGGAATTTGAGGAGGGGTCCCTTGGTGAGGTGAAGAGTTGTTGGTCTGGATGCTACAACAGAGGGAAATTATTTTTGCAATGATGGATTGTCGATCAAGAGGGACAGTCAGTCATCCATACTGGCATTATCTTAATATCTTTCGCACATTCCTTGATTAGGAATGGCCTGTTACCATATGTGAATGATGAATATGATTTTCATTTGATATCCCATATGCATACTGAATTTCAGAAACTAATCTCCTGTAGATAAACCTTTTACAAGGAAAATGTGTCAGTGGTTAATATTAGCAAAACTACAATAATTAATTGTGGATCGTCTGGGAAGAAGTGCATATGGAGGTTAAATAACTGACATTGAATTGGGTGATACCTTTAAATATTTGGGAATCTTGTTAACAAAAAGTTAGGGCTGGAAAAGCACATTTCAAGATACACACATTTAAAATATGCAATTTAATTTGTGACCTGAACATCTTTATTTGATCATTTGGGTATATGTCACCAATCTTGGCAACCTTTGGAGTTGAGATTTGGAGGCTGTGCGGTCTAAACATATTGAATGTAACTGAAGGAGCATTTTGGAGAAAACAACTCTAGGTATTTGGATCAATACCAGGAGATTTGATAACAACTGAACTTTATTTGGGAAGTGTTCCTTCTATGGTTATATACGTACATTAAAAAGTGAATATTTAAACAATAAACCCCGACGGACGTGGGATTTACCAGCAACATAATTTCACCAAAATGGCAGGGGTAGATGAAGTGACATCTCATGACCCTTGACCTCTGGTGACATCACAGGAAGTGATGTGATTTGAGCCCACCTCCAAGTGGTATCATGAGAAGTGATGGCACACAACGGTTCACCCCTTGACAAAACAGGAAGAGGCATCACATAGCATTGTTCCTCAGTACAATAAGAACAATATGGTTACGATATCACTCTTATATGAGAAACATTTCATACATGAATGGATCACCATATGTAGCATTAATATCAGTGTTTATAGGGCCATATTACCAAATTACTGTGAATGTAAGCAGATGTCCAACACAACAACCTGGACTATTTTACATTGCTCGGGCTAAACTGTAAACAGACAGAGCATCTCGAAGAGGCCTACACCCCAAAGCTCAGACATCCATTGCCTGCCAGGTGTTTGGCCACAGACTGGAAACAGCAACTAACCAACTGAAGTCCAACCTGAAAAACCTTTAAGCCATCTCCTGTCTGTTTTGCTTATTTCGTAAGTTGCTTATAGTTAATTACCACTGGATGTGTTATTGTTAGATCACACTAGAAAAGCCTGCTGGGCCTATAGACCCAGGCTACTCCTCACTGATGATGCCCAATGGAGCTGAAGCATGCCTGGGGATGCGTGTGGTCTCGTGCAGAAGGGATGTAACCTAGCAGTTTGGGCTGGACTACCACTTCTAGGGTGGGAGCAAGCCTGATTTGCATATGGTAGTTCCTCTCCTCTAGTGACTTGGCAGGCTGAAAAACAATGGTCTGGGAGGTTGCCCAGAACTGTGCCAGTGGTTAATAATGATTTGAAACCTTCCAGCTATCACCTTTCTGTTTGGCTTATTTGGTAAGTAACCCACAGTTGTTTTTGTTAGAGGCATAGGGGACATGTTGGAGAATGTGTTGAAGGTCACAGTAATTGAACGTTTTTTATTTAAAATGTAAACAGCAGCAGCAGCTCCACAACATTACCACTAGAAAGGCCTGCTAGGCCTAGAGACCTAGGCTATGTACACTCATGATGCCTAAAGAGGCTGGTACCTGTCTAGAGATGCTTGTGGTCTCGGGTAGAAGGGATGTGACCTAGCAGTTTGGCTGGACTGCCCCTTTTGGAGTGGGACCAAACATGATTTTCATTTGGTCTTTCCCCTTCTAGAGTGGCATGGCAGGCTGGGAAACAATGGTCTGGCGGTTTCCCAGAGCGGTGTCAGTCGTTATGAATGATTTTAAACCTTCGAACCATCACCTATCTGTTTTGCTTATTTGGTAAGTAAATCATCGTTTTTTTGTTTGTTAGATGGGAGATAGAGAAAAGGATGTGTTGAAGCTCACAGCAATTGCAGGGTTTTTATTTTAAAATGTAAACAGCAGCAGCAGCTCCACAACATGACACCTAGAAAAGCCTGCAGGGTCTACAGATCCAAGCTACTCCTCACTGATGATGCCCAATGAGGCTGAAACATGTCTGGGGATGCTTGTGGTCTTGTGCAGAAGGGATATGACCTACCAGTTCGGACTGTACTGCCCCTTTTGTGATGGGACCAAGCCTGATTTGCATGTGGTCTTTCCCCTCCTGTAGTGGCTTGTCAGGCAACGATGGTCTGGAGTGTTGCCCAGAGCTGGGCCAGTGGTTATGAAGGATTTGAAACCTTTCAGCAATCACCTTTCTGTTTTTCTTATTTGGTAAGTAAACCACCATATTTTTTGGTAGATGGGAGACAGAGGGGAAGGATGTGTTGCAGGTTAAAGTAATTGCAGGGTTATTTTTTTTATTTTAAAATGAAGGCAGCAGCTGCATGCAATCACCACTAGAAAAGCCTGCTGGGCCTAGAGACCTCGGCTTCTCCTCACTTATGACACCCAATGATGCTGGAACATGTCTGGCGATGCTTGTGGTCTCGTGCAGTAGGGATGTGACATAGCAGTTCGGGCTGGACTTCCCCTTCTGTAGTGGCTTGGCATGCTGAAAAACGATGGTCTGGATGGTTGCCTATAGGTGTGCTAGTGGTTTTAAATGATTTGAAACCTTCCAGCCATCACCTTTCTATTTTGCTTATTTGGTAAATAAACCACCATTTTTTTAGATGGGAGAAGGAGGGGAAGGATGTGTTGCATGTCACAGTAATTGCAGTTTTTTAATGTAAACAGCAGCAGCTGCTCCATGACATCACCCTTACAAAAGGCCCATTTTATTTTATTTGGTCCTTTATATCTTGCTTAATGCCAGTCTCCTCCAGCTTTTACGCACTGGAACAGGAACTGAACCCACGTTGCACTGCATCCTCTTGATCCCAAAGCAAGTGTGTTGCCCCTGAGCTTTCCTTCCAAACATATTTGTTTTACTTCATGTACATTATCTCATCTTACATCTATCTATAGTGTGTCTGTGATGCAGGTCTGACAGATCTGCTCAGGTCACACAGTGCCCAGATAGGATTGGTGGCAGAAGCCACTGGGGCACACACCTCTCATTGAGGCCCAGTGATTCACTGGATTTGCACAGCAGATAATGAGAAACACTGATGGAATTTGTGTTCATGCAATGCTGCCACTGAGCACTGCAAGCTGATCTTACCCATTCCCTGCTAACTAGACCTAGACCCCATTCCCTTCCTGTGGTACGGTACTGGGTATGAGTTGCACAGACAGCCCCGCCTCTGAACCCACCCATTAAGGTATTCTTCACTAATGGACTGCCAACTTTTCCTGCATCCCTGTTATTTCTCCAGCTAACGAGCTTGAGATTCCAGGAGAAAAAAGCTGTGACACATTTAGCTACATTTACAACCACCTTTTTCAGGTGCGACACAGATATTTGCTCTTGGCACTACCTCTTTATCCAGTGGCCCTGGGGTAGCAAGGACAGTTCTAGGGGTAGCAGAGAGGGATCCCCAACTGATGCCCTGGGCATTGCCGGGCCAGTAATGGCCAAGGCCAGTTAGAAACCAAAAGAAGCCGCATCCAGGTTTATTGCTATTGATATCCTGGCACATTGTACCTGGATACTAATAGGTTTTTTCTACAATACAAGATGGCTGCCATGGAAGAGGGAGAAAGGAAGTACAAGTAGTCCCTTCTTCCTTTCCATGGTAGCCATTGACGTAACAGGAATGCGCCAGGAACACTAGTGTTTCTGGCGCCGGCCAGGAATAAGGCAGCACCAGGTAAGTGGGGATGTGGTGGGGGATTGGAGATGTGCAAAAGGGAGGTGTAGGTGGGGAGAAGAGGATGTGGGGGAGCGCAGAGCGCACTGACCCGATTCCCGACTGGGAATATGGCTGCCTCCGGCTTCCGAGGAGACTTGGAGCCTGGGTTTTACCATGTGGTAAAGCCCCTGTTCTGAACCTCTTCATTGGCTGGGAGGCTGGCACACCCCATCACTGTGTACTAATAGCTAACTAATCAACTGTTTTTACAGAAATAATTGATGCCTTAGGGAATAAAAGACACTTTTGATCAAATGTGGGAATTGCCTTGAGGGCCACTTTGAAATAAAGTGGAACTAATTGACGCTTATCTGGAATGTGATTGTTGAACATAATTATTCCCAAAATATTGTATTTTTTAACTTGCAAATGAAAGGGATGCATCATGAGGGTGGCAAAGGATTTCATGACTCTGAAAAAGAAGAGTGTGGGAGACAGTCTTTCAGTTGTCATTATTATACATTCACTTCACCTGACTTCTTTTACAGTTGCTATGTATTCTCAAGTACATAATTCTCTTGGATATACGAGTTACCTATTGTTCTGCACGTGTATCTTATGGTATGAAAAAAGTATCTTGTGAAGCAATGAACAAGTAAATCCCGGTGCGCAGAGATGAGAATAGTGCATTATGGTATCAATCATCCTTCCATTCTGGCTCCCTCGTGTAGCATGGTGTGTGTGGGAAGGTGAATATCTAGGCTGTATGGTGAGACAGACAGAGTAGAAGATGAAGTTTACTTGAGGTTCACACTGTGTTCTCACTGCCACTCCAGTCCCTAGTAAAATAGAAGATTATGGCTTCGATTGAGCGGTTTTTGATGATTGAGCAAGGGCAAAACTATATTAGGAATCATTCAACGATGGACCTTCGATAGAAGCATATTTTCCCAAACTAGCTTTATCGTGGTATGGCATTTCATTTCGGGTTCAGTCTTGTAAGGGAGGGTAGCAGGTTGCTAAAGCAGTGGTAAAAGACTTCAAATGCGATAGAGTTGGAAAATAAAGTAGGATTTAGTTGAGCAAGAGGTGGAAAATGATGATAGACTTTGGGTGAGGGAGTGTTGGAGGTGGAAGATTTAAACATAGCATAGTTTATGGGAGGAAGAATAATACAATAGAATTTAAAGAAGAGGTGGACAATGTGAATAGGATAGGGCTTATGTTTCGACTACCACTGACGACTTCTCAGGGAGTAGAAAATCCCAATGAGCTGCTTGCGAGTCTGAATGAATGGAGACAAATGAATGGAGATTGAGGTGAAGATATTACAATTGTTTGGGGGTGGGCAGGAGATTACATTAAGCTTTAACTGAGTGCACATTATTTTGTGACAGGGATATACTATCTGCTTAGAAAAGGTGTGGAATTCTTTGGAGGCAGGAGAAGATTATTTTAGTGCTGTATATCTGTGCATCAGGTTTTTGTGATGGATGAGAGGAAAAACGAATTGCATAGAAAGATGTGCTGATGGCAAGCGGGCATTATTATTTGAATTCCTTTCAGCTTAGTCATGAAGAGGCATAAAAGGGATTTAACACAAAAACAAATGTATTCAGTCTGAGAATAGCAAAACAGTTTTGGTGACTGACCTCTGACAGGGATGTTGGTTCATGGCTATGCAGAAATGGGACTAGCCATGTAGAGTGGTGAATGGACATGTAGAGAGGTACCGTCTGCCCATGTAGACAGGGGCATGCATGGCCTTGTAGACAGGTTCCTGAGCATGTACAAAGGCGTCACGGTCTGCCAATGAAGAGGAATTTCTGGCCATGTAAGGAAGTGCCTGGCCATACAAAGAGGTGACTGGCCATGTACAGAGGTGACTGTACATGTAGAGAGGTGATTGCACATGTAGAGAGACACCTGCACATGGAGTGAGGTGCTCGGACCTGCAGAAAGTTGTCATAAGCAGCACATCTCCAATCAGTACATTTATTTTACATTTCAAATGCGTGTTCTAGCTTGAGCCCTCTACCGAACTCGTTCAGTTCGTGTGTGCATTTAAAATAGGCATGCTGCATTCAGATAAAACACCAAACACTGATGATACATCTTTGTTTCCTACAGTGTAGTGAGTGCTGATATGTGGCACTATTACTAAGTAGTACAGTTTACATTGGATCGGCCTCAGACAGACCCTAGATGGTATTAGCTCTGCCTGGTCTCGAGACCACGACCTGCACGTTTCACACAGTTTTCTGAAGCAGATGCATTAAGCAGTAGAAACTATTTCATGATCACACTTCCATTTTCTTTTTCCCACCCAATCTAATTTTCAGGGTCAGCTTTACATGCTAATCTGCCCATGCTCTTAACTGCGAATATCGCTGTGAATAAAAACCTGATCATTTAGATTTTTGATGGCCCATTAGCAGTGCTCTGCCGTCATCTGCCCCTTTTAAGGGTTTGCTTTTATAACATTTTCCCGATATAACATTTACCAGAAGACACTATGAGGAGCTGAAACTACAGTACACTTATCATACATATAGGAGCGGTCATAAACAATACAATGTTCAGCAGCTTATTAAGTGAGGTATTATTAGATTACAAAATTCGCTCTGCTAAACCATGGTGACAGAAGACTTACTATGTGTTTCCTGGACTCATAAATAGCCTGCAGAAGAATACATTATTGAATTCAGAGACAAACTTCTGTGATTCTTAATAGCAATGCTCTCAGACTCTGACACCTGTTATTCTTAGGGGCACTTGAGTATTAATCAACAGTGGATGGGTCATATTTTCCGCTCACTTCAAACAGTTGGGTCCAACCGATAGCCATGATCTGAAGTGCTTTTAAAGAACAGTTTGGAATTTTCTTCAAGCATGGTATCCACGAGGTTACTTTCTAAATCAATAAAGGGCTATATCTACTGTACTGCGCAAATAACTATCGGAAAACTTATAATTTGAGGCCAGTAACAATCACCAGTGCAATTCAGTCTGAATAATCTATCTCACATATTAGCAACAGAGACCTTAAATGGTTCCCAGATTTGCCTTGTGTAGCTTCAATATGGTACCTTATTGCTTAATAAAGTCATCAGATGATCAGGTTTTGGTGTAAAGTGACCCAAGAGAGTAAAGCGAACAAGATCACACGCAATCCAAAACTGAGCTCTCTTTGAGGGGGTGCCACTGAGATAAGGCGGCACCTGTGAACAGAAAGCTTCCTATTGAGGAATGGTGCACTAAATGGTGGAGGAGACAGAGTAACACAGCAAAGGAAATCTGGAGGAAAAATTAGCAGACAGGGTAGACCAAGGAAAGAGGGAACAGGGGTATTGATAGAGGAGAACACAAACATAGTGATGCATCATAACAGAGGCATGATCACAGAAGGACTGTGAAGTGTGCAGAGGGACTCAGGAATAGCAGGCTAGAGATTATGCAGCTGAAGACTGGTAACATTTTAAGAATGCCAACATTTTAAGAATGCCACAGCATGTTGAGACTAAAAGAAATGGGAATTATAATGAATTAGTAGACTTACATAACACAGGTTGCACTTTGAATTGGATCTTTGATCTTGGCTCCAGGTGATCCCTGCAGTGAACATACACATACATTATATTTTACTAGATAAATTGAGATCCGTGAAGGCCCTGCTCAGTTTACAGACCCACCAAAAATAGGAAGGGCCACGAAAACGAGCCAGAGCTCGGTCTGGCCCGTACTGGCAGTAAGTATTTGATGAGCTGAATCCTTCTGAGTCCTCTAGCATGGGTCAACTTCTTTGACTTAAAACGTACTCTTTTGCATGTTCTCCTTTTTTTGTTTTTAAATGAAAGTGCTCCACCTTATAGACCTGTGTTTTTCATCATGTGCCGATGATGTGCAGGTCTGGTTAGGGTTGAGTGGACCGAATGAAGATCGAATGAAGACTTTCATTAACTGTTTGATCTGCGGACCCATTTCCCTGTTTGCTCCGCAGACCGGACTCCAATTGGCGCAGAGCATGCCGTGGTGTCCGTGGATACATAACGCGCTTGCTGTGTGGCTGCTGAAAAACGTGGTGTGCGTCATATTTTTCTGAAACACCCACCATGTTGTATCTGTGGATATTCGCGGACAGCGTGGCAGCAGACAGGGCTGGATAACTTGTTTTGGGGCATTTGGTATTAGGAAGAAGGGCTGTAAAGGGTGGGGGAGTTAAAGATGGTTCATATGATGTATTTGTTTAGGTGGAAGAAGACAGTGTTGTGTCCGCAGTGTCCACGGACACCACAGCATTTCCCGGGTAGGACCTCAGGCGAGCAGCTTATCTGGTGACTGCAAGCAGGCTTCATTAGGGTAGGGGAGTGGAATGGAGATGATATGAGGATGTTTGTATAGGCTGAATTATGGTATGTAATAGTTTGTGTAGAGAAGTGCACAGGGCTCAGTGGCTAGCTTATTGCACCCAAGAGTATGCCGACTGGTTGCAAGTACTGCAATAGTATGTGTACAGAAGTGGACACGGTCTAAGGCAGCTGGGTTATGTGCTTGGGTTGTGGCCAGCGTGCAGGTTGTTGGGTGTATGGCTGTAGTATGCTGTGGTGATTGTGGACAGCTATTAGACTATTGGGTACATGACTGGAGTCCATGCACCCAGGAATCTGCCCACTGGTTGACGTACTGTAATAGTATGTGCAGAGAAGTGCACAGGGCCTCAAGTGGAAGAGTGTGTCCACTGTCTGCAAATAGTCTAATAGTATGTGTACAGAAGTGGACAAGGTGTGTGGCAGGTGGCTTATTGGACTGTCCCTAGATTCGTGGGTGTATGATAGTTTGAGCTGTGGGTGCGAGTAATGTGATAGTTTGTAAACTGTCAGATGAACAGGTTATCTGGTGACTGCAGGTAGGCTTCATTAGGGTAGGGGGTGGATTGTAGGTCATATGAGGATGTTTGTAGAGGCTGTATTATGCTGTGGTGTTTGTGGCAAGCTCCTGGACTCATGCACCTGAGAGTCTGCCCACTGGTTGAAGTACTGTAATAGTATGTGGAGAGAGGTGCACAGGATTCCGTCGGCTAGCTTATTGCACCCAAGAGTCTGCTGACTGGTTGCAAGTTCTGCAATAGTATGTGTACCGAAGTGGACAGGGCCTCAGGTGGCTGGCTTATGTTTGTGGTTTGTGGCCAGTGTTCAGATTGTTGGGTGTATGGCTGTATTGTGCTGTGGTGATTGTGGCCAGGTACTAGACTCTTGGGTGCATGCCCACTGGCTGCAAGTAGTGTAATAGTATGTGTACAGAAGTGGACAGGGCCAAGGCTTATGTGTGTGGTTTTTGGCCAGTGTACATATTGTTGTGTGTATGGCTATATTATGCTGTGGTGATTGTGGCCAGGTACTAGACTCTTGGGTGCATGGCCTGAGGCCATGAAGCCATGCACCCAAGTGTCTGCCCACTGGCTGCAAGTAGTATAATAATATGTGTATAGAAGTGGAGAGGGTGTGTGGCAGCTAGCGTATTGGACTGCTCAAGGGTTGTGGCCACTGGGTAGATTATTGGGTGCATGGCTGTATTATGCTGTGGTAATTGTGGCAAGGGCATGCACCCAAGAGTCTGCCCACTGGCTGCAAGTAGTGTAATAGTATGTGTACAGAAGAGGACAGGGCCAAGGCGGGTGGCTTATGTGTGTGGGTTGTGGCCAGTGTACAGATTATTGGGTGTTTGGCTGTATTATGCTGTGTTAATTGCGGCTAGGTACTGTAGTCTTGGGTGCATATACCAAAGAGTCTGCCCACTGGCTGTAAGTAGTTTAATAGTATGTGTACATAAGTGGAAAGGGTGTGTGGCAGCTGCCTTATTGGGCTGTCTTGAGGGTTGTGGGAAATGGGCAGATTCTTGGGTGTATGGCTGTATTATGCTGTGGTAATTGCGGCTAGGTACTAGAGTCTTGGGTGCATGCACCAAAGAGTCTGCCCACTGGCTGCAAGTAGTTTAATAGTATTCGTACATAAGTGAAAAGGGTGTGTGGCAGCTGCCTTATTGGACTGTCTTGAGGGTTGTGGGAAATAGGCAGATTCTTGGGTGTATGGCTGTATTATGCTGTGTTCATTGTGGTCAGCTACTAGAGTCTTGGGTGCATGGTCAGAGGCCTTGTACCCAAGAGTGTGTCTACTGACTGCAAGTAGTGTAATAGTGTGTGTACAGAAGTGGACAGGGTGTGTGGCAGGTGGCTTATTGCACTGCCCCGAGATTCTTGGGTGTATCATAGTTTGTGCAGTGGGTGTGAGTAATGCAATAGTATGTGAACTGTCAGGCAAGCATCTTATCTGGTGACTGCAGGCAGGCTTCATTACGGTAGGGTAGTGGAATGTAGAGGAAATGAGGATGTTTGTAAAGTCTGTATTATACTGTGGTGGTTGTGTCAAGCTCCTGGGCTCGGGTGCATGCCCACTGGTCGAAGTACTGTAATAGTATGTGTAGAGAAGTGCACAGGGCCTCAGGCGGCTGGCTGATTGCACCCAAGAATCTGCTGACTGGTTGCAAGTACTGAAATCGTATGCATACAGAAGTGGATAGGGCCTCAGGTGGCTGGCTTATGTGTGTGGGTTGTGGCCAGTGTGCAGATTGTTGGATGCATGTCCGTATTATGCTTTGGTGATTGTGGCCAGCTACTAGAGTCTTGGGTGCATGGCTGTAGGCCGTTGGCCACACATGCAAGAATCCAGGGACTGGCCACAACCACCATAGCATAATACAGCCATGCACCCACCAATGTGGACACTGGCTGAAAGCATTGCAGTAATATGTGTACAGAAATTGAATTTGGCTATTGGAAAGAAGTATTGACAAAAATGAACGAAATAAAAATGCTTCCCAACCTGGGTTTCCACATTTAACACATAACTCGAACATATTCTCAAAGACTACAAGTTTGCTGCACAAGCTATGCAGGAAGTGCTTGAAACAATACATGCGCAGTTGCAACACAACCCAATATAAATACTTCTTTGTCCCAGCTGCAGTTTTACATTTTCAAGCTCATAGTTTGTTCACCAAGCTAGTAGCCTTTCTGTATATGTTCACTGGGGAGCATTTGTTTGGTACCGCGTTACTGATTATTACTGTATAAGAGTGCTAATTTTGGGACTGCTGAACTTCTCAAACTTTCTCTGCCGACATGTTGCAACAGGTGCCTCAGTGTCACGATGGGAATAATCAAGAAATTACAACATTAGAGTCGTTGTATCTGGGCAATGAACAAAACAACATATACACCACTTGGATACAATATTGTGCGTTGCATTATTCACCAGTTAGGGTTTTACATTTGCTTTCATTAAAAACCACGGTATTTAAAATTAAGTGAGATCTCTGATAGTTTTTAAAAGGTTAAAGGACATACATAATTGATTGAAAACATTCAAAACCCTATGATTAATCGCATTCTAGCAATAAAAAAAGCATTTTTGGAAACATAAAGAATATATTTAAATATAGTCCTAAAAGAGCAAGCGTCAGCAGATCATCTGAGACAACAGCCCGCCCGCTGGCGCATTTCCACCAGTGGTGGAGAGTAATCAGGCCTTCACAGCATACCCGCAGTGAAGGGCACAGGAGCACAATGTTCACTATGTTCACTGGGATGGCGTGCACTTCACTGTACACATGCAATATAATCTCTGCCGTGGGCTCATGTGTACAGCAGGAACACTGGCCGCATCTCCCGTAATGAAAGCCCCACTGCCTAATTGATTCCAATAGATTGTGCATGCTTTTTCTAGGTGCAAGGAAAATGGACAGAATCTTCCAGAATGTAGCCATTCTGTGGGAATTGCATGGCTACAGACTTGAGAGTTTCTGCCACGCAGGGTTCATCTGTAGGGTCACACTCTGTGGAAACTCCTCGTTCTCCTCAAAGGGTGTGATCGAAATGCCAGTTTGTATCTTTGAAAAAAAGATTTGAATCGGCTCGCTCCATTTGAGCCTCTGTAGAGTTGGCCTTCCAGCCAAGAGGGCAATTATTGAATTTGACAAGATTCGAGACATAGGTCACTATGACAAGAATTGGCTTCAAACTATTTTAAAGTCCATGTGGATTTTAAGAAAGAATGTGGCAGCTTCTTGCAATATTTTTGGTGCAAGTGTTGAGATGTGTTTTGGCATCCCATCCCTTGTGCTAAAACAAACGTGTGCCCTATTCTCAAAAGGCGCCTGAAAGTACACATCACAGATGCACGCACGCATTCTTGTGCCCTTTCTCACTGCCTTTGCACATTTGCGCCAATATGGGTATTTTTCTGCAAAGCACATGTCGAATATAATGAAATGCTCTGTGAAATGCTCTAAACGTCGCTTTCTCCTGACCTTATTTGAAATAGGCGGATGTGGGTGTGGAATGCATGACAGGGTCATTGACGACCCTAGCATGCATTTTATTGTAAATGGAACAGCAGTGGTATTAACCACTTGAACCACGGCAGTCCCACTTGTACTTCCTTCCCTAAAAGAGGGATAGAATTGTTTTTTTTTTCTTTTTGACATTTCAGAATGACATGCCCTTTACAGGACCAACACTTTGAAATGGGTTGTGAAAGGATCCCAACATTAATGTATGCAACGGGAAGGACCAGTGCAGGCCAGTGCATTGTTTATGCTTTATTTATGCATTATTTATGATGCTGCACTGCTGCATCCGCAACCCCCTAAAAATGGACAGATAATTATTGTGGGTTATTATAATGTGCATTGCAAAAAATGAACGCACATTAAAAAGCACCGACTCTGGGCAATGCTGCATGGGCATCCCACAAGCGAGGCAGGGTAACTGCTGTTACCATCGGCAGCTGGGAGAGGGGCAGCCCCAACCCGCCGTGTCTGCTCCTCTCCTCTCCCCCCAGCTACGGAGACACGCAGTCGCGGCAGCACAAAAGTCACGGAAGGGTAAGGTGCGAACAGTCCTCGCACCCTTCCTCCAAACAGCAAGGTGCTAAAGCACCACAAAGAAACAACCATCAGGCAGGGCCCAGGTTCAAAGATCTGCCCCCACCAGGGGGTCATACAGTCAGATATCCGGCTGGGGGCTGCGACAACAGCGGCCCCCACCACATACACAACAAAGACCCAGGCCCTCCCTGGGTCCTATAAATGAGAGCAGCATGCTCAGAGTAAACACAATGGGCCTCATTACAACTCAGGCGTTAAGGGTTAACGCCACCGTTAACCCTTAACGCCTGATTCTGATTTTAACGCCTGCTTTTAGCAGGCGTTAAAATCCATGGCGCTAACCTGCCATGGTGCTAATTACGCCGCCGTAATTTACGGCGGCGTAATTAGCGCCTTCCCCACTCCCATTATGCCCTATGGGGCAAAAATGGGAATGGGGAAGGGAAAATGGGAAATGGGGATTTACCGCCCCACTCACCTTGGAATGGGGCGGTAAATCCGCCATCCACCATGGTGTAAACAGAGTTTACACCATGGTGGTAAAGTTGGTGCACTTAGCACCAAGGTTGTAATGAGGCCCAATTTGTTTGTGGACCCTGAACGGGGACCCAAGCAAACAGGAGGTTCACTGTTTACTCAGTGTCTTCCAAATCTTCTTGCTTCTTTAGCAATTCTTGAAGTTCACTGTACATCGCAGTGTCTTTTTACTTCCCGAACATTGTACTGTTCAAAGCATTTGCAATACAGCTTTAACGAAGGAAGAAGCGACAACCGAACGGCCAGCGCGGATGTGGTCAACTTCAACATTTTTGGCATAGAACGAAAAGCGAGCAGCGAGCGTGTCCAAAACAAAACAAACAAAGACGCGTGCCGCGGAATCATCCCCAAAACCAGTGCAAACGAGGGAGAAACTGCACATGAACAAGCACGGCACGGACGGCTTTCGATTCAACACTTTTAAGGTGAGCCACCGCGCTGGGGCTATGGGGGAGGTAAATAGACATTAATGTCAGAAGTTTTTGATTACAGTGGACCGGGACCCCCGCGTTTATAAGGCAGACAGGGCAAGATAACACAAGGCAGTTTTAAACTCGGGCAGAGTCACAAGCCAGCTTGGGAGCTCGTCTTTGCTTTTCAACCACGCAGAGCCAGCGAACACAGTTCCAAGCGCGGCGGGCCCACAGACTGCAGATTTAAAATAATTTCTGTAATATTGCTCACAGCGAAACCAATGTAAATCCAGTAAACCAAACCTGGGGGCTGGCCAATTTCGTGAACCTGGGCAAGAAGGCACCAGTCAACAGTTACCCAGCACGGGCAACAAATAGAACAGGCGCAAAGAACTCCTTGATAAAACCCCTTTTTCTTTTTCCTATAGCAGGCATAGAAAAGCATGGGGCCCAAACGAAAAACACGGGCACCCCCAACACCGGCGCAGAAGCCCAAATCACCACAATTGCTTGCAGCCATTGAAGCGGCAGAGCACTACGGATTGGCATGGGTTAGAGAAAACATGTACGGCCTACCCAGGGAAGGAATTACCAGCCCACCCAGCCAGGAGGAGGTTTCTGCACCATTAAAAAGGCGAAAAATATCCGTAGGCACCAGACAAGGTACCAAAAGAATTGTCGGAACTATGCGAGAATGTAGCGGAATTACAGCATCTAATGGTAGAAATAAGGGGGAAACAGACACTGCCCACAAGGGAACCTGGGGCCTCAAACCCCACCATCACAATAGAACCTACAATAACGGTTGTCAACCCACCCGTAACACCACCTATAGCAATCCTGCCACAACAAGCACAGCATTTGCCAATAGCCCCCACAGTTATAAATACAACAGCCTCCACAACTCCAGCAACTGATCCAACAGGTGCCCTAAAAGCATGGATAACCCCAGGCACAGACAACACAGGCGCGACAGGGACACCCAGCTGCAATACAACTGACAATGTAACAATCTGTAACCCACAATTAGACCAGAAAATGAAATCCTTCCAAACAGAGATATTAAATAGATACAAAAGATGCCTGGCATGGAACATTGATACCACAATCAAAGAAGCCATATGGGCAAAAGAATTTATAGAAATCTTTTCCCTAATAGAAGCACAGCGCAAAGGGAAAGACGCTTTCAGAGACCCCAAAAAAATAGACGAAAAAGTTATTGCCAGAAACGCCCAGGTCGAACAAAACTGGGACAACTGGTTACAGGCCTTTGCCATCCTAGCAACAATATACAAAGAAAAATTCCCTTTGGATGGCAGGAAGATCTGGGCATACTTTGATAAAATAAGGGAAGTAAAAGTAACACAGAGGGGGAACACATGGCTTGCATACGACATTAGATTTAGGAGGAGCATGTCAGAAAGGCCGGCCACTGAGTGGGATGAAGTCCAGAACGATTTATACACCCTCAACGCCGAACCTACCCAGGAAGAAGATACCACGCAGTCTTCTTCCAAAAATAGCAAAAATTCCAAGTAAGCAAATCCCATGACAATGATAAATCCAAAAAAGGGGAGCAGCCCTTTCGGAGGAACCAGCCTTGGGCGGCTAAAAATAATGCTCACAGACAGAACAAACAGCAGGCTGTCAAATTCAACATCCCATGCAGAAATTTTGGGAAAAACCAGTGTACATGGGGCAAAGAATGCTGGTACAAACACGCCTGCACAAACGGCAATGGCGACCATGCAGCAAGCAACTGCACCATGCTACCAGCCAAGAAAGAATGATATCCCAGTTTTAAAACCAGGACTAACCCCCATCAACCCGGGCAATTTTTGGGACGCCCTAAACAGCTACCCTGACAAGGAAACCAGCAGCATAATACCGCAAAGTTTCACCAAAGGGTTTTTCATCCCATTTAAGGGCACCGGGTCACAACACATCCCGATGAACCTAAAGTCAGCCAGGCACAACCCCCAGATAGTAGAAACCAAAATCAAGAAAGAACTGCAACTGGGAAGGGTAGCAGGTCCCTGGGACTTCAATGCCTTCAAAAGACTATTTAATATCTCCACTAGGCCTGGTCCCCAAAAAAGAACCCGGAAAAATTAGACTAATTCATCACCTCTCCTACCCTAAAGGCCAGACTTTAAACGACAGCATCCCACACACAGAATCCATGGTATCTCACACGCATTTTCAAGAGGCGGTAAGGCTCATACAAGAGTGCGGCAGAAATGCTTTGATGGCCAAACTGGACATCGAATCTGCTTTCAGACTCTTGCCAGTCCACCCAGAGTCACAGCAGTGGCTAGGTTTCACTTTTAACAACAAATTCTACGTAGATAGATGCCTCCCCATGAGGTATCCTGTGCACTATTTGAACAATTCAGTTCCTTTTTCCAATGGGCTTTCCTAAAACAGAGACCAGGAACAAAAACTCTGAGGAATGTGGCTGGGCTTTAGCAAATCTCGAGCACATGGCAGCACTGTGGGGAGTTCCTCTAGCGAAGGGAAAAAACAGCAAACCAGACACAAACATAATTTTTCTGGCCATCGAAATAGACTCAGCAAAGGGACTCTGCAGAATCCCCAAAACGAAAATATCAGAACTCCTGGCAAAAATACAAAACCTGATAATGAGAGAAAAGGGGACCGTAAAGGAAATACAATCCTTGGCAGGCAGCCTCAATTTCGCATCCAAAATAATACCAGAAGCCTGGAGTTCAAAATCAAATCACTCATCAAACCACACTTGCATATCCGGCTAGGCAGAGAAGTGAAACAAGACCTGGAAACATGGGGAAAATTCCTCAGAGATTTCAACGGGGTTTTACTTTGGTGAACTCCTTTAAATACCCGGTCAAACAGGGTCCTATACACTGATGCAGCTGGGAGCAAGGGGTTTGGAGCCATACTAGACTCCGAATGGGTGGCAGGACACTGGCCCAATTCATGGCAAAC
The DNA here is from genome assembly GCF_040938575.1 of Ambystoma mexicanum. Classification (NCBI taxonomy): domain Eukaryota; kingdom Metazoa; phylum Chordata; class Amphibia; order Caudata; family Ambystomatidae; genus Ambystoma; species Ambystoma mexicanum. The sequence goes on along the minus strand of NC_090937.1, from coordinate 786,723,785 downwards.
AGCAGGATGGACAAGAAACATCACCCTACTAGAAATATTCCCCATCTGGCTAACATTACACATCTGGGGCAGGCGACTAGCGAATACGGAACTTTTGATCTGGTGCGATAACATGGCTGTAGTGGGCTCCATAAACAGAAGGTGTACGAAATGCCCTCTAGTACTAAAAGTATTATGAGCCATTACAACAGTCACACTACAAGTAAACAAAGCACATTTCAGGGGCGGACAATAACATTGCTGATGCCTTATCTCGTTTCCAGTGGACAAGATTCCGAGAGCTAGCGCCGCACGCCCAAGAACAGATGACGCCAATACCAGCCGAATGCTGGACAATAATGGGAAGACAAGAATAACGGCATCAACGCCAACGCCAGAGAGCACATGCCAGGATGCCCAACGAAAAGCAGGCACCGCTAAAACGGGTGGCAACAACACATTGACATCAACGCCAGCACCAGAGAGTGCAGGCCGGGATGACCATTACAAAGCAGGCACCTCTAAAACGGGTGCCAACAACACATTTAAATCAATGCCAGCACCAGAGAGTGCAGGCCGGGAGGACCAATACAAAGCAGGCACCTCTAAGAGGGGTTCCAGCAACACATTGGCATCAACGCCAGCACCAGAGAGCCCAGGCCGGGATGCCCAACGAGAATCAGGCACATCAACAACGGGTGCCAACAACCTCACAGGCTTCCTAACAGAGATGGCAGAGAGGGCGGTGACAAGCACCACTGCAACGCAGTACAGTAAGTGTTTGCAAACAGTATTTAAGGCCAGAGGTGTAAACCACGTACAACTTATAACGATTAAAGATATAGAGCTATTTTTAAAATGGGCCCGGGAAGAAGGTTTGAAAAGGGATTGGGCAAAAAGACACCTGGTGGCAATTTCATACTTCACAAAAATTCGGGGCGATTCAGACCCCACCCAGAACGCAATGAAGGGATGGGGCAGAATAGAGGGTCCACAAGTGGACACCCGCCGACCCCCTGATTTCAGCAAACTGGTGCAGATAGCAAGCCATTTGGAAGCCATATGCTGGCACCCATACGAGATAACGTTATTTAAAACAGCTTTTTTCCTAGCCTACTTCGGGGCTTTTCGGGTGGGAGAACTCATCGCTTCCAGCACCAAGGCCACAAACGGCCTGGGCGTCATGGAAATCAGGGTGATGCAAGAGAGTGTTAACATAGAAAAGCAACAATCGAAAACAGGTGCAAAAAGAACCATCAATATTTGTTGCATCGATGAGGCAACAAACTGGCCAGTTTGCATCACCAACATCTATTACGCGCAACAACCAAAGTAGGGGGGAGTTTTTTAATCCACAAGGATACATCGGCCCTAAGCTGCTACCAATTTAAAGGAGTGCTGATAAAAGCAATCAGCAGAGCAGGGTGGGATCCCAAACAATTCGGCACTCACTCCTTCAGGATAGGTGCCACCACCGCAGCATGGCAAGGAGGTTTAGCACCACAACTACTAAAAAACATAGGGGGATGGAAGTCAGACTGTTATAAAAGATATATCAGACCAAAATTGATATAGCCTCTGCCCTAAAATTTTCTTTCTTTTCCCCACCTCCCACCACCACAGAAACAATAGGTGAATCGAGGACCACACTACGATTAGCATGGATAGTTGGCCAATCATTCGTTTTCAGGACAGGCAGATGGGCTGAAGAGACCAAAGAAGGGCCACCATTCAGAAACACCATTACTTCATGGTGGGGATACAGAGGCCTACGCTGGGCTGACGTCCACGAAACACTAGCAGAACTGGTGGCATACAGGGACCCCCCCAGAATTCCTGATCATCCATCTAGGGGGCAAGGATCAAGTTAACACAGCTAGACTCATCCTATGCGAAGAAATCTGCTCCTCCCTAGCAGGCATTTCACACAATTGGAGGGGGACGGAAATATACTTCTCAGCCATCTTACCAAGAAAGAAATGGCTAGGGGCCAACTGCTACAAATCTATAGACATATCTAGAAGAACACTGAACAGGACGATAGAGAGATTTTGTATGACAAGAGGACTGGTTTTCATAAAACACCCAGCCATTACACTAGGCAACCCAGACCTTTTCCTCCATGACGGCACCCACCTGTCTAGCCAGGGCATGGAGCATTTCTTTCTGGAAATCAATACAACTCTAGCTCACAGGGGCTGTCTCTAGGTCATACTCTTTGGGGAACACGGTCAGCCGGGAACCTGCCCTTGTGTGGCGGCACAGGTCCGAAGGGGTAACCTCAGGACCCGGGGCCCAAAAGTATGATACCATCATGATATGTGATATTGTTATTGTCATAACCCATATCTGTTCAATAAAATCCTACTGCCTTTTTATTGCCAACACTTGAAACAAGTTGTGAGCCTATCATTTTGGGTGAGGGTTTGGGGTTCGGCCATTACTAATGCATGCATATGGGTTGAGCAGTTATGCATTTACATTCATTTCTATGCCCCTGACGTGTCTTTTCTAGGGCCGGCAGTTTTTCTGGAGGGCAAGGTAGTGACTCTTTAGAGCACTCTGGAAGCAAATTGCATTCTTTCGTTAATGTATTAAAACATATGTAGGGTACTGGAAAGGATCAAGACACCCAATTCAGGACCTCCTTGGTTTTGGTGTCTTTTCCCTAGCCATCACTAATACTAAATTCCAGGATACCAGTGCAGTATCCTAGAATTTGGTATTAGCCAAGAGCTGAATTCGAGACAGGTTGAACAATCAAATGGCATTTGAGCTGCTCGATCGTTTAAAAGCATTTGAGCCTCAGCGCCAAATGGTTTGAATCTTTTGAGACTCTTCGAATCCCCACTGTTTAGGCAGGCTCAAATCTTTTTCGATCCGGTCCATGCATCCCCTTTTAATGATAAATGTATTTGAATGAGTAAAAACCTCTTAAATACTATTTTCAAAAGACATGTTCAGTGATTCTCAAGCATGTGTGTTGCATGAGAACACACATATTTGTACTGTACGTTTCACATAGATATTTACCACTGCTTTAGTAGCACTTCAGAAAAGAAATATGTTTGGTTCTTCAAGGATAGTTTTCTGGATTGTTGGTGTGTTTTTGGTTCGTTTTCTTTGTTTTGTATTTGCTTCATGCTTCATGCCTGTTGTATTGTCGGAAGACCTCATGGTACGTAGACCACTTTCTACATCTAAAGTGAAGACTCTCTGCCTGATTCCCAAGGCGTTTTTCAATGGAGTAAGGCCTTTGAAAAACGCTTTGTTAACCAGGCTCTCTGTGGTGTCGTGAATGTTCCTTTCAATTGTTTTTTCTTCTGTTTTGGGAAGGGCTCTGCTAAATATATGTTTTACATGTGTCAGTAGGGTCCCCTAGTATAATGAGTGTTTCTCTTTTTGTTTTATTATATTTTTTCTTTTATAAAAAAAAACATACGCCAATAAAACGTCTGACATTTTTTACACCATGTGGTTTGATAGTTCCCTTTCTGTTAGCATGCCCTGTCCCCACATAACAAATGATTTTTATGCCGTAACTTTACATTATTTCTTATTTTCATTTATTTGTTTTCAAATGTACCTAACAATAAAATACAATATTGCAACCTCTCATATCAATGTGCATGATTCTTACTGTGCCCTATACATAACCATTCTAAAAACACAGGCCCTAATTCATGGTATTATTTGCATGTAAAACAGGGATTTGTGTGCCATTCTGCCGGCAAATACCCATTCGTCAAAGAGGGATTTGAGGGCAGAATGGCAGGCAAATCCACGTTTTAGATGCAAATAACTCCATCAATCCGGGCCACAGTGTTCTCATACAAATAAATCAACCCAGGCGGTATACATTCCTAATTTCCCAGTAGGCTACATTTTCCAGCTGTACTGTCACCTTCACTGCATGATTCTGCTTGAGGATGTTCTCCGTTCTGCTGCAGCTGAACCGCTCATGTGTGTTATGTGGGGGTCTAGTTGTTGTGGGCAACGTGAGCGTCATGACTGTGTCATGACGCTCGCGTGCCCAGTTAATAAAAGGGGCTCTGCTTGCGCTTCGAGGGCAGAGCAGCAGAGCCCCAGGAAGTGGCAACTCGTGTCTGTGCTTATTGTGTGTGTCGGCCTGCCACGTGGTCGTGGCCTTGTGTGTGCAGCGCGGCCCGAGTGCCATCGGAGCCGCGACCGCTGGGGACCAGGGGGTGCCACCCCCTCACGTCGGATCCTGCGCCCGGTGATACCGGGCGCCGCAGGGTGCCTCCCTGCCTGAAGGCACGCCGGCTGTCCGCCGACGTGCACACCGCCGTCGGGTGATCCCGACGGCATCAGAGGGCTGCCCCCGGAGACCGGAGGCAGCCCCCCAATACTGGCGACACGGAAGTCGCGCCCGCCAGCTGGTGCGTGCGGCGGGCGAAGACGTGGACCCGCGCGCACGGCCGCAGTCGGCAGCCGTGTAAGGACGCACGGAGCTCTGACCCGCGGCGATGGCACAGAGCGGGGAGACCAGCCGCTGAACACCCGGGCTGCCACGGGTGAATACCTTAGTTTAAAAAAAAAAAGTGAGGTTTCCTTTCCTCACAGGGAGGAAAAGGGGACGGGGCCTGGAGTGCTCGCCCACGGATCGTGGGAAGGGCCTCATCAACGGCCTGTGTTTCCCCGAGCACCGACGGGGAGGAGCGAAGGAGGCGTGGCCCACGGGTGAGCCCCACGATCGAAAGGGGGCGTGGGCCCGGTCCCTGTCTCGTGTGCGGAGCCGGTAGGAAGGCTCCCCATACCCGGGCCTCAGCGGTGAACGGCCTGCTCGAAGAAAAGGGGACAATAACCCCTCCACAGGCCGCATTTGTGCCACACCCAAGGGTAGCGGCTCCACCCGGAGTGCTTGTGCGCCCTCTAGGGTGCCAGAAGAAGAAGGCCCTTAAACAAGGGTGTAGTCACCGGGAAACGGGCAGTGCCCCCACAGGCCAAACCGGTGTCAAGCCCTGGGGTTGCGGCTCCACCTGGAGTGCTCTTGCGCCCCTGGGCAGGGAGGACGCCAGGCACCCATCGACAGCTACCTGAGCCTGGCAACGGCAAGTGCACACCAACACTGGTGATTGGCGGATGACGTCCTCACCTGCCAACAGCATGTCGGACGATGAAGGGGTATGTAGGGGTCAGTTAGCACCAATACCCCATTTTGATGTCCTCGGTGCGCCGGCAAGCCTGGGGGCCCGGTGGGTGGCCTGGGTGGAGAACCTGGAGTTGTACTTTGAGGCAATGGAGATCAAAGACGCCGCCAAACGCCCGACACTCCTATACTCTGCCGGGCTGGCTGTCCAGAGACTGTACAAGACACTAAAGCCCCAAAATCAATCGTACGGTGCAGCCGTCGCAGCCCTGAACAAATACTTCAGACCCATGGTCAACAGGGACTATGAGAGGTTCAGGATGAGGTGTGCGAAGCAGGAGGAAGGGGAAAGCCTTGATGCATTCCACGGGAAGCTGCGCGGCATTGCACTGGGCTGTGACCTGGGGAACTTCGAGGAGGATGAGATCCGGGCGCAAATCATCTATGGCTGCAGCTCCACCAAACTGCGCAAGCAGGTTCTGAGGGACCCAGCGCTGACCCTTGATCGAATACTGGAGCTTGGCCGGGCCCAGGAACTGGCGGAGGTGCGGGCCTCGGTCATGGACTCCTCCAGAAACCAGCTAAAGATGGAGGTCCCCACGCAGCGAGTGAAGGTTGAGGAGGTGGTGGCTGTCAGCAGGTGGCCAGGAGGAAGAGTGATGAGGAGGGAAGACTGGCCGAAGAGAGACCCCAATGCCACAATATGTCAACAGTGTGGGTGGGATCTGCCTCACCCGCAGGACTGCCCGGCGATGGGACAAATCTGTGGAAGGTGCGGGAAAGGAGACCACTTCGCACGAGTGTGTCTCGCTCCAGCCCCAGCCGGCATGATGGGGGCGTCAGGGGGGAGTGAGGTGAAGGGGAGAAAGACCCCTAAAGTGGCGGCGGTCCAGGTGGTGGAGAGTCCCCGAGAAGTACCGTATGAGGTGGGGGAGGAGTACGAAGAGAATATATTCTTCTTGTCCTGCAGCGGCGCCGAGGGCCAGTTTGATCCCGGAATCTTCTGAGTGGGAGGACCCCGTCATGGGGCCCCATGGTGTGGGGACTGGAGCACACCTGTTTTGTCTTGCGGTTTCAAAAGAAATATGTTTGGGCTGGAGTAGCTGTTAGCTGGTGCGCGGACTGGAATGCACCAAATGTTTGCGTTGGGGTGTCGTTGGTTTTTTGTTTGTTTATAATAAAGGAGGGATGTTGTGTCGGGGTCTAGTTGTTGTGGGCAACGTGAGAGTCATGACTGTGTCATGACGCTCGCGTGCCCAGTTAATAAAAGGGGCTCTGCTTGCGCTGCGAGGGCAGAGCAGCAGAGCCCCAGGAAGTGGCAACTCGTGTCTGTGCTTATTGTGTGTGTCGGCCTGCCACGTGGTAGTGGCCTTGTGTTTGCGGCGCGGCCCGAGTGCCATCGGAGCCGCGACCGCTGGGGACCAGGGGGTGCCACCCCCTCACGTCGGATCCTGCGCCCGGTGATACCGGGCGCCGCAGGGTGCCTCCCTGCCTGAAGGCACGCCGGCTGTCCGCCGACGTGCACACCGCCGTCGGGTGATCCCGACGGCATCAGAGGGCTGCCCCCGGAGACCGGAGGCAGCCCCCCAACAATGTGTACAAACTCTGCCTTCGACACCGTAACCAAGTGCTTCCAGGTAGTTCACCAGTGTCTCACCCTAGGGACTAAACCAATGTGCAATTTCTAAATATCAAACTTCCATATGTGCTGCATCTTGCCCTTCAACATGACCATAAATCAAACTGGGCCCTTAATGATCCGCTGTGACAGCCATGAATGCCCCTCTCAATTGTAGAGCGCTCTGATGCACAACACTCTGGGGTCTCCTTCATTTTCTGCTTTCTGCTTTTTCTTCCCTACTCCTGCAGTTCACGACACTTGACTGCCCTGACAGCCCCGCTCAACAGATGATGTCAAATGTTTGGAGAAAGGGATCAGCTCAGATTTGAGGGGACAGATAGAGAGATTGGAGTGTTGGATGCTATGACTGGCTGTGATTTAGAGGACATTCACTTTTCATATTCTTGTCAGAGGTGGTTTCCAATATTTGAATGGGAAAAAAAGAAGTATAACGTGATGCTAAATGCACCATCCTATACAAAAAAGGGATCAACCATTATATGTTGCTTATTGGTGGCATTTCATCATGGGAGAAGTGGTTCAGCCGTGTAGTTTTCAGAACATTTCTCTCCAGGATTGTGTGCACCTTCTTCTGAAGGTAAGTACAATTTCCCCGACTGGGCAAACCCTCACCAATACTCATACCATGATCCTCTGTATTAAAGGAGTTCATCCATTACATCTGTTTTGCATATAATTCCCGCTTTCCCATAAGTCTTGGATCACAGCTTAATGCTGACATCATTCAGACAGGGTCCTTTTTTGTCAGCGGCTGTGGTAGATTCCCAAACAAAAAATCCCTTGAGAACTATTAATGTGTAAACCAGTAATTTACAACGTTGTCGTTTTTTCTCTGATAAGGCAAAGGCAATCCGAGCTGTTTGCAAATTCATGCTCAACATATTGGAAACACATTTGGAAGTATGAATGGGGCTCCTAAACAGCAAACCATCTCGGGGGCAATTGGGAAGTTTAAATGAGCACACGTGGAGGTGCAATTGCAAAAGGTCTACAAGATCCCAGCAAGGAAGGATCCTCAGCACCAGACAGTTCAGGGAGTCAAGGGTGCTTGGCCATGCCGTCTATGATGCAGGTTTCAGAAACTGTGACCGGGATGCTTAAAACTGGAGGCCACCTTCTTTCTAATGCCTTTTCTGGAATCTCTTCCACGCATGTGCGGGGCACAGTTATGATACTTCCAACAAGGATCGCAAATACCAGGGCATTACTCAAAACGACATGCTTGCTAAGAGATGTAATCAGCGGGGAAATTAATCTCAGCGGGGAAATTAATCTCTCTTAATTCTGCACACAGCATCCGCTAGCTAAACGTACTCTGTTGTGTCTTGCTCTCAGCACCACGATTTCAATAGGATGGCGATAAATTAGAAACTGCTGAGAGGACATGCATGCAGCAGGCATGTTATGAAGGTCAGATCAAGAATCTTAAATCGTATAGGTATGGAGAGACTGGGCAACGGTCGATCATGAAAGAAATATTGAAATTCACCAGGGTGGGGGGCAAGATAAAGTGGTTCTAGAAGAAAGGAGCTATGAGATTTGTTGTACTGGAGTCTCAGAATGAACACTTGGGTCTGTCTCCACAGCAGAAAGGATAGTGCATGCATGTGCCTTCCTTTCAGCAGCTGGGATGGGGCCAAAGTAAAACACTACATTTGGACACAATTCCTGTAAAATAGCAGGACCTGATATTGAGCTCATTTTTCATCAGAGCGGACTCCGGAAAGATGGGACTAGAAGTTGCTCTGGGCCTTGCATGCACAACACGTGCACATCATGCAGGTGTTCTGATGTCTTTAAACGGCTTTACTACAAACCAGTAGTTATAGATTCTATACCAATTTACCAGGCATTTACATGTCTTGTCAGATCATTTGAATGCCTACTAATGGATCTTAGTTAGGTACATCTGCAGACATGCAGGATTAATTAAAAGAATGCTGGGACTGCAGTTTTCTGCGCTCGATCATCCTTATTGAAAGAGCACGAAGAACTGCCACCATCTGCACTTACTGAGCTGTAATGATAACACATGGGAAACTGCAGTCATGTGCACTCACCCAGCACACTGAAACAGACTTCAGGAAATGTCGCAGTCTGCAGTCTTTTGGCTCTATTGGACCCCCTTAAAAGGAAACCAGCTCCTGCACCTAAGAAGGGGTATTACAAGAAATGCAGAAAACACAGATATGCCGCACAATCAATCATCTTGACATGGCAGAATATGTGAGTTGCACAGCAGAGGCAAGTGTACTGTGCTTATATTTCTTCACTGGTACACTGGAGTGTGGGGGCGGGGGAGTGGTGGGGGGTGCAGGTGCACATCCTGAAGTGTTCAAAGGTATAGGTGGGAACTTTCAGTTTCCTGATTGCCAGTATTTCCCTACGTGCCCTCTGATGGTGGTTCTTGGGTTATCTGTTAGTCAAGAGGACAGGCCTCTGGTGTCAGTAACTTGCTCCATGTGCTTCCAGCACAGGTATATCCGGAGAGTGAGTGGTCTGAAAGAATTGCGGTGCATGCGTGATAGGCGGTCAAAGAGGTGCAAAGCTGTGCATGTAACTCTGCATAGCTCTGCCAATGTCAGTGATGTGATATGCGCTACTAGAAGTCATTAGACTGCATAGTGTATGGAGAACAGTGTCTTTAGTATAGGGTGGGTATATTTATTTTTCCATGCATTTCTTTTGCATTAAATTACATTGCACTTTGGATTACTGTAGGATACTTTGGACTCCATTTGATTACTTCATTTTACTTTCAATCGTGCATTGTTGATTAATTGTTTGGCTGCAACATCTGACATTAAATGAGTCAGCATGGGATAACCCGTGTGTGCACATACCCAAGGGATACCAGTTCAATGCATTTATCCGTACATATCCCCTTGCTAACAGATTTGAGAGAAACATAGACTTTCCCGTTTAAAGAGGGGAACTATATGTGCAAACATGTTCACCTCAAATGAGCTAAGGGGCCTGATTTACTAAGCATTTTCCAATGGGGATTTCCCATTCAAAAACGCTTTTATAAATCAGGCACAAGGACTTTCATTCCTGCCTGAATGCTGGCAGGCTGTATTGCTCAGAAATCAATTTTTGTTAGTGTCATAACATTTAAGACAACTGGTTTTGATTGAAATCCCCATAATCTGATATGGATTTAGCTATTGAGATGGTTTATAGCTACCATTAAGCCAATATATTTCAGACATGCACATTTGTAGGCCGAAAAGGCAATTTGGAAAGCCCTCCACTCACCATCACCCAAACTTACGAAAGAAGACAGATTGTGATAAAAGGCCTTAAATCTATTCATAAAGGCATTCATGGAACCCAATCCATAGATCACCACCGAGAGAAAACCCCAGTTTATGAAGTCCAAAGTCTTTTGATCATGTGCAGGAAAACTTGAGCCCTCCCTGTATGGCAACGTCAATCAGGAGTTGAGCAAATTTGAATTTTTATCATGTCCCGATCTGCCACAAAGCCAAATTGGTCCTGGTGAACAATTGCTGGTATCCCTTTTATTAACTGAGTTCTCCGGCTGCATCATGCACTGTCATTCTTTGACTAACAGACCCCTTCCAGGCCGGCAGAGAGCCCCGTTCCACCAGAGCCATTGCAGCAATAACATAATTTCTCTCTGGTGTGCCCGTGCTCGACATCTGCAGGACTGCTACATGGAGGTCCACGCAGACCTTCACGTCGACATGGATTTCAGGGAGGAGTCCCGTGTCGGCCAAGCAGTGCTACGCAACCTGTTCAGGTGAGTCTGTTCCAGGAGTGAGTGTTTTTACTTCTGTCAAGCCTTGCCACCTCCCATGGTTGTGTATGTGTACTGCTGTGTAATATTTATCCAGGAGCATGTGAATCCAGGCTAGACCCCATGCTGGTGAAGGAACAAGTTAATTACCTGTAACTCCTGTAATCCAGCATGGGTCTGGCATGGATTCATATGCAAACCCTCCTGCCTTCCCCTATATGGCTCTTCTAGGTTCATGCTGCCACTTTACATGCTACCAAATCTGAAGAAGGCCTCCAGGGATGGAATTTAGGGAGAGGACTGTCATTGGCCGGGGGCAGTATGACTCAAAGGACAGTGATTGGTGTAGAGGAGAAATGCAGTTTTCAAGCTAAAGTGAAACTTTTTTTTCTTTTACCGAGGATTTCCAGACTGACAACAGGGAATATTCATGAGCATGCACATCCATGCCAGACCCATGCTGCAGAACAGGAGTTACAGGTAAGTAACATGATCCGTGCTCCCACTGGTTTTTCAAAGGCACCATCATTTTAAGCACTTGTTTTTTCTGGTACTATATGCTATGCACACTAAATAAACAAGGGCTGCCACACAGTACTATTGTCCACATTGTGCTGAGAGTAATGCCGTTTTAATGTCTATGACTTTAGAGTCCCCTGGGTTAGAAGATTTCTGGGCAGGAGTTTTCCACAAATTGGCTCCACTAATCTAATTGCCTATAGCTTCTTCCCATAAAAGTATTTCATTTGGTTTTGATTCAAGTTGGGACTCCTGGGTATTTTTTCAGAGAGATAAAGCTCCAGTGCTCCACAACATGTTATTGGAAAGATTGTCAATAGACAGATACTGGAAGGACAGTGATTATCCTCAAGTAGGTTTGTGGTACAATGAGCTGATAAACTGATAGTATTTAGACAAGTTAGCACTCTTACGGCAGGCCTGAACAAAGCACTTTAGGAGCATTTTTGGGGTCGTTTGATGACCATATCTTAGTAGAGTTTGAGCCTCACGAAGGAAGTGAAGGAATTGACATTTCTAGATAACTTGTTTATTATTAGGATTTTAAGAATAATTTATGTTGCTCTTTGGGAATTTGTTTATTTTGTCTTCATTTGTTTTTCTTGCTCCTGTTTGTGAGTTTTGTATGGAAATAACTATAAATTAAAATAATTAATTAAAAAACAGACTTTATAAGTCAATATGGCATGACAGGAATGTTGAAAACACAAAGAGACAGCTAATGTTTGTGTCAGTGGCATAGATATACACCTCAGCAAACCCCATCATCCCTTCTTCATGAATTCGATGTTTGGTATATTTGCAGATGTTAAGAAAAATATGTGCCAAAACATAAACATGTATCTAACATAATATATTCAGAATGGGTTACCTTGGTTTCTAAAGCAACAACAACTCAATGTGAGAAACCAAAGAGTGTCTCACATACTAGTCCCCGGGATCTCTTTCTCGGGTGGCCAGGACACAGCCATCACCTTTGGATCCAGACCCTGGGGGTGGACCAGTGCGGGAGGATCACCTTGGTGAGGGGTCTTCGGGGAGTGGGGGTGAGGTGACCGATGGAAATACGCAGTATTCCCCCCTTTCCCATAAACAGGACCCCTCATATTTCAAAGGATTCTGTAATGTCCCAACTCCCTCCACTTTTCCACACAAACACTGGGCCGGGGAAGAGGGTGACTGAGAGTAACAAGACGAAACCTTACACATCCCATTGGAAATGTCCCACTAATCGGGTTATAACACACCACAAACCCGTTGTTGCCAACAGGGATTCCTCCCTGCACTCCTACAGGAAAACAGCCCATTAAAAATGGCGATGACCATTATTTCTTAAATTTGATTTCAAAAGACATTAAATCCAAAGAAAAAACTTTTTAATACAAACAATGTTAAATCTACACCTGCGATTATCTATTACAGAATCTTACATAAACTCATATGTGCTTAAATGACAGCTTGGCGATGACAAAGAAGCATCCCCCGTTCTGTATTGTCAAAATATTATTTGTCACTTTTACAAAAAATCAAACAGTGATGAACAGAATGTTAACCATCTTATACACCCATGGTGTCGAATATTCACCACATATATCAAAACATATATCATAAACAGTTATCAACACATGCGGGATCTCTCTAACTGCAGCCCTATCCACATGTCTCCCTGTTTCTACTATATGGGCTCCAAACGTTGTCTTTCAATGACCAGCTTAAAGCTGACGTGCTTCGGAATTAATTTCCTGCTTCAGAGCATATGGAGCTAGAATTTATTTTTCTTTTCTCTTTGAGATTGTGCTGTGCCTGTAAATATAACAAGTACTATATCAGATTTCCAAAGTATATCCGACTATTTAATGACATGTTAGACTTTGTAGAGTTCATTTCATATTACTGACCTGTGTGACGTTTTCTACAGTGTACCGTCCTGTTGTCTACAAACTCTACAAAAATAGAGAGGAGAGGGGGGATAAGAATCTATTAAAGACCCATCAATTCTGTGTCTCAAAGACAGCTAAGCTTCCTATCTCTATTGAGATCTTGTATAATGACACCTGAAGACTTAAAATAAACACTACTCAACCGCTTTGTGAGTTGCCCCATGTAGGCGGAGGTGATTTTGCTTCAGTAATACAGTACAACAATGGTTGAAGTGCTGAAAAATAAAAAAAATTACAGCATTGACCTACACCAATAGACCCATGGCGCTTAAAATGTATTGCCCACATTACAAGATATAAAAACTTGTATGAAGTCATCAATTCTATAGAGCAAAAGTGCCCGCATTGTGTGAAGCGTTCTAATTAACTCCTTCATCTTATGCTGGATTCACGGGGAGGAGTGTTTTAGCACTTCCCCACTACATCTGTGAACATTCTCCTCCATTCCATATAATCAGTCTAGCCCCGTGTGCAATACACTGACTCGTCAGTCAGTGTATGCCACATGCCGCTGCTCTCAGTGTGGCCCCTTATGGCCCGCTTCCTATTGTTCCTCTGTGTGTCTCTTACTTACGCAAGTAACATCTCGTCACTTTGATCAAACAAAGCGTCTATCCGAGATTAGACCGCCGATCCATGGCGCAGCTACTGGAAGTATATTTATCATTTGTTATGGGAACGTGGCGCATGCGCATTAATTAGACCGCCGTGTCATGGCGCGGCTAACAGAAGTGTATTTGTCGGTTGTTATGGAAATGCAGCACATGCGCATAGCGCTCTCTGCACCCCCATGTTAATGTGGGCAACATTCCTAACGTGTCTGGTCTACAGTATTGTAGCATGGTGGGAGAAATGGAACCAGAGGACCCGATGGTCTCTCCTGCGTGCCCCCAAACCTAACATGCAAAGTTTTTATTTTGAATTTTGTTAAATCGCATATCTTGTGACTGATTGAAAATTACGTGGTCCGTATTTAAGATGTGCTCTTTATTGAAATCTGATGCCAAGTTCAAAATATAGCAGTAATGAAAAGAGGTGGTAAATAATAGGGGAAGGGAAAGACATCCACCGGTCTGATCAATGCAGATAGTCAGCCACAACTGAATATAAAAGAATGTTCTCTCAGCACAATAATAAACATTCCAATTGAACATTCTAAACGGAGTGAAACTCACCTGCATGTAATGAATACAAAGCATAACACATCTTCCCCCTATAACATTTAACAATTAATCTATAACAGTGTAAGTTAATCGAAAAATGCATATAATTAATTGCGTATAATTCACATCAATGAAGTTATACTACCCTTCCATAACAAATTCACACACCATCACATATGAACACTACCATAACCAACAAAACTGTGGCAGGCCAATAGCACCAGAACTTACAAACCGGGAACCAGCCCCCAATCTTAATCCAAGACAAAAACCACCAACATACTCACAGGCCGATTCATGGAATAATTAGCGCGGCGCAAGTGGGCAAAAACGTGCGAATCGCAGTGCAATTGCGAAAATCGCACGAAAAGCAGCGCACGTCGATTCATGGAAGGCCGTGCGCGAGAAAACCAGCGGATGTGCGATAAAAAAGTGCGCGGCGCACGTTGGCGCACAGGCCATCTAACAGCGTGCGCCAGGTCACAGCGAAAATCGCACAGGCCACAGCGAAATTCGCACATAGCGCGGCGCACGCAACAAAAGTAGGCGGAACACGGGCGTAACACTCGGAATGGGGAACAACTTGCCGAAACGTGGGCGTCACGGGGGAAGTACAGGGCACAAGTGCGCGGAACGCCCACACGCTCGCCTAAAACTCGTATTCATGGAATAGAATAGGGCAAAAAAGCGCACGCTCAAACTAGCGCACAGGCACAAACACGACCGCCACAAGAAAGCAGGCGGTAGCGTCTCTGCGGCTGTAAGAAATGTGCGCCAAAAGGTGCGCCAACAAATAGCACCTATATACTGCCATGATGAATGTCCCATACTGTGGCCCTCCAGGAAAAATGACGTGCAAAGGGGTACCCACAAACACGGACACCCGCTGACAAAAAATACGTGTGCGTGTATACCGGGGTGCGCGGGAAGTCTAACACGCGATTTCAGCAGGGTACGTGCATCACAGGGGTTCGCGTGAAGTTCCTCACGCGATCGGGCCTGGGGGAGCGTGCTACGTGTATTTCAGGGGTTCGCGTGAAGTTTCACACGCGATCGGGCCTGGGGGAGCGGGCTACGTGTATTACAGGGGTTCGCGTGAAGTTCCTCACGCGATCGGGCCTGGGGGAGCGGGCTACGTGTATTACAGGGGTTCGCGTGAAGTTCCTCACGCGATCGGGCCTGGGGGAGCGGGCTACGTGTATTTCAGGGGTTCGCGTGAAGTTTCACACGCGATCGGGCCTGGGGGAGCGGGCTACGTGTATTACAGGGGTTCGCGTGAAGTACCTCACGCGAACGGGCCTGGGGGAGTGTGCTACGTGTATTTCAGGGGTTCGCGTGAAGTTTCACACGCGATCGGGCCTGGGGGAGCGGGCTACGTGTATTACAGGGGTTCGCGTGAAGTTCCTCACGCGATCGGGCCTGGGGTAGCGGGCTACGTGTATTACAGGGGTTCGCGTGAAGTTCCTCACGCGATCGGGCCTGGGGGAGCGGGCTACGTGTATTCCAGGGGTGCGCGTGAAGTTCCACACGCGAATAGCCTGGGCGCGTGTATTTCAGGGGTGCGCGTGAAGTTCCACACGCGAATAGCCTGGGGGCGCGTGTATTCCAGGGGTGCGCGGGAAGTTCCACACGCGAATAGCCTGGGCGCGTGTATTTCAGGGGTGCGCGGGAAGTTCCACACGCGAATAGCCTGGGCGCGTGTATTTCAGGGGTGCGCGGGAAGTTCCACACGCGAATAGCCTGGGCGCGTGTATTTCAGGGGTGCGCGGGAAGTTCCACACGCGAATAGCCTGGGCGCGTGTATTTCAGGGGTGCGCGGGAAGTTCCACACGCGAATAGCCTGGGGGCGCGTGTATTTCAGGGGTGCGCGGGAAGTTCCACACGCGAATAGCCTGGGCGCGTGTATTTCAGGGGTACGCGGGAAGTTCCACACGCGAATAGCCTGGGCGCGTGTATTTCAGGGGTGCGCGGGAAGTTCCACACGCGAATAGCCGGGGCGCGTGTATTTCAGGGGTGCGCGGGAAGTTCCACATGTGATTTGACAGTGTGGGTCCTCCCAGGTGTACCCTGTACACCCTCCACGGCCCCTGCAGGCAGCCCACACCACAGGGGACTACCCTGCATCCCTGGTCATGTCCCGCAGGCAGCCCACCCACCATGGGCATGCCCCCCAGCAAAGGCACATGTCTCCTTGAACTAATGAACACCAACTCATGTCCCCTTGCACCCCCACCCCCCAGCACTGTGGGGCACCTGCCAGCAGGCCCCCACCCATGTCCAACTCATGTCCCCCACCACCCCCACCCCCCAGCACTGTGGGGCACCTGCCAGCAGGCCCCCACCCATGTCCAACTCATGTCCCCCACCACCCCCACCCCCCAGCCACCAGGGTCACCCTCCACCAGGCCCCCACTCATGTCTCCCACCACCCCCAAACCCCAGCAGTGCAGGGTCACCCTCCACCAGGCCCCCACTCATGTCTCCCACCACCCCCACCCCCCAGCCACCAGGGGCACCCTCCACCAGGCCCCCACTCATGTCTCCCACCACCCCCACCCCCCAGCCACCAGGGTCACCCTCCACCAGGCCCCCACTCATGTCTCCCACCACCCCCAAACCCCAGCAGTGCAGGGTCACCCTCCACCAGGCCCCCACTCATGTCTCCCACCACCCCCACCCCCCAGCCACCAGGGGCAGCCTCCACCAGGCCCCCACCCATGTCTCCCACCACCCCCACCCCCCAGCACTGTGGGGCACCTGCCAGCAGGCCCCCACCCATGTCCAACTCATGTCTCCCACCACCCCCACCCCCCAGCCACCAGGGGCACCCTCCACCAGGCCCCCACTCATGTCTCCCAGCACCCCCACCCCCCAGCCACCAGGGTCACCCTCCACCAGGCCCCCACTCATGTCTCCCAGCACCCCCACCCCCCAGCCACCAGGGTCACCCTCCACCAGGCCCCCACTCATGTCTCCCACCACCCCCAAACCCCAGCAGTGCAGGGTCACCCTCCACCAGGCCCCCACTCATGTCTCCCACCACCCCCACCCCCCAGCCACCAGGGTCACCCTCCACCAGGCCCCCACTCATGTCTCCCACCACCCCCACACCCCAGCAGTGCAGGGTCACCCTCCACCAGGCCCCCACTCATGTCTCCCAGCACCCCCACCCCCCCAGTCACCAGGGGCAGCCTCCACCAGGCCCCCACCCATGTCTCCCACCACCCCCAGCCACCAGGGTCACCCTCCACCAGGCCCCCACTCATGTCTCCCACCACCCCCAAACCCCAGCAGTGCAGGGTCACCCTCCACCAGGCCCCCACTCATGTCTCCCACCACCCCCACCCCCCAGCCACCAGGGTCACCCTCCACCAGGCCCCCACTCATGTCTCCCACCACCCCCACCCCCCAGCCACCAGGGGCACCCTCCACCAGGCCCCCACTCATGTCTCCCACCACCCCCACCCCCCAGCCACCAGGGTCACCCTCCACCAGGCCCCCACTCATGTCTCCCACCACCCCCAAACCCCAGCAGTGCAGGGTCACCCTCCACCAGGCCCCCACTCATGTCTCCCACCACCCCCACCCCCCAGCCACCAGGGGCAGCCTCCACCAGGCCCCCACCCATGTCTCCCACCACCCCCACCCCCCAGCACTGTGGGGCACCTGCCAGCAGGCCCCCACCCATGTCCAACTCATGTCTCCCACCACCCCCACCCCCCAGCCACCAGGGGCACCCTCCACCAGGCCCCCACTCATGTCTCCCACCACCCCCACCCCCCAGCACTGTGGGGCACCTGCCAGCAGGCCCCCACCCATGTCCAATCCATGCCCCTCTGCACCTGGGTCCCAACATTCCCCAATCATGTCCGTAATGCCCATCCTCCCCTGCCAAAAGGCCCAACCAACTATCACACCCACCCACATATCAAAGGCAATTACATGTTACACCCCCAATTTAAATAATGCAATTGAACACATGTCTGTCACACACAATGGCTGCAAGTGAATGACAAAACACCCAACATGACATGCCTGAAAGCAATGAGATGATACGACACATTGAAGAATAAAAAAAATAATGTATTGAACAGCAAGTAGAATGGAAATGAAATAAGAAAAAACACAAAGCAAATCAAACAAAACAAGATGAATGTCCAAGAAAATAATCTGAAAAATAAAAATAAGCCAACGAAGAACCATGAAGAAGATCATCCTGGGTCCATGAGCCCAACCAAATTAAACCTAACTATGACTACTAACTAAAAACTGAACTATATACAAAAAAGTGGTGCATTGTCCAATCGCTACCAAAAAAAATCAAAAAAACAAAGGAAACCTAAACCTAACTATACAACTATATACAAAGGCAGCGGGCTATTCGGACGGCTCACTGGTTGTTGTCATGGGCCAGGGCATCATCGAACTCCTGGTCAATGGCTTGGAGGCGGGCATGTTCCCTGGCCCCGAGGTCCCGCAGGGTTAACGCAGTGTCAAGCTCAAACTCCCTGCGAAGACCCTCGAGGCACTCAGCCCGCCTCAGCGCCCTCCGCATGGAGTCCTCCGCCCTGACCATCGTGAGCCGTTCCTCCTCTGCCCGCTGCCGCTCCGCACCTATCCGCTGGCACAACCGCTCCCACACGGAAGCCACTCCCATTCCAGGGATCTCCTGCCCTCCGGCCGATGCCTGCACCCCTGATGTTGATGGCCCCGAGCCATGATGCCTCCCACGTTGAGCCTGCTGCTGCCTCCGACGCAACTGCCTGTGCCAGCACGACGGCATCCAGGCTGATGGAAACCACCGACGCCGTCGTGCACGTGCCCTGCCCGATGATGCCGTCACATCCTCCATCTGCTGGGGTCCAGTTGCTCTGGTGTCCACCCCTGCTGGATCACTGACTCCCGACTGTGGCAGGGATGGGATCCCCACCGAGCTGGCTGCATTGGTCGGGGCAGGTCCACAGGGGGCCCTGGTGGCATCTGGGCTGGAAGACGGCAAGGAGAACGACTGGTGGATAGCCTGCACAGAGGAGGAGAGGGCCGCCACATTGGCCAACACATGCAGGAAACCCCCGAACATGGCCGATCCCAATTGGGCCACGTCGGCACGGTGCACTTCGTGATGCCGTGCGTGCTCCTCCCGGGAAGCACGCACGGCATCACGAATCACAGCCGTGCGCATCGCGACCCCAATCAGGACCTTCTCCGCACGGCCAGGGGTTCCCACGTCCGCAGGTGGAGGGGAGTCAGGTGACATGGACATCCCCTCTACCTGCGGACAGTCCTGGGACGGGGCATCCCTGCTGGTGCATGGTGGTGCACTCACAGGGTCAGGGACAGCGACATGCACAGGCCCCTCCACGGTGACCTGTGCTGCCTCCTGCCCCTGGCCCTGGATTGCACCACTTGCACCAGCAGGGATGCCCCCACCAGGCCCCATGTGTGCCCCAGTGGCGGCCTCCTCCTCCTCTGTGCAAACCACCAACCTGGATGGCTCCTCACCGTCTCCCACCGTAGCAGGCCCCTGTGGGGGCTCACCCACCCCTTCCGCTGCAGCCGTGGGGGCATCCCCGCCGCCTTGCTCCACAGCGCCGTCTCCGCCCTCCTCTTCACTAGCCGCTGCGTAGAGGGAGACAAAGAACACAAGCATCAGGGCACTGTACAATGGTCCCCTAGACAGGAAGCAATAGCAGATGAGCACCACTGTCAAAGTACACTTCCATCATGTCCCTACACAACACATGGGTCAGTCCAGGCAAAACACACACAGTAACAGGCATGGTGCATGCCATGGACATTTCCATGCATGTCCAATGGACTCTTGGAACATTCAATGATATGTAACTCACATGCATCATGGCTCATGCCTATCACATGCACACACTTCACCTCAGTCACATCCATCTGGCCCCAAACACACCAAACACAGCGGATACAAGGGTAATTTGGCTGCTTTACTGAATCTGTGCATTGTCACACACATGTGTCATGCATCCATGGCATGCACAAGTCACAGACACGCAGGTCAGGCACACAGACATGGCTACCATATATGTACCTGGCATCAGCACCCATCCCTCACCCCCACCCATGTCCAGGTACAGAGACTGGCATGCTCTCATGTTCAAAATCTGCATAGGGCTCCCCATGCGGCATTTCAACACATGCAACAACCATGTGGGTCACACATCACTGGTCGCACATGCATTACCATGATGTCCCTGCACACATACATGCATACATGGCCTATGGCACACATACAGGCAAGTATCATAGAACCAGCACACCGCAACATGCCCTGTCTCCCACAGTAATGCATGGACACTTACCGCTCAACTCCAGACGGGCCTCCCTCTCAAGGATCTGGGCGTGGAGCGCTCGGCGTACGCGTTCCAGGACCCTCATCTGGATGGAACTCATGCGGCCCCGGCCCCCCTCCACGAGGCGCCGGGCCTTCACAAGGGTCCTGGACCTCAAGTCCTCCCAGCGCTTCTTGATCTTCAGGACGTCGCGGGTTGCCACCCCCTCTGCGTTGATGGCAACCACACAGTCGGCCCAGATCCTCTGCCGTCCTTCCTTGCTGGCGCGGGACGATCCAAAGAGGGCATCATACTGCCCCAGGACATGCTCCACCAGGACACCAACTTCGGTGACAGTGAAGCTGGTGCCCCTCTGCCCCTCTGGCCTGGGGTTGCCACTGGTGCCAGATGTGGAAGTGCCCGACATGGCAACCCCAGAGGCAGGTGTGGGTGGGCAACTGGGTCCTGGGGCTGGGCTGTGGAGCGATGTAATCCCAGTCGGGAGTCTTCAGTTCCAGCAGGGGTGGACACAGCAACTGGACCCCTGCAGATGGCTGATGTGCAGGCACCAAATGGCAGGGCACGGTGGCAGCAGGCAGGCAGGCAGGCAGGCAGCAGCAGATGGCACGTGGGAGGCTGCTCGGGGCACGGGGGGCAGTAACTCGGCCTTCTGGGCAGGAGCGTGGTCTTTCCGTGTGTTTTCGCGTGGCCAGCTTGATACGGAGTGATTTGGCATGTGAAAATCCTGCACGTCAGCGTGAAATCCGAGGAAAGGCCCTTAGCGCGTAAGCGCGTCAGCACGCATACGCGATTCTATTGGACCAGAGTCCCTCAGCGCGTAAGCGCGTCTGTGACGTGACCCGCACGGGTGTTCCCCACTCAGCACGTGATGACGGGGCACACGTGGAGATACTGCACGTCAGAGTGTCATCGCGTGTAATTGGACAAAAGTGCGCGTACACGCGATTGGCCTATGTACGTGTATTTAATGGGTGCGCGGGCACTTACACACGCAAGTACGTCAGCGAACCTGTATCCCGTGGTGCGTGTGAATTTCCACACGCTATTGGACTGGGAACTGGATTCCAGGGGTGCGCGGGTCACACGCTGTATCCCGTGGTGCGTGTGAATTTCCACACGCTATTGGACTGGGAACTGGATTCCAGGGGTGCGCGGGTCACACGCTGTATCCCGTGGTGCGTGTGAATTTCCACACGCTATTGGACTGGGAACTGGATTCCCAGGGTGCGCGGGTCACACGCTGTATCCCGTGGTGCGTGTGAATTTCCACACGCTATTGGACTGGGAACTGGATTCCAGGGGTGCGCGGGTCACACGCTCGCCTAGAACACGCGCAAAGCATAAATTTGCGCACTTTAACAATAACAAGCTCAGACGCCAGGATGAACATACCGTTCCTAGCAGCAGTGGCAGTGGGCTACCAAAGGAGGAGGAGGAGGATAGTCAGGGCCAGAATATTCACACCCAGAACCAGCCTTTTCGGGATGCCTGATGACCAGGTGTATGGGAGGTACAGGTTTCCACCACACATTATACTGGACCTGGTGAGTGAGTGGGAGGATGACCTCACATCACCCACCCTGTGCTCCCAAGCACTCAGCCCCCTGGAGAAGGTCCTCAATGTACTGCACTTCTTAGCCACTGGATCATTTCAGCGAACAAGTGCCATAGTGGGTGGGGTGTCACAGGCCACCCAGTCACGCTGCCTACACCAGGTCTTGAACATCATCACTGCACGGCCATCAGTCCGCAGGCACATATACCTGCCCAGAACACCTGCAGAAAGGCATGCTGCCGCCCTGGATTTTTACGCTGTGGCACGATTCCCCAAAGTGCTCGGTGCCATCGACTGCACCCATGTGGCTCTACGTCCCCCCAGGGCATCTGAGCACATCTATAGGAACCGCAAGCACTGGCATTCCATCAACGTGCAGGTAGCATGTAATGCCAAGGGAATCATCACCTCAGTATATGCCAACTATCCCGGCTCCACCCACGACAGCTTCATTTACCGAATGTCCACCCTAAGCCGGGACCTAGAAGCTGGGCGGCATGGCGATACATGGCTGCTTGGTGAGTATGTATGCCACTGCACATGCATGCATGTTGGATACTGAGCAAGGTCACAACCCCACCAATGATACCAATCACCACCTCCACAGGGGACAGTGCCTACCCTCTCAGCCCCCACATGATGACGCCAATTCGGAACCCCACCACGCCACCCCAGGTAAGATATAACACAGCCCACATTACAACCAGGGGCATAGTGGAGCGCACATTCGGAGTGCTAAAGTCACGCTTTCGCTCCCTTGACCGTTCTGGCGGGCAGCTGTTATACGCTCCCCCAGTAGTGTGCAGGATCATAGTGGCAGCATGTGTCCTGCACAACGTTGCAACACGCCGGGGCCTGGCCGTGGACATGGTGGTGGCCCCACATCCCCAACCACATGCACAGCCGCTGCGCATGGGAGGGGAAAGGGCACGGGGGGAGGCAGCCCGTACACAGCTAGTGGCTAATTACTTCACATAGAAATCACACCCCTGTGGAGTGCACACTGCCCTGGCACATTCCATCTGACAATCAATGATGACTCAACCTGACACTGATCCTGAATGTCTGGAGAATGAACCGTCAAAACCATATCAGCCTGAGATTGTTCACCTGGAAGTGTCACAATGTGTGCATCCCTACCCACACAGACACCACCAATGCAGTTTTGTGAAGTTACACATTGAAGCAGCTAAAATGAATACCCACTTGCAAAATGCAACAAGAGGACAGTGCCATGTCAGCCAACCCAACCCCAGCACCGCCACACGACACACCGTGCCATGTCATGCTAATTGCAGGTAAACAAAGTAATCCCCACAACATGACATCAGTCTCACTATGTACAGTGGCACTATTAGAAACCTGCAACACCTGAAATGCTCACAGCAATGCCGGACCAACAACATACTTGAGCACGTAGTACCATTAACATGACATCACAAATGTTACATATTAGTAGTCTCACCACCTGGAAATGCCTGCACTCCCACCACTACCAACTGTGCAGTGTTGTCGCCATGTAGAGTTGTAGGTGCACTGTTGCCGACATGGACCCCATCTCCAGACTAGAGGTCCTTGTGTGGACATGAGGAAGGGACCTGCAAATTGGGAGGTAGACACAGAAGAAGAGTTACACATCAATGCAACATGCAGTGTACAACACAACAGCAATATGCACTAGGAATGTATACACAGTATTGACTACAGACTGCCCACACAGCTCATGGGAGTCCAACGTCACTGTGTAATTCACTGTCACTTGGGCACACCCTTTACAAGCCCATGGAAACGGGAAGCAGGAGGGGTGTGTGTGACTCAAACCCAAGCATCTGAACCAAATACATTACAAGCCTGCATGTGCCCAGCCACAATGCAGCGTATGCCCACAGGAACCACGGAAGCCAACAGATCGTCCCAAAAAAATTGGGAATAAAAGAAATCAAAATAAAAATAAAAATAAGAAACAATCAAAAATGGCCATTGATGGGCCCGGGGGGGTTGGGGAGGCCACCCAGGAGGTCCGAGGACAGGATGCACACCAGAACCCACCTGCGTGGATCCTGGGAAGATAAAACACCTCCATGGGCTCATGGCCCACACGGCTACCCTATTGTGGGAGTATCACTGCTGTCGCTATTATCACCCTGTGCAGCTGCATCCGGAGGTGGTTGCACTATGGGAGGCAGCCCACGCAAGGCCCTAGTCTGCTCCTCCATGGCTGCAAGCATGCGGGTGTGGTAGGTCTGGTTCTGGAGGATGAGTGTGCGGAGGTCCCCATGCAACAACTCACGGGATGCCCGGACCTCCGCCCTCGTTGCCTGCATCTCAGCTGAGAGCGTACGGGTGAGACGCTCCAGCTGCTGTTCTGTCCTTTGGTGTGTTGAAGCCTCAAGCTCAACAAGAGTCGTCCTGAGGTGAAGGAGCTCCTGCCTCAGGGCTTCCCTGTGGCCCTGGGACTCAATGGAGATGGCCTCCTGCAGAGTCGCCAGTGCCGCCCGCCTGTCCCTGTTGGACCCCAACATGTCCTCCCTGTGTGACTGGCAGATGGAGTCGGTTGCCTGCTCTAGTCGCTCCATCAGCCTTTCTGGGGGGACAATGGAAGTGGCCACCCTATCCATGGCCTGAGCCATCATCTCGGATGATGCAGCCTGTTGGGTTGCCATACCGTAAATGGATTGCTCCCATGCGGTATTGCCGGGTGGCGTACGGCCACCACGTCGGCGGGCACCACACCTGTCTGGGGCAAGGCGAACTGCGCCTTGCTGTGCCGGCACTGCCTGGGGCTGCAGGACTGCATTCCCCCTCTGATCTGCTGGCCCAGGAACAGGATCAGATGTCGCGGAGTGTGACCCTGCATCCGTAACCACCGAAGGCGTAGCTGCCAACACTGACATCCCCATGGAGGGTTCTGACCCTGGTGCAGGTGGGTGAGACAGAACAGAATCCCTCCCTGGAACACTCACCTGCGACGGCACGTAGGTCTCATCCGAATCAACACCTGAGTACAGCTCGGGGGAGGTGCAGCCAGAGACACCCCTTGAGAGCACGACCTGCAGCACTTGTGGGTTCTCCCCCACCACCACACCACGTCCCTCACTGGTGGTTGGTCGGCCCTCGGACCCCTCCTGGGTCTGCACCATCTCCACAACCCCAGCAGTATCAGGTGCGTCTTCCCCTGCAAAGACATGAAAACAAAGAAATGGAAACAGGCATTAGCACCATGGCACACATTGAGGGCTGAGAAGCAAGAGAACCAGTACTTGATTGACACATGTCCCACATGACAAAAACCCTCCCATGCATGCACCCTCACTGCGTATGAAGTCCAGGCAAATGGCACACACTGATGACACCAAGATGGAAGATGAACACATTTTCTGCATGCTGCCTGGCAGTGGCATCACACATTGGCCTGTGATTGGCAGGTGAAACACACATGCCATCACACAGATGGCATGTACCATTGCTATTGAGTGAAGATGGAGAGGAGGGCAGCACCTATTCATTCAGTCCAGTTCCCGCATGTAATAGCTTTTCTATTTCTAACAGGTCAGATTTTTCACCTGGAGCTGCCAGTCTGAAATGGTCCAATTGCACAGGGACATGTGTGTACAAATGATATCCAGGTAACAAAGTCACTCCACTTTACCATACCCATGTCAGACATGTGACTAGTGGACAGCGACATGCCTAGTGAAAGTGGTGGAATGCAAACAAACTGACTGAATGAACAGTGAAGAAGAAGCAAATATGTTGTGGCAAGGTGACACTTCAAGGGCAACTGGCGTGCAGTTGGGCTAGATGTCTACTGTTGGCAGAAGGGATACTGCTATGGCCAAATGCAGCTGCGCAGGAAGGATTGCAGCTACGCAGGAAGGATTGCATGAAGCACATGGCTGACCCATACGACTCAGGCGCACACACTCTCACCTGGCACCCGAACAGAAGCCCTCACACACACACCATGCACATGGATGACACACACATGCATGTGCACTCACCGGACAATGCCTCGTAATCAGCCAGATCTCCCACGCCTTGGATCTGTTCCTCCGTGACGTAGGTCCCAGCGACTGACTCATGTGGAGTGAGTTCCATGTCTACTACTGGAGACCCACCTCCAGTCACTAGAGTTGCGGCATGACTTGAGGCCAGCTTACTCTTTGCCCTGCGCTTTAGGTCATTCCAGCGCTTATAGCAATCATTGGCTGTGCGCCTCACAATTCCAAGGGCACTTACGATGTCCGCAACGGTCTGCCAGTGTGCCTGGCGTTGTGCAGGTGTGGTCTTGGATCCTGCAACAATGACCATCTCGCTGTCATGTCCGGACACATACTCGACAAGTGCATTCAGTTCGTCATCCGTGAAGCTGGGCTTCCTGGACGGGCCGGACTGTGTAGCCGTGTCTGGGGCATCAGCCTGTGCCGGACGAGCACTCTTCCTCTTCCGCTTGGAAGGTGGTGGTGATCCTGAGTGTCCTGCGCCGCTCTGGACACTAGGGGCAGGAGCCCTGGTGGACTCTGTATCAGGAGTGTGGGATTGCACACTCAGCATGGGAGTTGGTGCAGGCATTAGCTCTAGTGTGATGGTGTCAGGGGGAATGTCAGCAGCATGGACTAGGACCGACACTGTCCTGGATGGGTGTGTGGGGGCTGGGGTGGATGGAGCCGCAGCTGCCCCTGCAGCCTCTCCGCCCTGCCTACTTGGTGCAGCAGATGACCTTGCTGCCCCTGATCCACGTGGCATGATGGCATCAACGTGCACCAGCGCACGTGTCGTAGCCCTGCTGACCTGGAAGTCAGCCATGGAGTCAGCCAGGTCTGGTGCCACAATGGGCTGGTCCAACAAGGGCTGAGCATGGATGGTGTCAGCCACATCAGCCTCAATGGGAGGGGGGGGGGGATTATGGGTGCCCGTGACTGGTCCTCCACACATGGGGGGACAGGCTCACCCTGCAAGTTACGACCACATCCCCTACCGGATCCAACACGGCCACCACTTGTGGCTCTTCCACCTTTGCCACCCTTACGGAATCCTCGCCTCCCAGCCATGGCACTGATGTTAATGTGCGTATGGGAGTGGATGTAGACTATTGTCCTGGGCAATTGGGGGTCAAAGGGGTTGGGTACCAGATGGTAATTGTACCCTAGTGCTCTAGCAAGGCTGAATGTAACCCCTGGGGAAAGATGACGGGTCACGCAACGCACAGGAGGCCCAAAAAAGGGAGATGACGTGCACGCAACCCCTCCTAGACCACGTGTGCAGAAAGAAAAACCTGCACTACGCTGTGGCACCCAGAAACACAAGAATGAACGTATGCGTGTCACACGCAGCCTAGAATGACCTCTGAAGGGGTAGGCTACACACGGGGCTAGCACAGATGTTAGATACGTGCGTGACTCACCGTCTGCCAGGTAAACGAGCGTGTAAAAGGAGCACGTTTGGTTGGCAACACCCCCGCCAAAAGAAGATTTGTCCGCTGTCTGAGGAGACAGGACAACAGTAGAAGGGAACACTGTTTGAGGGAACAGGCCCAGGTAAACCAGTAAAGGAGAAAAAAGAGAAAAAGCTGTCAGAGGTAACAGGGAATACGAACTAGAAACGCCGTGAAGTAAATCGCGTGTGAAACGACAAGAAGTACAGAATTCACCCACTCGCTCTCCACGAAAAGCACGTACAAGGAAAACGTGTTCTACACGTACCTTTTATACAGGCCCACACGTCCAGCGTCACTTACGCGGCGTGTACGCGCTAGGGCCATTTCCACCAATTACACGCTTTGTCACTTCTGCGTGTAGGGCCATTTCCACCAATCACACGCTTTGTCACTTCTGCGTGTAGGGCCATTTCCACCAATCACACGCGATTACACTCTGACGTGCAGTCTTTCCACGTGTGCTCTGTCATCACGTGCTGTGTGGGAAACACCTGTGCGGGTCACGTCACAGACGCGCTTACGCGCTGAGGGCCTTTCCTCAGTTTTCACGCTGACGTGCAGGATTTTCACGTGCAAAATCACTCCGTACCAAGCTGGCCACGCGTACGCACACGGAATACCACGCTCCTGCCCGGAAGGCCGAACTACTGCCCCCCAGAGCCCGAGCACGCTCCCACCTGCTGCTGCCCGACTGCCTGCTGCCCCTGCACTGCTGGGGGGTGGGGGTGGTGGGAGACATGAGTGGGGGCCTGGTGGAGGGTGCCCCTGGTGGCTGGGGTGTGGGGGTGGTGGGAGACATGAGTGGGGGCCTGGTGGAGGCTGCCCCTGGTGGCTGGGGTATGGGGGTGCAGGGTGACATGAGTGGGGGCCTGGTGGAGGCTGCCCCTGGTGGCTGGGGGGTGGGGGTGATAGGGGACATGAGTGGGGGCCTGGTGGAGGCTGCCCCTGGTGGCTGGGGGGCGGGGGTGGGGGCCTGGTGGAGGCTGCCCCTGGTGGCTGGGGGGTGGGGGTGCAGGGGGACATGAGCAGGTGTGCAGGGTAGTCCCCTGTTTTGTGGGCTGCCTGCAGGGGCCGTGGAGGGTGTACAGGGAACACCTGTGAGGACCCACCCAGCCTAATCGCGTGTGTAACTTCCCATGCACCCCTGTAATACACGTACCAAGCCAAATCGCGTGTGAGAATTCCCGCGCATACCTGAAATACACGTACCCTGCTGAAGTCGCGTGTAAAACTTCCCGCGCACCCCTGAAATGCATGCGACCAGGCTATTCGCGTGTGGAACTTCCCGCGCACCCCTGAAATACACGCGCCCAGGCTATTCGCGAGTGGGACTTCCCGCGCACCCCTGAAATACACGTAGCACGCTGGGAGACATGAGTGGGGGCCTGGTGGAGGGTGCCCCTGCACTGCTGGGGGGTGGGGGTGGTGGGAGACATGGGTGGGGGCCTGGTGGAGGGTGCCCCTGGTGGCAGGGGGGTGGGGGTGATGGGGGACATGAGTGGGGGCCTGGTGGAGGGTGCCCCTGCACTGCTGGGGGGTGGGGGTGGTGGGAGACATGGATGGGGGCCTGGTGGAGGTTGCCCCTGGTGGCTGGGGGGCGGGGGTGGTGGTAGACATGGGTGGGGGCCTGGTGGAGGCTGCCCCTGGTGGCAGGGGGGTGGGGGTGATAGGGGACATGAGTGGGGGCCTGGTGGAGGCTGCCCCTGCACTGCTGGGGGGTGGGGGTGGTGGGAGACATGGATGGGGGCCTGGTGGAGGGTGCCCCTGGTGGCAGGGGGGTGGGGGTGATAGGGGACATGGGTGGGGGCCTGATGGAGGGTGCCCCTGCACTGCTGGGGGGTGGGGGTGATAGGGGACATGGGTGGGGGCCTGGTGGAGGGTGCCCCTGCACTGCTGGGGGGTGGGGGTGGTGGGAGACATGGGTGGGAGCCTGGTGGAGGGTGCCCCTGGATGCTGGGGGGTGGGGGTGGTGGGAGACATGGGTGGCGGCCTGGTGGAGGGTGCCCCTGGATGCTGGGGTGTGGGGGTGGTGGGAGACATGAGTGGGGGCCTGGTGGAGGGTGCCCCTGGTGGCTGGGGGTTGGGGGTGGTGGGAGACATGGGTGGGGGCCTGGTGGAGGGTGCCCCTGGATGCTGGGGGGTGGGGGTGGTTGGAGACATGAGTGGGGGCCTGGTGGAGGCTGCCCCTGCACTGCTGGGGGGTGGGGGTGTTGGGAGACATGGGTGGGGGCCTGGTGGAGGCTGCCCCTGCACTGCTGGGGGGTGGGGGTGCAGGGGGACATGAGCAGGTGTGCAGGGTAGTCCCCTGTTTTGTGGGCTGCCTGCAGGGCCGTGGAGGGTGTACAGGGAACACCTGTGAGGACCCACCCAGCCTAATCGCGTGTGATAATTCCCGCACACCCCTGTAATACACGTACCTGGCCAAATCGCATGTGAGAATTCCCGCGCACCCCTGTAATACACGTACCCAGCCGAATCGCGTGTAGAACTTCCCGTGTACCCCTGTAATACACGTACCCAGCCAAATCGCATGTGATAATTCCCACGTACCCCTGTAATACACGTACCCTGGCCAATCACGTGTAGAACTTCCCACGCACCCCTGTAATACACGTACCAAGCCAAATCGCGTGTGATAATTCCCGCGCACCCCTGTAATACACGTACCAAGCCAAATCGCGTGTGAGAATTCCCGCGCACCCCTGTAATACACGTACCCAGCCGAATCGCGTGTAGAACTTCCCGTGTACCCCTGTAATACACGTACCCAGCCAAATCGCATGTGATAATTCCCACGTACCCCTGTAATACACGTACCCTGACCAATCGCGTGTAGAACTTCCCACGCACCCCTGTAATACACGTACCAAGCCAAATCGCGTGTGATAATTCCCGCGCACCCCTGTAATACACGTACCTGGCCAAATCGCATGTGAGAATTCCCGCGCACCCCTGTAATACACGTACCCAGCCGAATCGCGTGTAGAACTTCCCGTGTACCCCTGTAATACACGTACCCAGCCAAATCGCGTGTGATAATTCCTGCGTACCCCTGTGATACACGTGCCCTGGCTAATCGCGTGTAAAACTTCACGCGTACCCCTGTAATACACGTACCCTGGCCAATCGCGTGTAGAACTTCCCGTACCCCTGTAATACACGTACCCTGGCTAATCGCGTGTATAACTTCACGCGTACCCCTGATATGCACGTTACCCGCTTTGCGTTCCTTGTTTGGCAGCCCTGTAGACTGGTCCAGGGTTAGCGCAGCCCTTTGCGATGATTTAGCGATTTTGATGGCTTTTCCTTGCGCGAGGGCGTTCTTGGGGGCGTTACTGGCGCTGCTGCAGGGTCGCTGCGATACTCTGCGCCACGGCTGGTTTGGGAGCCTGAAATCCATGAATACGCTGTGCGCGGAAATCGGTTTTAGCGCACGTGCCTGGCGCAGACAATCGCACGCGGACACTCTGCGCCAGCCGCTTGCGACACTTTTCTGCGAAATTCTATGAATTACCCTGTCACTGTCTACAAACATGCAATGAAAAGTGCCTAATCTACCTTCGCATTGTAGATGATGTAGACCCATCCCAACCATTCATATAGATCATAACACTCACTTGTAAAATACTATTTGATTATTGATCCGTTGTCGCACACACAACAAAATTATTGTGCAACTCTTTCTTTGTATGCTGATGGTATAAAATTAACACAACCAAAACGACACAAAAAATGTTGGTGCTGTAGTTTAGTGCAATAGTTACAACACCTTTAGTGCATTAGTTACAACACCACTTTCGTACCACCAAGCAAAAGAAACATTTCATCTCCTAAATTCAAGACAAAATCGTATCACCCACACTATCATCACAAAATGCAGAGTAAAGACTAATTTAGCATGAATAAGCAATATAAATTAGAACCAACACCACCCGAGTGCATTATTCATGCTTGTAGGGTCTGTTAAAATGAAATTGTGGAAGGAAGTAGAATTTAGGAAAAATTGACAACTGTGAGAATGACGTTATACATGTCATCTTAAAGTAACACTCACCTTTCTAACAAATGATGTCACACAAAACATACCATGCTCAGAAAAGAACGCCATTAACACAGGCATTCATGAACCAGCGACACCCCAGTTCAACGACACCACTGTGTCTCAACTAGGCCAAACTTGCCACAATTGGTGCCAGCCTCATCGATGTTCTTCAAATAAACCAGAGAACAACTAAAACATCTTTATAAACATTTTTTTTTCCTCACAGGCCATAACATCTGCTCAAATTAATGGTCAGTTCTCACAAACTAGCTCCAAAACTCCTAATGCCCAGCCAGCATCAGGACCAAAAACACTAAACCGCTGCTTCACGTTGTGATAATACCAAACACACTCCTGCAAACATCATTACCAAAATTCAGTATATGCAAAACCACCATACTAATTGAGCATCAGCATGAATTATCACAGTCAATTAGACACACCACACAATTTCAGGCATGAAAGAGGCAGAGCATGACTGATAATGCTATAATAAAACTTTTGTTAGATGCAGAAAATGCAAAGAAAAATCATGTATATAGTGATCGTGGTAGCTGATGCCCAATAAAACTATCACCCGAGTGACAATTACAATATAATTACATCAGCATAACATCCTATAAGAAACACTGTTGAAATACATTTCTTCTGGACGGCTCTCTAAAATAGCCAACATGGCGATCCAGCCAAGCTAACTCAGAATTGTTGCTATCCTCATTCATGACAGGGCACTCTTGAACATTCCCTGACCAGCCGTCGTCAATGCGAAAAGAAAGTTCTTGAAACTTCCCAAAGATGTCATCAAACCAATCTCAATCATGCTGGCTCTTCAACTCTTACAGGACCGCAATCCTGTTCAGACAACTTTGATGCAGTACATACACAGTTATCAGCACTTACTGAGTCATTGGTTTCTTCATTACACTCCTTTGGCAAACTCGGCATTGCTTCCTCAGAGCCATTTATTAATTGCACATAATTCTTCCTAGAAGCCCTTTTACCCAGCAAACCTGGAACCAAAACATGAACTTCGTTAAGTTAATTCCTCATCGTAGACCTGGACCCACTCCTTGATGAACTATCCGTCACTCCCTCTTCTGAATTACTGTTAGTTCTTATGCAAGGCCAACCAACCTGAGAAACAAATGACTGTGCTTCTATGATATTCCAATGAGGCAGTGCAGTGTCATTGGGCCAACTGTCACTCTCAACAGAGGAAGGGGTTAATCCTCCCTTCAGTGACGTCAACACATCGCTCCCAGCCATCAGCAGCCATGGAGATCCCGTTGTACACAAACAGCCCCCAACACAATTCACTCTCTCCGCTTGTATAATTCTCACATTCAGTTGAGGTACGAAACTTCAGAACATCCTTTTCTGTCGCCTCTGATAGATCCGTGTGCTGAATTCTTTCTCCATCAGCACTGTCACACGCTGTGCAGCCCATATGCCAGCAGTTAGGGGCTCCATCCACCCCCTCTGGAGAGGACTCCTCAACTGGGGGAAGGGGTGATTAGCAGACCCGGTGGATGTCTTTCCATGGCGCCAGTCCTTTTCCCCGAACGCCGTATACCTCATGCAGCATTTCTTCCTTGTCCTCATATGCGGTGCTGCAACTCCCTTAGCTTGCTGCTTCTTATTACTTCTGCGTATACGATAACACCTGGCAACTGCTATTTCTTCCGAGTAGAGATCAGATGCTCTACTCAATCCCATCCTCGTCGCCAATGTTAAATCACACATCTTGTGACAAAGTGAAAATCACGCGGTCCGTATTTAAGATGTGCTCTTTATTGAAATCGGATGCCAAGTTCAAAATATAGCAGTAATGAAAACAGGTGGTAAATATTAGGGAAAGACATCCACCGGTCTGATCAATGCAGAGAGTCAGCCCCAACTGAATATAAAAGAACGTTCTCTCAGCACAATAATAAACATTCCAATTGAACATTCTAAACAGAGTGAAACTCACCTGCATGTAATGAATACAAAACATAACACATTTCTGTGTCAAATCAGTTCATAGGAGCTCACTTTCCTGATATTATGTCAATATCAGTGTACCGAAATGTGCGAGATAAAATGCCTCAGCAATCAGCTACAAGATATGTGAGCTTTAGTATGCAAAGTATGGGCATGGCTGGGGAAATTGCAATTGGAGGACCTTTGGGTCTCTCCTCCTCACCCCAACTTGTGTCTATTATTCATGTTTCTCGTATTCAGCCAGTCAAACACCCGGCACATGACAAATATGAGTACACTGGGATATGTCACAGTGCTATATGGGTAAATGTGGGACTTCCCGTGTCTAAATGCCTAATGTCAGTCTCCTTCTTCCTCACAGGCTCTCAAATGAACCCACTCACACTCTCTGGCAGACATCACTTCCTCCTGATGCAGGGTGTCTGCCCCCTGTTATCACACTTGATGCAATACTGGGATATGACAAATAGCAAGCTTTCACATTGTAACTCAAGATATTATACACAACTCAGTTATTATCAGTCATAACTTTAGTATGGTACCTCAAGACGTTATACACAACTCAGGTGTAAGTTGAAAATACGGCATGGTAGCTCAGGACATATTACATTGAACATTATACACAACTCTGTTATTGAAAGCCCTAACCACATAAGTTCTTCTTTACATCAGAATAAATCTTCATCACACACCGCCCCATGTATATATTGAACTGTGTTGAAATTCCCACCCAGGACCCAATCATTGTGACCAGTTAAATCCCACTTATTACAATAGCAATTTGCTCATTTCCATGTCTGTAGTTTCTAAACAAAACACATTAAATCAAAATCTGTGTTCATACCCCTCGGATGTAATGAATCTAATAAATCAATCCACATAATCTCTTTTTGTAAAAGTCTTTTCTGGAGATCACCTCCTCTGGGGCCTAATCTCACCTGCTCTAAAATCACACACCTCAGTTGTGCTTTCGAGTGTCTGGTTTCTACAAAATGCATAGCCACAGGGGACTTGATATTCCTTGTTCGAATATTGGACTTATGCTCAGTGCACCTGAGTTTAACCTTCCGAGTTGTAATGCCTACGTAATACAGTCCGTAGGGACATTTTAATGCATACACCACATTGGTGGCATCACAGATACATGAGTGTCTGAGTTCCATGGTCTTGCCTGTATGTGGATGAGTAATTCTCATTCCAGTTATCACATTCCCACAGTGCTGGCAGTTATGGCATTGTTGAGTGCCATTGTATTTTGGTCTTGGAGTCTGCATCATGGAAGTATCGGCTTTGATTAGACTGTTCCGCAGTGATCTACTGTTCCTGTAAGCAAATACTGCAACATTGGTGAATAGGTTCTGAAGTTTCGGGTCTAGTTGTAACAATTGCCAGTTTTTCTTTATAATTCCCTTAATTTTATTGCTCTGTGTAGAGTGCGTAGTGACATACACCAACTGTCCTTCAGATTTCCTGGGTTTTGGTTCTAACAGTGTGTCTCCGTCGATGTTTTCAAATCGTCTCATTATAGCAGTGAGGTAGGATTGTTGATACCCCCTCTCAAGGAACTTCAACTCCAAGTTGTTTGCTTGTCATCTGTATTCCTCAGTGTCAGAAATGTTCCTCCTGTATCGCAATAAATTGACTTAAAGGTACACTTTGTGATATGATATGATATGATATGGCATTTATAACGTGCTTATACACAAGTGTTTCAAGGCACAACGAGGCAGGGAGGGGCAACAGAGGGAAGACAGACAACGATGTTACTAGGCCAGGTGTCATTCAGATCGGGCAAGTGTAAGGGAAGGGGGAAAGGGAAAATGTGCGGGGGGAGGGGTAGGGGAGAGTGCAGTACATGGGATAATAAAATAACAAGATAAATAAAACGGCCAGCTGGTGGCAAGTGCAGGGTGAGCGCAGACATAAGTGCTGGTGGGGGG
The DNA here is from genome assembly GCF_040938575.1 of Ambystoma mexicanum. Lineage (NCBI taxonomy): Eukaryota > Metazoa > Chordata > Amphibia > Caudata > Ambystomatidae > Ambystoma > Ambystoma mexicanum. The sequence goes on along the minus strand of NC_090937.1, from coordinate 786,688,392 downwards.
ACTGTAGGGATACAGAAAAACAGTCCCCAAGTGCAGGGGTTGCCAGGGAGATAGTGCAGGCGTGCAACAGGCAGGACCGAGAACAGAAGGGTGGCCAGGTAACCAGTGCAGTCTCAGTATCAGCCAGGATTTCAGCAGGGGAGAGGGGGAGAGAAAGCAGAAGCAAAGAGGAAGGTTTTAATGTGCTTCCGGAACCGAAGATGGTCCTCCTCAAGTTTCAGGAAGGCAGGGAGGCTGTTCCAGAGTGAGGCCCCAGCCGAGGAGAGAGATCTACCACCAACTTGATGCTTGGAGATGCGACTGACCCTGAGGAAGTTGGAGGCGGCTGAACGAAGAGCATGAGAAGGAAGATATTTAGGAAGAGAGAGCCGAAGGTATTGAGGCCCAGGCCCCAGAAGGCCTTGTGGACGATGCAGAGGGTTTTGAAGTTAATCCTCGCAGCTACTGGGAGCCAGTGAAGAGATTTCAGTCCTGTAGAGATATGATCCCTGGGCCTGAGTCCAAGGACAAGTCTCGCAGTCCTGTTCTGGATGAGTTGCTCAGGGCGGAGAGTAGAAGCAGGCTGATTTAGAAAGAGGCTGTTGTAATAGTCCAACCTAGAGAGAACTAGGGCTCTGGAGATAGTGAGCTTCTGGGGGAAGGAGAGGAAAGGAAGAATACCTCTGAGGAGGTGCAGCTGGTAGTGTGTCTTCTTAGAGATGTCAGAGATGTGAGGAGAGAAAGAGAGTGTGGAGTCGAAGATGACCTCAAGGAACAGGAAGAGGGCCAAGCGAGGCCGGTCAGAGAGCTACAGGAAAGGAGGGAGTGGGTGAGCCGATGAGGAGAATCTCAGTCTTACTGGCATTAAGGCAGAGGTCATTGGCGGCACACCACTCCTGGATAGCAGACAGACAGTCAGAGATGAGGGAAGGAGAAGAGGTGGCCGAACGTAGCCTGAAAATGAGTTGAGTGTCATCCGCATAGCACTGAAAGTTGAGGCAGAGAGCGGCAATGCAGTGGGCAAGGAGTGCCAGGTATTGGTTGAACAGTCAGGGAGAGAGGTTAGACCCCTGGGGGACACGCCAGGTAGAGAAAAAGATAGCAGAGAGGAAGGACCCAAGTTGGACCTGGGAGGGTCGGTTAGAGAGGAAGGAAGTCAGCCACGCCAGGGCCTGACCGGTGATGCCCAGGTTATCACGGTGACAATTTAGCAGGATGGCATGGTTGACAGTATCAAAGGCAGAAGAGAGATCAAGTAAGATGAGGACACAGGGTTGTTAGGGGTTGTTAGAGTCAAGGTTGGAGAGAAAGACTTCATGGATGTTCAGGAGAGCAGTTTCCATGCATCTGGCAGCTCTGAAGCCAGACTGACGGTTGTTAGGAAAGATTTCATATTTGAATGTAATTTTCCCTCCATGTGTCAACACCCAAACTATTTGCTGCTGTTTTACACCCTGATCTAACCTTTGCCAGAGAAGCGCAGCCCTCAGCGGCACTCCTCTGGGCTTTCGCTCACTTCTTATGGGGAAACTGACATGCCCTTAAGACAGTTAGTACTGGGAGACTTTGTTTCCCTTAGTCCTTTCCTCATGTTGCAGCTTTTGTGCAACATGTAACAAGAGTGCAATGTAATTTACTTTACCGCACCCTTGGGTCTCTAGCAATGTTCCCTCTAATTATTTTTCTCTATGTGCGGAACTGGTTGACTTTCGTGCGCACTTTATTTTCCATGTGCGCAACTGACACACGAGGTAAGCCATTTTGTGAGCATGCGTAGTTAGTGAGCTATCATCTCCGCAGAGAGTTTGGAAAGGAATTGCCACTTCCAAACCACTGCAATTCTTTACTAATCTGCATAGAAGGAGCATCTTACACTGTTTCCAAATACATAGGTTAAAAAAACAAATATTTTATATGTGATTATAAAGAGAACCCATCAACCAGTTCAAGACCTCAAGATATGCCACAGTAGCTAGCAAAAGTACTCCTGTGCAGAGAAAAAAGTGTGCTTTATGCTACTGGAAAAACACTCATGTGTAGTACAAAAAAACAAGTTTTGCATTTCGTAACTGATATGACTATCAAAAATCAGACCAGATACAATATTTGCAGATGGCATAAAGGCAACTAAAAGGAATGTGTCAGAAAACATGCCAATAGGAGTTCATGCGCAACTTTAATTAATTCAAGGGCCATGAGAACATGCGTCTCATAATTTGTGTATGTCATGACCCATGCCCCTGGCCCTCACTGGCAAGTCAGCCTTGCAGTTAGGGCCAGGTCAAAGGCCTTACAACCTCATCCAAGACTCTCTTGAAGTCAGTCCTGGCGCCTTTGAAGACCAACATTAGAATGGGACTATTTACTTGGGATTATTTTACTTGGGAGGGGGTTCAGCCAACATGGAGGCACACACATAGCTCAGTTTCAAGGAACTGAGCTATGCGGTCTAGTATTTTGGGTGTGGCAGGCCTGGGACTACTTTACCTGGACTACTTTGGGTGTGGCAGGCCTGGGACAATTTTACCTGGACTACTTTACCTGAGACTATTTAAACCACACCCAAACAGCAGAACACGCTTTGCGTTATTCTGCTGTGGGCAGTGTAACACTCACTGCGTCCAGTTCTTTGATGCCAGCTTACCTGAAACAAAGGACCTGCAGAGAGAGAAAGAACACTACGAAACTTACCTGGAACAGTATCCTGTCTTCAATCCATCACCGACTTCAGTTCCACTCACCTGAAGGTACGAACTCCATCATCCGGCACCGCATGCATCCTGGAATATCATAACCTGGAAAGAGGAGAAAGAAAGACAGCATTAGTACGCGTTTACTCACGTTTCCACACAATTCTTACCTGGTTAGTCATCTCCTGGTCAGTATCATTGCTGGAACATTACGGCGCTCGGCGAGGAACATCGCAACCTGCAAGGAAAGAAAAGACACAGGTTAGCAATATAAAAGGCGAAACAGCGTTGCGCATCACACATTACTCACCGGACAGCATCGCGCACACTGCGCTTTCGCCTACCAGCCCATGCTCATCTTCAAACTGCATGACAACACAAAAATACCTTTCCATACCTAAAAGGAAAGCAGCAAGACATTATTATTCGAACTAAGAGGAACATAGGAACTGCATATAAAGACTGTAAAGCAGCACACCTACGGAGTCGCAGCAGGCCTGGATTCCCACAGGGGGGCTTGCACTAGTAAAGTAACTTGGTCGCTGCTCGCCCCCCCCTCCACATCTACGCACCCCTGCCACGAGGAGCAGGACAGAGAATCCACCTTTTACAATATTAAGACCCATCCTTAACCAGAGGCCTTACCAAGGGACCCAGAGAGGGTTTGAGAGTGCAAATCATCCAACCAGGGCTGGGTGGCATCCCCGTGGATACCAGGTGAGCGTAACAGTGTAAGGATGATAATTGCATCAGAATAACCGCACCACAGACTATGATGATCAAAATCCCCTGGCTTCCACATTATGTTGCCTGTGAGTTACTCAAAACCAGCCTTACAGCTAAGAGACCTATACACCACCCATTTTAATCCCTAAAAACAGAAACATTTGCCCAATAAAAATGGGAAACAATGAACACATAGGAACCAACCCCTGTCTTCTTCCCAAAAAGCTCCACTGATATTTTTTCTCATCAGTGACCAGCATATCAGTGACATAGGAAGGAGCTCTAATAATATTTCTGACCAATCTCAAGACGAATTATAAGGGCAAAGAACATCTTTTAATAAGCATGAAGTATCTCTGTTGGCAAAGCTAATAACTTTTTTTACTCCCTGAAAAATAATTTCACTCTAAGTAGGAAGCAAATTCTCATCAGAGCCTTGCTTGTAACCCTGACATAGATGTAAAATGACAGGGTACATAAAACAGACTATAGTTTTTCTGCCCATCCTTCCTCACCACAGCCTAGACAACATTCAACAAGAGATTTACTGAGGTTTCCTATAGAGCCCTGCTGAAGTGAATCATATAATGTATTCCTTTTAGGTTAATAGCACTAATGCTCAGAGGTACAGCAGCTTGGGGGACTTCTTCTGTAACTAGGGTTCCCTCTGTAATTCATTGTTATCAGTTAAACAGGATGCAGTGTGATGCTACAGTCAGTAAACACAGAACGCATGTTTATATTGAAATGCCCTCAGCAGCTGAGCATAGAAAGAAACAGAATGTGCAGTTCTTTAGACTGTTACTAGAGTTTCCTTTTCCTTCAGCAAACAAAACACATTTTCTATACTGTTCTGTACTGAAAAACAACTGACTTAGTTTTTGAAAGTTACTGATTTGTTCATCACCCCCAAGGAGGGTTCTCCTGAGCCCTTTCACCCATACCCTTCCCCAGCTCCTGTGTTCACCTCCAATACTAGTTGACAGGGCACTGTAAAATGTGAGAGATTGTAGCAGTGAAACGCTTATTGGGATGTTTGCATACCCATAATACTTTTAGTGCCTCACCATGATATTATAGGCATTTTAAGAAAATGTCATGAATCTGCAGGTAAACAATTGTTTTGCAGTGCACACAAGATCGTTTGCAACCTATTCCACCCGTATATTGTTGGGTAGGATTATACAACTGATAAGTGAAATCATTGTTGTATAGCATTGAGTTACAATATCATTTGTTAAGGTTTATGCCCAATGCACTCTGAACACTTAGAAAAGATGCAGATTGTTTGGAAAGCATTCTACTGTCTGAATATCCATTGCCCTAATACTATAGACAAGTAATACCTGGCATAGCCCATGCCCATTATCCCTTGCAGGCCAAGTACATGATATGCAATGTTGCTCTCCACTTATAGAGTAACGTTAGCAATGCTAAAGTAGGAGACTCCGAGTATGACATTGGTATTCTCAAATTCCTTAAAGGGCAAATTAATATTTGAGTTTTATAATGTGTTAACATGCAAGGGACCACTTCAAGGCGCTTGTGTGACATACGTACTAAGAATAGGAAGCATGGGGTGAGGTTATACATCCAAGTAGCCTATTTACCTACAGTCAGTAGCTGATATTTGAGTTAATAATTAGGTTAAAAAGTGTGGGTGATGCTTTTATTATTAATATTATTAGTGTATTTATTGAGCGCGGACCTGGCTTCGGGAATCAACAGAGTGCTTTGCAATTGTAGGCGGAATAACACAATGAGGGAAGCAGAGAAAAGGGGGATGGTAGCCAACAGGGGAGGGCTATGGTGTGCAATTTGCAGCAAGGGATCTACAAGCAACCAGGGGAGGAGACAATGTGGGGCAGATCACAGAGTCCCGGGTACAGCGGGGAGTGTAGGGTTTGTGGTTGTATGTGTTACAGAGGAGCCATTCCTTGAGACGGAAGGTCTTGAGCTCTTTCCTGAACTGTAGCAGCAATGGGGTGAGTCTGATGTTGATGGTAGGAGGTTCCAGAGTCTTGGAGATTAGACAGAGAAGGATGTTCTTCTCGTTTTTTCCTTCCTGCACCGTCAGTGTTCAAACCTTCACATTTCCTTACTTCTGGTGGATTGCAGGCCTCTGGAGATGCTGAGTTTCTCAGTGGGGTAGCTTGGGGACTTCACGGTAACAGCCTAGTAGATCATTCAACAGGATTTGAAGATGATACACGCTTACGTAGTAGGGTAACATAAACGAGCTACACCAGAATATCATGGCTAGTTAGTTATTTCAAGAGAAAGCAACTGTCAGGTAATTGCTCTGGCTTGTGTCTCAAAGTTTTTTTGAATAGGTGAGAATTGCCTGTGTGCACTGCTAAAATTCTTCTGAGCGGCACCCAGAAGGAAGCTGGGCAAGTGCACATGCGCACAGCTTAGAGGGAACATTGGTCTCTAGTCATTCCAAAGGCCCTAGAAACTCTCGCTGGACTTATTATGAACACTGCAGGTGTGTCACGGACAGGACTGGTGGCAGCTATCGTTTATTTTATGTTTTGAACCCTTTTTTGCCATGTTATCCGCGCTTGCCACGTTTGACACAAATAGGTGGCCTGGCTCCAAAATGGCCATGCCACAAGGTTCTTTGTCCTGTCCTTTGGCCATCTTGCCCCTTCACCTTTCCCAGGTCGTGCCGAGCCGGGTCAGTGCTTATTTGGTCATGCACTTTCCCGCGAAATCCAAAGCTTTCGCGGGTTTCTGCATGCCTGGTGTGTGTGCTTCCAGGTTGTGGGCTGGAATGTCTGTTCCCAATACACATCCTGGGTCCCAGAGAGTCTGGAGTGTCTTGAATGCCTGGGACCACTGTGGTCTGTGGTTGGTCCACGTATGGAGGGAGTGTTTGTGAGCAGATCTCCCATTGGCTCCTCTCAGTTTTGGCGCAAAGGGAACTTTGGATAAGAGGAGGCCGAAAACACCACTACCATGTCGATCTCCTGAGTTCACACGAACAAAGGATAAGGAGCCAAGTATCCTGCAACAAGAAGCAGAGTCGAGGAACCGCTGGTGACCAGCTGGAAGGTTTGGCACCCTGAGCTCGCTGCCGTCCTGCGAGACCTCTCTGCATCTGATCGTCCTAGAAGGTCTGCGAAGGCGCTTCGACCCATTGGAATAGCTGGTCAGCCCCTAAGTCAACCAGTGGGCTGACCAGCTTACGCAGGACGTTTGCTCTGTCATTGCCGCAGTTTCGAGGAAGCCCTCGAAACTTGGTATACTGCTTGCTCTGGGTCCACGGCACCCTCACACCGAATTTCGTACACTTGGCATTCCCAGGTCTGAAGTGAGATGAGTACACCAGGACCGGAGTAAACGCGGTTACCGTGTTGCCCTGCTGTGGCAACGACCTGTGCAAGTTCGCTGCACTTGTGACTCTCTTGACTCTGAAGCCTGCTACCGCAGAAACTACATGGTGTCGAGACGTACTGATTGTTGCATTAGAACCTGCCAGTAAAGTGGACTGAACTGCCGAAGTCTGGGTCTGCCTGCGTCGGGGACCGGTGAGTAGTCCATACCCCAACCGGTGGCCCTAGAACAGGAGCCCATTTCTTTTCTACCGCTGTTGCAAAATAGCGACTCTGTCCCGCACTCTCAACCTGCCTCTAACCGCAAGTGGAGGTCCTGCTTGAAAAGTGGGGACTTGTTCTTCATCGACCACATCCACATTCCTGAGCTGCTAGTGACCCTTGAAGAGACCCTATTTTGTCCAGTGGCACAAGCGTGTGCATGTACTATTGAGCATAAGGCTCCTCTTTTCGTAGGGCTTGGACTGCCTCTTAGTTAGGTGTATTCGTATTCTTGATGTGGAACTGGGTCCAAAGATTACTTGCACTGCCTGTTTTCCGCCCCATCTAGGTGGTCTACATATTTCGTACTTCTTAATCTGTTAGACCCCTCTGGTCTTATATATATCGTGTTGATTGTGATGTGTTTTTTTACTTCAGTATTATTGTGATTCCTTGCTATGGTCTATATTACAAAGGCCTTGTAATAAATGTGTCTATATTTTTAATATAATACCTGTCTGGAGTAATTTGTAAGTGTCCTTGCTTTGTGTGTTCATTGAGGTCTTTCAGTCACCCTCACCCCTCTTGAGACTTAGTCTTGACCGCCTGCCATAGCTACCCTGATTGGTCTGGCTTGTCCAGAGGTTACCCTGTTCCAAGAAACTAGGTTGGCCTTCTAAACCTCTGCCCCTCCAGGTCAGAGCTCAGAAATCCATCTTTACAATGGTCATGAAGACAACCAACAGATTTGTTGTGGAGATTAAGCTGGGAGACGGCCAGTTTCTCCAGGAGCTTGCCCAGGAAGGGAGTGATGGAGATTGGGCGATAGTTAGCCGGGCAGGAGGGATCGGCAGAGGGTTTCTTCAGAAGAGGGTGCAAAAGGGAGTGCTTCAGGGGGGATGGGAAGACTCCAGTGGTGAAGGAGTGGATGCAGAAGTCAGCCAGGGCAGAGGCCAGGGTGTCAATGTGGTTCTTGATGGTTTTGGAGGAACAGGGGTGAACCTGTTTTGACGAGACTTCCATAGATCAGACTCGTCTAGAAACCTTGTCAGCGGAGAACAGGGGAAAGGCAGAGAAGGAGGGAGGAGAGGTGGCTACAGAAGGGACAGGTGAAGAGCAGGGAGTATAGGGAGGTAGGGGAGAGGAAGAGAGTGAGGACAGGATGTCCTGAGTTTTAGAGATGAAGTGAGAAGCCAGTGCCGTGCAGAGGGCCTGGGAGGGGACAGGAGAGGTAGAGACTGCAGCAGGGTTGGCCAGTTCCTTGCAGATTTTAAAGAGTTCAGCCGAGTTGTTAGATGCTGCTGAGATGCGGGCTTGGATAAGAGCTCTCTTCTCGGTGAGGTGCCGTTGGAGCAGGCAGCAGGCCAGTTTGTCAGAGGATGTACAAGAAGCATGCCATCTCCTCTCGGCCACCCTGCACTTGCGTTTAAGGGTGACAAGGTCTGAATCATGACAGGGGCAAGGATATCAAGAGTATCAGATATAGCAGAGTTGAGCGTTGAGAGGGCTATGTCAGGGTGAGAGTCAGCCAAAAGGGGATGGGGTTGAGAAAGTGGCAGTGAAAGCCTCAACTGACACGCGCTTCATGGGTCGGATGACCGAGAAGATGGGTAGCAGTGATGGAAGTGGCTTGGCTTGTGGGGTAGAGAGGGAGAGATGGGGGGAAAGGAGAAAGTGATCACTCCGGGAGAGAAGTGTGGTGAGAGGGACAAAAAGGGGAAGGTCTGAGGAGATCAGAACATCCAGAGTGTGCCCTGCAGAGTGAGTCGGGCCAGAGGGGAGAATAGTGAGTGAGAGAGAGTCACAGAGGTTGCGAAAGAGTCCGGAGGGAGGACAGGAGGCATCCAGGCGTATGTTGAAGTCTCCAAGAAGAATGATTTGAGTGGTCGAGGCCAGGAGTGAAGAGGAGAGGTCTGCCCACTCAGAAAGGAAGGAGGAAATCTGACCAGATGGCCGATAGATAGTAGCGACAGTAAGGGAATGGCTAGGTGAGAGAGCCTGCAGATGAGGCATTCAAAAGAGGAGTAGGCCTGCGTAGCAATGACAGAGACAGGAATCCACTCAGGGATGATCAGGGCTACACCCCCTCCTGAGCGGTTGGACCTGGGCGCGGAGAGGATCTTCTAGCTTGTTAAGTGACTTCAATTCAGCAATCCCACTAAGTCAGTGCCTTGTCTGGGACGCCCAAGGGAAGCCCTTACATATATATATTTATGGCAAGTTATACTCTGGATGATAAACCCTTATATAACGCCCCTCTCTTTGAATCCCCCTGACCTCACTGAGCCAAGAAGTAGGTTTGTTTTGCAATTTAGAGATGTATTGGAAAAATTAAACAATATATATATATCACACTTTTATAATAAAATAATATTTGATAGCACACTTAGGCATATGACAGTGATCAACAATGGATGATATTACACTAGCACACTGATTTAATAACTTAAGAGTTAGTATAGGGAGGATAGGGTAACTGAGAATGCTTTTATGGTTTCAAGGAAAAACAATGATGGAAAGAATGCAGTACAGAAATAACTGATAGGGTCTCACAAGAGATAATATGTTCCCTTTTCCCCTGATGGCAATTCACTCCCCCCCCTATGCAATACAAGGAGATGGAAGGAGAGGACACAATTTTCAGGAATACAAACAAAATGCAATACAAAGTTCCAGTTCCCCCCAGCGAGCTTAGAGGAAAACAGGTATGATTTTAAAGCAGGCCAGATCCTTATAAATGTGGTGGCAATGAAGTGAAAAATATGCTGAAAATGCTTTTAATTCCCTCCAGAGGTTCAGGGTGAGTGAGAGATACTTTAAATCAGTTCAGGTCAGCCCTACCAATGATTCAGGGATGGTTATCAGGTTGAAAACGGGATTCAGTAATGGAAGCAAAAGACAGATATTTTTACACGTGGTTGAAATAAAGCAAACTGTCAATTCGCTGCACTTATTTTCTGTAGCACCAAACCATCCGATCCCTGTCTTTTAAGATGTTGTGTCCACTTATGACAGAATTCTGCCCATTTCATCAAGAACACAACCTCTAGACTTTTCCAGAATTTACACAAACATGCACAAGGAATATGGGCATCAGATGATAAAGTGTCAGATTGTTAACATACAGACATTCATAGTAATACCATATTTTCCGCTACTACGCCCCAGAACATACCACAGAGTCCTAACACCTCTTAAAATGTGCACAGAAAAATCAGAAGAATAATGATATTAATTATATAATTTCGACAAGTCCGTACTATGAATTATCCATCTTTTTAAAATTATGCTCTTGCCCAAAGGGGTGTGGTTTCCCAAAGCACATGGTGGAATTTCTGGTTTGTCCATTTCCTCCAACTCAAGTTGCTCACAGAGGCCCTGCCCCTCCCACTTTCTCTCAAGAGAGAGCCATTTACGACCCCCCCTAATTTAACATTTGCCTGAGCCAAGGAAGGCTCATTGTTCTGTTTCCCTGCTCCCAGGTGCTCCTCCCCTGATTCAATCAGGGAGGTGTTATCTCCTTTTGGTGGGAACAGCAGAAGGCAGCCAGGCCTGGAATGCAGTTGTGGGGCAAGTTTCAACTCCTGTCGGGGGTAGTTGCCAGGCAGAATTCAATCTCTTCACGCCCGGCTTCAGCTAAATGTCACTTTTGTTCCAGTTTTCTTCATTCAAATCAAACTTACAATTTTTACACATGCAACTAGAACGCTGATTCTAAGTTCAAAACTATTACCTTTAAACAGTTGCAACCTATGTGACACTCAAAAGTAGGTCACTCATTTATTTTAAACATTTCAATTTTAGTGGTTTTAAATCCAATTTCAGTTCAGCTGCTGACATCCACAGCTCAGCTAGTTTTGTTATAAACATTGTTTTGGGCTCTTCATCTTTCCAGATTTTGTATGCACACAAGACTACATTCTGCCAAATGTCTGCTGGTGTTCAGTGAGATTTTTGAATATCTTGCAATGTTTAAAATAGGCATTTTTAGCTTACATTTCAGAGAAACAAAGGTGATATCAAAGCGCTTTTTGAGCTAACAGGCACTGCTGTTTTTCCTTTGGCACCACGTTTCACTCATGGCGCTTCTGGCCCATCACGCTCACACTGGTGGGTGGTAGGTCAGGCGACCATTTTGGTGTGCGCAAAAACTACGTGGTTTTCCTGGATTCTGGCGCAAATGTGGGCTTTTCCACCATCTTGGATTTTCTAAGCCCACAGCACCAGATGTTGCAGCATAATAACTCGAACATGGGTCAAAACCCCTGACAAGCCCCCCCGCCCGACTGCGCTTTGATTTCGAGTCGAGGGGGAGTCGGGTGCAAAGGATGTTTTGATCCACGCGCTGGGATGTCCGCATCATCTTCTTCCGATTCCGCGGATGACAAAGTTCAGCATCTTTTCCTCCATCAGGGTTGATCGATCGGTTCTCCTCGCCGGTCCTGATGGGAGTATTGGGCGGTACCCCGGGCCCCTCAGATCTTTGCTCCCGGTCCCCAGGTCATCTTCCGTGGTCAGTCACCCGGTTTTCTTTCTCCTAGGATGACAAAGCAAAGCGGCAATACCTATTCGTAGACATTTCTCCCCCACTATTGATATAGTGGGGAGGCATATACATTTTATAAATCAATAGACATTTACATTCTTATTTTAAAAAAACCAAGATATAATCAAGAATTATTTTCATTCAAGAATCATAATATTTTAGAGACTATATGTGGGATGTTTTAGGGTTGGAACTGAATTACTGTGGAGCGGCCCCCTCTGGTATTGCAGAGGACTCCTCCAGTTGCTGCAGAGTGTGCCTGGGATGGCAACACTTTAGCTGATTAATATGGACCCACTTCTCTTCCCCTTCCGCCAAACTACCTTTGGGGATGCAGATCTTGTAAGCGACTGGGGAGATCTTGTCTACAATTTCAAACGGTCCCTTCCAGGTAGGCAAACATTTTCGCTGTTTGGCCTGGTTCCTTTGGAAATTCTATAGATAGACCCGGTCTCCCACATTATATACTTTCCTGGAAGTTTTCAAATCGTGATGGGTCTTCATGCTATCAGCTGATCTGTCTAGATTTCGCTGAGCATAGGCAAAAGCATGTTGGAGGTGTTTCCTTAAATTCTCCACATACTCATGAGTTGTGGAGGCATTTATCAACGTTTGCTCTTGGGTTCTGTAGAGCAAATGCTGGGGAAGCACCATCTTGCATCCAGTCATCAGCTCAAATGGTGACATTTTAGTTGCAGATGAAGGGGTAGATCTGATGGCCATTAGGACCAGAGGTAATCGTATATCCTAACTTGGCCCAGAATCTGCCACAAACTTTTTTAATATGCTCACAATGGTCCGGTTGTAGCGTTCTACTGCCCCAGAAGAAGCTGGCCGGTAAGCAATATGTAGCTTCCTTTTGACCCCCAGTGTCTCCCACATCTTTGTCATTACCTCGCTGGTGAAATGGCTACCTCTGTCTGACTCAATCCTTCGAGGTAGACCAAAATGGGAAAAGATGTGGTTAATCATCAGGGCAGCTGCTGTTTCTGCCTTGCAGTTTGGGGCCGGGAGACATTCCACCCACTTGGTAAACAAGCATGTCACCATCAACATGTACTTATTCCCCCTAGCGGAGCGAATCACGGGGCCTATAAAGTCAACTTGTAAATCTGACCATGGCAGTGTCATCCCCCTCTTCTGGAGAGGCGCACGGTGTGTGAGGGAAGTTGGCTGAAATTGTGCACACACAAGACACCCCTTCAAGTATTGGTCGAGGTCCTGCCCCATGTGTGGCCAGTATGCAACCTCTCTTAAGATTTCAAGTGTTGTATGAAACCCCCTATGACCGGCGGTGGCTGCATCATGGGCGTGACATAACATCAGGCTTTGGAATGAGGTTGGAACCACCCACTCATCATGGCCAGCTTGGGATTTCCTCACCAACAAACTGTCTTCGGAACATCTTTGGACATTTCATCAACACTCTAAGGTCCTCTTTCCCAATGTAATCGGTATCCATCAGGGGAAAGTTCTCAGGGTCCTCAATGTGTTGGTAAAACTTACCAATTATTGGATACCCCTTTTGAGCCGTAATCAAATCAGCATCTGGGGTCTCTTTACTCCATTGTGCAGTTGAAAGATCATTGTGAGCATTTGTAAGGGACCTAGTGATAGCAGTGACCTGGATTTCCCCCAACAGGAACTCAATCTCTATTAGATTCCCTTGGATGGCCCCGGTTTTGGCGAGCTGATCAACTAAGTCATTTCCAGTTTTGTCTGGTCCCTCTACTTTGGAATGACCCTTGATCTTCTTCCAATAGATGGTCATCCCATTCACAGTGACCAGATCATCAATATTTTGGATTAACTTCCCATGTTTCAAGGGTTTGTTATTAGCGCATAACATGCCTCTGGTTTTTCAGTTAACCAGGTGCTCCACAAACCCGTTCCGTACATAATCTGAATCTGTGATTATGACCAGTTCGTGGAGTTGATGTTGGACAGCAGTGAGGATGGCTTGATGCACAGCCATCAACTCTGCCAACTGGCTACTTCGGGCACCAATTTTGTACCCAATGGAGGGTTCTGGGGACTCATTCACCCATGCATTCCCTATGCCAGCCACCAGTTCTTTTTCCCCGTTGTTGTCAACATGGTAAGAGCATCCATCCACATAGACAGTGGGCATTCCCTCACACTTGTCTTCTTCAAAGACTTTGTGTGGGGAATTAAGGTATGCCTCCATTTTGTCCTTGATTTTTAGACTTTCGTCCTCGAGACAGTTTTCTCTGGCACAATCATGCAAGTCAGCCAGACCTTGCACGAGGGGACTCTTCTTGTTTTGGCCATATCTGACCTCCACAGGAAAGCCTTGCATTGACAGGATCCAGGAAGTGATTCGGGAATTACTCAAATTTCCGGCCCGGATTCTGTCACTTTGGAGATATTGCAGGGGCTGGTGTGGAGTCTCCACTATGATGTGTTCCCCCTGGATGAACGGGCGGTAATTCTTCAATGCCCACACCATTGCCAAGCGTACCTTCTCACAACCGTTGAATTTTTCCTCCACAGAGGATAAAGTTTTGCTCGCATAGGAGCTTACTTTATTGACCTTGTCATGCTTTTGGTATAATACTGCCGTCAAGCACGTATTAGAGAGCCCTGTCTCCAGGAAAAACTCCTTGTTTCTGACTGGGTAAGCTAGGCAGGGCGCTTGTGAGAGGCTTCTTTTGAGCTGTCTTACTGCCTCGGATTGTTCTGGACCCCATTCCCACTTGACCCCCCCTTCAAAAGATGGATCAGGGGTCTAGTGATCTCTGCGTAGCCCTCAATGAAGTTTCTGCTGTAATTAGTCAGTCCAAGGAGTCTCCTTAGTTCCCGCAGAGTTGTGGGATCCTTCAATTTTTGAAGTGCTTCCACTTTCTTTTCCTGGGGACAGAGACCCTGAGGAGTAATCTCATGCCCCAAGAAATTAACACGGGTTCTACACCACTGTGCTTTCTGAAAGGAACGTTTTGCTCCGGCAGCCCTCAACTGTGTCAGAACATAACAGATCTCCGCTATTTGTTCCTCCACAGATGAACTTTTGATGAGGACATCATCTACATAAGCCAAGTTACCCCTTACACCCAGGTCGGGCATGGCCTTGTGTAGGAAAATGTTGAACTCATTGCCGGAGTTGAGGTATCCGAAGGGAGTTGGGTCCATGTGTACTGCTGGCCCCCAAAGGTAAAAGCCAGTTTGTATTGGTCCTCCCTACTGACAGGCACGGTCCAGTATCCATTGGTCAGGTCTATTGCAGTGAATACCTGTGACCCCTGAATCTGGGCCAGCCCTTGGTCAATGAAGGGCAGAGGCCATCGGGAAGTATGGACCCGTTTGTTGAGCTCCCTAAGGTCGGCGCAGAGTCTCCACTGGCCGTTTGGCTTCAATATTCCCAGTATCGGATTATTGAAGATGCTGTGTACTGGATGGATTATCCCACGGGACTCAAGGTTCTTAATTATTTCAGTAAGGGACTACATGGATGCAAGAGGCAAACGATATTGCTTCACAAACACTGGAGTCATGCCAAGGTCCGTGGGAATTGTTGTTGTGTGAATGTCGGTGCGACCACAGTCATATGAGTCTACCGCAAAGAGATCTTGGAAATCCAAGAAAACTTGTTTCAACTTTTGCTTCTGTTCCAGAGTCACGCAGGCATCAGCTAGGTTGACTCTCTTTTTCACCATCTGCCTGAAGCCTGGAAAGACTTCCGGTTTTGCTATCTCAGCGGCCTCCTCCAGCTGGGTGGAGAAGTCCCTGGTCAGAGTGCTGATTTGGACTGGAGGCTTCAGGTGGGAAAGGCAGCCCTCATGGACCTGGAAAATCACCTCATCCCTCCTAAAGTCACAAGTCACATCTTCCTTACAATAAGGGCAGGAAGTGTACACCAGGAAGTTCCCCCCATGCCGGGTAAAGATCCTGTCTGGTGTTGTATTGTCATCACTGTCACTGTCAAAACAGTCCTTGGGGATTGGTCCTAACAGTTCATTTCCTAAATCAATGGAGAAATGTCGGTCATCAACCGCCATTCCAATAATGGTGCCCGCGGCTAGAGTAATACTCTTTAAGTCGCTGTTATCCACCTCTATTGGAATGGTGTCATGTTCTATGTTGACTAATGGTGTTGGGTTTACCCTCAACCCTTGCTGTTGGAGAGAAGTATTTAGATGAATATAAGCATCAGGGTTTTTCAATTTTTGTCCTCTTTTAACTTTCACTTCCAGGGAGAATTGTCGGGTCCTTTCTGGGATGGTGATTTCCTCTTTAACCTGAATTTCAACTGCATAAGGTAGCAATTGAGCTGACCTAAATGCTTTTTTGGATCATCAAAGCCCATGGGATTATCCGCTAATCGGGACCAAGCTTTGAAGTTTATTAGGTCCAAACTAATGGCAAAGCGATTGAGAATGTCACTGCCTAAGTAAAAGGCGGCAGTGACGTCTCGCACGACCCAACAATTATGGACTATGCTCTTGTTGCCAATGGAGATTTTGAGCATACACCTGCTCGGCAAGAGATGTTTGGAATTGGGTGCTTCCAGGTCCATTTCCCATTTGTCTATCAGTTTGAATGTGGGAATGGCTGGATCTTTTGGGAGTTGGCGGAACATGGCTTCGCTGATGAAGCTCTTACCGTTGTTCACACACACTCGGGCGAGAACAGAGTCCTTCCAATCATTTAACTGAACAGGGATGAACAACTGCTCTCCAATTTGCTGAATATCAGCCAGGCTCTGAGCTGATTTCACATCTTTCTGGACTATCGGAGTTGGAATGTCTGATTGTGGATTAGTAAAGAATTTCAGAGTGTTTGCTTCCAGTGTGAAATACCACCTTAAACTGGAAGGAAGGTTGATTTTCAGAAATAGAAAGGACCCCCCCCATCACCAGTCTGTTGTCCTATTGCTATTACTGTCACGTCTGGAATTTGGTTATTCTGAAAGTGAAATTCTACTTGGTCAGATTTTTGTTCAACCATGTGGCAGGTGCCGTTTAAGCTAACATAGTTGACACTCTACTTTAATTTTATTGGTCGGCTGGTCTGGGTCCAGAGGACCTTGTTTACGCAATCTATTAGGGGTGACAACCTTCTCAGGAGGTCATTTCCTAGTAAACAAGGGGTGCCCTCTGGAGTCACTATTATGACTGGGTGTTTCACCTTGTGTCGCCCAATTTTGATGTCCAAATCTGCAGTCCCCTCGACGGGAATTTCCTTCCCGTCAAAGTTCTGGAGTTGTCCAGGAAGAGAGGTGAGAGGAATTTGGTAATTCTCCCCCCTTCCTGCATTTAGTTCATCAAAGGCCCTTTTAGAAAGAAGGGTAGCTTGGGATCCAGTGTCCACCAGTGCCAAAATTGTACCCTGCCCCTGTACTTGTACCGGGGCATAGTATATTCCCTCCTTCTCCTCAAGGGGGCACAGATAATGCAAATTTTTGGACAACTGGTGGGCTAATTTTCTGGTTTTGGACATTGGGAGAGAAGAGATTTGGGCAAAATTCTGTGGAGAGTCTCGAAATCTGAAAGAAAAAGTTGGCAACCGGATATGGTTTTGGGTTCCCCTGGTTCCGGTTCTGTGCCGCCCCCCCCTTTTTGGAGGCAGTCACCAGGATGGGTTTGGACCAGGGGTTTTTGGTATTGTTGGTTCTGGGATAGGATGATGGGCGACGACAGCTCGATCCCTACATCTACCCAGTCTATTGATTCGGTTTTAGGTTCCCCTGGTTCCGGTTCTGGGCCGCCCCCCCTTTTTGGAGGTAGTCACCAGGATGGGTTTGAACCAGGGGTTTTCGGTATTGTTGGTTCTAGGATAGAATGATGGGTGGCTACAGCTCAATCCCCACATCTACCCAGTGTATTGATTCGGTTTTATGTTCCCCTGGTTCCTGTTCTGGTCCGCCCCCCCCCTGTTTGGAGGCAGTCACCAGGATGGGTTTGAACCAGGGGTTTTCGGTATTGTTGGTTCTGAGATAGAATGATGGGCGGCGATAGCTCAATCCCCACATCCACCCGGTCTATGGATGCGGTTTTGGGTTCCCCTGGTTCCGGTTCTGGGCCGCCCCCCCTTTTTGGAGGCAGTCACCAGGATGGGTTTGAACCAGGGCTTTTCGGTCTTGTTGGTTCTGGGATAGAATGATGGGCGGCGACAGCTCAGTCCCCACATCTACCCAGTCTGGGTTGGGATCCCTTGGGACCCATTTTTCCTTGGGAGGAGTTCCCCCATCTCTGAAGGAGAAGATCCTTTTCCCAGGATCCTCTGAGGATCCCTCTCCCTCAAATTGGAAGACCTGTACCTCCTCCACAAAATGGGTCTGTTTGAGTCCTTTGTTTCTCCTACCTCCTCTCTGCTCCTTGGGTGGCAGACTTCCAGGGGTAGGAGATTTTGTTTCCAGTTCCTAGGTTTCCAGGGGCTGTTTACAAGTGGGGAAGGAAGCTTCCTCCAAGGCTTTACACCCCCCTTCCCCTTGTGCCTCCTCCCTTGGAACCGGTGGGTTGTCGGGGTGCTGCCCTCGTCATTGTTCTGGAGCACCAGGCTCAGAGTTTGGGGCATTCTGTGGTGGCATACTCATGTGAGGGTTCTGTTGAGCCCTCAGTATGTGACCCAGATCCCGCGCCATATTTTGAACCTGGCGGTCTTACTGTGAAACCCGCTCAGGCTGATACGGGGTTCTATTTTCTCCCCTGGGCTGATCCCGGGAAGGGTAGCTATCCCTTCTCTGGTAGGATCCCGGGTTGGGAAGATTTGTGTAACCCTCCACCCTTGGCCTCCCCTCTCCCGGATTAGGTGGTCTGGGCTCAGGGAAGTGGGGAAAGAAGGATGGATGATTTTGGAGCTGGAAGTTGGGTGGATACCTGGGGAACCAGTTCTGCTCAGGATTTGGTGAATTTCTGCCCTCCTGGGGGAAGTTCGGAGGGAAGTTCCCTGGGTTGGGAGCTTGGTTGGATCCCCCCCTTGGGCCGGAGGAGTCCACACATTACCCAGGATTGGACTGTTTCCATTATAGCTGGGATTTACATAGTCAGGGGAGCGAGGGACCCCATTTGTGGGACTACCTCCTTGACTCCCTGTCTGTGACTGGCCCGAGGGCCTTCTGGGCTTAGACTTATTCGGTGCTGGCAGGTTTTTAGGTCCCCCATCTCCAAATCTAAAACGGGGGCAACCTTTACCTCTGCCACCTTGGCAGCAGCAGGGGTGCTGTTGGTTTTGGGTTTTTTGGGCTGATTCTTATTTTCCACCGGTTTCTGCACCTCATAGATGCGGGTGGCTTGCTCAATGACCCAGTCTAAAGATCTTTTATCGTGAAAATCTCTCCCGAGCTGGGTCATTATGTATTTGGGTAAGGCATGTAAAAACGTATAAAAAAATTCTTTACTGTCCGTGCGTACCCTTTTTGTGGTCTGCGCAAAAGCACGCTTTAACTCCTGCAAAAATTCTTGTGGGGCCTGATCCTCCCCACATTGCAAATAGTAGGCTGCCTTGCGAGCCTCTTGGGGATTTCTGTGAACAGAAAAATGTTTCAAGATAGCCGCCCTGTAGGTGGACCATCTTGAAGAGATTGATTTTGGTCCTCCAGCCCCGAAAAGAAACTGGAGTATTCTGGGGAGAATGTCCACTTTACATAATTAATGCAGCTACTGCTGTCTTTCAAATGGAAAGTCTCCATCATTTGCTCATAAAGCTCCAAGTGTTCCCAAACAGAATACTTGCCGTTCTTGTGATAAGGGGTGATGACACTCCTTATTGCCTTAATCTGTTTTAAGGGGTCCTTAAGCAAGGCCCTTTTTGCCTTATTGGCCTTTTTGGTTCGGGTAACCCTGGTCGACTCATCCTCTGACTCAGAGGCACTGCTCCCAGAGGTGCCCGTCTGATCTTCCAGATTTTCCCGGATTCTGCGAGCCTGGGAATGGCTGGCAGAATGTGGGGACCTAGTCTCCTGTGTCCTGGGATGCTCAGAGGAGTCTTCAGATTCCTCCTTGCTGCCAGGATTTGATGGGTACCCACCCAATGACCTAACTGGGCAGAGGTTTTCAGGATGCCCTTAGTGGGCCTACTTTCCTGGGGTTCCCCACTAAATTGCACTGTACTTAGGTGCCCATACCCGGATGCCTGCCCATCCATTCCTGGGTGGTACTGGCCAATGAGCCCCATACTTTTGGCAGGATAGTAATCTGCCATCCCTGTGGCCCTGTGCTCATGTGCGCCAGGGGACATGGGGGTGGCAGAGTCCAGGGACTGGGCGAGATGAAGGCCTCTGGTACTAGGGCTCAGGTGTTTCCCTTTCCCAGCGAACTTCATCTCTGTCAGCCCCTGCTCCCTGTTGCAATGCAAGAGCCTGCGCTTTCAGTTCCTCAGTTAAGGCCTTACTAGACACTATCAGTCTCTCCTGCATGGCTACCTGTTGCTGGAGCCTATCATTGCGCTGACAGAGAGCCTCATTTTCTCTCTGTGCCTCCTGATTGGTCCTGGAATACTGGGCCAGTCTTTGCTGCAGGAGGGTTACCTCCTGAGTCCCATCCCTACTGGCCTGTTCCTTTCTTGCCAGAGCATCTTCCACCCTCCTGGTGTGCTCTAGCAAGTCCTGATTCTCTTTTGGAGGTCACCCCGCCCCTGGAGGGCCAGGTGATTTTCTTCAATTTTTTCTTTTAATTGGCAGACTTCCTGGCCTAAGGTGTCCCTTTCCTGACTAAGAGTCTGCATCTGTGCCGCCAGGTCGTCCCTCTGCCTTTGAAGGGCACGAGCTCTCTGGCGCTCCTGATCAAACTCTGCCTGGGTATCCAGGTCTTTCAGGATCAGTTTGTTGCTCTCTGTCTTCTCCCTATCTAGGTGGCTTTGCAGGGTGACTACCTGCTCTGTGCATGCCCTATTGAAGTCCAGTTGTTGCTCCAGCTTTTTCTGGCTCTGCAGTAGGGCGTCCAAACCTTCTTGGTACTCCTTCTGCAAGGCCAGGAATCTGGTATCCTGGTCTGACTTTTCCTGTTGCAGGATAACCATATCCTCTTTTATCTTAATGATATACTGCCTACTATCATTTTCTGACTCCTGCAGCCTCTGCTCGGGAGAGACCAGGTCAGATTGGGCCTTCTCTAATGCCATCACTTGCCTATTTGCCAGATCTTGGCCTTCAGCACATTTGTCCTGTATGGCTCCCATATATAAATATAAATATGCCGCTACACTGGCAATCTTGTTGTGCTTATCCTTGGCCTTTGGGGCCATATATAGTTCACTCAGGGCCACATGTAATGGACCCTGATCTCTCCATATGTCTGACCCTGTCTCAGTGATCTGGGGTGCGATTGCCTGCAACTAGACCGCCTGGTCCTGATGAGCCCACTCACCTCTCACAAATAGCTTATGTAAGAGGTGTTCTCTGGCTATTTTGATATCTACCAAGGTCGTCATTCTGGAAATTGATTTCCTTCCTGACTTACAGAAGTTTGTATTTTATTTTGCAAAACAGACCGTCTCCTTAGAGCGTTCCTTTGAGGGGTGTTTTTACAGTGTAACACGGCGTGGTGATCCAACAGGATTATGTATCCTGTCAGTTAGCACACCGTATTAATCTGCACAAGTGATAGATCTAATCCAGAATCTCCGGCTCGAGCCCCCAATCTGTTAAGTGACTTCAATTCAGCAATCCCACTAAGTCAGTGCCTCGTCTTATACGCCCAATTTTTATGACAAGTTATACTCTGGATGATAAACCCTTATATAACGTCCCTCTCTTTGAATCCCACCTGACCTCACTGAGCCAAGAAGTAGGTTTGTTTTGCAATTTAAAAAATGTATTGGAAAAATTAAACAATATATATTTATCACACTTTTATAATAAATTAATATTTGATAGCACACTTAGGCATATGACAGTTATCAACAATGGATGATGTTACACTAGCACACTGATTTAATTACTTAAGAGTTAGTATAGGGAGGATAAGGTAACTGAGAATGCTTTTATGGTTTCAAGGAAAAACAATGATGGAAAGAATGCAGTACAGAAATAACTGATAGGGTCTCACAAGAGATAATATGTTCCCTTTTCCCCTGGTGGAAATTCACTCCTCCCCAATGCAATATAAGGAGAGCACACAATTTTCAGGAATACAAACAAAATGCAATACAAAGTTCCAGTTCCCCCCAGCGAGCTTAGAGGAAAACAGGTATGATTTTAAAGCAGGCAAGATCCTTTTAAATGTGGTGGCAATGAAGTGAAAAATATGCTGAAAATGCTTTTAATTCCCTCTAGAGGTTCAGGGTGAGTGAGAGATACTTTAAATCATCCCTACCAATGATTCAGGGATGGTTATCAGGTTGAAAACGGGATTCAGTAATGGAAGCAAAAGACAGATATTTTTACACGTGGTTGAAATGAAGCAAACTGTCAATTTGCGGCACTTTTTTCCGAGTGCGTCGATCGTGATTACGGAGGAACTATAGAATCTTAGCTTTCAGATGAAAGTTAAACCACGTTCCTAGCACACGCGGTTCAAAAGATACAGACGATTTAATGGAGGTAGATTCTCAAAATAAAAGTAAAGCTCAGAATGACAGATGACAGTTTTGCAGAATGGACACATGATTTCTTATGATGCAGTTCTAAATAGGTTACAATAGTTTGAATTAGATTATTTTAAACTAAGAGATTGGTTTTGCACAGTTCTGGCTGAGTACTCACACTATGAATTTGAAATAGGCCGTCAGGGTCTGGTCAGCAGGTTTGGACTGGACTCTGGGCGGGTGGTTCTGAAGTCACAGCTCTCTGGGTCAGCTCTGCTCTGCACTTCACAGCGGTCTGGTCTGTGGTTCTCTGGTTCTGGTCTCTCTGGTTCTGGTCTGGTCTGTGGTTCTGCTGTCGGCACTTCTTTCTGGGTCTGCTACCGGTTCTGGCAAAAGTTCTTGGCAAAGAATCCAACAGCTCGCCCAGCTGTAGAATAGTTTGGTTGGATTGCTGGATTCTGAAGGCCTGCTGAGAAGAGTTCTCAGCTTGTGGGTTAGGCCTTTGCTTTAAGTTCTGGAGTCTGAGTTTTAAGTTCTGGATGTTCCTTCTAGATGCTATGTGGTCCGGCAAAATGCTCCGCAAGAAAATGGAAAAATGAATCTTGCCTGTCCATGCAGTCTCTTTTTATGTGTTTTGAAAGTGGGTGGGTGCGTGGGCATAACTAAGCCTGCCCCTCACAACTTATCATTGGCCAAGCTCTCCTCTCTCCCTTGATTGGGGGAAGGAAATGGAGTGTCATCGTGATGAGGTAGTTTATGGGTCAGAGGATCCACCCCTGGTCAATTTGCACACAAATCTATTCTTGATCCGAATACATATTTATATATGTACCATTTTTCTAATATTATATGTCCAGTTAACATATTTTCTGTAGCACCAAACCAACCGATCCCTGTCTTTGCAAGATTTCGTGTCCACTTATGACAGAATTCTGCCCTTTTCATCAAGAACACAACCTCTAAACTTTTCCAGAATTTACACAAACATGCACAAGGAATATGGGCATCAGATGATAAAGTGTCCGATTTTTAACATACAGACATTCAGATTAATACCTTATTTTCCGCTACTACCCCCCAGAACATACCACAGAGTCCTAACACCTCTTAAAATGTGCACAGAAAAATCACAAGAATAATGATATTAATTATATAATTTTGACAAGTCCGTACTATGAATTATCCATCTTTTTAAAATTATGCTCTGCCCAGAAGGGTGTGGTTTCCCAAAGCACATGGTGGAATTTCTGGTTTGTCCACTTCCTCCAACTCAAGTTGCTCACAGAGGCTCTGCCCCTCCCAGTTTCTCTCAAGAGGAAGCCATTTACGACCCCCCCTAATTTAACATTTGCCTGAGCCAAGGAAGGCTCATTGTTCTGTTTCCCTGCTCCCAGGTGCTCCTCCCCTGATTCAATCAGGGAGGTGTCATCTCCTTTTGGTGGGAACAGCAGAAGGCAGCCAGGCCTGGAATGCAGTTGCGGGGTAAGTTTCAACTCCTGTCGGGGGTAGTTGCCAGGCAGAATTCAATCTCTTCACGCCCGGCTTCAGCTAAATGTCACTTTTGTTCCAGTTTTCTTCATTCAAATCAAACTTACAATTTTTACACATGCAGCTAGAACGCTGATTCTAAGTTCAAAACTATGACCTTTAAACAGTTGCAACTTATGTGACACTCAAAAGTAGGTCACTCATTTATTTTAAACATTTCAATTTTAGTGGTTTTAAATCCAATTTCAGTTAAGCAGCTGACATCCACAGCTCAGCCAGTTTTGTTATAAACATTGTTTTGGGCTCTTCATCTTTCCAGATTTTGTATGCACACAAGACTACATTCTGCCAAATGTCTGCTGGTGTTCAGTGAGATTTTTGAATATCTTGCAATGTTTAAAATAGGCATTTTTAGCTTGCATTTCAGAGAAACAAAGGTGATTTCAAAGCGCTTTTTGAGCTAACAGGCACTGCTGTTTTTCCTTTGGCACCACGTTTCACTCATGGCGCTTCTGGCCCATCACGCTCGCACTGGTGGGTGGTAGGTCAGGTGACCATTTTGGTGTGCGCAAAAACTGCGCGGTTTTCCTGGATTCTGGCGCAAATGTGGGCTTTTCCACCATCTTGGATTTTCAAAGCCCACAGCACCAAATGTTGCAGCATAATAACTCGAACATGGGTCAAAACCCCTGACAAGCTGTCAGGGGGAGGAGCGTGTCAAAGCTAGTAACAGAGCTGGCCGTGAACCATGTCTCGATGAGACCAAGGACATCGAGGTCAAGTTCTTCCAGAAGGCGGCATATGTCAGAGGAGTGTTTGACAGCAGAACGAGAGTTAAGAGTGGCAATGTGGAGACGGTTGCCATCCTTGAAGGACTTCCGAGGAAGGGTACAGATCAGAGGTATGCCCTGCAGAGGTGTGGAAGGAGCCAGAGAAGGGGCCAAGAGGGAATGAGAGGGCAAGGTAGCCGAGGAGGAGGCAGCAGGGGGAGGCAAGGAGGCCATGGTGGGAGTAGAGGGGAAAGCAGGAGAAGAAAGGAAATTGATGAGACACGGGAACCGTCTATTAAAGAGGTGAAGGTTGGCCTGAGGGCCTTGGACCAGGACGGTCCCATTCAGATAAACTTTAATGATGACCTTAGATGAATGGAATGAGGCCAGGAGGCCATCCCACCGAGTGCCGCCATTAATTGGAGAAGAAGAGAAAGGAGAGAGCAGAGAGACCATATGTAGTGTCCATAAGTCTGGCGAGGGAACGACAAAGAGGATGTCGGCAAGAGTTTCCTTAGATGAAACACTGGTATAGGTGTCAGCAATAGGGAGGCCTGGGATGGAGACCAGGATGTCCTTTTTAAACTTCTTCCTACCAGATTTAGTGATGAGGGCAGGATAGTCAATAGAGAAGCAGTAATAAAAGATAGGAGAGACAGAGAACACCATAGAGTAGGGGGGACAGGAGAGAGGTGTAAGGGAGAGGGGAGGGGGAACACTAGGGAAGGACACCGGGCAGGGTGCAGGCAAGCGAGACAGCGAGAAGCATGCAGGTTGGCATAATAGGACAAGACAATGACACTTAGGATTAAGAACTATCCGAAAGCACGTCTAAGATTGAGAATCCTGAACAGATGGAGAAAGGCCTAGGTTTCACAATGCAATTTTAAATACTGATACAGTGCAAATTATTAACTACAGTGGGGAAAAAACACACCTAAGTTTGAGAATCCTGAATAGAGGGAAAAAGGTTGTTGGCAGAAGAAGACTTTTCCGATCAGTCAACTTTGTGAAAATTCTTGTGTTCAATTGACTGTTCTGATAATAGATTTCTACATCCAGAAAGTTGATCACAGAACCGCTTGTCAAAGTGGTAAATTTGATGTGTTTGTTCATATTGTTCATCATTGTGAAGAACATTTCTAGTTCCTCTGCTGGACCGGTCCAAATGCCGAATACATCATCGATGTATCTCACAAACATTGAGAGATGTTGTAGCCACCGTGGGGAATTCAGGATGGGTTCATTCTCTAAATACTGCATGAATGCATTGACATAGCTAGGCGCCATAGCCGCCTCCAGGGTGGTACCAGAGAGCTGTAAGAAAAGCCTCTCACAAAACTTAAAGAAATTGTTCATGGGGACCAATTTTAATAGTGAGCACAAATACTCCTAAGCAAGTTTCTGATTGAGCAATAATCACTCCACGGCCTCTAGGCCAGCCTCATGAACAATATTCATGTACAGTGAGGTCACGTCCATCGTGAACAATAGGTCTTGGCCTTTAACAAAGCAGACATCTTTAAGTTGTAATAAAAAGTGCATCATGTCCTTCATATATGTCGCTCCATTCTGGATTAAAGGTTGGAGGATTTTAAGTACTTAGCAAAAGGTTCTAAGATGCTGTCTGTAGCCGCTATAATCGGTCGTCCAGGTGGTTTCGCCAATCTTTTATGTATCTTCGGTAAGATGTATATAACAGGCATCATGGGATGGAGCTTTTCCAGGAACCTTCGTGTCTTTGATGAAATTACCCCATTGTCTTCTGCATCATTCAAAACATCTTATGTCTTTTCGTCACTGAGTTGTCTCTCAATCTCTTCTAGATAATCTGTCTTGTCCATTAGAACAAGAGCGCCACCCTTGTCTGCAGGTTTAAAAATAATTGTCTGATTGTCCAGTATCCTTAAGTGTGCGTCGCTCTGACACCGAAAAATGAGAATGTCCTTTGTGATGGAAGCAACGTTTTTTCATATCTCTTAGTACTTTCTTCTCGAAGGTTGATAATATATGATTCTGAATGGAGGTATTGAAGTTGCTCTTCAGTGACACCTCCAGAAAATGGGTTGTCTCATCAATTTAGGTTCTTCTTCGATAGAATCAAAAAATACTTTAAGCCTGAGTTTTCTCATTAGCTTAAAGAAATCTATCTTCTCCTTTAGAAGAGTGCTAGAGTGTTGTGGAACGAATGAAAGGTCCTTTTGTAGTACTCTCTGTTCTAATTTCGAAAGTGTGTATGAAGAGATATTCACTACTAAGTTTTCTTTGTGGTCATTTTCTTCCTTTGAGGATTTTTTCGTTTTTCCCCTGCTGGTAGGCCTTTTTCTAAAAAAGACATACTTTTTTCTGCTTCCCCGTCTCCCGCTGAGGATATGGTACCCACTGCTTCCTCCTGTGCGGTGTCAACCGTAGTCTCCAACTCAGCTCCTAATGCTTCATACGATGAAGGTTTTGAGCTAGGTACTGTTTTTTTGGGTGCCCGTGGCTGGAAGATTTTTGACGGTCGTTGGCCGTAATACTCCTGCCAGGTATAGACGATGTCTAATTTATAGTCTTGTGTGTTGCGTTGAAATGTCCTAATCTTCTTCACTTCCAATTCCTGTTTGTATTTGGACAGTTTTATATTATTATCCTCTAAGATCTTCTTGGGTTCTACATCTGTGAATCCCACCTTCAGACTATTTTTGATACTTTCAATATCCTCATTCAGCGTGCCTAGATTCTGTGCCAGTTCTTCGATAGTTAATAGTATGAGATCCAGTGAGCACGTGAGCACTTGTTTAATATCTGATGCCACCTCTTCACAAAAATGGGATTCTCTTTACAAAGGGTGGGTTCAAGATTGACACGTAATCCCCTCTGGATTCTTTGTGCCCGATGGTACTGGGCGAGAGTTGATGCATGCAACTTCAGATTAATCTCTCTCCGATTGTCCATTCCAGTTGTTTTATTAGTCCCTCCGGTTTTTCAGATGTAACCAATTCATCACCTGTTGATTTGATGAGCCCAAGAATCCTCTGATCGGGTCAGGCACTTGACTTAAATCACATATATCTGATACCCATTAGCTCTCCCCACACGGATAAAAGCTGGAACATAGAGATACACTCTGAGCAAGGAGGAACACAAGTAGGCACAGAACTTCCAGGGTGAACCTACTGCAGCAGAGCAACGCACCGAGGAATGTGAACCAAGGGTAAAGGAACCCAGGAGTTCCCTGCAGGAGGTAGTTGTCTCCAAAGAATCTTAAGATATATGTGGAGAAGGCCAGATTCCAGACAAGAAGAATGTATTGTGTTTGAAAGGTGCCTGTGACCCTCTAGGGTCAACGATCCCAGTGAAAGGGGAAGTAAAGAGTGAATATTGAACTCTTGTGCTCATGAGACCAAGAACCACTGGGGCAAATAACACAACGATACGAGTTGAAGGGAAACTAGAAGTTGTCCTGCGGAGGTATATAGTAAAAGCCTTGCACATTTGAAAGTCTTCAACATCCGAAAAAAGTCCGACTGAGGGAGACCGGAAGTGAGGTGTGATAAGTTAGGGGAAGGGAACCCCTAACAAAGGTGAATAAAGCTTGGGGAAAGACACCCCTACAAGTGCTGTGATTGAGAGGCCCGAGCCCAACCGAGGGATGCCTGCGTGAACCTTTGTTGAACTCTGAACCTTTTGTTAAACTTTGAAAAGATCTTTTGGAACGTTGGAAAAGTGACTTTAATGTGGAATGCTAGGCAGGCCTTGATCCATGTTTTGAACTTCTTTGTTTTGAGAACCTGAGCCAGAGTGTGTCATCCTGTCTACGGGGATCGCCTTACTCCATGCTGTCCAACATGGGTAGTAGAGCTGGCTCAGCCACTTTGATTCTTTGTATTTGATAACTTATTTTCCTTTGCATAGATATTCCCCTTTTACACACTTTTTGTACAGCAAAACATAGGCAACAGTACAGTGATACTGGAGCAACCATATCATGCATAAAGGATGAGATTTTATACATCCCATACATGCATACATACATGTCTAATTTATCTGTTTGGATTTTCAGGGTTTTTGGCACATACTTTGGCTAGAAGTTGTACACACCAAAAAAGAAAATGAAAATTGGATCTGCCAAACTCAAGATATTGACATTTTCCATGAAAACAATTCATGTGTCTAGTTCATGACATTTCAGCCTTTCAGGAAGAACGTGCAGCATTGAAACAAAATAATAAAAACAGTGGAACAGCTGTATGATAATAATGGATAATCCAAATCTGCAATGAAATCAATTTGAATACAATGACCTATTCATACACAACATAATCATCCAGCCTAGAAGGACTACTTCACACACGACTTGTTATGCTACTTGGATTTTCTCTCTCATTCCTAACATCTTCACACTTGTCTTCATCATGACCACAATGTGCACCTTTCTGAACAACCTGACCACCACTTGTGTCACTGCCTCTGAAATGCCTGTGAACCCCTCTGAAACTGAAACTGAAGTATGCACATCTCCAACCATGTCTCCATCACCCCTTACTTTGTACCATTCATCTTCCCCATCAGAGACCATGTCTCCATGCCCCTCACTATATTTGTTTTGCTTTAATTCGGGATGCCACACAACAGCTACTCGGTCTATGCTCCATCGCCTCCCATCACTGGTAACCACATGCCTTCTGCCTACCTTAACGGGTAAAAAAAAATTAGAAGAGCTTTTTGGTACATTAAATGGTTTTTTCACCCACACACACCTTCCTTCCATAAACAACCACTTCCTCTGTCACCATATTCCATCTCCTACCCAATATGGACACAACTCAGAAAACTCCGAAAGCATCTTCCTACCCCTCATCTTATGAAATGGGGTAATTCCTTCAAAACATGTGGGATATGCCTGAATCCTTTCATCGCTTAATGCACACTTTTCCTCCAATACATACTATTGGAAAATGCAAACTGAATGGCCTCTTTAATAATCCCACTAGTGCTTTCTACTAGCCTATTCGCCTTGGAATTGTAAAAAACATTACAGTGATTCTCAATACCATTGGACTCCAAATATTCATGCATCTTCTGTTACACCAGCTGAACACCATAATCAGATATAATAACCTTGGGATATCCTTCCCTAGTAGACATCCTCTCTAGGGTCAACCACAAACTTCCTACCACCTAAATGTGTACTCCACCACCACAATAACACATCTACACTCCTGTGCCAACAAACTCATGGGCCCATAAAATCAAAAGCTACCTTCTCCCATGCCTGTTCTGGAACATCCACACTCCCCATCTCCACATTCTGATTCTTTAACAACGTATCACTTACACTGCAAGGAACACAAAAACCTACCTCCTCATCAACCATTGTATTCAAACCCAGCCACCAAAACTTGGCCCTCAATCTATGTTTGGTTAGACTCTTACCCAAATGGCAATCATGAGCACGCTTAGCCAACTCTTTCTGAAGGGAAACCGTTTGACTCAACCTTTCACCTCTTGCCAAACCCCATACCAAACTCCTTAACATGTCTCTCTCTTGTAGGAAGGCAATCTGACCTCCTCTGCTGTGCGCCATTCTTGCTCAGTTCTACCCACAAACTCCTTCAAATCCACATCTCCTTCAATGCCATCCAACCAAACCTCCTTAGAAAATAAAATGTTCTGTTCACTGTGTCTTCCACCTGCACGATCCACTAATCATACTCCACATCCACCTCCCAGTGTCCATTCTTGGAGACCTTGATAAACAATCTGCTGCTGGATTGCAACAACCTGGTACAAATTTCACCACAAAATTGAATCCCTGCAATGCAGTCAACCATTTGGCTATGCTTGGCTTTGCCAACCAGATCCCCTTGGAGAAAGTATATGTGCCAATGGTTTATGATCGCTCCTTATTAGATAAGGAATTCCCCACACATAGTTTTAAAAATGCTCTGAAGTGCAATAACATGCCAGTCTCTCATGCTCAATGGTAGAATGTATTGACTTCATCACCGTCAAAGCACATGATGCAAATGCCACTGGCACTTCCACCCCTTTCCTAGACTAAGACCCTCACCCAAACCGCAACCACAAGCATCCACTGTTATGAATGTCTCTGCCATCTGTGAAAAGTGGGCGCATTAGCCACTTCCTCTTTCATGCACATGAACACCTTCTCTTCCTTACTCCCCCATACAAACTCCAACCTCACTCTCAAGAGATCTCTCAATACAGCACACTTTGCTGAATAGTTTTCCACAAATTTGGCATACAATTCCATCAAAATCAGGAATGACCTTAGTTCATCCTTGCTTGATGGCTACCTAATATTTTAAAATGTGTCTACCATATCCAGGCATGTTTCCAATCCCTTCCCAGTCAGTCTTTGACCCAAACACAATATCTGGTGTACCTTAAATTGTATTTTTTCTTTTTGAATGTTAACCCCATCTTCTCCAACCTTCTCAGCACATCATACACCCTCTCATCATGCAGCGACTCACACTTTGCTCCTACAGAAATGTCATCCTGGAAGCATCTTATCCCAGGAACATTGCCTAACAAATCTATCATGATCTTCTGAAAGAGAACAGATGCAAACGCCAACCCGAAAGGCAACCTTTTGAATTTGGCATGTTCCCACAGGCATAATAAAAGCTGTCAATGCTCTGGACGTATGGTGCAAATCCACCTGGTGGTAAGCCAATGATAGGGCAAGAGTGGTATACCACTCTGCCTCCTTCCTGGTGGTGAACATCTCATTCACTCTGAGCAAAGGATGTCTATTGACCACGATGTTAGGATTGAAATCCCTTAAATCAACACATAACCTGAACTGGCCATCCAGATGCTGAGCCACAATAGGTGATAACCATTCACTACACTCGATGGGTTCTATGAGACCCTGTTAACTTAAACCTTGCAACTCCATCATCATGTTTTCTGTCACCCCAATGGCACATAGCTAACCTTATGCACACACGGCACAGCATTCATCAGCAACTGGATCTTGTGACAATACCTGTAACCTGCCAATCCCTTAGCGGAATACATCGCAGATTTGTATTCCAACCTCATCCATGAACTTCTCTGACTTATCCTTCCCCACCAACCTCACTTCCATTCAAGTTTACCCCTGTGCTTTCACCCCAGCAGACAATTGCCCTTTGCCGCTATGTACATTTTGGCATGAATATGTGTGGTACCATAAGCAATGTTATTCCAATCAAAGCCCCAGATGTCCATCCTATGTCCCCCACACACTTTAGGTTGAATGCCAGACATATGACTCTTGTCACCCCAGATTTCCTTTTACTTCTACTCTGAAATAATGATGTAAGAAGACCCAGAATCTGCTAATGCCTTAAACGCACATCCTGCAACCACTCTCTCCACCTCAGGGATGACGTACTCACCATCTTCATCCTCACATACTTTACCCACAATGTGAACGATTTTGTTAGACCACTTTCGCTCCTCTTCCCCAACATACGTAACACTTGACATAGCCTCTTACACTGTGTTATTCATTTTACACAATTTGGCGAAAAACACCATTCTTCTGGACTTCCTGCAATTCACTCTCATTGGGATTCATCACATGTTTCTCAAAACCACATCTCAGACATTGGCCCTCATTACGACCCTGGCGGAGTGGGTTTACGCCAGCGTTAATCGCGGCGGACCCGTCCGCCCTACTACGAGTTCCCGTAGCGCCATGGAACGTTTTCCGCCTGGTTTTTCCGGGCGGAGAAATCCATGGCGCTACGGGACCTTGATGTTAATTACACCACCGTATTTTGCGGTGGCGCAATTAACGCCTTCCCCACTCCCATTATACCCTATGGGGCAAAAATGGGAATGGGGAAGGGTAAAATGGGGATTGGGGATTTACCGCCCCGCCAAGGTCGGCATGGGGCGGAAAATCCGCCAACCTCCATGGCGCTATCGGCAGCTTTCCGCCGTGCTCCGCGGTGCTTTTAGCACCGCGATTTCCGCCAGGGTCGTAATGAGGGCCATTGCCCCTTATGCAAAACTTGTTGGTGTACTTGACTGCTTCCCACCACCCTATTGTACCTCTCTACCACACACTCCGTTGACTCCATTCTGACTCTCTTTCTGTCACTCGCATTATCTTTCACAACCTGCACACTGTCCTTGCGACGTTTTGCATTCACATCTTTCAAGCACTTGATTGTTAACTCCATACCCTTGACAATGGTCAATGCCTCCTGCAAAGGAGAATTCTTTGCTTGCCACAACCATTCCTGAATATTCGGATTGGATGTGTGCATCATTAGGTGATCATGGATATACTTATCCTCCCTCCCTGTAAATTGACATGACGCTAACTGCCCCCTCAAATCTGCTACAAATGAATACACCAATTTGCCAACCCTTGTTTTCTTGAAAATAAACGTTATCTCTCAAACACCACATTCTCTTGCTTTCCTTAATGCGCTTCCAATTCCCTCATTGCCTTTCCATACAAACCATCACCACCCCCCACCAACCTTCTTCCCCTTCAACCTCTTGTACATCTGGTAACTTTTTTATCACTCTAACTGCTTCTGCCCCCTCACAACACATGAGAGTTGAACATTTTCTTTCATCAGAGAATCTCTCAAAACCAGATGCCACAAATTAGAACTTAAAAAGATCTTTCTAGTCCTCTCACGGTAATGGCAGCTCACCAGGGGTAGCAAAAACCTGGGGGTGGGTCTAAATTCTGCATGGCAAGACTTGAAGGTCTTAAAATAGAAATAATTAAAATAAACAAAAGTCACAAATATGAAGAAGAAGGAATTCCTCCACCAGATAAACTCCCACTCTCACCCAAACTCTTCCACCTCGGAACGTTCCAGCGGGAGCGAACTCCCACTGCCACCACAAATGTCCATGGCAGAATCGAATTTCCATTGCCACCCTTAATGTCTCTAGCAGGATGCCGCCTTAATGTCCCTGGCAGGAGTAATTTCCCACTGCTGTTAGGCAGAATTACATGCAGTACACTTTGGAAACACTACACACAATTAAGACTACAGGTGTGCGCACAATCTCACCTTTGGTACAAGCCTGTAGTACACAGTTATGTGGTAGCAGAGGGCTGAGCAGCCAAACTTATCTCAAGAGGGATGTGAGCAGTACAAGATGTTGCACAAAGGACTTGCAATCACAGTAGTTCAAACGAAACACTTATTCAAGGTTTCTTGGTAAACGAATATACATTTATTTACACATTTAGTTAGAAAACATTCCACTAGTAAGAAGCAGCTCAATATCACACTATAATACACTACAGTAAACAACCAATACATTTCTGAACAAGTTAGGCTCCCCTGAAGTGGGAGCAAAATGGCACTTCGATAACTTTCAAAAGGGGTAGAAAGACAAAGGTTATAAGAATCAAAACACAATTACTTTCAGGGCAAATAGTTTCAGTTAACTACAAGAGGCAATTCAATTCAATAGGCCTGGGCCAAAGTCAATGGTTCAGTGTCTTGGATAGGATAGCACAGTTCAGGTAGTAAACGGTTAAGTCTTTGCCAATGTTCTTAGAAGTAGTTTGACAGAAAAAAGAGTTATATGTCGGTTTAGGAGCGAACAAGACTGGGAAAGTTGGGAAAGTTTCACAAACTTTCACCGCGGCAGACAGGATTTCCACACTGCATTTGCACAGAACCTTATGGATGAAGAAAAGCTGTAGCTGAGGCAGTTCCTGCAGATCTCACTGTTCCTGAGCTTCAGTCGTGGGGACAAGAAGGAGGATGTCGGGAGGTTCCTGCACTGCCCAGGGAAGAAGCCACAAGCTTGGCTAAACGTCGGTTTTAAGGTGTGAGTACCTTAAAGTCCACAAACTGGAATCCTTCTCACTGGCTATCTGGATTTCAACAGCACTCTGATTTTGAACAGTATGGAGACGGTGTCCAGGTGGCTTGCAAGTTGGTTGTTCCCACCAGCTCAAGGGAAGAAGTCATCCTTGAAAGTGCTTCTCTGTCGAGGGAGTTTCAAGCAATTCGGACCAGCAGCAGGGCTTCACCGGACAAACCAACGGTCCAGGAGTTGCAGCAGTCGTCTTCCTTCAGCTCGTCTTCGGTTCTTTCGTTCCAGTTGTCGACTCTGCCTTACAAGACCCAGGGACCTGCTTTTAAACAGTTTTCGACAATTAATTCCAGTCTAGCTGTCACTCACCCAGCAGGGTGGCTGTTCTTGCCAGACAGTCAGCCAGTCAATAATGCCAGAGTGCATTAAGGTCTCCTAGGAGACTAAGCACAGGGAGTTTCGGGCACCTCCCTCACATCCTGTCCACCCCAGACACTCAGACGCCAGAGTAGGGCTTCAGCACTGAAGCCCGTCAAAGGCCATCGAACAAAGGGACCAAACCTGGTTTGGCGCACAGAGACAAACACTAGAAGGACCTTTCCTAAAAGAAACAGCAAAAAAAGATGACCAGAGTCTGTTTTTACAGAGTGGTCTTGAGCGCCATATTGAAAAACATGGCTGACCCGATTCTTAGCTACCCGTGTTCGCGGTCAGGAAAAATCATGGTAGTTTGTTCTAAAACCACTTCCAAAAGCCATTTCAAGAGGAAAGGGTAACATTTGACTGTTACATGAGTGTTTAGACATAGGGGATGCTAGGGAACCCCTCCAGCACTCTATAGGAACATAGTGTGGCCTGGTTCTATGAGATAAAAAAGACTAGCAAAGTCAATTTAACTTTACATGCACAGGTAGACGGTAGGCAGTCCCAAAGAAGGTATTTAAACCTTGGGAAGTCTGAAAGATATCCCTGTGCCGCTGCACTGAAGGTGCTGTGTGACACACAAGAAAAAGATGATGCCTATGTAGTTTGTCGGAAAACTCCATATCCACAGAACACAAAAGTAAAACACACATCAGAATACATGAAAGAGTGGGAGAAAATGCCCACACTCTTTCCAGGTGAACATTAACATCCTAGAGATCCAGCAAAGTTGCTGGGTGTCTCAAAAGGTAAG
Source organism: Ambystoma mexicanum (assembly GCF_040938575.1). Lineage (NCBI taxonomy): Eukaryota > Metazoa > Chordata > Amphibia > Caudata > Ambystomatidae > Ambystoma > Ambystoma mexicanum. The sequence goes on along the minus strand of NC_090937.1, from coordinate 786,653,194 downwards.
GGAAATTAGCACATTCTTGAGAATTCTCCCTAACACTCGGCCCCCCAGACTAAGGGACAGGAGGATTTAATCCATCCCTGGATGAATCTGCTTACTCCTGTCGGTCAAACATTCTGGAGAGACCATCAGCATTTTAGTGGTGACACCCAGACCTGTGTTCTATGGAAAAATCAAACCCTTGCAGGCTGATTGACCATCTCAGTAGTTTAGTGTTTTCCCCTTTCATTTGCATCGACCATCTCAAGAGTTGATGGTTAGTCTGAATCACAAAAGTAGATCCATACAAGTATGGCCTAAACTTCTTCAGTGAGCACACAACAGCAAAACGTTCTCTTTCAATGGTTGCCCACCTTGTTTCAGGTTCCTTCAGCTTACTGCCGATGAAGCAAATGGGGTGCTCCCTACCTTTTTCATCCAGCTGACTAAGAACAGCACATAAACCTGTATTGGAAGCATCTGTTTGCACAAAGAAGGTTTGGTTGTAGTTAGGAGCTCTTAAGACTGGAGCTGTCATGATTCCTGCCCCTCATTTCCCCAGCCCTCCAAGATGTCAGGCTGAAGCCAGGCCACAATCACCTACATGGCCCTCAAGGGCCTCTCCATCCCTCCAAAGACCCACTTGGAGTCAGACGTGGCGCTTGTGGCACCAGATTCACTCACTCACTCCCATAGGATAACATTGGGGATTGGACTTGAAGTGCATTGATGGGGACAAGATGGATGCCCCCACATATTTCGGTTCCCAGAACTGCATGTGCAGTCTAGTCTTTTGGGTGTGGTTAAGCCCAGAGACACCTGGGATACCCAGAGACTATTTAAGCCACGCCCAGGCTGAGAAACATGCTTTGTGTTTTCTGCACCTGCAGCGTGACACTCACCGTGTTTGGATCGGTCTCCAGTAGGCCTGCATCTTTCTTCTGTGCTCAGCTCCTGCAAGAACAAGAACACCATTAGGAACAGCCTTACCTTGTGGCGCTTCTGCCCATCATTCATCGCTCCTTCTATTTTGCAGTCATCTTCGGCGGTGTCATTCCTATCCCGGCACGCTGTTTCCTAAGGCATTAGTAAGCATTCAGCAAATCTTCGCTTATTTTTAAAGACTGTACGAGCTTTAAACGCTTACCTGAATCCCAGCCGCTCTGGGGGAATTCTGTCTCCGGAACTTCTCATCCATCTGCAAGAGGGAAAAGACACTCCAGGTTAGCGTGGAAACATTTAGAGGCGCCGCATACCGCGCTTACTCACCGCATTTCTTCTTCATAACCGGAATCCATGCTGAAAACGTCGCGGCACCTAAAATACACCGAAAAAGAACTCAGTTCAATACAAATACGAAAGGGTCGCATCGCGCATCATGCTCTCACTCACCTTCAGCGCTACTCATCTCAGCAGCACGTCGCCATCCCCGGACGCCGGCCATCATCTAAGGAAGGAAAGGAACGAAGTTAGAGAACTGTTCAAAAGACTCATTATACTTACCTGTCAGACTCTTGCCAGTGAAGTAACTAGGCAGCAAGAAAACAAGGTGAGCTGTGGATCAAAGGGAAGGGTTGGACGCCGGGGAAGAAGGAGTTCAAGCACACAGAGACAATAGGGAGTTAAACTCTACCAATCCTGTGTTTCAGGCCCAGTCTCCAGTCGAGTAGACTCCAGGGAAGGGTTTGAGGTCGTAAGAGGTCAGAACAGTCTGAGTGACGTCCCCGTGGATACCAAGAGAGCGTTACAGGAGCTTGACAAAGGGCTTTCTTAAGGCCTTCAAATGCTTGAGTGCACTCCTCATTCCACCTGACCTTTTTGGGAAATTTGAGTGAGGAGATCACATTCAAGGGAGAAGCTAAGGTCCCATAGTTCTCTATGAAGTTCCTATAGTAACCAGTGAGGCCTAGGAAGGGTCTCACTTGGGTTTGAGTAGTAGGGGTGGCCCAGTATTGTACAGCTTGTATCTTGCTAGGCAATGGCCTGATTTCACCTCCTCCTACCTCATGTCCAAGGTAGACCACTTTACTCTGACCAATTTAACATTTACTTGCCTTTATGGTCAGATGGGCCTGCTCAAGAGCCTGCAAAACATATCCTAAGTGGTCAACATATTATTTCCAAGTAGGGTTGAAAACTACAATTTAATCCAAGTATACCATGTAGAAGTCCTCCATCCCATTCAGAACTTGATTAACCATCCTTTGGAATGTGCATTCTTTAATCCAAAAGGAATTACCTTAAACTGGTACAAGCCTACTGAGGTGGAGAATGCAATTTTCTCCTTGGCATGGTCTGTCAGAGCTATTTGCTAATAGTCTGAAGTGAGATCAAATGTACTGAGTACTTGGGTGAACCATTTTTGTCCACCAGTTCATCTGTCCTTGGTAAAGGATGGGCATCAGTCTTTGTGACTGCATTAAGAGGTCTATATTCCACACAGAATCTCAACTCCTTGGATCCTGCCTTTGGCACTAGTACAACTGGACTAGACCATTGTGATGCTGGAAATGCATCAGAGGGACAGGGCCTCCGTATCCTTGTCCTTTACTGCTTTTTATCATGTGTTCTGTTGTGTTTTGCGCGCAGGAGTTCATGTGGGACTCCTGGCGGTGCAGCTCTCTCTTTTGGTTTTGGTGAACATACCCATGGGATACCCTTATGGCACCCATGGGTGCGGGTACAACCCTGTGCCACTAGTGTATGTTTTTGGGCACCTGTGGGTGGCCCACAGAGCAGGGTATGGGCTGGTGGCAGCTCCATGCTGAATTTGACAGGTGCTCTGAGTATCCTCCATTTATAGATACCCAGGCCCTGCCATTGGAATCAGTTGATTCGTAATAGGAAACAAGATGGCCCCTGTGGCCTCTTGCTTTCTATTGCATGTTACCTTGTTTTCCCAAAGTCCTGGGAAGCCCTGACTCTGTCCCTTCCCCCTGACTGGCTGTTGGCTGGAATTTCCATATATGGTGTTGTTGTGAAGTCCAGGCCAGACTGGCTGGAGCCTTCCCAGTGACTGTATGTTGTGGGTACACCCTGTGGGTGGGACATGGGTGAATGGAGTGTGTGACCAATATGCACTTCTTGTTGTGGATGTCTGGTCTCTGTTTGACACAATGACTCAGACAGCCCTGCCCGAAACTGGTATGAATGCAGTGTGGAGTGTTGAATGGCTGGGTACTTGTCCGAATGCACATAACTTGTTGAGAGTGTCTGGAGAGAAGTGAATGGCCTGAATGAACTATGCACCTGATTCGCTGCCTGCCTGCATGAATGCCCTTCTGACCGGTTGGTTGCATGAGTGTGACCCAGCAGAATGAATGGGAGATCAACTAGTATATCTGGGGGTCTCTCACTGCTAGAATTTGTGTTCAGAAGCTGAAGAGAAACTGGAGTTGAAACTGAAGCTTAACCTTGAAGCCCTGCTGGAAAAGAAGTCTTGCTGGTGCTCTACTTCATCGATCTGAAAGCTTCTGTGTCTCCAAGGACTGACCCAGAGAGGACCTGGTAAGGCACCCTCTTCCCAAGCTACGAGGCATCATCATGCACAGCTGATCTTTGCCAAAGCCCCCTGGTAGACAGACCTGCAACAGGCTGCCGACCGGAGACGGGCACCGCCGCGGAATCACAAGGAGAAGCACCCGGACAGTGTTGTCCATCACCGTCGACGACCGCTGTCGCCGACCCGAGCTGCCGTGCTCCCTCTGCCTAAGTAACATTTGATCCAAGGATGCTCTCACCTGCATCGTCGACCATTTTGTCCTGCCGGAGAAAGTCGAGACCGCCGACGTGCTGAGGAGCAACCACTGATGGGTTTCCCGCCACCTGATGACTGTAGAGACGCCGGACGACTCGACGCCCTTGCTGGGCCACAGTTCTTCACAATCTCTTTGCGGTCCTGAACTATCATCACTGAGGTGCCCCGCACGCCTCTTCCGTGCAGGACATCAACGCTCCGTCGTCGACGAGCACCGCTAGGAATGAAGCTGCCACCTCACTATCGTCGTTCAACCCTTTTTCCTCGTGGGATCTCGATGATCCGTGGACCTGCCTTAAAGGGAGCCGCTCAAGAAGGATCCGTCGACGACCCAACAACAAACTCTGCTATTCCAGGTACATTAGGGTTCTAGAACTATTATAGAAGGAAATAAGACTCATAGAACAATATATGGACTGGCCTTGTGATATATCTTTACTTTACAGGTTGCCCAGGTGGGGGGATCTCCACACAGAACTGTGTCTAGTAGTAGGGGCCAGTATTCTGCCAATTGTTCTAACCAACTGCTTTCCTCCTATGTCTATTTTTGGTTGCCTTTATTAAGTGTTCTGTGTGACATTTGACCAGAGTATAGTTGATGCACTTTAATGAGATATGATAATAATTGTGGTACCACTTTAGAACTGTATATATTTTCCATTGTAGGTTTTCTGAGAACAAAGTGAGTTATTGTGATAGTGTACATAAGCTTGAATATTAATTATATAAAGACTGTGTTTTAACTAATATAGTGTGCGGACATTCCTTTGTGGGGGCTTGGGGACTACACTGTACTTAAGAACCAGCCTGCATCACCTCCTGAGAAGCTAGGCCTTGATTGCCCGACCACGTACCAATAATAGAGAATCTTGGCTGGGGTCCTCTGTGCCTCTCCTCTGTCATTTAGAGAGCAGAAATACAGACCCCCCTCCAGTCTTTACAACCATGGACTGGTAGATGGCTTTATTACCCGGAGATCAAGCATCTTGTTGTCCTCTTCCTTTATGTAGGTTCTTACATGATCTGACATCCTGTAACCTCTGCAGGTAAACAGTCACCAGTGAGAATATCATGCTGGCCCCAAGGGGTCAAGCCTGGTGATAGTGAAAACAGTGAGGCAAACTGATTTAACAGAAGCTAGCACTCCTCCTGTTGTTCAAGTGTCAGATTAGAAGAGATATTGACTCCTATCTTCTCATCTAAAGGCTGCCCTCTGAGTAGGTTAGGTAGAGGTTCATGCTCCTCTTCCTCTTGAGCTGACGCTAAAAGCAAAGCTCCCACTTCTCGTCTTGAGATATAAGCTTTTAGACGGTTGTGTGAAAGACTCTGGGAGCCTCCTTAGGATTGCCTAAATCCACCAGATAAACATAACATATGTAGTGCTGTCTTGTGGGAACGGGAAGTTTTGAGATCTTTGAGATTAGACAATTCAATTGTAATACGCGAAGCTGATAAAGGAGGCAATATTGTGTTGTTGAATTTTAACGACTACATAGAAATGGGTAACAAGCACTTGAATACTCCAGGTGGTTATCTCTCCTTGCCTAATAATCCATCTAAAACAATCACTAAAAAACTACATCAGATGGTTGATTGCTGCCATAAAAAGGGAACCTTAACGGATGATTGTAAAGACTGGAGGGGGGGTCTGTACTTCTGCTCTCTATATGGTAGAGGAGAGGCACAGAGGACCCCAGCCAAGATTCTCTATAAGGTAGCAATGGACGAGCAATCAAGGTCTAGCTTCTCAGGAGGTGATGCAGGCTGGTTCTTAAGTACAGTGTAGTCCCAAAGCCCCAACAAAGGAATGTCCACACACTGTATTACTGAAAACACAGTCTTTATATAATTAGAATTCAAAGGTATGTACACTATCACAATAACGCACTTTGTACTCGGAAATCAACAATGGTAAATATATACAATTCTAAAGTGGTACCACCAATATTATCAGATCTCATTAAAGTGCATCAACTATACTGTTAGAATGTCACACAGATCAATAACAAGGAAACCAGCAATAGAGATAGGAGGGAAAGCAAGATGGTTGAAACAATAGGCAGAATACTGGCCTCTACCTTTAAGCACAGTTCTGTGTGGAGATCCCCCCACCTGGGCAACCTGTAAAATAAAGATATAGCACAAGCCCAGTCCATATATTGCTCAATAGTCTTATTCTCTCATATAATGTTTTTACCCCCCCAATGTACCTGGTGGAGTAGAGTTCTTCGAAGAAGCGTCGACGGAACCTCCTTGAGTGACCCCCTTTCAAGCAGGAGTCATGGATCGTCGAGAGGCGTCGAAGAAGGTGAACTTGGCGTCAACGGTGTCGATGAGAAGTTCGAGGGCGCCGAGACCACGACGTAAATCCAGGTGGTGCTTGTCGGCGACGTCTTGCGAGGATGAGGTGTGCGGGGCACCTCGGCGATTGATTGTTCAGGAACGCAAAGAGTTTCTGAAGAACTGTGGCCCAGCAAGGGCGTCGAGTCGTCGAAGTCTTTGTGGCCTTCAGGTGGCGGGAAACCCACCGGCGGATTCTCCTCGGCTGGTCGGCGGCCTTGACTTTGTCCGGCAGGACAAAGCGGTCGATGTTGCAGACAAGGGAGTGTCATGATCTCTGCTTCCAAAAGGTCAGGGTTTTCCCAACTCCCTTGGAAGCAGATCCATAACCCAGGTTCCGAGTGCCAACCAGTCCCAATTGGGACCTTTTGGACCCAGTCCTGGCGCCAGTGGCACCAGGCTCATAAATATGCCCAGTCCCAGCCCTGGAAGCGCCGGGCTCATAATGCTTGGGTGGACTTACCTGCAGCAGACCATGCTGCTTACTTGCCTGCCAGTTGAGCCTCTGATCCTCTTCTGTTTGGAACTACTTTTCCTGTTGGGGTGGGGCAGGAGCCACTCCCTAGATTCAGAACACTGGAACTCTTCTGGAAAGCAGGAACTCTTTTCTTAGGCGTGGCTGTGGAAGGAGACACCTAAGCACTACAGGAGGCTATTTAAACCACACCCGATGGATGAATCTTGCTTTGCGTTATTCTGCATCCTCTGCAGCAGAACGCTCATCGTGTCTTCTGCATCTGATCCTGGGCCTAAGGAAAAAGGCTTACCATCCTGAATCCAGTCTTCAGCAACACCTATAAAGACAAGAAAGAACAGGTTAGCATTACGGTCTTCAGTGACAGCTCTTCACTTACCTGGTCCATCGGCTGTCACCAACGCCTCGCGCTGCATTCCGGCATCTGAAAGACAAAGGCTTACCTACTCTTCGTGCGCTCCGGAGGTCTTCACACTGCATTCCGGCATCTGAAAGACAAAAGCTTACCAACTCTTCGCACGCTCCGGAGGCCTTTGGCGCTGCATCCCGCATCTGAAAGACAAAACAAGGTGCGTTTAAAGACATTGGGGAACTTTAATACTCACGTGCCATTACTCCTTTCCACATCTAACCCAGTGGGTATTCCGGCACCCTGCAGCCGCTCCGAACTTGTACCTGCAAAATAAAAAGACAGTTAGAGCGCATCGTGAAGCAGGCAACAAGCGCTTACTTACGTGCTTCCAGGCGCCTCTATTCATCACACGGGCTCCATCTTCAACTCACTTCAGCCCGTCATCCGCCATCGCCGGAACCCTGCAAAACAAGAGACATCATTACTAAAGACTTTAAAGACATTAGAATTACTCGAAACTTACCGTTCGTGCAGTAAACGAGGGACAGCAGTCCTCTGAAGTCAAGAGGCCTGCTCCCCTTATCCAGAGAAGAAACTGGTTACAGCACCCTGCCCCGAGGCAGATGGAGAGCACAGCGTTCACTTACCTAAGGTGAGAGCGTTAACCTTTGGGGTTCTACAGGAGAAGAGAAAGGGAAGAAGAGAGAGACATTCAATAACCCAGTTCCTTAATCCCATATTTTCTATCTGCAGACATCTTACCCTTCGAGTCAGACACAGTGCACAGAGATCCAGCCCAAAGAGCCAGCCGTGTGTTACACATCACCTTTGAAGATACGGTATACGCCCAGTCAAGACCGGCGCCTCTACGGGAATCAGGTGAGCGTTACAGAACGCAAAGCCTACCACAAAACTCCCGTCCAGGCGCTATGGAAACCTCGGATACCGACCAGCTAGCCCAGTTACTTGGGGAACTAAGGGCAGAAGTGCATGCAGCCCGTCAGGGAACGAACGCTCTAAGAAGGGAACTGATTATTTCCAAGGAGGGAACAGATGATCTCGCTAGACAATTGCTACAGTCACAAGCCGGACAGACCCCGTTACCCGCATCTGGGGGAAATCTTCCTTCTACATCCTCTATGAATCCAGTGCAGATCAACCTACCTGGGAATGTACCTCTGGCTCCGCCCGAACGATTTTCTGGTGACCCAAAGAGGTTTGCAGTATTTATCAATCAGTGCCGGTTGCATTTCTTATGCCGGCCAGCAGCCTTTCCAACTGATCAAGCTAAAGTAGCTTTCGTGCTTTCGTACCTTAGTGGCAATGCGGCAGACTGGTCGATCCCTCTAGTAAATCAAGATGATCCGGTCCTCCATGATTTTCAAGCTTTTCAGCTCAGTATGGAAAAACTGTTCGCAAGACATTCACAGGGGCAGGCCTTGGACAATGAGCTTCTTTCGTTGCGACAAGGTAATCAAGACCTTTTGGCTTATATTGCGTCTTTCAACAGACTGATAGTGGAAACTCAATGGCCTGAGGACAAAAGGATTACGCTGTTTTATAGAGGTCTACGTGGAGAGCTCAAAGACGTTTTAGCCCAAGTAGTGAATCCCCCACAAGATTGTTCGGACTATATAGACTTAGTCGTTCAAATAGATCACAGACTGCAGAACAGGAAGGCCGATCGTTCCAAGTTTGATGCTCGAGTATTTCCAAACCGCCAACTCCTTCCAAAGGAGTAGACTCCGGGGAACCCATGCAAATAGGGGGTCTGAAAGGTCCTCTAACACAAAAGGAGCGGGAAAGGAGAAAACGGTTGCAATTATGCCTCTATTGCGGAAACTCAGGGCACTTTCTTCGAGACTGTCCAGTGAAACCTGCCAAGAAGGCAGTAGGAGCTGCAGTTACCAAAGTTACAAACTCTGAGCAGGGAAACGACCTCGCTCGACAAGAATAGAGGTCCTCTTGCCGAGCGTGAAAAACAGTTCCGTGACCTCGCATTTCGTGATACCTATGGTCCTCATTAGCCCTGATAATCCGGATCGATTACATGCAATTGAAGCTTACGTCGACAGCGGTGCCATCGGCAATTATGTGGATCATGAAATGGTTTTGAGGATGAATCTAACTCTTTGTCCCAAGGCTGTAAAGGACGTCATTACTACGGTGGATGGTACGGAGATAGCCTCCGGGCCAGTAACGCATACCACTCAAGAGGTGACGCTAGTAAGTCAAGATGGACACCATGAGAAGATCGTGTTCGATGTGATCAAGGCCCCTCAGTTTCAGATTATTCTAGGAATACCTTGGTTAGAGAAACACAATCCTCTGATCGATTGGCGAGCAAGAACGGTCCAGTTTCCAGAATGTGTCTCTACTTGTCACCCTCCACCTGGTGTTGCACTGGCAGCAATTTCTTCAGAGACTCCCCAGTTACCTCCCGAATACCTAGAATACCAAGATGTTTTCCGGAAGGATCAGGCTAACTCTCTACCTCCTCATAGGTCTTATGACTGCCAGATAGACCTGATACCTGGATCTACTCCTCCTTGTAGTAGAATTTATGCCCTCACCGAGCCTGAGAACCTTCACCTTCGACAATACCTGGATCAATACCTGGCAAATGGGTTTATTCGTCCTTCCAAGTCCCCTGCTTCTTCAGCTTTGTTCTTCGTTCCAAAAAAGGAAGGAGACCTTAGAACTTGTATAGATTATCGCTCCCTGAACCAGATCACCGTTAAGAATAGATATCCGTTACCTTTGATCCCTGAACTCCTGGACCAAGTCAGAAAAGCATGCATATATACAAAGCTGGATCTTAGAGGAGCTTACCACTTGGTACGAGTAAAAGAGGGCGATGAATGGAAGACGGCCTTCCGCACCAAGTATGGGCTATTTGAATATCAGGTCATGCCCTTCGGACTTTGCAATGCCCCGGCCGCCTTTCAATATTTTATGAACGATGTCCTCAGAGAGCTCATAGATGTGTGTGTTGTTGTTTACATTGACGACATCCTCGTTTATTCTTCATCGGAATCTGGACATTGGAAACACGTGAAAATGGTCCTCGAAAGATTGCGTCAACACAAACTTTTCGCTAAGTTGGAAAAATGTGTTTTCAACGTGACTGAAGTTGAATTCTTGGGATTCATATTATCACCTGGCGGAGTGCGTATGGATTCAAAGAAGGTCGATGCAGTTCTCAAATGGCCATCACCATCCTCCGTAAAAGGTGTGCAAAGCATGTTAGGCTTTGCTAACTTTTACCGCAGGTTTATCCCCGAATTCTCTCGAATAGTCCAGCCCATCACTGCCTTGTTAAAGAAAAACAAACGTTTTGAATGGTCTACCGAGGCGGAACAAGCTTTCCAGGATTTGAAGACTAAATTTATCTCTGCACCAATCTTAAAACACCCTCGCCCCGAACTTCCCTACATCGTGGAAACTGATGCTTCAAGCCTTGCCATGGGGGCAGTTCTATCACAAAAGGACCCGGTAACCAATCAGTTGCATCCCGTGGCATTTTGGTCCCGCAAATTCTCGCCTCCTGAAATCAATTACACGATTACTGACAAGGAACTTCTGGCTATCAAGTCTGCCTTTAAGGCTTGGCGGCATTATCTGCTGGGGGCCCGACACACCGTTACTGTGATTACGGATCACCGAAACCTGCAATATTTGAAAACCGCAAAAGCCCAATCCTCTAGACAACTCCGTTGGGCATTATTCTTTGCCGAGTTTGACTTCATAATTACCTATCGACCTGGTACAAAGAACGGTAAAGCTGATGCCCTTTCTCGGATGGGAGCGGAAGAACACTTGATCAACCCTAAACCTGTACCAATCATTCCCGAACAAAGAATTCTGGGTGTAATCGCCACAGAATCCATAGAGGAAGTTAAGGATAAAGCCAGGCAACTTGTAACTCCAGCAGACATACAGAATTGGCATCTGCAGGGAAAGGACTTTGCAGTAAAGGACAACTTATTGTATTTCCAAGAACGATTATACCTACCCAGCACAGATTTACAGAAAAAAGTAATCTCTTGTTATCACGATTCTTTAATGGAAGGACATCCCGGTATGGCCAAGACCTCAGAAAAGATCAAGCGCTACTTCTGGTGGCCGTCTTGGAAAAAAGATATCAGAGACTTTATAATGTCCTGTGGAGTATGCGCCCAAAACAAGAGTCAAAAGGAAAGACCAGCAGGCCTCTTACGCCCTATTGACATCCCCCCACGCCCTTGGCATACGCTTTCTATGGACTTCATCACCGATCTACCTCCATGCTCCGGATACAATACGATTCTAGTAATCGTGGACCTATTCTCCAAGATGGCGCATTTCATTCCGCTCAAAGGCTTGCCAACAGCAGCAACTCTGGCCCGAGAATTTCTCGAAAACATCGTCCGACTGCACGGTTTTCCTTCGGTTCTAATTTCGGATCGAGGTAGTCAATTTATTTCTCATTTTTGGCGAAGTTGCTGTCGGTCGGCTCAAATTGATGTGAGACTATCGACCAGTCACCACCCTCAGACCGACGGACAAACCGAGAGGACCAATCAAACTCTGGAACAGTATTTACGCTGCATGCTGCAACAAACTGAAAAAACTTGGAAAGACATCCTTTGGATAGCCGAATATGCCTACAATAACTCTGTCCATTCGGGAACTGGGAAAACCCCGTTTTTTCTTTGGTACGGCAGTCACCCTCGAACCTCGGAGTTGGATCCCCTCCAAGATCTTGAAACACCAGCAGTAGACTACCTGAATTCTACAATCGCCCAAGCCTTTAAGGAAGCTGTTTCTCACCTTCAAAGGGCTAAAGAACAATACAAGAAAGGAGCAGATCAACATCGGAAGGAAGCCCCTCAATATCAAGTAGGGGATCAAGTCTGGTTATCCACCAAATATCTACCTCTAAAAGGGCCACGCACATTCAACCCAAGATACCTTGGTCCCTATTCCATCACTACCACAGTAAACCCAGTAGCGGTCAAGTTGGACTTGCCCCCGCACATGAAGATACATCCGGTCTTCCACGTCTCTCTATTAAAACCTGTGCAACCTCAAACCCGACTAACTAAATCTCCAAAACCTATCCTAGTTGATGGAGAACTCGAGTTTGAAGTCAAAAGCATTCTGGACTCCAAGATCTCCAAATCTAAACTATTTTACCTAATTGACTGGAAAGGCTACGGCTCCCAAGAGAGATCCTGGGAACCTGCTGAATATGTCCACGCTCCTCGCCTAATCAAAAGATTTCACCGAACATTTCCTGACAAGCCAAAACCCCCGGAGAAGCCCGGTTTGGGAGGGGCCTTGAGGGGGGGTACTGTCATGATCTCTGCTTCCAAAAGGTCAGGGTTTTCCCAACTCCCTTGGAAGCAGACCCATAACCCAGGTTCCGAGTGCCAACCAGTCTCAATTGGGACCTTTTGGACCCAGTCCTGGCGCCAGTGGCACCAGGCTCATAAATATGCCCAGTCCCAGCGCTGGAAGCGCCGGGCTCATAATGCTTGGGTGGACTTACCTGCAGCAGACCATGCTGCTTACTTGCCTGCCAGTTGAGCCTCTGATCCTCTTCTGTTTGGAACTACTTTTCCTGTTGGGTGGGGCAGGAGCCACTCCCTAGATTCAGAACACTGGAACTCTTCTGGAAAGCAGGAACTCTTTTCTTAGGCGTGGCTGTGGAAGGAGACACCTAAGCACTACAGGAGGCTATTTAAACCACACCCGATGGATGAATCTTGCTTTGCGTTATTCTGCATCCTCTGCAGCAGAACGCTCATCGTGTCTTCTGCATCTGATCCTGGGCCTAAGGAAAAAGGCTTACCATCCTGAATCCAGTCTTCAGCAACACCTATAAAGACAAGAAAGAACAGGTTAGCATTACGGTCTTCAGTGACAGCTCTTCACTTACCTGGTCCATCGGCTGTCACCAACGCCTCGCGCTGCATTCCGGCATCTGAAAGACAAAGGCTTACCTACTCTTCGTGCGCTCCGGAGGTCTTCACACTGCATTCCGGCATCTGAAAGACAAAAGCTTACCAACTCTTCGCACGCTCCGGAGGCCTTCGGCGCTGCATCCCGCATCTGAAAGACAAAACAAGGTGCGTTTAAAGACATTGGGGAACTTTAATACTCACGTGCCATTACTCCTTTCCACATCTAACCCAGTGGGTATTCCGGCACCCTGCAGCCGCTCCGAACTTGTACCTGCAAAATAAAAAGACAGTTAGAGCGCATCGTGAAGCAGGCAACAAGCGCTTACTTACGTGCTTCCAGGCGCTTCTATTCATCACACGGGCTCCATCTTCAACTCACTTCAGCCCGTCATCCGCCATCGCCGGAACCCTGCAAAACAAGAGACATCATTACTAAAGACTTTAAAGACATTAGAATTACTCGAAACTTACCGTTCGTGCAGTAAACGATGGACAGCAGTCCTCTGAAGTCAAGAGGCCTGCTCCCCTTATCCAGTGAAGAAACTGGTTACAGCACCCTGCCCCGAGGCAGATGGAGAGCACAGCGTTCACTTACCTAAGGTGAGAGCGTTAACCTTTGGGGTTCTACAGGAGAAGAGAAAGGGAAGAAGAGAGAGACATTCAATAACCCAGTTCCTTAATCCCATATTTTCTATCTGCAGACATCTTACCCTTCGAGTCAGACACAGTGCACAGAGGTCCAGCCCAAAGAGCCAGCCGTGTGTTACACATCACCTTTGAAGATACGGTATACGCCCAGTCAATACCGGCGCCTCTACGGGAATCAGGTGAGCGTTACAGGGAGTCCTTCGATTCAAATGTTCTTAGGCAAAGAAGCGGGCGGTTCCGGTCGGCAGCGGCACAGTGTCAAGCGGTCCCCTCTTCTGGGGCAACACAACTTCGATGGGCCTCCGGCGGTTACACAAACCTGCAAACCCTGGTCGACGGCAATGGACTTCGACAGCGGCGAAGTCCTGGTGCTTCACTTCGTTCTCCTCAGCGGTCCCCATCTCCAGTCTACAGCCTTTCGAGGGTCTGACTTCCAGGGAGCTTTAGCTGTGCTCGATGTCCCTCGGAGCACGGGAAGAGGGCGCCTTACCAGGTCCTCTCTCGGATCAGTCTTCGACGAATTCGGCAGCTTTCAGATCAGGTCAAAGCAAATGCAACAGCAAGTCTTCTTCTTCCAGCTGGGCGTCGAGGATCAGCAGTTCCAGTTACTCTTCAAGTGTAGACACAGCTTCTGAACAATTTCCAGTGGTGAGAGGTCCCCAGATATACTATCCTGTATCTCATCCACACTGCTGGGTCACACTCAGCAGCCAATCATACAGAAGGGCATTCATGCAGTCAATCAGCCAATCAGGCATACAGTGCATTCAGGCCATCCTCCTCCCTCTCAGACACTCACACCAAGGAATGTGGATTGGGACAAGTACCCAGCCAGTCAACACTACACACTGCATTCAGGCCAGTTTCGGGCAGGGCTGTCTCAGTCTTTGTCTCTCATACCAGAAACCAGACAGCCACAACAAGAAGTGCATATTGGTCACACACTCCATTCACCCAGGTCCCACCCACAGGGTGTACCCACAACATACAGTCACTGGGAAGGCTCCAGCCAGTCTGGACTGGACTTCACAACAACACCATATATGGAACTTCCACCCAACAGCCACTCAGGGGGAAGGGACAGAGTCAGGGCTTCCCAGGACTTTTGGAAAACAAGGTAACAGCCAATAGAAAGCAAGAGGCCACAGGGGCCATCTTGTTTTCCATCAGGAATCAACTGATTTCAAAGGCAGGGCCTGGGTATCCCAAAATGGAGGATACTCAGCGCACCTGTCAAATTCAGCATGGAGCTGCCACCAGCCCATACCCTGCTCTGTGGGCCACCCACAGGTGCCCAAAAACATGCACTAGGGGCAGAGGGTTGTACCCCCACCCATGGGTGCCATAATGGTATCCCATGGGGCTGTACACCAAACCAAAAACAGGAAGAGCTGTACTGCCAGGAGTCCCACATGGACTCCTGGGCAGAAAACAATACAGAACACAATGAAAAAGGACTACAGGACAAGGACAGGGAGGCCCTGTCCCTCCAATGCATTTCCAGCATCACAGTGATGAGAGCTTATTTCTTAAAATATCACACCCCACAATGCCTATAATGTACTTTTTACCCAAAATACATAAGGACTATGACCGGTTACCGGATGTCTGGCCTATAATGAGTGGCATAGGCTGGATGACTGAGGGCCTCTCACAGTATATAGACAATATTCTCAAGGAACATGTTTTGTTGCTGCCTTCCTTTATTAAGGATAGTACACACGAACTACAAATATTGATGGACACGACATGGGATGATGATTTTCTTTTGGTTACTATGGATGTGATGGCTTTGTATACTTCCATTAGTCATGAACTAGCTCTACACACAATTGATTTTGTTTTTCAAGATTTGTCTGCATCTTACACACTACAGATTGACATGTTGAAGGAGTTTCTGAGGTTCACTCTAAATAACAACGTTTTTTTATTCAATTATATATACTATTCCCAGGTGAAGGGTGTAGCAATGGGGGCTAAACTTGCACCCACATTGGCCAACATATTCATGAGTTACTTTGAAAATAAGCATGTGTATTGTACAGATAAGTTCAAAGACAATGGGCCTCATTACGAGTAGCCCGGTAAAAGCGGGTTCATTACCAGCATGCCGGAATGAGCGGGTCCGTGGTCGTATGAACCCGTTAATAGCGGGTGATTACTAGTGCGCGAGCACGCCGTTCCCCCATGCCGGTAATGGCAATACCGCCATGCCGCTAAAGGGCCTCCAACTCCCCTATACAGGCATCGCAGGACCCGCCCATAGCGGTACCGCCTCATACCAACCCCTAAATACCGGCACGGTAATACCACCATGGTAATACCGTGTTCGCAAAAAACAGACCCGGAAATTACATCATCGCGCAGGAACGGGAAATGGGCCGGCGGCCATCTTTAAAAACACAATCCATTGCCATCCTCCCCAACCACCAGTCCATTTGTGTTGTGCTGTGGCAGAAAATAACCAGGATGTCCAAGGCAACCAGGAAGATGACCCCCAGGAAGCGCAAACAGTGTTTTTCAGACGCTGAGCTTAGTATGCTCGCTGACACCCTGGCCCAGCATGCAGACACCATCAGGAGTACCGACATGAAGCATGCGGCCCAGACCAAAAAGAAGGAAGTCTGGCAGGATGGCGCACAGTGTCATGATCCGTCGATCACGCCCTTTCTGGTCTTCCTGGTCCCTGGCACATCAGGGGTTACTCGCTGTAGTACACCCAACATGGCGGTATACACGGAACGCGGTATATCGACCTTTACGTCCTATGCAGCACGTTCTACAAATCAGCCACTCCCCTGCGGTTCCGCGCGTCCCAACGCTACCGATAGCTGTGGCCTGACATGCTCCGTAGTTTGTTCTCCTGAACTGTGTTGCTTCCTGGTTCCCGGACCTTCCTCCTTCTCCTTTCCTTCTACCTTCCTTGATCCTGTTTCTTCCGTGTTCCGCGCAGACCGCCTCCATGTGCTGCCTCCATTCCAAGCTTCCTGGAGTTTCCTAGATCCCGGACGAAGAAGCTGAACGAATCCTGGAATCCGAATACACCGAGTGGGCTTGTACAAGACCCGAACTGCTCGGAAGAAAACCCAGACAAAGGACTCCGCAAAACAGAGAAAACAGGTGAGAAATAGGGGAAACCTGTGACAGATTGAGACGCCACCTGACCGATCTCGATACAGACATGGAAGCGCCGCCCAGGATCTTATGCGTGGCATGCAAGAGCTGACGACCGAAGTGCAAAACTTAAAGGCGGAAAACGCTGCGTTAAAACAATTGGTGTTATCCCATGATTCCGCCACGAAGGAGAGTGTAATTCTAGGCGGCGACGTTGATAAGTACGACGGTTCAGCAAAGAGTCTTCGTGGATTCCTAGATTCTTGTTTGGTCCACTTTACATTTAAGCCTTATTATTTTTCTACGCCCAGGCCTAAAGTGGGCTTTATTATCTCGCATCTTTCCAGGAATGCCTTGACCTGGGCCACCCCATTGGTTAACTCTGGTGATGCTCTCCGAACGCCCGGAACAAGTTTACAGTGCCCTGGAACGTTTACTCGACTTTCATCAGGGTACCCAGGACTTGCTCACGTATGTCACACGCTTCAAACAGCTGGCTAAGGAAGGGGATTGGTCCTCTGAAGCTTGTTTTACTTTATTTCGAAGAGGGCTAAACGAAGAGATCAAGGACGAACTAGCCAGAGTGGCACACCCGGGTTCCTTTCAAGCCCTAATGGATCTCGCTCTACAGATTGACTTTCGCATTCAGGAGAGAAAGGCAGAAAAAAAGAAAACCAAGTTACCACTCCAGAAAAACCCCATTGGAACCCCTTCGAGCTCAGAAGGCATTTCTACTCCAAGCAATGAGCCTGAACCTATGCAATTAGGGGCCTTTCGTGGACCCATTACACCACAAGAGAGGATGCGAAGGATTCATACTGGATTATGTATGTATTGTGCATCCGACAAACATTTAGTAAGAGAATGTCCGATTGCCCCCCCACGGCGCTCGGGAAAGGCCAGCTCCCGATCTTAAACGGAGCGCAGGTTCAGAAGAGAGATGTCTGCTCCGCCTCTATTCCATCCTTGAACTCTCCTGGACAAAATTCCTTGGTAATCTTACAGGCCTTCATGACAACATCCAAGAAAGAAATATACCCCATCCTGGCACTGGTTGACTGTGGAGCTATGGGGGTATTCATAGATCATGAATGGGTCTTAAAACACCATATTCCTTACGAATCCCGGACTATCATGCAACCTGTGGAAGCTATTGATGGAAGACACCTTTCTTCTGGACCTATAACCCTGCAGACCAAGGAGATTGAGCTTGCTATAAATCAACATCGAGAAAGGATAAGATTTGACATCATCAAGTCAGCCCATTACCCCATGGTTTTGGGAATGCCATGGCTTCAAAGCCACAACCCCTATATCAATTGGGCAGCGGGATCCTTGTTCCTGGGTTCTGAGTTTTGTATGTCCCACTGCTTACATCCAGACCTTGATCCTACACCATCGAAGGAATTTCCTACAACTCATCAGAACACAATCTCAGTTTCAAACAATATCCGGGTCCCGTAGGCTTACCAGGAATATTCCGATGTTTTCTCCTCTGCCATTGTTCAGGCCTTACCTCCCCACAGACCTGAAGATTGTGCTATTGAGACGGAACCTTCCGCGGTGATTCCTTTTGGAAGGATGTTCATCCTATCAGAACCTGATAAGAAAGGCCTTCGTGAATACCTGGATACAAATCCCGCAAATGGCACCATACGACCATCTAAGTCTCCATCAGGGGCCTCCCTGTTCTTCGTTCCTAAAAAAGACACTAAAGAACTCAGACCGTGTCTGGATTATCGAGGTCTAAATCAATGTACTCTCAAGGACCGCTATCTGTTGCCCTTGATCTCAGACATCCTGGAGGCAGTAAGAGGCGCAGTTGTGTTCACCAAGCTGGATCTCAGGGGCGCCTATCATTTGATTCGTACCAGGGCAGGTGACGAGTGGAAGACAGCCTTTAGAACACCTTTTGGGCATTTTGAATACTTAGTCATGCCTTTTGGACTTGCTAATGCCCCAGCGGTGTTCCAACGTTTCATGGATCGAGTGTTCTCGGACATGCTGTTCCTTTTTGTGATTGTCTATCTGGACGATATTCTAATATTTTCGAAGGACCCTCTCAAACACGAAGAACATGTGAAAGCAGTATTACAACTCTTACGTGAAAATAAACTCCTGGCGAAGCCCGAGAAATGCATCTTCCATACTTCTACTGTTCACTACCTAGGGTTTGTCTTTACTCCCGATGGTATCGGTATGGATCAATCCAAGGTCAAGGCTATTTTATCCTGGCCTAGCCCCGCCTCGGTGACACAGATACAATCCTTCCTGGGCTTCGCTAATTTCTATAGGAAATTCATACCTTCCTTTTCCGAGATTGTCCAACCAATAATTGCCTTATTGAAAAAAGATGTTCCCTTTCATTGGACCATGGCCAAAGAAAAAAAACCTTCCAACAGTTAAAGTCTGAATTTACACAAGCTCCCATTCTTGCTCAGCCTGATGTTAATCGACCATTCATAGTGGAGACAGATGCCTCCAATTACGTCATTGGAGCCATCCTAAAACAGCAATTCGAGGATAGCTTGTAACATCCCATCGCCTACCTTTCTCGGACATTAACTCCTAATGAAACCCATTACTCCGTCCTAGAGAAAGAGCTGCTAGCCATCCGTCAAGCCTTCACAGAATGGTGTCATTTACTTCTAGGAGCCAAATTTCCGGTCCATGTCCGCAAGGATCATCGAAACCTAGAAGTATTGCAAGCCCTGGAATGTAGGAATAGTCGCCAAGCTCGGTGGGCCTTCTTTTTTGCCCAATATCAGTTTCAGATTCACCATGTCCCTGGAACCCAAAATGTAATAGCTGATGCACTTTCTCGTCGTCCAGACTTTGAACCTCCGGAGGATCGGACGTATCCCAAGATGTTTCCTCATACCATATTCGTAGCTCAAGCAAACAACCTCCTGGAAGAGATTTGTATGCAAACTCAGACTTCGGATCTTTTGAAAGGAATTTCAGAAAGGAATCAATGGAACTTGAGAGTCAAGGACGGATACTTATTCAAAGATACCAATCTGGTCATTCCTACTCAAAAATTACAACAAAGAATAATAAATCTCTGCCATAATACTCTTCATTCCAGTCATCGTGGTATTTCCAACACCCTCCGTCTAATACAAAGACAATTTTGGTGGCCCAAGATGAAGACCGATGTACAACTGTATATTCAATCTTGCTCTGTCTGTAATCAGAACAAACATGATAACCAGAAACCAGCAGGTCTCTTATTACAGCCTACACCACCAACCAGACCTTGGGAAACCATTGCTACAGACTTCATTGTGGAATTGCCACCTTCTAGAGGTTATACCACTATCATGGTCACCATTGATCTATTCACTCATATGGCTGACTTTACCCCTCTATAAATTACCATCCTCCTCAGAACTTGCTGGTACCCGAACACGTCTTCCGACTGCATGGACTTCCTTCCAAGATCATATCGGACAGAGGACCCCAGTATATATCTCATTTCTGGAAACACCTCTGCAGGATACTAGGGATTCAACGAGCTCTCTCCTCGGGATATCATCCCCAAACCAACGATGGGTGTCACAGAACGAGTAAATGAAACCCTTGAACAATATCTTTGTTGTTTCTCTACCAAAGTCCAGGATGATTGGTCACTTTTAGTACCAGTAGCCGAATTTGCTTACAATAATTCAAACCATTCGGCTGTTAAGACCAGCCCTTTTTTCTGCAGCCAAGGATTTCACCCTTCGGTCTTACCTTCTGTTCTTCCACACCCTACACCTGTTCCTACTGTCGATTCCTGGATTGAAACACTCATAAATGTGCAGAGAGAAGCCAAGGAACATCTCGAAAGAGCGCGAGTCCAAACCAAACACTATGCAGATTCAAAGAGAAGACCAGGGCCTTCATACTCCATTGGGGATAAAGTATGGCTATCCTCGAAACTTCTACCCTGACATCTCAGACCGAATAAGTTGGCTCCCCGGTATTATGGACCCTTCTCTATAAAAGAGATCATCAATCCTGTGGCCTTTCGACTCCAACTCCCGGATTCCTGGAAGAAAATACATCCAGTTTTTCACAAATACCTGTTGAAGCCCTTCATCAAACTACCCGGACTACTCTTAGACCTAGTCCTGTGCTTGTCAATGACCAGCTGGAATATGAAGTTTCTCGTATTTGTGATTCCCGATATAGACGAGGCAAACTTCAATACCTGGTGGAATGGAAAGGTTATCCACCCAGCGAACGTACCTGGGAACCTGTCTCAAATTTGAACTCCCCCAGATTGCTCAGAAGGTTCCACCGAATTCATCCAGGTGAACCCAGTGGAACCGGTTTTAGAAGGGGGCATATTGTCATGATCCGTCAATCACGCCCTTTCTGGTCTTCCTGGTCCCTGGCACATCGGGGGTTACTCGCTGTAGTACACCCAACATGGCCGTATACACGGAACGTGGTCTATCGACCTTTACGTCCTATGCAGCACGTTCTATAAATTAGCCACTCCCCTGCGGTTCCGCGCATCTCAACGCTACCGATAGCTGTGGCCTGACGTGCTCCGTAGTTCGTTCTCCTGAACTGTGTTGCTTCCTGGTTCCCGGACCTTCCTCCTTCTCCTTTCCTTCTACCTTCCTTGATCCTGTTTCTTCCGCATTCCGCGCAGACCGCCTCTGTGTGCTGCCTCCATTCCAAGCTCCCTGGAGTTTCCTAGCTCCCGGACGAAGAAGGTGAACGAATCCTGGAATCCGAATACGCTGAGCGGGCTTGTACAAGACCCAAACTGCTCGGAAGAAAACCCCAACAAAGGACTCCGCAAAACAGAGAAAACAGGTGAGAAAAGGGGAAACCTGTGACACACAGTGGGTGTCAGCAGTGGGAACCACCCCAAGGAGTGTGCGCGACTGTCGAGGGCAGAGGGATGACCTCCGCCTCAGGGTGAGGAAGATCCTGGCAGACAACAGGAGGGCCACCATGGAGACAGGCGGGGGGGCCACACTCACCATTGAAGTTGACTCCATGGGAGGAGACAGCCAGTACCTTTATAGATCGGGAGTCCATAGAGGGAATCGGAGAGCAGGAGGTGGGTGCTGCATCATCCCAAGAAGAAGGTGAGGGACCCATCACATCCCTGTAGGGTAAACCATGATGTGGCACAAGTGACGTGGAAGTGAGACTAGGCAAGGCAATGCATGTCCCAGGCTCACATCAACATATCCGGTCAAGATTGTGTGCCACACCCTGCCACACACAAATGCATGCTGAGTGCCAATCCCAATCCCAACACATGTGCAACATGACTCGACCGTGCCCATGTAACTCACCACACAGACACCATACCAATGCCATGCCACCAGCCATGCATTGATTGCCCACATGCCCCCTCAGAACACCAAATGCCACACCCCTGTAAGCATGAATGTATGAACATATCACAGCGCAATAGATTATCGCTGCCATGTGACACCATCACTGATGACCTGCATCTCTTCTATCCCCAGGCACCGATGAGGAAGATGGCAGGCAGGACAGGGGTGCAAGTGCATCTACTTCACAGCAAGGGACCAGGGCCACTGCCACCGCCACCCCCCACCCCCACAAACTGCCCAGACCAACAAGCAGTGTGCCACACCGGGCAGAAACCAAGCAGCAAACACCTGCAGCCAGAGTCCAGCAGCAGCCACCAACAACAGTGGGAGGCGTTTCCATTCCCACTCCGCCAACCACCACAGATGTTGCGGATGCGGATGTGGAGAATGAGGGTGACACAGTCATGTCCACCACACCCACCCCAAGCACCATTACCAGCCTCCCCCCCTACAGAGGCCGAGAGCAGCGACGATCCATGCCTCCACAACTCGGACCTTGGAGAGTCTGACATATGCCTCTTTGAGGAGGACTGTGCCCTGGACGTGGGCCCCACGCAAGTGCCATCCACCACCCTGCCTACCACCACCTTGCCTACCACCACCTCGGCCACCAGCACTCCTGCTGCCAACGACTCCTTCGAGGTTCGCCTGTCAAGGGTTGAGGCATGACAGGAGTCGATGCTTGAACTAATGCAGCGACAAATAGCCGATGGTAATGACTCCATGAGGGCCATTGCTACAGCCATCGCTGCCAACACTGCTGTTGTTGAGGCATCCAAAACTGCCATGAGGGAGTGTCTTGGGGCACTTACGCAAGCCCTGATGTCAAACTGCCTCAAAAGCAGCGCCCACACCTTGGGGCAGGCATGGGACCGGCCACTGACACCTCCACTGCCACAACCCCTTCGACCTCAGCCCAATCAAGCCCCGTGCGGATGACGCTGCGGAGTGCATGGCGCTTACACATGGCACCCCCGGATCCCAAAATAGCAAAGAAGTAGAGTGGGCAGACAATGCCATTGGACAAATGGACGTTGGTCAAGGGAACAGTGTTTGGTGTACATTTGGGGACATTTGGGATTTGTAGGGTGGGTGAGGGAGTTCACTGGGGTATTTTTGGGGTTTGTAGGGTGGGTGAGGGAGTTCAATGGGGTATTTTTGGGGTTTGTAGGGTGGGTGAGAGAGTTCACTGGGGTATTTTTGGGGTTTGTAGGGAGGATGAGGGAGTTCACTGGGGGTTGTGAGGGGAATATGTTTACATTATCACGTGTCTGAAAAATACACCCGTTGTTTGCAAGAAAATCAATGGCTGGACATACTTCATTTTGTGCATGTACATTTAATGTGTGATGGTGTACAGTGGCGAACTTCTAACAAAACAAGTGTGCATGTCCACATGCAGCCAGTGTATCACTGGCACATTACTTTCATGGTCCCTGCGTTTCAAAAGTATTCATCGATTAGTGCTTGGCGTACAGCATGGCCATCCCATGCATCACGTACTGGCAGGGGGGCTCCTTCGCCTCCGTCTCCATCCCCTTCATCCTCAACCGGCCCATGCATGTCAATGTCAGGTGGCAGTGGTACATTCCTCCGGAGGCACATGTTGTGCAGCATGACACAGGCCATGGTGATCTTTGCCACCTTCTCAGGCCTATATAGGAGTGCCCCACCAGACCTGCTTAGGCAGCAGAACCGTGCCTTGAACAGGCCAAAGGTCTGCTCAATCACAACAGGGGTACGAGTGTGCACACAATTGTACTCCTCTTCATGGCTGTTCTGCGGGTTCCGCACAGGGGTAAGTAGCCACAGCCTCAAGGGATATCCTCCATCACCTGCAAGCAGATACAAATAGGTGTGTGTCACTCTGAACTGCCACCTTCAGGGAGCACAGTCATGGAAGCAGCTATTTGGTGTGGGCATGCACATGTCCCTGTACGTATACAAAATAGTCACCTAGATGCAATGTATACTGTAATGAGGTGTGGTACACTGGATGGGGTAAAATAGATGATGCAGGGTGTAATCATGCATGTTGAGGCAGATGTGCTGTGGTAGTGCGACAATGTTTAGCCTCCAATTCACGCTGTATATTCTTCACTATGCGTGGTCACACTAGCCACATTGCCACAGTTGCCATCCTGTTCAGTCATGCATTGCTTGCAATTACCATGGTGGCCGGTTGTGCCTCTTACTTGTTGTCATCCATATGCATTATTTGTGATATGTGGCCCAGTGATGTGTCATGTTCCGTTTGGCTGGTTCAGGTGAGGAGTGTTTAGCTCTGCATGCATTCTCCACTCACTGGCTATTGCCACCCAGGTGCACTATTCCCCACCCCCCTTTCCCACCCTGGTGAACTATTCCCCCCACTTTCCCACCCTGGTGCACTATTCACCCCCCTTCCCAACCTGGTGCAGTAGGCCCCCCCTTCTGCATCCGCACACATCAGTACCCCACAGCACAGCCATGGGACAGTTGTGCAACTCACCAAGCAGCCAGGCACGTGGTCCAGCATGTCGCTCCATGTGACGGGGTAGCGTGGAGTTGCGCAGTACCATGGCATCATGTGTGGATCCAGGAAATCAGGCGCAGCAATGGGTGATGATCTTGCTGGAGTCACATACCATTTGCACATTGATGGAGTGGTATTGCTTGCAATTGCGGTACACCGCCTCTATGGCATGGGGGACTACCAATTCCACATGGGTTCAGTCGATGGCACCAACACAAATGGGCATGCCTGCCAGTGCATGGAAGCCTACTTTGGTTTCGGCTATCTCCTGGGCAGTCCGTGGTAGGGATATGTGGGTGCTTGCGTGCTTCCGGAGGGCATCCAGCACTTGGTTCAGCATGCGTGAAAATAGTGGTTGTGAAATGCCATGCAGCTGGCCCACTGAGTGTTGGTAGGTGCCTGTGGCCAGGAAGTGTAGCACAGACACCGCCTTTCGTAGTGGGGGGATGGCCGTGCGTATTTCTATGTGGCCGGCAATGTCGTTCTGTATCATGTCCACTATGGTGTTGATGGTGTCAGAGTCCAACCGGTACAGGGTGTGGATCTGCTCAGGGGTTAGGTTAAATGGGCTGGGTCTGGTGCGAGGGATTGGTGGCTACCTACGAGGCACTGGTGGCTGCGCTGCTGGTAATTGCTGGGCCTGTCTCACCCTCCTTCTCCTCCTGCGTCTCCTCTGTGCTGCCTGTTGTTGCTGCTGTAGTTGTTGTTGTTGTTGTTGCTGTTGTTGCTGTAGTTGTAGCAGTATAGGCATGTCCTCCAGCGCCATGATTGCAACAGCTAGTAGTAGCATTTTAGTGTAGGAAGGGGTGTGGTGTTTAGGTGTGCTCCTTTTGTACTGGGCCAGTCTACATTGCCTCCACCTGTGGGGGGGGTGTGGTGTGTGGGTGTGCTCAGTTTATACTGGCCCAGCCTCCATTGACTCCACCTGTGGGGATTGTGTGCACCTGTGGCAGCTGCCTTGTATCCTGATTGCTGTTTGTGATTACCGGCTTTGCGATGCCGGTATTTGCATGTCTGCGTAGGTTGGGATTTCCCCCTATTACCGGCATGCGGTATTTGCTCCCTGAAGGGGCGCGTGTACTCGCCTATGCCGTTATTAGCGGGACCATTATTTAGGGTGCCGCTAATACCGGGTTTGCGGGTCGGAATGCAACGGGACGGTAACGTTTTTGCCTTACCGGGCAACCTCGTAATGAGGCTCAATGTGATATTATGGAAAATATTTATCGATGATATTTTGAGGAAATGGAAAGGCACTGATACAGATTTATTCAATTTTATTGATTATTTGAATACTAACAATTTTGGTATCAAGCTAACAGCTGAATACAGCATCACCACAATCAATTTTCTTGACCTAACCATCTTTATAGAGAATGGCAAGATTGAGACTAAAACATTTAGAAAATGGACAGAAGTGAACTCTACACTACATGCAGAGAGTTGTCATAAAAAAACTGTTATTACCAACATACCAGTAGGAAAATACTTTAGAGCTTGTTGTAACTGTTCTACTGAAGAGACATTTAGGCAAGAATGTGACCTGTTGTCAAAAGGATTTGCAGAGAGAGGATATAGTGAGAAGGTAATTACCAAAGCCTATCAGGAGGTTAAGGCCAAATCCAGGATGGATATGCTAAGTGAACATACTCCTGATGACCACAAGGTATCTTCACGTAAACTGAGTATTATAACTAGATATAATAGAGAGGCTGGCTTACTGTACAACATTGTCAAAAGACATTGGAATATATTGCATCTTGATAGAGATATTGCTCCCTTTCTGTATGACAAACCCTCTTTCACCTACACTAAAGCTCCGAATTTAAGAAACAAACTTTGCCCATCAATGGTGTCAAATCCTATTCCGAAAGGTTCAGTTTGGTTGAAGCCCTTGAAAGGCTTCACAAAATGTGGTACTTGCAGTATGTGCCGTTATGCACTTCCAGTATGCTCTGAATTCCATAATGATTCAGGCATAAAAGTTTATATTGAGGAGTTCATAAATTGCCGCAGTAAATGTGTGATCTATGCAATTGTATGTGTATGCCGTAAGGTCTATGTGGGAAGCACAATCATCAGAGAATTGCGTATTAGATTAAGGGAACACATCTCTTCATTGAATAGAGTTGATCGTAATTTACCGCTTACGAATCATTGGTAAAATCACCACCAACTGGATCAGGTTAAAGATATCAGATTCATTGGATTGAAAAGGGCCCATTTGGACAAACGTGGAGGTGATCTGCAACTTAAATTAAGACAAATTAAATCTAAATATATTTGTAAGATGCAGTGTGTCCTTATTGGGCTCAACTCTGATCATGAAATGGGAAACCTGTTCTAAGAGGCAGAGTCACAAGCATGTTCTTCATTTTGTATTAAATCATCTGGATAACTGTAGTATATTTATATTTATTTTTATTTTTCTTTGTGTGGCACTACTGTATCTCAAAATGCCAGTTATCACTATTAGTGCATTGCCAGATCCATGGGATCCCACAACAAGTTACACACCTCTAAAATGATGTATCTATAGGACTCTTCGGTCTGTTTGCACAATTTATATATAGGACTATTGCATTTCCAAATGGATTTTAACTATTTTAGAACAGAGAAACTCCAATACAACTATTTGCAACTCACACCCAATGTAGGATATTATACTTATCACATAATATTACTTTGTGTCTCTAACTCATCCTTCGCATACCACAACCAATATAGGACTTTATACTTAACATATAATATTACTTTGTGCCCCAAACTCATCCTATTTGGCTTATACAACACTTTATCATATACTCATTCAATGGAATATGTTCCAAATAAATTATTTCAGGATATCTGCTTGGCCACATTTAACATACAACCCCTAATGCTGTTTGGCAACTCATGACTCATGTTTTGAATAATAACACATCGTGTGTTTAAACCTTTCATTCTTTGCACCTGCGCACCAGCTATATATATTTTCCCAGGCAATTCGTTTCATGTTACGTAAGTAATTTACAATAACACAAGTACTAATCTCCAAGCGCGTGCGCATTAGCAATCGCACACGTAGATCACGTGACAATTATGATCGCCAGGATCTAGCGGACTTCACACGCTACTTTCCTTTACCATTGTCTTTACATAAACCGTAAGCGCATTTCATGCGATCCAACTAAGACCCACTATATTTTTTCACTGGCAATCCGTTTTACGTTACCCAAATACCTCACTATATTACAAGCACTAATATCCCAGCGTGTGCGCATTAGCAATCGCACACGCAGATCACGTGACATTTACGCTTGCTGGGCTATAGCGGACATCACACACTATTTTTCTTTACTTGGTTTTACATAAGCCGTTAGCGCATTGCACGCAATCCGACAAAGACCGAGAGGGATTCTACCCGGTTCCTCATGCTCAGAGGGTAAGTGACTCTTACGTCGGTACTGTGATATCCCAAATAAATCCTTTAACATTTAATTCATTATGTTCTAGTATGACCATACCACAATTTGTAGTGGCGATATGGATTGATCACATTATACTTTTGTGATTATTCGTTTTAAGTGCAGTATGATAGCCAACCTGCTTTAGCTGGATTTTATTCTTTCAGGTGTTTGGATCCACGGATTGTAGCAACAGTCCGGACAATTAATTCACTTTTTTCACTATCATCAAGCATCTAGCTTGTGAGTACTTTCAGTACCTTTTTACAATCTAGCCTTTTGTAAGGTGTATCCAATATAGTTAATTCACATTGTGTATTATTTGTCCAATATCCATACAGTGACTTTCAGTTAGGGTAAGTCCCCTATTGCTTATATCCCACTAACAGTTATGGCACACATAGTCATTACTTTAGCACTATCATCTTCACTTACTTACTTACTTACTACGAACACTTTATTTTCTTGTTCACAGTTTTGTCATAGTGGAGAATTCTCATGGTTTTCTCGGTTACTGGTCACTTGTTTTGGTGATTGGCATGGAAAAAGCAATGCATTAACTGACACAAAACAGAAACTCACTAACAGTCCTGTTTAATTAAGTTGTCATTATTTACCTACATGCTCATTTTAATTTCTGTTTTCCTTCAACGCCACTGCTTTGGATTGAATTTGGTATGTAAATCATTACATGTCTAATGTCTGTTTTTAATTTTGGCTCTGTAATTGTCATATACACAACTTTGTGGTGCTTTGATTATTCATCGGTACATGGAATGAATTATAACAGCCTTGAGAACGACCCGTAGGTCGAAACACGTGTCGGCTGTTTCAATTAAATGGACTCATTGGACATAAGCATTATTTGTCAATTTTACTTGGTCATGATCTAATGTTTAGGTCTCAGCACAAGACAGCACTACATATGTTATGTTTATTATGAGTGTGTTGGTTTAGGGAGACTGCACGTGCTGATAATTGCAGCTCGTAGACCTTTAAGACTCTAAATAACCAGCGCACTTTGCACCGTTATTCCCTGTAATACTTTTCCAAGTCCACCAGATAGTTGACCTCTCCAAGTTTTGCCACAACCTTGAAGGGTCCTATCCATTTGCCCTGTAAAGCCCTCTGCCTTGTAGGTACCACAACTAAAACATGCTGGTCTTGAGTAAACTCAACCATGTTGGCCTTCTGGTCATGCCAATGCTTCACCAGAGCCTGACCTGCTTTTAAGTTATCTGATGCTTCAGCCATCATGTGTGACATTCTTCTCCGGAGACCTATCACATAGTCAGTGACTCTCACTGGCTTGGGGGAAGGAGCACCCTCCAACCCCAACTTAATTAGGGCCAAGGGGCCTCTAACTGGATGGCCATAGAGAAGTTCAAAAGGACTAAATCCAACTCCCTTCTGAGGGACTTCTCTATAAGCAAATAGAAGGCATGGCAGTAGAAGGTCCCACTTTCTTCTAAGGGGTTCCTCTAAAGCAACTATCATGTTCTTCATTGTATGGTTAAACCTCTCTACCAATCCATTGGTCTGTGGATGGTAGGCAGTTGAGACCTTGTAAGTCCCTCCACAGTTCTTCCACGTGGCATGCATGTTTATGGGACATCAAATTGGATCCCCTGTCAGAGATGACTTCCTTAGGAAAACCTACCCTGGTAAAAAAAAAAACAAAAAAAAAACAAGTAGGGCCCTAGCAACAGCCTGAGCTGTAACAGTCCTCAAAGTTATTGCTTCAGGATACCTAGTAGCATGGTCTACTACAACCAGGATAAACCTGTTGACTGAAGAGGTTGGAGGGTCTAAGGAACCAACAGTGTTGATTCCTACCCTCTCAAAAGGGACTCCCACCAAAGGGAGAGGCACCAAAGGTGCCACATTCTTGGCTCCAATCTTGCCAGATGTCTGACAAGTGTGACAGCTCCTACATAATTGATCTACATCAGACCCCAATTTAGGCCAGTAGAAATACAGAGAAAGCCTTTACTTAGTCTTCTTGAAACTCAAGTGACCAGCCAAAGTAATCTCATGGGCTAACTGTAGGAACTGTTGTCTGCTTTCCAGAGGCACTACATGTCTTCTGTAGTCCCCTGGAATAGACTCAGTAGGTTCACTGTAGAAGAGGCCATCTTCCCAGTACAACCTATACTTCCCTGGCTCTTGCCCTTCCAGCTGGGAAGCTGCCTGTTGGCAAAGACCTTCAAGAGTAGGACACTCTCTTTGACCTCTGCTGAAGTCTGCCCTGCAGGGTCCACCTTCTGCCAATAAAGACTGCAGCTCAGGATGGTGTGCAGGATCCAGATCTCCAATAGGAGCAAGGTCCTCTTCAAGCTCTGATTCCTCAGCAGTTGATTCAACCACGCTAGGTTGTTCCTCACACTGAGCCTCAACTGGTGGAGGAGTCACTGGTGTGACTTTGGACAGTCCTCTCGGGGATGTCCTTGTAGGTAGCACAGGAGTGCTGACTGACTTCTTCTTTGATGTTTTAGGTTTCTCCTTTTCCTCCTTTTTCTTAGAAATGGCAGTCAGTAAGTCCTGTGGACTGGGGGTTATAGTTTCTTCTATACTTTCCCCTTGAGAGCCTCCTAAGGTACTCTCTCTGGCCTTCCTTGTCTGCTCCTGTTTCCTTTTGCTGGGAGGCCTGTGGGTGTTTGATACAACTCCAAGAGTTTTTAAGTCATTCCCCAACAGGACTCTCGCAGGTACTTCACTCTGCACACTAACAGGTATCTTGACAGTCATGTCATTGCACTGGATGAGAGCTGGTAACTGTGGAAGCATTTGGACAGGGCATCCAGCAAGTTTAGTTAGGTATTTGGGTGCCATAGCAACATCCTCTACCTTGAAAAAAGATTCATCCACTACAGTAATGCTGGCCCCAGTGTCTCTGATGGCAGGGGTCTCCTGACCATTCACAAGAACACTGTCTTTGTAATACTCTTTAGTATTGTCTTGGATGGAATTGAAGACATCTAAGTTTTGTTGTCCCACTGACCCAGGGACACTAAAGAAACACTGGCTGAGACTTTCATGGGTTCCTCAGCCAGTAGGTGAAAGTTTCCACTTGCCATTTGTACTTCTTCCTCTGGGGAGAAATCTAAGGAGACAGTGTGGATCCCTGAAGGTGTACCCTTAGATCTGGGATCCCCTTTCACATGGTCACTTGACCCACAAGCATAACATTTTCCAAATGTCTTTATGAATGTGGGTTTGGCCTGACCCACCTCTGGTTTAGCACCAGGGGTTACACTAGCCTGATTTGGTTTTCCATGTGGCTTACCCTTGTTATTTTTGTGGCCCTCTTCTGGAGTGGAGGTATTGGAATTCTCTTTGTTATATGTCTTGTGCTGCTTTCCCTCATCCTTCTTCTGAGTTGCCCCAGAATACTTGTGAGTAGCCCTTTTGGCAACCCACAATTCAGCAGCCCTTGCTAACTGCTTTGGCCAATTTCCTTAGAGTCAGCCAAGTGCTGTCTCGGCTAAGGAGAAAAGGCATCATAGATAGACTCCAACACAAAACCAATTCCTCATACCTTAATAAGTGTTAACTCTGTAACCCTTAACCCAACCATCTAAGTCTTTCAAACATTCACATGCCCAGGTAGCCCAAGGGGTACCATCATGATTTTCGAGGGTTCTAAACCTCTTAAAATACTCGGAAGGAGTTTTCCCAAACCTAGCTAGCAAAGCTAGCTTCACATTTTCATACTCCATTCTGTCTACTACTCCCATCTCCATTACAACATCAGATACAACTGGGAGTAGTCTAGACAAAGCCAAAGAATCAGCTGATTCCCTATAATTTTTTGAATCCCATGGTTATATTCAAAAGTTGCCAACCAATCCAAAATATCAAGCTTAACCTCATACATACTTACTGCATCTTTGGGCATGTAAGGCCTCTTAGGACTGGAAGACCTAGAAGACAGGGAGAGAACCATTCTCAAGAGACAATTTCTTAATTTCACGAGCATGTTGTAATTCCATTTCCCTTAGATTAAGTTCTTGATGTTTACTTTCAGTTTGGGCTTGGATTCTTTTGAATTCTAACTCAAGTCTCATCTTCTCGAGACAAACTCTGGACTCAGTATTGCACCTGGTAGGGCCCCTGTGGCAAATTATTGAGGCCTAAGAGCAGGTCGAGGTAAAGTGAGGCCTACATCTTGAGACTCCTCAGCCTCATCTAACTCTTCAATAACATTTGAGTTAGACTCTGAAACATTATCATCCTCATCATTATTTTCCACATTTTCATCAGAAGTAGGTACAGCAGACCTATTTCTTTGACTTTGACATTTCAACAACTTTTCTATAAATTCATTATGTTTGCCTTTAACAGTCAGGTTCCTTGCTTGACACATTTCGCCCAGCCGATAAACTGTTAAAATGACTAGGGTCTCCTGTCTGTAGCTATCCATATCAGGCATGATAAAACAATTGCTTTACTAGTGGTGACTAGTCTTGTGAGGGTTATTTGAACAAAGGCAGCACTCTGAATGTAACAACTATACTTTATCCTCGCCACTGTTAAGCAGAATTACATGCAGTGCCCTTTGTGAACACTACACACAATTAAGACTACAGGTGTAAGCACAATGTCACCTTTGGTACAAGCCTGTACTACACAGTTAAGTGGTAGCAGTGACTGAGCAGCCAGACGTATCTCAAGAGGGATGTGAGCAGTACAAGATGTTACACAAAGGACTTGCAATCACAGTAATTCAAACAAACACTTATTCAAGGTTTCTTGGTAAAAGAATATATATTTATTTACACATTTAGTTAGAAAACATTCCACTAGTAAGAAGTATCTCAATATCACACTATAATAATCTACAGTACACGACCAATACATTTCTGAACAAGTTAAGCTCCCCTGAAGTGGGAGCAAAATGGCACTGCAGTAACTTTCAAAAGGGCTAGAAAGACAAACGTTATAAGAATCAAAACGCAATTATTTTCAGGGCAAATAGTTTCAGTTCACCTAAGAGGCAATTCAATTCAATAGGCCAGGGCCATAGTCAGTGGTTCGGTGTCTTGGATAGGATAGCACAGTTCTGGTAGTAAACGGTTAAGTCTTTGCCAATGTTCTTAGAAGTAGTTTGCCAGAAAAAGATTTATATTTCGGTTTAAGAGCGAACAAGACTCCAAAGTTGTGAAAGTTTCGCAAACTTTCACTGTGGAAAAAAGGATTTCCACACTGCGTTTGCACAATACTTTATGGATGAAGAAAAGCAGTAGCTGAGGCAGTTGTTCCTGGCAGTTCCTGCAGATCTCACTGTTCTTTAGCTTCAGTTGTGGGGACAAGAAGGAGGACATCAGGACGTTCCTGCACTGCCCAGGGAAGAAGCCACAAGCTTGGCTAAACGTCGGTTTTAAGGTGTGAGTGCCTTAATGTCCACAAACTGGTATCCTTCTCACTGGCTATCCGGTTTTCCACAGCACTCTGAAAACATTCGACCAGTATGGAGACGGTGTCCAGGTGGCTTGCGAATGGGTTGTTCCCACCAGTTCAAGGGAATAAGTCGTCCTTGAAGGGGCTTCTCTGTCGAGGGAGTTTCAGGCAATTCAGACATGCAGTAGGGCTTCACCGGGCAAACCAACTGTCCAGGAGTTGCAGCAGTCGTCTTCCTTCAGCTCGTGTTTGATTCTTTCGTTCCACTGGTTGACTCTGTCTTTCAAGTCTCAGAGACCTGCTTTTAAACTGTTTTCTCCCATTCATTCCAGCCTAGCTGTCATTCACCCAGCAGGGTGGCTGTCCTTGCCGGACAGTCAGTCAGCCAATCCCGCCAGAGTGCATTCAGGTCTCCTACGATACTAAGAACAGGGAGTTTTGGGCACCTCTCTCGCATCGTGTCCATCCCAGACACTCATGTGTCAGAGGATGGCTTCAGCACTGAAGCTCGCCAAAGGCCATCAACCAAAGGGACCAAACCTGATTTGGCATGCAGAGCCAAACACCAGAAGGACCTTTCCTAAAAGAAACAGCAAAACAAGATGACCAGAAACTGTTTTTACAGAGGGGTCTTGGGCGCCATATTGAAAAATATGGCTGACCCGATTTTTACCTACCGGTGTTTGCGGTCAGGAAAAATCATGGTAGTTTGTTTTAAAACCACTGCCACCAGCCATTTCAAGAGGAAAGGGTAACATCTGACTGTTACATGGTGTTTAGACATAGGGGATGCTAGGCAACCCCTCCAGCATTCTATAGGAAGATAGTGTGTTTTGGGTCTATGAAATTAAAAAGACTAGCAAAGTCAATTTAACTTTACATACACTGGGAGATGGTAGTCAGTCCCAGAGAAGGTATTTAAACCTTGGGAAGTCTGAAAGACATCCCTGTGCCACTGCACTGAAGGTGCTGTGTGACTCACAAGAAAAAGATGATGCCTATGTAGTTTGTCTAAAAACTCCATATCCACAGAACACAAAAGTAAAACACACATCAGAATACATGAAAGAGTGGGAAAAAAGGCTCACACTCTTTCCAGGCAAAAATATAAATCCTAGAAATCCAGCAAAGTTGCTGGGGGTCTCAAAAGCTAAGGGAAATTAGCACATTCTTGAGAATTCTCCCTAACACCTGACACCTAAAATGTCTGCCAGCTTAAATATCCCTTAGGGGGCAAATTCACATTTCCAATGTTAATACCTCATAACACAAGAGCCTGCTCCTTAAACTGCACCATAAGCGACCAATGGCATTCCTCTAAAATAGCCATCTACAAAATGCTACCATCTGTTGTGTCACCCCACTGTCTGCTTTTGGCCATCCTGGCCTTTATGTGTCACCTTCCTTGAAATTTGCTGCCTGACCTTTAGGTGGCACCGCATACTGCCAGAAGCATAATGACCTCTATGGATTAGCCAGATATTGTAGGGGCACAATATGTGCACAGGCAATGCTTTAGCACGGGCGGCCCACCTCCACACCACAAAACAGTCACAAGGTGCGTACATGTGCAGTCCCCACAGACCAGCCCTAAGCTGCCAGTATGTCCACCCTGGGCCAGCATTGCCCTTCTGACCACGATCACCACTCTGGTGATGTTGGTTCACCGCAGCCACCACAGCCTTCATCTGGACCCAGTTGCAGACAGCGACTATCCACACCAGCCCTGAGACGGGCTCCGGTCCCCTATTATGCTGGAAGATGGAACAGCCGCACTGATGCCATCACGCTGCCGACAACATCCTTCCTCAGAGACTCATAAGTGCTCTGCTCCGCTCTCGGGGTCTTCCTCCTCTGCCACCTTTGTTGCCACTAATATTGTAAGGATACAGGGCCACCAATGTTGCGGGAAATTAAAGAAGTATGAGACCCTGAGGCAGGCCCAACCTCCTCAAGCAGCCACATCTCAGCAAAACTGTTGATTACAACGGTTGCACGCAATGGTATTCCAAATTGGAACGTTGGGCTGCCATTGTGTGTGCATAACAGATACAACAGTATCATTTAACAACAGATAGTTGTGAAACATCCATTACATTGATACAAATTAGCATTGAGAGGAAGTTAGCATTTAGCGTATAGACAGATGTAGCATTGATACAAAGTTGTGTGTTAAGTTTGCATTTGTAGGTTGGAATTTGTATGTGTTAGGGAAATACTTCATTTGTACAGAGTGTTTCTACCCCAATCTTGGCATTCCCAAAACGTGGTACGCTTTGCTTTTTCCTTCAAAAACTTTAAGCTCCACTAACATTTGCTTACTCACTTAAGCATCTCCTACTCAGTTCTTCATGGTACTTGCAGGCAATGGGAAATACACAACAAAAATATGAAAGGTTGACAGAATCATGGTATGCTTCCCCTTAATGTTTCAAAACTAAGATGTTGACAACAGGTTACCCATGGGTTTTCCTCGACCTTTGTTCATCCTGCCAGAATTCTGTAAACCTCACCCAGAACATATTTTCAGCAAATGAAGCACAGAACTTGGATGTTGCAATTGACCGAACGCTCTGCTTTGAAGTGCATGCTTACTCTATCATGCCACCTGGAAATGTCATCATCAAATGACTCAGAAACAGTAACAGTCCTGACCATCTCTGATCCCACAGCAGTTACCCAGCAATATATGTACCTTGAGATAGATTATTGGAGTGTTCTTTTGAAAGGTTCCAATGCAAAGAACATTTAAATACAGTAAGTACTGAAACATGTGGGCAGTACACTGATTACTAATGTTGATAATGAAGCAAACACCAATCCAATTTTCCAAGTCCGCATAGTGGCTCCCCACTAGAGAGCTATATGCATTCAAAGTGCCAGGTCTAGTGTGCAAAGCACTAGCAAGAAACCCTCCCACCTCATCTCCACTCATGAAGCTCAGTTCTCCTGCAGAACGAACTTGACTGACACCCGCCATTTTAGATGCCTTGCCCTAGATGTCAAAACCTTTGAATGAGATGTGCTCGCCATAAAACTCTGACCCCCAGTAACTTTGGAAAACATACCAAAAGTGCCTCCGTAAGGTGCTAAAACATGGTGCTTCCCTTGAGCCTTTAACTAATCACACTAATCCTAGGACATCTTGTTGGGTGCATTTTTTGAAATAAAGAAAGAGTATCCACTAGTGAGGATCCAACCAGTGGCTGGCCATTACTATTCTCGGTGAACTAGGCCAGCACTGCACCATTCCACTGTTAAAGGCAGACATGTGGATGAAAAACCCTGACTACAGTCAGTTGAAGTTAGTGCAAGAGCTGTAAACGTGTTGTGTATTTAGCTGTATGAAACTTGCTACAGAGCCACACAGCCCCATGCAATCTATCACCTTTAGGCCTGTGTAAAATATCTAGTGCAGAGTGACTAATATATTTTGAAAACCCTCAAAATTCACTGCTGAATATATTGGATTGCAGGAAGAGCTAGTTCAATCATAATGATGTGTTCGTAGAGGTTAGGAGAAGGATGAAATATCAAAGATATTTAGGTGACACCTAGACAGTGTCAGTTGTAAAATCTCATACTCTCAGACAGCAGCCTATGCAATAGGAGTATTCAATTTGATTCTATGATAATGAATACAGAATCGATTTGAGAATTCTAAAAGCAAGCCTGGAACAAGAGAGCAAAGGCTTTCTTGGAATACACACTAAGGCACAAGTGGAGCCTTGTCCACAATAACCTGAAACGACTCCGTCAAACCGTTACTTAAGTAAAACCTAATTACTGGTAAATCATCTAGAGGGTAACCACCCCAGAGAGAGTTTATGTGTAAAGACGTTTTGACTATATGTGACATTCTGGGGTTGAAGAAAGGCCCATGGAAGAAGATACAAAGCAACTTTGCAAAATGTAGCCGAAAAATATAAATGTTGATAGAAAGAAAAGAGATTCAGAGGCTGAAATGGGTCTTGATAATACATGGTACCCTAATATTCCTAAATGATAAACCAGGCTAAGAAACCATTTAGGTTTGAAGTGGAAGGCACTTCATGCATCACAGCACCTCATAAACTTTGCAGTCATTCTAAAACCAGTTCTCCTGAAGATTGGGGTGTGAATGCACTCCATATATTTCTAGCATTATGTGGATGCATCTAAGATCTGTTTTAGAAACAAACAGGGCATGCAAATGAGTGACTGATTTTAGATGAGTGTAATGGATATTGTTATTTTCTACAGAATAGTAAATATACAACTGCTAAAAAAAGATCACCCTCTCACAAACACTGATTTATACAGAAGAGCTGTGTTTAGGACAACACAAAGTATTATTAAAACTGGATTTTTTGATTATTTAGTCACATATAAGCACAGTGAGCCTAATTTACCAAAGATTTTGCACTGCGCAAAGTGACTTTGTGGCAAAAGACTGCACATTAGACAGCGCAAAAAGTCTGAATGAAATTCGCAAAATCCACTTTGCACTGTCAGAAACACTATGGCGGCAAGACTCATTACCCTGACCATTGGAGAATAACCGAACATCGCTGAAGGATAACAAATTGGGTTATGGCAATTAACTTTTGGGAACTTAAACATGACAATGTGGATATTAAATGGTTTCTGCTGGAAATGGTGTTGGTGGACTTAAGAAGGAGCTCAATGAAACATAAACTGAGTCAAAGAGAACAATATTGGATTCATACCTTTAGAACTCCTCTGGAGGGGTTGAATGATCATTTGGAATGGCGATCTTTAATGTAGTGTGGGTAACACTTACTTCAATTGATCACCAGGATAATCAAGCCCTCAAATTCTTTTAAGTGTAATTCCACGTAGGTTTGCACGTTTATGTATTATATCAATCCACACTATGTGTGAATCGTGGGCCACCATTATACAGCCGCTAAGAACTTTGCATAATCGGTCTAGTTGCTTTGCTGATTATCCCTCATCTGACACGGCACGTATTTTGATGTTGACTATTAGGAATGAGTATAAGAGCAGAAGTGACTAGTGTGAGACTTGTTGAATCGAGTTTAATGATAACAGCCGGTAAGTGAGGTCTAAGGTTGGATGGTACAAGCAGATTCCTGATTTTAATCCCTATAACTATAGGAGATTTTTAATAGTCATGTATTTCATTTTATTATAGATGACAGCATTGGATTTTTCAAATCACAATTTGAGATTCATGCAATTGAGAAATGTACGCCATTCCTAATCAACATGACAGCATTTGCTTACCGTTGGTTCTTAAAAGAGCACATGAAGGTAAAACAATCCATATATAACAGATGATTCATAAGCATACACTTGACTTTATCTTAATAGCTTTCTGCAACTAAAACTATGTATTTTTTGTTGATGTTGCAGTGAATCAATGAAGTGACATTGGGATGACGATATATGCATATCATCCCTCCGATGTTTAAAAAGGTCATTAATATGTAATAATTGAATTAATCCTGTAAACAGCACTTCTGTTCTATTAACTAGTAAATGATTTAAGTGGCTTTTTTTGTTTTGGCCAATGGTTAATTCCAGCAGTCCACAGCCATTGTAGGGAGCCTATTCCAGCCCATACAATCACAGTGTTGCATGTATTACAATGTGTTTGCCCTGAGGAGGAGGAGGAGGCTGGCAAAAGAATTCCAAACAGCTAATCGTTTAAACTAGTATACATTGATTGATGAAATTGCATCTAGTTACAATACAATGATGATAACATTGAGTGTACTTTGTTAGTCGTCAGTGTCTTTTTCAATAACATGGTATGTATATATGTCCTTTTTTGTATACTAGTTGGAAATATTAAAAGCACTTTTCTAGCGTCGATGCAATTTATACATTGGCACTGTTGATGGCACTTTGGCACTGTTGAAGGCGCTACCATGTAGCACTTTTTGTACTGTTAAATGCACTTAATTATTGCCAGCCTTTGAAGGTGTATTGCATGAATGCATTGAATATCTGTAAAGCATTGTTCTACATGGAGCCTATGATATGATATGATAAGTCAATTATAACGTGCCTGTACACAAGTGTTTCTAGGCGCGACAAGACAAGGAAGGGTAGATAGAGGGAGGAAAAAACAAACAATCTTACTAGGCCTTCGATCATTCAGATCATGCAAGTGCGAGGGGGAGGCAAAAAGAGAGGTGCCAGGGGACGGGGGGGGAGAGTGCAGTGGCAAAAGCACAGTAAATGCTGCCAAAGTGGTGGTTCAAGTAAGTGCAGGGAGGCCAGGGACTGTAGGGTTGCAGACACAGTCCTTAAGTGGGTGGGAGGCCCGGAGGCAGTGCAAGGGGCTACTGGTCATGCAGGAGCCTGGTGCCCATGAGGTTCAGTGGGTGGCCAGGTAACCAGTTAGCAGAGCTGACAGGAGCATCAGCAGGGGAGAGAGAGAGAGAAATCCGAAGCAAAAAGGAAGGTCTTGAGATGCTTCCGGAACCTTAGGTGGTCCTGCTCAGGTTTGAGAGAGGCAGGAGGCTGTTCCAGAGGAAGGCCACAGCTGAGGACAGAGGTCTACCCCGCAATCTCTGCCTGGAGAAGCATCTGACCCTCAGAGAGCTGGAGGTAGAGGAGAGGAGGACTCGAGAAGGAAGATGCTTAGGATGAGAAAGTTGGATGCAGTGTGTGCCCTGATCCCAAAACACCTTGTGGACGATGCAGATGGTCTTGAACTTGATCATTGCAGCCACCGGGAGCCAATGGAGAGATTTTCAAGGCTGGAGACA
This sequence comes from Ambystoma mexicanum, assembly GCF_040938575.1. Taxonomy (NCBI): domain Eukaryota; kingdom Metazoa; phylum Chordata; class Amphibia; order Caudata; family Ambystomatidae; genus Ambystoma; species Ambystoma mexicanum. The sequence continues at coordinate 786,613,132 of NC_090937.1, read as the reverse complement.
TACAATCTGGATTAGTTGCAAAGGGCAAAGGGTAGAGGCGGTGAGATTTAGAAAGAGGCTGTTGCAGTAGTCCAGCCTAGAGAGAACCAGAGCTCTGGAGACAGTGAGCTGCTGGGGGAAATTGAGAAAAGGAAGCATACCTGTGAGGAGGTGCAGCTGGTAGTGTGAGTTCTTAGAGATGTCAAAGATGTGAGGAGAGAAGGAGAAGGTGAAGTCAAAGATGACATCAAGGTTCTTTGCCTCACAGGAAGGAACAGGTAGAGGGCCCGGGGTGGGCGGCCAGAGTAAAAGAGGGAACGTGGGAGCAGGGGTCCCACTCAGAAGGATCTCAGTCTTACTGGCACTAAGGCGGAGATCGTTGGAGGCACACCATTCCTGAATCGTGGATAGACAGTCAAGTATGAGCGGGAGAGCAGAAGAGGCTGAGATGAGCCTGAAGGAGAGCTGAGTGTCATCTGGATAACACTGAAAGTTGGAACCAAAGGTAGAAATGAGGTGGGCCAGAGGTGCCAAGTAATGGTTGAAGATCCAGGGTGAGAGGTTAGAACCCTAGGTAACACCACATGTAGTGAGGGAGGTGGTAGAGAGAAAGGACCCACGTTGGACCTGGGAGGGTCGATCGGAGAGCATGAAGGTCAACCAGGCTAGGCCCTGACCCGTGATGCCCAGGTTGTCACAGAGCTGATTGATCAGGATGGAGTGGTTGACCTTATCGAAAGCAGAGGATAGATCAAGGAGAATGAGGACAGACGGAAGGTTGGAGACGATATTAGAGAGCAAGTCTTCACGGGTGTTCAGGAGAACAGTTTCTGTGCTTCTGGCTGCTCTAAATCCAGACTGGTGGTCATGGAGACAACCAACAGATTCAGTACGGAGAGAAAGCTGGGAGATGGCCAGTTTTTCCAGGAGTCCGCCCAGGAAAGGAGTGATAGAGATGAATCCGAGTGATTTGCCCGCGGCTGAAAGAACCGCAGGCAAATCGTTCGCATGAGAAAGGTGCGAACTACCAAAAGTTTTCACCTTTCTCATGCGAACACACATACAATCTCACACCGCCTCACAACACACCCACAACACACCCATAACACACCCTCAGCACACTGGGTACCTGCAGCGCCAGTTCCCTTTCACTTCTGTGATCAGGAACCAGGATTGCAGGGTTCTTTTCTTTTCTTTTCTTTTCTTTTTTTTTCTAACGGAAGGCTGTGCGGGTGTCCCCCACATCCCCCGCTCACTATACCATAAAGTATAGTGAGCAGCACGATGCGGGGGACACCCTCCCAGCCCCATTTTTTTTTTTATTTTTTATTTTTGTAAACGGAAAGTTGTGGGGTGTCCCCTGCAACCCCCGCTCACTATACCATGAAGTATATTGAGCGGGGCGATGCGGGGGACACCCACGCAGCCCTCATTTTTTTTTCAATGCTACCACCAAAGGTTCAAACTTTTGGTGTTCGAACCTTTGGTGGTAGCATTTTTTTTACTTTTGGTCACTGCGACAATTTCTTTTAGGTAATTTCGACCTAAACTGAGAGAGATCGGGCAGTAGTTTGCGGGAGAGGAAGGATCCACAGAGGACTTCTTGAAGATGGGGTGTACAAGGGAGTGTTTTAGGGGTCAAGGGAAGGTTCCAGTGGCAAAACAGTGATTGCAGGAATCGGTCAAGGCTGAAGCAATGGTATGGATGTGGTCCTTAATGGTTCTGGAGGAGCAAGGGAGCACCTGCTTTGATGAGACATACATAGAGCGGTCTTGTCTATAAACATTGTCGGAAGTGAACACAGGAAAGAGGAGAAAGGAGGAGGAGAGATGGCCTGAGATGGGCCAGGAGTGGTAGAGGGAGAGTAAGAGGAGAGAGTCGACAGGATGCCCTGAGCTTTATGGGTGAAGTGCAAAGCCAGTGCTGTGCAAAGGGCCTAGGAGGAAACAGGAGTGGTGGAGACTGCTGCAGGATTGGCCAGCTCCTTGTAGATTTTGAAAAGTGTGGCAGAGTTGTTAGAGGCTGCAGAGATGTAGGCCTGGATCTAAGCTCTCTTCTTGGACAGGACAAAGAGTCTATATTGCCTTTGGAGCAGGCAGCAGGCCAGTTTGTCAGAAGATGAGGCTGATGCCCTTCACTTCCTATAAGCCACCCTATGCTTGTGTTTAAGGGTGATGAGGTCGGAATCATATCAAAGAGTTGCACTTGTATGTGGGCTTCAGACGGATCCTCATGACAGGGGCAAGGACATCAAGAGTGCTAGAGATTGAGAGATGCATGTTGGAGAGGGCTGTGTCACAGTGTGAGTCAGCCGGAGGTGTAGGAGGAGGAGAGAAAGTAGCGGCAAAAGCATCCACTGACACACGCTTCATGGGCCGGATGACTGAGAAGGTGGGTGGCAGTGCTTGGGTCAACTTTGTTTGGGGGACAGAGAGCGACAGGTGAGAGGAGAGAAGAAAGTGGTCAGTACAAGATAGAGGAATGGTGAGAGGATTGGAGAAGGGGAGGTCTGATGAGATAAGAACTTCCAGGATGTGTCTGGCAGGGTGTGTCAGGCTGGGTGTGTCAACCCAAAGGGAAGAATAGAGAGAGAAAGAGAGTCACAGATATTTCTAAAGCACCCATAGGAGGGGCTAAAAGCTTCCAAGTGGATGTTGAGGTCTCCAAGGAGGAGAAGTTGAGAGGTAGAGGAAAGGAGGGAGGAAAGAGAGGTCGGCCGACTCGGAGAGGAAGATGGCAATCTGTCCAGATGGCCTGTAGATGGTGGCCACAGTAAGAGAGAGCCCAGGAGACATAGAGAGCCTGCAGACCAGGCATTCAGAGGAGGAGTAGACCTGCATAGGAATGACAGAAGCAGGGATCCACTCCGGGTAGACCGGGGCTACTCCACCTCCTGGATTGTTGGTTCTGGGTTTGGCAAGGATCTTGTAGCCATCAGCGAGGAGAGTGTCAACACTTGTGACAGAGCTGGCCATGAACCATGTATCAGTGAGACCGAGGACATCCAGATCAAGTTCTTTGAGGAGTTGGCAGATGTTAGAGCAGTGCTTGACAGAAGAGTTGTTAAAGTATATTTCACATAATACCGCCTCATAACGAACATTGGCCTAAGCGCATTAGCATCGCACTGAAAATTGCATTTGAATGAACCTGAATAAGGCTGACTACGCCACCATTTTAGAATCATCTGCCATTTTGTTTAACTCCAGTTTCTGTCTCATGTTAAACTTTGTGTTTTCGGCTCCAGCAGGGAAAAATTTACTTTGCACTGTGTCAACACACATAAGCATGTTATGGCTGCTGAGAGTGGATTGTTTGTCCTGAACTTTGAAACCTTGGAGCTAAACTAGAGTTGAACTGAACAGTCATTTAGATGGTGTCTGTACCAATAGCGCCATCCTCGTTCGAACAGTGGAACAAAATAGTGAATAGCTAAAACCGTGTGCATTTGCAGAAATATGTGTGTACGTTCCTTGGAACTGGATTAACTTTAAGCTTGGAAACAAATGGTACCATTGTGTCATAGGTACAGAAAACCATGTCTAGTGTTTGAGGAAAACATTGAACAATGTATACTTGTTTAGATCTGCATTAGTTATGTGAACTGACTACCACTGCTTAATTAATATGTAACTTGAAGAGGGGCAGGACGATGTAACTGGGACTGTGGAAACTGTATATAAACCGGTGTCTTTGTAATGTCCAGCACTCCCTCTTCCCTCACGGTGTCAACTGGTACACACTGCGAGGCGTTGAGAGCCAGATAGTTATCTAACCAATAAACTGTACATGTACTTTTGAACTCGTGACTGATGTATTTCATTTTTGGTGGTATTCAGCCTCATTATTTCTTTTGATCTTTCAGAGTGAGAGTTAAGAGTAGTGACGTGTAAGAGATTGACACATTTGAAAGACTTCTGTGGAGGGGTACAGGCATGAGGTGCGCCCTGTGGAGGTGTTAGAGCTGCTCGAGAGTGGGCAGAGGAGGAAGAAGGTACTGGCAGAGTGGGCAGAGAGGAAGAAGAGGGTGCCAGAGAGGTGGCAGAGGATGGAGAAGGAAGATCAGCCGTAGAAGCTGAGAAGGGTGCCAGAGAGGGGTCAGAAGAGGAAGGTGTTGGAGGAGCCAGAGAGGCATAGGTAGGAGTAGCAGTAGAAGGGCGGAAGTTGATAAGATGCAGAAAGTGTCAATCAAAAAGGAGGATATTGGGCCAAGGACCCTGGACCAAGACGGTGCCATTCAGATAGACATTAATGATGGACTTGTAGGAGTGGAAAGGGGCCAGGAGGACCTCCCACTGAGTGCCACCATTAATGGGAGAGCAGGAAAAAGGAGGGAGAACAGAGACCATATGAGGGGTCCATAGGCCTGGAGAGGGAACGACAAAGAGGATGTCGGTGAAGGTCTGTCTGGAGGAAGCACTGGTGTAAGTATCAGCGTTTGGGATAAGGATGTCCCCTTTGAGCTTCTTCTTATCAGACTTAGTGAGACGAATAGGATAGGAGATAGAATAGCAGTTAGAGAAGATAGGGGAGAGTAAGAGCACCATGAAGGGGTGTGAGGTGGAGACCAAAAGAGGAGGCAGCCCAAGCAGGAGGGGGTGCAGGTGGTTACACACTAGGGGCACACAAAGGGGGAAGGCACAAAAGGAGGACGGGTAGAGTGAGCACAGAGTACCTTAACAACAATAATCGCATTGGAGGAGAGTACCTAAATAGAAGTAGACAGCGCAAGAATGTGCGATAATACAATAGAGACCACTGGGGGGAACATGAGAGTAAGAGGGGAAATGCAAATATTGTATAAGTACACAGAACACTAGTAACTCTGGGGGACCTAGAGGAGTAAGAAGAGAAATGCAAACAATGCAACAGTAATACAATAAATAGTCACAGCTAGTGAGAGAACAGGAGAGGTAAGGAAGAGAAGTGATAAAGGACCTGAGAAGCATGGGGAAAGTGCACGAGGAGATGAACAGAAAGGGGAAGGATGCGTAAGGCCAGGGCAAATGGAGCCCAAGTTGCGGGAGGGAAGCCTGCGCAATTGTCATAAGCTCTTCCATTTATTATGGATATATGTTCAACTGCCTGTTGAGGCACTGAATGATGTTCTGCTTGGGTACTAGGTTTTATGAAGGTTATATGTGTTTATATATGGGTTCTGAATATATGTTTTTGATCTAGGCATGCTATTTATTTATTCTTGAAATTGCCTTCATGAAAGAAATTGTATTATTTGTTAATACATTTTTGTACACGAAAAGGCATCTGTTGCTATGACTGCACTGATACAGCACCTTTGGACAAGCACATTGTGCCGCACAGCATAAGTGCCAAATTAACGCAAAGTAAGGGCCAACGCAAGTGTGCAGGAGGGGGCAGAATATTCATCAAGACTCATTACATTGCATAAAAGGGGAGTGAAATGAGATTGAGGAGAGGCAACAGGTAGACTCCCAAACCCTAATTCACAAAAAATACAGCTCTATTCAACGTCAGCATTACCACTTTAGGAAAGCCAGGTGAGGAGGTCTGTGGAACAAACAGATTTCCTGCACATATCATCCTGGATATGGTGAGGGAGTGAGAGACTGACCTTCCATCACACACCATATGCTCACCTGCAGTACATCGACACGTGAAAGTGTTATTTGCCCTTCGTTTTTTGGCTAATGGTTCATTCCAGCAGACCAAAGCCATTGTAGGGGGCCGATACCAGTACATATAATCACAGTGTTGAATCAGGACTTGTAGTGCATTATTGGAGGGCTACATAGCCATATAGACATGCCCCACACTCAGCAGGCAATGAAAAGAGAGTGCCAAGAGTTCTATGCCATGGCACAGTATTCTCGGTCATCAGGGCTATTGAGTGCATGCAAGGAGCAATGCAATCTCCTAGTGAAATGGAGCACATATACCGGACAAGATAACATGGTATTCCACCAATGTGCAGGTCGTCTGCGATGCAAATGGACACATTATTCATGTGAATTCCAATTTTCCAGGATGCACACATGACAGTTACGTCCTACACCATTCCCGTATCTGTTAGGCTGTGGCATCTGGAACCTTTGGCAACTTGTAGCTTCTTGGTGAGTATGACCCATCACGCACATCTAACTATGCACACATACAACCACATGCAAAACATTAATCTACCACAGGACCCAAGCTAAGTGTTAGGGAGAATTCTCAGAAATGTGCCAATTCCCTCTACCTTATATACCCCCAACAACTTTGCTTGATTTTGAGGACTTGATTATTTTTTTTTACCTGGAGAGAGTAAGACCCTTTTTTGCACTCTCTCATGTATTTTAATGTGATTTTTGTACTCTGTGTTTCTTTTGGTTGTGGAATCTGACCAACTCCATAGGCATCTTACACATCACACAGCAGCTTTAGTGCAGTGACACAGGGACGTCTCTTAGATTTCCCAAGGTGTAACTACCTTCTCTGGGATGAACTACTGTTTCCCAGAGCAGTAAAGTGGCATTGACCTTACTTATATTTTTAATTTATTTTCTAGACCCAGCACACACTATCTTACAATAGGGTGTTGGAGGGGTTACCTATTATCCCCTTTGTCTAGCTTTTCAGGTAACATTTTTATATTACCCTTTCCTCACTGAATGGCTGGTGGCTTTGGTTTCCTTTTTACTACCGTGATTTGCATTTACTGCAGGATGCGTTCGCAGCTGCAGTAAAGCACTGAAGGGTGCCATTTTTGTCAAAGTGGCCCCAGTTCTCTTTTTTTGGCATTTCTTTGTGGAAAGGTCCTTCTTGAGATTTACTCTGCGTGCCAAACCAGGTTTGGTCCCTTTGTTCATTTTGCCTTTGGCAGGATTTATGAGTGAAGCCCGCCTCTGGCTCCAAGGTGTCTGGGTTAGGCAGGAAGAGAGAGAGGTGCCTGGAACTCCCTGTGCTTAGTCTCCTAGTAGACCCAAATGCATTTGAAGAGCCGAAACACTGAACAGCTACTGTAAGTGAAGTTTGGCAGTTGCAAGTTTTCACCGTCCCAGTGCAGTGCAGGAGTCCCCTGAAGTCCTCCCTCTTGTCCCCACGACTGAGGCCCAGGAAGAGCAAGATCTGCAGAGCTGCACAGGAACAGGAGTCATCTGCTGCATCTTTTCTTTATTTTAAAGGTACTGGGCAAAGTCTAGGAGAACTTACCTCTTGCTGTAGAGTTGCTTACATCTTCTACTACTCATAAATCCAACAGCTTGGTGCCCTACATTGATTCATTTTTGTCTTCAAAGACTTCTGAAACATTGTGCAAATACTTTTCTACCCACCTTCAAAGAAGTGCTTCAGCCCATGTAGACTCTTGCCTATTGACTTTGGCTAAGCCTATTTTAACTGAATGACTCTTATTGGGGAATCTGAAAGTATTTGCTTGCTTAAGAAATATTTGTGGTATCATGTTTGCTCTAATAATCTTTTCCCTTTTTGCTTACTCTTAACTAAATCTAAATGCTAACAGTAATACAGTAATGTCAACTGCACCCTAGCAATTGAAGTCACCTGTGGGTGTAGGTCTCTGTTGTATGCCAACCCAAATGGGTATTTACTGATTCTGACTTAAGAGAGTGTATCATTTTGAAGTATATTTGTGTGGTGTTTTACAGTGCTCCCTTCTGAAGAAGGCTTATATTAACTGACGAGTAAATAAATTAATAATTGTTTAATCAAGAAACCATGTGTGTAAGTGTCTGCTTGAATACTTGTCACTGTGAACCCCTGTGTAACCCACCTACAGCTCACATTGACCCCTCTTGAGATAAGCCTGTCTACTCGTTCACACTACCAACCTGTGTAGAACAGACTTATAACAGAGGTTGGGTTACTACTGCCAGGAGGTCAGGGTTGTTGTAGTGCACCCTAAGGGTACTGCATACAATCTTGCCTAACACTAACCAATATGTACCATTTACTAATTTGCTGGGCACAGTACCTACCGGCTGTCTCCATTCTACCTGACACCCATCGGAAATTCTGCAAACCTGGATGAGCTCCATTAAAATGCAGTGCACATTGCTAATAAGGGCATAGTGGAGCATACATGTGGCATACTCAAGTTACGGTTATGACCCTTGACCACTTGGTTGGTCTATTGCTATACACACCACCTGTGGTATGTCAAATCATACAGGCATGTTGTGTCTTGCACAACATTGCAACATGCTGTGGCATACCTGTGGAGGTGCTGGAGGGTTTGTGCCCCAAACCACAGCACCGCCAATACCCTAATTAGGGTAAATGATGCAGGGAAAGGCCACCCACAATCATGTGGTGCAAACATTATTTGCATAATCCACACTCTGCTGTGGACACATTGCAATCCCCCATCCCCATGGGCGTAATTATAGGGGGGGACAGAGGTTTTTGTCCCCCCCAACTTCTGTGGCATGCCTTTTTGTCCCCCCCCAACTTTTGGAGGGAGGGCAGAGGGGCCACAATCATCAATTATGTAATTGGGGTGCCCAGCAAGGCTTGCGCTGTCTCATTACATAATGCTGAGATGCCTGGCTGCCGCGCTGCAACACATTTGGGGCTGGGATGCCCTGCATGGCTCAGTCCCTCACCCTGGCTGGCCTGACTCAAAGTCAGCAGCCAGGGTGCAGAACTGGGTGTTACAGGGCCTGGCACCTGTGCGTCCACGCTAGCAGCAGGACTTCCAGGGGCTGCGGTGCAGAGAATCGCTTTCCAGCTTTGTGTACATGCGACACACAGACAGGAACCAGGAAGCTCATTCAGCTTGCTGGTTTCTGTCTGGAGGTGCGTGAGTGCAAAGAGGTTAGGTTGGTGTAACATGAGACCGGCATTTGAAAGCAGAGCAGAGGTACTTTTAAAATAAATATAATTTTAAATTGTGTTTGTGTATGTTTGTTGGGGGGCTGGGATGTGGGCTGACCCTAGTGAGGACGTGTGTCACATTTGGAGAATGTGAACAGAGCTCACAGTACACATTTAGGCCCAAGGTATGAAGACACACTAACAATAACCAATGATGCATTCTCTGTAGCAAGCCACAGCTCTGCCACGTCTCTAAAATTGGTCTTGCCACTTTTCAGATGCTACTAAAGCACCACCATCCTAATTTCAAAATGAAGTTGGCGGAAGGTGCGCCCTGCCCAAGTAGAGTGGAAAGTGTCAAGCTGAGAAAATTTGTGACCCAAAACTGTTGTACTCTGCAAATTTTGTGAAATGAATTGGAGTGCTATATGCCTGCCAAACATGGTGAACGTTCGTTAAGCAGTTTTTGCTATAGGTGCGCAGAAGGAACCGTATGGGATTTTGTGTTAAAAGTACACTTTTAGGAGCCCTGTTTAACTTTTCCCCCTGCCTTCTAAATAATCTTAAGCAAACTGGCAAAAAGTATTTCGAGTATTGCAGACACTTTTTCAGGACGGTTTGATGCAAATTAGTAAATGGGTTTCATGGTTCAGGTTACATGCCACCAAAAACTGCTTCACTTACCAAACTAAGTAGGGGAGTATCCAGCATTGTAACAGTTTGGGGGAGGGGGCGTTAGCAACGAAATGCAGTGTGTGGAATTCCACATGGTCTCATTGGTGCCCCCAAACCGCCCTCCCCTGCCCCAATCTACTTTTTTTGGTAACATTAGTGGAAGATGACATTTTAACACACAGCAACAAAAATAAAACTGCAGGATCATTCCAGATGCAGGAAATTCATCTATTAGAGCTCTCTCCAAGCCCTCTGAGGCAAAATACATGCAAACTCCCTAATTATTTTATGGATTGCACCATCAGACGTGGCTTCACAGAAAAGGACATTGCAGGGCGCATCATCAGTCCTTGATACTTGGAGGCACCATGGAAGTGACTTTAGAATAAATTGCCATATATTAGCCAAGTGACAAATAACTTTGTGGTGCAAAATGCCTAAATTGCACTTGTGTTATATATGGAGCAAGTCTATAGTCATTAGGCTTTTCCATTATAATACCATGATACATTAACATAAGCTTTGAAGTGAATCAGAGTCACTTGCAGAGCTGCAGATAAGGCGCAATGTGATTAAATAATTTGCTCAGGATCACACACTTGGTTAAATGGAGAAACTGGGATGTGGACAATTTAAGTGACCGCTTGAAATAGATATTTATTAAGGTGTTGCTTTACATTCCATGTGCTTAAATAATTATTTATAGCAATGCCTTGGAAGCAAACCACATTACATAATAAACTAGTCTTTCATAGTAAACTAACCATACACTATATACATCGTCATAGAAATATGTTGAGCAATGGGGGTATGGCTTTAGTTTTATTCTCCCCATTCTGCCTGCAAAGTCACAATAGCATCATGTAGATTAATGTGAGCCTAACAAATCCCCCTTGTGTTTTAAAGCCAGTAATTATTTCATAAAGCATGCAACATTATGCACCCTTCTCACTTCTGCTCACTCCCTCCCATTCCCATTTCTAATGGGGCAAAGGTTCCTGCTAATACTACCCCCCTCCCTCCCATCAGTGCCCAATCATTCACATTGTAATGCTCTGTCAATACAGAGCAACGTGAGGACCCTCTGCTGCCCGGAGCTCCATGTGACATTGTCCTGGCAGCAGGACACCTCTAGCATTTGGAACGGGTAAGGTGTCCTGCTGCCAGGACAATGAGCATGCTGAGCAGGAATTGCTCAGCACACATTGTCCTGCCAGCGAAACACCTTTGCCGCTGGAAGCCCTCTTTGATGTGCCGAACGGGAGAGGTGTCCAAATGACATGTAAACATATAAGGTGCTGTGCACAACCCAGGTTTGGAGATATATGGCATTTAAAAATTGATACCAAGTATACTTGGTCACCCACTGCACTGCATTAACCGACGGCTTTTGCCTTTCAATGAAAGGAAAAATCAAGGGAATTGCTGACATTCCAGTGAATCTGTTCCTTTGGGCCACGGCTTTATAGTTCAGCTAGGTCAAGTCAATTTAGCCCAAAATTTCAGGAATCAGGGGGCGATGAAGTCTGGTCTGCTCAATGGACGTTGCGCCACTGTTTCCATTTGTTATTGTATATGTACATATAAATGTTGTGTGCACACAGTGTATGTCAATGGAGGTGCTGGGTGCATTTGTGTGTGAGTGAGAGTGTATGCATGCATATGTGTGTTGACATTTGTGTCTGAATGAATGATAAATAATGCATTGTTTGTATGTTCTATTGGAATTAAGCTTGTGAATGTTATGTTGTGTCACTGGGTGCATGGCAGGCCGGCTAGAGATGTGTGGGGGCCCAATTGAATTTTAAAGATCGGCCACCAGTCTTATGAGAGTTATAACAGAGCGTCAGCAATGGACTCTTGTGGTGTAGTAGTCTAGTGTTATCCCTCAGGGATTTAGGTTGTTTGACCGTGGTACAAAATCACGGCGAAATTGACCGTAGTCATTTTCCCTGCAAATACGTTTTTACCTTGATACAAAAAACCAAACCCATGTCCGTCCAAACCACGAGTACACCCATAAACCCCCCCTGCTTACCCTTTCTCCATCCACCGCCTCTCCTGTACCTTGCAGCGTCAGATCCATCTATCTAACGCGGGTCGGATATGACGCTGCAGGGTCCCTTTTTCTTCTTTTTTTGTGTTGGGTCCCGTGCCACCAATGCTGAGGAAGCAGGGGACACTCCTGCAACCGCCAAAGTCAAAAATACCCAACATGGGGAGTGGGGGACACCCCCGCACCTCCAACTCTTCATGTTCGGTATCTTCGGCTTCAAATTAATGGTGGTGACCAAATTCAATCAAATCTACCATTCCACCAAATGTTATCAAACAATTTGGCTGAAACGATCCCTAAGAGCCACCACCTGTCCTTCCTCCACCCACCCCAGTCCCCCCCAACATTTTCAGCAAGGTTACTCCACTGCCCATCCCTGAAGGTTTTCAGTGATGAAACAGGGTAAGTCCTCTCTGCCCAACATAACCCCCTGAGAATGCATGTCTGGGACCATTCAGAAAACTCAGACACCCACCTACATCAGGAGATGACACACTGCAATTGACATATGAAGGACTCACTAGAAAAAAAACAGGAAATATGTGAACATGGAAACGAATAAAAATAACCTCAAAACACATTGGCAGAGCACTTTATTTATAATTGTGAGGGACCATAACTCACACAGATGTAGCAAAAAGACAACATTTAAACCCCTATGAGTGGCATATCAGGGCACTCTCTGTGACAGGATGTCAACACCTATGCCTGGAGGTGACAGGTCACATTCAAGCCTGTGCCACGGAACATAACTTTTATTATGAGGGACAGGAAAGCTTTGCCAAATATTTTGGCTGTAACGAAAGCAAACCACATCACAAATGCAACTCGTAAAGGAGATACACTCCCAACAAAACAACACACTCTCTACAAAACACATCACACCAGTTGATACCTCCAAAACCACCATCAATGTCAACACAGCAACAGGGCAGGGCCAAACAAATAACATGCATAACACATGTAAACCAATCCAGCAGAGGCAACATGTACACAGTCACTGGGACTGTTCATCAAGTGGTGCATGTACAACTAGGAGACCATTCAAACTATGCAGTGCCAATGTGTGACAGAGAGGCATGCAACAACCCGCCAATGGCAGCCATGTCCAGATGCATGATTTCCCTCAATGCAACCATGTCCTTAGGCATGGCCTCCCTCAATGCATGTGTCTCCTGGAAAAGATCCCTAATGCCTGCTACCACTGCATTGCCCATCTGGGTCCTATTCTGAGACAATTCCTGCAGGACGCGTCCCTCTCTGCTGCTCACATGCAGCAGCTCTTCTCAAACAGGTTGCCTGGCCTCCAAGCAGCCCCTACATGTGTGCGGCCTAGCCAGCCATGATGAAAATGGTCTGCACTGTCTTAACGACCCAACAGTGTGTGGATGACCTCCTGTACCAGATATATTGACCCCACCCAACACTGCAGACTACACTAATGTTTTTGGTAATGGTGAATACCCAGTTGCAGGCTCTGCACATGTGGACACACCAAAGCAAGCCACATATGAATCTTGCGCCACATGGCCACAGTGTTCCTGGCACCACTAGCAGATGTTGACTGTTATGCCATGGTAAGTGCAGCTGAGGGCAAGGTAGCCTGTGTGTGTTCCTCCTTATCTTGGCTTGTGAGCTTGGGACCATGATTGAGTTCATCAAATATGTCAACCACATCTGTAGCCATAGTTTCTGAGGAAGAAAAGTCACCAGGCCTGCACACTATTGCCTGCAAGCACTGGGAGATTTCACCAAACACTTCTAGTTGGCCTGTGCTGGTGAATGGTCCAGTCTGATCTTCCTATGGGGAGTCCTATCTTGCAAAAGAAGAGACCACAACTATCAAAAACTACTTTATGTACATAGATAGAGTTCAATGTTCACACAATGTTTCACAATAGCCCAGCACCACATGAATTCTAACAGGCTACTGGCCCACTGCACCATTCCCATATGACATCCACACAGAGCACATTGCATGCTGGAAAAGCAAACAAACATGCTACATGCAATGTTCCTTGAATGCCAATGTCATGCACAACATGGCTTCTGTGTTTTTCCCTTGGAAATTCATGAAATGCACATTGCACTTTCATCGCACCAAATACAAGTAATGAATTTGCACATTCAAAACCTCCTCTCAATTTGTACACCATGCAGGGTCCATGTCATGGAGCATTCAGTGAACATGTTGTTTGTGCAGCAATGTACTGCCATGACACATCTACAGAACACATGCCAACGGCACGAGACACAATACAACTGACTTACCATGATCCCTCATTCCCACCTTACCACTCCACGTACTCCAGTTTGACTCCCTATACCTGGCTAAGCCTCAGTAGAAACCCAGCTCCCTTTTACACAGCCCAATACATTTTTTCCCTTACAAATGCCACACTATGCCAATCACACACAAGCAGGAATTAGAAGAGTCAATGTGAATGTCAGCTGTAACAATCGAATGTGGCCAAACAACAGTTCAATATTGTGCCATTTGTGCATAACAACATACTACTCTTAAGGGTCATCTCTCACGCCTTACCAACCCATACATGCTGGGACATCTGGGACCTACATCCTGATCACCCCCTTCTCCTTCACACATTACAGAAGTATCAACAGAGGTTGTGGGGTCTAAACCTGGTACGTAGGCGCACTTTGGTTGCTGATCAAAATGTTACTACAAAAATAGATGGGAACAGCTGTAGATCCTGGCACTAATTTGGCTGACACAGAGAAAAGAGGATCCAAAACGGAACCCTCCCGTCCCCTGCACACCTTTTAAATCCCGTCACTAGACGGTTAAATAATGATTCAATATAATTATAATCAAACTGTTTAACAATCAGAGAATGAAAGAAAAAACGAGATATTCACAGTTCCATAAAAATGAATCAAACTTTTAATTAAAAAACGTATTCATCAGAGAAAGTTCTGTTCAGTGTGGGTGGGTGGCTGAAGCGTTTCGAGATAAGGCCTCTGTACTGTAGACAGGTAGTAGAGGAGAAAAAGGGGCTATTTCAGTCTCATGTGTCTGTAGCAAAAATATAACACCCAATCATGGTCAAACAGTTACAAAAAAAATCACTAAGAAAATAGTTGTATGTATAGACCTATTCTAAGTCATTCGAATTATTATACTGAATCATCTCATTAACTGGTCATGCGGACATCGGAACACAACGATGTCTGGCTCACACACAGTGAGACTTGCGACAGAATATAACAACTGAGTAAACTACAATCCTGAAAAAACCTTGAGATTATGATGTGAAAACCATGCAGGTCACTGTAGTGAAGAGTGGAAAACTCACCCTAATCTTTCGAAGGTGCAGGTGTTTACGAAGTGAAGATCTGCCAACTAAAAGGTGAGGAGAGTGAATGCATTCACGCAGAGTGCAATCACTAATGGCGGAGCGCCGTAATTCATTGGTTCCTTATAGTTGTGTTCCTGTAATGACCCCTGCCTAAGAGTATACACATTTAAACAAAGCGTTCAAAGGTCTAATGTGCTAACTCAAAAGCATGCGGACTGTCAGGGCACAGAGTGTTAGTGTGTGTGGGTGGGTTGTGTGGGTTGAGTGTAAGGGTGGGTTCAAGGAGCAACCACAAACGCCCCAGACAAGGGAAGGCAAGAACGCAGACAAAACAAAAGCCCAGAAAAACATTCCAGCCTTATAAAAGGCTTCTTTGCCCTCATTGCAGGAGAAAGGCCCTGCGAACTACGTTTCCCAGCAGTATCGGGGCCAGGAACTATAGATTGCAAGCTACGCCAGGAGAGACACTTGCGCATGCATGCTCAAAAGCAGACGCACGAGGCTTGTGCTTGAGAACTCGACCAGAGCAGTCGCATCAGCAAGAGCTCCAGTTGAGGGGATCAACGCGAGGGGCCATGTCCCAAGGAATCTTCATTCTGGCCCCTCGCTTAAAAAAGATAAGTAGCGCTGAGGCAGAGAGGGGAAGCAGAGCACTAGGGGAGCGCGCAGGGAGCACAGCCCAAGCAGAAACTTCCCTCTGCGCTCACTAAAGCTAAGTGTGCCACGCAACTTGTTGCCTGCAGCAACACCCCTCCCAGCAAGAGGCGCGCATTGGAAATCCACTTAAACAGTCATTGAATGCCGCGAGCACCATCCTGCATGCATGAGCATTAAAGCCACGGATGGGCAACTAATTATGCCGTATTGAACGCCATGGGCGGCTAACCCTTCAAGAACCGCTTGCTTTAAAAGCATGTGAGGTTAACCCTTGATGAACCGCATGCCTATAGCAATGTGCGGCCAAGTTTAGGAACCACATACCTTTAGCCACTTGCAGCTGATCCCAATTGCTGCATGTATAAAGCCACCTGCGGCCAGAAAAGACCTGCATGTGAACAGCCACATGCTGTTAACTTTAAAAGCTTGCATGAGTGCAAATATAAGCCTCCTTATGCACGCAAAAGCCTCAGACAGCCGCATTGCATGAACAATAACCCTGGGGGGATCACCACGCATAGCTGCATGTACAGCTGCATGTATTTTGCAAGGTCTCTTTGCAGCATTTGAACTGCTCTAGTCACCAGACCAGAGAGTGAGCAGGCAGGAGGCCAGTACTCACAACCAGAGCTATGTGCTTTACTGGTTACCTTGTGTTGCATGTTGTTGAATACAGTGGGGAATATATGTATGTGGGTTCATGATTATGCTGTACAGTTGTTGACTTTATCCTATGTCCCCAGCCCATCCACTACCTCTTCCTAACACTCTTTCCGGTTACCCTCATCACCCGTACCTATCCAATCAACGCGTCCCTAATCCTCCTTCCTACTGGGGTCACAGAGGCCTGTGTAAGCCTAGTCTTGCAGGTGCCAAGACCGCATTGGGGGTGGTTGGTTTGTACCACTCCTGCGCCTGGAGGTTTGGAGCCTGACAGAAGCAGAAGCCCATGTATATCAGGTGCCTGAGTGGCAAGACCTGACCTAGTCATGGATGATTTTACTAATGTCCTACAAGACCTGCAGGCCGAGCTTGTTGCCACTAGGCAGGACTATGCTGCCTAGGCAACTCGGGAGCGCAGTTTAACTGCGCAGACTGCCGCGCTCCCTGGGAGAATGTCCTCTGCTCCCGTCCTGGTACAGGTGACACCAAAGCCCATAGACCCTTTAGCCCCACCCGAAGGATACACAGGGGATCCCCAGAAATATCAGATTTTCTTGACCCATTGTTTTCTTCGCTTCCTCACCAAGCCCGCAGCCTTTCGCTCTACCTAAGCTAGAACAGCTTTCATAATTTTATACTTGAGTGGGGATGCAGCAGCTTGACAAACCCCCTAGTGCAAAGGGATGATGGGATACTGCATGACTGGGACGAATTCCTGGGGGAGTTTGGGAAAATGTTCAATCGTAGAGCTGCTGCTATGTGCAAGGACAGGGAGCTACTAACCCTACGACAGGCTAGCAAGGAGCTCATAACGTACATCACGCAGATCAACCGTTCGGTGGCTGAGGTTGAGTGGCCCGAAAAGAAAGAATGTCCCTCTTTTACCAAGGTTTGCAGGATGAGCTAAAAGATCTTATAGCTCAAGTAGACCCACAGCCTCGTAACTGTCCTGCAGTGATCGACCTTGCATTGTATCTTGATCATTGGAAGGCAGAACGGCAGGGGGATAAAAAGCGAGGAGACTCATGTCCAATCTCCAGACTCGATCAGTCTTGGACCACACGACTAGCTGAAAGGGCATTTGGGGATGAACTTATGCAGATTGGTTCAACCCAGAACCCAATCATCAAAGAGGAAAAAGAGCAATGGTGAAAAGAAGGGCTGTGCATGTATTGCAGGACCACTGGTCACTTTGTTAAGGAGTGCCCTTCTACACCCAAAATGCAGGGAAATGCCTCGGCTTGATGGTTGTAGGGGTCATACAGTTGAGCCATGAAGTTGAATCAGCCCCAGTTATAGGTTTCGTCAATTATGCCCCACACATCACATTGTCTGGATATTTAGTTTTCTTAGGTCAAGAAGTCTGAGTTACCTTGCTCCTAGATTCTGGGGCCACAGGAAACTTCATGGACATCACATATGCTGCCAAGTTGGGAATACCCCTGTGTAAAAATAAAAAAAATCCATAGAAGCTGTGCGGGCAGCTGATGGCACCACGCTATGTTCTGGGCCCGTAACCCAGTGTACCCAGGTTTTGACTCTACATTGCCCGGAAAATCATTTCGAGGAGTAACAGTTTGACCTCATAGCAGCACCAAAGTTTGGCATTATTTTGGAGCTTCCCTGGTTTTTCAAACACGACCCTCAAGTGATCTGGTCCAAGGGCATGGTTACTTTGTCCTCATTGCACTGTTTAAAGCATTGTGTATTTACGAAACGCTCCTTGTGCAGAGGTCGTTACCCGAGCCGTCCATCATGTTGGTAGAAACACCTGAACTGGGTGATTTGCCATCTGCATACCTAGAGTTCAGGGATGTATTCAGTAAACAAGATGCAGAAACATTACCACCTCATTGGTCGTTCAATTGCCGCATTGATTTGGAGCCGAAACTAGTACTACCCTGTAGTCATTTCTATGGCCTCACAGAGGCTGAAACGGCGCACTTAAAGGAGTACATAGATACAAACTTACGTAGTGGGTTCATTAAGCATTCCAACTCTCCTGTCTTGTCGCCACTCTTCTTCATGCCTAAGAAGACCAGTTACATGAGAACTTGCATTGACTACCATGGAATCAAATGCATCATAGTAAAGAACAGGCACCCCTTGCCCTTGATCCCGGTTCTGATGGATCAGGTATGTGACACAGCTACTTACACAAAGCTAGACCTCAGGGGTGCGTACCACCTGGTACAAGTGTGTGCCAGAGATGAGTGGAAAACTGGGTTTCAAACCAAATTCGGCCTCTACGAGTACCAGGTCATGCCATTTGGCCTTTGCAATGCACCAGCTGCTTTCCAGCACTTTCTTGACGAAGTTCTCTGCGAATACCTAGACGTGTTTGCCGAGGTATATATTGATGATATACTAATATATTCCTGGAACATGCAAGAGCATGTAAAACACGTAAAGGTGGTGCGCCAGCGACTCCGAGAACAAAATCTGTTTTGTAAGCTAGAGAAAGGCGAGTTTTACCATACCACAGTGGAGTTTCCCAGGTAATTTTTGAATCCGTATGAGGTACAGATGGACCAGAGGAAGGTGCAAGCAGTCTTAGAGTGGCCGGCTCACACATCAATCAAGAAGCTGCAATCCTTTTTAGGGTTTGCTAACCTTTACTAATGCTTCATTAAGAATTTTTTGAGTTGGTAACCTCGATCACTGCTTTACTCAGAAAAAGACAAGCATTTTTGTGGGACGATTCACCCGTAGTTTCCAGCAACTCAAGTTGGTGTTTACTTCAGCACCAGCGCTCAGGCAGCCAAACGTAGCCCAGCCCTTCATAGTTGAGATAGATACGTCAAGTTACGCGCTAGGGGAGGTTCTCTCTCAGTGAGATCCTAAGACCTGCTTATTGCACTATCGTTCCCGCAAACTGTTCCCAGCAGAAGCTAACTACACTATAGCGGATCGTGAATTGCTAGCAGTGAAATCCACATTTGATGAATGGAGACACTATCTTCTAGGAGCTCGTTACACAGTCATGGTCATGACCGATCACAGGAATATACAGTTTATTACAACCCCAAAAACACTCAGTCCTCGTCAGCTGCGTTGGGTGCTATTCTTTGCAGACTTTGATTTTCTCATTGCATATTAACCTAGGACAGACAATATCAAATCAGACATCTTATCACGATGTTAGGACAGTTTTTCTGAAGTCCAACTAAGGGCCTAGAAAAACCATTCAACTGAGGCAGTACAAGACTCCACTCTTAGTATAAGGCTGTACAACCTGAGTATATGGTAGCGTAGACAGAGCAGCCAGGCTTATTTTAGGAGGGAGAGAGGGCAGTAGACACAGTACAAGTGAAATTGTAATACAAATGATCCAAAGAAACACTGAAACACTATGTATTGCAAAAATAAATGATTTATTTAAATACAGGTAGGCCCAGATAAATCTAGAGGTAAGTAAGTACTAAAACATTATAAGAAATCACAGTATAAAAACACAACACTATGGGCCTCATTACGATTTTGTGTCCGGGTTCCTCGAATGGGGAAATACCGGGCCATTCCGACATCGGAGGGCCTGGTATTTCCTCCTTCAGGGAACCCGGGCCTGGCCCTTCCCCATTCCCATTCGAGCCCCCATAGGGCTCAATGGAATGGGGAGGGAGCTAACAACGGGCCTGTTAATTACGGGCCCGTTTATTACGGACCGTTTTTAGCTCCCTGGTCCCCTCGCGGGACCCACTATAGACGTCTGGAAAAACCAGATGTCCAGAGCGGGTCCCGCGAGGGGACCTCGTAATAGTGCGGCGTGGGTTTAATAGCGCCAGCACCATTACCGGAGCCGCTAAACCCATTCCGCACTGGTCGTAATGAGGCCCTATACTTGAAATCCACAGACCCAAGTATAGAGCTTATTTTGAACACTTAACAATAATTCAAGGAAGTCAAAACCTTGTTATACACATTTAGTATAGGTCAAGCCTATTCTTTGGGAGTAAAAGACCAATGGTTAATTTCAGATTACATTCAGTAATACAAGGGCAGTAGGTACACAAGGTAAGTAAAACCCACATACATTAACTCCACAATGAAGGGGAGAGTAAAACCCAATGTCACACTTTACTGAATAGTTATTCTAGGTAGGCAACAACCTAATGCAGATTTATTAAGTACAGGCTAGCAGCAAGTCAGAGGAAGCAAGGCCCAGTTGGGGGACACTCATACAGTTATCCTAACAGGACTAACCTGGTGAAATCAACAGTTGGAGGACACTAATACAATTAGAGAAATGGGTTTGAGACCATGCAAGAACAGACTCCAGGGCCCAACAGGAGCCACTGTATGCACAGGACAAATCCACAGGACAAATCCTTTTTCCAGGAGCCCACAGGGGGCGCCATACCAGAATCCATAGCCTTGATAAGGACCTACGGGTCGAAACACGTGTCGGCTGACCGCATGGGTACACAAGATCCCCGGATGTACCTTAAGAAATGTGTACCTAAATTCAAAATAACCAAACCCTTTCACGAATAAACACCAAAACGCATTAAACTGCGTGGAAAATCAATTTCTTGAAACCAACGAGAGCAAGATATCCAAGAAAAAAATCTTTCTGTACCAAGCAAACAAGGTATGGGCTATGCCTCAACACTAATCTGTGAACTTGTGACTAAAATAACCCTCAACCAGATGGACTATGAAAACTAGAGCTCAGCAAGGTCATTTCCAAATCTAGGGCCCACGTTCCACTTTCTATCACTCATACAAATACCCTTCAGGAATAATCTGGTGAAACCAACACATTACTTTTGTAAAGAGGCACAACCTAATCACAGGACAGTAAAATACCTTCACAACTACTTTTTATTAGACTGGCAAAACAGTGGCTAAGGAAGAAAATATGTTAACCAAACTTTTAAGAATAGTGCATCACACATTCAAGATCAGCAAGAACTTTTGTAACTTTTCTAGGCGGAAGTCCCAATCCCTTCAAAGTCTTTAGCTTATTCTTGGAGCATGAGTGTTCTCAGCAGAGGCGTAGACAGGGTAGGGCCTGAGCGGGCAAGGCCCACCCAAACTCTGTAAATGCCCGCTCAGCAGCGCTGTGTGGGCATTTACAGATGTTAGTCACTGCTCTGGGCCCAACTACATTATCTTCAGACCACACTTGTTAGACAATCCTGGCTATGCCTCTCGTTCTCAGTGGCAGAAGGGGGGGTCACTAGGACTAGTGACCAACAGGCAGTGTTAGAATAAGTTCTTTAGTAGCGAAAGTCACAGTTCCTTAGGAAAACTGGGCAAACAGGTGAGTACTTGAATACCCAAGCCAACACAATACCTCAACAATGAAGAAGAGATTGCAGCAGGAGAACTTGAGGGACTGCAGCCAAATACCCGGTCAGTGGATTCCTTGTCCTGGAGACTTAACACAAGACCTCAGAAGGGACTTTGCAGCAGGAATCGATGAAGAACATTCTAGGCAAGATTTCCCTCATGGCTGAATACAGTTCTGTGGATTTGGCGCATTTTCAAGGAGCACAGAAGAAGACAGAATATCGTGATTGAACTCTCGTCGTTACAGATGTCCAGCACTCTTGTGAGGGGACTTTTCGGACTTGATTCATGTCTCTGGAGATACACCAGGATGCCCACAAAGTTTCAGTGAGATTCGGAATTCGGATGACTGTGCACCCCACAGTTGCAGGAGGTCCCAGGGTATTGAGCTATTACAAGAATGCAAGGTCACAGCAACCCGTGGGATGTTTCAAAATGCAGGTCTTCCTGTGTCTAATGGGTTTCACTAGGCTCAGGGTTCAGGTTGTCGTTTACAGAGTCCCCAGGTCAATTGTAATGAAGGGCTGCAGCAGGCTCTGGTTACACAGTAGGTTCTCCGGTCGCTGGAAATCATCTCTGCCGCTTTTCCTTCATCATCCTCTTTGGTTTTCTGTTCCAGTGGTCGACATGACTTCAGCTTCTAGATTCCCAGCATTTATCAGGAACTACAGCACAACCTCTGCATTCTCTCCCCGCATTTTACAAAAAAGGGTGTCTGGTTGTCCAATCAGGACAGCCAGCCCCCCACTGAGATTTTTCCCAGTTGAAGCAAGGTGTAAGACAAAAGTTGGGGATGTTTTGGCCTCCTCCCCCACTTCCTGTACTTACAGGCTGAATGGAGTCCAGGGGACTCCCACCGAAGACAAAAATCATACAAAAGAATTTCCCACCCTGGATATCAGGGGAAGGAAAAATAAACAACAAGAAACACTAAAATGGCAGAAAAAGAAGACAGGCGCCATTTTGGTAAAATGAGCACCCTTAGGTGTCTTTACTGCAGCTGTGTCCACAGCCCGCGGTAAAGGTGCACCAAATTAGTAAAACGTATCACTGCCACCAGCCATTAAAGGTAAGCTTGTCAGTGTAACAGAATTGTTACAGTTTTAATGTGAAAGGGGATACATTGGGGGTCATTCCGAGGTTGGTGCTAAGGGAAAAACGATGCTGGTAAAGGAATACCGGCATCGATTACCGCTACGGGATATTCTGACCAACCCGCCCGCTATTAACGGCATCGTAAAGTACAATGCCATTAATAGCGGTCGGGGCGCTCACGCACAACCCACCATGCCAGCATTAGCGGCATGCCGTAAACCGGAGTAGATCCCAAGTGTAGCGGACATGCAAATAACGGCCTCATGAAGGCAGAAAAAGTGCTTACCGGCATGCCGTAAATACCGGCATCGCCGACCTACCGTAAAATGCCCTGAGCAGTGTTCCCAAATGCCACAGGTGCACACAATCAGCACAGTGGAGGCAATGGAGTCAGGCCCAGTACAAAAGGAGCACACCCACACACCACACCCCCTCCCACACCAAGATGATTCCAATAGTAGTAGCATTACTGGAGCTGGAGGACTTGGTTTCATTGCCAAAAGATCAACAGCAACAGCTGCCACCACAGAGGAGATGCAGGAGAAGAAGGAGGGTGAGACAGGCCAGCATGCTCCACCAGTGCAGCCACCATTACCCAATCCCTCGCATCAGAGCCAGTCCTTTCAACTTAACCCCTGAGCAGATCCACACCCTGTACTGTCTGGACCGGGACACCATCACCACAATAGTGGACCTGATACATGACAACATAGTGAGCCTCATTGAAATATGCACCGCCATCCCCCCTCTACTGAAGGTAGTGTCTGTGCTCCACTTCCTTGCCACAGGCACCTACCAGCACACAGTGGGGCACATGCATGGCATATCAAAACCCTTATTTTCCCGGATTCTGAAGTGTTGGATGCCCTCCTCAAGCACACAAGGAACTACATATCCCTGCCACAGACTCCCCAGGAGATATTTGATACAAAAGTTGCCTTCCATGCACTGGCAGGCATGCCAAATTGTGTAGGTGCCATCGACTGCACCCACGTGGAGTTGGTGGTCGCGCATGCCATGGAGGTGTTGTACCGCAACCGCAAGCAATACCACTCCATCAATGTGCAGATGTTATGCAGATGTTATGCGATGCCAGCAAGATGATCACACATCGTTGTGCCCGATATACAGGCTCAACGCATGACTGTTTGGTCCTGCAGAACTCCACACCACCACACTTCACCACTCACACTTCATGGAGCGACATGCTGGACCACGTGCCTGGCTGCTTGGTAAGTAGCAGGACTGGCACATGGCCTTGACATGGGGGGAGAGGTGAACACACCACCATGCTGCCAATGTTGATGTGACAGCACAATGTGCACATCACCGAACACTGTGTCCCAAACCATCACAACCCATACATGACACCCAAATCCGATATGAATGAAGTAAGGTCGACACCTATCACTACATGACTAACAGAAAACCACTCCACATCCCACAACACGTGCATCACACATCAGCGACCCTCACGCTCTGTAACACCATCCTGCACCATGCAGTGCATATGCACCATGTTGCTGTCTCCAGCATATCACCACACAGGACAAGCATCCCTGGGAGTGCATCAAACTGAACCTACTAGGGAATCCACTGTCTGGCACAGGGCCGGCACACTCACAGTAGTGCTGCATGTCACCATGGGAATGATGAATGCTGATTGCCCAATATTGCACAGACTTCTGCCAACGCTCCCTCTAAGTAAATCTCACAGGATACTACCCCTCACTAATTTGACAATGACACAGCTGTATGCATACACGATTCATGTACAACAAGACATCAGTGCACACCATGTATCATCTTGAAGATGCAACCCACACCATTAGTCCATTGCACAGGACACATTGAGGGACAGAAAATGGCATCAATGCATCCAGGGACATGTGCATGTGGGCAACGATAACCGGCAGGCATGTGTGACTCGTACAGCTGTCCATCATGATTCACCTAACATTTACCTTCATTTCCCTCTCATGCAGGTGATAGTGGCTATCCCTTGAAGCCATGGCTCCTCACCCCTGTCCGAAACCCACAGAACAGGCACGAGGAGGACTACAATCATTCCCATACCCGTACCCGTTTGGTCATCGAGCAGACCTTTGGCCTGTTGAAGGCACGATTTCGCTGCCTCAGCCGGTCCTGTGGGGCACTCCTCTACAGGCATGAGAAGGTGGCCAAGATCATCATGGCATGTTTAATGCTGCACAATATGTGCATCCGCCGAAATGTGCCCCTGCCCCTGACATTGAACTGCTACCAACTGATGATGATGAAGAGGAAGAAGAAGATGTGGCAGCACATCATCACGGTGCCGATGCACAGGAGGGACGTGCTGTGCGCCAATCAGTGATTGCACAATATTTCTGACACACATGTTCACACAACTGGTGTATTGAATGTAACAATATAAAAGTAAGTGACAAAACCCTCCACCACCCTCACTCCTCTCCCCACACAACTCCCCAACATACCCTCACCCCCCTCCAACTCCCTCCACAACTCCCCCACACACCCTCACCCCTCTCCACCTCCCCCTCAACTCCCCCACACACCCTCACCCCCTCCCACTCCCCCCACAACTCCCCCACACAAGTCCCATTGAGTCCCAGAAGCCTACATGAGGCTGCCATAACTTTCACTCGTCACTCCCTGACCCAGGGGGCGGCATGTCTGTGCACGGGCCGACCTGCGGAGCAGGCTTGTTTGTGTGGAACTGCTGGACGATGGTGCGGCCGCCTGCTGAGGTTGTGTGGCTAGCTGCCCTGCCTCCATGGAATCCGCAATGCGCCCTAGCACCTGCCGGAGGGCAGAGACCTCCTCGCAGAGGCGGCTGGTGTTGTCCGAGAAGGATGTCACCATGGAGTCAGTGCTGTCTGTAATGGACTGGCCTAGTGCAGCTAACTCTGTGCGCCACTCCTCTCTGGCCTGACGGTTGTCCTCTACAAACTCACGAACTAGTGCATAGAGCAGGTCAGCCCGCTGCGGCCCTGTGGGTGCACCTGTGGATGTGCTGGGAACCTGGCTGTCATGCTCAGCCTGCTCAGCCTCCCCGACACTGAACACTGGACTGAGATGTCCCTGGGTGTGGTCATGGCCGGACTGCTCTCGGATGGTGGCGTTGCCGGTATCGGTCGATGATACTTGGGGGAATGCAAGTTGGATTGGGGTATGGACCACATCCATTATATCGTCCTCCATGGTGCCCCAGATGTCCTTCTGGGTGTCATCCATTGTCATGGGTGCCATGGCTGCCACCTTCCAACCAAACTAGACTCCTCAGAATGGGGTGTCTCACATGTGTCTCCAGGCTGAACAGTGGGTGGAGGTGGTGGTGGTGCTGTTCCCTCCATGGGCCTTGGTGGCACAGGTGCAGTGTCTACCTGCGGGGGCTTGGATGCTGGGACACGGCGCCCCCTGGCTTGTCCCCTGGAGGTTGACGGCCGGTTGCTGTCCTCCTGGGACCTCTTCCAGGGTGTGGTCTGTGCAGGGGTAGCGTCCTGCCCATCACTGTCATGGCCACTGCCTGTGGGGGTGGGAGAGAGGGACGGCATGAGTGATTTTTCGATAGGCATCATACATACATTGGGACAATTGCTCATCCACACAATTGGGGGTAATAGGCATTTGTGTTTGGAAGGGCACGTCATTTGATACATGGGTGGTAAATGCAGGCATATGTCGGCTGCACTCATATTGGCCAGGAACAGTGCTTACTGACATGCATACTATTTTGGTCATGCACGCTGTGTGCCTCGTGGAATTTCCTACTTTGTGTGCTATGTGTCATGTACGATATTGCCTTGCACCAGGCTTCAGCATGTGTCTGTGATGCTTCAGTCTACTTAACGGGGAGTGTGTGTGTGTGTGGGCTACCATGGCGTGAGTCTTCAGACTGACATTGGGGTTGACATTCATCAGATTTGGCATAGCAGTGTTTACTTTGGACACTCACCTCCATCGCATGATGTTGTGACGCCACACTCCATCTCGCCTACGCCTTCGATGGATTCCGTCCCAATCATGCCTGCACATATGTCCTCCCACGGGGTGAGCTTTATAGGGGAACTAGGTCCTCCTCCTGTTCCCATGGCCTGGCTGCGATTGACGGATAGTATGTTGTGCACCCTTAGGCACAGGTCATCCCATCGCTTACGGCAGTTATTCACTGTGCGTGGTGTGTTGCCCACAGCACTAACATTCTGGGCAACAAGCGCCCAGATCTCTTTTTTCCATAGCACTGCCTCTCTCCTCATGTTGCTGGAGAAGACTCTGCCTGCAGGCTCGTGCAATGTGTCCAAGAGCATCTGGAGCTCGTCCTTGTTAAATCGTTCCTTTTTCAGGCATGCAGCTCCCTACTTTAGGGCCTTAGGCATTTTGGTCTTGTAGTAGGAAGTTTTCTGACGATCAGCAGTGTCCCAAGGGTCCTGTGTGCTGAGGATGGTAATGGATTGTGTTTTTAAAGATGGCCACCGTGCTCCTTCCCGTTCCTGTGCGATGACACTATTTCCGGTCACGCTTATTAGCGGTGACCGTAAATAGGGGTGACCGCTAATTATGGTCACCGCTATTGCCGCATTGGACTATGTCGGTAGTGTTATCTGTGCTACGCTTGATGCCGGTAAGGGCTTTTTGGGGGCCTTTTGCGGCATGGCATTAGATACCTTACTGGCATGGCGTAAAGCTTGTGCCCGCAAAGTCATAATAGTCCTCTATTAGCGGACTGGTGCCGGCTCGGACACGCTATTTGCGCCATGCCAGTAAGGGACGTTACTTACCTCCAAACTCGGAATGACCCCCATTGTATTTCCCCAGCACTCCACATAAGGTGGGGTGTGCTGGTTTCACAGAATAAAGGGTAAAAGGGATCCAAAGATCCTTTCTACCCTTGGGAACTATAGTTCACTCAAGGTTAGCACAGGAAAGTTAAATGCAGAGCCCCTATGGCAACCCAGCAACAACAGGCACTTATTGCCAATAAGTTGTTAAACATGATAGCTTTAAAAAGACACTATGGAGAGTCTTAAAAATGACACCCATAAAAAGAGTTGAAGATTAGGTGAGTGTGGAAAAAAGTTCCCACTCACGGAGGTATTCATGAAAAATATGCCACTAGAAAAGCAAAATGTTCTGGTGTTTAACCAGGAAAGGAAGATTTACCAGCTCTGTGGAATTCTTACCTAACACTCGTCCCCCCCAGACTAAGGAACAGGAGAAGCTAATCCTCACATGGATGGATCTCTTGTTTCAAGTCGGTTAAACTGTTTGCTGAGTCAACTAGCAATCTTTTTGTAACCCTTGTTGTGATACCTTTTCGTATATAAGTTATCAATTGCAATCTATATGACCTACAAGCAGTGTTGGGCACTTTACTCTTGTCTTAGGTATAGGGGATCTGATTAAACAGTCCCTCAGAAGTTGTGACAACCTCTGAACCTACAATAGGCTTTTTAAAAAGGTTCTTATAAAGAAATCCCTTAGACCTACAGGGGTCTCCATGATTCCTCATCACCTCTCTCACATGAGCAGGTTGGGTCTCAGGTTTCCTAGTAGGAGGGGTTGTAGCAAAGCATTGTACATCCTTCCACATCCTCTTAGATCTGTTTGTACCTTGGTTAGGGTTTTCCCTTCTAACACTAGGATTTACAAGGGGGTCTTCAGCAGAAGGGCCCACAATGTCAAGGGGTTTAGCCTTAGGATTTCCACCAGCTTTGAGGTTTACTAGTCCCCAAAGGCCTAGTTAGGTTTCCAACTTGTCTATCCACCCCTTCCTCAGAAGCAGTGTGGGTCAAAGACTTTAGCATTGGAACTGAAATGGTAGAGCATGGTTTGGGCTCCCATTTCCCTAATATTCTAGATTTTGATTTACCTTTGTTAGTGGTTTCCCTTCTAACATTAGGATTTTCAGTAGGATTCTCTATAGAGGATCCCCCAGGTTTAGAGTGGTTTCTTGAAACAGAGACCCTAGCATTGTCGGAACACCTATCCATCTCTCCTGTAGGAGTAGTTAGAGTCACAGGTGTGTTAATATTATTAGAAGGCCTAGTAAGAAAGACATTCTTAGGTTTCTTATAACTCTTTTTGGTTTTCAGTTTTTCAGGCCTGGGAGTAACATTCTGGGCACTCTGAACTAAAGGTGAAAACTCAATTCCTACCTGTGGGTCAAGGAAACTCCTTGCCCTCTTAGGGTTGTTAAAAACACCTACGCTTTGTACATCCATCTGGATCACCTTTAGTTTATCTGGGTTTTTAGAGTTTTAGGAACCACTCCCACTGTAAGTGGGTTTTCAAATGGAACCTGATCGGAGCAGGTTAGACACGGCCGCAAGTCGCACAAAAGAACCGTATTAGCCAAAAATGCAAAACTAGTACCTGTAACAGCCCCCACAAATTAGGAAATGGGAAGGGAAACCATAATAAGAGAAAACATTCAACAGTCTGTACATTTAAAAAACAAAAATGGATCAGCTCACGTGTGGTTTGCCATCATGCAATTTCAGTCAGCCCTGACATGACCAGCAGCAAACACCACAGAAGGTAGCTCATCAGTCTGTCACATTGCCCCCTAGGAGGCAGCCAAGTATGCAAGCCCTCCTTCCCCTAGCAGATAGCCCCTCCTCCATCCCTGCAGGCATCCCCAGCAGGGAGCACATTACTCTACCCTGCAGCCCCCATGACAGCTGCACTAGGCCAGGAGGAGGGGGGTGCAAGCGACATACACAGTTAGGGTGTACAGGCCCCACTTTTTCCCACCAACTTGTCTTCACAGATCTATAGGATTTTGCAACCCACCTCCTACACATGAATGACTGAATGAACAAAGAGGGTATTTATATAGCGCTGACAAATATTTCCGGGTACCTATATGCCCATTATCTTATCCAGCCTGGGAGAAGTAGACGACCTCAGCCAGAACAGGGAATTCATAACATTAATCGCTTTAATGAAGTTGTCCTTGGTGCTTCAGTGCTGTGTCACTGCCATCTTTAAAGCACACTAGGGGACAGATGCATGATA
Organism: Ambystoma mexicanum; assembly: GCF_040938575.1. Lineage (NCBI taxonomy): Eukaryota > Metazoa > Chordata > Amphibia > Caudata > Ambystomatidae > Ambystoma > Ambystoma mexicanum. The sequence goes on along the minus strand of NC_090937.1, from coordinate 786,583,578 downwards.
TCACCCAACTGTGCTCTTCCAGCATCCTATTGTTTTGCTTTTCCAACTGACCATGTTGACATTCATGTAATTAAATATCGGCTTTATGTTATAGTAGGGTTATACAACATAGTGTTTGCTCTGAATAACATTCACCTAGCCCTTGAACCCACCAGGACAAGAGAATACATGTTTCAGAACAGGGCATGTCGCATATCAGCAAAATGCAAGTTATCTTGTCTGACGCCTTCCCACAGTGGTGTGGAGTAGCACAGGGATACTCCGTCTCACCAATGCTGTTTAATCTCTATTTGTGCCCCCTTTCATCATAATAAGAAAACATAGGCTAAATATAATTCCTACGCAGACGATATTCAACTGTTCCTCAGATTGGATGACATAGATGATTCTCTGACATGGGTCAGCAGGTGTCTAAAGGTGTTGGAGGTTGGATGGTCACAAATTGCCTACAACCCAACCCAAAGAAGACAGAGGTGATCCTTTTTGGCCCAAAACACCTCCTGGGCGGAAATAGAAGCCCTCTCCTTTCATTCGTTGGGGGATTAGAACTAAAGTATTCATTCAGGTTCAAGAATCTGGGGTGCATCTGGCAGAATGATCTACGATGTGAAGGGTAGGTTTCTGCTTATATGAAGGCAGCCTTTTATGGTCTTCACCTTCTCCGACAGGCTCCCCCTTATGTTCCCCAGAACTATCATGCCACCATGGTGGGAGCCCTTGTCAATTCCAAGCTGGACAATTGCAACAGCCTGCTGGCAGGGGCTCCCACCAAACAAATCCACTGAATGCAAAAAATGCCTGAATAACCTGGCACCTGGATACCTAATGGACACGTTAAAGCCGTACTGCACTTCTCGGTCTCTAAGATCACAAAGTAAGCTCCACCTGGCCATTCTATCCACCAACCCGATGCGTATCTCGTGGTGACTGCTGATTTTCTGTGTTCAGGGCGAAGCTATGGCAATAGGCCCATGGCCAAAACAAAAACACACTTTTTTTGGACAAACTGTGCCACTTTTTATGTCCAATTTTGGCCAGTTTGATGAGTTAATTCACTCTGTGGCTAGTAGTTTGGACCAGTGTTGCTGAATAAATATTCTTTAAAATGCACAATTGGCATCACACTTTATAAACCCCCCCACCCCCTTGATTATTATTCCAACAGTGTCACGAAAGGAATGAATAACCATCTGCAACTGTGGGCTTCTTTTTCATTGATGCCCGAGACAATTTTATGGCCCAGTCAGACCCTGCTGCCTTTGTCTTCACCAAGCGCATATGGGATTTGCCAGCTCAACCTAGGATTTCATGATCCTGGCCCAAAGCAATCTGATGTGCACCATGTAGAGACCACAGCAATGATGGCCATGCCCTCTGGGTATGTCCATAAAAACACACTACCTCTGAAATGCATGCCATCAGAGACCATTCGATCACTTTACCATGCTAAACAGCAGACTGTGCACAACTTTGGATTAAAGCACAAAGAGGTGAGCAGTCATGTCACTTTTACAGAATGATTAACACATACAACCGCTTGTAGACACCTTAACCCAATACCATTCATACCACATGGGCATGGCATTGAGGCACACACCTTCATTGGTTGGCTATCACTGCAATATGAGGGTTAATGTGGGCTGAAGAGCAATGGCAATGCAATCCCACCAAAGAAGACATATGTTTGACCTTTCCTGCGGGTGCTCTCAAAATGCATGTGTGCATTGATGAACCATGCGGAAAATCACTGAAATGCAAGTCCATTCCATATTACAAAAAACAGTAACATAACTAACCAGTCTCTCACAAGTAAAACAATGATATTGACCATCTTCCTCTCCTAACAGGAGACTCTGGATGATTTTTTCTCCAGTGTTTAAACTTTTGAACTGTAAACTTATCCGTGTCCACTAGAGGCCATTGTTTTTGACCATCCAGCTTTCCCTTGCATAGCCGCCTTCCTCTCCTCTCCTGATTGGATATTGCCAAGACCCACTTGACTGTAATTGCTATCTTATTTGTGGGCCTTAAAAGCCTGCATCTTCACCATTGCGCACTCTTATTGACCCACGCTCCTGCCTTGGTAAGTATATGGTGTGCCCCTTGACTTTTTTCTCCAGTGTTTGAACTGTACAATTATCTGTGCGCACTAGAGGCCATTGTTCTTGCCCATGCAGCCTTCCCTTGCTTAGCCCCTTCCTTCCCCTCTCCAGATTGGATATTGCCAAGACCTACACATCTGGAATCCCCTTAATCTCGAGTACTCGCAGGGCAGCCCCCCTGCCAAGGCAGTCCAGGCTAAGAGCCACAGGCAAAGGGCAAGCTCCTGTACATGTTTTCCCATGTTCACCTAAGAAACCAACTGCCGTCAACCAGCAGCAATTAACACAGTAACTGCAGTCTAGGTGGGGAGTGTAGGAGTATGTGCTCCACATTTCAACATTTTCACTGTATTTTAACATATTGACTCCACATTTCAACATATGGACTCTGCATTTCACATTCACATTTTAGCGAGGGTTTGAACTTTAACTAGGGCCATGGGTGTGAAATTCATTGCAGGACTCAAGAGTGTGAGTATCAGGCAGAATTAAATAGATGCCAATTCACAGAGCCCATGCTAGAAATTGATCACTTTGCTTCATGATGCTATTTCAATGAACTGAACTGCATTGAATATAATACTAACCTAAATCTAACATACTAATTAACCAAACCCCATTTAACATGCAACACATTCCTATAATAACATTTAGTGAAAATTAGCTCATGAAATAAGCTGGATGCAGACTGATGAAAAGGCATAATGCTCTGAAAATGGGAAAGAAAAATTAACTTTAAATGTGCAGGCTGAATCTGTGCTGTGTGATAAGCTGAAAAATGTGAAGATCCGTTCTGATAAAGACATGACTTTGTCTTGGAGCAGGCAGCAGAAGAGAAATGTTTAATTTTCTCGTCAGCAATGCAGTTAGCACAATGAGAAAGGGAAATCATGTGATTTCTTTAGTGAGATGAGTTTGACAAGGGGAGGTGTTAGTGATTGACAAGGGGTTTTATAATAAAGGCTTTGAGGTAGAGGAGGAGGGAATTCCTCTTCTTGCACTGACAGACGAAAGAGGCAGAAATGCTGGCTGCTGAGGCGACTGAGTGTGGTGCTTGCAAGCTGACCGTCTGCTGGGCTAAGGCTGAAATTGAGGCTGTCTCTCTCCTGGGTTGACGATCCTTAGAAAAACTGCAGTCTCGAGAATCCTTATCTGGCTTGACCCTGTGCGAGGCAGGCAGAAAGGCTGGGGAAGATTTCACTGCCAACCTGAGTCGGGAAAATTGCTAACAGATTTAGATAAATATGAGGTTAATTGAGGTGCTGGTGATGTGAATGATACTATGTAGCACAGGTTAAATAGTTGAGTTCATTGTAGATGCTGTATTAGAGATTCGAATTTCAACGTACATGTACCACTGTGCTTATATTTCACAAAATTCTACTGTTATTCAAAGTATATTTTCCCTGACAAGTTTTGTTATGAAACCACGGTCAATTGGCAAAGCTTTTCACAGATAGAGCACTGAAAGCCATTGCAAGAAAAAACAGAGAGATGTAGATGTGCGGTAAGAAATATCTCAAAGCAAAGTAGCCGCAGTGAATTGTTTTATCCAGAGAGGCTAAATGAATGTGATGTATTTCAATTGCATGCTTTACATTTGTTGAAACACAGCCAAAAGGTCATAATGTCGTATTGTACATAAGATACCACAGGAGGGCATGAGCCATCTATTCAGAGTGCATCAAGTCCAGTATTTATTTGTTGTTAGTGAACCTTGTAAAATGAATGATTAGGCAGTATTCTGAAATTAGTCTCACCACTATAAAAAATACCACCATAGCAAAGATACCACAAAGTAATAGATATAACCCCAAAATATATCTAACAGGAGTACAGCAATCCCTGTATTCCAAAGTCCTACCAACCTTCACACCTACAAAACCTAGAACACCAATGCAAACCAGCTAGTAAGTAGTACTTCCATCACCGTTGTATAGCAGTCACTTAAATGTCATTGCACTCACTGTTTTCCACCAGTTGTAGGTGTTTCTCCCTGTATCCAGGTTTCCGAAACCTAGGTGTGTCTCGCTTTACTATTCTATCCCCATTTTAGGCATTTTCCCCTCCATCCAGGAATCCCAAAACTAGGTGTGTCTACATTTACTGTTGTGTTTACTTTCGTACCCCCATTTTAGGTGTTTCTCCCTCTATCGAGGTACCCCAAACCTATGTGTGTCTATATTAACTGTTGTGTTGCCATTTTAGGTGTTTCTTCCTCTATCCGGGTATCCCAAACCTAGGTGTGTCTACATTTACTGTTGTGCCCCCATTTTAGGAGTTTCTCCCTCAATCAGGGTATCCCAAACCTAGGTGTGTCTGCATTTACTGCTGTGCCCCCATTTTAAGCATTTTTCACTTTATCCCGGTATTCCAAGCCTAGGTGTGCCTGCATTTACTGTTGTGTCCCCATTTTAGGAGTTTCTCCCTCTATCCAGGTATCCCAAACCTAGGTGTGTCTGCATTTACTGTTGTGCCCCACCTTAGGATTTTCTCACTCTATCCAGGTATCCCAGACCTAGGTGTGTCTGCATTTACTGTTGTGTCCCCAATTTTAGAAGTTTCTCCCTCTATACAGTTATCCCAAACCTATGTGTGTCTGCACCTCCTATTGTGTCCCCATTTTGTGTCCCTATTTTAGGGGTATCTCCTTCCAGTCTTATCCCTGTTAAAACCCTGCAACTTTTGTGACCCTACTTAACAAGAGAGCTGTTTGTGAAATGTATCTGTTCACACTTGCTGCTGTCGTGTTAGATTTGGGCATTCGCTCCCAATAGCCAGGTGTCCCAAATTGAGCTAATTAAAATTGCTGCTGCGGTCTCAACTTTGACTGTTCATACTTACTGCAGCAGTTCTCAAATGTAGGCACATTCCCAATAGCCAAGTATCTCAACTCATACAGTTATACCTACTGCTGTTAAGTTTGATTAGGCTCTTCATACTAGCCACTCCCGTCTCAAATCTAGGCATCTTCATGCACTGATTAGGTTCTTTCAAATCTAGCCATTCTCACGGTAGTATTTTAAACTCAGACGAACCCAGTCCCCTCCAACTGGCCCACCATCAAGAACGACCCTAACACAACCATGGTGATCAGCTCTCACTCAAGCCAGACACACTGACAACCAAGATCACCACCTCCCACACGATTTTCCCATCCATCAGTACCACACTCACCCAGACTTACTCATGCACACACTGCCACTGAACAGACACCTACCTACTCACATACAAGAGTAGATCTCAGGCATTCCGGAATACACCCCACCCACCATACATCCTTCATTATCGCAATGTCATTCTTGAAGCCAGTAGCACACTCACCCAGAATCACTCATGCACACATTGCTGCTCACCACACACCTCCCTATTCATATTCATGAGGAGCTCTCAGTCATTCTGAAATACAACCCAACTGCCCTACATCGTTCGCCCTCGCACCCTCATTCCTGAACCCACCATACACACTGCAAAATCTTTTCACCCCCAACACTTCAAGTCAAAGCCTAGATAAGTAGCAATGCACTGCAACCACCACGCACCACACACCATCCAAAGCTCAGACCAGAGGAGCTCTCAGGCCCACCATGATCTGCCCACTGCCTGTCCCTCACCTAACTAATTTAGCAGAGCCCCTACTCACTTCCAATCCTTATTCCCACCCACCCTTCCAGAGAACTCACATCCTCCCACAATCTATGAGCACCCACTCTCCAACTCTCAGATCAGAGGGGCACTCTGGTGCACCCAGAAAGAACTGAACCCTGCACCACTCTCAGCAACCTCTGCCCACCTTTCCCACTCTCCCACCTCCCAATCCTGCCTTCCCAGGTGGAAGGCCTTCTAGCCCATATTTTCTCACCACCCAACGTCCAACTCTCAGACCAGAGGGGCCCTCTGTTGCTCTAAAAAACATTGCTCCACTGCCAGCAGAACCCTTTCACCTACCTTTGGAAACACCCCCTGCACCTCCCTCGCCCCACGACTGTGCCTCGCCCCCACATCTAGAACCCCAGAGACCACCTTGCATCAAACTCTGTCTCTCTCATACAGGGGGCACCCCCCCAGCACAAAGGCCCAACCTCTCACTCTACAGCTGCCAACCACACACCCTGCATCACCTACATTTAGACCCATCCCACACAGACTCTGACACCAACTTTGAGAAATCCGCATGGTGCTGAGACAGAAAACGTCCTACCCCACCCCTCCTCAGGCTGCCCCCACTGCCAACTCCAGTGGTACTTCCACCAACCTTGCCCTGACCACGCCTCCCTTTATAAACATAGCCCACCAACCTCCCACCCTGTCCAAAACATAGACCACTACCAGAAGACCACCCCAGGCGACTCCCTTCCCTTCTCTTAGCATGGCACGTCTTGCTCTTTCCGGAAAAATTGCCTCAACCCCATCCCCGCAGATCTCCAACCTTCTTGCATACTCCTTCAGCACCCAAATGCACAAAACTCACAGGTAGAGGGCACCCCTCGCCCTCAACTCTACATGCCTCACCTTCCCTGCATCACATGACCCACCTCACCTTTACTAGCTCCACTACAACATCCCCTCTGCCAGCCTTTCCCCCACTTCCCTCCTTTAACACAGACTTTCCCCATACTTCTCCCTCAACCCACAAAATCTCCCCCTATCCTATCCCTGTGCAGCAATCTATAACAGCACCAAGCCAGACAGCTCAGAGAGGCCCAGCTCCTCTAACCAGCCCCCTCACACCTATGAGCCATTCGCTACCAACCGAACTGCCCATCCCATGCCACTACCCTGCCAGTCCTGAACCACCCACTGCCTTCTATGCAACCACCAATAGTATCCCTTCCCCTGCCCGAACCCTGTCCAACCTATTACGCTGCCCGACCCAATGCACCCTTTCACCCGCCACCACCACCAACTAACCGGCCACACCGACCATCCCAGCCAAGCCATCCCCGGATTCCTGGAAAAACACTGCCCCTACAACTTCCCACAAAGTCACCTGCCTCCTGTTCAATGCTCGCTTTGTGGCCAAAAACAGACACAGCATCTGTGATATCCTAACCTCTGGGAATCCCGATCTCATCTTCATCACAGAAACCTGGTTTCGGACAACCACAAACCAATTGCTCATGAAGCATTCCCACCCGACTACTCACTCATCACCCACAAAAGACCCTCTAGAGGAGGTGGATTAACAACCCTCCATAAACCACACATTTTTATCACCTCCACCAAAAGACAACCCAGCACAGCTATCTGCAAATCCCTTCTAGTCAAACTCTCGCCCCTCCCTACTCTCTCACTCAGCTTCCTACTAGTCTACAGGGCTCCCAGATATGACAGACATTTCGCAAACAGCCTATGCAACTTACAAACGGCCACATTAATTAACCACCCTGCACTCACCCTCTTGAGGGACTTCATTATCTGGTTTGACGTGCCCAACATGACTCTACTCCTGGTCGACTACCTAGAGGCACTCAACCTCACTGAGTATATCACAGGACCCACGCACAGTGCTGGCCACACCCTCAATGTCATTTTCACCTCCAATCTCATCTCATGTATACCCCTAAACCCCTCATCTGAACAGACCACTCTGGCATAACTTGAGGCGAAAGGGCTCATAATTCTGCCCTACCTCTTCTCTTTCAAAATCTTTTCTGTCACTATCGCTGGCAGTTTCTCCACTGATGGCAAGTTCTCAGACATTTACAAGGCCATTGGATCTACATAAGGGATGCAGAAACCATCCCTGAACACCCTGTACAATATCTCCCTCTTCTGCTCACTGGGCTAATCATTCATTAAGACGTGTAGCTGAGGTCTGTGCACTGGTGATGGCCCTTTTCCCAACTCGCGTTACCATGCAATAAACTGGAGCAAATGCTCGTGGAAAATTAAAGTTTGCATGAGAAAATTCAAAGATCTGCCTCAAGAGCCTACACTAAACCAGAGAGACAGAAAAACAAATCAGCAAAAACAATCAGCCATGCAGGCAATGGGCCTCATTAGGACCCAGGCGGTAAGGGGTTTACGGCGGCGTAAACAGCGCCGACCCTTACTGCCTGATTCCGAGGTCCCTTAGCACCATGGAGGATTTAACACCTGCAGGTGTTAAAATCCATGGCGCTAAGGGACCTTGTTGTTAATTACGCCACCGTAATTTACGGTGGCGTAATTAATGCCTTCCCCACTCCCATTATGCCCTATGGGGCAAAAATGGGAATGGGGAAGGGTAAATGGGTTAATGGGGACTTACCGCCCCGCCAACCTCGGAATGGGGCGGTAAGTCCGCCAACCACCATGGCGTAATCGTAGTTTACGCCATGGTGGTAAAGGTACGACCCAGGCGGTAATTTACCGCCTGGGTCGTAATGAGGCCCAATATCATCTTAAATGGATCTGCGAAAAAATAAATAACTCTGGGTCAGCATCAAATCCCAAACATTCTAAGTCAGCAGCTCATTTCCCCAGCAGCATGAGTCGCAATACATGTAAGTGGTGAATGTATGTATGCTAAACAATTATGCGCCGATGGATCGTGGGAAGACACGGGAAAAAAAGAGAGAAAATTCAGCAAGAACATCAGTCATTTTAAATTTTGTTTTAGGGATAATAGCCATAAGTGACAGTATCCACTGATATTGCCTGGTTACATAAAAAATGATCAAGGCCTAAGCAAATCACACTTTAGGATGAGTGTATGTATAATCCGCTAAGCAAATGTAAAAGGTTTGTTTTCAGTACTCAACGTTGTACAGGAAGCACATTTAATGTTAGGAAACGATGAGTTCAGTGAAGTTCAAGAGATTGCAGAAGGGACTCTTAACATTCATTTCTCTAGAAACTTTTAGGGGCTATTTTCCAATACCCTGTATTGATAAACGTGGAGAAAGAAACTAACATTTACGAATGGATGCACACATCTTTACTGATCTGGGGGGGATTTGTCAGTATTTGGCAGGTGGAGTAGGGGCACAGAAAACATGTATATATTATTGCTTTCCCCATCTGCTACGCTGGCGATAAAGCATTGGGCTCTTATACAATATGCAAACAGCTGGGGAATACCATGAGAATTCATTGTAAATGACTTATGCCATGCTACATTGGGTCATTTACAAATCATTTCCTTGCAAGGTTTAAAAGTCACTCGTAAATCCCGATTTTCCCAAATGTACGTGTTACTTAGTACCTGGCAATTGCAACAATTAAAACATTGCATGGAGGGGCTTCTATGCAAAAACGCACACACATTGGAAGTCCCCTTTGTGTCAATACCACTTTAAAACAAGCATTGGCAATGCCAAAAATGTTGGCATTACTATGGGCAGGTGGATGCATTTGCCAGGCGCCGTAGGAGGTGGGGGTCACTGGCCATGGATAGTAGCAGCTGCAAGATGGTGCAAGTACTAATAATTATTATCATAACTTGCTATTCATATAGCGCTTTCATACAAAGTGCTTTACATAAAACAACTTTATATGCAATTATTACCTGGGCACTTATTACCTGGGCATTTAATAGCAGTGCCTGGCAAATGCCTACTACTTATACACAAGCCAAAAACACCTATAAGCGTTGTGCTACTCTTCAGATGCCATGTCTTCCGAGCTGTACTCTAATGCACTGGTTTCGTCATATAAGCACCACCTAATAGCCAGCACTAAAAAGGACCTCCTTTTTAATCTTGTTTGCTAATCATTTTGTCATTTCATTTCTAGTTTTCAGTTTCTTATGCTGAGCAAACGTGGGACAGTTGTATGCACATTTCCCATCTGCCAAGCAACCCTGATCCCTCTGAGCCCGCTCAAACACCTGTTAACACATCTGCACATCTTCCTATTTAACATTCCTGCTCCCAGGCCCTTAAGTGCAGAGCATCTTATGCCTCCTTCTGTGTAGAACGCCTATTGAGCACTTTCTTGTGACCTTTCTGCTTCTCATTCCATCTTAAGAGATGTTGCCCTCCCCACCCGACCACCACCGGGCGTGGAAAAACTTGGAGCTCTCATGTCAAAGAAACATGGCGATCACAACCGAGTAGCTTTACGTGCTGGGAGCATTAAAATAAGAATGAGAACGTAATGTCCCCTCCTCCCATGTATCCTTGCTGGAATCAGAACGTTAAACAAGTGGTACTTTAAGGGAAACATTAGGAGACAATAATGAGTGACAATTTTAAAGCAGAAACACAGTTTAACAATAGTAGCCAGGAGGAAGGTGTGCAGGCTGCAACATAGATGGAGGACACAGATCAGTAGCACAGGCCTAATTGCGTATTTCAATGCCATCAACCTGAATTTCTGTTACCGCATGCTGTACACTTAATTCCTAGGGGCCTCATTATGAGTGTGCCGGCCTGGAAAGAATGCCAGAACAAATGCAGGTAATTCCAGCTCTGCCATTTTTTCCAGGCCGGCGCACTTCAAGTTTGCTGGTGGGGGCCATGGATCTCCTGGCAGGCCTGACCTACCGGCAAACAAATGCCTGAATGACCAGCCCCGTTACTAATGGTGCCAGTTATTCAGGAAATCCCATCCCATTTCGGGCGGCGGAGACAGTAAACACAGTTTGCCGGTAGCACTGGAGGGATACCAGCAAACTTCTAGTCATGCAGTCCCCTCAGTTATTCCCCATTTTGGAATCCCATAGGACACCATGAGGAAATGCCATATTATCACATGCAGTATTACGACATGCTGTAATATCACAGCCATTGATGCTCTCGTGTGGAGCTAATCACATAATTGAAGGGTTTCAGGTTTTGAGTTTGAAATTTGGCAGACTGGTTAAGCATGCAGTATTTAAAAAATACTGCATGTTTTACCGTTATCCCCACAATGTTCGCCCCCCCTTTTCATGATCTTTTACAAAAAATGATCTGGTTTGTTATATCTCTGTTAGATCCTGTTTGATCAACCATTTTTTTCCAATACAGAACAGGAGTTATAAGCAATTCTTTAGTGGGGGGGGGGGCTAACCCGTAGCTAGCCCCCCCAATCAAAAAATTGACCAAAAAGTCTGTCATTTGTTAGATCTTCGTTAGATCCAGTATGATCAACCATTTTCAACATTAGATCTGCTACAGAACAAGAGTTATAAGCAATTACTTAGAGGGGGGCTAACCTGTAGTGAGCTAGTAAACCCCCCTCAATCAAAAATACTACAAAAACGGATGTCATTTGTTAGATCTTCGTTAGATCACGTATGATCAACCATTTTCAACGTTAGATCTGCTACAGAACAGGAGTTATAAGCAATTACTTAGAGGGGTGCTAACCTGTAGTGAGCTAGTTAGCCCCCCAACCAAATAATTTACACAATTCGATGTTATTGGTTAGATATATGTTAGATCCAGTATGATCAGGCATTTTTTGTTAGATCACACACAGGTGCTGAAATATTTGGCTGCAAAGGAGGGGGGGCTGGCCCCCCTGAACACAATTTTTGAAAAAAAGTAATACATTTCAATGCATATTCATTACATCCGGTAAGATCAACCATTTTTAACGTTAGATCCACTACAGAACCAGAGTTATAAGCAATTATTTAGAGGGGGGGCTAACCTGTAGCCAGCCCCACCTCATTCAAAAAATGGACCAAAATGTGTGCCATTTGTCAGATGTTCGTTAGATCCGGTATGATCAACCATTTTCAATGTTAGGTCTGCTACAGAACAGGAGTTATAGGCATTTATTTAAAGGAGGCTAACCCGTAGTAAGGTAGTCACCGCCACTCAATCAAAAATAGTACAAAAACGGACATCATTTGTTAGATCTTCCTTAGATCCGGTATGATCGAACATTTTCAAGATTAGATTTGTTACAGAGCAGAAGTTATAATCAATTATTTACTAAGCTAGTTAGCCCCCTTCAACTAAAAAATGTACAAAAATCAATGTCATTAGTTAGATATATGTTAGATCGGTATAATCAGGCCTTTTTTTCTGTTAGAGCACACTCAGGTGCTGAAAAGTTTGGCTGCAAACGAAGGGGGCCTGCCCCCTCAACATTTTGGGGAAAAGACATTAATTTCAATATATCACCATTAGAACTGGTAAGATCAACCATTTTCAATGTTTACCTCATTCTGATCACCTGTTTTTCACTGTGTGAATAAGGGGTAAGGGAATTTGGCAAGCAAAAGCCTAAATAATCTAAATGTTTTCTACATGTCAATGCATCTCATTGTTGGAATTTGTATCTTTTTCTTGCCATACGAGCAATCTATTATTGCAGATTTGACTGAATTCAGATGTAGATATAGGCTGTCCATAATATATAGGGTGTATTGATTTGAAGGACTCTTGGTGTGAGGGTGATTAAGACAGTGTCGTCAGCATACGTTTATACTGGTACAGGTCTTTCACCCATTTTGGGACATCGGCTTCACATTCGAGTAATAATTCTTGGAGGTTATTAATGTATATTGAAAATAGCAATGTGGCCATAACGCACCCTTGTCTAACCCCCAAGCATAACGGGATCCAGGGGGGGTGCAATATTTTACTTTTCACGCAAGTTATTTGTGTGAATTACCTTTAGTATGTCTACCAAAGATTTAGGGCAATTTTAGGACATATGCACATGCCAGAGTTTGCCTCTGTTAACTTTATCAAAGGCTATGCTGAGGTCCATGAACGTCAGATATACTAGTTCCTTTTTGACGAATAAGGAATGGGCTGCCCCTAAGAAGAGATTTAGACCTTGTTCCATTGTCCTAAATGAGAGGCGGAGATCCAGTTGTATTGGTGATGATATTGATTTATCTTTGACCCAATTTTCCAAGATGTTTAGCTGGCACTTTCAAAAAATCTTAAAGATAGTATTTAAAAGGGAAATGGGTCTGAATGTTTTCAGGCTACCTCTATTACCTTTTTTATATATTGGTATAATAATCACTCTTCACCATATATCTGGAATGGAATTCGTAGTTAAAATTGCATTAAACACTATTGCTAATAATGGCCCTCGTTAGCCAAGAAATGGGGGGGTCGCCGCTAGATGGGTGGACTTTCGATTGCGTTCTGCAGCTCTCCACTTGTGTTTCAGGTCTGCTGGATTAGAATCGCAACAATTGATACGCTTGGTGACAGGTTTCAGGCAAATCCTCATGACAGGTGAAAGATTGTCGAGAGTGTTAGTGATAGCAAGATGGACATTGTTGGGAGCAGAGTCAGTGAGTCAGGAGGGGGAGGGAAATGAAGGTGGATGCTAATGGAGCAAATGACCCTCATTTCATCGGACAAATTTGTATTTATTTAATTGTATTTATTTGTATTTATTTTATTTGTATTGTGCTCCTGGCCCTGGGGCATCTGGGTGCGTGTCTTACAGATATAAATAGCAATACAGGGTAAAACAACCTTTGTTCGAGGTTACAACATAATGAGAAGACAAATGCATAGTATTGAGCTGGAAGCCCAGGTTGATAAAGAATACAGAGGAATATTCATCAGCTACACAGAATAGTGTGGGCAGGTACATTACATAGGTAAAAACAAGTGAATGTAACAGTGAAGGTTACATAGGAGGAAAAAAGGTAAGATTACGAATTAAGGGAAGGTAATAGTAGGGGCAGGGTGGAATGGAGAGCCCTCCAGATCACCAGGTCAAGAGGTAGCTAGACTTAAGAGTGCTGCCAATCATGGTCCAACACCTGAAGCCAACATTTGGTTTTACTTTTTAATAGTTGGAAGGAGGGTTCGGCGCTGAGGGAGGAAGGTAGAGTGTTCCATTATTTGGCCGCTAGGACAGGGAAACTAGATCCTGCAGCTTTTTGGAGCTTAAATCTAGGAATGGATAGGGTTGTGCTTGAGCTGATCTAAGGGGTCTTGTAGATGTATGGGCAGAGAGCCGGTTGGTAAGATTTACTGGGGCGAGGTTCGCCCGTGCTTTGTGTGTCAGTGCCAAGGTTTTAAGGCAGATTCTGTGCTCAACAGACAGCCACTGAAGGTTTTGTCTTGTGTCTTAAATGTGAAGTTGCCTCGGGATGTTGAGGGCAGCCCTAATGGCATTATTATGGGTTACTTGGAGCTTGTTGATATTTCTTTGACTAGTCCCTAGCTAAAGGGCATTGCAGTAGTCAATTTTGGCCATGACTAGGGTTCTATCAAGGGTAATACTGTTAGTTTGCCGTGAGAAAGGGCCTGCACGCAGTAATTAGTTTTCATGTGTACACTGATGCTGCAACCACAGCGTTCGTTTGTCTGGTGAGCGATAGTGTAGCATCAAGGTAGATACCTAGGGTTTTGGTATTATTGGCGACATTGATAGTGTTGCCATCGATAATGAAGGATTTGAAGGCAGAGTCCAGTTTATTAAGTCTAATGTGAGAGCCGAGGATTAGTAACTCAGTTTCTCATCATTTAGACAGAGTCCATGATGCGCCATCCAGGCTTGGATGACTGAGTAGACTTCATTCAGGGCTTTTTTGTCATTTACGCGGTCACCAGTGATAGGGAAGAGTATCTGGGTGTCGTCTGTGTAGTTTGTGTATGTAATACCCAGATAATCAAGAATGTCAAAGAGAGGCTTCGTGAACACATTATAGAGAGTGGGGAGACACACGAGCCTTGTGGGACACCATAGAGGACTGGTGAGGATTCAGCGGAAGCAGATGGTGAGAAAACCCTCATGGTTCTATTTGCAAGGAAGGATTTGACCCAAGATGTAGCTTCATCTGAGAAGTGGGCAGCTGTTTTTAGGTGGTGGCAGAGAGTGTGGTGGTTGACCAAGTCAAAAGCTGCCGATAGATCAAGCAGACGTAGGAGTGCTAATGTCTGCAAATGAGGCTGGCAGAGCTGGGGGAGGTTCGGTCAGAGGGCCAGGAGGTCGCAGGTGGCAGGAGAGGAGGGAGTGGTCAGACCAGGAAAGCGGGGTGGAGAGGGGGCTAGAGAGCAGAAGATCAGCCTGGCTGAAGGCATTGAGAGTTTGTCCAGCTGAGTGGGTAGGTCCAGAGGGGAGAATAGAGAGGGAGAGAAAGGTGCAGAGGTCACGGAAAGGGTGTGACTGAAGAGTCGCAGTGGATGTTGAAGTCATCCAGAAGGAGGAATTTAGAGGTAGAAGTCAGGAGAGAGGAAGAGAAATTGGCCCATTCTGATAGGAAAAGGGAGATAGGGCAGGGGGCCTGTAGATAGTGGCAATGGTCAGAGAAGAAGTAGGAGAGAGGCCAAGCATGTAGACATGGCTTTGAAAGGAAGAGTACTGCTGGGTAGGTATGAGAGAAGAAGGGACCCACTCAGGGAAGGTCAAGGCTACTCAAACCACCACAACAGTTGGGATGGGGCATAGAGATGATCTTGTAGCCATCAGGTAGGAGGGAGTCAAAAGCAGTGACTGAGCTTCCATTGAACCGCGTCTCAGTGATAGCGACGACATTGAGATCAAAGTCTTCAAGGAGAGGGCATATGTCTGAAGACTATTTGATAGCAGAGAGAGCATTAAGCATGGCCAAGTGAAGCCGGTCACCACCTTTGAGGTTTTTCCCAGCAGGTGCGGTACAGAGGATAGTATGCTCATCAGAGGAGGAGAAAGTGGTGTAGGGGAGAGAGAGGATGGAAGAATAGCAGGAGTGGGAAGAAAGTTGATGAGAGCCGTCAGGAGGTGGTTGGATAGTGCCATGATAGTGCCATTGCGATATGATATATGATATGATAAGTCATTTATAACGTGACTGTACACATGTGTTTCTAGGTGCAACAAGACAAGGGAAGGTACGGAGGGGGGTCAACACAAACGATTTTACTAGGCCTTGTGTCATTCAGATTGTGCAAGTGAGGCAACGCAGAGTGCAGGTGAAAGGGATGGGGGAAGTGCAAGGGGGGGAGAAGGGAAGAGTGCAATCAGGGCAGCATTGGTCTAAGTAAGTACAGCCGGGACAGCGCGGCTTTAGGTAAGTGCAAGGAGGCTGAGGCTGTAGAAGTTACAGTTGCAGACCCTAGTGTGCAACAAGCCTGGAGGCAGTACGGGGGAGACTGGTCAACAGGAGCCAAGTACCTAGAGAGACTCTGAGGGTAACCAAGCAACCAGTGGTGCAGCAGACAGGTAGATCAGTAGGGGAGGGAGGGAGAGAAAGCAGAGGAGAAAAGGAAGGTTTTGAGCTTCTTCTGGATCTTCAGCTGGTCTGGCTCAAGTTTGAGAGGGGAAGGGAGGCCATTCCCGAGGGAGGCACCTGCAGAGGAAAGTGATCTGCCCCTTACTCTCTGCCTGGAGAAGCATCTGACCCTCAGAGAGTTGGTGGCAGCAAAGCAAAGGGCTCGCAAAGGAAGGTATTTAGGAAGAAAGTGTTGAATGTAGTGCAGGCCCCAGCCCCGGAAAGCCTTGTGGATGATGCAGAGGGTCTTGAACTTGATCCTTGCAGCCACTGGGAGTCAGTGGAGAGATTACAAGACTGGAGAGATACAGTGCCTGGGCATGAGGACAAGGATAAGTCTTGCAGACCTGTTCTGGATTAGTTGCAGAGGGCAGAGAGTAGATAACAGCAGATTGAGAAAGAGGCTGTTACAGTAGTCCAACCTGGAGAGAACCAGGGGTCTGGAGACAATGAGCTTCTGGGGGAAAGTGAGAAAAGGAAGAGTACCTCTGAGCAGGTGCAGCTGGTAGTTGTCCTTCTTCAAAAGGTCAGTGATGTGAGCAGAGAAGGAGAGTGTGGAGTCAAAAGATGACGCCAAGGTTTTTTGCCTCATAAGAAGGCTGAAGGAAGAAGGCCCATGGATGGTGGACAGAGTGAGAAAGGGAAAGCGCGAGCAGGGGTCCCAATGAGAAGGATCTCTGTCTTACTGGCATTAAAGAGAGCTGTGTGTCATCTGCATAACACTGAAAGTTAGAGCACAAGGTGGGGATAAGGTGGTCCAGAGGGGCCACATAGAGATTGAAGAGCCTGGTTAGAGGTTAGATCACTTGGTAACACCACATGAGGAGAGAGATGTGGTAGAGAGAAAACACCCAAGTTGGACCTGGGAGGGTCGGTCCAGGAGGAAAGAGGTCAGCAACTCCAGGGCCTGATCTGTGATGCTTAAGTTCTCACGAAGTTGGTCGATCAGGATGGTGTGATTGACTGTGTCGAAAGCAGTGGAAAGGTCAAGGAGGATGAGTACAGAAGGGATGCTGGTGTCGAGATTGGAGAGCAGATCTTCACAGGTGTTCAGGAGAGCAGTTTCTGTGCCTCTGGCTGCTATGAAGCCAGACTGGTGATCATGGAGAAGGTCAATAGTTTCAGTGTGGATAGTAAGCTGGCAGATGACCAGCTTTACCAGAAGTTTGCCCAGGAAAGGAGTGATAGAGATCGGGCGATAGTTATCTGGACAGGTAGGATCGGCAGATGGCTTTTTAAGGAGGGGGTGCACAAGGGAGTGCTTGAGGAGAGAGGGAAAGCACCAGTGGTGAAAGTGTGATTGCAGAAATCAGCCATGGACAGAGCAAGGGTGTCAATGTGGTCCTTGATTGTTCTGGAGGAGCAGGTGAGTGCCTGTTTGGATGACACTTCAATAGATCGGACTTGTCTATAAACATCGTCAGGTGTTATCAGAGAGAAAGAGGAGAAAGGAAAGGGAGAGAGAGAGGCGGGCAGAGTCAGGCCTAGAGTGGAGGAGGGAATGGAAGAGGAGAGCTAGGACAGGATGTCCTGAGTTTTAGTAGTGTAGTGAGAAGCCAGGGCTATACAGAGGGTTTGGGAGGGAACAGGAGAGGTGGAGACTGCAGAAGGATTAGCCAGCTCTTTTCAGATTTTAAAGAGTTTGGCCATGTTGTTAGAGGCTGCAGAGATGCGGGCTTGGATGTGGACTCTCTTGATCAGGAGAGCAAGTCTATATTGCCTTTAGATCACCCGGCAGGCCAGAGGATGCACCTGAATCCTTCACTTTCTCTCTGCCATCCTGTACTTGCATTTCAGGGTAGCGAGGTCAGAGTCATAGGAAGAGTTGCACTCAGAGGTAGGTTCAGACGGATTCTCATGGCAGTGGCAAGGATGTCCAGAGTGTTGGAAATGGCAAGATGCAGATTAAAGAGGGTTGTTTCAGGGTGTGAATCGGCCGCAGAGAAAGTGGAGGCAAAGGCATCAACTGACACACGCTTGATGGGCTGAATGACTGAGAAGGTAGGTGACAGTACTGGGTTGGGCTTTGCCAGGGAGACAGAGAGTGTCAGGTGAGATGAAAGAAGAAAGTCATCAGTCCAAGAGAGAGGAGTAGTGGAGGGTTAGAGAGAGGGATGGATGAGGAAATGAGAACATCCAAGGTGTGTCCAGCAGTGTGTCGAGCCAGTGGGTAGAATGGAGAGAGAGAGAGATAGAGAGAGAGTTGCAGAGATTGCGGAAGAACCCCATGGAGCGATCAGAAGCATCCAGGTGGATGTTGCGGTTTCCAAAGAGGAGAAGCTGAGAGGGAGAGGCAAGGAGAGATGTGGAGAGGTCAGCCCACTCAGAGAGGAAGAGCGCAACCTAGCCAGGTGGTCTATACATGGTGGCCACAGTCATAGAGAGGCCAGGAGAGATAGAGAGCCTGCAGACCAGGCTTTCAATGGAGGAGTATGGCTGCGTAGGAATGACAGAGGCAGGGCCCCACTCTGGAAAGATGAGAGCTTCTCACTCTCCGGGTGGGTTGATTCTGGGCTCAAAGAGGAATTGTAACCCTCAGGGAGGTGTAGAGTAGGAGCCAAGTACCCTCATCTCAAGCACAGCTCACTTTTTGCCAATATGCTGGCAGCCAGAGTGTGAGACACATGCCGTACCAGTGAAACTATGTATACTGCAAAGAATCATGGAAGTAAGGTACCCATTGAGGAAACCATATATGCATTCATGACAATATGATGGCCATTTTAATGAAATCCCATAGGAAGTGTGAAAATGTGAAGCAGGACTGATGCACCCAAAAGAGATGCAGAGATGAGAACAACATAAACATTCTATAAGGATCAAAGTAGGAGGTTTTAAAGATTTGCAACATTTCAAGCTCAAGATGAAGATGCTCATGCTACAGAAATACTGAATACTGAAGAAAATGCAAAGTCATTTTACATGCGTACAGATGCAGTAAACGCAAGCAGGCAAAGTAATCATGAGACTAGCTACGTAGTTAATAGATTGCAGCAATGCGCCAATACTGTATATGCATAGGAATGTATGGACTATGGATGTTCCACAACACACTTTAGCAGAGCTTGGCCCAGTGAACCGAAAGGCCTTTTCAGTGTGGCGCAGTTAGAAAATGACTTAATGATGGAGGTGGATTCAAGAAAGGCTTGGCTGGCCCAGCACCAAGAAGTCAAAGCCTTGAGCCTGGATGTTCATGCAGTAGCTACAAAACGTGTGAAAACAACAAACTCCTGTTTGAGGTGAGGTACGAGAACATTAAAGACATCAGAGGTTCATCATTTAATAGTATTTTAAATACAGTAAAAGCTATGAAACATGGTCTCCAGTCACGTGGACAGATGAAAATAGAAGTTGTGACGAATTACACCGAAACCAAGAGACTGAGTATGCCTATACTCCCTCTTTATTCTCAGGCACAGAGTACAGAACCAAGGACATGTTCAAAAGCTAATGGACTGGCAGATGGCAAGAGTGATGATAGATGGCAGGCTAATTAGGTGGGAAGCTATAGTCAAGACCAGCCCAACAGCACCTGGGTGCAAGCCTGTGCGCTGCTAGCATGTGTGGAATAGTACAGAGGGGTGCGAGGGTGCCATCCAACAATAGAGGGCCCCATATCAAAGAACCCTATAGTTCCTATAACCAATAGGACATCAGGTATTTGATGACGTTTGTAGTGACTTGCACTAGAGGAAGGCTTAGTTGTCCACCTGATGTTAGAGACTTAATCCCATTCCCTGACAAGTATTGAACGTATACCTAGATGTTCCCTCTAAACCTATCACTTTCTCAAGTAGGTTTTTGTAGTTTGCCACGCAGATTTACATCAGTGATGACAAGTTTTTTATGAAACTCAGAGTGAGAAGATCAAGCGTATATTTGTTGATGTTTGTTGTACTCCCTGTTTTAGACAATTGCTATTAAAACAGACTTACTTTACCAAATTCCTGAGTCAGTCTGGTTATTGATGTTTGAGTATATTCTGCATCCCCATCTATCTCAAAGTATTGCTACCTCGTCTTAAAGGGCCTTGTGTTTTAGGTAAACAGGTTTAGAGGAGAGTTTCAAAACTTGTGACACTGGTGGCCTTGAACCATGTCTCACTGAGAGCAAGGACATCCTCCTAAGAGGAGGTGGCAGATGTCAGAGGAGTGTTTGACAGCAGAGTGAGAGTGGAGCAGGTTGGCACATTTGAAAGACTTCCGTGGAGGGGTACACATTAGGGGTACACATTAATGATGCACCTCGACGATGAAACGCCAGCCAAGAGTACTTCCCATCTAATGCCACCATTTTATAGGTGAGGATGAGAAAGGGAAGAGAGTGGATATCAGGTGAGGAGTCCATAGGTCTGGAGAGGGGACAGAAAAGAGGATACCTGTGATAATCTATCTGAAAGTAGCACTGACATAGGTGTCAGTGATAGGTAAATCAGGATCAGAAGACAAGAGATCTTTTTAAAACGTTTTCCTTCCAGACTTCATGAGAGAGGGAAGATGGGTGATAGAATAGCAGTTAGATTAGATGAGAAAGATTGAAAGTGGCAAGAGGAAGGAAGAGAGGGGAGTGAAGGGATAGAAGAGAGAACTGCACAGGCAAGATGCGATTCACCAGGTGTCCTGGCAGCTGAACGAGGCATTTAGATGCCAAACAAGAAGTCTTATGCTGAATCAGGCAGATCAGGAGGGATGGATGATCATCAGGAGGGTGAGCAATGGTGAGCAGTTCCATAGGGTGGCTTCGACAAGAGTCAGGGCAGAAGGCCAGCAGAAGAGAATGAATGAATGGAGATGAGGGTCAGGATCAGCAGATGACAAAGACTGAAAGGATCATTGTTGCAAGCAGGCAGCAGCGGGCACCATGTTGCAGAGGAGCTCCAAGCAAACAGGAGAGCCTGCGAGTTGTAGATCAGTTGGCAGGATCCCCAGTGCGATGGAGAGCGGCATTAGTGGGTTGTAGGTGTAGCAATTAATTATTGCCCCTCTTGTTGTAAAACAGTCCGTCCCTTAGGCCCACCTATTGGGAGGCCCCGGTCTAGTACTGGAAGTCAGAGATTGTGCTCCTTGCCGTCTGGGTATGCACTCAGAACTGTACGGCTTGTGCTGGTTTTTACTGGGCAGAGCGATGAGTTCTCTGTGATTTGATGTAGTTGAGAATGGAACCCAGTTAAACAGCTGGTCTATTTTATTCGTGCTGCATGGGACCCCAAGGTTTCACAGTTACACTTCTGTAGGGTGACTTATAGCTCAGTGGGGTTCCTATTTCTTGTACACCTGACACCCACTTCCTAAAGGCCTCTCTTCTCCATGTTTGAGCATTACTTGTTTAGGCATTACTTGTGTGGGCATTACTCTCAGGAAAGGGTTGATCAAACAGAGCCCCAACACCTCTGGCTTCTCCTTGTTGCTCCCTGCACACCTCCTCACCTCAGCAGGCAACGGCAAAGGCGCTGGTCACCTCCCCCATTCACTGGGCTCCGGCAGGTAAAATAGTGATGGAGCGATGGTTGAATCAGCCTGCTCCATGGGCTAAAGTGCCCCAGGCCCCTCTATTCTCAGTTGGGCCTCATTGTGGACTTGTAACCCCAGTTAGTCGATCTGTATGTGGCCCAGGAGAGGATCAAGCATAGCATGGCATAACCAGAGCTGCATCGGGGCAACCAGCAGCAGGAGACCACGGCCACCTCCCCAGGGACCCACAGGGCCCCTCCCCCCACTTTCCAGGCTTCTTCTGGCAAAGAGGCTTGACTGCCCAAGGATGCAGCCCCACGCTCATCTCCTGTCTCGACTCCTCACAAATGCAGAAAGAAAGAAAGAAAGAAAGAAAGAAAGAAAGAAAGAAAGAAAGAAAGAAAGAAAGAAAGAAAGAAAGAAAGAAAGAAAGAAAGAAAGAGAAAGAAAGAAAGAAAGAAAGGTGTATAAACATCCTGTTCAGGGGGCCTCAAAAGCCCCCCAATCTCCCAGCATTCCACCAAGACGGCAGATACCACTCACTGAAGCATACACACAGACCATAACTGAATGACAACACTAAAGTAATCATGAAGAGGCAACGTGGCTGAACACACTCACATAGATGCATTAGACTGTTGCACAAGAACATACATGAACTGCTCACTGACACCTAAAAGCAACTGACTTGCACAGTCATGAAAATAAAAATGGAAGCCGCAGCTGCATTGAAATGAATGGAAGGCATTGGAAAGGCTCAAAACACAGAGAGAGGCCTGACACATTGATTTCCCTGAGAAACACAGACAGGGTTGGCAGTGCAGCTACTGTGCCCAGCCTTGCCAAGACACAGGACAGAGAGAGAGTGTTTTGAGTCAACAGAAAATAAAGAACAGGGCAGTAGGCTGAAATTCTTCATGAACGCAAGCAGAGAAAGTCAGTTTTGTGGTCCCTAAACATATGATCTGAACTTGGAAAACAAGGCCCAGTCATTCGAGACAGGCCGAGACCATTTCTCCCATCAAACTGAAGACATAAGATACAAAATGTAACACAGCATGAAGTTGGAGACTGGAATGTTCTTTCTTTGGGCAGGGGAGTCAGAGAGATGGTAACCTTAGTGGGAAGAAGGCGGTACTCTGGGACCATTCTCCCCACCTCGCATTGTGCTCATCTGCTGGTAATTTTCCCAAACGGAGAAAGCTCACACTGGCCTCTTGTGGGTGGTGTCTGGCAGAACAATCCGATATAGCCTGACCAATCAGATCATTTATCCCCTATAAAATGTAGGTTTACCTATACTGTTCACCCAATCCCATCTCGCCTAAGGTCCAGAAATACAATTTATGGGTGTGATGTCACAGTGGAATAAAACCTCACTACCAGCCTGTAATCAGTTGAGTGTGCATTTGGAAGATTCATAAATCCATGGGCCTATCCATGCTTTTCAATTCTATTATTAAAAGCAGTAATTTGTCACATTTCTGGGCTCCTCTTTTTCTCTGGCACAGAGGATTTTGCTGGAGCCAACCTCAAGTTTTTCATTCTGCTTCAATCCGATATGTAAGTTAGTAGCCAATCCACAGACTCCCTGTTACACAGATATTTACACCTACACCTAGTGTGTGGTACATTCATGAGTGGGAAAAAATAAGACAAAATTGGAATTTTATTACTTTATAGGGTTTTATTATTTAACCCACCTTAACTCAGACAAGGCTGGCACCAATGGCAGTGTTGGTACTTCAAATTCAACCTTTTCACCAACTTAATTTATGTGTTTGAAAAACAATTCAAATGGATACGATTGAAAACATTGTACATCATGGTTATCTGATCAGCTGACATTTTAGAGCATATTTATGTTGTCAAAAACAGTACATAAAGAACTATAACTCACTATTTAAATGATCTACCTTATTCAAAAACAATATTTCTTACTTTTCTATTGTTGCCTACACCATCACATATATAACCACTTCTGCTAGGCCATGTACTTTGTTAGCAGCAACTATTTTTACAGAACGTGTCATATCATTATACAACTCCCAAACATTGTTTTTTCTTCTACAATAAGACACAGTGACATCCTTCGACATGCATTATTACTGCACCTAGAGCATACATGATACCCGTTAATGATATTTCATTTGGAAAGTCAGTAAGACATTGCTTTGTCGAAGGTGCCCCAATTCGGGGCTCCATTATGAGGTGTGTACCTGTCTTGGTGGTTATTGTCATATGTTTCTTGCAGTTCAGGGAACATTGCCTATTATGATTCTAGATGCATTTTTCACTGCAAATTCAAAGTCATGTTGCAGGTCATTGGAGTTAATTGGCCAAACTACCCCACATTGTTCTTCATTATTTTGACAAGTAAATGTTTCAATTGAACTCTGAACATCTTTCCAAAAAATCTGAATGGTATTGCCAACATAGTCCTCAGCATTCAAGCATATAATCTCACCTGGAACGTTGGTGCATGGGACTACTTCCATTAACAGTTGAGCTCTCTTTTTATATGTACTTTGAATAGGCCCATGTTTAACACAAAATGCTGAACTAAATTGAGAAAAAAGTTTCTGGAATTATTGATGATGTTTCTGTATGATGCATAGTCAACATAGATGCAGGATAAACTGTTCAAAAGAGAAACAAATGGCCATGTGTTATTCATCTTGTAAACCTTATGATCTATTCTTATTGGGTTTAAACAGCTTCAATTTCTGAGTATACCCAGAGGCTTCTGCTGGTAAGGGCTGTCAATTAATTGAGTGGTTTCAGGATATGGACATAAATATGTATGTTTTTTTCTTGGGAGTTATTTTTCAAGGAGTGTCTGAAGTGCTGCTGTTTTCAAAGTTTTTCCCAATGGCAGTCCATTATCTGTCAACACCAGCGCATGTGGATTAACTTCCTTTTCTTTTTCTGACATCATCCGCATTTCGATTGGCCAATGCTTCACTTCTGAAGATGTGTTCATACCATCTCTCTTTTTATTTGTTTCAAACTGTTTGCAGCTGCTATTTCAGTGCTTCCTTTAAGGGCCTTAAAATGACATGCAACAAATTTGTCAACTCGCATTGGTTTAGGGATGTGTTCTAGGATTGCATTTTTCAAGAGGCCAAATTCCCCCTCAACTGAAGCTGAAGAGGCTGTTTTGTTTGGGGATTGAAACACCGGTTGCACCACTGATGTCGAGATGGGGAAAAACTTCACCAGATGAAATAGTTTTTCTGAAATGTCATTCACCCACCCGGACAATGATTGCGAACAATGGATTTCATCATCAACAGGAAGTCTTTCAGGAACATCCTTATCATCAATGGTAGCATCAATAAACTCTAACTCACCACTTTCAATGCAATGACAAAGGTATAACTTTGATTTTTCACATTCTGATATGTAACCTACAGCAACCTTAGCTGTTGTTTCACATCCAGCAAGTATTAGTGTACTGAGAAGTAGACGCTTAAGAATGTCAAATGATTCACAGTTGACCATAAGTCCAACACATCTAATGTAGAATTTCCTAACAAGTTTTGCTTTTTGGGATAGCACTTCCACCGGCAAACAGAATTAATTAGATGGGCCACATCTAACCTAATGTAGCAGGTGGGGGTTTCATTGTTAAAGCCACATAAGATTGACATGCAATTCTTTAAATAAGTGTTAAGGCTGCATTCATTTAGAGCACGTGATAGCGCTCCAAGTAAGGCATAGGAGAAGTAAGAGACACATTCCATAGGCAATTTCTGTGCATCTTTCAGCCATTTTTCTATCCAAAAAGTGATTGTAGGAGTAGCTTGGCATTCACTTAGCATTTGAGACACAGATATTTGTCGCTATTGATTACAATTGTGTATAAAAAGAATATGAGCAGACAATCCATGTGTTTGCTTTAATTTTAGTACCAAACTGCCTGTGGCATCCACTGCAATTTTAGGGAACGAATGCTTTGAACAATACCTTCTAAAAATGTATATTTGTTCTTTTGACCAGTAATGTATAAAAAATGCATCAAAAGAGATGGTATGAATGTCTCCTACATACACCTGAGTACCTTTCATCTCTGCAAGAGCCAAAACAGGATCTTTTATCTTGGTTGTATCCAATTTCTTGTTCATTGCTTCCTGCCTGGCATCCTGACAAATTCTCAGAGATGGTATATTGGGTGGCTCTCTTTCTGCAAACGTTATTTCCTTATCAAGTTTTTCTCGCCTCCAGTTGCACAGCAATGTCTTTAACATTTCTTCTCCAATTCTATGGGTCTCATTACGACCCAGGCGGTAAGTTACCGCCTGGGCCGTGGCTTTACCACCATGGCGTAAACTACGTTTACGCCATGGTGGTTGGCGGACTTACCGCCCCATTCCGAGGTTGGTGGGGCGGTAAGTCCCCAATCCCCATTTACCCTTCCCCATTCCCATTTTTGCCCCATAGGGCATAATGGGAGTGGGGAAGGCGTTAATTACGCCACCGTAAATTACGGTGGCGTAATTAACTCCATGGTCCCTTAGCGCCATGGATTTTAACACCTGCTAAAAGCAGGTGTTAAGTCCGCCATGGCACTAAGGGACCTCGTACTCAGGCGGTAAGGGTCGGCGCTGTTAACGCCGCCGTAAAACCCTTACCGCCTGGGTCGTAATGAGGCCCTATGTCTTTTCTCACCTCTCAGCTGACTTTTCCGTTAATGTGGTATAGCCCTTGTGTCTGGTTTCCTTATATGAAGGATTAGTGGGTTGCCAGCATCAGGTTTCTCTTCTGCAGAAACATATATGAATGCTTAGCATTCTATGCAATGCCCCATTGCAGTGATACATCTTCTACTCTGATCATCCCTAATTCTAACCTTGTTACTCTTAAAAGATAATGCACCTGCAATTACATGCTGCTTATGAAGTTCATCTGCAATTGCTGCACTCCACAAATTTTATTTTTTTAGCACACTATGTCTTTTCTTGCATTTTCCTTCACTATTAATGACGGTATTAAGCTAAATCTCCTTGTACTGTTCATAAGGTGTTGATATCTGCCATGCGATGGGTGGCTTATTACTATCTAACTGTTCAACGCTGCTCTCTGAAGAGTCCTCATCCGAACAACTTGAGTCAGATGAAATCTTATGTAATATTTCTGCTGTCTTTGACAGAGGTGATGTGATTTTAAACTCTAGGAGCAGGAAGCTCTGCAGATCATATCTATTTTGATATACATAATCATGGATCTGTTTCCGTTTCAAAATATACCTAAAGGATTCACGAGAACAAACTTCCCTCCAAACAGGTTCCGAAGCTACCTTTAACTTGCCATTAGCATTAACAATGCCAGGATAACCTTTCAAGACTTCTTTTATGGTCTCAGAATCAATGGCAGGTTTTCGAGGCATCTGGAAGTAGAATAGGAATGTGGAAACATTTTTTTTTAGTTTAAGTGAAAATATATAATAATATTATTTTCTTTAAGGTTTGATTCTTTTTGTACACATTTGATGACATGAAAATTTAGTATAATGTAGGCCTCATGGCGGCTCATTTCTGTCGTCCCATCTTACATACTTTTTGCTGCAGAGGGAAGGACCCCATTGGTGAATGCGCCATCACCCGGGTTGTTCTAATTTTGCAGAATATATCAGTCAGTGATCCACTATTTACCCATTTATGGGGAGCCAAATGGAGAGCATCCATGCCACTTGTGCCACAAATGGAATCCATGAAATACTCTTTTGAAGGCAGCCCTACAGGGTATCATCTCCTTTGCTATGCAGCTAGCTACACCCTTGCTTAAATACCATTCATAACATGTTAACTCAACTTTCATAGAAGTGATGTGTTCTTAAGACATTAAAGAAACGTAAACATACAATTGTGTTGCAAGTTACTCAGGATTCAATGCAGCACAATGGTGAAGGAAAGACCTTACCTTCTTGGTTTCACTGTAAAACAATGCTCTGAACAAATACAGTAATGATTTTTGAGCACTTTGTGCTAGTAATTTTTCAAACTTTGTGCCAGTAACATTACTTCAACTTCGCATTGTAAACCTTTCCAAGCCACTTGATATTTTTCTAACCAATGCTGGAGGAGGTTTGAGGAAAAGAAAGTGTAAGCAAGGAGAGATTAATTACCTCAATCAATTAACTAGATGGATGCAGCGCTGTCCAGACAAGTGGTCGACTGCAAATTGGTCGAAAGACAAATGGTCGACGTAATTTGGTCGAAAACCAAATGGTTGAATTTTTTTTTTATTTATATATGTATTTTTTTGGTTTTCGTTTAGGGAAAAAAAGAGTTTTTTATAAAAAAAATAGGGTATTTTCGGTGGGGACCCCCCCCCCAAAAAAAAGGGGTGAAAATAAAAAAAATAAAAAAATCAACCATTTGGCTTTCGACCAAATTGGTTCGACCATTTGTCCAGTCGACCAAATTTTTTCGACCAAATTTCTGGCAACCGGATGCAGCAGTGTGCCGTTTCTCTTCCCTTAGCAAGGAATCAAAGGTAGTCCTTCCACTTCACACATAAATGTTTTTCTTCTTTTATTATAAGTATAGGTATAATGGTCTATAGTATGACATTTGTGCATTTTTTGGTTGAGGCGCCTGGGGGGTGCTAACTGGGTCACTACGGGTTAGCCGCCCTTAATAATTACTTATAACTCCTATTCTGTAATGGATCTAACATTGAAAATGGTTGATCATACAGATCTAACAAAGATCAAACAAATATCAACCGTTTTTATACTATTTTTGATTGAGGGGGGATGACTAGCTTACTACGGGTAGCCCCCCTCTAAATAAATGCCTATTAACTCCTGTTCTGTAGCGGATCTAACGTTGAAAATGGTTGATCATACTGGATCTAACAAAGATCTAACAAATGCCATATGTTTTAGTACTATTTTTGATTTGTAAGTAATTTCAACCTCGCACTCCACCTAAGTCAATGCCTAGCGTGTGATGCACAGCTGGAACCCTTAATTATTTATTTATGTCTATAAGTTCCTTTATTTCTGAATGATATACCCTTATATCACGCCCCTCTCTTTGAATCCCCCCCGGTCACACTGAACAGTGTATTTTAGGTATTTTCACAATATATATATATCACACTATTTAATGGATTATACAATGATCACCAATGGGGTGATGTCGCAATAAATCTCTTTAATCATACGGAGTATTGATAGGAAAAACAATGCAGCATAGAAATAATACTTTGTGTGGGTTCAATCAAAATGCAATGTGATCACTCTTTCCCCCTGCACACTACCCAATCCCCCCAATATGCAGAATAAAGAGATGGAAGGAGAGAAAATAGGTTTCATGAATACAGAATTCAACAACACAGTATCATTCCCAATTTCCCCCAGCAAACACAGTGTAAAACAGGAATGATTGCAACTTGTCAAAATGGTTTTGAATGTGGCTTTGAATGAATGGTAAAAAAACACTGAAAATGGATTCAATTCACTAAAATTGATATAAACACTAGCAATGATTATTGAGGAACTAGCAAATTGAAAACTGAATTCTAAGGTCGGATGCAATGTACAGCTGTTCCACACGTAATAGATTTGAGCCAACCGAAACATTTTCGGCAAACTATTCCGTACACGTTAAGCGCGATTGCGGAAAAACTATAAGGAGTTCGAATGCGGTTTTGGATTCGTTGGAAAGCTGAGCATGTTAACTTCAATTAGACACTTAAATTGACACACGATGAAGAAGTTATGAAGGTTTGTGTAGAGGTCGTTTTTTTTCAGAAAGAGTCATCATTTGTAAAACAAGGTTGCACTTTTGAAAATTACAAACAAGGTTTCTTGCACTAGGGAGACTATGAAGCCACAAACTACACGACAGCACAGCCACCAGCCCAGCGACACCTCTGGATGGTTTTTGCCCGCCGAGACTCTTGCCTTTCTTCAGCAAATATATTAGCGCAAAGATGATTTTAACACTACTATTACCAAAGGACTATAGGGATGAGAGAAAGATTCAGGTAAGGCAAAAGATTTTCTACAATGCAGTTCTGGATATAATAGAATGGGTTTGTATAGGATTACTTATGGATAAGATATTTGCTAGCAATAATCCTACGCTATGGATACTCACTACCAATGTTTGGAATGGACCCGTCAGAGATCTGGTCAGGGATACTTTCTGGACTGGAATTTGCTAGAACACCGGACTGGACTCAAGGCACTCTGGTTCTGCACTCAGCATGGCACTCTGGACACTGCACGGCGGGATTGGACTGGATCTGACGGGTTGGTTCTGGTTCGCTGCTATCTGGTCACCGTTCTGCTCTACTGGGTTGGATCTCTGGATTCTGGTAAGAATTCTCAGCAAGAAAGCAGCACAGCTCAGCCAGGCTGTTCTTTTTTTTGTTCTTTTGTTCCCCTTTAAGATCTGGGGTAAAATCTGGTTTCAGGATTTTTCAGGATTTTAAAAGGCCAAGCTGAGAAGGGTTAAGCTTTGGGAATGGGCCTTTCTGCTTTCAAAGTTCTGGAGTCTGGAATATGGATTTCTCTTGCAAAGTGCTCTGCCAGCAATCGGATGGGGGGTGAATGTGTGTCTCTAGGTCCTAAGCTATCTCTATTTATGTATTTTCTAAAAGGGTGGGTATGCTGACTTCTACTAGTCACACCCCCTAGATATTCTATTGGTTAGGGTATTTCCGCTCCCCTGATTTGAGAAGCAAACTGGGTGTCATGATGACGCTGTATTTTATGATCCAGGGAGAACCTCCCTTTTGTTTCTGCACATGAAATCTATTTTTCATACAAGACATATTTACAATTTTACAAACTCGCTAGCAACAGCATATTGATATCACAGATTTGCTGGAGCAAGTATTAATCCGAGCCCCAACACTTTTGGTCTGGTACCCAATGTCAGATTTGCTCACATTTGTACACATATGTGCGCATGATATCTGGGCATAATCATGTGAAGTTTCACGTGTCTGGGATCACCACAATTGCTACAAAACCACATATTCTGTAGTCATGTCCCTGAACATAGCACAGAGTTCTGAGTAGTTTTAAAACGTGACCACAATTTTCATATTAACAATACTGTATTTTACGAATTTTTACAATTTTGCACAGTCCTATGTCGGTCCTTTTCAAAAATATACTTTCTTGTGCTTTAAGAATACACATAACTGTCTGTCCCCGCCCCCAACATTTTGGTGGTTCAAGAGCAATCCCCGCCTCTGCCCTCTAGCAGGGGCTTCTGTTGACAGTTGCAACTGCATATCTTTTCAATCAAGGGAGTCTTTTGTCTCTCCCCAGAGCAGCAGAGCAAAATCTCCTCCCCTCTCCATTAACACCTGAATGGGACTTCCTGGGGCACAGAGCAGGAGGAAGGTGCCTTTTGTTTGCGGCACGCTGTAGAATTTGCTTTGAAGTCTGTGACTGGCATCAGAGGTTGACTTTAAAAATCCACTTTGTTTAAATTTTTCTTTGATGAAAATAAACTTACATTTTCTAAACAGGCAACACATATCTAATTCCAGTCTTTTAAACATAGAGATTAAATGGTTGCAACATATATTGCTTTTGATGGCAAGTCACTTAATTCCAACCATTTGATTTTCTGCATACATTTAAGCTTCCAATGTACTTCATTGACACCTGTCACACAGGCAGCCGGCGGAACTGCGCCCATTTTCTGACAGATTTTTACAGACAAGCACACTTTTTAATGTGTATTTTCTTGTGATGGAATCTACTTTTCCTGACATTGTGTGCTTATGTGGATTCTTTAAATAAAGTGACGGGACACACCCAGCAAGGATGTTGAATTTTTTCTGATGTTTGGGAACCATTCTTTTTTAATTTCAGCAACCAAGGAAACATGGTTTTCAGAGCACTTCTGGGTTTCCTTGCAATGAAGCACTGCCCTTCCTATAGTTTCCATTTTTACCCTGTGGGCAGCCCAATGACAGGTTTTAGCAGTGTGGTCTCCTGTTCCACCACTGACACAGACAAAGTAGATTGGCAGCCAACTTTCTGGTTTCACAGCACAATTCTCAGAGGTTTAGTGCACATAGGGCTTTTCGCAGCCATTTTGTTTGTTCTGGTGCCACCAGCACACAGTGATGTTGCAGGCCAGAGCTAGTGGGTCAGAACATCCCACAAACCCCTGTTGCGTTTTTGGCTTTGATTGGGATGATCAGTTTCTTTTCTTTCTGGTCCAAATGTCAAAATTCATCAGCTTCTCCCATCAGTGGTGTATTGACTGGTTCTCCTCGCCATTTCCTGATGAGAGTATGGAGCGATACCCCAGGCCCCTTGGATCTTTCCTTCCGGTCCCTGGGTGGCCCTCCTTGGTTTTAGTCTCTGTGGTTTCCAATTCTAGGATGACAAAGCAAAAGCATATTTGTAGACATTTACCCACCACTATTCATGTATTGGGGCAGATCCATACATTTTGACATATAAAGACAATTTTTCTATTGGCAGTTTATTGATTATATAGATGGAATCATTTTTATAGTTGGAATTCTAGGGAGCTTGAGTGACCCCCACTGAGGTCTCAGAGGAATGCTCTAGTTGCTGCAGAGTGTGCCTAGGGTGGCAACACTTTAGTTGGTTGATATGGAGCCACTTATCTTCCCCCTCTGGGGATACGGATTTTGTAGGCAACTGGTGAGATTTTGTCTACAATTTGAAAAGGACCCCTCCAGCTAGGGAAAAATGTGCGCTGTTTGGCCTGGTTCCTTTGGAAATTGTATAAGCAAAACCGGTCTCCTACATGGTATTATTTTCTAGTAGTTTTTAAGTCAAAGTGGGTCTTCATGCTGTCTGCAGATCTTTCTAGATTTCGCTGAGCATAGGCAAAAGCATGTTGAAGGTGTTTTCTCAGATTTTCAACATACTCATGAGTTGTGGAAGCATTGATCAATGTCTGCTCTTGGGTCCTGTAGAGCAGATGCTGGGGAAGCACCATCCTGCGTCCAGTCATCTCAAACGGTGACATTTTATTTGCAGATGAAGGGGTAGATCTGATGGCCATCAGGACAAGGGGTAATCGAATATCCCGATTTGGCCCAGAATCTGCCACAAACTTTTTTAATATGCTCACAATTGTCTTGTTGCTCTCTACTGCACCACTAGAGGGTACCGGTAGGCAATGGGTAATTTCCTTTTGACCCCAAGTATCTCCAACATCTTTATCATTACTTCGCTAGTGAAGTGGCTACCTCGGTCTGACTCGATCCTTTGGGGTAGTCCAAAACGCGAGAAGATGTGGTTGATCATCAGGGCAGCTGCTGTTTCTGCCTTGCAATTTGGGGCCGGGAGACATTCCACCCATTTAGTGAACAAGCATGTCACGGTCAACATGTACTTGTTCCCCCTAGAGGAGCAAATCACGGGCCCGATAAAATCGACTTGCAAATATGACCATGG
The DNA here is from genome assembly GCF_040938575.1 of Ambystoma mexicanum. Classification (NCBI taxonomy): domain Eukaryota; kingdom Metazoa; phylum Chordata; class Amphibia; order Caudata; family Ambystomatidae; genus Ambystoma; species Ambystoma mexicanum. The sequence continues at coordinate 786,550,518 of NC_090937.1, read as the reverse complement.
CGGTGTCATCCCCCTCTTTTGGAGAGGTGCACAGTGTGTGAGGGATGTTGGCTGAAACTGTGCACACACACGACACCCTTTCATGCATTGGTCAAGGTCCTACCCCATGTGTGGCCAGTATGCAATCTCTCTTAAGATTTCAAGTATTGTATGAAACCCCCTATGACCAGCTGTGGCTGCATCATGGGTGTGACTTAACATCAGGCTTCAGAATGAGGTAGGGACCACCGACTGATCATGGCCAGCTAGGGATCTCCTCACCAACAAACCGTCTTGGATTCAGAACATTTTTGGAAATTTCATCAACACTCTGAGGTCCTCTTTCCCTATGTAATTGGTGTCCGTCAGGGGAAAGTTCTCATGGTCATCAATGTGTTGATAAAACTTACCAATTATTGGATCCCCTTTTTGAGCCATAATCAAATCAGTATCTGCGGTCTCCTTACTCCATTGTGCAGTTGAGAGTTCATTGTGGGCATTTGTCTGGGACCTAGTGATAGCAGTGACCTTGATTTCCCCCAACAGGGACTCAATCTCAAGTAGATCCCCTTGGATGGCTCCGGTTTTGGCCAGCTGATCAGCTAGGTCATTTCCAGTTTTGTCTGGTCCCTCTATTTTAGAATGACCCTTGATCTTTTTCCAGTAGATGGTCATCCCATTCGAGGTGACCAGATCATCAATATTTTGAATTAATTTTCCATGTTTATATGGTTTATTATTAGCACAAAGCATGCCTCTGGTTTTCCAGTTAACTAGGTGCTCCACAAACCCGTTCCGTACATAATCCGAGTCTGTGATTATGACCAGTTCGTGGAGTTGATGTTGGACAGCAGTGAGGATGGCTTGATGCACAGCCATCAACTCTGCCACTTGACTACTTCTGGGACCAATCTTGTACCCAGCGGAGGATTCTGGGGCAACATTCACCCAGGCATTCCCTACGCTGGCCACAAGCTCTTTTTCCCCGTTGTCAACATGGTAGGAGCATCCATCCACATAGATATTGGGCATTCCCTCACACTTGTCTTCTTCAAAAACTTTGTGTAGGGAATTAAGGTGTGCCTCCATGTTGTCCTTTGATTTTAAGACTTTCGTCCTCGAGACAGTTTTCTCTGGCACAATCATGCAAGTCAGCCAGAACTTGCGTGAGGTGACTCTTCTTGTTTTGGCCATATCTGACCTTCACAGGAAAGCCTTGCATTGACAGTATCCAGGAAGTAATTTGGGAATTACTAACATTTCAGGCCCGGATTCTGTCACTTTGGAGATATTGCAGAGGCTGGTGTGGGGTCGCCATTATGATGTGTTCCCCTGGATAAACAGGCGGTAATTCTTCAATACCCACACCGTTGCCAGGAGTGCCTTCTCACAATCGTTGAATTTTTTCTCCACAGAGGATAAAGTTTTACTCGCATAGGAGATTACTTTATTGACCTTGTCATGCTTTTGATATAATACTGCAGTCAAGCATGTATTTGAGAACCCTGTCTCCAAGAAGCACTCCTGGTTTTTGACAGGGTAAGCTAGGCAAGGCTCTTGTGAGAGGCTTCTCTTGAGTTGTCTTACTGCCTTGGCTTGTTATGGACCCCACTCCCACTTGACCCCCCCTTCTAAAGATGGATCAGGGGTCTTGTGATCTCTGCGTTGTCCTCAATGAACTTTCTACTGTAATTAGTCAGTCCAAGGGGGCTCCTTAGTTCCCACAGAGTTGTGGGGTCTTTTAATTTCTGGAGTGCTTCCACTTTCTTTTCCTGGGGACAGAGACCCTGAGGAGTAAATTCATGCCCCAAGAAATTGACACGGGTTCTGCACCACTGTGCCTTTTGAAAGGAGAGTTTTTCTCCGGCAGCCCTCAACTGTGTCAGAGCATAACAGATCTCAGCTATGTGTTCCTCCACAGTTGAGCTTTTGACTAGAACATCATCTACATAAGCCAGGTTACCCCTTTCACCCAGGTTGGGCATAGCCTTTTGTAGAAAAATGTTAAAATCATTGCCGGAGTTGATGTATCCCAAGGGAGTCTGGGTCCATGTGTACTGCTGCCCCCCGAAGGTAAAGCCCAGCTTGTATTGGTCCTCCCTACTGACAGGTACAGTCCAGTACCCATTGGTCAGGTCTATTGCAGTGAATACCTGTGACCCCTGGATCTGGGCCAGCCCATGGTCAATGTAGGGAAGAGGCCATCGGGAAGTATGGACCCGGTTTGTTGAGCTCCCTTAGGTCGGCGCAGAGTCTCCACTGACCGTTTTGGCTTCAAAATCCCCAGCACCAGATTGTTGAAGGTGCTGTGGACTGGACGGATTATCCCACGGGACTCAAGGTTCTTAATTATTTCAGTAAGGGACTCCATTGATGCGAGAGGCAAGCGATATTGCTTCACAAACACTGGAGTCAAGCCAGTATCCGTGGGAATTGTTGTTGTGTGGATGTCGGTGCGACTACAGTCATATGAGTCCACCACAAAGAGATCTTGAAAATCCAAGAAAACCTGTTTCAATTTTTGCCTCTGCTCCAGAGTTTCACAGGCATCAGCTAGGTTGACTCTCTCTTCAACCGTCTGCCTGAAGCCTGGAAATACTTCTGGTTTTGCTATCTCATTGGCCTCCTCCAGCTGGGTGGAGAAGTCCCTGGTCAAAGTGCTGATTTGGACTGGTGGCTTCAGGTGGGGAAGGCAGGCCTCACGGACTTGCAAAATCACCTCATCCCTCCTGAAGTCACAGGTCACATCTTCCTTACCATAAGGGCAGGAAGTGTACACCAGGAAGTTCCCTCCATGCCGGGTAAAGATCCTGTCTGGTGTTGTGTTGTCATCACTATCACTGTCAAAACAGTCCTTGGGGATTGGTCCTAACAGTTAATTACCTAAATCTATGGAAGAATGTCGGTCATCAACCGCCATTCCAATAATGGTGCCTGCGGCTAAAGTGATCCTCTTTAGGTTGCTGTTATCCACCTCTACTGGAATGGTGTCATGTTCTGTATTGACTAGTGGTGTTGGCTTTATCCCCATCCCTTGCTGTTGGAAGTAAGCATTCAGATGAACATAGGAGTCAGGGTTTTTCAATTTCTGTCCTCTTTTAACTTTCACTTCCAGTGAGAATTGTCGGGTCCTTGCTGGGATGGTGACTTCCTCTCCAATCTGAATTTCAAATGCATAAGGCAGCAGTTGAGCTGACTTAAATGCTTTCTCTGGGTCATCAAATCCCATGGGATTATCCACTAATCGGGACCAAGCGTTCAGGTTTATTAGGTCCAAGCTAATGGCAAAGCGATTGAGAATGTCACTGCCTAAGTAAAAGGCGGCAGTGACGTCTCGCACGACCCAACAATTATGGACTATGCTCTTGTTGCCTATGGAGATTTTGAGTATACACCTGCTTGGCAGGAGATGTTTGTAATTGGGTGTTTCCAGGTCCATTTCCCATTTGTCTATCAGTTTAAATGTGGGGATGGCTGGATCTTTTGAGAGTTTGCAGAACATGGTTTCGCGGATGAAGCTCTTACCGCTGTTCACACACACTCGGGCGAGAACAGAGTCCTTCCCTTCACTTAACTGAACAAGGATGAACAACTGCTCTCCAATTTGCTGAATGTCCTCAAAACCTTCCTCTTTGCTTCTGCTTTCTCTCTCCCTCTCCGCTGCTAAATTCTCGACTGAATCTGCACCGAATCTGCAACTGGGCCATTCTCACCGACCTCGGTCCTGGGCCCAGCCACTCTCCTCTTGCACTGCCTCCCTGGCAACCCCTGCACTGAGGGACTGTCTCTGTATCCCTACAGCCCCCCCTTTCCCAGCACTTGTCTGCACTTACCTTGCACTTGCCACCAGCTGGACCTATTTATTTACTTACTCTACTTACTTGTATTGCACTTCCCCCCTCCCCTTCCCCTTGCACTTTTCCCTTCCCCCTACCCCTGCACTTGCGCGGTCTGAATGACACCTGGCCTAGTAGGATCGTTGTCTGTCTTCCCCTTGTTCCCCCCTCCCTGACTCGTCACGCCTTGAAACACTTGTGTATAGGCGCGTTACAAATGCCATATCATATCATATAGGAGTGGGAATTTCTGATTTTGAATTTGTAAAGAATTTCAGAGTGTTTCCTTCCAGTGTGGAATACCACCTTAGACTGGAAGGAAGGTTGATTCTGAGAAATAGAGAGGTCCCCCATCACCAGTTTGTTGTCCTACTGCTATTACTGTCACGTCTGGGATTTGATTATTCTGGGAGAGAAATTCTACCTGGTCAGATTTTTGTTCAACCATGTGGCAGGTGCCGTTTAACACTCTGTTTTAATTTAATTTGTCGGCTAGTCTGGGTCCCGAGGACCTTGTTTACACAATCTATTAGGGGTGCCAACCTACGCAGGATGTCGTTTCCTAGTAAACAAGGTGTGCCCTCTGGAGTTACAACTATGACCGGGTGCTTCACCTTGTGTCGCCCAATTTTAAAGTCCAAATCCTCAGTTCCCCTGATGGGAATTTCCTTCCGTCAAAGTTCTGAAGTTGTCCAGGAAGAGAGGTGAGAGGAATTTGGTATTGCTCCCTCATTCGCGAATTCAATTCATCAAAGGCCCTTTTTGACAGAAGGGTAGCTTGGGATCCAGTGTCCACCAGTGCCAAAATTGTACACTGCCCCTGTATCTGGACCGGGGCATAGAATATTCCCTCCTTCTCCTCAAGGGGGCACAGATAATGTACATTTTTGGACAACTGGTGGGTTACTTTCTTGGTTTTGGACACTGATAGAGCGGTGATTTGGGCAGGATTCTGTTGGGAGTCTTGGGAATCTGAAAAGAAAAGGTGACAGCTAGATATGGGAGTCGTTTTGGGTTCCCCTGGTTCTTGTTCTGGGCTGCCCCCCCCCTTTTTTGGAGGCAGTCGCCAGGCTGGGTTTGGATGAGGGGATTTTCCTGCTGATGATTCTGGGGTTGGATGATGGGCGGCACTAGCTCAGTCCCCACATCTACCCAGTCTGGATTTGGATTCTTTGGGACCCATTTTTCTTTGGTAGGAGTTCCCCCATCTCTGAAGGAGAACATCCTTTTCCCAGGATCCTCTGAGGATCCCTCTCCTTCAAATTGGAAGATTTGTACCTCCTCCTCAAAATGGGTCTGTTTGGGTTCTTTATTTCTCCTACCCCCCCCCATCCGCTCCTTGGGCGGCAGACTTTCAGGGACAGGAGATTTTGGTTTCCGGTTTCTGGGTTTCCATGGGCTTTTTACAAGTGGGGAAGGAAGCTTCCTCAAAAGCTTTACACCCCCCTTCCCCTTGTGCCTCCTCCCTGGGAACCGGTGGGTTGTCGGGGTTCTTCCCCCGTCATTGTTCTAGAGCACCAGGTCCTGAGTTTGAGGCATTCTGCACTGGCATGCTCATCTGAGGTTTCTGTTGAGCCCTCAGCATGCGACCCAGATCCTGTGCCATGTTTTGGACCTGGCGCTCTAGTTGTGACACCCGCTCAGACTGATATGGGGTTCTCATTTCTCCCCTGGGCTGATACCGGGAAGGGTAGCTATCCCTTCTCTGCAAATACTCCGGGTTTGGAAAATTTGGGTACCCATCCACCCTTGGCCTCCCCTCTCCCGGATTGGGTTGTCTGGGCTCAGGAAAGTGGGGCAAGAAGGATGGATTGTTTTGGGTTTGGACATTTTGTGGGTACCTGGGGAAGAAGTTCTGTCCAGGATTTGGGGAATTACTGCCCTTGTGGGGGAAGTGAGAAGGGACGTTTCCTGGGTTAGTGTTACGCTCACCTGACTCCCACGGAGGCGCAGGTCTGGTTTGGAGTATTGTTGCTTCTTCTATGGTGAAGCACAGGACCCGGAAGATGGACTGGACTGGACCTTCGAATCTGGCTTGTCTGGCTCGCAGGAATATCTTTCTGTATGTGAAAAGGGAGTATTAACAATCTGCCGGAGAAAGTATAAGCCTCCCGCTCCCTTCTCACCCCTCTACGAAACCCTCCTGTGACCCCCACGTGAAGTCTCCCTTTCGGGTTTGAAAGGTTGAGCTCTCCATCCTGCTTCTCATGCAGGGGCGCATTGTATCCAGTTACTTCACTGGGATTTTGATTGTAGAGGGTTCAAGTTTTGTTTTCCCGGTATAGTACCGTAAGGATTCTGTTAATGAGTATGATTCCGCAATAATAATTGTTCGTTGTCTCTTTTTCAGGTGCGGAAACTATTCCGAGAAGAGCTGTGGAACCGAAGAATGAGACTCTGGTGAGCTTGATGAGAGTTCTCTCAGTGTCCTTGTATCAATGCGCTCACTAACGCTGATGTCTTTTTTCCCCATAGGGGCCGGGGTCCGGAAATGCCTGGATGCGGCACCAACCCGAAACGGAGCTCAATCCAGAAGAAATCAGGTAAGTCTTTAATGGGCGTTTGGGTAATGTCTTTTCATGCGCCCACTAACGCCGATGTCTTTTTTTTCCCCATAGGGGCTGGGGTCCGGAAATGCCTGGATGCGGCACCGACCCGAAACATAGATCAATCCAGAAGAAATCAGGTAAGTCTTTAATGGGCATTGGGTAACGTATTTTCATGCACCCACTAACGCTGATGTCTTTTTTTCCCCTTAGGGGCCGGGGTCCGGAAATGCCAGGATGCGGCACCGACCCGAAATGAAGTTGGAATAACCCAACAGGTAAGCTTTGTAATGGAAATTAAGGTTTCGTTGTTTTCTTTCCCCTCTCAACTTTATTCTTGTCTTTTTCTCCTAGGCGCGGTGATGCGGCTGCAAGTCCAGATGTCGCCGTAGAATGTGGTGGTACCTTGTACAGGTGAGTGAGATGCGGCACTGCAGCAATCGATGCAATGTGCTTTTAAATGGATGTCTTCCTTTTCAGGACCATCGGCGAGATGTCTCCGGAATGCGGATTTAGCAGTTAAGGACTCTTCTTTACCCTTTTCTCTTCTCTTCTCTCTTTGCAGGTGTTCCAGGATGCTGGCAGGAGTGGCAGAAGACAGAATGCAGGAGCAAACACGGTGAGCGTCCAGCTGCTAGATGCAGAACAACGCGAAGCGTGAGTTGCTGCTTGGGCGTGGCTTAAATAGCCTTCAAAGTAGTTCCAGGTATGTATCCTTCCTCTCAGGTATGTATTCCTCCCCTGACCACACCCGTGTGGTTAAGTAGTTCCAAAGATAAAGTGGTCCCATTCAGGCCTCAGAAGGCCTGGATGTTGCAGCATGGTCTGCATCAGGTAAGTTAACACTAAGCACCTTTAACACAAAGTCCCCTTTTATGAGCCTGGCGCCTATGGCGCCAGGACTGTGGCCCGATATGAGCCTGGCGCCAAAGGCGCCAGGACTGAGTCCAAAGAGCCCCTACTTGAGGCTGTTGTGACTTCCCTTGAAGACATGATGTCTGCCTCTGGGGTAGCTGGGTCTTGTCTGGCACCTTGGAGGTAGGCATCATGACAGTACCCCCTCCCAAGGCTCCTCCCAAGGTCGTCCTTTCCGGGGGTTTCGGCTTGCTTGGGAATTTTCGGTGGAATCTTTGCACTAATCGCGGGGCGTGTACATGGTCACTTGGTTCCCAAGATCTTTCCTGAGGTCCGTACCCCTTCCAATCAACTAGATAGAAGAGTTTTGATTTTAACATTTTGGAATCCAATATGTCCTTAACTTCAAATTCTAATTCCCCATCGATTTGAATTGGTTCAGGTGGTTTGCTTAGTCTGGTTCCAGGCTGCACCGGTTTTAACAGTGATTCATGAAAAACGGGATGAATTTGCATGTTGGCTGGTAGATCGAGTTTAAAGGCCACCGGGTTAATTATAGCTTTGATGGGATAGGGTCCAATGTATCTGGGATTAAAAGTCTGCGGTCCTTTGAGAGGCAAATGCTTGGTTGCCTGCCACACCTGGTCTCCAATCTGGTACGAAGGTGCTTCACTCCGATGTAGATCAGCATTTTCTTTGTATTTTTTCTTGGCTTGTTGCAAATGAGTTGTAGCTTCCTTGAAGGCTCGGGTTATAGTAGAATGTAAATGATCAACTGCAAGCATTTCCAGGTTTTCAGGAGGGTCTAGGTCTGAGGTTCTAGGATGATGACCATACAAGGTGTAAAAGGGGGTTTGTCCTGATCCAGAATGTACAGAATTGTTATATGCATACTCTGCGATCCATAGAATATCTTTCCAGCTGTTTTCAGATTGATGCAACATGCACCGAAGATATTGTTCAAGGGTTTGGTTAGTCCTCTCGGTTTGACCATCGGTCTGGGGGTGGTGACTAGTGGATAAGCGTACATCAATTTGTGCCAGTTGGCAACATTTCCTCCAAAAATGGGAAATAAATTGGCTTCCTCGGTCTGAGATTAATATGGATGGAAAACCATGCATACGTACTAGGTTTTCCAGAAATTCCTTGGCCAAGATGGAGGCTGAAGGTACCCCTTTTAAAGGGATAAAGTGGGCCATCTTGGAGAACAGATCCACGATTACCAAAATAGTGTTATATCCATAGCAAGGAGGCAGGTCGGTAATAAAGTCCATTGACAAGGTGTGCCAAGGGGCCGGTGGAATATCCAAGGGTTGTAGGAGACCGGCTGGTCTCTTCTTTTGACCTTTATTTTGGGCGCAAACTCCGCAAGACATCACAAAAGATTTTATGTCTTTTCTCCAGGATGGCCACCAGAATTGTCGTTTGATCTTTTCCTCAGTTTTTGCGATACCAGGATGTCCTTCCATTAATGTATCATGATAGTGAGCAATGACCAATTCTTGCAGTTCTTTGTTGGGCAGAAATAACTGCCCCTGGAAGTACGATAAATCGTTATTAACGGAAAAGTGTAACCCCTTTTGAGTCCATTCTTGCAAGGCTGTGGAATTTAAAAGTTGTTTAACTCGAGTTTGAATGTCCTCTATAGTTTGTAAAGAGGTCAAGCCTAAAATTCTTTGTTCGGGTATAATTGGTACTGGTTCTAAGTTTGAATTTGTTTCATCCATTCCAATCCGGGATAAAGCGTCCGCTTTGCCATTCTTGCAACCAGGGCGGTAGGTGATTATGAAATCAAATTCTGCAAAGAATAAAGCCCATCGGAGTTGGCGGATGATTGGGCTTTGGCCGTTTTTGGATGTTGCAAATTCCTGTGATCTGTAATCACCGTAATGGTGTGTCTTGCGCGGAGGAGGTAATGACGCCAAGCCTTGAAGGCGGACTTAATAGCTAGTAATTCCTTGTCGGTGATTGCGTAATTGATTTCAGGAGCCGTGAATTTCCTGGACCAAAAGGCTACATGGTGCATCTGGTTAGTTTCCGGATCCCTTTGAGACAAGACAGCACCCATGGCCAAACTGGAAGCGTCGGTTTCAACAATGCAAGGGAGATCTGGGCGCGGATGCTTCAATACAGGGGCGGAGGTGAATTTGGTCTTTGGGTCTTGAAAGGCCTGTTCTGCCTCAGGAGTCCATTCGAAACGTTTATTCTCCGTAAGAGGGCTGTTATGGGTTGAATCACTCGAGAAAATTCCGGGATGAATCTTCGATAGAAATTGGCAAAGCCAAGCATACTCTGAACCCCCTTAACAGAGTTAGGAGATGGCCATTTGAGGATGGCGTCCACCTTTCGCGAGTCCATTCGGACTCCTTTAGGTGTCAGGATGAATCCGAGAAACTCGACCTCTGTGGTATGAAAAACGCATTTTTCGAGTTTCGCAAACAGGTTGTGCTGGCGTAATTTCTCAAGAACTGCCCTGACATGTTTTCTGTGTTCGGATTCCGAGGAGGAGTATACCAGGATGTCATCGATATATACGATGACACAAACATCGATAAGTTTCCGAAGAACATCATTCATAAAGTATTGAAAGGCGGCAGGTGCGTTGCATAATCCGAAGGGCATCACCTGATATTCAAAGAGCCCATATTTGGTGCGGAATGCGGTCTTCCTTTTATACGTATCAGGTGATAAGCTCCTCGGAGATCTAACTTGGTGTATATACAAGCATCTTTTACCTGGTCAAGAAGTTCAGGGATCAGAGGCAGAGGATAACGATTCTTAATTGTTATTTGATTTAGGGCGCGGTAGTCAATACATGTTCTAAGGTCGCCTTCTTTTTTCGGCACAAAGAACAGATCTGAGGAAACAGGAGACTTTGACGGGCGATTAAAACCGTTGGCAAGATACTGATCTAAATACTGATGCAAATGAACGTTCTCAGGTTCAGTAAGAGCATAAATCCTACTACACGGCGGTTGTGCATTGGGTACCAGGTCGATTTGACAATCGTACGACCGGTGGGGAGGTAACGTGTTCGCCTGTTCTTTTTGAAAAACGTCTTGGAACTCTTGGTATTCAACCGGTAGTTATATCGTGGTGGAAGTTACTGTGGCCAGACCCATATCTGGATTTCTTGGATAACAAGTCAGTTCACAATCAGGAAAGGTTATTCTCTTTGCTCGCCAGTCAATTCGAGGATTGTGTTTCTAACCAAGGGATTCCTAGAATTACTTGAAATTGTGGGGCCTTGATTACATCGAACACAATTGCTTCCCGATGTCCATCCTGTCCCACTAGTGTCATTTCTGTAGTGGAATGTGTTACCGGCCTGAGGCTATTTCGGTTCCATCTACTGTAGTAATGACATCCTTGTTAACTTTCGGACGGAGAGGAAGATTAATCCTGGAGGCCAATTCACGATCTACGTAGTTTCCAATAGCTCCACTGTCGATTTATGCTTTTATAGCATGCAACCGCTGAGGCTGTTTCGGGTCCACGAGCACTATTGGCATGACAAAATGCGAGGTCAAAGAGTCTGTTTTCAAGCTCGGCAAGCAGACCTCTACGCTTGTCGGGCTTGACCGTTTCCCGAATCAGGTTCTATTAAATTGTTGTCCGTGGCTCCAACCACCTTCTTAGGTGGCTTTACCGGGCAGTCTCGTAGAAAGTGACCAGAAGCCCCGCAATAGAGACATAGTTGCTTTTGCCGTCTTCTCTCTCGTTCCTTCTGCGTCAATGGTCCTTTAACACCGCCGATCTGCATAGGTTCTGAAACGTCGGTACTCTTAGGGTTAGCGTGAGTTTTGATCAGCACTCGAGTTTCGAACTTGGACCGATCTGCTTTCTAGTTTGCAGTCTGTGGTCAAGTTGGACCACTAAGTCTATGTATTCTGCGCAGGCTTGAGGTGGATTTACTATTTGAGCTAGAACATCCTTAAGTTCTCCGCGCAGGCCTCGATGAAATAGTGTGATCCTTTTATTTTCGGGCCACCCCGTTTCTACAACCAGCCTATTAAAGGTGGCAATATAAGATAAGAGATCTTGGTTACCTTGTCGTAAGGATAGTAGTTCGTTGTCAAGGGCCTGTCCCTGAGAGTGTCGAGCGAATAATCTTTCCATGCTCGCCTGGAAGCTTTGAAAATCCTGGAGAATTGGGTCATCCTGACTTACCAACGGAACAGACCAATCGGCAGCACAGCCACTGAGATAAGATAATACAAAGGCTACCTTGGTTTGATCATTAGGGAAGGCCCCAGGTCTGCATAGAAAGTGGAGGTGACATTGGTTCATAAAAACGGCATATTTCTTGGGATCCCCCGCAAAACGTTCAGGCGGGGCCAAAGGCATGTTTCCAGGTAGATTGATTTGTACCGGGTTATTCGAAACCATTGACGAGGCATTACCCCCAGAACTAGGTAAAGGAGTTTGTCCTGCTTGACCCTGCAACAATCGTTTGGCCAGGTCATCAGTTCTTTCCTTGGATAAGATTAATTCTCTTTTGAGAGCATTAGTTTCCTGGCGGGCGGAGTGTACATCTGCCCTTAATTCCCCCAAAAGCTGAGCCAGCTGGTCTGTCTCGCAAGTTTCCATAGTGCCCGGGTGGGAAATTGTAGGTAGGCTTCGTGTTCTGTTACGCTCACCTCACTCCCACGGAGGCGCAGGTCTGGTTTGGAGTATTGTTGCTTCTTCTATGGTGAAGCGCAGGACCCGGAAGATGGACTGGACCGGACCTTCGAATCTGGCTTGTCTGGCTCGCAGGAATATCTTTCTGTGTGTGAAAAGGGAGTATTAACAATCTGCGGGAGAAAGTATAAGCCTCCCGCTCCCTTCTCACCCCTCTACGAAACCCTCCTGCGACCCCCACGTGAAGTCTCACCTTAGGGTTTGAAAGGTTGAGCTCTCCATCCTGCTTCTCATGCAAGGGTGCGTTGTATCCAGTTACTTCACTGGGATTTTGATTGTAGAGGGTTCAAGTTTTGTTTTCCCGGTATAGTACCGTAAGGATTCTGTTAATGAGTATGATTCCGCAATAATAATTGTTCGTTGTCTCTTTTTCAGGTGCGGAAACTATTCCGAGAAGAGCTGTGGAACCGAAGAATGAGACTCTGGTGAGCTTGATGAGAGTTCTCTCAGTGTCCTTGTATCAATGCGCTCACTGACGCTGATGTCTTTTTTCCCCATAGGGGCCGGGGTCCGGAAATGCCTGGATGCGGCACCGACCCAAAACAAAGCTCAATCCAGAAGAAATCAGGTAAGTCTTTAATGGGCTTTTGGGTAATGTCTTTTCATGCGCCCACTCACGCTGATGTCTTTTTTCCCCATAGGGGCCGGGGTCTGGAAATGCCTGGATGCGGCACCGACCCGAAACAAAGATCAATCCAGAAGAAATCAGGTAAGTCTTTAATGGGTGTTGGGTAACGTCTTTTCATGCGCCCACTAACGCCGATGTATTTTTTTCCCCTTAGGGGCCGGGGTCCGGAAATGCCAGGATGCGGCACCAACCTGAAATGAAGTTGGAATAACCCAACAGGTAAGCTTTGTAATGGAAATTAAGGTTTCCTTGCTTTCTTTCCCCTCTCACCTTTATTCTTGTCTTTTTCTCCTAGGCGCGGTGATGTGGCTGCGAGTCCAGATGTCGCCGTAGAACGTGGAGGTACCTTGTACAGGTGAGTGAGATGCGGCGCTGCAGCGATCGATGCAATGTGCTTTTAAATGGATGTCTTCCTTTTCAGGACCGTCGGCGAGATGTCTCCGGAATGCAGATTTAGCAGGTAATGACTCTTCTTTACCCTTTTCTCTTCTCTTCTCTCTTTGCAGGTGTTCCAGGATGCTGGCAGGAGTGGCAGAAGACAGAATGCAGGAGCAAACACGGTGAGCGTCCAGCTGCTAGATGCAGAACAACGCGAAGCGTGAGTTGCTGCTTGGGCGTGGCTTAAATAGCCTTCAAAGTAGTTCCAGGTATGTATCCTTCCTCTCAGGTATGTATTCCTCCCCTGACCACACCCGTGTGGTTAAGTAGCTCCAAAGATAAAGTAGTCCCATTCAGGCCTCAGAAGGCCTGGATGTTGCAGCATGGTCTGCATCAGGTAAGTTAACACTAAGCACCTTTAACACAAAGTCCCCTTTTATGAGCCTGGCGCCTATGGCGCCAGGACTGTGGCCCGATATGAGCCTGGCGCCAAAGGCGCCAGGACTGAGTCCAAAGAGCCCCTACTTGAGGCTGTTGTGACTTCCCTTCAAGACATGATGTCTGCCTCTGGGGTAGCTGGGTCTTGTCTGGCACCTTGGAGGTAGGCATCATGACAGTTAGCTGCTGTTTGGTTGGATCCCCCCCCTTGGGCTGGAGGAGTCCACACATAACCCAGGATGGGTATATTCCCCTTGTAGCGGGGGCTGATGTAGTCAGGAGAGTTAGGGGTCCCATTTGTGGGATTTCCTCCCTGGCTCCCTGTCTGTGACTGGCCCGAGGGCCTTCTGGGTTTGGGGTTGCTTTGAGTCTATGCAGGCAGGTTTTTATGCCACATCTCCAAATCTAAAATGGGGGCAACCTTAACCTCTGCCACCTTACCAGCAGCAGGGATGTTGGTTGGTTTGGGGCTTTTTGGATTATTTTTGTTTTCTACTGGCTTTTGCACCTTATAAATACGGGTGGCTTGTTCAATGACCCAGTCTAGTGATCTTTTCTCGTGAAAGTCTCTCACTAGCTGGGTCATGATGCACTTGGGGAGAGCATGGAAAAAAGTATTCACAAACTCTTTGCTGTCAGTGCGCACCCTTATGGTGGTCTGCGCAAAGGCACGCTTTAATTCTTGAACTTATTCCTGTGGGGCCTGATTTTCCCCACATTGCAAGTTGTAGGCTGCCTTGCGAGCCTCCTGAGGATTTCAGTGCACAGAACATTTTTCAAGATGGCCGCCCTATAGGTGGACCATTTAGAATGATGTTGGTCCTCCAGCCCCGCAAAGAAGCTGCGGTATTCTGGAGAGAAGGTCATTTTCACATATGGAATACAGCTTTGGCTGTCCGTCAAATTCCATCATCTGGACAAAGAGCTCTAAGTGCTCCCAAACAGAATATTTTGTGTTCTTATGATAGGGCGTGATGACGCTCCTTATCGCTTTGATTTGTTTTAGGGGTTCCTTGAGCAAGGCACTTTTTTGCCTTATTGGCCTTCTTGGTTCGGGTGACCCTGGTCCACTCCTCCTCTGACTCAGTGGCACTGCTCCCAGAGGTGCCCGTCAGGTCTTCTAGGCTCTCTCGGATTCTGCGAGCCTGGGAATTTCTGGCAGAATGAGGGGACCTAGTTTCCTGTGCCCTGGAGCGCTCAGAGGAGTCTTCTGATTCCTCCTTGCTCCCTGGATTTGATGAGTCCCCCCCCCCACTGTCCTAGCTGAGCAGAGGTTTTCAGGATGCCCTTAGTGAGCCTACTCTCATGAAGTTCCCCACTAAATTTTCCAGTGCTTGGGAACCCATACCCAGATGCCTGCCCATCCATTCCTGGGAGGCGCTGATCCATGAGCCCCATGTTCCTCATTGGATTGAAGTCTGCCATGCCCGTGGCCCTTGGCTCATGTGCGCCCTTGGACATGGGGTTGACAGAGTCCAGGGATTGGAAGAGATGAAGGCCTCGGGTTCCTGAGGTTATGCTCAGGTGTTTCCCATTCCCAGCAAACCTCATCTCTCTCAGCCCCTGCTCCCTGTTGCCATGCAAGAACCTGAGCTTTCTGTTCCTCTCTCAAGGCCTTGCTAGTTTCTATCAATTGCTCTTGCATAGCTACCTGTCTGTGGAGTCTGTCCTTTTTCTCACAGAGCGCCCCATTGTCTCTGTGTGCTTCCTGTGTCATTTTAGAGTACTGGGCCACCTTTTGCTGCAGGAGGGTTACCTCCTGAGTCCTGTCCATACTGTCCTGGTCCTTCCTTGCTAGAGCATCTTCCACCCTACTGGTGTGCTCTAACAATTTTTCATGGTCTTTTTGGAGGTCACCCAGTTCCTGAAGGGCAAGGTGATTTTCTTCTATCTTCTCTTTTAAGTAAAAGGCTTCCTGGCCTAAGGTGTCCCATTCCTGAGCAAGAGTATGCCTCTGTGCAGCCAGGTCATCCCTCTGTCTTTGGAGCGCACCAGCTTTCTGGCGCTCTTCATCAAATTCTGCCTGGGTGTTCAGGTCTTTGAGAATTAGTTTATTATTCTCTTCTTTTTCTTGGCCTAGGCGGCTTTGCAGGGTGACTACCTGCACTGTGCATGCCCTGTTGAAATGTATTTGCTGTTACAGCGTTGTCTGGCTCTGGAGTAGAGAGTCCAAACTTTCTTGGTACCCCTTCTGCAAGGCCAGCATTTTGGTATCCTGTTCTACCTTCTCCTGCTGCAGGATACCCATGTCTTCTGTTATTTTGGTTAGCTACTGCCTAATTTCATTTTCTGATTCCTCGCTCCTCTGTAGCCAGTCCAGATCAGTTTGGGCTTTTTCTAATGCCTGCAGTTGCTTGTTTGACAGATCTTGGCCCTCTGTATATTTGTCCTGTATTGCTCCAAAATGGAGGTACAGATATGCCGCTATTTTGGCAATCTTGCTTTGCTCTTCCTTAACCTTAGGGGCCATTTATAGTTCACTCAGTGCCATGGGTAACGGACCCTGATCTTGCCATATGTCTAATCCTGTTGCAATGGTCTGTTCTGTGATTTCCTGCAACCACACATTCTGATCCTGCTCTGTCCATTCACCCATTACAAATAATGTATGCATTAGGTGTTCTTTAGCCATATTGCTCTCTACCAAGGTCGCCATTCTGGAAATATTAATTTCCTTCCTGACTTACATGAGTTTATTTTATTTTTGCAAAACAGACTAATTCCTTAGAGCGTTCCTATTGAGGGGTGCTTTTCACAGAGTAACACAGCGTGGTAGCCCAACAGGGTTTATGTACCCTTTTAGTTATCACACTGTATTAGACTGTCACAAGTGGTATGTCTACTTCAGAAATCTCATGAGGAGCCCCCAATCTTGTAAGTGATTTCAACCCGGCACTCAACCTAAGTCAATACCTAGCGTGTGATGCACAGCTGGAACCCTTAATTATTTATTTATGTCTATAAGTTCTTTTATTTCTGAATCATATACCCTTATATCACGCCCCTCTCTTTGAACCCCACCTCCCTCCCCCGGGCACACTGAATCAGGAACCAGGCTGTTTTGCAAAGTTAAAAAGATTTATTTTATGTATTTTCACAATATATATATGTATCACACTATTTCATGGTTTATACAATGATCACCAATGGGGTGATGTTCCAATAAATCTCTTTAATCAAACGGAGTATTGATAGGAAAAACAATGCAGCATATAAATAATACTTTGTGTGGGTTCAATCAAAATGCAATGTGATCACTCTTTCCCCCTGCACACTACTCAATCCTCCCAATATGCTGTATAAAGAGATGGAAGGAGAGAAAACAGGTTTCAGGAATACAGAATTCAACAACACAGTATCAATACCAATTTCCCCCAGCAAACACAGAGAAAAACAGGAATGATTGCAACTTGTCAAAATGGTTTTGAATGTGGCTTTGAATCAATGGTAAAAAAACACTGAAAATGGATTTAATTCACTAAAATGGATTTAATACTAGTGGGAGACGCTTTGTATAGTTTCAGATAAACACTAGCAATGATCATTGAGTAACTAGCAAATTAAAACCTGAATTCTTAGGTTGGATGCAATGTACAGCTGTTTCACACGTGATAGAGTGGAATGCGGTTTTGATTTCGTTGGAAAGCTTCAATTAGACACTTAAATTGAAATTTCGTTTCTAGCACACACGGTGAAGAAGTTATGAAGGTGGTTGTAGAGGTTGTTTTTTTTCAGAAAGAGTCAGAAAGAGTCAACATTTGTAAAACAAGTTTGCACTTTTTAAAATTACAAGCAAGGCTTCTTGCACTAGGGAGACTATGAAGCCACAAACTAAACGACAGCCAGCACAGCCACCAGCCCAGCGACGCCTCTGGATGGATTTTGCCCGCCGAGATGCTTGCCTTTCTTCAGCAAATATATTAGCGCAAAGATGATTTTAACACTACTATTACCAAAGGACTATAGGGATGAGAGAAAGATTCAGGTAAGAAAAAAGATTTTCAACAATGCAGTTCTGGATATAATAGAATGGGTTTTTATAGGATTACTTATGGATAAGATATTTGCTAGCGATAATCCTACGCTATGGATACTCACTACCAATGTTTGGAATGGACCCGTCAGAGATCTGGTCAGAGATACTTTCTGGACTGGAATTCTGCTAGCACACCGGACTGGACGCAAGACACTCTGGTTCTGCACTCAGCACAGCACTCTGGACACTGCACGGTGGGATTGGACTAGATCTGATGGGTTGGTTCTGGTTCGCTGCAATCTGGTCACCGCTCTGCTCTACTGGGTTGGATCGCTGGATTCTGGCAAGAATTCTTAGCAAGAAAGCAGCACAGCTCAGCCAGGCTGTTCTTTTTTTGGTTCTTTTGTTCCCCTTAAAGATCTGGGGTAAAATCTGGTTTCAGGATTTTAAAAGGCCAAGCTGAGAAGAGTTCTGCTTTGGAAATGGGTCTTTCTGCTTTCAAAGTTCTGGAGTCTGGAATAAGGATTTCTCTTGTAAAGTGCTCCACCAGCAATAGGATGGTTGGTGAATGTGTGTCTCTAGGTCCTAAGCTATCTCTATATATGTATTTTCTAGAAGGGTGGGTGTGGTGACTTCTACTAGGCACACCCCCTAGATATTCTATTGGTTAGGGTATTTCCTCTCCCCTGATTTTAGAAGCAAACAGGGTGTCATGATGGCGCTGTATTTTATGATCCAGGGAGAACCTCCCCTTTGTTTCTGCACATGAAATCTATTTTTCATACAAGACATATTTACAATTTTACAAATTTGCTAGCAACAGCATATTGATATCACAGATTTGGTGGAGCAAGTATTCATCCGAGCCCCATCACGGTGAGAGCTTGGGTCTAGATTTGGCAATTTGTCTCACTTTTGGTCTGGTACCCAATGTCAGATTTGCCCACATTTTTACACATATGTGTGCATGATATCTGGGCATAATCAGTTGAAGTTTTACGTTTCTGGCATCACCACAATTGCTACAAAACCACAAATTCTATAGCCATGTCCCTGAACATAGCACAGAGTTCTGAGTAGTTTTAAAACGTGACCAGAATGTTCATATTAACAATACTGTATTTTAAACATTGTTACAATGTTGCACATTCCTCTATCAGTCCCTTTCAAAAATATACTTTCTTGTGCTTTCAGAATACACATAACTGTCTGTCCCCGCCCCAAAAGATTTGGTGGGTCAAGAGCAATCCCCTCCTCTGTCCTCTAGCAGGGACTTCTGTTGAGAGTTGCATCTGCATATCTTTTCAATTAAGGGAGTCTTTTGTATCTCCTCAGAGCAGCAGAGCAAAATCTCCTCCCCTCTCCATTAACACCTGAATGGGAGTTCCTGGGGCTGAGAGCAGGAGGAAGGTGCCTTTAGTTTGGGGCACACTGTTGAATTTGCTTTGAAGTCTGTGACGAGCATCAGAGGTTGACTTTAAAAATCCACTTTGTTTAAATTTTACTTTGATGAAAATAAACTTACATTTTCAAACCAGGCCAACAAATCTCTAATTCCAGTCTTCTAAACATAGAGATTAAATGGTTGCAACCTATATTGCTTTTGATGGCAAGTCACTTAATTCCAACCATTTGATTTTCTGCACAAGTTTAAGCTTCCAATATACTTAATTGACAGCTGTCACACAGGCAGCCGGCGGTACTGCGCCCATTTTCTGACAGATTTCTACAGACAAGCACACTTTTTAATGTGGATATTCTTTTCTGATGTTTGGGAACCATTATTTTGTAATTTCAGCAACCAAGGAAAAACAGATTTCAGAGAACTTCTTGGTTTCCTTGCAATGAAGCACTGCCTTTCCTGTAGTCTCCATTTTCACCCTGTGGGCAGCCTAATGACAGGTTTTAGCAGTGTGGTCTCCTGTTCCACCACTGACACAGGCAAAGTAGATTGGCAGCCAACTTTCTGGTTTCACAGCGCAATTCTCAGAGGTTTAGCACACATAGGGCTTTTTGCAGCCATTTTGTTGGTTCTGGTGCCACCAGCACACAGTGATGTTGCAGGGCAGAGATAGTGGGTCAGAACATCCCACAGATTGGGGGGTTGACTAGGTCACTATGGGTTAGCCGCCCCTTAATAATTGCTTATAACTCCTCTTCTGTAATGGATCTAACATTGAAAATGGTTGATCATATGGATCTAACAAAGATCAAACAAATGTCAACCGTTTTTGTACTATTTTTGATTGAGGTGGTGACTAGCTTACTACAGGGCAGCCCCCTCTAAATAAATGCATATAACTCCTGTTCTGTAGTGGATCCAACATTGCAAATGGTTGATCATACCAGATCTAACAAATATCTGACAAATGGCAAACATTTTGGTCAATTTTTTGATTGAGGGGGGCTGGCTACACGTTAGCCGCCCTCTAAATAATTGCTTATATGTTTATAACTCCTGTTCTGTAGCGGATCTAACATTAAAAATGGTTGATCTTACCGGATCTAACGAATATGTATTGAAATGAATGACTTTTTTTGCCAAATTTAGTTGAGGGGGGCCACCCGCCTCCTTTGCAGACCAATATTTCTGCACCTATGTGTGATCTAACAAACAATAGTCTGATCATACCGGATCTAACATATATCCAAACAATGACATCGAATTTTGTTAATTTTTTGGTTGAGGGGGGCTAACTAACTGACTACAGGTTAGCCCCCCTCTAAGTAATTGCTTATAAATCCTTATCTGTAGCAGATCTAACGTTGAAAATGGTTGATCATACCTGATCGAACGTAGATCTAACAAATGACATACATTTTGGTCAATTTTTTGATTGCCGGGGGGGCTGGCTATGGGTTAGCCCCCCTCTAAATAATTGCTTATGACTCCTGTTCTGTAACAGATCTAATGTTAAAAATGGTAGATCTTACCGGATCTAACAAATATGTATCGAAATGAATGACTTTTTTGCCAAGTTTAGTTGAGCCGGGGCCAGCCCTCCTCCTTTGCAGCCAAATATTTCAGCACCTGTGAGTGATCTAACAAAAAAATGCCCGATCATACCGGATCTAACATATATCAAACCAATGACATCGAATATTGATTTTTTTTGGTTGGGGGGGCTAACTATCTAACAAATGACATATGTTTTTGTACTATTTTTGATTGGGGGTTGACTAGCTTACTACGGGTTAGCCCCCCCTCTCTGAACAATTGCTTATAACTCCGGTTCTGTAGCAGATCTAACATTGAAAATGGTTAATCATACCGGATCTAACGAAGATCTAACAAATGACATATATTTTGAGCAATTTTTTTTATTGAGGGGGGCTGGCTACAGGTTAGCCCCCTTCCAAATAATTGCTTAGAACTCCTGTTCTATAGCGGATCTAATGTTAAAATGGTTGATCTTACCGGAACTAACGAATATGTATTGAAATTAATGACTTGCCAAATTTAGTTGAGGGGGGCCAGCCCCCCTCCTTTGCAGACCAATATTTCAGCACCTATGTGTGATCTAACAAAAAAATGCCTGATCATACCAGATCTAACATATATCTAAACATTGACATCGAATTTTGTTAATTTCTTTGGTTGAGGGGGCTAACTAACTGACTACAGGTTAGCCCCCCCTCTAAGTAATTGCTTATAACTCCTGTTCTGTAGCAAATCTAACACTGAAAATGGTTGATCATACCTGATCTAATGAAGATCTAACAAATGACATATGTTTTTGTACTATTTTTGATTGGGGGGGTTGACTAGCTTATTACGGTTTAGCCCCCCTCTCTAAACAATTGCTTATAACTCCGGTTCTGTAGCGGATCTAATGTTAAAAATGGTTGATCTTACAGGATCTAACGAATATGCATTGAGATGAATGACTTTTCTTGCCAAATTTAGTTGAGGGGGGCAGTCCCCCCTCCTTTGCAGCCAAATATTTCAGCACCTGTGTGTGATCTAACAAGAAAAATGCCTGATCATACCGGATCTAACACATATCTAACCAATGACATCGAATTTTGATAATTTTTTGGTTGAGGGAGGGCTAACTAGCTCACTATGGGTTAGCCCGCCCTCTAAGTATTTGCTTATAACTCCTGTTCTCTAGCAGATGTAACATTGTAAATGGTTGATCATGCCTGATCTAATGAAGATCTAACAAATGACATATGTTTTTGTACTATTTTTGATGGGGGGGTTGACTAGCTTATTACGGGTTAGCCCCCCTCTCTAAACAATTGCTTATAACTCCGGTTCTGTTGCAGATCTAACATTGAAAATGGTTGATCATACCGGATCTAATGAAGATCTAACAAATGACATACATTTTGGTCAATTTTTTGTGATTGCGGGGGGCTGGATACAGGTTAGCCACCCTCTAAAAAATTGCTTATATCTCCTGTTCTAAAGCATACCTAACGTTAAAAATGGTTGATTTTACCAGATCTAACAAATATGTATTGAAATGAATGACGTTTTTTGCCAAATTTAGTTGAGGGGGGCCAGCCCACCCCCTCGTTTGCAGACCAATATTTCAGCCCCTATGTGTGATCTAACAAATAAATGCCTGATCATACCGGATCTAACGTATATCTAATCAATGACATCAAATTTTGTATATTTTTTGGTTGAGGAGGGGCAAACTAGCTCACTACGGGTTAGCCCCCCCTCTAAATAAATGCCTATAACACCTGTTCTGTAGCGGATCTAACATTGAAAATGGTTGATAATACCAGATCTAACAAAGATCTAACAAATAACATACTTTTTGGTCATTTTTTTGATTGTGGGGGCTAGCTACAGGTTAGCTCCCCCCACTAAATACTTGCTTATAACTCCTGTTCTGTAGCAGATCTAACGTCAAAAATGGTTGATCAAACTGGATCTAACAGAGATCTAACAAACCAGATAATTTTTTTGTAAAAGATCATGAAAAAGGGGGGCTAACCCGGGTGAGGTCATAATCAGGCATGCAGAACAATGATTAGCAGCCTTTCGGACTGTACAACTGCTGCGCTGAAGCTTGGACAGAAGATAGATGCCATACAATAGACAGTGGATATGGATTTGGGGTTACAAGGAAGATGCATGCATCATGCACTGAGATTATAAAAGGTTTACGGTTTTCATTTGGTGTTGCCATGTGTGAGCCAAGGAACAAAAGACTTCATGGTGTGCAGAAAACCAAGGGTCACCATGCCCAACACTACAGGCAATTAAAGTGAGCGTTTTAGTAAGGGCATACCATGCAAACTAAATCACTGTTAAGGGCTGACAATTCTGAAACCCAACACTTAATTTGCTTTCTGTGAGAATACAGCAGTTCCCATCCATGTGCAAGTGTAAAGACGTAACAGCAACCTGTGCGTAAAAGAGGGGAACAAGAGGCAGGTCACACTGATAAAAAAGGGTATCCTGAGATCTTTTGATTATTATGGATGCCTTCTGCCCGTCAGTGCTGTGCATGGAGTAAAATGGTGGTGCATCCACCTCGAGTGGAGTGTAGTGAAAACTCTAGGATCCTCCTGTGTATAAAGCAAGATGATAGGCAAATACATACTATGCAGTTAATCCATAGAACACCAATGTAGCTGTCAGAGTCCCTCCTCTGCATCCAGAGCACAGGCCACTATGCACATCACAGTTACCACCCCCCCATTCTCATAACCATCACAATTCTTCATGCACTTCCCCATCACAGTCCCTTGTGCGCATCACAATCAGTTCCATGCATGCATCCCCCTCACAGTCCTTCTCATGCATCCTTGTCACAGACCCTCACATGCATCCTCAGTACAGTTCTGCTTATGCATCCTCATCATAGTCCTGCATACGTATCCTTGTCACATCCTCTCTTCATCTTCCTTGTCACTTTTACTTGTTGCATTACCTCTTCCTCTTCCCTGTGCTAGTACCTTTACCTTGTCCCAGTTCCTTGTGCTTTTCCTCATCATGTGGTCAAAAGCTGTTCCCCTAGAAAAGTAGTAACTGGCCATGACCATAAGGCATATCCCATGGCCCAATGGCCAGTAATTGGGGAAAACCCATGATACGTATCTTAGTAACACTATGCATATGTCATTTATTTATTTATTTTATTTTTGCATTTATAGCAGTGCGCCAAACCCTCAGGTCTCAGGGCGCTAGTTACAGTAAGTGCATGGTCATGTATACAGGTTACAGTTTACAAGTGGTAAAAGCATTATCTGGCAGAGCCTCGCTTCATGGTACTGTTAAGGATTTCAATCAGGCGATACACCCTGGTCTCAGCCTAGTTAGAAGTTCTTTGGAGACAGCTGATGTTTGATACATTGTAGAAAAATACATGCACTTTTCTGTGCGAGTGAAAGCAGAGCCTTTGTGTGATTTTTCAAAGTTGCTTTTAACTGGAGCTGTCATTCAAATGAGGCCCGGTTCCTCTGAGACATAATGAAAGATCCTGGACATGGCAGGGCTTTTTCAATCACAGTAGTTTCATAAGGACTGACTGAGTTTAGTGCCAAGCAGCACTTTTAAAGGTTGAAAAAGGTGTCATTTTAAAGAGGCATTTTGGGTTTTCAACAAAGTAATGCTGCCTCTTTTATTTCACTCCATGTTAAATGTTGCAGAGCACACTGGCACATTCCTGCAGTGAGTACTCTGTTCCACCCCACCTGAAATGTGTGTGGCAGGGTGGTGCAGTCATTTTCTGGTTGTTGCAAAAAACGCAGTTTAGAGATCCTGGAGCTCACAGGAGTCAGCGTGGCCCTTTTGCTGTTTCTTGCATCAGTGCAGCAAAGTGATGTAGTAGAGCACGGCTAAGTGGGTTAATTTATCCCACAGTCTCACAGATCCCCCCCCCAACTTCATCTGGACTTCCAGTCGTGGGGGAATCGGGCAAGTGGGATTTTCTTTCTTGAAGAAGCAGGTTCAGTCGGGAATGAGTTCTTCTTCCCTCAGCGAATGATGCGACACGCTCCCCTCGCCTCCTCCGGTTGGAATGTGGAACAATACCGCCAGCCTTCTCTCAGGTTTTCTTTTCAGGTGTGGGGCGACACGCCGGATTTCCTTGGGCGTCTCCTTCCGGGTCCCCGAGGTGGTCCTCCTTTGTTATAATCAGTGCAAATCTAGGAATGAAGGACAAACAGGTCACTAAAAGTTTCCCACTAACTGCACACCAAGTGGGTTGACAGCAGTGGGATACACAGGCATTTATTTATAATTACACTATTTCTATGTTTCAGATGTATCCCCCACTGGGATTTCTGTGGACTCCTCTATTTGTTGAAAAGTGTGCTTGGGGTGGCAACTCTTTTTGAGTTTCTGATTGATGTGGACCCACTTCTCTTCTGCCAAGTCAGCTTTGGGGATACGGATTCTGTAGGTGACAGGTGATTTTGTCTACAATTTCAAAAAGTCCCCATCAGCTATGCAAACATTTCCGCTCTTTGGTCTGGTTCCTTTGGAAATTGTACAAGTAGACCCCTGATTCCTTTGGAAATTGTACAAGTAGACCCTGTCTCCTACTTGGTATTCCCTTTTGGTGGTTTTTAGATCATACTAAGTCTTCATGCCCTCTGCAGATCTTTCTAGATTCTGCTGAGCATACGCAAAAGCATGTTGAAGGTGTTTTCTTAGGTTCTCAACATATTCATGAGTTGTGGAGGCATTGATCAGTGTCTGCTCTTGTATTCTCTAGAGCAGATGCTGGAGTAACACCATCCTTCGTCCAGTCATCAGCTCAAATGGAGACATCTTAGATGCAGAAGAAGGGGTAGATCTGGTGGCCATCAGGACAAGCGGTAATCGATGTCCCAACTTGGCCCAGAATCTGCCACAAACTTTTTTTTAAATGCTCACAATGGTTTTATTGTACCTCTCAACTCCACCACTAGAGGACCGCCGGTATGCAATATGAAGTTTCCTTTTTACCCCAAGTATCTCCCACATCTTTGTCATCACTTCGCTGGTGAAGTGACTACCTCGGTCTGACTCAATCCTTTGGGATAGTCCAAAACACGAGAAGATGTGATTGATCATCAGGGCAGCTGCTGTTTATGCCTTGCAATTTGGGGCCGGGAGACATTCCACCCATTGAGTAAACAAGCATGTCACGGTTAACATGTACTTGTTCCCTCTAGATGAGCGAATCACGAGCCCGATGAAATCTACTTGTAAATCTGACCATGGTAGTGTCATCCCCCTCTTCTGGAGGGGAGCTTGGTGTGTGAGTGAAGTTGTCTGAAATTGTGCAACACAAGACATTGCTTCAAGTATTGGTCGAGGTCCTGCCCCATGTGTGTGAAACCCCGGATGACCGGCTGTGGCCGCATCATGGCCGTGACTTAGCATCAGGCTGCGGAATGAGGTAGGGACCACCCACTGGTCACAGCCAGATATGGATCTCCTTACAAACAAACCGTCTTGGTATCAGAACATTTTTGGACATTTTATCAACACCCTGAGATCCTCTTTCCCAATGCAATCGGTATCCGGCAAGGGGAAAGTTATCAGGGTCCTCAATGTGTTGATAAAACTTACCAATGATCGGATCCCCTTTTGTGCCATGATTAAATCAGCATATGGGGTCTCCTTACCCCACTGGGCAGTTGAGAGTTCATTGTGAGCATTTGTCAGGGACCTAGTGATAGCAGTGACCTGGATTTCCCCCAACAGGGACTCGATCTCAAGGAGATCCCATTGGATGGCTATGGTTTTCGCCAGCTAATCAACTAGGTAATTTCTAGTTTTGTCTGGTCCCTCTATTCTGGAATGACCCTTGATCTTTTTCCAGCAGATGGTCATCCCACTAGAGTTGACCAGATCATCAATATTTTGTATTAGCTTGCCATGTTTGAGTGGTTTGTTGTTAGCACATAGCATGCCTCTGGTTTTCCAATTCACCATGTGCTCCACGAACCCGTTCCAGACATAATCTGAATCAGTGATTATGACCAGTTTGTGGAGTTGGTGTTGGACAACAGTGAGAATGGCTTGATGAACTGCCATCAGCTCTGCCAACTGACTACTACGGGGACTGATCATGTACCCAGCAAAGGGTTGTGAGACATCATTTACCCATGCATTCCCAACGACGCCCACCAGTTCTTTTTCCCCGTTGTTGTCAACATGGTAGGAGCAACCGTCCACATAAACGGTGGGCATTCCCTCCCACTTGTCTTCTTCATAGACTTTGTGCGGGGAATTCAGGGACGCCTCCATGTTGTCCTAGGTTTTAAGACTTTCCTCCTCGAGACAGTTTTCTCTGGCACAATCATGCAAGTCAGCCAGACCTTTCGCGATTGGACTCTTCTTGTTTTGCCCATATCTCACCTTCAAAGGAAAGCCTTGCATCGACAGAATCCAGGAAGTAATTCAGGAATTACTCACATACCCAGTGCGGATTCTGTCACTTTGGAGATATTGCAAAGGCTGGTGGGGAGTGTCCACTATGATGTGTTCCACCTGGATGAATCGGCAGTAATTTTTCAATACCCACACCGTTGCCAGGAGTGCCTTCTCACAATCGTTGAATTTTTCCTCCACAGAGGATAAAGTCTTACTTGCATAGGAGATGACTTTATTAACCTTGTTGTGCTTTTGATTTAATACTGCGGTCAAACATGGATTCGAGAACCTTGTCTCCAAGAAGAACTCCTTGTTTTTGACAGGGTAAGCTACAAGGGTAGGCACGTGTAAGAGGCTTCTTTTGAGTTGCTTTACTGCCTCAGCTTGTTCTGGACCCCACTCCCACTTGACCCCTACAAGGGTAGGCACTTATGAGAGGTTTTCTTTGAGTTGTTTTACTGCCTCAGCTTGTTCTGGACCCCACTCCCACTTGACCCCCCCTTCAACAGATGAATCAGGGGTCTTGTGATCTCTGCGTAGTCCTCAATGAACTTCCTACTGTAATTAGTCAGTCCAAGGAGGCTTCTTAGCTCATGCAGAGTTGCAGGATCTTTCAGTTTTAGGAGTGCTTCCACTTTCTTTTCCTGGGGACAGAGACCCTCAGGGGTTATCTCATGCCCCAGGAAGTTGACACGGGTTCTGCAACACGGTGCCTTTTGAAAGGAGAGTTTTGCTCTGGCAACCCTTAACTGTGTCAGAACATAACGGATTTCCGCTATGTGTTCCTCCACAGTTGAGCTTTTGATCAGGACATCATCTACATAGGCCAGGTTACCCCTTTCACCCAAGTTGGGCATGACCTTATGCAAGTAGATGTTAAGTTAATTGCCGGAGTTGATGTATCCGAAGGGAGTCTTGGTCCATGTGTACTGCTGCCCCTGAAGGTAAAGGCCAGCTTGTATTGGTCCTCCCTACCGACAGGTACGGTCCAGTACCCATTGGTCAGGTCAATGGCAGTGTATACCTTTGACCCCTAGATCTTGGCGTGCCCCTGGTCAATGTAGGGGAGAGGCCATTGGAACATATGGACCCATCTGTTCAGCTCCCTTAGGTCAACACAGAGTCTCCACTGGCAGTTGGGTTTTAAAAATCCCAGCACCTGATTATTAAAGGTGCTGTGGACTAGACAAATTATCCCACAGATAATTTCCGTCAGGGACTCCATGGATGAAAGAGGCAAGCATTATTGCTTCACAAACACTGGAGCCATGCCAGAGTCCGTGGGAAATGTTGTTGTATGGATTTCGGTGCGGCCACAGTCATATGAGTCCACCGCAAAGAGATCTTGAAAATCTAAGAACACCTGCTTCACCTTTTGCTTTTGCTCCAGAGTCTCACAGGCATCAGCTAGGTTGACTCTCTCTTCAACCATTTTCCTGAAGCCTGGGAAGGCTTCTGGTTTGGCTATTTCGGCGGCCTCCTCCAGCTGGGTGGAGATGTCCCTGGTTAAAGTATTGACCTGGACAGAGGGTTTCAGGCAGGGGAGGCAGTCCTTGTGGACCTGGAAGATCACCTCATCCCTCCTGACGTCACAGGTCACCTCTTCCTCACCATAAGGGCATGAAGAGTGCACCAGGAAATTCCCCCATTGCCGGGTAAGGATCTTGTCTCGTGTTATGTCATTGTCGCTATCATTGTCAAAACAGTCATTGGGGATTGGTCCTATCCGTTCATTACCTAAATCCATGGAAAAATGTTGGCCATCAACCGCCATTCCAATAATGGTGCCTGTGCCTAGAGTGATACTCCTAAGGTCGCTGTTATCTATCCGTATTGGAATGGTGTTGTGTTCTACATTGACTAATGGTGTTGGGTTTAACCCCAACTCTTGCTGTTGGAGATGGGCGTTGAGGTGAACATATGCATCAGTTTCCGTCCTCTTTTAAATTTGAATTCAAGAGGGAATAGTCGTGTCCGTCCTGAGATGGTGACATCCTCTCCAATTTGCAATTGGGCTGACTGAAATGCTTTTTCTGAATCATCAAAGTCCATGCGATTACCCCCTAATGGGGACCAGGCGTTGTAGTTGATCAGGTCCAGATTAATGGCAAAGCGATTGAGAATGTCACCGCCTAAATATAATGCAGCAGGGACATCTCGCATGACCAAACAATTATGTACCATGCTTTTGTTTCTGATAGAGATTTTGAGCATACACCTGCTAGGCAGGAGATGTTTGGAATTGGGAGTTTCCAGGCCCATTTCCCCCTTATTGATCAATTTAAATGTGGGAATGGCTGGATCTTTTGGGAGCTGTCGGAAAATGGCTTTGCTGATGACGCAGACTCGGGCGAGAACAGATTCCTTCCCCTCATTTAACTGAATAGGGATGAATAATTGTTCTCTCATTTTCTGAATGTCAGCTAAACTTTGAGCTGGTTTCTCATCACTCTTGACTATGGAATTGGGACTTTCAGATTGTGAATTGGTATAACATTTCAAAGTATTTACTTCCTGTGTGGAATGCCACTTGAAACTGGAAGGAAGGTTGATTTTCAGAAATGGAGAGGAGTTCCCATCACCAGTTTGTTGTCCTACAGCAATTACTGTCACGTCAGATACTTGGTTGTTCTGAAATGGAACTCTATATGATCTGATTTTTGTTCAACCATGTGGCATGTGACATTTAAACTAACATGGTTAACACTATGTTTTAATTTTATTGTACTGTTAGTCTGGGTCCAGAGGACCTTGTTCACACAGTCTATTAGGGGGGACAACCTACACAGGTTGTCTTTCCCCATTAGACAGGGTGTGCCCTCCAGAGTCACAACTATGACTGTGTGTTTCACCTTGTGTTGCCCAATTTTTATTTTAAAATCCGCAGTCCCCTCAACAGGAATTTAATTCGCATTGAAGTTCTGATGTTGTCCAGGAACAGGGTCAGAAGGATCTGGTATCCCTCCCCCCTTCCTGAATTCAGCTGATCAAAGGCCCTCTTTGACAGAAGAGTGGCTTGGTATCCAGTGTCCACAAGTGCCGAAAATGTACATTGCCCTTGCACTTGGACTGGGGCATACAATCTACCCTCCTTCTCCTCCAATGGGTAAAGGTAATGGGCATACTGGGCAAGTTTGGTGCTCAATTTCCTTATTTTTGACTTTGATACAGGGGTGGGTTGATCATGATTCATTGATGGAGTTTGGGGATCTGAAAGAAAATTTGATATTTGGACAGTGTGGTTTCCGGGATGCTAATTCTGGTGTTCAATGACAGGCAATTTTGACTCAGTCCCCACCTTCGCCCAGTCTTCATTTGGATCTCTTGGGACCCATTTTTCTTTGGGAGAAGTTCCCCCGTCCCTGAAGAAGAAGAATTTTTTCCCAGAATCCTCTGAGGATTCCTCTCCTTCAAATTGGAGGACACTAACCTCCTCCACAAAATGGGTCTTTTTGGGTTCTTTATTTCTCCTACCCGCCTTCTTTTCCTTGGGTGGCAGGTTACTGGGGGCAGGAGATTTTGGTTCTGGTTCCTGGGTGTCCAGGGGCTTTTCACAGGTGAGGAAAGAAGCTTCCTCTAGGGCTTTACACCTCCCTTCCCCCATGCCTCCTCAACTGGAACCTGTGAGTTGACGGGGTGTTCCCCCATCATTGTTCTGGAGTACCAGACCCTTGCTTGGTGGGGTTCTGAGCCGCAATGTACATCTGAGGGTGCTGTTGAGCCCTCAACATGCAACCCAGATCCTGGGACAGGTTCTGGAACTGGCGCTCCAGTTGAGACACCCGTTCTGGCTGGTACGGGGGTCTCTGGTCAACCCTAGGTGAGTCACAGGAAGGGTAACTATCCCTTCTTGCATAGTACCCTGGGTTTTGACAATTTGGGTAACCCTCCACCCTTGGCCTCCCCTCTCCTGGATTGGGCTGTCTGGGCTCCTGAAAGCAGGGAAAGAAAGGAGGGTTGTCCTGCAGGTTGGGGTTTTGTGGGTACCAGAGAAAAAAACTCAACCCGGCATTTGGGGGATTACTGCCCTCCTGGGGAAAGTTAGGAGGGAAGTTTCCTGGGGCGGTACCTACCTGGTTGGATCCCCCTCTTGGGCTGGGGGAGTCCACACATACCCTAGGTTGGGTCTTTTACCCTTGTATCGGGGCAGATGTAATCAGGGGAATTAGGGGTCCCATTTGTGGGATTACCTCCCTGACTACCACCTGTCTGAGATTGGCCCGAGGGCCTTCTGGGTCTTTGATTGGATGGATTTGTTACAGGTATATTTTTAGGCCCCCCATCTCTAGATCTAGAATGGGGGTAACCTTCGCCTCCACCACCTTAGCAGCAGCAGGGATGTTGGCTGGTTTGGGGGTTTTGTTTGTGTTTTTGTTATCTGCCAGGTTTTGTACCTCATACATGCGGGTTGCCTGTTCTATGACCCAGTCCAGTGATCTTTTCTCATGAAAGTCCCTCACCAGCTGGGTCAGTATGTATTTTGGGAGTGCATGAAAGAAGGTGGTGATGAACTCCAAACTATCTGTGCACACCCTCCTGGTGGTCTGTGCAAAGGCGCGTTTGAGCTCCTACACAAATTCTTGTGGGGCCTGATCTTCCCCACACTTCAGATTGTAGGTCACCTTATGGGACTTTTGGGGGTTTCTGTGGGCAGAGAAATGTTTTAAGATGGCCGCCCTGTAGGTGGGCCATCTTGATTGGTTCTGATCCCACAGTCCTGGAAAGAACCTGGAGTATTCAGGGGAGAATGTCCATTTCACATACTGTATGCAATTCTGGCTTTCCTTCCTATGAAAAGTATCCATCATTTGTTAATATCATTCTAGGTGTTCCCAGGCAGAATACTTGGCATTTTTATGATATGGAGTTATCACACTTCTAATGGCCTTGATCTGCCTAATGGGATCTTTTTGAATAGCTCTCTTAATTTTGTTTGTCTTCTTGGTTCTAGTTACCCGAGTCCACTCGTCCTCAGACTCAGAGGTGCTGGTACTGCAGATGGCCTCTTGGTCGTCTAGGCACTCCCTGATTCTGCAAGCTTGAGAAGGGCTTGCAGAATGTTGGGGCCTAGCTTCTCTTTTCCTGTGGTGCTCAGAAGAGTCTTCTGACTCTTCCCTGCCCCCAGGATTGGCGGAGTATCCCCCCCACTGCCCTAACTGGGTAGAGGTCTTTAGGATGCTCTTTTTGGGCCTTATTTCATTTAGTTCCCTTTCAAATTTAACCAACTGGTCCTTTGGAAGTTGGTATTTTAGTGGATCTAATTCCCTGACCCACCCCTCATAGGAGTCTTCCTTGTCAGCCCGAACATTTGGGTATCTGTACAGGGACGCCCGTCCATCAATTTCTGGGGGCGCTGATCTGTCAGTCCTATCTTATCAACTCTATTGAATTCTACCATCCCCATGGCCCCTGGTTCATATGAGCCAGTAGACATGAAGCTGGCAGATTTCATGGTATTGAAATGCTTTGAGTCCCTGAGTACAGGGGTCCTTATATTATGAGCAGGGGTTGCTTTGTCCCTCTCTACCTGTTCAGGGTCCCTCCACTTAGAATTTAGTCTAGCACCCTCTTTCTCCGATCTTGCTACCTTTTCTTTTTCAGCCCCTATTTGCTGGTGATAAGCAAAAATCTGAGCCTTTTGTTCATCTATCAAGGTCTTACTGGTCTCAATGATTCGCTCTTGCACTGATACTTGTTGGTGGAGTCCATCAATCGTTTCACAGAGGGCCTCATTGTCCCTCTGCACTTCCTGCATGTTTTGGGAGTACTGGGACATTCTCTGTTGCAAGTTATTAATCTCCTGGGTTTGTGTGTCTTTGGCTTGGGTGTTCTCTTTCAGAGCACCTTCTACCTGTCTGGTGTGCTCTAGCAGCTTCCCATGCTCAGTTCTTTTTACTTCTGGAGGGCCAACTTACTTTCCTGTAACTTGGTTTGTAACTCGCTTATTTCCTGGCATAGGGCGTCTTTCTAATGATTTAGGGTCCCCCTCTGCTCTGCCAAGTCATCTCTTTGTTTTTTAATAGCATTGGATTTCTGGCACTCCTCATCAAATTGTGTCTGAGAGTGTAGGTCTCTCATAACTAATTGGTTATTTTCCTCTTCCAATTTCTTTATCTGATCTTGTAGAATAACTATCTGCCCTGCGCAGACCCTATTATATGTTATCTGTTTATTTAACTTCTGATGATTCTCTTCCAGAGAGTCAACCTTGTCCCTACACTCCTCTTTCAATGCCTGTACTTGTGTGTCTTGCCCTGCATTATCCTGCTGCTGGCGAGCCAAATCCTCTTTTAATTTGGTTACATAATCTCTAGATTCTGCCTCTAATTCTTGGCTCTTCAGTAGCCTTTGTACTGCTGAGTCTAGATTAGTCTGGGTTTTCTCCAATAATTCAATTTGATTCTGTGCCAGAACTGTGTTTTCAGCATGCTTTTCCCGTATCACTCCCAGGTGGAGGTATAGGTATGCTGCAATTCTGGCAATTTTGCTTTGCTCCTCTTTAACTTTTGGGGCCATGTATAATTCACAAAGAGCTTGGTGTAATAGGCAATTGTCCTGCCATATATCCATGTTCATGGCAGTGACCTGTTGTGTGATTTCCTGTAGCCAGACATGATCATCCTGTTCTGGCCACTCACCTCTGACAAAGAGCTTGTGCAGGAGGTGCTCCCTAGCCATACTGATTTCTACAGGAACAGCCATTTTGGCAATGTTCTTTCTCTATTAATTATTTCGGGGTTGATTTCATTTTACTTTTACAGAGAGGCCTGGTTTTGGAGTATTTGTCTTGGGAGGAGCTTGTACCATGTAGCACAGTATTCTAACCACACAAAGTATTGCTACCTTGCAGGTTAGTCTGCTGTGTTAGACTGTCACGGGTGGTAATCAAACTCAATCCCGGACGAGCCCCCAAATTTGTTAAGGATTTCAATCAGGTGATACACCCTGGTCTCAGCCTAGTTAGAAGTTCTTTGAAGACAGCTGATGGTTGATACATTGTAGAAAAATATGTGTGCTTTTCCGTGCGAGTGAAAGCAGAGTCTTTGGTTGATTTTTCAAAGTTGCTTTTGACTGGAGCTGTCATTCAAATGAGGCCCGGTTCCTCTGAGACATAATGAATGATCCTGGACATGGCAGGGCTTTTTCAATCACAGTAGTTTCATAAGGACTGGCTGAGTTTAGTACCAAGTAGCACTGTTAAAGGTTGAAAAAGGTGTTATTTTAAAGAGGCATTTTGGGTTTTCAGCCAAGTAATGCTGCCTCTTTCACTTCACTCCATGTTAAATGTTGCAGAGTCACACAACACCTTCACAGAGGACCTGATTCACAGAGTATTTTCCTATGGGATTGCATAGTTATAAAACACTTCTGTGAATCAGGCCCAAAGTTGTGTCCGGCCATCCTTTAGCTTTTGATCCCAGGCAGGAAACTATACCAAGATATTATCACACCCCCGCATGAGAAATCCCTTTATATGCAAGTGAGACTGGGGATCTTCCAAGTGGTAAGTTTTACAGTCAAATGTAAAGTGTCGAATACTGATAAATGTGAGATGTGCGGGGGGGAAGTAAACAATGACACACTTCATGCTGCTATGTGAGAAAACGAAATACCCAAGGCAAATGTACTTGAAGCCTGTGCTGAGAGAAGCTGGAGTGAGAGATATTAGATCAGCAATGATATTTTTAAGACGGAACACTTAACATGTAATCTTTGCAGTCGCTAGATTTACCCATAGATCCTGGATGCTAAAAAGGAAGCTAGTCAATTTGCAGCTGTAATGTAAAAGAAGCCACTGAAATATGTAGAGGCTGCGAGCTATACTCTGTTCCATCATGTGTCCATTAAGGTTATTTTAAGACAATATGATGAACTGCATTGCCGCTTAATTTGAACTCCCAAAAGATAGATTTGATAACTATGACTATTTTACTTGATCTGTTTTATTATTACTGTTATGGGACAATGAGTGTTATGCTTTGACCTGAAGATGTATTATGTTGAATAAAAGTGTGTTGAATGATAAATGGTTGGGCAGAGAGACAGTGGAAGAAACTTTGCAGGTTGGTTAAAAGTATTGTGTATGGTAATAGACAGGTTAGGTGAGTTGCAGACATCAAGCAGGATACGCAATATACACGTTTTGAGTTAAGCATTAAACTAAGAAGACTAAAAAATAGTTTAGTAGTGAAAATATTTATTCCATCAGTGAGGACAAATACACTTCTGCCAACAAGTTTAGTACAGGCTGTGGCTGTTGAACTATTGCAGGACCTCATATTAACCGCAGACAAGAGCGAGGCACGTTGGAGGGGGGTGATAGAGAGGGTTGAGAGCTGAAGTAGGAGGGCTGGAGTGACGATTTGGGTGGCAGTGGATTTCTTTTACTCTATGTGGGGCAAGGATGTGCACCGTGTGATCCTCGTCACCCAGTTTGGAGTGTAGTAGCATGACAGATTTGCGGGCCCTTGCCGGCCCAGACAGGGCAAGACAGGTGATCTAGGCCTTCAGTAGAGGCCTTTGGTTAGGGCCGGCTTTGTCTTCCGGCTCAGCCCGCCTTTCCTTTATGTTGATGTCGGTATCCAATCGGGACGCTACAGGCTGGGAGGTGCTTCCTGGGCTATTAGGCCCTGTGGAGTTTGCCAAGGTAGCATGGTGGCCATCTTTGGCTGCAGTCACTTGTCTTCAAAGTGCCATTGAATAAATGAAAGGGGTGCATGGATCTGCAAGATGGTGTGCTCACCTGCGCGTGGGGCAGCTGAACAGTGCAAGACAGGCAATCTAGGCCTTAAGTAGATGCCTTTGTTTAGAGCCGGCTTCACCTTAAGGCTCGGCCGGCCCTTCCCATATGTTGGAGTCGGTATCCAATCGGGATGCTGCAAGGTGGGAGGTGCTACCCATTAGTTGGAATATTAAAAGCATTAGTGCTACAGGTGGTGTGAAAAATAACACTACAAAACCCTTGAAATTCTGTTAAAACATGTAATTAAGAGACGTTTAATATAAATTGCTTCAATGCAACAAAACTTGAAATTTAGTGCAACAACTGTAGTTGAAGTGACTTAAAGGTGACAATTTAATGTAACAAATTCCTTTAGCAAGTGTTGGAAGTTATGCCATTTTAACGCTAAGCGTCCCAATTGTGCAGTCCCTGGCAAAAGTGAAGTCAGTACTTCCTCTCAGGCTAACTATCGCCCAAACTCCATCCCTCCTTTCCTGGAATCTACATACTGAATATTTTGGTTGCCTCCATGACCACCAGTCTGGCTTCAGAGCTGCCAGAAGCACCGAAACTGCTCTCCTGAATACCCGTGAAGACTTGCACTCCAATTGTAACTCTAATCTCCATTCTGTCCTCATTCTACTCAATCTATCCTCTGCTTTTGACATGATCAACCATGCCATCCTGCTCAATCATCTCCATTACAAACTTGGTATTACAGATCAGGCCCTGGCCTGGTTGACCTCCTTTCTCACCAACTTACACTCTCATGTCCAACTGGGGTCTTTCCTCTCTTCTAGCTCTCACTCTACATGTGGTGTTCCACAGGGATCTAACATCTCTCCCTGGCTCTTCAACCAGTGCCTGGTACCTCTTGACCACTGCATCGCTACGTTCTGCTCCAATTTTCAATGTTATGCGGATGACACTCAGCTCTCTTTCAGACTCCCCTCAGCCACCCATGCTTCATCTCTCATACCAGACTGTCTGGCCGCAATTCAGGAATGGAGTGCCGCCAAAAATCTCTGTCTTAATGCCAGTAAGACACAGATCCTCCTCATTGGGACACCCGCTCCCTTCTTTCCTCTTTATCTCTGGCACCCAATCTGGGCCTTCTTCCTGCTCCTTCCTGTGAGGCTAAGAACCTTGGTGTCATCTTCTACTCCACCCTCTCCTTCTCTCCTCATATCTCTGATGTCTCTAAGAAGTCATACTATCAGCTGCACCTCCTCAGATGTATTTTTCCTTTTCTCACTTTCCCCCAGAAGCTCACAATCTCCAGAGCTCTGGTCCACTCTAGACTGGACTATTGCAACAGCCTCTTTCTAACTATTCCTGCTTCTACTCTTCGACCGTTACAACTTATCCAGAACAGGACTCCGAGACTTGTCCTTGAACTCAATCCAAGGGATCGTATCTCTCCAGCTCTGAAATCTCTTCACTGGCTCCCCGAGGCTACAAGGATCAACTTCAAGACCCTATACATCATCCACAAGGCTTTCTGTGGCCTGGGACCGCTCTACCTCCAACTTTCTCTTCCAAAACATCTTCCTTCTCGTGCTCTTCACTCAACCATCTCCAACTCTCTGAGGGTCAGACGCTTCTCCAAACAGAGATTTTGAGGCAGATGTATCTACTGGGCTGGGGCCTTGCTCTGGAATAGCCTCCCTTTCCCTCTCAAGCTTGAGCAGAACCACCTCTGGTTCCGTAAACAACTCAAGGCCTTCCTTTTCGCTTCCACTTTCTCTCTTCCTCTCCCCTACTGATGCACCTGACTACTCCATGCACTGGTCCCCTGGTCACCCTCTGAACTCAGGCCTAGGCTCTTGTATGTCCAGTTGCCCTCACCCTGCCTCTGGGCTCCCCAGCACTTAAGGTTCTGTATCTGCAACCCTACAGTCCATTCTCTCTGTACTTATGAGCCACCCACTGGCTGCACTTGTGAGTTAACTGCACTTACTCCTAACCCTGCCCCCTGGCACATCTCTCTTTCCCTCTTCCCCGCACTTGGGCAATCTGAATGACACAAGGCCTAGTAGGATTGTTATTTTGTCCTCCCTTTGTTTCCCTCTGCTTGTCTTGTCGTGACTAGAAACACCTGTATACAGAGGCGTTATAAATGCCACATCATATCATATATCATTACTGATTGCATTATTGATGACATCACTTATGTAATCACTTATAACATTTATGGCATCACTGATAGTACAAAATACAATTCAATGAGCGAGAGATGCAATGTTTACATGAAAGAAATACTACTATACAGTTAAACATTTTAAGTAGAAGAACGTGTTTTTTGTTTTAATTTTACATGTACTTCCTCATACTTTGAACTTGAATTTGCAACTAGGTGAAGTTGAAAGCTTTGCAGCAATATGCAGATGTAATTAAAACATGCATGTCATAATAATACCAGAGTATAAGCATATCATTTTATGATTCAAAGATAGACAGTGTGGTACACTCGCATTGTACTTTTTCAAAATATCCCTTTAATAAAGGGCAAGGAGACACATAGCACCAGTGAGGGCTCTTTCCAAAAAAAGGTCATTTTGGAGAATATGTTCCTTTACCATGCTACAGGTTAATCGGGTCTCCGGTAGGAATGGCTGTCCGCTTGCTCTGTTCTCAGTGCACAGACATCCTAAGAGAATGATATATGTTGGAGTGTATTTTATGTTATGATGGCACATTGTACCATCCAGTGATCGCCAAGCACTCCACGTTCTCTAACTCAGCCAGCGCTCTACATTGTGTTGTGAGTTTCATGGATCCAATTAGGCAATCATTAGTCACTATATCCAAACAGTGATTAGCCTTAGAGTGAACTCAGCCTTTTATTAAACAGACGACACTTTTTACTATTGTGTCATCTCTGCATGTTACACAAATGTTCATCTTGTGCTTTATGATTTCTTTACAATCTCATTGGTACCCAAGTGAACCCTTTGCATGTGATTGCTGAGTAGTGTTTGAGAGGAGGTGGTGCAGTATACAAAGAGGTTACCACTAGTAGGGATTTTTCTTCATGTGGAGACAGCAATACAATTTACTGTCCAAACAGTTGTGGAATGTAGCATTAAGTACAGCAAAAACACAACATGGACCACAAAAGACAATGAAGGATACTCGCACGCAGAAGATAAGGCAAGTGCTGTGTATGCCACATTGCAAGAGTTGCTGCACAACTATTGCTATGCCAGATCTGTAGTTACTGCTGTGTCATAAACACAAGACCAAGCAGATCTAGATTTGGAGAAGCTCTGGTCTGGAGGATAAGAATCTGCCTTTGGAATCCGTTGGTTGAAATCCAGCTTTCATCAATTGACCAACATGTCACGTGATTCTGTGAATATGACTTGAATTCCTTCCACCTAAATTGTACATATGTGTGTTGGAAAGTAAATGTGTAATCACAAGGAACTGTCCATCGCGTGGTCTGCTAGTGTGCCACTGTCCTGTTCCCAGGCCCTCAATCCACCACAAACTGTTTTTTGTAACCCAGACTCGACTGCACCTCACACAGCATCATATTCTGTTTAGAGATGATTCAGTGAACAGTGTTTTGCAATGCCCATCGCTACTGCTTGGAGCTAACTGTGCACAATATCGCATGCCCTTAGAAAAGAACACACATCCTAAGGTAGAGATGATTAGGAAGCCTGGGCACCATGTCAGAAGAGGCATTGCAGCCAATGAGAATCAGCTGAGGAGGTGGTAGCACCTCACAGAAAGGGAAAACAATTGACTGGCAGAGCAACATAGCTTCTGTCTGCGTCACCGGTCTCATCTGATAGCAGCGAGTGGGGAGATAAGTTCTACTTGTGACATCTGTCCAAAGAGAGCATTGCATGTATCAAGCTCAAAATGCAGAAGACAGAAAGGTAGGTGGGGTCAATGAACAGTGAAATATGTAAGCAATCTAGTACACTTCCACTCCCGCTCTCTCAAAACAAACACAGCTGTCAATATGCAGCAGTTCTTTCCACAATTATGGACATTCCAGATGCATATGTCAATACCAGTTAAGTCATTATCACACAATAGTGGCATGCTACACCCCTCAGGGCGTTCCGGTACATGGGTACATGGACCTGGGGTGTGCTCGGTGTGCTGCTGTCATTAAGAAATAACCCTCATTCAGAAATGAACAGACCCTTCATGAGACAGAAGATATCCCTGCCATCTGGTGATTACCCAGAGGTGTGCGTGAGCAGCTCCAAGCACGCATCATTGTCAAGAGCATCAAAGCTGGAATTGCATATGAATACACCATAAGAAACAGACAATGCAAGTTTGGCGACTCTTGCTGGTTTGTTACTTCGAGTACATTTCTTCCAAACATCAAGCCTTCCCTTGGCATTGACGATGACGGCTGCAGGAAAGTGGGCGCTGGTTAACATGGACATGTCACATGTGGGCATTGAAAATATGCTGAGAAAATAATAAATGCATTATCTTCTGAAAAGTCTGCCAACCATGCCACGCTCATATCGTACTCACAAGCGTGACTGCCTCAAGTTTTCCACACTAAAAACCAACTGTTTAGTGGTGGTTTTAAATATGCATTGGAAGTGTAAGGAATCAAAATAGCTGTATGCAGTAACACAATCAAGTCTTTCAAGTCAACTTCGGAAATAATGCTGCCAAAGTTTCGACATGCAGTGCAATCATATTAATCAGCAAAGCATCCATATTGATCACATAATGTATTGAATAAACATATGCAAAATGCAGATAACAGAATAAACATCACAAATTAATATTATAATACCCAAATATCTATTTGAGATTAAAAACCTTGAAATAAATCAATATAAACTCATAAAAATAACCTTCCCTTAAATCAACCTAAACTGATAAAACACCATAACTACTCAAAAATATCCGAACGTGATGTATTATGTTACATTAAAGCTGCCTGTACAAACTTACTTCCAGCCCTACTTTGCAGTGGATAAGTAGTCTAAACGATATAACAAAGCAGGGTGACTTTCTCTAATATGTATATTGTGAAAAGTGGGCCCTAACAAGATTTTCCAGATCTCTTTATATTTTTGACAAAAAAAAGAACATGGAAGTCTCTAAAATACCAGGACAAAATAAGCAGCAAACCATAACCCAATAATCTTATCAGTTCACGATGGAAGAATTCAGTCCAAGAAAATTGAAACAAATAATCGATGGAATTTGATTTGATATGTCCACAAAAAGTAAGATTGCGCAATTAGGGGATAGCGTATGATTCCAGGAAACTTGTTAAAGGGCTTAGCCAAAGCTCTTCAGGTCAATGACAAAGTGGGCAGCACATGTTTGCAATTGACCGTCCTCCATTCTCTGTTTTTGATTTCAGGTTCTTCGGACGTCATGTAATAGTTATTTTTGATGTAATAGATTTTTCACATGTTTTATAAAGGTGACGATTTTTGGAGGTCCTGCGAGTTCCTCTGTTTGTGAACATGTGAGGGCATAGTAAAGTACACAATTCACACCATTCACATCGGCTACTTCTCGCACCACACACTCAGACACAGAATGGATTTGTTGAACAAACTTCCTGATGGGTTCTTTAGTGTGGGCACACATGGATTTCAGGAATTAATTGCTTATTTATACATGTAATTAATTTAGATTCTAGAACTGGCAGCACCAGTGGCAGGAGCTTGAAGGATCTGCTCCTGTCAACCTTAATATCCTTGATAATATAAAAAAGAGCTATGGCAGAAGCAGTTAAATTGGAGGAGGCCCCTTCTTCCAGAAGACACAGAGTAAGGGTGGAAGGAAATATTCCTACTGAAATTACAGATAGCAAAGACCAACCATCAAAAATGGTCAGGGAGGATAAGAAGATATTTGCTCCCATACTTACAATCAGATCACCTCACAGAGATAATGGAGGGAGTAGTACCATCAGTTGGGAAGATTAAGCAGACTGTACTGAACAATCACACTTTGGTTAAACAGCGCATAGAAGAAGTAAAGAACAGAGTTTCTCTGAAGATCGGGTTCACACATAGGAAAGTAAGGTATCTGAATTATCCTTACTACTAGATACAGCCAATTTGAAAAGATCTGATCAAGAACATTTCTCAAGGAGATCAAATCTTAGAATTGCATGATTTCTAGAAGGAGTGCCCCAAATAATAGCTCTCCCACCAGGATAACTGTTGGAGATTGCGAGAGTGCATCGACCAAAGCCTGGTCTAGGACAACCACTGGTACCATTATAATGAAATAGTTATGATTTCCAGTTAAGCAAATGCTGATGATACAATATATATATATATATATATATATATATATATATATATATATATATATATATATATATATATCTGACTTATTGGATCGTATGGCACTAAAATCGAACTGCCCCCCTAAATTAGGG
The DNA here is from genome assembly GCF_040938575.1 of Ambystoma mexicanum. Classification (NCBI taxonomy): domain Eukaryota; kingdom Metazoa; phylum Chordata; class Amphibia; order Caudata; family Ambystomatidae; genus Ambystoma; species Ambystoma mexicanum. The sequence goes on along the minus strand of NC_090937.1, from coordinate 786,508,749 downwards.
AAGATCCCCATAATAGGAATGCTGTATGCGGATGACTTGATCCTACTGGACCATACGATGGCTGGTATAAAGAACATGTTGAATGAATAAGTTGATTATTCAACACAGATAGGACATGTAATCAACGTGGAGAAAACAAAAATAATGACAATAACACGTAAGGGACCTGGCCGTACTGGGATAGATACAAAGGTAGGAACAATTGAGGTGGTAGAGCAATATCCCTACTTGGGACTAGACTTTAGAGCCCCTACAGATTATGACGCCATAAAAAACATAAGATACGGAAAGCACAATTACTCACCCTCCAGGCTTGCAAATTTGCAAAGGGCACTGCAGGTTTCAGTATGGCTGGCATATTGAAACTTAACCAACAATGTTTTGTACCCGCCGTATTATATGGCTTTGAGGCATTGGCTCTGCAAGATCTTACATGGCTAAACATTCTGGAAGGCCATTATTGGCGTATGGTGCTTGGTTTGGGTCCCTCCTGTTCGATCCAATATCTTCGTTTAGAACTGGGCCTCACTTCCCTGAGAGGTAGGGCACTTCGGTCGCAGGGTGGCTTTTATCTGAAATCTCGGGCAGAGCCCTGCTGTAAATTATTGAGTCTGGCAGGGAAAAATTACGAGCTAGAAAAACATCCACGTGGCCTGAACTATAAAGAGCTGAATGAATCACTCTTCAGGGAGATTGATTGGCCCCATGAAAAACTAATTAATTTACCTTATATCCGGCGGTCGCACAGGCAGGTTACCGCCAACCTCGTAATGAGACCCTGAATGTCCTTTTCAAAGCTAAGCTGTTAAAAAATCAATAGAATCCTGTTTACAAGCTTCTAGCAAGGAGCATGCCAACAGGAAGTCATTCACATAAATGATTAGGACGTACCTCTTTTGATCAAAAGTGAGCCAAGATCTCATTTCAAAATCTGAGAAAAGAGAGTTGGGTTGTCTATGAACCCCTGAGAAAGCCTTCATATTGTGCTGTGCACATTTCTATGTGTAAACGCAAGCACATGTTAGCTATCAGGATGCACAGGCATAGAGACACATGTTGAGCACAGGGCTACTACTGTTAAATTAGTTCCAGTCCCAGGGATACAAAATAACATAGCTGCAGAATTAGGAACAACAGGGAATGTGTGTAGAACTGCTGTATTGAGAGCACAAAAACAAATAGGTACATTGCAAGGGCTGCGAGTAAGGACATACTTACCTTGCTCAAGCAGGGATTTGATAGCAGATTTGATCCCTTCTTGGTCTTTCTTTAAAATGGGTGACTGCAGGATGCATGGAAGATGTCTGGCTTGGTTGCAAATAGTACTTACAGGTTCAACATTACATTTCCGTCTAGCCTTACGTGCATGAGCATACCATAATTGTGCTGGAATTCAGTCCAAAACGTCCTGTTGCATTAAGGGAGATTAATCCCGGTGCTCGTCCATTGGATGTGAAACACAGCCAAATATTCAACCTCTTGTTCTGCAAAGACATCCAAATAAACACCATAATGAAACAATAATGTGCAACTTCATATTCAAACCAAAAATAATCACAGGTGTAGATGGGCTAAATTTGAAAGCATGATGTTTAGCAATAGGACCAAATGTAATAGTCATAGGTCAAGTGAAATGATGGGGAATCGGCTGACATCCATTACCCACCATATTCACCACTGCAGGTGAACATGTAACATACGGCCATTTAGAGGATTCTAGAGTTGAGCAAGACACACTAGTATCAACTAAACTAGAAATACTGTTGACAAATACAGAGCACATGAGGAGCAGGTGGATCAAGCAGAGTCAACAAGAATAATAATGCTGCTGGACTGCTGACTTCCTTTTGTGAATTAAATGGAGCAGGCAATGGAGGTGGTGATTTTGGAAAAGAGTGAGGAGGAAGCTGGGCAGTCTGTTACGTGGCATCATTTTGACATTCAGAATTAGAGTGCCCAAATTCCTTTTTTTAATTACACAGCCCAATATACACATTTGACATCTGTCTATCTTGAGCACCTTGTCCCATGTTGACAGACATTCCTTTTTCCCTAGACTTCCCTCTACTCCTGGGGGCTGGTTCGGACCTTTGTCCAATCCTTCCTTGTAGTGAGTGAAGTGAGTGAAGCTCTTGAATCGGTAAATCTGCAAGCCAAGTTTCAATTTCTTTCTGGCTTTTCTGCATGTTCATGAAAATGCTGCACATCTAATAATAATACATCAGTCAGATTATTACCTTTCCATGCAATGAATACTCACTTAATACCTTCTGTAATTTTGGCTGCAGTCCCATCAAGAATTTGGTGAGCATTACTTGCTGCACGGTTTTGGCTATATTGCAGATCACCAAATATGATTGATCAAATCATCATTAATCCTCTCGAGGTAATCAAATGGATTTCCATTTTTGCACTGCTTACAGGAATTGATCTTTGTACAATCTGTCTTTTGGCGAAGCTTCCTTAAATGTTGTGGGCAGTCTATCAGCGAACCTTTTAATGTTAGCTCTCAGAGGTTCTTGTATTGGACAATTACTTCTCTAACGTATCAACGTAAAGTGTCTGGAGTGGTAGCATCTCACTGCAATTAACTGAGATCACCCCAGGTAGGGTTATAACAATCTATCATAACGTAAAGCTCTTCTTAGAACTTGACTGAATCTATTTAATAGAATGTTTGAACAATGTTAAACCAATCAGTGGAACGCCTTGGTGCAGTGACTAATGTGTTTTTTTCCCCTAGGCATTTTCTTAAAGAGTATAAACTGCAGCATTGGCTAGGGGAGAGTTGTTAGGACATCTTTTAAGATTTGAAGATGGACCTTCCATAGGTGTGGTGCAAAAAAGGATACAAATGTGCCTTTTATCTTGTAATACGTAAAAGGCTAAGAACAATTGAGAGGCCTGGCAACACAGTGATTGCAGGGATGATTTTCTGCAGCTACAGTTAGTTGTGCAGGTTTCATCACATGTCTTTCCTTTATTAATAGAGATGGACATGCCCAAACAGGAAGCCAGCCACCATCATGAGTGATTGATGCCTACAGGGCTGCTGTCAGTTGCTGTTTATCACACCTCACAATCTCCTTCTGCAAATATTCCAGTTAGAATAGTTGGTAAATGTATTTAATGGGAAATTGAAAAGATAGCGAAGCAGACATCACAGGGCAGCACTCCAAGACAGATTCAACCACAAAACCCCCTCACCTACCGAAATAAAATAATCTTTTCTCATAGCTTCCATCCCCATTAACGTCTATTGAGAGAGCAGGCTTAATTTATCACATTTGGGAGGCTTTCACTGTTTCCTACCTGCCTGGTCATACTTTAAAGAGGCTTCCATAAAATCGTCAATTGTCCCACTCCCGGGTGACATGGATTCGCCCAGTCTCTTATTTGCAAGGAGCTGTAAGTGGAGCAGGTCAGCCTTAGCAATTTCCAACTACATTTAAAAAAATTCAAATTGCAAGCACACTGATATAATATTACGGGGGTAATTCATAGAGTTCGGCGCACAAGTGGCGCACGCGGCTGGTGCACAGAGTGCGCGTGAGGCAGTATGAACCAGCCGCGTGTGCCAAAACCCGTTTAGGCACACGGCATATTCATGGATTTGTACATCCATAAGCAGCCGTGGCGCAGCAACCCTGCAGCAGCGCCAGTTACTCCCCCAACACCGCCCCGTGTGCCAAAAACATCGCACAAATCCAGTACATGGCGCAAAGGCCAGTGGACCATCATACAGCCCCCCCCAGCCACGAAACCCCTCGGAATACACGTACACCACTCGTGCCAGTGAATTCACATGTAATACTCCCTGTGCTTTCCTCAGAATACACGTACCCCGCTCGCGGCAGGTAAATTGCGTGGAAAAAGTCTGGCGTGGACTGCCTGTGGGTTATGCCCAGGGTGAATGGGCTGCCTGCGGGACATGGGGAGGGTGGATGGGCTGCCTGCGTGAGCGTGGTACGTGTATTTCAGGGGTGCGCGTGGAGTTTAACACGTGATAGGCCTGGCGCAAGTGGGGTACGTGTATTTCGGGGGGTGCAGGGAGTTTTACAAGCAATTTCACTAGCACTAGCGGGGTACGTGTATTTCGGGGGGTGCGCGTGGAGTTTAACACGCAATAGGCCTGGCGCGAGCGGGGTACGTGTATTTCAGGGGGTGCTGGGAGTTTTACACACAATTTGGCATTGTGGGCCCTCCTGGGTGTGCCCTTTCCCCCCTCCCCATGCCCTGCAGGCAGCCCACACCACAGGGGACTACCCTACACCCCTGATCATGCCCTGTAGGCAGCCCACACCACAGGGGACTACCCTACACCCCTGTCCATGCCCTGTAGGCAGCCCACATGGCACCATGCACCTGTGAGCCCCGACTCATGTCCCCCACCCACCCACCATTGAGGGGCACCTGCCAGCAGGCCCCAACACATGTCCCCCACCCATCCATCCACCCACCCACCATTGACGGGCACCTGCCAGCAGGCCCCGACTCATGTCGACCCACCATTGACGGGCACTTACCAGCAGGCCCTGACTCATGTCCCCCCACCCGACACGTCATCACACTCCACACCCATGGCCTTTATGGCCACCCAAATTCCACCCCACACCACCCCAGTCCAAACACCCACACAAGCATTCCATCCACTCCACATTGAATTTCCAATGTCATGACAGAAAATACATAACCAGCATGCCCATGAATACATGTTCCTCAAACCCACACAATGGTGACACATGACTGTGAAAAAACACATTGTGACATGCACAAAACAAATGAGAGAAGACCACACAAGTAAAGTAAATGAATAAAACAAAAACACACAATAATAACAAAAAAAAAAATATTTCAAGTCCGGAAGTCCAAAAATGAAAAAAAAATGAATGCTGTAACCAATAAAATCCAAAGTAAAATGGCTCTAATGGGTCCGTCCATCAAACAAAAATCAGAGTTTCAAAAAAGAAAGTATTCCACCATGGGTCCAAGAGAATGAAATCCAGGTCCACGACTATTTACAAATGAACATCCAAGGGTCCATGAGCCCAATAATCCAAAGGAAACCTAACCTAAATCCTACCTAATAAATAACTATATACAAAAATACGGGGCATAGTCCATGCGCCCCAAAGGAAAAAAAAAAAAAAAAGGAAACCTACACCTGCAGAACTATTTACAAAGGCGGCGGGCAAGTCCAACAGCTCACTTGTTGATATCCCGAGCCATGTGTTAGGCAGAATCCTGTGCAGTGCCCTTAGGGACCACTACACACAATTAAGACCACAGGTGGCAATGCAAGTTTTACCTTTGGTAAAAGCCTGTACTACTATGTCAGAGCGGTAGCAGTGGAGGAGCAGCCAGGCTTATCTCAAGCGTATATGAGCAGTAGCAGAGATTACACAAAGGGACCACAATTACTGTGACTTAAGCAAACACTGACCGGGGCAAAAACACACTTAGCACCTGAGATACCAAGAGGGAGTTGGAGGCAAAAATCAAAGGCAATACTTTGGTTAGACAGACAGAATCGAGAAACACTCAGAGACAGGAGTTCAAGAGTCAAAGGGCTGTAGCCAGGGTTAAGTGACACCAGGGACCTGTTGCTGAAAATCACACAGTCGGACAGTTCATGATTCAACGTAGCCTAGAGTACTTCGATATTGTCAATGTTCGAAAGCAAAAGTTATAAGAAGGAGGGAAGACAAGGACAAGCCTTGAAGATGAAGAAAAGGGGTTCACCCTGTTTCCTCAAGCAGAACACAGTACCTTATTCCAATGGTGCAGCTGGTGCCCTGGCAGTTGTTCCTGTTGGTGTCCCGCAGACCCACGGTTCCTGAATCTTCGAGGTGAAGGAAGAAGTCTGAAGGGGGTCTGCACCACACAGGGATGAAGCCGGCAACAGCGACACTGCATAAAAGGTGCGCTCCTTAAAATCAGTAGAGGTTCTTCAGGTGGCTATCCGGACCACTACAGCAGTGTGCAGAGATTTCGACCACGCAGGCGACCTCTGGCTGAAGAAGATGAGCTGGTTATCCCCACCAGGCTCAAGGGAAGAAGACTCCAGACTGGATCTTCTCTAGTCGTCGAAGGGTAGATAGCTCAGGACTGCAACAGGGCTTCACTGGGACGGGGTAGTTGCAGCAGTCGTTGTTCTCTCCGCTTCTCTTTGGTTCCTTGTAGTTCCAGTGGTGACTCTGACTTCTAGTCCAAGAGACCTGCCTTTTATGCGCAAAACCCCCATTCACACAGCCTGGCTGTCAATCACCCAGCAGGGGGGTTGACAGCCAGGACAACCACCTCAGCCAATCATGGCAAAGTGTGACTTGGGTTTCCTAGGATACCCTGTGCAGGGGCTGACTACACCCCTCCCTCACATTCAGCCCACCTAGACACCCAGGCGCCTGGTGGAGGGCTTCTGGGCAGAAGCCCGCCAAAAGATGGTGCACAAAGAAGGCAAACCTAGTTTACCACACAAAGTAAAACACAAGAAGGACTTTAACAAAAAGAAATGGTGAATAAACCCAACCGGAGCCAAAAGAAAGACAATTTGGTCAAGTGGGTTTATGTTCGAGGCTAATATAATAGCCTAAAACAATACCACGTTTATCTAATATAATCGCGGTAGAAAAGTTAGGGTAGATACCACTGCCACCAGCCAAGTCTAAATGTTAAAAGAGCAAAACAATGCTCTAGGAGGTACAGATAAAAAAGGGATACGAAGTAACCCCTTCCACTACTCCATGGAAGATGGGGTGTACTGGATCTGTGGTAGATTGACTAGGTGAAATTAATGGTAACTTTACCCTTTTCTGAGGGACTGTAGTCAGCCTCAGAAATGGAGTCGGGGGAAGTCTCAAAGACAACCCTGTGCCACGGCACTGAAGGTGCTGTGTGACACACAAAAGAAGGGGGCTACTGAAGTGGTGTACTTCAGAGTCCACAATCACAAAAACAGAGAAATATACCTGGCAAAGCACAGGTAAGAGTGGGGGAAAAGCTCACACTCTTACCAAGTGGAAAAAAATAAACTCCAGAAGTCCAGCAAAGCTGCTGGGGGACTCACTAGGTGATGGAAATTAGCCATCAATTAAAATTCTCCCTAACACCAGCACATCATCGAACTCCTCTTCAATGTCTTGGAGGCGGGCCTCGTCGCTGGCCCGAGGCCTCGCAGGGATGCAGCCATGGCCTCCTCCAACTCCTTACGAGTTGCCTCGAGGCACTCAGCCCACCTCAACACCCTGCACATGGAGTTCTCTGCCCTGACCATAGTGAGCCGTGCCTCTTCCGCCCGCTGCCGCTCTGCATCTATTTGCCAGCCCAACCACTGCCACACGTAAGACACTCCCAATCCAGGGTCCTCCTGCCCTCTGGCCCATACCTGCCACTGTGGTGTTGATGGCCCAGAGCCATCATCGCTCCCACCTTGAGCCTGCTGCTGCCGTGCCTGTGCCCTGCCTGTCGATGCCTGCACGTCCTCCTCCTGCCGGTGTACAGTTGTTGGGGTGGCCACCCCTGCAGGACCTCCGACCCCCGACTGTGGCAGGGATGTGTCCTCCACCAGCCTGGCTGCTGGGTCAGGGGCAGCTCCACAGGGTTCACTATGTGATACTTGGGCAGATAGATGGCATGGAGGACGACTGGCGCATAGGGGGTTCAGTTGAGGGCGGGGTCGGTAGAAGGTCCAGCACACAGAGGGCCCCAGCACTGGTGACCCGCCCTAGTAGGTTGATGCGGTCAACGAGGCATCCAAAATAACTTGTATTGTCCACAAGGGAACCCTGCACGTCATCCCGAATGCCATGTTGATGCAACAACACCCCTGCCAGGACAGGCTCAACACGGTCCGGGATTGCTACATCGGCAGGGAGAGGAAGGCCAGTTGTTGTGTGCGCATCCCCTCTCTGAAAAAGGGTCTGGACGAAGGCATCTCTGCTGGTGCGGGATGGTGCAGTCACAGGATAGGGGACAGGTTTACACACAGGCACCTCCGCGGCTGGCTGTGCTGCCTCCTGTCCCTGCCCCCGGACTGCACCACTAGCACCAGTGGAATCCCCCCCTCCAGGCCCCATGCGTGGGCCTTCCAAGGCCTCATCCTCAACCAAACCCCCCAACAACCTAGATTACTCCATGCTATCTTCCTCCATAGGCCCCTGTGGGGTCTCAGCTGCCCCTTCTGCTGCCGAGGAGCCACCTCCTACCTCCACCTCTTGGACCTACCCTCGGCAGCTGTGGCCACGGTTGCGCCACCAGACTCCTCACTCCCCGAAGAGATGACAACCTGGGAGGGGAGCTGGGCCTTGCGTCTCCGGCTGGCTGTGGGATCCCTGCCGCTGTGCTCCACAGAAGCGGTTCTCTCTTCATCAGTTGACGCTGTAGACAGGCAGAGACAGAACACAGGCATCAGGGCACTGTACAATCGTCTGATACACACATGACAGTTGCACATGAGTGACAGTGTCAAACTTCACAGATGACATCACACTCCCCAACACACATATCATTCAAACCCACACACATGCGCAAATTAACTGGAATGTTGTAGCAGGCAGCAACATCCATGCATATACAACAGCATGAGCATCCAAAGGTTAACCTGACGTCACATGCAGCAAGGGGAGTGCCAAACACATGCAGACACGCCACCAGGCATACATGCATCTGTACATCTCCACCACCTGTCACAGTGAAATCATCGGCAACTATGTCACATCTGCCAATCAGACTCCTACATGTCTCTGTCACATGCATCCATGGAGTATCACATTCGCACACATGTCAAACACACACACGCACATGTATGCCGTGCAAGAACATGAAGGTGCAACCAGCATCCATGTGTCACACCACAACCATGCCACAGTACATACAGAGAAATGTAAACATGTGTGCACCCACACATGCATTTGGGCATCATGCATTTGAACACATACACCACTGATGTGCCTCACACATGACTGGACTCAGATGCGGCAGGCTCATGTCTCTGTACATACACAGCCATACATTGGCCTTACAAGACATGTGTCCAACCTGCACACTCCTGGCACACCTCAACATGCACTGCGTCCAATCAGTATGCATGGACACTTACCGCTCGACTCCGGACGGGTCTGCCTCTGATGGACCTGGAGGTAGAGCGCTGAGTGTATGCGTTCCAGGACCCTCATCTGGATATTGGTAAGGCAGACATAGCACCCCTCTGCATGCAATGCCTTCAAGAGGCGCCGGGCCTTGCTAAGGGTCCTGGACCTGAAGTCCTCCCAGCGCTTCCGGACATGTGCCATGTCGCAGGCTGCCACCCCTTCCACGTTGATGGCAGCCACAATGTCCTTCCAGATCCTCTTCCGTCCTTCATTGTCGGCGCGTGAACTTACGAAGAGGGCATCATAATGCACCAGGACTTGCTCCACCAAGATACCAACTTCTGCGGCACTGACGCTGGTAGCCCTCTGCCTCTCTGGCTGGGGGTTGCCAGTGGTCTCTGATGGTGTTTCCTCCGACATGGCAACCACTGAGGCAGGTGTGGGTGGGCAACTGGGTCCTGGAGCTGGGCTTTGGAATGATGGAACTTCAGTCGGGAGTCTACTTTTACAGCAGGGGGGGGTCACAGCAACTGGACCCCTGCAGATGGCTGACGTGCAGGCACCAAATCGCAGGGCACGTGGGCAGCAGGCAGGCAGGCAGCAGCAGATGGCAGGTGAGAGTGGGCACAGGGCTCTGGGGGGCAGGAAAATGGCCTTCTAGGCAGGAGCGTGGTCTTCCGTATGTTGTCGCGTGGCCAACTTGATACAGAGTGAATTGGCATGTGAAAAAATAGCACGTCAGCGTGTAATTCAAGGAAAGGCCCTTAGCGTGTAAGCACGTGTGTGACGTAACGCGTGCAGCGTTTCCGTCATGACGGGTGCATAGTGAATCAGCACATGAAAAAACAACACGTCCGCGTGTTAATGCATGTAATTCGAGGAAAGGGCCTAAGCGTGTACATGAAGTGACGCAAGCGGCATATCTCTCAGCATGGGTTAAAGGTGAGCGAGGCCAGCAGTTCGCTGTACATGTATTTCATGGAGACCGACATGTGTGTTGCTACTTCGTGTTGTTTCACGCGCCATCACAACTTCACAGCGGATCAAGGATGTATCTCTTCTTTTGGTGGGGGTATTGGCCACGCGTGTTTTTCATTATCACGCAAGTCTGACGGTGAGTCACGCATGCTATTTTTCCCACTGCAGGTGCCCCTGTGTATTGCGTACCCATTTTTGAGGTCATACTAGCCTGCGTGTCCCACGCTTATGTGTTTTTTGTGTCCCTGGGTGCCACCGCGTACTGCGGGAGGTTAATTCCACACACGTGTGTACGGTTTTACTGCAGTTTTGGGGTGCCTAAGCGTTGCTTGACCCGTGCCTTTATCACTGGGGTCATGTACAGCCTTGTAGGTGCACAGGGGTGCTGTTAACATCTTGTATCCCACCCCCTCCACTCCAATTGCCCAGGACAATTGTCGTGTATACCTCCCATTGGCACTACTCCATCTGTGCCGGCTCTACACCATCTGTGCCATGGTTGGGAGGGCACAAAAGGTGAGGGGCACCTCAGCTGGGGGCACTCCACATGGCGGGCATGGTCAGGGTCGTGGCCAGGATGACCAGGGAGTAGGGGGACTCCAGGGTGTCCAGGGTGGCCGCAGAGGGGGAAGAGGCAGGGGTGCACCAGTTTGGCACAATATTGTGCCACTTGTTGGTGCAGTCAGGCCACCACCCCCTGTGGTTACGGGAGATGCAGCTCTTGCATCTGGCACTGGCACCCATGTGACCCGGCAGTCCGTTTCATCGACTACCACGGGCCCAAGGGTAGTGGTAGCTGCAGGTGCAGCTGTGGACACCACCACCCAGGCTCAGGGTGGGCCAGCACATGCTGCGTTGGCACCGGAAGAGTCCCTGGATGATTTCCAGAATTTCAGGAGGCACAGGGTAAGTGCACGCAGGGCTGCCGTGACCGAGGCACAGGTCCCTTGGGCAGTATTTTCATCTGCTGCCCCGAGCAGCGGGGTGTTGGCAAGTGCATGGGCAGATGCAGCTGACACCGCCCCGGCTGTGAGTCTACCATCCAGGACAGTCCCGGTCAGTGACCTTAGCACAGCAGATGTTGCTGCGCAGGGTCAAGTCAGGGGCACCCAGCAGCCACCGACGGAAGTCAGGGCTTCCATCATTGTTCCACCTGCCATGCCCTTGGTTCAATCCACCAGCGCCACTGCCCATATTGATCAGGGCGGCATTTGCCAGTCAGGGTCCAGACCACTGTCCAAGAGGAGGAAGGTTTCACCTGCAGTAGAGGCTGGGATCCCAGACACAGCTCCGGCTTCTGGAACATTGAGGAAGAAGCCTTTCTGCGTGCAGGAACTGGACTTCCTTGTGGACTACGTGCAGGACCACAACCGTGATATGCTAGTGTGGCCGAATTGTCACACTACGGCTGCCCATCGTATGTCCCACTGGAAGCAAGTTGCGGATTGTGTGAGTGCATTCGGACATGAGGTGCGCACTGCTCAAGAGTGGAAAAAGCGTTGGGATGACCTCCGACACAGTACTAAGGCGAAGCGTGCCTCCAATTATACTGACTGGGTTGACTGGCAATGGTTCACCAGCTCAGGAGGAAGACCTCACTTCACACTAGTCAGTTGTTGCGGGTTTCATACCGGCAGGATTGGTCGAAGGTGTGGGAGAGATGCAGGACTTAGATGCCCCGTCCAGTGAGTGTTGTTGCGTGTTTGTCCAGTCCATGTGTGTTTTGCTGTGCTTGACTGCCACTACATGTCATGTGTACATGGTTCACATGTGCGAGCCATGCAATGCTTCACTGATGCGTGCCTGCTGTGCAGCATGCTGGACATGTAGAGCAGACGGGGACTGTCCTCATCACCACACTTCCACCCTACTCCCATGCTACTCACCTGGCTGCCCCTCCGGTCCATGTTCCTGCTCACTGACCCTTCTTCATGTAGCCTGGGGTGTCTTTCCTCTCAGCACTGGGACTATGTCATCGCATTACTGACGTGCGTGTGTGTTCTGCCTGCATGCAGGTACTCCACGTAGGCATGCTCCCTTGCCCCTCCACCCCCCTGCACCCTGATTTCACCATGGCACTGTTGGAGTACTGCAATGGCCTGTTCAAGGCTCCTGTGTACATGCACACTTCCCCCAGCCAACCTGCCAGACACATGCAGGTTGGCAGTGGGGTACATGCTTTGTCCTTGATGCAGGGTGTCTCACTTGGACTGTGCAGATGGCAGATGCTCCGCAGGGACATGAGTGCCCATTCATGCTCCATGTGCATTCCATGCATGCCCCTATGTGCCTATGTGCCCTTGACTGGATGATCATTGTAGTACGTGTCCAGGATGACATACATTTCATGGCATTTGATCATCCAGTCCATGCCCACTCTGGCACAGTCTTGCATCACACACATGTTTAGGGTATCACAGTCTGTGTGGGCCACAGGCCTCCCCCCGTATCAGGCCCCTTGACTCTGTTCAACTGGTGTAGTGGCTTCTCCACACATGAGTGTACTACTGAGGGTTCATCATGTGTCCTCCTTATTGTCCCATTATCATCTGCTGTGTTGTCAGTTGACTCAGATTATGCAATTGACGCTAGTCAACACTGTCTGCCAATACACAGGTCTCTGGTCACCCTTTTGCTGCCATGCAATCCCTCCCTGCATTTTCACTTGGGGGGGGTAGGGGTTGCTTGTAGCTATGCAACCCATTGCATGCACATTGCACGTGATGTTTGAACTTGCCCTTACACTGCCTTCATGTTTATTAATAGACATCATAATGTACTAGTTCATGTAGATAGTGGGTTACATACACATATTCTGCACTGCATCAACCCACTTCTGAACCGTGTTACACCGTTCTACATGCCTACTCACTGATGCATTGTCAAAGTGACCTGGCATTTATGGTCAGATTTTCATCCCTTCTCTGTCATGAATGACACTTTGGAGCTGCCTTCACGTGTGTATGTGTAGACTTCCACATACATCAAATCAAGCAGCGTTGTAGCTGCTTGCTTTGCTGTATTGGATGCTGTTCATGTTCACAATACAGGTGTATGGGGAAAGGGGTGTTTTTAAACGCTTTCACATGTACATATGCAAGCAGCTTCAACATTGTGTAGTGCAACATTGCAACTACTCACTTAGGTGTGTGTGAAAGTGTTCATTTACACATGTGTGTTCCGCAGCTTTTTTGTTGACTGACTAATATGTAGTTGATTGACGTTCATGCTGGTGAGATTTCTGCATTGCGCATGTTATGTTCAACTGGCATAATCCTGAAGGTACACTGTTGTGCAGTATGTGTACACCCAGGCCCACTTAGCTAATATGGTGGTGCCTGGCCGTGGAGATTTTACACAAGGAATGATAGAATAGGGCAAATTCCTAGCCCAATGTGCTCAATCAGTCCCTGAGGGGTGTTGTGGAGGTTTCATGTCCTGCAGCTCAGACCGTACTGGGCGCTATGGTCCCTCATGCCTGGTTGCAGGCACTTGCTTTGCTTGGGACATCCACTATATCTACATGGCCCATGCCATCCGGTACGGGCCGAGCTGCAGATGGATGGAGCTATTTTTGTGATGGTGGTTTAGTGATGCATGTGTACATGCATATTACGTGTGTCATTGTGTGTTTGGATTCACTTGCAGCAGTGGTCAATTTGCAGTTCAGACATGTTATGGCATGTGCCATCTCTTTTTTGCCATCTGTCTTTTCTGCCTGTGACATGTGCCTGACCGAGGTGGTGTCTGATGGAGTTCATATACTACTTTTTGTACTTGTGTTGGCTTTGCTATTCATACACATCCATTTCTGTTTTTCTGATGTCTTTGCATATCAAGGCCACTGGATGCATGCCAGGTTCTCATTTGTGTGTGACATGTCTGCTTCATGTGTTGGCTTTCAATGTGATGTCTATGTGTGTGTAGATTATGTGCTTCTGACAAGTCTACTCATGTTTCTTTTTTTCCCCTTTTCAGATGATGACGCAATGAAGCCAGAGGATGGTGTTGTCATGCCAGTCACAGGCTTGCTATCACACCAGCAACCCAGCACAAATGGGGGTCGTGGGGTGGTAGACCACAAGAACCCACTTGTATTCCAGACTACCGTGTAAAGGGCTGGCAATGAGTCTAGCCCGGATAATCACTGTTACGACAATGCCGAGGTGGATGTGTGTCGGGTCCATTCGTCAACGGTGAGTGATTCTGATGTGGACGCTCCTCTGTCCGCCACACCTGCACTGAGGGGCCAGATGGTGGTGGGACCACCGCCTGTGGTGGATAGGGACGCAGGGTCACACTCCACACTAGTTGCTGATGTGCCTGGGAGATCACGTCAACGGAGGCATGTAGTCCTGCAGCCGTGGGTGGTGCCAACTCAACAAGGACGGCGGCTCCTTGGGCCCCGCAGGTGTCAAGCCCAGCAACGCGGTGGTCGTGCACCACCGGCGTATACTGAGTGGGAGCAAGCCATGGTTGCCCATTCTGAACAACAGGGGGCAGCAATTGATAATATCGCTCAGAGCATGGAGCGTGTAGCCCAATCCGTGCTCCCCCCTGCTAGGCAGGTGGATCTCCAGCAGCGGGCGGCACAATCTACGGCCACTCGCTCAGGCTGGGCATGGCGGCCTCAGACAGTGCAGAAATGGTGTCTTTGCGTCAACCAATTGCTGCTCGCGCAGAGGCACTCATGGAGGCCATGAGGGTTGACTATGAATTGCTCAGATCTACCCTGGGTGTGCTCTTGATGTCTCAGAGGCAGCGGTCAGAGGAGAGGTTGGAATACTTGAGAATACCATCTCGGCTGAGCTACATGCTTCCCGGGAGGTGTACCAGTTATCCAGCCAGGCCATGCAGGAAGAACTTCGTGTTACACATGTTATCTTGCAAGAGGAAGCACGCGTATCATGCAAGGTTCTGCATGCTGACCTACGTGTCATCGCCACACAGAACCAGGCTCACCCGTTCCGCAGACTTGCTGCCGACGAGGGGCAAGCTGCACATAGGCGTTGTCAGGGTACTGTGCCACGTCAACCTTTTCAGCCAGAGGGTGAGGAGGACGACGATTTATCTCCCACACAGGTCGGCCTCTGCAGGAGTTGAGCCCATGGAGTTTTTTTTATCTCAACATCATTGCATGTGGGTGTTGAGGTGCACACTGTACCACCCCCCTCCTGGGTGCCCCCCCCAGGTTGTATGTGACCATTTCTGATTTTTATAGTTAGTTTAATCAGTTGATATGGTTTTTTATAGTTAGTTTAATTAGTTAAAATCATTTTTTATAGTTAGTTTAATTAGTTAATATAGTTTAAAATTGCTTGTCTATTGTGCATTCATATGACAGTGTGGTGCTTTGTGGCTTTTGAAAACATCCCCTGTCTGTTCCAGCTGGGCCCTTCAAGCTTGTCTCGTGTATGTGTCTGCAGCTTGGGGTCCTGACTCACATATGCCAATCCTGCTTCCCCTATCCATGGGCTTCCAAGGATGGTTCAGTGTTACAACCATTTACACAAGGGCATTGGACTTTCGTCATATCTGTGGCCTGTCTGCTGCTGTACTACTTGTGTTGACACCCCTAGTGGGGATAATGTAGTTTTTCTGCACGGCATGTCTGCAATCAATTTTGGTGAGTACATATTTGATATGTCCATTTATTGATGTTCATTGTGTTGTGTGTTCTTTTCTTGCCTGTATATGTGCTTGATTCACTTCATGCTGTAGACAGTAGCCTGCACCCTTTGGCTGTCAGTCACACTGATGGTGGGAGGTCGGATGTACGTCTCAAACATGGCTCAGTGACAACCAGCATGAAGACAGACACACAGGGAGCTTTCCAGCCGTGTTGATTGCTTTTATGCTTTTTCTGCAGGAAAATGAGCCTCCAAACTACCTTTCCCAGCAGACACGGGTCCAAGAACTACAGAAACCTGGCCACGTTGGGTGGTGCACACGTGCCCATGCGTGCGCAAGCAGAAGCACAGGGCTCGTACTCAGACGTCCAACAGAATCAGATGTGTTTCCAGGAGCTCCAGGCAAGGCGAGCAGCACGAGGGGCCACATCCCAGTCGAACTTCCTCCAGGCCCCTTGCACATGCATGCTAAGTAGCGCCAGTGCTGGGGAGCTTGGCCAGGCATTGGGGACGAAGCACACAGTACAGCATGTAGGGGGTGTCACCCATATCCTCGAGTCCCCCCTGCTCCATAGAAGCTGCGTTGTTAGTGCAGTAGCGTTCCTAGCCAGACACGTATACAGCGCACAGGGGCACCCAGCAACGCACAGACTCGAGTGCTGTGCATAACATTTGCATATGCAAATTGCCATGTGCACTACCTATTGAAATCCGCGGCTGGCAGAACACGACTTGTACTGAAGTCGCACCTCGCCAAACGCGTCTAGCAGATCACCCAAGGACCCTTCTATCATGTGTGATTCTGAAGACATTGGTCTTCCATTTACCGCGGGGCCACGTGCGGCTGCCTTACTGCATTGACAGTGTATGAACCATCACAGGGCCAAGCAAAAGTATACGAACAAAGCAGCAGACAAGAGTGTTTGTTTGTGGGGAAGTCACTTAGTTTGAGGCATGAATGATGTTGTGTGTGTGCTGGAAACACACACAGATTACTAACTCATGCTCTCTTTGCAGCATTCAACTGCTCCTGTTACCGGACCTGAGAGTGCGCAGGCAGGAGGCCAGCACTCACCCCAGACATAAGTCTCTCTTTGCCTTGATATTGACCCATTTTGTACGATGTGCATGAAGAACATGGTTTCTCTGATTGAGTATGTGTTATTGTCAATAGTTGTATTTTGTATTTTGTCTGCTTTCACTTGCCCATCCTAATCTCCTCTCCTGCCCCTCTTTCCGGTTATCCTGAATACCAATGCCTATCCAAATAACGGATCCCTGACTCTCTTTCCCCGCCGGGTCTTAGAGGCCTGTGTAAGTTTTACCTTGCAGGCGGCCAGACCGCAGAGGTGGTGGTTGGTTCGTGCTACTCCTGCGCCTGGAGACCAGAGCTGTGACACTACCTATCAGTTGTAGCATCCTCATTGTATATTGTGTACTGAAAATGTTACCCATCCTGTTGAACCATTGTTGAACTGTGCTACCTTGGTTGTTCTATCATTCTACTTGGACATGTGCTTGGACATTTTCAGTGACTTCAAGTCATCTACTGGTGACTCTTACAGGGTTTTTTGGTGGCTATAGGCTTTTTACCTGGTTAGGGGGTTTGGCTCCTTGGAGTTCTCTGCAATTTGGTATTTTTACCAGTCAAGGTGGCCTCCGAGGGGGCTGGACCCTATTTACACGCAAGGTAGAACATGGAGACTGAGGGGTAGGGGGATCCTGAAGCCAGGTAGACTAGAAGGAAGAAGGCTATAGACCCCAGACACAGTTTTTCTCATGGTAATGTGTAAATGAGGGAGGGCCTTTTGTTGCTGGACAGTAAGGTTGGGCTACAGTGTTTGGGCACTCTCTGACATTGTCATTGTGGGGTACTATGTACATGATGTGTTCTGCTGGTCAATGGCTGTTCCTGTGTTGTGTTTACTTTTCAGGTGTCAGGGGATTGTTGTGGTTTGACATGCTGGGGTGTACACATGGGCAATGTTCACATGTGATGTGCACAGGACACTGAGGGTCACTTGATTTCACATGCATATATTGAGTGCATGTCCCTACTGACACACACACTTACACAATGCTCCACCACACATACAACCTCCCTTCCATGCCCACACGTGTGCACAGATTGCCTTCTCTGGCACGCTGTGTCCCTGCAGCGCATGATCAATTACCATTTGGGGATCGTGTACATGCATCAATAGGTTCTTTTTGTTGCTTGTCCTTTTTATGTGATGCTCAAGGTGTATCCCCAACACAATGGCTGCTCACTGTGCTGTGTGCTGAGCAATGTGTTGCAGGAGACACACCCAGCTCACGGGTTAGGGAGTAGCAAATTTGGCTTGGCCAATGTGCATGTGAACAGGCATTCAGTCTTTTGTTGATGCTACCACTGTTGGCAAGCATTTGTGTATGACTAGGTATGTGTGGGAGGTTGTTGGTCAGTGATTTCATCGGATTCCATGTCAAGTGTGATTGTCTCGGGCCATTTTCCATTTATCACATGTCACTTTGTATGTAATCGGTCATGAGTTGGGCTTTTGATGTTGCATGCCATGTCATGGTGTGGCAGACAAGGGTGATGTGGGTTGGGAGGGTTTGGGTGACATACCAGTGATTGTCATGGCCTGTTTTGCAGGGGGTGGTGTGATACAGACCTTGCATGTGTTCCTTTTGGTCACACAGGATTGGTTATGTTTAAGTAGCTAGGGATGCGCACAATGTACCACTTCCGTGGCAACATTCTCAGGGTGGTAAGGTTGTGACAGTTGACTGTCTCTTTGTCATCATCGATTGTCACCTGGTATGTGCCAGGCCTGTGTGCACTCCGCAGGTGTGGGAGTTTA
The DNA here is from genome assembly GCF_040938575.1 of Ambystoma mexicanum. Taxonomy (NCBI): domain Eukaryota; kingdom Metazoa; phylum Chordata; class Amphibia; order Caudata; family Ambystomatidae; genus Ambystoma; species Ambystoma mexicanum. Next base: position 786,490,206 of record NC_090937.1, on the reverse strand, counting down.
GGTGAAAAATGTGGCCACAAGCTGGGTCCGGGCTGCCTCGCCACGTGCCCTTTCCCCTCCCATGGGCACCGACTGTGCATGTGGTTGGGGATGTGGGGGCACCACCATGTCCACCGGTTCGTCCCGCCGTGTTGCAACATTGTGCAGGGCACATGCTGCCAGAAGGATCCTGCACACTACTGGGAGTGAATATAGTAGCTGGCCGCCAGAGCGGTCAAGGGACCAGAAGCGTGACTTGAGCACTCCGAATGTGCGCTCCACTATGGCCCTGGTTGCAATATGGGCAGTGTTGTATCTTACCTCGGGTGGTGTGGTGGGGTTCCGGATTGGCGTCATTCTGTGGTTGCTCAGAGGGTAGGCACTGTCTCCTGGGGAAGTGATAATGGTTGTGATTAGTTGGGTTTGTGTATTTGTCAGAGTGTGACATGCATGCATGCATGTGCACAGGCATTTGTACTCGCCTAGGAGTCATGTGTCGCCATGCTTCCCAGCTTCCAGGGCCTGGCTCAGGGCGGACATTCTGTATATGAAACTGTCATGGGTAGACCCAGGGTAGTTTGCATAGACAGAGGTGATGATTCCCTTGGCATCGCATACAACCTGCACGTTGATGGAATGCCAGTGCTTGTGGTTTCGATAGATGTGCTCAGTGGCCCTAGGTGAACGTAGGGCCACATGGGTGCAATTTATGGCACCGAGCACTTTGGGGAAGTGTGCCAACCTGTAAAAGTCCTGGACTACGGCCTGCCTTTATGCAGGTGTTCTGGGAATGTATATGTGCCTGCGGACTGAGGGGCGCGCAGTCATGATTGCCAACACCTTGTGTAGGCAGCGTGACTGAGTGGCCTGTGAGACCCCCCTACTATGGCAGTTGTCCGCTGAAATTACCCAGTGGCCAAAAAATGCAGGACATTGAGCACCTTCTCCAAGGGGCTCAATGCTTGGGAGCACAGGGTGGGTGATATAAGGTCATCTTCCCACTCCCTGACCAGGTCTAGGATAATACGAGGTGGAAACCTATACCTCCCGTGGACCTGGTCGTCAGGCATCCCAAAAAGGCTGGTCCGGGGCAACAAAATGTGGGGCCTGGCTATTCTCCTCCTCCTGCGGCGTCCCACAATCAGTGCTGCGACAAATGGGGCATTCATCATAGCTTTATATATGTGTTTGTTGTTTGCGCGCTCTTTTATACTGTGAGCGGGGACACTTCCGCCTGCCTTCGTGTGGCGGACGTGTTGACGCTTGTGCCTGTCTTTTAGCGTGCGCGGGTTTCCCGTATCCGATTCCATTAAAATGTGTTGTGCGTGTGGGCGTTCCGTGTATTTCCCTGCAGTACTTCCCCAGTTACTCCTTCTTTTTTCACGCGTTGTTCCCCATTCCACGTGTTCTGCCCCATGTTCCGCCCCCTTTTTGGTGTGTGCCGTGGCGTTGGGCGCTTTCGCTGTACTCATCGCGCACAGCGTTCAGGATGTTGCTGTGACATGTGCGCCCGTGCGCACCACACTCGGATTTGGCGTACATCCCAGAGTATACACGCACAGGCCCTTCCATGAATCGCACGCATGCACATGCGCTTGCTTTTTCACGCTTACGCCAAGATTTTCGGTGCACATTTGTTCCATGAATCGGCCCCTATATGTTCAGACTAATTGTCTTGGAACAACCAAACAGGAATAATATGAAAAAAATTATCATAGCTTATTAAAGCCAAATGGAAATACGTATGGAGTTAGAAGCAATGCAGCGAACATGGCAATACTTTCCCTAGACAGATTTGCCTGTTAATACATCAACTATGCCTATTCTACCCATAGCAGTAATATATTGGTTTGCTGTTACACTTTCTCCACCCAGTGGCATCGCTAGGGTAGGACCATGGGGACACTGGCCTCCCTTGAAAAATGTTGTGCCCCCTCCCTCGATCCCTCCTCCCCAGGGACAGGTGAAGACCGGACATGTGAGTGTTGCCCATTCCGCTTTTTGACTTTGCAGCAAAGCCCATTCAATCTTGCATCTGAACCTAGCTCCTAGCACGCAGCCCCCTGGACATCATTTCACCAAAATGCCAGGGGTAGCGGAAGTGACATCACATGACCCTTGACCTCTTATGACATCATAGGATGTCACAACCTTTCACCTTTTGACAAAACAGGAAGTGGCATCACATAGCATTGTTCCTAAATACACTACGAAAAATATGGTTACGATATCACTGTAATGTTATATACATTTCATACAAGAATGGATCACCATATGTATTGTCAATATCGTATAGTCCCATATTACCATGTTACTGTGAATGCAAGCATATGTCCAAGGCCAAATGATAATGTTGTGTTATTTTATAGCACTTATGCTTAAGCACTTTAGTTTATATAGAACACATATACATACAATGGCGCCCAACCTGTGTTGGTACTCATTTATGACCCTCAGAAGGATGAAAGGCTGAGATGGCCTTGTGGGGATTCAAACTTGCAACCTGCAGATCACACACACATCGCAGTAGCTAGTGCTCAATGCACTGAGCTATCATACCGGCTATAGTAAAATGAGCAATTACATGTCTGAATTTTCACAAAGTCAGAAAGCAAATTACACTCTGGGTCTCATTACAAGTTTGGCAGTAGCCTTGATGGTAAAACCGGCAGGCTGCCAGCAAATTTGCAATTTTTTCCGGCGCCCGCGAATGGGCAATTACCGGGTCATTACGGCCCTGCCTAATGCGGTAATTTCCCATTCGCGGGCACCGGAATGGAATGCTCCCCATTCCCATTTGTGCCCCATAGGGATCAATGGGAATCAGGAGGTTGGATGCATCAGCACCATTCAGAATGGTGCTGGTGCATCCGACATGCTCTGCTCGCGTGTGCCGTTACGGCCGCTAGGTCAGTCCTGGCGGCCGTAATGGCTACCACGAGCAGAACTCATAGTTTGCCGGTCCGGGAACCACGGTACCGGCAAGCTTACCAGTACCGTAGTTCCCAGCCCGGGAAAACTTGTAATGAGGCCCTCGGTAGTGGATACAATTATACTGGTAACTGAGATTTACAAACAGACCAGTTCATCTGCAGGTCTGGTGGAAATTTGGCCACAAGTCAAGCCTTCGTGAATGTACTTTACAGGCTTCAGAGGTTAGCAAAATACATACCATTGGGAGGGTTCATAAATGTGTATCAAAGAATCTAGAGAAGCATAGGGAAAGCAGCACACTCACATGGTGTCCCGTACTTCCTGATCCCACCTGCAAGGCTAAAAACCTCAGGGTCATCTTCGACTCCACACTCTTCTTCTCTAATCACATCTCTGATGTTTCTAAGAAGTCACACTACCAGCTGCACCTCCTAAGAGGTATTCTTCCTTTCCTCTCCTTCCCCCAGAAGCTCAATGTCTCCAGAGCCATGGTTCTCTCTAGACTGGACTATTGTAACAACCTCTATCTAAATCTGCCTGCTTCTACTCTCTGCCCTCTGCAGCTTTTCCAGAACAGGACTGCAAGACTTGTCCTTGGCCTCTAGCCCAGGGATCGTATCTCCCCAGGACTGAAATCTCTGCACTGGCCCTCAGTGGCTGCGAGGATTAAGTTCAAAACCCTCTGCATCGTTCACAACGCCTTCTGGGGCCTGGGGCCTCAATACCTTCAACTCTCTCTTCCTTCTCAAGCTTTTTGCTCATCCGCCTCCAACCCCCTCAGGGTCAGTCGCTTCTCCAAGCAACAAGTTGATGGTAGATCTCTTTCTTCGACTGGCGCCTCCCTCTGGAACAGCCTCCCTGACTCCCTTAAACTTGAGGAAAACCATCTCCTGTTCTGGAAGCTCCTCAAAACCTTTCTCTTTGCTCCTCCTCTTCTCTGCTGACCTCCTGGCTGTAACCGGATCTGCACTGGCTACCTGGACTCCCTCTGATCTCGGACCAGGTCCTTCCCCCACCAACACTGCACTTGGCGACTGTTTCTGTATCCCTACAGCCCCCTTGACTCCTTGAGCTTGAAAGTTATGTGTTGAAATGCCTAAACTGTAGAGTGGGATAAAATCCCAGTCTTACTGTTTAACCGAAGTGTGTAATCCTGGGAAAATGATGCAATCTCTTCAAGTATAGTGGATTTACGTCAGCAGAGCCAACACTATGGCCCTCATTACAACGCTGGCGTTAAGGGGTTAACGGCGCCGTAAAAGGTGGCGGCGCCGTTAACCCCTTTACACCTGATTACGAGGTGCCTTTGCGGGTTGGAGATTTTAACGCCTGCTTTTTGCAGGCGTTAAAAACCAACCCGCAAAGGGACCTTGGTGCTAAGTACGGTGCCGCAATTTGCGGCACCGTACTTAGCGCCTTCCCCATTCCTATGGGGCAAAAATGGGAATGGGGAAGGGCCATGGCGGCATGGGGAATTACCGCCCCGGCAACCTCGGAATGGGGCGGTAATTCCCCATTCCGCCATGGAGGAGTCGGTAAGTTACCGGCATGGACCATGGTGCTGTTAGCACCATGGTCCAACGCAAGTGTCGTAATGAGGGCCTATGTCCTCCTCTTTTGCTGCCAGAAATATTTTGCTATGCTATGTTATGCTATGTTATTGAGTTTTTTATACTGCACAGTTTTCCCAGTTTCTTGGGTTTTCAGGATCTTCAAGAGGTGGGTTAGGAGACAAATGCAGTAGCAGGGCAAAGTTGCTTTTTTGCAATGTTTGCAATGTTGATGTGTGCATGATTTGAAAAGGTAGGCTTCTCTGAGGTGTGTAATTTTTATATATTTTGTGAGTTGTCTGGAGCAGTGGTTAATGTGCGCTCTAGGTTGGTAACTTAAATTGTCTATGTGATTATTGTGTCTGTCCTTGTGGTGTTTAAGGGGAAATGGACAAAAAGATTGAATCTAAAATGCCGAAAACACATTTAGTGTGCATTCGGCATAGTAGATTAGATCGAAGTCCATATTACCAAACAGGGGAGGGGGGTTGCAGGGTTGTCCCCGCTCCCCGTTTTGGTATTATGGGCTACAGGGGTGTCCCCCGCACACATTAAAGGGAGTGCGGAGGACAAACGGTTAAAATCCCAAAAGATCGAATTACAAAATGTAGGCAAGTGGGCCCTGTAATTTTGCAATTCGATCTTTTGGGTTACGTTCTTTTAACATACATCTATTTAAAGAGGGTAGGGAGCCGAATTGGTGTATCTGTGGTAATTTCTTCAAGTGGTATGCATTCTATTGTGTATCCGTATGGATTCAGTGAAGAGTTGTATGTGAAGATGGGTTGTTTGTTAGGAGGGTGTAGAATGATTTTCAGGTACTTACTGTTACCATACATTGCTCAACAAACCACTTGATAAGAACTGGGAGCAACCTAGTTCACTTTGGAAAAATCACAGTTAGTCATGTATTTGCTTAAATCAAAGGAAAACATTTTTATGAGGCTTAGGCTCTGGTGTTGTGGGAGATAAGATGACAGATTTAGGGCTTGTGTTCTGACCTCTTGCTGTTGAGGAAGCTGTATTCGAGGTGTGGTGCTTGGGTGCTGGTGGTGGGGCAGCAGAATGGGAAATATAGGACCAGGGCTCTGCTGGTGGCGAGGCAGGATGCCATCTACGGGCCTGGACTATGGAGGTGGGGAGGCAAGGTGTCAGGTATGCAGCTTGTGTTCTGGACTCTGGCTGTTGATGATGCAGGATGCTAGGTATGAGGCCTGGGCTATGGGGCGGGGGAGGAATAGACCAGCTATGGGGCCTGGGTTCTGGTGGTGGGGATGTAGCATGCCAGCTACAATGCCTGGGCACTGGGTGGTGGTGGTAAAAGGATGTTAGGTATTGGTTCTGGGCTCTAGGGAAGCAGGATGCCAGGGGCCTAGGCTCTGCATGGTGGGATTAGAAGGAAGCCAGGTAAGGGGTCTGGGCTCTGGCGGTAACGAGGCAGGATGACGGGTATGGTGATTGGTTTCTGGTGGTGGGGAGACAGGATGCCAGGTATGGGGCCTGGGTTCTGAGTGGTGGGAGGAGGATGCGAGGTGTGGGGCCTGTGTCAGTTTAGGAAAGCATACTAATAACACTTTTATAGGTGGTCCCCCTACTTTTGCCTGTGGCCCCTTCTGCGCCCCCTTAAATTTGCCTCCCCGAGACGCCTCTGTCTCTAACTACACATGCTATTGATGTTAGTCTACATCACACTGGCATATCATTTTCTACAACAGTGACGAAGTGATGAAGTGTTGGCACAACTTTAATGTCTTATCAGTTTTTTTTTTAAACTTTCCACCTTATATGACTGAGATTCCTCTTTTTTATGCAGCACATAAATGGGGTGTTTTTTTCCATGTCAAATTCCCAGAAACCTTTTAGCCTAGATTAAGTGTGCTCCACATATTTCAGTGGTGATTTCGGATTGGTTTTAGCAGTTTAATGCGTAAGCATTGAGAGAGAATATTGGTGGTAGTAGCAAAAGATGTTGACACAATGGGCCTCGTTACAACTCAGGCGGTAAGGGTTTTACGGCTGCGTAAACAGCGCCGACCCTTACCGCCTGAGTACGAGGTCCCTTAGCGCCATGGAGGTTTTAACACCTGCTTTTAGCAGGTGTTAAAATCCATGGCGCTAAGGGACCATGGAGTTAATTACGCCACCGTAATTTAAGGTGGCGTAATTAACGCCTTCCCCACTCCCATTATGCCCTATGGGGCAAAATGGGAATGGGGAAGGGTAAATGGGAAAATGGGGATTTACCGCCCCGCCAAGGTTGGAATGGGGCGGTAAATCCGCCAACCACCATGGCGTAAACATAGTTTACGCCATGGTGGTAAAGTCACGGCCCAGGCGGTAACTTACCGCCTGGGTCGTAATGAGGCCCAATGCATTTAGTTTGATGGGTGAATTGTTGGGTGGTGATGAATCACAATTAGTTTAAAAGCGACATGTGCAAAATGCATCAAAGTGGCAAAGATGCATGAATTTTGCTAAGAATCATTTAAGGTGACTGATTTTTTGTGGTCAGGTGGACGCAGAATTTGAAGGTCAAGACATGTGCTAAGGTTGTTTGCTTGTTTATGGAGATGAAACCCCAGTTCTTGATTGAGAATGAGTTGTTGAGTGGGCATTGCATGGGGGAACAGATGATTGTCTACACTCTTTACGAAGTGAGTCAGAATCAGAGGTTGCAGAGTGAAGTCTCTGGGTGGTGTGATAGGTACCGTGGGATGCAACTATATATTTAGGAGATATCTACTAGCATTTCAGATGGGAGCAGGTTGGTATTTGAGGCTCATAAAGGAATTATCCTTCAGATCTTTACCTAGAAATTTTTGGACACAGAGGTTATTTCCCCTGACACAATTACAGTCTCTACACGCAGTGAGGACGTTTGCAGAAATGTGTGTATTTAATACATTTCAAAAATGGCCTTTTCACTCAACAGGTGCTAGATAATATAACATTTGCATCAGGGCAAAGATCGAGCAAATTCACTTCACAACAGTTTGCTGCTTAATATAGATAAACGCAAACATTGGCTTATCTAAAAACATTCCCTTAATGGAAATATGAGTCAATCACACATTGTACTATGTTTGTTGCATTAAATATAAAGAAATGTTTTCAGTACATCCTTTTACACGTTACACAGCAACTGTAGTAGAAACAACAACCTGTGCCATTTTTGAATTAGTGAAAACATTTTAGATGATAAAGACTAGGTAACATCTTTTTGCTCCAATCCCTTTTATATAAGCAGCAACGTTGTTGGTACTTAATTTGCTCTGTGATCTTAGGTCCTCCATACTAATGTGATGTCCCTGGATGAGGACAGGACCAAAGCCTTTTTATCAGAAAAACTCCCAAATTCTGAATGTGAAGTTAGTGTTCTGATCTTACAAGCGCATCCCATTGACTATGCTCACCAGTTCATTCATTTAACCACATTTAACCGAACTGGAGGCCTAGCAGGATGCATGCTGTGTTGCCCCGCCTCATCCCTCTTTTTCTCATTTTAAGTCTTTTTTCCTAGTTCATTGGTTCACCCGCTGCTCTGGGCTGTGAGCTTAAGCCACAACAATCAAGATTCTCTTGGCGGGCATCTTGTGACAGGATGTTTCTGCCTTGGATCCCAATGGACTGTGTCTGGAGTGTTTAGGCCCAAACCATGTGTGGGATCTTTGTGATTTTGTGATTATCTGTACGATAGAGCTCTCAGCATGTGACTCGTGCACTGGGAATCCCTTTGGAAGATGACTGCTCATCGGAAGCTGTCAGCTTTTGTGCAGAGCAAGGAAAAGAAGAAACTACAAGTGACAACATCTATGTTTTCCACAACACACTGGACAGACAATTCAGTGGTTGTGCTCAGGCTTAATAAGGCCACAAAAATAGACTTATATTGAGGGAGCTGTTCATGAGGGCTTTTTGGCTGGTACTAAGGTTTTCCCAGAGGTTTCTCTAGAGAGAGCTGAATTTTAGCGGTGACTCCAGATTTTAGCTGCAGCTCCACATATCAACAAGAGTAAAAGATTGGTCCTAGTAGTGAGCAAGAGTGTGAGAGTCATGCTGAATCTAGTAGATGTCAATACTGTGAATACATAAAGCACATGTCAGCTAAAAGATTAATTAGAAATTTATACTGCACAACATGGATTTTACTCCATGTCAGAGTCATGGACTGAATTGTTGTGTGCCGTAAGACTAAAATATATTAATTAACCTTATCCATCTTACTTATAACATATTCCCTATTAGCATTCTTAGCATATCATTTCATGATTGTTCTGTGCAAATATGGTACAGATTGATAAAACCATTGTGCAAGGCATTTGGGCTGTGCACGGTTAGCTTGGAAATACAATAAGTAAAATGTGTCATAGCTGGAAACAGCACTGAGATGTAGCTATTTGCTTTCATTGCTATCATTCTAAGCAATCAGGATGAATACAGTCAGTAATTTCAGAGTTCAAGGGATATGGTTCTGACTGACACATTACATCACAGAAAAAGGCTGGCAATCGTACATTTCATATAGGTGCAACTAATGAACATGGGCAGTCTGAGTTCAGAGGGTTTAAAAAGGCTGCAAGGACGGCTGTCTCTCTCTCTCGGGTTCCTGGGCTGGCAGTTGTCTCCGAAGAGTTTGCTGTCTCGGGCACTCTTATTCTTTGGCTGACTCTGGGAGAAGCGTGTGACAGAAAGGCTGACAGAGAACTCTGTGGGCAATTTCCAATCACAGAGGGAGTGAACCAGTTAAAGCATGTTTCTGTCTGGCTGCTAGACTGGGGTCGCAAACAGTTCAAGACACATGTACGATCAACTATTATCCTTGGTGAATTCAGTTAATTGACATGAGCGTGATCAAATGATTTGTGATCAGATAGTGTAGATTGGGTAACTCATTTTTTTTTTAGGTGCTGCACTATACATTTTAAACATTGACAGCTATGTTCATGTTTCTCCATTAATGCAATAACATTCAGATGTGACAGAAGCTCGTACTCTGCCAAGATTTGTTGCAAAGTTCACGGCTAATGTTGGCATAATTCTGGGCATTATCGCAAATAGAATGTTTTGAAACCCTTGGCAGGAAAGGCTTAGTTTTATACAGCAGAGCATTTTGAAGCCCATCATTCATCACAGGGGAAAGTATCTGCAAACTGGTTGTGCGTATTATGCTCCCTTTTCATCCTTGAAACAGGTTTGAAATATAATATGGATATCATGCATTGCACATGTCATTCTGTATTTTGCATATTTTGATCTTCTGATAAAGAATCCAAGAAAAAGGTGAAATAGCCTCATTGGACTTATTCTGTGTTCAGGTTTCTTGGGTTGGCATTCAGATAGATGCAGAGCGGGTGGTAGATTCAATTTTTTTGTAGGCAGTATTTCATGTATCACATGTGGCAAAATGCAAAGCAAAGATAGTCAGTGTAAACTGAATACTTTTAAACAGCTCTGAATAAATGTTCATATTTGAATTACAAGGTAAATGTATTCTGAGATTCAAGCCACAAGGGCATAATGTGGTATTGTAAATAAAATGTGGCGGATGGGGAGCAGGTGCAAGTGGATCTAGGTCACCTGGCCTAAGCCCCACCTACGTAGTGCCTTCCAGGTTGCCGCTCTTTTTCCCCACTTAGGAAGCCCCACCCACCTGGTGCCTTCCTGGATGCCATTCTTGTTCCCTACTTAAGGAGCCCTTCAGCCTCTTTTCCTTTGCAGATAGAGAGCAGGTGCAGGTGGATCTAGGTCACCTGGAATAAGCCCCACCCACCTTGCACCTTCCAGGTTGCCGCTCTTTTTCCCCTCTTAGCAAGCCCCACCCACCTCGTGCCTTCCTGGTTGCTGCTCTTATTTATTTATTTATTTATTTATTTATTTATTTATTTATTTATTCCCATTTGTTGAGCACACATCAGACCGAAGGCATCGTGGCGCTAGTTACAGTGTTGCTTATATTTAGTTACATACAGTTCATGTCCGTACGGTTACATTGGACGAGATATACTTTTTTTACAGATATGCAAGAGCAGCAGGAGCACATGAAAACGGGGTTAGTTGAATAGGGCAGTTTTTAGCTTTTTTCGGAAGGAGAAGAGAGATGCATCAGCTCTGAGGTCAGAAGGTAGGGAGTTCCAGAGTTTAGGTGTGAGGAAGGTGAAGCCTATGCCTCCTGCGTTGGTTCTGTTGATGCGAGGTATTGCTAGTTGATTAGTGTATTGTGCTCTTCTTGGTCTTGTGGATTGGTATCTACCTATTGTGTCAGATAAATAAGAGGGAGCTGTGAGGTTGATGAATTTATGGGTGGTTGTGAGAATTTTGAAAGAGATACGGTCTTTGACTGGGAGCCAGTGAGCTGCCTTTCTGGCTTGTGTGATGAGTTCTCTTTTTGGTATGCTGAGGGCTGCTCTGAGAGCGTTGTTTTGGGTTGTTTGGAGCCTAGATAAGTTTTTTTGGGAGGTGCCGGCTAGGAGTGCATTACAGTAGTCTAGTTTGGCTCCTATAGTTGCTCGGGCAATGGAGAGGCAGCTATCTTTGGTTAGGAATGGTTTTATTGCGTTAATGAGTATAGTACTCAGTGCTGAGGCCGAGACTATGGCGCTGACTTGTTTATCCATGGATAGCGTTGCGTCTATGTGAACCCCCAGTGTTTTTACTGATGATAGGACTGGGATGATACAATTGTCTATGTTGAAATTGTTGTACAGTGGGTTGAGGTTGGAAAGGGTGGATTTCTGTCCTAGAATGAGGATTTCGGTCTTGTCCGTGTTCAAGCAGAGGCCGTTAGTAGCCATCCATGCTTGTATGGTAGAGTAGATTTGCTGTAGGGTAGAAGCGTCTTGGTGATAATTCCCTGTCAGGGGGAGGAGAACCTGCGTGTCGGCATAGTTTGTGTAAGTGATACCCAGCGCATCTAGTTTATCAAATAGTGGCTGGGTAAAAAGATTATAGAGCGTGGGGGCAGTACAGGAACCTTGTGGCACAACACAGTGGATGATGGAGGGTGCTGCATGTGCTGTGTTAGAGAACACTTTCATCGCTCTACCCTCTAAGAATGATGTTACCCAGGATGCTGTGTCATTTGAGAAGTGTGCCGCGTGTGTCAGGTGACTGGTAAGAGTAGTGTGGTCTACCAGATCAAACGGAGCTGAAAGGTCAAGGAGAAGGAGGAGGGCGGGCTTGCCTTTGTCTAGGATGTTGGAAATTTCGTTTTTTAAGCCTAGAAGGGCGGTTTAAGTTCCGTGTCCCTTGCGGAACCCAGATTGTCTTTTACCTAGGATTGCGTTCGATTCAAGGTATAGTTGGATCTGTTTGTGGACGGCCTTGTCAAGTAGTTTCAGGAGGAATGGGACTGTGGTTATGGGTCGGTAGTTGTTAAGGTTAGCTGGGTCTAGCGTCGTTTTTTTTAAGAGAGGGCATACCCAGGCCTCTTTAAGGCTGTCTGGGACTATGCCCGTTTTGAAGGAAGCATTGATGAAGGCTGTGAGAAGAGGGGCGAGTGGTTCTGTGCAATCTTTGATGATTTTAGGGGGGCATACATCACCCTTACATTGTGAGGGTTTGAGGTGTCTGAGAATGTCAGTGACCTCGGTTTCGGAGATTTCGGTAAATGCAAATTTGGGCATGTTTCTTACTTTTACATTTGGTTTTATCTGTGCATGCACACTTTGCTTTGGTTAGGCATTGAAGTGGTGGGATATTTTGTTTTGGAGGAGGCTTATTTTTGTGAGCATGGCTGATTGAATGCCTGTACACCATGCCTCGTCTTTGACGATCTCATCAGGGCATGTAGGTGGTACGGTTAGTTCTTTGAATATATTGAAAAGTTCTTTAGAGTGGGAGTTGGCATTGTAGATGCAGTGGTTGTAGGCTTCAGATTTAGCAAGGAAGATTGCGTCTTTGTATTTTTTTGCTATGGATTTGAAGTTAGCTTTTGTGGTATCGCATGGGTTAAGCTGCCAATTTTTGAGCGCTAAGCGTTTGTCTTTGCGCAAAGTCTGGAGTTTCTCTGTGAACCAGGAATTGGAATGGAAGGATATTTTTTCTTTTTTGTTTTCCAATGGGGCAACAGTGTTGACAGCCATTGTGATGGTGTCTTTGAATATTTCTGCGAGGATGTTGGGGTCAGCGGAGAACGGGGGCGCTAGGCAAGGTAGATTGAGGAGTGCAGTGATATTGTCTACAGTGAGTTTTTTGGCGCTTCTGGCTAAGGTCTCCTGTGCTTTAGTAGGCACTTTAGCGATTAGTAAGACAGGGATGTCAAATAGGAGAAGGTTGTGGTCTGTCCATGGGAGGCTAGTATTGGAGGTGATGGCTGTGTTACAGTTGTGATCTACAATCCAATCTAGGATGCGTCCTTTGGCATGAGTAGGGAAAGTGCTCTTTTGAGAGAAGCCTAGGTCTTGGAGGTCTTTGGCTAGAGAGATAGCAGTTTTGTCCTTATAGTCGTTGAATCCTAAGTTAAGGTCACCTATAAGTAGTGATTTTGTGGATTTTTTAAGGTTGTTTCCTAGGAGGTGATTGACTTGACCTATGAAATTAGTGGTTGGGCCAGGTGGACGGTATACGGTATGAATATTTATTGTGCTATTTGGAGAGAGTGCTAATTTGACTGATAGGATGTCAATATTATCTTCCTCTTGGTGGGGTACGGTTCTGATGGAGAGTGTTTCTTTGTGAATAATGGCTACCCCCTCCTGTTCTGGCTATCCTATCTTGTCTAAGGATGATATACCCTTGTGGTAGGGCTAGTGAAATGGCTGGGCCGGAAGCTTCGTTGAGCCATGTCTCTGTGAGCGCGAGTAAGTCTAGATTTTGGGTAGTTATTAGGTAATTTACTTCTAATGCGTGGGCATTGAGTGATCGTACATTGATTAAGGTGCATTCGTATAGCGTTGGGCAAGGGCAGGAGATTTTTGTGGGTATGGTGTGGGTGTCTGCTTTAGGTACAGTGGTACATTGAGAGTAGGAGTTACCGCTCGGTGTAGTAAGTGTGGGTTTTAATTTGTGGCATATGGATGTGTTATCACGGAGGTGGGGTGTGTGCACTTTAGAGGTGCGTGAGTTAAGTCTGCAATTTCTGTGTGGTATGTGTGAAGGGGTGTCATGGTGGTGGATAAGGATGGTGCGGGCTCTGAGTCTGTCTAGTCTGAGGCTGAGGTTAGGTATCATTAGTGCTGTGTTATTTGGAGTGTGTGAGGGCTTGGGCAGGAGGTCCATCGTGTGTCCTCGATGGCGCGAGCTGATTTGATAGTGGTGGAGGTGCTTTAATGTAGAAGAGTGCGGTGTGGTCATAAAGGTGAGTAGCGTGCTAATTAAGCAGATGAGGACGGGCAAAGAGTATATAGAAAAATAGCCGTTGCAACCTGCCTAGATTCCAATATCACAAAATGGAGCAAAATGCAGAGTTTAGGCAGTTAAAAATAGCAGTGGCAACGTGCCTAGATTCCAATATCACAAAATGGAGCAAAATGCAGAGTTTAGGCAGTTAAAAATAGCAGTGGCAACCTGCCTAGATTCCAATATCACAAAATGGAGCAAAATGCAGTGTTTAGGCAGTAAACAATAGCAGTGGCAACCTGCCTAGATTCCAATATCACAAAATGGAGCAAAATGCAGTGTTTAGACAGTAAACAATAGCAGTGGCAACCTGCCTAGATTCCAAGATAGGAGATTCCTTAAGTAGGGCTCTTGTTCCCTACTTAAGGAGCCCTCTTGTCCTTTGCAGATGGGGAGCAGGTGTAAGTGGATCTAGGTCACCTGGTCTAAGCCCCACCTACCTGTTGCCTTCCAGATTGCTGCTCTTTTTGCCCACTAACAAGCCCCACCCACCTGGTGCCTTCCTGGTTGCCGCTCTTTTCCCTACTTAAGGAGCCTTCCAGCCTCTTTTCCTTTACAGATGGGGAGCATGTGCAAGTGGATCTAGGTCACCTGGCCTAAGTACCACCCACCTTCTTAGCCCTGCCTCCTCCTTCCTGCTCTTAACACTTAGACAAAGGGCATCTCTTGCCCGGGCGTCTGAAGTGAAGGGCTGATGAACAAAAGGGCAATTCCTGTTTGGACCTGTTTGGACCAGGAGGACCCAGGGACCGACCCCGTGCTCAGACAGCGGGTAAGCATGCACCAACATGTGTTTACTCCCTCTGTCCCCACAGGCCATCCCCACCCCTTTGGTCCCCCTGTGATGTTCCCTTGTGCCCTCTCCCTTTGCGCGCACAGGTATTGCCTGTTTTGCTTGTTTCTTCTAACCTGCCCCCCCCGACCCCCCAGCCTGTTTCTGCAGGAGTCTGTCCTGATAGATTCTGGTTTCACCATCACCGTCTTGTGGCCAATGCTGGATTGGACTTTTATGGACTTCATTGATTCACGGTGCGTCACCCTTTCTCAACTCTCATGGTGGACTTCCTGGCCCTAAATCATGCTCCCATCTTCATCTTGTATCCTGGCTTGCAACATTATGTGTTACTACTGACTTCTGCAATTGTATTTGCTCTCCCCTCTTGCTTCTCCACTCTTTTTGACTGCTTACTCTCTGTTCTCTCCTCCTGTCCCTTTCTCCCTTTTCCAATCTCCTCTCTTGCTCCCCTTAATTTCTTCTATGCACATTGTCGGATTGATCCCTCGGCCTCTTGGCTCGTGGCCGGGCCGAAATCGTCCCTGGGGAGTGGGGGCCAGTTTCTGCCCATGCCTGGTCTGGTTTTGAAAAAAAAATAACATTTAAAGAAAAAAAAAACACCAGCAATGGCAAAATTCATCAAAGCAAGGTAAAACATGTTACCTTGCTTTGATTATTGATTTGCATGCAGGATGTGTGCATCATAAATTATGATGCATGCATCCTTGACATGCTGCTGCAGCATGCAAAGTTTAAGGGCTGGGGCCGCCTCCGTGCTGCCACTCCAGGGGCACGGTGCCCCCTGGAGTGGCTGTGCTGTTGTATTAGTGATAAACTACCAATTTTAGAGTAGAATAAGCATCCATTTTGGACTATGTATTTTTCCTTTCGCAAGTTGCGGTAATAGCATGTTTTTTTGATGTTGTCTCTGTTAGGATCATCACAAGACATTCCATCTCGGTGTCCTCAGTCACTTGACGAAATCCTTGTGCCTAAAAGCTTTTGTACAGTGTAGAAATACGTGACCATAGCACATCAAGGGGCCATTGACTTAATTGTGCCACAATGAATGCTTTGTTGTAATGTGACTATCTTTCCCATCTCCCTGGCATGCTGTTCAGGATGTTTGTTTGCATGTATGAGGTAACGAGTGCTCAGAGTATGGGATGTCCTGTGAGTGTGCTGTTTTCCCTATTTTACCAACTTCTGAAGCCTGTAAGTAGATGCAAGCAGGCTTGACATGCGGCCAACTTTGCACCAGACCTGCAGATGAACTTAACTGCTCTGCGGTTAAACCTCAGTTACCAGTTTAATGGTATCCACTACAGAGTAATTGCTAATTTTTCTATAGCCGATATGATAGCTCAGAGGGTTGAGCACTCGCTGCTGTGACGTGTGTGTGATCTGCAGATTCGAATCCCAGCAAGGCCATCTCAGCCTTTCATCCTTCTTACGTCGATAAATGAGTACCAACACAGGCTGGGTGATATTTTATGCATATTTGTTCTATAAAAAAAGAGCTTGAGCGTAAGTGCTATATAATAACATATTGTCATTTGGCCTTGGATGTCTGCTTGCATTCACAGTAATTTGACAATATGGATCTATACACACAGATATTAATGATACATATGGTGATCTATTCTATTATTCCCTGTTTTGTGAAGGGGTGAAAGATCGTGTTTCATCGCTTCCCGGGATGTCACTTTGGGGTAGGGTCAAATGACTTCACTTCTGGTGATGTCATCAGAGGTCAATGGTTGTGAGGCGAGGGGTGGGACACTTTTTTGCAGTAAGGGGTGGGCCACTTTTCTTTGGGGTGTCCGGGCCTATTTCTTGTCCCAGTCTGACCCTGTCTATGCACTTCCTCTATCAGAATTGTCCCTGGACCTAGTATGATCGCAACCTGGTTTGTCTCCTACCCCCTCCCATTACTTGTTCCCCCCACTCCTCCAGCACTATCCAAAATGTCGTCAAGCCTAGTACGATAGTCACTTGTTTGTTCCTCCCCTCGCTTTCTGCACCCCTCTCACTCACCTTTTGTTTTTCTCCGGCTCTACGAGAAATGTCGTTATGCCTAGTACGGTAGCCGCCTGTCTGTTTCAATTTCCTTTCCACTATGCCCCTCTCTTCCTAATCTATGTCTTAGTTCTTGCACATCTCAAATGTCGACAGGCTGAGTACAATAGTTAATTTTGCATCCTTACTGTTCATGGCTTGAAAGAATGTCATGTATTTTCCCTTGTTCCCTCCCTTGCCTTGAAGCGCTTTGAAACACATTGTGTATAGGTGCTACACAGTGTTTGCTTTCTGTTAGTGGCCCCGTTATAAGAACAATTATCAGGCAGTACTCTTAAGTTAGGCTCGCCACTATACCACGAAATTCCAAGCATAACACCAACCAAAAATGCTGCCAAAATACCTCTAACATCTTGGTGCATTGGCCGGGAAGCGTTAAAGTAATTACTGGGTGTGGCCTTGCATCATAAAGCATAACCATATTGTGCACCTTTTCTCTGAGTTATAGCTATGAGGTAGTCCAGTGCTGTTTGCACATTTTACTTTTATTATAGTGTTATTGGCAATAGTATCGCCATGTCTCAGATTCAGGCTGAGTTATCAGATTACCTCGCGGTGAAACTATATGCTTACTAAATGCGGTCATCTGAAAATCTGATAACATGGAAAAATAGGATTAGCACAGAAGTGGAAAAAGAGGCATCTGAAAGTATTTTTGATGAAGGAAGTCTTGTGCAAATGCGCCTCCTTAGACTGTTTTGGGAGTCAGAAGGCAAGATGGAGAAGGACTGCATCATTGGGCTGTGCACACACCTTTGGTTTCTGCTACACAGATCCATAAAGCTGCAAAGGAAAGACTGCAAGGTCATTATCAAGTTGCAAGATGATTTAGATGCAGACAGAAAAGGGTTGCTTCAAATGGAAGAAAATGGTGAATTAGATATGCAATAGCAGGCCAAATGTAATGAGTTTACTGCTCTGCTGGGTCGGAGAGATAAACAATTTAATGAAAGTGAGCAATAATTAACCCATTTAAAAACAGTATTGGATGATAGAAGACAGGGTAAAGAGGTTGAAATTGCCGAAATTCATACCCTTAGAAAAGATAATAGTGAAAGAGATAAGGAATTCTGCACCATGGAGCAGGAAATATTTAAATTGCTCAATGCGAATCAAGAAAAAGCAAAAATAGTTGACCATTATCAGACAAAGATTAAACAATTGCAGGGGATAGTCACTAAAGTCAGGGATGAGAATTCAAATGTTTGCCATGAAGCACAGCAGCTTCATGTGCATTGCAGAAGATAGAAAACACAAATCTTTGATCTTAAGTCTCAAGAAAACAGCAATGTACCAGGTTCACTGGAGCTGAATTTGATTTGGTTACAGCCCTAGCGAGGGGAATTTACCAGCAGATGTCCACGTGATCAAACCTGGTTATGATCCAAAATTAGGGTCTGAATCACCTGCAAATACTCACACACATTCTCACCCAGAAGAGAACAGGAATGAACGACAAAATGGCACATACCATGATGCACCATGAAGTCCTTTAAAAATTATGAAATCTATCAAGACCCTGATTAGACCATGCATAGAATCAGGAGATTGTTGCATTGAAGATCATTTGGAGGCGGTCTATGATATATTCTTGACCCTTCAGATTCCTAGGGAACAATATAGGCAGTTTTTTCACGTCACTTTATATGCGGCTTCTGCTAGTATTATCTGTGGTCTGAATGAACAGGAAAATCTGTCATGGGCAGACTTTGAGAAAGAGACAAGACACCAATTCTTGCCCTATCAGTCTATACTGCAAGCAAAGAAAGCTGCTTATAGCATGGGTGCACAACCCCCTCGCCAGTTCTTTCAAAACTTAAAAAGAGCATGCTCACTTTTTACAGTTACACAAATATTCTGCCAAGATCCTTGCCTGCAACTAAACCATTCACTCTACTGAGCCTTCAACTCAACATTTACATATGATTATACATATGTTCAGTGTAAAACATTGTTAAAGTGACATTATGGTTAAGCTGCATTAATAAAAACCTATGAAATTCAGTGAAAAAACTTTGTTAAAGGGGCGTTATGGTTACAAATAAAACGGAAAAAACCCATAAATTCACCAGTTATGTTAAGCTAAACAACAATAGCTCACGCCACCACTGTGCACTGCAATGACTAACACCCAGGACATCAAAGATGGCATAAAAAATGTCATTGATCACATCACTGATGACATCACATATCTGGCCCACATGTTTTTGTTCACTGACATATCTAGGCCAGGTGCTTTTGTTGAGTGAGAGTCAAAATATGAACATTGAACAAGAGCAACACATGAAACACCTTGGTTCAGTACAAGTACCAATGTTAGGCGTGAACCCCATCTAAGACACACCATTAGCAAGGACTTGGCCCACATGTGGGACATACACAACAACCATGGCACTGTAAGACCAATTGACATTCTCCGATGTACAAGGTATACAGCAGCCATATTGTGGAAACATGTCCAACACACTTGTAACATAACATCCATCAAAGGCCCTCCACACACTGCACAAATGTAATACATACAACTGCTGCAAATGCCGGGTTGAAGCACCCACAAAATACTACAAAGCACTAGCGGGAAGGCCTCAGTTAAGAGTGCCTCGCAATGAAAGTCACACAATCACTACCATGGTTAGCAGGGCATCCCTCACATGACAAGAGAACAGGATAAGCATGAAACAACATATCAGCCCTACATTGGCACACATTCACAGTCACCAAGTGCATCCCAACACGGCCCAGACAAGACACACATACCCAACCTGAGAGAAACATACAGAAACATGTGGTCACTGATTCCATCGAACATCCTGTCACATGGGTGGTGTGTCACTGTGTCCCCACTGCACATTGCATACACTGCATGTGAGCACACCCTACAACCAACTGACAAGTTAAATTGATGCATTGTTTTCCCAACAGGGGCGAAAGACACCCAGGACCCCATGAGCACACCAGTGGGATGGCACACATGGAGAACCAAGTGCAGGGAATGTAGTAAGGCATGCCACACCGATCGAGGACATTCCTAGAAGGAGATCTCCAGGACACCCTAGTCCACGAGCCATGCTGCTCACACCTCTGGGGACACAGGCACCCCAGCCACAGTCATGGCAGTGGAACAGCAATCCACTGTGAGCACTGGCACCACACCCACTGTCACAGCAGCACCTGACACTGGCACCCCGGCTCCTCCTCCCCAGCTGCCCATGTGCGAGAGATGTCTCAGAGCTCATGCCCCCCTGTCTGGTCACTTGCTCATGCAGTCCTCTCCCTCCCCCTTGTCTTTTGGCCATGCCCTCCATTGGCCAAACACTGAGGACACAGATCCAAAGGCAGACGACAACATGCCTGGTGAGCAGGCATCTGGCAGCCAGGGTTGGCACCACCATGCATCACCAGGTCCAGTGCAACAACATGCCATGGATGACATTTGGGAGGGGTTCAGGCAGATGAAGCGACGTCAGAATGTAATTGAGCGAATGGTGGTGCGGCAACAGTCTGACGCATGAGCACTGCATGACGTGGTGGTCAATGTCTCCAGGAGGGTGTCCAGTGTCCTGAACCGACTGTGTCATCGTGTGTCAGCAGGAACTGCAATCATCACCCTCATGAGCTGAAGGGTACGTGAGTTGTGTGCACAAATGTCGGCCACCAAAGAGAACATCTCCGGTGCCATCACCCTCACATTGCAATATGTCCAGAGAAGTGAACTGGGCAGTTTCATACCAAACATACCTACAGAAGGATCTGTGACGAGCATGGACCAAGGCTTCTCAGTGCTGCACCTCAGTTGATGGTACACCCGCAACAAAGGGTGCGAAGAGGAGGCGGTAATGGACACATGTGCAACATGGACTGCAAGATTATCATGTTGGGGATTAAGGTGTGGGGAAAGGTATCATGTTGTGGATGAGGTTGAAGGAGGGTATCATGTTGGGGATGGGGGTGGGGGAGGGTATCATGTTGGGAATGAGGGTGGGGGAGGGTATGATGTTGGGGATGAGGGTGCGGGAGGGTATCATGTTGGGGTTTTACACTTGAGCAATACATCGTAGTTGGTGCAGAGCTGTGCTTGTACATCCCTTCTTGTGTGAATGTGAGTCCTACTATAAATGGCAATGCACAAAGTTGAGCAGTATGTGTATATCAATGTGAACATCAATTATTGCATTACAGATTCTGTCACACCAGCCGTCCATCCCTTCCCTACTCCCGATCACTGCCTGTTAGCACTACACCTGTAGGCATTGGGTCTTTTTCCTCATCAGAGGCAGGGGGAAATTTCACCTGAGCAAGATGTTGTGCAACATGCATCACAGGCATACTATTACATTGTCCGGCATGCATTGGTCCAGTGTGTTGGTGGCGTTAGTTTCCAGGTTTGGAGGGCAGGTGCTGCATGTACAGGGTCTTGACTGGGCATGCATTGTTCGGTTGTTCTGTTGTCCCCGCCTTCACATTGCATTCAACTGGTGCTGCAGAATTAGTTGGTTTGATGGCACTTGTACTCACCCAGTACCCATGTCTGTTGCTCTATGTGGCTCTCCATGTGTGCTGGCAGTGCAGGGTGTTCAGCTGCTTGTCAGTTGAGGTAGAGGGCGGGGCATGACCTGGGGGATGGTTGCTCACATTGCATGGCATCCCCTCCTACTACTTCACCTCTTCCTCCTCTATGCGCCCTGTACCCTGCGCTGATGTTAAAGCCTGTGCGGCTCAGTGGGGGGGGCAGGGGCAGCTGCATGTTCCAGTTTGGAGTAGGTAGTGACAGCATGGTGTTGGGTAATGTGTTTGGGGTAGGTGTGTCCTTTTTTTGCTCTTCCTGATTGGTCCTGGTGCACCTGTGCCTTGATTTCTGGCACCTGTATCCATTTACCTACAATTTTTTATGGAGGTAAATGCAATGTGTTTTTGGTGGAATTACTGTTGCTTTTTGGTGGTAATTCTGCTAGTTTTGGACTTGTAATGTGGCAAAAATGGGGTCTTGTTTTTTGGCGGTAATTCCACTGACGGAATTACACCCGGCGCTAAGTCTGCTAATTCTTTGAGGAATTATCACCAGAGGTAATTCCGCCAGAGGTAATTCCACCGAAGGTAATTCCGCCAATTATTCTGTAGGTCTTGATTTGGTCTAGTGGTAAATTTGGCAGTAACTGATTTACCGCCAATTTCACCACCTAACGCCATGCTTGTAATGAGGCCCAGTATGTTTTATACAAGTAATAGCAATCGGTGACATACAGTGAGAGGTGAAATCCGGGTCACTGACAGCTCAGTTGAAATGATTCATTGACAGGCAGCATAAAATAATTTGCTCTGCAGTTTTCATTATGGGGGACTAAAAAAACATAATACATCTTTCCTATCAAAGCAAACCACTCCTAATGAAACCATGATAGAGTACACCAAGGCAGCTGCCCCTCTTTTAAATAAAATAAATAAATAATTGAAACCATGGGCAGATACTATAAACAAAAACACAGCACATGCCAGGAAGTTGTTGCCATACGTTTTTAATAATCAGCAGTCTGGTATTGTGGAGACGGGGGCATATATTTACAAGCACTGTATTTATTGTCCAACCTAATTTCTTCTCTACATGCTCCATACAATGTTTTTACTGTGCCAGGTGGCCTTTACGCGTCAATTATGAAACGAATCCCAACAATGGGATATATCTTACACCACCTAAGTGTGGTACATGCTGCCAAATAGCCTGCAGATGGCTATTATACATTAGTACCCGGCACGTGTGGCGCACCGGGAATACAACATGGTGATTGGCACTTTTTCGAACCATACAACACGGTCTGCCCGCCCCTCAGCCAATGAAGAGGCTCGAAAAGGGGCAATCCCCGCTCCGAGCCTCCCCAGGGCTGGAGGCTGCCTTCGTCCCCTGCCGGGGACTCAGGTAAGACTTTTTTTTTTCTTCTTCTTTTTTGTCCTCCCTCGTCCCACCTCCCTGTTCTCCCTAGCCCACTTACCTTCTATCCCTTGGTCTCTGGCGGAGGACAATGGAAGGCTCCAGGAGTGTCGAGACTCGGAGAGGGGCCATCCCTGCTCCGAGCCTCCACACGGCTGGAGGCTCCTGTCGCAGGAGCCACAGTACTTTTTTCTTTTTTTTCCCCTTCCCCCCACCCAACCCCACTTACCTTGTTTTTTCGTCTTTTCTTGGGAGCAAACGTGCTGGAAACACTTTTGTTCCCATCACGTCCGCTCCCGATGGCCGCCATGGAAAGGGAAAACAGACTACGTTTTCCCTTTCCCGGTGGCCATTTTTTTCCACTTTTTTTTCTGTTTTGAAACGCAGCAGCATTTCTAAACAGAAAAAAATGCCATTAGTACCGGTCTAACGGGCCGGGGTACTAATGGCAATCAGACCCTCGGCGGTGGGCCAATACCGTCCATGGTAATGCCCCTGGGCATTACCTGGGGTGGTATTGGCCCGCCGCCTCGGGTGTTATTGCCACAGTCCACTACATCAACGTGCCATGAATGCAATGCAATACTGAATGCTAGGAAATGTTGCGCACCCAGGGTTGGTCTAAACATACCTTTTAGCACAAAGATGAGAACAAGTGATGAGCCAGTTTATGAGGGTGCAAACAAAGTAGGACATAGACCAGGGGAAAAAAAACACGTTACTTAAAAAGGGAACATTCATGTAGGGGGTGAGGGCTGAAACTAAAGATGAGCAATGTACTATTATAAAATAGTACATTATTGAGCACTAGAAAGTGTGCTGGGTCAGGAAGTGAGGATGGGTGGAGGGAGGGAGATGCTCCCTGTTTGGTCATAAGGTGACGTTTAAGCAAAGCTTGAAAAAAATCCAGATTCTGGGGTTCTATGTGATAATCTCGAATATTAAAGGCTGCACCAAGAAAGGACTGATTTTTTAGGCCGATTTTCTGCAGCCTTTAATCTTCAAAATACATCAGCACCCACCTGTTGAAATGGGGGGGTTCACCCCCAAACATCTGTCAACCTCGCTTCACATATGAATACTCACACTCCAAAAACAACCTTTTCCCCAGCTCCCTGCCTCTCATACAGATACAGACAAACACACACACGCATACCCACTCCTTCTCTCCTGTCCCTGGTCCCCTTTCATACAAACAGGCACGCTCACGCTAACCAACACTAACCTGAAACGTGTCTTCCCCTGCCAGTCTCGGTCAGCCTGGCAGCCGGACAGCCTGGCACTCATGTGCAGCAGTTGGTTAAACAGTTAAGATTTTCTAAATCGGTCTTTGAGAGTGTCAGCTCTTCATACAGCGACCTGGGGACGGACCTGGGGATCAAACCTGTGTTGCTCTGTGTCATCTTGCTTCCAAGACGAGCACGTTCCACCTAAGCTATCCTCCTGAGACAAGGAGCGGACTTAAGAGGAGGCAGAGGAAGGCATGTTACAGTAAGGTTTATTGCAGAGCAAGAGCAGGGGTAACGAAATTGTGACAGAAATAGACATATATACAGTCAAAAAGGTACTGAGGAGCAAGACCATTGATTACTTTGAAGACTATGAGAAGGAACTTGCACAGGAAGCAGTTGAACATGGTGACCATTTCAGCATGGTGCTGGTAGTAGTGGGGAGTGTCTTAGGAGTTTGTAATGAATGTGGTTAGCAAAGTTAACGACTTTGTCTAAAGGACGGAAGGAATAGAGAGAAAGTCCAAGGAGTAGGCATGGGCATTAGTTGAGTTTATTGAGTATGAGGGTGGAGATCAGAGTTTAGTGGAGTGGTGAGTAAGAAATGGAGTAACTTTCAAAAACGTTGACATGTTAGAAATAGCAGCAGCGTTAATGTTAGTGATGAGATAAGAGTTTGTAGTGAACTCAAAAAAAGGATAAAATAAGTTAACCTAGTGCACAGATACAGAGGGTGTAGATCAGAGGTCCAAAGACTGATACCTGAGAGATGATGACAGGAACATGAGTGGGAGATTTAGAAGACATTACATGATCACACTTCCAGGTAAAATGCAATCCAGGATAAAGCATATTTGTGAAATCCAAGGTAGACTGAGGAAGATAAGAGGAGTGGGTAAAGGAAAATTAAGGTCCAAAAGGATGAGTATAGATAAGAGTTTGCAGTAGTGAGCATCAGAGAGAAATTTGGCGACATACATGAGTACAGTCTTGGTGGAGTGAAGTGGATCGGAAAGCCTCTAATCCTCAAGGTACATCTGGTTGAAGGCCATCCACTAAAGGAGCTATGAGCAATATGATAGGAGGGAAGGTGGTTTATAGTCTGCCTGGTCATTCGGATGGAACAGTGGCAGATTTGAGGAATGCGGAAAATAGTGCTAGAGAGAAAGAGAGAGAGAGAGAGAGAGAGAGAGAGAGAGAAAGAGAGAGAGAGAGAGCTAGAGAGAGTGAGAGAGAGAGAGAGAGAGAGAGAGAGAGAGACAGAGAGAGAGAGAGAGAGAGAGAGAGAGAGAGAGAGAGAAAGAGAGAGAGAGCTTAAAGGGCCAAGAGAGATGAGGGTAGGCCATTGGAACTAAGTCTTTGACCATTTTAGGACCACACAAGTCAATTGGAGGACAAGACGGGTGATGCTGCAAAGGATGGGCACTATTTCATCAGGAGAGTTAGGGAGTAGTAGTCAAGAGTAGAAGAGGTTAGTGGGAGGGATAGGCAGAAGGATAGAAGGGTAGTAGGAGAATAGAGCACTGTGAGAGTGTCATCCATTTTAGAGATTTTAGATGAAAAGTAGGGAGCAATGTTCTTAGCAGTGATGGAGGAAACAATGGATATTGTGTTCGGGGAGTGAGAATAACTTGAAGGATATATGAAAATGTGTCGGGTGTGTGGAGGGAGGAGATTAGGTTTGTGAAGTAGGAGTCCAATATAGAGGAGAGAACAGCGAGTGAAAATTTGTAAGCTACAATTATGATGGGGAGATGAGATTTGCACCACTGGAGTAGGTCACAGTGCATGCTTTTTTGAGGTGTTGGATCCAGAAATTAGACTGGGGGAAGAAATGTGTGAATGTGTGTGCAGACTAGTGTTGGTCATAGGGTGTCATAAGTGCATAGTGAAAGTAAGAAAAAGCATGGAAAAGGCATGCATATGGGAGAGGGACAGTCGAGAGGCCTTCACGTCATGGAGGCAAGGGGCAAGAGAGTCCTGCTTGAAATTTCTCTTGGTCAGTGAGGATGAGAGCAAAGTATAGAGAAAGACAAGATCAAAAGTATCCTACCAGAATGGGTAGTCATGGACGGAGTAGATGGAATGATTAGATACGAAGTTCGAGGCAGGTGGCTGCTTAAGACTTGGGAAGGTTAAAGTCTCCCAACATAACACGTGGCTCAAGGAGAAGGTTCAGGTCAGGGATGAAGGTTGTGATAGGAACTGTGGGGCTTTAAAGAGTCAGTACAGTGAGAGGAGACTGAGAGAAGAGTTGAATAGTAGCATATTCAAAATAGGAGAAGGTGACATCAGAGGGAGGAATGTCTTGAGTAGGGAGGCCCATATTAATAAGGAACACCACTTCATCACACAAAAAGTTGGGGAGAGAGGGATAAGGTGCCAGAGTTAATATTGTGAGCTGCTAGTATAGCAGTATAGCAGAGTCATAATGGGATAGCCAGGTTACTGTTCTACCAAGAAGTGACATGTTAGGGTGTTGGTAGTGGTGTAGAAAGACTTGTTGCAGTAGTATTGTGCATTCCAGTGGCCAAGTGAAAGAGTGATGTGCAGTGAGGAGTGGGAGCAGGTGTTGTGCAGTAGTTGATGGGGATAGATGAGGCTGGAGAGCCAGGAAAACAGGATTGCTGGGTTTGAAAGGTTTGGGTGCAGGCAGAGGCGGGAGATTGGGGTAAGTGAGGTAGACGTTATACTGAGTTGTGGCTGAAGGCTATCAAAGAAGGAGAAGAAATATGTGTGTGAGAGTAAAGTCAAGGTCAATGATGAAGGGTGAAAGAAGTAAGTGATGATAGTACAGACAACGGGGTGAGGGAGAGGATAAGTTTGGCTGGGAAGAAGTAGACAAATGTTCTGAACTGCAGTAGATTGGAGCCATCAGAAATCAAAAGTCAGTGAGCATGCCCAAGTTGGTTGGTTCTTCAAGGTAATCATAGATTTGCAGTTAACTGTGTGTCACTTGGTTGAAGGATCCCTCTGTATGAAAGCCAGAGTCCAGTAGAGGGGCAGCTCAATGAATAACTGTTTTTGTAAATAATGTTTGTGTTGGCTTGAGGAGAGACTCTGCCCATAGGCCATAGTCCATAGGCCATTTCCAGTCCTATAGTCCCAAACAGGGAGTTAGCATTTGCTGCTTTCTGCCTTTAGCTGCTAACACACAGGCTGGATAACCTGCCGAGGCAGTGTATCACATGACTCACTGGGAGCCAATCAAAATACTAAAGACAGCTTCCTACTTCTCTGTCAGGATGCAGGATGAGTGCCTGTTGTTGCAGTCTGAGGGCAATGTAATTTATGAGGAACACCATCATATTGCTGATTGGGATATTATGGAATAGAAGGGTTTAGCAATACAATGGGCCTCATTACGAGTCCGGCGTTAACCGAGGCGGTAAAACCGCCTGGTTAACGCCGGACTCGTATTACCATTCCGCCTCCGTGATTCCCGGAATTACCGGGGCATCACAACCCCGGTTTACCGGGAATCACGGAGGCGGAATGGTGTAAATCCCCATTCCCATTGAGTCCTATGGGACTCAATGAGAATCGGGATCATGGAAACACCGGCAGCATCTTGTAATGCTGCCGGTGTTTCCTCGTCCGCCTGCAGGCGGGCGGTGTTAAACCCGCCAGGTCAGACCTGGCGGGAACATCACCTCCCGCCTGCAGGGGTCGGGATCAGGCGGTCCGGAAACAACGGTGGCGGCGGGTTTACCGCCACCGTTATTTCCGGACCGCCACGGTCGTAATGAGGCCCAATGTCTTTAAAATGAAATTCCAGTCAAATGGTGTGGTCATAAGACCTTTTGGCAGCCCAATATGGCTTCCTCTCTGGATGCAGATGGTTTCAGTCACATGGAGCCTTATTTAAGTGGAAGAATCCTGTGGAATGGAAGGATGTTAGTAAATACTTCAAAAAGACATTCCAGTCACATGGTGTGGTTACATGACCTAGTAGGAGCTAACCAATATGACTTTCAGCCTTCCAAGCCAGGAGGCATAGTCATTGGTGTTGCAAGCCTAAGGAAGCTTTGTTTTTAGGAGGCATTCTTAAATGTTGATCAGATTCCTCTGGAAAAGAAGTTGTCCACGAAAATGCCTTTAACGTGTCAATGTCCTAACCGGTTGACTGTAGTCCCCAAAGACCACGATCACCTCCCATGGACAATGTTAAGCATTGCATACGTTTACAATATTCCCTGGCACTAATCAATGTTGAACCGTGAAGTCTAATGTTCAGTTAAATGAAAATGTCTTCATCATGTTTCACAGTTTTGTAAAGAGTGGTGCTGCTGTTTATTTCTCACAAAATTCTGTATGAACAGAAGGATGCTTTAATATATATTTTTATATTTTTATAGCTGAGAGATGTGGGATACACTGTTTGGCAAATGCATGTTAATCCAGTTGTCCTGCCCTGAGAGCAGTAAGGGTGGTTACCGAGAGATGAGGGCTTAACACTGCCAATTTGCCTGGAGTTTCAGGCTATAAAATCGGGATGACCTCCCGGTGTCATGTATTTGGATTCATGTTCTCACACAAAATGCAATGCTTACTGACTGAAAGTAAGTACACCTTGTCTGAATGTACCATTAAACTATCACACCACGAATACACCTAAACAACACACTAAACAGCACAGGTTAGGAACCCGGGAAGGTGGAGTAGATTATACTAAGAACAGAATGCAGTGTTACGGAACTGACGGGATGGCAGAGCCAAGGGGAAAAGCAGCAATGCTGAAGGGAAAACCACTGAACTTGCTTGGGAACTGTGCAGCTATACAGACAGATAAAGCAATGTTCCAGCCAATCTGATTCTCTTAGGCTCCCTCAGGATTCAATCCTAGGTGCTTTTATGTATAATACCCCATGTTCCTTGTTTAATGAAAAGTAGTGCCTGAGATTCTAGCTCTAGGCAGTCAGCAGCACTGGAATGCAGGTGTTATGTCATCACAAAGTGTACATTCAATCGTGCTATCTGACACCTTATCCCCGGGTCTCCATTTCTAAGACTGCCCATGTACCCCTACTGCCGGGGTGGTCTGGGAACCAAAAGAGGTACTGGACATTTTCAAAGTAGCTCCATATTACACATTTTGAGCAAGTTCAACCCTTTTCCTATGAGAACATTTGGAAATACCAATACAAAAGAGGCCCAGGGTGCAGAGAAATATCCAGAGTTGACTATAGGCCAATCCGCCCCTGCTTCACTGCTACCATCTGCTGCCCCCACTACTCCACTGGACCACCCTATTATTCATTTCACATTCTACCTGCTCTTCTCCACCATCTGCACTTTCTTCTTGCTCCCCTCATCCCCATGTGCCTTTCTACGTTTTAGCAACTCCTCACTGCCTATTCCATGGAATTGGAAGAGTGGCTTCAATAAGAGCCTCTTCTTCAATTTCAATAATGGAAACATTTTTAATAAAAATCTAAATCAATTGGATGCTTGCAGGCTGTGTCCCATGTCAACACTAATGTTGCCAGTACTTGGGATGCTAGGTCTCAAGTAAAAAATTCCCCTTACCTCAAGACTTCCCAGGTGGTAACATCCCACACTGCCATTAAAGGATCTTGTAGTGCTCTGACTTATTAACCTGGCCGATGCGCCATTTACATCCAGCAGGGCCCAGAATGTGGCATTATTGCTTAACAAGTGCCCTGTCCATTGTACTATGGCAAATAGTAAGCTTAACATGTAACTGTTGCAGTGGGACTGAGTAATTAATAGATTCCCCTGTAAAATGTTAAATATCTCCTAATTCTATAAGCCTTTCAAATTGATTCAACTGAACCCCATGGGTAGTATTGTTTTGTGAACAATGGTATAGCCATAGTACAGCTCTCACTCATATATCCATGTGTACTTGTTGAGGGGCATTTTCAAAGTCACTGCATAAAGTATGATTTGGAAAAGCCAACCTAGGGTTAGCTACACTTTCACAACCCCATTTGAGCTAAACCACTTACTTACGTAGCATAGATCAATCAGTAAGTGTAAACTAAGTAGGAAGGGGCACTGGTGAGTAGTATAGTTAATACTTTTTCATTTTATTTATTTATTGTTGTAGATGAAACATTTAAACCTTTCAATAATCATACAAATTATCACTATTGCAACATATTCACAAGTACATTACATATGTAATACTAAAATACAACACTTAATACCATATAATTAATTTCAATACACAGTTAGCAACAAACAATTAAAATACTACCCATCTAGTGATTTCCCTGATGCTCAAATATTAATTGATAACAACAATATCACAGTTGCTAAAATGAATGAAATACGCCGCCCACTAAAAATCAATAGTACAGTTAACACATTACAGAAATAGTACATAAAAAGATCCACAAAGTTAAGTACAAAAATAGCACTACCTTTTAACAATACTACATTAAAACACACTTTAAATATTTAAAAGTATGTACAAATGACCAACGATGGTGTATACCGTACTTTAGTATCAGAAGCATTTACCAAACAATAGAATGCATGAGCTAAAGCAAAGGGAGACATTGTAGACAAAATAAGGCGCAGACCTTACACTTTTAAGGCAATCAGAAACATATAGCTAGCATTCAGATGTCTCTGGAAGTCTTTTAGGTGTCCCAGAATGGTTCCTGATAGCGGTGAATAGCCTCTGAGAGGCCACACCGCTACGGAGAACAGGAGAAAGAAGGCAGTTAGTGTGGAGGCAAATAGTAGTTATCGAAAAGTAGCTTCTGGGAAGCAGCTACCAGAACTCAAGTCCAAAAGGATGACCCCCAGAAGAATTTACCCAGTCATTCTGACCTGAGCAAGTCCCTGACAGCGCTAAGGTAAGCAGGAGTTTGGGACCAATGCAAAGCGTAAGGGTTGGGGAGTGGTTTAAAAGATATAGGTGATCTCAGGCCCCTGAACCTCCAGAAATATAGAATGGCCCCAGACAACAATACATCACTGGAGAAGAATTGCCTAATAAATCGTTGTCATTGTATTGGGTCGTCGGGTCACAGGTTTTAGCGAGAGCACTGCTGGTTGTCATTTGGTTCCACTGGAGACATCAGACAGTTGGGGGATACTCAGATTCGGTCCCACAATTATGAAGAGACCCCCACCGATGACTTGACCAATGCACATCTTGCATTGACCCTGGAGAGTGTCATGGAGCATTCAGCAACTTGACAATTGGACTTCAAGTAGAGTCTGACAGGCTCCTCTTCTGTCGAAGATCAGCACAGCAGGTATCCAGCATTACACCATAAGCTGTACAAGAAGCATTCCAGCTGTTCAGCCAGAAGGAAGCCCTTGCTGTATGTGGGGATTGACTGACTGGCTGGCTCCTCTAGTCAAAGGGAGGAAGGTGCCTCAAAGAGGTCCTCCTCGTCAAACAGAAGGTCCAAGTTCAAAAAATGTAAGAGTTTGCTGATCCATTGCAGGTTCTTGCAGAAGTCCTTTGTTGTCCCTTGATCGTTTTCTTGGATCTCTTCAGCTCCAGCGGTCAAGTTGGTTTCTAGGTCCATGTCCCCTCCTTAGATCCAGGATTTTCTGTGAGGGTCACCCCAGCCTCCAATTAGGGAGCATGCAATATTCAGGTATGGAGGTGTCTGTCCAATAGCGCATATCCAGCCGCCCAGAATCTTCCCAGAAACAACCATGCCTTGGGGGAATTATGAATTGGGGGAACACAATTCCCTCCCCATTTCCTGCCAGCTCACATACACAGAAGAAAGGTTGCAGGATTTCTGCAAGAAATCTGCCAAGGTGCATGGAGAGAGAGAGAACCCTCCAGCATTTGGCAATGTAGAAGGATGTCTGACAAAGGCCAGGCCATCTTTAAGAAGACTTAAAACACAAGGAGAGGCAATTTTGAGTATATGGTCTCTGAAATGTGTTTAACCAGCTAAAAAGACAGCACACAATGTTGCATTCAGAAAAAGGGGTAAGGCTGAAACAACTGCCATCATCATGGGCAGAGGATGCCTAGTAAAGTACCAAATAATGTCACTTGGGACAATAAAACGCAGCTAGACCTTTTCTGCAGAACAGAACTGCCTCACCATAGCGAGAGCAATAATTGGGTCTCGGTTGGATTATTGCAACGCCCTCTTAGCAGGGACCTCCTCTAAAAGCATCAGTAAACACCAAACTGTCCAAAATAATACCCACAGGTCCACCATCAGCATTTCTAAAAGGGACCACATTTCAGCGACCAGGAAGCATGTTCACTGGCTCCCCAGTAAGGAGTGGATCGTCTTCAAAATTCTCGTCCTTACGCACAAATGTGTCCATTACATGGCCCCCCTCTACCTGTCACAAAGAATTGTCAAACCTATCACAGCCAGACCCACAAGAATGGCTTAAACCAACTAAATCTCCACTCCCAAGACGCAGAGGATTCGAGCAGGAGGTTCCAGCTGCCCCCTCATGGCTGTGACCCACTGGAACACAGTACCACCCCACATTAGAAGTATTGAGTCGCATATAGCCTTCCAGAAAGTGATACAAACTATGCTGTTTGTATAAATTAGTCCTAACCTGCCCCATTGTTCTGCTTAGGCTGCATGCTTCTACTCTCTATGTGATGTAACCTTCATTGTTACTGTATGATATACCACACCTGTAACTACCTATGAATCCTATTAAATGTGCATTGTTATTCTACACGCTCACTGTAACCATGAGCAAAGTAACCTTACTGTACCTCAGACACTTTCTTGCAACAGCGCATCGATGCCCATGGGCTGCTAGTGAGCTTTACAATTGCAAATAAATAAATCAATAAACGGAGACATAAAGTGCTCCCAAGCACTCCATGTTACATGGTTTTTGTTCCGATGGTAAAAACACGCATGTTATAAAAGGAGATGACTACTTCTGCACTGGTAGACACATAGTGTACCTCAGAGCACAGTGCACCCAAAACAACATTGAAAAGGGTCTAGGCCCACCTGGCAGCACACCACCTAGGGATGGAGATGCTAATATAGGTAAATATAGATTCCAGAACAAAGGGGGGAGGTTCCTTGATACTGGAAACCCAAAAAGGGGTGAGTTAATAATAAAAGTCCCACCTTCAAAGACAAAGACAAAAATTCCCAGTGAGTCCAGCAAAAGTGTTTGAAGGCTCAAGGAAAAGTGGGGAAGATTTACACAAATAAAAGCTCCCAAAAACCACTGTAACAACAGTGCAAGCATAATATAATAATGTATGGTAGACTTGAAAAACATGAACGAGGGTATTGTTAGACCTGACACTCTCTTCATCAAAAGTGGGTTCTGCCCTGATTTCAATCAGAATTGTACATGCATGGCTCTTAGTGCAGGAGGTGCTGTTTGGTCCACGTATGCATCTCCTAAGAGATCAAAGTTTTATCCTACGTACATTCTGCACAGTAGAGTTATTTTGGTTTCTCCCTGTCCTGCTCATAATTTGCTTGAATGAATAGATCAATATTGTGGAGGTAATTATCTTACTGGGGCTAACAGCTGATCTATTTGGTCCCCTAATACAGTTGCATACCGATACCAATATTCAATTGAGACTTGATGGACAGGGAAACATGTCTGAGATGCCTGAGTCTTTTAGAGATCTCCGACTAGATGGTGCCCTTGCAACACCTTCAACCTCGATTATCTTAATATTTTGAGAATGTACCCTGCCCACCTAAGAACCACACCACTGCGCTGCTATGCTACGGAGATAATCTACTAATATTGGATCAAATGCCTTTTGAACTTGAACATAGTCTAAGTGCACTTGAACTGTATATGACGGGCCAGGATTTACTTATTAATCTAAACAAATCAAATGGGATTTTTCAAAAAATGATTTTCCACATCGACTTAAGTGGCTTCTAAGCAATTACACTATTGCAATTGGATATCAACTAACATATCCAAGATTTTCTCTCTACACATATCTGGCTACTGGTTTGGATATGGCCAGCGTCCACTCTAACCCAATCATGTTTACTACTCAACTGCATTCAATAAACATAAGATGTGGTTGCTTTTTGATCCTAGTGGCTATCACTTATTATAGGGCTAAAGTAGTACTGTGTTTAACACATGGCACGATCTTCTTACACATTGAAGACAACATGCTCGGTTAAGACTGGAAGGGTAAATATGGAGGAATGTGTTATCACTTTCTAAATGTGTTCCAATATCCATTCTAATATTTGAACTTGTTTAAATTTCCTTGGTATGTTTGATTAATTGGAAGAAGCATGCCGTTCTCATAAAAACTATCGATCTGCCAAAAACTTGCTGTTTGAGGATCTTTGGATTTTGGTGTCTAATAGTATTTATTTATTTATTTCATTTATATAGTTTTTACAAGAATATTTACAATCAACATTATTACACACACAAATATACCAATTCATCATATTTACACCACATACTCAATTAACATACCACTTACATAATCGTGATTCCAATAACCAATTCATTATCTCATTACATCTCATAATTATACATCATCCAACACATTACATTATTTCATCTTAAAATCATTTCTTCAATGTCAAACATCACTAATTCATTTAAAATGCCTTCAGGATATTTAATGACAACACTGAAAATTAATCTGTATTAATCATGGAGAAATATAAAAACCCTTCTCCATACCCCGTACAGGTACAAATGGACCATACTTGATTCAGTATTTAAACCGAATGATTTTATCGAGCTAAACTCATGAACAAGTGTTCCCAACGTCGTCGTATAAAGCAGGCCCATACAAGGGCATTCAGTAAGGGTATAATTCAGGATTTGTTATAATTTTGCACATCCTACAGAACCTGCTGTCTTTGGAAAGATTTCATTTTGCTCCGAAAACTGACCAGACAGGTAACTGATTTGTACACATTTTCAAACAAAAACTGCACACTGCCAGAACAGGGCAGGTTAACATATATAGTTCAGGATTCAGATAGCAATGAACCACCTGGGCCACACATGCATAGTTTTTTAATTCGGATAGGTGCGCATAATTGCACTGCCAGTCCCATTTTGCCAGGCATCTACTAAATGCACCTTTCAGTGTGAGATAGTCTGAACACTGCTTAAAATCCGGGGCCATTCAATAGTGACACACAATTAATTGAAGCATTTTACAAACGGCTCCGAAACACCATGGGTCAACTCTAAGCCATAACTCTCACCCAACTTGGCCAGTAAAGGACAACTATGAGATGCAATTGCCTTTAGCACCAGTGCACCACTACGAGTCAACAATTGTGATTTTCAAGAGAGTAACCCTAATTCCAGAGGCACATATCTAATCGAGGTGGACCTAGGTAACTCCAATACATTTCTCCAGAAATAGGCCTCAGACACATCTAGCCAGTTCAAGTTCTTCAGAACTAGCGCTTCTAACCCATACAAAATTGCAGGGCAAAAGCACTGTTCATAATATGCTAATACCCCGCTAAGACAGAACCCTGCATGTTCCCTGGCCAATTGTTTCCCAAAACAGGTAATTTGCCTTGCCCGTCTTGATTTAATTTCAATGAAGTTCCATACCCTTGGGTAGAAGACATCTCAAGTGCCAAATACATATATGAGTCAGTGTAATCTACAGAGCCCCGTTTGCATCAATCTTACATTTGTTTTCCTTACAGACAACAGCATTATCTTTGTTTTATTAATGGAAATATTGTTCTCCTTCGGGTATAACCCCAGTTCATTTAACAAAGACTTCATACCTGTCAGCATATTATCAAAGATTGCCAGGTCATTGGCATACAACATCACTGAGATCTGACAAGCTCTAATCTTTGATGGACACCCTGCCATACGCTTCAGCTGGGAGTTACGCTCACCTGATATCCCCGGGGGCGTCTGGAAGGCTCCGAGATCTGGAACCCTGGATGCCTAGTTGCCCAGTGCCGAATAATGAATCTGCAATTACAGAGGGAGGATTTGTGATGACTGTCTCTAATGGGTGAATCTCCCACCTCCCTCTGACCGATTCCCTTCCCACTGGGATCTTTTCTCACCTTAAATATTTGTAGGGTGAGCTATCCGTCCTGCGTTTCTTGTGCAGGGGCGCTTGACATTTGTTGGCGAGCTGCCCGAGTTGCTTCACTGGTGCAGTACACCTTCCTTGGGCCCAGGCCTGCTGTGACCCCGAATCTGCTGGTAGGCAGGTAGGTTTGTTAATTGTAAGTCTTTGATCTGTTTATGGCGGGAATTTGTTAATGTCTTTATCTCCTTCTTTTCAGGTGCGAAGGTCTTGATGCTGGCGGCCCGGATGGAGAGGCACGTTTCTAGGTAAGAGAAAGCGTGAAGCGCAGCGCCTTTATTGTCTTTTAAAGCTAACCTGTGTTTTCTTCTTCTTCTCCTCACAGGCCGCTGTGGTGCTGCGAGTGGATGAGAGCACGATGAAAAACAGGCCCCCGGAATCCGTAAAGGTAAGTACAGCGCTGTGTGGTTGTTTAATATTGAAAGCAAACCTGAATATGTCTCTTTTCCTTTGTAGATGTTGCTGTGGTGCTCCGGGTGGAAGCGTGGTGTAGCGCGATGGAATTCAGGTAAGACTGATGGAATTTGATGTTTTGGAAGCACGCATTCTAATATTGTTTTTCCATTTCTCGTTATTGCAGGTCTCAATGTTCGAACAGCAGCTCTGGTAGTGGTTCGCCGGAAGTCCTTAAACTAGTACTCACAGGTGAGTGATCTTTCTTCTTCTCTCGGTTTCCACAGATTTCAGCCCAGTTGAGATGATGCGTGCTGGATGGTGTTTTCTCAGTTAAGACTGAATAATCTTGTTCTTGTTCTTGCAGGGTTACAGGAAGATGCTGAAGACCAGGAGCTGGACACAGTGAGCTTCACGCTGCTGGTTGCAGAATAACTCGAAGCATGTTCTGCAGTCAGGTTGTGGTTTATATAGCCCAGGTAAAGTAGTACCAGGGAAAGTAGTTCCAGGCCTACCACACCCAAAACACTAGACCACATGGCTTGGTTCTTAGAACTAGACTGTGTGGATGCTTCCATTTTGGATTTAAAGGCCCATGTACATAATTTGGACCTAGTTTGAACAGCCCATCCATCCTACATATGAGCCTGGTGCCAAAGGTGCCAGGACTGGCTCAACAAGCCCTTTTGCAGTGGTTTTAAGGCCCTCAGGGTTCTGGTGGGAGCCTGCTTGCGGCACAACTTGTGCCCCTCACAGTGGTCATGACACTGGGCCAAAAGATCAGAGATATAAATGTTGAACAGCAAGGAGGTAAGCAAACAACCTTGCCATATCCCCCTGCTAATTCTTATCAGCCATGACACCTGGCCATCAATGCCCAGACGAATCTGAGCTGTTGTTTCCGCATGCAGGGCAATGATTACTTCAAGCAACCAACTAGGGCAGCCCCATCTTCGCATTTTCCTCCAAAGAGCCCTACAATCCACCCGATCAAAAGCAGACCTGAAGTCCACAAAAGCAATGTACACTGAGGGGCTGTGATATTTTTTGCTTGGGAAATTATTGTGTCCAAGGCTCGGATATTGTGGATCATACTCGATGCAGGAGGAAAACCTGTTTGGAAGGATCACAAATGTTATTATTGCTCACCCAAGACTGTAGGTGTTCAAACACATAAGCGGCAAACGCCTTGCATGTAATATTTAACAGTGATAGTAGCCTATAATTGTCAGGGGATAATCTATCCCCCGATTTAAAAACTGGTACCAGAATCTACTTTTCCCATGAATCTGGTATCACCCGGGTTGTGCAAACTCCATTGTACAATAGATACAAAATCCCTGTCCATAATTCCACATGTCCCTTCAATATCGCAGCTGACAGACCTTTTGGGCCCAGATCCCTAGTATTTTTCAGCTTCATCAGCTGCACACACAGATTTTCAGCAGTAAACTTGATAAGCCATTCAGAGATGTCAGGGCTGCCATCGTTTTTCATGTCCTTCTCGTGATACAGTTGCTCCTCAATATGAGTTACCCATGCCTTCTCCATAATAGGATATAAGATTAATGAATCAGGAGGTATCCTAGCCAAGGTTAATACCCTCCACAAAGTGGTAACATTTCCACTGTTTAAGATCTCAATCATGTTTTATCAATCACAATTAAAACCCTGCCGCATCCTAGCAAGTCAGTTTATAAAATGATTCTTCAGCCTACAGGAATTTCTCAGCAGTGAGTACACTGAAATAGAAATCTCTCTGTTGTTTCCTGAGACTTGCTTTGGCCATATTTATCTCCAGATCGGAGGCGTGGCTAGTAGATCTATCTGACCCTAAAATATTCTTACCCCTCCTCTTCCCAGATCTCCTGGCGAGATCCATAAGATAACGCTCAATTTCATTTGCAGCACACAGTTTTATGTTGGGGTTGATATCTAGCAATTCAGACCGCAGTATGCAACAAGCCCTAGTCACATTCCGCTCTGCCAAATCAGCCTGTTGCCAGCCTGGGTAGGTAACAAGTTTACCAGGCCTCTGGATTTTTGATCAGGCAACTCTAATCACTACTCCAGGCTAAGTACAAATGATCGCTGACCGATTTCATGCCGATCTTTAATGCACTAGCATGGTAACTCAGCCCATTTCTACTACAAACATAGTCCAGAGTAGCCCTCATTGTTCCCTCCTGCCAGGTAAGCCTCCCCGAGATGTCACCGTCAGTTCTCACATTTAGTACTACCAATTCCCACTCAGATAAAAATCGCAACCACTTTTTACCCCTAGCATTAGTCTCTTTAAGTACCATTTGACATTCATCTGCAACAGTACTAAATTTATCGATAATTGTGTGGTCTCCACAACAGGCATTTAAATCCCCCTTCCAGCAAGATCTTCTCCTTACCCAGCTTCTTTACCTAATTTGTAAAAAACACATCCACATAGGCAAATATAGCATCAGTTTCAGCACCTCCCAGGGGATCATATACACTGATCAGCAATACCTGTTTTAAGTTGGTTTCCCCTGCTCAGGCTTACTTCCATTGCCAGTACATTACCATACAGGTCAATGAGGTACACCATAATAGAAGATAACTCACATTTGACATATTTGACATCAATCAAAAGTCCTCCAAAGGGGCGTCCCACAGGCCCTTTTTAGCCATGGCCTGATGTATACTGATGTATACTGAACCCGTTTCTTGGAGCATGAAAACCAAGTGTTGTAACAGAAAATCAATGGAGGGACCCTTTTGAAGAAAATGGGAATGGCCTCTGGTGTTCCATGAGGCCAGAGTTAATTTTCATTTGTCCATACTGTCACAACCTGCAAACATACTCTTTAACCATAACCGGTCTTGGCCATTGTCAATGGATATACTGGGACCCACAATCTTCCCTTTTTGGACATGTACCTTTGGTTTCGCTAGGTGGGAACAGTGATTGCAACAGTCACCCATGGCTGGGACTAGAGTGATGTTTGCCAATTCTAATGACTCAGACTGTGCTCTAATCAATGAGGCAATCACCGGCAGACAACAATGAACCCATGCACATCCTCTACTCCATATTTTACTGCTTCAACGAAATCAAAGTTGCATGAACTGAGGATGCATAGCTTTGGGATTTTCCCTCATACTCTGAGTAGTGCATCTCTGTTGATATGCTTGATATTATCTTTTGCCCCCAACTTTCTAATTGAAATCTTTTTTATATCAAGGGCCTGGGCACTCTGCAGGTAGATTGAACAGGTGCTCTAAGATCCACAGAACTTGTGCCCATCGGGTCGGAGAGGCCCACAGATGCAGGAGTTCCAGCGGGCCAAGTCAAGACAGCCGTCTTCTGGGAGGGTACAATCAACTCCACACTTGCCGCTCCGCAAGGGGATGCGGGTGGAGAAGAACCCATCCCATCGGTATCTTTGAAAAACCAACTAGTCGATGTGACTGCGCTAAATTGAAGATGCTTCTTCTTGGGGGGCGCTCTTTTTCTTGCCTGTTTGCTTGATTTTACTTCACTTGCCACTTTCACAACTGCAGAGTTGAGAGGTTGATTGGGCACATTGCCAGATATCACCTCATTAGATGCAATTCTGCCGGCAAGCATTTTTTGCTTCTCCGTCCAGTGAATTGGTTTAAGAGTTAAGTAACAAAAGGGAGATTGTGCAGTGATGTCCAATTTTTCGTAGCCAGCTTCCACGCCTTGTATGGGAATTAAAATAGGCGGGGATCCGATGCCCTGACAGGCAGCTGGCATGGCACCCCTCCTTCACTTGCCATAACATTGCATTGGCCTGAATCATGGCAAAATATCTGAGGGCCTAGTAGCTGTACTATATACTCATTTTGTTTTATTACTTCGTGATGAATATGACCACATCATTTCAATAGGATTTTTACTTTTACTGCAAAATTTAGGGCATCGAATGAAGAGTGTAAAGATTCACTGACACGGTGAGTGGGTGGAAATGTTTATTCTTGCGAGCCTGCTCGGAGTAAACCACGGCCTCTCACAGTGCCTCCCAACCACCTATGGTGTCACGCAACATCCCCATTTAGAACATCAACAAAGACTCACATGACAGCACGAGGCAAGAAGTATATCTAACTCTCCACATATCTCCCCCTCCAAGGGGCAAGCAATTAAAACCCCAGAAAACAGTACAATAACTAAAAAAAATATATACAAACTCACACCTTAAAGAATGAGCTTCCAAACCAACCAATAGAACAATTATGATGAGAGCATCTAACAGAAAGAACCATTAAAAATAACATTTGCATTACAAGAACAATTAAGCATTAAGACATGTAAATAAGCATTATGAAATGTAAATACCAAATCAATAACACAACATCAACAATTAATAACATAATCCTAATACACATAGTCGCTCAACCAAACCGGCTTTGACCTTGCCCTTTGCACACTGACAACATTCCCTTCCTCTCCTGCACCAGCTTTCACACTTCCATTACCTCCCTGCCCCCTCTCATCATTGAGATCAAAAGCCCTTGCAATTCTTCCTTTTGACCACACTTCTCCTCCTTCCAAAATGACCACACTCTTTCTCACTGCACATATCTTCTTTGGACCCAAAAACCCACTTTCCACACATTTATTCACCAACCTGGGATTTTTGACATAGACCATATCCCCAACCTTCCACTCCCGATCCTTCACTCTTTCTCTGGCATCAAACAACTCTTTATTTTTCTCCTGGCTTATATTGATGAGTTTCATAATCTGATCCCTATCTACCTGAACAACTCTGGCCATTCCTAGCCACCCTGGACAAAGCCTTGTCCCAGGTTCTCTGCCTTTAATAGACACAAACAGAGAGACCCCTGTTACCGAATGTGGCGTAGTCACATAGTTCCACGTTAACAGATTCAACACTTCCCTCCATGGCTGTTTCAACCTCATAGCCATCTGCAACCCCCCTTTCAAATACCTGTTGATCCTTTCTACAAGGCCATTATCCCTAGGGTGGTACAACGCAGTTCCAGTGTGTTTTATTCCATAACTGCTCAGAAACCTCCTCATTGCTTCCGACACAAATTGTACCCTGTTATCTGACACTAATTCCGTGGGCACTCCTTCCTTAAGAAACACCTTCCCTAGAAATGCTATCAAATCCTTAGCCGTGACTTCCTTGACAGCGCCCCATTCAATCCACTTTGAATGAAAGTCCACTACCACAAACAAAAATCTCAGACCCCCTCCTAATCCTGCAATAGGACCCATGATGTCCACTGCTAACTTAGACCATGACTGGTCTGGTACTACATTAGGAACCAATGGAGTTTCCCTTATGACTTTGCTCTTATCACATGTCTGACAGGCTTACAATCCTTGACCCGCCTCTCCGCCATTTTGTCAATCCCAGGCCACCAATAACTCTGCCGAAGTTTTCTTTTCATGGCCCCCTCCCCTGGGTGTCCTTCATGCACAAGTTCTACTAAACTCAGTCTGAGTGCCTCTGGAGTATTCACACACCGTCCCCTCCTCAGCCTGTCCTCATAAATGTTCAACTCTTCCTTAATCTCCCACCACACATCAAAACTCCTATCCAACCCTTTCCTTTCTGGCCATCCCGCTACCGTCCAATCTTTGATCAATTTAAGTTCACCATCCATATCCTCTTCATGTAACCACCTTTCCTGACCAACAGCTCCTTCAACATCTGCCACAACCGACTCATCCACATCCACATCCTTGACTCCTGCCTCTCCCCCAACTGGAAGCCTGGAAAGGCAATCCGCCACCACATTTCTCTTTCCAGGAAGGTAGTTCACATCAAAATTATAGTTTTGGAATCCTAAGCCTCACATACTTATCCTAGTTGATCCCAAGGCCCATCTTCCACTTTCAAATAATTGGACCATGGGTTTATGGCAGACCTAACAATGAACCTCCTCCCCCACAAAAAGTATTTAAAAGTATGGAGAATGGCCCAGAACATTGCTAACGTTTCTCTCTCAATAACCGAGTATTTACTTCCGCACCTCTCAGTGCTCTTGATGAAAACGCTATTACTCTCTCTGTGTTCTGCTTGTCGTATTGTACCAAGGTTGCTCCCAACCCCAATATACTAGCATCTACTACCAACACACTCTTGTCCTTGGGGTCAAAGCTTCCAATCGAAGGCGCCTCACTCACAGCTTCTTTAATGCTATCAAAGGCCTTACCACATTCTGGAGTCCACACAAACTTCGATCCCTTTTTGAGTAGCAACCTCAAAGGAGCAGACACCATAGCAAAATCCTTTACAAATTTATGATAATATTTGGCTAATCCTAAAAAGGATCTTATTTGCTCTTTATCTGTTGGCAGCGGCGCACACTTAACCGCTTCCACCAAACACCTCTTCAGTCTCACCCCTTGCTCATCAATTTCCTGCCCCAGATACTCCACTCTGTCAACCACAATCTTACATTTGCTTCTTTTCACTGTCAAACCAGCCTCAGACAACCTGCTCAGCACCTGTGTCAAAATCTCATCATGTTCAATTTTAGAGTTAGCATAGACTAACATATCATCCTGAAATACCACTATATTTTTCACTCCATCCATAATAGTGTACATAACCCTTTGAAACACTGCCACCGCCGAGGCAAGTCCAAATGGCATCCTACAATATTGGAAAGTCCCAAACGTTGTTATAAACGCCATCAGGTGTTGACAGTATTCTTTCAGGGGAATCTGGTGATAGGCCTGAGAGAGGTCAATTACTGAAAATATCTTGGCATCTTTGAGAGTCGATAACGCATCACCAATTATCGGTAAGGGATGTCTCTCTACCAATATGTTTCTGTTGATGTCTCCATTTGATTTTGCAGCTACCACTACTGGCGACAACCATTCTGAGCTCTCACTTTTCTCTATGAAGCCTTTCTGCAACAATGTTTCAATCTCTACTTTCAGTCTTCCCCTGAGGCCATGAGGTACTGGCTTCACCTTATACACCTTTGGTATAGCCCCAGTCTTCAAACGTATTTCATGTTCAAATCCTTTTAGCATCCACAATTCCTCTCGGAACACAATTGGAAATTCCTCGTCACATTTATCTCTAATTTCCGCAACAGCAACTGGTTCTTCAGCATTCGCCATTATTCTAATTCCCAGCTTACGCTGCTCTCCCATCCTAAAAGAGACGAGCACTCTTGTGTGACATACACTTCAGATTCACAACTTCTTCCTTTGTATTTTATGGCTGCTTGGAATTTGCCCAAAACCCCAATTCTCACGTTAGCATAAGCATATGCTTCTATTCTGTGTTCCTTTAAATTGCTCACATCACCTTGCAAACAGCCTTCAAATGTTCTTCTTGACATTAGAGTCCACGGTGAACAGCTGTCCACCTTCATTGTAACAACCTTTCCGTTAATCGAAAAAACATGCCTAGGCGCACTCCCTCTATTCGAAACATCTGACACTTCTAGTACATGCTTGACTTGACCACCTTGTGAAACCAGCAGATTCTCCTCCTGTTCTGGTATTCTCCCTCCAGACTCAATGTTTTATACTTGACCAGATTCACGACAGACCCTCGCAAAATGTCATTTTTTCTTCCATTTCAAGCAGGAAATGTTCCTCGCAGGAAAAAATACACTGGTGGATATGTGGCGGTTGCTATCACACTTATAACATTTAACCTCCTTATTAACCGTTGTTTTTCTGAATCCTCTCACTGCCGCCACTTCTCCTTCTTGTTTGTCGCTTTTCATAGTTGACATATACTTGTGGGTCTGCTCCATGCTTCTAGCTGTTTCTAATGCCACCTCCAGCGATACATCCTTTGATAACAGTCTTTCCTGTATTTTCATGTTATTTGTACAATGAACTAACTGGTCACGTATGAGTGAGTCCGTCAATGGGCCAAACTCACATGTATGGCTGAGAGATCTCAAAGCTGCAATAAAGTTCTCTACTGGTTCTTGTGGATCTTGTGATCTCTGGAACAATCTATGTCTCTCAAACGTGATGTTCTTTTTCGCTTCAAAGTGGATCTCCAATTTTTTCTCTGCCACAGCATATTGGTCCAAGTCCACTTGACCTTCTTGTGGGGGTTCTGGTAAACCATCGTATACACTACGACCTTCCGTACCCAGATTGTGAAGCAATATCGCCTCCTTTCTTGCAGGGGCACATTTTTCCCCACTATTGCAACTACATAGGTATCAAACAACCTTTTCCATCTGTCCCATCTTATGGGCGGAGTGCCTGGTTCAGACAAGAAGGGTGGAGGTGGGGACATACTTGTTAAAAATTATTTTTCTGCTTTCTGGTCAATACTAGCACCACAGGTGTGATGTGTCTGTCATTGCACTTAAGACTTTAACAATTTCCTTCCCTTTTTCTTTTCCAATACACTTTTGAAGATGCACAGGCAGTGCGTGCCTGTGCTACACCAGTCTCTCTCCTATTGCTGAACCTTTACAGGGACCCATTTATTGTACTGGGCTTGTTTTCCCCAGG
Source organism: Ambystoma mexicanum (assembly GCF_040938575.1). NCBI lineage: Eukaryota > Metazoa > Chordata > Amphibia > Caudata > Ambystomatidae > Ambystoma > Ambystoma mexicanum. Next base: position 786,445,504 of record NC_090937.1, on the reverse strand, counting down.
TTCTTGCTGAACACTTGTGGCCAATGAGGTACAGAGTTTAATTTGCAGTCTAGTACCTTGCAACCTGAAAATGAGTGGACCTCCCCCATTGGATGTGCCCTCCTGCACTTTCCCCTTTTCTCCTCACCTCGAAGGCAGACAGCCAATGGAGCTCAAGGGTGGGCGGGTCCAAGCATCGATCGCCTGACAGCAGCAGAGCGGCCACCATCTAGCGTTCACTACGGGGCTTGGGAGACCATCCCCCTGCAGCGCTACGCCGCACACCTCACAGTGCGTTTCCCCACACTTTCAATCAGCTGTGATGATGGGCGACCTCTACGGTGCTCCGGCAGCCCTTCCTTCGGTTGTGGTCCAATGAGCAATCCGCTCAGTTTTGGTCTTCGCCTGGTGTGCTGCACCCCTCCGTGGCGGGCTCACTCTTCTCCAGTTCACCTCGTTGCCACTGTAAAGATTCACTGGCACGGTGAGTGGGTGAACCTGTTTATTCTTGCGAGCCCGCTCGGAGGAAACCACGGCCTCACAGAGTGCCTCTCAACCGCCTCTGCTGTCATGCAACATCCCAATTTAGAACATCAACAAAGACTCGCGTGACAGCACGAGGCAAGGAGTATATCTAACTCTCCCACAAAGAGCTCACAAATCTGATGAATGGTCACACAGAGGATTATTTGATGACCCTGGCAAAGGGCAACCCCCTCATTGTGATCCAGATTTACGATCTGCACTGTCTCCCACTCCCCCAGTATGCCTGAGGAGGGAAACAGGTCCGGCAACGCTGATAGCCGTTGTGACGGAAAGGGATCCTCCAAAGGAGCACAGGGATTTCAGATTGACTTCCAGACACTTTCACATTGCACGTTGTCATAACACTGGTGTGATGTGAAACAAAAACTCCCACCATCGCACTCGGAGTAACATAGCAGTAACACTGAATTGTTGTCGTGGAATTCAAAATCGCCCCAGTGACAGCGCCCCGAAGGATTTATTCAAATTCTCTGCATGATTGGTTGACTCGCTAGGAGCTGGTAGGACATGTATGCTGTTTGATTTAAAATATTTTGTAATCAGGCCTGCAGAGGACCCAGCCACTGCCGCTGCCCAGGGAGAACCTTGATTGGATTTGCTATTAGCCTTGCTCTTGTACTTGTGCAAGCTATAAATCATTTGTTTCATGGGCGCCTTAACTAGCATAACATGCCGTGCGCTAAAACAGCAACAAAGAACAGCAAATCTTTTTTGATCACTTAGTTCTGACTTAGCTCTACACAGGGCACCTTACAAAAGACTTTACAGAACCCAAACCACAGCCACAGCATCTAAGCACAAAAACAAAGGACGTGCTCCTTCTATAATCAATGAAAAAAAGTAAAATAAAATAACTCTATTCAAGCAGTGTTGCAAGTATATCTCACGGACTTACAAGTACTTACATGTGCACTACAAGTAAACGTGCACCAACAAAGTCGACAGATCAATAGGGTGTGCCTTACTGCTTGTCTGCTACATGTCTGCTTACTGCTGATTCGCTTTCAGCAGGGTGCAGTAGGGTTTAGGAAGGCAGATTGCACAGCTGCCCAGATAAAGCCAATCTCCACAACTCGCCACTGGCACAGCCGCCGCTTAAAGCCAGAGTTTACCGCCACAGCACTGGAGCTCTCTGATCAACACCTCTCCGCTCTCCAGTCTCTGGTCATGGCGTTCACAATTGCCGACAAAACGCCTGAGGCTCTGGGAAAGCTCGAGGAAAGGACCATGTGGCGTCTCTCTGCAAGCGTCAAGCCACAAACTAACCACAATTCCCCTCAGAGAAGCACAGAGGATCAAACCCTAATAATTCCTATAGGGAGCTAAACAATTGGGTATTGTGATGTAAGAAAATCTTGCATGACATATATCAGTCTACTGATTTCCTCAGATTGGTCTTCCGTGTCTCGGTGTGTACTCTTTTACAAAGGGTACTCGGAATAGAAAATATATAATTCTATTAGTGAATATTTAACAGCATTTCCTGATTGGAAAATTAGGAATTTGTTCCATGACTTATTACCTACTAATGAAGTGGAAGGAGCAAGGTTAGAAATCCCAAGGTCTGATGGTTGTGTTATGCTTTGTGTTAATGTTGATTTTGTTGAGACCTTGGAACATCTTATTGGTTTGTTAAAAAAGCTTCAACTACAGAGACAGATTTCTTTTTAAAGTGTATGTCTATTTCAAATGTTAATATCTTCGACTTATTGTGCTTAAGGATTTTATCAGGAAAGCAAACTTCCTAAGTTTTAGCTAAAATCTGTTTAATTAAAGAAAGTCCTTTTTTGGTAGAAATAATGATTAATCTGTGTTAATCATATTCTTTTTGGGGTTTTCATGCTTATTATAATATTCTATGAGATTATAAATATATATCATGCCATAATTTGAATTTGTTGTAAATATGTTGATTATATGAATGGATTTTGTATTGTGTACTTTATGTAAGGTTTATTGAAAAAAAAAATCATAATAAAAAAATAATAATTTGCTAAAATATCTCTATTTTACAGCTTGAATTAGCAGGTGTACCCGTGCCTTGCATGGTAATTCCCGCTTCAGTCCTAGTTTGAAGTTCATTCAATGAACGAATATAGATAATGATGTTGCATGGTTGTCTGCGTTACCCGAATAACAACGCAATCGATTCCAGCTAATTTGAGGTTGCGCATTGAGAGTGCACAGCAACATTATTGGTGTCGCGATCTACAAGTGAGGCAGCAGCAACCTCAACATGAGTTCTATATGTGTAGGGCTGAAGTGTGTAATGCTGAAGTGCTGTACCCGTACGTGTACAGCTGAAGCATGTAAGCTCCATACTGTTGAGATGGCATAAATTCATCAACTTCGGTGGGATATGAAGTTTCTGTAATTACCATGAGAGATTTCCCATGATGTGGCAGACAACATCATTGCGTATACTTTTGAACAGACATGCACCGTTTCCTGTCACTCGCATTACTACAAAAGCACTGTTTTTTGTCACCCGCATGACTACAAAAGTGAGTTCCACTGATTAGACATTAGGAGGTGTACCGGTGCTTTGCATATTAATTCCCACTTCAGTACCAGTTTGATAATCATTCAATGAACAAATATAGATGATGATGTTGCATGTTTGTTTGTGTACCTGAATAACAACGCAATCGATTCCAGCTACTTTGAGTTTGAGTGTTGAGATTGAGCAGCAACATTATTGGTGTGCCGGTGTCCAGCTGAGGCATCAGCGACCTCAACATAAGTGCTGTGTGTGTAGGACTGAAGCTTGTAAGCTTGAGATGCCATACCCGTACTTGTACAGCTGAAGCGTGTAAGCTTCATACTTTTGAGATTGCATACATTCATCATCATCAACGTCCGTGGCAAATGAATTTCCTGTAATTATTATGAGGGTATCCGTGGGAAATGAAATTCCTGTAATTATCATGAGAGATTTGCCACGATGTGATGGACAATATCATTGCAGACACTTTTGAAGAGACATGCACCATTTATTGTCACCCGCATTGCTATAAAGCACCATTTTGTGTCACCCGCGTAATTTCAAAAGTGAGTGCTGCTAATGTCAGATAATGCTGATAGCGTGAAAAGTTCAGGAACAGTGAACTGCTGAAGTTTATGTAGAACTACGGCAGAACTACGGCACAAAGAGCCATATGGCAGGGATAAGCATTGCAGAGCACTTGCATTTTTCTTTAGAAAAATGTATATTTTATACATTTGAAATTGGCTACACCATGGAACCTACCCTCACGTCAAATTTTAGGTTTGTAGCATTTGAACAGACACTCACACATAGCCGCCTGAATATGTCAGGGGTAAGCATTGCAGACTGATTATCTTTTATACTTTTTGCACTGTCTACACCAGGGCACCTACCCACATGAACATTTCAGGTTTGTAGCATGTTGGGAAGTATGCTGAACATTTAGAACAGACACACACACATATCCAGATATGGCTGAGGTAAGCATGGCAGACCACCAAAAATAAAACAAACATAAAAATGTACATTTTATACTTTTTGCATTGTCTATACCATGGAACCTACCCACACGCCAAATTCCAGGTTTGTAGCATGTTGGGAAGTATGCTGAACATTTCAAACAGACATACAAACACATATCCACATATGGCAGGGGTAAGCATTGCAGGGTAAGCGTTCCACAAGTTGGAACTTTAAAAAAAAGAAAAATCGAAAAATGTATATTGTGTACTTCTTACATTGTCTACACCGCGGAACATACCCACATGCCAATTCCCAGGTTTATAGCATGTTGGGAGGTATGCTGAACATTTCGAACAGACACACACATCCACAAAATTCCTCTTTATATAAAGAGAGATATCGAACTTCATAATGCTTTCTGGGGACAACCATATGTCTGGATTTCTCAGGTTGTTCAGTTGGGGGGGCATAGTGTATCCCTGTTTTGAACTTCCTTAGAATCCCAGAATTTCATTAGTGTAATTGATGCTAGCTGATTCCAGAATCCAGTACAGCAATAGTATTGATGCAGCCTGAACATTAATACCCCATACACCAAGCCTGATCTTCACTGCTGTAAAGAAAACCTTCTGCAATTATTTCACAAAGATTTCACCTTATTTACCAAGGTATGACATTAAACAAAACTCCACAATTTGGAACTATACAAGCAATATGCCACTGCATTAGCTCTATAAACCTTTAGAGAGGTGTAATCAGAGATGATAAACAGATATAAATACATTGACACATTTCCGATGGAGCTTAGCGCTTACGTAATCAAACTGTTTGACAACATTAAGGGGCTATCCCAAGGTGAGCTATTCAGACCTCATTGGGGCTCCATGTCAAAACCAATTGTTGGCCTTTAGGATATTATTAAACAACCGTTTCCTATCACAATAATGCTGAAAGGATTCGATTATTGTTTCTATTAAGTTTGCTGTCCTCTCTACAATTGGGAGGCTAGCAGCTCAGTTACTCCCACAGTACACTAGCCTTAACAGCAGCCAGGTTGAACCCCTTGTTAACCTACTAGTGCCCCACCTACTGCCAAAACACCATCTTACTCTATTTTCTGTGTTTAATTGTCTCACTATATGAAGTATTGAATTATATATACTAACTTGCTGTTGGGTGTCCCCTAACTTCATCTCATTCAATGGATGAAACACAATTCTTAATTTTAAAATTGCTGTAAAAGGTGCTCCGTGTTATTATGATATATTGGGGCAGATTCTCATTAAAGCACACCAGATGTGTGATTATGCAATAATGTACTTGAATAATCTGGCATCTCATTGTGATGCATGAAATGATGATATGATATGGCATTTTTAACGCGCCTATACACAAGTGTTTCAAGGAGCGACGCAGCAAGGGGGGCAACAGAGGAAGGACAGAGAAAACGATTTTACTAGGCCAGATGACATTGAGATTGCGCAAGTGCTGGGGAGGGGAAAAGTGCCAGGGGACAGGGGAGGGTGGCAGTGCTATACATGGGACCAAAACAATAACAAGAAGTGCGGCCAGTATGTGGCAGGTGCAAGGGTAACTGCAGACAGCAGTAGGGGGACTGTAGGGTTACAGATACAGACCCAAAGTGCAAGGGTAGCTGGGAGGCAGTGTAGGTGTGCAACTGGGCGGGAAGGGACCTGGGCCCGAGATCAGAGGGTAGTCAGGTGACCAGTGCAGTATCAGACAGGACATCAGAAGGGGAGAGGAAGAGAGAAGGCAGAAGCAAAGATGAAGGTCTTGAGGTGCTTTTCAAAACCAGAAATGGTTTGTCTCAAGTTTTAGAGAGGCAGGGCGGCTGTTCCAGAGGGAGGCTGCAGCCAAAGAAAGAGATCTACCGCCAGCTTGGAGAAGCGACTGACCCCAAGGGAGTTGTAGGTGGAAGAGCAAAGAGCTTGAATAGGAAGGTTTTACGACGATAGCATTGGAGGAATTGAGCAACCAGGAACCAGAAGGCCTTGTGGACAATGCAGAGGTTCTTGAACTTAATCCTCACAGCCACTGGGAGCCAATGCAGAGCTTTCAGTGCTGGATAGATACGATCCCTGGGCTTGAGGCCAAGGACACGTCTCAAAGTCCTCTTCTGGATGAGTTGCAGAGGGCAGAGAGCAGAAGCAGGCAGATTTAGAAAGAGGTTGTTGTAGTAGTCCAGCCTAGAGAGAACCAGAACTCTAGAGACAGTGGGCCTCATTACGACCCAGGCGGTAAGTTACCGCCTGGGCCGTGACTTTACCACCATGGCGTAAACTACGTTTACGCCATGGTGGTTGGCGGACTTACCGCCCCATTCCGACCTTGGCGGGGCGGTAAGTCCCCAATCCCCATTTACCCTTCCCAATTCCCATTTTTGCCCCATAGGGCATAATGGGAGTGGGGAAGGCGTTAATTACGCCACCGTAAATTACGGTGGCGTAATTAACTACATGGTCCCTTAGCGCCATGGATTTTAAGTCCGCCATGGCGCTAAGGGACCTCGTACTCAGGCGGTAAGGGTCGGCGCTGTTAACGCCGCCGTAAAACCCTTACCGCCTGAGTCGTAATGAGGCCCAGTGAGCTTCTGGGGGAAGGAGAGGAAAGGAAGAATACCTCTGAGGAGGTAAAGTTGGTAGTTTGACTTCTTAGAGACATCATAGTCAAAGATGGTCCGAGGTTCTTAGGCTCACAGGTGGGAGCAGGAAGAGGGCCAAGGGAGGCCAGCCAGTGAGTGATAGGAAAGGAGGGTGCATGTGCACTGATGAGGAAAATCTCTGTCTTAGATTCACAGTGGAAGGGTAGCACCAAGCATGGAGGCATGGGGAGAGGCGTAGGTTGCAGGAGAGGTCAGGGACACAGGTAGGCATCAATTGTCAAAGAAAAAACAAACAAATCCATGGTGTGTGCCACAGCACAAATTGTTGTGTGAAAATTGCACAGATCTAGTACATGTGATGGGATGTGCATGTGTGACAGATTTCCATCTGCCAGAGAGAATCTACCAGATTTAGAAAAATATTTTCAAAAGTTCGTTCTGCAAAACAGTCTACATTTCTGACAGCGTTATTTGTTTAAATAAATTCATAAACTGGTGTTAATTAGTTTGTACCAAGACGTCCCTGCCAGGCATTGGGTGTATAATTGAACTTGCCAGCATCCATATGTAAAATACCCCATGTATACTTTCTGTTGGGCATCAGTATTTGGCATGAGTCCAGCAGGTAGAAGGAACAGTACCTAATATAAAAGCATGCACAGAAGGAAATGTGCACATACAAAACCAATGTAACAGTTTCTCATGTAGGTTTACTTATGAAAACATAATAGGCCTTAAGGGAACCATTTCATGCCATACTGCCAGCTGTCTATCGACACATCTCACCTTATCAATCCAGTATTATAGCATGAGGAAAAGTATGGTGTGGAATTATAGGCTGCTAAAGTTGCATCTACCTTTAGCAGCACTGGAGTGACACTTTCAAAGGTGCCCAAGCCTTTGGGATCACTTGCAAAGTATAAACCTGTTTTTAGTTGCTTGATCTCTTAAGTACATTACTGGCCATATCAAGATCCTAAAGATGACTTGCTGGCATGTCAGGAACCCAAGTTAATCTAAATCGTGCATTGGCCTTTTTTAAAATAGAACTGGGAATGCCAATGAAGGCATAGTTTTCAATTGTTAAATGTGAATCCTTAAGTCCTGGTGGCAAATTAAACATAGGGCCTCATTACGAGTTTGGTGGTATCTGGGCGGTTAATCCAACCAGATACCACCAAACTGTAATACCATTGGTATAAGAATGGCGGCAATGGGTGTAAATCCCCATTCCATGGAGTCCATGTGGGGATTTGCCTGTATTACCAGCACCAGTGCTGGAAATATAGGCAAGTTTTGCCGGTAAGGTGCCTGACTTACTTACCTCCAGTCCTGAGCTGGAGATAACTTAGATGCCCCACTGGCAAACTTGCACTTTGCGTGTGTGGTACCGTGATGATAAACGTAATTACTGGCACGTTATTACTGCATCGGCAAAGTTATAATGAGCCCCTATATCTAATTTAATATAGTGGCCTTTAAGGAAATACAAATATAACTTGTCAAAATCATCAGATGTCATTTAATTATCAGCTAGTTACCTCTTACTCCTGCAGATGTCAACACGTTTTTGATTGAATAAAATTATTTTTAAGAAATAATTAGGTTATAAATTAAAATGTGTTTTATGACATGTGATCACTGCAGCTCAAAATGACAGAGGTGTGCAATCAAGTTTCAAATTTATTCGTGGTGTTGAACATTGTACAATTATGCTTTGACACATAGGGCATAAGCTACAAAAGGTTTAAGCGAAGCGCAAAGTGACTTTACACTGCAAACGTACACTTTGCACTTTTCTTATTTACAGATCAGACTTTGCACTGACCTTTACCCACTTAGCGCTGTGTAGGAGTGCTTAGCAGGTCACTGAATGCACCCCACGGAAAGGGCCGGCGCAAAGAACAAATTAGGGGGCGGGGCATGTAAAATCATAATTAAAGGAGGAAGAACATGGTCATGGGGAGGGAGTCACTGGCCAAACAACCAACACACCCTACAAAGCGCTAAGTAAACCCTATTCACAGAAACAATTGCGGTATCACTTTGACTCCAAAGAAGAACAGACACAGCGCCACCCGTCACTCATCACAGAGCGCAATGAAAGCCCATGCATAAAAAGAGCAATGCATTCCCAATAACCATACGATTGCTAGCACTGATATTACTACATGGAACGATCAAGAGGGGGAGGAGGAGGAAGGACAGAATCTTCCATCCACGAACAACAATATTTGGGATTCCAGATGCGGAGATGCATGGCAGATACCACTTCCCTCCCCATGTCATTCTAGACCTGCTAAGGGAAAAGGAGAAGGACCTGGTATCACCCATCATGTGCTCAAAGGCTGTGACACCTCTGGTCAAAGTGCAATTAGCCTTACACTTCCTGGCCACTGGATCCCTCGAGCATACCACAGACATTTTTGAGGATATATCACAGCCCACACAATCAAGATGCCTCCACCAGGCCTCGAGCTACATCCTAGTATGTGTGCACAGGCACATTTACATGCCACACACCCTGCAGCAAGTCTGGGACAGTGCCACAAATTCAATGTAGTTGCATGCTTTCCCTGGGTCCTGGGAGCCATCAACTGGACCCATGTAGAGCTGCAACCCCTCTGCCCCCCCCCGAGAGACTGTGAACATTTATTGCAACAAGAAACATTGGCATGTCATCAATGTGCTGGTGATCTATGATGCCAAGGGACACATCATTCATGTGAATGCCAATTACTCAGGATGCATGCATGATAATAGCTTCATCTTTCGACATTCCCCCATATACCAGCTCCTTTTATCTGGAACCTTTGGATACACCTGGGTTGTGGGTGAGTATTAAATATGACTCACACACAAGCAGTAACATGACACAGAGGAACACAAGAAATTACAATACATGCAATCAATAACCATTTTGTACTTTGCAGAAGACAGTGGCTACCCACTGTCACTTTTCCTGTCCATACTGATCAGGAATCCAACCACAACAGGTGAGGCACGCTACAACGCAGCACACATATTCGCTAGGGGTTTTGTGAGGGGCACATTCGGAGTGATCAAGTTATGCTTCTGCTCCCTTGACCACTCAGGTGGTGTATTTTTCTGTATGCATCCCCTGTAGTAAGCAAAATCATTCTGGCATTTTGTGTCCTGCATAATATTGCCACATATCGTGGCATAGCAGGAGAGCTGCAGGAGTGCCTCTGCCCGCATACACAGGCACCACCCATTCCCTTAGAATATCAAAAAGCACTGGGACTGGACACATGCAACCAGGTTGTACAAACCTACTTCATGTGAATTGAAACCCCTGTGGAACACACACAGCAAAGCCACAACCCTGATGGCCTTCAGCAATGCAATTGGGCTAATCCAGCTTGCCCATAGCAACACCCTGAGAATGCGTCTCTGGGATTAGCAACAGTGTGTTTCCCATAACATTAAAGGTGCATGACACCCCATCGCCATATATCACATAAAGTGCACAAACCACTGCCACAGTCATTTCAAGTGGAAATGAAAGTTTCCATGTAACAGGCCCAACATTGGAATTATTGCAAAGCCAAGCCCTGGCACAATGTCTCCATACCACATTTTCCCCTGAGTTGCATGCATCAAGTGCAACAATAATGTCTCACCAGACTGACATGTTGATTATGGGCCTCTCTGCACCATTGCTGCTTGCCCTGCTCACCTCCAAGCTCCTGCAATGGGGTAAATGAACAGCTGCCCACCCACCCCTCCTCGTGCATGTCTCTGATGCCCTCAAAATGTCCCTTTTCCAATCATGAAGATGCCCTCCAAATCTTCCAGAAAGCAGTGCAGCCACTCAAAGAATACACAAACATAAACAAACTACGTAAGGTTACAAACCCTTTACCATCATCATTTGCTTGATCACATCAATGGGAACACAGCAGCAACATTACATATGGCACATGAGAAAGATATTCAGGCCTCCCACATGTGCACTTCACGAGCAGTGCACTTCATACTTCACACATCATCCACATGCATATTTGTTATCTGGATCATCCTCCTATGTGGATTGTGAAAGTCAGGTGTGTTGCATGCCGATGCATCATGGAGTGGGGTGGATTGGAAAACAAAAAAGGTCCTGGAAACAATACTCAAAGTGGCCCCATAACACACTTGTTCAACAAGGCCAATCCTTTCTCAATGAGAGAATGTGGAAATACCACAAACGGAGGCCGAGGGTGCAGGTGCCTACCAGGAATTCTCAAGAGTACGCTACAGGCCAGTCCACCCCTTATCATGGAGGGGCTACTTGAAATGACAAATGTCAGGACATGGCATACAAGGCTGACATGACATGACAATTATGTAGGAAAACTCACATCTTCAGTTACAGTGACCATCAACCAATCATCACGACATATACTTAGACAAGCTCAACCGTACGTGTGTCACATCATGCCATTATTCTGATGTATATGTTACCAACCATGACAATGCATGACAGTGCACAACCTTACATGCTGGTACTGCTGTTGTGCTGTGAATCCCTCACCACCTCCACCTCACACTGTGTCTCCTCATTGGTGCCAGGAGGGTCAAGGCCCTGCAGAGGGAATGGGGACATGGGTGGAAATAGGGTAATCGGAGGGACATCTCAGGGAGTGTCGGCACTGGATGAGGCATGATACCTGAAATGACATTGGACATTTGTTTGGACCAGCTTAAGAGTCTGTCTGACAGACCACACTTACACACATCAATGTTGAATGGAATACCTGTGTGTGGGAGGTTGTAGCAGTCGACAACACCATGTCAGTTGACTCCAGTGAGCATGGCCGTATGTCCAGTCCCCAGCTCGAGATTGTGCCCAGTAGCATGAGTAGTTGAGTCACTTCCCTCAAGAACACAATGGCTCTGACATGAGGGAAAAAAAGAGGGAAAGAAATTCAGCCCTTCCTTGCACGGGAACAAAATAAAAGGAATATAATCCATATTCCATCCATGGGTTCATGGAGGACAGCGTGCATGAAGAAGGGGGGTTGGTGGCAGGATTATAGGGGTGCGTGGGGACATGGCCAATGGCATCACCTCAGTGATTCATTTGGAACCCCATCCTGTGATGGATCCTGGGACGGTGAACTCTGACCATGTAATACTAAAGCATGGTCCTCATTGGCTATGGCCCCTTATGAGAATGATGCATGCATGAGGCCCCATTTGCAACAAGGTTATGATGATGGCAATCATAAGTGACCAAAGTGTCAGCATGCATGGTGACCCTTGACATCTCCAACTGCAACAATTTTTCATGCAGAGATTGACTCAGGGAATCCATGTCTTGGCGGCAGAATTCTCTTGAGTCTTAAAGGTGGCTTGACCTTGAGGCCAACAGCTTTGTACACAGGGTTTGCCTCAAGGTAGCCATCTCTTGCTACAGGATATCCCTTGAGGAAAAAAACTCATCATGCAGGGATTGCCCTCCCATGTCGCCTGACTATGTTGTTGTGTGTCCTCTCTCCTCTCCTGCCAAAATAGGTGTAGTTCAGCAGTGAGTGTGGTGTTGGAGGAGATGACATCTTCCACCAGGCGATGAATGTCCCTGGCATCTCTTGGAGGACCTCGTCCCGTTAGGCACTTGCATGCAGCAACTCCTCCTCCTACTCCAAGTGTCCAGCAGGCACACGTCCCCCTATGTGCATGACCTACCAAGCCGGGATGCTGGAGCCCAGGCTCTTCATAGTGAATGTGCTGCCAAGACTGGTGATCTACAACCCTTCTGCCGACATCAGCCTTTGCTGCTGACTCCATGATTGTAGGAAGGAAACTGGCAGACACAGTACCCACCATTAACACAGTCATCTCCACTGCAAGGGCCAGGGTCTCCAGGCTCTTCCCCTCAGACTCAGCAGCCTCAATCACTCAAGGAGCTCCATGGTATCTTGACTACTCAGTGATGAACCCTCCACAATGTCCCTCAGTATGTCTTCAACATCAGATTCAGCATCATCATCGGAATATGAGTCAGCAGGTCTGCTGATGATGGCCTGCAACACAAGGGGATTTTCAGCAGGCACAACACCCCGGGCCGTGGTAGTGGATGGTTGTCCCTCATCCACCTCCTACTCCTCCTCCTCCTCATCCTCTTCATCCTCTGCATCCTCAACTGAACAAGTCATATAACAATATTCAGAGTCCTACCTACCCAGATAAACATGCATACGTGAAGTCAAATGCCTACAGACACATTAGGGCCAGTCACACATACATCAGACATTGAATCTGAGCCTTCAGAAATGTGGAAGGGCCAGGTGACTAACATACAATGCTCTGTGCAATCATGCCGGTGCATATTAGGTCCTGCATCAAGCCATGAATTAGAGGATTAGGCAAACATACACACACACATACAGGTATGAGAGTGGATGGTCTAAAAGTAGATGGATGGAGTTCTGTGCTAAATTGCTGAGCCCTTTCACCACCACCTCTATGGCTACTTGCAAAATGTGGAAGCTTTATGTTTTCTCATCCTGACAAAACCCAAATGCAGGCAATTTTGTTGGCAAATCCCTGTAGCCCCCTTCATCAGTTTGGACAAGGGCAGACTTGCGCTTGCCCATGCTCACATGCATCATGCCCATGTGTGGGTAGATTGCAACATGGATATGATCAGAGAACACTTGCATGACCACTGAATAATTGACACTCTAAATGTGGAATGAACATGACTGATCAAACATCATTTTGCCAACCACTGAAACTTTTGACTGAACACACCCTCATGAGACTTCTCACAGACATTGTTGGTCATCCAAGACTATTGGTTGTCAGGGCCAGTGAATGGATAACTTTGACATCAGCCACGGAGCATTTTTATTCCATGTGAGTCACAATTAGTATGCACAATGCACTATCGACAAGCATGACACGGTATGTCAACGACATGTGTCTTGCAGGCATACTCACATGACATGTGTATTGCAGGCCAATGCCACATATAGAGATGATTCCGAAGAATGAAACAGGCTGTATCAGTGTGAGATTTATTTTTGTTCTTCTAAAATGATGGTTGTATTTTCTATGGGTATGATATTGAGTTATTGTTTTATTGATTTCTCTATTTTCTTTGTTGCTGTTTTTTCATCTGAAAGTTAATATTCCTTTGTTTGAATGTGTTTGTTTGGAATGATAATGATTTGGATTGCCAAGTGCAACTTTTGATGTGAGAGTAGTTTCAGATTTGTAGATGTGATTTTATGTGTTTGTTAATTTGTGTATTTTTACTCATTTAATGTGCAAAATTGATTTTTTGTTTTTTCTTTTCTTTCTCAAGATATGTAAAAATTTTACTTTCGTTTTTCCATTACTTGTATTTGTTTACTATGTTTAAAAAGTCAAGATTTCTCTTTTTTGGCTATATAACAATACATTTTTTTTAAAAAAAAGAATATTATATACAGTAATATGTACTGTAAAATCAATGTCAACTGCAAACATGGTTAAAGCACCCACCTACTAGAATGCACACAACATGCAATGGAAGAGTGCATGCATACAATAATGTTGTAATCATGGATGGGTGAGAAGGACCACGACCAACTATACTACAACATGTGATTGCATATCATTTATGTGTTGAGGGAAGCATATATATCATGCATGCATTAATCGCCTGATGTGGCTGCATAGGTATCCATGCACGCCAAACCAACCACCTGCTCACTGCTGATAAGGCCACTTGCAAACTATTAAAATGGAGTCAGCTCATCCAAATGTGGTGGTCTACCTCCAGTAGCCTGGTCAGAGGCCAAGTTGCTGCCAAGCTACTCCCTGGTCTGCTTTATGAGGTCAGCCATCCTCTTTTGAATCTCTTCCACTGAGTGCCTTTCCACACCGCAGGCATTGCTGCGATCAGTGACCTCCTGCCACATCCTCCACCACTCAGTGGCGTTGCTAGGAATCAAATTTAGGAGGGGCACAGAGGGGGCCAAAGACAAAAGTAGGGTGGGCACAGACAAAAGTAGGGGGAGAACATGGTCACTGCTTGTCTTAGGTGGGGGGCACAAGGGGAGGCACAGGGTTTCACAGCCCCCCCCCCCAGGCCGTCCAAGCAATGCCACTGCCACCACTGGGTCACACAAAGGGTACTGCCAGCCCAAAGGTACAGGTCCCAATGGTGTTCATCAACTTAATCAGTGAGGATTGTTAGCTCCTCATCTGTGAAGCTCCTCTTCCTTGGTGGCCCTTCTCCTTAACTTGTGCCTCTTTGTGGGGTGCTGCCTATGCCTGCACTGCAGGCTCGGCCCACCTAGCCCTAGTAGGCCTTGTTGGTACTGTGGCACCTGTAGGCTCACCATCATGTTTAGCAGGTGAACCCTTCATCTGCCATCCTCCCCTTCTCAACAGAGCCTTTTCACTCATGCTTCAAGCATGTTCACGGCAAGGTGCATGCAAATCTCACTGCCTCCAAATTCACGTGGTACCCCCTAAGTATTGCTGCCTCAAAATCCATTTGGTAGCCCCTAAATTCCTCCACCACAGCGCACAGCAGGAAATCCATATGGTACACCCTTAATATCACTGCCTCCAAATATGCAGACTACCCCTATATATATATTGCAACCTATGAGCACAGCAGGGAATGTATATGAAGGTTAGACGTTATGTTATTTACAGAGTTAAACACATATACGTGTTGTGTGCACCATGGAATTTACATGCATGTGGCCCTTCCTTTGATTTTGTCACTGCTACCTCATGCATGAAGTGGAGACACATGTACGTTGCTGTTACTCCTGCCCTGTGCCATACCTTGACTCCTCCAGCCATACTTTGCCTCCAAACCTCTTTGTCTCCTGCTGCCTGGAAGAGTGTCACTGGCTGCTGACCACTAACACTGCCTTGGAGTGCCTGGTATTCCCGCATATCCTGTTCTTCTGTGGCTCTCCTTTCAGGCTCTGTGACCACCTACTCTGCCATATAAGGACTTCCACATCTCTGTACTGCCAACACAGCTCCACAGTATGCATAGTTAGTGTCCAGCTTCACCCCACCTGCCTCAGGTGCACCATGTCTGCAACATCGACCAGCACCCGAGGCGAGGCTGAGGGCCATCAACTTCTCAACTGCCGAAGGTGGCATCCTAGGTGAACATGTCCTGGCAAATGATGATGCCAGAGGATCATCCCAGCGGTCCATGGCCAGGTTTTTGACCTGCAGGCATGTATACAAGCTGGTGGGGAGTAATCACAGGTGGAACAGTACCACAGATTTGCTATGTCTTGCATGCGTATGCATGACTTGTGCAAGTTAGTGATTTTCATGGCATTTGTGTTACACAATCCTGATCTGGCATGCATCATCATGCTAATGCTGAAAGTATTTAATGGCACACATATGAGAAGTGGACAGGTGTAGTAATGAGCTCAGGTAGCATTTGGCGACAAAATACACTTGTGTGCTTGCACTGTGAGATGCTGCCAGCCTCTGACAAGAACAGTTACCAGATTGAGATGCTGAGGGAATACAACGTACATTCATGCACGTTCCTTTACGCTGTTCAGTTGTGTATGATGATTGCATCACCTCCACTCAGCGGTTGAGACTGACACACGTGTATGAATATGTGGTCATGACAATTTAGTGCATTTCTCTATCCGGATCAACATTGGGAGCTATTAGGCCACTGAATCAGAGGGTACACATGGTATGTCATCATGACATTTGTTTTTGTTGGTTGCAAGAGCATTGTTGCTTGATCCTCAGCAATGGGTACATGTAGATGTTGCATGCTTTCATGATGGACTGCCAGGGGTGTATGTTGGTAGATGTGGTTGGATAAAGATGTGCCAATATTGCTACGGACACATGTGGCCAGGTGCCCTTTCCTTGGCCCTTCCTGCATCATACACTTGGGTCACTGCTTCATTGTGATTGTGATGTGAATTGAGTGGCTGTCACGTGTATGTGGCCAGACATCAATGTGCCATGTTCACACATGCATCTCTCATCATTGTGATATGTTATTTTGCCATCAGGTTTGTGACTGGATTCTTTCTGATTTCCAACCATGGGCTGGTGTGTGTGAGGCAGTTGCTTGTTGAGTAATGCTGACAGCATGCTTCTGATTCAATTGATGAGTGTACACACTCACTAGCACTTGTGATTGATTGCCATGTTCTGTGTTCCCTTTTCCACAGTTGTAGCAGCTGTAGAAGAGGGTATGACCTGTGCTGTCGATCTGCATCCCAGGGGCAAGGCCTCCAGATGCAGACACAGACCCCAGCATGCCCACTTGTATCCACCTCCGCTGAGGGTGACGTGCCTGGGATAGCCTACCATTCAGATGGCAATGCTGCTAAGGAGGAGTCCCATGATCCCATCATCGTGGTGGGCACCTCAGCAGCATAGGGACAGATGGTGGTGGTGACGCTAACACACAGGGGACCCAAGGCTTGGAGACCCCATTGCAGGCAGTGGTCAAAGTGAACGAAAAGAAGTAGTGAAGCTATGTTCCCTACTGGCCTGCCCCCACTCTCCGTGGGCACCATCGCCACACCCCTCCCACGCACAATATAAACCCAAACACATGCGTTTGCTGTTTAAGGGAACTTTCAGTGCAGTGCACTGAAAGTGCAAGTTTCAACTTCTTTCCACACTTTTATTTTAAAACGAAACCATTTTGGAACGGTTTCTTTTTAAAATAAAAGTATAGGAGCAGTAAAACTTAATTTAAAAAGTAGGAGAGCACCGCTCCCAACTGCTGCCGCCCACTTTGACCACTGATTGGAGGTGTCCGGGTTGATGGAGGAGGAGAAGGAACAGGAGGCCATTGAAGATCTGCCCATGGTGTCAGAAGAAGGTACAGAGGGGATGTGCAGGCTGCACACTTGACCCTGAGACAGGAGGCAGTGCAGTTCACTGTGGAATGGTCAGCCCAACCTCCTGTTCCAGGGCGATCTTCTGCAGCACTACCCACCTTCACTGATGTCTCCACCCAGACAGAGGCCGCACTTCCAGACAATGTGGCCATCCAGGATGCAGTGCTGCTACTGCTGATGGGTGGATTGAGGCGGCAGGCGTCTATCCATGATGCAACTCATGAGCTGCTTGTAGGCCATCACTGGCAGATGGGCCACCAAGTGGCAACAGCATTGCTCTCCAGTGACCTCTCTGGACAGGCAACTAAAATGGCCCCTTCCTCCTCATCATCATCATCTGTGCCCCAGTCATTCTCCACCAAGGCCTCCATGCCAGCTACAACTAAGGCCTCCTAACCCCCTGTCCCACCATTGACCAGTCTGGATGTTCCTATGTCCCTAGTGGAGGTGGAAGTTTGAACCCTGGTAAATGAGGTTGCAACTGAGCCTGCCATGGAACCTACATGGGAACAGGCTATGGAGGAACAACAGGCACTTTATGGAAGTGTTGGTGCTGTACTCATCAGATGCAGGCTGTCATCTTTTTGGAGGGAGTACCTTCACCACAGACACTTTGCCAGTCAGAAGGAGATGTTGTTGGCGAGCAGGCAAATCCTGGATGGTATTGCAAGCAGGAAGAGGCTAGGAGGTGAACACATGCTGCAAGTGAGGCAGGAAGCATGATGGCACCTGCCGGACCTAGAATCATCGCAGGTGGAATTTATGAGGCAGCAGGATGAAGAGAGGCAGCCCTCACATAAGGCAGCAATTTCCAGGGCCAGGGCTGAGGTTACAGAGAGGTTGGTGCAGACGTGTGCTGCCATCCTGGAGGATTCTTACAGGGCAGTGGAGGTGATTGAGTGTAGGATGAGAGAGGCCTTTCAAGTCCTGGAGGAAACAACATAGGCCCACCTACAAGAGGCAGATGTGGATGAGGAAACAGCCTTGACTGAGGCATTATCCAAGATTAGTATGGACTAGTCCGCTGACTTGTGTATGTAACTGACTAGTTGTAGGTTTCCTTTTGTCTTTGTGCCATGTGCAGCATGTTTTAGCTTGATGTTGTATGTGTGCGTTTGTACTTCTTTGTCTATGTGCACCTTTTGTTTGAACATGATCTCCAACTAAGTATGTCCTTTGGCTGCCATGTGGGTTTAGGGCACACTCTCTGGGTCATATTGGTACTGTCCTATTTGCTGGGGGGCAAGTGTGCATTCTTCATGTGAGTGTCATGTTTAGTAAGATGCTTTCATGACCAATGTAAGTATGTGGACATTGGTAGATGTAGGGAAATGCCATTTCTGGAGATGCATGTGTTTCGCATCTTTGTCATTTACATGTTTTTGTTTGGCTACTTCTATGATTTGGAGTACAGGCATGTTGGTCATTAACCTACATGGTGTGAATGGGTGTGCCAGACATGTATGCTGTGATTGGCATGGCACTACTTTTGTACATGTGTTCATGGCTGTTGAGTCATGGTGGGGGCTGAGTGACTTGACAATATGTCCATGCGGACATGTTTTACAAGTAAGGAATGGACCATTTCAAGGGTGGCTAGGAGAGGATGGTTACCTGATGCCGTTCCTTGTGCATGGGGCGTTGCATGTTTGCTCTCAGTGTATCAGTGTTGGTTGGGTATGTTTTGGATTGTGTCTCTAATGGTGGTGATGTGTAGAGACATTTGCAGATGAGAGGTATATTTCATGATGGTGTTTTGGGTTCCTTATTGAGGATGGGTACTCATTTGTTTAGGTCTCTGGCCAGATGGTTCACAGCGTAGGGATTTTTGAGGCATCTGTTGACAGCTCATTCACCTCTGCCCATTCACTTCTCAAGATTTCTTGGATGTTGTGTTCCTTTATGGTACCACAACTGTTTTGGTGGCCCTTTGCTACGTGCTTGTCCATGTGGATGTGCTCACACTTCAAAACAGGTATATATTATAGTCATTGGAGATGATGAGAAGGGATGTTGTCTCACACTGTTTCACTGGACTACAGAGCTCACATGTGGACTATGTCGCCTGAACATCAAGGGATCAAAGTATAGCTGCAGTAACAATATAGTTGGCTGTTGTTGTGCAGCTGAGTGTGATCCAAGGGGGAGCCATGGAAGAGGTGACTGTCCTGGATTAACCAGCAATGCTTCCAACTGATCATGTTGGAGGAGTATCTCGGCCAGGTGTAGTTCATGGAAAACACAGGCCCGAGGAGTTGAGGTAGGTAAATGCGCCACAGTGTACTGGGACATGGGTGTTCAAGATGCATATCTGGCAATTGTTGCTGCTGTTACAGCAATTGTAAGGGTAACATCACCATTGTACAGACCAGAGCCTAAAAGCCTGTTTGTCACCTTGTAAGGACAGGTAATGGGTTTGGATATCCATTACTATTGGGTATGTGACTGTACCCTTTTCCCAACAGATCATGAGTGTGTGCTAGCATACTGTTTTGTCTGTTCAGCAGGCAACATGATTTGCACATTATGTTAGTCTGATTGTTGTGTTCCTACGTGCAAGGGACATAGGGGGACATCAAGTGAGCTGCTGTTAGACACGTGTTGGCGACATCCAGTGAACTTTTGTTAGACAAGTTTTGCAGCCAAATTACATTGGCGTGTATGTGGCCTATTTAGGAAGTCTAGAGATTTGTCATAGACTTATGCAAGCAAGATTGTACATTGGATAGTCAGTCAGACATTTTACATTTCATCCAACTCCTGGTCTCAGTACTGTGCACATGAGGGTTATGTGTATTTGGTGGGTGTCGAGAGATGTAGATTTGGGGGTGCAGATTAGTGGGGGTACTGGGACAGGGGCAGACTTGTGAGTGCTGCCTTTATGCAGGGGGTGGGGCGGATACTAGTGGGGGTACTGGGTGGAGGGCTGACGTGTGGGTGCTACCTAAATGTAGTGGTTTGGGGCGCAGATCAGTGGTGTTACTGGGATGAGGGCAGACTTGTGGGTGTTGACTTAATTGAGAGGATTGTAGTGCCGATTAGTGGGGGTACTGGGACGATGGTGAATTTGTGGGTGCTGCCTTAATGTAGGGATTTGGGGTGCAGATTAGTGGGAATACTGTAAGTGATTTCAACCTGGCACTTCACCTAACTCAATGCATAGCGTGTGATGCACAGCTGAAACCCTTAATTAATTATTTGTGTCTATAAGTTCTTTTATTTCTGAATGATGTTCGACTTATATCATGCCCCTCTCTTTAAATCCCCCCCGGTCACACTGAACCAGGAAGCAGGCTGGTTTGCAAAGTAAAAAATATTTATTTAGATTTCACAATATATATATACCACTATTTTTAATGGTTATACAATAATCACCAATGGGGTGATGTCACACTAAACAATCTCTTTAATAATAAGGAGCAATGATGGAAAAAATAAGGCAGCACATAAATAATACTTTTGTGTATGTTCAATGAAATGGCAATGTGGTTAATATTTCCCCCTGCACGCCCTTCAATCCCACCAATATGCAATATGAAGTGATAGAAGGAGAGAGAACAGGTTTCAGGAATACAGAATTCAAACAAGTATATCAATCCCAATTTCCCCCAGCAAACACAGAGAGAGAAACAGGAATGATTGCAAACCTGTCAAAATGGTTTTAAAGTTGGCTTTGCATGAATGAGTAAAAACACTGAAAATGGTTTAATTCACTGAAATTATTGAAATTCTAATGGGAGTCGCTTTGTATGGTATCAGACAAACACTAGCAATGATTTAAGAGTGGTAAGCAAGTTGAAAACTTAATTTTGAGGTTGGGTGCAATGAAAAGCTATTTCACACGTTATAGATTTGAGGCAAACGAAAACTCTGCGGCAAACTTTTTTGCGTGCAGTAATCGTGATTGCAGAATAACTATATGAAGTTGGGATGCGGTTTTGGGTTCTGCGGAAAGTTTAGGAAGTTAGCTTCAAGTAGACACTTAGAATTTGTTTCTAGCATAAAGTATGAAGAAGTTATGAGTGTTTTCATGGAGGTCATTTTTTTCAGATAGAGGCAAAATTGTCAAACAAGGATGCGCTTTTAAAATTACAAACAAGGTTTCTTTACACTAGGGATAAACTATGAAGATACAAACTACACGACAGCACAGCCACAAGATCAGGATGTCACCAATTAGGTTTTTGCCCGCCGAGACGCTTGCCTTTCTTCAGATGCAATATATCAACGCAAAGATGATTTTAACAATATTATTACAGAAGAACTATAGGATATGAGCGAGAGTTCAGGCAAGACAAAAAGGATTTTTAACAATACAGTTCTGGATATAAGATAGATTTGGATTTTGATAGGGATGACTATAGATAGTACCTAGAGTGGTGACAGTCCTATACTAAAGATACTCACTATATGGTTTGGAAAGAACCGTAAGGGATTCAGGTCAGTCAAGATGTCTGAACAGGAATTCTGCTGGACACACCGTACTGGTCTGGTCAGCGATCAGCAAGGCCCTCTGACGCTGCACGGTGGGAATGGATCTGAAATGCCTCTCTGGTCTGCACAGCTATCTGGTCACAGCACGGCTCTACTGGGTTGGATCTTTGGATTCTGGCAATAATTCTTAGCAGGAAAGCATCAACCGCACAGCCCGGCTGTTCTTTGGTTCCCCTTAGAGGTCTGGGGAGAATGGTTTAGCTTTGTAAATGGGTCTTTCTGCTTTCAAAGTTTCTGGAATCTGGAGTCTGGAATATATATGGATCTCTTGCAAAATGCTCCGCCAGCAATCAGTTGGTGGGTGAATGTGTGTCCTTGTGAGCCCTCAGCTGTCTCTATTTATACATTTAATAAAGGGGTGGGTATGCTGAATTATCCTGGTGCACCCCCTAGGTATTCCATTGGCTAGGGTCTTTCCTCTTCCTTGATTGGAGGAGAAAACAGAGTGTCATCATGATGAGGTGGTTTATGAGGCAGGGGAAAACCTCCCCTTTGTTTTTGCACATGAAATCTACTTTTCATATAATACATATTTACAATTTGGCAAACTTGATAACAATAGCATATCCATATCCCATACTTTGTGGAGCAAATATGCTTCCAAACCCCGTCTCTGTAGGATTTTGGGTCTGGGCCTGACAGATTTTCGCACTTTTTGTCCGGGACACAATATCTGTTTTGTCCAAACTTAGCACACATGTGCGCATTGCATAGGGGCATAAGTGTGTACTTCTGACATAATTACATTTGGTATAAAACCACAATTTCTACAGTTATGTCCCAGAACATAGCACAGATTTCTGGCTCCTCTTAAAATGTACAGCAAAAATTGAGATTCAGAAGTCCGGGGTTTATATATTTTTTAACAATTGTCCACAGTAAATGAACAGTCTTATGAGAAATCTGCTTTTTGTCCATTTGTGAATCCACAAAAATGTCTATCCCCGCCTCCTTGGCTCTCTTGAAGCTCCAGCAGCAATTTCCACCTACTTCCTTCTGGCAGAGAGCACTGTTAACACTTTAATCTGCATATCCTTTCAACCCAGGAAGGCCCATTGTTTCTTCCCAGAGCAGCTCCAGTGCCCCTCCCCTCTTAATCAACACCTGAATGTGAGTTCCTGACATTTTGGTGGGGAGCAGAAGGTAGGTGTCTTTCCCAGTTTTGGCTGAATCAGGCTTACTTTAAAAGTAAATTCGTTACATTTTTCTTTGGTGAAAATAAACTTATAATTTAAAACAAACTTCTAGAACACTGCTTCTAGGCACTAAACCATGAAGTTTAAATAGTGACAACCTAGTTTGCTCTTGATAACAAGTAACTTAGATTTGAGACATAAGTTCTTAATGGTACAACTTTTAAAGTTTTAAAACAAGCTTTTGAAACAGTCAAAGGCGGCCGCTGGTACTGTGCCCAGATTTTGACAGCTTTCCTAGGCAGGCAAACTGGCTGTGGATGTTTTTGTGACCAATTCAACATTCCTGGAGATTGCAAATGCACAATAATTCCTTGTATTCCATAGCATGGGACACCCAACAAGAAGATTGGATGTTTGCGGGTGTTTGGGACCAGCATTCTGTATTTTTTAGGAACCAAGAAAAGATTTAAAAGCAGATTTCAAATTTCTTTCAGCAAGCACTGCTTTTCATCTGTGCTCCGTTTTTACATGTTGGACAGCCCAATGACATGTTTCAGAAGTGCGTTCTCCATTCCACCACTGACAACATGCATGGTAGATTTGGCAGCCATCTTGTTGTGCATGGTAGAGCGCAATTTCCTTACGTTTTGGTACACATGGGATTTTCTCTGCCATTTTGCTGATTCTGGTGCCACCAGCACACAGTGATGCCGCAGGGCAGAGCCTAGTGGATTAAACATCCCACAATACTGGGGCGAGGATGGACCTGTGGGTGCTGCTTAATGTAGGGGGTTTGGGTTCAGATTAGTGGGGGTACTCGGATGAGGGCAGACTTGTGGGTGCTGCCTTATTGTAGGGGGATGGGGCGCAGATTAGTAGGGTTTGGTACGAGGATTTGTCGGTCGCAGGAGAGGAGTTGAAGTAATGGTGATTGCTGGAAAGTAAACCTTCATTACTTATTTTCCATGGGTTCAGCACAAAGCTGTTTGACAGTGCTACGTTCTGTTTGCCATGGGGTTGTGTTGTGGGTGTACCAGGCACTACCCATTTTTCTTTGCGCTGCAAGGTTCTGGGTGCTTTCGATTCCATGAATGGACACCCAGCGCAGTACATTTATTCCAAGCAATATTCTATTGCTTTTTTTGTAAATCAGGCCCAAATTATTTTACATATATAAGTCTGTATTATATAGAACCTGGAAAGTAATGCCTGCTTGATCCATAAGCAACATTAAAGTACTTAAAACTAACGAATGAAATAAACGACTGCACTCAAAAATATTCCAGAAAAAACCTAACATTCAGAAGAGCTCCAAATGTGATATTGTTTTTTATAATTGACAGAAGTTCATGTTTTAAGCAGGAAATATATCTACTGTCAGTGTACACCTAGATGAGTTTCTCCCATGAATTGCATTTAAAAACAATCTCATATTTTTATGTGACTGTGGGATTCTTTCTTCAAAACTGTCTTGGTAGAAAAATTACTTCATTTCTTTAATTGGAAAAATACAGCATTTTTTTATTTCATGATGTTTGGACTGCAAATTCACAGAAAACACTCTATTAAAAGGATGTATGGTAAAGTTGCACTAATAAAAACCTACGAAATCCACTGAAAAAATGTTGTTTTTTCATTGATTTTCATAGATTTTATTAGTGCAACTTAATCATAATGTCCCTTTAACACATTTTTTTCAGGGAATTTCATAGGTTTTCATTATTGAAACTTAACCATAATGACCCTTTAAGAAAGATTTTTCAGTGAATTTCATAGGTTTTTACCAGTGCATGCTATTTTCCTAAAACTTACGAATATCATACTTACCCCAATATGGCAACATTTTTGTTCAATTTACAAAGTTGCACCTTAAAACTCTGCCATGTCCCACCTTCTAGTATAATTTTTAATATTTCTATATACTTTTTGCAATTTTTCCACTGTTTTAGTATCCGTTGACGCCCGCGAACGTCTGACATCATAGCGGAACTTCCGTACAGTGCCACATGACAATGCACTCACGCGCCCGCATGATGATGTGTCCGTGCACTTCGCGATCGGGTTCGTGCTTCGAGGACAGTTCAGAACTGCATTTTCTACCGATCTTGGAATTTTCAAACTCAAAATGTACCCTGGCACAGCTCCTACACCTAAACTTACTCATTATCCATTAACAATCTAGTACAAAGCACATACTTGGGGGAATATTAGCAAAACTCCTATTTATCTTAAAAATTGCATCAGCTATTGCATCCCTCCTCCCCAAGAGCCACCATCAGCTGGAGGACCTATACTACAAAAAAAGTGCACTACTTCAAAAAACAATGAAGACGACCAAGAACATGAGGGAGGGGAAGTGCCTACCTCTAGCATCCAGAGAGAATCATGGGTGTGGCAGTTCTTTACCACTGTTGGGAATGTAACAAAGGCTAAAGTGAAATCCACTGAGTGCAACTTTGTACTCAGTTGTGGACTACCTCGACAGTACTCCTATGGGACCACCTCCATGCACCGCCGCACCAAATCCAACCATTGCAATGCTCTCAGAAAGGTTGTTCCTTACTTAGCAAGTAGTAGACTGTCTTCCTCCACCTCATCTTCCTCAACCAATACTGTAACCACACAGCCTACTTCTTTGGGACACAAAATCCCAGCAGCTACCTTGCAAGCAATAAAAGAGGCTGTTGATCCATATCTTTGGAAGACCGCAGTCCTCTGTATATACTGCAACACACCACTCTGCATGGGGAATTAATTTCGAAGTGCTTTGGGAACTGTAATCAAGGAGCATGGGAAACGCTTCCCCTACCATAGAAGTAACACATGAGCAGCATCTTCCCCTGTCTTCCCGCCCCTCCAAATTAATGCTTGATGCCTCTTCCCTCATTTCCCTCTCCACCTTATGTTCTAACCTCTCCTACAAAAAAAAATACATCAAACAACAACACAAGGAAGGTTCTTTTAGAAACCACCTTTCACAGTTAAAAAATAGAATTAAAAAAGAAAATCGTATAGACTCCAACTACTTTACATTTCTCAGTAAAGTACATAGACGCAATAAGATTGTCCAACATTTCCATTAGCATTTTGTGTTATGCTAATGGGAATAATGTGGCGTTCATCTCCCGTTCCAGGCACTGCAAAGGGGGATACCGGCCCGGCAGCCCAAGTTATTGGCCCAAGCAAAGCGAGGGCGAATAATGAGTGCTGCGGACCGTTATACCCTGTTGCAGCCCCTGCAATGGGGGATGAAGACCATTAGCACCCCGTTTTCCGAAAGTGGTAACCTGGGGTGCTAAAAAAAAATAAAAATAAAGGATTTTTCTTCCTACAGCAGGACGCCCCAAGTGTCCCGCTGTAGGAAGGAAAATCCTCTCCCAAGATGGCCACCATGAAAGGGAAGGTGGGGCTCAGTACAGAGACCCTCTTCCATTTCCATGGTAACCTGCATAAGGAGAACACAGAATCCTATGAACATATTACCACGAGCACAATTTTTTTCCCTTTCAAACCTATCCCACTTTTGAATAACTTTACCACATACCTGGTCCCAGGTGGACATGGCCACTTTAACCCCATTTGTCGTCCCTTGTGGTCATGGACAGTAGCCAGATTGCCTGGGTCATGACCTCAGTCACCAAAAGTATATCACAATGTTTTGTATCTATATTATGACACTTGTCAAAAAATTAAACACGGGCACATTTGCAAAATCATGCTTCAAGGCCCTTGCCAATGCTCCTTACATGAGTTTCCTGGAAATCTGCACATATTTTCTTTTTTCAAAAGTGTCAAAATATATGTACATGCAATAGTCATATAACTTAGCCCCCACTTGACAAAACCCATTCAGACTTTACACAAACATTCAAGGTTGGCTCTATAATCTTTCTGGAACCTTTTGTCCACATTCGTCAAAATGCAACAAAGTTATAAGCCATTTAAAAATGTTGAGACCCCCTCTAATTTAGACCCCTCTTGACAAAATCCCACCAAACTCTACAAAAACATGTATATCTAGATCTAAAATGTTTTGAAAACTTGTGTGTAGATTTGTTAAATGGCACCACATTTATAAGCCTTTACAATATTTTGGGACCCTCCTCTAATTTTTCCCCCTCTTGACCAAATACCACCACTCTTTGCAAAACCATTCAGAATCAGTTATAACACAGAATTTCAAAATGCCATGCAGTTTCCTTGAGTGGCACCAAAGTTATAAGCCAGCCAAAAAACTGCTTTTTCACCAACCCTGTATTACAGAAAAAGGGTACAGAAACAGGCATGGATGTGCCCGAACATCTGAGTGTTCGTAAACATCACAGAACTATCCCCGGGACAGCCAGACCATTTGAGGACTTTGGGGGTGAATAGCACACATGTTTTGGCTTCTTACGCCCATATCCCATCCCATCCTCATCACATCTCACCTCCACAGAGATTGTTTGATAAATTTGACAAGTGCAATATTATGTTTTTGAATATGATTTTACAACGATGTTCGCAGACACCGCCACCTGTCCGCGAATCCAACATGACGGGCGTTTACTAAAATTTGACACCATCCATGCCTTTCACCATCCAATCAGTGGGCGTGCCCGATCTGCGGACATCACGTCGCCCTCTAGGCCAATCGGATGCCTGTCCGCGGACCGTACAGGGAAGTGGGTCTGCGGACAGAACCCAGATATCACAATTTTAATCTGTTTAATAGAAAACTACTGGACGGATTTATAACAATTTTACAAAAGCACGCTTCCAGGACCAAGCCGCTGCTCCTGCCGTAAATATGGTGAAAATCTGTCAAGTGGTTTGGGCTGTAGGCGTGAGCAAAAAGAATTTTTCATTTCGTATAATTTTTGTGGACCCCCCGCTATAACTTTTCCCCCCTTTGACGAAACCTCACCAACTTACCAAAAAAATTGAGAGCGAGCCATATACTTTTATTTTCAAGGATTTGTCCAGGGGGAGCGAAGTTATAAGCCACCCAAAAAGTGCTCTTCCTATGAGTTGAGAAACTTAACCATAACTACACGGCTGCTACCGCAGGCCGTATAATATGCTTATTATTTGATGACAATTTAACAACTACTTTTCATCATGTTAAAATGACACTCTATTTAATGTCTTTAGTTTGCAATTTTTAATCTTCAAATGCATTTCCTTATTCTATTTTGATTTCTTTACTGAATTGGAAAATTGTTATTTTTAATAGTCCTGTTTTTCCAATCTAATTAAATAGTCAAAACGTGCATGATTTTTTGAAATCTGTAGATGTAAAATAGACCTGTGTTTCCAACTGGTGTGTACGCTCCATGTCACATAAAATGATCATTGAACATGTCTAGCTATTTTTCAATATGGAATTCATTGAAGCAGAATGTTTTTGCCTGTGACTTGCTATAAAACACCAAAAATAAGTAAATGCATCATGCGCTCACTAAACATTAAAGTTTTGGAGTTGTAAATTGTTAAATCTCCAAAATATTATTGTGTACCTCAAGGTGAGAAGTCAAACTTCGTGTTTAAAGACTGTAAGTGAAAATAAATGTGTCCTAACTTTTAGGACACTCCCTTTCCCAGCACACTGTCAAAGGCTAAAAAAAAGCCTAATATTTTAAGAAAAGCATTTACATATTTGGGAATGAATTATTTTTCCGATGGCAGTTTTGTCATATTTTTAAGTATATGCTAAATCAACTTCCGTTATTTACCTCATATGTTGGAATATATTTAGATAATGTTTAAACTATTTACTGACATTTACTATGCTCACAGATCTGTGTTGTTTGGATCCTGAAGAAGGGACATGTAAATCCCGAAATGCGTTTAGCTGGATTGGATTTGACCCTCTGAATAAATCACTTGGATGAAAGAGAAAAGAAAGGATTTGAACGTTTGGGGGAATGTTGCTTTAGTTTGTCATCTAAGCACTATGTCTATTTTTCTGACTACATAACATTTTCGAGTTAAAAGTGGTGAATAGTTTTCTTAAAATGTTTGGCTTTTTTTTGTATTGACAGTGTGCAAGGAAAGGGAGTGTGATACAAGTTAGGACACTTTTTAATGTTATGTATCACAATCTCTGTGCCAGGATTGTAAGTTTCTCATCAGCAACCTTGCTGTTACAAGTACTTTGTTTACTTATCATAATTGTGCTTTTTCGCTTAATTAACATCAGTGTGCAGTGTAAAGAAGTTTGCTTGTGTTCTAAAGTCGTAAGTGGCCAGACATTACAAACAAAACCTGGTATTTGATTTCCAAGAAATAATGGATGTGGAAATTATCCTAAAAGAGAAGAGTATGAGCAGTTTCTTCTTTTTTTTTCAACGTTGTTTTTATTGTTTTATTGGCATAACAAGCATAGCAAACATATGATTTAGTACATGCTTTTCACTCTTGCTATGGCGCTTTAGAACAGAAGACTGCAATTAGCATAGATAAATCTTAACAGAACTGAGCAGTTCATTCTTGATAGAGTTTTTATTTTTATTTTTTTCTCCCGAATCTGGTCATTATTTCACGCAATTATAGCAATTATTTTCAGACTTCCTTAATATGTTCTGCAAAAAGCTACAACCATCACCATAATTCATATTTGACCAATGTGCATTGTTTGTGACGTTTTAGCCGAACTTCAGAACGGTATTGGCCAAGGCATGCGTTTCCAGGAAATGTTCTTTAATATATTTGTATTTTCCATGAAAGGCTTGCGCCATTTCCATTGGCACTACACTGTCCTATTATCACCTGACGCTCATGAATGCAGGTTTTGTAAAGCAGCCTTTGCATGAAAGTAGCTCGTTCAGTTCAGCGGGGCCCTGCACGCTCTGTAACCTCTCAGGTAAGTGATGCTGACGGGCCAGGAAGCCTGTGTCAGATCCAGGGGAACGTAGCAAGGGTTCAAGGAAAACAGGAAAAGCAGGCTGCGGTTGAACGCATATTCTGGTACAGCTGTCAAAAAAGATCGCCCATTATGTATTCACACTGACTCATGGAGTGTCTTCGCTTGGATAATGTCTTTAGTCCGCCGTGTTTTTTTTCTTCAAAAAAAAGACGCTTTGTGACTAATGTTTCAGAGCACTTGAAAAGGGTTTTCTTCAAGTTTGCAAAGTGTAGATTTTCACAAAATAGCAACCTCACCGGGTTCCTGGTTTATCAGTTTGCAGCAAAGCCCTTCACTGTGGTACACTGAACAAAGGTAGCTAGTTGCACAAAGGCACATACGTTTATAAAGAGCGGGCTCTACAGGAGTGTTCTAGGCAATGTGAAATTGATTTAAACAGCTCCTTCTCAAATCTGTGTAGGCGTCAGGCCGCTCTCCCATAAGGTGGCCTTATAATAGCTTACAAACCCCTGGATGAATAAAAAAAAATCCTTCTGATCATGTACACCCCAGCAACTCCGCATCCTCTCTCCAAAGAATGTTAATCGGCTTGAAAGAAGCAAGAAGAACTGGCAATGCGCTTTTAACCTATTCCCAGAAAAATGTATGGCTAGGCAAATTTATACCTGAGTGAACTCACAAGTGAAACTTTACACTGCACATTGCGTTTGGAGATCTGGCTAGTTCATTTTCCCTTTGCATTACCCTAACTCATACTCCCTACAAGTGTTAAAAAATCCACTAAAAGTGTTCCCTTTTTGTATCACCACCACAAATTATAAAAATCCCAAACGTTATCCAAGCACTTTTTTTATAATTAACGAATGTGCCCTTGTAAGCAATTGCCATCGGGCAAGGGTGCAAATCCCTGGCTTCTTTCGTTTTTATTAACAAATAGAATGACGAGTGTAATTAACAGATTCCCATCTTCCATCAATCAATGCCAAAAGCATAGCACACTTGTGCCCTGCTGCATCAGTAGCCTGATCCACAGCACTTGCTCTACTCATGGCACAGAACAGGTTCACAGGTCATGAGATGCCCACTTCACAGCTGCATAGACAGCCATAGCCCATGCGGCGTGGAGGCAGCATTTAAAATAAAACCCTCTTTACCCAAAACTATGATAATCCCAGCTTGCCTTCTGTCAGGAATCCACTGATTCCTATAGCAAGGCCTGGGTATCCCAAAATGGATGATACTCAGAGCCACTGACAAGGCAGCATATAGCTGCCACCAGCCCATAACCTTCTCTGTGGACAAGACACAGGTGCCCAAAAACAAACATAAGTGGTACCAGGGTGTACCCCAACCAATGGGTGCCATAAGGGTATCCCATGGGTGATGTTCACCAAAAGATATGAATGAACAGCTTCACTGCCAGAGGTCTAGGCGGGACCTCAATGTCACAAAACAGAGAAAACACACACAGAGAAGTGGTAGGACAAGGACGGGAGGCCCTGTCACTCCATAAGGCAATTCCAACATCACACGAGCCCGCCCCTCCCCGACTGAGGTTATGGCAACTAATCTCCCACAAGAATGTTACCCTCATCCAGACGGTCAACTTACCTTCTGGAAAACCATCTGCATTATCATGACTCTTCCCAAGCCTATGCTCAATGGTGAAGACTATCCTTTACAGGCTAATGGACCACATGAGCAGTTTGGGTTTTCACCCTTCATCTACATGAGCCATTTTAAGGGCTTTTGGCCAGTTTGGACCTTAATGGCAGACCTTGTAAGGTAAGGTCTAAAATGCCTAAGTGCCTAAATTATGTTAAACCACTCTTTCAACTGTGGCCCACAAGTTCCCTACACTTAATTTGCCTTCTGATGAAAATGATGGGGTGTTTTCTCCCTTTGTCGTCTAACTGAGACAAGACAGCTTCAATTCCAGTGTCACATGTATCAGTATGCACAATAAAGAGTTTGCTGTAGTCAGGGGCACACAAAATAGGTGCCCTGCACAGACTTTCCTTCAAGATATTGAAGGCCCGTTGACAGTCTTCACTCCAATGAACTTTCCTAGGCTGCCTGGGTGATGTCAGAGCTGCCAGAGGTGCAGCTATGGTGCCATAGTCTGCCATGAAGTTTTGGTAGTACCCAGTGAGACCCAAAAAAGCTCACACTTGGGTTTGAGTAGAGGGAGTCTCCCAGTCATGTACATCTTTTACTTTAAAAGGGAGAGGTTGGACTTCACCTCCTCCTACCTCATGGCCAAGGTATGTAACTTTCACCTGTGCTATCTGGCACTTGGCTGGCTTGATAGTGAGGTTGGCCCTTTTCTTGGCCTGCAACACCTTATCCAAATGTGTCAACTGCTCTTCCCAGGTGGCACTGTGGACAGCAATTTTGTCTAGGTGGGCCACACAAAAGCCCTCCAGCCCACGGAGAGCATGATTGACTAACCCTCGGAAGGTGGCAGGGGCATTCTTCAACCCAAAAGGCATTACCCTAAACTGGTAGAGCCCTTCTGGTGTTTAGAAAGCTGTTTCCTCCTTGGCCTGGTGTTAGGGAGAATTCTCAATTCTGTGTTAATTCACTTCTAGTTAGTGATCCCGAGCTCTTTTGCTGGACTTTAGAACTTTTAATTTTCATGCTAGTGAGAGTGAGACCTTTTTCCCACTCCCTCATGTATTTAAATGTGTTCTGAACACTGTTTCTTTTGGTTTTGGAGTCTGACAAACTCCATAGGCATCATCTTTTTACATTGTGACACACATCACCCTCAGTGCAGTGCCACTTGGAAATCCTTTGGATTTCTGCTAAGGTTTAAATACCTTCTCTTGGATAAAGTATTGTTTCCAAAAGTAGTGAAGTGAAATTGACTTTACTTAATTTTTCTCTTTGTAGACCCAGCACACACTATTTTACATAGAGTGCAGGAGGGGTTACTTAGTATCCCCTTAGTCTACCTTCTCATGTAACATTTTTATGTTACCCTTCCTAAAATGAATGGCTGGTGGCAGTGGTATACGTTTTATTACCATTGTGCGTTTTTACCGCAGACTGAATCCTCAGCTGCAATATTGCACCTGTGGGTGGCCATTTTGTCAAAATGGCCCCGGTCTTATTTTGTTTGCCATTCCTTGTTGGAAAGGTCCTTTGTGAGATTTACTCTGCGAGCTAAACCAAGTTTAGTCCATTTGTTCGCTTGGTCTTTGGCGGGATTCACTGGTGAAGCATGTCTGGCAGGGCAGGAAGCGAGGGAGGTTCCTGAAGCTCCCTGTGCTTAGTCTCCAAAGGAGATTGGTTGTCAGGCTGTCCTTGGAGGACAGTCAACCTGCTTTGTGTGAGTGACAGTTAGGCTGCAAATGAATGGGAGAAACTTGCATAAAAGGCGAAGTCTTTTGCAAGGAAGGCAGAGTCGACCACTGGACAAAGGAACTGAAGAAGAAACCGAAGAAGAAGCTTGCTGCACCCTCCTGGACCTCTGGTTTGCCTGGTGAAGCCTTGCTGCAGTGCTGAAGCTCAGAATTTCTGATGGACTATAGAAACCCCGGAAAGGACAACTTCTCTGCTTGGGTTGGTGGGACCAATCAGCCCCAAGACGAACTCGATTGGAATCCCTCTCTCTGGTGGATGTACTTCTCCGCTGCTGCAGGAACCGAGTGCCAGGGGACAGGAAGCTTTTTTTCTTACTCAAGGTACTGTGAACTAAGGGGTACTTACCTCTTGTTGTGCGTAGCTTGCTTGCTCTCACTGGAGACTTGCATTGGCTGCCTTTTGCAGAGTTGCTTGCATCTTTGCTTCTCACAAGCCTCCCAGCTTGTGGCCCAACAGTGATAATGTTTACAACAAAACATTCTTTAACATTGTGAAAGACTTTTGTGCTAATCTTCAAGAAGTGCCTCAGCTCTCCTAGACTTATTTCAAGTGAAATTGGCTGTCCTTGCTCCCTGAAGACTCTTCTTACCCTCTGACTTTGTGTTTAACTGTCCCTCCTAAAAGTCATACATACCTTATTTGTATAGCTGGGAAAGGGTTAATCCATATAGCTTTGGGGGATTCTAAAGTGTTTACCTGTTTGAGAAACTTGTTAACCATTATTTCCTTCCCTAACCTTTTCCTTTTTGCTACAACGACAGTATTACCATTTAAGTGTGAAAAGTGATATATAAATGTCCACAGTGTCCTAACTATTGAAGTCACCTCAGGGTGTAGGAAAATCTGTGTGCCATCCCAAAAAGGCATCTACTTACTTTATTGAACTGAAGGAGCGTGTTGTTGAAGTGTATTTTAAGTGTTAATAATAAATCATTATTTAAACAAGAAACCTTGAGTATAAGTGTTTTTTGAATACTTGTCACTGTGGAGCTCTATGTTGCAATCCTACAGCTCATATTGACTCCTCTTGAGATAAGCCTGGCTAGTCAGCCACTCTACCAAAGTGTGTAGTACAGGCCTATACCAAAGGTTGTCTTGCCTATTGCCACGAGGACAAGACTGGTATAGACTCCCACAGGGTTACTACATACAATCTTGCATAACACTGGGGGCAGGTGGTGAGGATCTATTGTAGAGTGGTTACCTTGAGTATTTTGCTTTGTTTGTATTCAACTAAACCCCCACAAGGGTAAGCTCCATCAGAAAAGCAATTGTAACATGCCAAATATGGATAGCTTCAGTCAGGAAGCCCTGATCATTTTAACAGTAGATCAACTGAAAGAAATATGTAAAGTCAGGATTCTTACTGTAAAATGAAAGAAAAATGAATTGATTATAAGGTTGTTGAATAATCAAAGTTTGGGTAGTAGGCCTGAAACCCCGACTAACCCAAGGAATTTGAAAAATGATAACGATGATGAAAGTTCAGAGTCTAGCTCTATTGTACAAGAGGAGTCTGATGAGGTAGAGGAGTCCCAGGATAGGAGCCCCTCTTTGTCACAGCCTGCCCTTTTGCCTGAAGCCATATCCACTGGGACCCCACAAGGTCCAATACTGAGTCTAGAATATGTGTCTCTTGAAACAATGAGACTACACTTGGAATTTAAAAGGTTGAAAGCTCAAACTGAAGCCAAACATCAGGACATCAAACTCAGGGAAATGGAAATGCAGAATTTTCTTGATATAAAAAGATTGTCTATTGAAACTGCTTCCCTCGCAGGGGCCTCTAGGTCTTCTGGTTCCAAGAGGTCTCGCCTGCCCAAAGATAGCAGTGAGTATGTATGATGTGAAACTTGATATTTTGGATTGGGCGGGTGCCTTTGAGTACAATCATGGGATTCAGGGTCTCAAGGGGAATGAGTTAATTCCCTGGCTTTTGTCTAGGCTCCCCCAGAGTGCAACTGATGCTGTAAGGGAGGTGGGAGAACTTGAAAGACAGAAGTATGAGAATGTGAAGCTGGCCTTGATAGTCAGAATTGGGAAAACTCCTTCCCAGTACCTTAAGAGGTTTAGGACCCTCAAAAAGACTGATGGTACACCCTGGGCTACCTGGGTGTGTGAATGTTTGAAATAATTGAGATAGTTGGGTTACAGAGTGAATACATTTGAAGGAATGAGGAATCTGTTTTTGTTAGAGAATCAATTGTTGATGCCTGCTCTCCCGAGCTGAGTCAGTATTTGGCTGAATCAAATGAGATTGATCCCAAAATATTAGCACATGCGCTGACTTGTGGATAGCCAACAGGGCCACTCACAAGGATTCTGGGGCCACTCACAAAAAGGATGAGGGGAAGCAGCACAAGAAAGATGGAAACGAACATTCTAATTCCAACCACCCAAAACGGGCCACAAACAGAACAAGGGTAAACACTATGGGAAACCAGGTCATTCTAGTGAAACCTCTGGTGCTAAACCAGATGGAGGTCAGCAGAAGCACCCATTCCAAAGAACATTTGATAGATGTTGTGCTTGTGGGTCAACTGACCTTGTGAAAGTGGATCCCAGATGTAAGGGTAAACCTTGAGGAGTCTACCCAGCCTCTTTAGCCTTCATCCCTGAGGGAGAATTTCATATGGCAAATGGTAACTTTCAACTATTGGCTGAAGACCACATTGGAGTCTCAGACAGTGTTTATTTAGAGTCCCTGGGTCTGTGGGAACAGTAGAATGTGGATGTGTACAACTCCATTCCAGATAAGTCAAACACATATTACAAGGACAGTGTACTTGTAATGGCCAGGAGACCCCTGCCATTAGAGACACTGGGGCCCGCATTACGGTGGTGGTGAATGAACGTTTTTTCAAGCCTGAGGATGTTGCTAAGGCACCCAAAGGTCCCACTAAACTTGCTAGATGCCCAATCCAGATGGTTCCAATACTGCCAGCTTTCATCCAGTGCAATAATATAACTGTAAGAATACCTGTTGGTGTACAAAATGAGGCACCTGGCCGAGTCCTGTTTGGGGAATGACTTAAGAACTCTTGGCATTGTATCAAGCACCCCTAGGCCTCCCAGTAAAAGGAAGCAGGAGCAGACTAGATTGGCCAGAGACACAACTTTAGATGACTCTCAAGGGGAGGTTACAGAAGTACCTATAACCCCCAGTCCACAGGAAGGACACTATTTTAATTCCTGTCCCTAAAAAGAGACCAAAGGGAAAACCAAGGTTTCAGGAATGATGAAAGGTATCACAACTGTTCAAAGGACAAGGACATCCTGAGAGACAGTCCAAGGTCACACCTGTGATCCCTCCACCAGCCTAGGCTGAGTGGGAGGACCAACCAGAAAGTGGTGAATCAGCAACTGGTTTAACAGAGCCGGAAGAAACCCTTCCCTATGTTGGAGCTATGGATCCTAATGACCATCCTGAGCTGCAGACTTTGCTTGCAGAAGGTGGACCCTCGAGGGCAGACTTCAGCAGAGATCAAAGAGAGTGTCCTACTCTTGAAGGACTTTACCAACAGGCAGCTTTCCAGCTGGATGGGCGAGAGCCAGTGAAGCACAATCTGAACTGGGAGGATGGCCTCCTTTACAGTGAGCTTATTGAGTCTACCCCAGGGGACTACAGAAGACCTGTAGTGCCTCAGGTGGTAAGACCACAGTTTCTACGGTTAGCCCATAAAATCCTGCTGGCTGGTCACGTAAGATTTAAGAAGACCAAAGGTAGAATATCTCTGTATTTCTACTGGCCCAAGATGGTGTCTGATTTAGATAGATTCTGTAGAAGCTGTCACAATTGTCAGACATCTGGCAAGTGTGGAGCCAAGAACGTGGCACTGTTGGTGCCTCTCCCAGTGGTGGGAGTTCCTTTTGAGAGGGTAGGTTGTTGGTCCCCTTGACCCTCCCACATCTTCAGGCAACCGATTTATATTGGTTGTGGTAGACCATGCTACCAGGTATCCTGAAGCCATACCTACGAGGACTGTTACTGCTCAGGCAGTGGCTAAGGCCATCCCTGGTATTTTAACCACGGTTGGTGTTCCCAAGGAGGTCATCTCAGACAAGGGGACCAATTTTATGCCCCACTACATGCAGACCATGTTGAAAAACTATGGAGTGAGCTACAAGTTTGTAACAGCCTACCACCTCCAAACCAATGGAATGGTAGAGAGGTTTAACAGAACTATGAAGAGCCTGATTGGGGCTTTAAAGGAACACTTTAGAAGAAAGTGGGATCTTCTACTGCCAAGCCTTCTCTTTGCTTATAAATATGTCCCCCAGGAAGGAGTTGGTTTCAGCTCCTTTGAGCTGCACTATAGTCATCTGGTTAGAGGTCAATTGGCCCTTAACAAGGAAGGGTTGGAGAGTGCTCCTCCCCTCAAGCCAATGCGAGTCATTGACTATGTGCTAGGTCTCCGAAGGAAAATGGCACAAATGATGAAAGAAGCTTCAGATAACTTGAAAGCAGGTCAGGCTTTGGTCAAACATTGGCATAACCAGAAGGACAACACGGTGGAGTTTACACCAGATCAGCTTGTTCTAGTTATGGTACCTACAAGGCAGAGGGCCTTACAGGACAAATGGATTGGACCCTTCAAGGTTGTGGGCAAACTTGGAGAGGTCAACTATTTAGTGGACTTGGGCAATCCCAAGGAGGCTCCTAAGGTCTATCACACTAACCGACTAAAGGCATATATTTCCAGACCAGAAATAGGTGCTTTGCTTTTAGCATCTGATCAAGAGGAGGAGGAGAGTGAACCTCTACCTGACCTTCTCAGCGGACAACCTTTAGGTGGAAAAATAGAAGGAGTTAATCTCTCTTCTGACCTGACTCTACAAAAACAGTAGGAGTCCAAAGTTCTGTTGAATCAGTTTCACTAAAACCAGTCTTGATCCCTTGTGGCTAGCATAATGTACTCACTGGTGACTGTCTCCCTGTCAAAAGAAGGGGTTACAGAATGTCAGACCATGTAAGAACCCACATAAAGGAAGAGGTCAGGATGATGCTTGAACTTGGGGTAATAGAGCCATCTACAAGTCCATGGGCTAGTCCAGTTATACAAGTGCAAAAGGCAGGATCCAAGGAGTTGAGAGTCTGTGTGGATTACAGAACTCTTAATGCAGTCACCACAACTGGTGCCCATCCTTTACCTATGACAGATGAGCTGGTGGACAAACCTGGTTCAGCCAAGTTCATCAGTACATTTGACCTAACATCAGGCTATTGGCAAATGGCTCTAACTGACCGCGCAAAAGAGGAAACTGAATTTTCTCCCCCAGCAGGCCTCTACCAGTTTAAGGTTATGCCTTTCGACTCAAAAATGCACCTGCTACTTTCAAGAGGATGGTGAATCAAGTTTTGAATGGGTCGGAAGATTACTGCATGGCACACTTGGATGACATTGCAGTGTTCAGCCCCACTTGGGAAGAGCATCTCGACCACCTTGGACATGTTTTGTAGGTTCTTGAACAGGCCCATCTGACCATAAAGGCTAGCAAATGTCAAATTGGTCAGAGTAAAGTGGTCTACCTTGGTCATGAGGTAGGAGGAGTAGAAATAAGGCCATTGCCTAGCAAGGTACAAGCTGAACAATACTGGACCACCCCTACTACTCAAACCCAAGCGAGAGCCTTCCTATGTCTCACTAGTTACTATAGGAACTTCATTGAGAACTATGTGAACAAAGCTTCTCCCTTGAATGTGATCTCCTCACCCAAATTCCTCAAGAAGTTCAGGGGGAATGAGGAGTACACTGAAGCATTTGAAGGACTTAAGAAAGCCCTTTGTCAAGCTCCAGTCTTGAAGGCTCCTGACTACAACCAATCCTTTATTGTACAAACTGATGCTTCAGACACAGGAATAGGTGCAATTTTGAGTCAGCTGGATGAGAAAGGCAAGGAACAGTCCATATGCTTCATCAGTAGGAAACTGAAGGACCGTGAGACAATGTGGGCAACTATTGAACGTGAGTGTTTTGCCATTGTGTGGTCTTTGAAGAAGTTTAGACCATACTTGTATGGATCTACTTTTGAAATTCAAACAGACCACCAATCCTTGAGATGGTTAATGCAGATGAAGGGGGAGAATTCAAAATTGTTAAGATGGTTAGTCAGCCTCCAGGGGTTTGATTTCAGTATAGAACAGGTTGGGGTGTAATCACCAAAATGCTGATGGTTTTTCCAGAAAGTATGACCGACTGGATTAGGAGATTCATCCAGGAGTGGATTAAATTCACCTGTCCCTTAGTCTGAGGGGACAATTGTTTAGGGAGAATTCTCAATTTTGTGTTAATTCCTTTCTACCTTGGAGACCACCAGTTCTTTTGCTGTACTTTAGGACTTTTAATTTTCATCCTGGAGAGAGTGAGAACTTTTTCCCACTCTCTCATGTAATTTTATTTGATTTGAAAACTGTGTTTCATTTGGTTTTGGAGTCAACAAACTACATAGGCATAATCATTTTACATTGTGACACACATCACCCTCAGTGCAGTGCTATAGATAAATCGTTTGGATTTCTGCTAAGGTTTAAATACCTTCTCTTGGATAAATTACTGTTTCGAAGAGTAGTGACGTGAAATTGACTTTACTTACTTTTTCTCTTTGTAGACCCAGCAGACACTATTTTACATAGAGTGCTGGAGGGGTTACTAAGTATCCCCTTTGTCTACCTTCTCATGTAACATATTTATGTTACCCTTTCTACAATTAAGGGCTGGTGGCAGTGGTTTACTTTGCCCTACCATTGTGCGTTTTCACCGCAGACTGAATCCTCAGCTGCAGTATTGCACCCATGGGTGCCCATTTTGTCAAAATGGCCAGGTCTTCTTTTTTCACCATTTCTTGTTGTAAAGTTCCTTCTTGAGATTCACTCTGTGCTCCAAACCAGGTGTGGTCCCTTTGTTCATTTTGTCTTTGGCAGGATTCACTGGTGACGCCTGCCTCTGGCTCCAGTGTTTCTGGCAAGGCAGGAAGTGAGAAAGGTTCCCGAAACTCCCTGTGCTTAGTCTCCTTGTTTATAGGAATTAACCCAGAGGTGATTGGCTGGCAGGCTGTCCTTGAAGGACAGCCACCCTGCTGTGTGAGTGACAGCTAGGCTGCGAAGGAATGAGAGAAACGTGCATAAAAGCAGAGGTCTTTTGCAAGGAAGGCAGAGTCTGCCACTGGACAAAGGATCCGAAAGAAGACATTAAAGAAGAAACTTGCGCACCCACCTGGACCGTTGGTTTGCCTGGTGAATCCCTGCTGCAGTGCTGAAGCTCTGAATTTCTAAATGACTAGAGAAGCCCAGAAAGGACAACTTCTCCTCTTGGGTTGGTGGGACCAATCAGCCCCAAGACGAACTCGACTGGAACCCCACACTCTGTTGGCTGTACTTCTTGGCTGCTGCAGGAACCGAGTGCCAGGGGACAAGAACACCAGAATCGAGTGCATTGCCTTTAAGCCGGACCCGAACTCCAGGAAGATCCTCCCACTCCCTCAAAGCAGGACTAACCAAGCCTGATCCACCTCAACAGAGTGCTGGACCCCAGAAGCAAGGAAAGTCCACAAGGTGTCCAAGAACCGCGGTGGTGCAATTTGCGAGTAGCTGAAAATGCGAAGTGCCGCTGATCTGAATTGCGCCCATTGCGCCGCCAACCTTCGAATCATAGCACAGGAGTCCCCAGGCATCCTCCCTCTTGTCCCCACGACTGAGGCCCAGAAACAAAAGGATCTGCAAGAACTACAACAGGATCAGATGCCAGCTAGAACCTTTTCTTCAGACTCAAAGTACTATGAGGGCTATTTACCTCTTGTTTTGTGTAGCTTGCTTGCTCTCACTGGAGACTTGCATTGGCTGCCCTTTGCAGAGTTGCTTGCATCTTTGCCTCTCACAAGCTTCTCAGCTTGTGGCCCAACAGTGATTTATTTTACAACACAACTCTCTTTAACATTGTGCAAGACTTTTGTGCTAATCTTCAAGAAGTACTTTAAGTGATATTGGCTGTCCTGGCTCCCTGAAGACTCTTCTTACCCTCTGACTGTGTGTTTAACTGTCCCTCCAAAAAGTCATACATACCTTACTTGTATAGCTGGGAAAAGGCTGATCCATATTGTATTGGGGGATAATAAAGTGCTTACCTGTTTGAGAAACGTATTAACCTTTGTTTCCTTCCCTAACCTTTTCCTTTTTGCTAAAACTTCAGTATTACCATTTAAGTGTGAAAAGTGATATATTAATATCCACAGTGTCCTAGCTATTGAAGTCACCTCAGGGTGTGGGAAAAGCTGTGTGCCATTGAACAAGGGTATCTACTTACCTTATTGAACTGAAGGAGTGTGTTGTTGAAGTGTATTTTAAGAGTTGCATATTGGTCCCTTCTAAAGAAGGCTTATTTTAAAACTGACTGTTAAATTAATTAATAATTGTTTAATCAAGAAACCTTGAGTATAAGTGTTTTTTGAATACTTGTCACTGTGAAACTCTATGTTGCAACCCTACAGCTCATATTGACCTCTCATGAGATAAGTCTGGCAGCTCAGCCACTCTACCAACTTGTGTAGTACAGGCCTATAACAAATGTTGGTTTACCTATTGCCAAGAGGACAAGGCTATTGTAGTCTCCCACAGGGTTACTACACACAATCTTGCCGAACATCTGGTCAGTCAGAGCTATTTGCCAATAGCCTGATGTGAGGTCAAAGGTGCTCACAAGCTTGTCAGCACCTATTTTGTCCACTAGCTACTCAGCCCTGGACAATGGGTATGCATCAGTGTCTGTGACTGCATTGACTCCTCTGTAGTACACACAGAACCTTCAATAGTTGGTACATGTATGGGAACTTACGTTAAGGACAAGAACCATAGGGCTGGACCAGGGGCTGGTTGAGGGCTCAATGACACCTGTGTCCAACATCTTGGTGACCTGTGTTTGAATGTGGTTCTTTTCATTGTCTTACATCGTGTAGCATCTCTTTTTGACAGGTACACTGTCACCAGTGTCAATATCATGCCTACACCATGGGGTGAGGCCTGGCATCAGTGAGAACAGAGGGGGATACTGCTGGAGCAAAGCGCTGGAGGCCCTCTGCTGCTCTGGTGTCAGATCTGGAGAGAGTTGCACTCCCTCGACTGAGCCATCCTGAGGGTTGCTTTGCAGAAAATCAGGAAGGGGCTCACTCTCATCCCCGTCTTGCTCTGAAACTAGCAAGAGGCATGCAACTTCTCCTCTCCTGTGCAAATGGTTGAGTCTGTTGACATGTAATACCTGTGGGGCTTCCCCAGCAATACCCATGTCCACCAGAAAAAATGGACTTCACCCATCATGGAGATTATCGTGAAGGGTCCAGTCCACCTATCTGCCAAAGCTTGAGGCTTCGTAGGCTCCATCACAAGGATCTCCTGATTAGGAGTCCAATCCACTTGTGAGGCTTTAAGGTCATGCCAGTACTTGTTTAATTCTTGGCTTGCCTTAAGATTTGCCTACGACCGTGTCCTCATCCAGGTACTGTGTCACATGTGGGCTGAGGCTCACCACGTCCTTCTCCTGTGGCGGGGGCAAATCTGTCCTCACCACATCCACATCCTCTCCGTTTCGTTGTCAGAGCATTCCCACTAATGGTGCAGGCAAAGTGAAAAGCACCCCCAAAAATAGATAATGCCAAATCAAAAGAGGCTACATGATGGAATATGTAGATGAGTCCTCCTGCAAGGCTCCAAGGCACCCCAAAAGGAAAAGAAGTGATACGCAATACGCTGAAAGCCTTCCAAAACAAAAAAAAGTGCTATGCTATATTCAGAAAGCCTCCCAAAACCAAACAAATGCATAAGCAATACCATATGGGCGCAACCACCCCAAAAAATATAGTCTGTGTAATGCATAGAGGCACCCCCAAAACAAATAATACAGAATGCGATGCATAGAGGCATACCAAAACAAAATATGTGGTATGTGTTGAAGGCAATGGCTTGCGAAGTATCACCAAATATGTGTCTGCGCTAGCAAATCCTCTGCCTCCACTTCTCGCACACAACTGGTAATGCATATCACATCTCTTAACTATCCCGTCATTGCTGTTTGCCGTGTAGGCATGCAGCATTCAGCGCATAGCACGTAACCTAAACACCAAGGTCCATTACTCTGTTTTCCACACTGCCACATGAACAGATGAGACATGCCCTTGATCCTGCCTCTGTGCCATTTTCTTTGCCTTTTCTTGCCCTGTACTGCATCCCACCTTACCATCTGCTGCTGTGTGGTTAAGTGCCTGCTTCCCACCAGCACTGTTTTAGAGTGCCAACTGTTTCACCATTGCCTCTTCTCGTGTGTCAGCCCTGTGACCACCTCATTTTGGCATCTTGGGACTTCCACTTCTCTGTACCACTACCACCACAGCTTCACAGTACATTTCCAGGACCCAGCTAGCCAACACCTGCCTCAGGAATTGCCATGTCCGCACCATCATCCTCATCTGCATCGAGCAGCACCCCTATGTCAGCAAGGCAAAGGGCTGCAAACCTCACCTCGGACAAAGTTGGCCTCCTGGTGGATCATAGCCTGGTGAATGATGATGCCCTTTTCAATCTAGCGACGCAGCTGGGGTATGAAGGATGTCACCAGATCTGGGAACATATGGAGGGGATGGCCGTCCATTCCCTGAAGACCATCAAGAAGCACTGGGGGGACGTTAAGAGCCAGATCCTTTCCAATGCAGTGGCAGTCCTTGAGGCAAGTCCGACCATGGAGGTGCACTGTGTGGGATGCCACAGGATGTCATCTACCCAGCTGCAGGTCCTTAAAAAGGTTCTACCCAGCACTCCACACCCAGACCTTT
Source organism: Ambystoma mexicanum (assembly GCF_040938575.1). Taxonomy (NCBI): domain Eukaryota; kingdom Metazoa; phylum Chordata; class Amphibia; order Caudata; family Ambystomatidae; genus Ambystoma; species Ambystoma mexicanum. The sequence goes on along the minus strand of NC_090937.1, from coordinate 786,401,382 downwards.
GAGTGGCAAAGACATCTGGAAGCTGCTGATGAGTATCTATCTGGTGCACTGCTCTACAGTGCTTGTGTGTTGGGCATGGGCATTCATGATTGCAGGTATTCCCTCCTGTAGACAGCATGTGTGTTGCAGTGATCCCCAGCAGCATGCAGCCTCCTGCCAATATTATGCATGTGTGATGGCAGAAATCTCTTGATTAGACATGCATTGGTATGTGCAGTGTTTGTTCTTGGTGACTTGGTGCCCTCATGCACATGCAAGATGAGTTGATGAGTACAAGTGTTTTGACAGTACGGATGCCAGATTACAATGTTGTGCGCATGTGAGAGACATGCATGCAGAGCACCTCTATGTGTTGCATATTTGCAAGTGAAGCCATGCACACACATCAGCTGAGAATGACACATGTGTATGGATGTCTGTAAATATCTTGTTTGTTCATCGACCTCTCAGGAATGGGGTTGTGATCTGTCATCCCACTGCATCTTAAGCCAGAGTTGACATGTGATCATGCCATATGTGTGAGCTGGGGACAACAGAATAGAATTTTGTACCTGAGCAAATGTGTACCTGTACGTACTGCATGCTTACAGGTCAAGCTGTCAGGGATACATGTCGCTACCTGTAATTGAGTGAGCAGGTGCCTTTGCAGCTGCCCATCCTCTCACACAGCCATGCTGTGTGTAGTCAGATTGTGTCTGGCTTGTGGATCCTGCATACAACTGGGAGTCTTGACACAAATGTGCTCCAAGCAGAACCCCAGACCACCTAGCTTCCATGGATTCAGTGGTGGACCACTCTACTAATGGACTCATTGCCCACCCTAGTGCCCCTGTGTTCTGCCTCCCGGGGCCATGCTGCAGGGGGGGCTTTTCCTATGGACCTGGTGCATGGTCCTCATGTGCCCATCGTGATCCTTCAAAATCCCATGCCATGTGGTGGTGGACCTTGGATATGCATGGTAGGCCCATAGTATGGGTAGGCTACAGATGTCCAGATGGACTACAATCTGGTAGGTACTCCTGTTGTGTATGTGAGGAGGCATAACACTTTTGGACAGTCCTCTTCCTCTGTCACACAGGGTACACAGTTTACAAGTCGGCATAGTTGCTTTACTCTGGCCTACTGCTCACAGTGTGCAACAGTACAGTCTGTCTACAACTTTGTACACACTGAAACACCCAGGCACAGCACATCCCCAGGATGAACAAGTGCTTTGCCTGCTTTTGTCACTCTTCAGAGTGGGAAAGTACTTTTGCAGCCAAGCAGGGTGCCTGGCCGCCAAATGACCCTCAGTGAGTTGCACTGCAACAGAAGGGCAGGCCGTCCTTCTGGCTCCTTACATTCCACAGATTAATCTTGCATGCTCGGTTCAGTGCTGGTTTGACTGCTTGTCCGCCGAAGGCAAATTAGACATGCATTTACCTGCCACGTGCATAGGGACAGACAGTGTTGACTCAAGGGCATGCACCCTCTGGTAGTGCCCCTTCCATGGGTGTCTCTCCCCTCCAGGTACTGCAGAGGCAGAGCAGGCCAGAAGTTTACCAGTGCTCATGTCAGGGTACAAGGATAGTATGCTGACAACATGGCCTGGCCAACACACAGTGATTGTGGGCCCATGTGAGCCCTGCTCATGAACTTCTCTATTGGAATCAGTTTCCAAATGCAGCCCAGGGTGACGACAGTTCTGCGGGTGCCAGCCCACTCTTCCCTGCACCACTGGTGTGCGCATGGGCAACAACCACACTCTTCTTGCAAGATCATTGCCTGGGCCCAGGCTTGTCTGACCACCTATTCAGCTGATCCATTAGGGCATGTATGATCAAATGACCCTACAGCATTGGGCTGTCCATTGACACTGAGATCACAAGGACAGGTCATAGGGTGTGATGCTCATCCCAGCCCACACACCTAGGCTCCAGTCACCCGGCTACATACTCATTTCAGAGGTGGCAGACTGCCACATTAAGGCATGTTATCCAGGGAAGTGCTAGTGATGCTCAAGCTTCCCATAGGCCACTCAGGAGGTTACTGCTCTAGTGTGTCAATTGCATGGACCCAGTTGTACACATTGTGGGCACACACTTGTGTGCCACTTTGTAGGCCATGGATGTCAAGTTTCCCTGTCCCATGTGTGACTTCTCATGGCCGTCCTGTTTGTAGCCTTTCCCAATCAGCAAACACAATGATTATGAGATGGCATTGGTGAGACATGTGCCCAGGTACAATTCCCATGGCCCTGGCCACATGTCACACTTGTGTCACTTTGGGACTGGTGTTGTGCCATGGCATGATTTATTGAAATGTGTTTATGGCCACAGGACAATGTGCTGGGTTGATATGTGTGTGTGACTGTGAACCATCATTGTCCCTACACTTGTGTGTCAGCATTCATGTTGATGGCATGGGCGTGCATGTGTGTGTGTATGTGTGGCAGTTGCTGGTTGACCTGTGCTCTCCTCGGGTGAGGCTGCTTACTGTTAGTCCCATGAGGTGATTGTGGCAGGGGACACCTCAGCAGTGGTGGGACACCGTGCTGAGACAGGGCCATCGAGGGCAGAAGACACTCTGGAGTCATCTGGGTTGATGAAAGTTGGTGGTGGTGGAGGAGGAGACTATTGCAGCCCAGCCCACGTGATCAGTTGGGGGAATTGAGGGGAGTGTTCAGGCTGCACCCCTGGTCCAGGGACATTTGGATGTGCAGTCCACCGTGGAGGGCTCTGCACAATCTCCTGTCCCTGGGCCATCTGCAGTGGCAGTGACCAGCTTCCTGAATGCCTCCACCTAGACTGATGCCCTATTTCGGGCCGATGTGTCCATCCGAGATCGGGTGCTGCCCCTGCTGTCTGGTGTAATGAGGCAGACCACATACATTTGTGAAGCTGTACAAGCTTCATGGCAGGAGCTTGTAGAGCATCACAATGAGATGTGCCGCTTCCTGGTTTAGCTGGCAAAAGCACTCCTCTTGGGTGGGCTCTCTGGGCTGGTAGGTGCAATGGCCCCTTTATCCACTTCCTCCTGTAGGATATTTTGTGTAAATTTGAGGTTTGGCAGTATTTTTCTTACCGCCAAAATATGAGCGGTAGTTTGGTAATAACTTATCCTTGCATTTAGATTGGGTTTGGCCTCATATCATTCTAGTGACCATACCTTGTTATATTATATTGGAGAACCTAGTAATATGTATTACCTGCAGTATTTTGCAGTAGTATATGTTTTGCAGTATTTAGTGGTGAGCATAGTGTCCTTCGCTACATCATAACCCCATCATAAACAATACCGTCCTTTCTAATAGAATACCTCCTGATGATCTATAGAGGGCCTTGGACCTATACACGCAAGAAAACCCAACACTTTTATATAGAGTGCCACCTACAGTCTGTGGCCAGTATCACTGGCTTATCTACACCAGTGATCTATGCGCCCGTAGGCATTACTGGCTCATAGACCTCCAGTAACAATATGTTATATTAGATTCCCTCCAAAGAACATGCAAGGAGGACGCACACACACACACCTATTTTAACACTGTTTATTCGGGTTGTTATTCTATCTGCATGGGCAAATTGAAAAAATGTATTACCAAAGAGAATGAATCTCCCCTGTGTCCACATATAAAATCCCAAATGCAATACAGACTCTAAACAATTCGTTTTTATATACTGATTGTATTGCAGACAAGTACAATTCACAATTCAATGCTTACCATATACATTTCACCATTATCTGTAAGAAAAGAAGAAAGAAAAAAAAGAAGAAACAGAGCAAACAAGCCTTTTTAAAAATATGAATTACTTTTTAACATTCTAAACATGACAAAGTAAAATGCAGGGGATTTCCTTTGCTACTCTGCCTACATGACATTTTTGGTTCAGTCATCCATCCGACTGCACACAGTGACCTCACTTAAACTTTGTTTGCTTACCAGAAGTATTTGTTTGAAGCTCTCCCACACGACCTTGCCTTGCTTGCCTCAGAAAAACAGACCCAGTCACCGAACTGCACCTGTAATCTTGGGTGCTTGGAATGCGCGGCGAGAAAGAGAGGTTCTCCAGCCAGCGCTAAGTGAGACCAGGCACATCTGTCTTCAGAGCCCAGTCATCCCCAACTAACTTTCTTTTTCCTCCCTTGTCATCAAGAGACTTTTTCTCCAGCCCCTTTTTACGTAGTTTCATCTGCCGACACTTTCCTCCAATCATATTAAAAAGGATTTTTTCAACAGCACACTTTACTTTTCTAACAAAGGACTCCTTGCTCATCGAGCAACTGTATCCATTCTCATTTCCTGCTATGCATACTTTCTGCTTTCTGCAAAATGAACACAGAAGAGAGAGAAAAAAATTGCCAGTGCACATTTAAAACACAAATTTCAAAATATGTACTGTCACCTCATTTTGTATATGGGACTACATTATAATGTTAAGGAGTTAGACTTAGTGTTTAGTAAATGTTAATTAGATTAGTTAGTTATAGATAAATAATGTAGTCTTCTATGTATGAGGTATTCAATAGAAGAGAAAAAAATGGTGCACTTTACTCTCTGCAGTTTCACATTGAGCTTGTGCTGCGTTATGAATCCTGTACCTTGCATGCCACCAGCAATCTATTCACATGTTATACTGGCAACATAAAATAACTATATGTGTGTGCCACATTATTGCTGGCAACAACATTTTTACCATCACATTTAGTGAAGCGCTATATATTCTAAAGCACTATAAATATTATAAAGCGCTATATATATTACTACATACCCCTCCTTTTCCGCAATTTGGCAGTGCTCAAATCCACAATTGGAGGAAACCCAAGTTGTGCTCCTCTTTTTCTTTCCATCATAGCAACTCCATAAAATTGTTACGCTCACCTGACTCCCACGGAGGCGCTGGCCTGGTTCGCGCTGTTGTGACCTCTTCTAAGGTGATGCGCAGGGTTCGGAAGACGGACTGGACCGGGGCCCCAAATCTGGCTTGTCTGGCTCGTGTCCTTCTGTAGGCGAAAATAGGGGATTAACTGTCTGCGGGGTAATGCAATCAGCCTCCCACTTTCCCCTCTCACCCTCCTCGAAACCCTTCTGTGATTCCTCGTAGCGTCTCACCTTATGGTCTGGAAGGACGAGCTCTCCATCCTGCTTCTGATGCAGGGGCGCGTTGGCATCCAGTTACTTCACTGGATTTTCGGATTGGTGAGAACCAAACTTGCTTGGCTTCCAGGTAAGTTTTTTGATAAGAGGTTCCCCTTGTGTCCATGCATTAATGTACTAATGCTAGTGTCTTTTTCCCCATAGGGGCTGGGGTACGGAATGCCGGGGAACAAGCACCGACCCGAGATGAGAGGTGAAATCCTTGTAGAAATCTGGTAAGTCTTTAATGAGCGTTTTTTGGTAATGTCTTTTCATTCGCTCATTAACGCTGATGTCTCTTTTTCCCCTTAGGGGCCGGGGTCCGGAAATGCCAGGATGCGGCGCGGACCCAAAATGAAGAGGGAATGAATCAACAGGTAAGTCTTAACATGGAGATTTAGCTTTCCTTATTCCCTTCTCTCTCTCACCTTTTGTTCTGGTCTTTTTCTCCCTAGGTGCTGGGGCGTGACTGCGAATCCGGATGATCGCTGCTGAACATGGAGGCGCCCTGTAAAGGTGAGTGGAATGCGGCACTGCAGCGATCGACGCGATGAGCGTTTAAATAAAAGTCTTCCTTTTCAGGATTGTCGGCGAGATGTCTCCGGGATGCGGATTTAGCAGGTAAGGACTTTTCCTTCTTCTGTTCTCTTCTTCTCTTCCTTTGCAGGTGATCCAGGATGCTAGCAGGCGTGGCAGAAGTCAGGATGCAGGAGCAGACACGGTGAGCGTCCAGCTGCTAGATGCAGAACAACGCGAAGCACGTGTGGCTGTTCGGGTGGGGTTTAAATAGCCTTGGAAGAAGATCCAGGTATGTATCCTTCCTCCAATCAGGTATGTATCCTTCCCCGACCACGCCGGATGGGAAATTAGTCCCACAGGTAAAGTAGTTCCTTTCAGGCCTCAAGGAGGCCAGGATCCTGCAGCATGGTCTGCATCAGGTAAGTGCACCCAAGCACTTCCATAATGAGCCTGGCGCCTATGGCGCCAGGACTGATGTATTTTATGAGCCTGGCGCCATAGGCGCCAGGACACTGTCCAAAGGGCCCCTATATGGGGTTGCTGGGTCCTTCCTTGGGGACTGGATGTCCGCTTTCGGGGACGCAGGGCTTGAACCGGCTCCCCGGGAGCGGGCATCATGACAGCACTCCCCCCAAAGGCCCCTCCCAAGGTTGTTCACTCCGGGGGTTTTGGTTTGTCTGGGAAGAGTCGGTGGAATTTCCTGACTAATCGAGGTGCATGCACATGGTTGCTGGGTTCCCACGACCTCTCCTGAGGTCCGTACCCCTTCCAATCAATTAGGTAGAACTGTTTTGACCTAAACATTTTTGAGTCTAAAATGTTCTTCACTTCGAATTCGGGCTCCCCATCTATTAGAATAGGTTCTGGAGGTTTGAGTAGTCGGGTTCCGGGTACCACTGGTTTCAGAAGTGACACATGAAAAACAGGGTGAATTCGCATACTAGCTGGCAAATCAAGTTTAACAGCCACTGGGTTAATTATTGCCGTAATAGAATAAGGTCCCAGATATTTTGGGTTAAAAGTTCGAGGCCCTTTGAGTGGTAAATGTCTGGTAGCTAACCACACTTGATCCCCAATCTGATACGGAGGTGCTTCACTCCGATGTAGATCAGCATTCTCCTTGTATTTTCTCTTGGCTTGTTGTAAATGCGTAGTTGCCTCTTTGAAGGCTTGGGTAATTGTAGAATGCAGATGTTCTACTGCAGGCATTCCAAGGTTCTGAGGTGAGTCAAGGTTTGAGGTTCGAGGGTGATGCCCAAACAAAGTATAAAAAGGACTGTGGCCAGTTCCAGAGTGTACCGAATTATTACATGCGTATTCGGCTATCCAAAGAATGTCTTTCCAGTTGCTTTCAGATTGCTGTAACATACACCGTAAGTATTGCTCAAGGGTCTGATTTGTCCTCTCGGTCTGACCATCGGTCTGAGGGTGGTGACTGGTCGATAATCTTACGTCGATCTGCGCCATTTGACAACATTTGCGCCAGAAGTGGGAAATGAATTGGCTTCCCCGGTCAGAGATTAGTATAGATGGGAATCCATGTAGCCGAACAATATTTTCGAGGAATTCTTTGGCTAGGACAGAAGCTGAAGGTAAAGCTTTCAAAGGAATAAAGTGTTCCATTTTAGAAAACAAATCCACAATTACCAGAATAGTATTGTACCCCGAACAAGGAGGCAGGTCCGTAATAAAATCCATTGATAGGTGTGATGCTGGAAATGCATCCGAGGGACAGGGCCTCTGAATCCTTGTCCTTTACTGCTTTTTATCGTGTGTTCTGTCGTGTTTTCTGCCCAGGAGTCCATGTGGGACTCCTGGCAGTGCAGCTCTCTCTTTTGGTTTGGTGAACAGACTCATGGGATTCCCTTATGGCACCCATGGGTAGGGGTACAACCCTGTGCCCCTAGTGTATGTTTTTGGGCACCTGTGGGTGGCCCACAGAGCAGGGTATCGGCTGGTGGCAGCTCCATGCTGAATTTGACAGGTGCTCTGGGTGTCCTCCATTTTGGGATACCCAGCCCCTGCAATTGGGATCAGTTGATTCCTGATAGGAAACAAGATGGCCCCTGTGGCCTCTTGCTTTCTATTGCCTGTTACCTTGTGTTCCCAAAGTCCTGGGAAGCCCTGACTCTATCCCTTCCCCCTGACTGGCTGTTGGGTGGATGTTCCATATATGGTGTTGTTGTGAAGGCCCAGCTAGACTGACTGGAGCCTTCCCAGTGACTGTATGTTGTGGGTACCTCCTGTGGGTGGGACCTGGGTGAATGGAGTGTGTGACCAATATACACTCCTTGTTGTGGTTGTCTGGTTTCGGGCATGAGAGACAAAGACTGAGACAGCCCTGCCCGAAACTGGCCTGAATGCAGTGTGTAGTGTTGAATGGCTGGGTACTTGTCCCAATCCACATTCCTTGTTGTGAGTGTCTGAAAGGGAGGAGTGTGGCCTGAATGCACTGTGTGCCTGATTGGCTGACTGACTGCATGAATGCCCTTCTGTATGATTGGCTGCTGAGTGTGTGCCAGCAGTGTGGATGAGAGACAGAATAGTATATCTGGGGACCTCTCACCACTGGTAATTGTTCAGAAGCGTTCTGGAGCTGAGTCTCCACTCTAAGAGTAACTGGAACTGCTGATCCTCGACGTCCAGCTGGAAGAAGAAGACTTGCTGCTGCATTTGCTTCGACCGATCAGAAGGCTGCCGAAATCGTCGAAGACTGACCCGAGAGAGGACCTGGTAAGGCGCCCTCTTCCCGTGCTCCGAGGGACCATCGAGCACCGCTCCATCTTCGCCGAAGCGCCCTGGAAGTCAGACCCTCGAAAGGCTGCCGACCTGACACGGGACCGCCGAGGAGATCGAAGTGAAGCACCCGGTCATCGCCGCCGTCGAAGTCCATTGCCGTCGACCAGGGTTCGCAGGTCTGTGTAACCGCTGGAGGCCCGTCGAAGTTGTGTTGCCCAGCCGTGGGAACCACTTGACGCCGTGCCGCCGACAACCGGAGCCGTCCGCTCCTTGCCTAAGAACATTTGAATCGAAGGACTCCCTCGTCCGCACTGTCGACCGCTTTATCCTGCCGGAGAAATTCGAGGACGACCAACGCGCCGAGGAGAAACCTGCCGGTGGGTTTCCCGCCACCCGAAGACTACAAAGACTCGAACGACTCGACGCCCTCGCGGGGCCCCCGTCTTCACGAATCTTTGCGGGCCAGAACAATTGTCGTCGAGGTGCCCCTTGCAGGACGCCAATGCTCCGTCGTTGACGAGCACTGCTTGGATCGAAGCTGCCGCCTCATCGACGCCGTTCTACCCTGTTTGTTGTCGGACGTTCGACGCCCCGTGTCTCCTGCTTGAAAGGGAAGGCATTCAAGAAGGGCGGTCGATTCGCCGACGCCGAACGCCGAGTTCCTCGACGGACGTTCGACGCCCCGTGTCTCCCGCTTGAAAGGGAAGGCATTCAAGAAGGGCCGTCGATTCCCCGCCGCCGAACGCCGAGTTCCTCGACGCTCCTCGACGCCTCTCGACTCCCGCTTGAAAGGGGGTCGCTCAAGAAGGATCTGTCGACGCCTCTTCGAAGAACTCGACTCCACCGGGTACATTGGGGGGGTAAAAACGTTATAGGAGGGAATAAGACTTGCAGAACAATATATGGACTGGGCTTGTGCTATATCTTTATTTTACAGGTTGCCCAGGTGGGGGGATCTCCACACAGAACTGTGTCTAGTGGTAGGGGCCAGTATTCTGCCTATTGCTCAACCATCTTATTTTCTCTCCTCTCTCTATTGCTGGTTTCACTCTATTGATCTGTGTGACATTGTTACAGTATTGTTGATGCACTTTAACGAGATCTAATACAAAGGGTGGTACCACTTTAGAATTGTATATATTTGCCATTGTTGATTTTCGTAAGTACAAAGGCCCTCATTACGACCCTGGCGGAGGACCATGGTGCAATTTGCACCATGGTCCATGGCGCAGAGCTGCCAACTCCACCATGGGGGTTGGCAGACTTACCGCCCCATTCCGACCTTGGCGGGGCGGTAAGTCCCCAATCCCCATTTACCCTTCCCCATTCCCATTTTTGCCCCATAGGGTATAATGGGAGTGGGGAAGGCGTTAATTACGCCACCGTAAATTATGGTGGCGTAATTAACAACAGGTCCCGTAGCGCCATGGATTTTTCCGCCCGGAAAAACCAGGCGAGAAAACCACCATGGCGCTACGGGAACTCGTAGTAAGGCGGAAAGGTACGCCATGCATTACGCTGGCGTAAAACCCTTTCCGCCAGGGTCGTAATGAGGGCCAAAGTGAGTTATTATGATAAGTGTACATAACCTTAAATATTGATTATATAAAGACTGTGTTCTAGCCAATACAGTTTGTGGACATTCCTTTGTGGGGGCTTGGGGACTACACTGTACTTAAGAACCAGCCTGCATCACCTCCTGAGAAGCTAGGCCTTGATTGCTCGACCATAGCTACCGAATAGAGAATCTAGGCTGGGGTCCTCTGTGCCTCCCCTCTTCCATATAGAGAGCAGAAGTACAGACCACTCCCCACCGGTCCTTTACACTGGTGGCAAGCGGTGGGATGCTTATGGTTTTAAGAATCAGTGTATAACCGTGCCACTTACAAAAGATATCTGCACTTTATTAAATTAAGGTTTAGTTGTGTACAAGATAACTGCATTACAAACAATGGAGTCTATTGCAAATGGCAAATTGACTCGGATGAGCTTGGAGGCTCTCCAGAGTGCTTGTGAAGCCAGGGAGTTAGACTTTGTCGATAAGTCTAGGGCTGAGCTGATAGCTGCCCTGGTGGACTACCAGACTGATGGTGAAACTTTTGATGAGGGGGGGAATGCAACCAATGAGGACTCTGCCCCTGGGGTTTCTGCTGAATCTGTTTCTGGGGATGCCGCCATTCCTGCTGCCTCTGTTCCAAACCCCAGCAATTCCTTGGAGCTTGAGTTTTTAAGGATGAAATTGGCCTTTGAATACCGCAAGTTGGAAATAGATGCTGAACTTAAGAAAGAGGAGTTGGCTCAACAAGTGGAGCTCAAGAATAAGGACCTTGAAGGGGGCGTGGCTACCGCGCAGCAAGATGGCCGCATAGCCGAGGAGCTCCACTCCGGCATGAATCCTTGTTAACTTTTTTATCCGGAACCAGAGTGCGCCGAACCCCCAGACTAGCTGAGTTGCTTCCCGCCACATCCAGACTCCACTGGGGAAAATCCTGGCTGAAATCGGACATTGTAAGCCCACGGACGGGTGAGGCCCGTGGTCTCGCTCGCCTTGCCCACCGCGCGGCTCCGCGGCCTATCACGCAAGAACCGCGGCTTGGGACCGCCCAGACACTCCCACGCTGAGACCATTGAGGACGTGAACAGTCATCCGCTGAGCTGCGACTCGGTCTCCTAAACCAGATCCTTCGATACGAGGCGAGGAATCGATCCCCTGGCGCGGCCCTGGGACTGGAGAGAACGAGGGTGGGCCGAGCTGCGTCGCGGGCGCGAGGTCGGACAAGCTCCGGAGTGCCGATCCAGGAACCCTAGTGGGCTGTGGGCCCTGGCTCTGCGCCGCTGCGCGGGAAAGCGATAAAACAACACACTGAGAGGTGCTTCTGGGCCGCCACCACTCCGTGCGGCGTCGCCGGGGATCGCGGGTACCGACGGCCCTGGCGCTTGGCTTGGTGTAGGCCTGCCGCGGTGCCTGCCCTCCGCCCCGGGGTGGGGCTGGGGAGATTCTCCTATAACTCGCGTCAGCGGTGGCCGAGAGGCGGCCTGCACACAACGGGCCATACCTGCATTGGAATCGGCCGGCTGTGCCCCGCTGCGGCTCGGCCCTCTACCGCTCCAGGGCAGTGCCGCCAGTCCTTCCAGCGGCACGCTGAGCCGTGAACATCAAACTCCTGTTTACCCCACAACATGCCTGGTAAGAACTCGAATAAGTGCAGAAGAACCGGCCCTATGGATTCGTTCACCAGCTCGCAGACGCCTTCTGTTAGCCCTGACACACCACCCTCCACCACATCTCCGCTGTCGGAGGACTCTAAATTCGACCACCTGCTCACCACGGTCCAGAGCGGATTCCTGGCTATAAACGTCAAACTAGACGATATCGTATCCACAATAGGCTCACTGAAGGCCCGAGTGGACAAGGAAAGTGCCAGGATCACTGAAGCAGAGGGCAGAATTGGTTCGAACGAGGACTCTACCCGGCGAAACGCGCAGGACATTACCCTTCTGAAAAGAGAGATGGACACGCTTCGTAGTAAATGCGACGATTTGGAGTCTCGCTCCAGGCGGAATAACATCCGTATTGTCGGCCTCTCTGAATCGTTTTGTAAGGGGCCAATGGAACTTCGGATTGAGGACTTGCTGAAATCTCTCCTTGGGGAAGAGGCCTTCTCGTCTCAATTTATGGTGGAGAGGGCCCACCGCTCCCTCGCGCCGCCGCCTAGGCCTGGGGCCCCACCCCGCACTGTCATAGCGAAATTGTTAAACTACAGAGACAGGGATACCATCCTGCGGCTGGCCAGGGAGAAAGGCCCCCTAAAAATTGGAAATGATCGCATCCACGTCTACCCGGACTTCTCAGCAGGGGTCCAAACTCAAAGACGATCCTACGAAACAATTAAACGTCAACTGCGGCTGCGACAGGTCCCCTATGCACTCCTCTATCCAGCTAAACTTCGAATACAACATGGCGAAAGAGCACATTTCTTCGAATCCCCTGCGGCCGCCCTATCCTATATGGAGGCTTCGATTCCTCTACCGCCTGGAAGACAGGGCGCTGAACATGATGACTTGCAACAGCCGGTGTAACCTGAACATTCACCTCACATTGAGTACCCAGAGAGTCTGGCGGACATGTGAACTTCGTATGGTAATGGACTCTACGGGGGGCAGAGACGCACCTCTGCTCTTAATCCTGGAATGTAGCCGGTCTTGCTGCGGCACACAACCCCTATCTTTGGGTTCTCCCACAAGTTAGTACTGAGTAAAGGGATCATCATCAAGTTGGGTGCGATGATGTGGGTGGGGGTGGGCTATGGCGATATGGGCTGCCAATGGGTATTGTTGGCCATTGTTGAGGCCTCCAGATGCCACTGTTGGATACTTAATGCAAAGCTTACATCTGTGGTTATAGGTTACGTTTGGTTAAAAGTGCACTCACTGGCTCACTCGCTGTCCCTCCTTACAGAACTATTCACACTTTTACATGTTATCATCATGACCACAAATGGCACAAACCACTAGGACACCCCAGGGGCTCCGCCTGAAACTGCTCACGTGGAACATTTGGGGGTTAAATAACAGAGCAAAAGCTAGTAAGGTAGGCGCTTACATCAACAGGCACCATCCGCATATTGTAATGCTCCAGGAAACCCACGCGCTGAAGTCTACACACGAAAAAATACTTCGGCAATGGGGTGGTAATAGACATTATACGGAATATTCTTCACAGAGTAGAGGGGTCATCACACTGATACACCCCTCCTTGGGGTTCTCCACCGACAAATGCAAGACAGACCCACAGGGAAGATACGTAGTGGTCTGGGGTAGCCTGGCCGGGGTAAAACTCGTCCTGATAAACACGTATGGCCCGAATAATGACGACCCGCAGTTTTATGTACAACTTCTTGCTATGATAGGCCTCACAACTAACGCCTGGATCCTCTGGGGAGGAGATCTAAACACCATTCTCGACACTACATTAGACAGGTCCTCCAGTAGACCTAGAGCCCTCACCAAAGCGGCGAATGTTATACGACATGCCCTCGAAGAGTTCACCCTGTCTGATGCCTGGAGGGGTATTCACCCTACGGAGAGGAAATACTCATTTTACTCCTCAGTGCACGACACTGAATCTAGAATTGATTACTGGCTTATCTCGTCCCCTTTGGTTAACTACACGGAACAATGCGAAATCCTTCCCCGCACGCTTTCAGACCATTCCCCGATCACCTTGACCACGCTGCTCCCTGGCATAGACCGCCCAACACGACGATGGAGAATGTCCCCCAACGTATTAAAAGACCCGAATGTCGTGGAGACTCTCCACACTGATATAGAGGAATTCTTCCTTCTGAACCATGGCTCCGTAGACAGATGTGCGACTGTGTGGGAGGCGTTTAAGGTGTGGGTGAGAGGGGTATTGATGTCCAAAACGACTGGTCTCCTCAAAGACGTGAGGAACGAACTAGACACTATAGAATCACACCTGCAAATACTCGAAACTGAATATAGTATGACACATGACAGACACACCCTAGCTGACATCAATACACAGCTCCATACCTTCAATGATCTGGCGACTAAGGAACAGCAGTACATGGCCATTCCCATCAGAGCACGCAGATATGGGGAGGGCAACAGAGCAGGCTGCCTCTTAGCCGTATGCTCAGCAACGAACACTCCCATACCCCAATCGCGAGCATCTTGACAGAGGAAGATGTAGTTGTCAACGGCGACAAAGAAATAAATGATGTATTTTTGCGCTATTATACTGACTTATACTCCAATCGTGATAATAGTACACAAGAAGGAATTCGCAAATACCTGAGCAGGATTGACCTCCCTAAATTAAACCTGGCAGATCACCAGATCCTTGAGCAGCCTATTACCAGTGACGAAATAACCGAAGCCATCAAAACACTAGCTTCAGGTAAAACCCCGGGCCCTGATGGGCTAGGTGCCGAGCTATACAAATCCTTCTCAACGACCCTTGTCCCTGTCCTCACCCGTGTGTGGGAGGAAGCCATTAACACTGGCTCGCTCCCGGACTCAATGACAGAAGCTGTTATAACAGTATTCCCGAAGCCCAGACGTCCAGCATATGATCGCTCCTCTTATCGCCCCCTGTCGTTGATAAACACGGATGCTAAAGTCTACGCAAAAGTTCTTGCAAATAGACTGCTCCCCAAGATGCCCACACTGGTACACCCCGACCAATGTGGATTTATACCCACGAGATCCACTGCGCTAAACTTGCGCAGACTGTTCTGCATCCTAGCACAGATCAAACCTCAAGCACAGGCAGTAGCGATATCCCTGGACGCAGAAAAAGCGTTCGATTCAGTCTCCTGGATGTATATGTTTGAGGTTCTCCATAAATTTGGATTTGGCCCCTATTTAACCAGTTGTATTAGGCTCCTCTACTCGTCTCCTAAAGCCAGGGTACTGACTAATCAAACGCTATCTAATCAATTCTCACTACACAGAGGGACAAGACAGGGATGCCCATTCTCTCCCATACTATTCGCTTTAACAATCGAACCAGTGGCGGCAGCAGTGAGGGCAGAACAGGAACATCGAGGCATATATATGTCAGGAGAATACCAGGCCATCTCGTTGTATGCGGACGATGCTCTGCTATATGTTCGAGAACCTGAGAAAAATCTGGGTCCCATACTGGCCGTAATAAACAACTTCACCCTACATTCGGGGTACAAAGTCAACAACACCAAACCTGAAATCTTCCCGTTAACCGATACCACCAACTGTCCCACAAACACACATGGACTAGCATGGGCTCCTGTACACATTCGTTATCTGGGAATACAGGTCTCCCGTGACGGCGCCTCCCTGTATATAGATAATCACGAGACCATTTTACAAAACATACATTCAAAACTTCAGATCTGGGCTAAGCTCCCCATATCCCTGGCTGGCCGTATTGCGGTGCTCAAGATGACTGTTCTGCCCAAGCTCCTTTACATTTTCTGCAACGTCCCCATCTGGCCGGGCAGATCATTTTTCGATAACCTTAGATCCATGGTTACAACCTTTGTGTGGAATGGGGGGGCGAACAGGATACGCTGGGCCAAGTTGGTCGAACCTTATGATAAGGGGGGCTTCGCGGCTCCGGACTTCGAACTATATTGGCAAGTAGCACAAGCCCAATACGCGAAATTCTGGCAAAACCCCCTGGACACGACACCACATGTATCCATAGAACGCCGCTCAGTCCGCCCAACAGACTTGCACTCAGTCATCTACTCGAAAAGACACAGAGATGACTGCAAATTTGACCCAACCACATGCACGATCACAGCATGGAAAGCTATCAGCAAGCGACTGGACATAGATGTCCCGTATGACTCACAAGCTCCGCTTTGGAACTTCCCAGGCATCGCACCCACGTACGATACTGGCATTCAAAGAAGTTGGCTCCCAGAATATGAGTTCACAATGAAATCCATGTTCCCAAACGGTAAATTTGTAACTCCCGAAGATTTTGCAGAATCGGTCGGCGAGACTCCCCTAAAAACCTTGCAGTTCCACAGAATGAAAGCAGCGTTCAAGAAGCGCTGGCCCACATTTCCAGACGAACCTCCAGAGCACGCATGTTTTCAATCCTTACACTCCCAGTCTGGCATAGGGGTGTCCAAACTGTATACCTTGGTCCAGACCCACACAGACGCCTTGAGTACCATCAAGTCAGCATGGGAAAAAGATATGGGCACTGTCATCGAGGCGGGAAAATGGTCCAGATACTGTCTCCTGTCCAAAAAGGTATCGTTAAATGCGGGCTTAAGACTAATACAGTTCAAGATCCTGAACAGACTACACTTCGCCCCCGGCAAAGATGGCGAAGTGCTACACCAATGTGCCCGACACCTGCCCAAAGTGCCACACCCCCGGCGCAGACTCCTACCATATGTACTGGGAATGTCCTTTCATAGCAAAATTCTGGCGGGAAGTAGCAACCACCCTAGAATGCATTACACAAATCCCTGCTAATCTTAACCCCCCGAAATACCTGTTTGGAGACATCGGAAAGGTGCCCGAAAAAATTAGGAGACTGTTCAATGTCGCCTGTGCAGTCGCTAAGAAATGCATCCTGCAGAAGTGGAAAAGTACACAGCCCCCGACATTGGAGCAGTTTCTCTCCACACTGGTATATGTGAATGACTGTGAGGAAAAGTATGTGGGACTGTTGCCTACCCCATGCAAACCAAAGGACATCTGGGCGCCGCTCAGGAAGTACCTAACCGAAAATTCCTCGGATTCAGAAAGCTCTGATGATAACAGTGTGAACGAACTTTAATGTGTTTTAACCCTGTATGGTGCCCTATTTCTTCCTATACATACTCCTATAGATGTACGCCCAGGCCATTAACTGTTAAAATTACGATGCCAACCGGTAACAATTGATACGGATCTGGATGAATATAACATGGTTGTAAAGTATATATGTAATTCATGATGTGACAGCCGTGATGTGCAACAAAAATAAAGTTTTTAAAAAAAGAATAAGGACCTTGAACTCAAGAGCCAGGACACTGAATGTCAGAGAATCCAGCTAGAGAAAGCTAGAGTGGAGACTTCAGCTAAAACCAGTGAGAGTGTCAGGTCCCCAGCCACCAAGTTTATGAAAGATTTGGTTGGTGTATTTGTGAAGGGTTCAGATATCCTCCAATGGATTGAAGCGTTTGAAATGGCTTGTGCGATTCATGATGTTGATAAAAGAGATTGGGCTAAGTGTTTGTTAAGCAGATTGCCTCAAATTGGGTATGACTGTATTCTGAAGCTGAGTGTGGAAGAAAGGGGTCAGTATGAGTGTATGAAGTCTGCTTTGATTGCCAAGTTTGGCAAGACACCTACCCAATACCTTAAAAGGTTCAGGGATTTTAAGAAAAGAGAGAATGTGTCTTGGGTTGACTGGGTGAGTGCTGCGCACATGAACATGATGGGGTGGATTGATGGATACAAGGTTAAGACTTTTGTTGAATTGTCCCACCTCTTGTTTTTTGAGCATTTTTCTGAAGCCTGTTCACCAGAGCTGCGTCAGTATGTGGCTGAACAGAACATTTTGGACCCCTTTAAGCTGGCTAGGTTGGCTGACAAGTGGGTCTCCCACCGGGTGTCCCCTAAGGACTCCAGTGGGAAGGACAAGGACAAAGAAAAGGGGGCCTCTCAGAAAGCTGAGGAGTCCCACAAGCAGTCACAGTCGGGTAAACCTAAACCTTCCTCTCCCAAGACCCAAAAATCTAGTGGGGATAAGTCATCTGTGGGTGGGAATAAGAGTAGTGGTCCACCTGCTGCAAAGCAGGCTCCCAGTGGTTCCACTACCGTACCCCGCACTCCTGGCACTTGTTGGGACTGTGGGGCTCTGGATCACAGAAGGGGTGACTCCAAGTGTAAAGGTAAGGCACTTGGAGTACAGGCTGTCAGCCTGACCTACCCTTACCCCGTGTCTGAGGTGGAGGCCATTGTCCTCAACCCCTCCGCCACCGGGATCACATTTGGTGCTCCGGTAGAGATTTCCTTAGTGTCCCTTGGGGCCTGGGACCAGTATGCAGAAGTACTGGCGACTATCCCACAGAACACCCATAGGTTTTTGAGAAGTGTCCTCTTGAATGGCCAGCCTTCTACTGGTTTGAGAGACACTGGGGCAAGCATGACAGTGGTGGACAGGACCCTGCTCAAGCCAGAGGACTATGTAGGTGCTCCTCTGAGAACCACCAGGTTAGCTGGTGGGCCTCCCAAATTATCGCCTGAAGCCTTAGTCACACTCATGATTGGAGACAAGACAGCAAAACTTCCTTTCCTGGTTCAGGACAATGTCCCTGCTAACATTCTGTTAGGAAATGATCTAGTAGAGTTGGGGTTGATCTCGGATGGTCTTCCCATGACTGCTGCTGCAGTCACTAGGTCACAGGTGACACCGGGTCTGGCTGTGAGTCAGGTACCCGAGCCAAAGGCGAGGCCTAAGGCAAGAAGAAGGAAGACCAAGAAGGCCACCTCTGTGGAGGGAACACCTTCTCTTCCTGCTGTTCCGACAGCACCCATTGGGATCCATGCTCCGGACGGGCTGGGTCCAGTGGAAAACCCAAACTCAACTCCTGTGGGAGAAGAGACAGAAGACTCTCCTGTGGGAGAGGTTCTCAACCCGGAGGATCATCCCGACCTTCAATGCTTGTTAGCTGAAGGGGGACCCTCCCGGGCAGACTTCTGTAAGGGACAGAGAGAGTGCCACTCTCTCTCGAGGGACTGAGGAAACAGGCCCTGTCCCAGGCACAAGGAGAAGTGCCTAGGACGTTCCGGATTTATTGGGAGGGTGAGCTCCTTGTTAGTGAGCTAAGCCTGAACCTGGTGCCCTCAAGAGGTTGGTGGTACCCCAGGTTTACAGGCCCTTCCTACTGCAGTTGGCGCATGAGGTGCCCTTGGCTGGTCATCTTGGGACCAAGAAGACTAAGCAGAGGCTCTCTGCCCATTTCTACTGGCCACGGATGGGAGTAGAGGTGGAGTCCCACTGCAGGACCTGCCCAACTTGTCAGTTGTCTGGCAAGACTGGAAGCAGTGTCATTGCCCCACTGCAGCCATTGCCAGTGGTTGGCACACCATTTGAGACGGTGGGCATCGACATCGTCGGTCCCCTTGACCCTCCCACTTCAGGTGGACATCGGTTCATCCTGGTCTTGGTAGATCATGCCACCAGGTACCCTGAGGCAATACCCCTTTGGACTGTTACTGCCAAGGTGGTTGCCAGGGCTCTCCTGGGCATTTTCACCCGTGTTGGATTCCCCAAGGAGGTTGTCTCTGACAGAGGATCCAACTTCATGTCTAGTTACATGAAAACCATGTGGAAAGAGTGCGGGGTAACCTACAAGTTCTCCACCTCTTACCACCCCCAGACCAATGGTCTGGTTGAGAGATTTAATAAAACTCTCAAGGGCATGCTAGGGGCTTTGGAAGAACCCCTAAGGAGAAAATGGGATCTCCTCCTGCCATGCCTGCTGTTTGCTTACAGAGAGGTACCTCAAGAGGGTGTTGGTTTCAGCCCCTTTGAGTTACTCTTTGGACATCCCGTGAGGGGGCCCCTCGCCTTGATCAGAGAAGGCTTGGAAGCCACCCCTCCAGGTCCCGCCAAGCAAGTGTGGGACTATGTGTTAGGCCTCAGACGGAGGATGACACAGATGATGGGTCAGGCAACCGCAAATCTCAAGGCCAGCCAGGAATTGAATAAGTACTGGCATGACCTTAAAGCCTCGCAAGTGGATTGGACTCTGGGACAGGAAATCCTTGTGATGGAGCCTACCAAGCCTAGAGCTTTGGCAGACAAGTGGACTGGACCCTTCAGGATCATCTCCAAGATGGGCGAAGTCAATTATCTGGTTGACATGGGAGCCTCTGGGGTAGCCCCTCAGGTATTCCATGTCAACCGGCCCAAGCCTTTCCAGAGAGGCATACTGTTGGAGCAAAGCCCTGCAGGCCCTCTGTTGCTCTGTTGTCAAATCCGGAGAGAGATGTACTCCCTCCACTGAGCCATCCTGAGGGTTGCTATGCAGCAAATCAGGAAGGGGCTCACTCTCATCCTCTTCTTGCCCTGAAGCTAGCAAGAGACATGAGACTTCTGCTCGCCGGGCTATTGGCAAATAGCTCTGACGGACCATGCCAAGGAAAAGACAGCCTTCTCAACACCTGAGGGACTCTACCAGTTAAGGGTCATGCCTTTTGGGTTGAAGAATGCCCCTGCCACCTTCCAGAGATTGGTCAACCATGCGCTCAGTGGGCTGGAAGCCTTTTGTGTGGCTTACTTAGACGACATTGCCGTCTACAGTTCCACCTGGGAAGAGCATTTGACACATCTGGATAAGGTGTTGCAGGCCTTGAAAAGGGCTAACCTCACTATCAAGGCCACCAAGTGCCAGATAGCTCAGGGGAAAGTTACCTATCTTGGTCATGAGGTAGGAGGGGTTCAAATCCAACCTCTCTCCAGTAAAGTACAGGATGTACAGAACTGGGAGTCTCCCACTACTCAAACCCAGGTGAGAGCCTTTTTGGGCCTCACTGGGTACTATCGCAATTTCATGGCAGACTATGGAACCATAGCTGCACCCCTGACAGCTCTAACTTCACCCAAACAGCCTAGGAAGGTTAATTGGACCGAAGACTGTCAGAGGGCCTTTGATGGCTTGAAAGAAAGTCTGTGTAGGGCACCTGTGTTGTGTGCGCCTGACTACAGCCGACCCTTTATCGTCCAGACGGATGCCTGCGACACCGGAATTGGAGCTGTCTTGTCCCAGTTAGATGACAAAGGGAGAGAACATCCTATCATATTCATCAGTAGACAACTCAAGGGTAGAGAACTTAGGTGGGCTACTGTTGAAAAGGAGTGTTTTAGCATAGTTTGGAGCCTTAGGCGTTTTAGGCCCTACCTTACGGGGTCTACCTTAAAGGTCCAAACAGATCATAAGCCCCTGAAGTGGCTTATGCAAATGAAGGGTGAGAATCCGAAATTGCTCAGGTGGTCCATTAGCCTGCAAGGGCTAGACTTCACCATAGAGCACAGACCAGTGAAAAGTCACGATAATGCAGATGGCCTTTCCAGAAGGTATGTTGACCGTCTGGATGAGGGTCACTATCCCGTGGGAGATTAGACACCCTCCACCTCAGTCTGGGGGGGACCACTGTGATGCTGGAAATGCATCCGAGGGACAGGGCCTCTGAATCCTTGTCCTTTACTGCTTTTTATCGTGTGTTCTGTCGTGTTTTCTGCCCAGGAGTCCATGTGGGACTCCTGGCAGTGCAGCTCTCTCTTTTGGTTTGGTGAACAGACCCATGGGATACCCTTATGGCACCCATGGGTAGGGGTACAACCCTGTGCCCCTAGTGTATGTTTTTGGGCACCTGTGGGTGGCCCACAGAGCAGGGTATGGGCTGATGGCAGCTCCATGCTGAATTTGACAGGTGCTCTGGGTGTCCTCCATTTTGAGATACCCAGGCCCTGCCATTGGGATCAGTTGATTCCTGATAGGAAACAAGATGGCCCCTGTGGCCTCTTGCTTTCTATTGCCTGTTACCTTGTGTTCCCAAAGTCCTGGGAAGCCCTGACTCTATCCCTTCCCCCTGACTGGCTGTTGGGTGGAAGTTCCATATATGGTGTTGTTGTGAAGGCCCAGCTAGACTGACTGGAGCCTTCCCAGTGACTGTATGTTGTGGGTACCTCCTGTGGGTGGGACCTGGGTGAATGGAGTGTGTGACCAATATACACTCCTTGTTGTGGTTGTCTGGTTTCTGGCATGAGAGACAAAGACTGAGACAGCCCTGCCCGAAACTGGCCTGAATGCAGTGTGTAGTGTTGAATGGCTGGGTACTTGTCCCAATCCACATTCCTTGTTGTGAGTGTCTGAAAGGGAGGAGTGTGGCCTGAATGCACTGTGTGCCTGATTGGCTGACTGACTGCATGAATGCCCTTCTGTATGATTGGCTGCTGAGTGTGTGCCAGCAGTGTGGATGAGAGACAGAATAGTATATCTGGGGACCTCTCACCACTGGTAATTGTTCAGAAGCGTTCTGGAGCTGAGTCTCCACTCTAAGAGTAACTGGAACTGCTGATCCTCGACGTCCAGCTGGAAGAAGAAGACTTGCTGCTGCATTTGCTTCGACCGATCCGAAGGCTGCCGAAATCGTCGAAGACTGACCCGAGAGAGGACCTGGTAAGGCGCCCTCTTCCCGTGCTCCGAGGGACCATCGAGCACCGCCCCATCTTCGCCGAAGCGCCCTGGAAGTCAGACCCTCGAAAGCCTGCCGACCCGAGACAGGACCGCCGAGGAGATCGAAGTGAAGCACCCGGACATCGCCGCTGTCGAAGTCCATTGCCGTCGACCAGGGTTCGCAGGTCTGTGTAACCGCTGGAGGCCCGTCGAAGTTGTGTTGCCCAGCCGTGGGAACCACTTGACGCCGTGCCGCTGACGACCGGAGCCGTCCGCTCCTTGCCTAACAACATTTGAATCGAAGGACTTCCTCGTCCGCACCGTTGACCGCTTTATCCTGCCGGAGAAAGTCGAGGACGACCAACGCGCCAAGGAGAAACCTGCCGGTGGGTTTCCCACCACCCGAAGACTACAAAGACTTGAACGACTCGACGCACTCGCAGGGCCCCCGTCTTCACGAATCTTTGCGGTCCAGAACAATTGTCGTCGAGGTGCCCCGCACGCCTCTGCCTTGCAGGACGCCAACGCTCCGTCGTCGACGAGCACCGCTTGGATCGAAGCTGCCGCCTCATCGACGCCGTTCTACCCTGTTTGTTGTCGGACGTTCGACGCCCCGTGTCTCCCGCTTGAAAGGGAAGGCATTCAAGAAGGGCCGTCGATTCCCCGCCGCCGAACGCCGAGTTCCTCGACGCTCCTCGACGCCTCTCGACGATCGGTGACCCCCGCTTGAAAGGGGGTCGCTCAAGAAGGATCTGTCGACGCCTCTTCGAAGAACTCGACTCCACCAGGTACATTGGGGGGGTAAAAACGTTATAGGAGGGAATAAGACTTGTAGAACAATATATGGACTGGGCTTGTGCTATATCTTTATTTTACAGGTTGCCCAGGTGGGGGGATCTCCACACAGAACTGTGTCTAGTGGTAGGGGCCAGTATTATGCCTATTGCTCAACCATCTTATATTCTCTCCTCTCTCTATTGCTGGTTTCACTCTATTGATCTGTGTGACATTGTTACAGTATTGTTGATGCACTTTAACGAGATCTAATACAAAGGGTGGTACCACTTTAGAATTGTATATATTTGCCATTCTTGATTTTCCTAAGTACAAAGTGAGTTATTATGATAAGTGTACATAACCTTGAATATTGATTATATAAAGACTGTGTTCTAGCCAATACAGTGTGTGGACATTCCTTTGTGGGGGCTTGGGGACTACACTGTACTTAAGAACCAGCCTGCATCACCTCCTGAGAAGCTAGGCCTTGATTGCTCGACCATAGCTACCGAATAGAGAATCTAGGCTGTGGTCCTTTGTGCCTCCCCTCTACCATATAGAGAGCAGAAGTACAGACCACCCCCCACCGGTCCTTTAAAATAGGGTGTGCCAGGGTGCTGGCAGTATGTCCACAGGTTGAAGGAGACCGGCTGGTCTTTTCTTTTGACTTTTATTTTGGGCGCAAACACCACAGGACATCACAAAAGATTTAACATCTTTTCGCCAAGAGGGCCACCAAAATTGTCGTTTCACCTTTTCCTCTGTCTTGGCAATACCGGGGTGTCCCTCTATTAATGCATCATGATAACCGGAAATGCCTAGTTCGTGTAATTCCTTATGTGGCAGGAATAAGCGTCCTTGGAAATAAGGTAAACCATTATCTATGGTAAAGTCTGATCCCTTTTGTATCCAATCCTATAAGGTTGTAGGGTCCAGGAGTTGTTTCACTCTGGCTTGAATGTCTTCAAGCGTCTGTAACAAAGTCATGCCTAGAATCCTATGTTCGGGAATTATTGGTACTGGTTCTGAGTTTGTATCAGATTCTCCCATTCCAATTCGGGATAAGGCGCCTGCTTTGCCATTCTTGCAGCCAGGTCGATAGGTTATCACAAAATCAAATTCAGCGAAAAACAAAGCCCATCGGAGCTGCCGTGATGACTGAGCCTTGGCGGTTTTCAAATACTGTAAATTCCGGTGATCAGTGATCACTGTGATGGTATGTCGAGCGCCAAGCAGATAATGCCGCCAGGCTTTAAAAGCTGACTTAATGGCTAACAGTTCTTTGTCCGTGATTGCATAATTAACCTCGGGTGCCGAGAATTTTCTGGACCAAAATGCTACGGGATGCAGTTGGTTGGTTTCGGGATCTCTTTGGGACAGGACAGCTCCCATGGCTAGGCTCGATGCGTCAGTCTCGACGACATAAGGGAGATCTGGACGCGGGTGTTTCAATATAGGTGCAGTGGTAAACTTAGCTTTTAAATCCTGAAAGTCCTGCTCGGCTTCTTCAGACCATTCAAAACGTTTATTTTTCCTCAAGAGTGCAGTAATGGGTTGTACCACGCGTGAAAATTCCGGGATAAACCTGCGATAGAAATTGGCAAAGCCGAGCATGCTTTGAACCCCTTTTACAGAGCTAAGTGATGCCATTTGAGGATGGCATCCACTTTTCTTGAGTCCATTCAGACTCCTTTGGGTGTCAGGATGAAACCTAGATACTCGACTTCTGTGGTATGGAAAACACATTTCTCCAATTTAGAAATAGTTTGTGTTGGCGCAGTTTTTCAAGTACTGCCCTGACATGTTTTCTGTGATCAGATTCCGAAGAGGAGTACACCAGAATGTCATCGATATATACGACAACACAAACATTGATGAGTTCCCGAAGGACATCATTCATGAAGTATTGGAAGGCAGCAGGCGCGTTACCCAATCCGAAAGGCATCACCTGGTACTCGAATAATCCGTATTGAGTACGGGAGGCAGTTTTCCATTCGTCGCCTTCTTTAACTCGTACCAGATGATAAGCCCCCCGGAGATCTAACTTGGTGTATATGCAAGCGTCCTTCACCTGGTCAAGGAGTTCAGGGATCAGAGGCAGAGGATAACGGTTTTTAACCGTTATCTGGTTCAATGCGCGGTAATCGATACACGTTCTAAGGTTGCCTTCTTTTTTGGGCACGAAGAACAAAGCCGAGGATGCCGGGGACTTTGACGGGCGAATAAAACCATTAGCTAGGTATTGATCCAAATATTGTCTCAAATGCAGATTCTCAGGTTCGGTAAGGGCATAAATCCTGCTACAAGGGGGTTGTGCACCGGGCACCAGATCGATTTGGCAATCGTACGATCTGTGAGGAGGTAACGTGTTGGCCTGTTCCTTTTGGAAGACGTCCTGAAAGTCTTGGTATTCCGGAGGTAGTTGCATGGAGGCAAAGGTTACAGATGCTAGATTAATCTTCAGGTTTTCTGGGTAGCAGGTTTGTGTACAATCCGGGAAGGTAATTCTCTTAGCTCGCCAATCAATTCGAGGATTATGTGTCTCTAACCAAGGGATTCCAAGAATAACCTGAAACTGTGGAGCCTTGATTACATCAAACACAACACCCTCCCGATGGCCGTCGGGACCAATAAGAGTCACCTCAGTAGTGGAATGTGTTACCGGTCCAGAGGCAATTTCAGTTCCATCGACTGTGGTGATGACATCTTTGCTGGTTTTAGGACGGAGAGGGAAGTTAATCCTAGAGACCAATTCAAGATCTACATAGTTTCCAATAGCCCCACTATCGATGTACGCCTTTATTGCATGCAACCGCTTAGGCTGTTCTGGATCTACGAGAACCATTGGCACAATGAAATGCGAGGTCTGAGAGTTAGTTTTCAAGCTCGGCAAGCGGACCCCTACACTTGTCGGGCGGAGTCGTTTCCCGAAACAGAGTCTTCATGGTTTTTATCAGCGGCTCCTACCGCCTTTCGGGGCGGTTTTGCCGGGCAATCTCGTAGAAAGTGCCAAGAATTCCCACAATAAAGACATAATTTTAACTGCCGCCTCCTTTCACGTTCCTTTTGAGTTAAGGGTCCTTTAACCCCTCCAATTTGCATAGGTTCAGAGACATCAACTCCCTTGGGATTAGCATGGGTCTTGACCAACACCCGGGTCTCAAACCTGGACCGATCTGCTTTTCTGTTTTGAAGTCTGTGATCCAATTGGACCACTAAGTCTATATACTCTGTGCATTCTTGGGGCGGATTTACAACTTGGGCCAAGACATCTTTAAGTTCTCTGCGCAGGCCTCGATAAAACAACGTGACTCTTTTATCCTCAGGCCATCCCGTTTCCACAATTAGTCTATAAAAGGTTGCAATATAGGATAGGAGGTCCTGATTGCCCTGTCGCAGGGATAGAAGTTCGTCATCCATAGCCTGCCCCTGAGAGTGTCGAGCAAATAACCTTTCCATTCTTGCTTGAAACCTTTGAAAATCACGGAGAATCGGGTCATCTTGAGTAACCAGTGGAACTGACCAATCGGCTGCGCAGCCGCTGAGATATGACAATACAAAGGCTCCCTTGGTCTGATCATTAGGGAAGGCCCCAGGTCTGCATAGGAAGTGCAAACGACACTGATTCATGAATACAGCGAATCGTTTGGGGTTCCCAGCAAAGCGTTCGGGTGGGGCCAGCGGCATGTTTCCAGGTAGATTAATCTGCACAGGGTTACTGGAAACCACAGGAGCGGGGTTCCCTCCGGAACCCGGTAGAGGAGTTTTCCCAGCTTGACCTTGCAAAAGCTGTCTGGCCAGGTCATCAGTTCTTTCCTTTGATTTTATTAATTCCCTCCTGAGGGCATTAGTCTCTTGACGAGCGGCATGTACTTCGGCCCGTAATTCCCCCAGTAATTGGGCCAACTGATCAGTCTCAGAACTTTCCATAGCGCCTGGGTGGGAATTTGTAGGAAGGCTTCGCGTTCTGTTACGCTCACCTGACTCCCACGGAGGCGCTGGCCTGGTTCGCGCTGCTGTGACCTCTTCTAAGGTGATGCGCAGGGTTCGGAAGACGGACTGGACCGGGGCCCCAAATCTGGCTTGTCTGGCTCGCAGAAGTGTCCTTCTGTAGGCGAAAATAGGGGATTAACTGTCTGCGGGGTAATGCAATCAGCCTCCCACTTTCCCCTCTCACCCTCCTCGAAACCCTTCTGTGATTCCTCGTAGCGTCTCACCTTAGGGTCTGGAAGGACGAGCTCTCCATCCTGCTTCTGATGCAGGGGCGCGTTGATATCCAGTTACTTCACTGGATTTTCGGATTGGTGAGAACCAAACTTGCTTGGCTTCCAGGTAAGTTTTTTGATAAGAGGTTCCCCTTGTGTCCATGCATTAATGTACTAATGCTAGTGTATTTTTCCCCATAGGGGCCGGGGTACGGAATGCCGGGGAACAGGCACCGACCCGAGATGAGAGGTGAAATCCTTGTAGAAATCTGGTAAGTTTTTAATGAGCGTTTTTTGGTAATGTCTTTTCATTCGCTCATTAACGCTGATGTCTCTTTTTCCCCTTAGGGGCCGGGGTCTGGAAATGCCAGGATGCGGCGCAGACCCAAAATGAAGAGGGAATGAATCAACAGGTAAGTCTTAACATGGAGATTTAGCTTTCCTTATTCCCTTCTCTCTCTCACCTTTTGTTCTGGTCGTTTTCTCCCTAGGCGCTGGGGCGTGACTGCGAATCCGGATGATCGCTGCTGAACATGGAGGCGCCCTGTAAAGGTGAGTGGAATGCGGCGCTGCAGCGATCGACGCGATGAGCTTTTAAATAAAAGTCTTCCTTTTCAGGATTGTCAGCGAGATGTCTCCGGGATGCGGATTTAGCAGGTAAGGTCTTTTCCTTCTTCTGTTCTCTTCTTCTCTTCCTTTGCAGGTGATCCAGGATGCTAGCAGGCGTGGCAGAAGTCAGGATGCAGGAGCAGACACGGTGAGCGTCCAGCTGCTAGATGCAGAACAACGCGAAGCACGTGTGGCTGTTCGGGTGGGGTTTAAATAGCCTTGGAAGAAGATCCAGGTATGTATCCTTCCTCCAATCAGGTATGTATCCTTCCCCGACCATGCCCGGATGGTAAATTAGTCCCACAGGTAAAGTAGTTCCTTTCAGGCCTCAAGGAGGCCGGGATCCTGCAGCATGGTCTGCATCAGGTAAGTGCACCCAAGCACTTCCATAATGAGCCTGGCGCCTATGGCGCCAGGACTGATCTCTTTTATGAGTCGGGCACCACAGGCGCCAGGACACTGTCCAAAGGGCCCCTATATGGGGTTGCTGGGTCCTTCCTTGGGGACTGGATGTCCGCTTTCGGGGACGCAGGGCTTGAACCGGCTCCCCGGGAGCGGGCATCATGACAAAAATGAACATTTACATTTTTCATAATAAATCACTGCTCAGTCACCATAAAGCAAAATTCTTCTCAAGTGGGTCCATAGGTTCTTATAAAATATTGTACATGTTTCTTTCCAACTGAAGTGTCTATATGTTCAATTGTCTTTGTTCAATAGTGAAATCAATATTTGAAGTCAATAATAAAATAATAAAATAAAACAAAGGACTTACAAAATTAATTAAAACAACTAAATAAAATAACAAATTTGTGGTATTCCATCGCCCATCCTTCCAGTCACATAGGGGATAATCTTCTCCATTCAAAACGCTGCAGAGTCAAGATGCCCTGATCATTGGCTTTTATCATCTGGTTCACTCGGTGTAATTCTTTCATTCTGGCACTCTTGGATGGTTTTCAGTGAAGTCATCTATTTTGGCGTCCCGTTTACTTTTGTCTTCACCCCCATATTTCGGTCCGGAAGCATTGCTTTATCTTCATCCCGTGGACTCCAGTCCTGCAACCTCCGACCTCAAAATATAGTTAGTCGTTCTAAATTAAACAGAAAAGAGACAATACCAATTTCACCCTTTTTACCAAAAATAAAATATAGTCCAAAACATTTCATGCTTTTGCTTTTGGTTTCTGAAATTAAGCACATGTTAGAGAAAAAACAAACATATACACAACACATCATTATACATTAAATATATTTTGACCTTGTATTAAAATAAAACCATCTGCTTCAGCCCCCTTTTGTTAATGTTTAACATTTATGGTATTTTCATCTACTAATATTTCTAATAATACCATAACTATGTATATTTTTTTTAATGATGTGAGGTACTATGAACACAGTCTCTGTGTCTTTCCTTCAATGTTTCCAGGATACTTAAGCTGTTTCTACTTGCTCAAGTCTCCTGACTTCATTTTTGGGATGACAGGGCTTAATTTGATTAACATGAACAAATTGCTCTATTACCGTTTCACCCTCTGTCTTAAATATTTTTTACACCACTGGAGACACCTTATCTACAATTTAAAAAGGCCCCTGCCAGGCGGCTGGAAATTTAGAATGTTTCTGTTTACCTTTTCCAAATTGAAATTTATATACCTGATCTCCTACATTATACTCCGTCACAGATGTATTTTTTATCATAATATGACTTTGCATTGTCAGCAGCTCTTTCCAAATTCCGATGCACAAAAGCAAATGCATCTTTTAAATGTTTCCTCAGTTCTTCCATAAATTCATGAACTGTAGATGCGCTTACAAGTGTCTGTTCATGTGTCCTGTATAACAAATATTGTGGTAATACCATTTTCCTTCCTGTTAACACCTCATGAGGGCTGATAACTGTTGCTTTGGCAGGAGTTGATCTGATTGCCATCAAAACCAGAGGTAAATGTAAATTCCAGCTGGAACCTGTGTCTGCTACAAACTTCTTTAATATGTCCACAACAGACCTGTTGCAACGCTCAATACCCCCAGAAGAAGTGGGTCTGTATGCAATGTGCAGTTTTGTTTTCACCCCCAGTATCTGCCACACTTTACTCATTAAAGCGCCTGTAAAATGACTTCCTCTATCTGATTCTATTCTTTGTGATAACACAAATCTTGAAAATATATGATTTACCAGTAATGTGGCTGCTGTTAGCACACTACAATCTGGTGCAGGAATATTTTGACATCAAACAAACCACGCTCAAAATATAACGATTCCCCCTACTCAACCTTTTTACAGGCCCTACATAGTCTATTTGCAAATCTGACCATGGAAGGGTTAAGCCTCTTTTCATCAGTGGGGCCCTATGCATTGGTGAAGCGGGTTTAAATTGGGCACATACTAGACATCCCCTAGTGTATAATTTCACATTTTAGGACATATGTGGCCAGTAAGCATAATCTTTCAGTATCTCTAATGTTTTTTGTGAACCTCTGCATTTATTGCATCATGTGCATGGTGTAGCATTAGCCCTCTGAATGAAAGGGGTATTTTGTATGGCCATTCCTAATGATGAAATTTCCTCTTACTGAATATCCTGATGTCCTTTATTATTCACCATCATTTTGACAGATCCTTCTCCAATATCTATCAATGGGGTGTATTCATAATCCAGGCCTTGTTGCTTCATGGACTCATTTAAGCACACGAATGCATCAGAATCTTTCATTTGCTGTCCATTCTTGCACTTTGGCGTTATTACAACCTGCTTGGTGAATGCAGGAATAGTAGTATCCTTCCTCACCTGTAATTCAATGCATATGGGACGAGTTGTGCGCAATGATAAGCCTTTCTTTTGTCTTCAAATTCAGGTGCAGGCCCACCTAGCCGGGACCATATTTTTTGATTAAGGTAATCTAACAGCATACATATTCTGTGCATGATATTATTGCCCATGTAAAAATAATTTTGTGTTCCACTCACTATCCATACATTATGGTAAATTGTTTTCTGCCCAATATTAATCTTCAGCATGCATCTCACTGCAATTCGGTTTTCAAAGTCTGGATTGTCCAAACCAGAGACATATTGGTTTGTAATTCTAAATTTTGGGATCTCCTCCCTCTCCATTATTTTCTGCAGTAATTTCTCATTAATAAAGCTCCTTTCCTGGTCAAGCGCTAAAGTAGCTTTTATCACTTTAGAATGGTCATTCATACCAATGTGAACCCATGGCTGCTAATTTTCCATGTGTATTTCAGCAAGAGTGGTAATGTGTTTTTCGGTGTCTGTTTCAGGAGTAGTATTCTGTTTGCATTTCTTCTCTTTTAAATAGAAGTGCAATGTCTGCTCATCTATTTCAGTTTGCCATATTTTCCTAGGATCTAAATAAATCTGCACATATTGTTTTTCTTTTTCACTTTGCATTTTATCTTGACACTTCAAAATGACAGTAACGCTAGGTACACAGCTATTTTGGGGGTATACCTCCACTGCATCATTCGTTTTGGCAACGGTGTGGCATTAATTTATACTGCTGTTTTGTGATTTTATTTTCTTAGGTCTCAATGGTTTTTTGGTTAAGGACCACAGTACTCCATTCACCCCATCTATAAGAGGAAACAATCTTTTCAGGCAATCTGTCCCCATAAAAAATGGAATTTCACAGATAGATGTGATCAATACTTCCTGTTTCATTCTGTGTTTTCCTATATTTATGTCAACTTCGGTAACACCTATAATAGGCACCTCCTTACCATTAAAACTATGCACTGGACCTTCACTTTGCCTCACTGTGATCTGATTCTGTGGAGATCTCCCTTCATTTATACTTTCTACCAATTCTTTGGACATAATTGTGGCCTCTGCGCCAGTGTCAATCATCGCAAATGTATTGCATTTCTCTTCCACAGTGTTTTGAGCATAATACCTGTCTTCAACTTCTTCTAATACACATAAAAAGTGTGAATTTTTACTGATTTCAGGACTCACCTTTCTCAGGCCTTTTTCACTTTTGGCTAAGCATATTGGTAAATGGAAAGATATTTTTCCCTCCTTTCTGTCCATTTCTGTGTGAGAGACTTTATTCATTTCCCCATATTCAGAGGTCTTTTGGAGTGTGGCCACTGTTCGCCCATCCATCCGGGGATCATCAGAGATCACACTACAATCCTCCAATTGAACATGTGTAAAAACATCACTTGGTAATTTGCCATTTTCTAATTCTGTGCATTTGTGGTTATTTGGAATGTGACCAGTCTTTTTAACTTCTTCAAAAATCTATGGCTCAATGAACTCTTCAGGTGATTGATCTGTACCCTCCTTTGGAGTATTTATTCTTTCTGCCTATGTTTGGTTAGTGTTTTGATTGTCCAGGAAAGGGGTTCTAGCATCCTCACTTACCCCCTGTTCACTTGTATTCCGCATGCATGAGTTGACTTTCTTAAATCTGTCCCTTTGTTCTTTTGGAATCTCATATTTTCCTTTTTCATTTGTGCAAATCCCCAGTGTTTGATTTAACTCTAGATTAAATCGAACTTCATTTTTAGATGTATTTGCAATTTCTGTCACATGTTCATTTGTCGGTACTTTCCTTTTTAAATCATTAAGCATCTCAGAATCATGCAAAACCAAATCAGGACAATCTGTTTTCTTAGCATTGCAGGTATCATTAACATTTAGTCACTTATTGTCGGAAACCACCCAGTCATTGCTATGGCCTTCTGCCCCCTCCTTTGATGACTGTTTTTGTGCTGTGCAGAGCTTTCCTATTTGCTCAGCCAACATTTTCACTTGGGCCTCGAGACACTGGAATCTTTCCATCTCCCTAGAATCTTCTCTCTGTGGCCTAGGTTGATCTTGGTTGTTTTCCCCCTGATTGAATCTATTCTGATATCGCTCAGGAGAATGATTTCTATTGGGGTTGTTTCTAAACTCATGATTCATATGTGGAGGCGAGCGAGGTGCACCCATCCTTTGATTGTAGTCCCCTGGTGGTGGTGATTAATTTAATTGATGTGAATATTGTCCCCTGTGCTGATTCCCATTTTCAGTAAATCGATCCACATATCTATCCTGATTACCATATATCATGGTGTTAGGGTCAAATCTGCTCTGTGTCCCCAATGTCTGATAGGGACCATTGTTTCTTTGATCCTGTCTTTGTCTCTGATTATTGTTCATACCTGACATATCAAGCCAATATCCTGCCCGGGGTCTGTCTCCTAAGTACCTAGGGCTTATATAGTTTTCCCTATGACTGGGATCATATGATTGAAATATCGGTGCAGGGAGTGACAATCTCTGTTGATTACCGCTTTGTTCAGGTGTCAAATTATTTTTACCTCGACTTTGAGCAGACTCAAGGGACATTTTGGCTGACCTGATATCCATCACTGTTGCTGAGGGCTCTTTGGATTTTGGTCTAGTGTCTTTCATTTTATCATTTTCTCTACCCGGACAATATAGTACTTCATATAGTTTTGTACTTTGGTGTACAATCCATTCAAGGGACTTGTCGCGGTCAAATTCACGGACTAACTGTGATATGATGTCTTTCTGTAGCCCAGAGAAGTATGCACTTTTAAACTCATTGGAATTGGGGTCAAAAGATATATCAAAGCGAGAAAAAGCTCTTTTTAAGTCTTGCAAAAACTGGTGAGGCGACGTGTTTGCCCAGCCGTAATCATGTATGCAACCTTTTTTGCCTCTTGCAATAATTTGAAAGGATAAAAATGACGTCTAATCTCTTTTTCAAACTCTGCCCATGTCTTGTTCTGCTGTTCATTTAACTCTCTAATGATACTAATGATAATGGCTGTGGCAGCATCTAGAGTTAAGTGAAAGTATTGCCTGTATTGTTCCTTAGGTATCTGGAGGGCTTTGAATATATCACGCACTGCTTCTAAGTGGTCCTCTAGCACTAGCTCTGGGAATGTGGCCTCCATTTGAGACATTCTAAAACTCACTTTTAGTGTCACACTGCTATCATGAAATGGGTTCCCTCTAATGCATGTATGGTAGTGTGAGACACACTTGCCACGCCCAGTAGGAGCTCTATAGCCACTTTCCCAGTCAACGCACCATGTATGTAGGATATTTTGTGTAAATTTGGGGTTTGGTGGTATTTTTCTTACTGGCAAAATATGAGCGGTAGTTTGGTAATAACTTATCCTTGCATTTAGATTGGGTTTGGCCTCATATCATTCTAGTGACCATACCTTGTTATATTATATTGGAGAACCTAGTAATATGTATTACTTGTGGTATTTTGTGGTAGTATATGTTTTGCAGTATTTAGTGTTGAGCATAGTTTCCTTCCCTACATCATAAACCCATCATAAACAAACCTTCCTTTCTAATAGAATACCTCCTATTGATCTATGGAGGGCCTTGGACCTACACACGCAAGAAAATCCAACACTTTTATATAGAGTGTCACCTACAGTCTGTGGCCGGTATCATTGGCTTATCTACACCAGTGATCTATGCACCCGTAGGCATTACTGGCTCATAGACCTCCAGTAATCAATATGTTATATTAGATTCCCTCCAAACAACATACAAGGAGGACACACACACACACACACACACACACACCTAGTTTATCACTGCTTATTCTGATTGTTGTTCTATCTGCATGGGAAAATTGGCAAATGTATTACCAAAGAGAATGAATCTCCCCTCTGTCCACATATAAAATCCCAAATGCGATAAAGGCTCTAAACAATTCGTTTTTATATACTGATTATATTGCAGACAAGTAAAATTCACAATTCAATGCTTACCATGTACATTTCACCATTATATGTAACAAAAGAAGAAAGAAAAAAAAACAGAAACAAGGCAAATAATTTTGGTTCAGTCATCCATCCGACTGCACACAGTGACCTCACTTAAACTTTGTCTGCTTACCAGAGGTATTTGTTTGAAGCTCTCCCACACAACCTTGCCTTGCTTGCCTCAGAAAAACAGACCCAGTCACCGAACTGCTCCTGTAATCTTGGGTGCTTGGAATGCGCGGCGAGAACGAGAGGTTCTCCAGCCAGTGCTCAGTGAGACCAGGCACATCTGTCTTCAGAGCCCAGTTATTCCCAACTAACTTTCTTTTTCCTCCCTTGTCATCAAGAGACTTTTTTTCCAGCCCCTTTTTACATAGTTTCATCTGCCGAAACTTTCCTCCAATCAAATTAAAAAGGATTTTTTCAACAGCACACTTTACTTTTCTAACAACGGAATCCTTGCTCATCGAGCAAATGTATCCATTCTAATTTTCTGCTATGCATACTTTCTGCTTTCTGCAAACTGAACACAGAAGAGAGAGAAAATAAATGCCAGTGCACTTTTAAAAACGAATTTCAAAATATGTATTTTCACCTCTGTTAGGCAGAAACCTGTGCAGTTCCCTCTGGGACCACTGCAAAAAGTTTAAGTCTACAGGAGTTAGCAGTAAACCCAATTGGTAGCAGTCTGTACCACCCAGATTTACCTGGTAGCTGTGGCTGAGCCGTCAGACTTCTCTCAAGATGAGTTAGGCCGTATTTGGAGTATACAAGATAGGGCAATTTACACAGTAGAACAAGCAGACACGGATCAGAGCTTGGGTGCAAAGATATATAATTATTTATTTAAAAACACATCTATGAAAAACACACTGGCACTAATACGGCAAACAACTTCAATCACAATTACTATAAGTATATCAATCCCCTTACAATATTTCGACAAGTCTAGGTTCAACGGCACCACTTATTTGCATACAGAGGTGAATGCTTTAACCTAGATGGCACTCTAATATTCGTTAGACAGGGAGAGAAAAGGCAGAGTATGAAACCAACTCGGTACCAACGCTTATTCGAAGCAAATGCAAGGCAAGCAAGGCAGGGTCCACTGTAGATCACGAAGTTCAGAGGCCAAGCCCACTCGGAGAGAGGCAAGGCTGTATGTCCCAAAAGTATCACAGTGGAAATGCACTTCAAGTCTTTGTAGCAAAAATTCACAGAAAGGTTGGACCAGTTTTAGAACAAAAAGTTAGGAAGGTCTGGAGGCGACCCAATGGAAAGGTAAGGATTAAGACACCTCACGCTAACCGTCACAAGGGAAGCCAGGCGGACACAGTACCTTGAGAGTGAAGAGACAGCTCCGGCGGGGGCAGTTGTTCCTGGTGGTGGATGCAAGTCGGGGCTTTGCCAGAAGATGAGAGGATCTAGTCGTCGAGGAAAAGTTGAAGATCGTTGCACCACCAGGGAAGAGACCAGCCGCGGAGTGCTCCGTCACAAGGCACCACCTTTTGCTCGCGGTACAGTGATTAGTGGCTATCCGGTTGCCGGGGTGCTCAGCACGGGCAATTCAACCACTAGACGTCCTGGAAGCGAAGAAAAAGCAAGGGACTGGTTGTTCCCACCAGTCAGGGGAAGAAGACTCTCCAGCAGGGAGATCTCCTCTGTCGTTGGGAAGTGGTGAGTCGGCTCAGCAGGGCTCCACCGGAGGTGTCGTCTTTGCAGGACGGCTCAGCTTTACCCTCGTCGGATTCTTAGGTCCTGTGGCGACTTCTGAAGTCCCAGTCCCAAAAGCCCTGCTTTTATGCAGAAAACCCCATTCATTCAGCCTAGCTGTCAATCAAACACGCTAAGTGGTGAGCGGGGCGGCTCACCACTTGGGCCAATCACATCAGAGTGCGACTTGAGTTGGCAAGGCAACTCAGTCCAGGGTGCCTAAACCCCCTCCCACACCCCCTGTGGTACCCAGACAGAATGGCACCACTCTGGAGGGCTTCTGTGCAGAAGCCCGCCAAAAGTGGAACAAAGGGCTCAACCTTTGGTTCGGAGTTACAGAGGCGAACACATACGTCATT
Organism: Ambystoma mexicanum; assembly: GCF_040938575.1. Classification (NCBI taxonomy): domain Eukaryota; kingdom Metazoa; phylum Chordata; class Amphibia; order Caudata; family Ambystomatidae; genus Ambystoma; species Ambystoma mexicanum. The sequence goes on along the minus strand of NC_090937.1, from coordinate 786,364,877 downwards.
TTAAAAACCGAGTTCTGGCAGAAAATACCAACCAGTGAATTTATTTAAGATAAATAAACCGGCGGTATGTTAGAGACTAACGTGAAAAAGTATTAGCCTCCAACAATGGGAAGAATCCCATAGGAATATACTCGCGGTTGAATATAAAAAGTAGTATCCACTGCCACCAGCCAAAACTCAACGAGGGGGGACGGGACCGTGCCCCCTCGAACAACAGACCCAGGGGTAATCAAATTACCCCTACCAGTACGTCCACAATAGGATGGTTTGTACTGGTTCTGTTAGTAAATTTAGGTCTAGTAAACCTAATGGTGACTTTACATGCCCTGGGAGACAGTAGTCAGTCCCAGGGTATGGAGTCTATGGTGGGGATCACCTAGGACACCCCAGTGTTACGGCACGGAGGGTGCGGTGTAACACACATAGCAAAACACATGAGTCCCTATGGAGTAAAAGACCCCATAGCCCATAGAACACATTGACATTCAAAGAAATCAACCACATTCATGTCCAAGAGTGGGAGGAAAAGAGTCTCACTCTTGGCAGGATGAAAAAAACAAACTCCAAAAATCCAGCAAAGCTGCTGGGGGACTCACTAGGTTAGGAAATTCAGCCTAAACAGAGAATTCTCCCTAACAACCTCATTTTGTACATGGGACTACATTATAATTTTAAGGGTTAGAGTTAGTGTTTAGTAAATGTTAATTAGGTTAATCAGTTATAGATAAACAATATAGTCTTCTATTTATGAGGTATTCAAGAGAAGAAATAAAATGGTTAGCAGGACAGTTTTACCCTTCCCTTCATTTTCTTGTACATTTAAAGTTCAACAAAAGTTTTTATTCTGTTCATTCCACACTTCTGGCAGTCTCTTTGTCTGTGTACACATTTATTTTTGAAACGTTCTCCCAGTTCATATGTTTTGTGTCATTCATGTGGATTGGGCCCTCATTGTGTGTGTCATGCTGTTACTATGATGTTTGGTGATGGAGGTGTGTGTCTACTACATGTTTGTGGTAGATGTTGCATCCATGCTCGATGACCACGGGTGGTGACTTGTAGATGTGGGGAGGTGAGGTGCTTTTGAATTCACATTTTTTGTCATGCGCATGTGTTGGTTGACTAGATGCGTGCTATGCAATATTGGCATGTTGCTGAATTGGGTGCATGGTGTGGATGTGTGTGTGAGTTTTTTTGCTGTGGTTGAGTCTTTACTCCATTGCTAGATGTGTTCTCGTGTGTTTGTTGATATTCTGTGTTGTTGTATGACATGGTGCCATTCTATGGATTGACTTTGACATGTGTACACGTGTTTCACATGTTGGAGTGGGGCCATCAGAAAGTTTGAGTGGATATGGCTGGTTGTCTGATGCCATAACCTATGCAGGGATACTGGGTGCTTGTTGTCAGTGTGTTTTTGTTGGTGGAGTGACATTTTCAGTTTGTGTGTAATAGTGTGCATACATGGATGTTAGTGATAATGTGTGAGGTCTGTTATGATGGTGTTTGGTGTCTCTCATTGTGAATAGGTACTGTTAGGCAAGATTGTATGCAGTATCCTTAAGGTGCACTACAACAACCCTGACCTTCTGGCAATAGTAACCCAACCTTTGGTAGTGTGGACGAGTACCCAGGCTTATCTCAAGAGGGGTCAATGTGAGCTGTACGGTAGTTATACAGAGGTTCACAGTGACAAGTATTCAAGCAAACACTTACACACAGGGTTTCTTGATAAAACAATGTTTAATGTATTTACTAGTCAGTTAATATAAGCCTTCTTCAGAAGAGAGCACTGTAAATCACCACACAAATATACTTCAAAATGATACACTCTCTTAAGTTCAGAATCAGTAAATACCCATTTGGGATGGCATACAGCAGAGACCTAAACCCACAGGTGACTTCAATTGCTAGGGTGCTGTTGACATTAATGTATTACTGTTGGCATTCAGAATTAGTTAAGAGCAAGTCAAAGGGAAAGATTATTAGAGCAAACAAGATACCACAAATATTTCTTAAGCAGGCAAGTAGGGCCACAAGCTGTTAGACTTGTGAGTCATAGAAGATGCAAGCAACTCTACAGTACGAGGTAGTTCTCTTAGACTTTGTAAAATGAATAAAATATGCAGCAGATGACCCCTGTTCCTGTGCAGCTCTGCAGATCTCACTGCTCCTGGGCCTCAGTCGTGGGTACAAGAGGGAGGACGTCGGGGGACTCCTGCACTGCTCTGGGACGGTCAAAACTTGCAACTGGCAAACTTCACTTTCAGTGGCTGCTCAGTGTTTCAGCTCCTCACGTCTACTGCAAATAGCAATACCACGGTTCCTGGCTGTTGAGATGGGCTTTCCTTGCTTCTGGGGTCCCACACTCTGTTGAGGGGGCTCAGGCTGAGTCAGTCCTGCTTCTTGGGAGTCCAGAGGATCTTCCTGGAGCTCTTGGCCTTCTTAAAAGCAACGCACACAAACTGGTGGTCCTCAACCTGGCTCTACGGATTCCTGCAGCAACTCTGTGGAAATTCAACTAGCTCCAAGAAGGATGTCCAGGTGGCTTACTTTGGAGATGATTGGTGCCACCAACTCAAGGGGAGAAGTCGTCCTTGCAGGGGCTTCTCTGTCGATGCAAATGTGGCATTTCGGCACTGGAGCAGGGCTTCATCGGGCAAACCAACGGTCCAGGATTTGCAGCAGGCATCCTCTTCAAGTTCATCTTCGGTTCTTTTGTCCAGTGGTCGACTCTGCATTCCAAGCCAAAAGACTCACCTTTTATACAGTTCTTTCCCTTTTATTCCAGTCTACCTGTCAGTCACCCAGCAGGGTGGCTGTCCTTGCTGGACAGCCAGCCAGCCAATCATCACAGAGTGCATTTGGGTCTCCTAGGAGACTAAGCACATGGAGTTTCGGGCACCTCCCTCACTTCCTGACTACCCCAGACACCCGGGAGCCAGAGGCAGGCTTCACTAATGAATCCCGCCAAACCTGGTAAATCTCAAGAAGGACCTTTCCAAAAAGAAATGGCAAAAAAAGAACGGGCCATTTTGACAAAAATGGCACCCTTGGGTGCTTTACTGCAGCTGCGAACGTAGCCCCCAGTAAATGCACACCATGGTAGTAAAAACAAAACCACTGTCACCAGCCATTCAGTGAGGAAAGGGTCACATACAAAATGTTACATGAGAAGTTTTAAAAAATCAAGTCCTGAAGATCCAGCAAAGTTGCTGGGGGTCTCTAAGGTAGAAGGAATTGGCAAATTTCTGAGAATTCTCACTAACAGGTACTCACTCAATCAGGTGTATTACCAAATGTTTATCATTTTTTACTTGCTTGTTGTATGTGATGACAGCGCATTCAACACTGGTCATTTGCTACTGGGGGTTGATTGTATTGTACTTTGAGTTCCTTCTTGGTCAATGGATGTTTGGATATTCCTATGGCACTTGCTTGTCAATGTGTATGTGCCCATGCATTGTGGGTGTTGTAGTGCGATGTGGCCTCACTGTTGATGGGTGGGCTAAACTCATCACTTGTGCAGTAGATGTTAGATTGGAATTTGGGTGAATTGTCCGTATTCGAAATGACCAAGGAAGAAATGACGAAAGGTTATTTGTTAAAAAAAAACAAGGGGTCACTCCACTTCTGCAATCCCTACAGACATTATAGTGAACAAGGTTGCGGGGCACACTCCCGCATCCCCCGCTCTCCTTGTTCACTATAATACCCCGAATGGGGCATTTGGACACATTTTTCGGCCGTTCACATTTTTTTCCTTTGCCCGAAATTTGACCAAATGTCCCATTCAGTCTTTTATATTTGGTCTTTTTGGGTCTTTCCGGTAGCTTGCTCTGCCACTCGCACACTCTGTGAAAGGCTTCACATCACCCATACACAGGCCTGTTCTTCTTTAGTCAGTAGCAGGGACTTTGTCACCCCTAACTACCTACTTTTGTGGAGGCTGATTTGTACCCAGGCATTCTTTATAATTAGGCCTGATCTCTGATTCCTTGGACTTCTGTCCTTCAAGGGCATTCACTTACAGTACCTGCAATGAACCAAAGGCAGTATGCAAATGCCACATTGCATTGCATTACCATGCTATATGTACATGGGGTGGTCACAGTGTAGGTGGTGCAACAGTGTGCTGTTTTGTTGACATGAGCTGAGAGGGGTCTACCAGGGAGTAGTAGAAGATGGTCCAGGCCAGAATTCAACTGCAGTGCTCTCCGTCAGAGGAAGACATGTGGCAGGTATACTTCATGCTGGAGGCAGGCCATAGGAGCTGAAGTATGTTGAAGCTCCACATTTGTCTGTTAGGGGGGCATACTAGCAGTGGGCTTCCTGGGGGTTGGGGCAGAGGTGAGTGTGGGTGGTGTCAGCACTTGAGAATGCTGCCTGGGGTTTGGGGCGGAGGTGAGTGGGGGTGGTGTCAGGACTTGAGTAGGCTGCCCGGCGTTTGGGAAGAAGGTGAGAGGGTGTGGTGTCATCACTCGATGGGTGTTACGCTCACCTGGTTCCATGGGGACGCCACCCAGCAGTTGGGACTCAAGTATCCTTCCCTGCGGTTCCCAGGTGTGACTAGCGGGAGGGTTCTTCCTGGAATACAGGTGGGCAATGTTCAGGACTGGGCAACTGGGGTAAACAGCCTCCCACCACCCTGTACACCCGTGGCCTCACTGGACCTCTCCTCACCTTGTTTTTAATGCAGGTGTGTTCTCCGTCCTGCCTTCTTGGCAGGGGCGCGTTGCGCCTGGTGGGCGTTTGCGATCGAGTTACTTCACTGATGCCAGCCTGCTTTGAGTCTTTCAGGTAGGTCTTATTGCTGTGCTATATTATTGTCCTTGCTTGCCTTTTTTGTTTAACTAATGTCTTTTCTCTTCCTTAGGTGCGCGGAAGCCCAATATGTGGCATAGACTGAATTGAGTCTCGCCGGTAAGTAATGGCGTTTTTAGAGCGCCTTGATGCGGTGAGTAGGCGCTAAGCGCAGCGCTATGATGCGTTGCCTCTTGCTAACCTGTCTTCCCACAGGTCGCGGTGCTCACGCAGTGCATGGAATTCCTGAGGCGCTGCTGGTCGAGGAGATGCTTGCGAGGTAAGCTTTTCGGCACCGTTAATTAAATTGTAAAAATGTCTAATGCCTTGTTTCTTTCTTTTTTGCAGATGCGTCGGTTCGGGAGGAGCGCTGGTTCCAGGATGCTGATCTCAAGAGCCGTGGACAGCTAACGTGGACAGCTAACAAAGTAATTACAGGTAAGCTGCTGCTGCTAACGATGTCCTTTTTCTCCTTTACAGATGCTGTTCTTCCGAGGTTTGCGGGTGCAGCTGAACACGGTGAGCGTCACTTTGCAGAATTGCAAAGTAATGCGAAGCGTTTTATCCCAGTCGGGTGTGGTTTAAATATCTTCAAGAAAGTAGTCCAGGTAAAATAGTTCTATGGTACCACACCCAAAAATACTATACCGCATAGCCAGGACTGGCCCCAAGAAGGCCTAGGCCAAGGATGTCTGGTTTTAGTGGAGACCCTTCCTTGCCCATGGGCTTGCCAGGGGGTCTTCTGGATGGGGGTCGTGACAATGGGGCTACATGAGGGTTGGGGCAGAGGAGTGTGGGGGTGGTGTCAGGGCTTGAGCGGACTCCTTGGGGTTTGGGGCAGAGGTGAGTGGGGGTGGTGTCAGGGCTTGAGGGGGCTGCATGTCAGTTGGGACGGAGGTGATTGGGGGTGGTGTCAGGGCTTGAGAGGGCTCCCTGGGGTTTGGCACAGAGGTGAGTTGGGGTGGTGTCAGAGCTTGAGGGGGCTGTCTGGGGGTTGGGAAGGAGGTGAGTGGGGGTGTCAGGATTTGAGGCGGCTGCATGCGGGTTGGGACACAGGTGAATGGGATGGTGTCAGGGCTTGAGGGGGCTGCCTGGGGGTTGGGTAGGAGGTGAGTGGGGGTGTCAGGATTTGAGGGGGCTGCATGGCGGTTGGGACACAGGTGAGTGGAGTGGTATCAGGGCTTAGGGGCTGCCTGGGGATTGGAGCGGAGGTGAGTGGGGTGGTTTCAGGGCTTGAGGGTGTTGCCTGGGTGTTGGGGTGGAGGTGAGTGGGGGTGGTGTCAGGACATGAGGGGTTGCCTGGGGGTTGGGGCTGAGGCAAGTGGGGTGGTGTTAGGGCTTGAGGGGGCTGCCTGAGGATTGGGGCAGAGGTGAGAGGGGATGGTTTCAGGGTTGGAGGGGTTTGCCTGGGGTTTGGGGCAACAGTGAGTGGGGCTGGTGTCAGGACTTGAGGTTGCTGCCTGGGGTCGGGGCAGAGGTGCATGGGGGTGGTGTTAGGGCTTGAGGGTGCTGTCTGGAGGCTGCAGCGGAGGTGAGCGGCGTTGGTGTCAGGGCTTGATGGGTCTGCCTGGGGGTTGGGGTGAAGGTGAGTGAAGGTGGTGTCAGGGCTTGAGAGGGCTGCCTAGGGTTTGGGGCAGAGGTGAGTGGGGTGGTATCAAGACTTGAGGGGGCTGTCTAGGGGTTGGGGCAGAGGTTAGTGGCAGTGGTGGTAGGGTTTGAGGTTGATGCCTGGAGGTTGCATTGGAGTTCAGTGTTGGTGGTGTCAGGGATTGAGGGGTCTGCCTGGGGTTTGGTGCGGAGGTGAGTGGGGCTGTTGTCAGGACTTGAGGTGCTGCTATGACCTAGGGGTGTAGGCCTGATGTTTTGGTGCCTTGAAACTAGGGGTGATGGTTGCATTTTCACTGGGGTTCTGGCTTGCCTTGTGGAGGCAGTTCACAGGTGTGTTGGGGTGCCCCTTCAATTTAGGGCTGATGCTATGTAGTGTAGTCTCTGCTTGGAGTTAAGGGTGCCACTTTAAGTTAGGGTGATAGTCCGCCATTTTGCCGGAGTGCTGCCTTGAGTTATGAGGGACAGTATGCGGTATCGCCCGGGTTGTGAATGGTGGTGCAAATGCTGGCGTAAAGGTTGTTTGTTGTTACTGGTTTTTGTTTGCATGGGGGCGTGTTGTGGGCATTCCAGGTGCAACTCGTTGTTCTTTGTGTAGCAGTTTACTTTGTACTTTAGAATCCATGAATCCGCGGACTGTACAAAGCCTTTCATAGGTGCAATTTTTTTTTATGGTGATAAGTAGTTTGCAGGGACTTACCACTTTTTTATGAATTAGGCCCGATGCAATTTCTTCTTGTATTACTGGTCTCAGATGTGTTGTGTTTATAATGCATTTCTTCATTTCACCTAACAAAAGTTATCTTAACAGAAGACTTTACTCATATGAGATGTCTTTACTTTTTCATCTTGGCAATACTTGTTTACCCTCAAAACTCGTTCTTAAACATGCACCACAGATCATACTCACAAAACGAATGCCTACCACTTTTCTGTACCAAGGTTAAGTTGGACTAGGTGACTGATGGAACTCGTTTTGTCCAACTTGTGCAAGGGATCGGGTGAAGAAATAAGGGGAGTTGATTCAACGGGAGGGGTAACCAAAAGTCCTCGGCAAAAAGCACACAGAAGGAACTTGTCATGTGATACATCACCCAGATATCTACATCAACAGTAGACTCATGCCATGGGGTTTTATAACGTATTTGTCTGGGACAGGAGGTATTCTTCGGCCGGAAGACCCAAAGTATAGTTCTAGTAAGTTCTCAACCATAGTTTTGAGTTAGTCAACTGAAAAGTGACCTATAAAGGCAGGATGTCGTGAGGGCGGGTCAGGCTGTTGCGGTCAGTTTCCGTTAGGTGAAGATGTATTTGGTTATTTGTCTTGAAAGACAAATACAGCTGTCTCTGGTTTAACAATTTCCTAAACTGATGTGTGAGCTTGGTTTCTAAGACAGGCGTGGCAGGAAATGTTCCGAATCTAAGTCAATCAGGAATTTAAACAATTTGGGAACCCCATATACATTTACCAGTCCTTGACAAAAACGTACAAAGGTGTACATTCTTGTGAACATTTTGGGCGGTTTCGTCTAATAGACTGCTCTTAACGATATGGACTGGTTGTGACTTTAACCGTGTACTATGGGAGAAAGTACGCACTACTATGGGTTATAAGGATATTGTAAGCCACAGGCGAGTGAAAAGACCACATAGAGGAACAAGGCCAAAGGCGGAGTTCCTTTATAAAGTCACTGAAGTACTATGTGAGTTCCAATATCTTTTCTTTACATACTGAAGTGAAGGCAATAATGTATCCCTTATAAGACATGGCCACACACTGTAATCACTTTTATTGCCTGGCCTCTTGCTTCTTGAAATATCAGAGATCTTCCAGTTGCTGATAGATATAATACATTTAGAATCTGTTTAAATTGAACGAATATGCAGTTCCTAATGTGTTACAGAAGAATTGTTTAACTAGCTTTAGAAAATGGTGCTCTCAGCTATAAAACTCTTAAAGTGGACAAATTAAACATACTGCCGTAACTTGTTCATTATCAGTTAATGTAGCATTAAGCACTCGTTTCAAGGGCTAGAATGGGTGGTGACAGCCCAGCAGCCCAAGTTAAAGGACCGAGCAAAGCAAGGGCTTTTAACAAGGGCCCTGGCCCGTTCCCACCCGTTCCAGCCCTTGGAATGGGCGATTAACGCCATGGGCTAGGATGGGGCTAATTGAATGTTTTTTTGTTGCATGCACGTTCGCAGCGTCCGGTTCACGGATCGAAAATATTGTTCTAAGATGTCCACAATGAGGTAATTGGGGAGGGTGGAATAGTAAAAAAAGTTTTTTATGGCGGGAGATGGCAGGCCGGGGAGGCGGCCCTCAGGTGGCTTGGAGCGCGGGCTAACATCCGCAGATTCAGCCCATATTTCAAACCTCCTGATTGGCTGGCTTCCCGGCCAAGGGTGCTAATGATTGTTATGTGCACAAAAAACTATTTTAAAATAATGGAATTTTAGAGGTTTGCCATGGCTTTAAGTGCTGCCATGACAGCTGGCATTCTGATCTGTCCTGACTCAGGCAGCATGCATTGTGGCATCACAAGTGAACATTTCTGACAACAGAGCAGCTGTGATGCCACTTTCTTATCGCAGGTGAGGCTCAATGTGGCATTAAGCACCCGTTGCATGGGCTGGAATGGGTGGTAACGGCTAGGCGGCCCAAGTTAAATGCCCCAAAGAAACTAGGGCTTTTAATGAGGGCCCAGTCCAAAACCACCCGTTCCAGCCCATGAAATGGGTGCTTAACGCCATGAGCTCCCATCCCATGGGCTGGGACGGGGCTAATTGAAAAGGTTTTCGTTTCCGTGAACAGGTTGCCATCCCATTTACACAACGAAAAAAATGTTCAAAGATGGCCACCATGGAAAGGGAAGGCGGGGCTCCATACAAAGCCCTCCCTCTTCCCTTTCCATGGTGGCCTCACACATGAGGAAAGGAAGCAGCGGCATTGGTGGCTGTGAGTGCCGCTGCTGTCACAATGAGATAAGGGGGAGAGGGGATGATTTAAAAACATGTCCAGGGGTGGGGGGAAGATGGCAGGTGGGAAAGGCAGCCATTAGGTGGCTTGGAAATTGGAATAACATCGGGAGATTCATCCTGCGTTTCAAGTCTCCTGATTGGTTGGCTCCCCTGCCAAGGGTGCTAATGTAACTACTAACCAGTAATCATCTCATGTTTTACCTTTATGCAGGCTGTTGTGTACAATATGTCTACACCTTGTAAATAGTGAGATATTCATAAGTCTATTTTCCGCATGAGATGCACAATATAACCTGTTGTCCATTATTGATGGCACATTACGGTTTGTCTTTTAGGTGTGTCTAAATGGTCGGCATGCTTATGTAGGAACACTGGAACTGTGGGATCAATGATGGGGGAATTTTATTTACTTGCATTAAGGCTAACTACAAAAGTTAAAAACGTTATTGGTTTTTCCATTGTTCATGTGTTGGTTGTGTATACTTGTTCACAGATGTAAAGGAAGTAATTTATAGATGTGATGCTCCATTCCATAATTCACAATTGACAATATCACAATAATGTTTGTTACCTTGAATTATGTAACTTTAATTGAAAAGAGAATAATGAGATATTAAATTGGGAAAAGGTTAATATGGATACAAAATGAAAAACCTTCAGGCAGTAAACAGGGACAATGTTTAAGGGCAGAATTTGTATGGGAGCGTTATTACATTCCTTTGCTTCAAATCCCATGGTACAGTAATTTAAAATATGTTACACCCTAGAGCTTCTTTGAGTGCCGAACAATATGTGACATGAGCCTGTGAGAGTCCCGTGCCATTAGTTCTTCATCTCACACACTAAGATGTTCAGTTCCCTTCATTTTTTCCTGAGAGTGGCTGTAGTGCTGTGCAAAGAATTTAAATTGCTTTCTGCAGTGGTGCCAGCTCTGAGACGCAGTGCGCTCAAGATAACAGGACTGCACATTTTCGTTGCTGACTCTGCATCAGAAATTGATTCATTGATCAACTTAGAATAGAATATGTTGAGCAGTTGGGGTTAGAGGCCTAATGCATCGATTGCAATAGCTATTCCCAATTTCCATCGTAATACGTGTGACCGAAGGTGCAGTGCTCTCGTTAGGGAAGTAGAGATGACTTTGGTGGTGTTGCACTGGTGCGAGTGCAATTAGTACAAGGGCAACATTTTACCTTAGTGCAAAGAACATATTCTTTTAAGGCATTTTTTTAACAGGGCACTATTTGCTTAGTCTGTTTGCTAGTCCCTGGTGCAAAAATGCATTGGAATAATAGTTTTTTGTACTAGTTATAATTACTTGCCCTGCTACAAGACTCCATTGTAATAATTGGTTTTTACACCAGTGCAATGTTTGCTCTAGTTCTAATAGCTTGCCTGGAGGCAAACATTCCTTCAAATACCTTGCCCTGAAGCAAAAACACATTGAAATAATAGGTTCTTGGACTAGTGCGATGTTTGCCCTCGTTATAATTACTTGCCCTGCTGCAAAAAGTATAGGTTTGTGTTCTAGGTAATTTTGTGTTCTCATGCTTAGGGCACTTGTACCGACACAAAGGGCCAGATTCATTGAATTATTTGCGTGGTTCAAAATGACTTTGCATTTCTGAAAAGTGACTTTGCACTGCCGACATGAACCCTGATTCATAGACCTGTGCAAAATGTATTTTTGTGGTACAATGTCAGTGCTATATGTCTGCTGTAGATTCCTAAACCAATATTTAGAGAGAGGCTGGACTTGCGCGGTAGAGATAAGGGTAACTATCCCTGTGGTTCTGGGAGGTATTCCCAGTCTCATAGCTATAGGGAGCGCCTAAAAGATAGGGAATGGAGTGCCAATAGCAGCTCTGAGTCAGAAGGTGAATAGACTCAAGTGCATAGAAAAAGGAAGGCAGGGAAACAAATAAAGGGTTGTGTAAAAGTCCCAATTAGACAGATCAAGCCTACAAAGAGATTCATGACCCCATACCATAAAAATGCTGTGTATTCGTTGTAGGAACATCTATAATTGCATGAACAAATGATATCCTCATTTGGTATTAAAAATTATGTTAATTGCATGGATTTTGTGAAATGGACGTTCTCTCCTGAGCACTCCAGTTTCTTCTAGGGACTGGTGGACCAGAATCATTATAAATGGTCGACCTATAAGGCAGCCATTGTGTACAAAAGTCCACACATAGGAACCCACAAGAGCCTGTAAGGCTGCATATAATTTGCAATATGGGGAGGATCAGGTATATATTGAGTTTGTGCAGGAGGTAAAGCTGACATTTGCTCACATTTCCTGGCAGCTGAACACCATAGTAGGGAGTTCATAACTACATATTTCCATGCACTCCCCAAATACATAATGACTCAGTTGGTGTGTGATTTTTACGAGCACAGGAACCTGGACTGGGTGATTGAACAGGCCACCAGGATCTATGAGGTCCAGAAGCCAACTGAGAGTATGAATGTGGGGTGGGGGGGGCAAAGAATACTGCTTCTGCCAACAAGCCGGATGAAAGGTAGAGGAGACCCTCAGACCCAGACCAGTTGAAGGGTAGTCAGGCAGGATCTGAGACCAATGACCCCACTGACCCTGCCACCTATGTAAGCCGTAGGTACAAAAGTGCTAAACCAATCCTGTGGTTTGTATACACTGGGCAGAAGGGGGAGGCAATCAGGTAAGTACTTCCCCGGGAATTTTCCCTCCAAACTTGCTTCAGGAGAGAAGTATCACTCCACCTCCCAACCTGAACCTCTTCCCCAGATATCCCGCGAATCAGAACTTCCAAAATAATCCCCCTCTTTCTTACCAGTTCCAGGACAATATATCCCTGAACCCAGGAGAAGGGAGATTCAGGATGGAAAATTATGGGGGATATTTCTGGAGAAGGGGCAGTTACCCTTTTCAGGAGCAGCAGAGGTATGACTTGAGACCTCCTTACAACCCAGAAAAGGTCTTGCAGCTGGAGCAACAGAAGCAGCAACTGACCAAAGACCTGGGGCGCATGCTGAGGGCTAAGTCTAACCCTCAACCTAACCCTGCATCCCAGAATTCCGCAACACCCGCAGCTGATACCCCCGGGGGGGTGACAGGAGGAAACATCCAACAAACCACAGGTTCCTGAGGAGGGTCCCCGGTGGAGGGGAGATGACAAGCCTTAGAGGAAACTTCCCTTGTCACACAGGCAGAACTCCTGAAAGTGACTCTTCTACCTCTGAAATGTTAGAACCCAAAGAGCAAAGGGTAAGTAGAAGAGGCCAAAGAAGAACCCACTTTGTTGAGGAACTTCAGATCATTCCCTTTGAAAAAGAAGAATCCATGGAGGATTCAGGTAAAGGAATCTTTTCTTTCAGGAATGGGGGGATCCCTCCCAAAGAAAAATGGGTCCCAAAAGACCCTGAGTGGAACACGGTAAGCATGGAGACAGCATTTGGGGAGTAGGGTGCACAGCTCTTTTTCTATGTGGTAGTTTACACTCTTTCAGAGTTATTTAACTTAAGGACATCTATCTTCTTAGATTCAATGTGTGCGTAATTAATATTTCAGGTGCAGACGGGCTAACGTCACAAGGCCACTTGGGACACAAAATTGAATAGAACCAGAACTGTGTGTTGCTACACAGTGAGCCCAAATGCACTCCTAAGGGACGTTAAGTCCCAATGTTGATTAGTTGCCATATAAGTCGAGCAAAAAATCTAGAAAACCATAATGGAGGAAACCATAAAGTAACGTAAAAACAATTTGCAAAATACAGAGTAAAAGAGATACAGGGCACAAATTCACATTGGGTGCCGAGAGACGGGCCCCGATCTCACGAGGCACAATCTATACCTCGTCAGTGACAAACCCGGCACTTGTTACCCCACCTACAGGTGAAATAATTATATATCACCACATAGGTGGGGCATGTAAGTTTTACACAAAGCACATTAAATCAAACTCAGTGTTCATGCCTCGAGGGCTCAATGAGTCCAAAAGTTCAATCCATAGGATTTCCCGTTGTGACAATTTGCGTTGCACATCCCCCCCTCTGCTCCCTGATGTCACTTGCTCTAGGATGACACATTTCAGCTGTGCAATAGTATGTCATGCTTCTCCAAAGTGGACTGCAACTGGTGATTTCTGACTCTTGGTGCGAATGTTAGACTTGTGTTCAGTCCATCTTGTTTTCACTTTCCTAGTTGTCATCCCTACATAGTAGTGTCCACATGGGCATTTGAGTGCATATATTACATTCTGGGCATCACAAGTGCAGAAATGTCTTAACATTATGGGTTTCTCAGAGTGAGGGTGTGCAATGTCGTTGCCTTTGATAATGTTTCCGCAGTGCTGGCAGTTGTGGCGCAGGATCGTGCCCTTGTATTGACTCAACGTGCAAAGGGATGGGATCTCAGCTTTCGCCAGGCTCTTACGTAGTGACTTACTGTTTCTTTATGCAAACGTCGGGAGTTCCGGAAATATTTGTTGCAGCTGTGGTTCCATTCGCAACATTGGCCAGTTCTTTTGTATAGCTCTCTTGATTTTCATGCTCTGCATCGAGTACGTGGTAACATACACTAATGGTTCTCCAGATTTTGCTGGTTTAGGTATTAACAGGGATTCTCGGTCTATGTTTCTGACTTTCCCCACTACATTGGTGATCAATGCAGGGTTATAGCCTCTAGCTGTGAATTTGGTCTCCAATGTAGAAGCTTGACGTTCATATTCAGTGTTATCTGAAATGTTCCTTCTATAACGTAGAAATTGGCTAAGTGGTACGCTGTCAACTGTTCGTTTTGGGTGAAAGCTCGTGGCTAGTAGTAGGCTGTTTCTGTCGGTCTTTTTGGTGTAGATCCTGGTCTCAAGTGTAGCCTCGGTAGTGTACACCTCCACATCCAAAAAGTGGATAGTTGTCCTACTTGTCTCTGTTGTAAATTTAATGGGGTGGTTCATCTCATTCATCATCTCAAAAAAGGTTTCTAATTCATCATGGGGGCCTGTCCATATCCCAAAGACGTTGTCAATGTACCTGACGTAAAGTGATAGATGTCTCATCCATCTTGGTGACGTTAGGACGTGTTCATGCTCTAGGTAGTACATAAAAGCATTTGCGTAGCATAGTGCCATAGTTTCACCCATGCTGGTGCCTGATGTTTGTATGAAGAATCGATCCTGGAATTTGAAGAAATTATTTCTAAGTACCACTTTCAAGAGAGTAAGGACAAAGAGTCTGTCTCCTTGGCACTTGTCCGATCTTAATATGAGCCATTCAATTGCTTCCAATCCGTCTTCAAGTGCTATGTTCATGTTTAGTGATCTGATGTCCATGGTGAACAGCAGGTCTCTTTCTTGGATGAATTGAACACTCTTCAATTTTTGTAGGAAATGCATCTTATCTTTAATGTATGTTGAAGTTTCCTGGATCAGAGGTTGAAGGATTTTGTCCAGATATTGAGCAAGAGGTTCGAGGATACTGTCCGTAGCTGCTATAATCGGGTGTCCCGGAGGTTTTATCAGTCTCTTATGTATCTTGGGTAATATATATATATATCACTGTCATGATGGGGTGTTTATTCTCGAGGAAACATCGTGTTTTTTCTGAGATGACATCATTCTCTTCAGCCTCATCCAATACTACTTTGATCAGAGATCGTACTGCTTCCGTAGGATTAATGGGTACTTCTAGATAAATTTCTTCATCTCTCAGTTGGCGCTCAATTTCCTCAAGGTAATCTTGTTTATTCATGAGCACTAGGGCTCCTCCCTTGTCTGCTGGTTTGAAGATGACGTCCTGATTATCGAGGAGATTTTGTCGTTTCTGCTGCTCCCTTGTGGAAAAATTGCCATGAGTGTTGGTTTTGAATTGTATCCTTTTGAAGTTATGCAAGACCGTCTTCTGGAAAGTAGATAGAATGTGATTCTGTATCGGTGGATTATACTTGCTTTTGGGGCTGAGTTCAAGGAATTTGTGTGGTTCTTTCGCTATATTGTCCTCATCCAATGAATCAAAAAATACCTTTAATTTCAACTTTCGCATAAGTTTAAAGAAGTAAATGTTCTCTCGCAGTAAGGTACTGTTGTTCTTAGGGACAAAGGATAGACCTTTCTTAAGGACTTGTATTTCCTTCTTCGAAAGGCGATATGATGATATGTTGAGAATTAGGTTTTCTTCGTCCCCTTTTTCCTCTGTGGGTTTCTTCTTTTTTCCTCTTCGGATTGGCTTTTCGCTAAAAAAGCCACAGCGGCGTTGGCTGCCTCATCTCTGCCGGAAGGTCCTGGTGTTGCCTCTGGGCTCTGGCCGGGGGTGACTTCGAGTTCCGTGCTGGATGCATCGGATGAGATATTGTCAGTTGGCCGTTGTCCTGGTTTCCATGGGTTGCCAAAGTTGGGTTTATTCGGATAATGGCGTAATATGCCTGCCAGCTATAGACGATATCCAGCTTGTAGTCTTGTGTGTCGCGTCTACATTTTCTGAGCTTTTTAACTTCGAGTTCCTGTTTATAACTTGCCAATTTCTGGTTTGTCTCCTCCAGGATCTGTTTAAGTTGAGTATAGCCATTGCTCAATGAGGTCTTTAACCCCTCAATATCCTCATTCAAAGTTTTCAAGGAGTGCTCTAGTTCTTCAATCGTTAAAAGTATCAAATGGAGAGAGCACTTATTAAGAATTAGATGCCACCGCTTTACAAAGGCAGGATTCTCTTTACCGAGTGTGGGTTCAAGGTTTACACGTAAGCCCCTTGGTATCCTCTTTGTGGTATAGTATTGGGCAAGAGTAGATGCATGCAGCTTGAGATTAATTTCTCTTTGAATTTTCCATTCCAGTTGTCGGATCAATGCTTCAGGTTTATCGGTTGCTGTTATTTCGGCTCCTGCTGTTTTGATTAGCCCCAGTATTTTTTCCGCTTCCTCTTCGCTACAGGCGAGCATCTCTGCTCTATTATTTGTGGTCTGGTCTATTTTTGAAAAGCACATATTCAAGTTCAAAAGTGATTATACTTAAGATATTTGGTTAGAGATGTTAGATGGGTATGTGCTACCCCTTTGATGTAGCCAGGAAAAGTAACACAACCGAATTTGTGGAGTAGGGGTGCAGAGCTTTTTTATGTGATAGTTTACACTCTTTCAGAGTTATTTAACTTAAGGACATCTATCTTCTTAGATTCAATGTGTGCGTAATTAATATTTCAGGTGCAGGCGGGCTAACGTCACAAGGCCACTTGGGACACAAAATTGAACAGAACCAGAACTGTGTGTTGCTACACAGTGAGCCCAAATGCACTCCTAAGGGAACCTAAGTCCCAATTTTGTTTAGTTGCCATATACATTTTGACCCGAAGGGCATGTATTCGTACGACGAAGTTGCTAAACACTTTTCTAAATTTAAGTGGGTATTTCACGCAGCTTTCAGCAGAACATTCAATGAGCATTGTATATTGCAATGGACCAAATATGCAAGTCAATATTCAACTTATTTAGAGAATCAGTCTTTAATTCTCAAACATTAAACCACATATAATTTCCAAAGTGACTGATATATTTTTCAGGTATTAGCTGCCTGATTCATGGAACTATTTACGCGAAAAACGCAGATTTGCACCCCTTTCTACCTGAAAATCCCCATACTTCAAACAGGGATTTACGGGCAGAAAGGCACGCAAATCTGCATTTTTCACGCAAATAATTCCATGAATCAGGCTGAAAATCTCCTACCTATTTACAAATATAAGCAATACAAAGTGAGCATATAATGGAGTACAAAACTGTTTTAGTGTTTACATGACTTTTTAAAGACATCTGTCTCATGAACTGGTCAACTTCCTCCAAGGAAGCCCTTTGGCTGTTTTACAAATGACCAACGCATTTCGGCTCATGGATCCATCTTCAGGGTAGGGCCTTCAATGTTCCTATACAGGGTAAGATATTATTGTGGGTAATTTCCTTAATTCTGATCCTGTGGGAAAATCAAATAAACATCTATTTTGGTCATAGCTTTTAGTAAAGGAAAGCTGGATAGCGGGGGAAGAAAATGGGAATCCACCAACCTCTCCCAGGTCGTTGGTGAGGTCCAAAAATTGACCTAACAATAGTATGGGAAAAAGCAGATACGGTCAGTACCTGCTAATCTATGTAGAGGCAACTCTGTATAGAGTAGCGATATTCAAGTAACACCAATTCACTCACCCAGTCTTCTGGTAGCTATCTTTGGAGACTGGGCAGCGGCAATGCACGGTCGGCAAAACCCTAAAAGAGGTAAATGCACTAAGTAGCTTGTTTGCAGCAATCACCCAAGAAGATAACTTCAGTAGCCCTAGGTCGGGTCAATTTAACCATTCCCACGTTGTGTGATATTAACTACCCGCGAGACAGTGGTCTGCTCTCAGGTGTATGCATATGACCGAAAGGGCGGTCATCAGTGAGTAATTAATGGTGCGGTACAAGCCCGCTTCAGCTAGTGTGACTTCCCATAAACTGAGGGTCACATTCAATAACTACACAGATCTCACTGTTCAAATCGCTGCTTGCTAGAATCAGAACACTAACCTGGTAACCGAGCTTCTGTGTTTGCACCAACCGCTGCAAAGAGCAAGGCGCGACTGAGGAAAGCATTCAAAGTTGTCCTGGCAACCCCGGGCATGCGCATGGGATGCCAGGACGGTAGCCATCTTTGTGTGGGCGCTATGCCGAAGCGTCGTTGTCCTGGAGACCAAAACGGCTCCCCAGTGGAAACAAGCATACCGCTTGTAGTGTGTATAAGGAGTTTATCTTTATCAGCGCCGTCAGGGCTGCATGATTTTAGGGCAATGTCGAGCTCAGTGGGTATGATGTAAGTGTATCAAGTGTTAATGGGAGTAGTTGAAGATGCGCATGGGGGCACTACCACGGTTCAAACGAATCCGCGGGGTGCCCCCATCACGCATCATTATTAGACAGAGGTAAATATAGGGTTTTGGGGGGTCATCCGTGCAATAGCCGCTGCTGCATTGACAAGCATTATACATCAGCCCCTCGAGCCCAAAAGATGCCAGTGATAATATAGTGTATGTAAGGTACGGGAAATGTTATAAGCAAATGACCTTTATGCAGAAATACATCATTATTCATCATACAAGACCCAAATTTGATGTTTTACTGCGGCAATATAGCATAATTCACCAAAATGCCAATGGCAATACAGTATCTATAAGGTTCAGGCAGTGGTCCAAATGCCAGACCTAAACGCCTTCATATAGCATTATTAATCCAACAATATGAAGATTCGGTGTTTAGCAGCAGTAGGACAGCATTGTTAATCCAACAAACTCAATATTCACCTTGCATGATCTTTGTGCCACAAGGCATCAGGATTAATCCAGCTGAGGAAAGAAACTTAAGTCGAGCAAAAAATCTAGAAAACCATAATGGAGGAAACCATAAAGTAACGTAAAAACAATTTGCAAAATACAGAGTAAAAGAGATACAGGGCACAAATTCACATCGGGTGCCGAGAGACGGGCCCCGATCTCACGAGGCACAATATATACCTTGTCAGTGACAAACCCGGCACTTGTTACCCCACCTACAGGTGAAATAACTATATATCACCACATAGGTGGGGCATGTAAGTTTTACACAAAGCACATTAAATCAAACTCAGTGTTCATGCCTCGAGGGCTCAATGAGTCCAAAAGTTCAATCCATAGGATTTCTCATTGTGACAATTTGCGTTGCACATCCCCCCCTCTGCTCCCTGATGTCACTTGCTCTAGGATGACACATTTCAGCTGTGCAATAGTATGTCATGCTTCTCCAAAGTGGACTGCAACTGGTGATTTCTGACTCTTGGTGCGAATGTTAGACTTGTGTTCAGTCCATCTCGTTTTCGCTTTCCTAGTTGTCATCCCCACATAGTAGTGTCCACATGGACATTTGAGTGCATATATTACATTCTGGGCATCGCAAGTGCAGGAATGTCTTAACATTATGGGTTTCTCAGAGTGAGGGTGTCCAATGTGGTTGCCTTTGATAATGTTGCCGCAGTGCTGGCAGTTGTGGCGCAGGATCGTGCCCTTGTATTGACTCGACGTGCAAAGGGATGGGATCTCAGCTTTCTACAGGCTCTTACGTAGTGACTTACTGTTTCTTTATGCGAACGTCGGGAGTTCCGGAAATATTTGTTGCAGCTGTGGTTCCATTCGCAACATTGGCCAGTTCTTTTGTATAGCTCTCTTGATTTTCATGCTCTGCATCGAGTACGTGGTAACATACACTAATGGTTCTCCAGATTTTGCTGGTTTTGGTATTAACAGGGTTTCTCGGTCTATGTTTCTGACTTTCCCCGCTACATTGGTGATCAATGCAGGGTTATAGCCTCTAGCTGTGAATTTTGTCTCCAGTGTAGAAGATTGACGTTCATCTTCCTTGTTATCTGAAATGTTCCTTCTATAGCGTAGAAATTGGCTAAGTGGTACGCTGTCAACTGTTCGTTTTGGGTGAAAGCTTGTGGCTAGTAGCAGGCTGTTTCTGTCGGTCTTTTTGGTGTAGATCATGGTCTCAAGTGTAGCCTCAGTAGTGTACACCTCCACATCCAAAAAGTGGATAGTTGTCCTGCTTGTCTCTGTTGTAATTTTAATGGGGTGGTTCATCTCACTCATCATCTCAAAAAAGGTTTCTAATTCGTCTTGGGGGCCTGTCCATATCCCAAAGACGTCGTCAATGTACCTGACGTAAAGTGATAGATGTCTCATCCATCTTGGTGACGTTAGGACGTGTTCATGCTCTAGGTAGTGCATAAAAGTCTTCGCGTAGCATGGTGCCATAGCTGCACACATGCTGGTGCCTGATGATTGTATGAAGAATCGATCCTGCAATTTGAAGAAATTATTTCTAAGTACCACTTTCAAGAGGGTAAGGACAAAGAGTCTGTCTCCTTGGCACTTGTCCGATCTTAATATGAGCCACTCAATTGCTTCCAATCCGTCTTCGAGTGCTATGTTCATGTTTAGTGATGTGACGTCCATGGTGAACAGCAGGTCTCTTTCTTGGATGAATTGAACACTCTTCAATTTTTGTAGGAAATGCATCTTATCTTTAATGTATGTTGAAGTTTCCTGGATCAGAGGTTGAAGGATATTGTCCAGATATTGAGCAAGAGGTTCGAGGATACTGTCCGTAGCTGCTATAATCGGGTGTCCCCGAGGTTTTATCAGTCTCTTATGTATCTTGGGTAATATATATATCACTGGCATGATGGGGTGTTTATTCTCGAGGTAAAATCGTGTTTTTTTCTGAGATGACATCATTCTCTTCAGCCTCATCCAATACTACTTTGATCAGAGATCGTACTGCTTCCGTAGGATTAATGGGTACTTCTAGATAAGTTTCCTCATCTCTCAGTTGGTGCTCAATTTCCTCAAGGTAATCTTGTTTATTCATGAGCACTAGGGCTCCTCCCTTGTCTGCTGGTTTGAAGATGACGTCCTGATTATCCAGGAGATTTTGTAGTTTCTGCCGCTCCCTTGTAGAAAAATTGCCATGGGTGTTGGTTTTGAATTGTATCCTTTTGATGTTATGCAATACCGTCTTCTCGAAAGTAGATAGAATGTGATTCTGTATCGGTGGATTAAACTTGCTTTTGGGGCTGAGTTCAAGGAATTTGTGTGGTTCTTTCGCTATATTGTCCTCATCCAATGAATCAAAAAATACCTTTAATTTCAACTTTCGCATAAGTTTAAAGAAGTAAATGTTCTCTCGCAGTAAGGTACTGTTGTTCTTAGGGACAAAGGATAGACCTTTCTTAAGGACTTGTATTTCCATCTTCGAAAGGCGAAAATGATGATATGTTGACAATTAGGTTTTCTTCGTCCCCTTTTTCCTCTGTGGGTTTCTTCTTTTTTCCTCTTCGGATTGGCTTTTCTCTAAAAAAGCCACAGCGGCGTTGGCTGCCTCATCACTGCCGGAAGGTCCTGGTGTTGCCTCTGGGCTCTGGCCCGGGGTGACTTCTAGTTCCGTGCTGGAAGCATCAGATGTGATATTTTCAGTTGGCAGTTGTCCTGGTTTTCATGGGTTGCCAAAGTTGGGTTTATTCGGATAATGGCGTAATATGCCTGCCAGCTATAGACAATATCCAGCTTGTAGTCTTGTGTGTCGCGTCTACATTTTCTGAGCTTTTTAACTTCGAGTTCCTGTTCATAACTTGCCAATTTCTGGTTTGTCTCCTCCAGGATCTGTTTAAGTTGATCCGCCGTATATTCCTTGCTCAATGAGGTCTTTAACCCCTCAATATCCTCATTCAATGTTTTCAAGGAGTGCACTAGTTCTTCATTCGTTAAAAGTATCAAATTGAGAGAGCACTTATTAAGAATTAGATGCCACCGCTTTACAAAGGCAGGATTCTCTTTACCGAGTGTGGGTTCAAGGTTTACACGTAAGCCCCTTGGTATCCTCTTCGTGGTATAGTATTGGGCAAGAGTAGATGCATGCAGCTTGAGATTAATTTCTCTTTGAATCTTCCATTCCAGTTGTCGGATCAATGCTTCAGGTTTATCGGTTGCTGTTATTTCGGCTCCTGCTGTTTTGATTAGCCCCAGTATTCTTTCCGCTTCCTCTTCGCTAAAGGCGAGCATCTCTGCTCTATTATTTGTGGTCTGGTCTATTTTTGAAAAGCACATATTCAAGTTCAAAAGTGATTGTACTTAAGATATTTGGTTAGAGATGTTAGATGGGTGTGTGCTACCCCTTTGGTGTGGCCAGGAAAAGGAACAAAACCGAATTTGGGGAGTAGGGGTAGAGAGCTTTTTTTATGTGATAGTTTACACTCTTTCAGAGTTATTTAACTTAAGGACATCTATCTTCTTAGATTCAATGTGTGCGTAATTAATATTTTAGGTGCAGGCGGGCTAACGTCACAAGGCCACTTGGGACACAAAATTGAACAGAACCAGAACTGTGTGTTGCTACACAGTGAGCCCAAATGCACTCCTAAGGGAACCTAAGTCCCAATGTTGATTAGTTGCCATATACATTTTGACCCGAAGGGCATGTATTCGTACGAGGAAGTTGCTAAACACTTTTTTTAAATTTAAGTGGGTATTTCACACAGCTTTCAGCAGAACATTCAATGAGCATTGTATATTGCAATGGACCAAATATGCAAGTCAATATTCAACTTATTTACAGAATCAGTCTTTAATTCTCAAACATTAAACCACATATAATTTCCAACGTGACTGATATATTCTTCAGGTATAATATCTCATACCTATTTACAAATATAAGCAATACAAAGTGAGCATATAATGGAGTACAAAACTGTTTTAGTGTTTACATGACTTTTTAAAGTCATCTGTCTCATGAACTGGTCAACTTCCTCCAAGGAATAAAGTTTATAAAGATAAACTCCTTATACAGACTACAAGCGGTATGCTTGTTTCCACTGGGGAGCCGTTATGGTCTCCAGGACAACGATGCTTCGGCATAGCGCCCACACAAAGATGGCTACCGTCCTGGTGCCCCATGGGTATGCGCGGGCTTGCCAGGACAACTTTGAATGGTTTCCCCAGTCACGCCACGCTCCTTGCATCGGTCGGTGCGAATACAGAAGCTCGGTTACCAGGTTAGTGTTCTGATTCTAGCGAGCAGCAATTTGAACCGCGAGATTTGTGTAGTTACAGAATGTGATCCTCAACCTTCGGGTCAAAATGTATTTGTCTGGCAACTAATCAACATTGGGACTTAGGTTCCCTTAGGAGTGCATTTGGGTTCACTGTGTAGAAACACACAGTTCTGGTTCTGTTCAATTTTGTTTCCCAAGTGGCCTTGTGACGTTAGCCCACCTGCACCTGAAATTTTAATTAAGCACACATTGAATCTAAGAAGATAGATGTCCTTAAGTTAAATAACTCCAAAAGAGTGTAAACTGCCACATAAAAAAGAGCTGTGCACACCCTACTCCCAAAATTTTGTTTTGTTCCTTTTCCTGGCCACACCAAAGGGGTAGCACGCGCCCATTTAACTTCTCTAACCAAATATCTTAAGTACAATCACTTTTGAACTTGAATATGCCCTTTTCAAAAATAGACCAGACCACAATTAATAGAGCAGAGACACTCACCTTTATGGAAGAGGAAGCGGAAGAATACTGGGGCTAATCAAAACAGCAGGAGCCGAAATAACAGCAACCGATAAACCTGAAGCATTGATCCGACAACTGGAATGGAAGATTCGAAGATAAATTAATCTCAAGCTGCATGCACCTACTCTTTCCCAATACTATACCACGAAGAGGATACCAAGGGGCTTATGTGTAAACCTTGAACCCACACTCTGTAAAGAGAATCCTGCCTTTGTAAAGCGGTGGCATCTAATTCTTAATAAGTGCTCTCTCGATTTGATACTTTTAACGATTGAAGGACTAGCGCACGCCTTGAAAACATTGAATGAGGACATTGAGGGGTTAAAGACCTCATTGAGCAAGGGCTATACGGCGGATCAAGTTAAACAGATCCTGGAGGAGACAAACCAGAAATCGGCAAGTTATAAACAGGAACTCGAAGTTAAAAAGCTCAGAAAATTTAGACGCGACACACAAGACTACAAGCAGGATATTGACAATATTGATATTGTCTAGAGCTGGCAGGCATATTATTGCCATTATCCAAATAAACCCAACTTTGGCAACCTGTGGAAACCAGGACAACTGCCAACTGAAAAAACCTGATCCGACGCATCCAGCACGGAACTAGAAGTCACCCTGGGCAAGAGCCCAGAGGCAACACCAGGACCTTCTGACAGTGATAAGGCAGCCAACGCCGCTGCGGCTTTTTTAGAGAAAAGCCAATCCGAAGAGGAAAAAAGAAGAAACCCACAGAGGAAAAAGGGGACGAAGAAAACCTAATTTTCAAGATCTCATCATATCGCCTTTCGAAGGTGGAAATACAAGTCCTTAAGAAAGGTCTATCCTTTGTCCCTAGGAACAACAGTACCTTACTGCGAGAGAAAATTGACTTCTTTAAACGTATGCGAAAGTTGAAATTAAAGGTATTTTTTGATTCATTGGATGAGGACAATATAGCGAAAGAACCGCACAAATTCCAAAAGCATGTTTAATCCATCGATACAGAATCACATTCTATCTATTTTCGAGAAGGCGGTCTTGCAGGACTTCAAAAGGATACAATTTAAAAGCAACACTTAAGGCAATTTTTCCACAAGGTAGCGGCAGATACTAAAAAATCTCCTGGATAATCAGGACGTCATCTTCAAACCAGCAGACAAGGGAGGAGCCTCGTGCTCATGAATAAACAAGATTACCTTGAGGAAATTGAGCGCCAACTGAGAGATGAAGAAACTTATCTAGAAGTACCCATTAATCCTACGGAAGCAGTACGATCACTGATCAATGGAGTATTGAATGAGGCCAGAGAGAATGATGTCATCTCAGAAAAAACATGACGTTTCCTTGAGAATAAACACCCCATCTTGCCAGTGATATATATATATTACCCAAGATACATAAGAGACTGATAAAACCTCTGGGACGCCCGATTATAGCAGCTACGGACAGTATCCTCGAACCTCTTGTTCAATATCTGGACAAAATCCTTCAACCTCTGATCCAGGAAACTTCAACATACGTTAAAGATATGATGCACTTCCTACAGCGTTCAATTTGTCCGAGAAAGAGACCTGCTGTTCACCATGGACATCACATCACTATACACGAACATAGCGCACAAAGCAGGATTGGAAGCAATTGAATGGCTCATATTAAGATCGGACAAGTGCCAAGGAGACAGACTCTTTGTCCTTACTCTCTTGAAAGTTGTGCTTAGAAATAATTTCTTCAAATTCCAGGATCGATTCTTCATACAAACATCAGGCACCCGCATGGGTGCAGCTATGGCACCATGCTACACGAATCCTTTTATGTGCTACCTAAAGCATGAACACGTCCTAACGTCACCAAGATGGATGAGACATCTATCACTCTACGTCAGGTACATTGACGTCGTCTTTGGGATATGGACAGGCCCCCATGACGAATTAGAAACCTTTTTTGAGATGATGAACGAGATCAACCCCCGCATTAAATTTACAACAGAGACAATCAGGACAACTACCCACTTTTTGGATATGGAGGTGTACGCTACTGAGGCTACACTTGAGACCAGGATCTCCACCAAAAAGACTGACAGAAACAGCCTACTACTAGCCACAAGCTTTCACCCAAAACGAACAGTTGACAGCGTACCACTTAGCCAACTTCTGCGCTATAGAAGGAACATTTCAGCTAACACTGAATATGAACGTCAATCTTCTACACTGGAGGCCAAATTCACAGCTAGAGGCTATAACCCTGCATTGATCACTAATGTAGCGGGGAAAGTCAGAAACATAGACCGAGAAACCCTGTTAATACCAAAACCAGCAAAATCTGGAGAACTATTAGTGTATGTTAGCACGTACTCGATGGAGAGCATGAAAATCAAGAGAGCTATACAAAAGAACTGGCCAATGTTGCGAATGGAGCCACAGCTGTAACAACTATTTCTAGAACTTCCGACGTTCTCATATAGAAACACTAAGTCACTACGTAAGAGCTTGGTGAAAGCTGAGATCCCATCCCTTTGTACGTCGAGTCAATTCAAGGGCACGATCCCATGCCACAACTTCCAGCACTGTGCGAACATTATCAAAGGCAACCATATTGCACACCCTCACTCTGGGAAACCCATAATATTAAGACATTCCTGCACTTGTGATGCCCAGAATGTAATATATGCACTCACATGTCCATGTGGACTCTACTATGTAGGGATGACGACTAGAAAAGTGGAAATGAGAAGGACTGAACACAAGTCTAACATTCGCACCAAGAGTCAGAAATCATCAGTTGCATTCAGTGTTTAGCTGAAGATTCGGCTAAACACTGAATCTTCATATTGCTGGATTAATAATGCTATATGAAGGCGTATAGGTCTTGCATTTAGAACACTGCCTGAACTTTATAGATACTGCCCCTCATTACGACCCTGGCGGAAAGTGACTGACCGGACCGCCACAGCGTAAATAGCGTTTCCGCCATTGCACGATGGAGCAAAGTGCGGCCCATTCCGACCCATCGGGCACGAGCACCACGCCATGGCGGAAGTGCAAAGTCCGCGATGGCGGAAATGACCCCAAAACGGCCCACACCGCCGCCGTACGGCGTCCTAGGTGCAATACCGCCACCCATCTTAGCGGACACCGCAGTGAGCGCCAACCGGAAAGTACGGTGACCGTAAATATACGGAAACGGAAGTAAAAACATGGTCCCGGAACGGGAAACATCACGCCGTACACCTATAAAACCACTAAATCCACACAACCACTAAAAACCCTACCCTGAGAGACATCCCAACCCATCATCCACCCTAGTGTAACCAAGAAAAATGGGAAAAGTAGCGAAGAAAGCGTGCGACCGCAAGCGGCAGGTCCACTTCTCCCGTGAGGAACTCACCGTACTCACAGAGACCCTCCAGGAGAATGCTGCCGCCGTCTTCTCCACGCAAATGACCAGGACGGCACTTGCGAACAAGAAGGCCATATGGGCCCGGGTGGCTCAGCGGGTAAGTGCGGTGGGGACCGCACCCCGCAACCCACAGCAATGCAGAAAGCGATGGGACGACCTGCGGATACGCGTCCGTAGCACACTTTCTGCCAACCGCAACATTGCCACAGCCACCGGGGGAGGATCGGAATCACCCATCAAGTTGACCCCCTGGGAAGAAATCTGTGCCTCCACCATTGGAATGGAGAGTATAGAGGGAGTCGGAGGGATGGAGAAAGGAGTGCAGACATCCGAAGAATCCGGTAGGTGGCCCAAATAAAACCATGCCAAATCCACAATGTCCAATCATGTGAATCACCATGTGTCCACATAGCGCAACAGTAACACATGTCCAGGAGAACGTCCACACACATTGGCCTGACAGCGCACTTTAAAACGCACAATAAATACATAAATAATTAAAAACCCCAAAAACACCCTCTACACGTGCAGCAGGCACACCCTAACTGCAGGCTGCCAAACAACTGCACCCTCACTCCACACACAAAAGAAAGCACCTCCAAGGCCCCGACCCAAATCACCCTCAGGTACCACCCCAATGCATGTGATACATTGCCATTCCAATTCCCACAGACCCATTAATAATGCTCGCCCTCCTTTACTCCACCACAGGGTCCGATCCAAACGACGAGCTTCAGGACACCCCTACCAGCACACCTGCAAAGAGGGCCAAGACCAACGGCCAAAGACCCTCCACCTCAGCTGCACGCATCAAGACACGGCAGCAGCACAAATCAAGTGGCAGCACAGAGGAGGGAACTCCAACAGGCACCCCAGCAGCCAGCATGCCCACACCACCACCACCACAGGTCCCCCCAATGGATGCCACAGTAGGCACTGCTTCTGGTGGCAGCAGCACCATAGCTGACACTGCATTAATGGCAGCATGCTCCGACACAGAAAACGGGGATGTCGAAGTCAGATCCATCCATGACCTGTCCCAATCCCCCTGTCTGTTCCATCCCGTACACCATGAGGATACCACGCAGGGGCACCCACAAGACGACGACTGGCCATCCCCCACAAGCCCTGTGGCAGGGCAACATGAGGCGAACAGCCACTCTGTGACACCACCGCAAATGGCCATGGCCCAGCAGAGGCAACAGTCCCTCGACCAGTTAATTGTGCAACAGCAGCAACTGGCCACGCTCCTCAAGGACCATGCCGATGAATGTGGGGGCACTAAGGCAGACATAGAAACATCAACTGAGACACTTAGGGCAGAAATGGAGAGAAGTACAGAGACACTAAGGGCACAAATGGAGAGTAGCACCGAGAGCCTGAGAGTCCAAATGGAGAGTAGCACCGAGAGCCTGAGAGTCCAAATGGAGAGAAGCACCGAGAGCCTGAGGGGGGAACTGCATGCGACGTCCAAAGACGTATGTGCCGAACTTGCCGCAGTGCGCCGTGTGCTCACTGAGCTCTCACAAACCCTTAGGGACATGCATGGACGTGAGCAGGCAGAGACATCATCCGTTGCAAGTTCCGTCCAGGGCAGCCCCCAACGTAGATCTGGGAGGAACCTGCGCTCCACAGGCAGGGGTGCCCCTGATACCCGCAGAGGGGGCTTGCAATAGCGACTGCCCACTGGCAATGAGCATCTCTGGACACTGGTGTTCTGGGGGAGGTAGGAGGGTGGAGGGGGGGTGTTGGGCTCACTTGGGTGGCGGGTCGATAGGGTGTTCAACATGATATCACATATGCCATAAACAATGCACGATCAACCAATGAGATGTGTGGACATTGATCTTTGTGTACGAGGCCATCATAGGCGTACAGTCCATATTGTGCATGTACCAGACACACACAGTGCCACGAGTCCCGTGTCCATGTATCAGCCACCAGGCGTGAGTGCTAGAAGCATGCATCTATGAGATGCTGACGAATGTCACGGCCCTCCTGTGCCTCGCAGACTCCTTGAGGTGCTGCCACATCCCCACCCTCATCATGACCATCTTCAGGTGCTTGCAGTTCTGCGTCAGGGGGCATGGGCACATTTCTACGTACGCACATGTTGTGTAGCATGACACATGCCATCACCATCTTTGCAACCTTCACATGGCGGTACAGGAGTGCCCCGCCAGACCTGCTGAGGCACCGGAAACGAGTCTTCAGTAGGCCGAATGCCTGTTCAATGACTACACGGGTACATGAGTGGGCATGGTTGTAGTCCTCCTCATGCTGGTCCCGTGGGTTCCGGACTGGTGTGAGGAGCCATCTCTTCAGTGGATATCCGGCATCACCTGTATGTGGACGATAAACGAATAATGTGGAATGCCATTGCTACGTACGCACACCCCCCCCCTTCCTGCCAGGTCATTGCCGCATCACATACCCCACATCAGCATGCATGAAATGTGACTCACCGAGTAGCCAGGATCTGTTCCCTGCGTGTCGCTCCATGTAGCGTGGTATTGTAGAGTTCCTCAAGATCATAGAATCATGGGTTGATCCAGGGAATCGGGCACAACAATGTGTAATGATCCTGTTGGAGTCACACACCATTTGTACATTCAGTGAATGAAATTGTTTTCGGTTGCGGTACTGGGCCTCCATGGCATGTGGGACGACCAATTCCACATGGGTGCAGTCGATGGCACCAATGCAACCCGGTATGCCGGCAAGTGCATGGAATCCCACTTTTGTGTTGGTAATTTCCTGCTCCGAGCGTGGTAGAGAGATGTAGTCGTCTGCGTGCTTCAGGAGGGCATCGAGCACTTGCAATAGTGTCCGTGAGAACAGTGGCTGTGAGATGCCATGCAACTGTCCGACTGTGTGCTGGTAGGTGCCTGTGGCCAGGAAGTGGAGTACAGACACCACCTTCAGTAGGGGTGGGATGGCGGTTGGGCTATCTATCATGCTGACAAGGTCAGCCTGTGTCATGTCCACAATGGCGGCTATGGTGTCCCGGTCCAAACGGTAGAGGGTGTGGATCTGCTCATCAGTGAGGTTGAACGGATGTGCTCGGAGGCGTGGGATTGCGGGCTGCCTGCGTGGTGGTAGTGGCTGTGCTGGCGGCCCTTGCTGGCCCTGCCTTGCCCTCCTCCTCCTCCTGCGTCTCCTCCGTGCGGCCGGTTGTGTTTGGTGTTCGTCTTCTTCTTGGAGTTGGAGTACTTGCAGTGCTATCAGGTCCCCCAGGGCCAACATCGCGAGTCCTGCCGGTAGCATTTCGGAGTGGGTGTGGTTGTGGGAGGAGACTGGGTGTGCTATTTATGTGTTATCAGGCTGTATGGCCTCCACCTGTGGTGATTCATTCCACCTGTGCAAGCTGCTCTCCCCTTTGGGCGGGCACGTCCCGCACACAACGCTGCAATTCGAGGAATGGCATCTTGCTATTACAATCATGTATTTGTACCCGATGGCAGTGTAACATTGGTTGATATGTTCATTCGGCTATGGTCCCATTGTTTCACATACTATCTTAGCAGTCGCGAACAGACTTGTGAAGGGTCAGTGGAACGTAGTACTCGAGTAACGGTGGACCCTCATGCATCACTGTACCGAGTTTCAACGACGGGCGGGGCGTCCCATTTGTGAGTGAAGGCAGTTGCCATTTACACACACAGCCGCACTAGATGGATTAATTTGTGATTTCAAGCGGCCACAGATGCCTTTTCGACGTGATGTTGCAAATGAGGAATTCGAAGGGCGGCGCTTTCGGTCTTCAGCTAGCGGCGAGGAGATGCCCACAGGTCTGACTGCAAATATAACGTTCTATTGTTCAATGTCCTTGGGACAGGGGCCATGGCGGGGATGCAATGATTGATATGAATAGTTTGGGATGCGCAATAGCGAAGTGGACGATGAGGCCGGACGTTCCCAAATACATGTTACTTCACAACACTGGAATTACGGGCTGGGGCACAGTGGATTATGCAGGCTGCATGACGCACAGACTCAATGGAATTTTCACATGTTATGTGAGTATGGGAACAGGCGTTATCATTACGGGATGAGGGAATGATGAATGGATGCATGGACAGATGATTTGATACAGAGTTTGCCATGTACAGGGCTTCTTGGGATCTGTCCGCCTCCCCTGCGCTATGTGATGCAGGGCTGCCATAGTGGGACCATCGTCTATCTGGCCTTGTTGAGCCCTCCCTGTCTCGACGCGCCTTCAGACACTTGTGTCCATGCACGTTACCAATCCCATCTGATGGATTCTGTTTTAACAGACGCATGCACAGGTACACTCGTTTGTGATGGTGTTTTCACCTCGATATAGATAGTTATGATTCGCAAGTGGTTTTTGGGTGGTGATGATCCTTTGGAGTGGGCTAGCATGCATATGGCTGTGGATTTGGTGTGATCATTGAAGTAAGTAATTCTAATGTAGTTCTGATGGCCATTCTATTCTTTTTCATTTCATTTGGTTGACAGGTATCTCCTCCCCTTTTGCCACTGCCATCTGTATGCCACTCCTGCAGATGGATTTTACTCCCGACACCTGCTGCTTCGTGTTAATCAGTGGAGCAGCATTGCGATCTTATGGGACGATCGCCAATGGCCCACATGCCCTTACGCAGTACTAGTGGCTCGGAGCAACATTTCGGCCTTTCAGCTGGACTAGTGCCTCCCCATTGGGTCGGCCCTGCGGTTCTGGGCGCTTCCATGTTGCCTTTTCGTACGAGAATGTGGCCCTGTGTACCATGAAGGAACAGGGCGTCACACAAGAAGTTGCTGGTCATTTATTGCGGATGCAGCCCACAATGGTGAAATGTGTTTTGGAGTTCATGGCCTAATGGCTGTATGGGCTTGGTGAATTTGTTGTGCATTACATTTCTATTCTGATATGGGCCGTGTAGCGTTCTTCTTTGCAAGTGATGTGGCATATTCCTATTTGGGGAGCGATGTATTGTGAGGAGATCTGCATTGGGTTCCAGCTTCGGAGTATAGTTGCGTGGTACTGTGCTGGGCGCGTTTGCCTACGAAGCCCAGTGAGGTCAAGGATAAGGGCTGCCAATATGACTGTTTGAATGATGTCATGCTCAGGGGCGGGGGATTAGGTTTTGTGTAACAGATGCCGGTCAGCCAGGTGGATTGGTGGAATGATGTGATTTTCTGAATGTTGCTGGTCACAGGTGCCTGTGTTTGCGTGCGTTTCTTGGTGGGAGACTGAGGTCATGTCCATTGGAATAGCTTCTGTATTCGTGCCATCTGTGCCCTGCAGCTCCCATTGGCCCCTCTTGAGATTCTTTTGTTCGTTGGCATGCATGGGTGACTTGTGCATTTCACTGGTTGCATTGTGCCTTCATTGCACCTACGGGGAGTTGTACAATGTGGCCAGGGAGCGGTGTACAGGCACTCAGTGGGGCCCTTTACGGTTGATTCGCGATGCCGTACTTCTCACCATGGCGGAATGGTACTTTCCGCCGTGCTTGATGGCGTTAGGTGCATGTCCGCTAGGGTCAGAATTCGCGTACCGTTGCGCCATGGTGGTATTTACGGTTTGGCATGGCGCGCGCGCGCGTACTTGGTGCAGTTAGCGTTGGCGTTCGCTACGGTGTCGCTAATGGCATCGTACTTTGCGGTGACGGGTCATAATCGCACCGAGCGCTATTCGATGGCGGTATTGCATTTCCGCCATCGTTTTTCGATTTCCGCCAGGGTCGTAATGAGGCCCACTGTATTGCCATTGTCATTTTGGTGAATTATGCTGTATTGCTGCGGTAAAGCATTGAATTTGGGTCTTGTATGATGAATAATGATGTATTTCTGCGTAAAGGTCATTTGTTTATAACATTTCCCATACCTTACATACACTATATTATCACTGGCATCTTTTGGCCTCGAGGGGCTGATGTATAATGCTTGTCATTGCAGCGGCAGCTATTGCACGGATGACCCCCCAAAACCCTATATTTACCTCTGTCTAATAATGATGCGTGATAGTGGCACCCCGCAGATTCATTTGAACCACGGTAGTGCCCCCACGCGCATCCTCAACTACTCCCATTAATATTTGATACACTTACACTATACCCACTGAGCTCCCATTGCCCTAAAATCATGCAGCCCTGACGGCGCTGATAAAGAAAAACTCCTTATACTCACTATAAGCGGTATGCTTGTTACCACTGGGGAGCCATTTTGGTCTCCAGGACAACAATGCTTCGGCATAGCGCCCACACAAATATGGCTACCGTCCTGGCGCCCCATGCGCATGCGTGGAGTTTCCAGGACAACTTTGAATGCTTTCCTCAGTCGCACTGCGCTCTTTGCAGCGGCCGGTGCGAACACAGAAGCTTGGTTATCAGGTTAGTGTTCTGATTCTAGCGAGCAGAGATTTGAACAGCGAGATTTGTGTAGTTACTGAATGTGAGCCTCAGTTTATGGGGAGCCACACTACCTTAAGCGAGCTTGTACCGCACCATTAATTACTCGCTGATGACCGCCCTTTCGGTCATATGCATACACCTGAGAGCAGACCAATGTCTCGCGGGTAGTTAATATCACACAAAGTGGGAATGTTTAAATTGACCCGACCTAGGGCTACGGAAGTTATCTTCTTGGTGATTGCTGCAAACAAACTACTTAGTGCATTTACCTCTTTTAGGGTTTTGCCGACCATGCATTGCTGCTGCCCAGTCTCCAGAGATAGCTACCAGAAGACTGGGGAGGGTAAATTGGTGTTACTTGAATATCGCTACTCTATACAGAGTTGCCTCTACATAGATTAGCAGGTACTGACCGTATCTACTTTTTCCTATACTGTTGTTAGGTCAATTCTTGGACCTCACCAACCACCTAGGAGAGGTTAGTGGCTTTCCCCCTTTCTTCCCCCGCTATCCAGCTTTCCTTTACTAAAAGCTGTGACTAAAATAGATGTTTATTTGAATTTCTCACAGGATCAGAATTAAGGAAATTACCCACAATAATATCTTACCCTGTATAGGAACATTGAAGCCCCTACCCTGAAGATGGATCCATGATCTGAAATGCGTTGGACATTTGTAAAAACAGCCAAAGGGCTTCCTTGGAGGAAGTTGACCAGTTCATGAGACAGATGTCTTTAAAAAGTCATGTAAACACTAAAACAGTTTTGTACTCCATTATATGCTCACTTTGTATTGCTTATATTTGTAAATAGGTAGGATATTTTATACCTGAAGAATATATCAGTCACGTTGGAAATGATATGTGGTTTAATGTTTGCGAATTAAAGACTGATTCTCTAAATAAATTGAATATTGACTTGCATATTTGGTTCATTGCAATGTACAATGCTCATTGAATGTTCTGCTGAAAGCTGTGTGAAATACCCAGTTAAATTTAGAAAAGTGTTTAGCAACTCCCTGGTACGAATACATGCCCTTTGGGTCAAAATGTATATGTCTGGCAACTAATCAACATTGGGACTTAGGTTCCCTTAGGAGTGCATTTCGGCTCACTGTGTAGCAAAACACAGTTCTGGTTCTGTTTAAGTATGGAGACAGACCCAAAACAATACACTATTCAAACCCTAAAATGTTAATCAGCTAGAATAGAAATTGAGGTATCCTTCCCCAAACAGGTTCTGTGAACTGCCCCCAAGGAAAAGAGGTACGGCAAAGAATCAGGGGAGAAAGAGGTTTCCACAAATCCACCTAATTGTTATTTGTAACATTTTATTTACAGATTCACAAACTCTAACACGAAAACATTTCCCACGTTCACACATTGTCAGAGTGCAGTACTAAGAAAATGACCACCGGATTCGCAAATAACTCATACTTTCTTTGCACCCTAGAGGAGAAAGAAGGCAAATTATATGCATCGGCCAGGGTGCCGGGTCAGTGTGAATGATCAGCTCTGCTGGACACTGGATATCAAGACACCCTCATGTCCAAAAGGGCCATTGGCCAACTCAATTCAGGACAGGGGTGAGGGCCACAAAATTCCCCTCACACCACTTCCCGTACAACTCCAAAATGTTGACGGGAATGACATTTCCGTCGAAGGGACTGCGGATCTAGAAATAAAAATTGGACAACATCGAATGAAACATCTGGTGATAGTCGTGACTTCAGAAGGCACACCTTGCTTACTGTGGAACAATCTCCTGAGGAGGTTGTCACCCCAGATCAACTGTGTAAACAAGGTCCTCTGGACCTAGAATTACCGGCCTATACAATTAAAAATGAGTACCAATTATGCATGCAGGAATGGTCCCTGTCATTTAATTGATCAACCTTCTGAGAAAGTAGTATTACATTTCAAGAATAACCAAGTCGCAGACATCACTGTCATCTCGGTAGCAGAAGAAACTTTTGATGGGAACCCTTCTTCATTCTTGAAAATCAACTTTTCTCCCAGTTTTAAGTGGCGATCCACATAGTAGGGGAACACCGTACAATTTTACACTAGTCCAAAATCAGAAGAAACCTCGAGTCCCGTGAAATCAGACAAGGAAGAACCTGTTTAAATTCTGACGGACATTTGGAAAAAGGGTGAACCGTTGTTTTTCCCCATTCAGTTAAATGAGGGGCTGAGCCTGTGCTCGACATAGTAACCCTGAATAATAGAAGGAGCTTCATCAGCGAAGGATTATTCAGAAAACTCCCGAAACATTCAGACCACTCCCACATTTAAACTGATTGACAAATGGGAAGTAGGTCTTGAAACTCCAAACTCCAAACATCTCCTTCCTAGCAGGTTTATGCTAAAGAACTCCATTGATAAAAAAAAGCATAGATCATAATTGTTGGGTTGTGAGAAATGTCACTTGTGCCTTTTATCTTAGAAGTGACATTCTGAACCTATTTGCAATCAATTTGGACCTAATTAATAATAAAGCCTGGTCCCGACTGGGGAGGTAACCCCACAGGCTTTGACAACACCAAAAAAGCATACCTGTCAACTCAATTGTTGCCTAATGCAGTTGAAGTTCACCTAGGTGTACATCCTTTAGGCTCCCAGTAAAATGGGAAGCTGTTGTGGATGCCCTAGACTTAAAACGCTTGGGGCCCAGTCCATGCTCAGGGGAGGAGTTGGTTTATCTGTCACTCAAACACATGTTTAAGGTAAATGATTCATAACTGTTGAATCACCAATACATTTTGAACCCGTTTAAAGAAATTCCATCATTGTCATCAGGGACATCACTCACAGGGATTACTAAGAACGTAAGAATCCCATGGGATAATTTGTACGATGCACAGTACCTTTAACATCCAGTATTGGGGATACTCAAATCAAACAGCCAATGGAGACTATGTGCAGACCTGAGGCAGTCAAACAAACAGGTCCACATGTCAAGATGGTCACTTCCCTACATCTATCAAGAGCTGGCACAGATCCAAAGGTCAAAGGTATACACCACCATTGACCTTGTCAACGGCTACTGGACAGTACCCATGAGTAGAGAAGACCAATATGTACAAGCTTGCCTTTAGCTCCGGGGGCCAGCAGTACACGTTGACCTGAACCCCCTTTCATTACATAAACTCCGGCAATGAGTTCAACATCTTTCTGCATAAGGACATGCCCGACTTGGGCAAAAGGGGAAACCTGGTCTATGTGGATGATGTTCTAACCAAGAGATCACATAGCAGAAATTTGAACTTTAGTCTGCATCACATCTAGACAGGAATATTAATGTTAGCATGTCCCACACTTAGATGGAATTCTTGACTTTAGTCTGCGTCGCATCTAGACAGGATTAGTAATGTTAGCATGTGCCACACTTAAATGGAATTCTCAATTTTAGCTTGCGTCAAATCTAGACAGGATTATGAATTTTAGCATGTACCACACTTAGATGGAATCCATAACTCTAGATTGTGTTACAGCTAGATAGGATTATGAATGCTAGCATGTACTACACTTAGATGGAATTCCTGACTTTAGCCTGCGTCGCATCTAGATAGAAATGTGAATGTTAGTATGCGCCACACTTAGATGAAACTGTGAATGATGACAAGTGCAACACCCAAATGGAATCATGATCACTAGCCTTCCTCACATCTAGATAGAATTTTGAAATTAGCAAGCGCCACACACCCAGATGGAATAGTGAATGATAGCAAGCATCACACCTAGACATAATTACAAGGACAGAAAGGCCAACTAACCAATCCACTAACAATGTCATCCCTCTGCATACACCTCTCAAGCTCTAACCAAACACAACCACAAGCCTGAAACGCAGCATTCCGCACAAACTTCACTACACTGCAACAACAAAACATTCCGCACATAGATTTGCACAACAGCGCATGACGACTACAGAACGTAAAACACCCCAAGCCCAGCCAACTGACCCACCGAGCTGAGGCTGCCAAGAGCAAATCACTGCTCTCTTGCACTTTTCCAGCTTATTCCCACTAACTCACCCCCCCTCCCTCTTTCAGAGCCCCCAGAGCGCCAGAGGACCTCTCCGGTGGTGATAGTGCGCGGTACAAATATCCTTTAACATTAACATTAATATGTTCTAACCCAGTTGTAGAAAGCCGGAGCAAAACTGTCCTTTCAGAAGGCACAGTGGTGTAAGATCTGAGTGAACTTCTTAGGGCATGAAATCACCCCTTAGGGTATTAATCCCCAGGTGCAGAAGTTGGAAGCCTTAATGAAATTAAAATACTTTACTACTGTGCGAGAATTAAGAAGCCTTCTTGGGCTCACTAATTATAGTCAGAAGTTAATTGAAGTCTACACAGAGGTCACTCGACCTTTGGTCCATTTATTAAATGCCGGAGTCAAGTGGGAATGGGGTCCGGAACAAGCAAAGGCAGTTAAACAACCTTTCTGTGAGGCTAAGAACCTTGGGGCCATCTTCGAGTCATCCCTCTCCTTCTCTCGTCACATCTCTGACGTTGCTAAGAAGTCACACTATCAGCTGCACCTCCTCAGAGGTTTTCTTCCATTTCTCACTTTACCCCAGAAGCTCACTGTCTCCAGAGCCCTGGCCCCTGGACTACAGCAACAGCCTCTTTCGAAATCTGCCTGCCTCTAGTCTTCGTCCTTTATAACTCATCCAGAACAGGACTGTGGGACTTGTCCTTGGCTTCAAGTCCAGGGATGATATCTCTCCTGCCCTGAAATTTCTCCACTGGCTCCCTGCGGCTGCTAAGATCAGGTTCAAGACCCTCTGCATCGTCCACAAGGCTTTCTGAGGGCAGGCACCACACTACATCCAACTATCTCTTCCGAAGCATCTTCCTTCTTGAGCCCACTGCTCATCCACCGCCAACTATGTGAGGGTCAGACGCTTCTTCAATGAGAGAGTGGGGGGTAGATCTCTGTCCTAAGCTAGGGCCTCCCTCTGGAACAGCCTCCCTGCCTCATTCAAGCTTGAGCAGGACCACACTAGGCTCCGAAAGCAACTCAAGGCCTTCCTTTTCGCTTCCGTTTTCTCTCTCTCTCCCTTGATGATGTCCCTGTCTGCTGCGCATACTGATTACCTGGCCAACCAATGAACTTATGGCACCAGGCTCTCACACAACTGGTTGCCCTTACACTGCCTCTGGGCCTCCCAACCACTTAAGTAACTGTATCTGCAACCCTACAGTCCCCTGATTCTTTACACTTATGAGCCACTTCCAGGCTGCGCTTGTTACTTTGCACTATCTCCTCCTCCTACCCCTATGGCAACTCTCCTCCACACTTGCACAATCTGAATGACACAAGGCCTAGTAAGATTGTTTTTTTGTCCTCATTCTATCCTCCCTCCCTTGTCTTGT
This sequence comes from Ambystoma mexicanum, assembly GCF_040938575.1. Lineage (NCBI taxonomy): Eukaryota > Metazoa > Chordata > Amphibia > Caudata > Ambystomatidae > Ambystoma > Ambystoma mexicanum. Next base: position 786,326,246 of record NC_090937.1, on the reverse strand, counting down.
CGCACCTAGAAACACTTGCGTACAGGCGCGTTATAAATTACTTATCATATCATATCATATAAAAGAAGACTTTCCCTGGCTCCTTGTTTAGCTTACCCCATAAAGAGCAAGGAGTTGTTCTTGGAGACAGGGTACTTAGGTACTTGCTTAACATCAATTTTGTATCAAAAGCATGACAAGCTCAACAAAGTCCTCCTGTACATGAGAAAGATGTTGTCCTCTGTGGGGGACAAATTGAATGACTGCGAGAATGCACGCCTGGCAACGGTGTGGGCATTGACAAATTACTGCCCAATCATCCAGGGGAAGCACATCATTGTTGAGACTCCTCACCAACACATGCAATATTTCCAAAGTGACAGAATACGGGCAGGGAACATCAGTATTTCCAGAATTACTTCATGGATTCTGTCCATTCAAGGCTTTCCTGTGGAGGTCAGATATGGGAAATATAAGAAGAGTCCCCTAGCCCAAGGGTTGTTGGACTTTCATGATTGTGCTCAAGAAAACTGTCTCGAGGACGAAAGTCTAATGACCAACACAAACATGAAGGCATACTTAACCTCCACACACAAAGTCTACAAAAAAGACATGTGTCAGGCGATACCCATAGTTTATGTGTATGTGTGTTCCTACCACATTGATAACAATGGGGGAAAAGAACTAGTGGATGCCATTGGGAATGCCTGGGTTAATGATACCCCAGAACCCTATTCTGGTTACAAAATAGGACCCTGAAGTTGTCAGGTAGCAGAGTTGATGGCCATTCATCAAGCCATCCTCACTGCAGTGCACCACCAACTCAATGAACTTGTCATAATTACTGACTTTGATTATGTTTGTGGAGCACCTGATTAAATGGAAGAATCGAGGTATGCTTTCTGCCAACAATAAACCCTTAAACCATGCCAAACTGATCCAGTCAATTGATTATCTGGTGACCTGCAATGAGATGACCATCCATTGGAAGAAAACAATGGGTAATTTCAAAATAGAGTGGCAGATAAGATTGGGAATGACCTGACCAGTCGGCTAAAACTAGAGCTCTACAGGGGGATGTCATAGAAACAGAATCTCGCTTGGGGGAAATCCAAGTTGCAGCTGTCACCAGTTCACAATCTTTTGCTAACATCGATCTATTGACAGTGGATTAAAGATATGCCAGATGAAGATTTGATCACTGCACAGAAAGAGGACCCAATCATTGGGAAATTCTGTTGACACATTGAAGACCCCGTGAGTTTCCCTATAACACATTTGGATCATACCGGTAAAGAGGATCTCCGGGTGTTGATGAAGTTTTCAAATATGTTTAGGAACCTACTGGCCACACTTGGACCAGGACCTGGACACTTACCTAAAGGGATGTCTTGTGTGTACTTAATTTCATCCCAGTTCACTCACACAGAGAACTCCCTTACAAAAAAGGGAAATGACACTGCCATGGTCAGATTTGCAAGTCAATTTCATTGGGCCAGTGATTCGCTCCTCTATAGGAAACAAGTACATGTTGACTGTGACATGCATGTTCACAAATTGGGTACAATGTCTTGAAGCTGTGTTGTGCCCTATGGTCGCCATTAGACCACATTCAACCTATGCTGAACTCTGTGTTGTGCCCTATGGTCGCCATTAGACCACATTTAACCTATGCTGAACTCTGTGTTGTGCCCTATGGTCGCCAATAGACCACATTTAACCTATGTTGAACTCTGTGTTGTGCCCTATGGTTGCCAACAGACCACATTTAACCTATGCTGAACTCTGCGTTGTGCCCTATGGTCCCCAACAGACAGCTCTCTCCTAGAACTGGAAGGATGCCACACCTAGCATTAGCCCTCTGCGTCATGGCTACAATCACACATTCGGTCCTCAGCAGTCACAACCACATTACTCAGTCACCAACACCTACTTCAAACCTAAGCCAACTCACGACTAACGATATGCAACCTAAGCTCCCCACATTCTGCAAGGCCCAAGAAACAATACTATATGCCTCCCTTCCTTGTACCACTCCTAATAGAAACAATAGACTCCGCGCAAGACTAACCAAATTACATGAACCATTGAGAAGAACCCTGCCGGCCTCCAACCTCAAAACCAATTACAAACCTAGCTCACGAATGCCTAGCCATTCCAAACGGCCTACTCAAACATTTACCTCGAATGAGAACACCCTCCAGCTTAATAACCGCCTTCCTAAAGTTTGCACTACCACAGACAAACCCATCCGAGTCAACAAAACTCCCGAGGACCTCCCTCTCAAGGGAGCGCTCCTTAATGCTAGATCACTAGTCGCTCACGCTACGGATATTGCCGACTTAATCACAGAAGGGAACCTGGATTTTCTCGCAATCACGGAAACGTGGCTCCATACGGCAGCAGGACCTACCCTCATGCTAGCTGTCCCAGACGACTACACCATTATCAGACAAGACCGTGATAATACACGAGGAGGCGGCATCGCTATCATCTCTAAAACGGCTCTTGGTCTCAGACTAGCCCCCACCCAATCGCTACAATCATGCGAAACCTTCGCCGCCAAAATGCAGATTAATGAGTCACAATCTATCACCATACACCTCATATACAGACCACCTGGCCCTCTTGGTACCTTCGAGGAAGACTTGCATAATATAATTATGAACAACCTGAAATCCTCCACCCAACTACTTATATTAGGCGATTTCAACTTAGGATTCAACGACCAAACAGACAAAAATGCCACAGACATAGCCAATACGATCAAAGCACTAGGCCTTACTCAAAAAGTCTCTACACCCACCCACATTAAAGGGAGAATATTGGACTGGGTAGCCGACCTCAACTGCTCTGCCACTATCACATCCATCCTGCCTTTAGCATGGACCGATCACTCTTTGATCTCCTTTCTCTTATCCACTGTCAGACCCACTCCACTGGCCCGACCACGAGCGCCACCATGCCTAACCAGAAGTAATAAAAGTATTACGGTAGAAAAAATCATCCCCGCCATACTGCCTACTCTCAATACACTGTCTGATAATCTCGACCCCAGCGGCCTAGTTCAGGAATTCAATAATATTATGCTTACCACTCTGGATAAAATTGCTCCTATCAAACTCAGACCGAGCAAACCTATAGCCCACCTAAACAAATGGTTCACCCCACAACTCAAAGACCTTCGCACCCTAAAGAACAAAAGTGAAACAAACTGGAGACGATGCCCATCTAGCGAGAATAAAGCCAAATTATCTGTACTCTCCTCTCTCTACAAAAAGGAAATCTGCCAAGCAAAACGTAACTCATATGACCAACGCATTGCTAGCTCAAACTCAAGCATGAAGGAACTCTTCTGCATACTCAAAGAACTAGAGTCCCCTATCGCTACCCCGGACGTCTGCACCAAGGACAAATCCTGGTGTACTGACATACAACAAGCCTTAGAGCATAAAATCGATACACTTCAAAACAAAATCCAATTAAAAAAGAAGGCTCTAAACTTACAGCACCTGCCTAACACTCTCCAGCCCAATGAGCCACTACCGGCACATAATGCCACATTCCACTTCTCTAAAATGTCCATCCTAGAGGTAGAAAAAATCATCATATCTTTAAAACCCTCAAACTGTAAAGGGGATATCTGCCCTGCACAGCTAATAAAAGACGCTGCTAGAGATCTCTCCCCATTTATAACCAAACTGATAAATGCCTCTTTTGCTACAGGTACTATACCCGCCAACCTCAAGCAATCCTGGGTGCTGCCACTCCTCAAGAAACAGACACTTGATCCCCTCATTCCTACTAACTATCGACCTATCACCACGGTCCCATTTTTACTAAAAATACTGGATAAAGCCGCCTACACTCAAATACAGAAGCACTTAGAATTGCACAAACTCCTGGGCAACAGACAATCCGGCTTCCGTCCAATGCACGGAACTGAGACTGCCTTAATCGACCTTAAGTCCCAGATAGACGAACTGAGAGACAAAGGAAGGACGGTACTCCTGCTCCTACTCGACCTTTCCGCTGCTTTCGACCTGGTCAACCACAAGGTCTTATGTCGGCACCTTGACTCTGCAGCTCACTTCTCCACGGACGCTATCAAGTGGATCGAGTCCTTCTTGAGTGAGAGGACCATGAGAGTCTTCTCCTCCTCAGCATCCGCCGAGCCTACACCCATCCTATGCGGCGTTCCGCAAGGATCCTGCGTCTCGCCCACCCTATATAACATCTTCACTAAGCCATTGTTCGACGATCTGGACCAGCTGGGTGTCACCTACACTAACTATGCAGATGATACTCAGATTCTCCTACCACTTTCTGGGGATTACAGTGCGGACACGGGCCTAGTGAACAAAATTTACCTCATCATCCAAGCATGGATGGCCACTCACGGCCTATGCTTGAACGACGATAAGACTGAACTAATAATTTTGGGTTCGCAGGCTAATATTAAAAAACTAGGTCAAGATTACTCATCCTTCAACATTGACGGCAACACCATTAAAGTCTCCAAGGAAGTAAAAACCCTGGGATTCTACTTGGACTCCACACTATCCTTTGACAAACAGGTCAAATCCCTTACCTCGTCTACGGCTTACACATGCAAACTTCTTAGAGCTAGTAAACCATTCCTATCTGACTATAGCTGCCTGATCCTGGCTAGAGCTCTTATACTCTCTAGAATCGACTATTGCAATGCCCTTTACATTGGGGCTAACAAATCCATCACTAATAAACTCCAAACCCTACAGAATAATGCCTTAAGAGCAGCCCTTGGCATAAATAAGAAAACCCACATCTCTGCCTTGAGACATCAACACAAATGGCTCTCCACTCCCAATAAAATACTTCTAAAAACACACTGACTGACACACAAAGCTTTGAACAACGCAGCCCCCAGTTACCTCATAGACAAACTTCAGAGAAGAACTCCTCTCAGACCCACTAGAATAGGGAACACTAACTGCCTAAATATCCCCAAATACAAACTGACTACCATCGGGGGCAACAGCTTCACTGTTAAGGCAGCCAGAAGCTGGAACTCACTGCCCCAGGAGTTAAGAGCTGACCAACCATATCCACTCTTCAGGAAAAACCTAATAAAGCATATCACTGCCACCAATCCTTAGTTACCCACCACCCTTCCCTGAGGACACTATCCTGCAATCAAGAAACATTATATCTTGCTATACTCTCTCGTTATGTAAATACTGCTGCCCATGCATGTGTACTCATATAAGTTTTATATCCTAGTGTACGCACCTTTGATCCAGCCCTATTGCTCATATTGTATATATCCTGTAATCATATAATACTGCCTCCCTTTTGTTCATAGTGTATATATCCCGCTTTCTTGCAAACTAGCCACAGCCCTATTGTTCATATTGTATATATCCTGTCTGTAACCTGTGTAATCATGTAAGCCTTGCATTTCCTTGTCATTGCGCCCTTTTACTTACGAGTCTGGTGCGCTTAACAAATGAATAAACAAACAAACAAACAAGCTCTGAATTGTAAGGCAGAGACAGCTACTGCATTAATGATCACCCACATCTTCTCTCATTTGGCCTCCCACAAAGGACTGTGTCAGACCGAGAAAGCCATTTTGCAAGTGAGGTGATGGCGAACATGTGAGCGATTCTAAGGGTAAAAAAAGAAAACTCCACATTGCCTTCCACCTGGTCTCAAGCCTCAGGGGTAGAGAGATACAACAAAACAATGGCGAGTATCTTAAAAATGTTTGTGGCAGACTCTGGACCCAGTTGGGACATCCGATTACTGCTTGTCCTGATGACTATTAGGTCTACACCATCTTCTGCAACAAAGAGGTCTCCATTTATATATGCAGGACATAATTAACTTAGTGTACAATGTAAAGAGAAATAACATAAATAAATAAGATTTTGTGAAATGGTGAAAAGTTTTGTGTTATAATGTTTTTATTGTTTTTGTGTAAAATCTTCCAGGAAAATATGTTGTGTAAAATGTACTGAACCTCTCTTGTTTCTCTTTGCTAGCTTATGAACTGTATTCACTTCCAGGCTGTAGACAAGAGTAGAGTCTGGGAAAATCTCCAGGGACCCAGGGATGAAGAAAGGAAAGGGGGTGCCGTGCTACACCCTCAACCCAAAGATGGAAGTAAAGGCCGGAGTGCCCACTCCCTAATGAAGGAAATTGAGCCGGATGGGCTCCAACAAAAAGAAAAACATAACAAAAAGAGAGACATCAGATGAAAACCCCAATCTGCCCTGCTCTTCCCCACAAAAGAATCATGGAAGAACAGGGGGGGTGGCGGCCATTTGGGGTTTAATCAAAGTCCCCAAACCAACCAAACTGAAGGGCCCACTGGGGAAATTACCTGCCAGCATCCAGAAATCTGGCACTAAAGATGGGCCTATTTAGGCAGGCTGTGTGTATGTCTTTCTGAAGTGGAAATCCAGAGAAAACTAAAACAAAAATGTAATCCGAGCGCAGATTAGAAAAGCACATCACATTGCAGGTGGAAAATAAATGCAACATTTTTCACTGAAACTGTCACCAATCAAAAGGTGGTGCATTGTGACAATTCAGACCCACTTTTCAGCAGAAAAAGAAACAGCAACAGCAGGTAATTAAAAGCTGACTGGGCGTATGGTGACGAGCTGGGGACCATCCTTGAAAGTGGAGTGAACAGACCACTGCCCTGTCCTTCAAGAACGTCCTGAAATGCAGCTGGTTTACCTGAACTTTAAAAAGAGGTTTACAATGTAAGTAGAATTTAGGCAATTAAGACCAAAGGTGGCAGAGTCTGCTTTCCTTAAATCTGTTCCCTTTATAGTGGGGGGTGCATCACTGTGTAGATCCTTAGTCTATTTAACTAAAAATTATAATTTAATTAATTCCCCTTGGTAGAACACCACAGGGTTATTTTTGTTACAATTCAAAATTAACAAAGCTCATTCCCATTGTGCGCTGAAAACTATAGACTGTAATTTAATTGGGTAATTCTATTGGTCCAGCTTCCCCAACACAAGCCTTTAAGTAGGGGATGGGGGTTCTGAAATCCAAAATTCTCAAATCATCCCAACACAGGCGGGGGGCCTAAAGAACACACTGCTGACTCACCCTGTGTTTATTTCAAAGCAAAAGTGTGGGTGAAATAATAATTGCCATATACATTTGTACAAATCTCTATACTAAACTGCTAGCCATTTTAAGCACCCAGGAAAATCGAAATTGCATAGCATTCCTTATATAACTGGTGTGCGCAGTGTGTTCCTTCTGCAATAGAACTCTGCTGTGCAGTGCTGTGCTTGTCCAGTTTCTCTGTCTACTGCCAGGAGGCAGTCCTCATAATCCCTTCAGCAAGCGGAGCGTGTGGTGAGCACAGTGTATTCCGTCTAGATCATAACTGTTGAATCGCCAATACAATTTGGCCCTGTTTAAAGAAATTCCATCATTGCAATCATAGTCATCAGGGACATTGGCCCTCATTACGACCCTGGCGGAATTCGGAAAACGATGGCGGAAATGCAATACCGCCATCGAATAGCGCTCGGTGCGACTATGACCCGTCACCGCAAAGTACGATGCCATTAGCGACACCGTAGTGAACGCCAATGCAAACTGCACCAAGCACGCGCGCGCGCGCCATGCCAAACCGTAAACACCACCATGGCGCAACGGTACGCCAATTCCGACCCCAGCGGACATGTACCTAACGCCATCAAGCATGGCGGAATGCACCATTCCGCCATGGTGAGAAGTACGGCATCGCGAATCAACCGTAAACGGCTCCACTGACTGCCCGTACACCGCTCCCTGCCCACAAAGTACAACTCCCCGTAGGTGCAACGAAGCCACAATGCAACCAGTGAAATGCACAAGTCACCCATGCATGCCAACGAACAAATGAACCTCAAGAGGGGCCAATGGGAGCTGCAGGGCACAGATGGCACGAATACAGAAGCCATCCCAATGGACATGACCACAGTCCCCCACCAAGAAACGCACGCAAACACAGGCACCTGTGACCAGCAATATTCAGAAAATCACAACATTCCACCAATCCACCTGGCTGACCGGCATCTGTTACACAAAAGCTAATCCCCCGCCCCTGAGCATGACATCATTCAAACTGTCATATTGGCAGCCCCCATCCCTGACCTCATGGGCTCCGTAGGCAAACGCGCCCAGTACAGGACCACGCAACAAAACTCCGAAGCTGGAACCCAATGCAGATCCCCTCACAATACATCGCTCCCCAAATAGGAATATGCCACATCACTTGCAAAGAAGAACGCTACACGGCCCATATCAGAATAGAATTTTAATGCACATCAATATCACCAAGCCCATACATCCATCAGGCCATGAACTCCAAAACACATTTCACCATTGTGGGCTGCATCCGCAAGAAATGACCAGCCACTACTTGTGTGACGCCCTGTTCCCTCATGGTACACAGAGCCACATTCACGTACGAAAAGGCAACATGGAAGCGCACAGAACCGCAGGGCCGTCCCAATGGGGAGGCACTAGTCCAGCTGAAAGGCCGAAATGTTGCTCCGAGCCACCAGTACTGCGTAGGGGCATGTGGCCCATTGGCGATCGTCCCATAAGATCGTAATGCTGCTCCACTGATTAACACGAAGCAGCAGGTGTCGGGAGTATAATCCATCTGCAGGAGTGGCATACAGATGGCAGTGGCAAAAGGGGAGGAGATACCTGTCAACCAAAAGAAAAGAAACAGAATGGAATGGCCATCAGAACTACATTCGAACAACTCACTTCAATGATCACACTAGATCCACAGCCATATGCATGCAAGCCCACTCCAAAGGATCATCACCACCCCAAAACCACTTGCGACACATAACTATCCATATCGAGGTGTAAACACCATCACAAACGAGTGTACCTGTGCATGCGTCTGTGAAAACAGAATCCTTCAGATGGGATTAGTAACGTGCATGGACACAAGTGTCTGAAGGCGCGTCGAGACAGGGAGGGCTCAACAAGGCCAGATAGACGATGGGCCCACTATGGCAGCCCTGCATCACATAGCGCAGGGGGGGCGGACAGATCCCAAGAAGCCCTGTACATGGCAAACACTGTATCAAATCACCTGCCCATGCATCCATTCATCATTCCCTCATCCCGTAATGAAAACGCCTGAATATTTACTCACATAACATTAGAAATATCCATTGAGTCTGTGCGTTATGCAGCCTGCAAAATCCACAGTGCCCCAGCACATAATTCCAGTCTAGTGAAGTAACATGTATTTGGGAACGTCCTGCCTTATCGTCCACTACGCAATTGCGCATCCCATACTATTCATATCAATCATAGCATTCTCGCCATGGCCCCTGTCCCAAGGACATTGAACAATAGAACGTTATATTTGCAGTCAGACCTGTGGGCATCTCCTCGCCGCTAGCTGAATACCGAAAGCGCCGCCCTTCGAATTCCTCATTTGCAACATCACGTCGAAGAGGCATCTGTGGCCGTTTGAAAACACTAATTAATCCATCGAGTGCGGCTGTGTGTGAAAATGGCAACTGCCTTCACCCACGAATGGGACGCCCCGCCCGTCGTTGCAACTCGGTACAGTGATGAATGAGGGCCCACCGTTACTCGAGTACTACGTTCCACTGACCCTTCACAACTCTGTTCGCGACTGCACAGATAGTATGTGAAACAATGGGACCACAACAGAATGTACATATCAACCAATGTTACACGGCCATCGGGTACAAATACAAGATTGCAATAGCAAGATGCCATTCCACGAATTGCAGCGTTGTGCGCGGGACGTGCTCGGCCAAAGGGGAGAGCAGTTTGCACAGGTGGAATGAATCACCACAGGTGGAGGCCATTCAGCCTGGAAACACATAAATTGCACAGCCAGTCTCCTCCCACAACCACACCGAAATGCTACCGGCAGGACTCGCGATGTTGGCCCTGGGGGACCTGATAGCACTGCAAGTACTCCAACTCCAAGAAGAAGACGAACACCAACTACAACCGGCCGCACGGAGGAGACGCAGGAGGAGGAGGAGGCCAAGGCAGGGCCAGCAAGGGCCGCCAGCACAGCCACTACCACCACGCAGGCAGCCCGCAATCCCACGCCTCCGAGCACATCCGTTCAACCTCACTGATGAGCAGATCCACACCCTCTACCGTCTGGACCGGGACACCATAACCGCCATTGTGGACATGACACAGGCTGACCTTGTCAGCATGATAGACAGCCCAACCGCCATCCCACCCCTACTGAAGGTGGTGTCTGTACTCCACTTCCTGGCCACAGGCACCTACCAGCACACAGTCGGACAGTTGCATGGCATTTCTCAGCCACTGTTCTCACGGACACTATTGCAAGTGCTCGATGCCCTCCTGAAGCACGCAGATGACTACATCTCCCTACCACGCTCGGAGCTGGAAATTACCAACACGAAAGTGGGATTCCATGCACTTGCCGGCATACCGGGTTGCATTGGTGCCATCGACTGCACCCATGTGGAATTGGTCGTCCCACATGCCATGGAGGCCCAGTACCGCAACCGAAAACAATTTCATTCTCTGAATGTACAAATGGTGTGTGACTCCAACAGGATCATTACACATTGTTGTGCCCGATTCTCTGGATCAACCCATGATTCTATGGTCTTGAGGAACTCTACAATACCACGCTACATGGAGCGACACGCAGGGAACAGATCCTGGCTACTCGGTGAGTCTCATTTCATGCATGATGATGTGGGGTATGTGATTCGGCAATGACCTGGCAGGAAGGGGGCGGGGGGGGTGTGCGTACGTAGCAATGGCATTCCACATCATACGTTTCTCGTCCACATACAGGTGATGCTGGATATCCACTGAAGAGATGGCTCCTCACACCAGTCCGGAACCCACGGGACCAGCATGAGGAGGACTACAACCATGCCCACTCACGTACCCGTGTAGTCATTGAACAGGCATTCGGCCTACTGAAGGGTCGTTTCCGCTGCCTCAGCAGGTCTGGCGGGGCACTCCTGTACCGCCATGAGAAGGTTGCAAAGAGGGTGATGGCATGTGTCATGCTCCACAACATGTGCGTACGTAGAAATGTGCCCATGCCCCCTGACGCAGAACTGCAAGCACCTGAAGATGTTCATGATGAGGGTGGGGATGTGGCAGCACCTCAAGGAGTCTGCGAGGCACCGGAGGCCCGTGACATTCGTCAGCATCTCATTGATGTATGCTTCTAGCACTCACGCCTGGTGGCTGATACATGGACACGGGACTCGTGGCACTGTGTGTGTCTGGGACATGCACAATATGGACTGTACGCCTATGATGGCCTAGTACACAAAGATCAATGTCCACACATCTCATTGGTTGATCGTGCACTTTTTATGGCATATGTGATATCATGTTGTACACCCTATCGACCCGCCACCCAAGTGAGCCCAACACACCCCCTCCACCCTCCCACCCCCCCCCCGAACACCAGTGTCCAAAGATGCTCATCGTCCGTGGGCAGTCGCTATTGCAAGCCCCCTCTGCGGGTATCAGGGGCACCCCTGCCTGTGGAGCGCAGGTTCCTCCCAGATCTACGTTGGGGGCTGCCCTGGACGGAACTTGCAACGGATGATGTCTCTGCCTGCTCACGTCCATGCATGTCCCTAAGGGTTTGCGAGAGCTCAGTGAGCACACGGTGCACTGCGGCAAGTTCAGCACATACGTCTTTGGACGTCGCATGCAGTTCCCCCCTCAGGCTCTCGGTGCTTCTCTCCATTTGGACTCTCAGGCTCTCGGTGCTACTCTCCATTTGTGCCCTTAGTGTCTCTGTGCCTCTCTCCATTTCTGCCCTAAGTGTCTCAGTTGATGTTTCTATGTCTGCCTTAGTGCCCCCACATTCATCGGCATGGTCCTTGAGGAGCGTGGCCAGTTGCTGCTGTTGCACGATTAACTGGTCGAGGGACTGTTGCCTCTGCTGGGCCATGGCCATTTGCGGGGGTGTCACAGAGGGGCTGTTGTCCTCATGTTGCCCTGCCACAGGGCTTGTGGGGGATGGCCAGTCGTCGTCTTGTGGGTGCCCCTGCGTGGTATCCTCATGTGGTACGGGATGGAACAGACAGGGGGATTGGGACAGGTCATGGATGGATCTGACTTCGACATCCCCGTCTTCTGTGTCGGAGCATGCTGCCATCAATGGGGTGTCACCTATGGTGCTGCTGCCACCGGAGGCAGTGCCTTCTGTGGCATCCGTTGGGGGGACCTGTGGTGGTGGTGTTGTGGGTATGCTGGCTGCTGGGGTGCCTGTTGATGTTCCCTCCTGTGTGCTGCCACCTGATTTGTGCTGCTGCCGTGTCTTGATGCGTGCAGCTGAGGTGGAGGGTCTTTGGCCGTCGGTCTTGGCCCTCTTTGCAGGTGTGCTGGTAGGGGTGTCCTGCAGCTCGTCGTTTGGATCGGACCCTGTGGTGGAGTAAAGGAGGGCGAGGGTTATTGATGGGTCTGTGGGAATTGGAATGGCAATGTATCACATGCATTGGGGTGGTACCTGAGGGTGATTTGGGTCGGGGCCTTGGAGGTGCTTTCATTTGTGTGTGGAGTGAGGGTGCAGTTGTTTGGCAGCCTGCAGTTAGGGTGTGCCTGCTGCACGTGTAGTGCGTGTTTTAGGGGTTTTTAATTATTTATGTATTTATTGTGGGTTTTAACGTGCGCTATCAGGCCAATGTGTGTGGACGTTCTCCTGGACATGTGTTTCTGTTGCACTATGGGGACACATGGTGCTTCACATGGATGGACTTTGTGGTTTTGGCATTGTTTCATTAGGCCCACCTACCTGATTCTTCGGATGTCTGCACTCCTTTCTCCATCCCTCCGACTCCCTCTATGCTCTCCATTCCGATGGTGGAGGCACAGATTTCTTCCCAGGGGGTCAGCTTGATTGGTGATTCCGACCCTCCCCCGGTGGCTGTGGCAATGTTGCGGTTGGCAGAGAGTATGCTGCGGACGCGTATCCGCAGGTCGTCCCATCGCTTACGGCATTGCTGTGGGGTGCGGGGTGCGGTCCCCACCGCACTTACCCGCTGTGCCACCAGAGCCCATATGGCCTTCTTGTTTGCGAGTGCCGTCCTGGTCATTTGCTTGGAGAAGACGACGGCAGCATTCTCCTGGAGGGTCTCTGTTAGCACGGTGAGTTCCTCACGGGAGAAGTGGACCTGCCGCTTGCGGTCGCACGCTTTCTTCGCTACTTTTCCCATTTTTCTTGGTTTCGCTAGGGTGGATGACGGGTTGGGTTGTGTCTCAGGGTGGTGATTTTAGTGGTTGTGTGGTTTTAGTGGTTTTATAGGTGTACGGCGGGTTGTTTCCCGTTCCGGGCCCGTGTTTTTACTTCCGTTTCCGTATATTTCCGGTCACCGTACTTTACGGTAGGCGCACACTGCGGTGTCCGCTGTGATGGGTGGCGGTATTGCACCTAGGGCGCCGTACGGCGGCGGTGTGGGCCGTTTTGGGGTCATTTCCGCCATCGCGGACTTTGCACTTCCGCCATGCCGTGGTGCTCGTGCCCGATGGGTCGGAATGGGCCGCACTTTGCTCCTTCTTGCAATGGCGGAAACGCTATTTACGCTGTGGCGGTCCGGTCAGTCACTTTCCGCCAGGGTCGTAATGAGGGCCATTGACAGAATATTCTTGGTGGATTTTAGATGTGTAGATGTGGTAAAAGTGGGTTTTTTCTCACATTTGATTAAAAAGCTGATGTTGGGCGAATCGCAGTGTTTGCGCTTTATGGGTTACTTGCTTTCTGAGGATTGTGAAAGCTCCTTCCCTGATGCACCAAGGTCTTCGCTCTGCGTTGTTCCTGTTTCCTGTGAACCCCTGTTGATTAATTTCAAAGTAGGTACGACTTGCATTACTACCATAGGGCAGTGTTCTCAGGATAAACGCTTAGTTTCATATGATTGGGCACATGTGATTGACTCTGGAACATCATAAAAGGAGGGCAATGTGTCCTGAATGATGTTCTAGCATTAGACTGCTCTCGTGGAATACCTGTGGGTTCAACCATCTATGCTGTAGTCGTGACACCTGGGACGAGGCTGATTCAATCTGCTTCCAAGAAACCTTTATGTTAGATCTCCTGGTTTTGAATGGTTTTGTTGTTTTACATGAGCCGGCACAAATAGGGGCCAAAGGTAGTGTTAGGGAAAATTCTCCAGAACGGCTAATTTCCCTTACCTACTAAGTCCCTCAGCAGCTTTGCTGGATTTCTAGGATTAATTATTCTCACCTCGTAAGAGTGTGAGCCTTACCACTCTTACAAGTGTTTTGCTATGTGTGTTTAACATTTTCTTGTGTACATAGACTGTGGAGCTTCAACTACTCCATAGGCATCATCTTTTTACTGTGTGTTACACAGCACCTTCAGTGCAGTGACACAGGATTGTCTTTTAGACTTCCCAACTTAGACTCCATTTTCTGGGACTGACTACTGTCTCCCAGAACATGTAAAGTTGCCATTGACTTTATTAGTCTCTTTAAAAACCACAGACCCAGTACAAACTATCTCACATAGAGTACTGGAAAGGGTTAATAATTATCCCTTTCTATCTGTTTCTCTTGTACCTTTGTTTTGCTCCCTTGTCATCAAGACTTGGCTGGTGGCAGTGGTAATTACCCTATTTTTCCTACCGTGATTATCTTAAATAACCTTGGTATTGTTTTAGGCTATCTTGGTAGCCTCAAACTAAAACCCGCTAGACCATAGAAGTTTTTACAAAGATCCGGCTGGGTTTATTCGCCATTTCTTTTTGAAAATGTCTTTCTCGTGTTTTACTCCGCGCGCCAAACCAGGTTTGGTTCCTTTGTTCACTGTCTTTTCGTGGGCTTCTACACAGAAGCCCTCCTTAGGTGCACGAAAGTCTGGGTAGGCAGGATGTGAGGGAGGGGTTTTAGGACCCCTGCCATGGGTTCCCTTGGTAACCCAAGTCGCACTCCTGTTTGATTGGCTAGGTGACTGTCCCGGCGGGACAGCCACCCTGCTGTGTGATTGGCAGCCAGGCTGTGTGAATGGGGAGAAAACTGCATTAAAAGCAGGTCAGTGGGTAAGGAAAGGCAGAGTCACCACTGGAAAGAAAGAACCGATGAGGAGCTGACGGAAGAGGACCCCTACAACGACTGAACCACCGGTGAAGCCCTGCTGCAGGTCCGAATCTTCAGACTCCAACGCCAAAGGAGATCTACCAGGAATCTTCTTCCCCTGAGCTGGTGGGACCAACCAGTTTGCCTAAACTGCATGCCAGGACTCCCTCCTCTGGTCGAATTTGCTGTACAGAGCTACAGTGAACCGGATAGCCAGGAAGGTCGGACCCTGCTTGGGTTTTAAGGAGCGCACCTTTTATTCTTTGCTTTGCTCTGCTGCTGGTTTCTTCCCTAGGCAGTGCAGGAGCCTCCAGTCTTCTTACGTCATGTCAGTCCGACAGTCGCTTCAGGAACCGTGAGCCTGCAGGACCTGCCAGGAATGTCTGCCTCAGCTACAGCTTCTTCTCCATTTAAAGGTGCTGTGCAAATCTGGTTGATCGTTTCGTCTAGCCGCGGTGAAGGTGTGGGAAACCTTTTGCCAATCCGAGGGCTTGTCCTTCCCTACTCTTTAAACTAACTTTTCTGCAGACCAACTTCGTCCAGAACTCTTGGCAAAGACTTAACCACAAACTACCCTGAACTGTGTGATCTTGAGCAAAAGACTTTTGTACTATTGATGTTGGCCCTAAACCTTTTTGATTTGATTCCATCTCTGTAGTTCCTCTTTCTAGATTGGCCTGCTTGCTTACCTGTTGGTGCAGCTCAATTTTTACCTAACTTTGTCTTTTCCTCCCTTTTTAAATTATTTGAGTGCCATTTTGCTCACACTTCATTTTGAACTTAACTTGTCCAGAATCTATTGGGAGTGTTGTGGTGTATTAAGAGTGCGATTTTTCAACTGCTTTACTTTAGTGAACTGTTTTACAACTCATGTGTAAATAAATGTATATTCTTTTACTCAGAAACCTTGAGTCAGTGTTTGTTTGAATCATAGTAATTGCTGTCCTTCGTGTAACTATTGGTACTGCTCACCTGCTCTTGAGGTAAGTCTGGCTGCTCAGCCATCACTACCACTTTACGGTGTAGTACAGGCTTGTACCAAAGGTGAATTCTTGCTGTCACTTGTAGTCTTAATTGTGTGTGGTGTTCTCAAAGGGTACTGCATAAAATTCTGCCTAACACTGGTGAACAGCGGTGAGGATCAAATATAGTAATTACACTTAGAGTGTTGCTAATACCTTGGATCAACTAACACAAGGCTAAACATCAATAAAAAGCAATATTAATCAGGTCTGATATGGAAAGCTACAGACAGGAGACCCTCCTTAGTTACAATGTGGATTATTTAAAAAAATCTGTGTAGAGAAAGGAATCTCTCTGGTAAAGGCAAAAAGTCTGAATTTATTGAAAGGTTGTTTGAGAAAAAAAGTCTGGAGGGTGGGTCTGAAATACCTAACCCCTCAGCAAATGTATAAAATAATGACAATGTTTCTATTATTGATGAGTTAGAGGAAGTAGATGTGTCTCATAATATAGGCCACACTGCTCCCTTACCTGCTCAACAACCTCAACCTTTGTCCACTGGGACCCCACCAGGTCCTACACTCAGTCCTTAATTCATTGCTCTAGAAAAGATGAGGCTTGAATTGGAATTCAAACGTTTAAAAGCTCAAACTGAACAAAAGCACCAAGAATTTAAGCTCAGAGAAATGGAGTTGAATCATGAACTAGAAATTAAAAGGTTATCTCTTGAAAATGCTTCTCTCCCAGAGTCTTCTAGGTCTTTCAGTCCTAAGAGACCATGTATGCCTAAACAAATTGTGGGTATGTATGAGGTTAAGCTTGATATTTTGGATTGGTTGGCTATGTTTGAATATAACCATGGGATTCAAGGTCTTTCACGGAATTAGTTACTTCCCTGGCTCTTCTCTAGACTACCCACCTTTTGCATCTGATGTTGTGATGAGTTGGGGGAGGTGGATAGGATGGATTTTGAGTGTGTGAAGCTAGCTTTAATTGGTAGATTTGGGAAAACCCCTTCCCAGTACCTTAAGAGGTTTAGGACATTCAAAAAGCATGATGGTAACCCTTGGGCTACCTAGGTATGTGACTGTTTGAAAAACCTAGATGGTTGGGTTAAGGGTTACAGAGTAAACACTTATAAAGGTATGAGGAATCTTGTTATGTTGGAGTCAATTTATGATGCCTGCTCTCCTGTGCTCAAACAGCACTTGGATGATTCTAAGGAGATAGATCCAAAGAAATTAGCTAAGGCTGCAGACTTGTGGGTTGCCAACAGGGCCACTCACAAGGATTCTGGGGCAACTCAGAAGAAGGATGAGGGAAAGCAGCCAAAGAAAGATAACAAGGAGAATTCTAATAACTGCAATCCAAAAGAGGGCCACAAGCAGCAAAATAATGGTACACCACAAGGGAAACTGAATCAGGCTAGTGCACCATCTGGACCCAAACCAGATGGAGGTCAGAACAAACCCCCATTCATCAAGACATTTGGGAAATGTTATGTTTGTGGGTTAACTGACCATGTGAAAGGGGATCCCAGATATAAGGGTAAACCTTCAGGGGTCTCCTTAGCCTTCTCCCAGAGGAAGAAGTACCTATGGCCAGTGGAAACTTTCACGTGCTGGCTGATGAACCCATGAGAGTCTCATCTAGTGTTTCTTTAGTGTCCCTGGGCGTGTGGGAACAACAGAATTTAGATGTATATAATTCCATCCCAGATAATAGTAAAGAGTATTACAAAGATAATGGGCCTCATTACACGGTAGGCGGAGAACCATGGCGCAGTTAGCGCCATGGTTCATGCCGGTAAAATACCGGCACCGCCTTGGTGGAAAGGGGAATTACCGCCCCATTCCAAGGTTGGCGGGGCGGTAATTCCCCCTTCCACCATTGCCCTTCCCCATTCCATTTTTGCCCCATAGGGCATAATGGTAAAGGGGAAGGTGCTAATTACGGCACAGCAAATTGCGGTACCGTAATTAGCTCGCTGGGTCCCTTTGCAGGTTGGTTTTTAACGCCTGCAGGCGTTAAATTCCCCAACCCGCAAAGGGACCTCGTAGTAAGGCGGTAAGGATTTACTGGTACCGGTAAAATACCGGTACCAGTAAACCCTTACCACCTACCGTGTAATCAGGCCCAATGTTCTTGTGAATGGACAGGAGACCCCGGCCATCAGAGACACTGGAGCCAGCATAACTGTGGTGGATGAATCATTTTGAAGGTGGAGGATGTTGCTAAGGCACCCAAACGCCTCACCAAGTTAGCTGGAGGCCCTGTGCAAATGCTTCCCCAGTTACCAGCTCTCATCCAGTGTAATGATATGACTGTCAAAATACCTGTTAGTGTGCAGAGTGAAGTGCCTGGGAGAGTTATGTTGGGTAATGACCTGAAAACTCTTGGAGTTGTGTCAAGTACCCTCAGGCCTCCCAGTAAAAGGAGACAGGAGCTCACTAGGCCTGCAAGGGAGAGGACCTTGAGAGGCTCTCCAGAGGAGTTGATAGGGGAAACTATCAGTCCCACTCCACAGGAGTTGCTCACTGCTATTTCTGGAAAGAAAGAGGCAAAGGGGAAACCCATGACCTCAAGGAAAAAGTCAGACAGCACCCCTGTGCTACCAACAAGGAAATCCCCAAGATTGTCCAAGGTCACACCTGTGACTCCTCCACCTGCTGAGGCAGAGTATGAGGTACAACCATGTGTGGTTGAGCCAGTTTCTGAAGAGTCAGATCTGAAAGAAGACACTGTTTTGGTTGGAGATCTTGACCCTGTTTACCTTCCCGAGCTGCAGTGTTTACTGGCAGAAGGCGGACCCAACAGGGCAGACTTCAGCAGAGGACCAAGAGAGTGTCCTACTCTCAAGGGTCTTCGAGAACAGGCTGCTAACCAGCTTGATGGGCACGAAGTTGGGAAGCATAGGTTAAGTTGAGAAGATGGCCTCTTCTACAGTGAACCGACTGAGTCTATCCCTGGGGACTGCAAAAGAATTGTAGTGCCCATTGCTAACAGACTCCAGTTCCTACAGTTGGCAAATGAGATACCTTTGGCTGGTCATTTGATTTTCAAAAATACCATGGAAAGGCGCTCCTTATACTTCTACTGGCCTAAGATGCGTTCAGAAGTTGACAAATTCTGTAGGAGCTGTCACACTTGCCAGACCTCTGGCAAGAGTGAAGCCAAGAATGTGGCACCCCTGGTGCTTCTTCCAGTGGTGGGAGTTCCTTTTGAGTGGATGGGAATCAACATTGTTGGCCCCCTTGACCCTCCCACATCTTCAGGGAACAGGTTTATCCTGGTTTTAGTAGACCATGCTACAAGATACCGAGAGGCCATACCTATGAGAACTGTTACGGCTCAGGCTATGGCTAAGGCTCTACTTGGTATTTCTACCAGAGTAGGGTTTCCTAAGGAAGTGATATCCGATAGGGGATCCAATTTTATGTCCCACTACATGCAAGCCATGTGGAAAAACTGTGGTGTCACTTATAACTTCTCTACAGCCTAACATCTACAGAAAAATGGACTGGTAGAAATATTTAATCGTACTATGAAGAGCAGGATAGGTGCTTTAGAGGAGCCCCTTAAAAGAAAGTGGGACCTTCTACTGCCATGCCTTTTCTTTGCATATAGAGAAGTCCCTCAGGAGGGAGTTGGATACAGTCCCTTTGAACTTCTCTATGGCCATCCAGTCAGAGGTCCATTGGCCCTGATCAAGGAGGGGTTGGAGAGTGCTCCTTCCCCCAAGCCAAGCAGAGTGACTGACTATGTGATAGGTCTCTGGAGGAGTATGTCACACATGATGGCAAAAGCTAGTAATAACTAAAAAGCAGGTCAGGCTTTGGTCAAACATTGGCATGGCCAGTAGGCCAGCATGGTTGAGTTTACTCAAGACCAGCTTGTATTAGTTATGGTGCCAACCAGGCAAAGGGCCTTGCAGGACAAATGTACAGGACCCTTCAAGGTTGTGGGAAAACTTGGAGAGGTGAACTATTTGGTGGACTTAGGCAGACCTACGGAGGCTCCCAGAGTCTTTCACACCAACCGTTTGAAGGCATATGTCTCAAGACCAGAAGTGGGAGCTTTGCTTCTAGCTTCAGCTCCAGAGGAGGAGAGTGAGCCTCTACCTGACCTCCTCAGGGGCCATCCTTTGGATGAGAAAATAGAAGGAGTCAATCTCTCTTCTCAACTGCCTTCTGAGCAACAGGAGGAGTGCAAAGCTCTGTTAAATCAGTTTGCCGCCCTGTTTTCACTATCACCAGGCTTCACCCCTTAGGGCCAGCATGATATTCTCACTGGTGACTGTCTACCTGTGAAAAGCAGAGGTTACAGAATATCAGAACATGCGAGATCCCTCATCAAAGGAGAGGTCAACAAGATGCTTGATCTAGGGGTTATAGAGCCCTCTATCAGTCCATGATCTATTCCACTTGTTCCAGTACCAAAGGCAGGATCCCAGGAGTTGAGATTCTGTGTGGACTATAGAGCTCTAAATGCAGTCACTAAAACTGATCCCAATCCTTTTCCAAGGACAGATGAACTGGTGGATAGACTTGGTTCAGCCAAGTACCTCAGTACATTTGACCTGCCATTAGGCTATTGGCAAATAACCCTGACAGACCATGCCAAACAGAAAACTGCATTCTCAACCCCAGCAGGCCTCTACCTATTCAAGGCTATGCCTTTTGGATTAAAGGATACACCTGCTACATTCCAAAGGATAGTCAATCAAGTTCTGAATGAGATGGAGGACTTCTGCATGGCATAATTGGATGGCATTGCAGTGTTCAGCCCTACATGGAAAGAACATATTGATCACCAAGGATATGTTTAGCAGGCTCTTGAGCAGGTCCATCTGACCATAATGGCAAGAAAATGTCAAATTGGTCAGAGCAAAGTGGTCTACCTTGGTCATGAGGTAGGAGGAGGTGAAATAAGCCCATTGCCTAGCAAAGTACAAGCTGTACAAAACTTGGCCACCCCTATTACTCAAACCCAAGTGAGAGCTTTCCTAGGTCTCACTGGGTACTACAGGAATTTCATAGAGAACTATGAGACCATAGCTTCACCCTTGAATGTGATCTCCTCTCCAAAATTCCCTAAAAGGTTAGATGGAATGAGGAGTGCACTCAAGCCTTTGAAAACCTGAAGAAAGCCCTTTGTCAAGCTCCACTCATAAGTGCTCCTGATTATCACCAACCCTTCATTGTGCAGACGGATGCCTCCAATACAGGCATAGGTGCAGTCCATAGTCAACTGGATGAGAAAGGTAGGGAGCACCCCATTTGCTTCATCAGTAGGAAACTGAAGGAACCAGAAACAAGGTGGGCAACCATAGAGCGTGAGTGTTTTGCCATTGTGTGGTCTCTGAAGAAGTTTAGACCATACTTGTATGTATCTACTTTTGTGATTCAGACAGACCACCAACCCTTGAGATGGTTAATGCAAATGAAAGGGGAAAACCCAAAACCTCTGAGATGGTCAATCTGTCTGCATGGTTTGATTTCACCATTGAGCACAGAGCAGGATGTCACCACCAAAAGGCAGATGGTCTCTCTAGGATGTTTTTAGTAGACTAGAGGTAGAGATTCATCCAGGAGTGGATTAAATCCTCCTGTCCCTTAGTTTGGCAGGGAGAGGTGGGGCAGTGTTAGGGAGAATTCTCCAGAACGGCTAATTTCCCTTACCTACCGAGTCCTCTCAGCAGCTTTGCTGGATTTCTAGGATTTATTATTTTCACCTGGTAAGAGTGTGAGCCTTTTTTTTTCCACACTTACATGTGTTTTGCAGTATGTCTTTAACATGTTCTTGTGTTCATAGACTGTGGAGTTTCACCAACTCCATAGGCATCATCTTTAAGTGCATTGACACAGGGTTGTCTTTTAGACTTCCCAAATCAGACTCCATTTTCTGGGACTGACTACTCTCTCCCAAAACATGTTAAGTTGCCATTGACTTTAATAGTCTCTTTAAAAACCACAGACCCAGTACAAACTACTTTACATAGAGTACTGGAGGGGGTTAATACTTATCCCTTTTTGTCTGTTTCTCTTGGAGCTTTGTTTCGCTCCCTTTTCTTCAAGACTTGGCTGGTGGCAGTGGTAACTAACCGATTTTTCCTACTGCGGTTATCTTAAATAACCTTGGTATTGTTTTAGGCTATCTTGATAGCGTCAAACTTAAATCTGCTAGACCGTGTACATTTTCATATGGTTCCGGCTGGGTTTATTCGCCATTTCTTTTTGAAAATGTCTTTCTCCTGTTTTACTCTGCATGCCAAACCATGTTTGGTTCCTTTGTTCACCGTCTTTTTGTGGGCTTCTACACAGAAGCCCTCCTTAGGTGCCTGAAAGTCTGGGTAGGCAGGATGTGAGGGAGGGGTTTTAGGACCCCTGCCATGGGTTCCCTTGGTAACCCAAGTCGCACTTCTGTTTGATTGGCTAGGTGACTGTCCCGCCAGGACAGCCACCCTGCTGTGTGATTGACAGCCAGGCTGTGTGAATGGGGGAAAGCTGCATAAAAATAAGGTCTCTGGGTCTTGAAAGGCTGAGTTGCCACTGGAACGAAAGAGCCAATGAGGAGCTGACAGAAGTGGACCCCCACAACAACTGAACTGCCCAGTGAAGCCCTGCTGCAGGTCTGAATCTTCAGACTCCAATGACAGAGGAGATCTGCCAGGAATCTTCTTCCCCTGAGCTGGTGGGACCAACCAGTTTGCCCAAACTGCAAGCCAGGACTCCCTCCTCTGGTCGAATTTGCTGTACAGAGCTACAGTGAACCGGATAGCCAGGAAGGTCAGACCCTGCTTGGGTTTTAAGGAGCGCACCTTGTATTCATTGCTTTGCTCTGCTGCTGCCTTCTTCCCTGGGCAGTGCAGGACCCTCCAGTCTTCCTTCTTCATGTCAGTCTGACAGTCACTTCAGGAACCGTGAGCCTGCAGGACCTGCCAGGAACGTCCGACTCAGCTATAGCTTCTTCTCCATTGAAAGGTACTGTGCAAATCTGGTTGTTCGTTTCGTCCAGCTGTGGTGAAGGTGTGTGAAACCTTTCGCCAATCCGAGGGCTTGTCCTTCCCTACTCTTTAAACTAACTTTTCTGCCGACCAACTTCATCTGGAACTCTTGGCAAAGACTTAACTGCGAACTACCCGAACTGCGAACTGTGTGATCTTGAGCAAAAGACTTTTGTCCTATTGACTTTGGCCCTAAGCTTTTTTGATTTGATTCCATCACTGTAGTTCCTCTTTCTAGATTGCCCTGCTTACTTACATGTTGGTGCTGCCCAATTGTTACCTAACTTTGTCTTTCCCTCACTTTTTAAATTATTGGAGTGCCATTTTGCTCACACTTCAATTTGAGCTTAGCTTGTCCAGAATCTATTGGGGGTGGTGTGGTGTAATAAGAGTGTGATTTTTCAACTGCTTTACTTTAGTGAACTGTTTTACAACTGATGTGTAAATAAATGTATATTCTTTTACTAAGAAACCTTGAGTCAGTGTTTGTTTGAATCATAGTAATTCCTGTCCTTTGTGTAACTATTGGTACTGCTCACTTGCTCTTGAGATATGTCTGGCTGCTCAGCCATCGCTACCACTTTACTGTGTAGTAAATGCTTGTACCAAAGGTGAATTTGTATTGTCACTTGTAGTTTTAATTGTGTGTGGTGTTCCCAAAGGGTACTGCATATAATTCTGCTTAACAGGTAGATCATTCGGTAGCTTACTTAATGCTTGGCAGGTGATTTCGTCTCCAATGTGGAAAAACTGTCTTTGGTTCGTAGTGACATTTTGGGTATGAAGATTTCCTGGTTGGACTGTATAGATGCTGGTTGTAAATGACTGAATGTTTTAAATGCATGTTATAATCGTCTGTCGACAAGTTTGGTTGACTTCTTGTTAGCAATTTCCAAGTGTACTGAATCCTACGGTGTTTCGAACAAAGGGGGAGTGGTAATATTGGGTGATTTTAATTCTGAATGCTTGGATGCTACTTGGTACAACATAGGATTTGCTCGGCAATGTTCATAGAGTGCCAGAGATAGGGGGATTTTGATTTGATCGTTGTTTGATAAAAGTGACCTAAAACAATTCAACATTAACACTGAGGAGGTTATTCCTCCCAAATATACTTGATCAAGTTGTATGTATAATTTAACCCTCGACAATATCTTTACCTCAGAGCACATGCTCTCTATATTTCTTACTTTGGAGGTAACGCGTAGTCCCAGAAGTGATCATTTGCAGATGTCCATGTTATTGGGGGGGATTAATAGGGTGGTGGCTGTGTCACAACCGTTTGATTCTATTGAAGTGAGACTTAGCGATCACGCAATTCTGTGGCGTCCCCGAGTTGTGGACCGTTTTAACATTAGGGTGGAACAGGACTTACTGGAGGGAGTGTTTGTTTGTATGCCTCCGAATACTTTCAGTTTGCACTTTCAAAACATACTCCATGGCTTAATTCCTCCCACATTATTAGCCCATAAACCCAAACCCCCTGACCCTATGCACACATTTAACATAGTTGTGAGTCAAAGAAAAAGACAATTAAGACAAGACATTAGAAAAGCCAGAAAACTGGGGTCTGCAGAAGTCACAACTATAAGGAAATCATCTCAATCATATAGAAATTCGATAAAAAACCGCAGGCATCTCCTCTTCCACAAGGATGCTGAGGGTATGTTAACAGCCTTAAGCTCAAGCGATCTCTCCCATTTTTGGAGACTCATTCGTGGTCAGGCTGTTCAAGTATCCCTACAAGCTCAGCCTATTACTGGGCAGTGACTCCTGCTTTATGGGAGGACTTGGCAATTGCCATTGAGGGTACCTTGTGGGTAATTAAGAGGGTGAAGAAAATCATATGCCCTAGGCCCTGATGGGCTAACTAATCTTACTCTTAAATCAGCTCCACAGTTGTGGGCAGAAGTTTTGATGTCGCTATTCTGTAAGATAATAGGGACTCATCAGTTCCTTCCTACTGTGAAGGAAGCAATAGTTGTGATAATATTCAATAAGAGAGATAGAGTGGATCCTGCAAACTACCACCCGATCTCCCTTTTGAATGCTTCGTATAAGACCTTCTTGAGATTCCTATTGCAGGCCTTGGAACATTGGGTGGAGGGTGCTGGTAAAATGAATATAAACCAATTCGTTTTTGGGAGGTGTACTATCTCAGCCCTTAATTGCTTTTTGATCCGGCTCTTGCCTAAACAAGGGTGCGCCAAAGTGTACTTTGTTTGTTACATTCTTGGATATTACTAAGAAATTTGATTGCATAGATTGCTGTCGCCTTTTGAAGATGTTAAAGGATTGGGGTTGTCCCGAATATTTGGTTGATATCCTGGAGCAGCTCCACACAGATATTTGTCTAAATGTCAGGCTGGATCAAAAGGGGAATTTCACTGAATGGATATATGTGACACGTGGCCTCGGCAGGGCTGTGTACGTACACCTTTTTAATTTAATTTGTATATTTTTGGCATAGCCGCTGCTTTGAGATCTATTATTGCTAATCCACCTAAACTGGGGTCCCTGAAATTACAGTATCTTTTATATGCAGATGACGTGGTCCTCTTAGATTATACCATAGTGAGCCTGCAAAGATCCGTGACTATGGAGGATGATTACCTTAAGGACGTTGGCTTACACAATAATGTCCCTAAATCTAAGTTCTTGATTATGAATAGGTGTAAGCCTTTGTCTGGGAGAACTAATCTTTGCTGGCAAATGGTTGGCCAAAGAATGGAGGTGGTGTCTGGATTTAAATACTTGGGGATGTTATTCAAAGACAAAGCATCTGTGGGTTTGGTTAACCAGGCTTTGGAATTGAAAGCTATTGAAGCGGCATCCCAACTCAGAGTCTCTGATAAAAAGTATGGTTGGTTCTCTCTAGCGTAAGTGATCAAAATGTATAAACATACATTGGTCCCCAGGTTGATTTAGGGGAGGAGAACGTGATGTGGTCAATAGTAGAGTCAACTAACTGGAAGCATGCTCTCTCCTTCAAAGTATTCCCCTAGCCGTGTTGCGGCACATACTGGGTTTGGTTTCACTAGAGGCTATGCTCTCTCGGTGTCGAATGCAGCTGCTAAAATGTATTTTATTTCCACCTGTGAGCACTTCATTTGAACACCTTAACGGCTCTGTAATACGAGGCGATTTTGCTAGCTTAACTGAGTGGATAATTGGCTCTGTCAAAATTCTTCAACTTTATGATGCTTCATTGGGAGATTTGGAATATACTCCACTGAAGGTTAGAATGAAAATATATGAAAGAGATTTGATTGTAAATAGATCTTGTTTGCAACCGTATGAAATCTTTGATCATCTTGTGTACGATATAAAATGTTATAATTCAGTACATAAATGCTTGACCAGACATCCTGAGAAGAAATATTGGGATTTTGGCTATGCCTGAAGCTTCATCTCTTTCCTACAAAAGATGTGTTGAGTGCGTGTAACAAGTTGTGAAAGGGCCACTCTTGTCGCAATTGTATGATGTCAAAGGAAACTTTAAAACATGTGATCATAGACTGCAATGCAGTTTCTGCCTGTCGTGAAGTAATGTTCAAATTACAATTTAGAAAAATACCTGTTTTTATGTGTGGTGGTCTCTGCTCTTAGAACCTAGTGAGCAATTTGTGAATGCTGCAATTAATTTTGTAAAAGATCTGTTTTAAGCAAATGTGAGGAATTCGACCATCCACACAAAGAGAGTGCGCTTGCCTGTGCTTTTTGATTTTCTATTTATTTAAAAGAATCAAAAATGGGAGATCAACCTCCGGAAAGCATGTGGGGCCATTCCCGCACATATTTTCAATGCTCACCACACAGCAGAAAAATAGTCATGCACTCTGGAGGACACAGCTTACCAGTTTCGCCTTGCCCTGTCATATGTAGATGACACTGACAGCTATGGATACATCAAAAGCTTTTGGCCGTGGGCAGCCTGATTAGCATTTCAAGGCCCCATGGATTAGCATCTCCATTGTTACACCTTGCTGGTGGTGGCAAATACTGAAGAATGTTAATTAGCAGGGAAGGCCTGGGTGCAGGAAGTAACACTGGAGACCAGAGACCAACACCTCTTTGTAATGCAATATGTCAACTTGGTACTAGCACCCATCCTTGGTATGAAAGGGCAGTGAACGTCCTGTCTGGAACCATTCCTTTCAGAGCAGGGAAGTATATGAATTTTAGGAGACAAATGTCTGTCAGCAACCCCCTACTTCAAAGTGATAAAGCGCAGCATAGGGCTCAGTTAATTAGGGCGACACTTTGATGACCAGCAGACAGGAAAATGAGTGGGACTTAGATGTGTATGTTGTCACCCTTCCCTGTCTGTTGCCAAGTGCTCTGATTCTGACCTGAAGCATCACTGAAGATTGTTGGTGGGGACCGATGATTGGTTCATTAAGGTGGGCTTAGCCTGCACCAATCCCTGGGGCCCATTTGGCTTTAAAAGAGGGTTGAACTCCTCACTGATCAGATAACCTGAAGACTTTGCAATGAGTAAGAAGAAGGACTAATTTGGATCCAAGCTGAACGTTCAGTCTACCTTACATCTTCCGCTAGTGAAGGAAGGCCATGAGTTCCAAGAGGGAAGCAAGATCCCTCCCCTAAACATCTACTAGGTAACAGAGGGAGATACTGGACTCAGAGGACCCATCCAGAAGCTCCAGAAATGGTACCCAGCCAGCACACAGAATGCCCTGCTAGGTTCTGACAGCAAGCTTCCGAAGTGGGAATTGCCAGAGAGTCTCTGGACAAAGGACAAGGCTGTGCCTGTAATCACTCTCCTGAGCTTTGGGCGGTCCGCCTTGAAAGGATACAAGCCCTGCGAAGAAGCTAGGAGGAGTGCCAGGCAAGCATCATCCAGCATCCATCTTTTTAAGGACAATTTCGAGACAGTCGAGTCCTCGAACCGCATCTGGCTTCACCGCTGACTGTTGTCATGCCTCAGTCGCCAGAGCCGTCCGAGAAACCTTGACCAGCATTTCAGATCTGCCAACCAGCACAGAGACAACGATTCTTGACCCCAAGCTGCCACGCCGGACAGCCTGCAGACGTCCATCCAGCCTCACTTGCCAAACTGCCTGCTGCCTTGTACTTGCAGCTGTCTGCTGCCACTAACTCTGTCTAACGTTCTGTGAAGCTCACTGGAACTGCCTCGACGCTGTTGAGCACCAAGAATTTCTTCAGCACCAGGTACATTGTGGTTATGCTCCCCTGGTCATTCTCCAAAGGCCCCTAGAGACAGTTACGACCCTTTGCCCCTTCGGTGTTGAAACCAAATAATCTTGAACTATAAAACGATTACTTTACCATCTACCCTCCTGTCAGCAACCAGAGTGCGTCCCTTCCCTTTGTGAAACTGTCTGTCCACTGTGTTCCTTTACAGTGTGGCTTGTAATTTTAGTGTGCTAGAACTGTTTGTTGTACTAATAATAAAGTAGGTATTTTTATACAACCATGACTAGACAGTGCCTTTTATAATTGGGTGATAATTGTATTTTTGCTGTGTTGCAACTAACCAATGATCCACGACCTTGCAGAAAAAATCCTGCTGTTCCATCAATGTTACCAAAACTGGACAAGGAGGTCTTATAATGTGCTTGTATTCCAATCTGTTTGGTCCCTTCTGGTGTACTAGAGGTGTGGGGTTGATTGATGTTTTAGAAACCGGTATTCATCCCAGGACCATTGGTGCCCCAGAAGTAGATAAGTTACAGCAATTAAGTGTGTATTTTGTAAATCAAATGAAATTTTGGAACACATTATTACAATTGATATTTTAAGAGTCTGTTTATGTATATAAATTGCTTGTAATAGTTTTTTACTTGTTTGTGTTGATGGATGTGTGTGAAGTTTTACTGGATAATGCTATGCCACACAATAAATAAATAATATGTCATTGATTTTGTTCATTGACCAATTTGATTATTTCTTGAAGTGAAATCT
The DNA here is from genome assembly GCF_040938575.1 of Ambystoma mexicanum. Classification (NCBI taxonomy): domain Eukaryota; kingdom Metazoa; phylum Chordata; class Amphibia; order Caudata; family Ambystomatidae; genus Ambystoma; species Ambystoma mexicanum. The sequence goes on along the minus strand of NC_090937.1, from coordinate 786,297,229 downwards.
GTAGAAAGTAAAGAATTGAGATGTGTGTTCTTCCCAAGCAACTGGTATAATTTATTTGTGTAACAAGAAGTCTACTTGTGAGCCACAAAGAAGGTGGTGTGTGTTCTTTTAGTGTGATCTCCATTACTTTTCATTCAAATCAGTTCAAATATTTGTCCTGTACACCGACCTGGTTCTTGGCTCACTGCTATGTATGTATGTATGTATGTATTGTTTATTGGTATAGCGCCTACACACATGAAAGTGTTTCAAGGCGCTCATGAAGGATGGGAACCTGGGAAAAAAACATCAGTCACTCAGAGCCCTTGAAATTGAAATTCTGAGACGATAATAGTCGGCAGAGGCAGAGTAAGTGCGTAAAATACATTTAACAGTTGAGACACAGCAAATAGGCCTGACAGCGATTCTGCAGTTTTACAGTGCAATTAAGGATAGAAGACAAGGGAGAACAGACCAACGATCATCAGGCACATTCATATAGGTCATTCAAGTGCATAGAAGATCACAGGGGGGGTGGGTCCAAGTGCACCCAGTCATTGAAAGATGGGTAAGTGCAGATAGAGCCACTCACTTGCGTTATTCTAAGTGCAGTGGAGCTGGGTTGGAGCAGGGCCCTGATGCTAGTGTGAAAAAGGACTGGCGGGGGTCCCCGGGACCAGTGAGACTCTGAGGTAAACCAGACAGCCTTTCCGCGAGCAGTAAGGAAGGGGATGGAGAGGTGGAGAGAGTAGAGTGTGAGGTTAGCAGGGTAGAGCAAGAGCAAAGGAAGAGGAGCAGGGGAAGGTCTTGAGGAGTTTCCGCAACTTAAGAAGCCTAGGTTCAAGACGGAGGGTGGCAGGCAGGCTATTCCAGAGGGAGGCCCCTGCTGAGGATAAGGATCTCCCTCGAAATCTCTGCTTGGAGAATCGGCTCACTCACAGAAGGTTGGAGGTAGATGAGCGCTGGGCTTGTGAGGGACAGTATTTAGGTAGGTATGTCCCAGGCCCCAGAAAGCCTTGTGGACAATTCAGAGGGTCTGGAACTTGATCCTTGCAGCCACAGGGAGCCAGTGAACAGATTCAGTGGTGGAGAGATGTGGTCCCTAGCCTTGAGGCCAATGATAAGTCTTGCGATTCTGTTCTGGATGAGTTGCAGAGGACACAGGGTAGAAGAAGGGGGGTTGAGCCATATTATAAGGGCAACTTTTTTGAAAAAAAGAAAAAAAGATAATAAAAAACATTTACAATCACCTTAAATAAGGCGCAATGTCCTGGATCTTCTTTTATGCTTTTGCATATTCTCTTTACTATTTTTGACGGGTTTCTTTGCGGTTTACCGTCGGTCCAGTGATTTGCGACAGACCATTGAATGTCAGTAATAGAGGGGTTATTGATCCCTGTTTACACTTTGGATCTTTTTGCACTTAATTAAGGTCGAAGGAGTCACCCAACAGACCAGCTGTAACCTTAAGCCCAGCTTTTTTGTCTTTATCTGGGGTTGAGGAAGAGGCTGTTGCAATAGCTCAGCCTAGCGAGAACCAAGGCTCTGGAGACAGTGAGCTGCAGGGGGAAAGTAAGAAAAGGAAGAGTACCTCTGAGGAGGTGTAGCTGAAATGTGAGAGGAGAAGGAGAGAGTGGCGTCACGGATGACCCCAAGGTTTTTTGCCTCGCAGGTGTGTGCGGGTGCAGGATCAAGGGAGGCCGGTCAGAGTGAGAGTGGGAAAGCGGGAGCAGAAGTCCCAATGCGATTGATCGCAATCTTACCGGCATTGAGGCAGAGGTTGTTTGCAGCACACCATGATTGAATACCGGACAGTCATTCAGATGTGAGTGAGGAGGAGGAGGCAGCTGAAGGTAGCCTGAATGATAGTTGCATGTCATCCGCATAACACTGGAAGTTAGAAGTGAAAGTGGCAAACACAGGTGCCAGGGCAGCCATGTAGACATTCAAGAACCAAGGGGAGAGGTTAGATCCTTGGGGAACACTACAGGTTGAGAGAGCAATAGTCGAGAGAAAGACTCAGAGTTCAACTCGGGATGGGCGGTCAGAGAGAAAGGAGATTAACCACGCCAGAGGCTGACCTGTGATTCCCAGGGTGTCATCAGACGTTCAATCAGGATGTTGTGGTTTAATGTTTCAAAGGCAGAGGAATGGTCAAGGAGAATGAGGACAGAGGGAGTGTTAGTGTCAAGATTTGAGAGCAGGTTTTAACGGGTTTTTAGAAGAGCAGTTTCTGTGCCTCTGAATGCTCTAAAGCCAGACTGATGGTCAGGGAATCACCCAATAGTTTCAGCATGGAGGATCAGCTGAGTGAGAGCCAACTTCTCCTGGAGTCTATCCAAGAAAGGAGTGATGAGATAGGGTGATAGTTTGCCAGAATGGAGGGGTCAGCTGAGGGTTTCTTTAGCAGAGGGTGCACAAGGGAGTTTTTAAGGGCAGTTTGGAAAACTCCAGTGGAAAAGGAGAGATTGCAGAGATCAGCCAAGGATGGGGCGAGGGAGTCAATATTGTCCTTAATTGTTTTAGAGGGCCGGGGTTTACGTCTTTGGATGAGGCCTCCATAATACAGACTTCTCTGGTGACCTCAACAGGTGTCAAGGATGAGAGAGAGGAGAGGGTAAGAGGAGGGGGTCAAGGGAGGCTCTGGTGTTGGTGTATGCTGTGGGGTGGAAAAGAGGGAGGAGAGGATGTCTTGGATTTTAGTGATGAAGTGTGCAGCCAGGGCTGAGCAAAGGCCCGACCTAGGCCACACCGACGTGTGACAGAAGAAGAGGCTGCTGCAGGAATGGCCAGTTCCTTGCAGACTTTGAAAAGTTCTGCTGTGTTGTTTGATGCCACAGAGATGCAGGGTTGAATATAGACTCTTTTCTTGGAGCAGATGCAGAATCTATATTGCCTTTGAAGGAGGCTGCAGGCCAGTTTGTCAGGTGGTCCACCCGATGGTTTCTCACGGAGCTCAGGAAGAGGGTTCCAATGGGTATTAGATGAATCAGAAATAGGGCTGAACAAAGAACTAACATTAAACTGTTTATTGTGTGACTCCTAGATTGGGGAGGGAAGGATCTCACTGTGCTGAGGGTGGCCACTCGATAAACTGTTACAGAACTACACAAGTAATAGCTTTGTGACACAAAACACTATTTTGAATACTGATTAATTGCAGGATCTCTTAAGGGTAGAATTAGCAAAGAAGATGTGCCCCATTTGAGCAATTAACATTCGTTTAGACAAATGGCAGTGAGAATGTTTTTCTGGAGTGATTTCCTGCTGCCTGCATGCATGATACACCACATGCAGGTGGGCTATAGTTTACATTGCTAATATACTGGCACCCCACTGTTCTTGTTCACTATCTGCCAATAACAAATGTGTTAATTACTTCCTGACAATACGAATTTAATGCAGCTAAAATCGCATATGCTTGAGCTAATTCTGGGCCTGGTTTACAGAGCGTTTTTAAATGGGAAATTCACATTCAAAAAGGCTTTTGTAAATCAGGCCCTTTGTGTTTTGTATGGCACGTGATATGTATTTTAGAAAGACCAGTTTTAGAAGCATTTGTTGCAGTGGCGTTGACATAATTTCACTGCAGAGTTGGCCTGTACCGTTTACATATGGATGTAGGGTAGAGGGCCTCTTGAACAAAAGATATATATGTATTTAATGTCCATGTTTTCTTTTGCATGCTCCTTTAACCAGGCCGATGCTTAAGCTTGTATAGCCTACCTTCATTTAATTCCATCTAACAGAGATTTTATTAACAACCTGAATGGAACTCAGCATATATATTGTGTACAGATGAAAGGCAAAAGGGACCCTTTTAGAATTCCAGCATATCTATGCAGGATCCACTAACATGTCCCTCTTAATTGGTGCATAGTTCCCTGGCTCTCCCTGGTGATCTCTCTGTGTGTATTCTCCCCTTTTCTGTACAGCCCTTTGCAAATCCCCTGTATTATGCACATCCTAATAATGTAGGATTTCTCTCCTGCCACATAATAATCTGCATGCAAAGTAAATGCTGGTTGGAAACATTATAAAGCTAGTAATGCAGGAAAACCTCTCCCAATTTTTTACACTCAACTATACCATTCTCACTTTAAAATATGAGGAACACATGATCTCCTAAGTCATATTCTGTAAGTCTTGGCATTATAAGCGCACGTTACTTTGTATTTCTGTACAGTTTATTCATATTGGACTACAAGTACCATAATGCATTACGCTGTGAGCCTAAACCCCAAAACTGTATGACTCTTTCACACCTGGTGGGAGAACATGAAACACGGTTGATACTGTAGTGCTACTTTGCAAGACATGGATACACACAGTGGGGAAGCTACATGCCCATTATATTTTTTTGAACCTGCTTGTTCCTTATGCATAAAGTGAATGACATTTGCCATTCAACAAGAAATGTAACACCTTTTGCACATCAATCAAATATGCACACTTCTCATCTGTCAGGAACCGCTTTAAAAACAGCTGAATTGTGACAAAGTGGGCCCTGTGCCGATGAAAGTTTCATTGGCCCTCACGCCATATACTATCTACTACGTCATTGTTTTGTTGTCAGTCCACCTTTTTTTAGGACTGCCTTAAGAGCTGCTTTTGCAATGGCAGCTTCACTTAGCAGGCAAACTGAGCGCGCCATTGGTTTTTATTAAATTACCAGAGGCCCAACATAAGTCTATCCGACAAACCTGTTGGTGTAGGCGTGAATAAAGAAGACATTCACTTTATTTTTTCATATTCAGATCACTGTATTGTGGCATATCTGTTAGAACCTTCTTATACACGGATGTGTGCACCTCTATACACTTCGAAACTTCTCCATCCTCTTATTTGGATGACCCGGATTTTGAAAGATATTTTTAACTGCATGCAAGATTGCAGTCGCTGCATTTTAATGTTGGCGATATCAACTTTGCCAATTCCAAGGCACTCGGTATCCAAGAAGCTGGTTAATCTCTCATAGACCTATGCAGCCATGTTAGGGGGAAGCCTTGTTTCTTAATATAGCACTGGGTAGATAGCAATGCAGCCGTTAGGGTCTCCCTCAGCCTGCCCAATGCTTATATTGTTTCTGAACATCAGAATTGCAATTTCTGAGCATGGGCAAAACCGTTTGTGCAGAAATGAAACCTATCAAATTTCAACTGGTGTGTTAAGGTTGGAATTGCTTATGTATTTTTGAGGTTAGAAACGCAAGTTTCAAAAAAGTTCAACTTTGTGACTATCTAAAGTTAGCTGAGTGAAAACTTGAAACACTGGGTGATTGGAGTTTGAAAAGGCAAGATTGAAAAGGCAAGAGAGTTCATTATACTTAGAGAAAGTGTAGGATCAGATAAGTGATAGTGTAGGACATAATAGAATTACATTTACACGAGGGCCTGTGTAATGTTAAGGAATACTGTGTAGATAGGGGGCATTTTATTAATGGACAGGGGGGTGTACACCAAACCAACAAGTGCCACATTCCTGATTGTTGGCAGAGGAGAAGGACAAATCAGTGGTTACTGGCACATTTGCTGGCAGAGTAGAAGGCCAAACGAGCGAGAACACCAGGTGGATTTTGTAAGTGGAGCAATCCAAAGCAGTGTCATACAATTGGCTATTATATGTGGAAGAAAAAGCCAAAGCAGTGAAAACCCTGCAGCAGTTTTGTAGGTGTAGAAATCCAAAGCAGTGTTAGACACGCATGGCTTTTGTTGGTGGAGCAAAAGGCCAACGCAGTGAGAACCTCATGTGCATTTTTGTAGCAGGGAAGACTGAAGCAGTGTTAATCACATGTGCCCTTTGCTTAAGAATAAGAAGACCCAAGTACCATTCGTAATACCTGCCCTTTGTTGACAGAGGAGAATGCCATATCAGCGAGAACCCACATGTTATTTGCAAATGCATTGTATAGGCATGGAAGAGCAGCAAAGACGTGTAAGCCATGCCTGTCTCTGGCTGGCAGAGAAGGGCAAGGCCGTGAGAATCCTATGTGAGATTGTAGTTGGAGAAGGTCAAAGTAGTGTTGTCTTTTGTTGGCAAAGGTGAAGGCCAGAGCAGTGTTATGCACACATTTATTTAGTTGATAGAAGCAGAGCCTACAGCAGTGAGAACCATAAGTTCATTGTGGAGGAAGGGAAATGCCAAATCAGTGTTAGGAACAGATGTGCATTGCTGTCTAAGAAATGAAACGCTGTGAGTACCCCACAGGTATCTGGTAGCCGTGGAAATCCAAAGCATTGTAATGTGCTTGACATTGATTGTCGCAAACGGGCCTGAAACAAGGATGTGATTATCAAAAGCTTTATTTGGGGAAAACGTAGGGCCAGAATAATAAACAGGGAGGATTTTAACTAAATTGTCAGGATGATGATTTGCTAGGCAGTGACCAGTGCTTCAGGGCGTCTTAAATAGAAAGTGTTGCACAAGGTAGCTAAAGTGTGACCAAATAAAAACTTCTTCAAATTCACCTTTGGATTGGTTTTTATCCCAGAAGGTTATGACAATAACCTGTATGCTTATGGTCTTGGGATGGAAGGAATTCCACCACCCTTTCTTCTACAGTCTTCTCAGGGTCTCTTTTTTTTTGGTTCTCAATTATAAGTTCAAGGGGTTCCCACACCATTCTCCCATGGTGCTTTGGAAGCCTCTCTATACTTGGTTCTCAGTCTTGGGTTTAAGTTGTTCCTGCATCCTTCTTCTCTCTTCCATGAGGGTGAGCCTCTTCCCAAGTTTTAAAGAGTCTATTGGTGTGCCTTGTAAGTGGGGCCAAGACTAGTGACCTTCCAACATGTTCAGATCCACAGAAATAAAGGAGGTTGTTCTACGGTCTTGATGGGGTTCCCACTAAGCCTCTCACCACCTCATTCTCTCTCATTTTCCTAGTTCTTTCACCACTTGACCCAGACTCCCTTAACCCCTCTGTGTCTCACTCAGAGTTGTTCCTAAAGTACCTCTTTCTCACTCTTCCTTCCATGTTGTTCCTGCTCCTCATCAATGCATTACCACATGCTCATTCCCCTGCCACTTCCATGTGTATCCTTGGCAGTTTAATGTCCTTCACCTTCCCTTCTTCACTCCAAATCTCCCATCTTTTCTCCAATGTAAAGACGTCCGCCTCCTAAACAATATCCCACTCCTCCACACTTATATCTATCCCCTCCTCTTTCACCTCCTTGAGGTTCCTCCACAACTCCTCTTCATTTCCTTTGATCACCGCCTCCTTCTCCCTTTCTGATATTCCTACTCATATTCAGCTCTTTCAATAACTCCTCCACAAACTCATTATCTAATTCCTCTATCCCTTATTCTATTCTTGCCCACATTTTATGGTCTGATAACTCTACCCAGCCCTTCAGGTCTTACTCTTTCAGGCTGGGTCTTCCTCCTGTCACCCTGTCACGTCATCCTTCTCCAAGCCTTGTGTCACTGTGTGTCATTTGTTTCCCTATCTCCCGGGTCCTTCTCCTATCAGTCTTCTTAGTCTTTCACCTCCCAAGTCTCTGGTTCTTTCTCCTCTTCACCTTCTGGGCCTTTCTCCTCCAGGGCCTCTGGGTCTTTCTCCTCCAACTATGTCACTATTCTCCCTGCATTTGGGCCCTTCTTTCTGCAGCCCCTGTGTCCTCATTTCCCAAACCTCCAGATCTCATAACTCCCCAGCTCCAGGTTCGGTCTTTGCCGTGCCTCCTGGTCATCTTCTTCTTTCCACAGGCTCGAGGGCATCTTCTCCAGTCTATTGTCTCTTCAGGCTCCAGGAGCCCTCCTCCATTCACCAATCTTCTGCTATTGCTTCAGCTCTTTCACAATGTCCTTCTTTTCACCTCTCCGGCCTTCTCCAAATGAGCTCTTCCCCTTAGCTCTCATTGTTTGGGACTGCCTGACAGCCTGTCAAACCTCTTGTCTTACTTCAGGTCCCTGTATTTCTCACTGTAGATTTGTATGTGATTTAGGCACCCAAACAAAGTGAGGTGAGCATGCATGTGCTGCTCACTCCACAGATCTACTGCTACTTGATTCCTTTAAAGGGGCAAGAATGTCTACTTTGATAAAGTTAAAAGCATATGTCTTTTTAAAAACATGTTTTAAATCACTGACCAAGCTTGAGAGCAGCAGATTGCTGTACAGGGTGTGGGTAGCCAACGTCTGGGATGGCATTTTTTCACAGTAACACAGTACTGTGAGTTGCGTCTGTGCATACATTGGGTTTAGCCCTAGTTGGGATGCCTTCCATACATGGCAAGCAGAGATTTAATTTCACCAAAATGCCTGGGTCGCGGAAGTGATGTCACACACTGCGTGCCCTCTGAAGACACACTGCTTGCCCTCTGAAGACATCACAGGAAGTGATGTCATTTGACCCCACCCTGAATTGACATCACAGGAAGCAATGGAACACAACATTTCACCCCTTGACAAAACAGGAAGTGCATCACATAGCATTGGCCTAAGTACACTATGAAAAATATGGTAACAATATCACTGTAGTGTGATATGTATTTCAAACAAGAATGGATCACCATATGTATGGTTAATATCATGCATATAAGCCCATATTACCAAATTACTGTCAATGCAAGATGTCCAAGACCAGATGATAATGATGTGTTATTATATAGCACTTACGCTTAAGTGCTTTATATAGAACACATATACATACAATATCACCCAACCTGTGTTGGTACTCATTTATTGACCTCGGAAGGATGAAAGGCTGAGTTGGACCTGCCGGGATTTGAAACTGCAACCTGCAGATCCACACATCACAGAAGTGAGCGCTCAACCCACAGAGCTATCTTACTGGCTAGAGCTATCTTAGTGGCTATAGTAAAAGGAGCAATTACCTGTCTGAATGTTCTCAAAGTCAGAAAGCAAATTACCCTCTGTAGTGGATACCATTAATCTGTTAACTGAGATTCAACGGCAGGCCAGTTCATCTGCAGGTCTGGTTCAAATTTGACCACATGTCAAGTCTGCATGGATCTACTTTTTGGGCTTCAGAGGTTCGGGTTAAAACATACCACTGGAAAAGTTCATAACTGTGTATTAAAGAATTTAGAGTATGGCAGGGAAGGCAGTGCACTCACATGGCATCCCGTACTCTGGGCACTCGTTACCTCATACATGCAAACAAACATCCTGAAAAACATGCCAGGTGGATAGGTGGATAGGAAAGATAGACACATTACAACAAAGGTTTACTGTGGCACAATGAAATCAAAGGTCACTTTATGTGCTATGGTCAAACATTTCTACACTGTAAACAAGCTTTTAGGCACAAGGATTTTGTCAAGTGACCGAGGACACTGAGATGGAAGGTCTTTATGCATGTAGCCTGCCCTTGGGTGGTAGCGGTGCGTGGTATAAATCAACATAACAAGATCGTAACAGAGACAATGGCACAAAAAACATGCAATAACTGCAACTTGCAAAAAGCAAAATACATAGTCCGAAATGGATGCTTATTCTACTCTAAATACTTTTTGGAAGTTTTTGTCTGCATTGTGTATTTAAAGTGTTTAAGAACAGTCTCACCCCTTGAATTGTGCCTGAAATAAACCTTTAATGAGTCTAGCAATTATTGTATAGAATTGCAGAAGACACATTATTTGTTATTCCTATTCTTTCTTTTGTAGGGTGACTGCTCAAAGCGTTAGACTTATGGAATTCCCTGTTTTTTTAAGAGGCCTGAACAAGAAAACCAGCCACTCCAGAAACAAAGAGCCACATGGAGCTTCCATATAAAAACTAAACAAAAAAAACTAAAAAAAAATAAAATATATATATTTATGGGAAGGATCACAAACAGAGTGGGAAGACTTCTTTCAAAACATAAACACCTGTGGTAGAAGTCTAAAATTTACAGAATACCACAGTAAAATTGAAGTGATCTTCCTAGATATTAAAGTGAAAATTGCAAATAACAAAATAACAACAGAGGTTTATAGAAAACTAACCAGTACCAACACAGTTTTACATGCCAAAAGTTCTCATCCAATGAATCTTAAGAACAGCATCCCATACAGAGAATTTCTTCGCATGAAAAGAAACTGCAGTGAAACTTCCACTTTCATTAAAAATGCCAAAATAACAGCAAGGAGATTCCAAACTCGAGGCTACAAAAAACAGTTATTAACAAAGCCTACAATGGATGCAACAAACAGACCAGCCTAGAACTACTGACTAAAACAACAACAAAAATGCAGAAACAAAGGCGGATCATAACAGCAAAGAAGAAGGAAAAAACATAAGGTTCATTACAACCTTTGACAATGGGGCAAAAGAAATCAAGAGAATGTTGGCCAAGCATTGGTATATCCTGAGAAAAGATCAAGACATCAGACCAGTGATAAATGTTAATCCAAGTGTCACATTCAGAAAAGCCAAGTCTCTACAATCTAAAGTCTCTCCCAGTATGTTCCAGTCTAAATCGAAAACAAATTGGCTAGAAAAACCAGCAGGGTTTCAAAGATGTGCAAAATGCAAAGCGTGCAAATTTGGACAAAATGCGAAGCAATACATCCACCCTCGAACAGGGCGTGATGTTAGGATAACTAAAACGATATATTGTAGTACCAAACTTGTAATATATGTGATAACTTGTAGTTGCAATCTCTGGTACATAGGAAGTACGAAGCTGGAAGTCAAGGTTAGAATTCTACAGCATCTCAGAGCGATCAAAAACTTGGACCCAACTTACCCCCTAGCCAAACATTTCTCTGATGTCCATGGAGGAGATATCCAGCCCCTTAAGTATTTTGGCATTGATCATGTACAGCCTCTAATCAGAGGGGGCAACAGGGAGCGCAAATTGCAACAATTGGAAAGTCGATATATAATCAACTATAACACTAAATCCCCCGGTGGACACAATAAGGATGAAGAGATGTACACATTTATAGGGAAGTAAGATGACTAAGTAATAAGTCCAATATCCTGAAATGGAAAGATATATATGGGAAAAAGCAATTTGAATTTCAGGCTATATTTGAGCTTAAATGTCATGACGCGCGCTCCATGGAAGCTATGGAGCCGATGGAAGGGCTGATTCCGTTCCTCCACCAGCGGTCTAGTCTCCCACGCACTGCAAGTTACCGTCATGACGCATATATATAGGCGTCACACGCGGTAATCGATGCGTTGCAACCTTGCTTTCCTCGCCAGGTTTCGTACGCTAGTGCTCCTCTCTGACTCCCCTTGTTAATTCCCGCTTGTTTTCTCTTCTCAAGTCCTCAGTGATTGCCCGCTCAGCTCCTAGCCTTTGATCTCTCATGGTGCTTCCTCCACTCCTCTGTTCCTCCCGCTTTGTAGTCCTTGTCCCTTCTTCCGCTCTAGTGCTTTTCCCTAACTTGTTGTACATACATCTACGATTGTATGCTCCTTCCCACCGCAGCCTTCTGCAGATCTCTTCCTCATTCCTCGGCTACGGTCTCCATCCAAACAGCGCTACGTACGCTAGCTCGACTCCAGCAGTGTCTTCTGGGAATTGAAGTCCTCTCATCTACTTCAACGGAAAGCCTTCAGCCTTGATATTCGTAGTGCTACTACATCCAAGCACACCAGGGTTTTTCAGCCACGCTTTTCCCTGGAATTGGGGGCGGACTCCCTGAGGGTCCCTTCTGCCTTGCTGTTTGACACCGGGCAGGGTGGCTTCCAGTGGAGCTCGTCCCAAACTCAACAGGAAAGGACTGGACCTCTGGAGAGAAAGGAGAGCCATAGACACAGACAGTACCTCAGAAGAACTCAGTACAGGTGAGGAGGAGGAGGAGGGAACCAAGGAGGGTATTTGTCAAGCAACTAATACTTCATCGCATGACAGTTTGCAACGCCAAAGGATGGCTAGCTTAGAGCAGTATCAAGAACTGGTCAATGCCATACAGGGGATAACTGCTGAGCTCCAAACCATGAGGGTAGAAAACACCGCCCTTAAGGCTGACAATGCCGTTCTGAGACAACAAATGATTCTGAGAGAAGAAGTTCGGGGAGATCTCCCACCTATGCCCTTACCTTGTGGGAAGTATGAAGGGAACCCCAAGAAGATTAAGGAATTCCTCGATGCCTGTAGAGTATACTTCACTTTTCGCCCAAAGATGTGTGAATCCGACAAAGCAAAGGTTGGCTTCCTCGTCTCAAACCTTGGGGGTAACGCTCTAGCATGGGCCACCCCGTTGGTTACAGAAACTGATCCTGTGCTGAATGATTACAATGCCTTTGTACTACAATTCAGAGAACGCTTTGAAAGGACCGAGACTTTGTACGCGTCCTATGAAAACATACTAGACCTCAAACAGGGTCTTGTTGATGTACAAACCTATGCCTCGAACTTCCAGAGGATAGCTTTGGAGACAGGATGGCCTGACTCAGTTAAGCAGACTCTCTTTCGGAGAGGGCTACATGAAGACTTGAAGGATGAACTCTCTCGAGTAGCAAGACCCTCCTCCTTCCAAGAACTGGTCGCTCTGACCCTCCAGATGGAATTTCGAATTTCCGAGAGACGAGCAGAAAGAAGGAAGACCAGATCCAATCCGCCTTCTACACCATCCTCCTACACGCCAGCTGCTCCAGACAGATCTCTTTCCCAGACTGAAGAGCCCATGCAAATAGGTGCAGCAAGGGGTCCCCTCAGCGCAGCAGAAAGAAAGAGACGAAAAGACCTGCACTTGTGCATGTATTGCGGTTCTGAGAAGCACCTTCTAAGAGATTGTCCGGAAGTACCTCCCCGAAGATCGGGAAACGACAGACCCCGACCCTGAGCAGGGACGCGGAAGGGGCTTCTCTTGCTAATCCCTGTGTTACAAATCCACCTATACCATGTACCCCCTCAAACCAACTTATGGTCCTAAAGATTGTCCTGGAATGGACCTCTACCCAAGCAGTTGAGTGTCTGGCAATGCTTGACTGTGGTGCAGCTGGGAACTTTATGGACGACCAATGGGCCAGTAGATAAGCCATTCTTAGGAGAGAAAAGCCTCAACCCATACCTGTAGAAGGAGTGGATGGTACCCCCTTGTCTTCCGGTCTTATCCGACAAGAAACCACAGATGTCATGGTTAAGATGAAGACTCACCATGAAACCGTGATATTCGATCTGATTAAGGCTGCCCACTTTCCAGTGATACTCGGGATACCCTGGTTAAGAAAACACAATCCGGGAATCGACTGGGTAACTAACATTATAGAGTTCAGGTCAGCCCTTTGTATGCAGTCCTGTTTGAAGGAGGAAGGGCAACATTCACATCAGGGTGACACAGTGCCAGCAAGGAGTATTAACTCCATTCCTGTTGCCTATCAAGAATTTACCGACATTTTTGCTGACACTCTTCCCAGACCTCTTCCTCCACATCGAGCCGAGGATTGTAAGATCGACCTTATACCTAATGCGGTGGTTCCATTTGGGAGAATGTATCCCTTATCCCTCCCTGAGAAGGAAGCATTAAGAGACTACCTAGCCAGCAATTTACAGAATGGCTTGATACAAGAATCTACTTCCTCGGCTGGAGCTTCTCTGTTCTTTATACCAAAGAGGGGAACCAAGGAACTCAGACCTTGTATTGACTTCAGGGGCCTAAATAGTCAAACCATTCGAGATCGATACCCGATGCCTCTGATAAAGGAGATCATGGAAGCAGTACAAGGGGCAAAATGGTTTACCAAACTAGACCTCAGAGGGGCTTATCATCTCCTACGAATCAAACAAGGGGACGAATGGAAGACCGCCTTTCGTACTACATTAGGTCATTTCGAGTACAAGGTAATGCCCTTTGGGTTGGTTAACGCGCCAGCCCAGTTCCAAAGATTTATGGACAAGTCTTCAGTGATCTTCTGTTTAAGTCCACTGTAGTTTACTTGGATGACATCTTGGTTTACTCTCACACTTTCGAACAACATCGTCTACACGTAAGAGAAGTGCTCAAGAGACTTCGAGACCACCACCTATTAGTCAAGCCAGAGAAATGTCTTTTTGAGGTTTCTACAGTTTCATATCTGGGCTTTATTCTGTCAGAAAACCGCATTGAGATGGACCCTAACAAGACTACATCTATTAACAATTGGCCTGTTCCCAGCTCAGTCAAGGACATCCAGAGGTTCTTGGGGCTGACAAATTTCTATCGAAAATTCATCACATGCTTCTCCAACATAGTCCTACCTATCACAGCTTTGCTAAAGAAAGGGGTGAAGTTCCGTTGGACGCCAGAAGCAGATTTCGCTTTTCATCAGCTCAAACAAGCATTTACCTCCGCACCTATCCTCAGGCAGCCTGATTAGTCTCAACCCTTTATCGTAGAAGCTGACGCCTCACAAGGGGCTATTGGAGCAGCTCTACTACAAAGGAAGGAGGATCAACTCGAACATCCCATTGCCTATTATTCCAGAACACTCACCTCCAGTGAAAGAAACTATTCGGTGATTGAAAAGGAACTGTTAGCAATTAAACAGGCTTGTGAGGAATGGCGCCATTTGTTGCAAGGAGCGAAATACCCGTTTCAGGTACGAACAGACCACAGGAACCTAAGTATTCTCCAACAGATGGAATGCAGGAACTCTCGTCATGCTCGTTGGGCTTATTACTTCTCCCAATTTGATTTCATACTCACATACCTACCGGGTAAAGACAATCACTTAGCTGATGCACTCTCCCGTAGCCATCAAGAAGGATCAGGGAATCACCCCGAACAGGAATGGCTGCTCAATGGGAAGAGATTCATAGGAACAGTAAATAAATATTTACAACAGGTTCTGCAAGCCCAAAAAACCACCTCTCTTCCAAGAGACCCCTCTCTATCCTACAAATGAGAATACCTGTTTAAAGATGACTTGCTTTACCTACCCACCCAAGATCTCCAGAACCAAGCTCTTTCGTGGTGCCACGATCTGCCCATGGCTGGTCACAAGGGCCGTACTGCTACACTGGAACTACTGAAGAGGCATTTCTGGTGGCCAAAGATGAATAAGGATGTTGTGGAGTACGTCTCTTCCTGTCCAGTCTGTGCTCAAAGCAAACACAGTTCGGCTAAACCATTGGGGCTGCTACAACAAGATGAACCACCTGCCGGACCTTGGCAACATATATCTATGGATTTTATCGTTGAGTTACCCAGATCGGGAGGATGTTCTGCTATCATGGTAGTGGTCGACTCCTTCAGTAAGCTGGCTCATTTCATTCCTCTTGAAGGCACTCCTTCTGCCACTACCACAGCAGACGTGTTCTTAAAGGAGATAGTACGTCTCCATGGTCTACCTTCCTCAATTGTGTCTGATAGAGGAACCCAGTTCACCTCCAAGTTTTGGACAACCTTGTGTAAACAGTTGCAGATTCAGAGAGCGTTGTCTTCTGGCTTTCACCCAGAAACAAACGGACAGACCGAACGCCTCAACGCTACACTTGAACAGTTTCTAAGATGTTACTGCAACCAGACTCAGGATAACTGGTATCATCTCTTATCGGTTGCAGAATTCTCGTATAACAACACCAAACATACTGCAATAGGAATGAGTCCTTTCAAATGTACATATGGGTACGAACCCAAACACATCCCATTTCCTACTATTCAACCCACTAATGTCCCTACCATAGACCTACTACTGGACACTCTGAAACAAACTCATAAGTCTGCTCAAGAAACCCTGTTAGCCAGTCGCCAGACTTACAAGAGATGGGCTGACAAAAACAGAAGACCTAATCCTGATTGGAAGAAAGGAAGCAAGGTATGGTTATCCACTAAATACTTTCCCCGGAGAGTCCACCCAGGTAAATTCACTCCGAGATATATTGGACCGTTTTCCATAAAACAACGGATCAATCCTGTGGCCTTTCGGCTAAACCTCCCGCACTCTCTTCGAAGAATACATCCAGTGTTCCATACCTCGCTTCTTAAGGAGTATAAACCTGATCCTTTTTTGAGAACCTCCAGAAGAAAGATACCCAGTGTGGATGATGACGCCAAAGAGTATGAGGTTTCACGCATCTTAGACTCACGTTACAAACACGGAGTCCTACAATACCTCGTACTGTGGAAAGGATACCCTTGGACGGAAAGATCTTGGAACCAGCCAAAAATCTACATGCCACCAGACTCCTACGCATATTCCACAGACACCATCCAGGCAAGCCTGGAGGACGGCCTTGGCGAAGGGGTTATACTGTCATGACGCGCGCTCCATGGAAGCTATGGAGGCGATGGAAGGGCTGATTCCGTTCCTCCACCAGCGGTCTAGTCTCCCACGCACTGCACGTTACCGTCATGACGCATATATATAGGCATCACACGCGGTAATCAATGCGTTGCAACCTTGCTTTCCTCGCCAGGTTTCGTACGCTAGTGCTCCTCTCTGACTCCCCTTGTTAATTCCCGCTTGTTTTCTCTTCTCAAGTCCTCAGTGATTGCCCGCTCAGCTCCTAGCCTTTGATCTCTCATGGTGCTTCCTCCACTCCTCTGTTCCTCCCGCTTTGTAGTCCTTGTTCCTTCTTCCGCTCTAGTGCTTTTCCCTAACTTGTTGTACATACATCTACGATTGTATGCTCCTTCCCACCGCAGCCTTCTGCAGACCTCTTCCTCATTCCTCGGCTACGGTCTCCATCCAAACAGCGCTATGTACGCTAGCTCGACTCCAGCAGTGTCTTCTGGGAATTGAAGTCCTCTCATCTACTTCAACGGAAAGCCTTCAGCCTTGATATTCATAGTGATACTACATCCAAGCACACCAGGGTTTTTCAGCCACGCTTTTCCCTGGAATTGGGGGCGGACTCCCTGAGGGTCCCTTCTGCCTTGCTGTTTGACAGCGGGCAGGGTGGCTTCCAGTGGAGCTCGTCCCAAACTCAACAGGAAAGGACTGGACCTCTGGAGAGAAAGGAGAGCCATAGACACAGACAGTACCTCAGAAGAACTCAGTACAGGTGAGGAGGGGGAGGAGGGAACCAAGGAGGGTATTTGTCAAGCAACTAATACTTCATCGCATGACATTAAATGACAATAAGAATTCTGGTGTTGATGTTGAAATTGAACTGCAATCGAGTCCTCTCACTGATTAAGTGTCTTTTTAAGTGTGATTTTCTAAAGTGTGACCTTTTTTCTTAAATGTATATTTAACTGTGATTTATAAAGGTTTTAATTTTAGTTCACATTAGCACATTTAGACATCCTAGTTTTTAGCATAATTGCTTAAGATGTTTTCACTAACACCATGTTACTTAGATTTAAACAAAGTGAGGCGAACAAAAGAGAAAAGATAAATTAAGTCACTTTAGAAATGATAAGACATTAGAATGTAGTTTTATAAGTGGGAATATGTATATATTCACTTGACAGGTGGCGACTATACAAAGCAGGTGAATTCACTCAGTTCAACCAAATTAATATACAGGTGTGAACACATTTGAATGTCAAAATATAATGTAATGAAATACTCAATATTACACATATTGTACATAGTACTAATGTATTGTAAGGCACTTTGCACTTTATAAGATAAAATAAGGAATACTTTTTGATGTATATAGTATATCCCTGTTCAGTATTACAATCAGCCAATATTGCATAAAGCACTAGGCACTTTATTTGAGGAGATATTCAGGGGTCGATTCATGGAATTAATGTGCGCTGAAAATTCCCGCGCAGAGGTGCCAAAAGGTGCGAATCGCAGGAAAAGTGCGAAAATCGCAGTGCAAGTGTGAAAATCGCAGGGAAACCAGCGCACATCGATTCATGGAAGTCCGTGCATGAGAAAAACATTCGATGTGCGCTGAAAATGTGCGCCGCGCACGCTGGCGCACAGGTCATCCAACAGCGTGCGCCACGGCCACTGCGAAATCGCACATAGCGTGGCGCGCATCACAAAAGTAGGCGGAACACGGGGCGTAACACTCGGAATGGGGAACAACGCGTGAAAATATGGGCGTCACGGGGGAAGTACAGGGGGCAAGTGCGCGGAATGCCCACACGCTCGCCTACAACCCGTATTCATGGAATCGAATAGGGCAAACCAGCGCACGGTCAAAGACGCGCACAGGGCCAAACAAGTATGCCACAAGAAAGCAGGCAGTAGCGTCCCTGCGCCTGAAAAAAATGTGCGCCAAAATGTGCGATAACAAAAAGCACCCATATACAGCCATGATGAATGGTCCATACAGTGGCCCTCTAGGACAAATGAGGTGCAAAGGGGTACCGACAAACACGGACACCGGCTGTGTGAAAAATAGCGTGTGCGTGTGTACCTGGGTGCACAGGAAGTCTCACATGCGATTGGCCTGGGTATGTGTACTTCGGGGTGCGCGGGAAGTCACACACGCGATTAGCCTGGGTACGTGTGTTTCGGGGTGCGCGGGAAGTTCCACACGCGATTAGCCTGGGTACGTGTACTTCGGGGTGCGCGGGAAGTTCCACACGCGATTGGCCTGGGTACGTGTACTTCGGGGTGCACGGGAAGTCCCACACGCGATTAGCCTGGGTACGTGTACTACGGGGTGCGCGGGAAGTTCCACGCGCGATTAGCCTGGGTACGTGTGTTTCGGGGTGCGCGGGAAGTTCCACACACGATTGGCCTGGGTACGTGTACTTCGGGGTGCGCGGGAAGTTCCACATGCGATTGGCCTGGGTAAGTGTACTTTGGGATGCACGGGAAGTTCCACACGCGATTGGCCTGGGTACGTGTATTCCGAGGTGCACGGGAAGATTCACACGCGATTTCAGCAG
This sequence comes from Ambystoma mexicanum, assembly GCF_040938575.1. Taxonomy (NCBI): domain Eukaryota; kingdom Metazoa; phylum Chordata; class Amphibia; order Caudata; family Ambystomatidae; genus Ambystoma; species Ambystoma mexicanum. The sequence continues at coordinate 786,278,567 of NC_090937.1, read as the reverse complement.
GGTACGTGTATTTAGGTGGTGCCGGGGAATGCTACACGTGACTTGGCTGTGTGGGTCCTCCCAGCTGTTCCCTCTACACCCTCCACGGCCCCTGCAGGCAGCCCACACCACAGGGGACTACCCTGCACCTCTGCTCATATCCCACAGGCAACCCATCCACCATGGCCATGCACCCCAGCCAACCCACATGTCGCCTTGCACTACTGATCACCAACACATGTCTCCCTGCACCCCCACCCCCCAGCCACCAGGGGCACCCTCCACCAGGCCCCCACCCATGTCTACCATCACCCCCACCCCCCAGCAGTGCAGGGGCAGCCTCCACCAGGCCCCCACTCATGTCCCCCTGCACCCCCACCCCCCAGCAGTGCAGGGGCAGCCTCCACCAGGCCCCCACTCATGTCTACCACCACCCCCACCCCCCAGCAGTGCAGGGGCAGCCTCCACCAGGCCCCCACTCATGTCTCCCACCACCCCCACCCCCCAGCAGTGCAGGGGCATCCTCCACCAGGCCCCCACTCATGTCCCCTATTACCCCCACCCCCCAGCAGTGCAGGGGCAGCCTCCACCAGGCCCCCACTCATGTCCCCCTGCACCCCCACCCCCCAGCAGTGCAGGGGCAGCCTCCACCAGGCCCCCACTCATGTCTACCACCACCCCCACCCCCCAGCAGTGCAGGGGCAGCCTCCACCAGGCCCCCACTCATGTCTCCCACCACCCCCACCGCCCAGCAGTGCAGGGGCAGCCTCCACCAGGCCCCCACTCATGTCCCCTATTACCCCCACCCCCCAGCAGTGCAGGGGCAGCCTCCACCAGGCCCCCACTCATGTCCCCCTGCACCCCCACCCCCCAGCAGTGCAGGGGCAGCCTCCACCAGGCCCCCACTCATGTCTACCACCACCCCCACCCCCCAGCAGTGCAGGGGCAGCCTCCACCAGGCCCCCACTCATGTCTCCCACCACCCCCACCCCCCAGCAGTGCAGGGGCAGCCTCCACCAGGCCCCCACTCATGTCCCCTATTACCCCCACCCCCCAGCAGTGCAGGGGCAGCCTCCACCAGGCCCCCACTCATGTCCCCCTGCACCCCCACCCCCCAGCAGTGCAGGGGCAGCCTCCACCAGGCCCCCACTCATGTCTACCACCACCCCACCCCCCAGCAGTGCAGGGGCAGCCTTCACCAGGCCCCCACTCATGTCCCCCTGCACCCCCACCACCTAGCCACCAGGGGCAGCCTCCACCAGGCCCCCACCCATGTCTACCACCACCCCCACCCCCCAGCCACAAGGGGCAGCCTCCACCAAGCCCCCACTCATGTCCCCTATCACCCCCACCCCCCAGCAGTGCAGGGGCAGCCTCCACCAGGCCCCCACTCATGTCTACCACCACCCCACCCCCCCAGCAGTGCAGGGGCAGCCTCCACCAGGCCCCCACCCATGTCCCCTATCACCCCCACCCCCCAGCCACCAGGGGCAGCCTCCACCAGGCCCCCACCCATGTCCAACTCATGTCTCCCACCACCCCCACCCCCCAGCCACCAGGGGAAGCCTCCACCAGGCCCCCACTCATGTCTTCCATCACCCCCACCCCCCAGCCTCCAGGGGAAGCCTCCACCAGGCCCCCACCCATGTCTACCACCACCCCCACCCGCCAGCAGTGCAGGGACAGCCTCCACCAGGCCCCCACCCATGTCTCCCACCACCCCCACCCCCCAGCAGTGCAGGGGCAGCCTCCACCAGGCCACCACTCATGTCTCCCACCACCCCCACCCCCAGCAGGGCAGGGGCGGCCTCCACCATGCCCCACCCATGTCCAACTCATGTCTCCCACCACTCCCACCCCCCAGCCACCAGGGGCAGCCTCCACCAGGCCCCCGCTCATGTCTCCCATCACCCCCACCCCCAGCCACCAGGGGCAGCCTCCACCAGGCCCCCACCCATGTCCCCTATCACCCCCACCCTCTAGCAGTGCAGGGGCAGCCTCCACCAGGCCCCCACCCATGTCCAACTCGTGTCTCCCACCGCCCCCACCCCCCAGCCACCAGGGGCAGCCTCCACCAGGCCCCAACTCATGTCCCCTATCACCCCCACCCCCCAGCCACCAGGGGCAGCCTCCAGCAGGCCCCCACTCATGTCCCCCTGCACCCCCACCCCCCAGAAGTGCAGGGGCAGCCTCCACCAGGCCCCCACTCATGTCTACCACCACCCCCACCCCCCAGCAGTGCAGGGGCAGCCTCCACCAGGCCCCCACTCATGTCCCCCTGCACCCCCACCCCCCAGTACCAGGGGCAGCCTCCACCAGGCACCCACCCATGTCTACCACCACCCCCACCCCCCAGCCACCAGGGGCAGCCTCCACCAGGCCCCCACTCATGTCTACCACCACCCCCGCCCCCCAGCAGTGCAGGGGCAGCCTCCACTAGGCCCCCACTCATGTCCCCCTGCACCCCCACCCCCCAGCCACCAGGGGCAGCCTCCACCAGGCCCCCACCCATGTCTACCACCACCCCACCCCCCAGCAGTGCAGGGGCAGCCTTCACCAGGCCCCCACTCATGTCCCCTATCACCCCAACCCCCCAGCCACCAGGGGCAGCCTCCACCAGGCACCCACTCATGTCCCATATCACCCCCACCCTCAGCAGTGCAGGGGCAGCCTCCACCAGGCCCCCACTCATGTCTACCACCACCCCACCCCCCAGCAGTGCAGGGGCAGCCTCCACCAGGCCCCCACTCATGTCTACCACCACCCCCAGCAGTGCAGGGGCAGCCTCCACCAGGCCCCCACTCATGTCCAACTCATGTCTCCCACCACCCCCACCCCCCAGCCACCAGGGACACCCTCCACCAGGCCCCCACCCATGTCTACCACCACCCCACCTCCCAGCAGTGCAGGGGCAGCCTCCACCAGGCCCCCACTCATGTCCCCTATCACCCCCACCCCCAGCCACCAGGGGCAGCCTCCACCAGGCCCCCACCCATGTTTCCCAGCCAACATGTCACCACAATGTAGATCCCTGGCCCTTATGGTCAGTCTCCAAATGGCAAACACCCACCCGAGTATTGCATCCACCCACTTAGAAATGGCAAAAACATGATAGAAGCCCAATTGCAAGTTTGGAAATGAACACATGTCCCTCACATACACCCAATGGGTGTCAGTGAATGTCAAAACCCATATCATGATATGGATGAAACCAATGAGATGATACTACACATTGAACTTTGAAGAATAAATATGTATTAAAAACAACATAAATTGAATCAAAAATAAACAAACAATAATAGAAATTAAAAAAAAAAGAAACAGCAGGTCCGTGAAATAATGCTAAACCACAAATCATAATGCAAAGGAAAGGTGTCCAAAGTCACAGTCCACAAAAGTAAATCCAATGGAAAATTAAAATCGAAAACCATTGCTCCATGGCGAAATCATAATAAAAATTGAAAATCCAAAAGTCAACTATGTACAGATAAACAATCCAGGGTCCATGATCCCAACCGAATAAATGAAACCTATCTAATAACACTACCTAAAAAAAATAACTATATACAAAAATGTGGCCCATTGTCCAAAAGGTCCAAAATAAATGCTAAACCAAAGGAAACCTAACACTAACTATATAACTATTTACAAGGGCAGCAGGCTAGTCCGACGGCTCACTTCGGGATGTTCCGGGCCAGGGCATCATCGAACTCCTGCGCAATGTCCCGGAGGCGCTCCTCCTCCATGGCCCCGAGGGTCCGCAGGGCCGTCCACATGTTCCCCCCAAACCCCCTGCGGATTGCCTCGAGGCACTCGGCACACCTCAGGGCCCTCTGCATGGAGTTCTCCGCCCTGACCATCGTGAGCCGTGCCTCTTCCGCCCGCTGCCGCTCCGCATCTATGGCGTGGCCCAACCGCTGCCACACAGAAGACACTTCCCGTCCTGGGTCCTCCTGCCCTCCGGCCAATGCTTGCCCCTCCGATGTGGAAGGCCCCAAGCCATCATGGCTCCCACCACGTTGCTGCTGCTGCTGCTGCGCCTCTGCCCGTGCACTGCCTCCTGCTGCCTGCACATCCTCCGCTGGCTGGGGTGCAGTCGTTGATGTGGCCACCCCTGCTGGACGTCCGACTCCCGACTGTGGCAGGGATGCCTCCTCCACCAGCCTGGCCGCACAGTCAGAGGCAGCTCCACAGGGCACCCAGGTGACTGATGGGTGGGAAGATGGCACGGAGGACGACTGGCGCATAGGGGGTTCAGTTGAGGAGGGGGTCGTAGCAAGCCCCATCAAACGGAGGAATCCGGCCTGGGTGACCTGTCCAAGTAGGCCGATGCGGTCAACGAGCCATTCGAGATGACGTGCAGTCTCCTCATGAAAAGACTGCAGGTCACCTCGCATGGCCCGTTGACGCAACGCCACACCAGTCAGGACAGGCTCAACCCGGACCCGGATAGCCACGTCCACAGGCAGAGGAAGGCCAGTTGTCGTGAGCTCATCCCCTGCCTGAAAATGGGTCTGGACGTAGGCATCCCTGCTGGTGCAAGATGATGCAGTGACAGGATCAGGGACAGGATTGCACACAGGCACCTCTGCGGCGACCTGTGCTGCCTCCTGTCCCTGGTCCTGCACTGCACCACTAGCACAAGTGGAATCCCAACCTCCAGACCCCGTCTCTGTTGCTTGCACGGCCTCCTCCTCCACCAAACCCCCCACCAACCTGGATGACTCCGTGCCATCTTCCCCCGTTGGGCCCTGTGGGGTCCCAGCTGCCCTTTCTGCTGCCGAGGAGTCCAACTCCGACCTCCGCCTCTTGGACCTCCCCCCGGCAGCTGCGGCCTGGGACGCGGCACCGGACTCTTCACTCCCCGACGAGATCACAACCTGGGAGGGGAGCCGGGCCTTGCGTCTCCGGCTGGCGGTGCGATCCCCGCTGCTGTGCTCCACAGCACCTTCTCCGCCCTCTTCATCAGTTGACGCTGCAGACAGAGAGAAATAAAACACAGGCATCAGGGCACTGTACAATGGACACATACACACATGACAGTTGCACATGAGTGGCATTGGCAAACCTCAGACATGGCATCACAATGGGCAACACACATGTCATTTCAACTTGCACACATGAGCCATACCACAGCCACATTGCAACTGCCAGCACCATCCATACACATACAACAGCATGAGCAGGCAAAGGTGAGCCAGACATCACATGCAACACAGGGAGTGCACTACACATGCACGCACACCACCACACTTGCATGCATGTGTACACCTCAGCCAACTGTCGCAGATTTCCGATGGGCCTCCATGTCACATCTGCCAATCAGGCTTCCACATCCCGCTGTCACATGCATCCATGTTGCATCACTGTTGCACCCTTGTCAAATACACACGCATGCACATGTACACAGTGCTGATACATGCAGCTGAGAACAACATACATGCGTGACATCACGAACATGCCCACTTACATACACATTCATCCAAACATGTGTGCCCACGCAACTGCATTTGGCATGCAAGCCGACACACACAAGCACCATCCATGTCTCACACATGACAGCCCTCGCATGTGTTAACCTCACGGTCCTGTACACCCCCACCCATACTCGGCCCCATACAAACAGATGTGCAACCGGCACACTACTGGCACATCACCACACGCACAGTTTACAATCATGATGCATGTACACCTACCGCTCGACTCCAGACGGGTCTGCCTCTCAAGGACCTGGACGTGGAGCACTGGGGATATGCGTTCCAGGACCCTCATCTGATCTTCCGACAAGTGGCCCCGGCGCCCCTTAGCATCCGCTGCCTTCAAGAGGCGCCGGGCCTTGCTTAGGGTCCTCGACCTGAAGTCCTCCCAGCGCTTCTTGACATGTTGGAAGTCGCGGACTGCCACCCCCACCGCGTTGATGGCAGTCACGATGTCAGTTCAGATCCGAGTCCGTCCTTCCTTGCCGGCGCGCACCCTTCCGTAGAGCGCATCATACTACCCCAGGACTTGCTCCACCAGGACACCAACTTCCCTGGCACTGAAGCTGGTGCCCCTCTGCCTCTCTGGCCGGGGGTTGTCAGTGGTGCCAGATGTTGTAGTGCCCGACATGACAACCCCAGAGGCAGGAGTGGGTGGGCAACTGGGTCCTGGGGCTGGGCTGTGGAGCGATGGAATCCCAGTCGGGAGTCTTCGGTCGTACCCTGCTGAAATCGCGTGTGAAACTTCCCGCGCACCCCTGAAATACACGTACCCTGCTCGCACGGGGCCAATCGCGTGTGGAACTTCCCGCGCACCCCTGAAATACACGTACCCTGCTGAGATCGCGTGTGGAACTTCCCGCGCACTCCTGGAATACACGTATCCTGCTCGCACGGGGCCAATCGCGTGTGTAACTTCCCGCGCACCCCTGAAATACATGTACCCTGGACGCACGGGGCCAATCGCGTGTGGAACTTCCCGCGCACCCCTGAAATACACGTACCCTGCTGAAATCGCGTGTGGAACTTCCCGCGCACCCCTGTAATACACGTACCCTGCTGGAATCGCGTGTGATACTTCCCATGCACCCCTGAAATACACGTACCCTGCTGATTTTGAGTGTGGAACTTCCCGCGCACCCCTGAAATACACTTACCCTGCTCGCACGGGGCCAATCACGTGTGGAACTTCCTGCGCACCCCTGAAATACATGTACCCTGCTGAAATCGCGTGTGGAACTTCCCGCGCACCCCTGGAATACACGTACCCTGCTCGCACGGGGCCAATCGCGTGTGGAACTTCCCGCGCACCCCTGAAATACACGTACCCTGATGGAATCGTGTGTGGAACTTCCCGTGTACCCCTGGAATACACGTACCCTGCTGAAATCGCGTGTGGAACTTCCCGTGCACCCCTGAAATACACGTACCCTGCTGAAATCGCGTGTGGAACTTCCCGCGCACCCCTGAAATACACGTACCCTGCTCGCACAGGGCCAATCGCGTGTGAAACTTCCCGCACACCCCTGAAATACACGTACCCTGCTGAGATCGCGTGTGGAACTTCCAGCGCACCCCTGGAATACACGTACCCTGCTCGCACGGGGCCAACCGCGTGTGGAACTTCCCGCGCACCCCTGAAATACACGTATCCTGCTCGCACGGGGCCAATCGCCTGTGGAACTTCCCGCGCACCCCTGAAATACACGTACCCTGCTGAAATTGTGTGTGGAACTTCCCGCGCACCCCTGTAATACACGTACCCTGCTGGAATCGCGTGTCATACTTCCCGCGCACCCCTGAAATACACGTACCCTGCTGATTTTGCGTGTGATACTTCCCGCGCACCCCTGATGCACACGTACACAGGACAATCGCGTGTGGAACTTCCCGCGAACCACAGAAATACACGTTCCCCGCTTGGCGTTTGCTGTTTGCCAGCCCTGTGAACTGGTCCAGGGTTAGCACAGCCCTTTGCGATTATTTGGGGATTTTGAAGGCTTTTCCTTGCGCGAGGGCGTTCTTGGGGGCGTTACTGGTGCTGCTGCAGGATCGCTGCACCACGCTGCGCCACGGCTGGTTTTGGATGCGAAAATCCATGAATACGCTGTGCGCGGAAATCGATTTTAGCGCACACGGCTGGCGCAGACATTCGCACAGGCACGCTGTGCGCAAGTCACGTGCGCCACTTTTGTGCGAAAATCTATGAATTACCCTGTCAATCTCTTCAAGCATATGCAGCATATTTGCACAGGATATTACAATCAGTTGATATTGCACTATGCACCAGGCACTTTATCATAGTTGGTATTGAACTTTTAAATCAAATAAGTGTAACATCTTTTAATAAAGATTCAAATAATTATCCAGTGAGTAATAACATTTGCCAAAGATATAAGTTCATGTGATTGCCCACAAGAGATTAATTGATATTAAATCTAAGTTAAGTACTAGTCACTTTAAGATCTTAAGCATATGGTTAGATAACATAGAATGATGATAAATGTGCACATGTGTATATATACATATACATGTGCACTCTCATTCCACCTGCATAATTAAAAGTATAAATATGTCATCATTTTTATGAAGATTTGCTATATTTTGTCATATTTAATCACACACAGTGCTACATGTCTCCAATGTGAATGTTTGCACTTGTATTTCATAATATTGATTTTCTCTGTAACTTTAAAAGTTAGCAGCAAAATATACTCACCCAACATGGCCGCTTCCAACAGACCAATAACAAAGATAAAAATAGTGGTCTAGTGGTTATAACACAGGAAATGGAAACGAAGCCAAACAGGAAACATAATATAAGTAGATGTAAACATGGTGTTAATCACAATCTGACGAAGCCCAGTTTGGGGTGAAACGCGTTATTGCAATTTTTCACAGGTGTGCTCTTTGTAGTCCATAGCAAAAATAAAGGAAATTTTTTACAAATGGAATATGCGTGAGTGGCGTACTTTGTTTGGAGGAACGCTGGATGGAGGAGTGCCGCTGTGAGCCGCTGCTTCGCGGTTTGTTTTTTTGCTTCAAATATATATATATATATATATATATATTACATGGCCTGCAGTAGCGGCCATGTAGTTATGGTTAAGTTGCTAAACCCATAGGAAGAGCACTTTTTTTGGCGTTTTATAACTTCGCTCCCCCTGGACGAATCCTCACCAAACTTTGCATAACAAGTATATGGCCAACTCTGAATTTCTTTGAGGTTTGGTCAAAGGGGTGCAAAGTTATAGGGGGGTCCCAACATTTCTTTTGCTCCCATAGACATAATGGGAACAAATTTCTGTCGCACCTACAGCCCAAACCACTGTACGGATTTTCACCAAATTTGCGGCAGGAGCGGCAGCTTGGTCCCAAAAGCGTGCTTTCATTAATTTGGTGTAAATCCGTCCAGTAGTTTTTATCTGAATGACCAAAACGTAAGGCAACACCATTAGTGATATCTATGACTGCTGCGTGGACACACTTCCCTGTTCGCCCAGAGGACAGGACGCCGATTAGACGTCACGCAACGTGCTCTCTGATTGGCTGGGATGAGGCTTGAGGTGCGTCAAATTGTTTCGATGCGCCCTCCATATTGGATGCGCGGACATGCGCTGGAAGTGAGCATAAATCCAATTTTGGAGAGTGTGTTGGTGTGTATGTGTGCTTGGAGAGGGTGGGGGAGTAAGAGATGTGTCAAATGCTGTATTTGTTTAGGTGGGAGAAGGCTGTGATGTGTTTGCTGTGTTCACGGTCACTGCGGTTGTCCGCGGATATACTAAACACTTGTCGCACTGCTGGCTATTTTAGTTTAGTATGATGTTGGTTTTGGGTCGTTAGAAGAGCATTAGGGAAAGGGGGTATGTATTGAAGAGTTTGTACATTGGCTGTAATTATTTTTTTGTATGTTAATTGAAGTGCATGTTTTTGAGGTGGATGTATTATGTTTTTGAGTTGTGGTCATTTGGTAGGTGTTTGTTTCTATGGGTGTGTCATGCTGCGGTGGTTGTGGCTACGGCCTTTGGCCATGCACCCAAGACTCTAGGCCCTAGCCACAACCACCGCAGCATAACTCTACAATGCTACCAAACATTTTGATTGTCGTATCTGGGCTGCTTAGGGGATATATTTTCAAAAATGTGAGTACTGATTGGTAGAAGTGTAATAGTGTTTATAGGATAGTGAGATGATGTGTGTTTGTTTGTTTGTTGGATTGTGTTCAGATTGTTAGTATTGAAGACTCCAGGCATTTTGGGTTGTATTTATTGGTGAGGTGTTTGTTTGCATGGATGTGTTATGTTGCAGTGTTTGTGAGTTTAATTATTATAAACTTACTGTTTCCTTTGTTGAGGCTGTATGAGGAGTTTTGGCCAGTCCATGCAGTCAAGATTGTAGTGTTTGGCAACAAGCAGTGCAGCATAAGATACCCATGGAAGCAAACATTTTGGAATCGGTTTATGGTGAGGTGTTTGCTTTAATGGGTGTGTTATGCTGTGGTGTTTGTGAGTCCAATTGTTATATGCTTACTGTTTGACTTTTTGTGGTTGTATGCAGTTTTTTCCTGACATGGGTAGTTGGAGCAGACATTCATTTTCAATCACTGTGATAAAAGAAAAAAAATCACATGTTTGTGTAGGTAGTTTATAATGAGTATTGCATTGCATAGTAGACATTTCTGTATTTTGTCGACCCTCATTGAAGTACTATAGTTCACCCAGTGTACTGTGCAATTTGCTCAATTTCTGTGTTTGTTCATTAAATCATTGGGTCTGTGGGAAAAAAAAATCCATGCTGGCTTAAAAAACAACTTTCTACGCTGTGGTACAAAATATTTCTTTCATTGATTTCAGTAAGAGGAATTGAATAGGTGTATGGTTTTTGATTTGGAAGTGGTGGTAGTACTGTTGGTGTATTCTATTTATTTATTTATTTATTTTTCCATTTTAGTGGTATTCTTCTATCTGTTGGCTTGTTGCAGATTTTTGGGGCAGTTAGATACCTGTTGATGTATTCTAACTGATTATTTTTTGTTTCATTTTAGTGGTATTTATTTATCTGTTTGTTTGTTGCAGAATCTTGGAGCAGTTAGATACCTGTTGGTGTATTCTAGATGGTTATAGTTTTGAAGTTCAAGTTTTGTTTATGTATACACAGATTAGTTATTAGATTTTGGTGTTAAGAATATTAAGTAAGCGTTTAAAAGATTTGCTGGTTATCTCTGTTTTAGAGTAATGGTAGTATCATTACAATCGAACCATCCATATTTCTTTTTATATATGCAGTGTAGTGACCTGCATTGGTTCTGGCTCCTGCGTGGTAGATTATACCTATTGTTTTGAAGGTTTTCTTACCAAGTGATACTTGACCATGTGGGAATCCAGCCAGCTTGCAGTTGTTTTTGGTACCATCTGCATTATAATGTAAAAGCATTACTATTACGTATTTACTATGTGCCTGTATTTGTAAGGTGGAACAATTATTCGAATTGCAGGTAGTACATAATCTGCCATGGTTTGCATTTTGTACAAGTTGCTGAAATGGAATGGATTCACAGTTAGGTATGGATACATACACGAAGCGTTCATTAGAAACTTCTTCTTGTACTACATGCCTGTAAAGAGTGCATGTATGTTTCCACATGTATGAAATCTGTAAGATTTCATTTATAGGTATGTTTTTGTTTGCTAGTACTTGTAGCAAGTACATCAGAAATTCTTGTGGACCTTCTTGTGAGTTTATAGTGAATTTGACCATTCCAGCACGGTAGTCCAATTCCTGCCTTATTCCAGAAACACTGTAACTGTTTTCAGGATTGTTGGTTGCATTTCTATGAAGGTCTAACATTTGCAAAGACAATTGGTCTGTCCCGTGTAAGTAAATGTTGTCAATAAATGGTGACAATTGGAATAGAATATGTACTGCTACATTTGCGTAGCAATTTACACCAGTTATATTTGAAAATGTGACAGTTCTGTTTCCAAATCATTTGTTGGGAGTGTGCGATGCTTCTTTGAAGAGGTAGTTGAGTTACATTGAGCAGTAGATTCTTCTTTGGTTGTGGTCCTTGATGAAGTATTAGCTTCTTTTGCTTGCTTTGGTGGAATTGCTGTGAGATCCTGCATAGATTGAGTCTGAAGTAGTTTTCTTTTACAACATTTTGCTTTTTGCGGAACAGGATAGGTTTTTAGATGGGGGTGTAGAGTGAAAGCAGCCTATTGTATTCTAGAATGCACAAAATATCAGCATTTACGTACTTGCATCAAAGTTGATTAGAAATAGTCTGTCGAGTGTACGTAAGCGTAATAGTGCTACATAGCTCATGCTTTCTTTAAAGACTGTGCTACCAATATCTATCGATGCTTTATCTAGGGTAAGACCTTGTGATTTGTGAATGCTGACTGCGTATGTTAGAGTTAAAGAAAATTGTTCTCTGAGTACATACATGTCTTTGAAAAGAAGGAGGCGGGATGTGAGCGTCCTATCCTTTTAACTTCGGATAGTTTGTCAAAGAGAATATTGACAAACTGAATGTTGTTGTCACGTGGGTATGTTTGAAAGCCAACAACTTTACAGAGTGCTCCATTAACTAGTCCTGGCTCCACGTCAAGGTTACGTCTACAGATAATTTAAATGTTTTCTCCAAACCAGCTGTGTTAGAGAGAGATATTTAGAAGGTGTTTAACCTTGTTGGGGATTGTTGACACATGAGTAGTGTAATATAATAGTTTGTCTGTGTAGGCAATTGGAACTATTGGTTGCATTTCTTTTTTTAACATGGTTTCATTAAATTTTGAACAGCTTGCAAGAGTTGGCATCAAGGGCATACACTTGACATTTTTGTCTGCTAATTGTTCCATGACATCAGTAGCACATGAGTTATGGTCATAGAGTGTATGGATGTGCCTGGTTTTTAATATGGATGTGCTTCTTGAGATAGTACACCAACTCTAATACTTTTTTAAAATGTTGGCGTATGTGAGGTCTGCAGACTGACGCATATTTTCAGTTCATTCTCTGAATTGGAAATGTTGCCAAAGGTTGACATTTCCTATACTGCCAAGAGTTTTATGGCACAGTTTGTGCCCTAAGGTTTTAAAAATAGGTTCAGCATTCACTGGTGTTAATTGAAGAAGATCGCCAAAAACAATAATGTGTTTTTCTCCAAAGAGCTCTTCCAAGTCTGTTTTTCAGGACCTCTTGTAGTCTGAGGTGAATCAAAGCCAACATTAGGCTGGAGACCATGCTCACCTCATCTATTAGCAGCATGTTCATTTGTTGGAAAACTTTGCGTAATTCCATTACAGCTTCTGTAGAAAGTTTGTAATAGTTCACTATGTTTTGGTGTTCTACTGGAAGGAGTAGTAATAGGTGTAAAGTGACACTGCCTATGTTGTAGGCAGCTAAACCTGTGGGGGCAGTTACAACAGCTGAAAGTTTGTTGTTTGTAAATTGTTGGAGGAACTTGCTGATGATTTTGATTAAGAGTGTTTTGCCTGAACCATCTTGACCACTCACGTGTAGGTGTATAGGTTTGTAATCTTGGCAGGTACAGTTTTTATTTTCATGTTGCACACCATGTTCAATTTGTTTTGTTACTTCTTGGAAAATGCTACGCTGCTCATTGTTTATTTGTGTTTTCAGTACAGCAAAGTCTTCTGCAAATTGCTCATACTGACACATGGTGTTTTCTACTTCTGCCATGGCTAATTCTGCCTCACTTGCTATGAGTGGCTGTCCAAGTGGTTCTTGGCTTCCTGTTACAGAAGGTTGAATACTGTCAGGAGTGTGATCATCTAGTTGGGCCTGGAGTTCTTCTTCGTGTTGCTGTTCATTGTGCAACATTGTTTGGTAATGTGTAAAGTTTATAGTGTTTTCATTTGCTTTGAAAACGTCTTCATAGGAGTCATACATATCTAGTAACCCTTCTTCTTTTCTCCATGGTTTAAAAAGTTGTAGCAGGGACATGTAATACAGTTCTTTATGTTGAGGAGTTTTTAATGACAATTTGATATGATTAATTAAGCTGTGTATTGGTAAGTTTCACTAAACTGGACTACATGGTAGAGACCCATGGTTTCCAAGGTACTCATGTTTGGGTAGTATGTGTCTAGTAAATTGTTTTTCAAAAGGTCTTGGCTGTTGGGATCATTTTTGGCTATTGTTTCTATGTCCTCAAATGATTTGAGAACTCTTTCTCTAGATTTAGCAGGACCAAGAAGAAGAAATACTATATTGTCAGATTTTCCAGACAAGGCAGTAGTGGTTAAACGGTCTGCAGCTTCATAGCAGCCACATTCTCTATGAGATAGCATTTTTATGCCTAAGCTGTACAATTTATGTGATAGTGTTTTGTCATCTGATATGTCATCCCAGAGGTCCTGAAGCTCTGTTTTCTCTGCTTTGGTTAAGTAGGCTGTGACATATCTTGCAACTGCAGTGGAATCGTCTGCATTGTAGTGCACATCTATGTTTGCATTTCACAGGAGGGCAATGATTGCATTGTAATCATTGATGTATTTTGATACTTCTGTTATTTTTATGTAATATGTGTTCTTAGGTGATTTACCTTTGACAGTATGTCTAACTGAAGACATGAAGTTGTTTACTTGACCTATTGTTGAAACTGGTCAAGGGAAACAAAAGCGGCATTTGGTGTAGTATTTCCCTTTGTTTTTATATTTGCGACAACATTTCCCACATTTGTGTCTTTGAAATTGTAAAATGTGTGCATGAAGGTCACTATGTGTTGTTTGTGAAGGGATTTCATGAGTGACATATTTGTGGATGAACTGCAAAACAGTGGCAGCACTGTCCTGACCAAAGTTAGGAGCATCTTTAATCCACAAAAGCATGTGGAAGTGTGGTGCTCATCTGGCTTGGTATTCTTTTCTCCAAAAGAAGGGTTGCACTTCTCCGAGGGGAGGAACAGTTTTATTACAAATGAAGTGTAGCATAGCAATGAAGCACTGATAGAAATATCTTGATATATTCACATGATCTAGAGAGCAGAGATCTCCTGTTGTTTTTATACCTATGTTTGTTTTGTTTTTGTTTGCTATGCATAGGAAATCGTGTAAATCTTCCCATGCATATTTTGCACAACTTAATGTCACAAACCAACTGGGTGGGCCAAGATGTCTTATCATACAGTGTAAATCTTTGTGATGTCGGAACCAGTATTCTTTTGTACCACGTATGTTTGATAAAAGATTTGTAATGCTTGACTGTAAAATCAGATCTTTTTCTTGCACTTTTTGTAGTAATTCCATAGCTGACGTATTTTGAAAATGGGTACCTGATTTCAATGTGTGTGCAACTCTGTGGCATAGAGTTGCTAGTTCACTTTCAAAGAGAAGGTGGAATATGTATTCCACGTTTTGTCGAAATCTGGGGTCTTCAGAATTCATTAGTAAAGAGCGGTATTCTGATGCTGTTATTTGTGTGGGTCTATCATCGTACCTTCCTCCTTTGCCAGTAGAAAAGAGTAGAGGAAAGGCACGTGCTTCTATACTTTTTTCCCATATGATGATTGGAGATCCTTTGGCTTGTCGCATTTGGTACGTTTCCAGTGCATCATCTATGGCGTCTTTAGGGTGTAATGGGTGAATTGTATAATGGTCTAAAATATTGGATTCTGTAGCATGATCTAAAAGTTCAAATTGACCAGTTTCTGATGACTCTTGAATTATTTCAGTAGTTTCCCTCAGGTTTTCTTCAATATTTATTTCTCTGTAGTATTCATTGTTGTCTTTTAGATATTGCAGGGTTTGTCTAACGTTTTGTAAGTCCACGAGTTGTTGCCAAATGTATTTGTCTTTTGTAGGTACTCCATTTACTAAGATAATTGAAGATTGATCTATTGGACGTTGCACTCCCAGAGTGTGTACATTTTCTTTGAGATCCAATTGCAAATAAACAACTTTGCCACAAATGCCTTACACTAATTCAGAGGAAGATAGTTTTGCTGTTTTTGGTTGAAGGCGTAATATTGCTTGAAATGGGTGCACTGTTTAAATTATGATGCTCTCATATAAGTTGAGTTGTTGCAGGGGTTTTGGTAATGGGAATAATTCCAAGTTATTAGTGATAGCACGTGAAGGTGTTTAGTTATCAAGTTTTGCAGTGCAGTAACTGCAAAGTATTAAGGGGTCAGTCATTTTGTATTTGTTTTCTGTTATCAGATAGAGAGCTAATTGGAACCATTTGGAATCTTCATTGTCTTCTATTTTGTACGTTATGACTACAGGTTTTGTGCTATTTTTATAAGAAGTCCTGCAGCAACATACACACAAATGGTTGGGTACTTCAGCAGATGTACTTTTAAACTTTAGTATTTCTTTTTTGTATGTGTGTAATAGCAGGTTGCCATCTGTACAGTTGTTGGTAGTCTGTTGTAAATGTATTGCATTTTGTAAGTGGCTTTCAATTCCAAAATATTTTCTCTGGATATGCTCTATTTCTTCAAGTAGTTGTTTGGCTATACCATGTAGAAGATTGGTATTTAAGTTGGCTAGTGCTAAAGCTGGACTTTTGGCATAGTACAGTTTATGGACCAGATTTCATATAGTTGTATGGTGTGTTGATATCATTTTGATATGGTGGAAGGTGCTTTTGCAAATAGGTCCAGAAATGCAGGCTAATGAATGTCCTTGTAGTCCTGTGTATTTGCGCACTGGACAGGGGTCCATATTTGTAGTAGTTTCATTTTGAATTTGTCTTTGCCTTTCACATACTGATTGAGGAACTGGCGTATAGATTTGAAAGATTTTTTGGCAATGTTACACATTGATGTGCACGGCCATTTGTAGACTGGACGTATTGGTTCAGTGGAATGGAAAGGTGATACTGAGTTTTCTGGGGATATTTGTGTGAGCAGTGTTTCTTGTTCCATAATGGTATTATTACGTTTTTCATACCCTCGTCCACTGCTATGTACGGTAATTGGTTTTATTTGCTTTTGTTTGTATGCTTCTTCTTTGAAATATGGTTCTGTGCTAGTGGTGTGACTCCATTCACCTCCACAGATGTTTGTCAAGTTATCTTTGTTGATATTTTGTTTATTGAGAAGTCTTTTTTGTAGTTTAGTACTTAGTTTTGTTAGTGGTTTCATTCTGTTTAAACCTAAAATAAATAATTTCCTTTTGAGAAGGATTGCACTGTCTATGAGAGCATCTAGGATTAATTTTCTACGGTAGGTTTTAAAGGTTGTGCATGAGCTCTGTCCTGTTTTTATAAGGTTCTGAAGGACTCTGTGGCGGAACATTTTTTGTAAAATCATTTTTTTGGTATGCTCACTTGCTGGTACATCAAGATTGATAGGTGCAGTGTTAGCACTAATGGTAGCTGCAGTCTTGTTAATCACTTTTTGTTTCATTTTACATTTTGGAAGAGGAGGCAACGTTTCTATACTGGAAGCTTGTTTTGTTTCGTTTAATGACTGTATTAGCTGTTTTGTTTGAACTTTTTGTACACATTCTGCTAGAGGTAGATGCTTATTCTGGAGAGTTCTAGTTTGATTTTGTTTACTTTTGCGTTGCTTTTTACAGAGTTGCTTTTTGGTAGGCATTCTTTGGGGTCTGTTGGAGAAAAAAAGAAAGTGTCGGTTGGGATCTTGTGCAGTGTATGTGTGCTTAGTGCATGAGTGTCTGAGTATGATGGTAAGGATGTATGTAGAGGTGTGTGATTGTGCAATGGGCTGCTACATCAGGTTGGGAAGGCTATTCTTGTATTTGTGTGTTACTATACTGGTGCTCAGATTGCAATAGCAAGTATGGAGCTGGTGAGGGGAAGTACTAATACTGAATCTAATGTTGCAGGGTTAATACAATTGTTTGTTCTAGAATACTAGAATTTTACAGTGTTTGAGTGACAGTTAGTACATTATGGCAGTATTGCACTTACTTTTTTGGATGGAAAGAGTAGGTTTCTTCTGAGTTCGTACTTCAGATGCTGGTGCTTTTCAGGAGAGTGGTCTTCACTGCAATTGTGAAAGGAAGAAGTTAGTAAATATGTGTGTTAATAGCACTGTTGTTAATGTAGAAATAGATTTCATTTTTGCAGTAGTAGTGCTTTCTGATAACTGTGCATAGCATGTACATGCACTTTTCTTTGCCTATGTGCATTCTGTATATTTTATTTAGAATTTGTTAGTTGAATGTGTTTTAGAAATGAGCACAATAGTAAGCGCATAGAGCACACTTGGCTTTGTAAGGCGGTGTTATTGGATGTTGGGAGATAGAAGAAATGATTGTATGCTTTGTTTGCTATTTTTACAGGGTAAATGGCAGGAATTGTATGGAAAAGTATGCAATGTATGTATTTGGGAAGGTGTGGGAAATAAATCAGAAGGATTTGATGGGGTTAGCAGCTCATTACTCAGTAGGTGATTACTAAGTACTGGGTGATTCTGTGGTGCTTGGAGATGGGAGAGTCTGAAATAAAGCAAAGGTTGCAAGGAAGGACCTGGTGCTTGTTTTGCAGACTGAAGGGAAGGTGGGAAATGTTGTATGTCTTGCTTTACAACACTCTACATAGTTGTAGATGATGTGATAGATATGACTGCACCTGGGCATAGTTGAATGCTGTTGTGAAATCTAGAATAGAATGGGCAACCAGCTGGAATGAGAGAGAGGTGTAGATTGGAAGAACAGTTGTAGAGGCAGCGGTGTTATTTCAGTTGGGAGCCTTTCAAATGATATTGGCCTGTGTGCACAATTAAAGATGCATGTACTCATCCTGGCTGCGTGTAATTTTATAACACACTAGAAAGACTTTTTCCATAATTATACTGTTATTTCTCCCATCCTTTAACACGAAATGACACTTTGTTAGATAGCTGTGTGTGTTGTTGATAATTTTTTCTGGTTTGATACCAAGGCGAATATGGGACAATGTTCTGTTTTTTGTCCTCTGCTAAATGTTGGAAGGTGCTTAATCAACAAAGGCATGTTTGTTTTTATGACTAGAGCTGGCATGTTCTTTTGTGACAATGACAACATTGACTCTGGTAATATTGATTACTTTAAGGAAGATGGCATGTTGTTATCTTTTTTGGGAAATGCCATGCTTTGGAGAAGCAAATGTGAAGATTTTTGGAGGAAAATAAGGAAGAAAAAAACAAAAAATACAAAATAAAAGGTGTTTCTGAAGCATCTGCATAAAAAAGCCTCTTTTCAGAGCCAACCTCAAAGGGTAAATTGGGCACACTATTTAAATTTTAAATCTATGCGCTCTGATTTTTCGATGTGTCGACGAATACCTGCACTGTCCCTGGACACTTCGAACACCAAGAAAGGGCTAAAAAGAATTCCATAAAGTATGTAGATCGCCAGGGACATAATGTGCAAGGGTGAACTTTCCCAGGGAAATACCTTGGATTGCTGAAAAAACATTTTTATGTGTCCAGGGGCCTGGACAGTGTTTGTTACACTTAGCGATGGTGCGGGTACATGATGCTGTCAAGGACACGTTGGCAAATGGGACGGCTGTCCGTAGGACACCAAATGCGCGGTTTGGGTCGACGCATGCGTGAGGGTGTTCTACAAACAGTGTTGCAGTCCCCAAACTAATTAAAAATGTGACACTCGTGCAGCGGACAGTTCCGGACAGGCACGATGTTCGAAGGGCAAGGGTGTGCTACGCATGCGCGCTGGTGTTCTATGGACAGTGTTCAGGTCCCCAAAGAAAACAAATGTGTGTCACAACTTTGCGGATAGGAGGACGGGCTATGTGTTATACGGACATATTTGTTCTGGTTACAGACAATGCAAACAGGGGTAATGTTCTAAGGACACTTTATTTTGCATAGCTACGAATATGCGGACGTGTTTAGTGTTCTGCGGACACGTCCATTTTGACTACGGCCAATTTGAACAGGCATAGTGTCCTTAGGACACCCCCATTTTGGTTAATTACAGATAGGTGAACATCTTGTGTGTCCTAACGACAATTCCATCTTGATTCAAGAATGTGTGAACATGTATAGTGTCCTTAGGACACCCACCATTTTGGTTAATTGAGGACATCCCGGACAGTTGTGCTCTCCACGGACAGCCTAACTGCCTTTTTAAAAAAAATAAGACACAGAGGAATATACTAACAACACATTTAATATTTTATTACTGTATAAAAGTAAAAAAAATACATAAGAGAGGCAGAAGCAGAAACGGATGCAAAATCAGGGGAATTAGGGGTTTGGACATGATGGATGGTAGGGGAGGAAGGGACTGAAGTCTTATCATAATGTTTTTCCTGCTGGTGAGTTTTTGGCGATAGTTGGTTAGGACGTTTGGAGAGGGGTACACGTACATGTGGGACAGTGATTTTTAATTTTTTCTCTTATGCAGTCCTCCACTAAGTTTTTTACAAGAATGATATTTTTCATTAACAGATCAATTTTTAGCTCCATTGATTTCAGAGGATCTTCTAATGTCTCTTTTCGTATATTATGTTTAATGTCTGTATGGCCTGTTAAACAAAAATGTGTTAAGTACACGTAAACTAGTGGTTATCAATTGGCTTATATAGAGAAGTGTAGTGTCTACCGTTAGTACCACTGTCTTCACTCATTTCCTCCAGAGGAACATTTTCTTCCAGCCATTCCAATCTACTAGACATTTCTGTGTAAAAAAAAAAATAGTTTTAGTGTACGTAATACAGAAAGTTAATAAATATATACAATAAATATAGTGTACTCACTAGTTTCTTGCTAAGTTTTGCTGTTACTGCTGTGTAGGTGTCCTGTTGATTTCTGCTGTGGAATTTCTGTGAGGTAATTCTGTGGGAGGCATATTTAATGTATTTTGGTATATTCCACTATGTTGCATATGCTATGTAATTGGACTGTTACTGTCTTATATACACAGTTTCACTTCTTATTTATTATTGAACGTAATTCATTTATGTGCTGGTTTTTTAACATGTTTAGTATTTTTTTTGGATGATATAACAATGTAAGATACCCCCTGAGATTTTGGATAGTGTTGATGTTGTCCGTGTCCGTCTGCTAACAGGTGCATGGTGCCCAGACATCAGACCCACTAGTGCTGGTAGGGCGTTCAGAATGTTGTATGTTATATGTATATAATCTAAGGGCATCCTAGTAAACATCAAATTGACATTATCTATATATCTATATTCAGTGAAAAAACATTGTTACAGGAACGTTATGGTTAAGTTGTGCTACTAAACATCTATGAAATTCAGTGAAAAAACTTTGTTAAAGTGACGTTATGGTTAAATTGCGCTACTAAAAGCCTATGAAATTCAGTGAAAAAAACTTTGTTAAAGGGACATTATGGTTCCAATAAAACTGAAAACCCCCTGAAATTCACCAGTTATGGTAACCTAAGCATCCATAACTTGCACCACCACCGTGCAGAGCTAAGACTAACATCCAGGACATCAAAGATGACATCACAAATACCATTGATTACATCACTGATGACATCACATGTGCATTTACTTTTTATGAAAAGTCTGTACGAGGGATTCTTATTGTAATGTTGATAAAGTGTCAACGATCATTGGAATAAATGTCATGAGGTACATAGTGCATTAAGCAATGCATTGATACAAATAGCATTCTATTTTGAAGTTCTTTCCAGTATACTAAGATACCCATGAAGAAACGTAGGCATTGTGTGCAGCATACAAGATGGAGGTACAATATTAATAATCTTGCCATGTTGAATAGTAAAATGATAAATGCTTTCTTATTAGAGTTTTGCGTATTGTGAAACATTTAATAAGTACCTAATAAAACCCACTTACTACATAATTGCATTATTGCAAACAAAACACAAACAGACAACAACACATACAAATATGAGCACATATACGGAGAATAAAGAAAGAAAAAAAAAAGCAGTATTACCAGACATTCTTCATAACCTAAATGATTACCTTCATGCACAGAGATGATTGCTCTGCTTCCAAGCTACTATCTCCCTATGTATAACTATCACATAATGTGACTGGACCCTAAAGAAAGTAGTGTGAGCACAATGTATACAAATATGAGCATATCGAGGGAAAGTACAGTAATAAAAAAACAGCAGAACTATAAGAAAGTGTTGATAACCTTACTGATCATCTTCATACATAGAAAGCATTGCTGTCTTTCAAGTCTGTGTTTTCCATATGTACATGTTTCATATGCTATGAGTGGACACTACATGAATTACTGTGAGAACATATTTGAAGCATAAGTCTACAAATATAGTACTTTTTGAATTTTTTGTTCCTGACTGTTACTGGCCTATATATGTCACTAAAGGAAAAAAGAGTGAGCCAGACATGTGATGTCATCAGTGATATCATCAATGACATTTGCGATGTCATCTTTGATGTCCTGGGTGTTAGTCTTAGCAGTGGCACGAGGTATGGTTGCTTAGGTTACCATAACTGGCGAACTTCATTTATTTTTTGGTTTTACTTGGAACCATAACTACCCTGTAACAAAGTTTTTTTCACTTAATTTCATACGTTTTTAGTAGCACAACTTAACCATAACGTCCTTTTAACAATGTTTTTTCCACTGAATATATATTATATATATATATATATATATATATATATATATATATATATATATATATATATATATATATATATTACATGGCCACGGTAGTGGCCATGTAGTTATGGTTAAGTTGGTGTTTCCATAGGAAGAGCACTTTTTGGGCGTCTTATAACTTCGCTCTCCCTGGACGGATCCTCACCAAACTTTGCAAAAAAAGTATTTGGGTCACTCTTAATTTTTTTCAAAGTTTGGTGAGGATTCGTACAGGGGGGTCAAAGTTATAGGGGGGATCCCAAAACTTTTTTTTTTCCTATAGACATAATGGGAAAAAACTTTGCGCACCACCACAGGCCAAACCGCTGGACGGATTTACACCAAATTTGCGGCAGGAGCGGGGGCTTGGTCCCGAAAGCGTGCTTTTGCAAATTTGGTGTAAATCCGTCCAGTAGTTTTTTATAAAATGACCAAAACGTAAGGCAAAAAAATTTGTGATATCTGTGTTCGCTTCGCGGACGGACTTCCCTGTTCGCTCCACGGACAGCACCCCGATTGGCCCATGGCCTTGCGTCATGTCCGCGGACATGCAACGTGTTCGCTGATTGGACGCAGAGGGGCGTGGAGAGCATCAGATTTTCTGTGGCGCCCGCCATCTTGTATTCGCCGTCGACCGCGTACAGCGCGGTGAAACATGGATAAAAAATTGTATTTAGTGCCGTGTGTTGGTGTGTAAGAGTGTTTGGGGAGGGGGGGGAGTATGAGATAGGTTCAATGTTTTGTTTTTTTATGTGCTAGACGTTTTTGTTGCGTTCGATTTGTCCGCGGAGAACACGGCTGTTCTGACATTTTGTAAATAAACTAAATGGTGGGGTGTTTAGAGGATGGAGTATGTGTCATTTTTGTTCACAAGGAAGGTAAAAATGAGCTATGAACACTCGCGGTGTACTTAATTGTTCGTAAATACACAAACTGGGGGTGTCCTCAGGACGCTGTCCGTATTGTAATCTGTCTAGTTGAATGTGTTCTAAGAACACTCGCAGTGTCCCGAAATGGTTGCAATTACACAAAATGGGGGTGTTCTGAGAACGTTGTTTGTATTGTTCGTTGTCAGGGTGAAAGTGTTTTAAGACCACTCCTTTTGCCTGCTAATAGTACAATTTCCTGTGGGCGTCAACCGACTTTTTGCCCACTAAAGAAACGATAAATCCGGCTGGTGTGCGCGAACATTATGTGATAATCCTATGACTGGCGCTATTGACCTTGCTTTTGCGACACTAAATCATATCTCCCGCCCCTAAGCCTGATATTATCAAAGCATTCATATTCCCCGCCTCTCTCCGTGACGTTACAGGGTGCGTCATCAAACGCGCCCAGTCCTCTGCAGTCCTAAGTGGCTTTACACAAAACCCGGAAGACAACACATATTGGGGCCGATTCATGGAACAAACGTGCGCCGAAAATCTACGCGCAAGCAGGCGCAAGCAGTCGCACGCAGGCGCAAGCGGAAAAAAAGAGGCGCATGCGCACGCGGGCGATTCATGGAAGTCCCTGCGCGTGTCTTCCTCGGGATGTGCGCCAAACCCGTGCATGGCGCACACGTCACTGCAACATCCCGAAAGACGTGCGCGACGCGCACAGTGAAAGCGCACAACCTCTGCGCATACACTAGAAAGTGGGCGGAACACGGGGCGTAACGCGCGGAATGGGGAACAACTTGCGAAAACAAGGGCGTAACTGGGGATGTACTGCAGGGAAGCAGAGGGAACGCCCACACGCACCCGAACCACACGTATTCATGGAACCGAATAGGGCAAAGCCACGCACAGCGAAAGACACGCACAAGCCGATACACGTCCGCCACACGAAGGCAGGCGGTAGCGTCCCTGCGCATTACAAAAGTGGCAACATACAGCAATTGTGCGAGCGTGGCACGTGTATTTCGGGGTTGCGCGGGAAGTCACACACGCGATTGAGCGGGGTACGTGTATTCCGGGGGTTCGCGGGAAGTCACACACGCGATTGAGCGGGGTACGTGTATTCCGGGGGTTCGCGGGAAGTCACACACGCGATCGGGCCTGAGGGAGCGGGCTATGTGTATTACAGGGGTTTGCGTGAACCTATTCACGCGATCGGGCCTGGGGGAGCGGGCTACGTGTATTTCAGGGGTTCGCGGGAACTTTTTCACGCGATCGGGCCTGGGGGAGCGGGCTACGTGTATTTCAGGGGTTCGCGGGAATTTTCTCACGCGATCGGGCCTGGGGGAGCGGGCTACGTGTATTGCAGGGGTTCGCGTGAACTTTTTCACGCGATCGGGCCTGGGGGAGCGGGCTACGTGTATCGCAGGGGTTCGCGTGAACTTTTTCACGCGATCGGGCCTGGGGGAGCGGGCTACGTGTATCGCAGGGGTTCGCGTGAACTTTTTCACGCGATCGGGCCTGGGGGAGCGGGTTACGTGTATCGCAGGGGTTCGCGTGAACTTTTTCACGCGATCGGGCCTGGGGGAGCGGGCTACGTGTATCGCAGGGGTTCGCGTGAACTTTTTCACGCGATCGGGCCTGGGGGAGCGGGTTACGTGTATCGCAGGGGTTCGCGTGAACTTTTTCACGCGATCGGTCCTGGGGGAGTGGGCTACGTGTATCACAGGGGTTCGCGTGAACTTTCTCACGCGATCGGGCCTGGGGGAGCGGGTTACGTGTATCACAGGGGTTCGCGTGAACTTTTTCACGCGATCGGGCCTGGGGGAGCGGGCTACGTGTATCACAGGGGTTCGCGTGAACTTTTTCATGCGATCGGGCCTGGGGGAGCGGGGTACCACTCACCGTCTGCCTTGCGTGTAGTAGAACGCGTAGCCAACACCCACTGTGAAGTAATAGCGTGTGAACCCCAACGGATGGAAAACACACGCACCGCACGAAAAGCACGTACAGAACATAAAGGCACGCGGGATCTCCAAGCCCTGCCAGGGCAACGCCCGTGCGCAAAACGTCACAGACGCGCTTACGCTGTAAGGGCCTTTGGTCCAATGAAATCGCGTACGCGTGCTGACGCGCTTACGCGCTAAGGGCCTTTCCTCGAATTACACGCTGACGTGCAGATTTTTCACGTGCCAAATCACTCCGTATCAAGCTGGCCACGCGAAAACACACGGAAGACCACGCTCCTGCCCAGAAGGCCGAATTACTGCCCCCCAGTGCCCCGAGCAGCCTCCCACGTGCCATCTGCTGCTGCCTGCCTGCCTGCCTGCCTGCTGCCACCGTGCCCTGCCATTTGGTGCCTGCACATCAGCCATCTGCAGGGGTCCAGTTGCTGTGTCCACCCCTGCTGGAACAGTAGACTCCCGACTGGGATACCATCGCTCCACAGCCCAGCCCCAGGACCCAGTTGCCCACCCACGCCTGCCTCGGGGGTCGCCATGTCGGGGCAAGCACCATCTGAGACCAGTGGCGACCCCCAACCAGAGAGGCAGAGGGCCACCAGCTTCAGTGAGAAGGAAGTTGGTGTCCTGGTGGAGCATGTCCTGGGGCATTATGATGCCCTCTTCGGAAGACCACGCGCCAACAAGGAAGGACGGGAGAGGATCTGGGACGATGTAGTGGTTGCCATCAACGCGGAGGGGGTGGCAACCCGCGACATCAAGCACATCAAGAAGCGCTGGGAGGACTTGAGGTCCAGGACCCTCAATAAGGCCCGGCGCCTCGCGGAGGGGGGCCGGGCACGCCTGAGTGACATCCAGATGAGGGTCCTGGAATGCGTAGACCCAGCGCTCCACACCCAGATCCTTCGGAGGCAGACCCATCTGGAGTTGGCCGGTAAGTGGCCAAGCATTGCTGTGTGAGACAGGGCATGTTGCAGTGTGCTGGTTGTCTGATACCTGCCTGTATGTGTGACATAGGCCATGTACGTATGTGTGTGTGCAGGGACATCATGGTCAGGCATGTGAGTACAGTGATGTGTTCTATTGCAACATGGGGGGCTCTGTGCGGAATGGACACATGGAAGCATGGCAGTCTCTGTTCCTGGACATGGGTGGGGGTGAGGGATGGGTACTGGTCCCATGTACACGTATGGTGTCCATGTGTGTGTGTCTGACCTGCGTGTCTGTGACTTGTAAATGCCATGGATGCATGACACATGTCTGTGACAATGTTCAGATTCACTGATGCAGCCTAGTCATCCTTGTATCCACTGCGTCTGTGGTGTACGAGGCCAGATGGATGGAACTACGGTGAGGTGTGTGCATGTGATGGCAAGACCCATGATGCATGTGAGTTTAAAACCAACATTGTATGAATCATGAGTCCCTTGGTCATGTATGCCAATGTCCATGGCATGCGCCATGCCTGTTACTGTATGTGTTTTGCCTGCACTGACCCATGTGTTGTGGAGGGACATAATGGAAGTGGTGTATGACAGTGCCACTCATCTGCTGTTGCTTCCTGTCTAGGGGACCATTGTACAGTACCCTGATGCTTGTGTTCTATGTCTCTCTCTACGCAGTGGCAAGTGAAGAAGAGGGCGGAGAAGGCGCTGTGGAGCAGAGCGGCGGGGATGCCGCCACGGCTGCAGCGGAAGGGGTGGGTGAGCCCCCACTGGGGCTTGCACCGGCGGAAGACGGCGTGGAGACATCCAGGTTGGTGGTTTCCACAGAGGGGGAGGAGGCCGCTACTGAGCCACACATGGGGCCTGGTGGGGGCATCCCCGCTGGTGCAAGTGGTGCAGTCCAGGGCCAGGGGCAGGAGGCAGCACAGGTCGCCGTGGAGGTGCCTGTGCATGTCACTGTCCCTGACACTGTGACTGCACCACCATGCACCAGCAGGGATGCCCCATCCCAGGCCCGTCCGCAGGTAGGGGAGATGTCCATGTCATCTGACACTCCTCTACCTGCGGACGAGGGGACCCCTGGCCGTGTGGAGAGGGTCCTGATTGGTGTCGCGTTGCGCACGGCTGGCATTCGTGATGAGGTGCATGCTTCCCGGGAGGAGCATGCACATCATCACGAAGAGCACCGTGCGTGCGTGAACCATTTGGGAGCCGCCATGGTCGGGGGTTTCCTACATGTGTGTGGCCTTCTGGCGACCCTCTCCTCCTCTGTGGGGGCTATGCGCCAGTCGTGCTCCATGCCGTCTTCCGGCCCAGATGCCACCAGGGCCCCCTGTGGACCTGCCCCGACCAACGCAGCCAGCTCGGTGGGGACCCCATCCCTGCCACAGTCGGGAGTCGAAGGTCCAGCAGGGGTGGACACACCAGCAACTGTCCCCCTGCAGATGGAGGATGTGCCGGCATCATCTGGCAGGGCACGTGCACGACGGCATCGGTGGATTCCATCAGCCTGGATGCCGTCGTGCTGGCAGAGGCAGTGGCGTTGGAGGCAGCAGCAGGCTCGACGTGGGAGGCATCATGGCTCGGGGCCATCAAGATCAGAGGGGCAGGCATCGGCCGGAGGGCAGGAGAACCCTGGGATGGCAGTGTCTTCCGTGTGGGAGCAGTTGGTCCAGCGGATAGGTGCGGAGCGGCAGCGGGCGGAAGAGGAACGGCTCACCATGGTCAGGGCGGAGTTCTCCATGCGTCGGGCGTTGAGGCGGGCTGGGTGCCTCGAGGAAGCTCGCAGGGAGTTTGAGCTGGACACGGGGTTGTCCCTGCGAGACCTCGGGGCCAGGACAGAGTCCCGCCTCCGGGACATCGACATGGAGTTCGATGATGCCCTGGCCGGCAACATCACAGAGTGAGCCGCAGGACTTGCCCGCTGCCATTGTATATAGTTCTTTAGTTAGTTAGTGTTAGGTTTCCTTTATTTTTTAAGTTTTTTTTGGACCGCTCGGACAATGGCCACTTTTCTGTATATATTTTTTTCATTAGTTAGTAGTAGTAGGTTTTATTTATGGTGTTGGGCTCATGGACCCTGGGATCTTCTTGTACATAGTTTGATGTTTGGAAAACATTTGTTGGATTTATATTTCTGTTCACCATGAGGCAATGGTTTTTCCTTATTTTTTCCCCCCATTATTTTGCTTTGGACTACATTAGTTTTTGGATTCCTTTGTTTTTTGATTTTTTCTATTAGTTCTCGGACATGGACCATTTGTTTTGTCATCCCCATTGTTGTGTGTTTTTTTTCTTTACTTCATTTTCATCTTTAATACATATATTTATTACTTACATTTGTGGTATTTTCTCATTGGTTTCATGCATGTCATGATATGGGTTTTGACATTCACTTGCACCCATTGTGTATGTGTGTGTGACGGACATGTGTTCATTTACATACTTGCCATTGGGGTTGTATCATGTAATTGCATCTACTATGTGGGTGGATGCAATCCTTGGCTGGGTGTTTGTGCTGGGTATGCTGCCCATTACTGCCATGATTGCATTTCGTCAGGACCTGGGGGCAGGGGGACATGAGTGGGGGCCTGCTGGGGGGTGGGGGTTCAAGGGGACATGGTTGGGGGCCTGCTGGCAGGTGCCCCACAGTGCTGGGGGGTGGGGGTGCAAGGGGACATGGTTGGGGGCCTGCTGGCAGGTGCCCCACAGTGCTGGGGGGTGGGGGTGCAAGGGGACATGGTTGGGGGCCTGCTGGGGGGTGGGGGTGCAAGGGGACATGGTTGGGGGCCTGCTGGCAGGTGCCCCACAGTGCTGTGGGGTGGGGGTGCAAGGGGACATGGTTGGGGGCCTGCTGGGGGGTGGGGGTGCAAGGGGACATGGTTGGGGGCCTGCTGGCAGGTGCCCCACAGTGCTGGGGGGTGGGGGTGCAAGGGGACATGAGTGGGGG
Organism: Ambystoma mexicanum; assembly: GCF_040938575.1. NCBI lineage: Eukaryota > Metazoa > Chordata > Amphibia > Caudata > Ambystomatidae > Ambystoma > Ambystoma mexicanum. The sequence goes on along the minus strand of NC_090937.1, from coordinate 786,249,820 downwards.
CCTGCTGGGGGGTGGGGGTGCAAGGGGACATGTGGCTTGGCTGGGGGGCATGCCCATGGTGGATGGGCTGCCTGCGGGACATGACCAGGGGTGCAGGGTAGTCCCCTGTGGTGTGGGCTGCCTGCAGAGGTCGTGGAGGGGGTAGAGGGGAGACCTGGGAGGACCCACACTGGCAATTCACCTCTTCAACTTCCCGCACACCCACGTAATACACTGCCCCACTCGCACAGGCCCAATCGCGTGTAGAATTTCTCGCGCACCCCTGAAATCCACGTACCCAGGCCAATCGCGTGTAGAATTTCTCGCGCACCCCTGAAATACACGTACCCTGCTGAAATTGCGTGTAGAATTTCTCGCGCACCCCTGAAATACACGTACCCTGCTGAAATTGCGTGTAGAATTTCTCGCGCACCCCTGAAATACACGTACCCTGCTGAAATTGCGTGTAGAATTTCTCGCGCACCCCTGAAATACACACGCCCAGGCTATTCGCGTGTGGAACTTCAAGCGAACCCCTGAAATACACGCGCCCAGGCTATTCGCGTGTAGAATTTCTCGCGCACCCCTGAAATACACGTACCCTGCTGAAATTGCGTGTGGAACTTCACACGCACCCCTGAAATACACGCGCCCAGGCTATTCGCATGTGGAACTTCACGCGAACCCCTGAAATACACGTAGCACGCTCCCCCAGGCCCGATCGCGTGAAAAAGTTCACGCGAACCCCTGAAATACACGTAGCCCGCTCCCCCAGGCCCGATGGCGTGAATAAGTTCACGCGAACCCCTGAAATACACGTAGCCCGCTCCCCCAGGCCCGATTGCGTGAAAAAGTTCACGCGAACCCCTGAAATACACGTAGCCCGCTCCCCCAGGCCCGATCGCGTGAAAAAGTTCACGCGAACCCCTGAAATACACGTAGCACGCTCCCCCAGGCCCGATCGCGTGAAAAAGTTCACGCGAACCCCTGAAATACACGTAGCCCGCTCCCCCAGGCCCGATCGCGTGAGTGACTTCACGTGAACCCCTGGAATACACGTAGCCCGCTTGCCGTGCTGGTACAGGGTTAGCGCAGCCCTTTGCGCTGGATTGGGGATTTTGATGGCTTTTCCCTGCGCGGAAGGCGTTCTTGGGGGCGTAACTGGCGCTGCTGCAAGGTCGCTGCGCCACTATGCGCCACGGCTGGTTTTGGTGGCTGGAATCCATGAATACGCTGTGCGCGGAAATGGGTTTTGGCGCACGCGGCTGGCGCAGGGATTCGCACGCGCACACTGTGCGCCAGCCGCGTGCGCCACTTGTGCGCTGAATTCTATGAATTACCCCCATTATGTCTCAACACAGTACGCCACAATTCGGAATATGAAACAGTGATTTAAAAGCAAACAGCAAGATTGTAAATTTTGTAAAGTACATTTATTTGACATCAAATGTTTAGAGAATATTCAGCAATTTGCATTTGTCTTTGTTGTCGATCCGCAAAAGTTCACGTTGAGGCACGCGATGTTCCTTTGCGGTACAGAGGGTGTTAGATCAGCTTACAACTCAGTGCGCCACAATTCGGAATATGAAACTGTGGTTTAAAAGTAAACAGCAGGATTGTACATTTGGTAAAGTACATTTATTTCACATGAAATGTTTAGTGAATATTCAGCGATTTGCTATTGTCTCTGCTGTCGATCAGCAAAAGTTTATTTTGAGCCACACGTTGTTCCTTTGCGGTAGATAGGCTGTTGGTTTATGATAAAAGCAGTAAATGGTCGTTCTGATAATCGGAAGGTTGCTCCAACAACGAGCCATTAGACCACCCTATTGGTTGGTATGTTGTTTGTAGCCGCTAGTACTGCGTAAGGGCATATTGGTACTTGGCGATTGTCCCATAAAATGGTGAGGGTCATGAAGTTGCATATTTGGACCTGCACCTGGCAGTTGAAGACCCCATCCGCTGTACTCTGTAAATCGTTACATAGGCAAAATGGGGCCACATATCTGTTTTAAAAAACATAAATTAGTCTCACCAGCCGATCTTCATTAAAAATCATCATTTTATTTATTAGGGTGTGAAACTATTTGTTATCGAAGATAGTGCAACGGAGTATGTTAATAATAAAATAATAATATTTTCCCATTCATATTGCGTTAAGAACTGTGAGGTATCTAAGCGGTGCTTATTATTAACCACGGTGTGTGGTGCTCATTTATCAACCACGGAAGGATGAAAGGCTGAGTTTGGCCTTGCACGGATGTCAAAGCGAGCGTTGTACTCGCTGTGCCACTTGACAGGCTACAGTGAAGTGGCACAGCGAGTAGAGCGCTTGACCGCCTATAGACCGGTTACATTATTTCTATTAACCCACCCTGTGTCGTCTGCCTTTTTCAGAGCCCTCTAAACGACAGGGGATAAATTCAGCGGTGATAGTGCGCGGTAGAAAACATTATGCCACTTTCAACAAAAAGTTCAACTTGAGCGGTCTTTAATGCTACGCTATTATAATTATATTTGGTATAAAATAATCTAAAGGGTTACTTACAGTACAATTGCAATTTCCATTGTCTACGAGTAGTGCAGTCCCAAAATACGACTCTGCGTGTGCGAACGATCTTTCGCATAGTGATATAATATATAAAAGTGGTTTCGTTTCAGAAATTTCATCCTTATCTTCTCTTACATTTTAGCAACACTCCTTCAAGAGAAGTCTTTCATCACAATCTCTGTCTGTCAAGGTCAAAACACAATACAACCTTATAGTCCGCTTCGTGAGCCTCTCCGGGGCCCGAGAAAAAAATGGAAGCAGCTGACCTTCACTGTGAACGAGCATAAATTCTTACTTTGCAACATTCTGTGTAAAGCCATCTGTGAGAAGTTGGTTTTTGCACACCATGTTTGTATATTGTTTGCGTGATATTAAAAAAAGTTTGTTTAAGGTACGCTATGGTTCTAAGTACAGCCGAAAGACCCCTGAAAATCGCAAGTTATGGTAAGCTATGAAAAATAACTCGCGCCACCACCGTGCACTGCTACGACTAACACCAAGGACATCAAAGATGACATCGCAAATGTCATTGATGAAATCACTGATGACATCACATGTGTATGTACTTTTCATGGAATTTGTGTACTAGGGATTTTTATTATAATGTTGCGAAAAAAGTGTCAAGGATATTGCAATAAGTATCATACTGTTATTAGTGCTTTGAACGATGCATTGATATAAATAGCATTGTATTATGGGATTCTATCTAGTATACTGAGCTACTAATGGAGAAACATAGCATTGTGTGCAGAGTACAAGATGAAAGTATAATATTTGTAATGTTAATATGTTGAATAATGAAATGATAATTGTCCTGAAATGTTCGAAAATTCACAAAATGGGGGTGTTCTGAGGACGTTATTCGTATTGTGTGATTGCTTAGCTGTATGCAATGAGGGAATGGCACAGAGAGTAAAGTGGACGCTGTCCGCGGACATCGCGGCTGTTCGTGGACAGGGCGTGCTACATCCGGGTTTTTCCAGGAAATCCAACATGGAAAGAAGACTGTACGGATCAGCCAATCAGATGTCGAGGTTGTGGATTTGTGTTGAAAGAGACTGTGTGTGGTGAAGATGGCAGAAGTAGAGAAAGTCAGAGTGTTGGTGTTTGGAGATATGTTTGTGTATGGTTTACAACAGTATGCTCAATGCAGGCATGTTGCAAAGAACTTTGATGTGAAAGGAGTGGATGTGGTGTGGAGCACTGTGCCTGATTGCAATGTACAGGGAATTGTACAAGTTTGTGAGAATATGGCCACGATGAACAGTCCGCATGTGGTAGTTTTGCACTATGGTGCTTTCCATTTGGGCAACGTCAGTGCCCCTACTATGTTGGCTGATTTGGAACGCTTGGTTCAAGCCGTAATGAAGATCCTTCCAAATGCGAAAGTAATTTTTTCTGGATTACTACCTAGGGCAATATGGGACAATAGTTCAGTTTTTTGTCCTCAGCAAAAAATTGCTAGGTGTGTCATCAACCGAGGCATGTGTGCCTTCATGCTTAGAGCTGGTATGTTCTTCTGTAATAATGAGAATATTGATGCCAGTAATGCTGTTAATTTTAAAGAAGATGGCATTTCTTTATCTTTTACGGGAAATGCCTTTCTATTTTGGAATGTAAGGGTTGCTTTGGAGAAGGTTATGTGAAGATTTTAGGAGTAAAGTAAGAAAAAAACAAGAAAACAAATACAAAATAACAGGTGTCTGTCAAGCATCTGTAACAAAAACAAAAAAAAGGCTCTTTTCAGAGCCAACTTCAAAGGGGAAATGGGGCACACTATTTAAATTTATATTCTCCACGCTCAGATTTTCGATATGTCCGCGGACATGGCGGTAGTCCGCGGACATGAAAATCACTACGAGGGGGTTAGTATGTTCTATGTTACATGTATATGAAGTCAGGGATATTATGGTTAAGTTGTGCTACTAAAAACCTAGGAAATTCAGTGAAAAGACTTTGTTAAAGGGACGTTATGGTTAAGTTGCGCTTCTAAAAACCTAAGAAATTCAGTAAAAAAACTTTGTTAAAGGGACGTTATGGTTCAAAGTAAAACCGAAAAATCCCTGAAATTCGGCAGTTATGGTAACATAAGCAACCATAACTCGCGCCACCGTGCACTGCTAACACTAACACCCAGGACATCAAAGATGACATCACAAATGTCATTGATGACATCACTGATGGCATCACATGGCTCGCTCTCCCTTTTTATCCTTTACTGACATATCGAAGCCACATAGTTTTCTTCAGTAACAGTCAAGAAGTAAAAATTGAAAAGGTACTATATTTGTAGACTTAGGGTCAAGTCACATCATATGAAACATATACATACCCGAAGACACAGGCTTGAAAGAGAGCCATCCTTTCTGTGCATGAAGATAATCATTAGGGTTATCAGCACTTTCTCATAGTTTTATTTTTATTACTATACCTTCCCTGTATATGCTCATATTTGTATACATAATACTGATTCTCCTTTCCTTTGGGTGCAGTCACATCATGTGATACACATACATATGGTAAGTAGCAGCTTTGAAACAGAGCAATAGTTTCTCTGCATAAAGACAATCAGTTAGGTTATGAACTCTTTCTGCCACTACTTCTGCTTTTTTGTTTACTTTACTGTCCCTGTATATACTCATATTTGTATGTGTTGTTGTCTCTTTGTGTTTTGTCCGTAATAATTATGTATTAAGTGGGTTTTATTATCTACTTATTACATGTTTCACAGTACGCAAAACTCTAATAAGAAAGCAGTTATCATTTCAGTATTCAACATGGCAAGATTATGAATATGGCACCTTCATCATGTATGCTGCACACACTGCCTATGTTTCTGCATGAGTAGCTTAGTATACTGGATAGAACTTCATAATAGAATGCTATTTATATCAATGCATTGCTTAATGCACTAATTAGCTCATGATATTTATCCCAATGATCCTTGACAGTTTTTGGTCAGCATTATAAGAATCCCTTGTACAGAGTTTTTATGAAAAGTAAATGCACATGTGATGTCATCAGTGATGTCATCAATGACATTTGTGATGTCATCTTTGATGTCCTGGGTGTTAGTGTTAGCAGTGCACGGTGGCGCGAGTTATGGTTGCTTATGTTACCATAACTGCTGAATTTCAGGCGTTTTTCTGTTTTACTTTGAACCATAACGTCCCTTTAACAAAGTTTTTTTACTGAATATATATATATATATATATATATATATATATATATATATATATATATATACATTATATATATATATATTACATGGCCACGGTAGTGGCCATGTAGTTATGGTTAAGTTGCTGTTTCCATAGGAAGAGCACTTTTTGGGCGGCTTATAACTTCGCTCCCCCTGGACGAATCCTCACCAAACTTTGCAATTTTTTTGCAAAGTTTGGTGAGGATTCGTCCATGGGGGGCAAATTTATAGGGGGGTCCCAGAAAATTTGCTCGCGCCTACAGCCCAAACCGCTGGACGGATTTTCACCAAATTTGGACCAGGAGCAGCAGCTTGGTCCCGAAAGCGTGCTTTTGCAAATTTAGTGAAAATCCGTCCAGTAGTTCTTTTTTAAATGACCAAAAAGTAGGTAAAAAAAAATTATTGATATCTGTGTTCGGTCCGCGGACACACTTCCCTGTTCACTCCGCTGACAGTTTCCTGATTGGCCAATCGGCTTGCGTGATGTCCGCGGACATGCGACATGTTCGCTGATTGGACGGTGTTAAGCGTGAAGCACGTCAGATTTTCGGTAGCGCCCGCCATCTTGGATTCGCGGACGTCCGCAGACAGCGTGGTGAAAGTTTGTTCTAAATGTGTATTTAGTAGAGGTATGTTTTTGTTTTCCAGTACTTGTAGTAAGTACATTAGAAATTCTTGTGGATCTTCCTGTAAGTTTATAGTGAATTTCACCATTCCAGCACAGTAGTCGAATTGTTGTCTTATTCCATAAACACTATACGTGTTGTCAGGATTGTTTGCTGCATTTCTGTAGTACTAACATTTGCAAACACAATGGGTCTGTACTGTGTAAGTAAATGTTCTCAACAATTGGTGGTAATTGAAATAGAATATTCATTGCTACATTTGCATAGCAACTTACAGCAACTATATTTGAGAGTTTAAATGGACCAAGTAGTTCTGTATCTGACTGCTTTTTTTGGAGTTTGTCTTCCTTCTTTGAAGAAGTACCTGGTTTACTTTCCCTAATTGATTCTTTTTTGTTTGTGGTACTTGATGTAGTATTACTTTCTTTTACTTTCTTTGGAGGATTTGCAGTGACAGCCTGTTGCTTTTCTGTTTGATTTATTTTTCTTTTATAACGTTTTACTTTTTGTGAATGTGTGTTTAGATGGGGAGTGTATAGTGAGCAAAGTCCATAGTATTCTAAAATGCAAGGAATATCAGCGTTTATTTTACTTGCATCAAAGTTGATTAGAAATAGACCGTCAAGTGTACGTAAGCGTGATAGTGCTATGTAGCTCATGCCTTCTTTAAAGACTGTGTTACAAATATCTATCATTGCTTTGACTCGGATAAGACCTTGTGATTTATGAATCGTGACTGCGTATGCAAGAGTTAGAGAAAATTGTTCTCTGGGTACATAAATGTTTTTGAAGAGAAGGAATCGAGCTGTTGAGCATCCTATCCTTTTAACTTCTGAAAGTTTGTCAAAGAGTATATTGACAAACTGAATTTTGTTGTCACGTGGGTATATTTGAAAGCCAACAACTGTACCCAGTGCTCCATTAACTAGTCCTTGGTCCACGTCAAGGTTACGTTTAAGCATTACTCTGCAATTTAAGGATAATTTTAATATCTTTTATAAGCCTGCTGTGTTTGAGATTGATTTTTCTAAACTATTTAGTCTTGTTGTGGCTTGGTCACACATAGGTAGTGTCATACCATATACATCTAGTTCGTCTGTGGCGCTAATTTCCATTATTGGTTGCATTTCTTTACTTGAAGAAATACCGGAGAGGTGGGCACCACAATGTTTACTCGCTTCTACTCAATGTCTGCTTCTCTCAGGTAATTTTTTGACCTGAAGCTGCCTGTTTGAACTGGTCCTATAGCACAAGGACCTCCATAAACCACAAACAAAAGAATACAAGGCAACTTTGCCTTATTATAACTGGCGCCTCTCAGTTGGCCCTCAGAGAGGGATGCAAATTCCCAAAATATTTAAATCCAACGCTCTCATAAATTCAAATCAAAGCTTCAAATCAAAGCATCAATTAGATCTGTGCAGTTTTGGCCAGGAATGTTTTATTCACATCCCTGTTTTTATAATTAAATTTATTCTGAATGTGATCTGTTGGGCGATTATATTTTGCCATCAATATACATTAAGCCAATGCATTTCAGTGTAAACCTTCATCAGGGCTGTATATAGGCTCTTGATTACATCATCAAGCTACACATAGTCATACATATGTTAATACAAGTTCATTGAATGATTTATATACAATATATAATCGAATTCACACATACCATTATGTTTGTCCCACGAATATTCAATTGGTACGCCAGAAAAAGTAAATGAAAAACAGAATTTTCATTTATTATCAGCGTTACAAAATTCTATGTACATAGTATAAGGACAGAAGAGTGTCCTACCTGATCACTTTCATGCAAATCTGGTAAGCCCCAAAAGGCTATTCTTTTTGCAACCCTCATGGCTCCAGCCACGTGTGTTGCGAATGCGTGGTGAAACGCATACGTTAAACTTGTCTCTGTGAAAGAAACAGGCTATTTAGACAACCGTTCTAACATGTCTTTAATGATCAAAGTGGTCTAACTGAAGACATGAGGTTGTTCACTTGACCTGTATTTGTAACTGGTCTAGGGAAACCAAATCGGCATTTGGTGTAGTATTTCCCTTTGTTTTTGTATTTGCGACGACAACATGTGCCACATTTATGTCTTTGAAATTGTGAAATTTGTGCATGAAGATCACTATTTGTGGATTCTGATGGAATTTTATAAGTGACATATTTTTCAATAAACTGTAAAACAGTGGCATCACTGTCTTGACCAAGTTTAGGAGCATCTTTCATCCATAAAAGCATGTGGATATGTGGTGTTCCTCTGGCCTGGTATTCTTTTCACCAAAAGAAGTGTTGCACTTCTCCAAGGAGAGGAACAGTTTTATTACAAATAAAATGTAGCACAGCAATGAAGCAATGGTGAAAATATCTTGAAACATTAACAGGATCCAAAGAACAAAGTTCTCCTCGTGTTAGTATATCTATGTTTGTTTTGTTTTTATTTGATATGCGTAGGAAATCATGTAAATCTTCCCATGCATATTCTGCACAACTTAATGTAACAAACCAAGTGGGTGGGCCAAGGTTTCTGATCATACAACGTACATCTCTGTGACGTCGAAACCAGTACTCTTTAGTACCACGCATATTTGCTAATAGATTTGTAATATTTGATTGTAAAACCTCATCCTTTTGTTGCACTTTTTGTAATAATTGTGTAGCTGTCATATTTTGAAAGTGGGATCCTGATTTTAATATGTGTGCAACTCTGTAACATAAAGTTGCTAGTTCACTTTCAAAGAGTAGGTGGAATATGTATTCCACGTTTTGTCTAAATCTGGGATCTTCAGAATACATCCGTAATGAGTGGTATTCTGAAGCTGATATTTGAATAGGTCTATCATCATACCTTCCTCCTTTGCCAGTAGGAAAGAGTAGAGGAAAAGCACTTGCTTCTATACTTTTTTCCCATATGCTGATTGGTGATCCTTTTGTTTGACCCATTTGGTATGTTTCCAGTGCATCTTCTATGGTGTCATTAGAGTGCAAAGGATGAATTGTATAATGGTCTAAAGTATTTGATATTGTAGCAGGATCTTGTAGCTCAAATTGACCAGCTTTTTGCGTGTCTTGAATTATTTCAGTTGTATCTTTCAAGTTTTCTTCAAAATTAATTTCTTTCTAATATTCATTATTCTCTTTAAGATATTGTAAGGCTTGTCTAACTTTATGTAAATCTACCAGCAGTTGCCATATTTTTTGTCTTTTGTAGGTACTCCATTTACTAAAATAATTAAAAATTACTGCATTGGACGCTTCACTCCTAGAGTATGCACATTTTCTTTTAGATCTAATGGTAAATAAACTGTTTTTCCACAAATGCCTTTTACCAATTCAGAGGGAGGTAATTTTTTATTTTTTTTTTTTTATTTTTAATTGTGATATAACCTCATTTGGGTTTTTTTTCACATTCAAAAGACAGTACATATATCCACATATATAAAAAAAAAACAACAACATCATATTCATAAAATATATCTAGATCACATTCCCAAATTACTTCGTCACAAATTTATAAAATTAGCATATTAAAATTCATCACATCTGTGACTAGTTTACCTATAAAAAGCAGTTTTCCCCTTATTTTAACAATAGATCAACAGTATTCTGACGATATAAAACCTGTCTTTTGCAAGACCCTAAGGACATTTAATGTCAATTTTATTTCATGACCCGCAATCATTCTTTCCCAAAAAATATCGGAGGATAGTCTATCCAAAGACCCAACTAAATTCCCTAAGTATTCCACTCTAATTTTCCAGGTGCCTTCACAAAATCTTAGCAGATGCTCTAGCGTTTGTTTACTTAGGTCTGTGCATTCCGTGCATAGACTACGGGCCCCTTCAGTGACTCCCCATTTAGTTAACACTGATCCAGTTTTAATCAAGTTTAACCGTACCCTCATAAAATTTTGTCTTCCTTTTGGGTTAGGGAACTTCATCAAGTATCTTGGTACTACACCTTGTTTTTTCCCGTACTTAAAAAACCCTTCGCGAACAGAGGTTGATCTCACCATATCCCCTGTTGTAATCCAATCTCTCAAAGATAAGGACTTTTTAACTTTCAGCGGGTTTAAACTCAGTGTTAATTTATCTGTTTCACAGTAAGTTAGCAGGTTTTCTGCTATCTTTTGGAGTTCTGTCAAAGTGAATGAGGAATTTAAGTTCATATTTTCTAGGAGATTTTCATATAATGGCCCTCATTGCGACCCTGGCGGAAATCGCGGTGCTAAATGCACCGCGGAGCACGGCGGAAAGCTGCCGATAGCGCCATGGAGGTTGGCGGATTTTCCGCCCCCTGCCGACCTTGGCGGGGCGGTAAATCCCCATTCCCCATTTTACCCTTCCCCATTCCCATTTTTGCCCCATAGGGTATAATGGGAGTGGGGAAGGCGTTAATTGCACCACCGCAAAATACGGTGGCGTAATTAACATCAAGGTCCCGTAGCGCCATGGATTTCTCCGCCCGGAAAAACCAGGCGGAAAACGTTCCATGGCGCTACGGGAACTCGTAGTAGGGCGGACGGGTCCGCCGTGAATAACGCTGGCGTAAACCCACTCCGCCAGGGTCGTAATGAGGGCCAATGTGTTAGTCATTGGCACAGTAATAGACCTATACAAAGACAAGAGTTTCCAATCAACTGCGTATTTTAGAGATTTTAATCCAAGTTCGTATCTGAGAGTTATCGTATGTAGTCCTTTAGGCAATCCTAATACCTGTTTCCAAATGTAACCTTCTATTTTCTGCCAGTCTATTGACCACAATAAAGGTTTAGATTCAATCCCATACAATAGTACTGGGATTACTTTGGCCACATAAAAGTTTATAATGGGTATAATTGAAAATTTGCCATACAGGCTGGCAATCTTCTTCATCTGAGCTATCAGTTGAGTTCCTTTAGCCAGGATTTCACCATACTGTTTCTCAACTATAGGGGTTGCATGCACTGTGATGCCAAGGTATATTACTTCTTTTTCGACCGGTATCTGGTTATTGCCAATTGACCACCGATATTTTATTTCTTTGCGACCTTTCTGCTCAAAGATTACGATATTAGATTTGTCAGGGTTAACCACCAGGTCGTTTAATTTCATGTACTTGTCAAGGGCGTTCAACAATCTTTGTAGGCCAATGGGAGACCTATCAAAAAGGACTATATCGTCCGCATACATGAGCCATCTAACGGCCAAGGACCCCACCTTAGGGCTTATTAGTGATGAGGATTCTAGGGCAGCTCCAAAGTCGCCCAAGTAAAACTTAAAGAGAAATGGAGCAACCATACAACCCTGTCTGACCCCCCTATCTATGTTTATGTATTCTGACAAATAATCATCCATATTTAATCTTACCCTAGCTGTGTTTCTTTCATGAAGTTTTACTAGTATGTTAATTAAAGTTTTGGGAGCCCCTTGTTGTTCCAACTTACTCCATAATTTATCTCGATTTACCATGTCAAATGCGCTTGACAAATCGATAAATGCTCCATAAAGTCTTCCTTTATTATTTTTATCTTTCGGATTTGATAGTGAAGCTAATATTATGCCATTCAAAGCAGTTGAATGGCCTTTTCTAAATCCAGTCTGCTGTTTAGGGATTATATTGTTTTGTTCCGCCCATGTTTCAAGCTCTTTTAATATTAGACTAGTGAACTACTTGCTTTCTACGTCAAGCAGTGTGATTGGCCTGTAGCTAATTGGGTTTTTACGATCCCCCTTCTTGAAGATCGGGATTATAATTGCTGTCTTCCAAGAAGATGGAATTATTCTATTTGTGATTACTTTAATGTATAAGGTATATAAGATTTCGGCCCACAGTGTCTTATTTCCTTTAAGGACTTGATAGGTTAGTCCATTTGGGCCCGCAGATCTCGACGCCGAGGATTTAATGATCAAGTTTAAAATATAATCTTTGTCAAAATTTAAACCCCAATTTCCATTGTCACTTCTATATTTTTGTCCTCCCACTGGCTCTTGATATTTTGTACCGAAATAGGTTAACCAACTTGCTTCAGACACATTATTCGTCTGAGCAATGGTTTGATGTGTTTGGGTAGCATTTATTAGTGACCAAAAGTTCCGCGAGGAATTATTTTGTAAAGCGCGCAGCATCTCTTCTCCATCTTTCTGCCATAATTTTCCTCTATGTTGTCTAGTCCAATTCTTCAGATCATTTTTAATTTTTTTCGATACTATTTCTAGTTCTAGTAAATTTTTGGCCTGTTTCTTAGCAAGTCTTAATTGTTTTTGCGTCTCACGTTTTTTTTCCCAAACTACTTCATCAAAAAAGTGTTTGTGTACTCGCTGCAAACCCTTTTGGGAACTGGACGGGGGATCGATTGACCATAAAAATTCGTGAAATCGTGATGGGTCACAATGCTGGTGCAAGATATTTAGTTCTCCCAAGTTGGCAAATCCATTCAGGGCTTTGTTTAACCGCTCCCCTTCTCTCTTATATTTTGTCAACTGATTTTTTTGTGCATTAACTTCAACTCTTTGGTCCCAGATTTCTATTTTTTCCTCACTGAACCAATTTAAATGAGCGACTAATCGCTTGTGATCACTTGTTCCACCATCAACCACTGAAAACTGTGTACAAGTACGAAAACATTCAGTTGATAAAAGCATATAATCTAGTGTCGATTCCGAGGAACCCCTCTCCCATGTTGTGGTCGATTGAACATCACCTTCTATAGAGCCATTTAGGAATTTTAAATTCCAGTCTTCAAAGAAGTTCGACCATTTTCTTCCATTATTTGTTGCTTCTTTCATTTTCCCTGTATGGCATTTGGATTTGATACATTGCGAGTTTAGATCTCCTGCTACCAATATGTGTGCTCTAGAGTGTATTATATTGATGTCACAAAGGATTGTCGCAATTGATTTTAGAAACTCAGAGAGTTTTTCCCTCACGGGGTTCCAATATAGATTCACAATTATTATCTCCTTACCCGGTGAACCTTTGGGGGAAATGGTCGCTCTTGCCACCAGTATTCCTTCCTGTTTACAAGGTAACATTGTTATTTCTTTAAATAAAATCTTTCTACAGGCGATCAGCAAACCTCCCGTCGGTCTTCCCTTGGCTTTGCAGTTAGCTGGTTGTGATATCAAAGCAAAGCCTTCAAGTTCCGGGGTGTTTACTAACCATGTTTCCTGTAGCAAGATCAGATCGTTTCCCCCAAACAACAACGCACTCATTTTATTATTTTTAAATGAACTGGATCCCCGAGAATTCCAACTAGTGATTCTCAATTTGTCACTATTAAAGAGACCTTTGTGATACACCCAACTTCTGACAGACTTGCATAATTATCTCTGGTAACATTGACCACGATGTTATTTGTGATCCATCATTAATAATGTTTTCGTTTTTCCCCCGGTTGGTTTCATGCAGTAAGGAGATATTTCCCTTGGTTAACTCATGTTCCTCAGTTGCGATCATTTCTTTTATGTAAGATGGCAATTGCTCATATACTTCCAAACCCACCTCCCTTAATCTTTCTTGTAGATTTAAAAAAGCATTTACCCCCAATTTAGAAACAAATCCAACTTCAACTAAGCTAATGCATTCTGGCTCCGGGAACCGAACATATTCAATGTCTTTTGTTGAGAATAGATATAATTCTGGAAGTTTTTTAACCAGTGATAGAATCGAGCTCCTATTCAATGGTTTACCAGACTTACGATTTTCCTCATTAGTAAACCACAGTCTCGGGATTGCGTATGGATTCAGATCTTCTTGGAGATATGTTGTTCTTTCAATTACCATATCGGAGGATGAGTTTCCCGCTGGGATATTTATAGTCTCTTCTCTTCTTGCCTCTTTGGTTTGATCGTGGTCATCCGTATTCGATGTTGATGTTTGAATGCATGTTGTGTCCTTTGCAAATCCCAGCCTAGACCTTTGAGTGATTACCAAATCGCTAGTCTTTGTTTTTATTTGATTGAATATTGGAGCGATTCTTATGCCAGTCTGGGTCTGCATTGGTGCTTTGAAAACATTTTTCTGTTTTGGAAGAAATATTGGAGCTATTTTTAACAATTTCCCTGTAATCTCTGATCTAATCACGTTTTGTCGAGGGTGATTTCTATCCAGATCAGCTGTTTTTCCTTCTGTTTGGGTACTCGTTGATTTCTTTACCAGATGTACTTCTACCTCTATTTCGGGAATCCTAACAGTCTCAAGTCTTTTCCTTTGTTGTTTTCTGGATTTATTTATCCCGGCAATTTTTTCTTGTTGAGGAGAATTGTTGCCTTTACTTCTACCATCTTTATCCAAGATATTTTGGTTCTCATTGATTTTCACAGGATCTGAAATCCCCTTGACAAAGCTGTTTATCTTTGATTTTTTTGATCCAATATTCTTCACATTTTTTGTTTTATTTTCTTGTCGACCTCGCGATTTTGAATCTGTATTATTTTGTTTTTGATTCTTCCGCCTTTCTCTCCTCCTTCTTTTATAAGATTGTTGCGAGCTCTTCTTCCACATGTAGTTATTTTCTGCCTCGTCTTCAAGATTCTCTATAATTTCCCGTCGACCTTCCACCGGCTGTTCCACCGTTGACTCAGCAATCTGTGCTAATCGGCAGAATTCTTCCATTATTGATTCTGATAATGGAGTATCATCCTCAAAAGTACTCGTTTCAGTGACTAAATTTATAGTTTTAGTTGCTAGATCTTGTATTAATGAAGAAGGCGGTACATTTCTTTCATTCATTTGTAGTAACAATTCCTTTATCTCCTTATTCTCACTCATAAGAGAAGTCATTTGGTGCTTAATTTCCATTAAATCTCCACTGTGCTTTGTGTAACCATCTTCCATCTTTATCATTAGGGGCAGAACTGAACAGTTTATTACATTGTTTTGGCCTGTGACTGAAAATTCTAGTTGTTCAATGTCTTTTGTCATTTCCATTAAGATCCCTGTGTGGGTCTGCACATCTTTTTTTAGAAGGTCAAAGACCTTCACCAAGGAATTTAAAACAAAATTTAAAGCCGAGAGAGAGGAGTCACCATCATTTGGGTCTTGGTTCTTATTTCCCTGTATCATACTCGGTATTTGCTCTGGTAAGTCCAATAAGATTCCATCAAACGCGGCCGTATCCCCTCTCGATGCCGCTGTTGAGTTTAATCTTTCCTCATGCAATTGTATATTCTGCACCGAGTTCAACAGATGATTTGGGGTCTTTAATGGTTCCGTAGCTATGATAGATGATTGAGATCCACTGATCTCCGTTTGTGAATTAATGTTTTGATTACAATTTTTTGGAGAATATGATGTAGGTTCATTTAAATTTTCTTGAACTGGTTTCTGGAAATAATAATCAATAGTCCCTTTTATATTAGTTGATGTCAAGGTGTATTCTTTCACCTGTCTGAATGGGGTGTTCCTTGTTGAGTCTCTTGTAATTTCTCCCTCCGTTAATTTATCTACTCGAAGTTCTTGATGGATTTGTGCCTCTATTATAATGTTGCTCCTTGTCGAGGCAATCGGAGTTTGGAGATTAGCGGGATTTACATCCTTATACAGTGATTTTTCAATATAGGAACCATCCCATTCTGGGGCTCTTAAGTCATCAACGTGTTGTCCACTCCTTAAGTTATAACGGGCCATTTCTTATCCCTTCGTTGATTAAAGATTAGGCCAAGGAACAAAAAAGGGGGATCAAAGGAGTAAAATCTCCCGCAGTCTCCCCCTTTTTATTTGCTTTTATTGTCTGAACCCGGCCACTTCCTTTCTACTGTCCACTTCAAGTTGCCTAGGACCAAGTTGCCTAAGCTCCAAAAGTTCTATTATCGAACTGCGGGTTAACTCAGAGTTATCTCTGATCCACTCATTAACTCATTAAGGAGATTAGTAAAGGGACTTTGCAGCCCAAGAGCACTGCTATATAAAAATGAATGTGAATCGCAACAACCCACCCTCTATCAATACCGATGTTAGTGTTTTGAATACTAGCACAAACCCAGGATTCGCTAACTGTCTCACTGTCTGTCCAGCAAGCTCAGGATCATGCAAGGATGCTGTCGGTGTTAATAGAGCAAATCAGGGTGGGTGTTACTAATTTCACTAGTTTGTCAATATTGGTCAATATTGGTCACACATTAATACTAGTTAATACTAGCGATGCTATGTGGCCCACCAAACGTGATGATTCTTGGATCCAATGCGAGCACTCACCTCTGTGGCCCTCTGCGGCTCGCGGCTCGCGAGTATGTAAATAAAGGAAACGCTGGGATCGCTGGGATCACCGAGTTCGCTCCCACAGGCTGCTTCGAGCCGCCGCCTCCGCGGGCACGCCACAGCCTCCAGCTTCTGCTTCTGGGCACGCTAAGCGCAGTCTTCGCTCTTCGCTCTGTCCGATGCCGTCGTTTGCTCGAACGATGGTCCGGGTCCTGCAACTTCCTGTTAGAGGAAAGGACCCACACAAAACGCACGTTCACACGTACGCTTACTCGGCGCTGTCAGTCCAGGCAGTCAAGCCGCACTGAAAATCTGTGCGCAGAGTATCAGCCGCTTCCGACCGCTGTTTTTGGTTGAAGGCGTATTATTGTTTGAAATGGGTGTACTGTTTGAATTATGATGCTCTCATATAAATTAAGTTGTTGTAGGGGTGTTGGTAGTGGGTATAATTCCAAATTATTTGTGATAGCATGTGAAGGAGTTTGGTTGTTGTCAAGTTTTGTAGTGCAGTAACTGCAAAGTATTAAGGGGTCACTTACTTCGTATTTGTTTTCTGCTACAAGGTAGAGAGCTAATTCAAACCATTTAGAATCTTCATTGTCTTCTATTTTATATGATAGGTCTACAGTTTTCGTGTTACGTTTATAAAAAGTTCTGCGGCAACATACACATACATGGTTTGGTACTTCAGCTGATGTACTTTTAAATTTGAGTATTTCTTTTTTGTATGTGTTTAGCAAAAGGTTGCCATGTGTAGAATTGTTGCTAATTTGGTTTAAAGCAATTTCATTCTGTAAATGGCTTTCACTTCCAAAATATTTTTTCTGGATACAGTCAATTTCTTGAAGTAGGTCTTTTGCTGTACCATGTAGAAGAATGTTATTTAAATTTGCTAGTGCTAAAGCAGGACTTTTAGCATAGTACAGTTTATAGACTAGATTTCTTATAGTTGAATAATGTGTGGATATTCTTTTGATATCATGGAAGGGGGTTTTACAAGTAGGTCCTGTAATGCAGACCAATGAATGTCCTTGTAGTCCTGTGTATTTGCGCACTGGACAGGTATCCATTTTTTGCAGTAGTTTAATTTTGATTTTGTCTTTGCTTTTTACATATTGATTGAGGAATTGGCGTAAAGACTTGAAAAATTGTTTAGGAATGTTACATATTGACGTGCATGGCCATTTGTACACTAGACGTTCTGATTCAGTTGAATGGAGGGGTAATTCTAAGTTTTCAGGGCATATTTTTGTAAGGAGTACTTCTTGTTCCATTATGGTATTATTAACTTTTTCATAACCTCGACCACTGCTATGTATGGCAATTGTATTTGTTTGCTTTTGTTTGTACGCTTCTTCATTAAAGTATGGTTCTGTGCTCATAGTGTGACTACATTCACCTCTGCAGATACTTAAGAAGTTCTTTATGTTGACATTTTGTTTATTTGAGAAGTCTTTTTTGTAATTTAGTTATTAGTTTTGTTAGTGGTTTAATTCTGTTTAACACAACAATAAATACGTTTCTTTTGAGAAGAATTGCACTGTCTATCAACGCTTCTAAGATTACTTTCCTACGATAGGTTTGAAGTGTTGAACCTGGTTTCTCTCCTTTTTTTATCAGATTTTGAAGGACTTTGTGACGGAGCGTTTTGGCTAATATACTTTTCTTGGTATGCTTACTTTGTACTATATCAAGATTTATAGAAGACGTTTTATTTGTAGTGATAGTTGATTTTCTGTTAATATTTTTTTGGGTCGTTTTACTTTGTGATAGAGGAGGCAAAGTTTTTGCACTAGAAACTTCTTCTGTTTCACAACATGACTGTATTAGCTGTTGTGTTTCAACGTTTTTTTACAAATTCTGCTATAGATGGGTGTTTATGTTGGAGACTTTTCTTTTCATATGCTCTACTTCTGCGTCCCTTTCTACGGAGTTGCTTTTTGGTGGGCATGCTTTAGCGTCTGTTGAAAAAAATACAGAAGGTATGGGTTGGGGTTTTCTGCAAAGCATGTGTGTTGTGTGCATGATTGTTTGAGTAAGATGATAAAGATGTATGTAATGGTGTGTGATTGTGAACTGGGAAGTTGAACTACTAGGGATGGGTATTCTTCAATCAATGTTTTACTAAACTGGGGTTCAGATGACAGAAAAAAGTAAGCCGGTGGTGTGGAGAAGAATGAATAATATAGGTAAAGCTATACAATTAAAACAGTTGTTTGTTCTACAACATCTACATTCTAGCGGCTGAGTTGGGTAATTTGTGTGCCGAAAAATAGGAATTTGAGGGCCATTCTGACAGGAGATCACCGTTTAAGACCGGGGGGATTTTTGGTCAGAATGGTGCAGAATCTCTATTTTTAGGCACAGAAATACCATGGATGCACCGTACAGTGTGTGTGAG
This sequence comes from Ambystoma mexicanum, assembly GCF_040938575.1. NCBI lineage: Eukaryota > Metazoa > Chordata > Amphibia > Caudata > Ambystomatidae > Ambystoma > Ambystoma mexicanum. Next base: position 786,230,879 of record NC_090937.1, on the reverse strand, counting down.
TTATAAATCAAATATTATGGTAACAATCTACTTACTTTTGCTTCTTAGTTGTTCTTTGTAAATCAAAATTGGCTGCTTCTATTCAGGAGAATGGGCTTCACTGCAATTGTAGAAGAAAGAAATTAGTAATTTGGTTGCTATATAGCACTGTTTTCATTTTAGACATAGATTTTTTTAAATTGAAATGCTCAGCGCCTTCCAGAAAACCATTAAAACTATATTATGACTAAGAGTAGGAAAGAAAATATCTTTACTATGGTTTGTGGAATTCATAATCTACCAACGTATACCACTATTCTTGTAACTAAGCTTTTCCACGTAATAGTGAGTCATTGTCATCATAGCTCTCAACCATGTGTGTTGCAAAGGCGGGTGAAATCACCTGATTTTGTTTTTGGCGGGTGAGACGCCCATTGGAATGAATGGGCGTGCAGGAGTCTTGGCGGGTGAGTCAGTCCTTTACAAGGCGGGTGACACCCACCAAAAGCGTGTGAGTTGAGAGCTATGTGTCATAGCCTGCTTTTGCATGTAACAGTGAGTGAATGTCATAGTCTGCTTGTCCTATATAAATGTATGTAAGTACTTATATAAACGAAAAACATTAAAACCAATTATGTGTTTGTACAAATATTATTGTTTGAGATTTGATCATAGAGTGTGTATGTTAATTTTGTGTGATTATATGTCATGTATATATTTTATTTAAAAAATGTTAGTTTAATAGTATTTGCATGTGTGTGTGTGTGTATGAAGAAATTAAACGATATAAAGGTTTGTAAGTGACAGGTCATTTTAGGACAATGAAACAATGATCGTCCATTCATTTTTCAGATTATAGAAGGGAAAAGTCGGTTAGAAAATGTGTTCATGTACTGTGTAGAAAATATGCATACCTGTACTTTCTGTTCATGTATATGGATATGGACCAAGCTGCAAGTAGAAATATTGGAGATTTGTATAGTATTTCTCGTAGATCGTGGTTGTCAATGGTATGAGACTTGTACTCCGAGAGATACACCGTACATTTGTAGTGCTGATCTATGATGATGCAGTTACATGTAGAGTTATTGGATTTGATTGGTGGATGGTCATGTGATTGCTTAGCTACATCCAATGAGGGAATGGCACAGAGAGTGAAATCGAAATGGTAGAAGGGCTGTATATGTTACGATACGTTCGCGGACATGGCGGTAGTTCTAGGACACCGCGTATTACATCCGGGGAATTTGGGGAGGGGAGGTATGGAAATGAGATTGGATGAAGCAAGGGATTGGTTAGTAAAGTTTAGTGAGTGTGTTGTGCTAGGAGAGGTTTTCTCAGATATTGTTTTTGCAGAGAGAAGAACAGATAGCTATGGCTGAGTGTTTCAAAACACAGATTGTATGGATTTTGGGAGACTCGTGGATTCATTGGTTGAAGGTGCATGCAGAAAGCTGTGGAGTATCTATAGATCTTGATTCCCACATGTGGAAGTGCACTGGCATGGAGTGCGTGGAATGAAGTGGTTGGACTTGCTACCTCTCTGTGCAACTTTGAGGATAGAGGAACATCCAGACATAATTGTAATTCATTGTGGAGGGAACAGTTTAGGACATGTGTCTGGAATTTCTTTGCAATTTGCAATGAAAGAAGGACTTCAGAAGATAATGGACATGTTTCCAAACTCTAAAATAATTTTTTCACGGATTGCGCAGAGACAAGTGTAGCTTCGTTCTTTCTCATGTGGTCCACAAATGGAGAAAGCAAGGCGTGATGTTAAAAAGGCTGTTTGTGCCTTCCTAAGAGATTTTGGCATGTGCTCTTTTAACAATGAAAATATTTTGTTTCTTAGTACATACATTTTTCGCAAAGATGGAGTCCATCTTACTTATGCCTGCAATCAGATTTTTCTGAGAAATGTACAAAATGCATTGCAACCTTTTTTAGAAATACAGCATTCGTTTTGAAGTACGTCTTACGTAGTTAAAATGTTTTATATTCAAACACCTCCCAAAGGCTCTTTTCAGAGCCACCACTTCCTGTTAGAGAAAAATCCATTGGTTTCAATAGGGTAGCAATGCAATTGTTTTTCTGTTCGCGGACCGTCTGCAGACTTTCACGAAATGGAAATGGCTATGCTTTTTGTATCTTCACTTCTATTTTTTAACTGTGAAAGGCGGCTCTGAAAAGAGCCTTATTTATTTTAGATTTTTGTTATTTTTTATTTTTTTTGTTCTTTTTTATACACAACACACTAGGAGAGGAGGGAAAGGAGGGTAAAGGGGGGGGACACCAACCAAAGGGATTAGAAAGGGCGAGCTGAGAGAGGAAGATGTAGAGTGGGTTTTATTTGGGTAGTGAGCAGGTCTTCTGGTGCTCTGAGACGATCATCTCAAAAGCACTCCGAAGTCGCTCCCCCCTGCAGAGTACTGTGTCACAGTACACACATACAACTGTGACCCTCGAAAGGTAAGGGTCATCAGAATTCTGTATGGCCTGTGAGGCAGCTTGAGGAAGACGCTCTCCCACAGAGGTGTTCCTTGTGGTGACAGGATCAGGGACGGAGGATGAAGTAGAGGCAATCAACCTACTACGCTTCTCGCAAGGTACAACCTTGCGAATGGCCCCTGTGTGGAATGAGCGCAGGTGTCGCTTCATGGTAGTGGTCCCAAAGCTATACGAACCATGCTTCCCGCGACTGAGTACCATTTTGCACTCATTACAGGTGACACGGTTCGCATGAGACTTAGGACCGTTTCCATGAACGGTAAACAACCGCCACACCCAAGATTCACGCCGACGGCGGGTAGTAGGGATTTCCTCTACCTCATTCTCGTCATCCTCTTCTTCCTCCTCTGTATCCTCACTCCTGTTCCCCTCTTCAGGCCCTTGGGGAAATGGTGGTGGTGGAGGGGGTGGGGGTGGTGCTGAGGTAGATGTAGCACCATGTGGTAATAGTCGAGCCATGGATATCATAGGCTTGGAGATGGAAATCTCAAAATCTGCAAAGTATGCAGCAAAATGCTGTGTGCTCTGTGGAATAGTCAGAAACACAATGAGAATGCTCTCTAGGACGTGGTCTTATATTGGGGTGCTTGTGCGTGGGTCGCGGACATGCGCGCCATCCGCAAGACAGATCGAACATCAAAAAAGGTTCAAAAAGTCACAAAAACTATGTGGAAAGTTAGGATTAGTATGTGGGATTTGTGGTATGGTGATTTTTTAATGAGAAATATTGTGGATTACTTGGAAATGTACTTTTAAACTGGTCGGGGACACGAACAGTGTCCGCATTTAGAGCACGAGATGAGCGTGGGTGCGGTCACATGATTGTTTTGTGAGCATGTTCGCTAAGGTTGCGGTCGTCCGTAGGACACCCAATGTACGGACATTGTTTTGCGCATGCGTGTTGATGTTCTGCGGACAGTGTTCGGGTCCTGAACTAATTAAAAGTGAGTCACATGTAAAACGAACAGTTACGGACAGCCGTTTGTTCTTAGCACAGTTTAATTTATTTGCTAACAATAAGGACAGACATAGCGTTTCAAGCACACCTCCATTTTTGTTTATTTACGAACAATTCAGGACACCACGAGTGTTCTTAGAACAGTTTCTGCTTGCTATCGAACACTACGAATAGGCATAGTGTTCTTAAGGACACCTCCATTTTCGTTTATTAACGAACATTTCAGGACAATACGAGTGTTCTTAGAACATTTTCAACTTGCATGAGAACATTACGGACAGATGTAGTGTCCTCAGGACAGTTACATTTTCGTTTCTTTACAAACATTTCCGAACAACCGCGGTGTCTGTGGACACCTAAATTGGTTTTATCACAAGGAACTGAAAGTAATTACAACACAATATAAGAAAAGTAACTTTATTTCATATATATATACAATTATGACTGGAAAGGTGGGGCAGAAACGGAAACAAAAACAGGAGAATTAGGGATTTCTAGATAACTGGGATCAGGTGAAGAAGGGAAGGAAATCTCATCGAAACGCTTTTGTCCATAGACAGGGTTTGGGGTTAACTGCGTGGGATAGGGTGAGGGGGGACAAGTGCAGGTTGGACAATGGTGTGCTGTTGGGGGTTTCACATAATTTTCCACAAAGTTTTTCAAATCCATAAAATTTTGCATAAGGTCGTCCATTTTTTTATTAATCTGCTGTAGAGTGATATCCTCTGATTGTTGTTGTGAGATGCTTGGAATTGTTGTATGGTCTGTAATAAAAAAATGTATATGTTAAATGTATACAAAATAATATTTATTAATTGGTTTATATAGTAAAGTGTGTACCATTAGGTGGACTATTTTCTAACATTTCCTCTCGTGGGAAATGCTCCTCTAGCCAGTCGAGAGTACTACACATTTCTGTGAGAAAACAAAAAAGTAATATGTTTTTTTTTTCTAATATAGAAAGTTTATACATATATGAGTAAAAAGAAGTGCACTTACTCTATCTGGTGAGATATGTAATCAGTAGTGTATGCGTCTGGTCTTGCTGTTGGTTGTGGAGCGTCTGTGAGGTAATTATGGTGGAAGCCACTTTATCTTCTTTTGGTATATTCCATTTTAAAACATATTGTATTTACATGAATGGTTAGTGTGTTACATATATGGGTAACATTTTTTAAGTATTACTACATATACTTTGTATGTGTGCTGCTTTGTGAATTTGTTAAATGTTCCTATGTTATGATATAACTATTACACATACCTCCCCAGAGTTTTTAGGTGTTGTCCAAACATGTCTGCGGACCGTCAAATTCAGTAGAAAGGGTTCAGTATGTTCCATATTATATGTACATAAAATCAAAGTTATTATTGTTAAGTTGTGCTACTAAAAAACTATGAAATTCAGTAAAAAAACTTTGTTAAAGGGACGTTATGGTTAAGTTGCGCTACTAAAAACCTATGAAATTCAGTGAAAAAACGTTGTTAAAGGGACGTTATGGTTCAAAGTAAAACCGAAAACCCCCTGAAATTCGGCAGTTATGGTAAGATAAACAACCATAACTCGCGCCGCCACCGTGCTCTGCTAACACTAACACCCAGGACATCAAAGATGACATCACAAATGTCATTGATGACATCACTGATGACATCACATGTGCATTTACCTTTCATGAAAAGTCTGTACAAGGGATTCTTAGTGTACTGTTAATAAAAAAAGTGTCAAAGATTATTGGAATAAATATCAAGTGCTAATCAGTGCATTAAGCTATGCATTGATATAAATAGCATTCTATTATTAACTTCAATCCAGTATACTAAGGTACTCATGTAGAAACATAGGCATTGTGTGCAGCATACATGATGGAGGTGCAATATTCATAAGCTTGCCATGTTGAATATTGAAATGATAACTGTTTTCATATTAGAGTTTTGCGTACAGTGAAACTTGTGATAAGTAGGTAATAAAACCCACTTACTACATAATTGCATTATTATACACAAATCACAAAGAGACAGCACCACATACAAATATGAATATTTACAAGGGAATTGAAGTAGGAAAAAGAAACAGCAATAGTAGCAGAAAGTATTCATAACCTAACTGATTACCTTTATGCAGAGAAATGATTGCTCTGTTTCAAAGCTGTTACTTACCCTATCTATATATATCACATGATGTGTCTGGACCCTAAGGAAAATAATGTGAGTACAACATATAAAAATATGAGCATATACATGGAAAGTACAGTAATAAAAAAACATCAAAAGTATCAGAAAGTGCTGATAAATCTACTGATAATTTTAATGCACAAAAAGGATTGCTGTCTTTCAAGGTTGTGACTTCTCCTATGTATATGTTTCATATGATATGACTGGACCATAAGGGAATTATTCTAAGAACATACTTGAAGGATAAGTCTACGAATATAGTAATTTACAATTTTTAGTTCCTGACTGTTACTGAAGAAAATCATGTGGCCTAGATATGTCAGGAAAGGAAAAAAGGGGGAGTCAGACATGTGATGTCATCAGTGATGTCATCAATGACATTTGTGATGTCATCTTTGATGTCCTGGGTGTTAGTGTTAGCAGTGCACGGTGGCGGCGTGAGTTATGGTTGCTTATTTTACCATAACTGCCGAATTTCAGGTTTTGTTTCTCGGTTTTACTTTGAACCATAACGTCCCTTTAAGAACGTTTTTTCACTGAATTTCATAGGTATTTAGTAGCGCAACTTAACCATAACGTCCCTTTAACAAAGTTTTTTTACTGAATATATATATATATATATATATATATACACATATGTCACAGGGCCTTCAGTAGCGACCCTGTAGTTATCGTGAAGCTGCTCAACCCATAGAAAGAGCACTTTTTGGGCGGCTTATAACTTTGCCCCCCATTGACAAATCCTCTCAAAAATGTTTAAAAAGTATATGGCCCTGTCAGAGTGATTCTGCAGAGTTTGGTGAGGTTTCATGCAGGAGAACAAAGTTATATGGATGGTCCCAAAATGTGTGGTTTTCCCAGAGACACAATGGAAAAGAAAGGTTGCTCACGCCTAAAACCCAAACCGCTGGACATATTTTCATCAAATTTGTGCAGGATCGTCGGATTGGTCCCGCAAGTGTGTTTTTGTATATATGGTGTACATCTGGTGAGTCATTTTTTAAAAACAGCCCGAAAGTAGACACAAATAAATTAGTGATCACTGGGTTCGGTCTGCGGACTCACTTCCCTGTGGGGTCTGCGGACGTTTCTCCGATTGGCCCAGAGGGTGGCGTGATGTACATGGACATCGGATGCACCCGATGGTGGAAAGCATGAGGTGTGTCCTATTTTTTGGAAACGCCTGCCATGCTGGATTCGAGGACAGCATCCATTGTCATTGAATATCACAGTAAAAACATATTAAAAAACAAAACATTGCACTTGTCAAACTAATGAAACTATCTCTAGGGTGTTGAGGGGTGAAGAGGATGGGTTGGGATATGACCATAAAAAGCCAAAAAACAGGCAGTTTTCCACCTTCGAAGTTCACGACATCCCTGTAATGCTTGCGAACATGTCAGGTGTTCGAGGACATTCATACATATTTTTGCATTACAGGGTTGGTGAAAAGCAGTTTTTGGACGCCGTATAACTTTAGCGCCACTCAATGAAACTGTATGAAAATGTGTGATATTTTTCTAGACGTGACTTTGAATGGTTCTACAAAGTCTGGTGCTGTTTTGCCAAGAGAGATCCAAATTAGAGGGTGGTCCCAAAATATTTGAAAGGCTTATAAATTTGGTGCAATTTCACATATTTGCACAAAAGTTTGCAAAACGATTTAAGTCACAGATTTGAATGTTTTTGGTGGGATTCTGTGAAGAGGGGGCAACATTAGAGGGGGGGGTTCAACATTTTTAGATGGGTTATAACTTTGTTGCTGTTTGACGAATGTGCACACAAGATTTTAGAAAGATTATAGATCGAACCTTTCATTTTTCTGCAAAGTCTGAATGGATTTTGCCAACTGGGAGCACAGTTACATGACTATTATATGAACATACATTTTGACGCTTTCCAAAATATAAAACATGGATGTATTTGTAAGAATGTTGTGCAAAGAGCATTGGCAGGGCCTTGAAAGCATGGTTTTGCACATGTGTCTGTGTTTTTTGCGTGAATAAGTGTCATAATGTAGGTAAAAAAATAGTTATATACAATTTGTAACTGAAGTATAGCCGCTGGCCGTGGACAGTGGGCAGTTTGTCCGAGTCATGCCCTGTGGCCAGACTGGCTATGTGGTGAAGCTTTTCAAAATCGAGAATGGGAAAATAAATTCAGCCCTGTGGCTAAAATTCTGTCTGTGGCTACAGCGGAAGTGCTGTACAGAATTGCATGAACAGATTGCCATGACTATCTCTGCATACATTCCGAGACAATACTAATCAACAGATAATTACCAAGCATCAGTGCCTTAAGTGGCACTACAAATCGAGCCGGGGCTCATCGAGGGGGCGTGGCCTAACAGCGGGGGTCTTGATGGCCCGTTAGGCCACGCCCCCTTGACGAGCCCCGGCTCAATGGGCTACTGGCACCCCTGCCAGGCAGCCTTTTGTAGAGATTAGCACCCTCTCCCCTATGGGGGAGAGGGTGCTGATCTCTGCATTTATTTTGTATAGGCTTGCCTGGCAGGGGACGGCGCCTGCCTATTCAGCCTTAATGGTGGTGCTGCCCCTCGCCAGCTGGGGAGGGGCAGCACCACCATTAAGGCTGAAAGGGTGACGCCATTGGAAGCAGAGGCCTTTTTCCTAAATACTGAAACTCCCGCGAATCCGCGGGAGCTCCAGTATTTAGAAAGCAAGGCCTCTGCTTCCAGCGGCCTCACGTTTCTCCATAATGGTGGCGCCGGCCGACGGGAATCTCTTGATTAAAGGGATGCCTCGCAGGTGCGGCGCCACCATTATGGCTGAAAGGCATTTTTTTCTGTAGCCTGAAGCTCTCGCACACGAGCGAGAGCTTCAGGCTGTAGAAAAAAAAGCCTTTTCGTGTAGTGGCCGGGGCTGTCAGGGGAGATTACTGGGCCCCGGCAGGGCCCCGCCTCAAAACGAAATTTCGGAGCGTGCCGGGGCTCAGCCCCGGCAGGCCCCGGCCCACTTAAAGCCCTGCCAAGCATGCCAAACCAGGCGCCCACGTGGTCACCAGGTCAGTCCTTGAAATCATTATCCACCCTTATTTGTGAACATAGTGGGACAGGATATTGGGATTGGATCCTGGACACATTTCCGCAGCCTCGCAGCAATGACTGGCCCACAATCCACATGCCTTGAGAAAGATTCTAGAGAGTCGAATTACGTGTCGACTGAGTTCTAACAATAAATATATCATCAAGAATGGTTCTGAAGACTGCTTATCAGAGACGTAGCCAGGATTTTCTAACACGTGGGGCGTGAATCTAGTGTTGTTGGGATCACCGCAGTGACATTCACATCTGTAAATGCCCACACAGATCTGCTGAGTGGGCATTTACAGATTTTGGCTGAGCCTTGCCCGCTCAGGCCCTACCTTGTCTATGCCTCTACTGCTGCAATCGACAACAGTTGCTTATTGAATAACCCAGTGCTGAGGTGAACAGGGCTCACTCTCCTATTCGAAACCTAACACTTGAAGAAGGAAGGGCACCTTCACAAAAGAACCCTATTACCAGCAGCAGGGTAATCTGTTTTAAGTACTAGATGAAGCGCAGTGATCTGCCCATTCTACCGATCTGCAATTACTTGATAATCGTGTACTCTGATTGGATTATTGGGGCATGCAGCATGGCCGAACCCTAGATTTGAATGGGAAGAAATATTTTGCTTGCAGCTACACCCTGAAGTGCTGTACTGAAGGACAACACACCCGTGCGAGGAGCATCAGCAAGGACCTGAAAGCATGGTTTTGCAAATCTGTTTAGTGTTTTATATTTCCAAAGTCTCCAAATGTAAGCACACACAATAGTGATGTAAGTAAATTTGGTGCATGCACAATCGGTCTGGCCCTCGGCATGGACAAATGCCTACTTTGATTTATTTATTGGGGTATGCAGCATGCCCCAAGCTTTGGGTTTAAATGGGAAAAGAAAATATGCTTGCTGCTGCAGCCCAGAGTGCTGGATGGGATTGCAGCAAAGTTGTGTAAGAAGCATCAGCAAGGGCCCGAAAAAATGCTTTTGGAAATCTGTCCTGTGTTTTACATTTTTGAAATTGTCAAAACTTAAGTATAAAAAATAGTGATATAACTTTTCTGCTGTGGGCAGAGGTCCTGGCTTTCGGCAAAGACAAACGTCTACTCGGATTTGCCTATTTTGGTATGCGCTTTTGATAAAGACTCACATAAGTATGCATTATAAAAAATATGTTTGTTAAATGAGGATTATAGTTGTTTTATATATCTTAAAAGAGGAATTGTTAATAACTTGTATACAGAGATGTATCATTATGAAACAATTTCGCTTGTGAAAAGGTATTCAATTGACAGAAAAATTTTTTGCGAAAGGGACAATACGGTTAAGAACTCCTCTGCCCCAGCAGTTAGCTAGTGCTCTGCCATCTTGGGATCCTTTGACACTTCCCTTCTGGGCTCCCATCAGCACTTGTCCATCTGTACTGCCCCTTTTATGTACGCACTTCTGTCACTGCACATTGCATATGTGCATTTATAGGAGCACTATGTACAATTTTTTGGTATAAGTATTATTGGGAAAAAGGTGAACATATCCCACCCCTCTAGGTGCTTTAGAGTAAGGGGAATTGCATAAATACATGTGTTATGTGAAAGGAGTGAGGGGGGCTCATCAAGAGACCCTGCACAAACACAATACCATTCGAAGTGTAGATGCTTAGACTTAGTACGTGCTTATAAACAGGCGCTATTTTGTATTAATGGTACAAACATTTGCGCCTGCATGACTGCGCAGTAAACATAGTTCATGAACCTAATGAAAAAACCTGAATAGGACCAATCGCTGATTATAAATGGACCCATGCTGTTAGCCTCCATAGAAACTTTCATTTGTTCCACAACTGTTGATATACATGTTATCCTAAGAAGGAATGTGCCCTGCATGTCCTAGAAACAGTACTAGGTGCCTCACAGTGCATGTTCATCGCAGCCAGCCCACAGCAGGCCTCAGACCCCCACCCAGCCAACCATGAGTTATGACACCCAAGACTGTCTAAGTCCAAGACCCCTGAATTCCACGATTGTACTTGACCCCAGACCACCAACCATAAACTCACTGGCCATAAAAGATCTAAAAGAAGACAACCATTCCACCTGATTTCTTATATGACACAATTTGTAATGTGAGGTAATGGGTGGAATAAATTATAGTCCAAAATGAGGGTGGAATCCTTGGGTAAGGATAGTGCGATACTGAATGAGCGAAGAATGTGTGGATCAGCTCGATCTTAAGTCTCTCCCTATGCCAGTCCCCAAGCCTCCCAGGTGCATGCCATAATGATAGAGTAGCATTGTCTTACACAGTAACTAATAGCAAACTCAACCTTGGCTCCCTGGAGGTGATGAGCTCTACAGACCCCCTTAAGAGGGAAGACGTATGGGCGGGGCAGGAGCCAAAGGCCTGGCATCTTCTATGGAGTGGGCTGACCATGTATAGGATCTCACCAACCAGCAACACATGTTTCTACTGTATATGTTTACGTCACTGATGATGATTTGTTTCCATATAATGTTCTGCTTGTACCATTTTCTGGAAGAACGTTCTTCAGCAGCGCAGTTCTTTGCTGGCAAACCTAATTTCTGTCTGATTAAAACGTGTTATCCTTGCAAGACTCTCTTGCCCTTTTTATTGCTAGCGGGTTGTATAGGGTGTGTCAACCCCTCCCCCTTCAACTGACTATAGATATTATGATAGGCAGAACAAATAGTTCCATCATTGTAGAAATCAGGATTAGATTGCCTTGATTAAAAGTAAAAAGTGCACATGGCACTGCACACATTTGAGTTGCGATGGCCCAGGAAATTAAGGGTGCTTTAAATATCACACACATACCATACGTGTATACGGATATATTATGAATAAAGGATACAAAGTGAGAGATGCTTAATTAAATAAAGAATAGTTCCCTGAAGAAGAATACAGTGCCAGACAAAAATATATTTCAAAATGGATACTCAAGTACAAAATGGTTTTCAGTCCTAAACCAGGTGTGGAGGAGTATGAACCATGCCAGGAGTTTTCAGACAAGCAACAGAGTCTGATGCGTTTGGAGACCGTCTTTGGCAGCATCTCACAGTGAGATAATTAGGTTTGTCAGGATAAGTATTGACATCTACAGAAAATGCAAACAAGATTGTGATAAGGCCTGATAAAAAAAGGAAGTTTAGATACATGTATCTATGTACTTATGGAAGAGGGCACAATGTGTGTCATGCATACTATTCTGAGAGAACAGCTGTATTATATTGGCAAACACAAAATAAAGTATATATATATTTCTCCAACAGTACAAAGCACTAACTAACTTGGCAGGACCTTAGCAATCAGATAAGGATTATATATTTGTGAATGAAAATGTTCTTGGCAGGAGTTAAGCACCGCCATAGTTGTGTCCAGCCAAGTCTAAAATAAGCATATCAGCTTTGTAAGTCAGGGAACATTTTGGATGCCACCTATGCTAATGTGGGCTTCTTGTACACACACGATAAGCTATCCAATGATACTGAAGGAATGTCTTTTCTCTGACTAGAGTGACCTATTAAAAGAATACCCTGTACAAGGTGGTCATTTGCATAAAAATGTTGTATAATCATCACTATAAAGCAAGTTAGAGGCAAAAATGCCTTTGAGTGTGTCCCGTTATTTCAGCAAATAAAGACCATGATGAAAATCCTCCCAGGCGTCTAATTTCTATTGCTTCTGTCTCGACAATGAAGTGTTCATAGATTCCTGGTGCTTGATGCAAGATGGGAAGCAGGACCCCCTGTTCAGGGTTGTATTATATCTGGTGTGAGCGTTTTGTGGGCGTGTCTTCATTTGGTAACCCTGAAGTGATCCCGGCACCCCCCGTACCTGTGCAGGTATCCAGGCAGCCCACCTACAGAGAACAGTCCCAAAGAACACATATTTCCCAGTGGCCTTGCAGGAGCCATCTTTGCAGAATTCCTGTCTGCTCTTTGTAGTGTGGCGTGGCTCCGAGGAGAAGTGCAGGCTGGTGATGTTGGAATCCCATGACAGAGGGTTCAGGTGAACATGCATACGTGAGTATAGCTTTGCATGGGATAACAAGCAGGGGGCTGTATGGGAGGGTGTGAACAGCATGGACACACAGATATTGAAATTGTAAGTGTGGCACACACGTGGATCATTTTGTTTTTTGGTATTATACATTAAGGAAAGGAAAATGGAATGGTAGTGAGCCTCCCCGAGTCAGGCAAGAAGGTGGCACCACACTTACTGTCTAATGGAGGAAAAAGAAAATATATAGGAGCCCTGCATAATTAGAGGGCTTGGGAAAAGTAATAGTTATTATTTTAGTTTGTTATTTTAGCTTGTTTTATTTGTGTTTTTGTTGTGTAGTGTGGAGGCCCATGAGGAGCATTGTCTGATATGTGGAATATTTGAGTGTGTGGAGTGTGTGAACGACAGTGTGGAGACGAAAATGGGGAGTAAGAAAAGAACACTTCTGAATTTTTTGACAGAGGGGTGGGGGGTGAAAAGTGATCGTGTTTGTAGAACGCTAGTACAAGCATAATGGCAACAAGGGGGTGACCACCACCAACATGGGAGGAAAGACCCCAATCGAGTATATGTGGAATGCCCTACCGACTTGAGAAGTACCATCAATGGTGGGTGAACGAAACAAGAGGCGGGGGGAAGCCTGCTCTTGGCCAGAGCAGGGCTCCCACAATAAGGGCATGCTAGAACATATGTACATATCCCTAACAGCCAAATATAAATGACAAAATTACAAAGAAGGAAGGAGATATTAGACCTTTGGAAGATGTTCAAAGACAAAGAAGAATGGAAGGGGGACGATGGACAGACAGTAGCAAGGGCGATTGCGAGGACAAGAGTGCGGGACAGCGACAGACGCTATACTAACCATACATATGTGTCCACAGCAGCAACAGCCCCACTGCCCCCATATGTGCCCCCATATGTGCCCCCTCTGGATGCACCAAGATGCCCCAGGACATGTCAATGTCAATAAGAGAGATTTAGAGGTGGCACTGGCCTCAGCAAGAGCAAAACTGAATAGAGTGAAGTGAAAGCTAACAGACTGGAAGAACAGGCACAAGATGGATGGAAGGCAGGAGATCTCCTATTCAGGATAGATAATACAACCATAAAAACATGCATGTGGAAAATCAAGGAGAGGGAAGTTAACGGGTGGACAGCCTAGGATATGACAATGCTGACGGATGGAGTACATTCATTGAGTTTGAGGATGACAAGGATATGGAGGCAGAACAGGCACCCGAAGGGACTCCTAGGGTGGAAAGTTTATGGGATGGGAGGTTAAGGAGTAGGTTTGGCCAGATGGCTGTAGCAAGCAAAAAGGGAAGTGGGAAGAAGATTGAGGGGAACAAAGCACAACTGCAAATTCCTCTCATACATAAGGGGACAGGCAGGCCTCATTATGTGCCATGGGCATAGATGGACAAATATAATCTAGTTAAAGCACTCCTGGCCCTTGCAGTGAGGTTGGGGAAGTGGATCTATGCATTTGAAAGACAGACAGCAGGATCACCCCTAACAGATAGACATCAAAACCTATTGGTAGCTACTATTGGAGATCAGGCTGCCGATGTGTGGGTAAAGCGGGGTACCCAAGAGTAACTCTGGGAAACGGAAATGACACACATGATGGAGCATCCTTTAATAAGATTCAAGAGAAAATATGGGATGAGCTGCAGCAAGCATTTCCTGACACACCCGACAGATGATCATGCAATGTACTATGGGCGACGATGAAGATGCAGCTCAATTAATTCTTAAAGTTTAGGAGATATGGAGAGCAGAAACAGGTAACACATGGGATCTATCAATACCCTTTTTCTACTTCTTTGTTAACAGGGCCTGCCCAAAGAGGTACAGAAGGCACTAGATACAATTGTGGGGGCTGAGGCAAATTGGTGGCTGGAAATATAGAGCATAATAGTTCACCATTGCAGACAATTAAGACAAGGAAACAACTCAGAGGCAACAAGCAAAGGAGGCAAAACTAGTAAAAAATAAATTACCTAAGGTCGCTGTGGAGGCTTCATCATCAACGCCAGCATAGACAGAAGTGGCAAGATACACCCAAGGTTTTGCGAATGCTGGAATATCTGTGGTGTGGTCAGTAGGAGGACAAGGACAGTGGGGCGGGAACACACCGTACCTCGGCCCACAGTGGCAAGGAGGACAACAGCAAAGAAGAGGTGGGTTTTGAGGATCAAGAGGAGGGAGAATTTGGAGGAGGGGGATTTGGAGGAATGGGACAGAGTGGAGGAGGTGTGGGGCCATCACACTGTTGGAACTGTGGAAAATGGGGGCATTTCTCCATAGAGTGTAGAAGCAGACTGGGGATGGGGTACAGTTACAGTCAACAAAATTATGGTATACCTCCTCAAGGGGCCCCTCAAAGGCTGTCTCCCAGAATAACCTCCATACCAAGAAATACACCAAGCCTACATGCCATTGCCCCCACAGATACCAGGCCCTCCCCCACAGCAGCAACCACAGCAAATGATACATCAATATATACTGCACAACACTTTCCAGCAGACAGGTAAAATTAACCCTGTTAACGGAGCACCCAATGAAACGGTTACCTCGTTCCAAGTCACAACCGTGGTGGGAGGAAACCCCACCTCATTTTCGCGGACAAATACATACCCTGATTAGGTAGCCCACAGAGAGCACTTGCATGTCCGCTCCTGTCGATGACCCTTAACCCTGAATAGGAACACTTCGTGGGGGCAGAGACAGGAAACAAGCAACTCATTTTTAATGTTGACTTGGCACTGAGAAATCATGCATCAGTGAAGTGAACTTCACATTATCTGGCAAAGCTCTCAACATGAAGGGATTTTCTGGGGCAATTTCTATGGTTCCATATACTAAAGATTTGTATGTAAAAGTAGGGGGGAGTGATGGTTATAATACATGCCATTGCACGTGAGCTGGTGGTCTGAGGAATACCTGTAGACCCAGACATGTTTATCGAAAACAATGACAATGACGGAAAAATCATCTTAGAGATCTGCATCTCTGTAAGATTATGGTGCAGTAATAGAGGGTGCAGTGCCCCTAATGGCTGTTGTCGCACCACCTCCCTTTATTGAGGCAGACTTGTAGTGTCTGCCCCCACAACTGTGGATGACCAACCAACATGATGTAGGGCTTCTAAAAGAAGTGACCCCAGCACGCATTACACTAAAGATTGTAGCAGTATAACCCAGAGTGAAACAGTACCCTCTATCAAGGTAGGCAGAAGAAGGAATATAAGACACAATACAGGCCTACGTAGCCAAGGGATAATAGTGCCCTCCACCTCAATGTGCAATACTGCAATTTACCCTATGAAAAAGGCCATGGGGGGCAAGCGAAGAATGATCCAGAATGTAAGCCCTCTAAATGATGTATTACAGAAAGAATTTCCAGTAGTCCCAAACCAAGCCACCATTTTATCTAGTATATCTAAAGAAGTGACCCACTTCACGTGGTCAATTTAAAAAATGCCTTCATTTCCATTCCTTTGCATCCTGACTCACAATACCTCACTGCCTTTACACCTGGCAGAACGTGCTATGAACACACTTATTTGCCCCAACGGTGCTGTGAAAGTCCAAGCATTTTTAACAGGATATGTCATGCTGAGCTAAGTAATGTCCAGGGGCCCAGCACTGTCATCCATTACTTGGATGACTTGCTTGTTTGCAGTTACAGTGAGCAGGACTGACAAAGGGACTCCATTACTCTCTGTTTGGCCTGCAAGGGGTACAAGGTGACAGGGCCAGACTCCATTGGGTCAATTGGTATCAGTAAACGGCAAGACAATATTACCAGACAGAGCAGCATCTGTGCGTGCCACGCCCAGTCCTGTGACAGTGAAGGACATGCAAAAGTTCCTAGGGTTGTGGAACGACTACATTCTAGATTATGCCCCATACACGAGGCCGCCTCAAAGAAGCAGAGAAAGGCAATCACAAACTTCAATGCACAGTAATGATCTGAAAGAAGTGATATCCACAGCCCTAGTTCTCACAACCACATACTACACACAATAATTCTACATATTCTTGCATTCAAACGGCACACTTATGACCGCTGTATTGACCCAGAAGAGTACAATGGGCCACACGCCATTGGCCTATTACAGCGGTACACTTGATTCAGTTACGGAAGGCCAGTTTGCATGAAAACAAGCACTTGCAGCTGCTGCCTTCACAATTGAAAAGAGCTCCACAATTGTAATGGGATTCTCAATAACTCTGTAAGCAAAGCAGTCCGTATTCGACATCTTAGAAAGCCCAAAGTCTACCCTAACCACACAGAGAGTTTCGGCGTATGAGATTATCATCTCAAGCCCGAAAATTAATATTGTACGATGCAAAACAGTAAATCCTGCCATGTTCCTAACTGAAGTTTGTACAGACGAGGACTGACAACAACATGGCTGTGCCACATATGAAAGCAAAATATTGCCCATTAGAGGAAGGGGAAGTACTCTTTGTTGCCAGTTCAGCAACAATTGACCAAGACATAGGACAAAGGCATATGGGCACAGTTGTGCACCTCAAGGGAGGAGACTATGAAACACTAGTGATGATGAGATTACCCATGCACTATTCCGCACAAGCGGCAAAGCTTGTGGTGCTTATCGAGGTACGACATGCATTACAAGGATGCCACATGACCATTTATTTTGACTCGGCATACATCACTACAATAGTGCATGCTGGGTTGTCACAATGGAAAATAAGGGGTTTCTGCAGAGCAGATGGTTGCCCAGTACAATACGTACAACACGCCACACACCGCACAACCCTCTGTGGTAGCGGTCATTAAATGCACCGCCCACACCAGTAACACTGATGAAATTTCATTAGGGAACGCTGCAGTAGAAGCTGCCGCTAAAATCTCCCTGTCCCAGTAATTTCAGAGTACGTCATAACTACTGTAAAACTAAGAAAGGACTGTTTTCTTTTTAGAGTCAGAGGTTAGAACCGTGCCCCATGCTACACGTACCGTCCACAGAAAGATCCTAACACCTCTAAAAACTCACCCTTAGGGATCTAAGACCATCTGTCCAGAATCCTTGAGAACTACCCTCCTCAGTTGCAACAAATGACACTCACAATTGTTTTCTGAAAGAATATATATAACTCTATATTTTATTACAAAAATATTTTTTTAAATCTTTTAAAATACATATGTAACACATTAAATCTCAGTGTAATAGACAAAAAAATAACTGAAAAGGAAAAAGTGAAAGAAAATCTAAAGAGGTGGTCCTATGGTAGGACCCAGGTAACTACTATGAAATATATTTGCTTATATATTAGAAACCAACACCATTAATAAAAAAAGAAAAAGAAATTACTGAGAGCAAAGTATGATTTCATGCGTGGTCGCAATCGACAATGCAAACAACACATTCGATTGTATACTAAACAGAACAGATGACACACATTGCATTATTAGCATCTGTGATAAGTATACAGTTGTGATGTCTAACTGGAGTCTCCTATACAAATGACGGGATTCTTTAAATGATTCTAAGTACAATTCATGTTTCATTCCCATTGTCCTTAGAAAGATTGATAACGGGAAATTCATCAGGGGAGTACTTTTTAATCAACAATTAGCATGTCCATGACTGAATTTATTCAGTATACATTCTGTGCAACTTGATGCAAACGGGAAGCTAGCTCTTTTTTTAGGGTGGCTTTCTATTAATGTGAAGCTCCAACCTCTCTGCCGTCTTGTAAATAGTAGCAGGGGTAATGGAAAGTTTTCTTATAATGGAAGGTTCGTTTTGGGCCGCTGTTGTATTTTGTCAAAGCAACAGACTGAGCATATCATGCTGCTTTAGCTGCGACCATGTTGGGCTGATCGAAATTATCTTTTCACCGCTGCGCTGTATTTTTGATGTTGCTTGGACTCTTTTCTTGTGTACTGCAGCGCGTACTCAAGCTCTTTCCGGCGCCTGCTGAGATCTGCATCCGTGTCCTAGTCACGTGACTACTTGCCGTAATATCACATCTCCTTTTCCTCTTTCTGTAGACGGTACATGATAACTACACCATCACATGATCAATAAAACACACCATACACAGCGCTACCCATTACACAGCTTATCGAGCTGAAGGGTAAGGCACTGAATGAAGAAAATGAACCATGGTCCAAAAGAGGGATTAAACAACACCCTACTGATCTACTGATCTATTATGGCGACAAGAGTGCACTGGGAAGGCGGTTATGCCTGTGGATCTCGTAGCACTTGCATTCGATCAGCTACATCACCCATCCCACAGCTCCTAGCAACACATCACAGCCACCTGGGCAAGCCATCTAAAAGAGGAGGGGAGGGGGAACATAAAGGGAATTCTATTGTTAAACAGAACCAACAATGCCACTGTGCAGATGCATAACATTTCCCATGAGAGAAATAACAGTGTTAACACACAAGCACATGTACCTAAACGGATGAGTGTGAGTAAAATAGAGGCCATGCGATGACATGGTAATCCCAGTCTTCAATTTATCTAACCACCAATTGACTAAGGCAGAAACACAAGTCCTGAAAAAGGGCTTAAGTTTTGTTCCCACAGCAAAAGCCAAAGATTTTGAAACCCAACTAGAACTACAGAAATTGTTTCGAGTAATCAGACTTCAGTATTTCTTTAAAGACTCCACCACATCGAGTAAAAAACAAAGTATAACAGGTTTAAAACCTCTGTAATCTTTTGTTCCTTGTAACAGTATGGTATCTGCAGCTATCGTGGCTTTTGAAAATAAAATCATTCAAGAGAGCAAAAAACGAATATCCTCCAATAATCGACACAAAGACAATATGAGTCGAGAGGAAAGATAAGCCCTTTTATCGATACAAGAAAATCAGACCTTTCACATAAAACCAGCTGATAAAGGCGGAGGTATTGTCCTATAGGATAAACTCCTTTATGAGTGAGAGATCAAAATACACCTTGAGAACCCTCGTTTCCATCGCAAACTCGACCGCGATCCTACTACATGCTTGAAGGATGAAATCAAAGGCCTGATGGACCATGCAATAACTGAAGGATGGATAGAAAAGGACGAATACTCCTTTTTGGTCAAAGAAAATCTGACAATTCCGGCATTTTATCTTCTGCCGAAAGTGCATAAAGATGCAGTTACTCCACCAGGCAGACCAATTGTGTCTACCATAAATTCGGTTCTCAAACCTTTGTCGATGTATTCAGACTGGTTCCAAAGACCTTTTGTCAAGGTGATGAGGTTGTTTGTAAAAGATAAAACAAGTATGGTTAATATCATTAATGACCTACCATGTCAAAAAGACAGTTTACAAGTCACATTAGATGTAACAGCTCTATACACTAGTATACCCCAAGGAGAATGTTTGAAAATTATGGAGATTTTTTTAAACAAAAGAACAACAACCCATGATCTTGTTCCTATCCCTTTTATCTTGGAGTGAATCCGCCTAGCTTTAACAGAGAATTATTTTCTTTGTGATGACGTGTTCTATTGCCAGATCCATGGTACCAGTATGGGGGCAACATTTTCCCCTGATCTGGCGAATCTGTATATGGACCAGTATGAAACCACATCTATATACCATGCCAACAACCCCTTCAAAGAACAGATGGGACAGTGGTATAGGTATATAGATGATGTTTTTATGATTTGGAAAGCTGACGTGGCGCTGCTGGAGGATTTTCTGGTATGGCTGAATAACCAGAGTACGTACATCAAATTCACAATGACATGGAATTCATCTTCCATCCCATTCCTGGACTTGTTGATTCAAAAAACTGAGAGTGGTCATTTGTCGACTACACAGTTCCGCAAGCCCACAGATAAGAATAGGTTGCTTCGATTTGATAGTTTCCATCCTTTGGCTTTACGTGAAAATCTGCCCATTGGGCAGTTTCTACGAATCAGGAGAAACTGCTCTAATATCACAGATTTTGTGAAGGAAGGAAAAGATCTGAAAGAAAGACTCAAAAATAGGGGTTACCCAAAGAGAATAGTAAACACGGCATATAAGCGAGCAAAACACTCCAATAGGGACAGATGTTTACATCCGGAACCCAAAGTACAAGAAGACAAAATGACATGTGTAACCACATTCAGTCCCATAAGTAACCAACTAAGACGGACTATAAAAAAGAACTGGCATATCCTAAAAACGTCGGATTTTGAACCAGCTACCCCACGTTTCGCCTTCAGGTGACAAAAGAATGTGAGAGACCTAGTAGTGTACTCATATCTCAGAAAAGAGAAATTGTCTATTCAGACCACGTTGTGGCGAATGCCACCAGTGGTGGGACACTTTAAATGCGGCAAATGTGTTGCCTGTGCCTCCACAAACAATTTGAAAGAAATAGAGCTAAATGGCAAAAGTTTGGTCTTTCGCAGCTTTACCAATTGCGGATCAATGTGGGTTATTTACGGAATCAAATGTCCAAGCAATCTAATCTATATTGGTAAGACCAAAAGATGCATCAGACAACGTATTTGCGAACACAAGTCGTGTCTGAATAACAAAGTTCCAAATAAACCATTAGTTGCCCACTACGAGGCAGAAAAACATAAATATACTGATATGTTGTGGTTTGTTTTACAAACCATTCCATTAAGGGAAAGAGGAGGTAATAGAGAAATGTTACTGAGTTTGAGTGAACAAAATAGGATTTATTCCCTCAATACGGCAACTACAGGGTTAAATTCAGCAGTAGAGTGTAATTCTCTTATTACTTTGAGATAAATTGGCGTCTTTTTTGAGAACATTATGACAATTCATGTCTTTCTGAAAAATAAATATAAAATATCAAATAAGACATGAAGACAGTTCTGCCCCCTTTTTGTCTACCACTCTATGCCGTTAAATATGCGGTGGAGCCTCCTATTGTTTTCTCCTTCCCCTTTTTTCAAACTAATCAGCCCTCAAAAGTAACTTTGAACAGAGAAGGTTTAAACACAAACATACTTTCAACATCGCGTATACAGCGGTCTCAGCCACATTTGGACTGTGCTGTCCCTTTAACTAGGTTTAACAGGACTGATGGGAGTTTCCACGTGACAATGGAAGACATGCATTTAACCGGAAGCAAACAACGATACAATTGGACCACGATCGCTGTGATGCGACCGTGTTTTTGCGGAAGGAGTCAACCATCAGAGTTCTAGGTGAGCGCTATAATGTCCGATACCCATTTGGTATGTGTGAATTTTTTCATGTCTGAGTGGTCTCGCGGTGCTCCTCCCTGCCCTCTCCTTCCTCCCTCCCTTCTTCCCCTTCCTCCCTCCCTTCCTTTCCTCCCCCTCCTGCCTCCCCCCCTCCTTTCCCCCGTTTGAATTAGAGAACTAAGTCGGTGCTTTGTGTGTGCTCTCACAGACTTTTGTCTGGAAGAATGCTATAGTGCTTATGCTAGAAAGGGCATTTCCTAGATAGAATGACGGGTTCTTTACGTTCTTTACCGATGGCTTGCCTGCTCTCGCTGCTTATATCTTCGCAGGTTTTGCGAGTAAGACGCTTCGATTCTCAACTGTGCGTTGGTGTCCTGTGATAGCTGCATGGCTACCCGTGGAATTCCAGAGTGTATGCATGTCCGCACTCGCCTACGAGTTTCCTAACAATTTGCACACAAAGTTCACATCGGTTTAGACAAAATCACGTAAGTTGAGTGAGTTGTGTTTCCAATTAATTTCTTTTAAAGTAAACACCCCCTGTAAATAACAGTGCTGTGGTGAGAATAACTATAAAAACTTGAAGAATAAATCTATTTGAGATTAAATAGGTTTGATAATAGTATTCATTTAAACGAGACAGGACAACTTGACCGACAAAAAATAAAAATGTTGTTAGAATAAAGTTTTTACTAATATTAACCATTTACAATGAGTCACTCAGTGTGTTAAGAAGTGACATGATGATTTATAAGAAGTATGAAACTAAAACATATGTTTGGGCTTCTTTTCAGAGCCCAAACTAGCCTGCAAATTCCAAAATCGGGCCGGGAGGTGATCCATGAATGCCTGGGAATAGTGATTTAATCCTACCCTTACTAGGTCTTCCCTAGTATAAATCTCAAGTACTACCATGATGTAAGTAAAGGCCAATGTAACCTACAGAATGTAATTTTATTACAATTTTACTTTGGTATAATGTGAAATGAGCATAAGAGATCAATAACATGTATGCATTTAAATGTTAAAAACAAAAAACTAGAGATGTTTGCTGAGAAGGGAACCATTTTTTATAATGTGATTAATGTATATATGTTTGTTTTTAGACTGTACTTATTCTGCAACGGGGGATTGGAAAAGAGGCTTACCATCTGAAAAGAAATCTGTCTGTCCTGAAGAAGGCCCTACAACTTATCGTCTGTAGAGACACTAGGGATAGTGTTTCATATGTTTAGACGGCCGAAACATGTCGACACATGACAATAGACTAGCTAAAGTATATAGTCTTGTATCTGTTAACCACCTAAATAGATAGAGTGGCCATGACTAAGATGACGAACCCCATATGAAGTATACTGTGTTGTTTTAAAAGTAAGCGAGAAGTAGTCAGTGATGTCTTATATTCACTTTAATACTGGTGCTGCACCTCTCGCTTTGTTCTTCCTTTTTTAACTAATTTTTGATTGGTTTTTGATACTAATACATTAATATAAAAGATGTCATTTTGTGACTGTATTTCAATTTTTGAATAAGATGGTTATTTCTCTCTCGCTCTTTGTTCTTGTTATATGCACAAGATTCACTAATTGGTAAGTGACTTATTTTGCCCAGCATGATTCTGTAGTTTATTCGGCCTAACCTGGCAGCAGTGAGAGAGGGGTAGCCAGTTCTCAATTTTGTATATCTACCATTTTTAAAGACATATTTTGCAACACAAATACCAGTAACAATGTTAGCAGTAGTACACTAACAAAAAGATATATTTCAAGACATGATAGAATGAGAAGGCAAGCATGTAGGCCCAAATATGATGCATACCATGACGTAGGCCTGGATTCCATTGAAGATATTTGGCATCCTGAGCTGTCCAATAGCTGGTATACTGACATGAGGTGGTAGGAAGACAAACAATCAATGCCAGTTGCTATGTATGCTCATTAATACCGCACATATCGGGGGTACCCAAGGTTTTAGGACCACAGGAAGTTCCAATTATAGAGGCACAATGCCTGGTTCATCTTACACTCTGTTGAATAAAAGGCACCTTTAGGCACACAGCATGCAACAAGAGCTTGTGGAACCAGACCCCCTGCAATGCAACAACAACCAAAGAAACCTCAAATGCTTACAGCAACCATATTTAGTTATTGAGAGACTCAAATACCTAAATAACAAGTGGCAAGAAACAATGCTCAGCTGCATAGCGGCTGGCTTTCTGGGGGATGAGGAAGAAGTAGTGGCCTTAGTGGGAAACACCTGTGCACAAATATGGACAGAACACATTACAAAATTGACATGGTTTGCAACAATGGAAAAGCCAGTGAAAGTGCACCGAGGAGAGATTTATGAACACAGGGAGGGCACTGTCTTCATCGGCTGTAATGAATAATGTAACATAACATTGTTGATTCCAGTCTTGAAAAGGGGCACAGTGGCAGTAAGGGCTAAAGCTGGGTCTGTGACTAACATGCATACTGTCACCTCCCACTATCATGGAGGGGCTATTGTTCGCTGGCCACGCTGCACTCAGCGCTATTAGTAGTCCCAGAAGAACACCTGAAATGGAGGCCGATCCCAGATACTGCCTCAACCGTTCCGCCAACATTCGAAGAACAAAACCCACTAACATCACCTGAGTTCTGCATCCTACCCAGAAGGGGGCAATATGAAAAACTGAAAATAAGAAAAAGGTCTAACTACTTATGCAAAACTCTGCTAGCCAAGATACCAGATGAATACTGACTTTTCAGTTCAGCAGAGACACTCTTTGCTTCACTACTGTTACCTGGCTTAAAAGCAGCAGCCAACGCCAAGTGGCTGCAAATTGTACACTGGGTACTGGTCCAGATGGCAAATGATACTGAACATGGATTCAACATCATAAAGGTCCCACTGAGAGCACTAAGACTGATGACAATGCAGAACAGGTATGTGAATGACATGCTGTCGGTGATGGAATGAAGTGTTTGCCACAAGAATGGCGATTCCTGCTGCATATTCGTGCCTCCAGAATATGAAGAGAACAAGTCACTGTTTCATATAATTGCAGCAGTACATGGACTAGGTGCTCGCATGAAGAAAGAAGGAGGGATTTGAATCTGACTTTCAATTGGGCCCCGTCCTGGTTAGGAGCCATTGTTGGTACCTGTTGGTACCTATTATCATGTTCATCTTTGTCATCTCTGCACCTGCCAAATGGGACTCGGCTGTTGTGCCAAAGCAGTGCCCAGTAGCACAATGTTGATGGTATCAATTGGTGTTTCAAAGGTATCTCGCAATACAAAAGATACTGAAATACAAACTGACCATTCCACTCCCCAAATGCACCCTCTTTACTATGGAGATGAAGTAGACCGCTTATACTACGCCATCATTGTCCCACCCCCTGACCGTGAAAATTATAATGACATTTGGGTAGATCTAGCTGGAGATGGGGTATGTATTTATATGACAAACACACCGGAAGAATAGGTGCAAGTAGGATAAGGTTTGCGGTCAGTATGTAGAGCTTGGGTGCCAATAAAGGGAACACTGCCATATGAGCCTGGAGTGACAGGAGAAAATGAACGCATGTATGCAGAGGAATTTGTTAATGTAAAAGTAACATAAGGGGGGTATGTTGGGAAGGAGATGAACCTATCTCACCCGCCTAGGCGCTTTAGTGTAAGGCAAATCCCATAAATATATGTGTGATGTGCCAGGGGGAGGGGGCGTAATGACCAAAACATAAAGCAAAAACATTAGTGATATCTATCTCCGCGGACACACTTCCCTGTTCGCTCCGCGGACAGGACACTGATTGGCTAATCGACTTGCGTCATGTCCGCGGACACCCAACGTGTTCGCTGATTGGTTGGCTTGAAGCGTGAGGTGCGTCAGATTTTTGGAAACGCCCGCCATCTTGGGACATTGGCCAGTGTCCGCGGACATTGCGGTAAAAACATATTAAAAAACACAACATGGCACTTGTCAAACTTATCAAATAATCTCTGGGGAGGTGAGAGGTGATGAGGATGGGATGGAATATGGCCGCAAGAAGCAAAAAAAGGGTGGTTTTTACCGCGAAAGTCCGCAAACAGTTCGGATGTTTGCAAACAGTCCTGAAAAGTTTGCGAACACCTCAGCATTACAGGGTTGGTGAAATGCAGTTCTTGGATGGTTTATAACTTTGGCGCCACTGAATGGAACTGCATGACGTTTTGCATGTATATTTCTGGGCTGATTTTGAGTGAGTATGCAAAGTTTGGTGGGATTATGTCATGAGGGGGCAAAATTAGAGGGGGGGTAGCAAAATAATGTAAAGGCTTATAAATGAGGTGCCATTTGAC
The DNA here is from genome assembly GCF_040938575.1 of Ambystoma mexicanum. NCBI lineage: Eukaryota > Metazoa > Chordata > Amphibia > Caudata > Ambystomatidae > Ambystoma > Ambystoma mexicanum. The sequence goes on along the minus strand of NC_090937.1, from coordinate 786,204,706 downwards.
AAATTTAAACTTCATTTGGCAAACTGATAATAGATCAAGATATACATGTTTTTGCAGAGTTTGGTGGGATCCTGTCGAGAGGGAGCAAAATTAGAGTGGGGGTCCCAAAATATTGTAAAGGCTTATAAATGTGGTGCCATTTGACAAATCTACACAAAGGTTTGCAAAAAGATTATAGATCTAGATTTAGATGTTTCGTAAAGTCTGAATGGATTTTGTCAAGTGGGGGCTAGGTTATATGATGATTGTATGTGCATACATTTGACACTTTTGAAAAAATAAAACATGGGTGGATTTCCAGCAAACCTGTGTACGTAGTATTGGCAAGGACCTACAAGCATGTTTTTGCAAATGTGCCAGTGTTTTATTATTTGACAAGTGTCATAATGTAGCTACAAAAAATAGCGGTATACCTTTATAACAGCATTATAAACACAACGGTGCAGGAGTCCTAATATGTTATTAAGAAACTTGTTTTCTAACACTGATCATTTACTGCAGTTGCTGGCCCTCCACAACTATGTCCCATACAAAACAGCCTGCCTTGCTTGCATTTTATAGGCTCACAGCATCATACTGCATGGTCCATTTCCCGAGCTTATGGCAAATCTCCCTAGTGCACCACTGTGCCTTTCCAGGTTTACGGCAGCCCTTTCCATTTTTGTTGTCCATTTACAGTCCTCCATGGTCATAGGCCCCACATAATCATACACCTTTACCTGCTCAATGAACTGGCCATTGAGAACTACATTCTCCCTCAAATTCCTTCTGCCCTAGAGCCCTTAAGTATAATTGCTTTGGTTTTGCATGCTTTAATTGTCTTGGTTTTGCAAGCGTTGATTTTTTCTGCATGTCTCTGTCTTCCTTTAGAGTGATGGGTTTTTGTTAGCTTTTTCTAGAACCTTTTTTTATTGGATATTGGTGTGTTTAATTAAAATGTTTATATTTTTATAGAATCTTGGTTGAACAGTCCTTTATTTTTGGATTGTTGTACTATTGGTGTGTGGGTTGCAAAATTCTCACATTCATAACACTCTCAAGACTATATAACCTGTCCTTGGTCCACATTATTAGAAAAGGCAAATGAGATATATCTCGAAACTGTGCTGGTTTCACCTTTATGATTGGAATCACTCTTGTTTTGTGTGTGGGTTGAGTAGTCGGTTTAGCCGCTACTCATTCTTGTACTCCTGTGGGGTGGAAGTCATTTCAATTCACTATTTAGGATCAGCACACACTAGAAGAACTATCATTGACAGCACTGAAAGAAGGACTATCCAATAGCAAACACAGGACAACGAGGGGGCTGAAGTACTTAAAGATGCTCCACATAAAACACAGAGGGTGTCAGCAATATGTGATTCACGACACAATACAGCCAACTTTGAGCCAGGGACTGTCAAGATAACCACATTAGCAATGCCAGTAAACAAACTGCTAGTACCGCATTTCAGCAACAACTGTGGCACACTAACGTTCAAATCCTCTTTTGGGTGTAGACACAAGGCACCAACAACAGCAATCATTGATATCTAAACTCAAATGGTTGACACTTATTAGCACACTGGGATTACCGTGGAAATAGCACCATTTAAACTTTGGGAATACAATTAAAAATGTAATTGAATTTGGTTGTTATATCTATGAAATGTTTATTTAATAGGGTCCACTATGTGCAACAGTTTTGTGAGTGTATGTTGTGCTTTCCTAAAATGCAATTTCCAGAACTGCTAGAAATGTAAAATGTTTTCCAGGAGCACCATTATGCATCTGTCTGGATACTAAAAGTATTGTTGTGTAAATATGGTGACTTGAAGAGAAGAGACCCTCTTTTTTTGATGTGAAAAAAATCATTTGCAGTCTACGCATGACCACGAGGAAGCGCAACACACCAGAGGAGCAGCAAAACGATGTGGATACTCAACAGTGCAACACGCTTCCCCTGGTGATACGCAGAGATGTGGAGAAGGGCAAGTGTTCAGAGACACTGTTGAGTGTCACAGAGTGGGAATGGGGCATGCTGAAAGCAGAGAGGAGGGAGGGGGTCAGAGAGAGGACCTCGCATGTCAAGACCCTTGGCAGACGCCCTCTGCCATGTTTCTCTTTTGTTAGTGATCTGTACACCTAGATCTAAAAAAGGTCTATGTTATTTTTATTTTTTGTGTTACTCATTTTGTTCTGTGACCACCATCTGAGAAATATGTGTGTGGGACTTAATGCATTGCACCATCAAAACTTAAACATTGGTGATCACTCTACATAAAAAAAATAGCTGAAAGGTATTTGGCATACTGGCTTTGTTAATGCTTATTTTAAATGACCTAATGCTGAATTAAGAAAATGTCTGAGCAAATATAGGAAAGCATGGTGTGCTAATGCCTGCAGGTTCAGACATTTGAACATCCGAGTACATTATTGATCTTGTATGCAGGTTGGCAGGATGTCTTTAATATATCTGAGCAGCAAGTAACTTACAAAAGACAAAGATCACAAAGCAAAGAGACTAAGGTAAAGACACATTATCTATTCAGCCTGCACAGCAACGGCCCTTTATTCCTACCTCCGCATAATGACCCACACAGATGAAATCAAAGTGAATTCAAGTATAAGTAGGTCTCAGGGAAAACTGAAATGTTGCTCTGCGAAGCTGAAAATGCGTCTGTACTTTCTCCCCCATATATTTAGCTATGAGTATTTATCACACAACAGTGCCACCTATGATCCAAACCTGTTGGCATGGGACTTCAGGTATGGAGGAGAGGGGATGCGAGGACGGTCACATGGCATGTAGGCATCTGTTGGCTATGGTCCCACTTACCTCATGCTTATGGCCAGGGAAATGACTCCACCAACATCTCATCCAATCCCCAACCATGACCATCATAGAATCTTTTCCTGTGGTGTCAATCAGCTGTGTGTTTTAGGCCTGGCACTGATCAGTGAGTCTATGTGAGGCACATCTTATTGACACATGCCCTATATACCAAGTACCTACAGCATAAAACTCATGTAAAAGCGAATGGTTGCATAATATAGGCGTATTAACAGCTATAGTAAAATGATATTCATCTTGCAAGATGGTGAGAGGTATTTTTACTGTGTGATCTAGTAATGCTATTTTGCACAGATACAAACATGCACACATGTATTAGATTGTAAAAGTATTTACTTTGTTGGGTAGTCATGATGTATAAAGAGTCATATCTGTTGGCTGCAAGCTACGCACCTCTTAATGATCTTGTAGGTCTGTGTCGGCCCTAGCCAATTCCAATAACTTGTCTGAGGGAGGCTTTAAAGTATTAAATAAAGCGTTACAGAACAACAATGGTGACATGTATATTGGTGACATGGAAAAATTCCTGCATAAAGATCTTGCTGGATTTGAGTTCTTCAGAAGATACTTTGATGAGAAATCCTGCTAAGGCAAAAAGAAAACTATTCTATCAGGACTGGATCAATACCAGGGAGAGGGTGAGAGAATTTAATCTTTATGGCCACAAGGGGTGGGAACATAGATCTAGAGGGACACTTTTGTGATACTTGGAAACATTTCCAAGCCCACATTTAAGAAGCCAATTTCTGCGTTTTCGACAGAACTTGATGCGTACATGTGAAATAATTGAAGTACGAAAGCAAATAATCTTCGAAATATGAATGCAGGTTATGTAAAGTCGAGAGGGAAACACTGTTCCCTCTGACTCTAGTATGCCCAGAGTTAAAGCTGCAAATAGTGAGATGGTTGGGAATTGTTTTGGTGCAATTGACCACCTAGACAGTGGACGACTGGTGGTCTACTTTGCTACAAGGCAATCAAATTTCACTAACACTGGCTCTGCTAGCATTTTGAAAGCAGTGTTTTCAATATTGGAAAGACATTAAGCCAGCCACCGTATTATATCATATTATATCATATGTTGATAGCTGCCCATTTCATTGGCCTTACAGAATTTGCTATAGGGGGCTCGGACCTCCTATGGAGCCATGGTGGTATTTTAATTTTAATTTGCAGTTTTCCGACTTGCACTGTATTCTGTGTTTCGTACTCTATATGTTTTCCTTTAACTTGAGTGATGTTTGTTGTTTGTTTTATAAATAGCTGTAAAGTTTAATTTTCAAACCGAATGCTAATTTTAAAAAAAAATACAAACAACAAAAAAACTTGTGCCACAACGGTTCCACACTGTCTTCCGGCTTTATAATTTGAGGACCCTTGACTGAAAATCTGTAAAACAATATTTTCAGATCTGTTTGGTTTCCGTTGTGGAGAATAGGGCCTAATTCACACAACGTTTCCAAAGGGGGGTTTGCCATTATGAAACGCCTCTGTGAAATAGGCCCTTAAACTATTGTGTTTCTTGTGAGCGACAATTCTTGAAGCAGAGATTCTAAAGTGACCTGGGGGTAGGGCTGGCTAAAACAGTCAGAATTAGAGGATTCTGTGTAAAATCCCTGTACAGAGTTACATGATCTGGGTGGTTTTGCAACTAATTGTCAACTATTTACGGTGTTTTGCAGTGTTATAGCACCCTAATTCTCTGTCAATTTGAAGCAAAACTTCTGAAAAGAATGTAACCTCACCGAGGAAAATGAAATTCGCTGAGGACATAGACTAGGAAAATAATCCACTCTTACAGCAAAGTGACATTGGAAACGGAATTTCACTGATTTTGCTTCGCAAGCAGAAATTACACCCAACCCTACTGGTGTGTGACTTCATTAGCCAACGTTTCATAGTGGGTTCATTTGCAAAAAGCTTCTTATTTGGTAAGGAGATGTTACCCTCTTTGCCACTAGTAAGTGTAATTATTTTGTTTCATGTTTATTCCATGTATACTATTTATTCTCCATTGTGGATTGACATTGAAGAATGAATTGTGTGTAACATGACTGCAATATAGCACTCTGATTTGTCTGACAAAAATCAGACAAAAATTGTCTGATTTGTTAGGTGCAGTCTTTGCAAGTAGATTAATGTTATGTTTTGATTGGAGAACCTGTTACATGGTGAGCCACAACAATATTGTAGTTGTGTCTTACAGGGTTGAAATTTTATTTTGATTTTTAAAGTATGGCATTTACTTTTTTTTCAGTTCTAAAATCTTTTAAATGGCAGTCTCTATAAACACATTTGTTGACCCACTTCTACACCTATGTTTAATTAAAGAACACACTCCTCTTCTTCCTTTTAAAATAAAGTAATTAGGCAAATGATTAATTGAATTCTTGAAACCAGAATACAAAAAATATCCTGAACAAGATTTCATTATAGGTGACAATTTAAATGCAAGATAAGTACAAGAACAATTACTGGACCAAATAAGAGTAGACATTGAAGAACTCAGGTGCATCAGACTATTGTTCAAGTGTAGAAACAAATTGTCAAGGGAGGTGAAGTTTGGCTTTTCCGCTCGGAGTCTTTGAATCTCAGATGGAAAATGGTTGATTCTAAATTGATATTTCAGCAAAACTAAAATGAGGCGCATCCTCCCTTGACTAATTTGTTGTCTCCTGAGGTCAAGGGTCATTCCTAGAAAAGTTGCATGTTCACGATTGGAATAAGACTGACCACAGCACATTGATACCAAAAAGACATATGGAAATGAATCAACATAGATGAAGACCGGGAAAGTAGTATTCGGTAGGATAAACCAACTTGTAATTGTTTATTAAAATGATAGAAGTACAAAAAAACAATTTGTACTTACAAAAATTCAGAACTGTCATTACAGACTATTCAGCTTTTCTGATTCTTCACAGAAACATCAATTAAAAGAGGTACATAACTTGTTTGACTAGAATGTATAGAATATCCTCATAACGATGTTCCCATATCCCACTATTCATGAGCCTACTCTAGTCAAACACCTATCTCTTATTTCCTATTTTTTCCAGAACTGCACAATCTTCAAATCAGTTTTTATGTTTTTATGTTTCTGTGCCTAAATTACAAAATCAACATGTCCTCAATTTACAATGTATCCCTTGTCAGCCACTTTCATAGTCTAAGAAGGGAAGGATCCCCAACCTACATGTTAAGGAAACCAGCCAAAAGGTCTCCTTAGGCCATTCAGAAATGTATTGCTCAGTGAGCTCTGGCTCTGTTATGTCACAGGTATAACCATTAAAATATTGTATAAATGTAAACTTCCTAATACCCAAGTCATAACCAACATTTGGAATATAAAACATAATATATTTTTTCCAATTCGATATCCATATAAATCATGTATTGAAGTTTGTTGAATTAGATTTCCAGAGACCACACTACTTACCACTCTGCTTAATTTGTTACTTTGAGGTCAGATAATTTGGTAGAATTGTACAGTGAAATTAATGGACTCCAATATCCAAGTACCACCCAATTCTATTCTCTTGTTTGGTCTAAATATCATCATTTTGAATTGTAACCTTTCCACGTGAATACATTTCAGGAGGCAAAATAGTTTCTTTAGGAGAATGCTGTCTGTATCATTCATCAAAAACACTTCTTTTATTAAGCAAGCATTCATGCCAGAACTCAACATTGGGATAACTTGACTTATACAGTAAAAAATACGTTTCATCAGTTTAAACTTCAGAAGCTATGCCCACACTCCTATTATCAATCTTTGAGAGATGGGCCTGGGAATCCTTTGTGATATGGGATTTTAAACTCCCTGAAACATACTTTCACATGTCCAGCTGCTATGCATTCTCTGTCATCGGGTGGGGCAGTTGAAGGGATCAGGTACTAACCCTGCAAATGGTAAGATCACTGAATCTCCTCCTGCAAAACATTCCATTGTTTGGCCTCTAGCATAGTGAAGGACCTGCTTATGGCCCTGGTGTGCTTGGAACATGGAATGGCCACAATGCATTTAATCTTGGAGCATAAATCTATAATATGAGAGGGTCATTTGACACGGTTCTGCAGATTTTAAGGCACTAACCCTAAAGGATTCTATGAGGCATCATTAGGGTCTTGAAGATAACCCTTTCTCTCACAGAGAAGCAATGTAATCTCTTCTGAACTGGTGATATGTGATATGTGATATGTGATTGCATTGGGGTGGGGGTACTTGACACTACTATAGCAGCACCATTCTGCAATATCTGGATTTGTTGAAGGGACTGTTTTGAATTAACAAGTATGAATGGGTTGCAGTAATCTATCTTGGTACCCCGTTATTATTATAGGACAACGGATAGCAGCACAATGAAATTCCTGTATTAATCGCCAGAGATGCCTAAGCAGCATAAGACAATAAGATAATCACTACTGGAGCTAGTAATAGGGCTGACCTGAAAATCCATGGATTTGCATGTGTCTAAGAAAATTAAATCAAGAAGTATCTTAATATATACATTGAAAATGTAAGGGTGTCAGACGCGACCCCTGTGTAACATTTAACCTACATTTTCACTATCCTTTTACTCAGGCAGGACTTAAGGCAAACGGCTGCTTCTTCTAACCTCTCTACTGCCTGCTTCGTATGCAATAGCAGGAGGGAGTTCGAAGGAGCTCAAAGGAGCTAGAAGTTGCCTAAAGGTCCAATAACATCAAACTCTCAGTGGCTCTTTGTGACAAAATGCATGCAGGAGTAGCCATTTCTAAACTCCTGCTAAGCTCCATACTACTACTAAACCAGCAGTCACCTCAATTGCAAAGATGACGCAGGCACAAGCTCCTTCACCTCCATGATAAGACAAGCTGAGTGCAGGATATACACTTTAAGAAGATGCATGTGCCAGTAAGGAAGCATGCAAAACAACAATAATAATGTGGTCCCAAAACAAAGGAAATGCCAGAAATATATTCTATAACAATATGATGCGTACATCATTGTAAAAGGAGAGACAAACTAGTGAAAACAATACCAACCCACTCCTGTAATGAAATGCCCAGAATATATACACTTTTCTGTTTGTTTCAAGTGTCTCTCTGAGTGAAGAAATGTATATGCATGCAACTGTCTTTGCAGCAATGTTCAATTTTAAGGATATGTCTTTTTTAAAAGGTATCAAGTGGGGTTTTAATTGTCACTGGGGCCCTTTCAGCCAGGCCACAGGGATAGAATTACTGTGGTATCACTTGTGTTCTTCTTCTGTATCCTTAACAGCATTGATCCAGACTTCTGTGAGTTTTCAATGGGGTCTAGTCAGCACCAAGACAGTTGGGCCGGTTAGATGGCAGTCTTACAAGGAGCACTTCAAAAAGAGGCAATCAATTTGACTTGAAGGAACCTTAGAAACAGGTGATTTGTATATCCTTGCACTTTAAAGTCTCAACTGTCTCTCGATGCAGTGATTCAACTGCAGAGATGAGTCGGACTGACTGGCTCCAACCATGTTTCCACAGTGGCAATCAGTTTGGGAAGCTGCAGAAGAAACAGGTGATGGTCGAGTCAGCGGCTTGAAAGCAGTTTGAACATGTAGAATGTCAAAGGCAGCTCCTTCAGGTCTTGCAGTGGCTCGAAACTGGTCAAGAGCAGCAGTAGAGCTGACTCAAAGTAGTTTGAAGCACTAAATAGAGGCCAAGTCTGTTAGTTTTGATCCTAGGATGCTGTGGGTTCATGCCCAGGATCTCAGAGAAAAATGTAAGTCCTTCTTTCACACTTCCCAGCTACGATGTCGCCAGAGAACATTTGCAGCTTTGGCACATCCAATTGGCAGAGTCCTGGGAGTTCATTTCTGTGCGGCATGCAGGACTGATCTAGCAACAGGTAACTTCAAATGTTCCCCTGAAATGGGTGAGGAGAAGGTCTTGCTCTGTACTTGAAGATCCTTATCTTCACCTTAGTGGTTAGGAATTTGGCCACACTGTTACCCCTTCCAGATGTATCAATTAAAAGGGGGCTCTCACCACTTACAGGGTCATTTTGTGACAGTATTTGGTCCAATTAAAGACTTATGTAAGGGGCAATCTTTAGTTTTAGAAAAGAAACATGTTTTGCCCACTGATGTCAGCTCAGGAAGCAGGGATCGGTAAAGAAAATGGTCATTCACATGTTCTTGTAAATGCTTGGTTGCATACTTTTCCAGACAATTTTTTACCAGACAATGACATTGGTCTTTGGTCTATAGATTGAGCAACCAGTAGGAGCCAATGGAGGTTTTTAGGCAAGGGTGTAATCCAACCCTGCTGAGGAACAATCTCAAAAACAGGATTTTATAAAATCAGTTATATAAATCGCCCCTGTGAAGTCTCTTACTACTGTTTATTCACCCATGCCAGCTTAACACAGCAGGCTAACCTTCAAGGTAGTGGTACTTTGTGTGGCTGGAATACTGTGTTACGCTGTAGAAGCACCTTCCCAAAACAAAAATCCTAAGTACCAGGTCTGTGTATAAAATTAAATCTAAATCAACCCTAAAAACTAGATAAAAAGCAACATAATACAGATTATGCTTAAAACTCCATCTGTGTAAAATGCAACTTTCCAACGTGTGATTCCGGCTGCATCGTGTTCTTACTTTCAACTTGGTTTTGAACTGTATGCCTTTGTTGGTACCTTGTCTGGTGATTGCCAGTGTTTATACCTACATTCCTGCTATTGTAAGAAATCATATTTGTCTCATAGAGTTAACCGCACATTCATTATTTATTTGTCTATTTCCAAGTGTCATTTTATGCCATTGCAAGGGGCTTTACAATCTGTTGTGCCTCTTATTTTGTGAGGGAAGGTCGGATTCTGTTTGCTGCCCCATATCCCTGACTACCTTCTGCTTCGGTCTATCCACTTAGAATTAGATTAATTGTGGGTTGAGGGAACATTGCAGGGGGAAATCTTAACTCTGGTGTTATCTATCCTAATTGAAAAAGTGTTCCTATTCATTTGTGCTTTGGATATGTTCTTGTAGAAGGTTGCCCTAGTGTATTTCAGTGGTTTTCATTGTAATTATCACCCCATTGGTGATTGCTACCCAATATAAACATTGTGTGATTTTCTTTGAAATTAAAATAAATAAATATTGTGTTACCACCCACCGGCCTGGTTCATGGTCCATTGTGAACCGGGGTATTCATAAAAGGGGGTGTGAAATGAGTCGGGTATCAGCACAATTTGAATTTGTTGAAATTAAAGAAAAAGCATTCTAATCGTGCGCTACATCTAAAGCTGAGGGCGAAGGTCCTGGTCCAGTGTGTGACGCCCGGTTAGAATTCTTCACAATATTAATGTGGGGTATCCTCAAAATCGGATATGTTTCTAGATAAGGGCATCCATGCTGTAGAAGATGCTAGTGCCTTTTTAGAATTAGATAAACTTGGGTACTTCGTTTATCAAATGTCTTGATTGGTTATTTTCCTTCATTGGTATTAGATTTGTGCTTTGTCGGCCAGTATTTTTCCCTTTTGCTTGTAGTCGGCACATTCAAGGGGATCAGTGTCATAACTTCGATCTTGTACCTGCGTAATATTTTTGGGGGGAACATTTTGAAGATGCCTTGTATACTACAGTTTCATTTGATTAATATATTGATAGAACAGACCATGTGCAATTAGTTGGGGAAGCAGGAGGCATCAGTTACATTGGAATATCTTCTGCCATCTTTGTGCAGAGGTACATTAAATAGGAAAGATGCCTCCACCCTGTAAATGTTCCCATATTTTTCTCACATTTCAGAAGCCAGATGCAAGATTATTGCCTCTGTTACCTGAATGCCCCTTTGGACTCAATCCCTGAGATCCATTCCAAACTGCATCGTAGGTACCTGAAGGGGGCAGAGACCAGTATAATATGAGTGCAAGCGGGATTTAGGATCTGAGAACTGGCACTCCCATTAAGGACAGTGGCAGGCAGCCCTGTGGTACACAAGGTTGGGATTCGATGTATACTGCTGTTTTGCGGACCTCAAGTCTTTGAAAAAATAGACTTGAATGAACCATGGCTTTAGGCTTTTTTTTAAATCCTAAAATTAAAGAAAGCTTTGAACTGAGTGATAGAAGTGGTATAAAGGAAGTGAGTATTTGGGCAAGCAATATCTTAAAACAAAGGTTTGTATCTGGGATGTTTGCTGGCTCCAAAGTTATTCAAACTTTACCTGACATATCTGCTTTGCATAATTGGACAAGTAAGATCTTCCTCGCCACACATGGTACTCCCTACACCGATGAGGGTATAGAGGTATACAAAAGTGACACTATTGTCATGTGCGTGTGTTAGGCTCTCATCAGCTAAATACATATGGGTATTTGGGGCACAATAAACTGGAAGTTGCAATTAATTAAATATTCTTAAGGCTGGGTTTCACGTGCCATTATTCCTGATCACCTGTCATTCACTTGCTTAACACTGATGTGAAATTGTCACATTCAAAGAGGTAACATTCAGTCGAATCCAGGATGTGACTGAACGTTCTACTGGGCACAGCTGGAATAAGATCTGTGTGTGAGCTGGATATATAGGGTGGTTCGAAATGTACTTCTGTCAAAGTACTTCCGGTTGTCAAAGTATTTCAAAATATTGTTAATGAAAGTATTTTGAAGTACTTTGACATCCAGTATTAGAAAGTACTTGATGTCAAAGTACTAAAAAGTACTGGTGGTCGAAATATGTCAATGTAATTCAGAGTTTTTGCTTTGTGATTTGTCCCCTGGCGCCACATTACATGTCTTCTTCTGTGAATGTGACAGTAGCATGTTAGCATATGAGCTTTGGCCAACTGGATGACAGAGGTAAAGTGAAAAATGTTGTATTACGTTACAGAGGTACTTTAAAGAAGTAAGTAACACGTACATTGAGAACCAACAGGTAGGTACACCGCATGCCCAGGTTCACCTCATGCCCAGGTACACCTAATGCCCAGGTTTTACTCCAGCTGACATCAGTAGAGCATAAAGTTGCATTCATCAGTCATGTGAACACTCCAGACCAGGCACACTGTGTTAAACAGCTCATACGCCAACCATTCTTATGTATAACACATTTTACAGGATTTACTAAACTGAACAAATCAAAAATATGTATGAGACCAAAATCATGTGGAGGGAAGTCAATTGACACTCCTCTCTAACGTTGTCTTTTGAAGTGTGATTCTGGCACAGTCTGACCCGCGGCTCCGTGCATTGTCAGGTTGAGGGCCTGAAGCCAAACGTGCATATTATGGCCTTCTCTAAGCAGATGTGGTGGGGACTGCATTGCCATCCCAGTGGTTTGCACATATGGGAAAACCTGAATAAACACAGCAATGCCAGACTCGCGATGTGTAACTGTGTGGATTGTGCTATAGCTGCATGGTTTGACCCTGCAAATAGGACACAGTGGCAAAAGAACACAGAAGCAGGATGTTCGTACAGCTTGCGGACCTACAGGATGGGAATCGTGCTACATGTCTTCCCAGCGAACTCAACATTCATGTTGGCATTAAAGAATACCTCATGAATTTGACACATCCGCATAATTGGAGCTCCATGACAAAATCCAGGCTGGGGCATGTCCCATAAAAATTCCTTCCTTGGTTTCTTGGTGGGTACTGTCCTAAGAGTTAATGTAGGTGCATTCGCAATCAAATAACTATTGATTACAATTTAGACAGGTTCTGCTGCTGTCTTTTTGTTGAGGCATTCAAGCGCAGTTAACCGTTGTTACAACTTCCACAGTAGTTTGCTGAATTGGCCTGGCTACATTTTTAACATCTGCTTATGTAATTAAATTCGCGAATTTTCTGACTGAGCAAATGTCTAAGCCGCTGTCTAAGGGCAATGAGATGAAAGATAAGGGTGCTGAATCTTGCTGTTGCTCATGTTTTATTATTCGGTCTGCTGCGCATGCCCACAGCTATGCGTTTATTTGGAGACTGCGATAAGATGAATTTGATATTCACGGTCTACTACATTTTTTTAAAAATATGGATGTCACTGTTGAATGCATATTTCCAACTGTTTCTGCAAAATCTCAGGATACGTTTAAGTAAGGGTCACAGTATTTATAGAAAGAAGTAATTTGCAAGCAACACCTATTCAGTCAAAGGTACACACATGGGGGATGATAATATACGAGGAAGCACACGCGGATTGCAAGCCCCCTTTAGCTATTTTCCAGCCCAGTCACTTCACGCCCATTGTCATCTAATACCTAAGTAGGCCCATCCTCGTGTCTGGGGCACAGTTGTATCAGTGTGCTAGCTTTTCTTCTATTTCCATCCGTCCTCTGACACGTTGATGACACGCCTTTCCCTCCACCCCCTTCCCACCAGTACTGAGAAGCCTGTCGAATAAGATTAATCTCACTGCATGCTGTTTTTCTACTTTAATAGTAACTAGCAAAAAGTACCCGTTCTCTGAACAGGTTCTGTGGACAGACATGACAACAATCTCATCAATTGTTGAAAATCAATTATCCTCTAGGTCGCTGTTGCAATTCGCTTATCGCTTGCTGTGCTTTACACTCTGAAGTAAACTGCACTGAGAATGGACCTGTGTGGCTGGCTGACATAGCCTGGAGCAGATGTTGTGGGGAGGCGAGAGTTGGTGTGTTGCTGCATGCTGGGACCTACTGTGCTCTCTCCCCACCTGCTGCCTCACCCTGGCAATGTGCAGTTTGGTGCAGTGCACTATGGTGCAAATGCCACAAACCTAGCCACAAATACACACATTTTCACTTTTATAAATATAGATATATTGTATTTGATTTTGCTAGAGATACATATGTCACCTTTAAAGGGGAAATCATTGGAAGTGCAAAGGTGCAGGCATTGGAAGCGTTAAACTCATTGTCCTGGAGGATAGTATAGTGGCAAGTTTGAGCCGTGTCCGTCCTTTCGCAGCAGTTCTGGATCCCCTCACTGTGAAAATCATGATGCTGGGTTTGGCATGGGACAGGGGGGGCAGAGCAGTTGCAGAGCAGTTACACGGATGCTGAGTGATGGTTGGATGGGCCGCTGCTCCATGGCTATGAGTTAACATTAACATTAAAGGTGTGCTGCAATTAAGCTCCTCTCTGCATCCTTTTACTGGTGCCCGTCTGTTCAAAGATATGTTTGGCACTGCAGATCTGTTTTGGAAGACGCAGCGTCCTTTGGTGGGTGGTGGCTGTGCAGCACCACTGTGCTGAATGATCAGCTGAGAACACCTGGGTGACGGTGCTACAGGAGCAAGAAGAGTCATTGCCCTTTGCAGTTCCTTCCATATTTGTTTTTATGTGCATGGATGAGAGTGGAAAGCACTTAACTGGAAGGATTGCATGTGGTCATTGTTGAGGAGTCACTCTGCCCTTGTGTCCCCCTGAGAGTAACTAATTTGTACTGGTTGTTTAATTATCTTATGTACTATGGAGGTAACCATTCAATCCCTGATGTCCTTTTAGCTTAACACTGATGAATTTTCCATGGGTGCGATGAACATTCTTTCAGAGAGGATGCAAGCTATACTGCTGAACAGTCTGAGTGTAGAAGGAAGGAGAGCTTTTGAGATGCTGCCCCTGGTGCAGATAGGAGAGGAAGAAGGAGATGTGTAGGATGTAGGATGCATATCAGGCAACAGAACATGCACTAAGTGAACACTTCGTCCCCGCATAAACGTGATGATGGAACACCATGTTTGCAGGAACACAATAAGAATGTGAGCTTGTATGTGGTGGCTTTGCATGGTTTAACAAAGAACTATGAATTTGGCAATTTGACGCACTGCATATTCAGAACAAGATTATGTGGTATACCTCAAACAAAAGGCTGCAGGAAAGACTGTTGATGATAAAAGAGCTCACCCTGGAACAGGCCAAAAGCATGGCAAGTTGGCAGAGCAATCAGCTGCCTATTCAGTGACGTTATCCAGTGCACTCTGGAGTGATTTTAATTGCACGAACACTAGGACTACGAAGGTGCACAAGAAAGGGGATGGTACCCAGAAAGGTCCCAAACCACAGTGGAAACTTCCAAGCAAAACATCATCCAGCAGGCCCAATGGTGCAAGCCTGTTTGCTGTGTGTGTAGTGACAGTGAGCACATCTCAACGAGAATCATTGTCCTGTGAAGAATGTAGAGTGTGGCAAGTGCGAATACACTCTGTAAAACAAGATAAGTGGTAATGTGAGGTGTGTAGATGGTGATTTGCAGTTTCTGAAAGTTGATCTGTATTATCTCCTGATTGCCACAGTAGAAGAGGATGATAAAAGGCCTGCGGTGAAAAGTGAGGCTTAATGGTCTGCCATAGCGAATGATGGTAGGCTCAGGGTCCAAGTACACAATGATCAGCACCGAGGCATTCAGCAGATTGGGTTTTAAATTGTCAGAGGAATGCTGATAAAGATTTGGGGCTCAAGGGTGGTGGAGGTTGAATTTAGGGGCAAGAACACTCAGCGAATGGTGTATGTTATAGATAAGGGTGTGTCATTGCAAAGTTGGAAGTATCGGAAATCTTTAGGAAGGGTGCTGGATCCAAATGCTAGTAAACCAGTGATGCTAGTGGAAGGAGGTGTGTGCGATGAATTTAAAGATATCTTTAATGACAGGATGGGCTGTTTGAAAGGCTTCTAGCACACTACTATTCTAAAAAATTGAACAAAGGCAGTAGCTTGGAAGATTAGACCTGTGCCTTTGATGTTAAGGGATAAGCTCAAGAAGGAACTATACATATTTTGTAAAACAGAAGTAATATTTGTAACTCTTTGAAGCTGCAGAATGGGTATCACCACTTGTGGTTGCTAAAAAAACAGATGGTATGATTTTGATGTGTGTCGACCTAAGGTCACTGAATAATCACGATGATAGACTTATTCTTTTTTATATTATTTATTAATATCTGTAGTGCCGCAGCCCGCAGGAATCAGGGTGCATTACAATGAGACTAGGACAACAAGAAGCGACGGGACAACATGGCATAGGTACAATATGTCAGAGTGCTTAAGTCTTGTCTTTTTACAGTTCATTTATTTGAACAACAGGGTTTTCAGTTTTTTTCAAAACTGTAAGTAGTTTGGCTCTAATCTTAGTTGGTTGGGAAGTTCATTCCATTTGGCAGCTGCCTTGATGGGAAAAGCCCAACCAAGTTCATTTGCTCTTTTCGAGTGCATGACTTTCACAAGACCTTGGGTTTTGGACCTTAGGGCACGGCTAGGTTCATATGGAGTGATGATTTTCTTTTTTTAGATAGGCAGGGGCGGATCCAAATAGGCAGTGATGGACAAAGGACATTGATTTAAAGGAAATGCTGTCTTCCAGGGCCAACCAATGGAGGGACTTTCTCTCCTCAGTGATGTGTTCCCTTCTTGATTTTCCGGTGATTGTCCTTACCGCATTGTTCTGGATGACCTGGCATTGTTTAATACATTTACTGCTGGCCCCCATCATCAGTGATTTCCTATAGTGCAATCTAGATAAAATTGTGGCTCTGGCGATGATGGAGCTATTTTGTTTAATCAGCATGGGCCTAATCCATCTGAGAAGTCTCTGGTGATATTGGCAAGATTGTTTAAGATGTGTTACATGAGCATCAGCTCCCAGAGATGCTTTCAGATAAACACCTAGTGCCTTCACCTTATTGGATACCCTAACCTCTGAGTCTTTGATTTTAAAAGTCAAGTGACTTGTCCAGTACAGTGCCTACCACCAGATTGAACTACACCCTGATTTGAGAGTGCTTACCTCATTTGTGATGCCCTTTGGGGCTTACGGGTTCCAACGGTTACCTTTTGGCCTGGCACCAGATGTTGCAGTTTTTCAGAAGGTGGTGCAGTTTCTGTTTGGTGAGATGGAGAATGTAAGATATTTTCAGGATGACATTTGAAGATTCAACTCTAATTCACATCAGAATAATGTGTGTTTGAGGAGGGTACTGGGAATACTCCAGGAAGCTGGGCTAACTGTGAAGAAGGAGAAATGTAAGTTAAAGATTAGAGAGGTATCATACCTGGGGGGGGGCATATGATAAATGATTTAGGTATCAAGCCAACACAGAGCTTAGTAGAGGCTGTAGTGGATGTCCCAGCACCACATGACAAGGATACTCTGAGGGCCTTGGGTTGGCTGAATATTATGCCAAATTTGTGGAGGGATTTTCTATGTTGAGTGTCCCCTTAAGAGAACTGTAGTGATGGCCCCAGCGCCACATGACAAGGATACACTCAGGGCCTTCCTAGGGTTGGCTGAATATTATGGCAAATTTGTGGAGGGATTTTTTATGTTGAGTGCCCCCTTAAAATACTTTGCTGAAAATGAATGTAGATTTTGATTATGCTGAGTTTCACATAAGTGTGTTTCAGAAGATCAAGTGGAAGATAGTGGCTGCCCCTACATTGTGCTTGTTCGATCCTTGCCGGAAGACGCTACTAACCACTGATGTGAGTGTGGTGGGATAAGGAGAAGTAATCACACTGTTGAGAGATGGACATGAGGTAGTGGTTGCATTTGCTTCTAGGGCCTTGCAGGGGGCAGAGAAGGATTATTCTACGTTTGACTGAGAAACGTTGGCGTGTTATTGGGCAGTGTTCCACTTTAGGTTTTTCTTGTGTGGTGTACAGTTCGTAATGAAGACAATCACAAGCAGTTGGTGCAGGAACGGGTAGGGAGGAATATGTGTGTGCCACCTACGATAAACCGTTTGGCTCTCGCTTTACGAGAGTATCATTTCTCTGTGGCATATACGTCTGGTTTAGGTAACGTGGTTGCAGACTGCCTGTCACGGCTCCCCATAGAGAGTATGCACATGTTGCCTTATGAGCAGAAAGCTGTGATCACACAGGTGACCAAAGGGGTGTGTTTTGGAGTGGGAGAGATGCTGTGAAGAGCGTGCAGCTGATGTTGAGTTGAATAGAGTATATCAATTACTGTAAAGGGGATGGCTGAAGCTTTCCTCAGAGGTGAGTGCACAGTTTAACAAGTTTCGAAATTAATTGTGGATTCAGGGTAACACGCTGTTTAGAGGGTAGAACATTGTTCCCCTCAGGAAGATGAGGCCTCTGGATTTGGCTCATAAGGCGCATTAGGTCAAAACATGACCAAAAGGAGAAATAGGGAGATGTGTTGGTGGCCTAGCATGGATGCTGAAGTAGAGCATATGGTGGCTAATTGTTTCCCGAGTGCAGCGAGTGACAAGTCGTGTGTTTCAGTAGAACCACCTTTGTGTCCAGTCATAATACTGATGGAGCCCTGTGAAAAAGAAGGACTGGACATTATTGGTCTGCTGCCCAGCTGTTATCAGGCAAAGAAGTTCATGTTCATTCTGATGGATTACCATAGTAGATGACTGTTTGTAAGATGGCCTGATGATGTGATGGTAGAATGGTTGGATGGTTTGTTCCGGAAAGAAGGGTTTCCGTCAGTAGTGATGGCTGAAAATGTGGTTCAATTTGGGTGAATCATGAAACAACTTCCCTATATTATCCCAATGAGAACGAGTTTGTGGAGAGACTTAATCAAGTTGTAAGGGGGACCCTGCAATTGGCCCTTTTGTCAAAATTGGATGTTATGGGACCATGACTTTGATTGCTTGCATTGAGTTTAGGACTATGTGGGCCTCATTATAAGATCGGCGGATTGGTTTAAGGGGTTCCGCAAATGGGTGCGGACCCGTTAACTCCATTCCGCATGATTACAAGCTCCCCTCGTGGGACCCGTTAAGGAACGCCTGGTCAAACCAGGCGTCGTTACTGGGTCCCGCGAGGGGAAGAGGTAACAAACAACGGGCTGCTCGTAATCGGCCAGTTGTTTGCACCCTCTCCCATTCCCATTGAGCCCTATGGGGGCTCAGATGGGAATGGGGAAGGTCCGGGCCCGGGTTCCCAGAGGGAGGAATTACTGGGCCCTCCATACTCGGAATGGCCCGGTAATTCCCCCATTCTGGGAACCCAGTAAAGGAGACCGGTTTGGGGGCAGCCATGGAGCTACTAGCTCCATGGCTGCCGCCAATCTCGTAATGAGGCCCTATGTGTAGTCCATCGAGCCTTCTATGCTGCTGGCCCCCACTTTTTGAAAAACAAATTGATAAAATATTGTCCAGCAAGAAATCTGCGCTCAAATTGGCACCAGCTTCTTAAGGTTCCTACATTTTGCCGGAAATGTCTGGGTACTCAATCTTTCTTGATATTGGCACCCAGTTTGTGGAATGCCCTTCCTGATGACATGAGAACTGTTTTTGACTACTCTGTTTTTGGGAGAGTTTTGAAAATGCAATTGTTCAATCGTTTCTTTTCTTCCTGCTAATCTGTTGCTTTTAGTTCTCTGAGCCTGCCGCACCTGCCAGTGCTTTATATATCTTAAATAAATAAATAAATAAAATTAGTGACATGGTTTGGACATGTAGGACTGCTCCACACTCCACTATGGGAGTATCTCCATTTGTGTCTGTAAGGGGGACGAAACCCATTAGTGAGTTGGTACCATAATGGCTGGGTACCGCTGGTCCAGTTAAGGTGAAAAAAGAAGAGTTCATCCAAAGGGCAGAGAAGTGCCAGGGAAGGTACAAGAAGTGATTTTAGGGACGGAAACGGGTACATGTGGAACAGTGCCATGTAGGTGATAAGGTTTGTGTTTGGAATGCCATAGTGAGAGGGAAAAGTGTTCCATATTTGTTGAGATATAAGAAGATAAGGAAAGCTCTTGGAGCTAGAGTAATAATATTTGATGGACCACAGTGGAGCGTAAGACAACCTGTTACGTTTCATGAAGGTGAGTGGAGAGTTTATGAGAGGAAGAAGTGTGAGGAAGGAGTGTTGAGTGGTATGACTGGGAGTGAGGAGGTCAATCCTACAGCAGGGCTGTCTGCATGTGGAATGTTGATTAGTGTATGGAATGGAAGTATGGATGGGCCATCTGAAACTGTTGTTTCAGGAATGGTTGTAGGACCTGAGGTAGTGACAGGACGGACAGCGAACAATGATAGCACCATGTCAAGGGATGAAGAAGGGACCAATGGAGAGCTGCTGCAGACATGATTTCAATATCAACAGGTGAAGGCAGAAGGAACAAGAAGGAGCACTCATTTGCAGAGTGCTCATGCCAAGCTATAGGACTTTGTGATGAGTTTGCTGTCTAAGGGGGAAGGTGTGCAGTGTTGAGCTTGTACTGCGTCTCATATCGCACAGTGGATCTAGTTCCCCAAGCTGTGGTAACCATGATGCAGGATATGAGCTGCATTGTGGTTGGCACGGAGCAGGGGAGCAGAGCCGTTGCGGGGATGCTGAGGGATGGTTTGACACAGTTGAGCTCTATGGCTATGACTTAAATTACCACTAAAGGTATGTTGCACTAAAGCTCCTATCTGCGTAATTCTTCTGGTGTCCGTCTACGCACCCTCAACAGATAACTTAGTGGCGTCACGTTTGTCTAGGAATCAAGACAGCACAGGTTTGAATCCCAGTCCAGCTCTGAGTGACTGGTTCCGGTAAGAGCATTATAAAGATTAATGAATTAATGGCACTGTGAAGTGGGGACAACTGACTCTTCATTAAACATTAGTTTCATGTATTACTTGAAGGCAACTGCAAAGGAAGGCGTGCTTGCACTGAGATGGTTGAGTTTGACCAGTCTGCACTGTGGTTATGGTTTCTAAGGAGAAGGTGATATATTTCAATAAGCGGGTGTGAAGGCTTGCTTTCACCTGACACAGTAGCCCATTTTCAAGCAGGCTTGCCCGGAGTATTATCAGTGTCTCCCTCCCCTCTGTCTTCCTTTCGTCCTTTCACCCACACAGTCTTCCTCAACGCCCCATGGCCCTCGCTTTCTCTTTTGTGTCTCATATTTCACTACATTTCACCATTGACTTCATGTGATTGATTGTAGCCACTCACTGTCCAAAGTCCAGGTGGGCTCTTTAATGAATCTATCTTTGTGTCATAAAAAGCACATGAGCTCTGCAATGCAGAGCGAATACATAACATACAGACATCACAGATGCTGACTGCAAATGTGTGCCTCACAAAATATGGGCTATACAATAATTGACAACTGACTTATGGTGTGATCACACTGTGTGTCCTTCAGCTTCCGACCCTTACTTGCCATCTTTTGGAATGTACTGGTCTCTATGTGATGGCAGTCATTGCAAGGGGTTCTCTGGCACCAATTGCAAAGAGAATCTGTGCACAGTCATATGTACTGACCCACTCGCTTAGTGGTCTGCTGGGTCAGGGCTTGATGTGGACAATTGTCAGCATTGTGTAGGGGGATAGACCCAGAATTTAGTTGAATAAATATCCCATTATAGTGGTAAACCATTTTATGCATTATTTTTGAGATGCACATATCTATAATTTTGCTAAATTGTATCTAGGTGTTCATAATAAGTGTCGGAAAGTGCACATTTTATCATCTTGAGAGGAGGAGAATGCTGAGCAGATCCTCTGAGATGCAAACCTTGGACATTCAACTTATTATATGGTGCTGGGGCCATATAATAGCAATAGATGCATTATCCCACTGAGCCATATTACTTTGTGACGAATCTCACAATATCGTCACTGCTTTCAAAGGGGGAGCCCCTTCCCATGAGGCCAGGGTGGTGAGGCCGCTACCCGACAGTCTCCCTGAGGTCAGTACTCAGCGGGTGGGAGGGGAAACTCCCTTTAGGACCAGTGACCAATCCCATGACCATAGAACCCTTTCCCACAGTTACCCTTCTTTTCAATCACCTCATTCCTCTTCACCCCTACCTTCATACCCTATGTACTTTGATGAATCAGTCCATATATAAAGTACTGAGAATATACCATTCCTAGTGAGTTACCACACCCGCACTGGCTTAGTACTGAGATGAGGAGGGGATGCAGAGCTATAGCGAATCTCTATTGGACCCAGTTTTACAACTCTAGAGGTTCAGAGACATTGATTGGGAGAAACAGGATAAAAACAAAAGAAGGACTTGACAGGTCATCAAGCCCTCCCTGGAGGAACCGTGAGAGCCAGGAGGAACCTGACATGCAGATGGGTGCTGACCGGCACACCAAGAAGAAGGAAAGAGTTTGAAGGTGGTCCAGGATGCAAGGACTGCATAGCCCATACTAAACATCAGAGTGCACAGGAAGCGTGGGAAGCACAGACTACGCCGGCCTGGAAACGAAAGCAACTGAAGATCTGCCACAGAGCACGAGAAGCTCCAGGAAGGTGCCAGAACCCTGCGAACGAGCCCAGCGGTCACCACAGAGCCAACAACTTCGCCTGCCATCTCACAAGGCACGCATGCAGACGGGAAGGTGATGGAGGCCGTAGGAAGTTGTGTCGAAATTCGGAAAGAAGGGTCTGGGAACTCAATATTAACGTAAGAAGGCAAAGAAGTACACATAGGTGTACTACGCCTTGTCTGGAGATTGAACCAAGCGCAGGAGAAGGAAAACTGAGATTGGATCTGCAAGTCTGGGACTCACACCCAAATAAAGACAACTGGGACTTATTGAACAATTCATAAAGTGCTTGGCAGGTTAGTAAACCAAGCCTGTATCACCCACTACAGCCTGATGGAAGCATTGAGGTTATTATTCTTCGTTGCAGTACCTGGTGAGAGGGAACCAGGTCTGTCCACCAGGGTCAGGGACCCACCACAACTTTGAATCATCCATGCTATTCATCTTCGTCACAGTACCTGTTGAGAGACAATCAGGTCTGCTCACCACAGTCAGGGACCCACCATAGCATGGGAAGCATCCCAGCTATTCTTCATCATCGTAGCACCTGGTGAGAGGGAACCAGTTCTGCCCATCAAGGTCATTGATCCACCACAGGTTGGGAAGCATCCAATCTATCCTTCATCGCAGTATCTGGTGAGAGGGAACCAGGTCTGCCCCCTAGGGCGAGGGAACCACCACAGCTTGGGATGCATCCAGGCTATTCTTCTTCATCATAGTACCTGGTGAGAGGGAACACTGGTCTACAGCCCAGGTGCAGCTTGGAAGTGTGCCCAACCTGTCCTTCTTTAGTGCAGCTCACCGCAAGACAACACCAGAGCTGCCAACCAGGGTCGATGATGCGGTGACCCCAAGAACTATCTTATAAGTCTGAGAAAGGTTAGGGGTAGGGAGACATTGCCCCCAACGGTCATGGTGTGGCTGACACTGGACTGAAAAGTCTAATGAAGACAAAGAACTGCCTTTTGTTCAGAGAAAGGGAGTCATTGTTCTGGGCCAAGAAGACATCTCCTTCACTTTAGTTAGTTTAGTGTGTAAGGGACAGATTTTGGATTTTGACACTGGACATTGGGACTTTTTGCTTTGGACATTCTGACACTAGTCATTTCAATTGAGGCAGGAAAACCCCTCTTAGAGTTAGGGTGAGATCGTTTTTTTTTCCCTTTTTATCTTCTAATAAATGTTTATAGCCAGAACTATGACCCCTTACTTCTTACGTTTGCACCCTTACAACCGGCATTGCATTTCTAATGTTGGTTTAGATTTTTAGATTAGGGGCATACAATGTGTCTGTGTAACATTTCTTTATAAATACAACAATACAAAATGCACCCAGAATACTTTTTTAAACTATGAAACACTCTATAAAGCCTACCTACAAGATGACATCTTGTGAAAGTTGTGTTGCTCTAAATAATATCTTTGTGGACCAAACTGTGGCTATTCAATTCAATATATCAGAGGGAGACCTGGCAGAGCACCACCAAGCATGAAGCTATTCTGAAACCAGGAGAGGTTGTTTTAAACCCCTCTTCAGTTCAGTTTGAGTTCTCGTCTGGATCATCAGTGGACATTTTACCTCTTCTACAGAATTTATGTCCCACCAATCTCTTTGAGACGCACTGCTGCCAATGTCAGCTAATTGTTTTGTGACATCCATTTTAAGTCATATACATTTTTTCATTAGTAAATCTTCAACTGCAGTTGTTAGATTTGCTGAAGCTTTCATTTATTTTCCCGCCTTTTAAGAAATACTCTGTCAACCCCTAAATTCTGAGCAATTACCGCCCAGGAGCTGGCTTTCAATTGCCCTCCAAAATATAATAACAGGTAGTGACAGTTAAATTTCAACAGCATATAGAAGACAACACATTTATTTTAATTTTATTTTATTGGACAATTTGAATGGCACCTATACACAGGTGTTTGCAGGTGCCACAAGACAAGATGGGGGTGAGGGGCATTGGAATCAAAAAAGTAGAACAAAAATGGTTATATTGGCCTTGTAACAATCCTACCATGCAAGTGAATGACAAGGCGGTAAGTACAGGGGTGGGGGGGGGTAGAAGGAGAAGTGCAGGAGTGGGGTACCCCCAAGGGAGGGGCAGGCAAGTGCTGGGCAGGTCAAGGAGGCACGTGCTAGGGGAAGGTGGGAGGAGGATGAGTACAGTGGACAGGAGGACCACGTTGGGCTAGTCCAGGGAAGGGAGCCTGAGGCCAAATGCTGGCAAATGATGCTTGGGGGACTGGTAAGGGGTGGGACTGGTAAGGAACCACCACAGCTTGGGATGCATCCAGGCTATTCTTCTTCATCATAGTACCTGGTGAGAGGGAACACTGGTCTACAGCCCAGGTGCAGCTTGGAAGTGTGCCCAACCTGTCCTTCTTTAGTGCAGCTCACCGCAAGACAACACCAGAGCTGCCAACCAGGGTCGATGATGCGGTGACCCCAAGAACTATCTTATAAGTCTGAGAAAGGTTAGGGGTAGGGAGACATTGCCCCCAACGGTCATGGTGTGGCTGACACTGGACTGAAAAGTCTAATGAAGACAAAGAACTGCCTTTTGTTCAGAGAAAGGGAGTCATTGTTCTGGGCCAAGAAGACATCTCCTTCACTTTAGTTAGTTTAGTGTGTAAGGGACAGATTTTGGATTTTGACACTGGACATTGGGACTTTTTGCTTTGGACATTCTGACACTAGTCATTTCAATTGAGGCAGGAAAACCCCTCTTAGAGTTAGGGTGAGATCGTTTTTTTTTCCCTTTTTATCTTCTAATAAATGTTTATAGCCAGAACTATGACCCCTTACTTCTTACGTTTGCACCCTTACAACCGGCATTGCATTTCTAATGTTGGTTTAGATTTTTAGATTAGGGGCATACAATGTGTCTGTGTAACATTTCTTTATAAATACAACAATACAAAATGCACCCAGAATACTTTTTTAAACTATGAAACACTCTATAAAGCCTACCTACAAGATGACATCTTGTGAAAGTTGTGTTGCTCTAAATAATATCTTTGTGGACCAAACTGTGGCTATTCAATTCAATATATCAGAGGGAGACCTGGCAGAGCACCACCAAGCATGAAGCTATTCTGAAACCAGGAGAGGTTGTTTTAAACCCCTCTTCAGTTCAGTTTGAGTTCTCGTCTGGATCATCAGTGGACATTTTACCTCTTCTACAGAATTTATGTCCCACCAATCTCTTTGAGACGCACTGCTGCCAATGTCAGCTAATTGTTTTGTGACATCCATTTTAAGTCATATACATTTTTTCATTAGTAAATCTTCAACTGCAGTTGTTAGATTTGCTGAAGCTTTCATTTATTTTCCCGCCTTTTAAGAAATACTCTGTCAACCCCTAAATTCTGAGCAATTACCGCCCAGGAGCTGGCTTTCAATTGCCCTCCAAAATATAATAACAGGTAGTGACAGTTAAATTTCAACAGCATATAGAAGACAACACATTTATTTTAATTTTATTTTATTGGACAATTTGAATGGCACCTATACACAGGTGTTTGCAGGTGCCACAAGACAAGATGGGGGTGAGGGGCATTGGAATCAAAAAAGTAGAACAAAAATGGTTATATTGGCCTTGTAACAATCCTACCATGCAAGTGAATGACAAGGCGGTAAGTACAGGGGTGGGGGGGGGTAGAAGGAGAAGTGCAGGAGTGGGGTACCCCCAAGGGAGGGGCAGGCAAGTGCTGGGCAGGTCAAGGAGGCACGTGCTAGGGGAAGGTGGGAGGAGGATGAGTACAGTGGACAGGAGGACCACGTTGGGCTAGTCCAGGGAAGGGAGCCTGAGGCCAAATGCTGGCAAATGATGCTTGGGGGACTGGTAAGGGGTGGTCTGGCCCATGAATGACTCTGAAAGGAAGGACCAAGCCCCAGTTGCAGCAGAAGATGGAGAGTTAGCAAGGGATGGGAAGAGGGAAGGAAGAGGAGAAAAGGAAATTCTTGAGAAGTTTCCGGAACTTAAGAAAATCCAGCTCAAGAGGGGGAGGGCATTCCAGAGGGAGGGAGGAGCCAGCCAATAAAAGGGATTTACATCCTACTCTCTGACTGGAGAAGTGTTTGACCTGCAGAGAGGTCCCAGGCCCCACACAGCCTTGTGGATGATGCAAAGTGTCTTGAATTTGATCCTTGCGGTGATCGGGAGCCAGTGGAGACATTTTAGGGCTGGAGAGATGCAGTCCCTGGGCTTGAGGTCAAGGTAAGTCTCACAGTGCTATTTTGGATTAGCTAAAGGGGGCAAAGGGGGGAAAGTGGCAGGTTGAGGAAGAGGATGTTGCAGTAGTCTAGCCTAGAGAGAAACAGGGTTTTGGAGATGTTGAGCTTCTTAGGGAAGGTGAGGAAAGGTAGACTGCCCCTTAGAAGACGCAACTGAAAATGTGACTTCTTGGAAAGGTCCATGATGTGTGGAGAGAAAGAGAAAGAGGAGACAAAGTTGATCCAAAGGTTTTTTGCCTCACAAGTGGGTGAGGGGAAAGGACCCAGGGAGTCAGGCCAGAGAGTGGGGGGGAATGAAGGAGCAGGCATCCCAATGAGAAGGATCTCTGTCTTTCTGACATTAAGGCAGAGATCATTGGCAGAGCATCAAGCCTGAATAGCAGCCAGAAATTCAGGTATGAGGGAGGAGGAGGAGGTAGATGAAGGCAGCTTAAAAGAGAGCTGTGTGTTGTCTGCATAACATTGGAAATGAGGGGAGAAAGTGGAGGTCAAGTGGGCCAGATGGGCCAGGTAGATGTTGAAGAGCCACAGTGATAGGAAAGAGCCCTGAGGGATTCCACAGGTAGAGAGTGAGGTGGAGGATAGAAAATGGCCATTTGCACTTGGGAAGGTGTGTTTGAAAGGAAGCCATGCCAGTGCCCAGTCCGTGAAGCCTAGCGCATCATGGAGACGGTTTATGAGGATGGAGTAGTTGAATGTGTCAAAAGCAGAAGAGAGATCAAGGCAGATCAGAACAGAGTTAGAATCCAGATTAGAGAGTAGGTCTTCAGGGGTGTTCAGGAGAGCAGTTTCCATTCCTCTGGCAGCCCTAAAACCAGACTGTTGGTCGTGAGGCAGCTGGCCATTTCAGTGTGGATGGTCAGTTGGGGTTGATCAGTTTCTCTGTGAGTTTGCCCAAAAAGGGGTGATGGAGATAAGGCAATGGTTAGCCGGGCAAGAAGGGTCAGCAGATGGCTTTTTTGGGAGATGGTGAACATGAAAGATCTTGAGGGGTTGAGGGAAGGAGCCAGTGGCAAATGAGTGGTTGCAGAGGTCGGCCAAGGCTGGAGTGAGAGAGGCAATGTTGTCCTTGATGATCCTGGAGGAGCAGATAAGCATCTGTTTAGAGGAGACTTTCAGAGAGCGGACAACTCTAGAGATCTCATCTGGTGCAATGGGAGAGAGAGAGCAGGAGTATAGGGGGCAAGGGAGATGGGAGAAGGGGGGATGATCAGAAGACACAGAGGACAGGATGTCCAGAGTTTTGTAGGACAAGTGGATGGCCATTGCAGAGCAGAGGGCCTCCCAGGTCCTGGGGAGTAGGAGGGGAGGAGGAGACTGTGGTATGGATGGCAAGTTTCTTGCAGATTTTAAAGTGCTCAGCCAAGTTATTGGTGGCTCCAGAGATGCAGGCTTGGACATGAGCCCTCTTCTTGGAGCAGATGGAGAGACAGTATTGCCTTTGGAGCAGGCGGCAGGCCAGTTTGTCATAGGATCAACTAGATGCCTGCCACTTCTGCTCTGCAGCTTTGCACTTGCGTTTCAAAGCGCCCAAGTCAGAGTCCTATCAAGAGTTGCCTTTGGGGGCAGGCTTCATGCGGATACTCATGATGGGGGCAAGGATGTCCATGGTGTTACAGATAGAGAGATGGAGGTTAGCTAGAATAGAGTCAGAAAGAGAGTCTAATGAAGGGGGCACAGGAGAGGTGAAGGAAGAGGCAAATGCACACACGCTTCATTGGTCGAATGATGGAGAAGGAGGCTGGCAGTGCAGGCGGAGGTATCAGGGCACAGGGTAGGTCAAGGTGGGTAGTGAGAGGGTTAGAGAGATGGATGTCTATTGAGATGAAATCATCCATGGTGTGTCTGGCAGAGTGGGTTGGGCCAGAAGGAAGGATTGTCAAGATGGATGTTGAAGTCCCCAAGGAAGATAAGTTTGGGGGAGGAGACAAGAAGAGAGGAGGACAGGTCAGACCATTCTGAGAAGAAGAGGAAGAACGGTCAGTGGGGGTCTGTTGATGGTAGCAATAGTAAGAGAGAAAGTAGGTGAGACAATCAGCCTGCAGACAATGCTTTCAAAGGATAGGTAGGTTTGAGTGGGGATGATGGAGGCAGGAACCCACTCAGGAAAGATCAGAGCCACTCGACCATCAGGCTGGCAGGTCCTGGGATTGGACAGGATCTTGTAGCCCTCAAAAGCAATGACAGAACTGACCTTGAACCATGTCTCAAGGAGGTGTCAGATGTCAGAGGAGTGTGTTATAGCAGTACAAAAATTGAGGGTAGCTAAGTGAAGTTGGTTGTCCCCTTTAAAAGATTTGCGAGGGGGGCGAAGGCATGGGGTGCCACCACCGGAGGGGGTGAAGGAAGGATGGGTGGTAGGAGAGGGGGGAGTTGAAGAGAGAAGGAAGACGCCTGTCAAGAAGGTGGAGGTAGGGCTTAGAGCCCTGTTCCATGATAGTGTCAATAGGATAGACATTAATGGTGCATTTGGAAGATGAGAAATGAGCCAAGAGCACTTCCCACCTGGCGCCGCCAATAGTGGGTGAGGAGAAGAAAGGGGAGAGGACAGAGACCATATAGGGGGTCCATAGGTTAGAAGAAGGAACAGAACCGAGAATGTCAGTGATAGTATGTCTGGAGGTAGCATTTATGTAGGTGTTTGCAATGGGCAGACCAGGGTTGGAACTCAGGAGTGCCTTGTTTAGTTTCTTCCCTCCAGACGTTGTAAGAGATGGAGGATAGGAGTTGGATAAGCAGTTAGAAAAGATAGGGGAGAAGGAGAGCACCATGAGGGCAGAGACAAGAGGGTCAGGGAGCGAAAGGAAAGTAGGGGGAGGGTCAGAGGCACTATGCAACAACAGAATCACACCAGGTGGCCAGGCAGATAGAAATCAGTGAGCATGCTGGAAATGCCCGGATTTACAAATCATTAACAAATTGTTAGCACACCTAAATTCCATTTGAGCCAAAAGCACTCAATAACAGTAGAAAATGATGGATACACAGTTGGAGACACACCAAAATTTGATTTTAGGGAAAAGCACTCAAAAGCAGTGCTTTATGATAACCACACATATATTCAGCCCAAGCATGGTACACAAACCATACTGCTTATCGTATGGGACCATATTTTGTCCAACGTTGATAATGGTCATTTGATACTCTTTGTATTGCTAGGTGTATCTGCGACATTTGAAACAGCAGAATTTGGTATCTTACTGTCAAGACTAGTCAACCAAATCAGCGTTTTAAGTGACGTTGTTACATGGTTTCATTTATATTTATCCGGTAGAATGCAACAAGTAAAGTTAAGATGAATGCAGATTAATTGGGATATCCCATAGAGTTCCCCGTGTTACAGCTACTATTTAACATCTATATTTGATAACTTTTTGATATTTTTGACAAGTTTGGACTCAAGCTTCATTCTCACACAGATGGCACGCAGGTCTAAATAAATATTAAAATCCCCAACCAAAAGTGCAGTTGCACAGCAGAGGATTGGACATGCTGTGGGCTGTTATTTCTCCCCAGATCAGTTTGGAAGGGGCGCATGGTGCCGTGAAAGACCACAATTTAGCACAAAGCACTTCACGGAGTGCAGACAAGTGCAGATGCATAGCAGTTGACTATAGGCAGATGCATATAGGTCCTTTTGCTAGGGTGGCATTTTTTCTATATATGTACAATTTTCAAAGTAAATGTGCCTTGCAAGTAATGATGCCTGAGAACAAGATAATGGACATTGCGATGGTGCCACCATTACGTGACTTGCCTATTGACCGCTCTCTTCTACTCTGGTAAATTAAAATAACTTCAACTTTATCAAATTCCTTTTCCAATAGACCTGCTAAGATCACAAGACTTTTTCAACCTTTGACTATAGGCATAAAGGCAAAGATCATGAAAACTGTCCTCCCAAGTGACAGTGGCAAAAAGGGCATAGACATTGATCCAACTAGTCTGCAACTGTCCCCTAACCTTATAAGGGATAATGTGGTAGCTATATTTACAACAGAGAAAGGGAGAAATGCAATCATAAATGATTATAACACACTTGATACACAAGACTCCATTTGTAAATACTCCTCATAATTTTATGGACTTTGATAGTTTTCTAAACAAGCTGTCTTCTCTTTCCTCTTATATAAGTGGTCATGAAAGAAACATGACTTCTTTTGACCATAATAAAACAGGGTAAATGGGCCCTGACAGCTTTGAAAGCTTTAATCTTTGTTTTAATGTCATTGCCAATTTATATGGCATCATATGTGTGGAATGAAACTCCATAGAGTATATTTAAATGCCATAAAAACAGAAGCAATATTAGGGATTTAGGGAAAGCCTTAAGAACTTTCCTTCATGTGCAATCTCAGTAGAATTCATTGTAGGAATGTGCGACAATGACTGACCTTCAACCTAGGGTGTTGCCATTGTTAGACGCCTCTAATGGTGGGTGATCAATTTGAACAGTGCTACCTATCAACGGGCCCTAGAAGAAAGGGCAGACAGTCAAAATATTATCATAGGTTCAAGCAGTAAAAACTCCCGAAGTCCTAAAACTGTGACGTTGCCTTTAATAAACAAAAGTAAAATCCTACAAACAGTTAACAGGAGATTGTCTAGAAAATCTATACATAACCTAACGGTAAATGAGACTCTGTCTAGTAACTATGTTCCTGACCCTGAGAGTGTGCCTCAGGATCTAAATAATTTGAAATCCAAACAGAAGAAAGTGGCAACCAATAAAGATCCGAGGAAGGGATTGCAACTGACAAGGTGCCTACACCCCTTCTGGAAGCCCAGGGTGATCTCTGCTCAACATCAAGAAGTGCCCCGTTTGCTACTCACGGTGAAACAATGAGAGGGCTGCAGATTAGGCCTTCACAATTCACAGCTACAAGTATTTAAAGGGAAATGGTATAGGATTTAAATCTCAATGTTTGTTATCTCCTCTAATGACTTTGGAATCTTATGCTTCATCTTACCTGAAAAGGAAGGTGGCGACTAATATGTCAAAGCTCCCTCCCAGGCCTCTATTAAAATACTTCTTTACAGAAGACTGCACAATTATATTCAATAGATCAAATATACTGGCACTGTTTTTTTTAAAAACCCAAGTCCGTGATTTATCTCTTCTCGTGACATTGAATTTGTGGAGTTTATTCATCCAACAATAACTGATCGAGTAACTCTGTCTATACCATTGAAAATTGTTTATGATGTTTGAAATAAGGAATCAAACAAATAGTTCCAGTATAATATTCATCTCTGACTTGTTACACCCACATCAGTTTGAGGAATGAACTATTTCAATTGGGGGTGATATGGGGAGGGTGAGAGCTGTTTGTCTTACAAACCCTAGCAAGGCTAACTATACTAATGATGCTGACTGATCTTAGCTTTCATCAGCCTTGAAACCAGTAAATTCAAATTTTTGAAGACCTACATTTTTAAAATATTTAATATTAAAAGCATGAAATTATGGATAACTCAATTTACATGGGGTTTCCAATTTTCACATGATCTACTAAAAGCTACAATGTGGATTATTATATCATAAAGCCACAATGTTATCTGCCCAAATGTGTAAAGTACATCGGAAAAATGAAAGGTTTTCTCTATTCCCATTAATCAAATTCTATGTGGACACGCTAGTGCCCACATTAATGTATGGTGTTGAGACTATGCAACCCTGGATTGTGGAAACATTTGATTATGTTGATGTGGCATAAAACACACATTTTGCCAAATTCTGTAATTTATTATGAATGTTTAAGAGGTTGGGTAGTGTGGAAGCAATTGTTCTTTTTTCATAAATTCCTGGAGCCTCCAGCGGGTTCCCTTTTTATTGATTTTCCTTCTATAATATTAGAATTTAAAGTTAATCTGTTTAATGTATGTGTTACAAATTGTATGAATTTATTGCAGGATCAGGAGGTCTCACGTGAAATGCTCATACAGATCCCATGCAGGGTGGAATTGGTTGTAACCTGTAAAGATTGGATTGACCCCTGCACTGCCATCCAAAAGTATAGCCTTTATGCCCATTTGAAGGAAGAACACAAAAATGTTGGAACACTGGCACCTTACCTCATAAAATTTCCAAATGCCCAATAGCATAACAATTATATGAGGTTTAGATTAAATTTATTGTCTACCATAGAAAGGTTTTATGTACATATTCAACTACCTAAAGAGTTAGACTTTTGTCAATTTTGCAATAGTGTGACTGAAATTGAGAATTTAAAGCATTTGGTTATGAAATGTCCTACCGTTCTCACAGTACGAATTATGCACTTTAAACAATTAGTTTATAGCATGGATGTTTGTGATGTTGAAAATGTATGGTATGGAAAACAGGTTTCTATTGTCTATCCAAAATTAGATTTCTTGGGAAACAAAAATAATGAGTGTGCTACAGATTATTTTAAAGTGAACTATCTTGTTGTATGTATTTATTAATGTGTATTTATGTAATATTTTTAAAAGGTTAATTATTTTCTTCTTCAACAAATACAGTTAAAAATCTCCCTAACCATGATCTACTTTAATGAGCTGTATATCCAAAGTAGAATTATGGATGCTGAAGATTGTCCCTGTGTGTAATCCAAATAAAATAAAGGTAATTCTCTTGGAGCACAAAATAAACTCTCCTCTGCTATTTCATCTTGGTCTAACACTTCTCCCTTTCTTTGCCTACCAGTCAGCTTGGCTTTCAATATAAAATAAAGTATAGGTGGCCGTTGGCATGCTGATCTTAATATTAAAACTCAAATCAACAAAACCTTAAAGTCGGCTTTTTATACAATTCAATTATTGAAAAAAAAACAATATTTTATGTAAATAAGAATTTCTGCCTCATATTACAAATGCTTACTTGGCTTGGTGTCAAAATATCTGGAACAATAGATTCATCCTTATATCATATATGCACTATATGTTACAGAATTAAGGTATTCCTTTATACCCCAAAGTCAAGTTTTAAACCAATAAACCAAGAGATGAACAAAGATTCGCTGTAGCAGTGCCTTGGTTAGGGAATGCACTGCAAGTGACCTTATGCAGCAGAACAACCTCCTGATGTTCTGTTCATCTCTTAAAATTCTTTTACTAATTTTCTTTTTTTGGTCTGCTTTGGTTGGGATGTCCTATCTTTTTTTTGTGTGATGGTACCTTAATGAACTTTGGTCTGCATGTGGTGTAAAACAATTCCACTCAGACATCAGAAATCCTGTATAACTGGATGAGTAGGATGTCATAATTCAAGTGAAGTTTGCCAGTGTGGTTGAGGACCATATTGACCCACACAGAGAGTTCAGTGCATATTTGGTTTGCATGAATCAACACACCAAGGCTATCTTGCACTTTCAATTCCCCCAACTAAATTAATCCACCCATCTCTCCTTCAGATCAGATAGTCTCTAAACACTATGTATATGGCACCTGAGCATGGTTTAAATCCAGTTAACATAACATAACATAAGCTACACCATCAGGGCGGGTGGCCATGACAGTCTGAATGCTGTTCACCTATTACAACTACCGGGGCTGGCATCAGGGATTGACTGAGTACTATTTACCTAAGACCCCAAGATTGGCATCGGCGACAGTATAAGCCCTTTATATTGGACATCCAGCAGGCTGGTATCGGAACAGTCCAAATGTTTCTTAGCTAGCACCACCAGCACCAGGGTTTGTAGCAGGAACAGTCTGAGTTCTGTTTACTTAGCAAGACCACCAGGGTAGGTATCGAAAAAGTCTAAATGCTTTTCAGCTAACATCCCCAAACCCAGTTACAGAATGAGTGTTGTTTATCTGGCATCCCTAGTGCTAGCATCAAGGTCAATCTGAATGCTATTTACCTCACACCACCACCAGGACCAGTATCTGGGAAAGTCTGACTTGCCTTTGCTTAGTACACACTTGCTATTTGGGACAGTCCAGAAGTTGTCTACCTAGAACTTCCAGGGATGTTATCAGGAACAGACTGAATGCAGTTTGTCTTGCACCACCACCACCAGGGCTGATATATGCTTGCCTATGATCCGATGGGCTTGTGTCACAGCCACTCAGATTGCTTGCATAGTAACCAGAGGGATGTCTTAATGGTGTTTACTTGGCACCCTTAGGGAAGGTATAAAGGGCTTATAGGAAAAATTGACCCCCACGCTGATCTGTTTTGTCTAGCTGGATTAACGTTTTTCCTGCAGCCTGGTATTGAAGTTCCAATGGGACAGAGCTCCTGAAGTCCTAGTGATTATAAAAAAGGGTCCTGGGTGTAGGTAGCTGGGTCGCTTTGTCTATGGGCAGGCAAGGTAGGAACTGTATGTGGGTAGCTGAGTAGCTTCTAGAGCCCGGAGGGGCCGCGTTGCGAGGTGCAGGCTCACGGTGATCGCATAACTGCCCCACCATGCCTGCCCATTCATGCCTTGAAAAAGTTCTTAGGACGAAACACATGTTGGCAATTCATGACATGCAAATGGCATATAAATAGTATGTAATTGTGAACTGGTTTGAATCCTTTCCTCAGGAATTATAGCCACAGGTTTGGATGCTGTAAAAGCCTCTTTTTCTTCACTCATGCGTGATAGAGCGTATGCTTTCCCATTGTGTACTCCAGGTCTATAAGTGATAATAAAATCGTATTCCACGAAGAAGAGAGCCCAACAAAGTTGACGCGAGGATTGTGCTTTGTCGGTTTTCAAGTATTGCAAGTTACGGTGGTCCATGATGACTGTCTGTATGTCTCGCCCCAAGAAGGTAATGTCTCCAGGCCTTGAATGCTGCTTTAATCACCAGTAATTTGTTATCTGTGATTGCATAGTTCAACTCGAGGGCTAAAAAATTGCGGGAGCAGAATGCGACGGGTGTGGTTGTCCTGTTTCAGGGTCTCATTGTGACAATACTGCTCCCATGGCTATTTTTTAAGCTTCTGTCTCAACTATGTAAGGTAGGTCTGGTTGTGGGTGTCGAAGGACTGGTGCTGTAGTGAATGCTAGTTTCAACTTCTGGAAGGCTTCTTCAGCCTGACGACCAATGGAACTTTTGTTTTATTTTTCTTTAACAAGGAGGTAATTGGATGTACAATTTGTAAAAACCCAGGTATAAACCGACGGTAAAAGTTGGCGAATCCGAGCACGCTTTGCACTCCTTTTGTGGAGGTTAGTGAGGGCCATTGGAGGATTGCATCCACCGTTCGTGTATCCATATGTACACCTTGTGGTGTGAGCATAAAACCGAGAAACCCGACCTCGGTTACATGGAAAAAACATTTTTCCAACTTGGCATACAATTGGTGTTGTCAAAGCCTCTCTAAGACTGCCCGGACATTGCCTACATGTTCTTCCATGGATTCTGAGTATATAAGAATGTTGTCAATGTAAACAAGAGCGCAAACATCCAGTAGTTCACGGAGTAAATCATTCATAAAGAATTGGAAAGCCTCCGGGCATTGCATAGTCTGAAGGACATGACCTGGTATTCAAAGAGGCCGTACTTCATGCGTAATGCCATTTTCCACTCGTCTCCCTCTTTTACTCTTACAAGATGGCATGCTCCTCTTAAATCCAGTTTTGTGTAGATTTCAGCATGTTTCACTTGGTCCAGGAGTTCTGGTATAACTGGTAAAGGATATCGATTTTTTACTGTGATCTGATTGATGGGTCTATAGTCAATGCAAGTTCTTAAGTCCCCTTCCTTTTTGGGCATGAAGAATAATGGTGAGGAGGCAGGTGACTTGGACGGGCAAATGAAACCGTTCGCCAGGTACTGATCCAGGTAAGTTCTAAGATGCTGATTTTCCTGTTCTGTCGGAGCATGAATGCAGCTGCAAGGCATCTGGCCTCCGGGTACAAGATCTACTTGACAATCGTAGGGTCTGTGCGTCAGCAGAACGTTGGTTTGCTCTTTTTTGAAGACATCCTGGTAATCTTGGTATTCAAGCGGTAAGGAGCTGATGAGGCCCAACATGATTCCTTTCTTTGGTTTCAGATTGGTGTCATCTTTTTTGTAACATGTGTCGGCACAATCATGAGGAAATGACAGAACTCGTTTTCGCCAGTCGATCCTAGGATTGTGGGTCTCCAGCCAGGACATTCCCAATATCATCTGGAACTGAGGAGCACTGTGGAGATTTAAAGTAATGTCCTCTTGATGCCCATCCTGACACAGAACCTTGACTTTCTCTGTGTATTGTGTCACCGGGCAGGATGATAGCTGAGAACCATCCACAGCAGTGACGTTTTCCGATTTCTGCTTCTGTCAGAGAGGAAGGCCTATTCAGAGAGCCAAATCTTGGTCAATGTAGTTACCCACAGCTCCGCAATCAATATATGCCTCCAAGGCATGTATTTTTGTATGGTTGCTTGTGATTCACCAAAAACACTGGAAGGACTAGATGTGAGGTCTGTACGGATTCCTTTTTCATGCTCGGCAAGTGGACCCCTACACTTGCCGGGCATTGGCTTTTCCCGAGTTCTGTTCTTCTTCTTCATCAGTTTTGTCTGTTGCCCCAACCGTTTTCTTGGGTGGTTTTACCAGGCAGTCACGGAGGAAGTGACCTGCTTGTCCAGAATAGCAGCATAGTTCTTGTTGTCTTCTTTTTTCCCTTTCTGCCTTGGTAAGGGGACTTTGTAATCCACCAATTTGCATTGGCTCAGACTGTTCATGTGGTTTAGTCTGATTCTCACAAGGTGGTACGTAAACTGACCGTCCCTCTGATCTAGCTCCATCCATTTTCCGATTCTGCAACCTATGATCGAGTTGCACCGTCAGGTCTATGTAGTCCGCACACCTCTCAGGGGGATTCACCACTTGCACCAACACATCCTTAAGTTCGCCACATAACCCTCGGTAAAAGAGTGTAGTCCTCTTCTCTTCTGGCGAGTTGGTCTGGGCTATGAGACGATTGAAGGTTGCAATATAGGTTAATAGATCTTGACTCCCTGGTCTGAGTGACAACAACTGGTTGTCCAGAGCTTGTCCTTGAGTATGAAGGGCACACAATTTCTCCATCTCATGTTGGAAATTCCCAAAGTTCCAGAGTAAAGGGTCATCTTGATTTACCAAAGGTATAGACCAGTCCGTTGATCTACCTCCTAAATACGAGAGTACAAATGCCACTTTGGCTTGGTCATTAGGAAAGGCTCCTGGTCTGCACAAGAAATGAAGGCGACATTGGTTCATAAATACAGCGAACTTGTTTGGGCCGCCGATTAATCATTTGGGAGGGGTTAGATGCACTGCTCCTGGAAGAATGACATGAACCGGTGTTGATTGTTGTGGTGTGGAAGAATGAGAAGAATGGGTCACTCCAGGAAGTGGAACCTGTCCTGTTTGTGCTTGTAGCATTTGTCTTGCCAATTTGTCAGTTCTTTCTTGAGTTACAATAAGATTTCTCTGTAATGCTTTGGTTTCCTGTCTTGAAGCATGTACTTCAGCCCGTAATTCCCCTAGTAAGAGGGCTAACTGATCTGTTTCTGAAGTTTCCATAACGCCCAGGCAGAGAGTATTAGAGGCTTTACATTCTGTTACGCTCACCTGGTCTCTGCAGAGGCGTTGGGGCACGGTTGCAGCCCTCTCTGAACTTGAAACACCCCCTTCAGGTCTCTCCCTCAGTAGAAAAGCTGTGAGCGGGGGTATGTGGTGGTACTGCTCCTGCATGGAGATAACAGTGTGTGAGTGCGCCAATCTGTGATTGTTGTACCTCTCAAACCCTTCACCCCAAAGTACGGTTTCTGTGAGCATACGCCGGCCCATAAAGCCCACCTGTTAGTTATGGAAGATAAGCTCTCCGTCCTGCAACTTCTGGAAGGGGTGCGTCGAATGGGATCTAGTTCCTTCACTGATCCCTGATAAGGATTAGTCCAGTCCAGCTGTGACTATGCTTCTCCTTATGATTGGTAAGTCTTTCTTGAGCTCTTGTGATGCTGTTCATTCTATTTAATGTCTTTATATGTTGCCCCTATTTATGCCCGCAATAATGTCTCTCTTCTGTTTTCTTCCCTTAGATGGAAATGCGGCCTCAATGCAGCTGTGAGACGCGAGACGCGGCCGGATGAAAGATGGATGCTACTGCAATGTTTGACAGCAGGTAAGTGATGGTTTGAGGACAAGCATGAAGTATGGCAAAGTGCAACCTTAAACTGATGGTTTTTTCGATGTCTAACCTTGTCTTCTGTATTTCTTTGCAGGTGCTGCTGTCGACAATGGAGTGTGTCGTGCTACGGTGCCAAAATGAGGATTTCGGCGTTCCGGAAGGTGTAAAGATGAATATTTGCTTCGCTGAAGAGATGGACAGGTAAGAACAGCTTCCCCGAGTTGGTAAGTATGCTGGCAGGAAGAAGGTTGTCCAGGAAGCAGGATCTTCAAAGGTAAGTCTGACCTCAGGCGACTGTGAGCGTTACGCTGCTTGCAAGTGCAGAATAACGCAAAGCATCTGTCTTGAAGATCAGGGCAGCTTATATAGCTGAGATCGTGGGCACGCCCATTAGGGCCAGTTTACCAGCCACACCCTGCCACTCCTAGAGAGTGAGCACGTGCAAAGGCAATCCATTAGCAGTCACACCCAAGAATACACTTGGGGATGCTTAAAAGATGGAATGTTCAAGGTTAATGCATCCTGCTTAATGGATGGAATGTTCAAGATTAATGCATCTGAAGTGCTATGTCCATAATAAAACTTGTTGATGTTAAATGGATGCTCTTATTTACTTTTGTTCATGAGCCTGGCACCAAAGGCACCAGGACAGTGTCCACCCAGGTCTCCTGTGCATGTGACCCCTGCATGCCTGCGCCCCTGACTTCACGACCATGACAGTCTCATTATGGACCACTGGCCCCTATGACATAGGCCTACTAAAGGGAGTCGGGGAAGTGAAGATTAAATTAAAACCAGGAGCAATTTTACCTTGAGCACAGCAGTATCCAATGTCTCGATTAAGGAATTTTCAAGACAATTTCCGCCACGATGGAGCAGGGTATCTTAGTGATGTCAGAGTCACCATGTAATACGTCAGTTTATCCTATCAAGAAATCTAAGGGGGGGGTTGTGGCATTTAACACAAGATTTGAGGACAATAAACCAAATTGTAGAGGCTGAGTTCCCTCTAGTGCCGAAAACATCTCCAATTCTATATAATATTACTGTTGATGCACCATATTTCACGGTGATTGACTTGAAAAATGTATTTTTCTCAATCCCGTTGCATAAAGACTCACAAGATGTGACTTAGCTTACCTTCAGACAAGTTTTCCTGAAAAGCACATGGCTGCCCCAGGGGTACTGTGAATCCCCATCAATTTTCAATAGAGTCCTCCAGATGGACTTGAGCAATATTGCCTTAGAAAGCGGTGTGCTCCAATACGTGGATTACATTTTAGGTTGCAGCACCATGGAGGAAGAGTGCAGATGTGATTCTGTTCAGCTGATGATTATACTTGCTGACAACGGATGAAAGGAAAAGTTACAATATTGTCAACACGAATTGCTGTACATAGGCCAATTGATTTCACATGAAGGAAAGAAAATTACTCCTGAAAGAGCTGAGGCCATTTTAAAAACAGCTAAGCGACACACAATAAAAAAGATGCAGAGCTTTTGGAACTATGTAATTATGCCAGCACATGGGTCTATGACTACAGCTCGTATACAAAGCCTCTCTTACAAGCCTTGAAGAAAGCACAGGAAATGCAAGAACAATTGTGTGAACTGAGGCAATGGAAGTAGGGTTTGATGAATTGAAAAAAGCCATTTGTATGGCTCCAGTTTTCGGAATCCCCAATTATGCAGAGGCATTCTTTTTATTCTCGCATAGAGATGGTACTGTTATGACAGCAGTGCTCACGTAGATAACCACATTGGGATACAAGCCCCTTGCAAATTACAGTAGAATCGTAGACCCAGTGATGAGAGGTCATTTGCCATGCAAACAAAGTTTGCCAGCCACCACGTTCGCCATAGAGAAGGCCACAAGCATAGTGATGGGATGCCCTATGATGTTATTTGTTGAACATGCATTATTTGCCATTTTAGAAAAACAAAAAGGCACATTGACTTCTCAAAGGGCTTCTGCCTATGAAGTAGTTATATCAAATCTTGCAATCAAAATAGTTTGATGCAAAATAGTGAATCTAACTATGTTTATTGCTGAGCCAAACACGGAAGGAGAGCCCATAGACGATTGCACAAACTATGAAGAATTTGATGATGAAATCCCTAGAATAAAGGAGAATGCACTAACAGTGGAGAGATTGTGTTTATTGACAGGTCTTCGAGAATCAATCAAAATGATGGACAAAGGTACACAGGCCCTGCTGTGGTAAAGCACCTAGCAAATGGGGAATTTCGGGTGCTCGTTAGTACTCAATTACCATATCATTATATTTCTGCACAAGCTGCAGAATTATTGGCTTTGATACTTGCGCTCGAGAATCACACAGACCCGGAAGTGACAGTGTACAGTGATGGTACAGCGACACTGCCTATGTGACATCGATGGTGCACACAGGATTAGCATGTTGGAAAAGGAGGGGCTATCTCCGAGCAGACGGCACACCAGTGCAGCACGCAGACTTATTGGACTGGCTTATTAAGGCACTACAGCTCCCAGTGGGCATAGCAGTCGTTAAACGCGCAGCTCACACAAAAGGGACAGATTTGATCTCACGTGGAAATCTAGCAGCATGTAATATGAATGAAAGAATGACTGTAATGATGACGATGGTTGAAGGATATAGTCATATGACCAAAGCACAGATAATAGAACTCCAAGAGGAAAATAATTCATGGGTGTGTAAAGGGGGTGTTCTTTAAACTCCTCTGAGGCATTGTGGCAACAAGACAGTACTGGTAAACCAGTGATGCCTATAGCCTTATTAAGGGTGGTGCTGGAACAGCTACACTACCCCGCACACACAACTAGGGAGATTCTAGCTGCAACTATTTCTGAGGAGTGGTTTGTTCTGAATTTGAAGGAGCATGTTGCATTTTGTATGGTAAACTGTATAGTTTGTCAAAAGTTCACAACTGGGCATACACTGCACACAGTTAGGGGAGTCATTCCGAGACCTAATGGCCCTTTTCAGCACTTGCATATCGACTATTCAACATGATACAAGTATGCAATGGATACGGATATTTAATTGTTGTGGTGTGGCCTTTCTCAAAATGGATAGAGGCAGTTTCATGTACACACCCAGACTCCACTTTTGCAGCCAAATTTCTAGTACAGGAAGTATTTCCTAGATGGGTAGTATGTGAAGTCATGAGGTCAGATAATGTATGAACAGATCAGCTTGTTGCTTGGTATAACGCACACGTTTTCATCCGCTTATTATCCACAAGGAAATGAGATCTGTGAGAGGCTCAATGGCTTGCTCAAGGAAAGGATAGCCAAGTTAAAGCTTTCTCCGAAGAAAGGGTGGTATCATGGCCTACCATTGGCATCATATGCATTGAGGACCCAACCAAGCTCTGACCACCATTTTACGACTCACATAATCATGAGAGGAAGGTGAATTAGGAGACCCCTAATGCCTCCATCCTGAGTTAGAAGTGATGCTCAGCGGACAGCAGAAGTGCTGGGATTGGAATTGCGAAACTATCTGAAATATATGACTTCCAGTATTTCTGTCATTTCAGGAATATTGCAGAGACTAGGGAGTAGGGCAGTACAGAACACAGAAGGAGATGCTTCAACAATCTAACCTCCACAATTTTGTCTTCCCCAACTTCACCCCAGAGATGCAGTCCTAGTGCGTAACCACACAAGCAAAAAGTGGGATGACCCCCGTTTCAACAGTCCCTTTGTCTTTGAGGACGTAAAGCCATCTGCTGTCATATTGCAGGGTAGACGCGCTTGGATCTTCCTGGGGGACGTAAAGATCTACTCTGGAGAAACTCTTCTGCCTACACCCCTCCATGAAGAAGCTGCAATCATCGGGGAAGAACCACAGCACGTGCTGACGAGATCTATGACAAGGAAGAAGGACACATAACCTGACAAGTGGAAAGATTAAAGAACCTTTTGGTGTGGCTTGGCTTTGGACACTTCCTTTTGAGTTAATCATAAATGGGTCAAAGAAAACATTCAAACACTCTGTACATCCTATTTGCAGAGTTAAGGGAAGATCTGCATTCTTAAAGCCACAGTAGCTTCTTGACTTTGGACTGAGGCATATTTAAAGCCTTGATAAGAAGAGGAGTATGCCAGACTCTGATCGTGGATACAGCAATTGGAAGAGGGTACAATACCCCGATTCATTCCAAACTGAATTTTTGTTTAGATCCACTTATGGTGTTACCCAATGATGACCTTTCTAGGAACATACTCGCCGTAACGAGAACTTGCCGTATTCCAGCTTTCATTTGAGATCCTGACAATGAGAAAATTATAAGAAGATTGCTCATAGTAATCACTGAACAATCCTTGCAGCTGACAGAGTACAGTGCGAAAGATACCCCTATCAGAAGAAGCAGCTCATAGACTAGTCAGTGTGGTGTTCTTTCGTCCAATTGAGGAATACCTGCATCTTGTTGGGAAACACACTGATGTGGTAACCTTCCTGAGAGATCCAAGAAACACTGCAAATTTGAATGTGATCTTGGAGGGAATTATAATCCAAGTGAGCATCTATTCTGAAAGAAATCACAGAACGGTGTAGAAACTTTCCTCCGAGGGACAGATCAAGAAAGTGTATAAAGGACAAACTTTGTTATTTCTGACAGGGAAGCAACATGTCGTCTGGACTGGAGCATATCTGAGGTATCGATTGGGAGCTGATCTACGAAGTCGAGCTCGTATAGACTTACAGAGGTCATTTTACTTCGCAATAAAGGAACATTTAAATCTTGATTGGTGAAAAAACTGGTTCCAGGCTTAACGATAAAGTTGTTCTTAGCATCCAGTTAGCAGACGATTGATCGAGGAGGAGTTACTGGATCAAGACACCAGCTTCCATGAGCAATCTACAATGCAGAATCATTAAAATACGTTTTTCCTTCCTTAGCATCAAATGATCGAGATGGGGAATTTTAACAGCAACATTGTGTTGGCCCACAAGAACAGACACACACATTGTCCAAAAAGTAAATGTTGTAAGGTGACATACCTTTGTGTCCTCTACACCTGCATTGTGTTTATACTCATATTGCTTTCACTGACTGTGAGAACTGTATTTTACATATGTGCAAATGGAGCTAAGACTCCTGTGTATATTCCTGAGCATAAGGAAGATGTACGTTTGGCAACTACAAAGCAGCCTAAAACCTTCATAGTTATTCCTGTCCCAAGAAAAGATGGCAGGATA
Source organism: Ambystoma mexicanum (assembly GCF_040938575.1). Lineage (NCBI taxonomy): Eukaryota > Metazoa > Chordata > Amphibia > Caudata > Ambystomatidae > Ambystoma > Ambystoma mexicanum. The sequence continues at coordinate 786,161,143 of NC_090937.1, read as the reverse complement.
CATGAGCTTGAAATTAATGTTGTTAGTAATCAGTCAGTATTCACATTAATCTTCCTGCCAAGGATCCAGGTTGGAGCAAATACCAAGTGGCTTCGGATCACCAGATGGTAATTGCTGCAGACAATTAACACTACCATAAAAGGATTCAATGCAATCAGAGAAGGACTGAGAGCCATAAGATTGATGACTCTCCAGAACAGATACGTCCTGGATATGATTACAGCTATGGACGGATGTGTTTGTGCAAAAACTTTGAGAATCATGTTGCACGTTCATACCGTCTCACGATGACGAGAATGGGACCTTGACAGAGGCTATAGACATGCTGATGAAACTCCATGGCAAGATGGTAGACGAAGTAGAAGACATTGCTGATGACAGCTTGTTTGGAAATCTCTTCTCTTGGGTTCCACAATGGATGGAAGAAATGTTCAAATTTCTTGGAGCCCTGTTATTGTTAGTGATGGTTGGATTATGTGTGATCAAGATAATAATCTCACAGTACAAGAAAACGGCAAAGAAAGCCATAAGGATGAAGATCTTGATTGATGTTGAACCAGGATGGAAGCTTAAAGATCTGACTGATGAAGAAAGCAGAGACTTTGTGAAGGCCAGTATCCATGCACCTTAGGGAACGACGTCCAAAAGACCATGAGAAGTATGTGGGAAGATGGATCTATTGCAGTCCAAGTGGACAGTGCATGCTCATGACATGGAACAAGGATGAGCATGTGAAATCAGTTGGATGCATGAAGGGCGTAATACAAGTATGGATCCCTAAGAAGCATTTCTTCAGACCAAGATGTCTAGATGTACAAAACGATGTGAGAGTAGTCAATGAATCACCAAGAGGGGGGGAGTGTAAAGGAGGATCCAACTTCCCTGCCTACATTACCTGAAAAGTATGAACCAAAGTATGTGACATACACAGAACAGTTAAACAAACAAAGAGAAGAGTGTGGACTCTGTAACCATAAGAATACCTATACCTAAGAGAGTATGGGAGGTAAGGTACCCATTAAGGAAACCATACCTGCATACAAGACAATATGATGGCCATTTGAACGAGATTCCTGAAGAAGCAGAGAAAGTAAAAGGCAAAGATGAATGGTGACGTCATACAAAATCGAGTTGACACCCATAGAAGAGATAAACAGACCAGAGGATGCAGACGATTAATAAACCATCAAGAAAGTTTCCAGGATAAGTGACATATTGAGATGAAGGTGAAGAAACTTATGCCACAGATCTGGTGAAGATACTTAGTTTGAATGTGTACAAATGCAATGAGATGCAAGCAGCAAAACAATCATGAAGCTAGCCACATACCTTTGAATAGTTAGACCACAGCAAGTGCCAACATATACATATATAGATATATTTGGACAAGTAAAACATGGATGTTTCCACTGCACATATAAGCAGTACTGAACAAAGCAAGAAGGCCTCATTTCAGTGTCGCAGTTAAGAAAAAGCAATTGAATTAAACAGAATAAAAGCTCAGCTAAGGAGTTGACTGAGCCAAAAAAGCCATGGTCTTATCAAACTGGAATTGGCTGATATTGGATACAATTAACGTGAAGGAACAGAGGCTCCTGTTCAGAAAGGTCAAGCAAAAACAAAAGACGTCAGAGGACTATTGGAGAATAAAATCAAATACAAGAAAAGCTTGATTTCATGGTGTCCATTCACGCAGCAGCGGGAAGTTGGACGGGCAAGATGGTCACACCTACGCACGAAGGCCGGCTGGTGCCTACACTCCCTAAAAATTCTCAGAACACAGTACAGACTCAAGGCCAAACTTCAAACACTAATTGACACTGGACCATTGAGGTGATGATGGATGATATGCTAATTGGTGGGAAACTGGTCCTAAGACGAGCTCACCCACAACTAGTTGTTCAGTCTGCATGCTGCTAGACGTAGGTGGAAAAGTACTGATGGGGGTTAGGAGCTAACTAATTGTAGGGGACTGCGTAATTAAGGGTCCTATAGTTTGTGTAGCCAATGGAATATCATATATTTAATGACATTCATAGTGGCCATTTTTGAGGGAGGGCTTAGTTGTCCCACCTGATGTTAAGTATCCTATCACCTTCCTCCACTGCTCTATAGAGATGTAGAGCCTATACTTAGAAAAACACTTAGATCCAATCACACCCTCCGTTAGGTTTTTGTAGTTTGCCAAGTAGGATGATGTTGGTAATGACTCAGGTCAAAATGTCAATGATGACCAATTATGGGTATAAGAAATCAGTTTTTTGTGAAGAAAGAAGAATCAGAGGACCGAGCAATTGCTGATGTTCGTTGTACTCCCTGTTTTAGATACTTGACATTAAAACAGATGAACTTTGCCAAATTATTTGTGTCGTCTTGATCATTGATGTATGAATAAAATCTGAATCCCCATCCAGCTCACTCCTCTATGTGGATGATGCTCAAATATTTCTATCTTTCTCTTCTTTTTCATCTGAAATTCCTGCTATTATCTCATCTCATCTTTCGGTCATCCAATCTTGAAAGGCCGACCACTACCTTGTTTTAACTTCTTCAAAAAGTAAAGTTGTTTTCTTTCCCAATATTTCTGTTCTCCATCCCCAGCTCCCTTCTTCTATTTGTTTCCCCCCTCTGATCTGACACTCTTGTATGTTGCTTGTAATGCTGGGGTTTATTTGGATTCTTCTCTATCCTTTTTTAACCTCTTTTGCTCATTTTTGTAGAGTGCATCTTTTTAATATGTTTAAGGCTAGTCCTTTTCTTTCCATTCATAACACTAAACTATGTCAATCATAACACTAAACAACCTTATTTTCCCTTCACTTTTCTACTGATCCTCCTTGCGCTTCGGTCTTCAGGCTTATCACTTATATCCACTCAAATCTATCTTTAACTTTTCAATGTATCTCTTATACTCTCTATATGCTCACAACTCTTTTAATCCTGCACTCTCCTCTCTGTGCGGGCTTTCCTTCCACTGTCAACTCAAGTTCAATTTTCTGTGCTTCGTCTTTAAATCACTCCATAATCGTTCGCCTCCCTATCTTTCCTATCTTGTTTCCTTCTACACTCTTACTCTTCGATCTACTCTTTATTTCTCCTCAATGCCCCTCGCTCCTCCTGTGCCCAATCCTGTTTCTGCTCATTTACTCTGTTTACCCCCTTTTACTGGAATATGCTGCCACTGGTTCTTTGCTCTCTTTCTTCCTATCCTCTGTTCTGAACACACCTTAAAGAGCATCTCTTATCTTCCTAGTCTCTGCTGGATTTTCTCCATGTTGACATTTGTTGTACCAACCTAATCATGTACTGCGATTTGGCGTAAAAGACTATACAAGTACAAATAAAGTAATAAATACAAATACACTAGGTAATCCAGAACAACAGGAATCATTATTACCAGGCACTCCACCTTGCCAAAGAGAAGTTCAGTGCATATTTCTGAGACCCAAAAGTCTGCAAACAATGTCCCTTCAAGTGAATTGTACACTGTGAGCAAAGAAACTCTGTAACACTGCAAATACACCTTTTGTGTGTGTGGAAGCATAACCCCACTCAGACATCAGATGCACATTCAATTTTTCTCCAGCCCTTACTCGGAAAGCCCTCAGAAACCAGCGGAACATTACTTCATTCTCAAACCCACTCAGACATAAGAGGCCCTTTACATTTTACTACCGTGCTTGCACAGTGAGCCCACGCAGACATCACTGGCACCCTAGATTGTCTTGCAGTGCTCACTCCACCAGCCCACACAGAGATCTGAGGCACATCAGAGTTTCTTGTGTTGCATACTCAGGAAACATGAAAGAAAAAGGGAGGCAAGGTAGATTTTTCTTCAATACTTGCACTGTGAGTAATCTGTGCCCTATGACACAGAGTTTGCTTTGTGGAAGTGGAAGCCAAAGCAAGAAAAACGTGCCCAGTTCTAAAATACTTTCCCTTATATTAACTTTATGTAAATCCACTGTGGACCCCAGGCATATGCGCCACAATCTTTATACAACAGGTGGGACCTGTGCAGTGTGGAATAGAGAGGAAAAATCCAAAATACAGGGTCATCCTTTTAAATGCTTGACCAAGCCTTAGCAATCCAAAGCATACACAGGTGCATAATAGCGTCTCCGTAAGGGAGGGTGGGTATTTTGAGTAGAAGCTAGTGGCAGGAGCTATGAGTGGTTTGTGAAGATAGTTAAGGATTTGTAAGAGGTTGAACAATTAGACATGAGTTTAATGGAGGAAGACAAGATCAGAAGGAGATAGAAGGAGATGGGAGAGATGGAAAGGAGTGTGGAGGAGGTTTGAGAAGTGATGGGGTGATAAGTGATCATGAGGTGGATGGTACACAAGATCAGAAGGGGGTTGGATAAAGAGATAAGAAGTCAAGATGGAAACATCAGGAGGAGGTGGGCCTAATTAACCAATCAGTGGATTGGAAACTTGAGGAAGAGGTTTATTCAAGAGAGGTTGGTGGGAATCACCATGTGGAGGTTGGTTCATGTGAGCGGGAAATTAGTAGGAGGTGGGTGAGAACATCAATGTGTATAAAAGCCCACATTAGCTAGAGCAAGAAGGTACAAGCTGTCATATTTGATTTAAGGCTGACATTTCTTGTACAACTCCAAGCTGCAGATGTCAGGGAGAGGAGGAACAAGCATATGGTGTGATTTGACAATAAGAAGGAGAACAACCAGAATAGAAGTAGAGAGGGTGTAAAGAGTGTACATTTTTTTATAAAAAGTGGTCATAGTACCTAGAAGGGCTTGCATGACTAACATAGGAACTGTTGATTGGTTGTTAAGTGGAAGGGGTCAAAACGTACTCATGCCTGCCTCAGCAGAGTCTCTCACAAATCCAGTGGGATAACTTATCCCCAGGACAGTGACACTGTAATTGGATCTCTCAGAGGAGCAGTTGGCCAGTTTTCCACAAGGAGTCTTTGGTGGAGAAGCACTCTGTCTCAGTACTTCTATTTTCCTTTGTTGGTTACACAGCACTTGGTTGGCCGAGATGCCCTGAATATTCTTCCTGTAGTATGTCTCTTAACAAAGGCAGCAATAGTTAATGAGAATATTAACTTTGGTGATGGCCTTTTCCCTGGAGGTATACCCTGGGGAATTGAGAGTGGGTTTTTAGCTTTTCACTTTCTACTAGATGGATGGTTGGGTAAACTCCCAAGTGGAGTAAACCATGCCATTTAGACTTAGGTTTTAAAGGATGAATTCCCCTACCACTTAGTGAACCTCCTGTCCATGACCTGAGAGTGGACTAATCTCATGGACCACAAGATAAAACATCAAACCCACTCCAGGAAAATGTACAATTGACATCATGGGTGGTAAAACTGATGCCCCATTGAAGTGAAGAGTTCCTCCAGAGCCTCCTGTGCCATCATGCCATCACAGGAAGGTGTGTCCCCATTCCAGAATATTTTGGATGAAATCGTTGTCCTAGACCTGTCCCCATCCTTTTCCCCGGGAAGAGCATACAAATAAGGGGAAAAGACACTCCTCAGGCATATGCTAAGGTTGCATAATTGTTCAGGGTTGCAACTGGTTCATCTGAGAGTGTTCACTAGGGCCAACAAACATCACAGGATTGGAGGTAAAGAGTGCACATGAGATCTTCCTGCTGGTATTATTGTAATACAGTTACTGGGTCTCTTTAGGCTCTTTCCCACCCTAGATCCCCTCGCAAGGTGTGCCATCACTGCTGTGTGTTTACTCATTCTCCCCCTGTGGCTTCCTTTGTGTGACCCTGCATGCCCCCAGTGCCTTCTTCCTCCTCAGCCCACTCGCGGCCTCCTCTACAATCTCTGCAGTGTGTACCTCTTACATGTACTACCCCACGCATGTATTTCAGATGTGGCAATCTGCTTCACCTTGCTACGCTCGCTCTGTTGTCAAACACTCCTCCGACATCTGCTGACTCGTCGAAGCACTTGATCTGGATGTCCTTGGTCTCATTGAGACATGGTTCGAGGCCAGCTCAGTCACGTGTTTTGACATTTTCCTCCCCGATCATTACAAGATCCTGTCCAAGCCCAGAAACAACCGTCCAGGAGGTCAAGTAACTCTGCTTCTGTCATTCCTATGCAGGCCTACTCTTCCTTTGAATGCCTGGTCTGCAGGCTCTCTATCTCTCCTGATCGCTCTCTTACTGCAGCCACCATTTACAGGCCACCCGGCCTGTTTGCTCTTTTCCTCTCTGAGTGAGCTGACTTCTTCTCCTCTCTCCTTGCCTCTACCTCAAAACTTCTCCTCCTTGGTGACCTCAACCTACACCTGGATGCTTCTAACCCCTCCTCTGGGCTCTTTTCCAATCTCTTTGACTCTCTCTCTCTTTCTATTCTACCCTCTGGCCCGACACACTCTGCCAGTCACACCCTGGATGTTCTCATCTACTCTGCCATGCCCCTCTCAAACCCTCTCACCATTCTTCTCTCTTCCCACCTGACACTCTGTCCCCAAGGTGAAGCCATCCGGACCATGAAGCGTGTGTCGGTGGAGACTTTTGCCACTACTTTCTCACCTCCCCCTATGCCTGCGGCTGACTTACACTCTGACACAGCCCTCTCTTACCTGAATCTCTCTATCACTAACACTCTTGATGTCCTTGCCCCTGTCATGAAGATCCATTTGAAGCCCATCTCTAAGTGCAACTCTTGGCATGACTCCAACCTCAGCACCTTTAGACGCAAGGACAGGGTGTCTGAGAGGAAGTCGAGGGCATCAGGTGCATCCCCTGACAAACTTGCCTGTCACATGCTCCAAAGGCAATACAGATTCTCTGTCCTGTCCAAGAAGAGAGCCAACATCTGAGTCTGGATCTCTGTGGCCTCTAACAACACAGCCAAACTTTTCAAAATCTGCAAGGAGCTGGTCAATACTGCTGCAGTCTCCACATCTCCTATTCCCTCCCAGGCACTCTGCATGGCACTAGCTTCTCACTTGACCACTAAAAATCAGGACATCTTGTCCTCTCTCTCCTCTTCCTCTTCCTCCCCCTCTCTCTGCCCTTCTCCGGCCGCCTCTACCACTCCTCCTCTGTTCTCCTCTTTCCCTGTGTTCAGTCCTGATGATGTGTCTAGGCAAGTTTGATCTATGAAAGTATTGTCCAAGCAGGTGCTCCCCTGCATATCCAGAACCATCAAGGACCACATTGACACCCTTGCTGCAGCCTTGGATGATTTCTGCAATCACTCATTTGCCACTAGAACTTTCCTCTCCACCCTAAAGCACTCCCTTGTGCACCCCATCCTGAAGGAACTTTCTGTCGATCTTTCTGCTCTGGAAAACCACCACCCAAACTCTATCACTCCTTCACTGGGTAAACTCCTGGAAAGGCTGGCCATATCCCATCTTACTCTCCATACTGAAGCTGTTGATTGTCTCCATGACCATTAGTCTGGTTTTAGAGCAGCCAGAAACATAGAAACCGCTCTGCTATACACCTGTGAAGACCTGCTCTCAAATACGGACTCTATTCTTCCTTCTGTCCTCATTCTCCTTGATCTTTCCTCTGCTTTTGACATGGTCAACCACGCCATCTTAATCAATCGTCTCCATGACAACCTGGGCATCATGGATAAAGCCCTAGCCTGGTTGACCTCCTTCCTCGCTTATCGACGCTCCCAAGTCCAACTGGGGTCTTTTCTCTCTACCACCTCTCTATGCACATGTTGTGTTCCCCAGGGCTCTAACCTCCGACTCTGGCTCTTCAACCATTACTTAGCATCTCTGGCCCATCTCAGCCCTACCTTCTCTTCTAACTTTCAGTGTTATGCAGATGACGCTCGGATGACACTCAGCTCTCCTTCAGGCTCCCCTCAGCCTCCTCTCTTGCTCATTCCTGATTGTCTATCAACGAATCAGGAACGGTGTGCCACTAACAATCTCTTCCTGAATACCAATTAGACTGAGATACTTCTCAATGGGTTCCCTGCTCCTGCTTTCCCTCTTTCACTCTGTGCACCCGACTTAAGCCCTCTACCCGCACCTTCCTGCAAGCCAAACATCCTTGGTGTCATCTTCAACTCCTCCCTCTCCTTCTCTCCTCACATCACGGACGTCTCTAAGAAGTCCCACTACCAGCTGCAACCCCTAAGAGGTAGTCTTCCTTTTCTCACTTTCCCCAGAAGCTCAGTGCTCCAGAGCCCTGGTTCTCTCTAGGCTGGACTACGACAGCCTCTTTCTAAATCTGCCTGTGTCTACTCTTTGCCCTCTACAACCTATCCAGAACAGGACAGCAAGGCGTGTCCTTGGCCTCAAGCGCCCCTGCTGTCTGCAAGGATCAAGTTCAAGACCCTCTGCATTTTCCACAAGGCTTTCTGAGGCTGGGGACCACACTACATCCAACTCGCTCTTCCTAAGCACTTTCTTTTTTGAGCCCTCTGCTCATCCACCTCCAACTCTCTGAAGGTCAGATGCTTCTCCAGTCAAAGAATGGCAGTTAGATATTTCTTCTCGGCTGGTGCCTCCCTCTGGAATGGCCTCCATGCCTCTCTCAAACTTGAGCAGGAGCACCTCAGGTTACAGAAGCAACTCAAGACCTTCCTTTTCGCTTCTGCTTTCTCTCTCTCTCTCCCCTGCTGACTTCGTCTGCTACACTAAGGATTACCTGGCCTCCCTCTGAACGTTATGGAGAACAGGCTCCTTCACGGCAAGTAGCCCCATGCAGTGCTTCTGGGCCTACTGCACACTAGGGACTGTATCTGCAACCATACAGGCCCCTGCGTCCTTGCACTTACTTAGAACCGGCCACCCTGTAGGCACTTACTGAGCTTTGCCTATTGTGTTCTCCCTTCCCTCCCCCTGGCACTTCTCCTGTCCCATCCTCTTGCACTTGCATGATCTGAATGACACAGGGCCTAATATGATCGTTTGTTTTGTTCCCCTTTGTTTTCCACTTCCTTCTCTTGTCACGTTGAGAAACACTTGTGTACAGGCGCGTTATAAATGACTCTTACCATATCAATATAAGGTTATTAGTGGGTCTAAGAGATTCAAAGCCCCAGAATTACTGGCCAAAAAAGACAGCCAGTGCAAATGCAACAGTTCAGATCCTTACTAAGATTCATAAGGATGAACATAATGTGATAAAATTTTCTAGGAGAAATGGCTCACAGAAGTATCATCGCTGGTATAATTCAAGCAATCCAGTTGAGAGTTAGCTCACCATTTCTCAGCTATGGAATTTGTGTGATGCATGTTCGTCTGCTGGGGAAAGCCTTGTAATATTTTTTTTTTTAATTGTTTGAATTGGAGAAGTTCAAGCAAGCATATTATCTGTGTACGTTGGACCTGTTACTCATCATCAATGATATGATAGGCTATTTATACCGCACATAAATACCCAGAGGTTTCTAAGCGTGGACGCGGGAATTGAACCTGCATTGCACTGCATTGTCTTGCTGCCAAGGCAAACACGTTTCCGCTCAGCTATCCTCCAGAGACTATGTCATAAAGTACTCTGTGCCATAACATTGGTGTTCTTCTTTCTAACAAGGTGGGCCTGCCAGCCAATAAAGTCTATAACTGAATCACTAACATCCATATATAGACAGCTATTTATACTTTCTGCTGTGCAGCATCTATTTGAAATATCCTCAACTGATAGTAAATATGGTCCCCTTTCAGGAGAGTTAAATATAGTAGGCAAAATCACGTGCACGTTTTTCAAAATATCTGGAATTTGGCCAGGCAACTAATATTATACAGTTGTCAGTTGGCACCACAGGTATTAAAAGAGCCAAAGCTACTAACCAGAGAGAATATAGTATTACATTAAAAGACTGCCAAGCCCCCAACTGTGCTTGAACAGAATAGAGGTTATTTTCAAAGAGTAGCCCCACTGTCAAAAGATATAAATCATCATGGCGGTCCGGAAAAAAGGGTGCTGGTAAGCTTACCGTCACCCTTGTTTCTGGACCGCCACACTACGAGTCTGCCTGCCGGGGGCCGCTGAGCCCGGCAGGTCTGACCATGCCAGGTGCAGCGGCGCCGGCAGGCAGAGTTGCCATGGAAGCACCGGCACTGTCAGTGAGGGTGACGGTGCTTCAGAGTCCCCATTCCCATGGAGTCCTATAAGACTACATGGGAATGGGGACTTACAAGATCAGCCGCCTGACTTCCAGCTCCGCCGGGTCTTGTAATGTTTCAGTGGCACCGGGAAGCCAGGCGGTGTATCCTTTGTTACGGGGTCGGAAGCAACCCACAGGTCGCACCAGTGGGTTACCCTCTGCCTCGTAATGAGGCCTATTGGGATGTTTGGAGGGTGCTAGACATATAAAAACAAGTACCTTTTCAATTTCCAAATGCCTGCATGACTATGATTGGAGAAGGGTAATTGAGAGACCATGTTAGAAGGAAGTTTTTATTTTTTTACAGATTCCCAGCAGCTGGGCTGGATGGTGTGAGGTGCAGGAAATCTGTTGTTCTTCAGTCATTAACTATCGTTTATTACATGCATGTGAGGATGAAGAGTGGTCTGTTCCCAGGATGTCTATTGTTCTATGGCGATTAACATTCACTAATTACATGTGAGATGGAGAATCTCTGAGGGCTAAGCATTACCCACCAGAGCCCATTTGACCTGGGCAGTCATGAAGTGATTTGGCAATGAAATGTAATTGCAGCAAGAGACACTTCGATACAAAGAGACCAGGCAAGGGATGATCTAAGCCATCCAAAGAGGCCTGACTCAAATAAATATTAATTGAGCGTCTTTTTTAAAACATACTCGAATAACTTGCTTTGTCCCAAGGTGACATCCTGGAGCTAGCAGTGTCTTACGCTGAGAGGCTTTAGAAAAATGAGCTCCAGAGTGTTTTGTATAGCCTGCATACTCTGTGTGCCTTCCCTAGAGGGGTAGGTTATTACTGTTTTGGTGAGCAAAGGCAAGAAGGTTAGCTCAAGGGCAACGCACTTGTCTTGGTAGCAAGATAGCACAGAACAACCTAAGTTTGAATCCCAGGCTTGCTTTATAAGATTAATTGCAGTGTTTTTTTTTTTAGAACCTTTTTCAGAGGGTCCTTTTATTTTAAAGTTCACCATACTGTTATGCGTGAAGCCTTCCATTGCTAAATCAAATCTTTGAAGATCATAGCATGACTTGAGCCTTTGCTGCAAATAAAAAGGAGAAGGAGGTATACTCACTTTCTAACTGTTGGTGACTGAAACTCCACTTGTGTTGGTCGTAGCACCTAGAAGCCCTTTCACTCCATTCTAGTTCTTCCGGGCAGAATTCAATCTCGCCACAATGTCAGACAAAACTGGCCCAATGTATTGCATTAGAAGACCAACTTGATATGTAGTCGTCATAACATAAACGTTTAAGAGATGTACTCTTAAATGAATCAACAGAGAAAATGCCTACACAATTTACCTCCCAAGAGACCTGAAGACATTGTGGTCCATCTGTGAACATGTAAAAATATGTTTCCGACGTGGGTCGGTGCTTGTGTTGGAAACAGAAAAGCCTAGTTTCCACTTCTGGCATGAGGTGACCCATAAAACTATAGATAGTTGTTTTCTATTGCTAATGGGGGAAGACTCAGCAGCCAAGGAAATATTGCAATAAATACATTTCTAAAGGTGTCCCATTGCAACTAGAAATAGAAAAACACAAATATTTCCAATGGGGAGGGGCTTATACAACTTGCCTTACTGGCCTATTAGTGCATAACAAGCCACCCATGCATGACAATGGAGCTTGTGCCTTCGTGTGAGGGGGTGACAGCCTGCCTTACTATGCATGATTCAAACTTGGTGTAACTTTTCATGTTGTGTCGCTGGTAATGTTGATACATTTAAAGGCCTTAAAACCATCTCAAATTTGAATGGTTTGCATTTCCCTCAAACCTGTTAATGCAAGCCTTATACTGAGCTCTATGTCACTCGCAACACACCTAATGAAGGGCATAAGCAAGCACATTTGTATTATTTAAATCAAAGCAGAAATTCAAATGTGGAATTCACTTACTCACCTGTTCTCTCAAGTCCAATACCTCCAATTCAGATCCGTCAAAGTTATGAAACAGCTGCAGAGACTCACTGGATGCAACATAACAATGTTTCCTCTGCTTTTAGCATGTTGATTGTTTATGAGTTCTCTGTAACCAAACAAATTCTTGCTTATGAATAGTCTGAGGCACAGCAAATCCAGGTAATCCTTGGCTAATATATTTCCACTCGCTGATAATTAGAGAGAACTCCAACTAAGTACTGCAATGTCTAGGTTTCGTTCACTGACATTCAGATCGGCTTCAAAAACAGATTGAATGTCTTTGCTGTACCCAACTCACTTAACTGGCATTCTGTGGCCATTACAATATATAAAATAAATAATTTTCTAACCTTTAACACAAAACAAGATAATGGACCATAGGCAGAACCATATTTTACAATAGAATATTCTTTGATGATCTCAGAATACAAATGAAGGAATTCATAGACTGCAATGCCCCTTTCATGATCTCAGGACTCTTTGGGACAGCTTAAAATCATATTGATGATGGTAATAACAGCATACTCAATAGACAACATAGGAATTCATATATGATATTACCTTTATCAAAATGCATTGTAGACTCGAGATTTGATGCACATCTCTACTCAATTCAACTATATTGGAATATGTGTCAGACACATATCTGGGCAAAAAGTGAAAACCAATGAACAAAACGATGTCTGAGCATAAAAACTCTGCAATAAGTAGGCTGGAAGACACTTGGCAATATACCATTTGTGGTATCAGAAAAAGGTAAGAAGAAATAAGAAAGAAAAGATGATCTACCTACCAGAACATCCCAAATTGTTATGGGAGGTGAAAAAACTTGATCTAAAGATGTGTTTCAAAGGAAAGAGTTACCCATATGAGGAGAAGAGGTTTCCATATTCACACCCACATTAAGAAATGTTTTCGTCTTGATGAAGGCCCCGGTTGTGACCAAGCAAGCAAGTCTTTGGACGGACTTATTTGTATAAGGGGCCGAAACACTGTCAGGCCGATTCATGGAATAATTAGCGCGGCGCAAGTGGGCAAAAACGTGCGAATCGCAGTGGAATAGCGAAATTCGCAGTGCAAGTGCGAAAATCGCACGAAAAGCAGCGCACATCGATTCATGGAAGTCTGTGCGCAAGAAAACCAGCGGATGTGCGATAAAAAAGTGCGCAGCGCACGTTGGCGCACAGGCCATCTAACAGCGTGCGCCAGGTCACAGCGAAAATCGCACAGGCCAGAGCGAAAATCGCACATAGCGCGGCGCACGCAACAAAAGTAGGCGGAACACGGCGTAACACTCGGAATGGGGAACAACTTGCCAAAACGTGGCCGTCACGGGGGAAGTACAGGGCACAAGTGCGCGGAACGCCCACAGGCTAGCCTACAACACGTATTCATGGAATAGAATAGGGCAAAAAAGTGCACGCTCAAACCAGCGCACAGGCACAAACACGACCGCCACAAGAAAGCAGGCGGTAGCGTCTCTGCGGCTGTAAGAAATGTGTGCCAAAAGGTGCGCCAACAAATTGCACCTATATACTGCCATGATGAATGTCCTATACTGTGGCCCTCCAGGACAAATGACGTGCAAAGGGGTACCCACAAACACGGACCCGCTGACAAAAAATACGTGTGCGTGTATACCGGGGTGCGCGGGAAGTGTCACACGCGATTTTGCAGGGTACGTGGATTTCAGGGGTGCACGTGAAGTCCCACACGCGAATGGGCCAGTGCGAGCAGGGTACGTGTATTTCAGGGGTGCGTGGGAAGTGCCACACGCGATAGTCCCAGTGCGAGCAGGGTACGTGTATTTCAGGGGTGCGCGGGAAGTTCCACACGCGATTGGCCCAGTGCGAGCAGGGTACGTGTATTTCAGGGGTGCGCGGGAAGTTCAACACACAAATTCTGCAGGGTACGTGCATATCAGGGGTGCGCGGGAAGTTCCACACGCGAATGGGCCAGTGCGAGCAGGGTACGTGTATTACATGGGTGCGCGGGAAGTTCCACACGCGATTCCATCAGGGTACGTGTATTTCAGGGGTGCGCAGGAAGTAACACACGCGATAGTCCCAGTGCGAGCAGGGTACGTGTATTTCAGGGGTGCGCGGGAAGTGCCACACGCGATAGTCCCAGTGCGAGCAGGGTACGTGTCTTTCAGGGGTGCGTGGGAAGTTCCACACGCGATTGGCCCAGTGCGAGCAGGGTACGTGTATTTTAGGGGTGCGCCGGAAGTTCAACACGCGAATTCTGCAGGGTACGTGCATATCAGGGGTGCGCGGGAAGTTCCAGACGCGAATGGGCCAGTGCGAGCAGGGTACGTGTATTACATGGGTGCGCGGGAAGTTCCACACGCGATTCCATCAGGGTACGTGTATTTCAGGGGTGCGCGGGAAGTAACACACGCGATAGTCCCAGTGCGAGCAGGGTACGTGTATTTCAGGGGTGCGCGGGAAGTGCCACATGCGATAGTCCCAGTGCGAGCAGGGTACGTGTATTTCAGGGGTGCGCGGGAAGTTCCACATGCGATTGGCCCAGTGCGAGCAGGGTACGTGTATTTCAGGGGTGCGCGGGAAGTTCCACACGCAAATTCTGCAGGGTACGTGCATATCAGGGGTGCGCGGGAAGTTCCACACGCGAATGGGCCAGTGCGAGCAGGGTACGTGTATTACATGGGTGCGCGGGAAGTTCCACACGCGATTCCATCAGGGTACGTGTATTTCAGGGGTGCGCGGGAAGTAACACACGCGATAGTCCCAGTGCGAGCAGGGTACGTGTATTTCAGGGGTGCGCGGGAAGTTCCACACGCGATTGGGCCAGTGCGAGCAGGGTACGTGTATTTCAGGGGTGCGCGGGAAGTTCCACACGCGAATTCTGCAGGGTACGTGCATTTCAGGGGTGCGCGGGAAGTTCCACACGCGAATGGGCCAGTGCGAGCAGGGTACGTGTATTACATGGGTGTGCGGGAAGTTGCACACGCTATTCCATCAGGGTACATGTATTTCAGGGGTTCTGGGGAGTACTACACGTGAATTGGCCTTGTGGGTCCTCCCAGGTGTACGCTCCACAACCTCCATGGCCCCTGCAGGCAGCCCACACCACGGGGGACTACCCTGCACCCCTGCTCATGTCCCGCAGGCAGCCCATCCACCATGGGCATGCCCCCAGCCAACCCACATGTCACCTTGCACTCTGATCAACAATGCATGTCTCCCACCACCCCCACCCTCCAGCAGTGCAGGGGCAGCCTCCAGCAGGCCCCCACTCATGTGTCCCAACACCCCCACCCCCCAGCCACCAGGGGCAGCCTCCAGCAGGCCCCCACTCATGTCTCCCACCACCCCCACCCCCCAGCAGTGCAGGGGCAGCCTCCAGCAGGCCCCCACTCATGTGTCCCACCACCCCCACCCCCCAGCCAACAGGGGCAGCCTCCAGCAGGCCCCCACTCATGTCTCCCACCACCCCCACCCCCCAGCAGTGCAGAGGCAGCCTCCAGCAGGCCCCCACTCATGTCTCCCACCACCCCCACCCCCCAGCCACCAGGGGCAGCCTCCAGCAGGCCCCCACTCATGTCTCCCACCACCCCCACCCCCCAGCAGTGCAGGGGCAGCCTCCAGCAGGCCCCCACTCATGTGTCCCAACACCCCCACCCCCCAGCCACCAGAGGCAGCCTCCAGCAGGCCCCCACTCATGTCTCCCACCACCCCCACCCCCCAGCAGTGCAGGGGCAGCCTCCAGCAGGCCCCCACTCATGTGTCCCACCACCCCCACCCCCCAGCCACCAGGGGCAGCCTCCAGCAGGCCCCCACTCATGTCTCCCACCACCCCTCCCCCCAGCAGTGCAGGGGCAGCCTCCAGCAGGCCCCCACTCATGTCTCCCACCACCCCCACCCCCCAGCCACCAGGGGCAGCCTCCACCAGGCCCCCACTCATGTGTCCCACCACCCCCACCCCCCAGCAGTGCAGGGGCAGCCTCCAGCAGGCCCCCACTCATGTGTCCCACCACCCCCACCCCCCAGCCACCAGGGGCAGCCTCCAGCAGGCCCCCACTCATGTCTCCTACCACCCCCACCCCCCAGCCACCAGGGGCAGCCTCCAGCAGGCCCCCACTCATGTGTCCCACCACCCCCACCCCCCAGCCACCAGGGGCAGCCTCCAGCAGGCCCCCACTCATGTGTCCCACCACCCCCACCCCCCAGCCACCAGGGGCAGCCTCCAGCAGGCCCCCACTCATGTGTCCCACCACCCCCACCCCCCAGCCACCAGGGGCAGCCTCCAACAGGCCCCCACTCATGTCTCCCACCACCCCCACCCCCCAGCCACCAGGGGCAGCCTCCAACAGGCCCCCACTCATGTCTCCCACCACCCCCACCCCCCAGCAGTGCAGGGGCAGCCTCCAGCAGGCCCCCACTCATGTCTCCCACCACCCCCACCCCCCAGCAGTGCAGGGGCAGCCTCCAGCAGGCCCCCACTCATGTCTCCCACCACCCCCACCCCCCAGCCACCAGGGGCAGCCTCCAGCAGGCCCCCACTCATGTGTCCCACCACCCCCACCCCCCAGCCACCAGGGGCAGCCTCCAGCAGGCCCCCACTCATGTCTCCCACCACCCCCACCTCCCAGCCACCAGGGGCAGCCTCCAGCAGGCCCCCACTCATGTCTCCCACCACCCCCACCCCCCAGCAGTGCAGGGGCAGCCTCCAGCAGGCCCCCACTCATGTCTCCCACCACCCCCACCCCCCAGCAGTGCAGGGGCAGCCTCCAGCAGGCCCCCACTCATGTCTCCCACCACCCCAACCCCCCAGCCACCAGGGGCAGCCTCCAGCAGGCCCCCACTCATGTGTCCCACCACCCCCACCCCCCAGCCACCAGGGGCAGCCTCCAGCAGGCCCCCACTCATGTCTCCCACCACCCCCACCGCCAGCCACCAGGGGCAGCCTCCAGCAGGCCCCCACTCATGTGTCCCACCACCCCCACCCCCCAGCCACCAGGGGCAGCCTCCAGCAGGCCCCCACTCATGTCTCCCACCACCCCCACCCCCAGACACCAGGGGCAGCTTCCAGCAGGCCCCCACTCATGTCTCCCACCACCCCCACCCCCCAGCAGTGCAGGGGCAGCCTCCAGCAGGCCCCCACTCATGTCTCCCACCACCCCGACCCCCCAGCAGTGCAGGGGCAGCCTCCAGCAGGCCCCCACTCATGTGTCCCACCACCCCCACCCCCCAGCCACCAGGGGCAGCCTCCAGCAGGCCCCCACTCATGTCTCCCACCACCCCCACCCCCCAGCCACCAGGGGCAGCCTCCAGCAGGCCCCCACTCATGTCTCCCACCACCCCCACCCCCCAGCAGTGCAGGGGCAGCCTCCAGCAGGCCCCCACTCATGTGTCCCACCACCCCCACCCCCCAGCCAACAGGGGCAGCCTCCAGCAGGCCCCCACTCATGTCTCCCACCACCCCCACCCCCAGCAGTGCAGGGGCAGCCTCCAGCAGGCCCCCACTCATGTCTCCCACCACCCCCACCCCCCAGCCACCAGGGGCAGCCTCCAGCAGGCCCCCACTCATGTCTCCCACCACCCCCACCCCCCAGCAGTGCAGGGGCAGCCTCCAGCAGGCCCCCACTCATGTGTCCCAACACCCCCACCCCCCAGCCACCAGGGGCAGCCTCCAGCAGGCCCCCACTCATGTCTCCCACCACCCCCACCCCCCAGCAGTGCAGGGGCAGCCTCCAGCAGGCCCCCACTCATGTGTCCCACCACCCCCACCCCCCAGCCACCAGGGGCAGCCTCCAGCAGGCCCCCACTCATGTCTCCCACCACCCCTCCCCCCAGCAGTGCAGGGGCAGCCTCCAGCAGGCCCCCACTCATGTCTCCCACCACCCCCACCCCCCAGCCACCAGGGGCAGCCTCCACCAGGCCCCCACTCATGTCTCCCACCACCCCCACCCCCCAGCCACCAGGGGCAGCCTCCAGCAGGCCCCCACTCATGTCTCCCACCACCCCCACCCCCCAGCAGTGCAGGGGCAGCCTCCAGCAGGCCCCCACTCATGTGTCCCAACACCCCCACCCCCCAGCCACCAGGGGCAGCCTCCAGCAGGCCCCCACTCATGTCTCCCACCACCCCCACCCCCCAGCAGTGCAGGGGCAGCCTCCAGCAGGCCCCCACTCATGTGTCCCACCACCCCCACCCCCCAGCCACCAGGGGCAGCCTCCAGCAGGCCCCCACTCATGTCTCCCACCACCCCTCCCCCCAGCAGTGCAGGGGCAGCCTCCAGCAGGCCCCCACTCATGTCTCCCACCACCCCCACCCCCCAGCCACCAGGGGCAGCCTCCACCAGGCCCCCACTCATGTGTCCCACCACCCCCACCCCCCAGCAGTGCAGGGGCAGCCTCCAGCAGGCCCCCACTCATGTGTCCCACCACCCCCACCCCCCAGCCACCAGGGGCAGCCTCCAGCAGGCCCCCACTCATGTCTCCTACCACCCCCACCCCCCAGCCACCAGGGGCAGCCTCCAGCAGGCCCCCACTCATGTGTCCCAACACCCCCACCCCCCAGCCACCAGGGGCAGCCTCCAGCAGGCCCGCACTCATGTCTCCCACCACCCCCACCCCCCAGCAGTGCAGGGGCAGCCTCCAGCAGGCCCCCACTCATGTGTCCCACCACCCCCACCCCCCAGCCACCAGGGGCAGCCTCCAGCAGGCCCCCACTCATGTCTCCCACCACCCCTCCCCCCAGCAGTGCAGGGGCAGCCTCCAGCAGGCCCCCACTCATGTCTCCCACCACCCCCACCCCCCAGCCACCAGGGGCAGCCTCCACCAGGCCCCCACTCATGTGTCCCACCACCCCCACCCCCCAGCAGTGCAGGGGCAGCCTCCAGCAGGCCCCCACTCATGTGTCCCACCACCCCCACCCCCCAGCCACCAGGGGCAGCCTCCAGCAGGCCCCCACTCATGTCTCCCACCACCCCTCCCCCCAGCAGTGCAGGGGCAGCCTCCAGCAGGCCCCCACTCATGTCTCCCACCACCCCCACCCCCCAGCCACCAGGGGCAGCCTCCACCAGGCCCCCACTCATGTGTCCCACCACCCCCACCCCCCAGCAGTGCAGGGGCAGCCTCCAGCAGGCCCGCACTCATGTCTCCCACCACCCCCACCCCCCAGCAGTGCAGGGGCAGCCTCCAGCAGGCCCCCACTCATGTGTCCCACCACCCCCACCCCCCAGCCACCAGGGGCAGCCTCCAGCAGGCCCCCACTCATGTGTCCCACCACCCCCACCCCCCAGCCACCAGGGGCAGCCTCCAGCAGGCCCCCACTCATGTCTCCCACCACCCCCACCCCCCAGCCACCAGGGGCAGCCTCCAGCAGGCCCCCACTCATGTGTCCCACCACCCCCACCCCCCAGCCACCAGGGGCAGCCTCCAGCAGGCCCCCACTCATGTCTCCCACCACCCCCACCCCCCAGCCACCAGGGGCAGCCTCCAACAGGCCCCCACTCATGTCTCCCACCACCCCCACCCCCCAGCAGTGCAGGGGCAGCCTCCAGCAGGCCCCCACTCATGTCTCCCACCACCCCCACCCCCCAGCAGTGCAGGGGCAGCCTCCAGCAGGCCCCCACTCATGTCTCCCACCACCCCCACCCCCCAGCCACCAGGGGCAGCCTCCAGCAGGCCCCCACTCATGTGTCCCACCACCCCCATCCCCCAGCCACCAGGGGCAGCCTCCAGCAGGCCCCCACTCATGTCTCCCACCACCCCCACCTCCCAGCCACCAGGGGCAGCCTCCAGCAGGCCCCCACTCATGTCTCCCACCACCCCCACCCCCCAGCAGTGCAGGGGCAGCCTCCAGCAGGCCCCCACTCATGTCTCCCACCACCCCCACCCCCCAGCCACCAGGGGCAGCCTCCAGCAGGCCCCCACTCATGTCTCCCACCACCCCAACCCCCCAGCCACCAGGGGCAGCCTCCAGCAGGCCCCCACTCATGTGTCCCACCACCCCCACCCCCCAGCCACCAGGGGCAGCCTCCAGCAGGCCCCCACTCATGTCTCCCACCACCCCCACCGCCAGCCACCAGGGGCAGCCTCCAGCAGGCCCCCACTCATGTGTCCCACCACCCCCACCCCCCAGCCACCAGGGGCAGCCTCCAGCAGGCCCCCACTCATGTCTCCCACCACCCCCACCCCCAGACACCAGGGGCAGCCTCCAGCAGGCCCCCACTCATGTCTCCCACCACCCCCACCCCCCAGCAGTGCAGGGGCAGCCTCCAGCAGGCCCCCACTCATGTCTCCCACCACCCCCACCCCCCAGCAGTGCAGGGGAAGCCTCCAGCAGGCCCCCACTCATGTGTCCCACCACCCCCACCCCCCAGCCACCAGGGGCAGCCTCCAGCAGGCCCCCACTCATGTCTCCCACCACCCCCACCCCCCAGCCACCAGGGGCAGCCTCCAGCAGGCCCCCACTCATGTCTCCCACCACCCCCACCCCCCAGCAGTGCAGGGGCAGCCTCCAGCAGGCCCCCACTCATGTGTCCCACCACCCCCACCCCCCAGCCAACAGGGGCAGCCTCCAGCAGGCCCCCACTCATGTCTCCCACCACCCCCACCCCCCAGCAGTGCAGGGGCAGCCTCCAGCAGGCCCCCACTCATGTCTCCCACCACCCCCACCCCCCAGCCACCAGGGGCAGCCTCCAGCAGGCCCCCACTCATGTCTCCCACCACCCCCACCCCCCAGCAGTGCAGGGGCAGCCTCCAGCAGGCCCCCACTCATGTGTCCCAACACCCCCACCCCCCAGCCACCAGGGGCAGCCTCCAGCAGGCCCCCACTCATGTCTCCCACCACCCCCACCCCCCAGCAGTGCAGGGGCAGCCTCCAGCAGGCCCCCACTCATGTGTCCCACCACCCCCACCCCCCAGCCACCAGGGGCAGCCTCCAGCAGGCCCCCACTCATGTCTCCCACCACCCCTCCCCCCAGCAGTGCAGGGGCAGCCTCCAGCAGGCCCCCACTCATGTCTCCCACCACCCCCACCCCCCAGCCACCAGGGGCAGCCTCCACCAGGCCCCCACTCATGTCTCCCACCACCCCCACCCCCCAGCCACCAGGGGCAGCCTCCAGCAGGCCCCCACTCATGTCTCCCACCACCCCCACCCCCCAGCAGTGCAGGGGCAGCCTCCAGCAGGCCCCCACTCATGTGTCCCAACACCCCCACCCCCCAGCCACCAGGGGCAGCCTCCAGCAGGCCCCCACTCATGTCTCCCACCCCCCAGCAGTGCAGGGGCAGCCTCCAGCAGGCCCCCACTCATGTGTCCCACCACCCCCACCCCCCAGCCACCAGGGGCAGCCTCCAGCAGGCCCCCACTCATGTCTCCCACCACCCCTCCCCCCAGCAGTGCAGGGGCAGCCTCCAGCAGGCCCCCACTCATGTCTCCCACCACCCCCACCCCCCAGCCACCAGGGGCAGCCTCCACCAGGCCCCCACTCATGTGTCCCACCACCCCCACCCCCCAGCAGTGCAGGGGCAGCCTCCAGCAGGCCCCCACTCATGTGTCCCACCACCCCCACCCCCCAGCCACCAGGGGCAGCCTCCAGCAGGCCCCCACTCATGTCTCCTACCACCCCCACCCCCCAGCCACCAGGGGCAGCCTCCAGCAGGCCCCCACTCATGTGTCCCAACACCCCCACCCCCCAGCCACCAGGGGCAGCCTCCAGCAGGCCCGCACTCATGTCTCCCACCACCCCCACCCCCCAGCAGTGCAGGGGCAGCCTCCAGCAGGCCCCCACTCATGTGTCCCACCACCCCCACCCCCCAGACA
The DNA here is from genome assembly GCF_040938575.1 of Ambystoma mexicanum. NCBI lineage: Eukaryota > Metazoa > Chordata > Amphibia > Caudata > Ambystomatidae > Ambystoma > Ambystoma mexicanum. The sequence goes on along the minus strand of NC_090937.1, from coordinate 786,139,348 downwards.
CCAGGGGCAGCCTCCAGCAGGCCCCCACTCATGTCTCCCACCACCCCTCCCCCCAGCAGTGCAGGGGCAGCCTCCAGCAGGCCCCCACTCATGTCTCCCACCACCCCCACCCCCCAGCCACCAGGGGCAGCCTCCACCAGGCCCCCACTCATGTGTCCCACCACCCCCACCCCCCAGCAGTGCAGGGGCAGCCTCCAGCAGGCCCCCACTCATGTGTCCCACCACCCCCACCCCCCAGCCACCAGGGGCAGCCTCCAGCAGGCCCCCACTCATGTCTCCTACCACCCCCACCCCCCAGCCACCAGGGGCAGCCTCCAGCAGGCCCCCACTCATGTGTCCCACCACCCCCACCCCCCAGCCACCAGGGGCAGCCTCCAGCAGGCCCCCACTCATGTCTCCCACCACCCCCACCCCCCAGCCACCAGGGGCAGCCTCCAGCAGGCCCCCACTCATGTGTCCCACCACCCCCACCCCCCAGCCACCAGGGGCAGCCTCCAGCAGGCCCCCACTCATGTCTCCCACCACCCCCACCCCCCAGCCACCAGGGGCAGCCTCCAACAGGCCCCCACTCATGTCTCCCACCACCCCCACCCCCCAGCAGTGCAGGGGCAGCCTCCAGCAGGCCCCCACTCATGTCTCCCACCACCCCCACCCCCCAGCAGTGCAGGGGCAGCCTCCAGCAGGCCCCCACTCATGTCTCCCACCACCCCCACCCCCCAGCCACCAGGGGCAGCCTCCAGCAGGCCCCCACTCATGTGTCCCACCACCCCCACCCCCCAGCCACCAGGGGCAGCCTCCAGCAGGCCCCCACTCATGTCTCCCACCACCCCCACCTCCCAGCCACCAGGGGCAGCCTCCAGCAGGCCCCCACTCATGTCTCCCACCACCCCCACCCCCCAGCAGTGCAGGGGCAGCCTCCAGCAGGCCTCCACTCATGTCTCCCACCACCCCCACCCCCCAGCAGTGCAGGGGCAGCCTCCAGCAGGCCCCCACTCATGTCTCCCACCACCCCAACCCCCCAGCCACCAGGGGCAGCCTCCAGCAGGCCCCCACTCATGTGTCCCACCACCCCCACCCCCCAGCCACCAGGGGCAGCCTCCAGCAGGCCCCCACTCATGTCTCCCACCACCCCCACCGCCAGCCACCAGGGGCAGCCTCCAGCAGGCCCCCACTCATGTGTCCCACCACCCCCACCCCCCAGCCACCAGGGGCAGCCTCCAGCAGGCCCCCACTCATGTCTCCCACCACCCCCACCCCCAGACACCAGGGGCAGCCTCCAGCAGGCCCCCACTCATGTCTCCCACCACCCCCACCCCCCAGCAGTGCAGGGGCAGCCTCCAGCAGGCCCCCATTCATGTCTCCCACCACCCCCACCCCCCAGCAGTGCAGGGGCAGCCTCCAGCAGGCCCCCACTCATGTGTCCCACCACCCCCACCCCCCAGCCACCAGGGGCAGCCTCCAGCAGGCCCCCACTCATGTCTCCCACCACCCCCACCCCCCAGCCACCAGGGGCAGCCTCCAGCAGGCCCCCACTCAGGTGTCCCACCACCCCCACCCCCCAGCCACCAGGGGCAGCCTCCAGCAGGCCCCCACTCATGTCTCCCACCACTCCCACCCCCCAGCCACCAGGGGCAGCCTCCAGCAGGCCCCCACTCATGTCTCCCACCACCCCCACCCCCCAGCAGTGCAGGGGCAGCCTCCAGCAGGCCCCCACTCATGTCTCCCACCACCCCCACCCCCCAGCAGTGCAGGGGCAGCCTCCAGCAGGCCCCCACTCATGTCTCCCACCACCCCCACCCCGCAGCCACCAGGGGCAGCCTCCACCAGGCCCCCACTCATGTGTCCCACCACCCCCACCCCCCAGCAGTGCAGGGGCAGCCTCCAGCAGGCCCCCACTCATGTGTCCCACCACCCCCACCCCCCAGCCACCAGGGGCAGCCTCGAGCAGGCCCCCACTCATGTCTCCCACCACCCCCACCCCCCAGCCACAAGGGGCATCCTCCAGCATGCCCCCACTCATGTCTCACCACCACCCCCACTCCCCAGCCACCAGGGGCAGCCTCCAGCAGGCCCCCACTCATGTCTCCCACCACCCCCACCCCCCAGCAGTGCAGGGGCAGCCTCCAGCAGGCCCCCACTCATGTCTCCCACCACCCCCAGCCACCAGGGGCAGCCTCCAGCAGGCCCCCACTCATGTCTCCCACCACCCCCACCCCCAGCAGTGCAGGGGCAGCCTCCAGCAGGCCCCCACTCATGTCTCCCACCACCCCCACCCCCCAGCCACCAGGGGCAGCCTCCAGCAGGCCCCCACTCATGTGTCCCACCACCCCCACCCCCCAGCCACCAGGGGCGGCCTCCAGCAGGCCTCCACTCATGTCTTCCACCACCCCCACCCCCAGCCACCAGGGGCAGCCTCCAGCAGGCCCCCACTCATATCTCCCACCACCCCCACCCCCCAGCAGTGCAGGGGCAGCCTCCAGCAGGCCCCCGCTCATGTCTCCCACCACCCCCACCACCCAGCAGTGCAGGGGCAGCCTCCAGCAGGCCCCCACTCATGTCTCCCACCAACCCCACCCCCCAGCCACCAGGGGCAGCCTCCAGCAGGCCCCCACTCATGTGTCCCACCACCCCCACCCCCAGCCACCAGGGGCAGCCTGCAGCAGCCCCCCACGCATGTCTCCCACCACCCCCACCCCCCAGCCACCAGGGGCAGCCTCCACCAGGTGCTCACAATCCCCAATCATGTGCGTAATGGACAGCCTCCACATCCAAAAAGCCCTACCAAGTAACCCATTCACCCACATGGAAATGGAAATCACATGTTACACCCCCAATGTTCATGAAGCTAATGAACCCATGTCCGTCACACACAATGGTTGCAATATAATGGGAAAACACACAACATGACATGCATGAAACCAATGAGATGATACCACACAGTGAAGTATGCTAACAAAATTGTATTAAAAAAAATTAAGAATGCAAAAGAAAGAAAAATAACTACAATGTGAATGAGAACAAAAAACATGCATGTCCGTATAAAAAACTACCAAGTGTCCATGAGCCCAACTGAACAAAGGAAACCTACTAAAAAAACCTACCTAAAAATCAACTATATACAAAAAGTGGAGCAGTGTCCGTCGACTCCAAATCATAATTCGAAAGAAAGTAAACCTAAAACTAAATAACTATATACAAAGGCGGCGGGCTAGTCCAGCGGCTCACTCCGTGGTGTCCCGGGCCAGGACATCATCGAACTCCTGTTCGATGTCCCGGAGGCGGTCCAGTTCCATGGCCCCGAGGGTCCGCAGGGACGACGCTGTGTCCTCCTCCAACCCCCTGCGGATTGCCTCGAGGCACTCGGCCCGCCTCAGGGCCCTCCGCATGGAGTTCTCCGCCCTGACCATTGTGAGCCGCGCCTCTTCCGCCCGCCGCCGCTCCGCACCTATGGCGTGGCCCAACCGCTGCCACACGGAAGACACTCTCTGTCCTGGGTCCCCCTGCCCTCCGGCCGATGCCTGCCCCTCCGATGTCGAAAGCCCAGAGCCTTCATGTCTCCCACCATGTTGCTGCTGCTGCTGCTCTGCCTCTGCCCGTGCACTGCCTCCTGCTGCCTGCACATCCTCCGCCGGCTGGGGTGCACTTGTTGATGTGGCCACCCTTGCTGGACCTCCGACTCCCGACTGTGGCAGGGATGCCTCCTCCACCAGCCTGGCCGCACCGTCAGAGGCAGCTCCACAGGGCACCCAGGTGACTGATGGGTGGGAAGATGGCACAGAGGACGACTGGCGCGTAGGGGGTCCAGTTGAGGAGGGGGTCGGAGCAAGCCCCATCAGACGGAGGAATCCGGCCTGGGTGACCTGTCCCAGCAGGCTGACATGGTCAACGAGCCATTTGAGATGACGTGCAGTCTCTCCATGAAAAGACTGCAGGTCACCTCGCATGGCCCGTTGACGCAACGCCACACCAGCCAGGACAGGCTCAACCCGGACCTGGATGGCCACGTCCGCAGGCAGAGGAAGGCCAGTTGACGTCAGCTCATCCCCTGCCTGAAAACCGGTCTGGACGTAGGCATCCCTGCTGGTGCAAGATGATGCAGGGACAGGATCGGGGACAGGATTGCACACAGGCACCTCCGCGGCCGCCTGTGCTGCTTCCTGTCCCTGGTCCTGCACTGCACCACTAGCACCAGTGGGATCCCCACCTCCAGACCCCGTCTCTGGTGCTTGCGCGGCCCCCTCCTCCACCAAACCCCCCACCAACCTGGATGACTCCATGCCATCTTCCCCTGTTGGGCCCTGTGGGGTCCCAGCTGCCCCTTCTGCTGCCGAGGAGTCCAACTGCAACCTCCGCCTCTTAGACCTCCCCCCGGCAGCTGCGGCCTGGGACGCGGCACCGGACTCCTCACTCCATGACGAGATGACAACACGGGAGGAGAGCCGGGCCTTGCGTCTCCGGCTGGCGGTCGGATCCCCGCCGCTGTGCTCCACAGCACCTTCTCAGCCCTCTTCATCAGTTGACGCTGCAGACAGGGAGAAACAAAACACAGGCATCAGGGCACTGTAAAATGGGCACATACATGCATGACAGTTGCACATGAGTGGCATTGGCAAACCTCAGACATATCATCACAATCCCCAACACGCATGTCATTGCAACTGGCACACATGAGCCATACCACAGCCATTTTGCAACTGCCACCCCCATCCCTACACATACAACAGCATCAGCAGCCAAAGGGGAGGCAGACATCACATGCAACACAGGAAGTGCACCACACATGTACACACACCACCACACTTGCATGCATGTCTACACCTCTGCCAAGTGTCGCACTGTTCAGACGGGCATCCATGTCACATCTGCCAATCAGGCTTCCACATACCGCTGTCACATGCATCCATGTAGCATCACTGTTGCACCCTTGACAAATACACACACATGCACATGTACACAGTGCTCATACATGCAGCCGAAAACAACATACATGCCTGACATCACGGACATGTCTACTTACATACACATTCATCCAAACATGTGTGCACGCACAACTGCATTTGCCATGCAAGCCCACACACACAAGCACCATCCATTTCTCACACATTACAGCCCTCGCATGTGTCAGCCCCACGGCCCTGTACACCCCCACCCATACTCCACCCCATACAAACAGATGTGCAACCGGCACAATGGCGAATGATCACCACACGCCCTGCTCACAACCAGGATGCATGTACACTCACCGCTCGACTCCAGACGGGTCTGCTTCTCTAGGACCTGGACGTGGAGCGCTGGGGATATGCGTTCCAGGACCCCCATCTGTTCTTCCGACAAGTGGCCCCGGCGCCCCTTGGCATCCGCTGCCTTCAAGAGGCGCCGGGCCTTGTTCAGGGTCCTGGACCTGAAGTCCTCCCAGCGCTTCCTGACATGTTGTAAGTCCCGGACTGCCATCCCCTCCGCGTTGATGGCAGTCACAATGTCAGTCCAGATCCGAGTCCGTCCTTCCTTGTCGGCGCGGGAACTTCCAAAGAGGGCATCATACTGCCCCAGGACTTGCTCCACCAGGACACCAACTTCGGTGGCACTGAAGCTGGTGCCCCTCTGCCTCTCTGGCCGGGGGTTGTCAGTGGTCACAGATGGTGTTTGCCCCGACATGACAACCCCAGAGGCAGGAGTGGGTGGGCAACTGGGTCCTGGGGCTGGGCTGTGGAGCGATGGAATTCCAGTCGGGAGTCTTCGGTTCCAGCAGGGGTGGTCACAGCAACAGCACCCCTGGCTGATGTGCAGGCAGCAAATGGCAGTGCACGTGGGCAGGAGGCAGTCAGGCAGCAGCAGATGGCAGGTGGGAGCGTGCTCGGGGCTCTGGGGGGCAGTAGTTCGGCCTTCTGGGCAGGAGCGTGGTCTTCCGTGTGCTTACGCGTGGCCAGCTTGGTACGGAGTGATTTGGCACGTGAAAATCCTGCACGTCAGCGTGAAAACCGAGGAAAGGCCCTTAGCGCGTAAGCGCGTCAGCACGCATACGCGATTCTATTGGACCAAAGGCCATCAGCGCGTAAGCGCGTCTGTGACGTGACCCGCACGGGTGTTTCCCACACAGCACGTGATGACAGAGCACACGTGGAAAGACTGCACGTCAGAGTCTCATCGCGTGTGATTGGTGGAAATGGCCGTACACGCAGAAGTGACAAATCGTGTAATTGGTGGAAATGGCCGTACACGCATAAGTCACAAAGCGTGTAATTGGTGGAAATGGCCGTACACGCATAAGTCACAAAGCGTGTAATTGGTGGAAATGGCCCTAGCGCGTACACGCCGCGTAAGTGACGTTGGACGTGTGGGCCTGTATAAAAGGTACGCGTAGAACACCATTTCCTTGTTCGTGCTTTTCGTGGAGAGCGAGTGGGTGAATTCTGTACTTCTTGTCGGTTCACACGCGATTTACTTCACGGCGTTTCAAGTTCGTATTCCCTGTTACCTCTGACAGATTTTTCTCTTTTTTCTCTTTTACTGGTTTACCTGGGCCTGTTCCCTCAAACAGTGTTCCCTTCTACTGTTGTCCTGTCTCCTCAGACAGCGTACAAATCTTCTTTTGGCGGGGGTGTTGCCAACCAAACGCGCTCCTTTTTCACGCTCGTTTACCTGACAGACGGTGAGTCACGCACGCATCTAACATCTGTGCTTGCCCCGTGTGTAGCCTACCCCTTCAGAGGTCATTCTAGGCTGCGTGTGACACGCATACGTTCATTCTTGTGTTACTGGGTGCCACAGCGTAGTGCAGGTTTTTCTTTCTGCACACGTGGTCTAGGAGGGGTTGCGTGCACGTCATCTCCCTTTTTTGGGGCTCCTGTGCGTAGCGTGACCCGTCATCTTTCCCCAGGGGTTACAATCAGCCTTGCAAGAGCACTAGGGTACAATTACCATCTGGTACCCAACCCCTTTGACCCCCAATTGCCCAGGACAATATTTGACAGCCACTCCCATACGCACATCAACATCAGTGCCATGGTTGGGAGGCGAGGATTCCGTAAGGGTGGCAAAGGTGGAAGAGCCACAAGTGGTGGCCGTGGTGGATCCGGTAGGGGACGTGGTCGTTACTTGCAGGGTGAGCCTGTCCCCCCATGTGTGGAGGACCAGTCAAGGGCACCCATAATCCCCCCCCTCCCGTTGAGGCTGATGTGGCTGACACCATCCATGCTCAGCCCTTGTTGGACCAGCCCATTGTGGCACCAGACCTGGCTGACTCCATGGCTGATTTCCAGGTCAGCAGGCCTATGACACGTGCGCTGGTGCACGTTGATGTCACCATGCCACGTGCATCTGGGGCAGCAAGGTCATCTGCTGCACCAAGTAGGCAGGGCGGAGAGGCTGCAGGGGCAGCTGCGGCTCCATCCACCCCAGCCCTCACACACCCAGCCCGGACAGTGTTGGTCCTAGTCCATGCTGCTGATATTCCCCCTGACACATCACACTAGAGCCAATGCCTGCACCAACTCCCATGCTGAGTGTGCAATCCCACACTCCTGATACAGAGTCCACCAGGGCTCCTGCCCCTAGTGTCCAGAGCGGCGCAGGACACTCAGGATCACCACCACCTTCCAAGCGGAAGAGGAAGAGTGCTCGTCCGGCACAGGCTGATGCCCCAGACACGGCTACACAGTCCGGCCCGTCCAGGAAGCCCAGCTTCACGGATGACGAACTGAATGCACTTGTCGAGTATGTGTCTGCACATGACAACGAGATGGTCATTGTTGCAGGATCCAAGACCACACCTGCACAACGCCAGGCACACTGGCAGACCGTTGCGGACATCGTAAGTGCCCTTGGAATCGTGAGGCGCACAGCCAATGATTGCTATAAGCGCTGGAATGACCTAAAGCGCAGGGCAAAGAGTAAGCTGGCCTCAAGTCATGCCGCAACTCTAGTGACTGGAGGTGGGTCTCCAGTAGTAGACATGGAACTCACTCCACATGAGTCAGTCGCTGGGACCTACGTCACGGAGGAACAGATCCAAGGCGTGGGAGATTTGGCTGATTACGAGGCATTGTCCGGTGAGTGCACATGCATGTGTGTGTCATCCATGTGCATGGTGTGTGTGAGGGCTTCTGTTTGTGTGCCAGGTGAGAGTGTGTGCGCCTGAGTCGTATGGGTCATCCATGTGCTTCATGCAATACATCCTGCGCAGCTGCATTTGGCCATAGCTGTATCCCTTCTGCCAACAGTAGACATGTAGTCCAACTGCACGCCAGTTGCCCTTGAAGTGTCACCTTGCCACAACATTGTTGCAAAATTTAGCACAGTTCATTTAGTCAGATATTTACCATTCCACCACTTTTACTAGGCATGTCGCAGTTCTCTAGTCACATGTCTGACATGGCTATGGTAAAGTTGAGTGACTTTGTTACCTGGATGTCATTTGTTCAAACATGTCCCTGTGCAATTGCACCATTTCGGACTGGCAGCTCCAGGTGAAGAATCTGACCTGTTAGAATTAGAAAAGCTATTACATGCGGAAACTGGACAGTATGCATAGGTGCTGCCCTCCTCTCCATCTTCACTCAATAGCAATGGTACATGCCATCTGTGTGATGGCATGTGTATTTCACCTGCCAATCACAGGCCAATGTGTGATGCCATTGCCAGGCAGCATGCAGAAAATGTGTTCATCTCCAATCTTGGTGTCATCAGTGTGTGCCATTTGCCTGCCCTTCATACGCAGTGAGGCTGCATGCATGGGAGGGATTTAGTCATGTGGGACATGTGTCAAACAAGTACTGTTTCTCTTGCTTCTCAGCCCTCATTGTGTGCCATGGTGCTAATGCCTGTTTCCATTTCTTTGTTTTTATGTCTTTGCAGGGGAAGACGCACCTGATACTGCTGGGGTTGTGGAGATGGTGCTGACCCAGGAGGGGCCCGAGGGCCGACCAACCACCAGTGAGGGACGTGGTGTGATGGTGGGTGAGAACCCACAAGTGCTGCAGGTCCTGCTCTCAAGGGGTGTCTCTGGCTGCACCACCCCCGAGCTGTACTCAGGTGTTGATTCGGATGAGACCTACGTGCCGTCGCAGGTGAGTGTTCCAGGGAGGGATTCTGTTCTGTCTCACCCACCTGCACCAGGGTCAGAACCCTCAATGGGGATGTCAGTGTTGGCAGCTACGCCTTTGGTGGTTACGGATGCAGGGTCACACTCCGCGACATCTGATCCTGTTCCTGGGCCAGCAGATCAGAGGGGGAATGCAGTCCTGCAGCCTCAGGCAGTGTCGGCACAGCAAGGCGCAGTTCGCCTTGCCCCAGACAGGTGTGGTGCCCGCCGACGTGGTGGCCGTACGGCACCTGGCAATACTGCATGGGAGCAATCCATTTACGGTATGGCAACCCAACAGGCAGCATCATCCGAGATGATGGCTCAGGCCATGGATAGGGTGGCCACTTCCATTGTCCCCCCTGAAAGGCTGATGGAGCGACTAGAGCAGGCAACCGACACCATCTGCCAGTCACACAGGGAGGACATGCTGGGGTCCAACAGGGACAGGCGGGCGGCACTGGCGACTCTGCAGGAGGCCATCTCCATTGAGTCCCAGGGCCACAGGGAAGCCCTGAGGCAGGAGCTCCTTCACCTCAGGATGACTCTTGTTGAGCTTGAGGCTTCTACACACCAAAGGACAGAACAGCAGCTGGAGCGTCTCACCCATACGCTCTCAGCTGAGATGCAGGCAACGAGGGCGGAGGTCCGGGCATCCCGTGAGTTGTTGCATGGGGACCTCCGCACACTCATCCTCCAGAACCAGACCTACCACACCCGCATGCTTGCAGCCATGGAGGAGCAGACTAGGGCCTTGCGTGGGCTGCCTCCCATAGTGCAACCACCTCCGGATGCAGCTGCACAGGGTGATAATAGCGACAGCAGTGATACTCCCACAATAGGGTAGCCGTGTGGGCCATGAGCCCATGGAGGTGTTTTTTTTTTCCCAGGATCCACGCAGGTGGGTTCTGGTGTGCATCCTGTCCTCGGACCTCCTGGGTTGCCTCCCCAACCCCCCCGGGCCCTTCAATAGCCATTTTTGATTTTCATTTTTATTTTGTTTTATTTTTATTTTTATTTCTTTTATTCCCAATTTTTTTGGGACGATTTGTTGGCTTCCGTAGTTCCTGTGGGCATACGCTGCATTGTGGCTGGGCACATGCAGGCTTGTAATGTATTTGGTTCAGATGCTTGGGTTTGAGTCACACACACCCCTCCTGCTTCCCGTTTCCATGGGCTTGCAAAGGGTTTGCCCAAGTGACAGTGAATTACACAGTGACGTTGGACTCCCATGAGCTGTGTGGGCAGTCTGTAGTCAATACTGTGTATACATTCCTAGTGCATAATGCTGTTGTGTTGTACACTGCGTGTTGCATTGATGTGTAACTCATCTTCTGTGTCTACCTCCCAATTTGCAGGTCCCTTCCTCATGTCTACACAAGGACCTCTAGTCTGGAGATGTGGTCCATGTTGGCAGCAGTGCACCTACAACTCTACAGGCGCCAACACTGCACAGTTGGTAGTGGTGGGAGTGCAGGCATTTCCAGGTGGTGAGACTACTAATATTATACATTAGTGATGTCATGTTAATGGTAGTACGTGCTCAAGTTTGTTGTTGGTCCGGCATTACTGTGAGCATTTCATGTTTTGCAATTTTCTAATAGGGACACTGTACATTGTGACACTAGTGTCATGTTGTGGGGATTACTTTGTTTACGTGCAAATAGCATGACATGGCACGGTGTGTCGTGTGGCGGTGCTGGGGTTGGGTTGGCTGACATGGCACTGTCCTCTTGTTGCATTTTGCAAGTGGGTATTCATTTCAGCTGCTTGAATTTGTAACTTCACAAAACTGCATTGGTGGTGTCAGTGTGGGTAGGGATGCACACATTGTGACACTTCCAGGTGAACAATCTCAGGCTGATATGGTTTTCACGGTTCTTTCTCCAGACATTCAGGATCAGTGTCAGGTTGAGTCATCATTGATTGTCAGATGGAATGTGCCAGGGCAGTGTGCACTCCACAGGGGTGTGATATCTATGTGAAGTAATTAGCCACTAGCTGTGTACGGGCTGCCTCCCCCCGTGCCCTTTCCCCTCCCATGCGCAGCGGCTGTGCATGTGGTTGGGGATGGGGGGGCACCACCATGTCCACGGCCAGGCCCCGGCGTGTTGCAACGTTGTGCAGGACACATGCTGCCACTATGATCCTGCACACTACTGGGGGAGCGTACAACAGCTGCCCACCAGAACGGTCAAGGGAGCGAAAGCGTGACTTCAGCACTCCAAATGTGCGCTCCACTATGCCCCGGGTTGTAATGTGGGCTGCGTTATATCTTACCTGGGGTGGCGTGGTGGGGTTCCGAATTGGCGTCATCATGTGGGGGTTGAGAGGGTAGGCACTGTCCCCTGTGGAGGTGGTGATTGGTATCATTGGTGGGGTTGTGACCTTGCTCAGTATCTGACATGCATGCATGTGCAGTGGCATTCATACTCACCAAGCAGCCATGTATCGCCATGCCGGCCAGCTTCTAGGTCCCGGCTTAGGGTGGACATTCGTAAATGAAGCTGTCGTGAGTTGACCCAGGATAGTTGGCATATAGTGAGGTGATGATTCCCTTGGCATTACATACTACCTGCACGTTGATGGAATGCCAGTGCTTGCGGTTCCTATAGATGTGCTCAGATGCTTTGGGGAGGCGCTGAGGGCCGTTGGTCCAATAGAATCGCGTATGCGTGCTGACGCGCTTACGCGCTAAGGGCCTTTCCTCGGTTTTCACGCTGACGTGCAGGATTTTCATGTGCCAAATCACTCCGTACCAAGCTGGCCACGCGTAAGCACACGGAAGACCACGCTCCTGCCCAGAAGGCCGAACTACTGCCCCCCAGAGCCCCGAGCACGCTCCCACCTGCCATCTGCTGCTGCCTGACCGCCTGCTGCCCATGTGCACTGCCATTTGCTGCCTGCACATCAGCCAGGGGTGCTGTTGCTGTGACCACCCCTGCTGGAACCGAAGACTCCCGACTGGAATTCCATCGCTCCACAGCCCAGCCCCAGGACCCAGTTCCCCCCCCACTCCTGCCTCTGGGGTTGTCATGTCGGGGCAAACACCATCTGCGACCACTGACAACCCCCGGCCAGAGAGGCAGAGGGGCACCAGCTTCAGTGCCACCGAAGTTGGTGTCCTGGTGGAGCAAGTCCTGGGGCAGTATGATGCCCTCTTTGGAAGTTCCCGCGCCGACAAGGAAGGACGGACTCGGATCTGGACTGACATCGTGACTGCCATCAACGCGGAGGGGGTGGCAGTCCAGGACTTACAACATGTCAGGAAGCGCTGGGAGGACTTCAGGTCCAGGACCCTGAACAAGGCCCGGCGCCTCTTGAAGGCAGCGGATGCCAAGGGGCGCCGGGGCCACTTGTCGGAAGAACAGATGGGGGTCCTGGAACGCATATCCCCAGCGCTCCACGTCCAGGTCCTAGAGAAGCAGACCCGTCTGGAGTGTACATGCATCCTGGTTGTGAGCAGGGCGTGTGGTGATCATTCGCCATTGTGCCGGTTGCACATCTGTTTGTATGGGGTGGAGTATGGGTGGGGGTGTACAGGGCCGTGGGGCTGACACATGCGAGGGCTGTAATGTGTGAGACATGGATGGTGCTTGTGTGTGTGGGCTTGCATGGCAAATGCAGTTGTGCGTGCACACATGTTTGGATGAATGTGTATGTAAGTAGACATGTCCGTGATGTCAGGCATGTATGTTGTTTTCGACTGCATGTATGAACACTGTGTACATGTGCATGTGTGTGTATTAGACAAGGGTGCAACAGTGATGCAACATGGATGCATGTGACAGCGGTATGTGGAAGCCTGATTGGCAGATGTGACATGGATGCCCGTCTGAACAGTGCGACACTTGGCAGAGGTGTAGACATGCATGCAAGTGTGGTGGTGTGTGTACATGTGCGGTGCACTTCCTGTGTTGCATGTGATGTCTGGCTCCCCTTTGGCTGCTGATGCTGTTGTATGTGTAGGGATGGTGCTGGCAGTTGTGCTATGGCTGTGGTATGGCTCATGTGTGCCAGTTGCAATGACATGTGTGTTGGGCATTGTGATGACATGTCTGAGGTTTGCCAATGCCACTCATGTGCAACTGTCATGCGTGTATGTGTCCATTGTACAGTGCCCTGATGCCTGTGTTTTGTTTCTCCCTGTCTGCAGCGTCAACTGATGAAGAGGGCGGAGAAGGTGCTGTGGAGCACAGCGGCGGGGATCCGACCGCCAGCCGGAGACGCAAGGCCCGGCTCCCCTCCCGTGTTGTCATCTCGTCGGGGAGTGAGGAGTCCAGTGCCGCGTCCCAGGCCGCAGCTGCCGGGGGGAGGTCCAAGAGGCGGAGGTTGCAGTTGGACTCCTCGGCAGCAGAAGGGGCAGCTGGGACCCCACAGGGCCCAACAGCGGAAGATGGCACGGAGTCATCCAGGTTGGTGGGGGGTTTGGTGGAGGAGGGGGCCACGCAAGCACCAGAGACGGGGTCTGGAGGTGGGGATCCCACTGGTGCTAGTGGTGCAGTGCAGGACCAGGGACATGAGGCAGCACAGGCGGCCGCGGAGGTGCCTGTGTGCAATCCTGTCCCCGATCCTGTCCCTGCATCATCTTGCACCAGCAGGGATGCCTACGTCCAGACCCGTTTTCAGGCAGGGAATGAGCTGACGTCAACTGGCCTTCCTCTGCCTGCGGATGTGGCCATCCAGGTCCGGGTTGAGCCTGTCCTGGCTGGTGTGGCGTTGCGTCAACGGGCCATGCGAGGTGACCTGCAGTCTTTTCATGGAGAGAATGCACGTCATCTCGAATGGCTCGTTGACCACGTCAGCCTGCTGGGACAGGTCACCCAGGCCGGATTCCGCTGTCTGATGGGGCTTGCTCCGACCCCCTCCTCAACTGGACCCCCTACGCGCCAGTCGTCCTCTGTGCCATCTTCCCACCCATCAGTCACCTGGGTGCCCTGTGGAGCTGCCTCTGACGGTGCGGCCAGGCTGGTGGAGGAGGCATCCCTGCCACAGTCGGGAGTCGGAGGTCCAGCAGGGGTGGCCACATCAACGAGTGCACCCCAGCCGGCGGAGGATGTGCAGGCAGCAGGAGGCAGTGCACGGGCAGAGGCAGAGCAGCAGCAGCAGCAACATGGTGGGAGACAAGAAGGCTCGGGGCTTTCGACATCGGAGGGGCAGGCATCGGCCGGAGGGCAGGGGGACCCAGGACAGAGAGTGTCTTCCGTGTGGCAGCGGTTGGGCCACGCCATAGGTGCGGAGCGGCGGCGGGCGCAACAGGCGCGGCTCACAATGGTCAGGGCGGAGAACTCCATGCGGAGGGCCCTGAGGCGGGCCGAGTGCCTCGTGGCAATCCGCAGGGGGTTGGAGGAGGACACAGCGTCGTCCCTGCGGACCCTCGGGGCCATGGAACTGGACCGCCTCCGGGACATCGAACAGGAGTTCGATGATGCCCTGGCCCGGGACACCACAGAGTGAGCCGCTGGACTTGCCCGCCGCCTTTGTATATAGTTCTTTAGTTTTAGGTTTCCTTTCGTTCTTATTATGATTTGGAGTCGACGGACACTGCTCCACTTTTTGTATATAGTTGATATTTAGGTAGGTTTTTTAGGAGGTTTCCTTAGTTCAGTTGGGATCATGGACCCTTGTTATTTTTGTACATAGTTCTTTGTTGCATGGAGAGTTTTTTAAATTTCACTTTGGACAACATTTTTTAGGATTAGGATTTCCAGTTTTGTGTTTTTATGGGGACATGCAGCTTATTTTTTCACATTTACATTGTAGTTAGTTTTCTTTCTTTAGCATTCTTTATTTTTTTCAATACATTTTTGTTGCCATAGTTCACTGTGTGGTTTCATCTCATTGGTTTCATGCATGTCATGTTGTGTGTTTTCCCATTCAATTGCAAAAAATGTGTGTGACGGACATGGGTTCATTAGCTTCATGAACATTGGGGGTGTAACATGTGATTTCCATTTCCATGTGGGTGAATGGGTTACTTGGTAGGGCTTTTTGGCTGTGGAGGCTGACCATTACGCACATGATTTGGGATTGTGAGGACCTGGTGGGGGCTGCACATGGTGGCTGGGGGGTGGGGGTGGTGGGACACATGAGTGGGGGCCAGCTGGAGGCTGCCCCTGGTGGCTGGGGGGTGGGGGTGGTGGGACACATGAGTGGGGGCCTGCTGGAGGCTGCCCCTGGTGGCTGGGGGGTGGGGGTGGTGGGACACATGAGTGGGGGCCTGGTTGGGGCTGCCCATGGTGGCAGGGGGGTGGGGGTGGTGGGAGACATGAGTGGGGGCCTGGTGGGGGCTGCCCATGGTGGCAGGGGGGTGGGGGTGGTGGGAGACATGAGTGGGGGCCTGGTGGGTGCTGCCCATGGTGGCAGGGGGGTGGGGGTGGTGGGAGACATGAGTGGGGGCCTGGTGGAGGGTGACCCTGCACTGCCGGGGGGTGGGGGTGGTGGGAGACATGAGTGGGGGCCTGGTGGAGGGTGACCCTGGATGCTGGGGGGTGGGGGTGCAGGGGGACATGAGTGGGGGCCTGGTGGAGGATGCCCCTGCACTGCTGGGGGGTGGGGGTGGTGGGAGACATGAGTGGGGGCCTGCTGGAGGCTGCCCCTGCACTGCTGGGGGGTGGGGGTGGTGGGAGACATGAGTGGGGGCCTGCTGGAGGCTGCCCCTGCACTGCTGGGGGGTGGGGGTGGTGGGACACATGAGTGGGGGCCTGCTGGAGGCTGCCCCTGGTGGCTGGGGGGTGGGGGTGGTGGGACACATGAGTGGGGGCCTGGTGGGGGCTGCCCCTGGTGGCTGGGGGGTGGGGGTGGTGGGACACATGAGTGGGGGCCTGCTGGAGGCTGCCCCTGCACTGCTGGGGGGTGGGGGTGGTGGGACACATGAATGGGGGCCTGCTGGAGGCTGCCCCTGGTGGCTGGGGGGTGGGGGTGGTGGGAGACATGAGTGGGGGCCTGCTGGAGGCTGCCCCTGCACTGCTGGGGGGTGGGGTGGTGGGGGACATGAGTGGGGGCCTGCTGGAGGCTGCCCCTGGTGGCTGGGGGGTGGGGGTGGTGGGACACATGAGTGGGGGCCTGCTGGAGGCTGCCCCTGGTGGCTGGGGGGTGGGGGTGGTGGGAGACATGAGTGGGGGCCTGCTGGAGGCTGCCCCTGCACTGCTGGGGGGTGGGGGTGATGGGAGACATGAGTGGGGGCCTGCTGGAGGCTGCCCCTGCACTGCTGGGGGGTGGGGGTGGTGGGAGACATGAGTGGGGGCCTGCTGGAGGCTGCCCCTGGTGGCTGGGGGGTGGGGGTGGTGGTAGACATAGGTGGGGGCCTGCTGGAGTCTGCCCCTGCACTGCCGGGGGGTGGGGGTGGTGGGAGACATGAGTGGGGGCCTGCTGGAGGCAGCCCCTGGTGGCCGGGGGGTGGGGGTGGTGGGACACATGAGTGGGGGCCTGGTGGAGGCTGCCCCTGCACTGCTGGGGGGTGGGGGTGGTGGGAGACATGAGTGGGGGCCTGCTGGAGGCTGCCCCTGCACTGCCGGGGGGTGGGGGTGGTGGGAGACATGAGTGGGGGCCTGCTGGAGGCTGCCCCTGGTGGCTTGGGGGTGGGGCTGGTGGTAGACATGAGTGGGGGCCTGCTGGAGGCTGCCCCTGCACTGCCGGGGGGTGGGGGTGGTGGGAGACATGAGTGGGGGCCTGGTGGGGGCTGCCCATGGTGGCAGGGGGGTGGGGGTGGTGGGAGACATGTGTGGGGGCCTGGTTGGGGCTGCCCATGGTGGCAGGGGGGTGGGGGTGGTGGGAAACATGAGTGGGGGCCTGGTGGGGGCTGCCCATGGTGGCAGGGGGGTGGTGGGAGACATGAGTGGGGGCCTGGTGGGTGCTGCCCATGGTGGCAGGGGGTGGGGGTGGTGGGAGTCATGAGTGGGGGCCTGCTGGAGGCTGCCCCGGCACTGCTGGGGAGTGGGGGTGGTGGGAGACATAAGTGGGGGCCTGCTGGAGGCTGCCCCTGCACTGCTGGGGGGTGGGGGTGGTGGGAGACATGAGTGGGGGTCTGCTGGAGGCTGCCCCTGGTGGCTGGGGGGTGGGGGTGGTGGGAGACATGAGTGGGGGCCTGCTGGAGGCTGCCCCTGCACTGCCGGGGGGTGGCGGTGGTGGGAGACATAAGTGGGGGCCTGGTGGGGGCTGCCCATGGTGGCAGGGGGGTGGGGGTGGTGGGAGACATGAGTGGGGGCCTGGTTGGGGCTGCCCATGGTGGCAGGGGGGTGGGGGTGGTGGGAGACATGGGTGGGGGCCTGGTGGGGGCTGCCCATGGTGGCAGGGGGGTGGGGAGGTGGGAGACATGAGTGGGGGCCTGGTGGGTGCTGCCCATGGTGGTAGGGGGGTGGGGGTGGTGGGAGACATGAGTGGGGGCCTGGTGGAGGGTGACCCTGCACTGCGGGGGGGTGGGGGTGGTGGGAGACATGAGTGGGGGCCTGGTGGAGGGTGACCCTGCACTGCCGGGGGGTGGGGGTGGTGGGAGACATGAGTGGGGGCCTGCTGGAGGCTGCCCCTGGGGGGTGGGGGTGGTGGGACACATGAGTGGGGGCCTGCTGGAGGCTGCCCCTGCACTGCCGGGGGGTGGGGGTGGTGGGAGACATGAGTGGGGGCCTGGTGGGGGCTGCCCATGGTGGCAGGGGGGTGGGGGTGGTGGGAGACATGAGTGGGGGCCTGGTTGGGGCTGCCCATGGTGGCAGGGGGGTGGGGGTGGTGGGAGACATGAGTGGGGGCCTGGTGGGGGCTGCCCATGGTGGCAGGGGGTGGGGGTGGTGGGAGACATGAGTGGGGGCCTGGTGGGTGCTGCCCATGGTGGCAGGGGGGTGGGGGTGGTGGGAGACATGAGTGGGGGCCTGGTGGAGGGTGACCCTGCACTGCCGGGGGGTGGGGGTGGTGGGAGACATGAGTGGGGGCCTGGTGGAGGGTGACCCTGCACTGCCGGGGGGTAGGGGTGGTGGGAGACATGAGTGGGGGCCTGGTGGAGGGTGACCCTGGATGCTGGGGGCTGGGGGTGGTGGGACACATGAGTGGGGGCCTGGTGGAGGCTGCCCCTGCACTGCTGGGGGGTGGGGGTGGTGGGAGACATGCATTGTTAATCAGTAGTGCAAGGTGACATGTGGGTTGGCTGGGGGGCATGCCCATGGTGAATGGGCTGCCTGCGGGACATGAGTAGGGGTGCAGGGTAGTCCCCCGTGGTGTGGGCTGCCTGCAGGGGCCGTGGAGGTTGTGGAGCGTACACCTGGGAGGACCCACACTGCCAATTCACGTGTAGTACTCCCCAGAACCCCTGAAATACACATTCCCTGCTGGTATCGCGTTCCCGCGCACCCCTGAAATACACGTACCCTGCTCGCACTGGGACTATCGCGTGTGGAACTTCCCGCGCACCCCTGAAATACACGTACCCTGCTCGCACTGGGACTATCGCGTGTGGAACTTCCCGCGCACCCCTGAAATACACGTACCCTGCTCGCACTGGGACTATCGCGTGTGGAACTTCCCGCGCACCCCTGAAATACACGTACCCTGCTCGCACTGGGACTATCGCGTGTGGAACTTCCCGCGCACCCCTGAAATACACGTACCCTGCTTGCACTGGGACAATCGCGTGTGCAACTTCACGCGAACCCCTGTAATACACGTAGCACGCTCCCCCAGGCCCGATCGCGTGAGAAAGTTCACGCTAACCCCTGAAATACACATAGCCCGCTCCCCCAGGCCCGATCGCGTGAGAAAGTTCACGCAAACCCCTGAAATACACGTAGCCTGCTCCCCCAGGCCCGATCGCGTGAGAAAGTTCACGCGAACCCCTGAAATACACGTAGCCCGCTCCCCCAGGCCCGATCGCGTGAGGAAGTTCACGCGTACCCCTGTAATACACATAGCCCGCTCCCACAGGCCCGATCGCGTGAAAAAATTCATGCGAACCCCTGAAATACACGTAGCCCGCTCCCCCAGGCCCGATCGCATGAGTAAGTTCACGCGAACCCCTGTAATACACGTAGCACGCTCCCCCAGGCCTGATCGCGTGAGAAACTTCACGCGAACCCCTGAAATACACGTACCCTGCTGAAATCGCGTGTGGAACTTCCCACGCACCCCTGAAATTCACATACCTTGCTCGCACTGGGCCAATCGCGTGTGGAACTTCCCGCGCACCCCTGAAATACACGTTCCCCGCTTGGCGTTTGCTGTTTGCCAGCCCGGTGAACTGGTCCAGGGTTAGCGCAGCCCTTTGCGATGATTTAGCGATTTTGATGGCTTTTCCTTGCGCGAGGGCGTTCTTCGGGCGTTACTGGCACTGCTGCAGGGTCGCTGCGATTCTCTGCGCCACGGCTGGTTTGGGAGCCTAAAATCCATGAATACGCTGTGCACGGAAATCGGTTTTAGCGCACGTGCCTGGCGCAGACAATCGCACGCGGACACTCTGCGCCAGCCGCTTGCGACACTTTTCTGCGAAATTCTATGAATTACCCTCTGTGTGTCAACCTGTATTTGACTAGATAGATGCACTAGTCTTTTGTCCTATTAGCATGATTTCTCTTACTCCACAACCTACGATACCACTGCAACAGTATATAAAACCAAGCAACATTTAGAAAGAGCTAAAAAAATCATACATAGATAATTGAAGTGCTCTTAGCAGTACATTAGAAATAGAACATGTGGGTCTGTTAGAGTTGTATATCATTTATGATATTTGGTGGGTATGTTTTAATTGGTTGTGTTTACTGGGATACATTAATTGTGCGAGCGTCCATGTGATTTGCTATTGGATGGTACCCTATATGGTTTTGTTATGTAAATTGTTTTACTGAAAAATAATTAATCCTTAAACTGTTTTTAACAGATTTCTGGTGAAAGTGCAGATGATTTAATCAATTTTTAGGACAGTGGTCCTAGCCCAAGGTTACTAAAGGTGTTACGCGGGAGGGGTAGTCTGTTCTCCTTTTTTTCCACATTGAGCATGGAAGCTAACCATAAAATGTAAAAAGTGGGAGGCTGTCAGTGCACCAAGCATATTGGGACCTATTAAACACAAAGATGCCAAGATAAATGCAACATGTTTTGGTGTAAAGGATGGAGCTTTCTACTGAGATTCATATAAAGAAACTAGAGTAAGAGTAGAGCATTTGAACTCTTTAAATTAAAGCGTGCTATTTGGCAGTAAACATGCTTGAACGTACTAACAAGGGAACTGCATGCCTCTTGACTATTTAATGATCAGTTTCAACATGATTTTAAGACACATGCATGCTCTTCCAGAGCTCAAAGTCTTGATTGGATCTAGAAGTAGAAGTCTAGCCATGCAATGAATTGAGAAATAATGTGGGAGACTGAAACTTTAAAGAAGAATTATGAGTAGGCGATCAGCTTCAAATTACTAAATAACGCCTTGTATGAAAGAAATCAACTGTCAAGGTCTTTGAATGTGTGCTCTTTTGCCGAAAAAACACGTGTCACTTGTGTCTTTTTCTTCACAATAACTTTTTATTTCTGGATTTTGTCACCAACAAAAACCATGTGTTCATATATGTGATTTTGTGTTCTCCACTGCAATAAATCACACCAATCTTTGATTTTCTACGGCCTCCCACAAACATCATGTGTAATTCTTTTTGATGTTGTGTTCTCTCACACACAAATCATATGCTGGTCCAATTGTGTTTTCTCCTCCTCACAAACTACATTTCACTTTCTGTGGTTTTTGTTCTCTCTTGAAAACACTTCTTATTTGAGTGGGCACCGCTGTGGCTTTTGTATGTGTCTGGGTTTATTAAATCTATGACTTTGATTAATTAAGATGCTTTCTCTCTGTTCTTTCAACCTGTTGCCAGAAACACCTCACTTGCACTCTGGTGTATATAAAGTTACAACTGAAAATGACAGGGTTTGTAAATGCTCTGTCGTCTGGAAGGACCGGTTGTGAATTATTTACATGAATGAGTGGTACATTATTTTGTACACATACATATATGTTGAATTTCTGTGATTTTCACAAATATATAAAGTAGGAAGAATAGTTCTTGTTTTTTAATTGATTTTCATAAAAAGAAACATTTATTCTGTACATATAAGCATCATAGAGGTGTCCAATGCATTTTGGGCTCGTGG
Organism: Ambystoma mexicanum; assembly: GCF_040938575.1. NCBI lineage: Eukaryota > Metazoa > Chordata > Amphibia > Caudata > Ambystomatidae > Ambystoma > Ambystoma mexicanum. Next base: position 786,118,146 of record NC_090937.1, on the reverse strand, counting down.
ACCATCTTCAGGGACCCAATTCTGTCTTTAAATGTGTGGCTCCTGTGTAAGCTTCATGCCCTGTAAAAGGCTATGGACAGGCGAGATATCTAGAGGTCAGGAGTGATGGCCTGGTTTGGTCTTGGATAACCTCGAATACTTTCAATGTCTTCTCCAACTTAATATTCTCACTTCCTGATGTCCATGCAATTTAGCTTCATCCAACTTCTCTGGCCATCAGGGATGATCTGCTGCATGTGGCCTTGCACAGACCTTTGGCCTTCTCTGTGCATTTATGTTCCCCTGACGAGAATCACTTTGGATTTTGTATTTTCTCCCAGGAAACCAACTTGTTCATTACAGCGATTACCTTAATCTCTGGAATTTTGTGCTCACTCCTGCAAAAATCATGTATCATTCATTATCTGTGATTTTGTATTCTTCCTGTAAAATATTCGCATGCCACTCTCTGTGATGTTGTGTTTTCTGCTTCAAAAATGGCCAAGTTATTGTGTTTTTCTTTGTGAAAGGCAGCACTTTATGTGATATTATGTTGTCCCCGGCAAACATCACATTTCAGTTTTAAGGCCTCATTACACGGTAGGCGGTAAGGTATTACCGGCACCGGTAAGGGCACCGGTGCCGGTAATCCCTTACCGCCAGTACCGTTATTAGCTCCTTCCCCATTCCCATTGAGCTCTATGGGGGCTCAAATGGGAATGGGGAATGGTTCCCAGAATGGGGACTTACGGGGTCCTCCAGGGTCAGAATGACCCGGTAAGTCCCTATTCCGGGAACAAGGACCCAGAATGCGGTAAAGGGGTAGCCATGGCTACCGCCTACCGTGTAATGAGGATCTTTGTAATGTTTTGACCCCCGCCCCCAATGTCTTGGGTCTCTGTGTGATTTTGTGTTCTCTCCTATAAAAATCACATCACCCTCTACGATTTTATGCAGCCTCTACGATCTGTCCAGCTTTGTGATTTTCTTTTCTCTCATGGACAATTCACGTGCCAGTCTGTGTTTTTGTGTTCGCTCTCACCAAAAGCATCATGTGTTATTTAGTTTGATATTGTGTTTATGCCTTCAAAAACAGGTTTCCCCACCAAAACAATACCCATATTTGCAGTGCAGATCCTTCTAGCACCACCACACTCCCTTTCTCTGAAGAAAAGCGCCCATGCCAGTACTATCTTCCATGGTAAGGAACCATGGAACCACATAGGACATGAACCACATACTTGAACCGGAGGTGACAGACATTATTTTGTCAAAAACTGTTTTTTCCAACTCCACACTCTACACTTCACATCACACCTTACTTATTTAACCACAGGATTTTGGCTGTGACAACACTAGTCCTAAAAAAGACTGTAATATGCACAAAGCGTCTATCTTGGACTCCCAGAATACCTAATGACAAACTATGAAGAGCCCAAAATACGGCAGTCTGAATACTTCTCAGGATGAAATGGTTTGAGCACATTATCTCTGCACTTGATATTCTTCACTGACTCCCTATCAAGAAAATACCCTCTGCTCCACCCAATGTGCTTACTGTGTAGAGGTCACAGTATCTTTCATAAGGAAATTCCATGATTACAAACCCCACTGGGCACTAAGGTCTAGCATAAGATTAACAAAGCATTCAAATACATCAACCTAATGTCTCGACTCGCACAGGGACTAGGATCACAATTATACTTTACAATGGATACTTGCCAGCTGTACCTCCTGCTCAAAGAATCACAGTGTCAATGGTGGGTTGTCTCATCTGAATGACCACCCCCTTACTATAATAAAAAAACTCAACATCAGAGAACATCAATAACACCCAGATCCAACATCTTGGCAACCTCAGCCTGGATGTGGTTCTGAACTGTATCTGACATACGGTAGCACCTGCTTTTGACAGGCACACTGCCACCAGTGTCAATTTTGTGCCTACACCACGGTGTAAGTCCTGGTGTCAGTGAGAACAGAGATGCGTACTTGCGGAGCAAAGCCCTGAAGGCCTTCTGCTGCTCTGTCATCAGATTAGGAGAGAGATGTACTCCCTCTACTGAGCCATCCTGAGGGTTGTTATGCAGCAAGTCAGGAAGGGGCTCACTCTCATCCTCTTCTTGCTCTGAAGCTAGCAAGAGATATGAGACTTCTGCTCGCCTGTGGAAAGGCTTGAGCCCGTTAATATGGAATACCTGAGGGGCTACCCCATGGACTCCCATGTCCACCAGATAATTGACTTCGCCCATCTTGGAGATGATCCTGAAGGGTCCAGTCCACTTGTCTGCCAAAGCTCTGGGCTTGGTAGGCTCCATCACAAGGATTTCCTGTCCCGGAGTCCAATCCACTTGCAAGGCTTTAAGGTCATGCCAGTATTTTTTCGCTCCTGGCTGGCCTTGAGGTTTGCTGTTGCCTGACCCATCATCTGTGTCATCCTCCATCTGAGGCCTAACACTTAGTCCCCCAATTGCTTGATGGAACCTGGAGAGGTGGCCTCCAAACCTTCTTTGATCAAGGCAAGGGGCCCCCTCACAGGATGTCCGAAGAGTAACTCAAAGGGGCTGAAACCAACACCCTCTTGACGTACCTCTCTGTAAGCAAACAGCAGGCATGGCAGGAGGAGATCCCATTTCCTCCTTAGGGGCTCTACCAAAGCTTCTAGCATGCCTTTGAGAGTTTAATTAAATCTCTCAACCAGACCATTGGTCTGGGGGTGGTAAGAGGTGGAGAATTTATAGGTTACCCCACACACTTTCCACATGCTTTTCATGTAACTAGACATGAAGTTGGATCCTTCGTCAGAAACAACCTCCTTAGGGAATCCAACACAGGTGAAAATGCCCAGGAGAGCCCTGGTGACCACCTTGGCAGTAACAGTCCAAAGGGGTCTAGCCTTAGGGTACCTGGTGGCATGATCAACCAGGACCAAGATGAACCGATGTCCACCTGAAGTTGGAGGGTCAAGGGGACCGACAATGTTGATGCCCACCCTCTCAAAAGGTCTGCCAACCACTGGCAATGGCTGCAGTGGGGAAATGACACTGCCTCCAGTCTTGCCAGCCAACTGACAAGTTGGGCAAGTCCTGCAGTTGGACTCCACTTCTACTCCCATCCGAGGCCAGTAGAAATGGGCAGAGAGCCTCTGGTTAGTCTTCTTGGTACCAAGATGACCAGCTAAGGGCACCTCATGTACCAACTGCAGTAGGAGGGGCCGGTAAACCTGGGGTACCACCAACCTCTTGAGGGCACCAGGTTCAGGCTTAGTGGGCTCACTAACAAGGAGCTCACCCTCCCAATAGATCCAGAATGTCCCTGTGCCTGGGACAGGGCCTGTTTCCTGGAGGATATCTGAACCCTCCACAAACACACCAACCAAATCTTTCATAAACTTGGTGGCTGGGGACCTAACACTCTCAACGGGTTTAGCTGAATTCTCCACTCTAGCTTTCTCTAGCTGGATTCTATGACATTAAGTGTCCTTGTCTTTGAGTTCAAGATCCCTATACTTGAGTTCCACTTGCTGTCCCAGCTCCTTTTTCTTCATCTCAGCTTCTATTTCCAACTTGTGGTATTCAAAGGCCAATTTCATCCTTAATAACTCAAGTTCCACAGAATTGCTGGGGTTTGGAACAGAGGAAGCAGGAATGGTGGCATTCCAAGAAACAGATTCAGCAACAACCCCAGGGGCAGAGTCCTCATTGGTTACATCCCCCCTTCAAGAGTTTCATCATCAGTCTGGTAGTCCACCAGGGCAGCTATGAGCTCAGCCCTAGACTTATCCACAAAGTCTAACTCCCTGACTTCAAAAGCACTCTGGAGAACCTCTAAGCTCATCTTAGTCAATTTACCATTTGCAATAGACTCCATTGCTTGTGATGCAGTTACCTTGTACCAAACTAAACCTTAATTTAACAAAGTGCAGATATTTTGTAAGTGGCACGGTTATACACTGATTCTTAAAACCATAAACATCCCACCTCTGCCACCAGCGTAAAGACTGAAGGGGGGTGTCTGTACTCCTGCTCTATATGGCAGAGGAGAGGCACAGAGGACCCCAGCCAAGAATCTCTATAAGGAAGCAATGGGCAAGCAATCAAGCCCTAGCTTCTCAGGAGGTGATGCAGGCTGGTTCTTAAGTACAGTGTAGTCCCCAAACCCCCACAAAGGAATGTCCACACACTGTATTACTGAAACACTGTCCTTATATAATTAATATTCAAGGTTATGTACGCTATCACAATAATTCACTTTGTGCTCAGAAAATCTACAATGGCAAATATATACAGTTCTAAGTGGTACCACAATTATTATCAGATTTCATTAAAGTGCATCAACTGTACTCTGGTTAAATTTCACAAAAATCAATTAATAAAGGTAACCAATAATAGACATAGAAGGAAAGCAGTTGGTTAGAACAATTGGCAGAATACTGGCCTCTACTGTTAAACACAGTTCTTTGTGGAGAACCCCCCACCTGGGCAACCTTTAAAATAAAGAGATATAACAAGCTCAGTCCATATATTGTTCTACAAGTCTTATTTCCTTCTATAATGTTTCTACCCCCCGATCTTCGAAGAGGCGTCGATGGATCCTTCTTGATTGACTCCCTTTAAAGCAGTAGCCACGGATCGTCGAGAGGCGTCAAAGAAGGTGAACTTGGTGTTGACGGCGTTGTTTAAATGTTCGGGGGTGCCGAGACCACGGCCTCGATCCAGGCGGTGCTCGTCGATGACGTCCTGTGAGGATGAGGTGTGCAGGGCACCTCCGCGTTGGATTGTTCAGGACCGCAAAAAGTTTCTGAAGAACTGTGGCCCAACAAGGGCATCGAGTCGTTGAAGTATTTGTGGTCTTTGAGTGGTGGGAAACCCACCGGCAGATTCTCCTTGGCGCATCAGCGTCCTCGACTTTCTCCAGCGGGATAAAGCGGTCGACGGTGCGGACAAGGGAGTCCTTTGATTCAGCAGTTTTAGGCAAAGGAGCGGACGGCTCAGGTCGTCAGCGGCACGGTGTCAAGCGGTCCCCTCTTCTGGGCAACACGGCTTCGATGGGCCTCCAGCGGTTACGGCGATACTCCAAACCCTGGTCAACAGCAATGGACTTCGACGACATCGATGTCCGGGTGCTTCACTTCGTTTTCCTTAGCGATTCCCATCTCCGGTCGGCAGCCTTTCCAGGGTCTGACTTTCAGGGTGCTTTGGCGAAGGTTGGTGGTGCTCGATTGTCGCTCGGAGCACGGGAAGAGGGCGCCTAGCCAGGTCCTCTCTCGGATCAGTCCTCGACAAACTCGACAGCTTTTGGATCGGGTCGAAGCAAATGCAGCAGCAGTTCTTCTTCTTCCAGCGGGGCGTCGAGGGTAAGAAGTTCCAGTTACTCTTCAAGTGTTGACTCAGCTTCTGAACAATTTCCAGTGGTGAGAGGTCCCCAGATATACTATTCTGACTCTCATCCACACTGCTGGGTCACACTCAGAAGCCAATCATGCAGAAGGGCATTCACGCAGTCAGTCAGCCAATCAGGCATACAGTGCATTCAGGCCATACTCCTCCCTCTCAGACACTCACAACAAGGAATGTTTATTGGGACAAGTACCCAGCCATTCAACACTACCCACTGCATTCATACCAGTTTTGGGCAGGTCTGTCACAGTCTTTGTCTCTCATACCAGAAACCAGACACCCACAACAAGAAGTGCATATTGGTCACACACTCCATTCAACCAGGTCGCACCCACAGGGTGTACCACAACATACAGTCACTAGGAAGGCTCCAGCCAGTCTGGCCTGGACTTCCCAACAACACCATATATGGAACTTCCACCCAACAGCCAGTCAGGGGGAAGGGACAGAGTCAGTTCTTCCCAGGACTTTGGGAAAACAAGGTAACAGGCAATAGAAAGCAAGAGGCCACTGGGGCCATCTTGTTTCATATCAGAAATCACTGATTCGATTCCAATGGCAGTACCTGGGTATCCCAAAATGGGGGATAATCAGAGCAACTGTCAAATTCAGCATGGAGTGCCACCAGCCGGTATGCTGCTCTGTGGGCCAAACACAGGTGCCCAAAAACATACACTCGGGCACACGGTTGTACCCCCACCCATGGGTGCCATAAGGGTCTCCCATGGGTCTGTACACCAAACCATAAATAGGAAGAGCTCCACTGCCAGGAGTCCCACATGGATTCCTGGGCAGAAAACAATACAGAACACAAGTGAAAAAAGGACTACAGGACAAGTATTGGGAGGCCCTGTCCCTCCAATGCATTTCCAGCATCACATCCACCACCTCAAATAAATCTCTTAGCAGGGACCCCATTCCTCATTCCCACTTTACCTTCCCTCACTGACTCATCACAACTACAATTTTTGATTTTAGACTACATGCATTGCCCATCAGACTATCCCCCTTATCGCTAACCCACCCTAGTGTATCCTGGCACACATGTAATCTCTACTTCTGATGTGTACTCATTAGCACCACACATTTCCACACAAACCTTCACTGCTATTCACCTTACAACCCATTCTCTGCCTACTTTTTTACAAAGTAAACTGCAATGAGGCCAACATTATTGGCAGCAGGGTCAGAAGGGTGCTATATTATATTGCTTACATTACCTTACCATTTTGACTTTGTTTTCTTCTTGCTAAAAATTACATTGCATTGTGTGTTCTCTTCCAGGAAAATCATGTGTTGATCACAGTGATTTTATTTTGCCAATCACAACTGTTCTGTGTCAGACGCTGCATTCATGATGCTTTACGTAAACATCACTTAATTCTCTGTGATTTTGAGTTCTCTTGGACAACGACCATATGTATCTCTCTGGACCAACAGTAAGACTTACTCAATTTTAGACTATATGTTTGCAACACCTTTACTCTATATTCGCTGCATCAAATTGGCAGCATGTAAAAAAGGACTCAGGGATCATGGTTATTTATCTACTGCATTTCGATTTCCTTCTTCTCTAAGTCTCCCCCTTCTTACTCCTCTCTCTACAGTGATGATTAATCAGGCTGGAAACCGTTTACCTTTGGAACCCAGCTTGTGTGCAGAAAGGTAACATGAAAGTGCACACTCTTCTTAAACATACTACACTAGACTGGCAATTTCATTAAATTGTTGCATCCACATTCAAGGGGTTTTTGGGAAGTCTACAACATTGATCCGGAATATCTCGCAGAAACGGTCCCTTCAATGTGAAATTAGAAATTTGAAACAATCTATTGAAGTAAATCCTGATATGCTTTATCAAAAAATTAAGTTAGCCAAGCATAGGTACACAACCTGGCTGAAAGAACACAAAGCTTCACTTAGGAAACATGATGCAGAATTAATGTTACTTGCTCTTCATAACAAAGACAGCCATGCTTTTTGGTCGATGATTAATGACTCAAATTGCACTTAGTCCGTGCTTCGAACCACTTCTATTGCTGAGTTCCAGTGGATCGCACATTGGTCTTTACATTTCAATTATGAATCAGTGTTCTGCCCCATTGAACGCAATAGTTCATCTGACGCACCATGGCCGAACAATCTTACTAATATTCTCTTTAAAGGTAATCCGTCAACATGGGCAACTATTTTTACCATCCTCATCATAAAAACTAACACTGTACCTTTTTTGTGGTCGACTGCACTTATTATTCCCATCTTTAAGAGTGGTTCACGCTCTGATCCTGTTAATTATCGTCAAATAGCCATACTAGACGCCGACAATTAGATATCTTCTCTGCCACACTTCTTGAACATTTAGAAGCATGGCAATCCGCTGCTGGCTTGATCTCAAAATGCCAAACTGGGTTTAGGAAAAACCATAGCACATCTTTAAACAGTTTAACCCTAAAATAATTGCTATCCCCAGGCTCGAATCAGGGACAAAGAACTTCTGTATGTAGCTGTGATCAATCTTTCAACTGCTTTTGATGCAGTCGAAAGCAATATATTGTGGTCTAAACTGCATAACTGTGGAATTCCATTTGGCCTTCTTCGCTTACTTATAGCTCTTCATACCAACACACATATTAAAATAAAGTTAGATCAGGTTGACACTCTATCAAAAGAAATGGAAACCACCAAACGAGTAAGGCAAGGTTGTGTATTATTTAATTTATATGTGTGCAATATAGGAACCGTATTGAATGAAGCATCACTTTCTGCACCTAAAATTGGTGACGTTCAAATTGTCTGGTTTACCTACACCGACGATGTTCTAAGCTTCGATACCACTCCTGTAGGCCTACAATGCCTACTTAAGGCCTTTGTTGGGTTTGCAGTTGCTCACAGTCTTCGAGTAAACCCAACGGAAACTAAAGTTATGCCATGGGTAACGAAATCTAACAAATCTCATAAAACTGTTTGCTGGCACGTTGACAATGAAGCCATTAATCATGTGTCCAACTTTAAATATTTAGGTTTTCAGATTCAAGCATTTGAATTGAAATCAGAATTAAAAGATTGGTTGATTTCCCGCGTTGCAAATTTAGGAAATCAATTGTTGTGCATTGATTTCAGATTTGTTAGATACTCTGTGATCCCTGTTTTTAAATTTTATGAGTGCAAAATAATCCCACAATTGTTATATGCAATAGAGTTACTACCTTTTTGGATTAGTGACTTACTGTCCCAGATCGGGGCCAATCTATGGAGAAGAGTTTTCCATGTCCCCTAACGTGACACCTGTTACCACCATGCGTTACGATCTTGGCCTTCACTCTTTAAGATCAAGAGCCCTATGGAGACACTTGTGTCTCTATTTTAAAATGAGGTCCAGTTTTTGTCTATATACTGACCTCAAGGACATTATATTAAGAAATCGAGCAAGCCTCTCATATCACTTAACTTTATTTTCAAAAGGAAGTCTATCCATTCTTTTTGATTTAGGTCACTCTCTTAAAGGTCTACTCACAAATCCTGACAGTGTGAACAAGATTCTTTGTGGACAAGATTGGGCAGCTACAATTGACACCATACACTCTTATGTCTCGTTAAAACACATAAAAATCGATTATAAACCTCACCTTTATTGAGTATTTACCCTCATCGCTCAATTAGATGCAATTGTATCCGCTTTTGTTGGAATTTAATTCCAACCAGAGAAATTATTTTCAGATACAAATCTATTGCTACACAACTCATATATTGCTGTTACTGGAATGACACTTCAGTAATAGAGACAATGGAAAAATCTATGTTGTTGCTCAGTGCTGTCCTTTAAATGTCAACGTTATTTTAATTATTACATATCGTGTCCTACCTTTGATTTTAATAAAGTACTTTGGAAATTGTGTTTAGCAGGTCGTATAACTTCAATAATCACTGCAATTACAGAATACTTGAGATCCCTGCAACGTGAATGAATTTAACCCATATTCATTTATTGTCATCTCTTTTCCAAAATGGATTTGCCTGAATTTGATATTATGTTGCATGACCATTTTATGTATATGCAACTCTTTTTATGTTTCAACCTTATTGATACATTTTGTTCTGTAATCTGCTTGTTTCTTAATTTTCAAAGATTAGATGACAACCAAATTACTATAAAAAATTGGTATCTCTCAGTGATTTTGTATTCTCTCCCACCAAATTTGTGATTATGTACTCTCCCTTAAAAAATCATGTCACTCACTGTGAGTTTGAATACTCACCTGAAAAAAACTGATTTCTGTAGACTTTTAAGGGGGCTAATGAAAACATCACATGTAAATCTGTATGATTTGTTGCCCTATCTTGAGAAAATTACACAATAATCCCTTTGATTTTATCTTTTTAATGGAAAACATTTTTTTTTACTCTTTGTGATTTGGTATTGTCTCCAGAAAACATATATAATGTGCCCTTGTGTTTGTTCTCTATAGCAAAAATAACATGTACATCTCTCTTTGTGGTTCATATTAATACAAAATCACTTGTGCTTTTGGGATTTAGTGTTGCCTCCTCGAAAATCAAGTATCACTCTCTGTGAAGTTGCGTTCTCGCCTTTGAAAATCCCAAATTAATCTTTGTGATTGTATCTATTAACATGCACACATTATGTGCACCGTTTAATGACTTTGTCGCCTTATGGCAAAACACATATGCCATGCTTTGTGATTTTGTTTTCTCTCATATAAAAATCACATGTTCTTGTTGGGAATGGTGTGTATCTTCTATGTGATTTTCTGTTGCCACCATCAAGCATCATGTGTCACTCTTCGTGTTGTTGTGCTCTTTCCGACAAAAATCACATAATTGTGCATTTTCTCGCCTAATAACACCACAGTACCCTCATGGATTTTTTTGTCCTCTCCAGCAAAATTCAGTTGTCATTCTATGTGATTTTCTTTTACCTTGCAGAAACTCTGGTATTAATTCCTATAATGTCATGCTCTTTCCTGTAAAAATCACATGCCACAATCTGTGCGAGTGCTTTCTCACTAATATTGACTGACACTCTCAATGATCTTATGTTCCTTCCTCTAAAAATCATGCCCTTTTCTGTAATTTTATGTTCTATATTCAAATCAGGTGCCTTACTTATTTTATTTATTTTTATTTATTGGACCTTTGTATGGCACCTCCACACACGTGTTTCCAGGTGCCACTGTCTGATCTAAGAAAGGAAATCAGCAGGCAGTCTTTACGATTGTTGGTTCTCTCTCACAAAAGCAATGCGTTCATTCTAATTTTGTGTTCTCTCCAACAACAATCATGTGTAAATCTCTCTGACTTTCCATTGCATCATGGAAAATCTGGTAATAAGCACTCTGATTTTGTATGCGTTTCCTGCAAAAATGTTGAGTCAATGGATCTCATTACAAGTATGCCGTCCAGAAACAAAGGTGCCAGTAAGCTTACCGGCTATGTTGTTTTCCGGATCAGCATACTACAGGTCTGACTGCCCGTGCCGCCATGCACAACAAGTCTGACCCTGCCGGACACAGCGGCCACGGTAGGCAGACGCCATGGAAGCACCGGCACATTTAGCAACGGTGCCGGTGCTTCCATGGTCCCCTCTCCAATAGAGTCCAATGGGACTCTATGGGAAAGGGGACTTACAATTTACTGGCGCCTGAGTTTCTGGGCTACCAGGGATGTAATCACCCAGTGGCACCGGTAAGTCAGGCGCCGGTAAATATTTATGGGTCCAACGGCAACCCACCGGCATGGTTACCGCTGGACCCGTAAAGAGCCCCAATGTCTATAAAGTATGTTCTTCCTGCTAAAATTGAATGTCAGTCTCTCAGAGCTTGTATTGCATCCTCTAAAGATAATGTCACTCTCCGTACTGAGAAAAATCACATGTCATAATCTATTGCATAAACCCCATGTCACTGTCTTTGATTGTATGCTCTTTATTGCAAATATTATGTCGTTCCCTGGAACTTCATGATCTTGTTCCACAAATTGCAGCAAGTTCTGTGATTGTGACTTTTCTCTCCCAAAAATCACACCCCCTCTGAAATTTTGTATATTTCTCACACAAAATTCATGTCTCAATATCTCTCGTTTACTGTTGTCTTTAAGAACATCTGTGGACAACCACTCAGAGTTTATCTTCTTGCCTACAGAGTTCATGTGCCATTCTGTGATTATTTCTTTCCACTCACAAATATCACCTGTCAATCTCTGTGATTGTGTGTTTGTATGTCCAATATCTGTTTTTGAGCCATCTCTTAGATTTTATCTTACTCTTAGCAAAAGTAAAATTTCACTCTATGTAATTTTGTAATGCCTCCTTTATTATGTGTCAATCTTTGAATTTTCATCTTGCCTTATGTAAAGGACATGCATACTCCCTGCGATTCTACCATCTGCAAGATTGTGTGACGATATCTGAGATTTTTGTGTTGTTTTCTGCCAAACGCATGCATCATTCTCTGTGTTTTTAAACTCCTGCAAAACATAATTTCACTCTTTGTTTTTTTTGGTTGTCCCTAGAAAGAACAGGTGTCGCTATATACATGCTGGCCTGCCAGTGAAGTTGGCACTGGTATTGGGGATCCTGTAGAAGACAATGGTTCTCCAAGGAAACCAGGAGTTAAGAGAGGACATGGCACTAGGGCTGACCTACAGGAAGGAGTGGATGTTTAGGGATATTGGGCTTTCAATGTGCCCACATTTTGGCAACAAACCCTTATGTGGGCTGGGTGTCACATTGATCCAGAATATTTAAAACATGTTAGAATGTCAAATCTCCAGGTATCTTTTGTAATCCATATTGGGGGTCATTGGGCTGAGGAAAAACTGGCCCTAAGGGATGCCGATAATGGAAAATGCTGGATAACAGCACAACTCAATCTCTGGGCAAGAGGTGGGAAGAGGTGATGTTAAATGTTCTGCAACAACTTGAGATTTTCACCATAGTTATCAACGGTTTACGGATCCTCCTATTGTTTCCTCCATAACTTGTCCAACATCATGACTTCTGATTTGTCTTAAGCCATGACTTTACCATCACTGTCTTTTGCCAGTGTTCTCAATAATCCTGTGCTAGACTGCAGCAGCTATTCCTAATCACCTTTAGGAGTTCCAAATGCAGTTCTGGCTTTCCTACTGCTCACATTGCAGCGCATCATCTCCACCAAAAGAAAATGATCTTACTGAAAATCTTGACCATGTCCTCAGCCCCACCAAACTAACCCCAATATCCACTGCACCTAGCCTGCATCCTAGTCCACTGCCCGTTATACCTCGATAATGCGACCAATAGCCAGTGCTCATGGCTTGCAGCCATGGCAAATCTCCACAATCCATGGAGCATGGGCTTCAGCAATTCCACAGGCCCCAAAGGAAAATCAAAGTAGACAACCCCATTGACGTTCAAGATGTGTTTTTCCCATTCAAGCCTATCCCAATTTTGAAAATGTTACCACATAGCCAGTTCCAGGTGGCCATGCCCACTTTATCCCCATTGCCATTCCCAGATTTTATTCTCCCATTCAAGCCAATCCTGATTTAAAAATGTTTGACCACATAGCCAGTGCCTGGTGGCTCATTACCGTTCCCATGTGGCTATGGCTGTGGCCAGATTGTCTGGCATACCCCAGGGAATCTGGCCACAGCCATAGCCATAGGGTAGCCACAGTCTCCAAAGTTAAATTTCAATTTTTTGTACCTTCATCATGACATTTTTCAAAAAATAAAAGGCACACATATTTGCAAAAGCATGCTTTCAGGTCTGTGTTTTATTCTTTGGAAAACTTCAAAATGTAGGTACAAAACATGGTGAGTCCCCACGTGATAAAATGTATTCAAACATTGCACAAACATTAAAATTTGGGTCTACAATGTATATGCCAACGTTTGTGCATATTCGTCAAATGGCACCAACGTTATGTGCCATCTAAAAATATGAAGACACCCTTTTATTTTGCCTTGTCTTGACAAAAACACACCAAACTTTGCAAAAACATTCAAAGTTGGGTCTACAATCGTTTTGCAAATATTTGTGCAGATACATCAAACAGCACCAAATGTATTAGGCATTCAATAATTTTGGGATGCGCCTCTAATTTTGCCCACTCTTGGCAAAGCGGCTCCAAACATTGCTAAAACATTCAAAGATGGGTTTAAAATGAAATCTCAAAATCTCATGCAGTTTCATTGAATGGTGACAACGTTATAACCCATCCAAAAACCGCTCTTTACCAACCCTGTAATCCAGACGCATGCATAGATGTCCTCACACTTTTGTCAAGTTTGTGAACATCACAGGAATGTCCCGAACATCTGATATGTTCGCAGACATGGGAGATGAAAAAACACCTGATTTCTGGCTTTTCATGGCCCATAGGGGTCATTACGAGTGCGGCAGTAAGGGGTTAACGGCACCGGTAAGGATGCCGGTGCCGTTAACCCCATACCGACGCATTTCGAGGTCCCTTAGCGGGTCCCACTAAGGCCGGCTGGTAAAACTCTCCGTCCTTAGTGGGAGCCGCTAAGGGACCAGGGAGCTAATAACGGGCCCGTAATTTAGCTCCCTCCCCATTCCCATCAGCCCTACAGGAATGGTTTTCAGAATGGTTTTCGGAATGGGGACTTACCGGGTACTCCAAGGTTGGAATGACCCGGTAAATCCCCATTCAGAGAACCCGGACTCGGACACGAGTTTGGAGGCAGCCATGGCGCTAGTAGCCCATCTGCATCATCCCTCACCTCCCCAGAGATTGTTTAATTTCTTTGACTAGTGTAATTTTGTGTTTTTTAATATCTTTTTACTGCGATGTCTGTGGACCACGGGAGCAGAACGCGGATCCAACATGACATCCATTGCAAAAGTTTTGACACACCTCTCATTTTAACTGACCGATCAAAAGGAACGTACAATGGCCCTCATTCCGAGTTTGGAGGTAACCATGGAGCTATTAGCTCCATAGTTGCCTCCCAACTCGTCCCAAATCCGGCCTGGTGAATGGAGTAATTACTGGTCCATTCCAAGGTTGGAGGGACCGGTAATTCCCCATTCACCAGGGCCCTTCCCCATTCCCATTTTTGCCTCCACAGGGCTCAATGGGGATGGGGAAGGAGGTAATTACGGTACCGTAAATTACGGTACCGTAATTACCTTCAAAGTCCCTTTGCGGGTTCGTTTTCTAACGCCTGCTATAAGCAGGCGTTAAAGTACCAACCCGCAAAGGGAACTCAGAATAGGGCGGTAGGGGTTTAACGGCACTGGTCTCGTTACCGGTGACCGTTAACCCTTACCGCCCTACTCAGAATTACCCCCAATGTCTGTAAAGGTTAAGCAGCTCTCTGATTAGTTAAGAGTGTCTGCAGACACCGAATCAGGAAGTGAGTCCGCGGACCGGACGCAGATATCACTAATTGTCATGATTTGCATTTTGGGCATTTAAAAAAAATCTATTGGACGGATTAACACCACATTTGCAAACACATGCTTTGGGGACTAGGCCGCCGCCTCTTGTGTGAGTTTGGTGCAAATCCTTCCAGTGGTTTGGGCTTTAGGCACAAGCAAAATATTTTCCTATTCATGTCTATCTGGTTAGCAAAGGTTTTGGGCAGCTTATAACTTTGGCGCTGTTCGACGAAACCGTGCAAAACTTTACAAGCTGATTCAGAGTTTGCCATATACATAGTTTGTAAAGTTTCGTGCAAATTCATCAAATGGCACCACAGTTATAAGTAGTCCAAAAACTGCTCTTGCTGTGGGTTGAGCAACGTAACCAACACCACAGGGCCGGCACCTGATATTAATTATCATAAGAACAAGATTTTCCCATATGCTCTAATATACACACTATATATAGTACTCAGCTCACTTCACACCACAGGATAAAGCAGCCTACATGCTTTTCTTCCATACCCAGATATTTCCCCCTCTGGTTGGGTTTCACATTTTGATCTCTGTGTCCCCAGATCTCTGTCTGCTTCGCATAATTGCTTTGCTTAGTCTATCGATGTGAGGCTTTAAAATTGGGCCTACTTGGCTGGGGTTTTCAAACCTGACGTGGTATTGGTTAATGTTTCGTATTTGAATACAAATGAGGCCATAATAGGCTAATCTGATGCTTCAAAAGGACTGGGGGCTTTATTTGTATCAGTCAAAAATCTCACCTTGTTTCCAATCATCTGCATTTAGATCCAGGCATTGCCAGTTGTCTCAGTGGCCCTGCCTGCTCCAATGCCTCTGGTCTCCTCCTACACTTGGTGCTTCTCCTTATAGCCCAAAGTAGGTGAGCAGGTTCCTGTGATGTGGTGTTGTCTTCTCCCCTTGTGCGCGTATAGCCTGAGCAGCTCTCTGCTGTGCCTGGGCTCTTCAGCTATAATGCAGGGCAATGTGTTTGCTTCATGTATCCTCTAATTCCCTAGATTTGCATAAGGACATGCTGTCATTGACCTTAAATATGACAAAGAAACAGGTCTGGAGGAGAAGGGAATATCACCTTTCTTAACACCTGCACATCGACGGGATAACCCCTTATTCAGGGGGTATAAATTCCGAGGGGGGCGCACTGCATATACCACCTTTGCCTGATGCCTGGTATCCATTTATTCTTGCCAAATACGGTGGTAGGTGTACTACCCATAACAGCAGAGTAGCACACACATATTGGGATGAGGTCAGAACTCTGACTTTCCCACAGCTGCTTTCAGAATATATGCATATACATTGGCATGCTGATCCTGTGCATGTAGTATTGTGGTTGTTCATTATAAGTTAAATGTGGGCATTGAAAACATAGAATATCAGGCATTATGCAGACATGTGAGGCTGAAATGGGCCATGATACTGTCCTGATATGTTGGCATTTGAAGAAATACCCAGTTAGATAATAGTTAAACCTTGGATTATGATGCACAGAAGGGGTATATGAGGACGAACCTGTGCATATGAAGGTCGATATTAGGCATACGCCCTTTTTTTGAAGGGCAATACATGGGGTTTGTGACTGTTGGTGTTTTCTGATAGTGAATTATAGGTTTACGAATTGCTTCTTTGCACAGTAGCATCTTAAATTGCACTTAAGTCAAAGAGCATTTTTAATATTTGTAAATGTATATGGAAGATTTCAGCCCAGTCTTTGCGACTTTTATTGTTCTAAACTTGTGAGTTGCTTTTTTGTAGTTATACATGTTTCTTGCCTTTAGCTTAGAGAGTTCTTCTACACTCTTAAATGTATTAGGTGACTGACTGCTAGTTATGGAGTACGATCTATGAGCTTTGTAACCCATACTAGGAGTGTTATATAGTTCTTTTTCTTTGTGATTTTTAAGAATTTTATGCACAAAGAATATATCTGTTTTGATGCATCTTTAATCTGTTTGCACTGTGTTACTTTTCATGACATATTCACAGCCAAAATAAAGCGTAGCGAACGAACAAACAAAGGTATTTCTGTCATTCAAAGTGGTATGTGGCGATACACTGCGGAACCTGGGTATATGAAACGGTTCCTGTAGAATTCTTACTGAGCAGGTAAGGTAGGACTTAAACTGGATATATGCATTTGGAAATACCAAGTCTTGTGTTCATGCCATGGGGGTATTGGGTGTAGTGGGTTATTACTCTGAACCATGATTTAAGTTGTTCTCTGTACTCCTTTCAAACACAGAGTATGGTTCCACCACTATATGTTATGCAAAACAGATACAGGACTACCATCATGGAAGACCTAGCAAAGACCCTAGTGTGCCTCAAAACAACAGCATACTTTACAAGCCTTCAACAAGTCACACCCAAGTAAGCTCTTCCCTCTATACTACAGTTTGGTTCTTTATGAGCGCGATAGAAATTCCTCAAAAAAAGAAAAAGAAAAAAAAAAGAAAAGAATACTGGTAATCATCAATGTATGCCTCAATCAGAGAACCTCCCCAACTTCTTTCAAAATCGCATATATAGTCCTCAAGAGCAAGAATTCAATGTGGACTGTGATTACCTCAGAAACTGCAGTCCCTTTATACAACTTCCTTTCCTTTGCAGTTTATTTGAAAGAGCTGCTTCCGCCGAACTTCAAGTACACATTAATGCCAGTGCCTGTGAACAGACCTATCAATCAGCTCCTGATCCAGAAGCAAAAACCACCATACAAGTGAAAGACAAGGCTCTCCACATCCTCGATGATAGACCCTCCTTTCTCATGGCACTCCTCAGTATTTATGCAGCCATCAGAAAAGGGGGACACCAAGTACTTATCATCATATTACTCAAGTCCATTGGCATCAGAGTGTACATACTCCTAGAAAACAGCCATCTGTTTGTCCCTGCAGATATCGCTAGATCACACTCTGTACCAGTCACCTGTGAAGTCTTGCAGGGATATACGCTCTAACCCTTGATCTTCATCTTCTGCATGTGTCCCCTGGGAACTCTGATAGCCAGCCACAGCACCCAACAGTATGTTTTGACTTAAAGTATCATTCATCAAAGACATTCACTTATGAATCCATGCCATGATCCAGACCTAGATTTCCAGCAACTACTTCACTCTTAAACCCACCTTGACAAAAGCCCTGTTCTTCAGCAACAGCTCCGAACACCACCACATTTAGGCCTTTTATGCTAAGAACCTTAAGGGCTTTATCCTTCAGATGAAACCAGGCACCAAGTCTCCAGGATTCAACTTAGACAGCCACTTCTTCTCTTCTTCAAAACACACACAGCAAAGGAGATTCAGATTGCACCAGCCTTAGCAGAGGAAAAAGCATGCATACTGGCCAACCCACCACCCTTGAACCTCTGAGAATTGTCCCCCATTCTACTTCACCCTGCAGCATAGATTTCCACAAATGTGCCCACATCAAGCTTACACTCACGAAACGTTACTGTCTACCCGTACAAGCATGGTCCATTTTCCAAGTAAGCTGAATAATACACAAAACTGTTACATGCATGCTCCCTGCTGCCTGGCCCACAAAGTCACTATTTCAAGAAAGAACGAACCAGGGATCATGTTTTCTTTAGGTATACCCCAGTACAGTTGAACGTCTTAGCCATTAGCATGTAAGCAGTGGATTGCAAACCTCCTTATGCAATTCACAAAAGAAATCAGGAACCTTCCACTGGAGAACCTTGCGCACCATCCCAACCGGTATGCTTCCTGACCAATGACCTTTGCCACCCACCCCCTTTCTGATCCCCCCACTGTTAGTTGTTCCCCACTAACTGTAAATGATAACTATTCCCAGAGACACTGAAAGGTATGCCAGTAATAATGCTGCACTTTACTGGCTCCCCTGTGCCCCTGTAATGGGGTCTATAAACCCTACCGATGTACAATCCCTCCTTACATCCCAAAAGTAGGTCAGTGCTCAGTAACTAACCAAAAGGAAATTAGCTTGTAGGATGAGCATGCGCTCTGAAAGCAGATAGAAAAGCAGGTGCATACATTGGGATTCTTTGTAGAGAAACAGAGGGGGTCGTTTTCAATCAAGTGCAAATTGAATTTTCCTGCCAACGTCAGCACGTGCATGCTGTTGAATCACCCACATAAAATGTTCATCTCTAGCAAAGCAGAGTGTAATCATGAAGAGCAAATCAAGCACACATTACAAATATGCATAACTTAACATAAAATAACACGAAGAGCAAATCAAGGCCACGTTGCCTTTACTCTTCGCTTTTACTCTCCGCTTTGTGAGAAATAAAACACTGCCTGCAAATTATGCTTTGCCGGGGGCATTTCATAATGGATTTCTGTGGAATCCATCTGCTATATACCAGAGGTAAAAGCAACGTGTATTCCATAGACAGCCACTGGTTTTACAGCTGCATGAACATCTTTTGCAGGTGTGAATCCAGGTGACACAAAAAGGAGATGGAGGACAAAATGAAAGCATAAATGCATTACACCTTGCTTTTATGCTTTTGTTTTATGTGAAACTAAAGAATTACATTTCTAGCAGCAGCGTCCATATATTCTAAGACACCACAGCAGAGCTCATCCATGAACATGTAGGGATAAGCCATGTGTGTAGAAATATAGAATCATCTCCTGTCTTGCTATCCATCATCAAACCATATATTTTCTCTCTTGCTCACTTCAGTGTATCTCTTGCCGTTTAATATTAGCTGTTGCCAGAGAGCTGCAGCACAATTACATGAAAACTCTGCACTGCTCATAAAAGCGAGGAACCTTCAGAGACTAAAGCAAATAATCAAAGACGTATTTCGCAATTGGACGCCAAATATGTCATCAAAGGGATTGCAAAACACAACTGCGTATTATCTCTGAAAAAGGCTGAGCTCGTTTTGCGATTGCAGGGAACTTTATCGATTCCAGAAAAGCTTTGCACATTTTTTTTTTTATTTTAAGAAGCGCTTGTAATTACTATCTTCCTCAACATCGGTCATAACGTGAGTCACATATTTCAAAAGATCAACAGGGAAGCAAGGAAAGCAACGCGAAAGGATATGACAGAACAGAGTGTAGAGAGGACACACACCGAAGCGCATCCGCTTCTCACCTCACCCTGATACCATCAAAATGGCATTATTTCCTTGCGCTTTTGGATACATAACTCACATTTCTGAGCCTGCGGTGAAGCATGCTTTAACTGGAGGTTTACATTTCAGCACAATATATACCCCATTCACCATCGCAGCAACACCACATATTCACAAGTTATGTGCTTCTGATGCCATATCATAGTTTAAAACTAATAGAACGTCCCACTTGTTGCCTTTTATTGGAGGTCCCATAGGGCTGGTTGGTCCTTCTAGTTTTGCAGTCTACATTTTTTCATTTAGGTTCATTTTACTTTTGAGTAGTAATCGTGCTGGTGCGGTAATCCCATTTACTGACACGTTACTGCAGCAGCAAACTACAAGTTTGGTGGTGTGGTGGCCGGATTTAACTGCAGCTCCGAGCTGCCTTTAATTCTGGCACCCCACCACCAGAAAATGCTGGTATTACCGGCACCGGTATTACCAGTGCCTGTAATACCGCCAGATCCCCCATGGAGTCTTACAGGACTCCAAGGAGTGGGGATTAACGGCATTTACCGCCACTTGTAATCTGCCGTTTAATTCCAGCAGAGCAAACGGCCGAAACAGTATTTCTATGTAGTGGTATCCAGACAGATTTACCGGTGGGGTACCACCAGACATATTATGAGGCCCAATGTGGCTAAAACAGTGGTGGTAACAGAATTACAGCAGATGTTACCAAACCGCCAGACTATGAGTTTGGCAGTAATGTGGAGGAGATACCTCCAAAACCTGGATGGAGGTATTTTCTCCACATTGCCAAAAACTGGAGGAATTATCGCAGCAGAATTACCACTGAGTCCAGTGGTCTGTGAACATTTGATTAACACTGTCTTCATGCCACTTCTGATCAAGCCAATTTTTCACAATTACAAGTGGTAACAGTGATTGAGTAATTCCTGTGAACACATAATGGTCCCCAATGTATTTTACCTTGGTGGTTGTCCCAACTTGCCTACTGCTTAAACAAAATGTAGCCTCAATTTGCTGGACTCCCAAATTGCAATTGAAACCACACAGATTTTGATGAGCACATTGTGCTTCACAATTTATCACATGCAGTACACGGGCCCAAACACTGCTTGTGACACACATAGTGACTGCAAATGGTCTGTATTCATGAAAGTGTACCTCTCTAGGTCAAGTTCCTAAAAGGGACAAACAGCATTAATAAGCGAAAAGTGAAATCAATGAAAGTGACATTTTCTTAATAATAATAATAATAATAATTTGGCATTTATATAGCGCTACGAACCCTCAGGTATCTGAGCGCTGCTTATTATTACCCACGGTGTGGGGTGCTCATTTATCGACCTCGGAAGGATGAAACGCTGAGTTTGGCGCTGCCGGGATTCGAACCTGCGTCAGCAGGCTCTGCACTGATGTCAAAGCGAGCGCTCTACTCGCTGTGCCGCAAAACCAGACTTGGGGCAAAGTGAACAACTTTTGGGGCAAGAAGTAAGTAAAATCTTTTTTCCCGAAGCTTTTCCCACTTTCACCTGGTTGGAACTGGGGCTACTTGCTAAACAGGTTAGATTACACGGCTGATTTAGACGCATGCTCTCATTTTTCTTCAACTGCTTGCAAAAGGTCTTTTGCACCATTCTGTGAATAAGGGGACATTTTTCCAGTCACATTTATGAATGAGCTAGATGCCCCAAATGTAGCACTTTGTGATTACATGTACACAAGTTCATCACAATGGCCAAATTAAAATCCTGCCACCTGGGCTGCCATCCCCACAGTGCATTGGAAAGGGAAGTGTGACAGGCATGATACAATTAAGTATGGGCAATGATTATTTCCAAGCATGTCCAAGTAATGAAATACCCCTCAATTAGGGTAGTTGTATGAAACTAGCATGTGGCTGCAATATTTTGACTCATTCTCTTGCATAATAGAATGTAGCCAGAGAGCTGTTCTCAGAGATGCTGTCCTTGGAAGGAGATGACAAGACAGAGCAGGAGATATAGTCACTGACAGAAGCCCAGGGTGATGTACGTGTGCAGAGCTCTGCAACCTCAGGTGCCCCAACTCCACCACCAGATTGGCAGGTTAGCTCTACTCCACCTACCACCCCGAGTGACCTGTCACAGCAAGGAACAACAAGGCACCAAGGGAGGGGTGCATGCACACAGAGGCCACGAAGAACCCCATACACCATCTGGGATGAGGAAATGCCAACACCAGGTCACAGCGGGCACCCAGCTGACTTCCATCAGGAGCACCCTGTGTGCTGTCCTACAGGGCATCTCAGGAGATATTACGGGTTGCAGGACAGCCATAGAGAAGTTGTTTTTGGGTTGTTAAGCAAAGAACAGCAAGGATATAAATATATGAAAAGCCTGTGCATATAAAATTGCTAAAGCAACAATTTATAAAAAAGCATACTAATTCATGTGTTAGTTCATAATTAAGAACTTTTTTACGATACATCTCAATAATTCTACAGACTTTAGCTGTTCTTCTTTTCCAAGCCCTCAGTATGTAACTCGATACTGTAAACACTGTAAGCGATATTCCATCAACACTACAGCTAAGTCAATGCCTAGTCTGGGATGCTGAGGAAAACCCTTATTGATGTATTTTTATGTCCAGTTCAGTGCTCTGGATGACAACCCTTGTATAACACCCCCCTCTTAGAATCCCCCTGACCCCAGTGAGCCAAGAAGGAGGTTTGTTTTGAAAATTAAAAGGTTTATTTGAAAAATTAACAAGATATATATCACACTTTTATAATAAATTAATAATTGATATCACACTTATGGATATAATGTTGATCAACAATGGGTAATCTGGCACTAGCACACTTGTTTACAATCAATGAGGAGTTAGTATAGGATGGATAAGGTAGCAAAAGTACTTTTATGGTTTCAAGGGAAAAGCAATGAGGAATAAAATGCAGTACAGAAATACTTGATATGATTTTAGCAAAAGATAAGATAATCACTTTTTCTCTGGCAATTCACCCCCACTATGCAATGTAAGAAATGGAAGGAGATGGAAAGAGGAGCACACAGTTCTCAGGAATGCAATCAAATACAATACGAAATTCAGTCCCCCCCAGCAAGCTTAGAGGAAACAGGTAGAAGTTTGAAACACAGGCCCAAAATGCTTTG
This sequence comes from Ambystoma mexicanum, assembly GCF_040938575.1. NCBI lineage: Eukaryota > Metazoa > Chordata > Amphibia > Caudata > Ambystomatidae > Ambystoma > Ambystoma mexicanum. Next base: position 786,095,113 of record NC_090937.1, on the reverse strand, counting down.
AATGTGATGACAATGAAGTGAGAAATGTGCTAAAAATGCTTTTAATTCCCTCTAGAGGTTCAGGGTGGGTGATATCTAGTTTATCTTAGCTCAGGCTAACTTTGGCAATGCTCTAGGAGTAACTAGCAGGTTAAAAGGAATTTTAGCAAAGGAAAGCAAGGAGCTGCTGATTTTTACACGTGGCTGAAATTGTGCAAAATGTCAAATCGTGGCAAATTTAATCACGTGCGTCGAGCGTGATTGCGGAGGCACTATAAGGAGTAGGAAGTCGGTTCTAGGTTCGTTGGAAAGCCTAGAATCGCTCCTAGCACAAACGGTTCCGGAGATACGGCCGATTTCGTGAAGGTAGTTTTTCAGATTTGAAATTTAAAAGTTCAAAATGGCAGGTGACAGTTTTCAGCTTTAAAAAGGACAGAATGCCACACACGATTCCTATGAGGTAGTTCTAAATAGGTTAAAATAGCTTGAATTAGATTATTTTAACTAAGAGATTGGTTCTGCACAGTTCTGCTAGGTACTCACAATATAAATTTGAAATAGGCCTCGTCACGGATCTGGTCAACACGTCCAGCGGCGGTTCTCTCTGCTCGGCGGGTCAATCAGGCACCGGTTCTGCTCACAGCGATCCGGATCTCTGGTTCTGCTCACAGCGGTCTGGGTCTGGTCTGCGGTTCCGGCAAAAGTTCTTGGCAAAGATTTCAAACAGCTCGCCCGGCTGTTGAATAGTTTGGTTAGGTTTTCTGGATTCTGAAGGCCTGCTGAGAATACTTTTGCTTGCAGTGGGCCTTCTAGGTTCAGAGTTCTGTAGTCTATGGGTCCCTGGTTCTGGTCTCTGTCTGTATGGGATGTCGGCTGTCAAAATGCTCCGCAGAAATGGAAAATTAATCTCTCTACCTGTCCCAGCAGTCTCTTTTTATGTGTTATGGAAGTGGGTGTGTGCTGGCATAACTGAGCCTGCCCCTCTCTACTTGTCATTGGCCCAATTCTCCCCTCTCCCATGATTGGGGGAAGGAAATGGATTGTCATCATGTTGAGGTCTGTTTATGGGTCAGAGGATCCTCCACTGGTCAATTTGCCCACAAATCTATATTTGATTCAAATACATATTTCCCAGATACACAATTTGTTGAAATTACATGTACACATTATATATTCCTTATGGTCCATGCTTGTCCGCCTCTGATCTTCCTGGGGGCTTGCATTCAAAAATGACAACCTTTTGCGCTTTTTGACTGGTTTTGCAATATTGAATTTTCATCAAAAATAACACAACTGTACACCCTCCTTCTCCACACATTCCAGCTATTTACTAGGTTTCTAGCATAAACCCGGTGTCTGTAATATCAATAAATAGCGGGGTTTGGTCCTAGAACACCGTAGAAATTGGAGTTTGGACTCAAATCGTGAGGGCATTTTTCATACTAAGAATTTCAAAGTTGTACATTCCTGTCATTTGGTTACAATAAGTTATCAATGTTTCTATAAAATATATATTTGCTGCATTAGGAATCCACACTCAAGTCTGGCCCACCCCTTGAAGCTGGGTGGGTCAGGGATCACATGTCTCTGCTCACAGGCAGCTCTTTGTTTACAGCCAACATTCAAAATTAAGATACCCCATTCAACTGAAAGGGGCTATTGTCTCTCTCCTCAAGTCTGAAGGGGAAACCCCCTCCCTCTCACTCAGAAGGGCCATGTGATATCCTGCATCCTGTTGTGAGTCTCTGGGGTGTTAAGAGTTCTCAGCCTCTTGGCCTCTGGGAACAGCAGGTGGCTAAGATTTCTAATTAACCAACAGGATTTGAAGTCCCTGCCCCTCTTGCAACTCCTAAATACAGTTTCCCTGTCAGAGTTTAGACCGCTAGCGCCGGTTTGTGGACAAAGCTGGTACTGCACCCATTTTTGGGACCTGTCTTGAATTACTGCATTTCAATAGAGTGGTCTTTTGCTTGATAGAATAGGACCCTTGCTTAACATTGTTTTGATGGCATCCTTATAGTAGAGTGGTGATGTGGAACCCCCCACAAGAAGGTTGTATCTTTGGAGTGGTCTTGTGCCAACTGCGCAGTTCTCCTGGATTCTGGCGTGAATGTGGGTGGCGACAACTCATCCCCACATCCACCCAGTCTATTGATTTAGTTTGTTCTGGGATAGAATAATGGGCGGCGACAGCTCATCCCCACATCTACCCAGTCTATTGATTCAACATGGGTCAAAACCCTTGACAAACACCCCGCCCGACTGCGCTTTGATTCGAGTCGAGGGGAAGTCGGGTGCAAAGGATGTTTTGAGCCCTGTGCTGGTATGTCCACATTACCTTCTTCCAATTCTGTAGATGGCACAGTTCAGCATCTTTTTCTCCACCCAGTTGGATCGATCGGTTCTCCTCGCCGGTCCTGATGGGAATATTGGGCGGTACCCCGGGCCCCTCGGGTCTCTGCTCCCAGTCGTCCTCCTTGGTCAGTCTCCATGGTTTCCTCTCTCCTAGGATGATAAAGCAAAAGCGGCAATACCTATTCATAGACATTTTTCCACTACTATTGATCTAGTGGGGCGGCATGTACATTTTATAACTCAATAGACATAGCATTTTTCTTTTGAAAAACACGATATAATTCAGAGACAGTCGCTTACAAGAGTCATAATATCTTAGAAACTATATGTGGGATATGTTAGGGTTGGAACTGAATTACTCTGGAGCGGCTCCTTCTGGGATTCCAGAGGATTCCTCCAGTTGTTGCAGAGTGTGCCTAGGATGGCAACACTTTAGCTGATTAATATGGACCTACTTATCTTCCCCTTCTGCCAAATTACCTTTGGGGATGTGGATTTTGTAGGCAACAGGGGAGATCTTGTCTATAATTTCAAAGGGTCCCTTCCATGTAGGCAAACATTTTCGCTGTTTGGCCTGGTTCGTTTGGAAATTGAGCCCTGACAGACCATCCCATTCAGAACCTGGTTTACCATCCGTTGAAACGTAGCAGGTGCATTCTTCAATCCGAACGGCATTACCTTAAACTGGTATAAGCCAACGGGGGTAGAAAATGCAGTTTTCTCCTTGGCATGGTCTGTCAGGGCTATTTGCCAATAGCCTGATGTCAAGTCAAATGTGCTGAGGAACTTGGCGGCGCCAAGTTTATCCACCAACTCATCTGTTCTTGGTAAAGGGTGGACATCAGTCTTGGTGACTGCATTAAGAGCTCTATAATCCACGCAGAATCTAAGTTCTTTAGATCCGGCCTTTGGTACTAACACAACTGGGCTAGACCATGGACTAGTAGAGGGCTCTATTACCCCGAGATCAAGCATCTTGCTGACCTCACCTTTGATGTGGGTTCATATGTTTTCCGACATGCGGTATCCTCTGCTTTTGACTGGCAGACAGTCACCAGTGAGTATGTCGTGCTGGCCCCAAGGGGTCAAGCCTGGTGAAAGCGAGAACAGGGAGGCAAACTTATTCAACATAGATTTGCACTCGTCTTGTTGCTCGGGTGTCAGATTGGAGGAAAGATTTACTCCTTCAATTTTTTCGTCTAAAGGTAAGCCTCTGAGGAGATACGGAAGAGCTTCACTCTCTTCTTCTTCCTCGGATGATGCTAGAAGCAACGCTCCTACATCAGGTCGTAAGACATACGCTTTAAGTCGGTTGGTGTGAAAGACTGTCGGAGCCTCCTTGGGATTGCCCAAGTCCACCAGATAGTTAACCTCTCCGAGTTTACCCACTACTCGGTAGAGTCCCATCCACTTATCTTGCAAGGCCCTCTGCCTTGTTGGGATCATAATGAGAACGAGCTGGTCTTGAGCGAACTCAACCATGTTAGCCTTTTGATCGTGCCAGTGCTTGACACATGCTTGTCCAGCTTTCAAGTTATCGCTTGCTTCCGTCATCATGTGTGACATTCTCCTCCGGAGACCTATCACGTAGTCAGTCACTCTGACTGGCTTGGGGGAAGGAGCACTCTCCAACCCCTCCTTAATCAGGGCCAATGGACCTCTGACGGGATGACCATAGAGTAGTTCGAAGGGCGAGTAACCTACGCCTTCCTGAGGGACTTCTCTATAAGCAAAGAGAAGGCATGGCAGTAGAAGGTCCCACTTACGCTTAAGGGGTTCCTCTAACGCACCTATCATGCTCTTCATGGTTCGGTTGAACCGTTCTAACAACCCATTGGTTTGTGGGTGGTAAGCTGTTGAGAACTTGTAAGTAACTCCACAGGTTTTCCACATGGCTTTCATGTAGTGGGACATAAAGTTTGACCCCCTGTCAGAGATTACTTCCTTAGGAAACCCGACCCTGGTAAAAATACCAAGGAGGGCCTTAGCCACAGTCGGAGCTGTAACAGTCCTCATAGGAATTGCCTCAGGATACCTAGTAGCATGGTCTACTACAACAAGTATAAACCTGTTGCCTGAGGATGTTGGAGGATCAAGGGGACCAACTATGTCAATCCCTACTCTCTCAAATGGGACTCCCACAACCAGGAGAGGCACTAAAGGTGCCACATTCTTGGAGCCAACCTTACCAGAGATCTGGCAGGTGTGGCAGCTCCTAGTGTTAGGGAGAATTCTCTGTTTAGGCTGAATTTCCTAACCTAGTGAGTCCCCCAGCAGCTTTGCTGGATTTCGGGAGTTTGTTTTTTCCATCCTGCCAAGGGTGAGACTCTTTTCCTCCCACTCTTGGACATGTATGTGTGTAATTCCTTTGAATGTCAATGTGTTCTATGGGCTATGGGGTCTTTTACTCCATAGGGTCTCATATGTTTTTCTATGTGTGTTACACTGCACCCTACGTGCCGTAACACTAGGGCGTCCTAGCGGACCTCCACCATAGACTCCATACCCGGGGACTGACTACTGTCTCTCCGGGCATGTAAAGTCACCATTGGCTTTACTAGACCTAAATTTACTAACAGGACTAGTACAAACCATCTTATTTTGGACATACTAGTAGGTTTAATTCGATAACTCCTGGACCTGTTACTCGAGGGGGCACTGTCCCGTCCCCCCTCGTAGAGTTTTGGCTGGTGGCAGTGGAAACTACTTGTTATGTTCGACCCCGAACCTAACCCTATGGGACTCGTCCCATTGTTGGAGATTGATACTTTTTCTCGTTAATCTCTAACGTAGCACCGATTTACTTATCTTAAATAGGTTTATCGGATGGTATTTTCTGCCAGAACTCGGTTTGTAAAATGGCGTCTGTGTTCGTCTCTGTGACTCCTAAAGGTTGAGCCCTTTGTTCCACTTTTGGCGGGCTCTGTACAGAGACCCTCCAAAGTGGTGCCATTCTGTCTGGGTTACCACAGGGGTGTGGGAGGGGCTTTAGGCACCCTGGACCGAGTTGCCTTGCCAACCCCGGTCGCACTCTGGAGTGATTGGCCCAAGTGGTGAGCCTTCCCGCTCACCACTTAGCATGTGTTGATTGACAGCTAGGCTGAATGAATGGGGGTTTTCTGCATAAAAGCAGGGCTTTTGGGACTGGATCTTCAGAAGTCGCCACAGGACCTAAGAATCCGACGAGGGTAACGCTGAGCCGACCTGCAACGACGACACCTCCGGTGGAGCCCTGCGAAGCCGACTCACCACTTCCCGACGACAGAGGAGATCTCCCTGCCGGAGAGTCTCTTCCCCTGACTGGTGGGAGCAACCAGTCCCCTTTGCTTTTTATTCGCCTCAGGACGCAGTGGTCGAATTGCCCGTGCAGTGCACCTCGGCAACCGGATAGCCACTACCCCTGTACCGCGACCAAAAGGTGGTGCCTTGTGACGGAGCACTCCGCAGCTGGTCTCTTCCCTGGTGGTGCACCGGACTTCACTTTCTTCGATGACGAGAACCTCTCTACTCTTGGCAAAGACCCGACGTGCATCCACCACCAGGAACAACTGCCCCCGCCGGAGCTGCCCTCCACAACAAGGTACCGTGTCCGCCTGGCTTCCCTTTCGATCGGTTCGAGTGAGGTGTCTTAATCCTCTCCGTTCCGTTGGGTCGCCTCCAAGCTTTTCTCATTTATTGTTCTGAACTGGTTCAATCTGCCGATAACAATTTGCTACAAAGACTTGAATGCATCTCCACTAGAGACTTTTTCAGGACATAGCGCCTTGCCTCTCTCCGAGTGGCCCTGGCCTCTGAACTTAATGATCTATTCTGATTCTTGCCTTCTTGCCTTGCATTTTACCCGCGAAGTATTGAACTGCGTTCATTTCGTAACCTGCCTATCTTTTTCTCTCCCGTCCTAACTACTATTCGAGTGTCATCTAGGTTGAGGTATACACCTCTGTCTGAAAATAAGTGGTACCAGTAGAACCTAGAGTTGTCGAGATATTGCTGGGGGGATTGATCGTTTCTTCTTCGTAGAGTAATTGTGTTTGATTTGTTTGCCGTGCTAGTGCTATAGTGTTTTTCATAGATGTTCTGTTATAAATAAATACCTTAATATCTTTACAATAAGCCTCGTTGCGTGTTTGCTTGTCTTGCTGTGAAGAATTGCACTATTTTGTATACTCCACATACTGCTCAACTCTTCTTGAGAGAAGTCTGACTGCTCAGCCACAGCTACCGAGTGAATCTGTGTGGAACAGACTGCTACCAAGTGGGTTTACTGCCAAACACCTGTAGTCCTAAATCTTTTGCAGTGGTCCCAGAGGGAACTGCACAGGTTTCCACCTAACACCCTTCCATGTAGGCAAACATTTTCGCTGTTTGGCCTGGTTCGTTTGGAAATTGTATAGATAGACCCGGTCCCCCACATCATATTCCTTCCTGGTGGTTTTCAAATCATAGTGCGTTTTCATACTCTCAGCTGATCTTTCTATATTCCACTGAGCATAGGCAAAAAGCATGTTGGAGGTGTTTCCTTAAATTCTCCACATACTCATGAGTTGTGGAGGCATTTATCAGTGTCTGCTCTTGGGTCCTGTAGAGCAAATGCTGAGGAAGCACCATCTTGCGTCCAGTCATCAACTCAAATGGTGACATTTTAGTTGCAGATGAAGGGGTAGATCTGATGGCCATTAGGACCAGAGGTAGTCGGATATCCCAACTTGGCCCAGAATCTGCCACAAACTTTTTTAATATGCTCACAATGGTTCGGTTGTATCTCTCTACTGCTCCAGAAGAAGCTGGCCTGTAAGCAATGTGTAGCTTACTTTTAACCCCCAGTATCTCCCACATCTTTGTCATTAATTCACTGGTGAAGTGGCTACCTCTGTGTGACTCAATCCTTTGATGTAGACCAAAATGGGAAAAGATGTGGTTAATCATCAGGGCAGCTGCTGTTTCTGCCTTGCAGTTTGGGGCCGGGAGACATTCCACCCACTTGGTAAACAAGCATGTAATGGTCAACATGTACTTGTTTCCTCTAGACGAGCGAATTACAGGGCCTACAAAGTCGATTTGCAAATCTGACCATGGCAGTGTCATCCCCGTCTTTTGGAGAGGCGCACGGTGTGTGGGGGATGATGGCTGAAACTGTGCACACACAAGACACCCCTTCAAGTATTGGTCGAGGTCCTGCCCCATGTGTGGCCAGTATGCAACCTCTCTTAAGATTTCCAGTGTTGATTCCAAGATGGCCGCCGGCACAGCGAGACGTGTGTGAGACTCGCTCCCGCCGGGCCTTTCAGCAGCACCGTAAATAGCTACGTTCCGGAGGATGGCCAACCTCATACCCGGCACCGACTATCGTCCATAGACACAGGACGCATACGGTGGAAGTCTCCCCGATCCCCGTCTTCCAGAGACGACACGGAGAGGAATCCACCCCTCCCCCCACCGCGCCTACGAACCATCCAACGCGGCCCGGGGTAGGCCCGGAGCGCAACGAGGGAACGGAGAGAGGTGGTTTACCGCGCAGCACAGAGGAAGCTGATGATACGGACAGCCCGGGTGGGAGAGAACCCCAACACAGCAGAATCGACGCCACCAGACACCGAAGGGATCGCGCGGGGAGCGGGGGAGCAACAAACAACTCAACCCGAAGCCAAGAGCCGAGGGACGCCAGCAATAGTCCTCCGGACCGGTGGACTGGAAGGTGAGCCCCCCCCAACGCTCAGCTCTCCCCCCGCGCGGACCCCAAAACCGCTAGGGGGAACCCCGCATCCCCCCACCCTACAAGGCAAGATCGGGTGGGAACTATAGGGCACCCAGCCCACGCAGTGCAAAAGGGAGACGAAATCCCCCCCCCCCTGAATCACCATCGGCTCAACTCGACGCACGCAGCAGGCCCATTTTAACGCCGGGCACCACCCATCGAAGAAGGACAGTCACGGACAATTTTGCGGGTACTATGTCAAGAGCTAAAGTGAAGGGAGGGGGATCTCAACTGAACCAGCAAACCGCTAGGCAGGACTCCAACCTGGTGCAGATGTGAGCGGTGGATACCCCGGTTTCGACAAGAAGCAGGCCTCCGGAGGCCACCCCGTCATTGCCCGCGACGGAAGCGGCCCACAACGCCTCCAGCGGTCTACCCCCAACTAAAGAAGACATGCACTCCTGGTTTAAAGAATTACAAGACAAGCTCATGTCGACAGTCCAGGACCAATTCGCTGCAATCAAACACGACATGCAGCAGGCTATCCATGATGTTAAACAAGACATTGCGAACCTGGAAGAAAGGACAGATACCTTGGAAAAAATACTGCAGAACGCAGAAGAGGAGGCACTGCAAAACAGCGAAACCCAGGAACACCTTGTCCGCTTGACCCACAACCTGGAAATACAGTGCGAAGACCTCAAAAACAGGTCCCGCAGGTCGAATATTCGCATAAAAAATATGCCAGAATCGGTCTCGGACAAGGATATACGGAAAGCGGTGCAGGAAGTCTTCAGAGACGTCATAGAGGCACAAGACTCAGAGACAGTGGGGATAGACCGCATTCATAGAGTGGGCCCAAGGCGCACTGGAGCACCAGGGGAGAGACCCAGAGACGTGTTGGCAGCTATATCCTCCTACACGCAAAAAGAACTTATACTACGGAGAGCGAGGCAGCTGGAGCAAATCCGGATGAACGGGGTGGAAATCCAGCTGTTTCAAGACATATCTGCCACAACACTCCAGAAAAGAAGAGAAATGAACCCACTCACTCGAGAATTGGTCAAGAAAGAGATAAAATACAAATGGACTTTCCCTTTTGGCCTTCTGTTCGACTGGGAGGGTAAGCAAAGGAGGGTGACCACCATGGAAGAGGGGCTGAGCATCCTGAACTTCCAGATAGATGAACCATCGACCAATTACGAAAATAAAAGGGGGGAACGGCAGAGCAGACCAGGGGGGTGGGAAAGGGTCCGCCAGAAAAGGAAACGGCAAGGAAGAGGAAACGAAGCGCCAAACAAAACAACCGAGTAGACGTAAATCCATAGCCAAAGATACTTGGTGCCCAACGGCGGAACACTCAAGGCGGAACAACACCCGATGATGGAACATGGACAGAGCAATTAAATAGGCCTGGTGTGGTACCGGAACGACTAACATCAAGGCCAAGGGATGACAAGGGGTTTAGGATTCCCCGCACGGTTCGCCTCGAGCCAACAGAGGGCAGGGAGCGACAGGCAGAACGCCAGAGCTACCTTAGGTACCTGGGCCCTCCTCGGGAGCACAAGTTGGACTACAGTTAAAGTTTGGGGACATGTTAACAGTTTGGGGTGGGAGGGACGTACCCGTTCCGGAAGAGAGAGGGGAATGGTCAACTCAGGCGAAAGGAGCACCCACAAAGGGCATATGAAATGGGGAAGATAAGATTCGTGACCTTAAATGTAAGGGGTCTGAACTCTCCAGTGAAACGGAAAAAAGTGGAGAACATGTTACGGAAGGAAAAGGCCGAAGTGCTACTACTCCAGGAGACACATATCAAAGTACAGGATAGGGGGAAAATTCGCCTCAGAGGCTACGAAATACTGGCACAATCCAACGCAGCGGAGAAGAGAGCGGGAGTGATGATAGCAATTAAGGAGGGTCTGGAAGCAAGCCTGATTGACAAACTATCCGACAAAGACGGCCGGTTCGCCTTTGCCAATATCAAGCTCCACAACGCCACACTGACACTGGCCTCAGTATATGCCCCAAACACAGGCCAAGACGGCTTCCTGAGAGACACGATGGGGAGGCTGGAGGTGTATGCGAAGGGTGAAATAATCATAGGAGGGGACTTTAATATGGCCTGGCATCCTCAGACTGACAGAAGCACGAGTGGGCCCCACCACCAAGGCGCCCCGTCGGATCGACTTAAACGACGGATGGAGGGTATGGCATTGTGCGATGCATGGAGAGAACATAAGGGCCAAACCAAGGGATACACATATTACTCACACGTCCACAACACGATGTCAAGAATCGACTACTTCTGGGTGTCAGTGGGGAAATTGGGCAAAATTCAAAACATGGAACTGGGTCCCATCTCTCTGTCAGACCACGCAACCCTTTGGATGGACCTGTCGACCCCAAAGAAAGAGAAAGGAATCTGGAGGTGGCAACTTCCTCAGGAGATACTCTCGGACCCAGTGATGGGAGAATCCATTAGGGACAAAATCACAGAGTTCTTTGAAAATAACGATACAGGGGAGACAGCCCTCAGTACGGTGTGGGAGGCGTTCAAGGCGGTGATCAGGGGCCACTTAATAGCCCTCAAATCAGCAAAGGATAAACAAGCACAACAGTGGGAAACTGATCTGGAAGAGAAGCTGTCAAAAATCCGCGGAGAACTACTGGCGAACCCCACCAGGAGCTTAAAAAGATCACTTAAACACACAGAGGGGCAACTGGACCTCCTCCGCAGTAGGAGGGCCCAGAGATCCCTCCTATACCTCAAACAGAGATACTATATAAAAGCTAACAAGGCTGACCGATACCTAGCCCGGTTACTCTCTTCAAAGCGGAAAACAATGACCATTCGGTGCATTAAAAATACACAAGGAGAACAGCTGACACGCACCGAAGATATAGGAGACACATTCAGGAAGTTCTACCAGGACCTATATGAAACTAAACACCCAGACGAGGCAGACCAAAACGGATTCCTGACTTCGGTCCCCTTTCAAAAACTATCAGAAAAAGCTAGAACGGACCTTGAGGCCCAAATAACGGAAAGCGAAGTGAAGAAAGCAATAAAAGATCTCCCGCTCAACAAAGCGCCAGGCCCGGACGGCTTTACTGCCCCATTCTATAAACAATATCAAGACCTCCTCACCCCCTTCCTCACTAGACTACTAAACACCTTCAGAGATAGTGGGAACATTACCCCTTCCATGAATGAAGCTAAAATACTGGTATTCCACAAACAAGGGAAAGATCCCTCCCTCCCCGGCTCATCCAGACCGATCGCCCTGATCAATTTAGATTCAAAAATATACACAAAAGTCCTGGCCGCCAGACTATCCCCACTGCTTCCCTCCCTAATAAACCCAGATCAATCGGGATTCATACCAGGGAGACAGACGCACGACAACACACGAAGGCTAGTCCATCTAATAGAAAAAACCAACATAACCCGCACCCCTGCTGTCCTACTATCTTTAGATGCAGAAAAAGCATTCGACCGGGTTGAATGGTCAATGCTCTTCAAAACTATGGCACACATGGGATTCGGGACCCAATATATAAATATGATAAAGGCCAACTACTCCTCCCCATCAGCTAGAATAGCGGTAAACGGGGTGGTCACGGAGAGGGTGGGAATCTCTAGAGGAACAAAACAAGGCTGCCCTCTATCACCGCTCCTATATGCGCTGTTCCTAGAACCATTACTAATTAAAATTAGAGAATTGGACAAAATCATGGGAATCATGATGGCGGGGATACAACATAAGGTAATAGCCTACGCAGATGACATGTTACTGGCTCTCGAATGCCCAGCCCAATCCATCCCTGCGGCACTCCACCTAATAGAAACATTCGGAGACATATCCGGTCTAAAAATAAACAAAAACAAATCAGAAATCTTACCCCTAGCCGGGAACATGGAATCACACAATAGAATTGCAGGGCAGTTTGGACTAAAAGTCGCAGAGGAAGGCATAAAATATCTGGGTATAACCCTCACACGGAAGGTAGAGGCACTATATAAAAGCAACTACCCCTATCTCCTGGCAAGAATACAAAAAGACCTAGAACCGTGGTGCCCCCTAAATATCTCCTGGTGGGGAAGAATCCAATCGATCAAAATGAACATCCTCCCGAAACTACTGTATCACTTCCAATCCCTCCCGATCGCAGTCCCCGATTCCTTCTTCAAGACACTGACCAAAGCAGTCTCATTTTTTATTTGGAATAGAAAACCCCCTAGAGTAGCCAGATCAGTCCTCACGTCCCACACTAAGGAAGGGGGCCTGGCACTCCCACACTTCAAAAACTATTATCGAGCGGCACAACTATGGATCATGAAAGAATGGCTGGGAGACAATCAGCGAACGATCTGGGTGACCCTGGACAGGGCGGTCGCAAGAACGCCTCTGGAGGACCTATTGTGGAAATCAAAACAGCACAGACACCCGAACCTGCGTATCAGTGAGGTCATGAAGGCCACATTGAATGCCTGGGACGAGCAGACACGGAAAGGGCACATTACTACCGCTCCTGCCCCGTTCACACCAATCTGCAGGAATCCGCAGTTCCCTCCAGGAACAGAACACGGCGCCTATGAGAACTGGGAGGAAGCAGGCTGCAGAAAAATTGGGGAAATGTTCGTAGACAAAGAACTGAGATCCTTCGCCGACTGCAAAACACAATGGAACCTCACAAATGCGGACAGATACAAATATGAACAACTCAGACACTGGCTATCCACACCCGAAATAACACACGCAGCGACGAGGGAGCTTACCACCTTTGAAAAATTTCTCCTCACCAACTCAGGAGACAAAAAGCTAGTCTCCACTCTCTATAAATTCATAAACACACAGGAGGAAGACATAAAATGGGCGTATATCAAAAAATGGGAAAAAACTCTGGGAGAGGACATCACACCACAACAATGGCAGTTGCTGTGGGCCGATGTCCCCAGACTAACCCGGGCTGCCCAAACCAGAGAAATGTGGACAAAAGTCATTACACAATGGCACTACACCCCAGAGAGGCTACACAGCATGTTCCCACAGTCCTCTAACCAATGCTGGAGGGGCTGCTCAGAAATAGGCACATGGAGGCACATATGGTGGGACTGCCCAAAGGTCAAAGGCTTCTGGACAGAAGTAATCTCAGAACTAAAGAAAATATTTCCGGAAGCGGAACATTTTCCTGAAAAACTGTGGCTCTGCGGACTAAAAGGGCAACACGCCAATACACTCACTAAAGCGCAATGGAGGAGTCTTATGGGCCTGGTCATCGTGGCCTGGGCCACGATCGCACAGGGATGGAAGAAGAAAGATCCACTTCTACTATACACGTGGATATATAAAGTCTGGTCCCAAATGACCATGGAAAAGATAACACACAATATCCAAGGAACACAAGGCACCTTCACAAAAGAATGGGGAGGAGCACTAGAATATCTTCAAACAGACTATATGGCACAGTGGTGCCCGCACTACATAAAAATAACAGATTTTTTCACTTCTTAATCGACACCGAGAACAATTGACCATGAACTTCTCATCCGGACGGGAGGGGTGAGGGGGGGGGTGGCATGGGAAAGTTTGGGAATATTCACTTTCTGTACTACCTATGAAAACAATAAAAATATGTTTTAAAAAAAAAAAAAGATTTCCAGTGTTGTGTGAAACCCCCTATGACCGGCGGTGGCCGCATCACGGGCATGACTTAACATCAGGCTTCGGAATGAGGTGGGGACCACCCACTGATCATGGCCAGCTTGGGATTTCCTTACCAACAAACCGTCTTGGATTCGGAACCTTTTTGGACATTTCATCAACACTCTTAGGTCCTCCTTCCCAATGTAACCGGTATCCGTCAGGGGAAAGTTCTCAGGGTCTTCAATGTGTTGGTAAAATTTACCAATTATTGGATCCCCCTTCTGAGCTGTAATCAAATCAGCATCAGGGGTCTCCTTACTCCATTGTGCAGTTGAAAGATCATTGTGAGCATTTTTCTGGGACCTAGTGATAGCAGTGACCTGGATTTCCCCCAACAGAGACTCTATTTCGATTAGATCCCCTTGGATGGCCCCATTTTGGCCAGCTGATCCGCTAAGTCATTTCCAGTTTTGTCTGGTCCCTCTACTTTGGAATGACCCTTGATCTTTTTCCAGTTGATGGTCATCCCATTCGATGTGACCAGATCATCAATATTTTGGATTAACTTCCCATGTTTCAGGGGTTTGTTATTAGCACATACCATGCCTCTGGTTTTCCAATTGACCAGGTGCTCCACGAACCCGTTCCGTACATAATCGGAATCTGTGATTATGACCAGTTTGTGGAGTTGATGTTGGACAGCAGTGAGGATGGCCTGATGCACAGCCATCAACTCTGCCACCTGACTACTTCGGGGACCAATTTTGTATCCTGCGGAGGGTTCTGGAAACTCCTTCACCCATGCATTCCCTACGCCGGCCACCAGTTCTTTCTCCCCGTTGTTGTCAACATGGTACGAGCATCCATCCACATAGACAGTGGGCATTCCCTCACACTTGTCTTCTTCAAAGACTTTGTGTGGGGAATTAAGGTATGCTTCCAAGTTGTCCTTGATTTTTAGACTTTCGTCCTCGAGACAGTTTTCTCTGGCCCAATCATGCAAGTCAGCCAGACCTTGCGCGAGGGGACTCTTCTTGTTTTGGCCATATCTGACCTCCACAGGAAAGCCTTGCATTGACAGAATCCAGGAAGTAATTCGGGAATTACTCACATTTCCGGCCTGGATTCTGTCACTTTGGAGATATTGCAGTGGCTGGTGTGGAGTCTCCACTATGATGTGTTCCCCCTGGATAAACGGGCGTTAATTCTTCAATGCCCACACCGTTGCCAGGAGTGCCTTCTCACAATCGTTGAATTTTTCCTCCACAGTGGAAAAAGTTTTGCTCGCATAGGAGATTACTTTATTGACCTTGTCATGCTTTTGGTATAATACTGCCGTCAAGCACTTATTAGAGAGCCCTGTCTCCAGGAAGAACTCCTTGTTTCTGACAGGGTAAGCTAGGCAAGGCGCTTGTGAGAGGCTTCTCTTGAGTTGTCTTATTGCCTCGGATTGTTCTGGACCCCATTCCCACTTGCCCCCCCCTTCAAGAGATGAATCAGGGGTCTAGTGATCTCTGCGTAGCCCTCAATGAACTTTCTGCAATAATTAGTCAGTCCAAGGAGGCTCCTTAGTTCCCGCAGAGTTGTGGGATCCTTCAGTTTCTGGAGTGCTTCCACTTTCTTTTCCTGGGCACAGAGACCCTGAGGAGTAATCTCATGCCCCAAGAAATTAACACAGGTTCTACACCACTGTGCTTTCTGAAAGGAAAGTTTTGCTCCGGCGGCCCTCAACTGTGTCAGAACACAATGGATCTCTGCTATGTGTTCCTCCACAGATGAACTTTTGATGAGGACATCATCTACATAAGCCAGGTTACCCCACGCACCCAGGTCGGGCATGGCCTTATGTAGGAAAATGTTGAATTCATTGCCGGAGTTGAGGTATCCGAAGGGAGTCCGGGTCCATGTGTACTGCTGGCCCCCAAAGGTAAAGGCCATTTTGTATTGGTCCTCCCTACTGACAGGCACGGTCCAGTATCCATTGGTCAGGTCTATTGCTGTGAATACCTGTGACCCTTGAATCTGGGCCAGCCCTTGGTCAATGTAGGGCAGAGGCCATCGGGAAGTATGGACCCGTTAGTTGAGCTCCCTAAGGTCAGTGCAGAGTCTCCACATGCCGTTTGGCTTCAATATTCCCAGCACCGGATTATTGAAGGAGCTGTGGACTGGACGGATTATTCCCCAGGACTCAAGGTTCTTAATTATTTCAGTAAGGGACTCCATGGATGCGAGAGGCAAGCGATATTGCTTCACAAACACTGGAGTCATGCCAGGGTCCGTGGGAATTGTTGTTGTGTGGATGTTGGTGCGACCACAGTCATATGAGTCTACCGCAAAGAGATCTTGGAAATCCAAGAAAACTTGTTCAAACTTTTGCTTCTGTTCCAGAGTCACGCAGGCATCAGCTAGGTTGACTCTCTCTTCCACCATCTGCCTGAAGCCTGGAAAGACTTCTGGTTTGGCTATCTCAGCGGCCTCCTCCAGCTGGGTGGAGAAGTCCCTGGTCAGAGTGTTAATTTGGACTGGAGGCTTCAGGAGGGAAAGGCAGCCCTCATGGACCTGGAAAATCACCTCATCCCTCCTGAAGTCACAAGTCACATCTTCCTTACCATAAGGGCAAGAAGTGTACACCAGGAAGTTCCCCCCATGCCGGGTGAAAATCCTGCCTGGTGTTGTATTGTCCTCACTGTCACTGTCAAAACAGTCCTTGGGGATTGGTCCTAACAGTTCATTTCCTAGATCAATGGAAAAATGTCGGTCCATTCCAATAATGGTGCCTGCGGCTAGAGTAATACTCTTTAAGTCGCTGTTATCCACCTCTATTAGAATGGTGTCATGTTCTATGTTGACTAATGGAGTTGGGTTTAACATCAACCCTTGCTGTTGGAGAGAAGCATTTAGATGTATGTAAGCATCAGGGTTTTTCAATTTTTGTCCTCTTTTAACTTTCACTTCCAGGGAGAATTGTCGGGTCCTTTCTGGGATGGTGACTTCCTCTTTAATCTGAATTTCAACTGCATAAGGTAGCAATTGAGCTGACCTAAATGCTTTTTCTGGATCATCAAAGCCCATGGGATTATCCGCTAATCGGGACCAAGCTTTGAAGTTTATAAGGTCCAAACTAATGGCAAAGCG
This sequence comes from Ambystoma mexicanum, assembly GCF_040938575.1. Classification (NCBI taxonomy): domain Eukaryota; kingdom Metazoa; phylum Chordata; class Amphibia; order Caudata; family Ambystomatidae; genus Ambystoma; species Ambystoma mexicanum. The sequence continues at coordinate 786,078,298 of NC_090937.1, read as the reverse complement.
ATTCAGAATGTCACTGCCTAAGTAAAAGGCGGCAGTGACGTCTCGCACGACCCAACAATTATGGACTATGCTCTTGTTGCCAATGGAGATTTTGAGCATTCACCTGCTTGGCAGGAGATGTTTGGAATTAGGTGCTTCCAGGTCCATTTCCCATTTGTCTATCAGTTTGAATGTGGGAATGGCTGGATCTTTTGGGAGTTGTCGGAATATGGCTTCGCTGATGAAGCTCTTACCGTTGTTCACACACACTCGGGCGAGAACGGAGTCCTTCCCATCATTTAACTGAACAGGGATGAACAACTGCTCTCCAATTTGCTGAATATCAGCCAGGCTCTGAGCTGATTTCACCTCTTTCTGGACTATAGGAGTGGGAGTGTCTGATTGTGGATTGGTAAAGAATTTCAGAGTGTTTCCTTCCAGTGTGGAATACCACCTTAAACTGGAAGGAAGGTTGATTTTCAGAAATAGAGAGGACCCCCCATCACCAGTCTGTTGTCCTACTGCTATTACTGTCACGTCTGGAATTTGGTTGTTCTGGAAGTGAAATTCTACTTGGTCAGATTTTTGTTCAACCATGTGGCAGGTGCCATTTAAACTAACATGGTTGACACTCTGTTTTAATTTTATTGGTCAGCTAGTCTGAGTCCAGAGGACCATGTTTACGCAATCTATTAGGGGTGACAACCTTCTCAGGAGGTCATTCCCTAGTAAACAAGGGGTCACTACTATGACCGGGTGTTTCACCTTGTGTCGCCCAATTTTGATGTCCAAATCTGCAGTCCCCTCGACAGGAATTTCCTTCCCGTCAAAGTTCTGCAGTTGTCCAGGAAGAGAGGTGAGAGGGATACGGTAATTCTCCCCCCTTCCTGCATTTAGTTTATCAAAGGCCCTTTTGGACAGAAGGGTAGCTTGGGATCCAGTGTCCACCAGCGCCAAGATTGTACCCTGCCCCTGTACTTGTACCGGGGCCTAGTATCTTCCCTCCTTCTCCTCAAGGGGGCACAGATAATGCACATTTTTGGACAAATGGTGGGCTAATTGTCTGGTTTTGGACATTGCTAGCAAAGAGATTTGGGCAGAATTCTGTGGAGAGCCTGGGGAATCTGAAAGAAAAAGTTGGCAACTGGAATTGGTTTCGGGTTCTGGGCCGCCCCCCCCCCCCTTTTTGGAGGCAGTCATCAGGATGGGTTGGACCAATGGGATTTTGGTATTGTTGGTTCTGGGATGAGATGATGGGCGGCGGTAGCTCAGTCTCCACATCTCCCCAGTGTGTTGATTCGGTTTTAGGTTCCCCTGGTTCCGGTTCTGGGCCACCCCTGCCTTTTTGGAGGCAGTCACCAGGATGGGTTTGAACCAGGGGTTTTTGGTTTTGTTGGTTCTGGGATAGGATGATGGGCAGCGACAGCTCAATCCCCACATCTACCCAGTCTGGATTGGAATCTCTTGGGACCCATTTTTCCTTGGGAGGAGTTCCCCATCTCTGAAGGAGAGGATCCTTTTCCCAGGATCCTCTGAGGATCCCTCTCCCTCAAATTGGAAGACCTGTACCTCCTCCACAAAGTGGGTCTGTTTGGGTCCTTTGTTTCTCCTACCTCCTCTTTGCTCTTTGGGTGGCAGACTTTCAGGGGTAGGAGATTTTGTTTCCGGTTCCTGGTTTTCCAGGGGCTGTTTACCAGTTGGGAAGGAAGCTTCCTCCAAGGCTTTACACCCCCCTTCCCCTTGTGCCTCCTCCCTGGGAACCGGTGGGTTATCGGGGTGCTGCCCCCGTCATTGTTCTGGAGCACCAGGCCCAGGGTTTGGGGCATTCTGCGGTGGCATGCTCATCTGAGGGTTCTGTTGAGCCCTCAGTATGTGACCCAGATCCCGTGCCATACTTTGGACCTGGCGCTCAAGTTGTGAAACCCGCTCAGGCTGATACGGGGCTCTATTTTCTCCCTTGGGCTGATCCCGGGAAGGGTAGCTATCCCTTCTCTGGTATTACCCCGGATTGGGAAGATTTGGGGACCCCTCCACCCTTGGCCTCCCCTCTCCCGGATTAGGTTGTCTGGGCTCAGGGAATTGGGGAAAGAAGGATGGATGAGTTTGGGGCTGGAATCCTTGTGGATACCTGGGGAAAAAGTTCGACCCAGGGTTTGGTGAATTTCTGCCCTCCTGTGGGAAGTTTGGAGGAAAGTTCTCTGGGTTAGGTGCTTGACTGGACGCCCCCCCTTGGGCTGGGGGAGTCCACACATAACCCAGGATTGGTCTGTTTCCCTTGTAGCGGGGACTTACATAATCAGGGGAGCGAGGGACCCCATTTGTGGGACTACCTCCTCGACTCCCTGTCTGTGACTGGCCCGAGGGCCTTCTAGGCTGTGAATTATTTGGTGCAGGCAGGTTTTTAGGCCCCCCCATCTCCAAATCTAAAACAGGGGCAACCTTTACCTCCGCCACCTTGGCAGCAGCAGGGGTGCTGTTGGTTTTGGGGTTTTTCTGCGCATTACTTTTATTTTCTATGGGCTTCTGCACCTCATAGATCCGTGTAGCCTGTTCAATGACCCAGTCTAGTGACCTCTTCTCGTGAAAGTCTCTCACTAGCTGGGTCACGATGTATTTGGGCAGAGCATGGAAAAACGTATTGATGAACTCTCTGCTGTCCGTGCGCACCCTTCTGGTGGTCTGCGCAAAAGCACGCTTTAATTCTTGCACAAATTCTTGTGGGGCCTGATCCTCCCCACATTGTAAATTGTAGGCTGCCTTGCGAGCCTCTTGGGGATTTTTGTGAACAGAAAAATGTTTCAAGATGGCCGCCCTGGAGGTGGACCATCTTGAATGGTTTTGGTCCTCCAGCCCTGCAAAGAAACTGGAGTATCCTGGTGAGAAGGTCCACTTTATATATTGAATACAGCTTTGGCTGTCCTTCAAATGGAAAGTCTCCATCATTTGCTCGTAAAGCTCCAAGTGTTCCCAAACAGAATACTTGGCGTTCTTGTGATAAGGCGTGATGACACTCCTTATTGCCTTTATTTGTATAAATGGGTCCTGAAGCAAGGCCCTTTTTGCCTTATGGGCCTTTTTGGTTCGGGTCACCTTGGTCCATTCATCCTCTGACTCCGAAGCACTGCTCCCAGAGGTGCCCGTCTGATCTTCCAAGTTTTTCTGGATTCTGCGAGCCTGGCAATGGCTGGCAGAATGTGGGGACCTGGTCTCCTGTGTCCTGTAACGCTCAGAGGAGTCTTCAGATCCCTCCTTGCTGCCATGATTTGATGGGTACCCCCCCACTGACCTAACTGGGCAGAGGGTTTCAGGATGCCCTTAATGGGCCTACTCTCCTGGGGTTCCCCACTAATTTGCACTGTGCTTGGGTGCCCATACCCGGATGCCCGCCCCTCCATTCCGAGGTGGTACTGGCCTATGAGCCTCATACTTTTGGCTGGATAGTAATCTGCCATCCCTGTGGCCCTGTGCTCATGTGTACCAGGGGACAGGGGGTTGCAGAGTCCAGGGCCTGAGAGAGATGACGGCCTCCGGTACTAGGGCTCCTGAGGTTATGCTCAGGTGTTTCCTTTCCCAGCGAACTTCATCTCTGTCAGCCCCTGCTCCCTGTTGCAATGCAAGAGCCTGCGCCTTCAGTTCCTCAGTTAAGGCCTTACTAGACTCTATCAGTCTCTCCTGCATCTCTACCTGTTGCTGGAGCCTATCATTGTGCTGACAGACAGCCTCCTTTTCTCTATGTGCCTCCTGATTGGTCCTGGGGTACTGGGCCAGTCTCTGCTGCAGGAGGGTTACCTCCTCAGTCCCATCCCTACTGGCCTGCTCCTTTCTTGCCAGAGCCTCCTCCACCCTCCTGGTGTGATCTAGCAACCCCTGATGCTCTTTTTGGAGGTCACCCAGCCCCTGGAGGGCCAAGTGATTTCCTTCAATTTTTCTTTTTAAATGGCAGACTTCCTGGCCTAAGGTATCCCTTTCATGACCAAGAGCCTGCATTTGTGACGCCAGGTCGTCCCTCTGCCTTTGAAAGGCACCAGCTTTCTGGCGTTCTTCATCAAACTCTGCCTGGGTATCCAGGTCTTTCAAAATCAATTTATTGCTTTCCTCTTTCTCTCTGTCTAGTTGGATTTGCAGGGTGGCTACCTGCTCTGTGCATGCCCTGTTGAAATTGATCTGTTTCTCCTGCTTTTTCTGGCTCTGCAGTAAGGAGTCCAAACTGTCTTGGTGCTCCTTCTGCAAAGCCAGAATTCTGGTATCCTGGTCTGTCTTTTCCTGTTGCAGTATATCCATGTCCTCTTTTATTTTAATGATATACTGCCTACTATAATTTTCTGACTCCTGGCTCCTCTGCAGCCTCTGCTCAGTAGAGACCAGGTCAGATTGGGCCTTTTCTAACGCCATCTGTTGCCTATTTGCCAGATCTTGGCCTTCAGCACATTTGTCCTGCATGGCTCCCATATATAGATACAAATATGCCGCTATTCTGGCAATCTTATTGTGTTCATCTTTGGCCTTAGAAGCCATATATAATTCACTCAGGGCCACATGTAATGGACCCTGATCTCTCCATGTATCTGACCCTGTTTCAGTGACCTGTTGCGCGATTGCCTGCAACCAGACCGTTTGGTCCTGATGAGTCCACTCACCTCTCACAAATAGCTTATGTAAGAAGTGCTCTCTGGCTATTTTGTTGTCTACCAGTGTCGTCATTTTGGAGATTTGAGTTCCTTCCTGACTTACTGAAGTTTGTATTTTATTTTGCAAAACGGACCGTCTCCTTAGAGTGTTCCTTTGAGGGGTGCTTTCACAGTGTAAAACAGCATGGTGATCTACCCGGATATGTGTATCCGGTCAGTTGGCACACTGTATTAAGCTGCACAAATGGTAAATCTAACCCAGAATGTCCCGGCTCCGAGGCCCCACTTTGTAAGCGATATTCCATCAACACTACAGCTAGGTCAATGCCTAGTCTGGGATGCTGAGGAAAACCCTTATTGATGTATTTGTATGTCCAGTTCAGTACTCTGGATGACAACCCTTGTATAATACCCCCCTCTTAGAATCACCCCGACCCCACTGAGCCAAAAAGGAGGTTTGTTTTGCAAATTAAAAGGTTTATTTGAAAATTTAACAAGATATATATCACACTTTTATAATAAATTAATAATTGATATCACACTTATGATATAATATTGATCAACAATGGGTAATCTGGCACTAGCACACTTCTTTACAATCAATGAGGAGTTAGTATAGGATGGATAAGGTAGCAAACATACTTTTATGGTTTCAAGGGAAAAGCAATGAGGAATAAAATGCAGTATAGAAATACTTGATATGATTTTAGCAAAAGATAAGATAATCACTTTTTCTCTGGCAATTCACCCCCCACCCCCCTATGCAATGTAAGAAATGGAAGGAGATGGAAAGAGGAGCACACAGTTCTCAGGAATGCAATCAAATACAATACGAAATTCAGTTCCCCCCCAGCAAGCTTAGAGGAAACAGGTAGAAGTTTGAAACACAGGCCCAAAATGCTTTGAATGTGATGACAATGAAGTGAGAAATGTGCTAAAAATGCTTTTAATTCCCTCTAGAGGTTCAGGGTGGGTGATATCTAGTTTATATTTGCTCAGGTTCACTTTGGCAATGCTCTAGGAGTAACTAGCAGGTTAAAACGAATTTTAGCAAAGGAAAGCAAGGAGCTGCTGATTTTTACACGTGGCTGAAATTGTGCAAAATGTCAAATCGCGGCAAATTTAATCGCGTGCGTCGAGCTTGATTGCGGAGGCACTATAAGAAGTAGGAAGTCGGTTCTAGGTTAAATTCTGCTCCTAGCACAAACGGTTCCAGAGATACGGCCGATTTCGTGAAGGTAGTTTTTCGGATTTGAAATTTAAAAGTTCAAAATGACAGGTGACAGTTTTCAGCTTTAAAAAGGACAGAATGACACACACGATTCCTATGAGGTAGTTCTAAATAGGTTAAAATAGCTTGAATTAGATCATTTTAACTAAGAGATTGGTTCTGCACAGTTCTGCTAGGTACTCACAATATAAATTTGAAATAGGCCTCGTCACGGATCTGGTCAACACGTCCAGCGGCGGTTCTCTCTGCTCGGGGGGTCAATCAGGCACGGGTTCTGCTGACAGCGATCCGGATCTCTGGTTCTGCTCACAGCGGTCTCGGTCTGGTCTGTGGTTCTGGCAAAAGTTCTTGGCAAAGAATTCAAACAGCTCGCCCGGCTGTTGAATAGTTTGGTTAGGTTTTCTGGATTCTGAAGGCCTGCTGAGAATACTTTTGCTTGCAGTGGGCCTTCTAGGTTCAAAGTTCTGTAGTCTATGGGTCCCTGGTTCTGGTCTCTGCCTGGATAGGATGTCGGCCGTCAAAATGCTCCGCAGAAATGGAAAATTAATCTCTCTACCTGTCCCAGCAGTCTCTTTTTATGTGTTTTGGAAGTGGGTGTGTGCGTGGCATAACTAAGCCTGCCCCTATCTACTTATCATTGGCCCAATTCTCCCCTCTCCCATGATTGGGGGAAGGAAATGGATTGTCATCATGATGAGGTCTGTTTATGGGTCAGAGGATCCTCCCCTGGTCAATTTGCCCACAAATCTATATTTGATTCAAATACATATTTCCCAGATACACAATTTGTTGAAATTACATGTACACATTATATATTCCTTATGGTCCATGCTTGTCCGCCTCTGATCTTCCTGGGGGCTTGCATTAAAAAATGACGACATTTTGCGCTTTTTGACTGGTTTTGCAATATTGGATTTTCATCAAAAATAACACAACTGTACACCCTCCTTCTCCACACATTCCAGCTATTTACTAGGTTTCTAGCATAAACCCAGTGTCTGTAATATCAATAAATAGCGGGGTTTGGTCCTAGAACACCGTAGAAATTGGAGTTTGGACTCAAATCGTCAGGGCATTTTTCATACCAAGAATCTCAAAGTTGTACATTCCTGTCATTTGGTTACAATAAGTTATTAATGTTTCTATAAAATATATATTTGCTGCAATAGGAATACACACTCAAGTCTGGCCTGCCCCTTGAAGCTGGGTGGGTCAGGGATCACATGTCTCTGCTCAAAGGCAGCTCTTTGTTTACAGCCAACATTAAAAATTAACATACCCCATTCAACTGAAAGGGGCTATTGTCTCTCTCCGCCAGGCTGAAGGGGAAACCCCCTCCCTCTCACTCAGAAGGGCCATGTGATATCCTGCCTCCTGTTGTGAGTCTCTAGGGTGTTAAGAGTTCTCAGCCTCTTGGCCTCTGGGAACAGCAGGTGGCTAAGATTTCTAATTAACCAACAGGCTTTGAAGTCTCTGCCCCTCTTGCAACTCCTAAATACAGTTTCCCTGTCAGAGTTTAGACCGCTCGCGCCGATTTGTGGACAAAGCTGGTACTGCACCCATTTTTGGGATCTGTCTTGAATTACTGCATTTCAATAGAGTGGTCTTTTGCTTGATAGAATAGGACCCTTGCTTAACATTGTTTTGATGGCATCCTTACAGTAGAGTGGTGATGTGGAACCCCCCACAAGAAGGTTGTATCTTTGGAGTGGTCTTGTGCCAACTGCGCAGTTCTCCTGGATTCTGGCGTGAATGTGGGCGGCGACAATTCATCCCCACATCCACCCAGTCTATTGATTTAGTTTGTTCTGGGATAGAATAATGGGCGGCGACAGCTCATCCCCACATCCACCTAGTCTATTGATTTAGTTTGTTCTGGGATAGAATAATGGGCGGCGACAGCTCATCCCCACATCTACCCAGTCTATTGATTCAACATGGGTCAAAACCCTTGACAACACCTTGGGCCTCATTACGAGGTGGGCGTTAAGGGGTTAACAGCGCTGGTAAAGGAGCCGGAGCCGTTAACCCATGCCGCCCTATTATGACGGCCACTCGCGGGACCCGCTCTGGACGTCTGGTTTTACCAGATGTCCTTAGCGGGTCCCGCAAGAAGCCCAGCATGCTAACAACAGGCCCATCATTAATGGGCCCTTTGTTAGCATGCTCCCCATTCCCATTGAGCCCTAGGGGGGCTCAAATGGGAATGGGGATGGTCTGGGTTCCCTGAATGGGGAAATACCGGTCCCTCCAAGGTCGGAATGGCCCGTTTATTCCCCAGTGACGGCCTCGTTACGAGTTTGGAGGCAGCCAGGCCCTTAATAAGGGCATGGCTGGCTCCAAACTTGGATCCCGGTCCGTGGTTCCTGAATGGGGAACTAACGGGCCATTCCGACCTTGGAGGGCCCGATATTTCCCCATTCAGGGAACCCTGACTGTACCCATTCCCATTTGAGCCTCCATAGGGCTCAATGGGAATGGGGAACATGCTTACAATGGGCCCGTTAATGACAGGCCCGTTGTTAGCATGATGGGCCACTCGCGGGACCCACTAAGGACGTTTGGTAAAACCAGAAGTCCAGAGCGGGTCCCGCGAGCGGCCCTCATAATAGGGCGGTAAGGGGTTAACGGCTCCGGTGCCGTTAACCCCTTACTGCCCACCTTGTAATGAGGCCCTTCATGTAAGTATCCCCAGGGTATTTCAGCATTCACTCAGGCAACCTCAAACATTGCTTGAACAATTATGGCATTAGAATATTAGACCATAATGATACCTTCCTCTGGAGTTCATGTTACCCAGACAAAAAGTGTTGTACCGATTTGTAGGTACCTTCACAGAAGGGACAGTACACTTTCTCAGTTCTATACCATGGATTAGTTAAAGGTGACAATGGCAAGATGTTCAACCTGAATTTCATATAAAGTGCAAGCACAAACAGTGATTTTATATCCACTATTTAATTCTCGCGCTCCCACGACATTTTATTCTCCAGCTGGTACAAGCTGAAAGATACGCAATTAGTCATCTCTTTGATGATGACCCAATCTCTAAATGATAATTTAGCCATCATTACCTGATATTGACAAAGGGTCTAGTCAGAAACATCCACGGTTCAGAGAGTAGAGCATTGATCTAATATAGGCAAACCATGGGAGTCTTCTGGCTCCCTCACATTTCATCAGATCGATAAGTACCTCAAGGTAATTCCCCAATTTGTGGTTAGACCACAGTTTCACCCAGTACAACAGTTATTTTCAGGTAAATCATTTCACTAATCGAGGTGAGACCATGCTCGAAATGTATACGCTGGTTAGGCCCACTCTTGGTAATTTTAGCAGTTTTTTGAGAAAAACAAAGTCAGTAATTTCTAAACGAGAAATGTTCCCATGACCCCACAGTTTGGCTCCAGAGGTGGCTGCCTCTAATGCCTGACAATTAAACATTTCCAGGGCCAGCGGCACAAGATTGTTCCCACACTTCTTGACAAAGTTTATGACTGCTGTGCCACACCGGTTTAGGGTTAGATTGGCTTTGGCAATATTGCAACCCCATCTGCCATTGTTAGGGAATCTAAACCCGAGGTAATCAAGCACCTTGACTTCCACGATCACTTGCCCACCAATGTGGATAAATAAGAATATTTACTCATTCTCTTGCAGCATGCATCTCATCAGTTTGGTTTTGGAAGTGTTAACAAATAAACCCTGCAGGTCGCAAGACTTTACAAACTGTGTGGCAAGTTGATTAAGTCTACTTGGTGTTCAAGAGATCAGAACCACATTGTTTGTAAATATAAGGATACTGATTTGGACACCAGCTAGTTCTGGTGAATCCACAAAGTCAGCAGGGAGATAGCTTACAATATCATTAAAATAAATGGAGCAAGGCGTTGGAGCGAGAACACCCACCAGCCTAATGCCCCTCTCCACAGGGAACTCCCTAGAGCACTCTCCACTACTCACATACCTGAATTTGGCCGTGTTGTTGGTATACAACAGGGATTGCCATGAGTACTGGGAGAGGGATATTCTTGGCTTGGAGTTATTTCCATAACTCAGTGACAGGCATACCATCAAAGGCTACAGTCAAGTCTATACAAAGTAGTTTCAGCATGCCTTGGACCATGACAACATATTTATCAATTAGAGTACCCCTTCTGAATACCTGTTCGGAGGTGCTAAGACCTTTCCCACACTCTGCTTGCATGTCGATGATCCTGTTTAACTGTTCTGCCCATTCCTCCAGTCTAGTGAGGACAAGTTTACCATACATTTTACCAGTAGAGTCAAGGAGGGAGATAGGGTAATAATGACCCGGTTCATTTCTTCCCCCATTCGATTATTTGGGGATGCTCTCAGCTTGAACCGTGTTGGTCCAGCAAAATTAATTGAATATGCTCAGGAGATAGGCAGACCAGACCGTGTGTTCAAATTATGCACATAGATTCCATCCGGTTTGATGCCTTTGAGAAGTTATTCCAGGGAACCCGACAGAAACACAGGGCTACCGAGAAGGAGAACAGGGCAGCCTGTGAGGAATTATGCAAAATGAGAACTGCCATGCAGCACATGTCCTGGAGACGGCACTCCTACAGATGGTCACATTCTCCATTCAGAGCTCCACTCTGAGTGTTATCTCATAGGAACAACATACACCAAGTAATGCAGCAGTGGCTGCAGCACCATTGGCTCCATATGCAAGAGAGGAAGGACACGAAAGGACATCCCTGTCATTGAGGAAAAGTGACCAGCATGCACAAAGATTGTATGGGCAAGGAAGAGTGTTTAACATTTCTGTTATTGTTAGTTTTACTGTCAGAATAGCCATTTTCCTTGCCTTCATGTATATAGTTAATTGTTGAAAACTAATGTCTAATGTGTCATGTAAGGACCAATTCCACCAATGGTGTCTGTCCTTTTCATGATCAGATCCATTAAGCCAGTGAGTGGATCATACCATGTTACTGTAACAGACAAAGCAACCTCCTGTCGGAACAGTGATAATGGTGCTTGGTGCATCGCCTGGTTTATCAACACAGAGAGAATTGGTAGGTGTCTCAAAAAGCTACTGACAAAACCCTTCTTTATGCAATCTGATATTACCTGTTTACTTGCTCTAACCAATTGATTAACAGTTGTCTGATAACAGAACAGGGGCAGTGATGGACAATAACATGATGTATGGGCGACATGCCTCTGAGGCGTTTTGCATGTCAGAGGTTTTCATTGCACAGAAACAGATATAGGGCATGTATCACTTTAAGCATGAGTATTTTGAAGCAAAACAATAAATGAGTAAGTCCACTGACACTGTCTCTAGTTTGAATCACACCCATTCCCTGTAGGGTAATGCTGCCCCTAGCTTAGAGCTGATGCGCCACCTATCTAAAAGAAAGGGCAAGAGAGAATCTATCCCTACCTCTACAATGTATTGTTCATGTAACCTGAAAGAATTGAGCCTAATCCGTTCACAGTGTGGACATTTCTCAGAGGAGTATCTCCTTTCAGCTATGGGTAATTTCTTTATTCACCCTCGATGAAGTGTGTACACAGAGTAAAAGGCAAGGGATATACTATGACTCAATACGGTAAAAAATATTTTATATCTTCAGAGTTTGTATCAATAAGACAAATGAGCTACTTCACTGGTCGCCCCTGTCTTTAGCTCCAGTGTACTTCCAATCTGACCAATTTAGTCGGACAGGTATTGCCAATTTGTTGCCAGTGAAGCAATTGACACATGATATCAGTTCACATATACCGTATCCCCAGATCCCTTTAGTGATATTGTGCAAAGTCGGGGTCGCCCGGTTTCGAAGACACATTCAGTGTGGTCATCTTCTTCAGGACCAATATTTTTGGATGTGTAACAGTGTCCATCAGACAGCATGGGGCATCCAGGCCCGACCTAGGAAACAATTAAACCAATATTCATCTGTGTATTGTGCTGGGCACAGAGGTAGGGATAGATTCTCTCTAGCTTTTTCTATCAGGCGGCGCACTGGCTCTAACCTAGGGACAGCATTACCCTACAGGGTTAGGATCTGCTTCTTAATAGAGATAGTGTCAGTGGATTTACTCATTTATTTTTTTGCTTCAACATACTCATGCTTAAAGTGATGCATGCCCTATATCTGTTTGTGTGTGCTAATACATATTGAGAACTTAACAGTAGGGTGTATACCCTTTGTATTCAATCAAAACATTTCTTTTCTCTGATTGTTTTTAGAAGTTTCATTGACCAATGACCAGAGTACTTGATCATCATTCCTGCTAAGGTATCACAGATATAAGGCACATCACACCTTCATTGAAATATCTCACAAACCTCTCATCCCATATTGCAGCTGCCACATCCCTCTGCTCAATGGCTGCATCATGTGGGATAGGTGGTTGTCTGAGGGCAATGTTGTGTAGCACTATACAAGCAACTATCATGTTGCATAGTGCCAGGCATACAATAGCAATCCCCACCCCTGAGTGGTCCAGGAGCCTGTGGGATGTTTCAACCCACTTCTGCTCTGCAATGCGGCATCACTGTGTTATGATGGTGCCAGAAAACATCAAAATGGCTGCAAAGCCCTTGTGCATGCCAGAACCTCGGAAAGTCGCGCTTTGAAATGCACAAAAAGATGGCTGCCCAATCTGCCACGCATGTTGTAAGGGGTTGAACAGAGATCTCACTCCTGAAATATGTCACGGGGCTCCACAACAAGTAAAAATGGAGTACAGAAGGAAAAAGCAGTGTTTGGGTAAATGAAACCCCAAAAGCTTGCTTCAAATCCCTTTTTTTGTAGCGGAAACTGCAAAATTCCTGTACAAAACACCCTCAAACATCCAAAATTCTTGCTGGGTGCTACAATTCACTTAGTTAAGAAATCATTGTGAACTTGGAAGGTCCGGAAAAGCTGAAAGCATAAAGGGATATTGACAGCAAAACTGGCCTGTCTGTGGATTTCAAAAATCTCAGTGGGCTGCTGGAATGTCAGCTGCCAAGAGCTTGCCTGATTAAACTTTAAACAAGTATAAACTGAAATCAAATGTTTGCAATCTAAGAGGCCTGTTACTGAGCGTAACCATCTTGTAATTGTTTTGTTTGATCCCATGGTTTAATCTTGAATCAGAATTCTAGCTCCTGTTTTGAAATCACAAGTTTGTTTTAAGCTAAGGGAAAATGGAACAGAATTAACAATTAAATGAAGCCTGGCTAAAAGCTACCAAACTGGATTATCAGGTTTCTCCACAGAAGGATGGCCTTTCCCCATACCACCTGGAAATCACACCAAAGCGATAATTATAGGGTTCGGAAAGAACGTGGTCTACAGAGGCGAAAGGGAAAAAGGAACAACTGCTACTAAGGAAATCCGGGGTGTGAGGACAGTCGTAATGGCCTCTGCCAAGAGCAAACAGAGAGGAGACTGCTTCTGGACTGCAGGGAGACAGTAAGAGGCGGACCCGAACAACCATCTGTGGCTGAACCTTCACAAAGAACATTTTCTTAAAAGACTTATAATTTGCCAGTGAAAATTATACTAAATATAAAAGTAATAGATTTTTTAAACTAAATTTTGGCTGCACGTTTCAAGAGGTGGAAAAATCGTGTCACATGTTCTGGAGAGAAAGGGCAAGAAATGTGATTTTACACAAAATGTATTTCTGCTAGAAGTATGAAACTTTATACACTTATGCCCATGTTAAACGTGCACACTTGTAGAAATGTGCTTATAAATTGGACATTGTGTTCCAGATGAAAAGGGCAAAATTCTGTGACAAGCCGAGCCAAGATCCCACAGCTACGGGGTTTTGAGGGATCGATGCTATATAAAATATGTAATCTGTATATGTGATTGTTATAGAGGTTGCACATGTGTAAATATGTATGGTGCCAAAAGTATATTTTGTGTTCAAGGGGCTAGGGGTGGATTCTCTGCCTCATAAAATCACACAATAAAGGTGACACACTGTTACTCTCCTCCTATCAAGGCAGAGAGGAGACTCTGACTGTATCACCTGTTATAGGGGCGAGCTTAGGATAAACCAGCCCACACACCCCTTTATCATAGCATAAATAGAGACAGCTCACCACTCAAAAAATACAGACAGATTCACTCACCATCCCAATACTGGCGGAGCACCCTGCTGCTGAACTTTACATCTTCCTTGCTCCAGACTCCAGAAACTTGGCAAAGCAAAACCCAGTGCATAGCTGAACCATTTCCATCTAGGCCTCAAATTCCAGAACCAGAACCCCACAAACCTAAGGGGAAGCATCAAAATACAGCTGGGCTGCACTGTACTGCTTGTCTGCTAAAAGAATTATCATCAGAACCAAGAAGGGCAGATCCAATCCAGTTCTGTGCCATGCTGTGACCAGAGCTGGATTGGATCTGATTGCAGATCCAATCCGATGTGCCCAGCTGTCCGTCCTAGAGCCAGATACAGTTCCCTGACCAGAATCTTGATGGACCAGAATCCTGACGGTTCCGTTTAAAAACATATCTAGTGAGTATCTATAGATAGAACTGTGTCAGTAGCATACGTACTGTCCATAGTCAATCCCTATCTTAAACCCATCCTGTCTTGTATTCAGAACCTGTATTGTTAGGAATACTTTTGAATCATTTGAACTCTCTCTAAACCATTCTATCTTCCTCCTGCAATAGTATTGCTAAAACTATCTTTGTGCTGATCTTTTCCCATCTGAAGAAGGTGAGTCCTTAGCAGGCAGTCATTCTTATCAAGTGGCTGTGTTCCTGTGGGACCCTGCTTTTGTTCATAGTCATCCTCTAGTGTAAGACATTTTTTTGTCAATTTAAAAGTGCATTCCTGTTTCCCATTCTTGTGCCTATCTCGAAAAAACGACCTCAACTAAAAGGTCCATAACTTCCTCGGATTTGGTGCTACAAACACAATTTCAACTTCTGCTTGTAGGTAATATCCACAGCTTTAAATGGCATCTAAAACATCCCAAATCCCTATGGTTCTCCAGTTATCGTGATTATCGCGCAGTGAAAAGTTTGCCACAAATTTCGTTTTAGGGAAATTCTGACACGTGTAAAACAGCTTTGATTGCTTCCGACTTGAATTTTAAGATTTCAAATTGTTTCTTGGTATTAAATCATTGCTTGTGTTTGTGTGCAACTATCTGAAGTGGCTCCCATAAGAATGTATAACAATTTCAGCAATTTTGACCATATTTGGTGTTTTTGCCCAGTCCATTCTAAGATAACTTTAAAAGCCATTCTGACAGCTTGACAGTCAATTCTGTTTTTCTCATGTGTTTGCTGGGGGGAAAGTGGGATTGATATTTTGTGTGAATTTTACCATTCCTGAATACCTGCGCTCTCCTATCTCTTTACATTACCTATTGGGGGATTGGGGATTTGCTGGGGGAACGTTTAACCACAGTGCTATCTGATCTGAACACACACACAAAAGTATTATTTCTGTGCTGAATCGTTTTGCTCACTATTACTCCTTGTGTATTAAAGAGATTATTCAGTGTTACATCACCCCATTGGTGATGATTTTATATCCATTAAAACATAGCGTGATCAAGTTGTAAATGCCTAAATAAATATTTTAACTTTGCAAACCAGCCTGATTCCTGGTTCAGTGTGACCGGGGGGGGGGGGGGTTCTAGGAGAGGGGCATGTAATGAGTGGTATATCGTTCAGAATAAAGAACTTTTAGACAAAAATAAATAAGGATTTCAGTTGTGCATTACATGCTAGGCATTGACTTGGATGTGTGCTGGATTGAAATCACTTACAGCTTGGGAGCTTGTCACGGGATCCTGAATTAGATATACCACTTGTGACAGTCTAACACAGCGTGCTAACTGATGAGGTACATACACTTTGTTGGGCTACCATACTGTGCTACACTGTAAAAACACCCTCCAATAGAAATACTCAAAGGAGTTGGGCCTGTTTTGCAAAAGTAAAAGTAACCCTGAGATAAATCTGAAGGAAATAAATATTTCCAGAATGGCGATCTTAGTGGAAATCAATATGGAAAAAGAACACCCACTGCACAAATTGTTTGTCAGGGGTGAATGGGTAGAGCAGGATGAGAATGTCTGGCTGCAGGAAATCAAACAACAAATCAGTGCCATAGAATCAGATACATGGCAGGAGCAGGGTCCATTACACCAGGCACTTAGTGAATTGTATATGGCCCCAAAAGTAAAAGAAGAGCAATGTAAAATTGCCAAAATAACGCCTTACCTATACCTCCACATTGGAGTAATACAGGAAAAATATGCTGAAAACCTAGATCTGGCAAAAAGGCAAGTACAGTCCCTTAAGAAATCCCAAACTGATTTGGACTCTGCAGAGCAAAGGTTACAAAAGAGCCAAGAATCAGAGGGAGAAACCAGACAGTACCTGACAAAAGTAAAGGAAGATATGGATCTCCTGCAGCAAGAGAAGGTAGAGCAAGATACCAAATTACTGACACTGCAAAAGGAGTGTCAAGAAAGGTTGGATTCTGTACTACAGAGCCAACAAAAGCTGGAACAGCAAGTAAATTATAATAGAGCCTGTGCAGGGCATATAGTTGCCCTAGAAAATCAGATTGATGAAATGAAGCAGGAAAATAATAAATTAATAATGAAGGATCTCCACACTCAAACAGATTTTGATGAGGAGCGCCAGAAATTATGTGCCATTAGAAAACAAAGGGACAAACTGGCTGCACAGAGGGGTACTCTAAATCAGGAAAGGGACGCCTTAGGCCAGGAAGTCAGCCATTTAAAATCCAAACCAAAATGGAAGAAAATCACCTGGCCCTTCAGGGACTGGGTGAACTCAAAATGGACTGTGAAAAGCTGTTAGAGCATACCAGGAGGGTGGAAGATGCTCTGGCAAAGAATAATCAGGCCAATAAGGATCAGACTCAGGAGGTCAGTCTCCTGCAGCAACAGATGACCCAATACTCCAAATGCAGACAGGAAGCAGAGAGAGACAATGAGGCTCTCTGTGAAAGAAATGGCAGGTTCCATAGACAGATAGCCATGCAGGAAAATCTAATAGAGACCAGTAAGGCCTTAATAGAAGAACAAAAGGGTCAGATTCTTGCATGCCATCAGGGAGTAGGGGCTGAGAGAGATGAGGTCAGATGGGAGAGGGAAACCCTTGAGCATAACCTCAGGAACCCTGTTCTCACCTGAGACTTTAACCATTTCAAATCCATAGACTCTGCCACCCCCATGTCCACTGGCTCACATGAACCAAGGGCCATGTGGATGGTAGACTTCAACCGAATGGGAAATATGGGGCTAATAGGTCAGTGCTTCCCAGAAATGGATGGGCGGGCATCTCTGTACAGGTTCCCAAGTGCTAGGGCCATCTTCTCTGATCAGGGAGACCCTAGTGAGGGGAGAATCAGAGAAATGAATCCTTAGAAATATAATTTACCAAGAGATCAGGCAGTTTGGTGGGGAATTCCATGACTCTTCTGAGCGCCACAGGTCCCAAGAGTCTAGGCCCCCACATTCTGCCAGCCATTCCCAAGCTCGCAGAATCCGGGAATTTCTAGAAGACCAGACAGCCACCTCTGGTAGCAGTGCCTCTGAGTCAGAGGATGGGTGGACCAGGGTGACCAGAACTAAAAAGGCCAAAAAAGTCAAGAGGGCTTTACTTAAGGATCCCCTGAAAAAAATAAAAGCTATTAGGAGCGGCATCACGCCCTACCACTAAAATGCCAAATATTCGGTTTGGGAGCACCTTCAATTATTTGAGCAGATGATGGAGACTTTGCATCTGAAGGACAGCCAAAATGTATTCAGTATGTAAAGTGGATGTTTTCTCCTGAGTACTCCAGCTTCTTTGCAGGGCTGGAGGATGCAAACCATTCCAGATGGTCCACCTATAGGGCGGCCATCCTGAAACAGTTTTCCATTCATAGGAACCCTCAAGAGGCTCGCAAAACAGCCTATAACTTACAATGTGGGGAAGACCCGGCCCCACAAGAATTTGTTCAGGAATTGAAACGCGTCTTTGCGCAGACCACTAGAAGGATGCGCACTGACAGCAAGGAATTTGTGAACACCTTCTTTCATGCTCTCCCTAAATACATTATGACCCAGCTAGTGAGAGACTTTCATGAGAAAAGATCACTAGACTGGGTCATTGAACAAGCAACGCCCATCTATGAAGTTCAGAAGCCGTTGGAAAGTAAAACCATTCGCAAAAGCCCCAAACCAACCAACACCCCTGCTGCTGCTTAGGTGTCGGAGGTGAAGGTTGCCCCCATTTTAGATGTGGAGATGGGGGGCATAAAAACCTTCCGCGCAGAATCCAACCAACCCCAAACACAGAAGGTCCTTGGGCCAATCCCAAATGGGGAGCCAGGGAAGTAACCCCACAAATGGGACCCCTAACTCCCCTGACTGCATCAGCCCATGCTACAACAGAAATAGACCGATCCCGGGCTATGTGTGGACCCCTCCAGCCCAAGGGGGGGATCCAACCAGGCAGCTGGAAACCCAGGAAACTTCCCTCCTCACTTTCCCCACGAGCGCAGTAAACCCCCAAATGCCGGACCAAATTTCTTTCCCCAGTACCCGCCAAACTTCAACCCCCAAAACAACACATCTTTCTTTCCCCACTTTCCTGAGCCCAGACAGCCCAATCCAGGAGAGGGGAGGCCAAGGGTGGAGGGGTACCCAAACTTTCCTAACCAGGGGTATTATGCGAGAAGGGATAGCTACCCTTCCCAGGATCAACCCAGGGTAGATCTGAGGACCCCATACCAGCCAGAGCGGGTGTCCCAACTAGAGCACCAGGTCCAGGACATGGCACAGGATCTGGGTCGCATGCTGAGGGCTCAACAGAACCCTCAGATGAGCTCAGAACTCCTCGAATCCAGGGTCTGGTGCTCCAGAACAATGACGGGTGAAGACCCCCGACAAGTTCCCAGGCAGGAGGCACAAGGGAAAGGGGGGTGAAAGGCCTTAGAAGAAGGTCCCTTCCCCACTTGTGAAAAGCCCCTGAAAACCCAGGAACCGGAACCAAAATCTCCTACACCCGAAAGTCTGCAACCCAAGGAGCAGAGGGTGGGGAGGTGAAATAAAGAGTATAAAAAGGCCCATTTTGTGGAGGAGGTGGACATCTTCCAGTTTAAAGGAGAGGGGTCCCCAGAGGATTCTGGGAAAAGGATCTTCTCCTCCAGGGATGGGGGAACTCCTCCCAAAGGAAAATGAGTCCCAAAGGATCCAAATCCAGACTGGGTAGATGTGGGGACCGAGTTAAAACCGCCCATCATCAGTACCCAGAATGACCAGCACGAAAATCCGCTGGTTCAAACCCATCCTGTTGACTGCCTCCGACATGGGGGGGGGCAACCCAGAATCAGAACCAGGGTAACCCAAAACACCCCCCATATCTAGCTGTTACCTTTTTCTTACAGGTTCCCAAGATCCCAAACAGAATGCTGCCAAAATCACCTCTCTGTCAGTATCCCAAGAAAAGAAATTAACCCACCAGTCGGCCAAAAATGTGCATTATCTTTGCCCCCTTGAGGAAAAGGAGGGAAGTCCAAATACAGGGGCTATGTACAATTTTGGCACTGGTGGAAATTGGATCCCAAGCCACCCTTCTGTCAAAAAGGGCCTTTGATCAGCTGAATTCGGGAAGGGGGGAGAAATACCAAATTCCTCTCACCCCTCTTCCTGGGCAACTTCAGAACTTCGATGGGAAGGAAATTCCGGTCAAGGGGACTGCAGATTTAGACATTAAATTTGGGCGTCACAAGGTGAAGCACCCGGTCCTAGTTGTGACTCCAGAGGCACACCTTGTTTACTAGGGAATGACATCCTGCGTAGATTGTCTCCCCTCATAGATTGTGTAAACAAGGTCCTCTGGACCCGGAATAACCTACCAATAAAATTAAAACAGAGTGTCAACCATATTAGTTTAAATGGCACATGCCACATGGTTGAACAAAAACATGACCTAATTGAATTCCACTTCCAAAATAATCAAATCCCAGACGTGACTGTAATTGCAGTACGACAACAAACTGGTGATGGGGAGTCCTCTCTATTTCTGAAAATCAACCTTACTTCCAGGTGGCATTCCACACTGGAAGGAAACACTCTGAAAGTCTGTACAAATTCACAATCATAAAATCCCATTCCTATAGTCCAAAAAGATGAGAAATCAGCTCAAAGCTTGGCTGAGATTAAGAAATCTGGAGAGCAGTTGTTCATCCCTATTCAGTTAAATGAGGGGAAGCACTCTGTTCTCTTCCGAGTGTGTGTGAACAACGGTAAGAGCTTCATCAGCGAGGCCATGTTCCGGAAACTCCCAAAAGATCCAGCCATTCCCATATTTAAACTGGTAGACAAATGGGAAATGGACCTGGAAACACCCAATTCCAAACATCTCCTGCCAAGCAGGTGTATGCTCAAAATTTCCATAGGCAACATGAGCATAGCCCATAATTGTTGGGTCGTGCAAGATGTCCCTGCTGCATTTTATTTAGGCAGTGCCATTTTCAATTGCTTTGCCATTAGTTTGGACCTAATAAACTTCAAAGCTTGGTCCCGATTAGCGGGTAATCCCATGGACTTTGATGACCCCGAGAAAGCATTCGGTCAGCTCAACTCCTGCTATATGCAGTTGAAATTCAGATTGGAGAGGAAGTCGCCATCCCAGAATGGACCGACAATTCTTAATGGAAGTAAACATTAAAAGAGGACAGAAACTGAAAAATTCTGACGCCTATGTCCATCTCAATGTTCCTTTCCAACAGCAAGGTTTGGGGGTAAACCCAACTCCACTAGTCAACATAGAACACAACACCATTCCAATAGAGGTGGATAACAGTGACCTAAAGAGTATCACTCTGGGCGCAAGCACCATTATTGGAATGGCGGTTTATGACCAACATTTTTTCCATAGATTTAGGTACGAACTGTTAGGACCAATCCCCAAGGACTGTTTTGACAGTAATAGCGACGATGACACAACACCAGACAGGATCTTCACCCGGCATTTGGGGAATTTCCAGGTGTACTCATCCTGCCATTATGGTAAAGAATATGTGACCTGTGACTTCAGGCGGGATGAGGTGATATTTCAAGTCCACAAGGACTGCCTTTACCACCTGAAGCCATCAGTCCAAATTAACACTCTGACCAGGGACTTCGCCACCCAGCTGGAGAAGGCCGCTGAGATAGCCAAACCAGAAGTCTTTCCAGGCTTCAGGCAGATGGTTGAAGAGAGAGTCAACCTAGCTGATGCCTGTGAGACTCTGGAGCAAAAGCAAAAATTGAAACAAGTGTTCTTAGATTTTCAAGATCTCTTTGCGATGGACTCATATGACTGTGGTCATACCGACATCCACACAACAACAATTCCCACGGACCCTGGCTTAACTCCAGTGTTTGTGAGGCAATATCGCTTGCCTCTCACATCAATCGAGTCCCTTACTGAAATAATTAAGAAGCTTGAGTCCCGTGGGATAATTTGACCAGTCCATAGCACCTTCAATAATCCGGTGCTGGGGATTTTGAAACCAAACGGCCAGTTGAGACTCTGTGCTGACCTAAGGGAGCTCAATAAACAGGTCCATACTTCCCGATGGCCTCTTCCCTACATTGACCAAGGGCTTTCCCAGATCCAGGGGTCACAGGTATTCACCGCAATTGACCTGACCAATGGGTACTGGACTGTACCTGTCAGTAGGGAGGACCAATACAAGCTGTCCTTTATCTTCGGGGGGCAGCAGTACACTTGGACCCGGACTCCCTTCAGATACATCAACTCCGGCAATGAATTTAACATCTTTCTACATAAGGCCATGCCAGACCTGGGTGAAATGGGTAACCTGGCCTATGTAGACAATGTTCTAGTCAAAAGTTCAACTGTGGAGGAACACATAGCGGAGATCCGTTATGAAATGCCTGTGAGACTCTGGAGCAAAAGCAAAAATTGAAACAACTGTTCTTAGATTTTCAAGATCTCTTTGCAATGGACTCATTTGACTGTGGTTGCACGGACATCCGCACACCACCAATTCCCACGGACCCTGGCATGACTCCAGTGTTTGTGAGGCAATATCGATTGCCTTTCGAATGAATGGAGTCCCTTACTGAAATAATTAAGAAGCTTGAGTCACATGGGATAATTCGTCCAGTCCACAGCACCTTCAATAATCCGGTGATGGGGATTTTGAAACCAAACGGCCAGTGGAGACTCTGTGCTGACCTAAGGGAGCTCAATAAATGGGTCCATACTTCCCGATGGCCTTTTCCCTACATTGACCAAGGGCTGGCCCAGATCTAGGGGTCATAGGTTTTCACGCAATTGACCTGACCAATGGGTACTGGACTGTACCTGTCAGTAGGGAGGACCAATACAAGCTGGCCTTTACCTTTGGGGGCAGCAGTACACTTGGACCCGGACTCCCTTCGGATACATCAGCTCCGGAAATGAATTTAACATCTTTCTACATAAGGCCATGCCCGACCTGGGTGAAAGGGATAAACTGGCCTATGTAGATGATGTTCTAGTCAAAAATTCAACTGTGGAGGAACACATAGCGGAGATCCGTTATGTCCTGGCACAGTTGAGGGCTGCCGGAGCAAAACTCTCCTTTCAATAGGCACAGTGGTGCAGAACCCGTGTCAATTTCTTGGGGCATGAGATAACTCCTCAGGGTCTCTGTCCCCAGGAAAAGAAAGTAGAAGCCCTCCAGAAAATACAAGACCCCACAACTCTGCGTGAACTAAGGAGACTCCTTGGACTAACTAATTACAGCAGAAAGTTCATTGAGGATTATGCAGAGATCAAAAGACCCCTGATCCATCTTTTGAAGGGGATGCCAAGTGGGAGTGGGGTTCAGAACAAGCTGAGGCAGTAAGACAACTCAAAAGAAGCCTCTCTCAAGTACCTTGCCTGGCTTACCCTGTTAAAAACAAGGAGTTCTTCTTAGAGACAGGGTTCTCAAATTCATGCTTCACTGCAGTATTATATCAAAAGCATGACAAAGTCAATAAGGTAATCTCCTATGCGAGTAAAAGGTTATCCTCTGTGGAGGAAAAATTCAGCGATTGTGAGAAGGCACTCCTGGCAACGGTGTGGGCATTGAAGAATTACTGCCCGTTTATCCAGGGGGAACATATCATAGTGGAGACTCCACACCAACCTTTGCAGTATCTTCAAAGTGACAGAATCCGGGCCGGAAATGTGAGTAATTCCCGAATTACTTCCTGGATTCTGTCAATGCAAGGCTTTCCTGTGGAGGTCAGATATGGCCAAAACAAGAAGAGTCCCCTCGCGCAAGGTCTGGCTGACTTGCATGATTGTGCCAGAGGAAACTGTCTCGAGGATGAAAGTCTTAAAATCACAGAGAATATGGAGCCCTACCTTAATTCCCCACACAAAGTCTATGAAGAAGACCAGTGTGAGGGACTGCTCACGGTCATTGTGGATGGGTGCTCCTACCATGTTGACAACAACAGGGAGAAGGAAGTTATGGCCGGCGTAGGGAATGCATGGGTGAATGATGCCCCAGAACCCTCTGCTGGGTACAAAATTGGTCCCCGAATTAGTCACGTGGCAGAGTTGATGGTAGTGCATCAAGCCATCCTCACTGCTGTCCAATACCAACTCCACGAACTGGTCATAATCACTGATTCATATTATGTACGGAACGGTTTCGTGGAGCACCTGGTTAATTCAAAAACCAGAGTCATGCTATGTGCTAATAATGAACCTTTAAAACATGGAAAATTAATACAAAATATTGATGATCTGGTCACCTCGAATGGGATGACTATCTACTGGAAAAAGATCAAGGGTCATTCTAAAGTAGAGGGACCAGAGAATACTGGAAATGATCTAGATGATCAGTTGGCCAAAACCAGAGCCATCCAAGGAGACCTACTTCAGATTGAGTCCCTGTTGGGGGAAATCCAGGTCACTGCTATCACTAGGTCCCAGAAAAATGCTCACAATGAACTCTCAACTGCACAATGGAGTAAGGAGACCCCAGATGCTGATTTGATTACGGCTCAAAAAAGGGATCCAATAATTGGTAAATTTTATCAACACATTGAGGACCCTGAGAGCTTTCCCCTGACGGATACCAATTACATTGGGAAAGAGGACCTAAGAGTGTTGATGAAATGTCCAAAAATGTTCCGAATCCAAGACAGTTTGTTGATGAGGAGATCCATAGCTGGCCATGACCAGTGGATGGTCCCTACCTTATTCCGAAGCCTGATGCTAGGTCACGCCCATGATGCGGCCACAGCCAGTCATAGGGGGTTTCATACGACACTACAAATCTTGCGAGAGGTTGCATACTGGCCACACATGGGGCAGGACCTCGACCAATACTTGAAGGGGTGTCTTGTGTGTGCACAATTTCAGCCAACATCACTCACACACTGTGCTCCCTTCCAAAAGAGGGGGATGACACTGCATTGGTCAGATTTACAAGTCGATTTTATTGGGCCCGTGATTCGCTCCTCTAGGGGGAACAAGTACATGTTGACTGTGACATGCTTGTTCACTAAATGGGTGGAATGTCTCCCGGCCCCAAATTGCAAGGCAGAAACAGCAGCTGCCCTGATGATCAATCACATCTTCCTGTGTTTTGGACTACCCCAAAGAATTGAGTCAGACCGAGGTAGCCACTTCACTAGCAAAGTGATGACTAAGATGTGGGAGATACTTGGGGTCAAAAGGAAACTACACATTGCCTACCGGCCAATCTCTAGTGGTGTAGTTGAGAGATACAACAAGACTATTGTGAGCATATTAAAAAAGTTTGTGGCAGATTCTGGGCTAAGTTGGGATATTCGATTACCTCTTCTCTGGTTGGCCATCAGATCTACCCCTTCTTCGGCAACAAAAATGTCTCCTTTTGAGCTGATGACTGGACAAAGGATGGTGCTACCCCTGCATCTGCTCTACAGAAACCAAGAACAGATCTTGATAAATGCCTCCACAACTCATGAGTATGTTGACAATCTGAGAAAACACCTTCAACATGCTTTTTCCTATGCTCAGTGGAATCTAGAAAGATCTGCAGGTGGTATGAAGACCCACTATGACCTTAAGACAGCTAAAAAAGAATACCAAGTAGGAGACTCGGTCTACTTGTACAATTTCCAAAGGAACCAATCCAAGCAGCACACATTCCTCCCAACTTGGTGGGGTCCTATTGAAATTTTAGACAGAATCTCACCAGTCGCCTACCAAATCTGCATCCCCAAGGGCAGTTTGGCAGAAGGGGAAGACAAGTGGGTCCACATAAACCAGCTGAAGAGCTGCCATCCCAGGCATACTCTGCGGCAAATAGAGGAGCCAACCGGAAACCCAGAGGGGGACATTCCAGATACCTAGAAAAATCCAACTGTTAAAATCATTAGTAAATACAGGTGGGGAATATTGTAAATTGTATTTCAATGTATGCATCTGCCCCACTACATGAGTAGTAGTGGGGAAATTTCCATAACCATGCTCTGTTCTGTCTCATAGCATTGGAACCAAGAATTTCTAACTACCAAGCAGGAGCACTCGGGGACTGGGAGGAAAGACCCAAGGAGCCTGGAGCATCACTCCATACTCCCATCCAGAACCGGCGAGGAGAGCATGTCGATCCAGCATTGATGGGATCCCAATCTCCCGACTTCCCCGTGATGGGCGGTCAAACTCAAGTCGTGGGGGGGGCACTGTGGGATGTATCAACCCACTTCTGCTCTGCTATGTGGCATCACTGTGTTATGATGGTGCCAGAAAACATCAATATGGCTGCAAAACCCTTGTGCGCACCAGAACCTCTTAAAATCACTCTTTGAAATGCACAAAAAGATGGCTGCCCAATCTGCCATGTATCTTGTAAGTGGTGGAACAGAGATCTCACTCCTGAAATATGTCACGGGGCTCCACAACAATTAAAATGGAGTACAGAAGGAAAAAACAGTGTTTGGCTAAAGGAAGCCCCAAAAGCTTGCTTTAAATCACTTTTTTTGTTGCTGAAACTGCAAAATGCTGGTACAAAACACCCTCAAACATCCAAAATTCTTGCTGGGAGCAACAATTGACTTAGTTAAGAAATCATTATGAACTTGCAAGGTCTGGAAAAGCTGAAAGCATAAAGGGATTTCAACAGCAAAAGTGGCCTGTCTGTGGATTTCAAACATCCCTGCGAAGCAGTGGGCTGCTGGAATGTCAGCTGTCAATAGCCTGCCTGATTAAACTTTAAACAAGTATAAACTGAAATCAATTGTTTACAATCTAAGAGGCCTGTTACTGAGAGTAACCATCTTGTAATTGTTTCGATCACATGGTTTAAAATCTTGAATCAGAATTCTAGCTGATATTTTGAAATCACAAGTTTGTTTTAAGCTAAGGGAAAATGCAACAGAATTAACAATTAAATCAAGCCTGGCTAAAAGCTACCAAACTGGAATATCAGGTTTCTCCACAGAAGGACGGCCTTTCCCCATACCACCAGGATATCACACCAAAGCGATAATTATAAGGTTCGGAAAGAACTTGGTCTACAGAGGCAAAAGGGAAAAATTAACAGCTGCTACTAAGGAAATCTGGGGTGTGAGGACAGTCGTAAATGGCCTCTGCCAAGAGCAAACAGAGAGGAGACTGCTTCTGGACTGCAGGGAGACAGAAAGAGGCGGACCCGAACAACCATCTGTGGCTGAACCTTCACAAAGAACATTTTCTTAAAAGACTTATAATTTGCCAGTGAAAATTGTACAAAATATAAAAGTAATAGATTTGTGAATCTAAATTTTGGCTGCTCATTTCAAGAGGCAGAAAAATTGTGTGACATGTTCTGGAGAGAAGGGGCAAGAAATGTGATTTTACACAAAATTTATTTCTGCTAG
Organism: Ambystoma mexicanum; assembly: GCF_040938575.1. NCBI lineage: Eukaryota > Metazoa > Chordata > Amphibia > Caudata > Ambystomatidae > Ambystoma > Ambystoma mexicanum. Next base: position 786,051,591 of record NC_090937.1, on the reverse strand, counting down.
AAGTATGAAACTTTATACACTTATGCCCATGTTAAACGCGCACAAATGTAGAAATGTTCTTATAAATTGGACATGGTGTTCCTGATGAAAAGGGCAAAATTCTGTGAAAAGCCGAGACAAGATCCCACAGCTACGGGGTTTTGAGGGATAGCTGCTATATAAAATATGTAATCTGTATATGTGATTGTACATATGTAAATATGTATGGTGTGAAAAGTAGATTTTGTGTTCAAGAGGCTAGTGGTGGATTCTCTGCCTCATAAAATCACACCGTAAAGGTGACACACTGTTGCTCTCCTCCTATCAAGGCAGAGACTCTGACCGAATCACTCTCAAAGGGGTGAGCTTTGGATAAACCAGCCCACACACCCCTTTATCATAGCATAAATAGAGACAGCTCACTATTCAAAAAAGACAGATTTACTCACCATCCGGATACTGGCGGAGCACCCTGCTGCTGAACTCTACATCTTCCTTGATCCGGACTCCAGAAACTTGGCAAAGCAAAACCCAGTGCATAGCTGAACCATTTTCAGCTAGGCCTCAAATTCCAGAACCAGAACCCCACAAACCTAAGGGGAAGCACCAAAATACACCCGGGCTGCGCTGTACTGCCTGCCTGCTAAAAGAATTATCACCAGAACCAAGAAGGGCAGACCCAATCCAGTTCTGTTCCATGCTGTGACCAGAGTGCATTGCAGATCCAGTCCAGTCCTGTGCTGTTCTCTGACCAGAGCACCTTGCTGATTGCAGATCAAATCCGATGTGCCCAGCTGTCTGTCCCTGAACCAGATCCAGTTCCCTGACCAGAATCTTGACGGACAAGAATCCTGACGGTTCCGTTTAAAAACATATCTAGTGAGTATCTATAGATAGAACTGTGTCACTAGCATATGTACTGTCCATAGTCAATGCCTATCTTAAACCCACCCTATCTTGCATTCAGAATCTGTATTGTTAGGAGTACTTTTGAATCATTTGAACTCTCTCCAAACCATTCTATCTTCCTCCCGTAATAGTATTGCTAAAACTATTTTTGCGCTGATCTTTTCCCTTCTGAAGAAGGCGAGTCCTTAGAAGGCAGTCATTCTGATTAAGTGGCTGTGTTCCTGTGGGGCATTCGTTTAGTTCATAGTCATCCTCTAGTGTAAGAAATCCTTCTGTCATTTTAAAAGTGCATTCCTGTTTCCCATTCTTGCGCCTATCTTGAAAAAACGACCTCCACTAAAACGTCCATTACTTTCTCCGTTTTTGTGCTAGAAACAAAACTTCTGCTTGTAGCTAACATCCACAGCTTTAAATAGCTTCTAAAACTGCATCCCAAATCCATATGGTTATCCCGTTATCGTGATAATCACGCAGTGAAAAGTTTGCAGCAAATTTCATTTTAAAGGAAATTCTGACACGTGTAAAACAGCTTTTGATTGCTTCCGACTTTAATTTTAAGATTTCAAATTGTTTCTTGGTATTAAATCTTTGCTTGTGTTTGTGTGCAACTATCCAAAGCGGCTCCCATAAGAATTTATAACAATTTCAGCAATTTTGACCATATTTGGTGTTTTTGCCCAGTCCATTCTAAGATAACTTTAAACACCATTCTTACAGCTTGACAGCCAATTCCGTTTTTCTCTTGTGTTTGCTGGGGGGAAGTGGGGTTGATATTCTGTGTGAATTTTAACATTCCTGAATACCTCCTCTCTCCTATCTCTTTACATTGCCTATTGGGGGATTGAGGGGTGTGCAGTGGGAACCTTTAACCACAGGGCTATCTGATCTGCACACACACACACAAACGTATTATTAAAGTCAATGGCACATCACCCCTGGGAGACCCACTATGCTCTCACTATGCCTTCCCTTCTGCATGAATCAAGGGGCATTGTGATATAGTGTCTGCCTGATAAAAGGATCACTCATAGGCTTGGTGCATTGCCCTTGACTGTGAGGGCTTGGAGATTCCCGAGGTGATGAACTGGTCCTCTGAAAAGAGCATGTGAAAAAGAAATTCAGACTAGTGGTGATATGGAATGGGTTTACATTATGGTCGTAGTAAAGCCCCCTCCTACTGACACGACTGGAAGTGGTACCTCTTAATTAGCCAGTTGAAATAAGGTCCTCCTCCTCATTTAGATCCTTTCCCTTCTCATTCTCCTGCTCCTCATAAAGTGGCGGAGCAGTATGGTGGCTTGTGGATTGGCCATTCCGGATTGTCATCATCCTTATATTGTTACAAACTATATAAAAAGTCACTGATTTACTGAAGAACATCAGAACTCCACAGTGCAATGAAACAGTTGTTAAGTAGATTCGTAATTGTCATTTTGCTACATATCTTTTAGAGTAGAATTGCATTCATTCTATTTTTGCCACAATATCTAAGTAAGTTAGCAAGACGTGAACCCAGAACGGTTCCCCTGTGAGTTATCTATAAGCTTCCTGGGCACTATCGCCCTGGTAGAATGCTGGCTGCTATATACGTAAGTCTATGTTTAAATGGCCAAAAGCATGCTGGGCACCATATACCTGAGACTGGGTGTGGATTTAAATATGCATGTTGCAAACTTTTCAAAATGTTCTGTATCACCTACAAGGCATCCACATCCCTTCTGAATTCACTTGCAGACAAACCTAACACCTCGGGCACACTCCTCTAGGAGACAGATCATTGCTAGACTGAAAACTACAGTAGCATACAGGGAAACAACCAGGCAACAGTCATTCTCCTGACATCATCCCAGTGATATCGGGACTTCTCCAACACTCCTGCAGTTCAGGAAGGGAATGAAAACCCTGAAAATCAGGTAATTCCTTGGCGTGACTTAGGTAACAGGGTGCCTAGTTCTACCACTGCTCAAGACTCATTGTAAACTTTCTCTGTGTACTTCAAATTCTTGTTCAGGGCTCTAGTGCTCTCTTGCTAAGTTTGCTCTACATAAAATACAAATACAAAAATAGAAAACTTTATCTGTGGGACAAACACCATGTAGGAAAGCAAAGGAGTACCATTATCCCTGTCGGGAAAGAAATCCTGATGAATTATAGTGTAGTTCTTCCACAAGTTTTCTGTTTAGATTGCTTCACGTGAAGAGCCCCTGATTTCTTTATAGAGAAGCCCGTATCACCAGTAGGCTTCTATTGCATTACTCCTCCTGACATGAAGAACGTCTTTTAAAACATTTTCTGTCATGTTTTCTGTAGGTCTGCCACAATTGTTCTCGTTTTCTGGATACATTCGGTCTCCCTCTTCCAGGATACTTTGCTTCCTTTAAATGGGCTTTCTAAATTAATTCCAGGAACTCCAATGTCAAGTTCCAGCATGCAACATTGTTTCTCAAAGTGGCTTTCTGGATGCTCTGTCGAATGTCACACTTCAGGCTCTAGTATGTGGTGTCGTTCTTAAGGCACTGTCAGAACTGTGTAACTTTTCAAGGCAGAGTTCTCAATATGCTTGAGGAATATAGCACATGTGAGGCCCACCCACATTGCAAGTTAAAAAATGTTTTATAGGAACTAACACATAAAGCTCCAGAATGCAGTGTCCCTTCTCTATCCAGCTTCCTGAATTTGCTGTAGGAATTCAAAATTCAAGCTCCATCAGACATTGTTTCTTCTGAATGTGGCTTGCACCATTCAGATTTCGCCTTGATTGCTTCTCCTCTGCATCTCAGCCAGTGCCCTCACTCTGGCCTCTGGCGTCCACCTCTGTCTCAGTACTAGTCATTACTTCAACCTCAGCTCTCGCCATATTTCCCTTCCTGCTCTCATGTTAGGATCCGCATGTCAGAGCACCTTACAGTGGCTTCCCCCAGCCTCAATGTTTGTGTCTCTCCTTGTCTTCTATACGTTTGTCCTGCTTACAATGGTCTTCTCCGCAATGGGAGGGTTCCACGTCTCATCACCTCATCACCTCAGAAGACAAAAAACAACACCTCGATGTTTATCACTGGTACTTCATACACTCATGCACAACAACAATATACTTCGAAAAACTACAATACTAAGCAGCATACCAGAATTTCAACACACCTCAAAAAGAGATGTTCAGAATGATTAAAGAAAATAGAAATCACAAATCATGCAACAACACCCCTATAACATTGATATTGATATTGATATTTTATTTGTATCCGGCTTATGCACATGTGTGGCAGAGCGCGACGAGGCAAGGTAGGGGAACAAGGGAGAACAAAAAAACAATCTTACTAGGCCCAGTGACATTGAAAACGCGCAAGTGCATGGGAGAAGGAAAGGGGAGAGTGCATGGGAGGGAGGAGAAGTGGAAAGTGCTCAGCAAAGGAGTACAGAGTGACATTGAACACACGCACGTGCATGGTAGAGGGAAAGGGGAGAGTGCATGGGAGAGGGGAAAGGTGGAAAGGGCACAGCAAAGGAATACAGATAAATAATAAAATAAATAAATGCATAATAAAAAGCCACAGACAGTGGTAGTGCAGCCAGAAGGCGCCAAGTGCTAGGTTTAAGGTAACTGACAGGGTCTGTCTGATAAGTGCAGAAAAGGGGGGGGGTTGTATGGTTACAGATACAGACTCCCAGTGCAAGCGATTGCCAGGAGGCAGTGCAGGTGGGTGGCAAGCTGAGCAGGTACCTGGGCCCAAAATTCAGAAGCTAAACCAGGTGCACAGTGCCAAGACAGAGCAGATCAGCAGGGGAGGGAAAGAGCGAAGGCAGAAACAAAGAGGAAGGTGCTTCCGGAACATGTTAAAAGATGTCAAAGTAATCACCAACCATTCAAAAAATAAAGACAATCCAGCAGACATGGCACAAACAGACAGAAAAGGCAAATCATCTCATGAAGATCTATGAACTGGCACTCGCTACACCCTACCCAGATACTCCCTCACTTCTAACTACTAAGAACATGCTGGTTGGCTCTCTATGAAAGAATGCTGTCTTTTCAAATTCCTCCTAGTCTACAAAGCTATCAATAGTTTGTTCCTCAGTAGCAGGCTCTCTGTAACAAGAAGAGAGCCCACATCCAAGCCCGGGTCTCTGTGGCATCAATTATCTTATTTTATTACCATCTCATTCACTTGGTACCACCTCTGCGCTCAACCTCATGATTCCATACCCACCCTTAGCCTCCTCTCGCTTTCGATCTGTCTCTCTAATTGCCCAGCTCCACTGGCACCCACTGCCCATAACAATCAAAGCCAGACCATCTGGATCACTTTAAAGCTGGGCTCAAACTTCACTTACTTGCTAAAGTGGGTGCACGCCCTGCTCTCTCACCCATTCACCTTACCTGAGGAAACGAGTGACTCAAGTGACACATAATAATGTAATGTTTCATGTTTAAATACTACTCATCTTTAGGTTGAAGCCATTGCCCCATTAAGGTGTGGTAACCTCTGTATGTCAATTGTTTTTGTATTTATATTTTGTTCTGTTTACTTTGTTTTGCCCCTGGTACTTGTCCCACTTGCTTACACCCACATAAAATGGCACACCTCTTGTTCTCATCTTTGTGCTATTGTACAGTCACGCTTCTAAATCCAGATATTGGGATCATATTCTCTCTTTGACCCATTTAGCTCAGCTACCTAGGAACGCACAATACTCCCAACAGGGAATGTTTGCTCCAAACTCCATTGTTTACATGATATTCACTCTGGAAGGCACACTCTGGATGGTCGGATCTCCTCAGACCTTCCCCTTTCTATCCCTCTCACCACTCCTCTCTCCTGGAGTGATACTTTCCTCCCAGCTCATCCTCTCTTCCCCTCATGCTAAGCCAATTCCAGCAATGCCACCCACCTTCTCGGTTATCCGACCCCTGAAGCGTGTGTCAGTTGATGCTTTCCCTGCCACTTTCTCACCCCTCCCTCCCCCCTTGGCTGACTCACACCCTGAAGCAGCCCTTTCCATGCTCCACTCTGCTATATCGGATACTCTCGATGTTCTTGTCCATGTCATGAGGATCCGCTTGAAGCCCAAAGCCAAGTGCAATTCCTGGTACGACTCAGACCTTGTCACCCTCAAATGCAAGTGCATGGTGTCTGAGAGAAAATGGCATGCTTCTGGCTCATCCTCTGACAAACTGGCCTGCTGCCTGCTCCAAAGGCAATACAGGCTCTCTGTCTGCAACAAGAAGAGAGCCCACATCCAAGCCCGGGTCTCTGTGGCATCAAACAACTTTGCCATACTCTTTAAAATTTGCATGGAACTGGCCAATCCTGCTGCAGTCTCTACCTCTCCTGTCCCTTCCCAGGCCCTCTACATGGCTCTGGCTTCTCATTTCATCTCTAAAACTCAGGACATCCTATCCTCTCTCTATTCCTCTACTCTTCCTCTGGCCCTTCTTTTGCCACCTCTCCTCCCTTCTTCTTTGCCTTGCCCCTGTTCTTCCCAGACAATGTTTCTATACAAGTCTGATCTATGAAAGTCTCGTCAAAACAGGTTCATCCCTGTTCCTCCAAAACAATCAAGGACCAAATTGACTCCCTGGCTCCTGCTCGGGCCATCTTCTCCAACCACTCCTTCACCACTGGAGTCTTCCAATTACCCTGAAGCACTCCCTTGTGCACCCTCTTCTTAAGAAACCGTCTACTGACCTGTCCTGCACGGCTAAATATGGCTCAATCTCCATCACTCCCTTCCTGGGCAAACTCCTGGAAAAGCTGGCCATCTCCCAGCTTAATCTTCACACTGAATCTGTTGGTTGTCTACATGACCATCAGTCTGGCTTTAGAGCTGCCAGAAGCACAGAAGCTCTTCAACCTTGATTCCAACACCCCCTGTGTCCTCATCTTACTTGATCTCTCTTCTGCATTTGACACGGTCAACCACCCCATCCTGCTCAATCGTCTCTGTGATAACATGGGTAACACTGGTCAGGCCCTGGCTTGGCTGACTTCTTTCCTCTCTGATTGACCCTCCCAGGTCAAAATTGGGTCCTTCCTCTCCTCTATCTCTATCGCTACCTGTGGTGTTCCCAAGGGGCCTAACCTCTCTCCCTGGCTGTTCAACCAATACCTGGCATGTCTTGCTACTGCATTTCTGCTCTCTGCCACAACATTCAGTGCTATGCGGATTACACTCAGCTAATTTTCAGGCTACCTTCGGCTACCTCTTCTCTGTCTCTCATCACTAACTGTCTGTCTGCTATCCAGGAGTGGTGTGCCACCAATGATCTCTACCTTAATGCCAGTAAGACTGACATTCTCCTCATCAGCACACCCACTCCCTTCTTTCCTGTCGCTCTCTTGCCGGCCTCTCTTGGCCCTCATCCTGCTCCCACCTGCGAGGCTAAAAACCTCAGGGTCATCTTCGACTCCACACCCTCCTTCTCTCCTCACATCTCTCACATCTCTAAGAAGTCACACCACCAACTACACCTCCTCAGAGGTATTCTACCTTTCTTCTCCTTCCCCATAAGCTCACTGCCTCCAGAGCTCTGGTTCTCTTTAGGCTGGATATTGCAACAGCCTCTTTCTAAATCTGCCTGCTTCTACTCTCTGCCCTCTGCAACTCATCCAGAACAGGACTGTGCGACTTGTCCTTGGCCTCAAGCCCAGGGATCGTATCTCTCCAGGAAGGAAATCTCTGCACTGGCTCCCCGTGGCTACGAGGATTAAGTTTGAAACCCTCTGCATTGTCCACAAGGCCTTCTGAGGCCTGGGGCCTCAATACCTTCAACTCTCTCTTCCTAAATATCTTCCTTCTCCAGTTCTTCGCTCATCCGCCTCCAACTCCCTCAGGGTCAGTTGCTTCTCCAAGCAACGAGTTGGTGGTAGCACCTCAAAACCTTCCTGTTTGCTTCTGCTTTCTCTCTTCCTCTCCCCTGCTGAATTCCTGGCTGAAACTGTACTGGTTACCTGGCCTCTCTCTGATCTCGTGCCCAGGTCCTCTCCCCCTGCAGTCCCCACCAGCACTTGACACTTGAAGTATGCACTTACCCTGCACTTGCCACCAGCTGGCCCTACTTCTCTCAATGTTTTATTATTCTTTTATCCCATGTTCTGCACTGCCCCACCCCCTCCCACTCGGGTCTTTTCCTCTTCCCCCTTCCCCTGCACTTGCACAATCTGAATGACACCTGACCGAGTAGGATCGTTGTCTCTGTCTTCCCTCTGTTCCCCCTACTTTGTCGCGTCGCGCCTTGAAACACTTGTGTATAGGCGTGTTATAAATGCAATATCATATCACATCATAAATGTTATGCTAAGTTACGGAATTTTCATCTTGATCAGTTTTGCAGCATGCCTTATGGCACAGAATCCCTTGTCATTACCTCCAACTCTTATCATATTTGGCAAATTATGAAAGATAGACTGTTAGTACTAGCTGGGAATTGAATATAATGGTAATTTTATTGTGCATTATTTTAGGAAATATTTATTGATTTGGGACTATCATGAAATTTGTAATAATCTAGTTTTTATTTTATCTGAAAGGTTTTTTGAACTAAATGCAAAAAATAAATAACCAACCATCTGTACATTTCTTATTGTAAGTAATTTTTGATAGAAATTGACATTCCTGTCCTTCAAATTAAAACAGTTTGAGATTAAGAGATGCTGCCTTAGATGCTACAAATAAGTGGACAATACCTAACTCATCTCGAAACTCACAACAAACAATGGCACAAATGCCGAGCATGCAAGATACCTTGCTCAAATGAACTTGTGTGTGACCAGAGGCAACCTGACCCTCAACCCAAATGAAATGGAAATCATTATATGTCCTACAAATGCCTCACTCACACAACAAACACGTGATATGATTTGATAGGTTATTTATAACACGCTTAATACCCAGAGGTGTCTAAGCATGGACCCGGGGATAAAACCTGCGTTGCTCCGTATCGTCTTGCTTCCAAGGTGAGCACGTTGCCCCTGAGCTATCCTCCCGAGACATGCGCTACAGAGATGACTTAAAGAGGCGGGCACTTGTCTATCAAAATTGAAAGTGGTTGAGGACCTCTGAAATACAGCAAACTACAGTTCCAAATCAATGCTGTGGTAACACATTGCAAGTTATACTATCCAAGGACCAACCATCCAAATTGGAGTTGATGATCAGCTATGAATTCTGGAGCAAGACTCATCGGGTTGACAGGAACTGTACCACTCAAAAGACACCATTGCCCTTTAACAGCTACTTAGTTTAACCTGTTCAGTTGTGGGAGCTTTGGCAGCTTTCAAGTATTTATTTATGTTTTCCAATGTTTTCCAATGTTGATTATTATAAAGCACGCACTGGACAACAGATAACCACAAAGGGTTTTCTCAGTGCTGAAATACGACAAATAATAAGGCATACAAATAAAAGGCAAACAAGAAGAAATATAGCCTATAGTAAAAATGTAAACCAAGATAAAAGAGCAAAAAAAGAAGACACATTGCCTGGAGCGTGAGACCACTCAAGCCTAAAGCTGAGCAGAAACAGCCAAAATTGACAGTAATCATCCTGGAGACCTGGGCAAAAAAGCCAGGATACCAGTCAAGTCCACAGGAGGTAACATACACAGGCCAAGTATTAAACAGCCCTCAAAAAGGAAAGATGGTCAGGTGGCATAGTGAGAGCCCTTTCAAGACTCTTGATGCCAGATCACAAACATTTGTATCGTTGCAAGTGTACATTTCCATGGCATTAACACAAGTGCAAAAAACATTTGGGCCATATTAGAAAACCTTTCCACCATCATAAATGCACATTTACATGGTATTAGCACTACGACAACATTTTCCGTTTGGTAAATAAAATATTCTCGCAATGCAATTGTGCACCATTGCAGATTTTCCATAGTGCTAATTCAGGATAGTATTAGTACTAGGGCAATCCTTGTTCAGAAATGCATTGAAAGCATATGCTATTTGCACTACAGAGTTTTTACATTAGGGCAAACGTAGCCCTAGTTCTAATACCATGCAAAATTGTACTTGCACCAGTGCACATTTTTCTGTAATCTGGCCCCAGGTGTATAAAAAAGATGCTAAAACAGGTCTAGGGTACTTTTTCATGTCTTGGCAAGTGGAGTGGGGGCACAGAATGGAAATCCAGTGTGTTGCCCCATATGCTCGGCCTGCCATTATTAAATGGTGTTCAACTAGCATGTCATTTCCATGTTGACAGAAAACCATTGGATTCCTATTGAAGCAGCCTGCTGGTGGGCAGTGATGGCTGGTGAATTATTAAATTGGAGGGCATATATGTCCATAACTAAGCAGTGAAGAGACATCAAGTGAGATGAGCATAGCGAGGAAGCATGAACCAAGCAAGACAGGTTTGAGGCTTTTCTCCCCCCAAAAACATATATTTTTTAATATTGGGTTAAAATCATACATTTTTAGCACACTTTCTGTGAAAAACTGGGTTAAAAGCTATTTTGCAGTGTGTTTTGAAGGGTGAAATATCAAAATATCTAATAGATGAAGTTATCGACATTGCACAGGAGCATTTACCAGCTCATTTTCATGATGCCTTTCCACACAATACACGCAAAATATTGTCATGTTGTATGTGCCAATGTTGTATGTGCCAATACTTGTCTATGCTGCACCAATATATGCCAGTAAGAAAACAAAGGCTGCCCATCAATGTGTGCCAATAGAGGAGAAGAGGGTAGAGATGGACTGGGCACCCAGAAAAAATGCTATATCACAGTAAAGACATATGCCCAGACTGGACCCACCAATGTGATTCAGTACCACGTAGGAACACTCATTATGCTGCCTCCACCCTTGATGCCCAGAAATAAAGGCCATGCCACAGTAAAGAAACAGGCAGACTGGACCCACCAATGTAGGCCAGTACCATGTAGCAATACTCATCATGCTGCTTTCACCCTTGATGCCCTGTAAAGAAATGCCCTGCCGCAGATAAAAAAAAAAAGAGCATGTGAAGACTGACCCACCAATGTGGCCCTGTGCACAGTAGGACAATGGTCATGCTGCCTTCACCTTGATGCCCAGTAAATACATGCCATACCACAGTAAAGAAACATGTCCAGACTGGACCCACCAATGTGAGCCAATACCACTTAGGAACTCCACATACACTCGTGTAGATGGGCTGCTAGCATTGCACATTTCATTGCACTTGTGCTTTTCATATGATGTACGCAGGCTGCAGGTCACATATTGATTTAACGGCAAACGGCTCCCGTCATGCCCTGCATGACATACTCAATGTCTCTGGCAGATGTTTGACTCAGTCCAGTCAGTGCACTGTGAGTCCAAGCAGCCTCCAACCTGCAATAGTAAAATACTGTTTTTCCACAATGTGTCCCCCCTTCACCACTTCAACAGGGAGGAGTGTTTCCACCAGATGTGAAGAGGTGGACACTCTTCTTCATCCAGAAGAGGCCAACTGACACTGGCTGACAGGGGTATGGGAGGGTAGGACAATGAGCATGCTCCAGGATCAGGGAGAAGCAAGGGGAAGGAAGGGGGCATTCAGACGACAAGGCCAAAAAATAACATTTAGGTAAAAGGAAAGTCCTAATCCTATGTTGCCACTACTTTACACATTTGTACCCGCTTCAGTGGCTATTTAAATGGTCCACATAGGTGTACATAGACAGGTGCTTCAAGATTATCTTGCTATAGTGCTGCTTTACCCTGAACCCCACACATAGGAAACCTTTATCTTACTCTCAGTGATACTGAATGGGCAAATACGGCCATACCTGCCTTTTTACACAGCACTGTCTTTGCGATGACGCAGCCATATAAACACAAAGTAGAATATTCGGATTTCTTATAATGTCATTTTCAGGAGGATGGCTAAAAAAGAGCCATACAATGACACCTCATCATACTGACTTTAATGCTCAAAAGATCTCATTGCCAGGGGAATCATTTCCTCCTGTGGATTTCTTATTTCATAGCGTCTCCTTTTTTTCCTACATGTTGCTAATTTTGTTTCTGGTTTATTGGGAATTTTGGAGGCACATTTTCATTTTTTTCTGCATGATGGATGATGCCGGTCAGGGGCAGTGAGTGAAGAGCGGGGCTATATATAATGGAAGATTTTATGTGCGTGCCCTTCATGTTGTTTATTGCTCAGGCACTGGAGCAGAGCCATCTGCACTTAGAACACGGCGATCCAGCATCTGAAAAATGCTGCACTGGAGAGAAAGTGAATCTTAAGTAAGGCTGAGGCCACGCAGCTGCACAGCACAGCATCTGCCTTGTGGCCAAAGGTCCTGAGCTGGGCCTTTACTTGTTCATGAGCTGCCATTCCACTTCCAAGATGCTTTGCGTGCATGTCAGACAGCCAGAATCGGTGTTGCTGTGTTTGAACCGAAAATAAAGCACGATATGCCCATTATATACATATGATAAGGATGCTATTCATGCCTTCCATTAAAAGAAAACCTGACAGATCAATCTAAAGTCACTGTAGAGGTGATGTCACAAAATGGATGGCAAGGGACACATCATGGGTTCTGGGGAAATCTGACAGAAAGGCCATTTCCTTAAAACGATTAATTTAAAAGGCAAAATGTGGCATATTAGTTTGGTTTGCATTTTAATACCCTATTTCTGTTTTCTGCAAACACGATCCGAGGCTCCCTAGACAGGAACTTCATTTAGGGGTCCCAAAGGTCAAAACGGTGTCCCCTGAGGTCTCCCTTGCTACCCCTGTGGTCTCCCTTGCTACCCCTAACAAAATAAAAAATGTTTTAAGGCAAGCTCCTGGGCTGTGGCCAGCGCCATGTGGCTCTTTGGTTCTGGAGTGGCTGGCTTTCCTGTTTAAGCATTTTAATTTTTTTTTTTTTGAAAGAACAGGGGTTCCACACAAGTCTAACCCTTTCAGCCGGGACCCTAAATAAAAAGGGTATAGGAGTCCCAAATAATGTGTCCTCCTGGAATTCTATAGAATAATTGCTAGCCTCATTAAAGGTTTATTTCAGGCACACTTCAGGGTGTGAGACACTGATTTAGTCTGTACTTAAACACCTCAACTCAGCCTTTCATTCTTTTGAGGTCGATAAATGAGTACCAACACAGGTTGGGTGATAGTGTATGTATATTTTTTCTATGTAAAGCGCTTAAGCGTAAGTGCTATATAATAACACATCATTACACACTGATCTTAATGATACATATGGTGATCCATTGTTGTATGAAATGTATATCACATTATAGTGATATCGTGACCATATTTTTCGTAGTGTACTTAGGAACAATACTATGTGATGCCACTTCCTATTTTGTCAAGGGGTGAAAGGTCATGTTCAATCGCTTCCCCCATTATAACTTTGGGGTGGGATCAAATTACATCACTTCCTGTGATGTCATCAGAGGTCAAGGGTCGTGTGATGTCACTTCCGCTACCCCTGGCATTTTGGTGAAATGACATCCCTGTCCCAAGAGTGTGCTTCAGTTCTCAGAGTACAGTGCTTCGTATGTAAATCATTAAGTGCGAGGACACAACATGACTAATCAAGGCCCTACTGATGGTTCTGAGGTCTGGAGTGAGCCACTGTACACTTACGTTTACCTTGCAATCGTGTGGCTTTGCTGTACTGTGTAGTAAACTCAGCACCCAAACTCCCTAATGTGCTTTGCATGGCCATGATTGTTATTCCCTAATGCTTCTATGAGCCTGGACCTACGAATTAAACTATTACTTTCACTTTGTCTCCCTCTCAGAGGAGCTAACTCTGAGTGTCTCCCTGATGCCACTCATTATATATCTCCTCCGCAGCCTATATATGCTCCCCAAATCTGTTGAACCTTGTACACCCAACTGTCTGACAATCCAATGAAGCAATAGAATAGTGGAGTCTTTGTGAAAATGCGCTTATTTTTCAGGGGCATACATTTTGGAGGAAACCCTTTTGTATAGGGGCACAAATCAAATGCATCTGACATTTCTGGATACAATTTAGACTAAAAGAAGTTTTAAAAAAAGGTTTTGTTTATGTACTGCTCAGTTGAATGCTTAGTAATGTAGGACGTTAGTAGTTCTGATCAGAATGCAGATGCCAATGTTGGAGCTCATCAAAGTGTAACCCCCTGATGGGGGAAGAACGACACAAACATAAATGTAGGATCCCCCCCGGTGCCTGATGCCATGTGGGAAAGGTTGAGGCAGCGCGAGCGCAGCACCCTTAGAAAAGGTTTGTGCGACCCTCAGGATGGAGTGTCGAGCTGGAGCTCCACTGAATGGTGCCGAAAAAAAAGAGAATGAATAGCTGATTGATCCTGCCTTTTTTGCATTGCCCCATTGCCAGGAGGGGGTGGGGTATTCACTGCTGCGGCCCGGACTCAAAGTTTATTTTAAATGGACTTCTATTATCTTTTTGAAGGACTTTGTCTTTTCTATTTTTAAGGAACTACTTACATATTTAAAGGACTCGTTTTGGTATCAAAGGCCGTGTTTTAGTTGTATGCAGTTATAGTGTACATGCAAGTCCTCTTTTTTATAAGATACTAAAAAACCTCTGGTGTACTGAGGCAAGGTATCAAAAGTCATATCCATCACTAAAGCACTTACACCATCATTCCTGTGTCTGCTTTTCCTTGTGTGTGGTTTATAGTTATTATAACCTCGTGTCTATTCCTAGGGGATTTTGGGATTCCTGCTAACCATTGCCTTTCCTGCCCACGTCCCTTTGCTAGAGAAGTAAAGTCAGGGTGAGCCCATGATCGGGTAAGCAGGGGTTGGTGGGGACAGGTAATAGGTGGGTATTTAAAAGTGTATGAAAAAGTGTATTGATGTGTCCACCTGCAACTGCCTCACACCAAGTATATTAGGTCCAGCCCCCCCCCCCGAAACAATAATGATACAACTTGGAGGGGCACTTGATACAATAAAGTGCACTGTTTGCAAGAGTTCCTTTTTTAAGCACATGTACACATAAACTAATGCAAATGAAATCAAGGTAACTTTTTTGATCATTCCCCAAGAGAAAACATGGCCACTGTTTGAACATACGCGCCGTGTGAGAGTTTCCCCCTGTGAATGAAAGCAGATCATCTGCATGGTAACAAGTGGAACCAATAACTAAGTCAATAATTCAGCAGACCATAACGTAGACTTTTGCAGTGAATTATTAACTAACACAGAAATAGAAAAACGTATTCAAACCTATGGTAGTGGTAAAAAAAAGGTAGTAAAACATATGACTAAACATAAAACATGCCATTTCTGTAGCACTCACAGCACACATTTGTCTTTTGGAGCTTAAATTCTAGGGTCTAGTATTTCCCAATTCAAATGAAACACAAGTATTATCCTCTGAGTGGCGAAAGGATGTGACAAACCTACTGGTTACATTGGAATCTCTGCAGCAGGGACACTAACTCACTGAGTTACTTTACAAACACACACTCACAAGTGAAATAGATGTCAAATGATTCAAAAGACTTGGTTGAGACTCTCCCAGGGGCTATCCATCCAAGAACAAGTCAATAGTCTGTGTTTGTGCTGGTAGAGAGTTTCCCAGACCCCCCTCTGTGTTGCATACCAAGTAACTTTGGGTCTCACCCTAAGTTACCATGGGAATCCAGACGTGGACCCGTTGCTCACTGCTCTTAGAGAGGCATAGCTTCACCTCACTGATGATTCCCAACTAGGCTGAAACACGTGTATGGGGTTGCTGTGGTACTCTTGTTAGAGGAGAATTGACTAGCATTTCGGTGCTGGACTGCCTCTGGGCAGGACAAAGACTGCTATGCAGGGACATTTCTTCTCTGTGAAAAGAACAGTGAGCTAAATACTTGTTTGAGACTCTCCCAGGGTCCATCTACCCAAGACCAAGTCAATGGGCTGTGTTTGTGCTGATAGAGAGTTTCCCAGACCCCCTCTGTGTTGCATACCAAGTAACTTTGGGTCTCACCCTAAATTGCCAGGGGAATCCAGACATGGACCCGTTGCTCACTGCTCTTAGAGAGGCACAGCTTCACCTCACTGATGATTTCCAACTAGGCTGAAACACGTGTATGGGGTTGCTGTGGTACCCTTGTTCAGAGGAGAATTACCTAGCATTTCGGTGTTGGACTGCCCCTGGGCAGGACAAAGACTGATATGCGGGGACATTACTTCTCTGTGAAAAGAACAGTGAGCTAAAGACTTGGTTGAGACTCTCCCAGGGGCCATCCACCCAAGAACAAGTCAATGGGCTGTGTTTGTGCTGGTAGAGAGTTTCCCAGAGCCCTCTCTGTTTTAGATGTCAAATGAGATTTGAAGGGTACGAGCTGATGGACATTCAAAATCAATGTGTACCAATAATGATAGGAAGTGGATTGTGCTTAAAAATAATTGAAGTTACAAATAAGTTGTTTCCATTTCAACAACAAATCAGAACCATGTATACAATGTATTGGGCATATAGTATAATGTGCCCTCTTTGCCAGAACTCCTGTTTATCTTCTTCTCAGTGTTCCCGATCCCCACCATTTATCTTATCTCAGAAATATGGGATACTGCTGCACAGGCACTGTCCTTAAGGTAAATGTATGTGAACACCTTATTAGCACACAACTATGGCTTTAAGCTGTGTAGCCATGTCTGCCTGGTAAATGAATGCTCAGGAGAGGGAACATCTGGTAAGGGTAGATAACGCATTATATGTCCTGGTGCTTTATTTAATATCTATGGGCCAGATACCACCATCAGAAAACACGCCGTGCGGAGGTCCATCTTCCACTCAGAGAAAACATGTCTCTTAACCAAGCAAAAGGCACATCTTGTTAACAGTTTAATTTCTTCAGGGCATCTTGTGTCTGCCTTATTAGAAACATTGCTCTTGTGAAATATGGAATATTCTGAATTGGTATCATCTGTGTACTCATAGGTTGTACAAAACAAAAAAACATCACTTATTGGTGCCCTCAGAGACCATCAGCAGGTACCAAGGATCTGCACGGAACTTTCACTCCACATTCTGATTCTCAATCTCAACAGGTGTGCCCTTTTGAAGTACTGGGAATATTGACACCAGAGACATGCCAGGAGCACCAACCTCAGGTATTAAGTGAAAGAGATTGTATTTGTTGCTGTTCAGCCAAGATTTAGTCCAACCATGGTCAGGCTCAATGTGTGGCAGAAGGTAGGCCAGATAGAGGGCCCAGCATGCCTACAGAGCAGACATCGTACAGGCGAGGTGCACAGCACAGGAGAAGGGGTTTGCACCAATTGTGCGCCACATTGTCAAATTAGGTCCCTCGCAGCTTTTCCATCCAAAAATCTGAAATCTAGATACACAAAGTAAATGAAGATAAATGACCCAATATGCATTCAAAGCACATCATCCCATATATATCGCTTGGGGTCAAGCAGGCGGGAAAATCCGGATGCACCCAGGCAAGTGCCCAATGCTGGAGAATGTCAGTTACATGTGATGTGACCCACTAGACCACCCAAGTCTATCCAATATTTGAGGCTCCATGATTCCAACAGGTGAGATCCTCCCTTCCTGAGCATATGCAATTGGACTGAGCAGAGTTATACAACTACATAGATGAACTTCAGAAACATCATACATGTGCCAGCACCAGTTCATGGATTTTGCTTTGAAGTTCCCAGAAGCTGATATTATGTGAGCTCTCCACAGCACAACCCATGGATGCGTGAAATTGTGTTGGGTTTATTAGCTACTGAGTTTTTTTGTTGTTGTAGTTATTGACTTCGAAATGATTCTTCACAATATTTCTTATACTCTCTTAAGAGTCCTCATTGTCCACATTACCATAATGTCTCAGTTGCATGGATGCAATTCAGGCTCTGAAGGCTTGATCAGTACCACTATTATGCAGACCTTAGTGTCCTTTTTCTGAGAAAGATAAGCTGTCTTCGACCAGTGGCACATGCACCATCTCCTGTCCTGCACATCGGGTGCACTGCACAAGGTCCTGCACCAGTCCTCTTCCCCTGACGACCCTGCACAACTGCCATCTAAATAAAAAAATAAAAAAATAAATCAAAATCTTAATTTCTTCTTGGGCTTCAGCAAGAGGACACATAATAAAAGGTAAAGCTGTGCATTTCTTTCTGTATACAATACACATCTTTTACTTAAAGGATTTCACATATGTTCTCTTTTACAGCACAATTCATCTATATGAGCTTTACCAGTAAAGCAAGATCTTCCTGGAACATACATGTGTCAAGAGCCATGTCCCCAGTGGTCCATTACAAAAGAGGGCAACATCTCCTTGCACACCATATTATTATAGTCACCTTCCACATCTCTGACAGTTGAGACTGATAGATAATAATCCCAGTGTGTAGGCAAACACAACATTCACTTATTTGGATGTCAATTGTATGCAAATATAATTGCATTTTATGTGTGATGGCAGTCGTCGTATGCACTCCTTTGATGCCACGTTCCCAATCACAGTATACTATGTCAGCCTTATTGCTCCCACACATTGGTTCAAGGGCTTTCAGCACACACAATGAGGAGGCTGAAAAAAGAGGGTCAGTGTAAACAATGTGGGGCTGTATCTCCCTGTACGGCGCATTGCAAGTGTGCAGCCAGCATGATGGGATGGCAAGAGTGACTGCCGGCAAGGTAGTAAGTCAGCTTGGAGTCTGGAAGAAGTGACAGCGCACAGGGATAGGCCATAGGAGGGAAATGCGCTGTGGAATGGGGCAGCTGGCGGGTGGGTGCTTCTCTCCTTGCAGAAGGTAAGTTACTGGGGGAAGGGATGGCAGATAGGGAGAAGTGAATGACGGTGTGTGAGGAAGCAATGGTGGGAGGACATTTTAAACTGAGCGAGATTAAAGGAGAACAGAGGCACTGTAATTGTTCTGGTTTGCAAGTACAGGGGGAGGCAGGGTGCAGAAAAGCGGACAAGGAGCAGCGGCAGACAGCAGCATGTGCACACAATGGTGCACCTCTATTCAGGATGCCAAGTTGTGCAACATTGAGAAAATAAAGGCAGATACTGCATCCAAACTCAGACTTTGGTTAGAACCATCTCTAACAGGAAAGCCTTGAGACCCCACATTTTGCGACCTCTGTTTAAATTCAGGAATGACTCAGAATCCGAAATTGTATCTATACAAGATAGAGTCAAGCCCACAAACTGCAAAGGAGACATCAGTCCGGCGTCCATTGTCAAATCCTGTGCCTCTCGGCTTTCCCTACTCATCACAAACATTGTGAACACCTCCTTCCAAGAACGCTTTGTCCATCTGTCCATCAAGCAGCCTTGGATTTCACCTCTGCTTAAAAAGACATCTCTTGACCCTAACCTTATGGGCAACTATCTTCCCATCACGAATACACCATTTCTATTAAAGATCCTAGATAAGGTTGCTTACCTTATCTCTTCAACTTTCATGCTGGACTTCCTTTGCATAATGTACTCATGGTGGTCCTGAATCATGCTGTTCCCATCTTCATCTTCTATCCTGGCTTGCAACATTATGCGTTACTACTGACTTCTGCAATTGTATTTGCTCTCCCCTCTTGCTTCTCCATTGTTTTTGACTGCTTACTCTCTGTTCTCTCCTCCTCTCCCTTTCTCCCTTTCACCCTTTTCCTATCTCCTCCCCTCCTCCCCTTACTTTCTTCTGTGCACCTACTCTATCAGAAATGTCCCTGAACCTAGTATAATAGCAACCTCGTCTGTCTCCTCCCCCTTACTTGTCCCCCCCCCCTCCCTCCAGCACCATCTGAAATGCTGTCAGGCCTAGTACGATAGTCGCTTGTTTTGTTCCTCCTCTCCCTTTCTGACCCCTCTCCCTCACCTTTTGTTTTTCCCCGGCTCTACCAGATATGTCGCCAGGCCTAGTATGGTAGATGCCTGTCAGACCAAGTACGATAGTTAATTTCACATCCTTATTGTTCATGGCCTGTAAGAATGTCATTGTATTTTCCCTTTTTCCCTCTCTTACCTTGAAGCACTTTGAAACACATTGTGTATAGGCGCTATTTAAATAAACTATCACATCATATCATAACATCAGATTCGAGATTTTTTAGGCACTCATGACATATTGGGACAGAAACAGTCAGGTTTCAGAAGTGCCCACAGCACAGAGTCCACATTACTGGGCTTTAATGCTAACATCCTGCACTACTGCGAAAAGGGAAAAACTGCACTCATGATGCTCTTAGACTTGACAGCAGCGTTTGACTTAGTTTATCACTCTACACTCGAATCCAGACTGCAAGACAGTGCCTCCTTCTCCCCTGATGCAAAATTGGAATAAATCCTTCTTGGCTGATCGTATATCCAAAGTCTATCATGAGGATGCTATGGCTGATGGTTGCCTGATAACCTGTGGAGTTCCTCAGTGGTTCTGCATGTCTCCAAGCCTGTTCAACATCTTTAATCTACCTCTTTTTGAAATGTTAGATGAAGAAGGCGTTGTGTATGCCAATTATGCCGATGACACAGTGTCTCATCCCACTTTCAGGCAACCACATAATTGACACCGTCACCATCAATGCCATCTATAACCTCATTCATATCTGGTTGGTAGATAATGGGCTGGCTCTGAACAATGCCAAAACTGACTCATGATCGCTGGCACTGCACCCCAGCTTTGTAAGCTTCATGATGCTTTCCGGGTCTTTCAAATTGCAGAATGAACTCTAGCTACCCTGCCAAAGGTCAAGACATGTGGAGTATTTCTAGACAAAGAGCACAACATGAAGGCTCATATCAACAGCCTTGTTTCCAGCACGTCATATTACATCACATGACTCCCACAACTCAGACCATTTCTTGATTCACTCAAATGCGCCACTCTTGCTCGCACAATCATTGCAGCTCGTCTTGATTACTGTGCTGGCCTTCTGCAGGGCTTTGGTAGGGGCAACATCAATCTCTTACAGGTTGTCCAAAACAATGCAGTATGCGTGGTAAAGGGTCTGCGTAGATCCCACCATGCAACTTGTGCTAGGTGGGCCTTACACTGGCTTCCCATTGACAGACGCATCCATTTTTGGACACAACTTATTACACACAATTGTCTTTATGGAAAAAGTCTGGGCTATCTTTCAGGCAGACTGTCATGGCTTCCAAAAAACATCAAACAAATCCTACCTCCTGCATATCCCAAAGTTTAAATTATCACTCGTTACTGGAGGATATTTTTGCTATGATGCCCTGCCTCCTGAACTAAGGGCCTGCTTGTCTTTGGTAGGTTTGAAGCATGGTGCGAAAATGATCCTGTTTGGCTAATAGCACCACCTTTTCGGCTATTGACTGGTCCCTTATGTGCCCTTCTGTTGCAAATTTTTGTATGTCCTTGTCTAGCGCTATTATGCATACGGGCTCTGTGTCTTAGCGCTTTAGAAATACAATCAATAAATACATAAATAAATGATCATGGTGGTTCAGCCAAGAAGGAAACATGAATTCTTGCATTAACCAGCAAGTTCAACCTGGAATTCCTACATTCTGAGTGACTGTGCCACCACTAACATTCCTAAAGTGCCTCATCTGCCCACCATGTGGCGCTTTAATGCACTGTCCTGTTGTATAAGCACCTTATAAATAACCAATAAAATAAATAAAATAAAATATCCTCTATTGTCATCTTTCTTGACCTTCCTACAGCCTTCCACACTGTAGACCACAATACTCATCTAACCACAATGTACAACCATGGTGTTTGTGGCCCAGCACTTAAATGCATGAAGTCCTACCTTTCTGACCACTTCTGCACATTGTCCTGGGACTCCCAGTACTCTACTCCCACACCTCTCCAAGCATTTCCACTGGTGCCCTCCTTTTCACACCTCTTCCCTTGTCTCTCTTATCCACTCATTTGGCTTATTCTACCAGCTGTTTGCCCAGGCTCAAATATCTCGCTCTCATTCTCTATCCACTGAATGGCAATGTACCATCTCATGCTAAACGTCTCTGATACTGAAATGATCTAACGTTTAAGTAAACCCCAAAGCTAGTGCTCTTTTAAAAAATGCATGCTCAAAATATTCCAGTAGTGGTGTAATTTCAACATAACTTCATGTATTGCAACATAAACTTTTATCACATATTTTATACGAGTGCTTGTGTGTTAGTAGAGTGATAGTAGTGACTTGTAGTGTACTCCAAGATGCCGGCTACATAGCCACGAGTTTCGCCCTTGAGGGCTTTATCAAGGCAATACAAACCTCTAAATTGTGAACACAGCTAGTGTAACTCGGTAGCTGATAGTAATTCACAGTCCAAATTGTCATGTCCAAAATGGGGGGAATGAAAGGAAAAAGAAATACAAGAAGAAAAAACAAAAGACCCTGTCTGAACCACTTTTCCCACACCACAGGAAGGAACATTCATACCGAGGTCAATTAGGAAGTTATTCTTTCTACGCAATTGGAGATTTCAGATGTTTTTTCATTTCGATGTAAACTGAAATTTACAATATACCTTGAATGGTAGGATTTATGCCACGTTATTTTCAAATCCAATTGATTGTTATTTAAATTTGCAAGACATTAGTGGCTCTTTACATTTACTTCCATGTGTATAGTCTATGCATAATATTCTCTTTATGTTCCTCTTTTCCCCTTGGGTGTTCTGTGTGATGGCCAGCCCTTGGTCTTTACATCTGTCCATCCACTGGGTTTTCTGCACAACCTATGGTTATGTATCCACTCTACCCTTACTTTTGGATAATCACAATATACTGAACAACCGTGGATATATCTACAACACCAGATATGAAAATGTTTGAGCAATACAGCTTAAAATCCTCTGCACCATTCCTTTGTAGAGTTCTTATTGAATAAGTAATAC
Source organism: Ambystoma mexicanum (assembly GCF_040938575.1). Lineage (NCBI taxonomy): Eukaryota > Metazoa > Chordata > Amphibia > Caudata > Ambystomatidae > Ambystoma > Ambystoma mexicanum. The sequence goes on along the minus strand of NC_090937.1, from coordinate 786,028,909 downwards.
CTTATTCCTATATGTTATAATTTGGCATTTGTTTTAATTACTATTTAAATTATTGGTGATACTACAAGGTTTTCAGTATCATCCAGCAGCAGTAGTTTCTTGTTTCTGTTTAATCTCCACATGCACCCATCCTGCTGCCTGTCCATTAGGGCACCTTAACAATTATGTTTTTTTGAAGAACAAGCAATTAGCATGTTTATAAGTTGTGGCACCAAGAAATAAAAGACACGACTAGTGTAGGGAAATATATATTGAAAGATTATCACCTTGGAATCTGATATTAATTCAAGGTTAAACAAATCGTTCTGAGGTGGTCTGTAAGGTTCAAAGATGCTGGCCTAGCATAACAGCCTAGTTTGTGCTGGACAACAATATATCTGTTAAGCCAATTGAGAAAGACATATTTGTATCTTCTAAATGCTCTATATCATGATACGAGCACAGCGTTTAGAAACTACTCACATGGGCATTGATGCCGCTGTATCATCTTATTAGTTCTGTAGGCTCTGTAATTCCCTCTTAGAAAGTTACATGGTGCATCCTATATGTTATAAGATATGGAATTGATGCTGAATCTCACATAGTCTCATCTATTAATTAAAGTCCTTGTGCCATATGTACTTACTGTAATATGGGTATCAGGCCCTGTAGGGCCACACTTGGAGTGCCACGTGGTGAGCAAGCTGCCATGTAAAAACGTTGGTAATATAGTTGTAATGATGTCATCATGCGCTACACACGTGATGTCATAGGTAAAAAAAGTTACTTTGAAAAACATGACATGTTTGTCGCCAATCCGAATTGCTCGTTGAGCGAATTCAATCTGTATGGTATAACCTGTTGTGAAGTAGGGCTCCACCAAAAAAATGTTAGAGCTCACAGATTTCCATGATCCAGAATATTATGGCTAATTGTTATAGTTAAAGTATTATTCTTATGTTGTTGTGACTAATTAAAATATTGCCCATCTCAGACGAACAGGTATTTGCTTATTAGTTAGAAACTTATCTTTACAGCACACTCTCCCATAAGTAGATAAAAAAAGCCATTCCATAATACTCCTTGGTGCCCAATCTTATCTCAAATTGTTATGGTTGCAGTATTTTTCATAAATTGTTATTACTAATTGAAATATTGTCAATCATCATTCCTTAATTACATTAGACATTGCGCAATACTTTTCATGACTATACACATTCTGATGATGTAAATTTGTTTTATAGATCAACGGAACATTTCCAGTTCATTATCCATGTTAATCCCTTGTGCAATAGTCCTGAGCTTGCATATCTACCTTGCTTCCATTTTCTTATGCTCTTTTCTCAGTTGCCCCCGGTAGGTGATGGCTTGCCTGATCAATAGCTAAGAATCTCACTTCTTTTTGTTGCCAGTGTGGTGAGCATCCTTCCAATGCTGTGCACATTGTATCCTCAGATCCTGGCAACCAATGGTATGCAGGTGTCTCTTATGCGTACTCGCAATTCGAGAATTGTACTTCCTATATACAATTTCCTGCATATACACATGATGATGTAGATAACAAATTTGCTTCGGCAATTAAAACAAATTAATGTAAATGTTACCAAATCTTGGCACAAATGTTTGTGTGTTATCCATAGTATAAGGACACATCGAACAGAACCCACACTTGTAAAATCAAGTCACCTGTTGTGCTGTGGTAAGCCAGTTCCCTTGTGTCTTATGCGGTTTCATATAACTGGGACATAACCTATTGTGAGTGGTTGGAGCCTTAGTATAAACTAATGTAGATTTGCTTCCAGTGTACATCATAAGACATTCATCTACTTAAGAGATGCCAGTGCTTCCTGAGAATATTATACAGTTTTTTGCTCCTATCACTATACTGTGTAATAAATCTAACTTTATCCTGCACTTTATATTTGGTTTTACTACAGTAATTGTTGCCTGTGATTCATTTGTCTCTTTTCTTTGTCTTAGCCATTAGTTCTGCTGTCGCTATCTTATCATGTGTGTATCCTCTTCATCTAAACCTGTTATTTACCATCTCCATTTCTTTTGCAGTAATCTCAATTTCACTGCAATTACGTCTTGCCCTAATGATCTCTCCCACTGGAATGCTATGTATTATGTGTTGAAGGTGGCAACTTGTTGCCAACAGTGTTAAATTTACCTTTGTTGGCCTACGATAGGAATGAGTTTGTATAGTGTCATTGCTAATGTAAATAGTCAAGATGAGAAAACATATTTCTTTTTGTTAACATGACCCACGAATTCCAGTCCATAGTTGCTCGTAATAAGGTAAGTAGTGGATGACATATATTATTCTGGTGTGCCATCCAAAATTACCAATATCTCATCAATGTAACAAAATAATTTGAGTACGTACTGTGTCCAAGCCTGCTCTGGCAGTACATATGTCTGTTCAAACTGAGCCACAAATAAATGTGATCAATATAGGTGTATAATGCTTTTACATCAAAACTTGCTAAGCAAATGTTGTCCTTCCACTCTATACCACTCAACATTTGTATTATGGGTGACGTATCATGAAGATGTGATTTCAATTTAGTAACCATTGGTTTCAAATACTGATCTACATATTTCGATTCATTTTCAGTGACCCAACCTATGTTGCTAAGAATAGGTCTAACCTCAGGGAGATCCAAAAAAGGTTAGTGGATTTTAGGAAGAAAATAAATTGTAGGCAAAATTGGTTCCTCGTTACAAAGATAAGTTCTGTCTCCATCTATAAGTATGCCACTATCATGCCCTTTGTGTATGATCTATGTGTACTATGAGGATGTCCAAATTAAAGTAATCCCGTAATCCTCTCCTGTCCCTCACACTCAAAAACAACTTTAAGGTGTAAAGGGTTATGTTTCTTGCCTTCTCAAAATGTTCAACAATATTCAAAGTTTAACAGAAGAGTTCAAAATTCAACAAAAAGGTTTCCTTGTGGACAAAATTCACTGTTTCTCAGAAGAGCCTCCTTCTCTAGTCATGTTGCTTTAAACAATCAGTTCCAAAAAGAATCACCACATTTCGAAGAGGATTTCTGTCTCGCCTCAGAGCATTCACATTGCTTGAGGAAGTTGTTCCCTTCCCAAGCTTTCTCTTCACTTCCATTTCTAAAGTTACCATTCATCCTAAGGACCTTTCATTTCTGCACTTTGTTCACAGTTCTCATTTCACAATTCACAATGTTCTTGTCTTCCTTTACCTTTCTCTCTGAATAAACACCACAGTTCACATGTATTCTATTCAATTTTCTCTTGATAGTCCACAAAGCATGTCATGCACACTTCTCTTCACCTGGTATGCTCTCCTGCCAGGGCTTTGATATGAAAACACTTAACTTATGTTAACCTGATATACTCCCCTGCCAGGACTTTATATATATATATATATGTATATATATATATATATATGAAACACTTAACTTGCCTTCACCTGATATCCTCTCCTGCCAGAACTCTATATATAAAACACTTACCTTACCTTCACCTATTCCTGTTCCTTCATGAAGGTTTAATTGCCCCGTTTACTGCTTATTTAACATAGACTTTGATTTTTTTAATGGCTTGCCATTTGCTTTCTCTTTGTGTTTTCATGAAGCAGCATCATGTATTATACCATCTGGCTTCTCATTTATATTTAGTGCATTCCTGGTTAGTTACAGGCTTTCCCTCATTTCCATTACTTTTCTCTTGATTATTTTCTAAGTGAGGTTCTCATGTGCCACCAACCCAGCAATCCTTTTACACTCCCTGGGCTTACCAGTTGCCTTTGGTGTTGCCTCACCTTAATCTGCTTTGCTGCGCTGCCTCGGTCTGTGCCCGGTGAAGCGCAGCCTTGCTACTGTGCCTCATTCCTCTGTGCAAGGTTCCCGCAGCGTTTCCATTTCTTGCGGTGAACCGCTGGCATCTCATTCTCTTCTCTCCACAGTCAGGTCAGTTTCTCTGCTGTTTGCAACAGTGCATATTCTTCCCACATGGCTTTCAGATGCGTTCCTGACCAGCATGCAGACCAGTGTCTGCTCTCTCTGTTTCTTCACCTGACTGCCGTGAACTGGGTTCTCTGTCTTTCATCCCTCCTTCCTTTGCTTCCCATCAGCTGGGGTTAGGGTGAATTTAAACTTCCTGGTTCAATTCCTCCCCTTCCAACAACTAGACTGCTGTATTTGATACTTTGTCCTAGTAATCATCATTACTCCTCTCCTCTTCCTCCAGACAGTGTCCATAAAACCACCACTTGGATGGCATTGATGGAGTAACTGCTGAGCTTCATTAGGAGTAATCCCTACTACTCCTGGTCTCTTCCTCATGTCAGTGGCTGTATATCTTCCTCTTGATTTATATTGAAGAGTTGAACACTGTGCTCCATTGGGAGTAATCTTTATTGTTCCTGACCTCTTACTCATCCCAGTAGTTCATATGTGGTCCCTATTGGAATCTTGGGGGAAAACTAAAGCAGACCTATTAGGAGGTTGGGGAGAGATATGACAAGATGCCATAAGAGTTTGGGAAATTGATGGAACATCCCTCAAGGGAAAGAGGGGTATGTGGTTTCCTTCAACCATGTCCCATAATTCCCTAGAGATGTACTCCTACCCAGGATGTCCTCCCTCATGTAGCTGCCCCTGCCCCCGGGTCAGGAGCAGGTAGCGACTGACTTGCCCTGGCCACATAGGAGGAAGCTATCTTACGGAAAGTGGGGAGGACATCGCTAGATTCACACAGTATCTTTGTACAATTTCTGTTGTGGTATTCTTCCTCACTTTAATATAACATCATGGTGTTTCAAATGTCTAAAACTCATGAGAATATAGTCCTCTTTGTTCAGTATAATACAATATTTTGTTCCTTAGCTAGGTCATTTAGTGCACTGCACTCCTGCATTGTAAAAATTGTTGTTTCATGTGCGGAATTATCTTTGTGTCGTTATCCATAAGTTGATGAATATCTGTAAGTGTTGCCTTGTAAAATGTTTCTATGATGCTATCCGGAGCCATGGCTGTGGTAAATTTGGATTTACCTCTCAAATAGGAGTCCATGATAGTATCTGATGAAATGTCTAGGGGCCTCATTACAAGTATGGAGGTAGCCATGATGCCTTTAGCGGCATGGCTACCCCCATACCGGGTACCGGGTCTGGGTTCCTTTAATGGGGAAATACCGGGCCATTCTGACCTTGGAGGGCCCGGTATTTCCCCATTCAAGGAACCCGGAACCCGGTACATCCCCATTCCCATTTGAGCCCCCATAGGGCTCAATGGGAATAGGGAGGATGCTAACAATGGGCCCGTTAATGATGGGCCAGTTGTTAGCATCCTGGTCTGCTCATGGGTGCCGTTAAGAACGCCTGGTTTTACCAGGCGTCCTTAGCGGGTCCCACGAGCAGACCTTGTAATGAGGCGCTAGAGGGTTAACGGGTCCGGCAGCTCTACCGGAGCCGTTAACCCTCTACCGCCTTCTTCGTAATGAGGCCCTAGGTCTTTAAAAATGAGAGTGCCTGGTGTTATTGTGTCTTCGTTCAATGATCCGAGTAATCTTGTGTCCTCTATGTCTCCTGGTGTGAAGGTGCTGGGTTAATTCCGGTATCAAAAATACTTGGTTTCATAATTTTATTTGGAAAACACATTTTCAGCTTAAATGTTCTCACAAATTTAAACAAGTAAATTTGTGTTTCAATAGATATGGTGGGTGCAAAATAAAGACCTTTAATAAGTGCTCTGTTCTCTTGTATGTCCACTCGTCTATCTGAGAGATTAGTCATTAAGTTCTCAGGGTTTACGGCCCAGGACTTGCTGATTCCTTTAGTCTGACCTTGTCCTTAGTTTCCTTGTCTGTTGTGCTTCTTCCTCTTGTCTTCCTTCCTCCTCTTCTACATCCCATATGTCTTTGTTGTGTATTATATCTTTGGCGATTGCTTCTGCGAATCTCATGTTTTGTGTTGTCCTCCCTATTTAAAAAGCTTTATTTGTTCTAAGAAACTCTTCTTCATACTCGCTTGAGGCTGTCCTCGGTTGAGGCTGTACTTGGTTGAGGCTGTATATCACAATTGATAACTATCTCGCTTTCATTCTCAATGCCAGAGTTAGCCAGTGAAGAATTTGGTGTGCTATCTTGTGAGCGTACTGTTTTAGTATTATCATTGTATTTGGACTGAAAAATTTAAACTCAATCTTCCCTAGAATCTCTGTCATCCCTGAATAATTTTCGAGTATTACGCAGTTTAACCTCATCCTGGTGTTTTCTAAGTGTACCGTCCAATGTTTTATGATTCTCAGCTTTAGTTGATTCTGCAGATGGCAAATCCTCCATTTATTTTTCTAGTATTTTTATTTGCACTTCAATTCCCTTATGTTCCACATTTGCATGTTCAATAAGCAACTATATCACGTTACTACCATAGACATATACGAATATCAGCAATATGAGTCGACTTAATAAACACAGACCTGTTCCAGATGCAGCAATGAGGCTAAAGAGAAATCCCCCTGAACAACTCTACGCCCCTGCACTGAATTCTGGAGTCAGGGAAATAGGATTCCCATGGAAAGCCTCAGGTGAAGAAAATCCTGCCGGCGGAAGCCTTCTTTCTGGTGTAGGGATTGTGTCGGCTCTGGACCGGTTCCCTCTCTGCCTCTATAGTCGTGTGCTGATGTAGCCTGTCAGAATAGTAAAGAGAGAAGGTAAGATTGTTGTCAAAATGTGTGAAGGATTATTCGAGGGATTCTTATTCCTGGCTGCTGGTGGAAGCTTGGGTTGGATGAGTCATGTGCTGTGAAGAAACAGATGTTTAAGAGGTGTTTGGAGGGAATTCATCTGGAGAGCGGGAGAACTGATGAATTGTAACGCACCAGGGTCCACGATAATCAGAATCCGGGAACTGCGTTGGAGCAAGGGAGGAGCTAGGGGTTTGGAGGCCACGGACGGAGGATTCTGCTCTGCAGGTGTAGATGTAAGAAGTTAGAAAGAATCCAAAGATCAAAAGCGGCAGAGTGAAAGTTTGCTGTAGGCACATACCCATTTGGTGGTAGAGATGGGTGTTTCAGATCGGTGTCGGAAAGCGAGACCGAAGAGGGCATGGAACGGGCTGATGGAGAACCAGTGACTGAAGAAGCAGTGACGTGCTGCTCCATAGAATGCTCATGCAGATATCCATGGGGAAATCTGGTAGTATACACATTCTTAGTCCCCTCTGTATTTTGTTCTGTTGATAATATTTCTGCATAGTACCTCATTCACTAGATTTGTTGATTTCTTTAATAGACACTCTTTTATGTTGAAACATTTTACTGAATTGATCTACTTCCTTCCTCTAACCCACCTCTCCTCCATCTTCCCACAGCTCCTTTCCTCTCAACATTCTTACCTTCTCTGCCGCTCCTCGTACTCTATATGTCTCCTTTGGCTATAATCTCAAACTGTTCATCTCCAAATCTGTCACTGAGGCCTGCATCAACATGTTCACTCTCTGTACAATCCATCCTCTTTTACTGTTCTCTACCACTAAACACCTTATCTTGTCTTAAAGTCAATGTCTGTGTGAATGTTCTCCTGGGTCTCTTTAACTATGCCTGCACCCCTTAACAAAGTTCTTAACATTGCTGTACACACCCTCTCCACCCTTCATTTTTCTTCCTGACTTCCTTCTATCACCTTCAATCCAGATTAATGTTCTTGCAGTATTGTGCCAAATACACATTCTTCCTCCTTATTCTTAAATTCATTCATTTGCTTGAACCCTCCTGCCTCTTGGACTTGATCTCCCTCTAATCCCCATTCATACACTTCATTTTTCCACCCAATGCAGTATCTGCACATCCCACCCTGCTGGCTTCATTATGGTTCTGTTTCTAATCCATGCTTGTCACCGTCCTCCATCAAATATGGTAAATTTATGCCAATATTCAAATCTCTACTCAAAAGTCAATGGCCCTCATTACGACCCTGGCGGAGTGGGTTACCGCCAGCGGTAATCGTGGCGGACCCGTCCGCCCTACTACGAGTTCCCGTAGCGCCATGGAGCCTTTCTCCGCCTGGTTTTACCGGGCGGAGAAATCCATGGCGCTAAGGGACCTCGTTGTTAATTACGCCACCGTACTTTACTTTAATGAGGGCCAATGTTAGTATTTATCTGTACAATTCTCTTCACTGGCATGGATCCACACAGTCTCATGACTCATGTGGAGACTGCTAATGTTTTGTAGTTATATAATGGTTTCTAGGTAAGCTTTATACTTTGTTGTGTTTGATAGAAGAGATAGATTGAAATTGTTATAATGATGGCATAGCTCACTGGGGGGTACGGTTAGGAATAATTTCAATAATGTATATAATAGAACTTTAGTCTGACTTCTGTTGGACTCCTTTCAATCAAAACTATTATATGTTTTTGTGTAGTGTCTTTGTGTTTGTCTTTGTTGGAGAGGATAAGATGCTTTACACTTTAGCTTTGTATATTTCTAAAAAATCCACTGTGCTTACACTGTCTGTTCAAAATGTCAGGTAGCTATGCTAGTCTACCTAATGATGCAAATTCAAGGCACGTTAATCCTAATATATTTGCTGAGTACCAAAAGTCAGAGCTTAAAAACTCGAAAATGTAAGACATCATGGGATTGTTATCATTTGGTATGGCGGAACATGAAAGGTTTGTCCTGTGAAGAGAAAGAAAGTTTTGTATATATTTTGAAGGGAAAGAACTGATGTGATTTTTTTGCAGGAAACACATCTTGCAGAAGGCACTGGGAATCTCCTTACTGACTCAAAATACTCAAAAATATGGCTAAATTGTTATTTGTCAAAATCAAGAGGTGTAGGGATTTAATTTCGAACAGAGCTGTGAGTATGTGCCAATAAGGTAGCCATAGATGATGAGGGATGTATCATTTTGGTTGACTTAAGATATGAAGACAGACTTATCACCCTTGGTTCTATATATGACACATGTGTTGGTGGGAGAAGCTTTTTTGAATCCTTAACCAACCTGTTACGCGGTATGGGGGAGAATTGGTGGTTTTAGGAGGGGATTTCAATTGCATATTAGATCACAAGATGGATTGGTCTTCAACATGTGCTTTCAGTGGAAAAAGTCAAGCAGAGAATTTCGTGAGTTTTTGAATATATGTTACGCTCACCTGGCTCCCACAGGGGCTTTGGTCAGACCCGGACTGCTGCTGCCTCCACCAACGTGATGCGTAGTGCAGAGATGACAGACTGGGCTGGCCCACCTAATCTCGTCTGCTTGACCCGTAGAAGGATTCTCCTGCAAGTGGAGAGAGGAATTTAGCCACCCGTGGATTCTAGTGATGGCACCTCCCTGCTCTCCCCACTAATCACCTCCGAAATCCCCTTCCAGTACTCTCACCTTATATTCCTGAAAGATGAGCTCTCCATCCTGCGTGGAGTGCAGGGGCGCGTAGATACCAGTTGCTTCACTGGTTAGAAGGCGTTGGGGAGTTCCGGACGAGAGTTGACTCTGAGGTTCCTGGCGAAGACCAGTAAGTATAGAGTTCATAGAGTTCAATATGTCCGATGTTCACTCTTGTCCCATTCCTTTCTTATCTTGCAGTGGAGTTCGAGAAAAGATGGTCTCGTGGTGGTAGATGGCGTTCAGGTAGGAGTCTGTATTACCCGATGCTGTCCGGTAAATGATGCATGTAATTAACGTGTTGTTTTCTCTTTTTCAGATGCAGCGTTTGAAGATGTGAAGAGTTAAAGAATTATGCCTCCGGTGGTAAATCAGGTAAGTCTATGGTGGTAAGTGGTAGTAAGAGAGATTGTATTTGTTGACTCTCTCGGCTCACCTGGTTATTTCTTTTGTCCCCAGATGCCAGAGCCCGGCGAAGAAATGATGGAGGCAGCGCCGGATCGAAAGGTGCTGTGAGGATTGGTGAGTATGGCACGGCCCTGCACCTGGCGATGCGATGCATGTAGAAAGAATGTTCTTTCCAGGTGCTGAGACATGATGGTTCCGGAATCAGGTGAGAAACTGGAATGAAGTTTGTTTTCTAACCTTGCATCTACTTTCCTTCTTCTCTAGGAGCTGCGGATTCAGGACGGGCGTGGCTGAGGTCTGGAAGCTAACTTGCAGGCACAGTGAGCGTTACGCTGCTGGAGGCAGAATAACATGAAGCGTGTGTTGCTGGTCGGGCGTGGTTTAAATAGCCTCAAAAGTAGTCCCAGGTAAGAAGTCCCTAGAACCACACCCGAGTAAAAAATAGTCCCTGTGGTAAAATAGTCCCGTTCAGGCTTCATGTTGGATTGGAGTCATTTCCAGCATGGTCTGCCTGAGGTAAGTAATGACTATGAGCCTGGTGCCTTAGGCGCCAGGACTGATTTCTACACCTAAGGTGCCAGGACTGAACCCAGATAGCCCCTAGCAGGGGCTGCTGAGGTTTTACTAAATGTCTAGATGCCTGCTCCCAGGGCTGATGGGCTTGGCCCAGATGCCTGGGGGTAGGCATCATGACAATATATTTGATTTGGTTGATGCTTGGCGATATTTACACCAGGGAGAAAAAGAATTCTCATTTTACTCCCCGGTTCACGATTCTTTTTCTAGAATAGATTATGTTCTATGTCTTGATAAACTAGCTGACACTGTCATTGAGGCAAAAATCTGTGAGTGGCATCTCTCGGATTGCGCGTTAGTTGAGATTAAACTAGACTTCGGTTTGAGTAGACGTAGGTTCAGCAGGTGGATACTTAAACCGTTCATACTGAAGGAGGAAAACGCTTCAAAAGCTTTATGTAATTTTGTTGTGAATTACTTTAGTGAGAATAATGGATCAACCGAAAGTTTAATTGTATGGGACTCCTTTAAAGCCTCAATTCGCGGAGAATTCATGAATTTGGCTGCTAGAGTGAGGACAAATAGGGGAACGAAATTGAGAGAACTTGAATTAGAGTTAGGGGACTTGCAAAATGCTTATGCTCGGACTAGAGCCGAAGAGGTTTGTGTTAAATTGGACAAAGTAAGGGAACTGCTGAGATGTGAAGTTGATGCTCAGGCTGATAGAGGTGTATTTTACTTGAAACAATGATATTGGGAGGGAGGGGATTGTGGAGGTAGATTACTGGCAAATAAATTGAGGGGTCTCTCAGAAAGGTCTTACATTCAAAAGGATAATGGGCTGGGTGGTGATTAAAAAGGAAGAGATAAGTGAATGTTTTCACTCTTTTTATGCCAATCTATATACTGAGGACCGTATCCCACTGGAAAGTGAATTAGCTAATTTCTTTGATAAGATTGAAGTTCCTTGCCTTTCCAGTGAAGGTATAGTTTTTCTAGATTTTCCAATTTCTCTGTCGCAGAGGTTCTACAATCTATTAATGGGTTAAAGATTGTGAAATCTCCAGGTTTAGATGGTCTACCCATTGAATTTTATCAGGCATTTGGTGTTCAGTTAGCACCAGAACTGTGTGATCTTTATAACAGTTTCCTAGTAGAAGGTATTATGTGTCCGTCGATGAAGAAAGCCATTGTTACAGTGATTCCCAAGTCAGGACGAGATACATCTAAGTGTTGCAACTACCGTCCTGTATCATTGCACAGTGTGGATGTGAATATTTTTACAAAGGCACTGGCCAACAGATTGAATGAATATATATGGGACATAATTGATAAGATGCAAGTAGGATTTATGAAACAACGCTATGATTATGATAATATTAGAACGCTTCTTGATGTTTTGAATTTGTCAAACTCAGAGGCTGAAGAACTTTTGCTAATTATATTAGATGCAGAGAAGGCTTTTGACAGAGTAAATTTGACTTTTCTAAATCATACTTTGGTGAAAATGGGTTTTGGACCCTTCTTTATTAATTCTGTTGGAGCGTGACAATTAGATATTAGTGCCAGGTTTTGGGTGAATGAGGATTTATCAGCTTCTTTTAAACTATTCTGAGGCACACAACAGGGTTGCCCATTATCACCTTACCTTTTTAATTTGGCGTTGGAGCCCTTCTTGATTTATATTCAACAGAGCAAGATTCTTACAGGCTTCAAGGTAGGGGTGGTGAAATTAAAAGTACTGGCCTATGCGGATGAATTTACGATTATTCTTGGTAATCCAAACAGAGAGAGAGGTTCAATTTGATGAAGAGGTGGGTATGCTTTTAGGCTACAAGATTAATTTGGAGAAAACGGTAGTGTTCCCTGTTAGAGATACCCCATATGTAATCATTTGATAGACTGCGACTGCAAGTGGGAAAATGAAAATGTGAAATATTTGGGGGTGTATCTTACTAGAGATATGAGGAGACTGGTTGGATATAATGTGGATAAAGTTATAGAAATTCCTCATAGAGATGTTCGCAAATGGGGAAGACTTTTATTGAGCATCTGGGTGAAAGTTAATCCGATCAAGATGGTGCTCCTACCAAAAGTCCTATATATCATTCAGGCACTCCCTTTAAAGTTTACAAAAAAGGTTCTGGGATGTATTGTCATGCGCCGCCTTCCGCGGATACTGTGGTCCCGATCACGGCTGGCAGGCCGCTATCGAGGCGCCCCACCATGCCTTTCCAGCGTTGCTTTTTAGTGGTCTAGCTTTTCTGAATCCGTGAAAGAGGGAGGCTTATCAGCCACGCCCTCCCTGTTCACAGTGCGTTGCAACCCGCTTCAATCAGCTGCTCTTCCCGGTTTCCATTAACGCTAGTTTTTCCCTTATTTTTCCTCTGTTTTTCCCTGTTTCTGGTGCTTCTTCAGAGTGTTGCCTTCTCTTGGCTTCACTCTCTCTTGTTTCCCTTTTCCTAGCTGCGGCCCTTCCCCCACTTTCTTTCCTCTCTCACTCCCTTTCCGTTCTGTTTACTTTCCGTGCTCTGGCTTCCTCTCTGCGTCCCTCACCCTTACTGGTTTTCAGTCCGGTGCTGGTGTGTTTGCTGGCTTCTTTACCTTTATGTCATTACATTTACTTACCACGTTCCAGTTCTGGTTGCTCCGCACTTCCGAGCAGTTACTTCCTCTGGAATCCATTGGAGCCCACATTCCATTCTGCATCCATGCGGCTGACGCCTGCAATTGCTATTCAGCTGTTGGGGTTTTTTGTGCCCGGCTGGCTGTTTCCCCAATCTGTCCCTTTCGGGAGAGGGGCCGCAGGTAGTGCTTGTTATAGCAATACACTGTGGCTTCCTTCCATGAGAGAGACAATTGCTCAGAAGAAAAAGAAAAGAAGAAGAAGAAGAATGATTACTGCGCCCAAAGACCTCAGATATCTTCAATTCTGGACTATTCGTCAGGTGAGGAGGAGGAGAAAGAGGGAAGGACGGAGTTGGGGGAGGTACAGTCCTCGAATGCTGACACTTATAGATAAAGTGTTTCATAGTTTCTATGGGGGGTAGGTAAGAAACCACAAATACCACAATATGTTAAGATCCGCAGTGTGCGCGATGGGGGATTTGGATACCCTATTCTTGAAAATTACTGTAGAGGATTTATATTAAAAAAGTCAGTTAATTATTTCACTCCTGATAATCCATCAATACCATTATGGGCTCAGATTGAGATACAAAAGATGAGGTCATATCACATAGAGAGTTTATATTCATTGGGGAAGCTACCGAGACATGTGTCTGACTTACAAGCAGTGGTTGATACCAAAGAAGCAGTAACATCACTGATATTGGGAAGTGGGCAAGGATTGTACATTTATAGTCGGCTTCCATTTGGCACAATCCAGGATTGCATATTAATAATAAAATGTTATGTTGGAGGCGTTGGATTAACAGAGGCATATTGTCAATTGGAGACATCTGGTGTGATGGAGGAATGCTAACCTTTGAATTTGAGAGAGAAATTTGGTCTACACAGAAGGGAATTGAGGAGAAATTAATTGTTGGGGGCTCTGATATCCAAAAGACAACAAATGATGGATGTACCATTGATGCAATGGCCTAAAGGATGAGATTTCCACATAAAGTATCCATTTTTTTTAAGCTCTTCCCATTTGAGGATCGGTTATTAGTGTCATGGGACAAGTTGAGGCTTAATTGGTCTAAAGAATTGGGCAGGGTTATCTCAAAGATGGAATGGGAAAGAGTACAGAATGTTCCCATAAGGGCGAAAGTTGACTTGAATCTGTGCTAAATTCATCAAAGGATTTTTGGGCGCCTTTATTGGATCCCGGTTAGGATGAACAGGTTGGGCTTATCAGACAGTGAAAGATGCTGGGGATGTCAAAAAGAAAACACCACCTTGTTAGATATGCTGTGGAATTGTACCAGAGTCATGGGGTTTTGGAATGATGCATTGGATAGGATTGGCATGATATGGAATATTGTATTCCCTAGGATTCCATCAGTTGTGCTTCTGAAATCCCCAAAATGTAGTTGATACTTTTATTATACGATATTGAGTTGGGTTTACAGGGTTCTCTTGGTAGCAACCCGACAAATATTAAGAGTTTGGAAAACCAGGAAAAAACCAAGTGTTGAGGCATTCTCGTGAATGTACAGCTTCTTTCGAGCTTTGAGAAGATAAAGTTTGGTAAATGGCATAGAGAAAATACAAGGAACAGTGGGGACCTTTTAATGAGTTTTATGAACAATAATAAGCTAGAATGTGGTTTTGGCAGATCCTTCCCTAAACTGCCACCTGGCCTTTGGAATAATCTCCCCACCCACATTCGACTGGAAACCAACTACATGAGTTTCTGCAAGCAAGTGAAAACTCTCATTTTTAAATAATCTCTCTGTTGAACCCACTTCTAGGCCCACTGATCACTTGTCCGTCTGTCCCCTCTTTCAAAGCACCCGTCCATCTGTAACATGTCCTTGTTTCGGCGCCCGAAGCCCGCGGGCTACCGGCACATTATACATTTTTAAAATAAATAAATAAATAAATAATGTATAGGGTATGGTTTAACACTTCAAGGTAGAAGGGGGTATATCGTGGGAGGTGGTGTTGGTCATGTTCTGTGTTTTTTTTGTTGGTCAAATTAATGTATAGATCTGTAGTTATATCATCATTTAATTGTTGTTAGTTTGATGCTTCTAATAGTGTTTTGATTGTTTTATTGAGTGTTATTTTCTGGTTTTAATGATGGTATTTATCTTGCATGTTGAACTTGTTGTTTATGTAATGCTTTGTTGATGTTTTATGGTTATTGAAAATCTAAATAAAGAGCATAAAAAATTAAATAAAAAAGTCACATACTATCCACTGAATCTGACAGGCCGATTCATGGAATTAATGTGCGCTGAAATTTTCAGCGCAAGCCTGCGAAAGCGTGCGAAAATCACAGCAAAACCTGCGCACAGCCATTCATGGAAGTCCGTGCACGTGGAAATCCATGGATGTGCGCTTAAATCCTGTTTGGCGTACGCTGGCACACACGCCTTCAAACAGCGTGCGCTAAGCGCACAGCAAAAGCGCACATAGCGCGGTGCACACAACAAAAGTAGGCGTAACACGGGGCGTGACACACGGAATGGGGAACAACGCGTGAAAATGTGGGCATCACGGGGGATGTACAGGAGGCAAGTGCGCGGAACGCCCACACGCTCGCCTACAACACGTATTCATGGAATCGAATAGGGCAAACCAGCGCACGGGCAAAGACGCGCACAGGCCTAAACACGTCCGCCACACGAAGGCAGGCGGTAGCGTCCCTGCGCATGAAAAAATGTGCGCTAACAAAAAGCACGTACATACAGCTATGATGAATGTCCCATACTGTGTCCCTCTAGGACAAATGATGTGCAAAGGGGTACGCGACAAACACGGACACCCGCTGTGTGAAAAATAGCGTGTGCGTGTATTTCGGGGGGGGGCTCGGGAAGTTTCACACGCGATAGGCCTTGGGCGAGTGGGGTACATGTATAACTGGGGTTCGCGTGAAGTCTCACACGCGATTGGATCCGGGTACGTGTATTTCTGGGGTTCGCGTGAAGTTTCACACGCGATTGGCCCTGTGCGAGTGGGGAACGTGTATTTCTGGGGTTCGCTTGAAGTTTCACGTGCGATAGGCCTTGGGCGAGCGGGGTACTTGTATAACTGGGGTTTGCGTGAAGTCTCACACGCGATTGGATCCGGGTACGTGTATTTCGGGGGTGTGCAGGAAGTTTCACACGCGAAAGGGTCTGTGCGAGTGGGGTACGTGTATTTCTGGGGTACACGTGGAGTTTCACACGCGATAGGCCCTGTGCGAGTGGGATACGTGTATAACTGGGGTTCGCGTGGAGTTTCATACACGATTGGCCCTCTGTGAGTGGGGTACGTGTATTCCTGGGATTCGCGGGAAGTCTCACACGCGATTTCAGCAGGGTACATGTATTTCAGGGGTGCCTGGGAGTCCTACATGTGAATTGGCAGTGTGGGTCCTCCCAGATGTTCCCTCTACACCCTCCACGGCCCCTCAGGCATCCCACACCACAGGGGACTACTCTGCACCCCTGGTCATGTCCCGCAGGCAGCCCATCCACCATGGGCATGCCCCCCAGCCAAGCCACATGTCAGCTTGCACTACTGATCACCAACGCATGACCCCCTGCACCCCCACCCCCCAGCAGTGCAGGGCACCTGCCAGCAGGCCCCCACTCATGTCCCACTCCTGTCCCCCAGCACCCCCAACCCCCAGCAGTGCAGGGCACCTGCCAGCAGGCCCCCACATATGTCCCCCAGCACCCCCACCCCCCAGCAGTGCAGGGCACCTGCCAGCAGGCCCCCACACATGTCCCCCAGCACGCCCTCCCCCCAGCAGTCAGGGGCACCTGCCAGGAGGCCCCCACACATGTCCCCCAGCACCCCCACCCCCCAGCAGTGCAGGGCACCTACCAGCAGTCCCCCACACATGTCCCCCTGCACCCCACCCCCCAGCAGTGCAGGGCACCTGCCAGCAGGCCCCCACTCATGTCCCACTCATGTGCCCCTGCACCCCCACCCCCCAGCAGTGCAGGGTACCTGCCAGCAGGACCCCACTCATGTCCCACACATGTCCCCCAGCACCCCCACCCCCCAGCAGTGCAGGGCACCTGCCAGCAGGCCCCCACTCATGACCCACTTTTGTCCCCCAGCACCCCCACCCCCCAGCAGTGCAGGGCACCTGCCAGCAGGCCCCCACACATGTCCCACAGCACCCCCACCCCCCAGCAGTGAAGGGCACCTGCCAGCAGGCCCCCACACATGTCCCCCTGCACCCCCATCCCCCAGCAGTGCAGGGCACCTGCCAGCAGGCCCCCACACATGTCCCCCAGCACCCCCACCCCCCAGCAGTGAAATGCCGATCTCATGACACAAACCAAAAGTCAACTATGTACATCAACACATGTCCATCACACATACACTGGTTGGCATTGCTTGTGTAAACCCACATTTTCACATGCATCAACCCAATGAGCAAACCCCACACATGGAACTAAAAAATTTAAATGTATTATGTACATAAAATCAAAAATGAAATGAAAGCATACCAAAATATGAAACATGAAATGAAAAGCATGTGAAAAAGATGATTGAACGAAAATGATAACCAATCCAAAAACATTAGAAAGAAAAACAGTCCAAAGTCACCCTCCAACAACGCAAATACAAAGGAAATGTAAAAAAAAATCTCCATTGCTTCATGTTCATAATAAAAAAAAAAAAGAAATCAATCCATAGTCCAACTATTTACAATCCATTGTCCGGAAAAAATAAATCCATTGCTCCATGTCCATGATGCAAAAAAAAATGAAAAATGAATACATGATGAAACTATATACAATCCATTGTCCAAGGATTTAAAGGGTCCATGACCCCAACCAAACAAATGAAACCTACCTAACAAACTACCTAAAAATATTACTATATACAAATTTGTGTGGCATTGTCCATTGACCACAAATAAAAGGAAAACGAAAAGGAAACCTAACTCTAAAAACTATTTACAAGGGCAGCGGGCTAGTCCGACGGCTCACTTTTGGATGTCCCAGGCCAGGGCATCATCGAACTCCTGCTCAATGTCCTGGTGGCGGTCCTCTTCCATGGCCCCGAGGGTTCGACGACAACATGTTCTCCTCCACTCCCTGCGAATTGCCTCGAGGCACTCGGCCCGCCCTGACCATCGTGAGCCGTGCCTCTTCTGCCTGATGCCGCTCCGCATCTATAGCATGGCCTAACCGCTGCCACACGGAAGACACTTCCAGTCCTGGGTCCTCCTGCCCTCCGGCCGATGCCTGCCCCTCCGATGTCAAAGGCCCCGAGCCATGATGGCTCCCGCCTTGTTGCTGCTGCTGCTGTGCCTCTGCCTGTGCCCTGGCTCTTGCTGCCTGCACATCCTCCTCTGGCTGGGGTGCAGTTGTTGAGGTGGCCACCCCTGCTGGACGTCCGACTCCCGACTGTGGCAGGGATGTGTCCTCCACCAGCCTGGCCGCAGGGTCAGAGACAGCTCCACAGGGTACCCAGGTGATACATGGGTGGGAAGATGGCATGGAGGACGACTGGGGCATAGGGGGTTCAGTTGAGAAGGGGGTCGGAACAAGTTCCAGAAAACAGAGGAATCCGGCCCTGGTGAGCTGTCCCAGTAGGTCAACGCGGTCAACGAGCCAATCGAGAAGACGTGCAGTATCCTCATGAAAAGACTGCAGGTCACCTCGCATGGCCCGTTGACGCAACGCCACCCCACCCAGGGCAGGCTCAACCCGGTCCCGGATAGCCACCTCCGCAGGGAGAGGAAGGCCAGTTGTTGTAAGCGGATCCCCTCCCTGAAAACGGGTCTGGACGTAGGCATCCCTGCTGGTGCAGGATGATGCAGTCACAGGATTGGGGACAGGATTACACACAGGCACCTCCGCGGTGGCCTGTGCTGCCTCCTGTCCCTGCCCCTGCACTGCACCACTAGCACCAGTGGAATCCCCACCTCCAGACCCCATGTCTGTCCCTTGCACGGCCTCCTCCTCCACCAAACCCCCCACCAACCTGGATGACTCCATGCCATCTTCCTCCGTCGCACCCTGTGGGGTCTCAGCTGCCCCTTCTGCTGCCGAGGAGTCCAACTCCGACCTCCGCCTCTTGGACCTTCCCTCGGCAGCTGCGGCCTGGGACGCGGCACCGGACTCCTCACTCCCCGACAAGATGACAACCTGGGAGGGGAGCCGGACCTTGCGTCTCCGGCTGGTGGGACGATCCCTGCCGCTGTGCTCCACAGCACCATCTCCGCCCTCTTCTTCAGTTGACGCTGCAGACAGGGAGAGATAAAACACAGGCATCAGGGCACTGTACAATGGACTGATACACACATGACAGTTGCACATGAGAGCCATTGTTTAACTACAGACAAGGCATCACACTCCACGACACACATGTCATTTTAACTCACACACATGAACATTTCAACAGCAATATTGCACCGGGCAGCACCATCCATACACATTCAACAGTATGAACAGCCAAAGGTCAGCCTGACATCACATGAAACACAAGGAGTGCACTAGACATGCACACACGCCACCACACTTACATGCATGTCTACATATCCTCCAACTGTTGCAGTGATGAGATCCCCATACATGTCACATCTGCCATTCATCCTTCTACATATCAGTGTCACGTGCATCCATGTTGCATCACAGTGGCACACTTGTCAGATACACATACATGCACATGTACACAGTGCAGCTACATGCAGCTGGAACCAACATCCATGCGTGACACCACAACCTTGACAACTTACATACACAGTCATTCAAACATGTGTGCTCACACATCTGCATTTGGCCTGCATGCTTACCTACACATACTCCATCCATGTGTCTCACACATGAGAGGACTCGCATGTGTCAGCCTCACGGACCTGTACATACACATCCATACATGGCCCTACAAAACCACATGTGCAACCTGCACACTAGTGGCACACCACCACACGCACAGCTTACAATCAGTATGCATGTACACTTACCGCTCGACTCCAGACGGGTCTGCCTCCGAAGGGTCTGGGCGTGGAGCGCTGGGCCTACGCGTTCCAGGACCCTCATCTGGATGGTACTCATGCTGCCCCGGCCCCCCTAAGGGCCTTTCCTCGAATTACACGCTGACGTGCACTTTTTTCACGTGCCAAATCACTCCGTATCAAGCTGGCCACGCGAAAACACACAGAAGACCATGCTCCTGCCCTGAAGGCCATTTTCCTGCCCCCAGAGCTCCAAGCACGCTCCCACCTGCCATCTGCTGCTGCCTCACTGCCTGCTGCCCACGTGCCCTGCTATTTGGTGCCTGCACATCAGCGATCTGCAGGGGTCCAGTTGCTGTGTCCACCCCTGCTGGAACAGAAGACTCCCGACTTGGATACCATTGCTCCACAGCCCAGCCCCAGGACACAGTTGCCCACCCACGCCTGCCTCGGGGGTCACCATGTCGGGGCAAACACCATCTGAGACCACTGGCGACCCGCAACCAGAGGGGCAGATGGCCACCAGCTTCAGTCAGAAGGAAGTTGGTGTCCTGGTGGAGCATGTTCTGGGGCATTATGATGCCCTCTTCGGAACATCACGCGCCAACAAGGAAGGATGGGATAGGATCTGGGACGACTTTGTGGTTGCCATCAACGCGGAGGGGGTGGCAACCAGCAACATCAAGCAAGTCAAGAAGCGCTTGGAGGACTTGAGGTCCAGGACCCTCATAAAGGCCCGGCGCCTCGTGGAGGGGGGCCGGGGCAGCATGAGTACCATCCAGATGAGGGTCCTGGAACGCGTAGGCCCAGCGCTCCACGCCCAGATCCTTCGGAGGCAGGCCCGTCTGGAGTTGAGCGGTAAGTGGCCAAGCATTGCTGTGTGAGACAGGGCATTTTGCACGGTGCTGGTTGTCTGATACTTGCCTGTATGTGTGACATAGGCCATGTACGTATGTGTGTGTGCTGGGACATCATGGTCATGCATGTGAGACCAGTAATGTGTGAACCACATTGTTGGTGCATGTGTTACAATGCAACATGTGGAGCAGCATGCGGAATGCACACATTAATGCATGCCTGTCTCTGTTATTGGACATGGGTGGGGTGTGAGAGATGGGTGCTTCTGTCATGGACATGCATGGTGTCCATGTCTGTGTGTCTTACTTGGGTGTCTGTGACTTGTAAATGCCATGGATGCATGACACATGTATGTGACAATGTTCAGATTCACTGATGCAGCCTACTCATCCTTGTATCCACTGTGTCTTAGGTGTACAAGGCCAGATGGATGAAACTACGGTGAAGTGTGTGCATGTGCTTGGCATGACCCATGATGCATGTGAGTTTCAAACCAGCATTGTATGTTTCAAGAGTCCCTTGGACATGTATGCTAATGTTCATAGCATACGCCATGCCTGTTACCGCATGTGTTTTTCCTGCACTGACCCATGTGTTGTGGAGGGACATGATGGAAGTGATGTTTGACAGTGCCACTCATCTGCTATTGCTTCCTGTCTTGGGGACCATTGTACAGTACCCTGATGCTTGTGTTCTATGTCTCCCTCTACACAGCAGCAAGTGATGAAGAGGGCGGAGACGGCGCTGTGGAGCAAAGTGGCGGGTTTGCCCCCACCGGCCGGCGACGCAAGGCCCAGTCATCCTCCCAGAAATTACCATCGTCCGGGAGTGAGGGGACTGGTGCTGCGTCTGCCACTACAGCTGCAGCAGAAGGGGTGGGTGAGCCCCCACAGGGGATTGCAACAGCGAAAGACGGTGTGGAGCCATCCAGGTTGGTGGTTTCCACAGAGGAGGAGGAGGCTGCTACTGAGCCGCACATGGGGCCTGGTGGGGGTGGTACCACTGGTGCAAGTGGTGCAGTCCAGGGGCAGGGGCAGGAGGCAGCACAGGTCGCCGTGGAGGGGCCTGTGCATGTCACTGTCCCTGACACTGTGACTGCACCACCATGCACCAGCAGGGATGCCCCATCCCAGGCCCGTCCGCAGGTAGGGGGGATGTCCATGTCATCTGACACTCCTCTACCTGCGGACGAGGGGACCCCTGACCGTATGGAGAAGGTCCTGATTGGTGTCGCGTTGCACACGCGTGATATTCATGATGACGTGCGTGCTTCCCGGGGGGAGGCATCATGGCTCGGGGCCATCTACATCAGAGGGGCAGGCATCGGCCGGAGGGCAGGAGGACCCTGGAATGGGAGTGTCTTCCGTGTGGCAGTGGTTGGGCCAGCGGATAGGTGCGGAGTGGCGGCGGGCAGATGAGGCACGGCTCACAATGGTCAGGGCGGAGAACTCCATGCGCAGGGCACTGAGGCCGGCTGAATGCCTTGAGGGAATTCGCAGGGAGTTGTAGGTGGACATGGCGTTATCCCAGCGAGACCTCGGGGCCAGTGAACAGGCCCGCCTCCAAGACATTGAACAGGAGTTCAATGATGCCCTGGCCCATGACATAAACAAGTGAGCTGTTAGACTTGCCCGCAACCATTGTATATAGTTCATTAGTGTTAAGTTTCATTTCTTTTTTCTTTCATTTGGGGCGCATGGACTATGCCCCACATTTTTGTATTTAGTTAGTAATTAGGTAGGTTTCATTGTAGGTTTCATTTATGTTGTTGGCTCATGGACCCTGGATTTGCTATTTGTACATAGTTTTACAGTCGATTTTTCTCCTTCATCTTATTTTTTTTCACCATGGAGCAATGGATATTATGCTTTTCTTTCCCTTTGAATTTGCTGTGTTGGACGGTGACTTTGGACACATTGGGCCTCATTACGACCCAGGCGGTAAGTTACCGCCTGGGCCGTCACTTTACCACCATGGCGTAAACTACGTTTACGCCATGGTGGTTGGCGGACTTACCGCCCCATTCCGAGGTTGGCGGGGCGGTAAGTCCCCAATCCCCATTTACCCTTCCCCATTCCCATTTTTGCCCCATAGGGCATAATGGGAGTGGGGAAGGCGTTAATTACGCCACCGTAAATTACGGTGGCGTAATTAACTCCATGGTCCCTTAGCGCCATGGATTTTAACACCCGCTAAAAGCGGGTGTTAAAAGCTCCATGGCGCTAAGGGACCTCGTAATTGGCGGTAAGGGGTCGGCGCAGCTAACGCTGGCGTAAACCCCTTACCGCCAGGGTCGTAATGAGGCCCATTCTCATTTGGATTAATTTGGATTCTCATTTTATTTATTTATCATTTTTTGGGACATGCTGCATTTTGATTATTATTGGCATTATTGTGTGTTTTGATTTCATTCCCTTCATTTTTCATGTGTGGTCTTCTCTCATTGGTTTCATGCATGTCACAATGTGGGATTTCTCAGTCATGTGTTGCCATTGTGTGGGTCTGACAGACTTGTACTCATGCGCATAATGCTTATTTGTGATCTATCATGTAATGGGGATTTCAATTTGGAGTGGATGTAGAGCTTGGTTGGGTGTTTGGACTGGGGTGGCGTGGGGTGGGATTTGAGTGGCCATAAGAGCCAGGGATCTGGATTGTGATGATGTGTTGGCTGGGGGACATGTGTCGGGGCCTGCTGGCAGGTGCCCCTCACTGCTGGGGGGTGGGGGTCCTGGGGGACATGAGTGGGGGCCTGCTGGCAGGTGCCTGTCAATGCTGGGGGGTGGAGGGGCTGGGGGACATGAGTGGGGGCCTGCTGGCAGGTACCCCTCACTGCTAGGGGGTGGGGGGTGCAGGGGGACATGAGTGGGGGTCTGCTGGCAGATGCCCCTCACTGCTGGGGGGTGGGGGTGCTGGGGGACATGAGTGGGGGCTTGCTGGCAGGTGTCCCTCACTGCTGGGGGGTGGGGGTGCTCGGGGACATGAGTGGGGGCCTGCTGGCAGGTACCCCTCACTGCTGGGGGGTGGGGGTGCTGGGGGACATGTGTCGGTGCCTGCTGGCAGGTGCCTGTCAATGCTGGGGGGGGGGAGCTGGGGGACATGAGTGGGGGCCTGCTGGCAGGTGCCCCTCACTGCTGGGGGGTGGGGGTGCTGGGGGACATGTGTCGGGGCCTGCTGGCAGGTGCCTGTCAATGCTGGGGGCATAGGGGGTGCAGGGGGACATGTGTTGGGGCCTGCTGGCAGGTGCCTGTCAATGAAGGGGGGCGGGGGAGCTGAGGGACATGAGTGGGGGCCTGCTGGCAGGTGCCCCTCACTGCTGGGGGGTGGGGGTGCAGGGGGACATGAGTGGGGGCCTGCTGGCAGGTGCCGCTCACTGCTGGGGGGTGGGGGTGCTGGGGGACATGTGTCGGGAACTGCTGGCAGGTGCTCCTCACTGCTGGGGGGTGGGGGTGCTGGGGGACATGTGTTGAGGCCTGCTGGCAGGTGCCCCTCACTGCTGGGGGGTGGGGGTGCTGGGGGACATGTGTCGGGATCTGCTGGCAGGTGCCTGTCAAGGCTGGGGGGGTTGGGGGGCTGGGGGACATGAGTGGGGGCCTGCTGGCAGGTGCCCCTCACTGCTGGGGGGTGGGGGTGCTGGGGGACATGTGTCGGGGCCTGCTGGCAGGTGCCTGTCAATGCTGGGGGTGTGGGGGGGTGTGGGGGACATGATTGGGGCCTGCTGGCAGGTGCCCCTCACTACTGGGGGGTGGGGGTGCTGGGGGACATGAGTGGGGGCCTGCTGGCAGGTGCCTGTCAATGCTGGGGGTGTGGGGGGGCTGGAGGACATGATTGGGGCCTGCTGGCAGGTGCCCCTCACTACTGGGGGGTGGGGGTGCTGGGGGACATGTGTCGGGGCCTGCTGGCAGGTGCCTGTCAATGCTGGGGGCATGGGGGGGTTGGGGGACATGAGTGGGGGCCTGCTGGCAGGTGCCCCTCACTTCTGGGGGGTGGGGGTGCAGGGGGACATGAGTGGGGGCCTGCTGGCAGGTGCCTGTCAATGATGGGGGTGTGGGGGGGTTGGGGGACATGAGTGGGGGCCTGCTGGCAGGTGCCCCTCACTGCTGGGGGGTGGGGGTGCTGGGGGACATGTGTCGGGGCCTGCTGGCAGGTGCTCCTCACTGCTGGGGGGTGGGGGTGCTGGGGGACATGCGTTGGGGCCTGCTGGCAGGTGCCCCTCACTGCTGGGGGTGGGGGTGCTGGGGGACATGAGTGGGGGCCTGCTGGCAGGAGCCCCTCACTGCTGGGGGGTGGGGGTGCAGGGGGACATGTGTTGGGGCCTGCTGGCAGGTGCCTGTCAATGAAGGGGGGTGGGGGAGCTGAGGGACATGAGTGGGGGCCTGCTGGCAGGTGCCCCTCACTGCTGGGGGGTGGGGGTGCAGGGGGACATGAGTGGGGGCCTGCTGGCAGGTGCCGCTCACTGATGGGGGGTGGGGGTGCTGGGGGACATGTGTTGGGGCCTGCTGGCAGGTGCCCCTCACTGCTGGGGGGTGGGGGTGCTGGGGGACATGTGTCGGGACCTGCTGGCAGGTGCCTGTCAAGGCTGGGGGGGTTGGGGGGCTGGGGGACATGAGTGGGGGCCTGCTGACAGGTGCCCCTCACTGCTGGGGTATGGGGGTGCAGGGGGACATGAGTGGGGGACTGCTGGCATGTGCCTGTCAATGATGGGGGTGTGGGGGGCTGGGGGACATGAGTGGGGGCCTGCTGGCAGGTGCCCCTCACTGCTGGGTGGTGGGGGTTCTGGGGGACATGTGTCGGGGCCTGCTGGCAGGTGCCTGTCAATGCTGGGGGTGTGGGGGGGGGGCTGGGGGACATGATTGGGGCCTGCTGGCAGGTGCCCCTCACTACTGGGGGGTGGGGGTGCTGGGGGACATGAGTGGGGGCCTGCTGGCAGGTGCCTGTCAATGCTGGGGGTGTGGGGGGCTGGAGGACATGATTGGGGCCTGCTGGCAGGTGCCCCTCACTACTGGGGGGTGGGGGTGCTGGGGGACATGTGTCGGGGCCTGCTGGCAGGTGCCTGTCAATGCTGGGGGCGTGGGGGGGGCTGGGGGACATGAGTGGGGGCCTGCTGGCAGGTGCCCCTCACTTCTGGGGGGTGGGGGTGCAGGGGGACATGAGTGGGGGCCTGCTGGCAGGTGCCTGTCAATGATGGGGGTGTGGGGGTGATGGGGGACATAAGTGGGGGCCCGCTGGCAAGTGCCCCTCACTGCTGGGGGGTGGGCGAGCAGGGGGACATGAGTGGGGGCCTGCTGGCAGGTGCCTGTCAATGCTGGGGGGTGGGGGGGCTGGGGGACATGTGTCGGGGCCTGCTGGCAGGTGCTCCTCACTGCTGGGGGGTGGGGGTGCTGCGGGACATGTGTTGGGGCCTGCTGGCAGGTGGCCCTCACTGCTGGGGGGTGGGGGTGCTGGGGGACATGTGTCGGGGCCTGCTGGTAGGTGCCTGTCAATGCTGGTGGAGTGGGGGGCTGCGGGACATGAGTGGGGGTCTGCTGGCAGGTGCCCCTCACTGCTGGGGGGTGGGGGTGCTGGGGGACATGAGCGGGGGCCTGCTGGCAGGTGCCTGTCAATGCTGGGGGGATGGGGGACCTGGGGGACATGAGTGGGGGCCTGCTGGCAGGTATCCCTCACTGCTGGGGGGTGGGGGTGCTGGGGGACATGGGTGGGGGCCTGCTGGCAGGTGCCCCTCACTGCTGGGGGGTGGGGGGTCTAGGGTACATGAGTGGGGGCCTGCTGACAGGTGCCCCTCACTGCTGGGGGGTGGGGATGCGGGGGGACATGAGTGGAGGCCTGCCTGTCAATTATGGGGGGTGGGGGGCTGGGGGACATGAGTGGGGGCCTGCTGGCAGGTGCCCCTCACTGCTGGGGGGTGGGGGTGCTGGCGGACAAGTGTCGGGGCCTGCTGGCAGGTGCCTGTCAATGATTGGGGTGTGGGGGGGCTGGGGGACATGAGTGGGGGCCTGCTGGCAGGTGCCCCTCACTGCTGGGGGGTGGGGGTGCAGGGGGACATGAGTGGGGGCCTGCTGGCACGTGCCCCTCACTGTTGGGGGGTGGGGGTGATGGGGGACATGAGTGGGGGCCTGCTGGCAGGTGCCCCTCACTGCTGGGGGGTGGGGGTGCTGGGGGACATGTGTCGGGGCCTGCTGGCAGGTGCTCCTCACTGCTGGGGGGTGGGGGTGCTGGGGGACATGTGTTGGGGCCTGCTGGCAGGTACCCCTCACTGCTGGGGGGTGGGGGTGCTGGGGGACATGTGTCGGGGCCTGCTGGCAGGTGCCTGTCAAGGCTAGGGGGGTGGGGGGGCTGGGGGACATGAATGGGGGCCTGCTGGCATGTGCCCCTCACTGCTGGGGGTGGGGGTGCTGGGGGACATGTGTTGGGGCCCGCTGGTAGGTACCTGTCAATGCTGGGGGCATGGGGGGGATGGGGGACATGAGTGGGGGCCTGATGGCAGGTGCATCTCACTGCTGGGGGGTGGGGTTGCTTGGGGACATGTGTCGGGGCCTGCTGGTAGTTGCCTGTCAATGATGGAGGGGTGGGGGGGCTGGGGAACATGAGTGGGGGCCTGCTGGCAGGTGCCTGTCAATGCTGGGGGGCTGGGGGAGCTGGGGGACATGAGTGGGGGCCTGCTGGCAGGTGCCCCTCACTGCTGGGGGGTGGGGGTGCAGGGGGACATGAGTGGGGGCCTGCTGGCAGGTTCCCCTCACTGCTGGGGAGCGGGGGTCCTGGGGGACACGTGTCGGGGCCTGCTGGCAGGTGCCCCTCGATGCTGGGGTTAGGGGTGCTGGGGGACATGTGTCGGGGCCTGCTGGCAGGTGCCTGTCAATGCTGGGGGTGTGGGGGGGGCTGGAAGACATGAGTGGGGGCCTGCTGGCAGGAGCCCCTCACTGCTGGGGGGTGGGGGTGCTGGAGGACATGAGTGGGGGCCTGCTGGCAGGTGTCCCTCACTGCTGGGGGGTGGGGGTGCTGGGGGACATGTGTCGGGGCCTGCTGGCAGGTGCCTGTCAATGAAGGGGGGCTTGGGTTGCTGAGGGACATGAGTGGGGGCCTGCTGGCAGGTGCCCCTCACTGCTAGGGGGTGGGGGTGCAGGGGGACATGAGTGGGGGCCTGCTGGCAAGTGCCCCTCACTGCTGGGGGGTGGGGGTGATGGGGGACCTAAGTGGGGGCCTGCTGGCAGGTGCCCCTCACTGCTGGGGGGTGGGGGAGCAGGGGGACATGAGTGGGGGCCTGCTGGCAGGTGCCCCTCACTGCTGGGGGGCAGGGGTGCTGGGGGACATGAGTGGGGGTCTGCTGGCAGGTGCCCCTAACTGCTGGGGGGTGGGGGTGCTGGGGGACATGTGTCAGGGCCTGCTGGCAGGTGCCTGTCAATGCTGGGGGGTGGGGGGGCTGCGGGACATGAGTGTGGGCCTGCTGGCAGGTGCCCCTCACTGCTGGGGGGTAGGGGTGCTGGGGGACATGAGTCGGGGCCTGCTGGCAGGTGCCTGTCGATGATGGGGGGTGGGGGGCTGGGGGACATGAATGGGGGCCTGCTGGCAGGTGCCCCTCACTGCTGGGGGGTGGGGGTGCTGGGGGGCATGTGTCGGGGCCTGCTGGCAGGTGCCTGTCAATGATTGGGGTGTGGGGGGGCTGGGGGACATGAGTGGGGGCCTGCTGGCAGGTGCCCCTCACTGCTGGGGGGTGGGGGTGCAGGGGGACATGAGTGGGGGCCTGCTGGCACATGCCCCTCACTGTTGGGGGGTGGGGGTGCTGGGGGACATGAGTGGGGGCCTGCTGGCAGGTGCCCCTCACTGCTGGGGGGTGGGGGTGCTGGGGGACATGTGTCGGGGCCTGCTGGCAGGTGCTCCTCACTGCTGGGGGGTGGGGGTGCTGGGGGACATGTGTTGGGGCCTGCTGGCACGTGCCCCTCACTGTTGGGGGGTGGGGGTGCTGGGGGACATGAGTGGGGGCCTGCTGGCAGGTGCCCCTCACTGCTGGGGGTGGGGGTGCTGGGGGACATGTGTCGGGGCCTGCTGGTAGGTGCCTGTCAATGCTGGGGGAATGGGGGGGCTCGGGGACATGAGTGGGGGCCTGCTGGCAGGTGCATCTCACTGCTGGGGGGTGGGGTTGCTTGGGGACATGTGTCGGGGCCTGCTGGTAGGTGCCTGTCAATGATGGAGGGGTGGGGGGGCTGGGGAACATGGGTGGGGGCCTGCTGGCAGGTGCCTGTCAATGCTGGGGGGCTGGGGGAGCTGGGGGACATGAGTGGGGGCCTGCTGGCAGGTGCCCCTCACTGCTGGGGGGTGGGGGTGCAGGGGGACATGAGTGGGGGCCTGCTGGCAGGTTCCCCTCACTGCTGGGGTTGGGGGTGCTGGGGGACATGTGTCGGGGCCTGCTGGCAGGTGCCTGTCAATGCTGGGGGTGTGGGGGGGGCTGGAGGACATGAGTGGGGGCCTGCTGGCAGGAGCCCCTCACTGCTGGGGGGTGGGGGTGCTGGAGGACATGAGTGGGGTCCTGAAGGCAGGTGTCCCTCACTGCTGGGGGGTGGGGGTGCTGGGGGACATGTGTCGGGGCCTGCTGGCAGGTGCCTGTCAATGAAGGGGGGCTTGGGTTGCTGAGGGACATGAGTGAGGGCCTGCTGGCAGGTGCCCCTCACTGCTAGGGGGTGGGGGTGCAGGGGGACATGAGTGGGGGCCTGCTGGCAGGTGCCCCTCACTGCTGGGGGGTGGGGGTGATGGGGGACATAAGTGGGGGCCTGCTGGCAGGTGCCCCTCACTGCTGGGGGGTGGGGGAGCAGGGGGACATGAGTGGGGGCCTGCTGGCAGGTGCCTGTCAATGCTGGGGAGTGGGGGGGCTGGGGGACATGAGTGTGGGCCTGCTGGCAGGTGCCCCTCACTGCTGGGGGGTAGGGGTGCTGGGGGACATGAGTCGGGGCCTGCTGGCAGGTGCCTGTCTTTGATGGGGGGGTGGGGGGCTGGGGGACATGAGTGTGGGCCTGCTGGCAGGTGCCCCTCACTGCTGGGGGGTGGGGGTGCTGGGAGACATGAGTTGGTGATCATATTGCAATGTGACATGTGGCATGGCTGGGGGGCATGCCAATGGTGGATGGGCTGCCTGCGGGACATGACTAGGGGTGCAGGGTAGTCCCCTGTGGTGTGGGCTGCCTGCAAGGGCCGTGGAGGGGGTAGAGGGGACACCTGAGAGGACCCACACTGCCAATTCACGTGTAGGACTCCCCGTGCACCCCCAAAATACGCGTTCCCCGCTCTGACAGCAAAATCGCGTGTGAAACTTCATGCGCAGCCCAGTAATACACAAACCCTGCTCCAATCGCGTGTGAAACTTAGCGCGCAGCCCCGAAATATACGTACCAAGGCCAATCGCGTGTAAAACTTCCCTCGCACCCCTGAAATACAAGTACCCTAGGCCAATCGCGTGTGAAACTTCCCACACACCCCTGAAATACACGTACCCTGCCCAATCCCGTGTATAACTTCCCGCGCACCCCTGAAATACACGTACCCAGCCCAAACACGTGTGAAACTTCCCGCGCACCCCCAAAATGCACGTACCCAGGCCAATCGCGTGTAAAACTTCCCGCACACCCCTGAAATACACGTACCCTAGGCCAATCGCGTGTGAAACTTCCCGCACACCCCTGAAATACACGTACCCAGCCCAATCGCGTGTGAAACTTCCCACGCACCCCTGAAATACACGTACCCAGCCCAATCGCGTGTGAAACGTCCCGCGCACCCCTGAAATACATGTACCCAGACCAATCGCGTGTGAAACTTCCTGCGCACCACTGAAATACACGTACCCAGCCCAATCGCGTGTGAAACTTCCCACGCACCCCTGAAATACACGTACCCAGCCCAATTGCGTGTGAAACTTCCCGCGCACCCCTGAAATACACGTACCCAGCCCAATCGCGTGTGAAACTTCCTGCGCACCACTGAAATACACGTACCCAGCCCAATCGCGTGTGAAACTTCCCGCGCACCCCTGAAATACATGTACCCAGACCAATTGCGTGTGAAACTTCCTGCGCACCACTGAAATACACGTACCCAGCCCAATCGCATGTGAAACTTCCCACGCACCCCTGAAATACACGTACCCAGCCCAATCGCATGTGAAACTTCCCGCGCACCCCTGAAATACACGTACCCAGCCCCGTCGCGTATGAAACTTTCTGCGCACCCCTGAAATACACATACCCAGACCAATCGCGTGTAAAACTTCCCGCGCACCCCTGAAATACATGTACCCTAGGCCAATCGCATGTGAAACTTCCCGCACACCCCTGAAATACACGTACCCAGCCCAATCGCGTGTGAAACTTCCCACGCAACCCTGAAATACACGTACCCAGCCCAATCGCGTGTGAAACTTCCTGCGCACCACTGAAATACACGTACCCAGCCCAATCGCGTGTGAAACTTCTCGCGCACCCCTGAAATACATGTACCCAGACCAATCGCGTGTGAAACTTCCTGCGCACCACTGAAATACACGTACCCAGCCCAATCGCGTGTGAAACTTCCCACGCACCCCTGAAATACACGTACCCAGCCCAATCGCATGTGAAACTTCCCGCGCACCCCTGAAATACACATACCCAGCCCAATCGCGTGTGAAACATCCCGCGCACCCCTGAAATACACGTACCCAGCCCAATCGCATTTGAAACTTCCCGCGCACCCCTGAAATACACGTACCCAGACCAATCGCGTGTGAAACTTCCCGCGCACCCCTGAAATACACGTACCCAGGCCAATTGCGTGTGAAACTTCCCGCGCACCCTTGAAATACACGCACCCAGGCCAATCGCGCGTGAAACTTCCCGCGCACCCCTGAAATACACGTACCCAGGCCAATCGC
The DNA here is from genome assembly GCF_040938575.1 of Ambystoma mexicanum. NCBI lineage: Eukaryota > Metazoa > Chordata > Amphibia > Caudata > Ambystomatidae > Ambystoma > Ambystoma mexicanum. The sequence goes on along the minus strand of NC_090937.1, from coordinate 785,997,296 downwards.
GTGTGAAACTTCCCGCGCACCCCTGAAATACACGTACCCAGGCCAATCGCGTGTGAAACTTCCCGCGCACCCCCGAAATATACGTACCCAGACCAATCGCGTGTGAACCTTCCCACGCACCCCCAAAATACACATGTCCAGCCCAATCGTGTGTGAAACTTCCCGCGCACCCCCGAAATACACGTACCCAGCCCAATCGCGTGTGAAACTTCCCGCGCACCCCTGAAATACACGTACCCAGCCCAATCGCGTGTGAAACTTCCCGCGCACCCCTGAAATACACGTACCCAGCCCAATCGCGTGTGAAACTTCCCGCGCACCCCTGAAATACACGTACCCAGACCAATCACGTGTGAAACTTCCCACGCACCCCTGAAATACACATACCCAGGCCAATCGCGTGTGAAACTTACCGCACACCCCTGAAATACACATACCCAGGCCAATCGCGTGTGAAACTTACCGTGCACCCCTGAAATACACATACCCAGCCCAATTGCGTGTGAAACTTCCTGCGCACCACTGAAATACACGTACCCAGCCCAATCGCGTGTGAAACTTCTCGCGCACCCCTGAAATACATGTACCCAGACCAATCGCGTGTGAAACTTCCTGCGCACCACTGAAATACACGTACCCAGCCCAATCGCGTGTGAAACTTCCCACGCACCCCTGAAATACACGTACCCAGCCCAATCGCATGTGAAACTTCCCGCGCACCCCTGAAATACACATACCCAGCCCAATCGCGTGTGAAACATCCCGCGCACCCCTGAAATACACGTACCCAGCCCAATCGCATTTGAAACTTCCCGCGCACCCCTGAAATACACGTACCCAGACCAATCGCGTGTGAAACTTCCCGCGCACCCCTGAAATACACGTACCCAGGCCAATCGCGTGTGAAACTTCCCGCGCACCCTTGAAATACACACACCCAGGCCAATCGCGCGTGAAACTTCCCGCGCACCCCTGAAATACACGTACCCAGGCCAATCGCGTGTGAAACTTCCCGCGCACCCCTGAAATACACGTACCCAGGCCAATCGCGTGTGAAACTTCCCGCGCATCCCCGAAATATACGTACCCAGACCAATCGCGTGTGAACCTTCCCACGCACCCCCAAAATACACATGCCCAGCCCAATCGTGTGTGAAACTTCCCGCGCACCCCCGAAATACACGTACCCAGCCCAATCGCGTGTGAAACTTCCCGCGCACCCCCGAAATACACGTACCCAGCCCAATCGCGTGTGAAACTTCCCGCGCACCCCTGAAATACACGTACCCAGCCCAATCGCGTGTGAAACTTCCCGCGCACCCCTGAAATACACGTACCCAGACCAATCACGTGTGAAACTTCCCACGCACCCCTGAAATACACATACCCAGGCCAATCGCGTGTGAAACTTACCGCGCACCCCTGAAATACACATACCCAGGCCAATCGCGTGTGAAACTTACCGTGCACCCCTGAAATACACATACCCAGGCCAATCGCGTGTGAAACTTACCGGGCACCCCTGAAATACACATACCCAGGCCAATCGCGTGTAAAACTTCCCGCGCACCCCTGAAATACACGTACCCAGCCCAATCGCGTGTGAAACTTCCCGCGCACCCCTGAAATACACGTACCCAGCCCAATCACGTGTGAAACTTACTGCGCACCCCTGAAATACACGTACCCAGGCCAATCGCGTGTGAAACTTCCCGCGCACCCCTGAAATAAACATACCCAGGCCAATTGCGTGTGAAACTTACCACGCACCCCTGAAATACACGTACCCAGGCCAATCGCGTGTGAAACTTCCCGTGCACCCCCAAAATACGCGTTCCCCGCTCTGACAGCAAAATCGCGTGTGAAACTTCATGCGCAGCCCAGTAATACACAAACCCTGCTCCAATCGCGTGTGAAACTTAGCGCGCAGCCCCGAAATATACGTACCAAGGCCAATCGCGTGTAAAACTTCCCTCGCACCCCTGAAATACAAGTACCCTAGGCCAATCGCGTGTGAAACTTCCCACACACCCCTGAAATACACGTACCCTGCCCAATCGCGTGTATAACTTCCCGCGCACCCCTGAAATACACGTACCCAGCCCAAACACGTGTGAAACTTCCCGCGCACCCCCAAAATGCACGTACCCAGGCCAATCGCGTGTAAAACTTCCCGCACACCCCTGAAATACACGTACCCTAGGCCAATCGCGTGTGAAACTTCCCGCACACCCCTGAAATACACGTACCCAGCCCAATCGCGTGTGAAACTTCCCGCGCACCCCTGAAATACACGTACCCAGCCCAATCGCGTGTGAAACGTCCCGCGCACCCCTGAAATACATGTACCCAGACCAATCGCGTGTGAAACTTCCTGCGCACCACTGAAATACACGTACCCAGCCCAATCGCGTGTGAAACTTCCCACGCACCCCTGAAATACACGTACCCAGCCCAATTGCGTGTGAAACTTCCCGCGCACCCCTGAAATACACGTACCCAGCCCAATCGCGTGTGAAACTTCCTGCGCACCACTGAAATACACGTACCCAGCCCAATCGCGTGTGAAACTTCCCGCGCACCCCTGAAATACATGTACCCAGACCAATTGCGTGTGAAACTTCCTGCGCACCACTGAAATACACGTACCCAGCCCAATCGCATGTGAAACTTCCCACGCACCCCTGAAATACACGTACCCAGCCCAATCGCATGTGAAACTTCCCGCGCACCCCTGAAATACACGTACCCAGCCCCGTCGCGTATGAAACTTTCTGCGCACCCCTGAAATACACATACCCAGACCAATCGCGTGTAAAACTTCCCGCGCACCCCTGAAATACACGTACCCTAGGCCAATCGCATGTGAAACTTCCCGCACACCCCTGAAATACACGTACCCAGCCCAATCGCGTGTGAAACTTCCCACGCAACCCTGAAATACACGTACCCAGCCCAATCGCGTGTGAAACTTCCTGCGCACCACTGAAATACACGTACCCAGCCCAATCGCGTGTGAAACTTCTCGCGCACCCCTGAAATACATGTACCCAGACCAATCGCGTGTGAAACTTCCTGCGCACCACTGAAATACACGTACCCAGCCCAATCGCGTGTGAAACTTCCCACGCACCCCTGAAATACACGTACCCAGCCCAATCGCATGTGAAACTTCCCGCGCACCCCTGAAATACACATACCCAGCCCAATCGCGTGTGAAACATCCCGCGCACCCCTGAAATACACGTACCCAGCCCAATCGCATTTGAAACTTCCCGCGCACCCCTGAAATACACGTACCCAGACCAATCGCGTGTGAAACTTCCCGTGCACCCCTGAAATACACGTACCCAGGCCAATTGCGTGTGAAACTTCCCGCGCACCCTTGAAATACACGCACCCAGGCCAATCGCGCGTGAAACTTCCCGCGCACCCCTGAAATACACGTACCCAGGCCAATCGCGTGTGAAACTTCCCGCGCACCCCTGAAATACACGTACCCAGGCCAATCGCGTGTGAAACTTCCCGCGCACCCCCGAAATATACGTACCCAGACCAATCGCGTGTGAACCTTCCCACGCACCCCCAAAATACACATGTCCAGCCCAATCGTGTGTGAAACTTCCCGCGCACCCCCGAAATACACGTACCCAGCCCAATCGCGTGTGAAACTTCCCGCGCACCCCTGAAATACACGTACCCAGCCCAATCGCGTGTGAAACTTCCCGCGCACCCCTGAAATACACGTACCCAGCCCAATCGCGTGTGAAACTTCCCGCGCACCCCTGAAATACACGTACCCAGACCAATCACGTGTGAAACTTCCCACGCACCCCTGAAATACACATACCCAGGCCAATCGCGTGTGAAACTTACCGCACACCCCTGAAATACACATACCCAGGCCAATCGCGTGTGAAACTTACCGTGCACCCCTGAAATACACATACCCAGCCCAATCGCGTGTGAAACTTCCTGCGCACCACTGAAATACACGTACCCAGCCCAATCGCGTGTGAAACTTCTCGCGCACCCCTGAAATACATGTACCCAGACCAATCGCGTGTGAAACTTCCTGCGCACCACTGAAATACACGTACCCAGCCCAATCGCGTGTGAAACTTCCCACGCACCCCTGAAATACACGTACCCAGCCCAATCGCATGTGAAACTTCCCGCGCACCCCTGAAATACACATACCCAGCCCAATCGCGTGTGAAACATCCCGCGCACCCCTGAAATACACGTACCCAGCCCAATCGCATTTGAAACTTCCCGCGCACCCCTGAAATACACGTACCCAGACCAATCGCGTGTGAAACTTCCCGCGCACCCCTGAAATACACGTACCCAGGCCAATCGCGTGTGAAACTTCCCGCGCACCCTTGAAATACACGCACCCAGGCCAATCGCGCGTGAAACTTCCCGCGCACCCCTGAAATACACGTACCCAGGCCAATCGCGTGTGAAACTTCCCGCGCACCCCTGAAATACACGTACCCAGGCCAATCGCGTGTGAAACTTCCCGCGCACCCCCGAAATATATGTACCCAGACCAATCGCGTGTGAACCTTCCCACGCACCCCCAAAATACACATGCCCAGCCCAATCGTGTGTGAAACTTCCCGCGCACCCCCGAAATACACGTACCCAGCCCAATCGCGTGTGAAACTTCCCGCGCACCCCCGAAATACACGTACCCAGCCCAATCGCGTGTGAAACTTCCCGCGCACCCCTGAAATACACGTACCCAGCCCAATCGCGTGTGAAACTTCCCGCGCACCCCTGAAATACACGTACCCAGACCAATCACGTGTGAAACTTCCCACGCACCCCTGAAATACACATACCCAGGCCAATCGCGTGTGAAACTTACCGCGCACCCCTGAAATACACATACCCAGGCCAATCGCGTGTGAAACTTACCGTGCACCCCTGAAATACACATACCCAGGCCAATCGCGTGTGAAACTTACCGGGCACCCCTGAAATACACATACCCAGGCCAATCGCGTGTAAAACTTCCCGCGCACCCCTGAAATACACGTACCCAGCCCAATCGCGTGTGAAACTTCCTGCGCACCCCTGAAATACACGTACCCAGCCCAATCACGTGTGAAACTTACTGCGCACCCCTGAAATACACGTACCCAGGCCAATCGCGTGTGAAACTTCCCGCGCACCCCTGAAATAAACATACCCAGGCCAATTGCGTGTGAAACTTACCACGCACCCCTGAAATACACGTACCCAGGCCAATCGCGTGTGAAACTTCCCGTGCACCCCTGAAATACACATACCCAGGCCAATCGCTTGTAAAACTTCCCGCGCACCCCTGAAATACACGTACCCAGGCCAATCGCGTGTGAAACTTTCCATGCACCCCCGTAATACATGTACCCCACTCGCACAGGCCCTTTCTCGTGTGAAAGTTCCTGCGAACCCTGTAATACACATACCCTGCTGAAATCGCGTGTGAAACTTCCCGTGAACCCCAGTAATACACGTACCCCACTCGCACAAGCCCTTTCACGTGTGAAACTTCACGCGCACCCCAGTTATACACGTTCCCCACTTGGCGTTTGCTGTTGGCAGCCCTGTAAACTGGTCCAGGGTTAGCGCAACCCTTTGCGCTGAATTGGGAATTTTGATGGCTTTTCCCTGCGCGAGTGCGTTCTTGGGGGCGTAACTGGCGCTGCTGCAGGGTTGCTGCGCCACTCTGCGCCACGGCTGGTTTTGGAGGCTAAAATCCATGAATACGCTGTGCGCGGAAATCGATTTTAGCGCACGCGGCTGGCGCAGACATTCGCACGCGCACACTGTGCACCAGCCGCGTGCGCCACTTTTGTGCGAAATTCTATGAATTACCATGTTAGTGTGTGAGTCTCTTAATTTAGCTGTGTATATATGTCAGAAGTTTATGTACCATTTATTGGTTTTTAATATTTATTGAATAGTCATTTTGATCTTTTTTAACAGCTGGTGTTTTGTTAAATTGTGTTGGTATGTTATACTTTCGAGCTAGTTCATACAGTGGATATCTTTAAATCTACTTCCACCCCCATACTCTTGTTTATTGAACAGTTATAAGCTGCCACGCCCTGAAGCTCCCTGTTCTTGCATTGCATTCTTAACCTCGTGCAGTTGTGACCCATATGGAATCACTTCAGATGCCCCAAGAACGGCATCATATGCCTGGCCAGTCTCCATATTTAAGGTATGGTGATGCAGGTGCTGTCATCATATGCCAAGTTCAGGCTCGCATCCCCTGTTCCTGCAAGCAAACGTAGGCCGCTGAAAAAGATACCAATGGCCGTAGGTACCTTCACTCTCCAGTATCACCCTCAACATCATTTTGAGTGTCAATTAAAAATGTGTTTCAATAATGCATGTTCAGGGCTTGGACATTCAAAGATATGGCCACTAAACTTATAGGTCAAATGACTTAATAAAGTTAATGACCCCTGAGTATATTTCCTTAGGTAGGAGTAAAATTAATGTTTCTGAAATTAATAACTACTGTTTGTTTGAAAATATGGGTATTTCTGTCTGAAAAATGTATTCTATATTTATTTTATTATTTATGTTCTTTCATGAGGTGATTTAAGGCATACATTAAGTAGCAACAAACAATTAAGTAGTACCATTGCATAATTTGCTAAACAAAACCAAAGAGATGTTCATTATATTTGCTTTTTAGGTAGTGGTGGTCACTTGAGTCCCATTCCACTGTTAGAACATCAGTTGTGAGTAGCAGCAGCCATGATGGTTGAGCAAATGGCAATACTGTGCGCCTGGAAAAGGTGGGTTAGGTGAAATGAGGACATTGTTGTTGTTTCATGGAATGGTCTACAAGCTGCAGGGAGAGAGTGCACATTTGGGTCAGTCTGAAGTAGTTTCCCTGAATATTCACATTAACAAAGATGCACTTTGAACTAATTCCCTGTTGAGCAGTTCAATTTAGGAAGAGAGACTTGACTCAGGTTAAAGTTCTTAAATGGGTGCCTGCATCTACGGAATATATGTGTTTGCTTAAATAACTACCTTAATTAACCGTTATGATGTAGTAATTTTAAAAATGCAGCTCGTGCTGTCACCTCTTACTCACATTAGGTATCTCCATCTGTCCCATTACTTAAGTGACGGCAAGGTCATTTGGCGTGAAAGGTGTGGGCTGGTGACGAGTCTAGCAGCAATCACTGCACCTCTGATTAGAGTAGTAAAGACCAGTGCTTCATGAAATGCCACCCCTAGACACGTGTAGTGAGGCTGCTCCTTTACATATGCATACTGCATTATGACATTGTTACCAGTTAGAAGGTACTGTCACGAATACTTTTATTTGTAAACATTGAAATAATTACCAATGGCACATTCGATAATACTAACAGACCTATTATTGTTAAATTGCCTGAAAAATGAGTCTTCCTTATCGCTCTCCTCCTCTCCCCAGTATAGTGTCATGGCTCCTGTTACAAAATATCCTTCATTAACTTGACTGACCACTGGATGACAGTTACTTAACCAATGCAAGGTAATAGCTGCTCTTACATTTCAAAATCGAGTTTACTGTGGGAAAATGTAGTGCAATGATACTATTTTGAAATGGACTAATTCAACAATAGTACACGTCTGGTTCTCGTTCCATCGGTATTTGTATCTTTGTAGTCTTCCTTTCTCTTCTTCTCTTTTCTCTCATTTTATTCCGCTTTCCATTTTTCTTTTTTCATATTTACTCCATTTCTTTTCTACAGTTACCCATCCTCCTTTTTTCCTTTCTTTTTCATCTGTTTTCTCTTTACTGCAGTCCCATTTTCCTTTCTATCTATCCTTATCTCTTTCATGTATTTGTTTTAATTCTTTCAATGCCCTTCCCATTCCATCTGTTCATGTTATTTCTTTCTTTCATTTGATCTTTCTTTCTTTCTATGTGTCAGTGTTCTTTATTTCCTTTCTTCCTCTCATCCGGCCATATCTGTCTTATTTCTTTCATCGATCCATTTAATATCCTCCTATTTCTTCCCCTCACTTTCCTTCACTCACATTCTTTCCTTCCTTTCCTTTCCGTCTCTCACTATCTCTTTTCTTAGATTTGTATACTTTCTTTTTTTCTTCTTTTCCATTTTAGAATTGGAGAAGCGCACAAGAGTGCATTCCTTAGCAGCAAGCATCCTGCATTCTTGCTATGCCACCCACGTGTTGCCCATGGCGGATGCTGGATGCGCCACTGCAGGAGGTGAGGGTGCTCCTGTGCACCCTCCTCTGACTGCAACTTTATTGGTGGCTTTGAGCCCGCACGATATAATCAATGCCTTTATACTAGTGCTTCACAAACGTGACATCCTGACATATACTTCCTGGTTCCTGGCTCTGAATCGTCCTGGATGCAGAGTAGCAGAGGGACTGGGCAAACTGTCAGGTAGGTTGCTTTCTGTTTGCTTGTCTGTTAGTGTGTGTGTCTATGTGTTTTATATGTGCTGGGGGGAGTGTTCCCGTGAAAAGGCAGAATTGTTTATGTGCCTCAGCGTCCTGAAGTTCTTTAAAGTGATGATGCTGACATATGAAGAAGGTTCTAGCAGCATCATCATGATATGAGGCAGTGATTAAATATATGGGGGACCATGAGTTTCATGAACGGGATTGAAGTGCCAATAATTACAACTAGTTGGACACTTGCATCAGTAAACCACATTGCAGTGTCAACGATGACATAAATCCAATAGTTGTAAAATTATTTTACAATGGGAATGATGTCATATGGTATAGAAACCATCATTGGAAATGCATTTTACAATGGAATGATGCAATGATGATATAGAGTGTCGACACCAGCATAAGGAACGGTTTTAAAATGGCAATGATGACAAATGTTATGAGCACCAGTGTTATGAAAAACATTTACAGTGGCAATCATGCCATATATATTGGACAGCAGTAATTGAAGGTGTGTCTACAATGACAGTGAGGACGTATTGTGGGGACATGCATCACAAATAGTGGCTACATATGCTTGGAACCTTTGAGACTGAGTTCACTATTTTCTTGTGAAACATTGCGTCCACAACAGTGTAATATACTTTTACAAAACTCCACAGAAGTGTTGCCTCAGTGAAACATATGCTAATGCGTGTATGCTAGTATGAGCATGTTTTCTACTGGGACAAAATTGCCATTGTTCGTGCAGGCTGAAATCACAATTTACTTGAAGCAATACCGATGCCAGAATTATATTGTGTGTTACTGTGGCAACATTCTCATAGTATGTTGTGTCTGAAATAATAGTTCTCTGGGAGCAGTGTAAACATCAACTTTAGAATGTGCTGTAATGAGACAACGCTGGCATGGTATAACTGAGACATATGTGTGTTGCCATTGCCCCCAAACAGTTCTGAAGGCCATATCAGTGTTGCCCAAGTAAATCAAATGATCATGTCATCATAATAATGTGCTTTATTTGAGCTAAACTGGCACCCCCTGTTTGGACTAGCATAACAGTTTACCAGGGGGAAATAGAGATGCCGGTAGGATGATAATATTTGATTAAATGGGGCATCTTTGTTTGGCAATGAAAAAAGCGTGATGGTGAGGTTTAAACTGATCACCTGGCACATCGAACTGAACCTTGCCATATTTAGTTACCTGACCTCTAGTGGCAAAACACTTGAAGGTAACTCTGATTGTGTTTAGCAGTTCTCGAAGTTCTGATGGTATTTTACTAAGGGACACAGAAATAGTTTTTGTTCATTAAATTATACATTATAATGGCAGGCATTTTTAGGCACGTTTGACTTGCTAATTTACAACCGCCATTTTTCCCGCCGTCATAGTGGGCCACTGCATCCAATACTTTTTGTATGTGAGGTCTTCTGTGCCTCAAGTGTGAACACTTTGTTTTGGTGAAATGCCCCTTTATGCTCTTGGTGATCTGACATTTTAATATTTCATGTGGCGTTCTCTAAGATTGTCTGTAAATCGTATGCATCTGCATACCATTTTTTCAAAGGATCGGTATGTAAAATGAATCAAATTGACCCCTTTTTAAAAGAAATATTTTCTGGATAAAACCATTTCCAACTCCGCTGCTTTGTGCACTTGCTAGGCGCGAGGATACCCACAGATTCGGTGCTAAAATCTTTGCCTCGCCACGTTAACAATTCACCAAACCGCCAATGTTAATGGGAGGACACTTCAGTGGCGGCTGGTGAGTTTGAAAGTTGGTGGGGCGTAAAATTTCCAGGGCGAATTTAGTAGCGAGCACGCGCAGCGTGCGAGCCCACTCCCCCCGCGAAAATTTTGGAAAAATGGCCTACAAAATGTGCAATTTACTGTCCAAAAAACCCACCGAAATATGAAAAAAAGCATTCGGTTTTACATATTAATGGTGGTACACTATTCTTACGTGTGCAAGTGTGATGGTGTATTTTACAGCAGCTTGTATTGAGAATAGCTGGTACTATGGTGTATGCATAAAGAAATTCATTATATAGTCAGTAATGATAGAAACATGTTTGTCATGCTGTTACTGGCATTCACATGCACTCATCCTCTTACTAAGGTGGGATTTTAGGCATTTTCTGAAAGGGGGAAAGGAAGCTAAAATATTACTTTAATTTGTAACCACTTAATTAATGCGACAGGTAAGTCTCATAACCTTTGTATTTTAACACATGTACTACTAGTGTTACAGCCACACTTCCATTAGACAACCCACTTACCAGTCACATGTGTCTTTGTATTTCTTTAACTTTAGAATGTATTTGTTTATTTAGACGTTTTTTTTCATGCACACAACTTATAACTTGCGATTGCTTTAGACTGCTTAGTATGAAGTTAAAGTGATGGGAAGCACCAGGTGCAACTGTGACAAGCTTACGTGCCTGAAGAGCCACAGTTTAAAAAATAATAATAATAATGTTTTGCTGTGCTCTGGTTCTCTCTCATTCCTGACGTGACATCCCGTGAACCTGGAGGAAGAAGTGGTTGTACTGTTTGGAGTATTGGAGATGCTACAGTTAAAGCTTACTAGTACTCGGTTTTTCTATCATACCCTGCTAGCTTGCGGGCTAGCGCCTCCTGTACTTCCCCCCACCACTACTCAACGGACACCTACAACACTTCGGACATGATGTCACTCAGGAAAATGTATGTTCATATGTATGTTCCTTAAATGAACACATTGTCAGCAGGCCCTGCATGTTGAATCCTATTTATGTATGTCCCCTTGTTAATGTTCCTGGTCTATGTTCCTAGTTTGATCCAAACCCCACCATCGCCATGCGTATCGATGGCCCACGTATTCCTGCACATTATAAAGGGACCCTCATCCAGGACTGCATCTGTCATGACCACTCTAGTACAGCTTCTGGCACAGCTTGGCCGAACTTCTCTGTACTGGCCAAGCCTGCTTCACTCCCATGCCTAACATTACAACAGCTGCTGGCCTGCTCTTGTGATCTCCCCCAGACCGATGACCATTGCTACATCTCTTGTTTGTTTTTCTTTTATATAGTGCTTCATACCGGATTCCTCCCGCTTGTAAGAGCTGTAATAGGTGTTATTATTAACCCATTTTTAAAGTCCTTCCTCTTGCCAACCCACCTTTTCTGTTCCATGGTATACCCAAAGTATTGGCAATTATTAGAGTGGATGACTATGCATTCCCAGTTCTGTGATTCGGTGTGTGTGAGTGCAAATAATGAGGCTAGGAGTGGGAGTGTGGGGGAAGAATGAGGATGTCCAAAACGAAAGTTGTACTGCGGATTCAGTGTGATTATTGTAAGGTACCATACTATTCCCAGTCATTTTGGGGTTCGTATTCTATGTGGCGTAGACTAAAAAGCGTGCGAAAAACGCATGCATACAAATTGAACACATCCTTTTTATCTCTACATAGTCATGGCGGGGAGGGGGCATGAGACATAATTGAGATTGCCATAAACCCCCCATCCTCTTTGTCATACACATGCTCAAGCATTTACACCAGCATGACATGTACAAGCTGGCGCAAATGCTTTGTATTCCCCTGGAACCGGCCTGCTGGTCGTGTGAAATCAGAAGTATTCCAAAGGAATCCATTTTAAACGCTGCCTAGCATGCGTAAATGGCAGGTGCATTTGTGCAATTTGTACTACGAAGTGCGAAAACAAAGGCGTACACGCAATTACACCTTTTTTGGACTGTGTAGTGCGAATGACTAACTGCATGGAGAACCAGTTTGCACAGAAGTGCAAATGTAACAGATCCTCTCAGTTCAATGTATGCATTGGAATAAAATGACCTGCCCATCGTCTGAACGACCGAACTAACTGGTGCAGACGGCAGAAGGCATGAGCTCACACTCTGCCGCACATTTACTGGTGGTTGACTTTACTTTGCAAATTGAATGTTGTGCCTTCGATGGGTGAACCAAGCAACCCTGCAAAAGCAGACTGGCAGTGCCTCGAGTTCTGCAGAACTTCTGCTCACGTTTTAGGCCATCTGCTGCTCTACACTCTCGGGTAATTTCTGATGAGAGCACTAATGTCGCTGGGGATCGAATGAGTGGCGTTAAGCATGGCGTCATTGTAAAAGTGGCGCGGGCCCGGCAGTACCAATGTTTGTATGCGGCCTTCCTGGCATGCGGCCTTCCTGGCATTCGGCCTGCTGACGTGCCCTGCTGCCGGAGCAGGAAGCGCTGTCTTGCCTAATTGCACTGCACTCCGTGCTAATGACGAGAGCGCATAAGCTGGCATTCGGGATGACCTTGAGGCTGCGTGCCGCCGCCAAATGCACCCCCGGCACTTCTAAAGAACCTAGGAGCATCCAGTACTTGAGGAGCCAAGGTATAGGGCCATGCTCGGGATCTAAGAAACAGCACAAGAAAAATATCTTGTGCATGTGTAATGTAACTCACCAGCGATTTATGCTAGTCATCGTCACATCCCCCCACAGAGCTCTAACCACCCAATCAGCTTCATAGTGACCCCAATGCAGCTATTCTTTAGAAACGACTCCAGGGTGCATTCATATCCTCCAGCCATGGATACACACACCACGAAAGGTTCATTGGTGTTCAAGCTCTGATGAATGAAGCAAAACGGGGGGGGCTGTTTCCCATGCACTGTACAACAAAGAACCTTAAATGCCTGCCCCCTCCCCAACCCCCCCTGGAAGCCCTCCTGAAAACGCTGCTCCCTTGAAAGCTACACCCACTGGGAGCAAGGCGTGGGCACGGTTTCAATATCCATTGTTATAACAAGTGAGGATTCATACGGGGCATAACATATCCGAACCAGAGTGGGGGTGTCCCATAAATCAAATGCTGCGGAACGGTACGTTAATACTTCAGAGAGTTTGACAGCAAACCCAAACTTTAACGCTCAATACCAGAGCATGCATGAAACTGTCCCAGACGGATAAAATGCCATTCGTGAATGTGGGCTAATTTTCTATGATGCCCTGCAGCACCCCCCACCTTCGAGCTTTTCAATCCCCCGCGACGTTGCATTGCATTCTGGGATATGCAGTTTAACTGCAATGCTGTCCCTCGTGTCCTCCCCCCACAACTGCTACCCCCTTGGTGCTCACCCCAGAGCACTGACTACCCATCCTGTAGAGCCCTTCTAATGAATAATGGTTGTAAAATAATGGAAATCAAAATCACCTTCTATTCAAAATAACCACATCCACGAGCGCATTGCGTTCACTTGCATCTCCAGCGGTAACCGCAGTGTCTTGGTACGTGAAGCAACAAATAAAGCGGACGTGCGCCCTCCTCATATGAAGTGCAAATATTGAACCCCACCAAATACCTTTTCCCAACTACCTGTGGCCCAAGCCCCCACCTCGCCTTTATCTTGCAGGGGCAAGGTTGCCCTACTCATTTTTTCTCCACTCTATCTGACGGCGACAGCAGCAAGGACAGCTGCACGAAGTTGGAAGCAGGACAACACGGAGCAGCCGCGGTCCGCGACCATGCACGCCTGCCAGTGCCTGCCCTGGGCCTTGCGCACCGGTCCGGCTGGCATGGCCCAAGGCAAGGCCCTTGGGGCACGGACCGGGGACGGGTTAAAACAAATAGGCCCAGGCGGCCCTCGCCTTGGTGGTAGCGGGCGGCCCGCTACCACCAAGGCTCACAGCTCGGCAGCAACACTGAACGACGTGTAGGCCAAGGCCTACACGTCGTTCAGTGTTGACTGGGCCTGGGCCGTGGTGGACCACATAGTTTGGGCCCGGGGAGGGGAGTGTAAGTAACACTCCCCAGTCCCCGGTCCCAAACAGAGAAGAATAAAAGTTAAACAAACATGGGGATGGCCGGATCATGGGGTACTTACCACGGCGCCGCTGCAGCAGCACTCGTGTTTGGTGTGTTGTTCACTCCTCTCACTCGATGTCGGAGAAAAAGAAACAGTCAACAGACGTGTGAAGGCGGCGCAGGCGCACGTACACACCCTGCGCCGCCAGTGAGTCATCATAGATACAGTAATGTCATTGGCTGTTTGCCAGCCAATGACATTACTGTATCCATGGCAGGGGAGGGAATCAGAATTTAAGTGCGCTGTTTGCGCACATTTTATACTGGCGGGGCCACCCCTGAAGCGCCCCGCCAGGCTTCCAATTAAAGGGGCTACGTAGAGTGCGTGGGGCTAGGAGCTCCACGCACTCTACTATAGAAAAAAATAAACTAAATTGGGACGCGCCCCGCTGTTAAACCGGGCCCCCGCCTGTTACACGATTACCTTGCCACAGCGCCCCCGCGCTGTTGGCAAAGGAAATGCAGACATTTTCTAAGCTAAAAGAGATTCAATCAGAGAAGTTCTCTGATTGAATCTCTTTTAGCTTCCTCTTTCTTTTCTGGGGGGGGCGGCGCCCGGCCGCCCCATGATAGCAGCCGCCACTGGGACACTTATGTAGCATCACTATCATCTGGTTCCATTGTGGAAACCATCGTCACAGTGCGCCCAACTGTGGCAACACTGGCATGCAGGGCAGTGGTGAAAGTGGCATTACAATTTTATGTTAGACTGACAGTGTATAGTTATGCACGAGAAGGCTCAACTGGGGTGACATTGGCATTGCACTGTTTAAACTGTCATTGCTTTAACCATGGGTGAATAGAAGGGCTAGGGCATTTTGAAACATACTTCGCCGTGTGTAAACCTGAGAAACGAACAAACTGGCACATGGAACTAGGAGCGCCATAATGTTTCATCCCCGTAGCGCTTTAAGCGTTCTATTATTCTGTCGGTATCAGCAAGTATAATTTCGAATTGACCTGGCACAAGGAGGCAGCACCGTAGAAAAAGTACTGCATTGTATGCTCTGGTGATTTTGATGGTATTATCTAACATTCACTACGATTGGCGTTTTTTTCCAGTGTGATTGACACCGGCAAGCTGAATCAGCAAGTGTATCAGAAACATGGCGCACGCAAGCACATGTATATGATTTGCTGCTGTGAGATTCTCCTGTTTACTGTTAGTGTAATGAAGATTCGATTATTTCATTATTCCCTTTACAGAATAGCCAGTATATTTTATGGCTTTTTATCCGTCATTTTACGAGAGTTTTCCTGCAAAATATCACCTTTTTCGACCTATCATTTAAAGATGTTTTTGGGGTGGGGGGTGTGGGACGTGGGGGACCACTTAAAAATCATAAGCAATAGATGGGCTGGGCTTGCTCGCTTCTCTCTTTTGCTCGCGCATTATTGGCAACAATAATTATGCTTTAGCACGTTCCAACTTCCCCAGCCGCCACTCCCAAGTTGCATTAAATGAACCTGCTGAGGGGAGCTTGTCTTCACTTGGCAAGTCCACGCCTCCTTGTGTTTGGAACGCTGCATTCTGTGAGCAAAGCACTCCAGTATCTTTTATGATTGATGGAGTGCATGTTATTAATAAACAAAGGACTATTGTACAGTGACTGTGCAGCCTTCACAGCGATAGCGCCTTTGATTTAGGGAAGTGTAATCAGTATTCAGCTAATGAAAATCAATGGAGAGAATACACATTTCCGGTTAACAATTATTGGATTATTGGAATACTTTTTTTTCCAATGAATAGAGTGTTTTTTGTGTCTAACAGAATTTGCTTGCCTAGAAAATGCTTAGAAAAATGTGCACATTAATTTCCGAAGTGCCCCTCTGGGAATAAGACCAAGCCTGGTTTTGCATGTGGTCTTTTCCCTTTCTCTCATGACGTGGCAGACGAGAGATGGTGGTCTGGAGGGCTGTCCAGTCCTAAATAGTGTTCTACCAGAGGGTTATCCGAAACCAGTCACCAGTTTCACCATGGTACAATGAAATGGCAACATAGACAACAAACAAACTGTCTCACCAAGAATAGCATCTACATTATTATATGTCCTTGTAAACTGATCTACGTAGGCAAAACCATCAGGCAGGTCCGCCAGCGAATATCTGAGCACAGATCTTGTATTAGAAATAAAGTGCCAGACAAACTTTTGGTAGAAGACTATCTTAGGACTGGACATACAGATCAAGATGTAAAATGCTTTTTTGACATTGAGGAACTTTTTGGAACAGATATCATATGCTTGTACCTTCGCGACCTGTTATTGTTTGTTCCTTGTAGTTTTGGTTCTTGCCTTGTGTATTGTATTCCTTTGTCTATTGTTTTAAGACTTGTTGCATGAGTGTAGGCCACGGAGACACTGGGCAAACGTGGAGGTGATCAAGAATTACGTTTGCGGCAAGAAGAAGCCAGACTCATTTGCCTCTTCAAAGCGGTAGAACAAGGGTTAAACTCAGACAATGAGATGGTTCATTTTCTTTGAGAAGACAATAATAAGTGACAACCTTTTCAATTATGAACCTGTACCATGACAACAAATAAATGAATGCACAATATGTAATATGACATTGCGCCAGGGTTTGGTGTTTCGAATTTACATTTGCTCTATCAGTAATACAAATTGTTGTATTTCCTATAATGCACAAAATTAACGTGTTGGAAATAGAATCAAATGGCCATTTACCATAGAATAGAACTAGTTAAAGGAAAAAGCATGGTTCATGTAGAGGGAGGTTTGGTTAGTAGGTATGAGCCGAACTACTGACTAAATGACTAAAAGTAAAAATATCAACTTTTATTATTGTTTTGGGAAAACTACATTACCCACAATCCTTCACTTTGGAAACTGGTTCACATCGGAATTAAGTAATTCCTACGACTAACAAACAACATTAATCACATGCAGGATTTTTAGAATTAACTAGTGCCCAACAGGACCAATATTAGAGCAATATTCCTCGGCAAGGCTACATGTTAATTACCAAGCTAAGCAGGGTAAGGCATTCCAAAATATGGCCGCCGTTATTACTGAAATATAATTACTATGAGCACAATACAGGAAGAAAGGGTTCAAGGTAACCCGTTAACAAGCAAAACATGGGAAGATATCCCAAAATATTGCCGCCAATTTGGTGGCGAGGAAAGAGAGGAGGGATTTAGGGATAATGCTCCTTTAACATACAGTGATCATCAGGAGAGAAGGAATCTGACGCTTGGAGCAGGAGAAAATTTATTTGTCGGTAAGCCCTGAGATTAGGTGGGAAGCCCACCCACGGCTGCAGGCACGTTTTAGAATCATGCTAGGAGATTGTATTTGCCGTCTTTTTTACAAAGCCAGCAAGGAAATGGGCACTTTTTCGGATTACGCGTGACATGAGGGGTACACGGCGATCAGGAGCCAGCAGCTCGATCAAAACAGGCTTTTGTGTAGAGGCATTGGTACAATGCACGTAAGATTTGTATATGTTTACCAACACTAGAGGTGGCAACAGCCTGATTTATATATATATAAATACACTAATTTTGTATATGCTCATTAACACTACTGGTGGCAACAGCCTGATCATATATATTTTTTTCAAAGAGCACACAAACATGGAGCCAAGCCAAGTTCTAACGCTGATTTTTGAATAATGACAGATTTAATTCTAATGTTAATATATGGTTGTAAACAAACATCTATGCCTTTTTTGTGTAGGTGGGATTGAACCCAGGACGTAAAAGTCAATAATAGGACGGCAAAATTACACTATATTGGGTGAACTTCAACCTTACTAAAAAGGGTAAGAACTGTGATTGTACAGCACTATGAGCGTCAGGTAACAAGATGATAGCAGTTCTGGTATTTTACAAAGAGTGAGACATAGATAGAATATCGTTAAATAGTATACAGGTCAACAATATAATAACGATAAAAAGAACTTTATTTTCACCCTCCCCCCTTCCATGGCCCTGCAACACTGACACACGCACACAATATAGTTTTTACCTAGAAAGCACGAGGTGTCATGTATTGTTACAAGCATGGTTTCTGGAGATTCATGGTGTGGGGCTAAAACACAAGAAAGTCACATTTTTTAGTATGTGTGAAATAATTGAGTTGCAAGTTACATATGTATTTCATTTTTTTGTTTTTTTCATTTGTATCAATATGAATAGCCCAGATTTGAGAAAGGCGCAGTCGCCGAAACACGTGTCATCCAACAAGGGCTTTACCTTTATCAAAGCAAAAAATAAACAAAGAATTATTTGTTTGGAATTCTTTATTTATCTACTGTGGCGCAAAGAAGTGTAGGCACTGTTGTGCTTTTTCTCAAAGATCTAAAATGGTTTGTTTTAAAAACCATAAAAGCCCAAACACGAGGCAGAGACATAGCCACCCTCCTTCACCAGATGGAACAAAAATGGATATACTCCCTAGACAGTGTCTGTAGAGTGGAATAGGTTGATATATGAGCATTGAGTACTTTGATGACATACACACTGCCACAAATAGCATCTGATAGTTAGGTTGGGAGGCAATAATCCAGGAGGCACCTGCGAACGTTCCAGAGACATGAGCACATCTAGCTGGTCGGTAAATAGGCTGTAGGGTGAGTTCAGTTGGTCAGATAACAATGGTGCTGATTGGACTACCACATCCATCATGCAACTAGGACAGGATGCTCTGGCAGTTCCTGTATATGTGATATAATCAAACATCACGTTGTTACTTACCTGAGGATGTATATCACAATCAGAAGGTGTTACATTTGCACGACAGGACCCAGTTACTAATGAGGGCAGTACTATGATTTGTGGTCTCCAGTAACTCATTTGGTTATCTGGGACTACAATTACCATGAGGCATTAGTTTGTCAGACACCTGCCGAACAGAACTTGGCGAGCTGTCAGATGCAATAGCATGCTAAAATGCTGAATGCATTTTCACATTCGCACTCGGCCGGACTCATTTATAATCCCGAGTGGTTGGAATATCCCATCATTTTAAAAATGATGAGTGTTGACACTCACGCATAATTTCAGGATGCGAGGGACATATCAAACAAATCCTGCTGGCTGCTTGAGACCCTGGGTTTAGCAAGTCCTCTTTATATGCCAATGTGATTCTTCCCTTCTGTGCATAGCGCAGGTAGATTACAGGACGCACAGATCACCAACTACTCTGAAGGAGACGGATGTAGCTACCTGCGAGCCGCAGGTAAGTGGAAATAAAACCACATCCAGTTGTTTTGAGCATGCACAAGCTCTCGAAAACATTAAGATCCCTAGTCGCGTTTTAGGAGTCCCGCAGAGAAAATGTACCCACTCTCTTGAGCGGAGTGCAAGATGTGTCCAGCTGTATGTGCATATTGAATGATCTAAATACACACAAATTGAGAAATAGGATGGTACACGGCACGTAAAAGACACGGAAGAAGAGAAAAAAATGGCCCAGCCTTGAGCTGCCCAGTATATGGGCGCTGCATGGATGTGCATATCATGCGACCATGCAATATAATACAGATAGTAATAGGAACACGTGATAGCACACGACTGTGGTAAAAACAAACCGGGTTTTGTTAAAAACGTTGGAAAATGAAAAATCCAGAAAGGAGTGCCCCAATAGAGTTGAGCTTGGGGGTGCACTTATTTGTAACATGAAAGCGGTATCACTAATACTTGCTAACAGGGTATAAGGACAGCTCATGGCTAACCTGACTCAACGTGGGTTGATTTCTCACTTCCCCAGCAGTGGAATGCACGCGGATGAGGCGCGGAATGGTTAGAACTCTGAAGCCACCACTAACAAGCACTTTGGGACTACGGTGCCACGGATAGAAAACGGTGGGCCACCACGACACTCGGCAAGGTTTGCCCAAAGAGTGGCAGTAAGTGCAGATGCTGCATTAAATCTGTGACAAGATGCAATACTAAAAATTGCGTATAGCATGAGTAGGTGAGGTAGTTTTTTCCTTACCCTCTGCCTTTGTTGAACAGGCTCTTCTGTGAACGGGTTTAACCAAAGGCGCACTGAGGTTTTAGTCAAGGGTTTACACTACCTCCATGACATAATATTGGAGGTGAGTGTAAATGTGTATGATTACGAAATAATTATACGCACAATTTATTTGCGATGTTAAAATAATGAGGTTGGTTGGAGCCATCTGTTAATGAGGGTGTATTGTTTGCATTCTAGTGTTTTGAGAGGACATCTCTCACTCCATATGTGTAAGGGAGAGGCCGCATTGGAGCCCCACCATCATCCTGAAGAAGGTTGGATAAAGAGAGCACAACAATAGAAGCCCATAAAACCAACTGAAACACGTGTAGACTTGTTCACAAGCTGATGTGGCTCTTTAACATAGAGAACACATTTGTAATTGAGTATGGTGTGATGGAATAGTCATATGAAATGTTGAAGGTTACATAGAGCTGATAACTGATTTAATGATGCAAAATGTGGGTGTTATTTGTGAATGAGTGAGGTTGAATGTATGGTGGAGTCTAATGAGTGATGTGTGATTTATGTTCAAACAGAAATGTCTATTCATTTTTTATGAGAATACAGTATGATGTTTTTCTAATATGCCATTGTGTAAAAAATGTGGTTTTTGAAACTGTGTAAACGAGTGTCTTTCCAACTTAAGAGCTATGGTCCATTTTTGTTTGCTGGCTTAAATCTTACCTTGAGGACCAGTAGCCTAAAAGGTACCCTTATTTTGACATATTATACATGGACGCGGTAGCGTCCATGTCGTTATGATTAAGTTGGTGTTTCCATAGGAAGAGCACTTTTTGGGTGGCTTATAACTTCGCTCCCTCTGAACGAATCCTCACCAAACTTTGCAAAAAAAGTATATGGCCCAGTCTGATTTTTCTTGCAAGGTTTGGAGAGGTTTGGTCCAGGGGGGGCAAAGTTATAGGGGGGGTCCCAAAACTTTTGTTTTTTCCTATTGACATAATGGGAAAAAACTTTGCACACGGCTACAGCCCGAACCGCTGGACGGATTTACACCAAATTTGCGGCAGGAGTGGCGGCTTGGTCCCGAAAGCGTGCTTTTGCTAATTTGGTGTAAATCTGCCCAGTAGTCTTTTAAAAAATGACCAAAATGGAAGGCAAAAAAATGTGTGATATCTGTGTTCGCTTCGCGGACGGACTTCCCTGTTCGCTCCACGGACAGCACCCCGATTGGCCCATGGGCTTGCGTCATGTCCGCGGACATGCAACGTGTTCGCTGATTGGACGGCGTGGGACATGGAGCGCATCAGATTTTCTGTGGCGCCCGCCATCTTGTATTCGCCGTCGACCGCGTACAGCGCGGTGAAACTTGGATTAAAAATTGTATTTAGTGGAGTGTGTTGGTGTGTAAGAGTGTTTGGGGAGGGTGGGGGAGTATGAGATAGGTTCAATGTTTTGTTTTTTTATGTGCTATACGCTTTTGTTGTGTTCGATTTGTCCGCGGAGAACACGGCTGTTCTGACATTTTGTAAATAAACTAAATGGTGGGGTGTTCAGAGGACAGAGTATGTGTCCTTTTTGTTCGCAAGGAAGGTAAAATTGAGCTAAAAACACTCGCTGTGTATTTAAATGTTCGTAAATACACAAATTGGGGGTGTCCTGAGG
This sequence comes from Ambystoma mexicanum, assembly GCF_040938575.1. Lineage (NCBI taxonomy): Eukaryota > Metazoa > Chordata > Amphibia > Caudata > Ambystomatidae > Ambystoma > Ambystoma mexicanum. The sequence goes on along the minus strand of NC_090937.1, from coordinate 785,975,396 downwards.
ACGCTGTCCATATTGTAATCTGTCAAGTTGAATGTGTTCTAAGAACACTTGCGGTGTCCCGAAATGGTTGCAATTACACAAAATGGAGGTATTCTGAGAACGTTGTTTGTATTGTTCATTGCCAGGTTGAAAGTGTTCTACGGACCCTCCTTTTGTCCGCTGATAGTACAATATCCTACGGGCCTTACCCGACTTTTTGTCCACTAAAGAAATGATAAATCAGGCTGGTGTGTGCCGACATTACGTGATAATCCTATGACTAGCGCTATTGACCTGGCTGACTTGCTTTTGCGACACTAAATCATATCTCCCGCCCCTAAACCTGACATTATGAAAGCATTCATATTCCCCGCCTCTCTCCGTGACGTAAACGCGCCCAGTCGTCTCCAGTCCTACGCGACTTTACACAGAACCCGGAGGACAACAAACATTATGTCACAACACAGCGCGCCACAATTTGGAATATGAAACTGTGATTTAAAAGCAAACAGCAAGATTGTAAATTTTGTAAAGTACATTTATTTGACATCAAATGTTTAGAGAATATTCAGCGATTTGCATTTGTCTTTGTTGTCGATCCGCAAAAGTTCATGTTGAACCACGCGATGTTCCTTTGCGGTACAGAGGGTGTTAGATCAGCTTACAACACAGTGCGCCACAATTCGGAATATGAAACTGTGGTTTAAAAGTAAACAGCAGGATTGTACATTTGGTAAAGTACATTTATTTCACATGAAATGTTTAGGGAATATTCAGCGATTTGCAATTGTCTCTGCTGTCGATCAGCAAAAGTTTATTTTGAGCCACACGCTGTTCCTTTGCGGTAGATAGGCTGTTGGTTTATGATAAAAGCAGTAAATGGTCGCACTGATAATCGGAAGGTTGGTCTAACAACGAGGCATTAGACCACCATAATGGTTGGTATGTTGCTTCTAGCTGCTAGTACTGCGTAAGGGCATATTGGTCCTTGGCGATTGTCCCATAAAATGGTGAGGGTCATGAAGTTGCTTACATGGAGCTGCACCTGGCAGTTGAAAAATCCATCCGCTGGAGTCTGAAAATCATGACATTGGCAAAATGGGGCAACATACCTGTTTTAAAAAACATAAATTAGTCTCACCAGCCGATCTTTATTAAAAATATTCATTTTATTTATTAGGGCGGGAAACTATTTTCTAGCGAAGATAGTGCAACGGAGTATGTTAATAATAAAATAATAATATTTTCGCATTTATATAGCACTAAGAGCTGTCCGGTATCTCAGCCCTGCTTATTATTACCCACGGTGTGTGGTGCTCATTTATCGACCACGGAAGGATAAAAGGCTGAGTTTGGCCGTGCCGGGATTCGAACCTGCGTTAGCAAGCTGTGCACGGATGTCAAAGCGAGTGCTCTGCTCGCTGTACCACTTGACCGGCTACAGTGAAGTGGCACAGAGAGTAGAGCGCTTTACCGGCTACACACCGGTTAAATTATTTCTATTAACTCACCCTGTGTCGTCTGCCTTTTTCAGAGCCCTCTAAACAACAGGGGACCAGTTCGGCGGTGATAGTGCGCGGTAGAAAACAATATGTCACATTGAACGAACAAGTACAACTTGACCGGGCTTTAATGCCACGCTATTGTTATTATAGTCCAGTATAAAATAATCTAAAGGGTTACTTACATTATAATTGCATTTTCCATTGTTCAAGTGTAGTGCAGTCCCAAAATACGACTCCGCATGTGCCAACGATCTTTCGCAAAGTGATATAATATACAAAAATGGTTTTGTTTCAGAAATGTCATCTTTATCGTGTCTTACGTTTTTGCTACACTTCTTCAAAAGAAGTCTTTCCGCACAATCTCTTTCTGTCAAGGTAAAAAAAAAATAGAACCTTATACTGGGAGTCGTGGGCCTCTCCGGGCCGCGAGAAAAAAATGGAAGCAGCTGACCTTCACTGTGAACGAGCATAAATGCTTACTTTGCAACATTATGTGTAAAGCCATCTGTGAGAACTTGCTGTTTACACTACATCTTTGTATATTGTTTGCGTGCTAATAAAAAAAGTTTGTTTAAGGGACGTTATGGTTCCAAGTAAAGCCGAAAAACCCCTAAAATTCGCCAGTTATGGTAAGCTAAGCAACCATAACTCGCGCCACCACCGTGCACTGCTAAGACTAACACCCAGGACATCAAAGATGACATCACAAATGTCATTGATGACATCACTGATGACATCACATGTGCATTTACTTTTCATGAAATTTGTGTACTAGGGATTTTTATTATAATGTTGCGAAAAAAGTTTCAAGGATCATTGCAATAAATATCATACCGTAATTAGTGCTTTGAACGATGCATTGATATAAATAGCATTGTATTATGGGGTTCTATCTAGTATACTGATCTACTATTGGACAAACATAGCATTGTGTGCAGCGTACAAGATGAAAGTATAATATTTGTAATGTTAATATGTTGAATAATGAAATGATAATTGTCCGGAAATGTTTGAAAATAAACAAAATGGGGGTGTTCTGAGGACGTTCTTCCTATTGTGTGACTGCTTAGCTGTATGCAATGAGGGAATGGCACAGAGAGTAAAGTGGAAATGGTAGAAGGGGTGTCGAAGAGTTACACGGTCCGCGGACACTGCGGCTGTCCGTGGACAGGGCGTGCTACATCTGGGGTTTTCCAGCAAATCCAACATGGAAAGAAGACTGTACGGATTAGCCAATCAGATGTCGAGGTTGTGGATTTGTGTTGAAAGAGACTGTGTGTGGAGAAGATGGCAGAAGTAGAGAAAGTCAGGGTGTTGGTGCTTGGAGATATGTTTGTGCATGGTTTACAACAGTACGCTCGATGCAGGCATGTTGAAAAGAACTTTGATGTGAAATGAGTGGAGGTGGTGTGGAGCACTGTGCCTGATTGCAATGTACAGGGAATTGTACAAGTTTGTGAGGATATGGCCACGATGAACAGTCCGCATATGGTAGTTTTGCACTATGGTGCTTTCCAATTGGGCAACGTCAGTGCCCCTACTTTGTTGGCTGATTTGGAACGCTTGGTTCAAGCCGTAATGAAGATCCTTCCAAATGCGAAAGTAATTTTTTCTGGATTACTACCTAGGGCAATATGGGACAATAGTTCAGTTTTTTGTCCTCGGCAAAACATTGCTAGGTGTGTCATCAACCGAAGCATGTGTGCCTTCATGCTTAGAGCTGGTATGTTCTTCTGTAATAATGAGAATATTGATGCCAGTAATACTGTTAATTTTAAAGAAGATGGCATCTCTTTATCTTTTACGGGAAATGCCTTTCTATTTTGGAATGTAAGGGTTGCTTTGGAGAAGGTTATGTGAAGATTTTAGGAGTAAAGTAAGAAAAAAAAAACAAGAAAAAAAATACAAAATAACAGGTGTCTGTCAAGCATCTGTAAAAAAAACAAAAAAAACGGCTCTTTTCAGAGCCAACTTCAAAGGGGAAATGGGGCACACTATTTAAATTTACATTCAACACGCTCAGATTCTCGATATGTCCGCGGACATCAAAATCACTACGTGGGGGTTCAGTATGTTCTATGTTACATGTATATGAAGTCAGGAATATTATGGTTAAGTTGTGCTACTAAAAACCTATGAAATTCAGTGAAAAAAATTTGTTAAAGGGACGTTATGGTTAAGTTGCGCTACGAAAAACCTATGAAATTCAGTGAAAAAACTTTGTTAAAGGGACGTTATGGTTAAGTTGCGCTACTAAAAACCTATGAAATTCAGTGAAAAAACTTTGTTAAAGGAACGTTATGGTTAAGTTGCGCTACTAAAACCTTAATGAAATTCAGTGAAAGTTTTCTTATTTTGCCACGTAGTATGATGTCAATGATGACGAGTTTTTACTGTATAACTGTTTTTTTCATGTAAATCCTTGAGGGATTTGAGCGAACGTCCGTAGATGCCTGTTGTACTCCCTGTTTTAAACAATTGCAATTAAAACAGCAATGATTTTCCAACTTCCTGAGTCAGCCTTCTTATTGGTATAAGAGTAAAATCTGCATCCCCATCAATCCCATATAGCGCTACCTTGCTTAAAGTGCCTACGGGTTCACAAGAGTTTCACAAGGCTCCAAACTCTTCCCTGTCATCCTGAACATCTACATAGGACATCTGGGAGAGCTCCTCCCCAACACCGACATCAAGATCCATCAATACAAAGATGACACACAAATTTATCTAAAAGAGCAAATTCATTAATGATATCCATCTAGTGAAGGATTGTCTGTCCTTCATCCAATCCTGGATGTCAAGGAGCTACTTGAAGTTCAATGTGACAAAAAGGAAATTAATTCTCCTAGGAAACAACAGCAAGCATGCACACATTCAGAAGTGTCTCACTGATGTGAAACCTCTTGTATTCATGGCTCAACTCTCACCCATTGAAAAATCTTTGAGCTTTACCTTCCTGACCTCTCATTCAAAGCAAACATTGTCAAGAAGACTCAAGCAGCATGGTGCATGCTTTTGCTCTTTCATATAGTCAAGCCTTTCGCCCCTACTCCTAGTTGCAGAACAGCTGTTCAAGACCTGGTCATCTTCCATTTTGACAGAGGTAATGCCCTGCTCACGAGAGTCCCCAGCGTCACCTTGGCCCTTCTGAAACCCACCAAGCATGCTGCAACACACAGGGCTAAGAAAAGAAAATTCAAACATCTCGCCCTTCTCCTAACCTTTGACCTGGATTACATCACAGGACAATAACTGAATGTTTAAGAAAATATAAAGCATGTGTTGCATCCTATCTCCCGAGCCTTCCATCATAGAACTTGGAAGATTCAGGAGATCCTGATGGGACGATTGCTGGAGAGCGGAGGTCATGGTTGTTGTCCCTGCAGGCCTATAAATAAAGAACCTTAAAAACTATTTACCGTGCATGAGTAGTTTTTACTCTGGCGACGAGGGTTGAGAACGGGCCTGTGGGAGACCAACCAATACAAAAGCCGGCTCCACACTGAGCCTGGACAGGATTCTGCTACCTACGACCCTCTGGAGGCTTGTGACACCAGAGACCTCACACTCATCTGACCCTACCGCCTAAAAAGGGACGGCAGTCAAGTAGTTAAGTGGTGAAGGTAAGGAGAGGGCCCAAGAGTTCGCTGGAAAAGCAGCATCCGTGTGAAGCCCGCAGGTTAGAGAAAAAGACCCGAGAACGTCGGCGCAATGTAAGGAAAAGCCATCAGTATTGTCATAGCAACCAAATAAACAAGTCCCGTTAAGGAGAGCAGCCCTGAAAAATGCTGGCAGCAAAGCAGATGCGCAAATAAAGGGAAAGCAACCAGTGTTATTATAGCAAAACACTTTAACAGGCCCTCTAAACCTGAAGTAGAACCTTGCAGCACAACGTTGATGAATAAAGACTGTAACAGACACAGAGCTAAAAATAAACAGCACATAACCAGCAATCCACAAACATGGCAGCTGCCAGCATGGCACCAGCACCACCTTTCTTACCGGAACCTGGCACACCAGCAATTAGCTGGGACAGATGGAAAAGGCTGTTAGATACATATTCGTTGGCAATAGGTGGTGACAAATTCACACCTGCTAGAAAACATGCTGTTCTCCTACACAACCTATGAGCAGATAAGCAAAGTGTTTGCGATGGACTCCGAGACGTAAGGGAGGAAGGCCAAGGAAATGTATATGATTATACACTAGCGGAACAAAGGTTGCAAGAGCATTTTGAACCAAAGAATAACATTACCTTTGAATGCCACAAGTTCTTTAACAGGTTGCAGGAACCACAGGAAACAGTAGAGTGTTTCATGGCAGCTTTAAGAATCTTGAGTCACACCTATGATTTGGGGACACTAACCAAGTCCCTAATCAAGAACCAATTGGTACACTGTAACAATAATGGTAGATTGCAAGAGAAGTTACTTTCAAAGGATTTGCCGCTCGTGCAAGCAATAGAAGTTGCAAGAGGAATGGAACAAACTTCTTGCTACATGAGAAGCATGAGAAACAAAAAACAGGCACAAGAGGTCTCTGAAATAAAACAAAACAGAAATATTAATGAAGGTAAAGAATATAAGTGCTATAAATGTGGCAGCAACAGACATCTAGCTTCAAATATATTCTGCCCTGCAAGAAATGTAAACTGTATCAAATGCAAGAGAAGAGTACACTATGCCCGAGTGTGCCGCAAATCATCAATATAACCAATTGAGTCAGGAGGAAGACGCCCAGAACAACAACAAGCTTCTGCAAACCAATCAATAACACAAGTTAAACACATTCTGGAAGTAAGCTCCCTGTCACGAAAAGGGAAGGGCCCAACTGATGTGTTTGTAATAAACGGGAAGGTGGTAACCATGAAGGTGGACAGCTGTTCTCCGTGGACTATAATGTCACAAGAGACATACAAAGAGTGTGTATAAGGCAAAGTAGAGAACCCTCTCTGACTTGATATTGAACCATATGCATAGGAAAATGTGAAGATTGAATTAATGGAAACATTCTCAGCTGTCATCAAATATAAGGGAAGAAGTTGTGTAGCAGATGTGTATGTCACTAAAGAAGGATTGTCATGGTTAGGTTGGGAAGAACAGTACAACCTGGGAATCCGCATTCAGGTGAATTTGTCCATACCAATAACTATAGCTGAAGGAGGGGACGAATTGGATAGAGAGATCCCAGATGTATTCTCAGAAGGCCTAGGTAAACTAAAGGATTTTGAACATTGCATTAGACTCAAAGCTGAAGCATTACCTAAAGTATATAACGTGAGGTCAGTCTCACAGTGGTTAAGGGAAAAGCTAAAAGAAAAATTGGAAGTGTTACTTCAAAAAGGTATAATTGAACAGATTGAAAGCTCCAAATTGTTATCTCCAGTGGTGATTGTGGCAAAACCTAATGGAAGCATCAGACCTTGTGTAGATTTAAGAGACTTAAACACAAATATTTGGGTAGATCGTCACCCGTTGGCTATCGTTTCAGAAGCTCTGTCAACCTTGAGTAACTCCAAAACATACACTGAGATATATTTGTAATCTGCGTATCATCAGGTAACTCTCACGAGTGAATGTCAACATCTTACTGCTTTTGTCACAACTGAAGGGACATTCAAATACTGCTGAATGCCTTTCAGATTGGTTTCGGTAGTGGCAGTATTCCAGAGAGTGATGGAAAAGGTGTTAGAAGGCGTGTCAAACATAATTATGTTCCAGGATGATATACTGATTCATGCAGAATCACCTGAGAGACATGATGAACTGTTAAGGATGGTCTTGAATAGATTGAAGACAGCAGGATTGACAGTGCAAAGGAAGAAATGTAAAATAGCTGTGAAGAGTGTTGGCTTCTTGAGGCACAGTATATCAGGCAGCGGCATCAGTCCAAAATTAAGTATGGTGGAAGCTATCGACAAAGCTCCCAATCCCATTGACAGGGACCAACTAAGATCATTTTTAGGCTTGGTGGAATATCACAAGTTTGTGAGGAATGTTAGAGTCATATCCACGCCGCTGAGATCTCTGCCCAAGAAAGGGGTCAAGCTTCATTGGTCAAAGGAATGCGAAGAGGCAATGCAAAGAATAAAAGAATACATTGTGAAGGCACCTTTGATAGGAACATTTTGTTCAAAGGATAAATGCGTTCTGACAGTGGATGCAAGTGTATTGGGACAGGGAGCGACTCACTCAGTATGATGGAAACAAGGAAGAACGGGTGATAGTGTTTACCTCAAGGACATTGGAGGGAGCTGAAAGGAACTATTCTGTCATTGAAAGAGAAGCATTGGCAATGTTCTGGGCAATAATACATTTCAAATATTGTTTGTGGGGCAGAGAATTCATACTTAGGTCAGACCACAAGCCTTTAGCACAAATGTTTGAATGTGGAAATTGGGGTGCAGGATCATCAAGAATTAGCAGATGGTACTTGGGATTGCAAGGTTATGATATCAAGGTTTGTTATCGGCCGTGAAATCAAAATGTAGTTGCAGATTGTTTGTCATGGATGCCAGTGGGACTAGAAGTGGGTGAAAATTGGAAGGAAGAGGTCATTTTTGCAAATGTAGAGGTTGGCAGCATGGAGCAAATGGAATGGGAGAATTGTGAAAATCCTGATGAGGACATGAACATCATTAGAGAATGGACAGTTTCAGGTTGGACCAATAAAGAGATTTTAGATAAAAGGTTTGAAGTTTGGTGGGAAGTAAAAGATGAATTGAGTGTCATTGATGTTAGGCTCAGTAGAGGGTTGCCTATTGTCCATCCAGAGAAACTTAGAACTCAATTAGTTGAGATAGCTCATCAGGGACATTTAGGAGTGAGTAGTACTAAAAGGAGGCTAAAACAGAGTTTTTGGTGGCCTGGAATGGACACTTTAGCGAAGACATTTGTTAGAAATTGTATGCCTTGTTGTTTAAGTGATAAGACCAAGGTTGTACGTGAAACCCTTTTTATTCCCAATTTTGTTCCAGATCAGACTTGGAAGAAGGTGGCGATTGATATAATGGGTCCTGTACATGGATTAGGTAATGGATTGAAATGCGTGTTTGTTTTAGTACATTTTCACACCAAATGGGTAGAATGGAGTGCAGTCAGAGAAGTGACGGTGAGAGAACTAGTGGCAATTTTAGAAAGGATTTTTTTTGAGGGAACGTTTACCCATAGAAATCGTCACTGCCAATGGAGTGCAATTTTGCTCAGATTTCATGAAAAAAAATTTGAACAGTGAAAAGGTGCAGAGAAGCCTGAAGTGCAGAATGACACAAAACCATCCATATCGGCAACAGACAACGGGAACCAGGAGCCTGTGCAGCCGAGTGACACAGAACCGCCTGTGTGGGAAGCCGACAGAGGGGATCTGGACTTTACGTGCTGGACATTGGGGAAGACGGAGGACGTCAAGACGGCTGGCTATCGGCCCACTCAGGGACCCCCTTACTTCTGCCACCCATGTGGAGTCCGCCATTACGGCCGAAGTGAGGACCCATGAGGAGGAGCAGCTATCCCTGCCCATTCTGCTCCAAGGGCACTCGCGAAGCACAACTCACTCACCTGACCATATGTACTTACCGAGTGCTTCCAGGATACACTTCTTACTCGAATGCGGGATACTGGGCTCCACGCCAGAGCCGCATAGTGAGACATCAAGGCAAACCTCAAGCCGTGGGAAAGGGGGCGGGGCATGGGAGGGTTTAAGTAGACTTTATCGATCTCAAGACTCGGATTGGCTCAGGGCTCAATGGCTCCTATATAACTCAGACAGGAAGGAAGGACTAGATGGCGTTTTTTCTATTCCTTGCAGAACAGGTGTGCCACCAACAAGGGAACATTGACAGAGATACACTGGGCATATGAGGACTGACCCACGGGTCCTCCCTGTTCATCCTTATTGCAGAACCTGAAGGAAGATAGGGTTGCTAAGAGACTGAGACAAGTCTAAGAGTCCCTGAGCCAAGAGAAATCTTTAATTACTGTATTTGAATAAAACGTTCATTTTGTTGAGGCAACTGGTGCCTCCCACTTCATCATTACAAACAGTTATGCCATTAAGCATACCCACATGCATTATATCACTCAAGGGTTAATGGAATGGTAGAAAGAGAAAATAGATTTATTAAAGGTGGCATTCAGTTATCGTTGAGATCATGGGTGCCATGGAAAGAGCTCATAAACCACATGATGTGTGGTTATCTCACCACACCACATTGGGTGACAAAGGTATCACCGTTTGTTTCATTAAAAGGGAGGGAGCCAGGTACCAAATTGTGCCCGGGGTGGTTAGGTTTGGCAAGTTCAGTAGATGTGGATAGGAAAGCTATAATGAATTTCATAAAAAAGAGTCAACGGATGCCAAGGAAATATTTGATGGGAAGAAAGGAGTGAAGGAGCAAAATTGGAAAGTGGGAGATTGGGTTTTGATACAGCATCCAATGTTCACCCACAAATGCATAGAAAGTAAATATATTGGTCCAAAAATAATTTCTGCCATAAGGAATGGTGTGGTGATAGTGGAAGGAGGGGAGGTGTGGTCAATATGTAAGTTGGCAAAATGTGAGGAAGGTCAGAATGGGATGTCAGTGAACACACATTCTGTTGATGTTGAAGTAGCCTTTTAGAGATTGAGATGAGGACCCAAATGGTTGGAGAATTATATGTGTGAATGATCAAATGATATGTAAATTTTGACAACAGTTGGAAAACTAATTGTCATCATTCTAAGTGTATTTCTGTTCTAATTGTTCTCACGATCACTAATAAGTGAATGTTCAGAAATCCTCTCCCTCAAGTTTCCATGTTTTAACCCCAACTTCCTTCCTGTGTTAAAAGGTTACTCAAGGGGCATTGTAAAAGTGGGGGAGGGTGTTGCACCCTATCTCCCGAGCCTTCCATCATAGAGCTTGGAAGACTCGGGAGATCCAGATGGGATGGTTTCTGGAGAGCGGAGGTCATGGTTGTTGTCCTTGCAGGCCCATAAATAAAGAACCCTAAAAATGACTTACCGTGCCTGAGTAGTTATTACAGCATGCTAAAGACTGATCTAGTTATCAATTGCATTTTAACAGGTTATTTCCTGTATTGCCATGGGTCCATGATATGATATGGCATTTGTAAAATGCCTATACACAAGTATTTCAAGGCACGACGAGGCAAGGAAGGGGGAACAGAGGGAGAACAGAGACAATAATCTTACTAGGCCAAGTGACATTGATATCGTGCAAGTCCAGGGGAGCAGGAGGGTAAAAGTGCCAGTGGAAGGGGAGGGGGCAGTGCTGTACATGTGATCAAAACAATAACAAGAAGGGTGGCCAGTAGGTGGCAGGTGCAAGTGTAAGTGCAGACAGCAGGTTTGCAAAAGTACAGGTAGGGGGACTGTAGATACAGACCCAGGTGAAAGGGTTGCCGGGAGGTAGTGCAGGTTTGCAACTAGGCTGTCAGTCTAGAAATATGGATACCTTTATTTTGAGACCGCAAACGCATTTTGGTGGCCGTGGGCCAACTGTCTCATGCACGATATGACAAAATATAGGTTTTCAAGTTTGCCATTGAAAGGCCATTTTAATGTAACAAGAATCGCCATTTTGTTTTCTAACCATTGCTCATTTCTTTCTGTTCCTATTGCTTCGCAGTATATTTTCCGCTTACACTGCTGGACTGTGAAACATTGTTGGCCGTAAGGATAACAAGAGTTCGCTGAAACACAAACATAGGCAGCGCCAGGAAGAATGCCCGGCTCCCTCCCGAATGGAGCCTTGAAGCAGAGCTGCAGGGCATTTAATCATTTCTCAGCTGCCAGCCAGTCTCATTATATGGTAGAATATGTTAGAATAATACAGCTAAAGGCTTGAATTATGCTTTTCTTACGGCCCACCTTTGCTGAGCCCGCTAGAGCATGTCGGCTCCCAGGACGCGAATAGCACCTGATAGATAGCAAGGTCCGGAATGCAAACTCCCCCTCGTATGTAGTTCGCTTCCAAGAACAGAAGCGCTGTGTTCAATTCAATAACCGAAAGATGCCTTCGCACTCACAAATTGCAAATTGTTACTAGAATAGATGTTTGAAGGTGTCATAGTGGTCGGAGATGTCCATCATCACACCAAGTTCAAAGAAACCCAATAAAGGGGGGTGTTAATCATGTCATAGCTGATTGTTTGATATGCATTTTGTATATATGTAACTGATGTACGTAATTTGCTCTCTTGCGTCCCTCGAGGTCTAGAGATACACATCGCGGGGCGTGAGACCGAGTTGGCCAACTGAGACTTTTGCTTTGCAATAAAACCCTAGCTTTGGGAATACAACCTCGTGTCTGGTGTCTCTATCGTGTGTGGTGACCTGCCTTGTTTGCATAGATGTCAGGGTCCCCTAGGGGCCCCTTTCAAGGCGGGTAGGGACCTGTGCCCGAAATCAGAGGGTAGCCAGCTGACCAGTGCAGTATCAGACAGGAAATCAGCAGGGAAGAGGAAGAGAGAAGGCAGAAGCAAAGAGGAAGGTCTTGAGGTGCTTTTGGAACCAGAGATGGCTCTCCTCGAGTTTCAGAGAGGCGGGGAGGCTGTTCCAGAGGGAGGCCTCAGCTGAAGAAAGAGATCTACCACCAACCCATTGCTTGGAGAAGCGACTGACCCTGAGGTAGTTGGAGGTGGAGCGGTGAAGATAGGAAGGTATTTACGAAGAGAGAGTTGGAGTATGGAGGACCCAGGCCCCAGAAAGCTGTGTGGACAATGCAGAGGGTCTTGAACATACTCCTTGATGCCACTGGGAGCCAATGCAGAGATTTCAGTGCTGGAGAGGTATGTACCCTGGGCATGGGCCAAGGACAAGTCTTGCAGTCCTGTTCTGGATGAGTTGCACAGGGTGGAGAGTAGAAGCAGGCAGATTTAGAAAGAGGCTGTTGAATTAGTCCGGCCTAGAGAGAACCAGAGATCTAGAGACAGTGAGCTTCTGGGGGAAGGAGAAGAAAGGAAGAATACCTCTGAGGAGAAAAGGAAAGTGTGGACTCGAAGATGACTCCAGGTTCTTAGCCTCACAGGTGGGAGCAGGAAGAGGGCCAAGGGAGGCCAGCCAGAGAGTGACAGGAAAGGAGGGTTCAGGTGTGCTGATGACGAGAATCTCTGTCTTACTGGCCTTAATGTTATGTTATGTTATGTTATTTTGCACTTATATAGCGCCTCATATACCATTGGTATTGTCTGAAGGCGCTGGTAGGTTGAACGCCCTTGGGAACCGAAGTTCAGGTCAGTAGAGAGAGTAGGGAGAGTCAACGGCGCGTGTGCGCACCGGGTATGTGTGCAGCTGGTGCGGTTTTCGTTAAATAGCTGCTTCTTAGCGGTAGGTGTGGTGGTTGAGATCAGGGGTATGTGTTCGTTCTGGCAGGATTTACCCAGACCGACTGTGGCTGCATTAGGCCTGAGGAGAACGCCTGGCTGGGGGCTGCAACCAGCAGTGTTTACTTAGCGTGATGGGGAGTGAGCGGGAGGTGTTGGTATGAGAACAGTTATACCGAATGGTGTCATAGTATCTCTGTGTTCTAGTGGTGGTTTAAAGAAGAGAGTAAGCATGGGGTGTGATATGATGGGTTATATGCTCTTTCATACGTTCTCTGCATTTCAGACCATACTATGTACGTCGCACAGTTCTATGCGCTTCTGTCCTTCTATGGACTTTTATTCATTCCATGCGTCCCCGTCAGTGCAACACACTCCGATCTGCTCAATGCATTCATGCATTCCAGTCCGCTCCACGCGCTCCTGACTGCCCCACGCATGCACTCCTGTCTGCCCTTCGCATGCACCCTGTCTGCGCCTGTACTTCGCGTTCAACCACCATGCGCAGTCATCCGCTCCCCGCATTCTCCCACTTCCGGCACTCACCAGCTCCCTGCACTCACAAGCTCCGCACACTCATCCGCTCTATGCACTCATGCTTTCCACGCATTCAACATTAGTATGCACTCATCAGCCCCTTAGAGTCATTCGTTAGTATGCAGTAGTCCAGTTCTATAAATTCATTTGCTCTCTAACCTCATCCGCTCTCTAGCCTCATCCGCTCTATAACCTCATCCGCTATATAACCTCATCTGCTCTACACGCTCCCCCACTCTACACGCTCCCCACTCTACAAGCTCCCCCACTCTACACGCTCCCCCACTCTACACGCTCCCCCACTCTACACGCACCCCACTCTACACGCCCCCCACTCTACACGCCCCCCACTCTACACGCTCCCCCACTCTACACGCGCCCCCACTCTACACGCTCATACATTCTGTGCAATCATCAGTTCAACATTCGCTTCTCTGTATTTATGCCCTCGTCCGCCATATGCGCTCGTCTGATATACATACCCAACCATTCTACATGCTCATCCGCTTATCATGTTCATCCATTCTATACCTTCATCCGATCCACATACTCATTCGATTTACACACTCGTTCGATCTATGTGGTTATCTGTTCCTCCACTTATGCATTCTTCCACTTAGTGCATTCAATTGTTTACACTCAACCACTCTACACACTCGGGCGCTTAACATGTTCATCCATTCTATACACTTATCCCATGTACTTATTCATTCGATTTACACATTTATCCAATCTATATAGTCATCTGTTCTTCCACTCATGCATTCTTTCATTCAGTGCATTCATCTGTTCACACGCTTCATCCATTATAACTATTTCATCGATGTTATTCACTTCGTTCCCTCCACGTGCATTATGTGCATTTCAGCAGTTTACATCTCCTTACTGTTTCCATATGATTTATTCATATTATCCACTTCACTGTTTTGATCTACTTTACTCGTTTAATTCTGTTTGTCTTTCTAGTTTATATTCGGGGTTGTCAGCTGTCCATTTCTCGTCTCAGGTAGTTTGATGGGTTGGTGTCGTTGAGATGCTGTTTGTCTGTTTGGGTTTGTTTGGTTACCGGTTGGTTTTAGGGGAAGAGCCAGGTTTTCAGCAGTTTGCGGAAGGATGTTAAATCCTCAGTTTGGCGGATGTGGGGTGGGAGTGAGTTCCACAGGGTGGGGGCCAAGGCTGAGAATGATGATCCGCCTAATCTGACTGAGTTTGTCTTAGGTATGAGCTTGATCTTAGGGTGCGAGGGGGGTGATATGGTTTTAGTTTGTTTTGAAGATATTGAGGTCCGGTTTTATGCAGTGCTTGATGGGAGATGCATAAGGTTTTAAAAGTCACCCTTCAGGCTACTGGAAGCCAGTGCAGCGTCTTAACGGCTGGGGAGATGTGGTCTCTTGGGCCGAGCGCAAGCAGCAATTTGGCTGCTGTGTTTTGTGCCCTTTGGAGTTTATTCAGTTGGTACGCGTGGGGTCCGAGGTATAGGGGGTTTGCATAGTCCAGTCTTGACATAACGATTGATTGGACCTCTGAGAGTCTGTTAGGAAAGGAGAGATATGGAAAGATACGCCTAAGGGTTTTAAGGTGGTAGTGGCAGGATTTTGAGACATTGTTGACTTGGCGCAGGAGTGTTAGGTCAGAGTCAAGGATGCATCCAAGATTTTTCACTGATTTGCAGGGGGTCGGTGAGCTGCCCATGGTGGGTGGCCAGGGTAGTGGTTGCGGAAGAAGCTTGGAGTTGCCACATACCATGATTTCAGTTTTGGAGGGGTTTAATAAGAGGTGGCTTTTGGTCATCCAGAGTTCTATGTCGAGGAGGCAGGAGGCCAGGTCAGGTCGGGAGTTGGGATTTGAGTTCATTAGTTTTAGAATTAGTTGAGTGTCGTCGGCGTAGTTGTAACACAGGATGTTGTGTGAACGAGCTATTGGAAGGAGGGTGATCAAGTAGAGATTGAACAGGAGTGCAGATAGGCATGCTCCTTGTGGGACTCCGGTGTCGACTGGTCGGGCTTGGGAGGTATAGGTGGAGAGTATCGTTATTTGGTACCTATCTTTGAGGAATGAAGCGATCCATTTAAGAGCGGTTCCACAATTTCCTAGGGAGTGGAGGCGGTCTAGGAGGATTGAGTGATTGATTGTGTCAAAGGCGGCGGATAGGTCAAGAAGGATTAGTGCCGCGCATCCCGCGGAGTCTGCCGTCATTTTAAGGTCATCCCAGATTGAGGTTAGGGTGGTTTTGGTTCCGTGACGGGCTCTGAAACCTGATTGTGCAGGGTCTAGGAGATTGTTGGCTTCGACAAAGGCATTCAGTTGGGAGTAGGCAGTTGGGTCAATGAATTTTGCAAGGAATCTGGTGTTTGAGATGGGGCGGTAGTTTTTGGGCTGGAGAGGGTCGAGAGAAGGTTTTTTAATAAGTGGTTTAAAATGAGCCGTTTTGAATGAGTCAGGAAAGATACCAGAGGAAAGGGAGGCGTTTATGATGGATCTTGCGTGTTCTCCTGCGCAGGTGGAAGCGAAAATTTCTTTGAGGGTTGTGGCCGGGCAAAGGTCCAGCGGGGAGCCAGATGGTTTGCGGGCAGATAGAAGTTTGAGAAATTTCTCTGGTGATATTGGACTAAAGGATTCGAACGTTGGTTGCGTAGTGGTTGCAGCTGGGGGGTTGGCCGCTAAGGGGGGAGTATTGCCTGGTGGCTGTGAGAGAGCCAGTTTGGTGGCTAGAGTATTTGTTCTTTCGAGAGCAGTGGTGTAAAAGTGGAGGGAGAGTGAGTCACACAGTGATTGTGAGGGGGTTGAGACAGCCGTGGTGCATGCCGGTTTGGTGAACGCAGAGATGATTTTGTGGAGTTCCTTGCTTGGGTTTTTGCAGTTTACGATTCGGGAGTTGTAGTGGGCTTTTTTGCTTTCCGGATTTCGGCGTTGTACTGATAGAGGTGTCGGGCCAAGATGGCCCTGTTCTCCTTGGTTTTGTCTTTCTGGCATTTCCGTTCCAGGTATTTATATAGTTGTTTAGTGGTCTTCAACTCAGGAGTGAACCATCTGGGGAAAAAGCCACGGCGGGATGATGGTTTACAAGGGGGTGTGAGCGGCATCAGAGATGCGTTGAGCCATGAGTCAAAGGCATCGGGGGTCAGTTGTTTAGTCAGCCGGTAGGTAGGTGGAGGAGATTGGAGGAGTGCGTCTGCAAGGTTTGGGACGATTATTAGTTTTTTCCAGCATTTGCGTAGATTTGATAGTTCAGATTCGAGTACGGGAGTGGGGTCGGGTGAGTGAATGGCGAAAGAGAGAATTAAGTGATCGGACCAGATGATAGGGGTGTGGGGGTTTAAATGAATCCGGGTGTTGGAGCTGAATATAGCATCAAGAGTGTGTCCTTTATAGTGAGTCGGGCCATTTATGTGGGGTTGGAGGTTAATTGTGTCTAAACCGTCAACCAGAGAGTGTGTCATAGGGTTGGTGGGGATGTCGAGCCAAATGTTGAAGTCTCCAAGAAGGGTGAGGTTGGGATGGTTTAGTAGAAGGGTGGCGATTGAGTCGCAGAGGTTGTTTGCGAATTGTCTATCGTAGCCTGGGGGCCTGTAGATTATTAGGAAGCTGTGCAAGAGCGACGGGGAGAGGGATAGTTTAACGAGGAGCGATTCGCAGGAGGGAATGGACGGTTGGTTGTCAATGATTGAGGCGTGGAAGAAAGGCTTGTAGACGAATGCGACTCCCCCTCCTCTAGAGGGACGGTTTAGTGGGATGAGGGAGTAGTCAGGGGGGAAGGCTTCACTGGCGATTGGTGCAAAGTCGTCAGAGAACCAAGTTTCGGTGATGAAAACCAGGTATGGATTGCAAGAGCTGAGGAGGTCAAAGATGCTACGGATCGAGCATTAAATAGGATGCAGTTCACATCGGCAGGCGAGGTTGGTCTCGGGGCTGGGGCGGAAGGGGGTAGTGGCGGAGAGGGGGGAAGCTGGAGAGGGAGGGGGTGGGTGATGATCGGTGGGAAGAGTGGGTGGGCAGAAGGATTTGCGGGATTCGGGCGGGATTGGGTGGCTGCGTGTGCTCAGATGATCGGGGTTGGCTCAGGGGATTTGAATGTGGGGTGTGGGCGGTTAGGAGTTTCCATTACAGTTGATGAGAAGTCGAGGGAGAGGTGTTTCAGGAAAGGCGAAGCTACGGGGGATGGAGGTGATTGGGGGAAAGTGGAGGTGGGTCGGGACAGGGGAGGCGAGGAGTGCTGAGATATTGAGGGGGACCAGGTGCAATTCCTTTTAAGTTTCCTTGTTGCGATTGGGGTGTGAGAGAGGGAAGGGGATTCAGAGGGGGAGAGGGATGCGGCTTCGGTTCTTGCTAGGGCTAGGCGTGCAGTTTTTAGGGATGGGAAAGGGTGTGTTCAGGGGGGGAGGTGGTGGGGTTTGTGGGTAAGGCGGGGGTGAATGCTTACAGGGCAAGGTGTGCCCGCTAAAATAGTGAGGGGAGAGGGCGTGGTTAACGTGGGCTGGTCGGTGGAGGGGATCAGGGGAGGAGTGGTTTTAGGGTGGTTGGCTCGCCATCGTGCCCCTCTGGCTTGGTGTTTGGAGAGTTGAATGGTAGGGCGTGCAAAGGGGGGTGAGGTGATTTGGGAAGGGGGGTATAGGGCAGAAGGCATACCGGGAAGTGAGGGCAGTCCACGGTGGTCGTTTCCCACTCCAACAGACTCTGTTGGAGTGAGTGCACTCATGCTTAGTACGAGCTGTTAGGAGTGGTCTCAATTGAAACTTAAGTTTATTGGACTTCAAATGTTTGGCTACATCACTGGCTGTGAGTAGTCTTGATTTCAGGGTTGTACTAGTTTATAGATATTAGGCTGTTTCGAGGTGTAGCTAGACCCTAGGCTATGGTAGTTAGGCAGTCTATTTAGTTGTAGCTAGAGCACAGTTACGCAGTTCGAAGAGTTTCTTTTAGTAGGCTGGCATTCTTCTAATAAGATGGAATATGGGTAAGCTGTTTAAGGAGAAGTTGAATGTAGCAACACTCCAGGTATGGTTTTAGTTGGACTTTTAGGTGGAGTTTAGGAGGGCTTTCTGATTGTAGTTATAAATTCAGTTAGGTACACTTCCAAGTTCAATTTGCACAGAGATGATATTAGACTATTGGGTGCACTTCTGGCTTCAACTGTACACAGAGATGATGTTAGGGTATTAGGTACTATTAAGTACACTTCTAGATTTGACTGTACACCGGAGGTGGTATTAGGTCTCCCTCTAAATTAAGTTTTGTATAAAAGGGATTTTAGACTATTAGGCACAGTACTAGATTCTACATTATACAGATGATATTAGACTATTAGGATATTGGCCTTAAGGCAAAGATCGCTGGTGGCACACCACGCCTGGATTGCGGACAGACAGTCAGAGATGAGAGAAGGAGAAAAGGTGGCAGAGAGGATCCAGAAAATGAGCTGAGTGCCATCCACATAGCACTGAGAGTTGGAGCAGAGAGTGGCAATGCGATGGGCGAGAGGTGCCAGGTATTGGCTGAACAGACTGGGAGAGAGGTTAGACCCCTGGGGAACACCACAGGTAGAGAGTGAGATAGAGGAAAGGAAGGACTCGAGTTGGACCTTGGAGGGTCGATCAGAGAGGAATGAGGTCACCCAGGCCAGGGCATGATTGGTGATATCCAGGTCATCACGGACACGATTGAGCAGTATGGCATGGTTGACCGTGTTAAAGGCAGAAAAGAGATTGAGTAAGATGAGGACAGAAGGGAAATTAGAATCAAGGTTAGAGAGCAGGTCTTCATGGATGTTCAGTAGAGCAGTGTCCATGCTGCTGGCTGATCTGAAACCAGACTGATAGTCATGGAGACAACCAACAGATTCAGTGTGAATATTAAGCTGGGAGATTGTCAGCTTTTCCAGAGGTTTTCCCAGGAAAGGAGAGATGGAAATCGGGCGACAGTTAGCCGAGCAGGAGGGGTCGGCTGAGGTTTTCTTGAGAAGAGGGTGCATAAGAGAGGGCTTCAGGGGGAAGGCAAGGCTCCAGTGGTGAAGGAGTGGTTGCAGAGTCAGCAAAGGCAGGAGCGAGGGTGTCAATGTGGTCCTTGATGGTTTTGGAAGAACAGGGAAGAACCTGTTTAGATGAGACTTTCATAGATCAGACTTGTCTAGAAACCTTCTCAGGGGAGAACAGAGGAAAGGAAGAGAAAGAGGGAGGAGAGGTGGCCACAGGGGGGACATAGGTAGAGGAGAGAGTAGAGGGAGGAGGAGGAGAGTACAGGAGTGTGGACAGATGTCCTGGGTTTTAGAGATGAAATGAAAAGCCAGGGCCATGCAGAGGGCCTACGAGGGGACAGGAGAGTTAGAAACTGCAGCAAGATTGGCCAGCTCCTTGCAGATTATAAAGAGCTCGGCCAAGTTGTTAGATGCCGCAGAGACACAAGCTTGGATTTGGGCAGACAGAGAGCCGGTATTGCCTTAGGAGCAGGCGGCAGGCCAGTTTGTCAGAGGATGCGCAGGAAGCTAGACATTTCCTCTCAGCCACCCTGCACCTTGTGTTTAAAGGTGACGAGGTCAGAGTCATACCAAGAGTCGCACTTGGCTTTGGGCTTCAAGCAGATCCTCATGACAGGGGCAAGAGCATCAAGAGTATCACAGATAGATGAGTGGAGCATGGAAAGGGCTGTGTCAGAATGTGAGTTAGCCAGAGGAGGGGGCGGGGGGAGAAAGTGACGGCGAAAGCCTCAAATGACATACGCTTCATGGGTCGGATGACCAAGAAGGTAGGTGGCAGTCCTGGAGTTGGCTTGGCAGGAGCGGTAGAGAAGGAGAGATGGGAGGAAAGGAGAAAGTGATCACTCCAGGAGAGAGGAGTGGTGAGAGCGATAGAGAGGGGAATGTCTGAGGAGATCAGAACATCCAGAGTGTGCCCTGCAGATTAAGTCAGGGCAGATGGGAGACTAGAAAGAGAGAGAGACTCGCAAAGGTCACAAAAGTCCAGAGGAGGGACAGGAAGCATCCAGGTGGATGTTAATGTCTCCAAGAAGGAGGAGTTGAGTGGTCGAGGCCAGGAGGAGGAAGAGAGGCATGCCTGCTCAGAGAGGAAGGAGCTGATCTGACTGGGTGGATGATAGATAGTAGCCACAGTAAGAGAGTGGCCAAGAGAGAGAGAGAGTCTGCAGACAAGGAGAGGGCAAGGTAGCCAAGGGGGAGGCAGAGGGGGAGGCAAGGAAGCTGAAGAAAGGAGAGAAGGGACAGCAGGGGAAGAATGGAAATTGATGAGGCGCGGGAAACATCTATCAAAGTGGAGAAGGTTGGCGTGAGGGCCTTGGACCAAGTTGGTGCCATTCAGGTAAACATTAATGATGACCTTAGAGGAGTGCAAAGAGGCCAGGAGGGCCTCCCACCGGGTGCCACCATTAATGGGAGAAGAGAAAGGAGAGAGCACAGATACCATATGTAGAGTCCATAGGTCTGGCGAGGGAACGACAAAGAGGATGTCAGTGAGGGTCTGTCTGGATGAAGCACTGGTATAGGTGTCAGTGATAGGGATGCCTGGGTTGGAGACCAGGATATCCTTTTTGAACTTCTTCCTA
Source organism: Ambystoma mexicanum (assembly GCF_040938575.1). Lineage (NCBI taxonomy): Eukaryota > Metazoa > Chordata > Amphibia > Caudata > Ambystomatidae > Ambystoma > Ambystoma mexicanum. Next base: position 785,954,497 of record NC_090937.1, on the reverse strand, counting down.
CCAGACTTTGGGCCTCATCACGAGTTGGGCGGTAACGCGGGCGCTAATAGCGCTGGCGCTATCTGCCCTTCCGCCAAACCCACCGGCGCTATTAGCGCCGGATCACAGGTTTGACGGATTTGGAATTCCCCATTGAGCCCATTCGGGAATGCCCCATTCCCCATTGGGCTCAATGGGGAAATTTTGCGCTCATACCGCCGACAGATTACCCGCCGGCGGTATGAGTGCACATTTTTGGCGGCTTTCCCCCCAGCTCAGAGCTGGGGAGAAATGCGCCGAAGCCCTGATTTGGCGGACCTTTAAATCCGGCGGTAACAGCGCTACTGCCGGATTTAAGGGTTACAGCCAAACTCGTGATGAGGCCCTTAGTGAGGAGAGCAAGATAGCTGGTAGAGAAGCAGTTTGAAAAGGAGAAACAGAGAGCATCATACAGTAGGTGGGGGAAGAGGGGAGAGTAAGAGGGGTGGAGGGGAAAGGTGGGGGGAGACACTAGATGAGGACACAAGGAGGTGTGCAAGCAGATGAGACTGAAAGGGACAAGACAATAGTGGACGATTGACTAAGTAGACACGAATTCAGATGGAAGAGCAAGCAGAAAACAAGGCAGTCCGGTAAGCAAATCAGGTTTCCTGGCCCTCAGAAACAGAGCAGTCTGTAAAAAGAGAACCTAGAGGAGGTTGAGCACAGCAGAACACAGAATAATATACAAAAGAACAAAACAGTTGACAAATGTAAACCTAGTAGAAGGAAGAATGCAGCAGAACACAAAGCAATACAATGCAAATAAGGGCAGTCAATGAGGAAGAGCAAAAGGGGCACTTTGGTGCAGGAGGCTGGAGAAGGCGGGGCACAAGGAACACACGATAGGGAGTTGTGAGGGACCTGGCAGTCAGGGAGGTGCTGCTGCGAGCGAGCCGCACACACACGCTGCAGCGCGATAATATAACTTTTACAATACCCAATGTCCATATGCAGAGACATTGTAGGACAGCAGCATTGCTTTCCTATGTTAGTACAGATTCACAGACCCAGTGACTGTCTCTCATGCCAGCTATGGACATCATATTCTAGACATAGCCTCACACATGCAAAGTTACTGTGGCATCATGTGCCAAGTGCATCTTCAAATAATGTACACCGGTACTGGCCTCAGATACCAGATTTAGTAATCAGTTGCAAAGTACAACCTTGCATGCACGTATGCTGCCATCTTATGCAAATGCACCCTGAAATGGCCAGGCTTCCATCTTAAATTAGGTATAGCCTCTTACGACAGGTATAGCCATTATCTAAAGCCTCAAATTGCTAGAAGCGGCTGTCATAACATGAACAGTGTAGCTTTTAGCAATCAATTACTATGACGATGGCCAAGAGAGAAAAATGCTAAGCCGGGTGGAGGCTGTTAGCATCTGAGGTAATGACTTATGCATCTGTTTGATACCATACAGCAAAATAAGGTTTTCAATTCTGACATTAAAATACGTTAAACGGTTTGTCAGTTGCCCTGTAGAGGAAAGTCCTTCAACGGCAGAACCTAAGCTTGACGAGCATCTGCGCTATGTCTACATGTGACAGACAAACATTTGAGGTGTTTTTCACTGTTATCTAAATAGCTTGTCCTATACCACATCTGTGTTTCTAGAACAAAGGTATACATCAAACCTATGAATGATTTAGGTGTGCATTTCATACAGGTGAGTACAATATCCCTGTTTCTCATTTTTGCGGAACGGAAAATGACAAGGACTACGCTCTGTGCATAGAAATGACCACAAAAGGAACCTGTAAAGCAAACACGAGTGTGACCAGGATCTAACAATGAGGAAATGCCAAAGGCAATTTCGAAAACACGAGTCAGGAGCATACCTCCACACTAACAAGTGAGATATACACTAGAGATTATCAATGGGCGAGACTGAGAATTACATGTGACAAGGTACGCTCGATATACAATTTATAGGAGAGACATATGAGAGACAGGGAGCTTGCACTTCTCTGTATGAAAATGTACTATGATTGTCTGATATAACTACACCTAAGTCGTGCATGGGTGTGTGGAACAGCTATACTATTTGTGATAGCTTACAAAACTAGTTCAGGAAATAAGAAAATATTTCCCTAATGAGAACCGTAGCTCGAAAAACATGTTGGCAATGTACTGTAGCAAAATGGTATATTATCAAGCATGTGTAAATAATCTGTTGACACGCAAAATGTGAACACAAGTGTTTAAGATACCTCCAACCACTGGTAATTTTTAAAATCAGAGGTATGTGCAGATTGTTTACAGGACGCGAAAGAGAATGTATCATTGCTAATGTGTAAGTGAGAAGAATGTTTAGAAATGTATGTAGGTTAATAATTATCATTAGTACCCGTGAGGGTCAATGAGCGTGTTACAAACAAGCTCATTGGCCCTCGCCCACCCTTACCTCTGAAGCCTCTGCTTCTCCGCCGCGCCCCCGGGTTCCTTCCTGGAGTAGACGCCATGGAAAGGGAGAAGGGACTACATGTAGTCTCTTCTCCCTGTTCCTTGATGGCCATTTTTTTGGTCACATTTTTCTTCATTTACTCTAATGGCACTCCATGGAAGGAGGGAAGGGACTATGCGTAGTCCCTTCTCCCATTCCATGGCAGCCATTTTCTTTGTTTATTATGGTCACCACGTAAATGGAAAACAGACTTTTGTTTCCGAGTCTATGGAGTGTGGGAGGGTGAGTGTTTGGAGTTACTGGAGGGGAGCACGGTTCTTCCTTGCTATCTGTTTCTGGATGCTTCACTACTGTCTGCATCCCGCTGGGGGCCAGTGCCTTTAAGCCTAGAACTGTATTTAAATCCAAAAGAGCGCGGAGCGCTGCATGCAGAGTGTGGGAGCTAGAGTGTTTTGAGTCACTTAGAGGTGCACCGTTCTGCCTGGCTAACTGTTTCTGGACGCTTCACTACTGCCAGGATCCTGCTGGGCGCTTGTCCCTTTAAGCCTTGAACTGTATTTAAATCCCAAACAGCGCAAAGCTTGGCGCATGGAGTGTGGCAGCCAGAATGTTTGATGTTCGGTGCTTCAGGGCACCGGCCCAAGGCTGCCAGGCTGTCGGTGAGCTTCTTTCATTACTTGATTTATTCTGCGGAAGCTGCATTGGAGTTTGTTATTCTTTTCGATTTGTTGCTTTCGCAGTGTGGAGTGTGAGGTGTTTGATTGGGATGGTATGTAGCAGTTTGAACAGAGCTTGCCACGTGGGTCTGTCCACTTCTGCTCCCCCACACCACACTCTCTGCGACTCTCTTTGTGTGAACCTCTAATCATTGCAGCTGCCTGTTCTAGACATCTGTCTTCCAACGTTCGGCTGGAACCCTCTGCAAATCAAGGCCTCTAATCTGCTGTCTGTGCCGACAAATGAGGGCAAACAAATCTCAGCGAGCACGGCTTCACAGTGACACTAGAGCCTGGGGAAAATGATCTTGCAGCCCAGAATACAGCAAGAGCTCTGCTTGCCCCGCGCCAATTAGCAACAAGATCCACGGCAAGTGTCGCCGAATGTGGATCTCTTACAACCGAAAATAAAGTAATTTTTTGGGAAACGCATCAGTACGTGCCTCTCCTGGTGTAGGCAACTCAGTGATGGACAAAATAACCTATAACAGGGAGGATTGTGTCATTGACTGCAACATCTTGATTGTCAACAACGGTAAACTATGCCAGAGGATTCAAAGGAACTCAATGGTGCTGGCTGGTTTTCCCTGACAATGTATTACCATCAAATATCTCCTCCACCCCTGATCTAGAAAAAGGTATAACTTCCACAGAGTCCTTATCAGGTGAAAATGATGATGAGGAGGATTCAGTGATTTCAATTGACTCAGCTTAGGTGCTCGACCTGTCTTCCCGCTAACCCTGTTCCTCCTCCTAACACTGAATCAGAATCAGCATCTCCAGCTTTGGGACTCACCTCCTCAAGAGCAATGTTCTCGCCATGTAGGGGAGGGCTGCAGCAAGATGCAGCATACATAGTGGCAGAACCAGAGAGTGGCGTGCTGGAGGCAATTTGCCATGAACTCTTGCTCCTAGACTGCTCTGTCACTTCCACTCCAGCCCCCAAGCATAAATATACACTGTGCAAGAAAAGGACTATGCAGCAGCAAAAGCTTAAGGTTAAACACCAGAAGAATAAGCCATCTCACAAGGGACCACTCCAGGAACAAGTGCTGAAAGAAGGGGGAAGAATTGTAATAAAGGTGGTGGGTATTGGAGAGGTGAAGAGGGTCTGTTTACGTGATCCCTTGGATGAATGGCTGGCCCAGCCTTGTGGATAGACTGAACTACATTCGAATTCAGGCCTTGGGCACCTATCTGCCACTGAAATGGCCTCATCCCACCTCACCTATCAAATTAATACCAATCCTCGCTATCAGCCTCCTCTTGCGCGGGAGTCCATTGAAGCATGTTTGGCACACAAATCTAAGTGATTTGGCCGCGGTAGAAACTACAGCGGCCGAAACGTTCACATGAGAAAGGTGCAAACTACCAAATGTTTGCACCTTTCTCATGCGAAAACACATAAATACTCACACAAAAACACACAACACACCCATAACACCCACGACCCACACCATCAGCACATCCCCACCCACACCCCCAACATAAACAAACCCCACTTACCTTCATCTTCACGCTGGGTCCATGCAGAGCCAGTTCCCTTTCACTTCCGTGATCGGGAACCGGCGCCACATGGTTCTTTTATTTTTTAAACGGAAGGCTGCAGGGGTGTCCGCTGCAGCCCCCCCTCACTTTACCATGAAGTGTAGTGAGCGGGGTGATGCGGATGACACCCCCGCAGCCCCTGTTTTTTTTTTTTTTTTACAATGCTACCACCAAAGGTTTGAACTTTTGGTGTTAGAACCTTTGGTGGTAGCATTTTTAGAGCTTTTGGTCATTGCGACCATTTTTTGTCGGTCAAATCGCCTATACCTTGGCACACATCTTCCTGGTTTTCCGCCATGAAATCCAACTGAGGCTGGTCACCCTCACTGTTGCAAAGGGCTGTGTGTGCCTGTACTAAGGCCCCTGGGGAGTAACCACCCGTCTCGACAAACATTTGACCAGTGGTGACGGGCCTGGAGGCTGCAGCCTTGTTTACAGCTCAGCACACAGTCAATCAAGATACATGGCTTGAGAGGGTGGAGTCTCTGAGGCCCATAAACTTTGATAAGGTGGAAAAACAATCAGATGCATCTGGGTTCAAGGACCTCGTGCATATCAAATTTGTGGGGTTAAACCTACCTGCGAGTAGCCCCTTCTTCAACCGCACATGGTTGTTGGAGTTGCTGCATCTTATCCCAGACGTATGTACCATCTCAACCAGGGACATTGGAATTACCATCTCTGGAGAGTGTGGTTAATTGGTCTCTGGTAACTTTTATCTCTCTGGTGGTGGACGCTCTGTATCATTTGGGATTTGAAATCAGGGTATTTTATCCTGCAAGTCAAAATGCCCAACATTGGACTAATGCACAGGCACTAACTGTCCCAGAAGGGTATATGGTTCCTATAAGACAGCAGGGCAATGGCTCCAGGTGGGTTGCCAATGGCAATGAGCAGTTATTCGAGAGGAGGCCTCTTGTCCTGGAACTCTAGGGGTCATAATTATTTCTTAATTAACCCTAAATCCCTGGCAGTATTAATGAGCATGCAGTGCTTTTGTCTACAAGAGACCTGGTTATGCTCATCCTTTGATCTGGATGGTTATTCGATACTCTTTCATCCATCGCTGCCGCCTTTGAGGGGCCGTCCAAAGGGAGGTCTTAGTATTGGGGCTAAGGTGTTTTTTGACTTTCTGAATAGTCTCCTTGCAGACCGCACAGAAGTTTCTTGGCTGCCCGTGGGAAAAATCTCTAACTAGGACAACAGGCTTTGGTAGCTACTTTATATGATCCACCAGTTGGTAACATGATGACTGATTTGATAGAGGTGGTGGTTGAGACCCTTTGTTGTTGGCAGATACAATTCCCCAAGGGATTAATAACCCGGACAGGAGACTTTAACGCCGATTATCGGCTGAACTCACAGTATGATATTGGGGAGGAAAAGTGGGGTGATGCAGATTCTGGGGACATGCCATGGAGTGGAGTCCTTGCAGAGTTTGAGATCAGGCCCCTGCAGGTCAAAGGGGTCCAATGACAAATCCAGTAGTAACATTGATTTTATTTTCACTAACCCATAACTAGTCAGATATGCCCCCAAATTAGTGACGAGGGCCACTGTAACCATTGATCATTTGATGCTATTTATGAACTGTGTGAGTCCACAGGCCTTACTTGCGGATAGATTGTTTTGTAATCCCTCTGTTAACATTCAAGGGAATGGGCCACGCTGGCCTCCTGGCAGTATCAGAAAATTAAATTCCTCTTTGGATAGATCTGGCTATACTGAAGGGGAAATCTTGGCAAAATGCAATGGGGATTTGGGGGAAATGCAGCCTCTCTTTGGCCCGCCAGGACTCAGGCATGTCTTAAAGAATAACCCGTTGACTAGGCTTGGTGGTAGCATGATTACATTATATTTAAAAAGAAAAAAGAAAATGTGGTGGTGCGGAGGACAAAGAGAAACCGCTCTTTAACCGGGAGGGAGAAAACCCATATTATATCCGCAACTAGGGTAAGATATAAGAGTTGGTTGAAGGGGTATAGATTCTCTGCGAACAATCTAGGTTGGAATCATATAAACATCTTGGTGAAGACCCATGATTCCAAAAAGCTTTGGCATCTCATCCGCAGTCATGGGGCAGGTGTGGAGCCTACGAAGCTTTCAGGGATCAGGGAAGAGCAGTGGGGCTAACATATAGAAATGTTTATGGGTGGGATGGGGAACTGGCCATGAGGGTAGCAGTAAAAATGATGGGAGACACTGTGGTAAGTTGTTATATTAGGGGGGTGATTTAGCGGATAGCATTATGAGGTCGAAGGCTTCTAGGGCCTCGGCCCCCAATGGTCTGTGTAACTTGGTCTTAAACTTGATCTTAAAGGGTGACCTGCAATGGTGGGCATCACTCTTCCTCATGCTATTCAATCAGATATGTGAATCGAGGGTCATACCACTCACGTGGAAATCATCAATTCTCATGCTTGTCCACAAGAAGGGACCCCTGAATCAACCATCTAACTGTAGACTCCTGGCAATGTTGGATTGCAGTTCCAAGTTATTCGCCAGCCTCCTATTGGAGCTGCTGTCCATGTGGGTGAGGGAGAAGGGCCTGTTTAATTTCCAGCAGACGGGCTCTGCAGGACCACCCATTCTATATGGACCTTGCTAACCCTGATCTCAGACACACAATGCTATTCGGGTGCAGTGTTATATCTATGCTTTGTTGATTATTCAGCCGCTTTTGATAGCGTACTAAGAATGACACTTTGGGAAAAGATGGCTTCTTGGGGCATAGATGAATCACTCCTGTATTTCATCAAAGCATTGTATAGAGACACCCAGGTTAGGGTTGCACTGACGCAAGAAGGGGGGATGTCTGAATCATTTAGCACTGAGCGGGGGTTGAAGCAGGGGTGCATTTTGCCCCCCCCCTGCTGTATAATTTAAATACATCTGGCCTACCTTTGGTTCTGAGGGCGGTTGAGTACCACCCACCGTGGTATGGTAGGGATGCCATTCCATGTCTGACTTACGCAGAGTGAATTATAAGGGTACCTGTAAATACCACAGGTCCTCCTGGTAAGTTATATGTTAAGATACAAAAAATTGACCTTGGTAATTGGGGCTAGAGAAATCTACTATATACTCGATAGACAGTTTTGATCTCAAAAGATTTTTTGGTTTTATTTGCACAAAGCAATTTCAATATTGTTTGCTCATGGAGCACATAAGTTCATATATATTCAACATCTTCTCATTCATTTCATCATCCATACACTTTACCATTCCACACATCCAATGATCAATTTTTACAAAAACACAACAGGTAGTTGACACTGAACATAAAACAACATCTCAATATACATTTTGTTACACCTATAACAATCCTTTGTGTGTAGTTATGTAGAACAGCAATACAGCTTATTCACAAGATCTAGATATGTTTCAGTCGTAATATAGCGGCCTTATTCCAGTTAGCCCAATGTTCATTGACCTTCTTCAGGATCTAGGTAGACCTAAACTATGGTCTAAACTACTAACAATGGGCCTGATCACGACTTCGGCGGTAACCCTTAAATCCGGCGGTATCGTTAATACCGCCGGATTTAATGGTCCGCTGAATCAGTGCTTCGATGGATTTCGCCCCAGCTCTGAGCTAATTTGCGCAATTACCCCCGGCGGGAAATCTGCCGGTGGTAAGAGCGTGAAAATTCACCATTGAGTCCAATGGGGAATGGGGCATTCCCGAATGGGCTCAATGGGGAATTACTTTACCGCCGAACTCGTGATCCGGCGCTATTAGCCCCGGGGAGTTCGGCGGTAGGGCTATTACCGCCAGCGGCAATACCGCCGGCGGTAACGGCCAAGTCGTGATCAGGCCCAATAGGTGAACAATGTCTTCCAGTACATATCTAAAAAGTCAAACAAACAGTAACATCACATTACTCTGTAGCCTCTTATTTTATGGTGACACAGAATACTTGTGTATATACATCAAAAATGATTATACTAATTGACACTCACCTCCAACAACCATTGATGGGGGTAGTGTCAACAGAGGATCTTATCCTTCAGGCTTCTAGTGTGAATATTCAAAGAGGCCTGAAACCAAAAAAGAGAACACAGGCATGGAGTGAGCGCGGTTCTCCTTCTTTCTAAGTGATATTAGCTGATCAATCATCACTGTTACATAACGCAAAGTTCACTTACTGATTCAATAGAGTGAAGTCGCCCAATAACAAATGCTTCATCTCTTCGTCATACAAGTTAGTTCATTAATGGTCACCGAGGGTTGAGCAACGCATCTCAATAGTCCCGTGGTGATGAGTTAAGTCCACTTGAACCCAAGCTGCAGGGAAACACATAGGCCCTCATTACGACCCTGGCGGAAAGGGGTTTACGCCGGCGTAAACCATGGCGCCCCTTTCCGCCTGAGTACGAGTTCCCGTAGCGCCATGGTGATTTTTACGCCTGCTTTTTGCAGGCGGTAAAAACCATGGCGCTACGGGACCTTGTTGTTAATTACGCCACCGTAATTTACGGTGGCGTAATTAACGCCTTCCCCACTCCCATTATACCCTATGGGGCAAAAATGGGAATGGGGAAGGGTAAATGGGGATTGGGGACTTACCGTCCCGCCAAGGTCGGAATGGGGCGGTAAGTCCGCCAACCACCTTGGCGGAGTTGGCAGCTTAGCGCCATGGACCATCGTGCAAATTGCACCATGGTTCTCCGCCAAGGTCGTAATGAGGGCCATAGTGGGCGTGCGTTTAATCACACAAATGCTCGCTCATTCACCAGACCTTATTAATGGACAACATGCATGAGACTCCCCCATCCTCAAAAGTACACAGACAAAGGGCCACAGACTCACCCAAAATGGTGTCCAAGTTAGAACCCAGATGATTTTGTCTTGTGAAACTACTAGAGACAGCAGGCGTCCATAGTATTATTTTCCGGTTGAGTCTAATAAAGAAACATGGAAGGCATATTAGAGTTGGCTGATGGCGGTGCTTGCAGCCTACTAATTCTTAGGTCCTCACTCCATGTATTGTGGAACATGGCTAGGGCCCTCATTACAACTCAGGCGGTGGACCATGGTCCATGCCGGATTCCGCCATGATGGATGGCGGAATTACCGCCCCATTCCAAGGTAGGTGGGGCGGTAATTCCCCATTCACCATTTGCCCTTCCCCATTCCCATTTCTGCCCCATAGGGCATAATGGGGATGGGGAAGGCGCTAATTACGGCATCGTAAATTACGGTGCCGTAATTAGCACCAAGGTCGCTTAGCGCCTTGGGCCCTCATTACAACCTTGGCGGAGGACAATGGTGCTATTAGCACCATGGTCCATGCCGCTAAAGTTGTAATTCCGCCATGGTGGATGGCGGAATTACCGCCCCATTCCAAGGTGAGTGGGGCGGTAATTCCCCATTCACCAATGGCCCCTTCCCCATTCCCATTTTTGCCCAATAGGGCATAATGGGAATGGGGAAAGGCGATAATTACGGCACCGTAAATTACGGTGCCGTAATTATCGCCAAGGTCCCTTTACGGCATGGCTTTTAACGCCTGCAAAAAGCAGGCATTAAACAGCCATCCCGCAAAGGGAACCTTGTAATCAGGCGTTAAGGGTCGGTGCCGTTTACGGCGCCGTAAACCCCTTAACGCCTGAGTCGGAATGAGGCCCTTGCAAAAAGCAGGCGTTAAAGTGTGAATCAGGCGTTAAGGATTAACGGCGCCGACGGCGCCGTTAAACCCTTAACGCCTGATTGTAATGAGGGCCAATGTAAAGAGGCATAAAAACAAATACTCTATTGCTTGACTATCTCTTCTTGGTGATGGTCGAGCTGGTCAGCCCGTGGCTATAACTGAACCATAGCAGCAAGCTTGTGCAGTCCAAGTTGCACCTAGCACCCTCCTTTCTGTACAGCACTGTAGTGTTATGGTAATAGCATGCACTGTTTTGAAAAAATGCCTCAGAATTCGACTTCCCGATTCAGTGTGAGGGTCACTGCACCCTCCTACCTACGTATGCCTGCAGTTGTACCTAGATCCCCGTGGACTACAGGAATAAATCTCTGCATGACTAGCGTTCTGGGAATATTTACATATATAGCATGTGGGTTTGCTCTACAAATCCCGGCCATCGCTCTGACACCCGGCATGAAAGCACGGCATACCAGAACATGGACCGCTGTGATTCCATCAGGTGGACAAACGCTCGTAGCAGCGCATCGGCCTGTGTGGCAGCGCTTACCTCTCTTCTCCTTGTGACTCTGTATGGCGTATTCCTATTCAACAATGAGGTGAACGAAATGCATGGTGTCCTCGAGTAGAGAGAAAGAAAAAGTGGGCGTGGACACCATTTTCCCTTAACTAAACTATAAAGGGGACTACAGTTCCTCATATAGGAAAAAACTATGGTCATTTACAGACAGTATCTACCGTCGAAAGGAGATACACAATAATTGTGCAATCTTGCATCTACAAAAGAAGGAAGATATCTCCCATTTGCAACTACTCCAACTCCCCAAAAGTGGAAGGCAGAAAACCTTATAAGAAGGAAGATGAACCATCTTATGCAAAATTATTCTCCAGTCCAACCACTATATACCGACAAGGTCAGTGGGATGCACAAACAGGAATAAAAAACCTGATTATAAATGATCCATGCCACCACGTTTTTATATATTTTATTAATACACACTTCTTCACACCTTGTCATTTATCTCACAGCTTCCTGGAAAATCTGAACTATTGGGGAATAAGTGAACATCAGATCACTCTGTAAAGAAATCCACTGTCCTGAAGAGGGCTAAATTTAGAAGAGCAAGACACAAGGGATGGTGTCAATGCAGTATCTCAGCCGAAACATATGTAGACATCCTTAAAACACCAAAAACTGTGTGTATTTCTGAATACGGACTACAATAACGTCCCCCTATAACGAAATGCTATATTCAAAAAGCAATTAATATTTGTTATGAATGAACTCAAGTCACATACTAACCACAGTCACTGACATTGATGTTTTCTGAAAAAGTATACCTTTGTTTTTCTATTGATTTTGGTGTATATTGTGCCTTGTGGAAAGCACTTAGGACCAACATCTTTGTTTTTATACATTTTGCTTGACTAAACTTTGTTTTAATTATGTGTAACAACGTAGCAGGTTTTTCATATATAACCCAGGGTGTATCAAATAGTTAAGACACCCCTATATCCTTCTGCCTAGCTATCACGGTGGACTGAGAAAGAGGTAATTGGGCTGTTGCTGCTTCTGCTGTACTGCCTCCATGAGATAAGTCAATGACACTATTGTGTGAATCCCTTTAGGCACAACAGCACGCTCCCATCAGAATAACACTCCATCCATCACACTCAACTCATTAATCACCTCCCAGAACGGTACCACCTCCTACCACTTTTCTGGGCCACGTGCCTGGCTCATACGGTATACCAGTGCCCATGTATCAATTTGTACACAGAAACAGGGAAATGGCAGTTCCCAAAAGTCCACAGTATGCCTCCAAGATAAGCCAATTATTGCCTATGGGTTATGAGGTTGGATGTTCGACTTCCCACCACTTTTCTGAAACACGTTTTGTGGGACATGGAATACAAGTAAAGCGGTAGAACAGAGGATCATGTTCCCTGTAACCAGCAGTATGCTTATGAGCCAGGGGATGAGCTGTTAAACAAAAAACAAGAGAATAAGCAATGCCTGAGGGGACTTTGAAATCTTGGCAGATCACTCTTAAAAGTTAAACTACTTCTAAGTGATAGAAAGTGTAGACGTTTTTCAGCCTATAGCCCTCGCCAATGCCCTCATCGCTCCCTAACCATAGAGGCTCAGTTGATCTCTCTAAGGTTCCACTGTGTGCACCAGTATTCAAGTACTTCCCATGTTAAGCTATGCAAAACAAGTTGGGTTACCACTTAACACTGAAGCCAAATGTGGGCATTGCATCTATGGGAGAGAGGGTGGGCTTGTGTCCGGAGAAAAAGTACTTCACTAGCGCCAGAATATATATAAAAGCCACATGGCACATGTATTGCTTGTCTGCAGGAGGAAAAATAACAAACCAACAAAATAAACCAAAAATAACAAACCTTCCAGTTGCAGCAAAGTCGTGGGCCAGCTCTCCATCAGACAGAGTTCCTCCTCCCAGCCTTAGGGGAGGCCAGAGAGAATGAACGGCCAGCTGTCTTTCCCAGATTTAATAATGTTTCTTCTTCTTCTTCTTCTTCTTCGTCTTCTTCTTCTTCTTCTTCTTCTTCTTCTTCTTCTTCTTCTTCTTCTGTGCTTTCCATCACATATGATAAATTGTGCCTCCTCTCAGTTTTTCTTTTGCTGGTGCCCATAATGTATTTCTAAATCATTTTGTCTTTTTTTCTTACACTCTTTTTTTCGTTCCACTTTTAGTATATCAAATTAATTTATTACAGTGATTGACAATTTTTCTCCATATTGTTTGCACTCTACCATTTAGTGTTTTACTGATTCCTCCTTTCCGTAATATGATTTCTTTCTGTCCTAATTCGCCCAATTTTTTTGCAAGTCGTGTGTTCTGTTCGTAGGGTGTTAATTAATATTTTCTGATAGCGGTGTAATTTTATTTTCCACCTTGGTTGGTCTGTAACCACTGACTGTATTTTATATTGGTACCTGGTGAGAGACAATCAGATTGTTACAGGCAATCTGATTGGCCCTCGCCAGGGCTTTACCCAATGCAGAATCCCTTGAATCTTCACATTCCTTCATATCCACGGCGAGGGGGGTGTGGCAGCCCCTCATCCAATGAGTAGGCTCGGAACAGGTTAATCGCAGCTCCGACCCACCACACAACTGGAGGCTGCCATCCTCCCCAGCCAGGGATTCAGGTAAGCGTTTTCTCCCTCCCTCCTCCTCCATCCAAACAATCTCCTCCCTGCCCTCCCAATCCCATTAACACGCTAAATACCCAGAGGTTTCTAAGTGCAGACCTGGTATTGAAACTGTGTTGCTCCGTGTTGTCTTGTTTTCAAGGCGAGCATGTTGCCCCTGAGCTATCCTCCCAGAGGATGGTCCTTTTTCAGGAGCAAACGCGCTGGGAACACTTCTGTCCCCAGCATGTCTGCTCCTGATCTGTGACAGGCCATCATGGAAAGGAAGAAGGGATTACGTGTAGTCCCTTCTCCCTTCCCATGGCGGCCATTTTATTTGTTTACTTTTTTTCCTATCTTTTTAATGGCCGCCATGGGAAGGGAGAAGGGACTAGTCCCTTTCTGTTCCGAAATGCCAGACCGTTTCGGAACAGAAGAACATGCTTTTAGGCTTTTAGCACCCCGGTCTTACGGGCCGGGGTACTAATAGCAATAAGCCCCTTGCAAGCGGGGCATTATCACTTCAGGTAATGCCTCAGGCCTTTGTTATGTCAGTCTAGAAAAATGGATACCTCTACTTTGTGACCGCAAACGTATTTTGGTGGCCGTGGGCCAACCATCTCATGCACGATATGACAGAATATAGGTTTTCGAGTTTGCCAATGAACGGCCATTTTGATGTGACAAGAATCGCCATTTTGTTTTCTAACCATTGCTCATTGCTTTCTGTTCCTATTGCTTCGCAGTATATTTTCTGCTTACACTGCTCGACTGTAAAACATTGTTGTCTGTATGTGAAAAGGACAAGGCCGCAGGGCCGAGAGGATAACAAGAGTTTGTTGAAACACAAACATAGGCAGCTCCAGGAAGAATGCCCGGCTCCCTCCCGAATGTAGCCTTGAAGCAGAGCTGGTGGGCATTTAATTATTTCGCAGCTGCCAGCCAATCTCGTTACATGGTAGAATATGTTAGAATAATACAGCTAAAGGCTTAAATTATGCTCTTCTTACGGCCCCCCTTTGCTGAGCCCGCTAGAGCGTGTCGGCTCCCAGGACAAGAATAGCACCTAATAGATAGCAAGGTCCGGAATGCAACTCTTCCCCCGTATGTAGCTCGCTTCCAAGAACAGAAGCGCTGTGTTCTATTCAACAACTGAAAGATACCTTTGCACTCACAAATTGCAAATTGTTACTAAAATAGATGTTTGAAGGTGTCATAGTTGTCGGAGATGTCCATCAACACACCAAGTTCAAAGAAACCCAATAAAAGGGGGGTGTTAAACATGTCATAGCTGATTGTTTGATATGCATTTTGTATATATGTAACTGATGTACGTAATTCACTCTCTAGAGATACACGTCGCGGTGCGTGAGACCGAGTTGGCCAACTGAGATTTTTGCTTTGCAATAAACCCTAGCTTTGGGAATACAACCTCCTGTCTGGCATATCTATCGTGTGTGATGACTCGCCTTGTTTCCATAGACGTCAGGGTCCCCTAGGGGCCCCTTTCAAGATGGCGCCCGAATAGGGACCCTCCCCCACTTGTTCCATCGCATAACGTTGTAATTGAGTAAGGCGGAGAATGGCGAGGACAGGACGATCAAGCCGGGATCAAGAGGTGTTCGGGGCACCCTGTAAAAGTGATGAGAGACTCCTTTGCAGATCTGCACACATCTGATCCCTGATTGACGTGCCTGGCTAGAGAACAAGGAGGTGAGGGTCCTGAAACGAGGCAGAAGCCAAGAAACGCAGACACGGCGTCCTTTGTTGCGTCAGTATACAGACGACTTGATTTATCAGGTGAGTCATTCCCCGATTCAAAGTAATCCTGATATTGGTTGAGAGTTGACTTTGCAAAATGAAACGCCCTAGGTAAGGTTGATTAACCAGGGGGAAGGTTGAAACATGCCTGGGGTATTGTCCACCTTAGCAGGGTTTTTCCGCTGTGGTAGACAATCTTTGGAAGATGGCCAAATTGTACCACCTGGTGGAACGCCGGCGTATGAGATGTATGTGAAGTATGGAGAGGGTACGATAATATTCTGTGAGACTTGACATAGGCAAACCAGAAAGCAACAAGACCATCAGTGGCCGATTAATGGTAGTTTTGAGATAGCGAGATTAGACAACCTGGAAAGGGTGTTGATAAGAAAGAAAGCGTGTCCTGGAGAATTTGAGACTATTAAAGACTGGAGAAAGGAAGCAATGCTCCGATTTAAAAGCAGAGCAAAACATGCGTGCAGGCATAAATCGAAAGGTGAAGTAGTGGACGAGAAAGAAGAGGAGGAGTGGACTGAGAGTCTAAGAAGGGCAGGTAGGCGAGACCAGTTGAATATAGAAAAGATATATCCACAACGGGAATTACACATAGCAGATGAATTAATAGAAAATATATTGACCCATACAAAACAAGGCCCAAGATCAGAAGTAAGACCAGACACGTCAGTAACTATTGCCCAGACCCCACCTGTAGCCCAAGCTCCCCCTCCGGTAGCTCAAGCCCTCCCACAGCCACAGGTTCAGACCACGCATGTAACACTTCCTATTAACCAACCAGGCCCACACCAGACACTCCCTGTTCCCATTGTCCCATCCGTACCTCCCGCCTCAGACACAGACTCGGTACCGTCTGTTCCTCCTGGGGTCGAAATTGAAACCACGGGGGCAAGAGGCGGGACTGACCAACGGGGATGCACGAGGGTAACTCGCAGCGCAATCAGCAAAGAAAGGAAGGTGGAATTGCAGCAACCGGCAGAGATGTATATAGACGGGAATGATGGGACGGCAGCATTGGCTTCAATGTATGACTTCCGAAGGAGCAACGAGAGGCAGGTAGTGTTGGAATGCATGGGTGAATATTTGGTGGAGAAACGGAAACAGTTAATTGGGAAATTACCACTGCAGCAATTGCTAGATTTGAATGCACTAGCACGCTGTAGGGAGAGGGATGAAGAAGTGAGAGAACATGTATATGGACTTTTTGAACTTAAAGATGAATTAGATAACGATTATGCCGAAATGTTTGCTACACCTGGGTACAGAGGTAAGGATATCGGGAGACATCGGAAGGGAATGCAGGGGTCACATAATGAACGGCAGCAGTTACCATCACTGGGGCAGAAGGAAATGGTGGACGAATTATCGTTGTTAAAACAGATGGGGGCAGACTTGAAAGCATGCCTATTGAAAACGCATGCATTAATGCAGCAAGTAGTAGGACACAATAGAGGGCGAGGGAATGCACAAGGAAGGAGTAATTCAAATATGCATGGGGGAACAGTGGGACCGAATCAGTGTGCGTATTGTAAGGAGGAAGGACATTGGCGAGCGCAATGTCCGCATCTACAGAATAGAAATGGGTCTGGTCAGAGGAGACAGCATAGAGGACACCCAGGAGCGAATAGACCAAATAGGAATAGTATGCAGCAGCATCACAATAACGGAGGTATTCAAAACCAAGGCCAAAACCAAAATGCACCAAACCAGAGTCAGGGACAGCAAAATCAACAATATGGAAACCAGAGTGGGGGAAAAAGAGGGAAGAGTGGGAACGTTTTCGATACACAGCCAAACACGTATTACAGTAACAGCAATGATTACACATCGGACGATGTGTTATTTCCCCAATAGGACAGCCCAGGACAGGGGTCGGAACCAGTGTCTATTCCCGTGAATCAGAGAGGACCCTATGTAGAAATGAGAGTCGGGAATGAGGAGCACCGCTTTCTTGTAAATACAGGAGCGCAGAAGTGTTCAATAGACCTTCACTCGTTTCCGGATATACCACTGTCAGGGCAAAAGAATATTTCCGTAGGGTTCGCAGGTACACCAGTCATAAACCCAGTGTCCAAACCAGTCCCAGTTACAATAGGACCATTTACTGAACATTGTCCTTTCCTTTTAACAGACAATTGTGGGGAGAATTTGTTGGGATTAAATTTGTTGAAAAAACTAGGTTCCGTTATACATTGCACCGCAGACGGAGTGTTTCTAACGATTTGGCCACACAATGCCCCTGTGTCAGAATTCATGTCTGAAGCGTTACCAGGGGAACTAAGTAAAGTACCAACCTGCATATGGGCAATGCATGACAATGATGTAGGATGTTTAAAGATAGAGCCAGTCAAGATCATCTTGAAAGAAGGTGTTACCCTACCGCGAATACCCCAATACAGAATTTCGGCTGAAGGTGAGAAAGGATTGAAGAGTATTGTTACGGATTTGGTGAAATTAGGGGTAATCGAGGAAATTACAGGCAGTACATGCAACAGCCCCATTCTTCCGGTTTATAAAAAAGGAGGCAATGAGGTACCATACCTTTTTATAATTGATTTGCGCGCATTGAATAAGGTAGTAGATCCACAATTTCCTCTAGTGCCAGATGTCACTACAATATTGCAATGATAACTGTTTCAGCAGAATATTTTAGTGTAGTAGATTTGAAAAACACGTTCTTCAGTTCTCCAGTGGACAAGGACAGCAGATATTTGTTCGCGTTCACATTAGGAGGACGATCATTTACATTTACGCGGATTCCGCAAGGTTACACGGAAAGTCCAAGTATTTACAGTAGAGCATTAAAAGAGCAGCTAGACATGCTGGAATTACCCGTGGGTTGTGTACTCTTGCAATACATAGATGATCTATTGCTAGCTGCAGACACAGAGGAGATTTGTAAAGAAAGCACTGTATTACTACTGTCACACCTAGCGGCACATGGCCATAAAGCTAGTTTGAAGAAATGTCAATATAATCGAAAGGAGGTGGCCTATATGGGCTACCTACTTTCGAAAGGAGGGAGAAGACTAACGCAAGAACGCATAGAAAATATTTCTTGTATGCCTATTTCAAAGACACAAAAAGGAGTCAGAGCCATAATAGGCATGGCTTCATATTGCCGACAATGGATTGGTTATTTTGCGTTAATTGTGAAGCCGTTGGTGAATTTAACTAGAAAGGATGCGGTTATGCCTTTACAGTTGGATGAGGAATGTCAGAAAGCATTTGATGGATTGAAACTGCATTATGCTCGGCTCCAGTTTTGGGTACGCCGAATTATGAGAACATTTTTAGACTATTTGGGTGTGAAAGTGAAGGATGCGCATTGGCGGTTTTGACACAGGAACAAGGTGGAAGAAATAGGCCGTGCGGCTATTTTTCTTCTGCGCTGGACCCTGTAGCGCGTGCACTACCACGATGTTTGCAATCTGTCGCGGCGGCTGCTGCGTCAGTGAAACAAACGGAAGGGATGGTATTGGGGCACACTTCAATTTTGATGGTGCCACATGCCATAGACGTTCTATTAAATAGGACACAGACGCAACACCTCACCTCTGCTAGATTGACAAGATATGAGATTATCTTGTTCGCGCCCCATATCCAAATTATGAGGTGTAGCGCTTTGAATCCTGCAGAATTAATGCCACCAACCATAAAAGAAATTGGGAAGGATGAATTACCCCCCCACGATTGCTTAATGGTCACTGCGGAAGAAACCAAGGGGAGAGTTGATTTAAGTGATATCCCACAGAAAGAGCCAGATGGAGAGTTATTTTGTGACGACTCATGTTTTAAATTACCAGATGGCACGACAACTGCCGCCTATGCTATCACTACCCTAGAGAGCGTTGTAGAAAGAAAAAGAATTCCCTATAATTCAGCACAAGCCACAGAAATAATAGCATTAACCAGAGCCTGCAAGATTTCTGAAAATTTGAATGTGAATATAAATACTGATAGTCAGTATGCTTTTGGAGTGGTTCATAACTTTGGTCGACTCTGGGCTGAGAGAGGGTTTTTGACATCACATAGCGCCAGAATTCAACATGGCCCTTTGATTGTACGATTGCTGTCTGCACTCACGTTTCCAAAGCGCCTAGCAATAGTGAAATGCGAGGCACATAAAAAAGTAACATGCAAAGTAGCAGAGGGAAACGCGTTTGCAGACAGAATTGCGAAAGAAACTGCCACTGATTTGAATACCAAAATTATGACGGTTCAGACAGAGGAAGTACCCTGTATGATAGAAAATGGAGTTGCGACTGTCAAAGAAATGCAGGCCGAAGCTATGGCCGATTTAATACAGGAGTCGGCAGAGGGATCTGCTGAGTTGGATCTAGAGGGTTGTTGGGTGGACAAGGGAACTAGAAACTGGATGTTGTCAAATTCGTACGTGACTGCAATGGTCACAATGGCCCACAGCCCTACGCACATCTGTGCGAAGAAGATAATACAGCACCTTTCTACAGTTTGGCAGAATGTAAACATAAAAAAGAATGCAGAGAGGTTGGTGCAGAACTGTATCACGTGTTTGCAACACAATGTAGGGAAGGGTACAGTGACTCCAACAGGCAGTTTTGGCCCACCCGCTATGCCATTTAAGGTGATCCATTTTGATTTCATAGAGATGGAGAGGTGCCAAAACTTAAAATACGTCTTGGTGGTGATCTGTGCATTCAGTAAGTGGGTGGAGGCATATCCCTTGAAGGACTGCACAGCAATGAGCACAGCAAAAGTAATGTTGAAGGAATACTTTTCCCGATTTGGCTTGCCCCGTGTCCTATGGTCTGATAATGAACCACATTTAGTGGGTGCAGTGGTATTACAGATATGTGCTGGTCTTCAGATTGATAAGAGATTCCATAGTTCAAGGCATCCGAGTTCTGCCGGTCTTGTGGAGAGGCACAACGGGATTCTTAAATCAAAGATTAGCAAGATTTGTGTGGGAAGCAAATTGAGTTGGGTAGATGCATTACCAATAGCACTATTATGCATGCGTACGTCTGTGCAGGCTAAAACTGGGCTCTCCCTGTACGAGATCGTGATGGGGAGGCCGGCAAATGTATGGTGCGCACCACAGCCAAAACGACTTAGTGAGGTAGAACATCCTGTGCTTAGTACTTATTGGGCCTCATTCCGAGTACGGCGCTAACCAATGGCGCTATTAACGCCTTGGTTGACGCCGTACCCGGACCGGCAGCGCCTTGGTGGATGGCGGAATTACCGCCCCATTCCAAGGTTGGCGGGGCGGTAATTCCCCAATCCCCATTTACCCTTCCCCATTCCCATTCTTGCCCCATAGGGCATAATGGGAGTGGGGAAGGCGTCAATTACGCCACCGTAAATTACGGTGGCGTAATTAACATCAAGGTCCCTTAACGCCATGGTTTTTAACACCTGCTAAAAGCAGGTGTTAAAACCACCATGGCGCAAAGGGAACTCGGAGTATGGCGGTAAGGGATTACCGCCACCGCTCTCGTTAGCGGTGGCTGCTATCCCTTACCGCCATACTCGGAATGAGGCCCATTGTGGCCTTTTAATGCAGAAATTGCATTTGATTCATCAGCAGGTGCAGGAGGCGTTACCAGTGAGATACACCGGTCCGGGGCAAGCGCTGGAGCCAGGCGACTGGGTGCTGCTAAAAAAGTTTGAAAGAAAGTCATCATTAGCACCCAGGTGGCGCGGGCCCTATCAAGTACTCTTGGCGACGCAGACGGCAATACGGGTGGATGGAAGGAAGTCGTGGATCCATGCCACCCATGCCAAGAAGATTCCAACTGCACTGAAAGACTTGCCTGACATGATGACTGGAAAGAGACAGCGGTCCCAGAAACGAAAGAAAGTGTTGCCAGTAAGCAGCCACCTAATCTGCCAAAACGGGAAGTTAAACTCGAAACAAAGCCTGAGACAATTGCCAAAGAGGGGGAAGGGCAAAGAGTGCCCCAACGTTGGCCAGCAGAATCGACATCACTGCTGGCCAACACGAAATCTGCCTTGCAAATACCAGCAGAAACAAATCATGTACCCCTTTGACACCCACCAGCACTTGCCAGCACGCCAAAGAACGGATCTGCATCATTGGCGCGGCGCACACCAGCACCTGCAGTAGCGCCACAGGCTGACTTTGAGCCTGATTCTGGAAGTGCACCGGCACTGTTCACGGATCACACGATACCAGGAGCAAGTCGATACAAATTGCGGCCTCGAAAGACAAAGTGATCCGCAGTTCTTTTTGGTGTTTATGTCAACCTCTGGTTCAGCTCATGGACGGAGAAGGAACTAGAGGTGTAGAGGAGAGAAGCGTGAGAATTGTGCAAGTCGGACACTTCAAGACTCGCAGCTCCTCGGTGCGATCATAAAAGTACATGTGTCAGGTACCAGAGCGGACAAGCTGGGCGCACATGGTGCTATGGCAAATGAGATAACTGATTAAAAGTACATGTGTCAGGAACCAGAGCGGACAAGCTTGGCGCAGATGATACTAAGGCAATAAGAGAACTGATCAAAGGTCCTCTGAGCAGTATAAGAAAGGAAAGTGATCTTGCCTAAAAACAAATAAACGAATCCAGACTAAAAGGACAGGCAGAACTGAACTGTGACAATTCCGTTGAACTTATTGACATCAGAGCAAGCGCGACGAAGAGAGATATCCACAACGAACTGTGATAAGAAAGAAGAAGGACGACGAGAAACATGCCGGGACCGGTTCCAGCCTCCTCCTGCACCACCACCGCTGAAAATGAGTCAATTATAAAGACTGTAAGCTTAAGAAAAACGCATGGTAAAATAAATTGTATGCTGATACTGACAATAATAATGTGCTTTATGAGCGTGGTAGCACCAATATCGACAGCCCTAATATTATGGTGGGTGAAAACAATACACCCATTAGAAATGTTTTTACCAATAATTAATATATCCACTACTGAAAGCCCAGTTCAGGTGATCACTTATACCCTGCCCCCAATGGAAGAAAGACACAGGGAAGGTTTTGGAAATAATACTTTGCTATTGATCATGAACATGACACATGCAATTCTGAAGAAAACAAATTGCTGAGTATGTGCCCATTTACCACAGCATGCTGGGAAAGGAATAGGGTGGTATGTGCAGCCACTACCATTAAGTTCTGCATGTGGTGCATCTTTAGGTGCAATGTTCTATGGGAAATGGAATGAGAGTAATACGGGTCAATTAGACAGAACCAACATGAATGAGTTTGAGGAGATAATAATGAATCCTGTGGGTTGTTCCATTTTCCATAAAGTACAAGTAATAGCCCCAGAGCCCATGAGGAAAAATATACGAAAGATAACACGACAAAATAGACGAGATAGATTGTCCCCACCAGAAAAAACATCTGTAATGACGTTTCGTGTAAGAACAGAAGGGGACAAAGATGCAATTCCCCCATCTGACACGGTGAATTATAGCCCAAGAACTGTCCCTTTTTGTCTAAAAAAGAAAGGCTCTTTTTCAGTGGGAACATATACTGGATGCATGAATACAGTGGTATTAAAATGGGAAATAGAACCAGTATATGTAGGTGATCCAGTTTATTTTATATGTGGAGAGAAAGCATATCCTTGGTTGCGCAGAAACTGGAGAGGTACATGTTACTTAGGTCTACTGTTCCCAGGAGTATTCCTCTTAGAAACAGCAGCCATGGCCAGATTATCCAGAACTAGAGTCAAAAGGACTGACAAGGGTGTTTTAATAGCAACTGATGTAGCAAAATCATTCATTCCCTTCTTAGGGCAGATAGTGAACCCCTATAATATAAGGTAACTGTCCAGAATCCTAAAAAATACAATAAATACAACAACAGATATACTATTTAACATTATGTTGGAAGAAAGAGGAATCAGGTTAATGACGCTGAAAAATAAAACGGCTCTCGATGTGATCCTGGTTGATTGTGGGGGAATTTGCAAAATAGTGGGATCAGCATGTTGCGTTTATGTCGATGACTATTCCCCCACGATCTTTGAAGCAACAAAGAAAATGCACATCCTAAGCTCTGAACTCCCTACTTGAGAAGGAAGCTGGGGAATAGGATCTTGGTTTTGGGGAATACTACGTTCCTGGGGATGGAAGTTGATCTCAATATTAGTAGTGATGTTTGGAATATTCCTAACGTGCTGTTGTTGTATACATTGTCTACCCATAGTTTGCACTGAGGTAACTGAGGGATGTACGGAAGGATGTATGCATATGATGACAAAGAAAAAACAACCTCATGGTCGCACTGACCCAGACCCAAATGAGATGAGAGCAGTAAAAGAGTTGATGGCAATAGATATTGATGAAGACAATAATGTTTACGATAGCATGCAAAATTCAGACATAAGTACTTCAGACTCATCATCACTAGAGGAGGTTTCAATAAATAGATGAGACGTTTGGCATACGGCCAAAGGAGGGTTTGTCAGTCTAGAAAAATGGATACCTCTACTTTGTGACCACAAATGTATTTTGGTGGCCATGGGCCAACCGTCTCATGCACGATATGACAGAATATAGGTTTTCGAGTTTGCCAATGAACGGCCATTTTGATGTGACAAGAATCGCCATTTTGTTTTCTAACCATTGCTCATTGCTTTCTGTTCCTATTGCTTTGCAGTTTTTTTTCCGCTTACACTGCTCGACTGTAAAACATTGTTGTCTGTATGTGAAAAGGACAAGGCTGCAGGGCCGAGAGGATAACAAGAGTTCGTTGAAACACAAACGTAGGCAGCACCAGGAAGAATGCCCGCCTCCCTCCCGAATGTAGCCTTGAAGCAGAGCTGCAGGGCATTTAATCATTTCGCAGCTTCCAGCCAGTCTCGTTATATGGTAGAATATGTTAGAATAATACAGCTAAAGGCTTGAATTATGCTCTTCTTACGGCTCTCCCCTTTGCTGAGCCCGCTAGAGTGTGTTGGCTCCCAGGACACAAATAGCACCTAATAGATAGCAAGGTCCGGAATGCAACTCTTCCCCAAATATGTAGCTCGCTTCCAAGAACAGAAGCGCTGTGTTCTATTCAACAACTGAAAGATGCCTTCGCACTCACAAATTGCAAATTTTTACTAGAATAGATGTTTGAAGGTGTCATAGTTGTCGGAGATGTCCATCATCACACCAAGTTCAAAGAAACCCAATAAAAGGGGGGTGTTAAACATGTCATAGCTGGTTTCTTTGATATGCATTTTGTATATATGTAACTGATGTACGTAATTCACTCTCTTGCGTCCCTCGAGGTCTAGAGATACACGTCGCGGGGCGTGAGACCAAGTTGGCCAACTGAGACTTTTGCCTTGCAATAAACCCTAGCTTTGGGAATACAACCTCGTGTCTGGCGTATCGTGTGTGGTGACTCGCCTTGTTTCCATAGACGTCAGGGTCCCCTAGGGGCCCCTTTCAGTTAAGGCCCTTCCTTAGCTCAGGCCCTTGCTTCGCTCAGGACTGTAACTATCGGCCCTGGGGCATTACCTGAAGTGGTAATGCCCCCCTACTCTGGGCTTATTGCTTAAGTATTGCCTCCCTTTGGTCTCTCTGCTCCATTGTTTTTGCCAAATCTTTATTATCTTGTCTATGATTATGAGTCACAAATTGCCTTCACTTAGTTAAATATTTATGTCAATCTTGCCTCTTTCCATCCCAGCCTTTTTTGCTTGGTCTCCCACTTAATTTCTGTCTATTCCTGAGTGTCCAGGTAGCCATACCATTTTAATATGTATTCCTTCTTTTTTGCATGCATTATACCACTGTATAGTGTCCCAAGATAATGTGCTTTCTGCCTTCTTTACCATTTTGGATTGATTGAAAAGTGCTTCTACAGTCAGAGTATGTGATATTTGTCGTCTCCTATAGATCACACACTGCCAATACAATTTCTAACAATTCTGCTGTTAGGTTTTTGTTCCATTTTGGAAATGTTCAACAATTGTGTATAGTATGCCAAACCTACCTGACCTGTGATAGGATTGTTAGACCCATTTATGTAAATCACAAACCACTCTTCTTCACTTTCGGGTCTATCCTCTGTACCAGTTCCCCTTTCCCATGGGCCTGGATTATCTGGCCATTGTAATTTCACCTTTGGTCTGTCATATGTCCAAATCAGCTATCTTATATTATTGTGATGCATTACTTTCCTCATGTCTTTTTTGGCCAACGGTTTTACAGTGTTTTTGTTATGGTAACCAAACGTTCCTCTTGTTTTTGTCCAATGTATGTGAAACATACACGTGTGCCCAGTTTTGTTTAAAACATTAGTTGATTGCATCTTCTGTGATTTATGCTGTAGGTTTGCTCCAATATCAGATGTTAAGCATGTTTTGTTTGACTTCTGCTGGTCTGTCTCCCAGTATTACCTGTAAAGCCATGACTGGTGTTGTCTTACTTGCTCCTGAACACATTCTCAGAGACTTGACCTGGATTGTTTGTAGGTGCCTCATTTGTGCTTGTGTAAAACACACCCATACCTGACTGCTGCAGTCTGTTACACGTATGATTATCTCTCTGACGCACAAGGCTGTACTACTCTCATAGCCAGGAATTCCCTCCATCCTGCCATGGCATGTGTCATGCTTCTGTTTTGCAAAGGGGAACCACTCATATACATAATTGACACTAATTAATCACAGTAATATTTAAACACAGGAAGAACATCATGGTTACAGTTATCGAACAATGTACTATCTAATTCTTCCACAATAAACGCTGTCACAACTCTCCCACTCCTTTTCCAACATCCTAATTGAGTGGTGTGTTCCAGTATTTAGGGAATACCCCAATAGAATTAAGGTCACTTCATGCGAACATGTGATAGCAATTTCCAACCAGGTGGCCTATCTGCAGGTAAGACAACTGTGCTTCCTCACAACTCTTCCGAACAAAAGACAGGTACATGTTTACTTTTCAGGTTTCTTGTCATGAGCATTGCACTGCAACCGTCCATACGTGGCTTTTAATGCTTTGAACCGTAGCAAGCATTAGTGTTTAGTACCAGAGTTTCCTGAAAAAGAACATTATAGTTGACTTTCCTTACGAATTGTTAAATAATTGAGTTTCCCCTTACACTCTGCATGTAATCAGCAGTTTATAATCCTCACCTCTGAACCTATTAATCCTCATACCCTCAAATTGCAACATCACCACGTGAACAAATTAGTAGCAACTAAAACAAAGCAAAATATGAACACAACACCGTAAGAAAAACAGAGTGTTTCGGTCCAGCACTCAGAATAGTGAAGCAGACAGAAAGGAAAACAAGAAAGGACATAAATCATGGTTCAC
The DNA here is from genome assembly GCF_040938575.1 of Ambystoma mexicanum. Lineage (NCBI taxonomy): Eukaryota > Metazoa > Chordata > Amphibia > Caudata > Ambystomatidae > Ambystoma > Ambystoma mexicanum. The sequence goes on along the minus strand of NC_090937.1, from coordinate 785,927,929 downwards.
TGCTATTGAAATAAACACTGGCCATTTCCAAAAATAAATACTTCCTTTTCCCTTTTTTCTTTGTCGCTCTATTGTCAGCCTTTGCACACCTTAACCCCATATCCTTACACCTGAATGAGGTCCCTTGTTTCTTTTTTATTTTACACAACTTTGACATTTCCCAGCATGTGATACCAAACAGCATGCAAAACGTGTTCACTATAAATCCAAATAGCTTAAATTAAATAAATATTGAAAAGAGGGTGCCATTGCCAATAGTCTCATATAGGTGTTTTATTTTTTTATTTTTGCATTTCTGCAGACCTGAACAGGCCCTGTCTCAGCGCTGCATAAACACCTTGATAGGACACCTAGATAATCTAGGGAAAGTGCAAGTGTGAAGGCTTCTAGCCTCCCAAAGATAAGGAGTAAGTATATTCCATTAGCTGGTCCTGGGGGTCTCACGACAATGTGGAGAGGAGCAGGAGATCCTCGTTCATTTTAGTTCTTGCAAAATTACTTGCATTACGCAAAGGGTTTTTTACACCTTACCTCACCCATAGGATGCTGTAGTGTACAGACTAAGATCTGGAAATCCATACCCCTACCAATATTTTGCCTCTGTCTGCCCCCAACCCTCCGTGTGTAATCATGGACCCTATATAAAAGCACACTTTCTTTTTGCAATATATAAAAACACACTTTATTTTTGGCTTAAAAGCAGTCAGAACAATCGCGGATCTGTCATTATCCATTGGAAATGTGCTTCAGGACTGGACTCGTAAGGGAAACCATTCTTCATCACAGAGTCATCATCATTATGGAACTTGGAGGGACTGCAGAGAATCCCCTCACAGTTGTTCTCTAACCACCTTACTCATTAAGTTTGTGAAAGAGTTTAGGCTTAAAACATATTATTTCCTGGGCAGTCTAAGCTGTGATACCACAAAGTGGTGTGGCCAAAGGTAGGTCCATGGTCTGTCCCTTCCCCTGGATGATTGGGCAATGGCCTGTGTCTGCCCCCAACCCACACAAGGGCCAATGCAGGCTACAGTCCTGATATGTGTTTCAGAGCTGGCACTGTAGATTTGCATTATAATGTTTCAAAACCTCTTGGGGTCGCCCCTACCCTAGGAAGAGTGCGGAGAGCCCATTGTTTAGGAAACATTCCCTCCCTTTTGCACCCCCAAGCACCCCTTATAAAATGTATTTTTCTGGCTGCAATGGAAAACAATCGTGGATGTCTCAGATAATGGTCCCTGTGCTTCAAATCATTCCATTTTACGTGATTGGATGTCTTTTGAAAGGCTAAACTGCTACCCATTCCCATTACTAAAATACGCATATTCTAATCTAAATACGCATTTGTTCTAATCTGCAAAAGCAGCTGCGATTGAAGCTTACCGAACGTTTGGAAGTGTTGTCCTGAACCACAGCACTGCGAGTCAGCACGGACTCTTGCTGTGGGATTTTCGTTCCCTGGAGGGGGCGGAGCCAACTGGTGAACACGTGACTCATCACCTGACCAGAAGTGCCTTTAAAACGCGCCCGCATTCAGCTGAGCGGGGCGTTTGTTCTAATCTGCAAAAGCAGCTGCGATTGAAGCTTACCGAACGTTTGGAAGTGTTGTCCTGAACCACAGCACTGCGAGTCAGCACGGACTCTTGCTGTGGGATTTTCGTTCCCTGGAGGGGGCGGAGCCAACTGGTGAACACGTGACTCATCACCTGACCAGAAGTGCCTTTAAAACGCGCCCGCATTCAGCTGAGCGGGGCGTTTGTTCTAATCTGCAAAAGCAGCTGCGATTGAAGCTTACCGAACGTTTGGAAGTGTTGTCCTGAACCACAGCACTGCGAGTCAGCACGGACTCTTGCTGTGGGATTTTCGTTCCCTGGAGGGGGCGGAGCCAACTGGTGAACACGTGACTCATCACCTGACCAGAAGTGCCTTTAAAACGCGCCCGCATTCACCCTCGCGGCGTTAAGCCCGGTAGGAGACAAGGCCACTGGCTGTGCTGTTGTGCGGCTGTTTGGCGCGTAGGCGCGTCAACCACTGAGTCGCACTATTGAGTGTGGAGTAAAGGGTAAGACCGCCCGCATATTCAAGTTTCCTCCCTCTGCACAGTTTATGGGAGACTGTGGGAGATTACATTCTCCTTTGATCCCTTACGCAGAAGTAATAATTTTTCATACAGATTACTAACTTGTCTTGCATACAATTGAGTGCTGAGTGATTTGGTCTCGCCAAAGATACTAGCCCTTCTGACTACTTATTTTTATCTTCTCTCCTGTAATTTTACTGAGCTACATGCCGCCTAAAACACGCGGGGCAAAAGTGCCCTATAATCTACGGAAGGGCAGGACAAATCATCCCTGCATGCCCAATAACAATCTAAGAGGTGGGAACAGTTTGAAATCGCCAGCCAACGCCGGAGGCACCATTGCGGAGTTATTTAAAAAGATCTTACCTACATGCACTGACGAACAAACTGAGGAGACACTTCCGGCTACACATAACGCAAGCCGACCACTAGATGTTACATCCCTAGACGACATTGACAACAATTCGCTATTGGACTTATGCCTATCTATACAGAAATCTATGGCTCCTCCACCTAATTCAGGAGAGCCGGGGATTAATGAGATGGGGACTAGTAAGAAAGCCGCAAGTATAACAGTGGAAGCCCAAGTGTTACAACCTGCTAATTCTACTCAGAGAACTTTATGCTCTGGTCGACTGTCTGAATCACCAAACTTATTGATTGACTTAGAAGAGTCAGGGCAAACTAAGGACGATCAACTTAGTGAGCTTTCACAGCTAAACTCTGCAGCCACTGCAGAGATGCAGGCGTCCTTAACTTCTCTCCAATTTGCCCTAAAAATTCTCCTCAAATTATGCGGAAGAATACATGTGAATACAATCCTACAGCTGAATCTTCCCGCTCCGGACCTAGAGTATGAAGTATACCCTGAAGAGGTGAAGGAGCCGCAGATTCCACCTAGTCCAATTAACGTTGAGGAGAACGAACATCTGACAAATGAGGGTAACACTCATCTGACTAAGAAACAGCGTAGAATGGCGAAAAGAGCTGCCCTAAGAAATGTTCCGGTAGAGGTGGCCTCTCCACTCCCAAACACAGCAATCCCACAACAGAAATCCAAAAAGGCAAGAAAAAGGGCACTAAAAAGAAAGAAAAACCGAAATAAAGGTCCGGGCACACTCACTAGCTGGATATTGGTGGAAAAATCTAAAGAAATTTCAGCTGTGAGTAATGCTAGCCAAGACTCCATCCTTACAGAAAACCATTCTATTGATAATCAGTTTTCCACCCCTCAAAGGAACAGCCCGAATAGAACACTTGAAAGCATGGATACTGAAAGTGATACACCGGTTCCAGCAAGGAAAGAGAATAGAGAAGAAAACAAGATTTGCATTGTGAAGAATCTGAACCAGCAATGCCATGGTAAATGGCTCTCACGTACAGGCATGCTTGAGAAACTTCATCTAATACCTCAATTAAGAGTTATTAGATCTGAGGATTTCTCATTTGTAGAGCCTCTATGTACCACTAACCCTAATGTGACAGCACTACATTGTACGGTCCTGGCCTCGGCTCAGCTGATTCGTAAACATAGAGTCAATTTAGCGCAAGTAGGCTTGGGGGTAGATGTGAATCCTGATGATGTAGACCCTCTGATTAAAGAAGCTCCCAAGCCTACTAATACTGACAATAATACTAAACTACCTCCTCTTACTGGGAACCGAGTGCAAATGAGCGACATTCAGAACACTCTGAAATGGCTTGCAGAGGCCTTGCCCTCGGTTATAAATAAACCCTGAACTTGCTCATTGCTATCCTGGAACACCAGGGGCTTCAAACATATTACTGTAACTAATGGCTCGCTACCTTTTATTATGAACTACTCCTTTTTCCTATTACAGGAAACCTGGCTAACTGCACCAATCATAATAGATGGGTATAAGTTGTACCACACTTTTGCTAAAAAAGGCCAAATGGGAAGACCTTTTGGGGGACTGATGATAGGTGTAAGTAAAACTATAATATCTAATGAAATCAATACTGATCTTGAGGATAACATTAATGCGGTGGAGGTGGTTATACCGATCAAAAATAAGCAGATGAAACTCTTGCTGGTCAATGTTTATAATCCACACGATGCGTCAAAGAGTGATCTAATACAAGATAGACTACATGATTTGCTTACTGAGTGGACGAACGAATGCCAAAATAACCTCTTGATCATTGCTGGGGATTTTAATTGTTCTATTAAAGGGGATGGTGGTACAACTAACAATAAGCACTTACATCCGTATCCCCTTATGTCTCAGGATTGTAATGATGAAGAAGGGGAGAAGTGGTTATGTTTTATGAAGAGCTGGGACTTGGAATGCCTAAACGGTCGAACTATGAGTGACCGTCCGGGACATTATACTTGGAAAGCAGGTGCCGCTCGTCGCACTCTAGATTATTGTTTTACTAGCCCGGAGGTGGCATCCCTGGTTAATGACATGGAAATAATAGACAACGATTGGAGTGATCACAGCGGCCTGAGTTTAAGCCTGAAATGTGATTCTCTATTTCCTTTAACAATAGCGACAGGAAGCCTGTTGATTAATCATGCTGGTTCACGATTAGTATGGTCTGAGAAAAACATATCCAAAGCATGTCATGATTGCGGTGAATGGGACGCTGATTATTACACCATGTTTGTTAATCTATCAATAGAACATCTTGAAGGTTGGATTTATAATTTTACGGGTAAATATGCTACAAAAAAATCTTTACTTGTTATCAGAGAGCAGGGCTCGAGCAAGGGCTATGATAAGACAATTCGAGATGCTAAACGTACTCTGAGAAGGGAGATACGTAGAATCAGAGCCCATTCCCATTTAATTATGGATACACATACTAAGATCAGAGAGATAAAAAATAGGTATAGGGCATGGTTAAAATACTGGAACAGATCGAAGAAATTGGCAAACTGGCAAAAAACCGTGAAGACTATTTGCTCGAGAAATTCCCGAAATATCTGGGCACTTCTAGGAGAAGCTAGAGGGAGCAAGGTAACCCCCCAAATAAACCCGATTGATGCTGAGGAATGGGTTAATTTCCTGGAAACGCGTAATGGCATTCCAGCAGTTAACCCCGAAATTTTTTCAACCATCTCTCAAGTTCCTAAGCCGTTCCCTATCCACCTAGAAGACCTGATAGGTAAGATTGCTAAACTTAAATCCTCCAGAGCCCCGGGGCCTAACGGTCTCTCCAATCTACTTATGAAGAATAACCCAGTTTTCTGGGCTAACTTTCTGAAAATCCTCTTTGAAAAAGTTTTAAAAGGAGGAATAATACCTGAGACCTGGCAGAGAGCAATCTTAGTGCCAATTTTCAAAAAAGGCAATAGATCTGATCCGGGCAATTACCGTTACAGAAATTACAATCTTGGTCTGAAACGGAAGGGATTCTGGATCGCTTTCAAAGCGGATTCAGACCTGGATATTCTACTACTCACAATCTTTTCATCATGAATAGTCTTAGAGATAAAGCCCTACTTCCTAATAATCCGCCTCTGTATGCCTTATATATAGACTTTAAGGCAGCATTCGACACGGTTAATAGAGAGAAGCTATGGAGGAAGCTTAAGAGACTGGCATGCCCTGAAGACTTGCTCTATTATTTGCAACTTCTACATTATAACACCACAGTTCAGTTGAGGCTTGATGGAAGTGGATCCTCAACTAGGGTGATAAAGCAAACAAGAGGGGTGAAACAAGGCTGCGTCACTGCACCCATGTTATATAATCTGTTTGTTTCCGATATTCCAGAGTATATTAGAGAGGTGAGTAACTGCCCTCCCAAGGTTGGCTCTCAACACTGCTTAATCCTGGCGTATGCGGATGATGTGGTTATTTTTGACCACACATTTAGCGGCATTCTACGCTCGGCAGAGCGACTTTGGAAGTATGCTGAGGAGAACGAACTCACAATTAATCACATGAAAACAGAGTTGATCCTCTATAGCCATGGCAAAGTGAGCCGCCCTAGAATGGTTGTAAGAGGACATGAAATTCAATATACCCATAGTTACAAGTACTTGGGAGTGGAATTCGACTCTAAGGGAAATTCCCAATCATGTGTACAATCCCGCAAAATAAAAGCAGCGCAACTTACCTCTATGATACATCAGTTCTCCCGTAAGAAGAGTGGATATTCCATGTGGGCAGCTCGCCAACTTTACGTCCAATGCCTGATACCCATGGTAATCTATGGACTGGAAGCCCTGGTTGGCCTCAATTTAGATTGGCTACAGACATTGGAAGGCCGCTTTTGGCGAAAGCTGCTGGGACTGCCACCGGGAATACCAATGGCGATACTAAGATTGGAGCTGGGTTTACCCTCTTTAAAAGCTCTGGTCTTGAAGAAAAGAGCCGAGATCTATATTAAGCTGCATACTAATCTGACTAATCCCCTTCTGATAACCGTGAAAGAAGACATTGTTAAGAATAAGCAGGCTCGTTTTGTTAGAGAAATGAATGCTCTATTTGAGACGATTGAATGGACCCCTAACTGGGAGGACAATTATATAAACCTAAAGTCCCAAATGGCTGCACGACTCAAAATTTGGGACTGGCAAGATAATTTTAGACATCTTGCGAGCCTCCACAGCTACGGCTTCATAACTCATGTTTTATACACCTTCAGAAGGGCACAAGGATATCTCAACCTTTGCCCCTCGGATAATCTAAGACGCTTTTTGTTACTCCTACGCATCAACCATTTACCTGTTCTAGCGGTGTTGGGCCCTGAAAGGGCCATCTCTAAAACAGAGCGTTTTTGCAGGATATGCAAGAATAAAGATTCATTAGAAACTGCAAGACATGCTCTCACACTATGTCCCAGTCTGGGTTCAACCTACATAAAACATTATAGCAGATTTGTACATAATCTTGACCATATTAAGTCCAAAGATTTTTGGCTAACATGCATTAACACCTTGAATCCTAGCCTACATTTGGCCTTATATAGAGTTTGGTATACAGTTAAGGGAATACTTGAAATCTGAAGACTAGCCAATTTCTCTCAGCATCAATAAACAGTAAACGAGTGATTATATGAAATAATATGAAATTGCATGAAAGTTATCTCTAGGATAAGGCCTATGAAATTTGTAACAAAATTGAATATGATTTTAAGTGTTTTCCACTTTTAAATATTGAACAGTTGTTTAAATTATAAGAAGAAAATATTATTCTGTTGATTTATGTGTAAAGTTTTTTTTGTTTAAAAACTGTATCACATTAAAATAAAATAAATAAATAAAATATGCATATCTTCCCAGGGTCCTCAAATGCAAATGGTCCATGGTAGGCAGAGTTTGTATGCAGTACCCTTTGGGACCACTACACACAACTAAGACTACAGGTGCAAGCAAAACCAACCTTTGGTATAAGTCTGTACTACACAGTTTTGTGGTAGCGTTGCTGAGCAGCCAGGCTTATCTCAAGAGGGAATGTGAGCTGTAAGGGTGTTACACAGAGGTCTATAATTACAAGTATTCAAAGAGACTCTTATACTCAAGGTTTCTTGGTAAAACACTTTTTAATTTATTTCATAGTCAGTTATAAAACATTCACTAGAAGGAGGCAATCTATATCACACAAAAATATACTTCACTACTTCACAATGTGAGATTCCGAGGCATTTAAACTACTTGGAAGGAGGAGCAAAATGGCATTCAAAGTATTTGAGTAGGAGCAAAAAGGCATATGTTAATAAAAAAGAATAGTACAATTACTCTAAAACAGTGCAAATAGTTTGAGTTCACCAGAGGAGTTGATTCAAAGCAATAGGTTAGGCCAAAGTCAATGGGCTAACGTCTTGTATAGGATAAAACAGTTCTGGAGGTTAACGGAAAAGTCTTTGCCAAAGTTCTCAGAAGTAGTCCGTAAAAGAAAGATTCATATGTTGGGTCACAAGCTGACTTGGCCTGTAAATTGCCAAAGTTTCAAGCACTTTCGCAGTGAGAGGTAAGTTCTCTCGGTCAGGTTTTCACAGTACCTTACAATGAAGAAAAAGATGCAGCTGAAGTAGTCTGTTCCTGGCAGTTCCTGCAGATCTCGCTGTTCCTGAGCCTCAGTCGTGGGGACAAGAGGTAGGACTTCGGGGGACTCCTGCACTGCACTGGGACTGGTCAAAAAGCTGGCAAAGGCAAATCTTCAATTCCGGTAGCTGTAGACAAGCACATAAACTGGTGTTATTCTCCCTGGCTATTCGGTTTCTTGCAGCACTCTGAGGAAAATACAACCAGCTCCGAGAATGGTATCCAGGTGGCTTACGAGTTGATTGGTCCCACCAACTGTGGTCCTTGAAGGGCTTCTCCGTCGAGATGAACTTGCCATTATGGACCTGCAGCAGGGCTTCATCAAGCAAACCAAAGGTCAGGAGTTGCAGCAGCCGTCCTCTTCCAGCTCGTCTTCGGTTCTTTCGTTCCAGTGGTCGACTCTGCCTTCCAAGCCAAGAGACTCACCTTTTAAACAGTTTTCTCCCATTCATTCCAGCCTAGCTGCCACTCACCCAGCAGGGTGGCTGCCCTTGCCGGACAGTCAGCCAGCCAATCACGCCACAGTGCATTCGGGTCTCCTAGGAGACTAAGCATAGGGAGTTTCGGGCACCTCCCTCACTTCCTGCCCACCCAGACACTCGGGCTCCAGAGGCGGTCTTCAGTCCTGAAGCCTGTCAAAGGCATAGGAACAAAGGGACCAAGCCAGGTTTGGCGCACAGAGGCAAACTCTAGAAGGATCTTTCCAAAAAAAAAGGTGAAAAATGAAGACCTAGACCCGTTTAAACAAAGGAGGCTCTAAAAACATAGCTCCCACGATTTAACGCTATCAGCTATCAATGTTCGCGGTCGGGAAAAATCATGGTAGTTTGTTGTAAAACCACTGCCACCAGCCATTTCGAGAGGAAAGGGTAGCATTTGACTGCTACATGAGTTTCTAGACATAGGGGATACTAAGTAACCCCTCCAGCACTCTATTGTAAGATAGTGTGTGCCTGATCTAGGAATTTGGAAAGACTAGTAAAGTCAATTTCACTTTACTTTCTCTGGGAAACAGTAGTTTATCCCAGAGAGGGTATTTAAATCTTGGGACAGCCTAAAAGGCAGGGACGTCATTTGGGGGTCGCCAGGGGTCGCAACTGCGACCTCTGTGGTGTCCCTTGCGACCTCTGTGGTGTCCCTTGCGACCTCTACTAAAAAAAAAAATACATTTTTTTTTTTTTTTTTTTTTTTAAGTTATGCAAGCTCCTGGGCTGTGGCTCTTTACTTCTGGGGTGGCTGGCTTTCTTGTTCAGGCCCCTTAAAAAAAAAGACTTGAGGCACTTGTTCTTATTTTTCTTCTAACACTTTCAGCACTGACCCTAAATAAGAAAGAATAGGAATACCAAATAATGTGTCTTTCTGGAATTCTATACAGTAATTGCTGGCCTCATTAAATGTTTATTTCAGGCACACTTCAGGGGGTGAGTCACTGATTTAGTCTGTTCTTAAACGCCTCACTAAGCCTAAGCCGTTCATCCTTCTGAGGTCGATAAATGAGTACCAACACAGGTTGGGTGATATTGGGTGTATATTTTTTCTATATAAAGCGCTTAATGATGTGTTATTATATAGCACTTACGCTTATCATTTGGTCATGGACGTCTGCTTGCATACACAGTCATTTGGTAATACGGGCCAATAAACACTGAACTTAATGATACATATGGCGATCCATTCTTGTATGAATGTACATCATATAGTGATATCATAACTATATTTTTCATAGTGTACAATGCTATGTGATGCCACTTCCTGTTTTGTCAACGGGTGAAATGTCGTGTTCCATCGCTACCCGCTATATCACTTTGGGGCGGGGTCTAATGGCATCACTTCCTGTGATGTCATCAGAGGGTCAAGGGTCGGGTGATGTCACTTCCGCTACCCCTGGCATTTTGGTGAAATGACGTCCCTGCTAAAAGGCTTCCCTGTATCACTGCACTGAGGGTGCTTTGTGATACAAACAAAAAGATGATGCCTTTGGAGTTATCTAAACGCCACGATCAAAGAAATAAACACAGAAAACCAACAGTACTAAAAAGTTCAAAGTCCCAAAGTTTAGCAAAAGAGCTGGAGGTCTCTAAGGTGGGAGGACTTGGCACATTTATGAGAATTCTTCCTAACAGTCCACACAAGACTGGCAGGGTCATGTGTTTTCTGCCAATATACACGTGAGCCATGATATCTTTAAAACGATTCTGCCATGTTATGGTGAATTTCAATTAAACTAAACAATTAAACTAAACAAGAGCAAACAAGCTTCCAGAACTACATTCCATCTTCCCACCAAAGTGTGCTATGAATCTTTCCACTATGTTGGAGTGCAGGGGAGAGCAAAGTTCACCCTTTGAGATATTGCATTGAAAACATGTGTTTTGGTACCCCATTTAACATCTCCCCACCTTCCCCCAGAACACATTTAACAGAACTTTCATCTGCTACAACTCCAACACTTGCCTGTAATGAGGGAAAGGTGGCCAGGTGCACTGGTACAGCCATATTTCCAGTGTGTTGCACCTTGGTAAATTTGTCTATGGTGAAGTGGGCTTTCTCACCCTATGACCTGTCCAATGCCTTTCCAACAAAGTCCTACTTTGTCATACAATTGAGGTACAACCTTCCACACAAAATAATTGTGACAGGGACATTTTCAAGATGCAGTAATAGCTTGCCATTTGCTCTGTAAAATGTGTGTTTTCCACAAAACACTATGGGCCTCATTACACGGTAGGTGGTAAGGGTTTACCGGTAGCGGTAAGGGCACCGGTACCGGTAAGCCCTTACCATCTTATTACGAGGTCCCTTTGCAGGACCCGACCTTAACGGCTGGTGTAGACCAGCCATTAAAGTTGGGACCCGCAAAGGGACCATGGTGCTAATTACGGTACCGCAATTCGCGCTACCGTAATTAGTTCCTTCCCCATTCCCATTATGCCCTATGGGGCAAAAATGGGAATGGGGAAGGGCCATGGAGGAAGGGGGAATTACCACCCCGCCAACCTTGGAATGGGGTGGTAATTCCCCTTTCCTCCATGGTAGTACTGGTATGGTACCGGCGGCAACCATGGTGCTAAAAGCACCATGGTTTACCGCCTACCGCGTAATGAGGCCCTATGACAGACTGTAAACTGTCATCATTTTCATGAGTTTGGCCTGAAGCAGATAATTTCTTGCTCCAAATGGGCAAGTGATTGTTGGGATACCTCTTTTTTGCCACTTTGCCACTGCAATTACATTGCCTTACACTGTCACACGTTCTGTGGTAACCCTGCCATCATGTGTCAACATGCTCCTAGGTGTCTCACGATGGCCTGCTGTGTGATGTTGATAAGAAAAAAGTATCCTTCGGTGTGGGCCGTACACCGTTAACACCCACTTCGGGTTTGAACAACTTAGTTCCGTCTGCATAATAATTCTGAACAAATTATGAAGTGTTTCAAATTCCTTTATTTTCTCAGAAGATATATATTGCTTTAAACATGGTAGTAATTGGTTCTGTTTCACCAATTAGGCTAATGCTGAAAATAGGGCAAACAATAACCCTGTGGCTAATGCATTTCGGAACAGTTCCTTCTTCAGACCCTGGTTATGTGCGCGATTTTTATACTGTGGTAATATGTCGTTAATGCATATGATTTGGCACAGTGCCATTAATCATTAAATCCAAAAACAAACAGGGCACCCACAGGTCAGAACAAACATGTAAAATAAAGAGAAAGAAAAAAAGAGAAGAAAGAAAGCATAATTAACTCAGCTGCTCTTGATGTTCACAAAAATTCGACTAGCTATGCAACATCTCATTGACATGTGCCATTCAGCAATGTGCTGTGTGATGTTCCCATTGTGTGGGTGCTGAGGCTTCAAACAGGTAAAAGTACTTTTAAGTTTAGTTGATTGTAGGGCCAACCAAGACTACAAATGCAGCTCAGCATTTTCATCAGGTGTCATAGGTGTCCCACTGATCTGTACTTGGTTGGCGTTCTGTTCCAGTCGTACTGTTAATAGCTGCAAATCATAGCAACTGCACATCCCATGCTGTCTTAGATTTACTAGACCGTTCCTCCACTAACACCTCATCAGTCCACTGTTGAAATGGATGTGTACTCTCATGTCAGGGCGTCAACAGAAAAATCAGCATTCTGAAAAGGAGATTTAAAGTGATATATTTCCCAAAGGAAATGTGAGAAGGGTTTAGGGTAGCATGAGATCAGGCTTCTGGGATACTTAACGAAGACAATGACTAGCAATTCCAGCTTGCTTGAGTACCATTGTCCACTGGTTTTAAGTGTCGTAGTGTTTCTTTCTTGCCTTGGCTGAGTGTTCACCCTTTCTTTGAACTTATTAGGATGTGTCACATATTAGTAGACACATGGTTCCATGTAAGTACACAACAAACTTGGTGGCATCAGAGGGTGTTTGTGGTTTGGGATATGGGCCCTGGGAGCACAATGTTCAGTGAGATGGAGATGCATTGCCTAATACAGTATGTGGCATGTTATATTCCATGTATTGTGGAGTTGGTTGGACAGGACAACATCCTCCTTGAAAGTAAGTCATTGTGGGACACTTTGGTCTCCAAAACTGCAGTGAGAACTGGAGAAAAGCTAGCACCCAAGCAGGCCCATCATCAGTGGGACAATGTATTGCACCGGCACACTAGATAGAGGATTGCCAACCTGTTTAGTGATGTGATGAAATCTGCACCATTTTGCTATGCCAAATAAAGCAGAGGCTTGTCATGTATGTCAAAAGCTCATCATCTGTGAGATATTAATCAAGTGCCTCTGTGTTGAACTTGCAATGCACGATTGAGTCTGTGTGGACGGGGGAAGGGGAAGTGCAGTACATAGGATAATTAGTAAAAACATAAAAACAATAAATAAGAAGTGCAGCCAGCAAGTGGCAGGTGCAGGGTAAGTGCAGACATCAGGTGCAAGTGCTGGTAGGGGGCTGTAGGGATACAGAAACAGCCCCAGAGTGCAAGGGTTTATAGGGGGGCAGTGCTGGTGTTCAACTGTCGGGGATGGGACCTGGGCCCAAGAACAGAGGGTAGCCAGGTGACCAGTGCAGTTTCAGATCCAGCCAGGAGTTCAGCAGCAGACAGGAGGAGAGAAAGCAGAAGCAAAGAGGAAGGTCTTGAGGTGCTTCCAGAAACGGAGATGGTTCTCCTCAATTTTCAGAGAGGTAGGGAGGCTCTTCTAGAGGGAGGCCCCAGTCAAAGAAAGAGATCTACCACCAACTTGGGGAAGCGACTAACCCTGAGAGAGTTGGAGGTGGATGACTGAAGAACTCGAGAAGAAAGATATTTAGGAATAGAGAGTTGAACGTATTTAGGCCCCAGGCCCCAGAAGGCCTTGTGGACAATGCAGAGGGCTTTGAACTTAATCCTCGCAGTCACTGGGAGCCAATGTAGAGATTTTCAGTCCTGGAGAGATGCAATCCCTGTGCGTGAGGCCAAGGACAAGTATCACAGTCCTGTTCTGGATGAGTTGCACAGGGCGGAGAGTAGAGGAAGGCAGATTTAGAAAGAGGCTTTTGCAGTAATCCAGCCTAGAGAGAACCAGAGCTCTCGAGACAGTGAGCTTCTGCGGGAAGGAGAGGAAAGGAAGAATACGTCTGAGGAGGTGCACCTGGTAGTGTGACTTCTTAGAGACATCAGAGATGTGAGGAGAGAACAAGAGTTTGGAGTCGAAAATGACCCTGAGGTTTTTAGCCTCAGAGATGGGAGCAGGAAGAGGGCCAAGAGAGGCCAGCCAGAGAGTGACAGGAAAGGAGGGAGCGGGTGTGCCGATGAGGAGAATCTCAGTCTTACTGGCATTAAGGCAGAGATTATTGACGGCACACTACTCCTGGATAGCAGACAGACACTCAGCGATGAGGGAAGGAAAAGAGGTGGCTGAAGGGAGCCTGATAATGAGATGAGTGTCATCCGCATAGCACTGAAAGTTGGGGCAGTGAGCGGCAAAGCGGTGGGCAAGAAGTGCCAGGTATTGGTTGAACAGCCATGGAGAGAGGTTAAACCCCTGGGGAACACCAGAGGTAGAGATAGAGATCCAGGAGAACAAGGACGCAAGTTGGACCCGGGAGGGTCGACCGGAGAGGAAAGAAAAGGTTATCACAGATATGGTTGAGCAGGATGGCATGGTTGACCGTGTCAAAGGCAGAAGAGAGATCAAGTAAGGTGAGGACACAGTGGATGTTGGAATCAAGCTTAGAGAGCAGGTCTTCACGGGTGTTCAGTAGAGCAGTTTCCATGCTTCTGGCAGCTTCGAAGCCAGACTGATGGTCATGAAGACAACCAACAGATTCAGTGTGAAGATTAAGCTGGGAGATGGCCAGCTTTTCTAGGAGTTTGCCAGAGGAAAGGAGTGATGGAGATCGGGCAATAGTTAGACGGGCAGGAGGGGTCGGTAGAGAGTTTCTTAAGAAGAGGGTACAAAAGGGAGTGCTTCATGGGGGGAAGGCAAAACTCCAGGGGCAAAGGAATGGTTGCAGAATTCAGCCAGGGCAGGAGCAAGGGTGTCAATGTGGTCCTTGATGCATTTGGAGGAACAGAGGTGAACCCGTTCTGATGAGACATTCATAGATCAGACTTGTCTAGAAACCTTGTCTGGGGAGAACAGGGGAAAGGCAGAGAGGGAGTGAGGAGAGGTGGCTGAAGAAGGGCCAGAGGATGAGCAGCGTGTAGAAGGAGGAGAGGAGAAGAAGTGAGAGAGGACAGAACATCCTGAGTTTTAGAGCTGAAATTATAAACCAGAGCCATGCAGAGGGCCTGGGAGGGGACAGGAGAGGTAGAGACGGCAGGAGGATTGGCCAGGTCCTTGCAGATTTTAAAGAGTTTGGCCAAGTTATAAGATGACGCAGAGATACAGGCTTGGATGTGAGATCTCTTCTTGGTGCAGTCGGAGACCCGGTATTGCCTTTGTAGCAGGCAGCAGGCCAGTTTGTCAGAGGATGTACCAGAAGCACGCCATTTCCTCTCAGCCACCCTGCATTTGTGTTTGAGGGTGACCAGGTCTAAGTCGTACTAGGTGTTGCTCTTTGCTTTGGGCTTCAAGTGGATCCTCATGACAGGGGCAAGAACATCAAGAGTGTCAGATATAGCAGAGTGGAGCATGGAAAGGGTTGTGTCAGGGTCGGAGTCAGTTGAAGGGGGAGAGGGGCGAGAAAGTGACAGTGAATGCCTCAACTGACACACGCTTCATGGTTCAGATAACCGAGAAGGTAGGTGGCAGTGCTGGAGGTAGCTTGGCCTGAGGGGTAGAGAGGGTGAGCTGGGAGGAAAGGAGAACATGATCATTCCAGGAGAGAGGAGTGGTGAGAGGGATAGAAAGGGGAAGGTCTGAAGAGATCACATAATCCAGAGTGTGCCCTGCAGAGTGAGTCGGACCAGAGGGAAAAATAGAGAGTGAGAGAGAGTCACAAAGGCTGCTAAAGAGTCCAGAGGAAGGACAGGAATCATCCAGGTGGATGTTAAAGTCTCCAAGAAGGAAGAGTTGAGTGGTCGAGACCTGGAGGGAAGAGGAGTGGTCCGCCCACTCAGAGAGGAAGGAGGAGATCTGACCAGGTGGCCGATAGATGGTAGCCACAGTAAGGGAATGGGCAGGAGAGAGAGAGAGACTGCAGACAAGGCATTCAAAAGAGGAGTAGGTCTGAATAGGAATGTCAGAGGCAGGGATCCACTCAGCGAAGATCAGGGACACAACCCGTCTGGAACGGTTGGATCTGGGTGCGGAGAGGATCTTGTAGCCATCAGGGAGGAGAGTGTCAAAGCTCGTGACAGAGCTGCCCGTGAACCATGTCTTGGTGAGACCGAGAACATCAAGGTCAAGTTTTTCAAGGAGGCGGCAGATGTCAGAGGAGTGTTTGACAGCAGAGCAAGAGTTGAGATTGGCACTATGGAGAAGGTTGCCATCTATGAAAGAATTTTGGGGAGGGGTACAAATTAGAGGTACACCCAGCAGAGGTGTAGAAGAAGCCTGAGGGTGGGCAGAAGAGGAAGGAGGTGAGGGCAAGGTAGCCAAGGAGAAGACAGCAGGGGGAGGCAAGGAAGCCATGGGGGGAAGAGAGGAGAAGAAATGAAATTGATGAGGTGCAGGAAGCGTCTATCAAAGAGGAGAAGGTTGGCATGAGGGCCTTGGACCAAGACAGTACCATTCAGGTAAACATTAATGATGACCGCAGAGGAGTGGAAGGGGGCCAGGAGGGCCTCCCACCGGGTGACACCATTAATGGGAGAAGAAGAGAAAGGAGAAAGCACATAAAGCATATGAAGAGTCCATAGGTCTGGTAAGGGAACAAAAAAAAGGATGTCAGTGAGGGTTTACCTGGAGGAGGCGCTTGTATAGGTGTCAGCGATAGGGAGGCCTGGGTTGGAGAGCAGGATGTCCTTTTTAAACTTCTTACTACCAGATTTAGTGAGGAGAGCAGGTTAGTCGATAGAGAAACAGTTAGAAAAGATAGGATAAACAGAGAGCCCCATAGAGTAGGTAGGGAGAGGAGAGAGAAGAAGGAGCAGTGAATATGCCAGGGACGGACACAGCGAGGGGTGCAAGCAGACTAGACAGAGAGGAGACAATAGTAGACAATTGGACAAGACAACAGGAGATTAGATAATGGTAGAAAAGTTTGCTAGATGAATGTTTCGCTAAGAAGGCAAAAAGCACAGAATGGCACTACTTTCACAATGCAATTTAGAATACCGGAGCGAACACACCTAATTCTGAGAGTCTGCTAAGTGGAAGGGTTTTCATGGTAGAGTGAAGGCTCTATTCCTAACCCGAGCCGCTCCCTCCTTACTTAGTAGCTGCTAGTTAACGGCTGGCTGCTGGCTTCCCCTGCTGACACCTGCAGACACGATAGCGAGCTGCCTCTGCAGGAGCCGACCTTTGCCTGGGGCCCTTAGCCGCAGGGGCTGCACAGGCAGAGGGCTGCCCTTGGAAGTTCGGCTAAAAACAGAGATCAAACCTCTCAGGGAGGTGGGGCTGGCTGGGAGGCGGTAGTGGGGAGGGAAGGAGGAAGTAGAGACACAGGAGAGGGTCAGGCACAAAGGGTGTATGCGTGGGCTGGCGGCCTCAGAAGATATTAAAAAGGTCCAAATGGCAAGGCCCAGGAGGGTCTGAACAGGCACTCACCTCGCTATAAGCGGCGTGCAAAGTGGTGATTGCGGTCCGGAACCAGCAGATACTCCAGACACCAGAGCAGGAAAATCAACCTGTCAGGGGAGGGGGCGGGCTGGGATGCAGGAGTGGGGAGAGAAGGAGGAAGCAGAGACACAGGTGAGGGTCAGGTGCAAAGGGTGTATGCACAGGCTGGGGGCCTCAGAAGATATTAAAAAGGTCCAAATGGCAAGACCCAGGAGGGTCTGAACAGGCACTCACCTCGCTAAAAGCCATGTGCAAAGTGGCAATCGCGGGCCGGATTTGTGAGATAGGCCAGTCAACACAGCAGGAAAACCAACCTATCAGGGGAGGAGGGTAAGCTGGGAGGTGGTAGTGGGGAGGGAAGGAGGAAGCAGAGACATGGAGATGGTCAGGCGCAAAGGGTGCAGGTGCTGACTGGGGGCCTCAGAAGATATTAAAAAGCTCCAAGCGGCAAGGCCTAGCAGGGTCTGAACAGGCACTCACCTCATTTAAAATCACGCACAAAGTGGCGATCGTGGTCCAAAATGGCAGATAGGCCATGCACCAGAGCAGGAAAACCAACCTATCAGCGGAGGGGATGGGCTGGGAGGTGGCAGTGCAGAGGGAAGGAGGAGGCATTGACACGGGAGAGGGTTAGGCACAAAGGGTGCAGGGGTCGGCTGGGGGCCTCAGAAATATTAAAAAGGTCCAAATGGCAAGGCCCAGAAGGGTCTGAACAGGCACTCACCTTGCTAAAAGGCACATGCAAAGTGCCGATTGCGGCCCGGAACTGGCAGATAGGCCAGGCACTAGAGTAGGAAAACCACTCTATCAGGGGAGGGGGTGGGATTGGAGGCAGGAGTGGGGAGGGAAGGAGGAAGCAGAGACACAGGAGAGGGTCAGGTGCAAAGGGTGCAGGTGTTAGGGAGAATTCTCCAGAATGGCAAATTTAAGTCCGTCAGCAGCTTTGCTGGATTTCTAGGGTTTAATTTTTTCACCTGGTAAGAGTGTGAGCTTTTTTCCCACTTTTACATGTGTTTTGCTGTGTGTTGTACATTTTTATGCTCATGGACTATGGAGTCTCACCCACCCCATAGCCATCATCTTTTTACTGTGTGTCACCCAGTACCTTCAGTGCAGTGACACAGGGTGGTCTTTTCAGACTTCCCACTTTAAACTCCATTTTCTGGGACTGACTACTCTCTCCCAGAACATGTAAAGTTACCATTGACTTTACTAGTCTTTTTAAATTTACAGACCCGGTACACCCTATCTTACAATAGAGTACTGGAGGGGTTAATAGTTATCCCCCTTTGTCTGATTTTTATGGAGCATTAGAATGTTCCCCTTTCTCTAAGATTTGGCTGGTGGCAGTGGTATCTACCATTTGTATTTTACTGCGTACTATGAAAATAGCCTTGGTACCGTTAGAGGCAATGGTGGTAACCTCAAACTCAAACCTGGTAATCCACATTTATTTTAACTTGGTTCCGGTCGAGTTGTTTCACCATATCTTTTTGTAAAGGTCTTTCTAGTGTTTTACTTTGCGCACCAAACCAGGTTTGGTTCCTTTTTTCACCGTCCTTTGGCAGGTTTCTGCACAGAAGCCCTCCTTAGGCGCTTGAGTGTCTGGGTGGGCAGGATGTGAGGGAGGGGTTTGAGGCCCCCTGCACAAGGTATCCTTGGAGACTCAAGTCGCATTCTAGTTTGATTGGCTAGATGGCTTCCCTGCCAGGACAGCCATCCTGCTTTGTGATTCACAGCCAGGCTGTGTGAATGGGGGATTGGTGCATAAAAAGCCAGTCTCTGGGACTGGAAGGCAGTCACCACTGGAACGAGAGAACCAATGAGAAGCTGAAGGAAGATGACTGCTGCAATTACTGGACACCCAGTGAAGCCCTGCTGCAGGTCCGAATCGCCAGAAATGTCAACGACAGAGGAGATCCGCAAGGAATCTTCTTCCCTTGAGCCTGGTGGCAACCAGCTCGCAAAAAACTCCAGACACCGGTCCTCATCCTTGTCGAATTTGGTGTGCATCACTGCAGTAGATTGGATAGCCAGTGGGGAGAGAACCAGTTTGGGTTTTAAGGAGCGCACCTTTTATTCATTGTTTTGCTCTGTTGCTGGCTTCTTCCCTGGGCATTGCAGGACCCTCCAGCTGTCCTCCTTCTTGTCCCCACAACGGAAGCTTCAGGAACCGTGAGCCTGCAGGAACTGCCACCAACAACTGCCTCAGCTATAGCATTCTTCTTCTTTAAACGTACTGTGCTTATTCGGTCGTTCGTTTCGTCCGACCGCGGTGAAAGTGTTTGAAATCTTTCGCCTCTCCGATGGCTTGTCCTTTTCTTCTCCTTTGAATAACTTTTCCTCCGACCAACTTCGTTTTGAACTTTTCGCAAAGACTTAACCGGAAATTACATTGAACTGTGTGATCCTCTGCAAAGACTTTGAACCATTAACATTGGCCCAGGCCTATTGACTTGAATCCTAGTTGTAGTAGCCTTTTCTAGATTGCTCTGCCTATAACTTGTTGGTGCCATTGATTTTGAATAACTTTGTCTTTCCTCCTATTTTTAAATCACTAGAGTGCCATTTTGCTCAGACTTCATTTTGAGCTTAACTTGTCCAGAATTGGTTGGGGATTGTTGTAGTGTATTAAGACTGTGATTTTCTGCTGCTTTAAGATAGTGAACTGTTTTATACATTATGGTGTAAATAAATGTATATTCTTTTACTCAGAAACCTTGAATCAGTGTTTGTTTGAATCATAGTAATTGTTGTCCTTTGGGCAAACTCTTGTACTGCTCACTTTACTCTTGAGATAAGTCTGGCTGCTCAGCCATCGCTATCACTTTACTGTGTAGTACAGGCTTGTAGCAAAGGTGAACATGTAGTTACACTTGTAGTCTTAATTGTGTGCGGTGTTCCCAAAGGGTACTGCATATGATTCTGCCTTACACTGGTGTACAGTGTTGAGGATAACGTATAGTGATTACATTAGAGTGCAGCTATTACCTTGGCTCAACTAACCACAAGGCTAAACACCACTAAAAGCAATTTTAATCATGTCTGATATGGAAAGCTACAGTCAGGAGACCCTCCTTACTTACACTGTTGATCATTTGAAAAATCTGTGTAGAGATAGGAGTCTCTCTGTTAAAGGCAAAAAGTCAGAAATTAATTGAAAAGTTGTTGGAGAACCAAAGTCTGGGGAGTGGGTCTGGAATGCCTACCTCTCCAGCAAATGTAGAAAGTGATGAAGAAGATAATGGGCCTCATTCCGACCCTGGCGTTAACCAAGGCGCTATTAGCGCCTTGGTTGACGCCGTTATCTTTCCGACTCCGCCATGGTGAATGGCGGAATTACAGCCCCATTCCAAGGTTGGCGGGGTCGGTAATTCCCCATTCACCAAGGGCCCTTCCCCATTCCCATTTTTGCCCCATAGGGCTCAATGGGAATGGGGAAGGCGCTAATTACGGCACCGTAAATTACGGTGCCGTAATTAGCTCCTAGGTCCCTTTGCGAGTTGGTTTTTTAACGCCTGCAAAAAGCAGGCGTTAAGTACCAACCCGCAAAGGAACACGGAGTAGGGCAGTAAGGATTTAACGGCACCGGTCTCGTTAACGGTGACCGTTAACCCTTACCGCCCGACTCGGAATGACCCCCAATGTTTCTAATGTTATAGATGAGTTAGATGAGGCAGATGAGCCTCCCAGTGTAGGCCCTATTGCTCCACTACCTGCTCAGAAACCTCAACCCTTGTCCAATAGGACCCCTACAGGTCCTACACTCAGTCCTGAATTAATTGCTATAGAAAAGATGAGACTTCAATTGGAATTCAAAAGTATTAATGCTCAATCTGAACAAAAGCATCAAGAACTTAAGCTCAGAGAAATGAAGTTGAATCATGTACTAGAAATTAAAAAGTTGTCTATTGAGAATGCTTCTCTGCCAGAGTCTTCTAGGTCTTCTAGTCCTAAGAGACCCTGTATGCCTAAAGAAATTGTTGGTATGTATGAGGCTAAACTTGATATTTTGGATTGGTTGGCAATGTTTGAGTATAACCATGGGATTCAAGACATTACAGGGAATCAGTTGCTTCCTTGAGTCTTCTCTAGGCTACCCACTGTTGCATCTGATGTTGTGATGGAGTCGGGGCAGGTGGATAGGATGGATTATGAGTGTGTGAAGCTGGTTTTAATTGCTAGATTTGGGAAGACCCCTTCCCAGTACCTTAAGCGGTTTAGGACCCTCAAATAGCATGATGGTACCCCTTGGGCTACCTGGGTATGTGAATGTTTGAAGAACTTAGATGGTTGGGTTAAAGTGTTAACAGTTATGATGGTATGATGAATCTTGTTATGTTGGAGTCAATATATGATGCCTGCTCTCCTGAGCTCAGACAGCACTTGGCTGATTCTAGGGAGATAGATTCCAAGAAGTTAGTGAATGCTGCTGACTTGTGGGTTGCCAACCGGGCTACTCACAAAGATTCTGGGGCAACTCAGAAGAAGGATGAGGGAAAGCAGCCAAAGAAAGATAACAAGGAGAATTCTAATACCTACAATCCAAAAGAGGGTCCAACATATAACAAGGGCAATCCCCCAGGGAAACCGAATCAGGCTAGTGTACCTCCTGGCGCAAAACCAGAGGTGGTTCAGAACAAACCCCCATACCCCCATTCATCAAAGCATTTGGTAGTAAAAGTTATTTTTGTGGGTCAGCTCACCATGTGAAAGGGGATCCCAGATGTAAGGATAAACCTTCAGGGTCCACACTGTCTCCTTAGCCTTCTCCCCAGAGGAGGAATTACCTATGGCAAGTGAATACTTTCACCTACTGGCTGATGAACCTATGTGAGTTTCAGCCAGTGTTTCTTTAGTGTCCCTGGGTTTGTGGGAACAAAAGAATTTAGATGTCTATAATTCAATCGCAGATAATACTAAAGAGTATTTTTATTTTTTTTTATTTTACTTGATTTAATTGTATAAAACAATTTTTACAAGGTTTAAGATCCTTAAAATCAGAAAGAGAGAAGAAGAGAAAGGAGGAGAAAAAGAAAAGAGAAAAGAGTCCTTGATGATAAGGGGATGGCACAGTCAGAAGAGAAGACAACGAGCAGCCGAAGAAGAAGAGGAGGATGATGAAGGTGAGCAGAACAGCAAAAATCCTGCTTGTTCCCTAATACCTCTCGTGAGGGTGCTAGAGAGAAAAAAAAAGCCGTGATTTCCATTTACTTTCCCCTCCTTATTGGGTTATTAGACCAATAGCGCGAAAAAAGCCCACTACTGCTATAACCCAAGACGTCTTTTCCCCGTTAATTAAGCGACACCACCATTCCTCTTCCTCATAGAGCTGAGAATTTCTGAATAGAGGACCGAGATGTAGTGTACGTGCCGCCAGCAGAGCCGGACAATTCATTAGCAGATGTTTAATAGTTTCCACTTCGTCTCCAAGTTTGCAGAATCTGCACTCTTTTTCTTCTGACTTGTTCCTTCTTGACAAAACTTCCTTAGTATGAATGATATTCAGTCGGATTCTCAGAAAGGACTCTCGTACTTTCTTGTCGGGACATTTCAACAGATACTGCTTTGTAGAGTTGATTTTCTGCCAGCTCAAAGGTAGATCGAGTATCAATTTCGAAGTCGAAGCCTTCTCCAATGTGTCGATCCAGTCTTGTTCCAAAATACGCTTTTTCACCTTTGCTGGATTGTTAATGAGTTTGTCTCTAGAACTACTCGCCCAAGCTAGGAGAGTTGTCATTCTTAGGGACCAGTCCGTCAGCATTTTACACGACCCTGATATTATTTCCTGATGTATTTCCTTTAGTATCAGCGGCGGAGAGGGTAGTAACGTTTTTCGGTAAAGCATAATTTCGTTTCGAGCCACAATGGAGCTCAGCGACTGTAGCGACAGCTCTCTCCTTATTAATACGATTGGAAGCGACTGTGGCAAGTTGAGCAGTTTTTTCCAAAAGAGTCCCTCCACTTTTTCCCAGAAGTTCGATGGTAGATTGGGTAACGCTTCAACTCCATAAGTCAGGGTAGGGACTACCTTCGCTCTGTAGAAGGTCAGGACTGGCGCTAATGTGAAACGGCCAAATTTGGTCGCTACTGCTCTTGCCTGGGTTGTGAGTAGGCGAGTTTTAGTCATTATGTTGTCTTGCATTGGGACTTCTTTTAGGCTTTTATTTAAAATAATCCCAAGGTACTTAAAGTTGGTCACTTTTTCCAGCTGTATGTTGTCTACAGCCCAGACGAATTTCTCCGTCTCATGGGACGCCTTTCCAAACGTCATTATTTTGGTTTTATCAAAGTTCATCTGGAGGTGGTTTTCTTTAAGATAGGCGTTAAGATTATTAATCTGTCTCTGCAGGCCTATGGGGGTGAGGTCCATGAGAATAATGTCATCTGCGTATAGCAGGCGTGATATTTTGGTTGTTCCCAATGTCGGGGGGAAGCTGCGTACTCTCTCCTCGTATTCCTTGTAATCCGCTATATAGGCGTTGTACAAGGCCAGGGCCAGTGGGCAGCCTTGCTTGACGCCTCTCTCTGTCTTGATCTCGGAAGAGAGGCGACCCAGATTATTTAATCGTACACATATTGAGGTTTCTGAATACAGGGCCTTTATTGGATCCAGGATCTGTAAGGGGCAGGCATGATGATGTAGTTTCTCCCATAGTAATCCTCGATCAACATGGTCAAAGGCCTGGACCAAATCAATAAAAGCCATGTATATTTTGGGCCGTCCCTCTAATACCTTGGCTTTCAGTGTACTCAAAGCCAATATATTTGCCGTCGTGCCAATGTTTTTCACAAAGCCTCCCTGCAGAGGATCAAAAAGGGCTGATGTTAGTATCCAAGATTGAAAATTGTCCAGCAATAGAGCTCCAAAAACTTTACCTATGGAGTCTAGCAGCGCTATTGGGCGATAGTTCGAGGGAGTGTCTTTAGAGCCCTTTTTGAAAATGGGTACCACTAACGCCTTTTTCCATGATAGTGGAATCTCTGAGAGCTTAACGCACGTCAAGAACACCTCTTTGATGAAAATAGACCACGCTTTCAAATTTTTTTTCAAATCATGGTTCGTGATGCCATCAGGGCCTGCTGCTCTAGAGCCATTCATTTTTTTAATTTTCCGTTCGATCGTCTCGATATCGGTTGAAACAGCCAAACGATCTTTTTTGTCTGCTGATCTGGTGTTAGTAGATTTTTAGATAATGATGGGACTTGATAGAGGTCCGAGAAGTGAGATACCCAATTTGCATCGTTTATTGAGTTTTGAAGAGCTTGGTTCAGAGCTTTGGAATCCCCCTTTATTAGGGACCAGAAGTCTCGCGCGTTCTTACCACAAATGGTTCGTAGCATTAGCTCGGCGTCATCTTGAGCACGCTGGTATTTCGATGTCCTTAGCCAAGATTTGTAATTACGCGCCGCCACAATTGCTTCTTCTTTTTTCTCTGGGGACTCCGAAGTAGCTGCTGCTCGCTTCAGTTTTCTCACCCATTTTCTGCGTTCTACTAATTGTGGGTTAAATATGTGATTAAATGGCGTTGCTGTTGGCTGTTTCTTTCCTTTATTAGAGGCGAATATCGAGAGAACTGAGGCGTAGTCTGTCGATGCCTTGGCCCCAATAAGGTTCCCATTTTTCTCCTCCTTATACAGCTATGTCAACTGGGCGATTGCGGGTACGGACATCTTCAACCGTGTGCCACTTTGATTGACTTCCAAATTTGCGTTTGCGTAGCGGGCTTCTGCTCTTGGCGAGACCCAAGAAAAGCTCACGATATTATGATCGCTATATTTAGTCCTGGTCACTTCAAAGGATTCTTTTATTGTTAAAAAGCTCCTTGATACCTGGATGTAGTCGATGATGGCCGTTTGGTTATTTCTCTCCCAAGTTGGGATAACCTCTGCATTAGGGGCTACTCTTTGTAGCAGATTATGTATATCTCTTGCCTTTATTTGGTTTATCCATCTGCGGGCTCTTCCCATCGGAGAATTTAGTCCTTTAGTTAAATCAACATTCAAATCCCCTACCAGGATGGTATAGTTGGCGGTGCTCGAAGTTAGATGATCATCGATAATCGTCTCCATTTGATTGATGTAATTGTCACAGATGACCCGTTGTGGGTTCCAGTAGGTGTTCACCAGCAATATCTCAAACTGCTGGGCCTTATCACCAACCTTATGGGAAGTATTCCAGGTGATGATTACCGCTAATATAAACTCTGTTGTTTTAAGTACCTTTTTCAGGTAAAGGCCACTTCCCGATCTGATGGCGATGATAAGCCCTGATCTGGGTCTGCCCTTGTTTTCTTTAAGGGCCGGCGAGTGAATCAGGTGGTAACCGTCCAAAATAGGTTTTTCCCTTAACCAAGTTTCCTGTAAGCATAGCACATCGAAGCTTGTGAGGTCAACTTCTGACTCCACAGTCAGGTGTTTGAAGCCCCTGGTGTTCCAAGACCCTAGTTTTAGAAAGGGTGGGTCCCATGTCGAAGAAGCCTTGACATCCTTAAAGAAGTTGGTGATTAATCCTTGTGGTGACTACTTGCTTCTTTGGGTACCTCTGCTGGATTCCGGCTGATCTCCATTTCGATCGTTGAAATTCGAGGGCTTTAGATCACGGGGAGGCGCCCTACAAGCCCCTCTGTCACTCGAATGTTGTTCTACTAGTTGAAAGATTCTACGAGTAGAAGGTGTAGGCTTCTCATCGGGTTCACAATCCCTCCCATTTCTACCTCTTCCGGAGGAGTGTTGCTGGTTGCTCCTTCTTGCTGGAGGGGCGTCCTCTGTCTTGCCAGTATTAGTGAAACCCCCCTCTTCACTTCGCAGTTCGTATCTTCGTCTGTTTTGCAGGATCGGCCTTTGGCGTCCGTAATTTTGTTCGTTCGCCTTATGATTTGTCACGTTTCGTGACGCCCCCTCTTGGGGTGGTTTAGGCCCCAGGATACCATCTGCGACATAGGACAGCTCGAAACCCAGTTTGAAAAGGTTTGATCTTTCCCCCCAGATCTGTTGCTGTGTGTAATTTGAGTCAATGTGGAGATACGAGCTGTCTTTTCTTCCATTGGGATTTGGCTCGAGGATGTTGATCTCCTTTGTGATATTAATTTGCGAGAGATGAGAATCACTGAATAGTTTTGCCAGGGCTCTACGGTTCAGGATCCAACTGTCCTGTTTTTCATGGATCCTTTGGAGTTTGAAAATCCTGGTAGTCTTTTCTTTTTTTCCTGGAAAATCTTGATCCACAGCTGCCCTTCGTGGGAGCCCCTCCGACACGGCTCCTCTTTCATTCCACCTTTGCCCGTGGACTCGTGATTTATAATGCGGGTCTAGGCCTGCTGGGGAGCCTCTTCCAGCCTTTGATCTCTCCTTACGGTCTCTTTCTTCCTTCAGCAACCTGATTCTTAGATCTACGGAAGCTCTTTTGTTATCGCTGTAACACTTCTTCCTGGTGATATGTCGGGGGGAATGCGTATCTTCCCTGGAATTGTGTGCGAGATTATCCTTCTTGGATCTCGCTCCCTCAGGACCTGCCCTAGAGGTCTGGCTCGAAATCCTCTTGTTCTTGGCCCGAGGGGTACTTGTTGGCGAGTCCATGAGGAGGGCTTTTGTTTTTGGTTCTTCCGCGGCTCGGTTTTCGCGAGTCTCTGGTGTTTTTCGTTTTTGCTGGATTGGGGGCAGCGGGTCTATCGCGTCCTCTTCCATCGAGTATGTACTGAGGTCGATTAGATCAATTGAGTCTAAGTCGCTACAGGATTCCATGTCAGGGTGGTCCTCCTGATTTTGATCCGCTGGCTTTAGTTTAAACACTTTTCTGTTTTGCACAGGTGACGAGTCGTTTGCCGTCTTTGAGTCCCTTTTGTTATTCGGTTTCAGCGTTGCTGTTTTTCTCGAGACAATTGACGCTGTTTTAGCCGCTCTCTGGGCTTTTTTTCTTCCTTGGGCCGGGTAAGGAGCTCCTACGTGCTTAAAGATTTCGAAAGTTGACGGGACCCTAATTGCTGCAAAATTGGTTCCCGTCATTGCAGGTTGAATCTGACCGACTTTCGGGGGGTTGAGAACTGCCACACCGTTTTTCGTGCCTACTAAGCTCTTTGTTTGTGGGTCAGTTAAGTCCACCTCAATCCTAGAAGGTTGGTGGAGGATGGAATTTCCACTTGTGGATCTCAGGTCAGCTGAGCTGCAGACTTCCTCCGTTGTTTGGGATTCCTGGTTACTTAAGCACACCAGGTTGGGCTCCCTTGAGTTGTCAGTCAGGCCCCCATCCGCATGCTGAGGACTCTTATTACCTAAAGCGTTTTGAGAGTCATGCACGCAAGTCCTGTGGGCCAACACAAAACCTTCTAGATAGGTGAGCTTCGAATGCATAAATGCTATTAGAGTGTTTTGATCTTTCAGTGTCTCATGGATCGATTCGTACAGCTTCCCAAACGGGGCCAATGCTATCGTGACGGTGGACAGGATCGTCATTGGATTTAGCTTTTTGACAGGTGTTTCTGGCTTCGGTTTTGCCGTAAGTTCACTCATCCGTCTAGGGAGCACCGGGGAGTTTTCATGCTGGTTGTTCCCAACGTATTTATCTTGGCCACTTCCTAACCCTATCTCCTTAGGTCCCTTAGGAGAGGGAGGGGAGATCGAGTCAAGAGGAGCCAAGGGGAGGAAAGGTTTGTGCGGGGAGGCTACCCCCTCTTCAGGGTCAGATGGAAGAGAGGTCTGCCCCTTCCTCTCCCGTAAGCCCCTCGTGTCTTTATCCTGATCTCCCCGGGGCTGCCGGCGGGGGTCCTGAACTTTAGCGGTGAGAGGGCCCTCTTTTTCTCTACATGCCACTTCAGGAGCGTCACTTATCTTTGAGGTATTTTTCCTCGCTTCCGGGCCAGCATGAGTGTCTCCTTCATCATCAAGCCCAATCTCCAACCCTAATAGCATATTACTGGATGGGTCGTTTGCAGATCCGGTGGGTGACTTCGCTGGCGCCGTCTTGTTAATAACTTCTTCCACATGAGGTTTAAGTTTTGAAGGTAGAATTAGATTTGAGAGTTGTAGGGCCGTGTCCTCCATTATGGCCAGCAGCTCTGCATCAGAGAAGTCCTGCTGTCCGCGACCTTCTCGGCGCGATTTTTTACCAAAAAAGTCTTTGAGGGTGGTCATTGCGTTTGAAGGGTTCTGATGCTGAGTTTTTTTCCCTCCTACTCCCCCTCTCTTATACGGAGCTTTTAAACGCGCTGGTTTTTTGGGGAGCTTTTTCTGTAAATGCCCCTGTGTCTTTGGGTGAACAGAGGGTTCCGTCCTCCTTTTATCAGATTGAGGACTCGATGATGGAATGATCACTGGAGGAGCATTGGGCGGCGGACTTGCATTTGGCTGAGACAGCGCTACCGGGCTAAGGGGCGCTGTGATAGCCGAGGCACTGTGATCCTGGGAACTTGAAGAGTGCATAAAACTGACCTCTCCTTGAGGCGACAATGATCTCGCCCCGGCTACTGGCACCGGTCTCTTCGGGGAGGTAGAAGGATCGGAGTCCAGTGCTACGGGGCTAGCCTCTGGGTCGGTTGATGGTGTAGGTGGGGAGATCTCCTCGCCACCTGGCGGTGTTCGCAGGTCATCCATTTCCCCCATCGTGTGTATCATGATGTGCACTTGACCCACTCCCGTAGGAGGCGTATAGGGTAGGCCCACCCCCAAGCCCCCCTTCCTCGGGTTGGCGTCCACTGGCTCTCTCTCCGATGCGAGCGGGCATAAATGGATCTCAGGTCTGATGGGGGGGGTTCTATCCGTGGGACTGGACTTGTCGTAGATGACGCTTGGGGATCCCTGCTTCTCCCTTTTGTCGCATGGGGTAACATTTTGGGCGGGGGTGTTTCGCTAGTCATGGAGAAGTCTGTGATTGGTTCCTCCCCCCGATGTTCACTCCTCTCAATCGTGGGGAAATTAAAATTGCACTCAGAATGTTGTAGTTGGTTTTTTGCATTATTGGAAAATGTTGTTAGGGGGAGATTATGATGCATATCCAACGAGGGGCCATGCTCCATTACCTGCTCAGCTGCATCGGTGGAGCTGCGATTTAGAAACTCTGGGCACCGCGGTTTCTTGCTCTGTAGGTTTCTCGGCTCAAGTTCATTCACCGAGGGTTTCCTTTTGGCTCTCTGCGCCAACTCAGTCATGGTAGAGAGGGCCCCTCCCTTGAGGCGCGCTGATTAAGGAGGACTCCTTCCTCCTCCCGCCAACCGCGGACTGCTGACTGCCCTTGTCAGTCCCTTCGCGGTCCGCTTCGCGGAGGGAAGTGGTTATGTGCCAGAGGCTCACCAGAGCACACGCCTCTCAGCACACGCCTCCAAAAGAAAGTGAAGAAATACTGCGCTCTCGAACAGCGCTCACTGCTCACACTGCTGACTGCCCTTGTCAGTCCCTTCGCGGTCCGCTTCGCGGAGGGAAGTGGTTATGTGCCAGAGGCTCACCAGAGCACACGCCTCTCAGCACACGCCTCCAAAAGAAAGTGAAGAAATACTGCGCTCTCGAACAGCCTCACTGCTCACACTGCTGACTGCCCTTGTCAGTCCCTTCGCGGTCCGCTTCGCGGAGGGAAGTGGTTATGTGCCAGAGGCTCACCAGAGCACACGCCTCTTAGCACACGCCTCCAAAAGAAAGTGAGGAAATACTGCGCTCTCGAACAGCGCTCACTGCTCACACTGCTGACTGCCCTTGTCAGACCCTTCGCGGTCCGCTTCGCGGAGGGAAGTGGTTATGTGCCAGAGGCTCACCACAGCACACGCCTCTCAGCACACGCCTCCAAAAGAAAGTGAAGAAATACTGCGCTCTCGAACAGCGCTCACTGCTCACACTGCTGACTGCCCTTGTCAGTCCCTTCGCGCACTAAAGAGTATTAAAAAGATAGTGTTCTTAGGCCTGTGCAAATGCTTCTCGAGTTACCAGCTCTCCTCCAGTGCAATGACATGACTGTCAAGATACCTGTTAGTGTGCAAAGTGAAGTGCCTGGGAGAGTTCTGTTGTGTAATGACCTTGAAACTATTGGAGTTGTGTCTAGTACCCCCAGGCCTCCCAGTAAGAGGAAACAGAAGCCCACTAGGCCTGCAAGGGAATGGACCTTGGGAGGCTCTCCAGGGGACTTGATAGAGGAAACTATTACCCCCAGTCCACAGGACTTACTAACTGCTATTTCAAAAAGGAAAGAGGCAAAGGGGAAACCTAAGACCTCCCAGAAGAAAGCAGATAGCACCCCTGTGCTACCAACCAGGACATCCCCAAGATTGTCCAAAGTTACACCTGTGACTCCTCCACCAGCTGAGGATGAGTGTGAGGTAAAACCCTGTGTGGTTGATCCAGCCTCTGAAGAGTCAGAATTGGAAGAAGACCTTACTCTAGTTGGAAATTTGGACCTGGCTGGCCTTCCTGAGCTACAGTCTTTACTGGCATAAGGTGGACCCAACAGGGCAGACTTCAGCAGAGGACAAAGAGAGTGTCCTACTCTTGAAGGTCTTCGCCTACAGGCAGCTTCTCAGCTCGATGGGCAAGGGCCTGGGAAGCACAGGTTGCATTGGGAAGATGGTCTCTTCTACAGTGAACCGACTGAGTCTATCCCAAAGGCAGGATCCAAGGAGTTGAGATTCTGTGTGGACTATAGAGCTCTAAAAGCAGTCACTAAGACTGATCCCAACCCTTTGCCAAAGACTTATGAACTGGTGGATAAAATTGGTGCAGCCAAGTACCTCAGTACATTTGATCTTACTTCAGGCTTTTGGCAAATAGCCCTGACGGACCATGCCAAGATGAAAACTGCATTCTTGACCCCAGCAGGCCTCTACCAGTTTAAGGTTATGCCTTTTGGATTAAAGAATGCACCTGCCACATTCTAAAGGATGGTTAATCAAGTTCCTAATGTGATGGCAGACTTCTGCATGACATATTTGGATGACATTGCAGTGTTCAGCCCTACTTAGAAAGAACATGTTGACCACTTAGGTTATGTATTGCAGGCTCTTGAGCAGGCCCATCTGACCATAAAGGCAAGTAACTGTCAAATTGGTCAGAGCAAGGTGGTCTACCTTGGTCATGAGGTAGGACGAGGTGAAATAAGGCCATTGCCTAGCAAAGTACAAGAAGTACAAAACATGGTCAACCCCTACTACTCAAACCCAGGTGAGAGCCTTCCTAGGTCTCACTGGGTACTACAGGAACTTCATACAGAACTATGGGACCATAGTTTCACACTTGAATGTGGTCTCCTCTCCAAAATTCCCTAAAAAGGTCACATGGAATGTGGAGTGCACTCAAGCCTTTGAAAACCGGAAGAAAGACCTTTGTTAAGCTCCAGTCCTAAGAGCTCCAGATTATCACCAATCCGACATTGTGCAGACAGATGCCTCCAGTACAGGTATAGGTGCAGTCCTTAGTCAACTGGATGAGAAAGGTAAGGCGCACCCCATTTGCTTCATCAGCAGGGAGCTGAAGGAACCAGAAACAAGGTTGGCATCCATTGAGCGTGAGTGCTTTGATATTGTGTGGTCTGTGAAGAAGTTTAGACCATTCTTGCATGGATCTACTTTTGTGATTCAGACAGACCACCAACCCTTGAGATGGTTATGATATGATATGATATGATAGTTTATTTCTATAGCACCTATACATAATGTGTCTCAAAGCGCTTCAAGGCAAGGAAGGGAACAAGGATAAATTCAACGATATTCTTACAGGCCATTAACAGTAAGGATGTGAAATTAACTATCGCACTCGGCCTGACGACATTTCAGATAGTGCAAGTGCTAAAACATATATAAGGAAGGGAGGGGGAGAGTGGGAAGGAAATGGAAACAGACAGGCGACTACCGTACTAGGCCTGACGGCATTTCTGGTAGAGCCGGAGGAAAACAAAAGGTGAGGGAGAGGGGTGCAGAAAGGGAGGGGAGGAACAAAGCAAGTGACTATCGTACTAGGCCTGACAACGTTTCAGATAGTGCTGGAGGGAGGGGGGGCAACAGTAAGCGGATAGGGGAGCGACAGACGAGGTTGCTATCATAGTAGGTCCAGGGACAAATCTGATAGAGTAAGTGCATAGAAGAAAGTAAGGGGAGGAGTGGAGGAGATAGGAAAAGGGAGATGGGAGGGGAGGGGAGGAGAGAACCGAGAGTAAGCAGTCAAAAAGAGTGGAGAAGCAAGAGAGGAGAGCAAATACAATTGCAGAAGTCGGTAGTAACACATAATGTTGCAAGCCAGGATACAAGATGAAGATGGAACAGCATGATTCAGGGCCACCATGAATACAAGATGCAAAGGAAGTCCACCATGAGAGTTGAGAAAGGGTGACGCACCATGAATCAATGCAGTCCATAAAAGTAAAATCCAGCATTGCCACAAGACAGTGATGGTGAAACCAGAATGTATCAGGACAGACTCCTGTGTGCAGGAAGGGGGGGGGGTGCACAAGGGAACAACACAGGGGGGCCAGAGAGATTGGGGATGGCCTGTTGGGACAGAGGGTGTAAACACATGTTGGTGCATGCTTACCTGTTGTTTTAGCAGGGGGTCAGACCCTGGATCCTCCTGGTACGAACAGGTCCAAACAGCAATAGCCCTTTTATTTTATTGCCCTTCACTTTGGGCACCCGGGCGAGAGACGCCCTTCATCTATGAGTGAAGAGCAGGAAGGACGAGGCAGGGCTAAGAAGGTGGGTGGGGCTTAGGCCAGGTAACCTAGATCCACTTACACCTGCTTCCTGTCAGGGCTGGAGCAGGTGTGGGGTTAAATGCACTCATGTTGTGTACTAGGGGTGCAAAGGGGGCCAGAAAGCACCCCACCAGGTATTCCAGGTGTGTTCTCCACCCCTTCTGCAGGACCGTGGCCCAGGAATGGAGAACAGCCAGGAAACTACACTTCCCAGCAGGCCGTCTTCCAACTGGGCCTGCATGAGGGAAGATCGCCATGCCCCCGGCTGTGCCCCCATGAACGCGCATGCGCGAGCTGCGCCCGTGGGACGCCGCTCGCAATCATGACCGGCGAACTGGAAGGACGTGTCTAGAGGAGCTCCGGTGGCAAGCTCACGCGGGGCGTTTCCGCCCACCACCTGCAAGACCCCAGGCCCCGCGTACAAACTGAGATAAGTGCATTACTTACCTAGCGCTGACAGCCTGTAGCATCCGAGGTGCCACGTAATAGGAGCGGCTCCTACTCCGGCCAGCCCGCACTTAGCAGGAAGCGTGAACGAACTAAAAGGGGACGCAAGATGTCATAACATCATTAACCCTGTATGCGACTTGAACTAACAATGCCTGCATGTGTTTAGACTTGTAGTCTCTTGAATCTGGAGCGGTTGTTCCGCCGCGCGGATAACCTTACTAAGAACCAAAGCCCAGAACTCAGTCGCACACACATTCCGCACCTGTATTGACTCGATTCTTGCTTATTGCAGAGACAGGAGAAAGCTGGTGAAGATCGTGGCTAGAGGAAATCACTAAACTAGAAACCAAAGGTATCCCTCATCATTCCAATCTTAGCATAACAGAACAGAAGATCTTGAAAAATTTGGGTGCCAATGAGAAGATAATCATCCGCCAAGCGGACAAGGGAGGCGCCATTGTAATATTGAACCGAAGTGATTATGTTAAGGAATGTGAAAGACTTTTATCAGATGAGAATCATTATAAGAAAATAGACAAAGAACCCAGTAATGACCTCTTAGACATCATTAGAGATAAAGTGCAGAAGGCTGTAGACGAAAAATGATCAGCAAACAAGAGGGTGAATATCTTACTAGAGGGAACGGCCGGGTGCCTATTTTTTACACTTTGCATAAAATCCACAAAAGTTTAGAGAACCCGCCAGGCAGACCCATTGTATCAGGTGTGAGTTCCCTCCTCGAACCACTCTCCAAATTTGTAGATGTCTATTTGAGGCCATTTATTCCGACTATGAAAAGCTACATCAAAGACACCACTGATGACATCAACAGGATAGAGGGTAATATATTTGATCTCAAAATTAATTTACTAATTTGCTTGGATATCCAAGCTTTATATACCAACATACCTCAATTGGCCACTTTGGAGGTAGTGGAAGAGATTTTATTGAAAAGAGAAGATAAAAATCCGGTATCTAACTCTTTCTTCAAATGGTGTACGGAAATGGCCATGACAGAGAATTTCTTCTTCTTTCAATTCATGGGACAATTCTATAAACAATTTGAAGGTACAGCAATGGGCTCAGCTATGGCTCCAAATGTCGCTAATTTGTATGTAAACATGTTCGAAGAAACGGTAGTCTATAACGAACGCAATCCCTATCAGAATAATATTCTCTGTTGGCCTCATTATATAGACGATGTTTTCATCATTTGGAAAGGGAGTGAGGAGGAAGCAAACAACTTTTTACAGTGGTTGAACCAACAAAACAGATATCTCAAATTCACCAGCAATATGAGTAACAAGGAGGTGAATTATTTAGATATCTGTATTTACCATCAGAATGAGTCCCTCCTCATTCGACCTTATACAAAAGCCACTGACAACAATGCTTTGCTGCACTTTAAGAGTCACCATGCACAACATGTTAAGAATAATCTCCCGTTTGATCAATTCTTACGGTTGAAGAAAAACAGCAGTACAAATGAATCATACGGAAATGGAGCGAATAATCTCATTTCCAAATTGGTACATCGAGGCTACCCGCCCCGTTGGTAAAAAAAGCAGCCAAGAGGGCTTTTAACAACAATCGAGAATCCCTCCTTGATCAACAAATTCAGAGAGAAAGAAGGTCTAAAGAGACGCCTCTGGTTTTTGTTAATACATTTAGCAATTTGTCTTACAAGGTGAAGGGTATTATTAGAAGAAATTGGAACAAGATTATGACCAAATAAATGGGGATTCCTATTGTAGCATTCAAGAAAAGTACTACTGTACGCAATCTCATAATGAGGAATGATGTAAGTGTCAAAAGAAAACCCTCCCAACAAACTAACTTATGGGGACTACCTCCAGTGGTAGGACATTTTCCTTGTGGTAATTGTTCCATGTGTTCCCAAACAAGAAAGACACTGAGTGTAGACTTGGGCTTTGAGAGGATGTGGAATATTAATGAACATACCAATTGCAATACGAACAATGTCATTTATTTGATCATATGTCCATGTAAACGTATGTACATTGGGAAAATCAATAGAAAATGCAGAACGCGAATGATCGAACATAAAAGCTGTATCAGGAAAGAGGTGGAACAAGCTCCTATGGTTAAGCATTTTATGGAAATGAAACATTCATGTAATGATTTCGAGTGGTGCGTCTTGAAACAAATCAAAGGTCAGTCTCAGACAACAATCAATAAGAAACTGTTACACTTGGAGCAGAAACAAATGTTTTTATCTAAAAGCCATATTAATGGTTTGAATGAGGGAATTGAATGGCATAATGCCTAATCTTATCAGGGGAGAACCATAACTTATGTTTTCTAAATTGGAATCATCACTTCACAGGATTTGGGTAATTAAGGAGTGACACTAATATGCCTTATGACAGTGTGAATTTCATCTCTTCACTATATTTGGGAAATCAAGAAGTGACATTTAATGTTTTTTTTGTCTGCAACAGTATGCCCCTTTGCTTTGTGTTCTATGACCACCGACGTAGGGCACTGTAATACTGATGTGATACAACTATTGAGTATACGAATTTGTACAACTTTGTCAAAGTACCTCATGAATGGGGATGGACCAGTAGTCATGTGTGTTTGTCCTTGCAATAAATATGATTGGTGCACTATGTTTTGTACTATAACTATCAATTTGTGCAACTGTGCCTAAGTATCTCTGGAATAGGGATGGACCAGGAGTCGTGTGTGATTTTCCTTGTAATAATTGTGATTGGTGCACTGTGATGTGTTCTGATACCCTAGGTATTGCCATAACTCACTGTCTTCACAGTTTTCTTAAATAGCCTTTGAAATGTCATGTGACAAATATAGAACAACTTTGTCTCCTTTTACAAAGGGGATGTGTCAGGGATACATCCCCTTTGTAAAAGGAGCCAGCCCTGAGCCACGTACCCCTCTATCCCCTGGGGGCTCACCTTATTTCCGGGAGTAGTTCACATGAGCAACGTGATTTTTCCTTTTCTTTCCCTTTGGATTTGGCCTATAGGGTGGGAGGACCTCCTGCGTACCCTGTGAGTTGATTCTGCAACGCAGATACTCCGGGGACTACAGTTCCCAGTCCCGCGGAGGTTTGACTATAGACGGGCGCGACGTTGTGACGTCATGACGTTTCCGCCCGTGTGTGATAACGTCACGACGTCGCGCTAGTACGTTTTCTACCCGCGATCCAGGAACACAACTGCAGAACCAAGCGGTACTGTAGTGGGATCCCATGCTATCCTGGAGAAACGATTTGTAGAGGTAAATGGACAGACACCATTTGGGTAGTTAGAGATTTGTTTTTTCGATCTAGAGGATTTCTAATGAAAGGTGTTGTACACCTTTTCTTCCCCCACAGAATCAGACCCAGAGAAGGGAGTGGAGCGGCCACTTATATTTCGTTCCCAAGAGTCCTCCAGACATTATTGGGGTGGACTCTGTCTTTTTCAGTAACTAAGAAGTGAGTGTTGTTTTGACCTTTTTGGGTAGCTTTTTTTGCTCATATTTGTTTGTACATTTTGAAATATTTGTAACAGAGTGCTCTAACTCTGTTGCACAGGGTGGCGTCCATCTACCACTATGCTGACTAGAGAAAATCCATAGGAATTCTGGATCCTATTTTTTTTGCCCAGATAGGTAAGCTTTACCATCCTATATACAGATGCTCCTGACACTGCATGATATTGGAAATATGAATCTTTAGAAGAACTATAACACTGTTTACCTCTATTGTACACTAGTGTAGAGAAGGAAAGTGGAATCACAAGAATTCCTGAAGAAATTTGGAATCTGCAAGAAGTACCAGAACAGGCCCCATATTTAACTACGGGAAAGAGAGGTATGTAATAATTAACATACCCATAACACCCTTTTAGGGATAAGGGTATATCTTTATATCAATAGAGATTGTGACTTTGTGATTTGTAATACTAATAGGGTGTCCATGTTTTGATTAACAGGGTTCTCTACCCAACAAAAGAAAGTTTTTTTTAATTCCGGCACAAGACACTTCCCCCTGAAGAATGTCCTACATGTTTGTATATCAAGGACAGAAACTTGTACAAGTCGGGTTGTTTTGAGATACACTAATACAAAATAGGCTGAAAGTAGTGAAGCTTAGGAATCAAGGTGTGATATTTACACACATCATTGTGATCCTCAAAAAACCATTACAAAATGACTCACCTATGGTGTTCTTACTTGTGTTGTTTTAACATATTGTATATGTCTTATGCACTATGATCATTTGTATGATTGTTTTATGAAATGTATCAACTCTTAATTAATAAAATGTTGTGATATTTAATGCCAATTGATGTGGGAAGAGTGTTTAGATGACACCCAATATACTATCAGACTTTCTTTTTGTATGGAAAAATATATGCTCAAAGGGCAAGAAGTTTGTTGATCCCTATCTGTGACTCAGAACCATTTTTTGAGAATAGAGAAGATTGTGGCCAACCAACACGAAAAGGCCAGAAAAGCCATAGCACTCAAAACGAAGCTAAGTGCACTTTCAGGTTATTTCTGGGGGGAATTGCAATTGTTGCTGCATGAAGTTAATGCAGTGTGAAAAACCTTGCATGCAGTAATGTGGGGGCAAGAGTAAGTCGTACATGAGTTAATGTATGATCTGCTGCAAGGAATATACTTGTGATATGTATTTTCTGAGAAGTCTGAGAATGTCCTGGTGAGGGCTCCAGCACAAAGGCCCAGTGTGAAAACAGACACACAGTAGAAGAGTGAGTGGAGAGTGCAAGTGTGAAAGGGCAGAGTATTCTTGGAACTGGAGTCGAGGAGCATGTGACCCTGTTATTCCCCCTTCCCATCCACAACCTCTACCTATCCCTCTTACCGGTGTTCCTAACTACCCGTACCTATCCATTCAACGGACCCTAACCCTCTTTCCCCGAAGGGTCAAGGTGGCCTGTGTTGTCAATTCCCAGGTGCTAAGACCTAACTGGGAGGGAGGTGTTCTTGCTGTGTTTGTGCTGCCTCTGCGTCAAGAAGAAGCAAATTCTGACAGAATTGCGAGCCAAGGTATTGATCAGGCACCCAGGCAGCACAACCATGGTGGATGTGGTAACCCTACTTCAAGAGCTAAAGGCGAACTGGCAGTAAACCAAGCAGGACTATCAGACCTTGGCAGGGCAGGTGCATGCCTTATCTGTGCAGAATCATGCCCAGGCCACTCCTTTACCCAGAGCACCCCCGCCAGTCCCAGTCCAGGTACAGGTAGCTACTGAACCATCCTTACCCCTAGCAGCCCCGGAGTGATACCATGGAGATCCACAAAACTTTAATCAGTTCATTATGCAATGTCAACTGCATGGTTTGACTAAGCCTGCTGTGTTCAAGACCGCTCAGGCCTGTACTAGGTTTGTAATTTCCTACCTCACCGGGGATGACGCATCATGGGCCACGCCGTTAGTCCATAAGGATGATGCCCTGCTCTACAGTTGGGACACATTCCTTGAGGAGTTTGGCAAGATATTCAACCATAGGGCTGCGTCCTTGCTGAAGGATAGGGAATTGCTAACCTTAAAACAGGGGAACAGAGACTTGGTTACTTATGTTACAGCGTTTAATCGGCTGGCCATGGAAACCGATTGGCCACAGGAGAAGAGGATGGCCTTGTTCTATCAGGGCCTCAGGGAGGAGCTCAAAGATTTGGTAGCTCAAGTGGACCCCCAACCTGGGGATTGCTCAACTATGATAGATCTCGTTCTTAGGCTAGACCAGAGGCAGAGTGAATGGCGACAGGATCAGCATCGTTGGGAGAACAAACCAATAGTGAGATTGGATCAGCAGAAAACCACTAGGGTATCAGAGAAGGGGGCTGACAAACCCATGCAAATAGGTTCCGTTCGGGGGCTGTTGTCCAAGGAAGAGAAGGAGAAGAGGAGAAAGGACAAACTATGGGCCTCATTACATAGTAGGCGGTAAGGGTTTACCGGTACCGGTATTTTACCGGTACCGGTAAACCCTTACCGCCTTACTACGAGGTCCCTTTGCGGGTTGGTGAATTTAACGCCTGCTTTTTGCAGGCGTTAAAAACCAACCCGCAAAGGGACCAGGGAGCTAATTACGGTACCGCAATGTGCGGCACCGTAATTAGCGCCTTCCCCATTCCCATAGAGCCCTATGGGGCAAAAATGGCAATGGGGAAGGGCAATTTTCCCACTTTTACATGTGTTTTGCTGTGTGTTGTACATTTGTAGGCTCATGGACTATAGAGTCTCACCCACCCCATAGGCATCATCTTTTTACTGTGTGTCACCCAGTACCTTCAGTGCAGTGACACAGGGTGGTCTTTTCAGACTTCCCACTTTAAACTCCATTTTCTGGGACTGACTACTCTCTCACAGAACATGTAAAGTTGCCAGTGGCTTTACTAGTCTTTTTAAATTTACAGACCTGGTACACCCTATCTTCCAATAGAGTACTGGAGGGGTTAATAGTTATCCCCTTTTGTCTGATTTTTATGGAACATTAGAATGTTCCCCTTTCTCTAAGATTTGGCTGGTGGCAGTGGTATCTACCATTTGTATTTTACTGCGTACTATGAAAATAGCCTTGGTACGGTTAGAGGCTATGGTGGTAACCTCAAACTCATACCTGGTAATCCAATTTTATTTTAACTTGGTTCCGGTCGAGTTGTTTCACCATATCTTTTTGTAAAGGTCTTTCTAGTGTTTTACTTTGCGCACCAAACCAGGTTTGGTTCCTTTTTTCACCGTCCTTTGGCAGGTTTCTGCACAGAAGCCCTCCTTAGGCGCTTGAGTGTCTGGGTGGGCAGGATGTGAGGGAGGGGTTTGAGGCCCCCTGCACAAGGTCTCCTTAGAGACTCAAGTTGCACTCTAGTTTGATTGGCTACATGGCTGCCCTGCCAGGACAGCCACCCTACTTTGTGATTCACAGCCAGGCTGTGTGAATGGGGGATTGGTGCATAAAAAGCCAGTCTCTGGGACTGGAAGGCAGTCACCACTGGAACGAGAGAAACAATAAGAAGCTGAAGGAAGATGACTGCTGCAACTACTGGACACCCGGTGAAGCCCTGCTGCAGGTCCGAATCGCCGGAAACGTCAACGACAGAGGAGATCCGCAAGGAATCTTCTTCCCTTGAGCCTGGTGGGACCAACCAGCTCGCCAAACTCCAGACACCGGTCCTCATCCTGGTCGACTTTGGTGTGCATCACTGCAGTAGATCAGATAGCCAGTGGGGAGAGAACCAGTTTGGGTTTTAAGGAGCGCACCTTTTATTCATTGTTTTGCTCTGCTGCTGGCTTCTTCCCTGGGCATTGCAGGACCCTCCAGCTGTCCTCCTTCTTGTCCCCATAACGGAAGCTTCAGGAACCGTGAGCCTGCAGGAACTGCCAGGAACAACTGCCTCAGCTATAGCATTCTTATTCTTTAAACATACTGTGCTTATTCGGTCGTTCGTTTCGTCCAAACGCGGTGAAAGTGTTTGAAATCTTTTGCCTCTCCGAAGGCTTGTCCTTTTCTTTACCTTTGAATAACTTTTCCTCCGACCAACTTCGTTTTGAACTCTTGGCAAAGACTTAACCGCAAACTACATTGAACTGTGTGATCCTCTGCAAAGACTTTGAACCATTAACATTGGCCCAGGCCTATTGACTTGAATCCTAGTTGTAGTAGCCTTTTCTAGATTGCTCCGCCTATAACTTGTTGGTGCCATTGATTTTGAATAACTTTGTCTTTCCTCCTCTTTTTAAATCACTAGAGTGCCATTTTGCTCAGACTTCATTTTGAGCTTAACTTGTCCAGAATTGGTTGGGGATTGTTGTAGAGTATTAAGACTGTGATTTTCTGCTGCTTTATGATAGTGAACTGTTTTATAAATTATGGTGTAAATAAATGTTCAATCTGTACAAAAGCATCAAGAACTTAAGCTCAGAGAAATGAAGTTGAATCATGAACTAGAAATGAAAAAGTTGTCTATTGAGAATGCTTCTCTGCCAGAGTCTTCTAGGTCTTCCAGTCCTAAGAGACCCTGTATGCCTGTATGCCTACTTGATATTTTGGATTGGTTGGCAATGTTTGAGTATAACCAGGGGATTCAAGACATTACAGGGAATCAGTTGCTTCCTTGGCTCTTCTCTATGCTACCCACTGTTGCATCTGATGTTGTGATGGAGTCGGGGCAGGTGGATAGGATGGATTATGAGTGTGTGAAGCTAGCTTTAATTGCTAGATTTGGGAAGACCCCTTCCGAGTACCTTAAGCGGTTTAGGAACCTCAGAAATCATGATGGTACCCCTTGGGCTACCTGGGTATGTGAATGTTTGAAGAACTTAGATGGTTGGGTAAGAGTCACAGAGTTAACAGCTATGAAGGTATGAGAAATCTTGTTATGTTGGAGTCAATATATGATGCCTGCTCTCCTGAGATCAGACAGCACTTGGCTGATTCTAAGGAGATAGATTCCAAGAAGTTAGCGAATGCTGCTGATTTGTGGGTTGCCAACCGGGCTACTCACAAGGATTCTGGGGCAACTCAGAAGAAGGATGAGGGAAAGCAGCCAAAGAAAGATAACCAGGAGAATTCTAATACCTACAATCCAAAGAGGGTCCAACATATAACAAGGGCAATCCCCAAGGGAAACCAAATCAGGCTAGTGTACCTCCTGGTGCAAAACCAGAGGTGGTTCAGAACAACCCCCCATTCATCAAAGCATTTGGTAAATGTTATGTTTGTGGGTCAACTGACCATGGAAAGGGGATCCCAGATGTAAGGATAAACCTTCAGGGTCCACACTGTCTCCTTAGCCATCTCCCCAGAGGAGGAAGTACCTATGGCAAGTGAATACTTTCACCTACTGGCTGATGAACCTATGTGAGTTTCAGCCAGTGTTTCTTTAGTGTCCCTGGGTTTGTGGGAACAAAAGAATTTAGATGTCTATAATTCAATCGCAGATAATACTAAAGAGTATTATAAAGATAGTTTTCTTGTCAACGGCCAGGAGACTCCTTCCATTAGAGACACTGGAGCCAGCATAACTGTGGTTGATGAATCATTTTTCTAGGTAGAGGATTTTGCTAAGGCACCCAAACACCTAACCAAGTAAGCTATAGGCCTGTGCAAATTCTTCCTGAGTTACCAGCTCTCCTCTAGTGCAATGACATGACTGTCAAGATACCTGTTAGTGTGCAAAGTGAAGTGCCTGGGAGAGTTCTGTTGTGTAATGACCTTAAAACTCTTGGAGTTGTGTCTAGTACCCCCTGGCCTCCCAGTAAGAGGAAACAGAAGCCCACTAGGCCTGCAAGGGAATGGACCTTGAGAGGCTCTCCAGGGGACTTGATAGAGGAAACTATTACCCCCAGTCCACAGGACTTACTAACTGCTATTTCAAAAAGGAAAGAGGCAAAGGGGAAACCTAAGACCTCCCAGAAGAAAGCAGATAGCACCCCTGTGCTACCCACCAGGACATCCCCAAGATTGTCGAAAGTTACACCTGTGACTCCTCCACCAGCTGAGGATGAGTGTGAGGTAAAACCCTGATGTTGTTGATCCAGCTTCTGAAGAGTCAGATCTGGAAGAAGACCATACTCTAGTTGGAATTCTGGACCTGGCTGGCCATCTGGAGCTACAGTCTTTACTGGCATAAGGTGGACCCAACAGGGCAGACTTCAGCAGAGGACAAAGAGAGTGTCCTACTCTTGAAGGTCTTCGCCTACAGGCAGCTTCTCAGCTCGATGGGCAAGAGCCTGGGAAGCACAGGTTGCATTGGGAAGATGTCTCTTCTACAGTGAACCGACTAAGTCTATCCCTGGGGACTGCAAAAGACTTGTAGTGCCCCTAGAAAACAT
The DNA here is from genome assembly GCF_040938575.1 of Ambystoma mexicanum. Taxonomy (NCBI): domain Eukaryota; kingdom Metazoa; phylum Chordata; class Amphibia; order Caudata; family Ambystomatidae; genus Ambystoma; species Ambystoma mexicanum. Next base: position 785,884,743 of record NC_090937.1, on the reverse strand, counting down.
ACTCCAGTTCCTACAGTTGGCCCATGAGATACCTTTGGCTGGTCAGTTAAGTTTCAAAAAGACCAAGGAAAGGCTCTCTTTATACTTCTACTGGTCTATCATGGGTTCAGAAGTTGACAAATTCTGTAGGAGCTGTCACACTTGCCAAACCTCCGGCAAGCGTGCAGCCAAGAATGTGGCACCATTGGTGCCTCTCCCAGTGGTGGCAGTTCCTTTTGAGAGGGTGGGAATCGACATTGTTGGTCCCCTTGACCCTCCCACAACTTAAGGAAACTGGTTTATCCTGGTTGTAGTAGACGATGCTACTAGATATCCTGATGCGATACCTATGAAAACTATTACAGCTCAGGCTGTGGCTGAGGCTCTACTTGGTATTTTTTCCAGAGTAGGGTTTCCTAAGGAAGGGATATCTGACAGGGGATCCAATTTTATGTCCCACTACATGCAAGCCATGTGGCTAAACTGTGGTGTCACTTATAAGTTCTCTACAGCCTACCATCCACAAACAAATGGAAAGGTGGAGAGGTTTAATCGTACTATGAAGAGCATGATAGGTGCTTTAGAAGAACCCCTTAAAAGAAAGTGGGACCTTCTACTGCCATGCCTTCTCTTTGCTTATAGAGAAGTCCCTCAGGAGGGAATTGGATATAGTCCCTTTGAACTTCTCTATGGCCATCCAGTCAGAGGTCCCTTGGCCCTGAATAAAGAGGGGTTGGAGAGTGCTCCTTCCCCCAAGCCAGTCAGAGTGACTGACTATGTGATAGGTCTCTGGAGGAAAATGTCACACATGATGGCAGAAGCTAGTGATAACTTGAAAGCAGGTCAGGCTCTGGTCAAACAGTGGCATGACCAGAAGGCCAACATGGTTGAGTTTGCTCAAGACCAGCATGTGCTAGTTATGGTGCCCACAAGGCAGAGTGCCTTGCAGGACAAGTGAATAGGACCCTTCAAGTTTGTGGGAAAATTTGGAGAGGTGAACTATCTGGTGGACTTAGGCAAACCTAAGGAGGCTCCCAGAGTCTTTCACACCACCTGTTTGAAGACCTATATCTCGAGACCAGAAGAGTGAGCTTTGCTTCTAGCTTCAGCTCAAGAGGAGGAGGAGAGTGAACCTCTACCTGACCTACTCAGAATACAGCCTTTAGATGATAAAATAGAAGGAGTTAATCTCTCTTCTAATCTGACGTCTGAACAATAGGAGGAGTACACGTTTCTGTTAAATCAGTTTGCCTCCCTGTTTTCATTATCACCAGGCTTGACCCCTTGGGGCCAGCATGAAATTCTAACTGGTGACATTTTACCTGTGAAAAGCAGAGGTTACAGAATGTCAGACCATGTAAGAACCCACATAAAGAAGGAGGTCTACAAGATGCTTCATCTCGGGGTTATAGAGCCATCTACAAGTCCATGGTCTAGTCCAGTTGTTCTAGTACCAAAGGCAGGATCCAAGGAGTTGAGATTCTGTGTGGACTATAGAGCTCTAAAAGCAGTCACGAAGACTGACCCCAATCCTTTGCCAAGGACATATGAACTGGTGGATAAACTTGGTCCAGCCAAGTACCTCAGTACATTTGATCTTACTTCAGGCTTTTGGCAAATAGCCCTGACGGACCATGCCAAGATGAAAACTGCATTCTTGACCCCAGCAGGCCTCTACCAGTTTAAGGTTATGCCTTTTGGATTAAAGAATGCACCTGCTACATTCCAAAGGATGGTTAATCAAGTTCTGAATGGGATGGCAGACTTCTGCATGGCATATTTGGATGGCATTGCAGTGTTCAGCCCTACTTGGAAAGAACATGTTGACCAGTTAGGTTATGTATTGCAGGTTCTTGAGCAGGCCCATCTGACCATAAAGGCAAGTAAGTGTCAAATTGGTCAGAGCACGGTGGTCTACCTTGGTCATGAGGTAGGAAGAGGTGAAATAAGGCCATTGCCTAGCAAAGTACAAGCTGTACAAAACGTGGTTCACTCCTACTATTCAAACCCAGGTGAGAGCCTTCATAGGTCTCGCTGGGTACTACAGGAAATTCATTGAGAACTATGGGAACATAGCTTCTCATTTGAATGTGGTCTCCTCTCCAGAATTCCCTAAAAAGGTCACATGGAATGAGGAGTGCACTCAAGTCTTTGAAAACCGGAAGAAAGCCCTTTGTTGAGCTCCAGTCCTAAGATCTCCAGATTATCACAAACCCGACATTGTGCAGACAGATGGCTCCAGTACAGGTATAGGTGCAGTCCTTTGTCAACTGGATGAGAAAGGTAAGGAGCACCCCATTGCTTCATCAGCAGGGAGCTGAAGGAACCAGAAACAAGGTTGGCATCCATTGAGCGTGAGTGCTTTGATATTGTGTGGTCTCTGAAGAAGTTTAGACCACACTTGCATAGATCTACTTTTGTAATTCGGACAGACCACCAACCCTTGAGATGGTTATGATATGATATGATATGATAGTTTATTTCTATAGCGCCTATACACAATGTGTCTCAAAGCGCTTCAAGGCAAGGAAGGGAACAAGGATAAATTCAACGTCATCCTTACAGGCCATGAACAGTAAGAATGTGAAATTAACTATCGCACTCGGCCTGACGACATTTCAGATAGTGCAAGTGCTAAGACATAGATAAGGAAGGGAGGGGGAGAGTGGGAAGGAAATGGAAACAGACAGGCGACTACCGCACTAGGCCTGACGGCATTTCTGGTAGAGCCGGAGGAAATCAAAAGGTGAGGGAGAGGGGTGCAGAAAGGGAGGGGAGGAACAAAACAAGTGACTATCGTACTAGGCCTGACAACGTTTCAGATAGTGCTGGAGGGAGGGGGGCAACAGTAAGGGGATAGGGGAGCGACAGATGAGGTTGCTATCATAGTAGGTCCAGGGACAATTCTGATAGAGTAAGTGCATAGAAGAAAGTAAGGGGAGGAAGGGAGGAGATAGGAAAATGGAGAGGGGAAGGGAGGAGAGGAGAGAACAGAGAGTAAGCAGTCAAAAAGAGTGGAGAAGCAAGAGAGGAGAGCAAATACAATTGCAGAAGTCAGTAGTAACACATAATGTTGCAAGCCAGGACCACCATGAGTACAAGATGCAAAGGAAGTCCAGCATGAGAGTTGAGAAAGGGTGACGCACCATGAATCAATGCAGTCCATAAAAGTAAAATCCAGCATTGGCCACAAGACAGTGATGGTGAAAGCAGAATGTATCAGGACAGACTCCTCTGTGCAGGAAGGGGGGGGATGCACAAGGGCACAACACAGAGGGGCATAGAGTGTGGGGATGGCCTTTTGGGGCAGAGGGTGTAAACACATGTTGGTGCATGCTTACCTGCTGTTTTAGCAGGGGGTCGGACCCTGGAGATCCTCCTGGTCTGAACAGATCCAAACAGCAATAGCCCTTTTCTTTTACTGCCCTTCACTTTGGACGCCCGGGCGAGAGACGCCCTTCATCTAAGAGTGAAGAGCAGGAAGGAAGTGGCAGGGCTAAGAAGGTGGGTGGGGCTTAGGCCAGGTGACCTAGATCCACTTACACCTGCTCTTTGTCAGGGCTGGAGCAGGTGTGGGGGTAAATGCACTCATCGTGTGCACTAGGGGTGGAAAGGGAGCCAGGAAGCACCCCACCAGGTATTCCAGGCATGTTCTCCACCCCTTCTGCAGGACCGTGGCCCAGGGATGGAGAACAGCCCTGAAACTACACTTCCCAGCAGGCCATCTTCCAACTGGGCCTGCACGAGGGAAGATCGCCACGCCCCCAGCTGCGCCAGCATGAACGCGCAATCCTGATCGGCGAACTGGAAGGACATGTCTAGAGGAGCTCCGGTGGCAAGCTCACGCGGGGCGTTTCCGCCCACCGCCTGCAAGACCCCAGGCCCCGCGTACAAACTGATATAAGTGCATTACTTACCTAGCGCTGACAGCCTGTAGCATCCGAGGGGCCCCGTAATAGGAGCGGCTCCTACTCCAGCCAGCCCGCACTTAGCAGGAAGCGGGAACAAACTAAAAGGGGACGCAAGTTGTCATAACATCATTAACCCTGTATGCGACTTGAACTAACAATGCCTGCATGTGTTTAGACTTGTAGTCACTTGAATCTGGAGCGGTTGTTCCGCCGAGCGGATAACCTTACTAAGAACCAAAGCCCAGAACTCAGTCGCACACACATTCCGCACCTGTATTGACTCGATTCTTGCTTATTGCAGAGACAGGAGAAAGCTGGTGAAGATCGTGGCTAGAGGAAATCACTAAGCTGGAAACCAAAGGTATCCCTCATCATTCCAATCTTAGCATAACAGAACAGAAGATCTTGAAAAATTTGGGTGCCAATGAGAAGATAATCATCCGCCAAGCGGACAAGGAAGGCGCCATTGTAATATTGAACCGAAGTGATTATGTTAAGGAATGTGAAAGACTTTTATCAGATGAGAATCATTATAAGAAAATAGACAAAGATCCCAGATCTTAGACATCATTAGAGATAAAGTGCAGAAGGCTGTAGACGAAAAAATGATCAGCAAACAAGAGGGTGAATATCTTACTAGAGGGAACGGCCGGGTGCCTATTTTTTACACTTTGCATAAAATCCACAAAAGTTTAGAGAACCCGCCAGGCAGACCCATTGTATCAGGTGTGAGTTCCCTCCTCGAACCACTCTACAAATTTGTAGATGTCTATTTGAGGCCATTTATTCCTACTATGAAAAGCTACATCAAAGACACCACTGATGACATCAACAGGATAGAGGGTAATACATTTCATCCCACGATTAATTTACTAATTTGCTTGGATATCCAAGCTTTATATACCAACATACCTCAATTGGCCACTTTGGAGGTAGTGGAAGAGACTTTATTGAAAAGAGAAGATGAAAATCCGGTATCTAACTCTTTCATCAAATGGTGTACGGAAATGGCCATGACAGAGAATTTCTTCTTCTTTAAATTTATGGGACAATTCTATAAACAAATTGAAGGTACAGCAATGGGCACAGCTATGGCTCCAAATGTCGCTAATTTGTATGTAAACATGTTCGAAGAAACGGTAGTCTATAAACAACGCAATCCCTATCAGAATAATATTCTCTGTTGGCTTCGTCATATAGACGATTTTTTCGTCATTTGGAAAGGGAGTGAGGAGGAAGCAAACAACTGTTTACAGTGGTTGAACCAACAAAACAGATATCTCAAATTCACCAGCAATATGAGTAACAAGGAGGTGAATTATTTAGATATCTGTATTTACCATCAGACTGGGTCCCTCCTCATTCGACCTTATACAAAAGTCACTGACAAGAATGCTTTGCTGCACTTTAAGAGTCACCATGCACAACATGTTAAGAATAATCTCCCGTTTGGTCAATTCTTACGGTTGAAGAAAAACAGCAGTACAAATGAATCATTTGCAAATGGAACGAATAATCTAATTTCCAAATTGGTACATCGAGGCTACCCGCCCCTTTGGTAAAAAAAGAAGCCAAGAGGGCTTTTAACAACAATCGAGAATCCCTCTTTGATCAACAAATTCAGAGAGAAAGAAGGTCTAAAGAGACGCCTCTGATTTTTGTTAATATATTTAGCAATTTGTCTTACAAGGTGAAGGGTATTATTAGAAGAAATTGGAACAAGATTATGACCAAAGAAATGGGGATTCCTATTGTAGCATTCAAGAAAAGTACTACTGTACGCAATCTCACAATGAGGAATGATGTAAGTGTCAAAAGAAAACCCTCCCAACAAACTAACTTATAGGGAATACTTCCAGTAGTAGGACATTTTCCTTGTGGTAATTGTTCCATGTGTACCCAAACAAGAAAGACACTGAGTGTAGACTTGGGCTTTGAGAGGATGTGGAATATTAATGAACATACCAATTGCAATACGAACAATGTAATTTATTTGATCATATGTCCATGTAAACGTATGTACATTGGGAAAACCAATAGAAAATGCAGAACGCGAATGATCGAACATAAAAGCTGTATCAGGAAAGAGGTGGAACAAGCTCCTATGGTTAAGCATTTTATGAAAATTAAACATTCATGTAATGATTTCGAGTGGTGCGTCTTGAAAAAAATCAAAGGTCCGTCTCAGACAATAATCAATAAAAAACTGTTACACTTGGAGCACTAATTTTTTTATCTAAAAGCCATATTAATGGTTTGAATGAGGTAATTGAATGGCATAATGCCTAATCTTATCAGGTGAGAACCATAACTTATGTTTTCTAAATTGGAGTCCTCACTTCACAGGATTTGGGTAGTTAAGGAGTGAAACTAATATGCCTTATGACAGTGTACATTTCATCTCTTCACTATATTTGGGAAATCAAGAAGTGACATTTAATGTTTTTCTTGTCTGTAACAGTATGCCCCTTTACTTTGTGTACTATGACCACCGACGTAGGGCACTGTACGACTGATGTGATACAACTATTGAGTATATGAAATTGTACAACTTTGTCAAAGAACCTCGTGAATGGGGATGGACCAGTAGTCATGTATGTTTGTCCTTGCAATAACTATTATTGGTGCACTATGTTTTGTACTATAACTATCAATTTGTGCAACTGTGCCTAAGTATCTCTGGAATAGGGATGGACCAGGAGTCGTGTGTGATTTTCCTTGTAATAATTGTGATTGGTGCACTGTGATGTGTTCTGATACCCTAGGTATTGCCATAACTCACTGTCTTCGCAGTTTTTTTTTTTTATTATTTATTTGTTGTTTTTTAATACAAGATATCTTTACAACAATTCTTAATATTATTTCATAAATTTACAAATGGTTTTGTTAAAAAACACATAATAGCTAAAAACATAATCGCATAACCGAGGTGTTTTACATAAAATCAATGAATAATCAAATAATGAAAAGGGAGAACCATATTTACAATCTAAGTACGATAACAAACAAAACATCATTTCGATAACACATCACAACCAATTGCAGGTTATTTAACTAAATTAAAATCAGTAATTTTTCATTTGAAATAACCTGGTTTTGGTATATTCATTCATCTATTGGGTTCACTAAAATCGTATTAGCTAATATATCACAACGGTCATTCACCGCTCCATTTTTGCCTGAATTCTTGGACATCAGATTCTTCTCAATTTCATGCAACAGTTGTGTTAAATCGATGATCATAGACATACGATAACCCCACATACATTGTGTCCAGAGCATTTCACTTTGGTAGGCTGTTGCTACATTTTGATGTTTCAGCAGATTGTTTTGCCGTGCTTTTGCAAAGAAGACGCAATGTAAGACAAGATGTTTCAACGTTTCTTTTTGAGCATTACTACAAAATCTACATCCTTCATCTTCTAAATCGGAACAGTTGAGCCAATTCTTACTGCACTCTAAAGTTGGAATTAAGTTAAATTTAAACCTCATGTACATTGTGCGCATTTTGTGGCCAGGACACTGTCTCAAGTATGGCAATAGTGGTGATTGTTTATGCCGAAATTTTGCATACTCCTTGTGTGAATTATATTGCCTGATTTTATCTGAATTCACTGCCCAATTGTATTGAATTAGTCTTGCCTTTACAACCTGAGGATGATTTAGATCTTCCCTTCCCATGGCTAATTGTGCAAGATTTTCATCACACCTATTCCCTTCATCTGCTACCGAAGCCGGATTTCCCTTTTTTAGCATTTTTCCAAGATCTTCATAAAGGTAATTTGTCAAAGGGTCTAGGATTATTGCATGAGACGCAAACTTGCGCCATAGATGTTTGGTAGCTAATGATGTCAATCCCAGTTCGTGCATAATAATCGAATTTGGTAGTGACATAGGAAAATGCAAGACTTTCTTCCATATTTTTCCTTGGATTTTGTTTAATATAGAACCAATTTCCAAGTAACACAGGTCTAGGCCGTATATGATGAATGCTTCCACTTTAAGTTTGTAAAAATCTATCAATGGAATTATGGAGAAATTACAGATTTTTGAGTAGATTCATTTCATTTGTGCGATCAATGGCATCGCTTTTATTGAAATTTCTTTATTCCATTTGTCAATTGAATCAGAGTTGTTCAAGTAATAACCCAAGTAAATCATGCCCAAAGCACGTGGAATCAAAAGACCCTTTATTTTCCATTGGTATCTTACAAGCTTTCTTTTGTTTGAGAATACCAATATGTGTGATTTATTCAGGTTTACCTGGAGAATGCGCTTCTCACAGAATTCAACTAAACATTCAAGTTTATTTTGCAGCCCAAACGGAGTAAGATCAAACATTATCAAGTCGTCTGCAAAAGCTAGCCAATCCAAGTAAAGATCCCCTACTTTAATCGCAAATGAATTACACATAGACCACATTGAAGCTATTTCAGATAGATACAGGTTGAACAGTGTGGCTGCAAGGTTACAGCCTTGCTTTACACCTATAAAGGTAAGAATGGGTGGTGTTAGCGAACCTTCCTTATCGATCTTGATCCTGTAACTTATATTGGAGTGCAACATAATGATCATAGCTATCAGGTGCAATGGGGTATGAATGTCCTGCATCCTTTGCCACAACTGTTGTCTAATTACAGAATCAAATGCCCCGGATATGTCAACAAGCGCCATATACAGTGGCCCATGATCTTTCTTTCTAGATATTTTCAGTAAGTGTGCCAACAGGGTTGCGTTCAACTGTGTACCCATGCCTTTACGAAACCCAGTTTGAAACCGCGAAAGGATTTTCTGTTTTAGGATGATATCATTTAAGTCCTTCAATATTAGGGCAGCAAAGATCTTTGCAGAGATGTCGATTAGAGCTATGGGTCTGAAGTTGGAGGGGTCGTTCAAAGGACCCTTTTTGTGTAGTGGAATTATGATCGCGGATAACCACGTCTCTGGTACTCTCTTTGCTTTAAATACACATTCCAACCTCCTTAAGATGATTTTTGCCCATAGTTTCGTGTCGTCCTTTAAGACGCACGGTGGAATACCATCCGACCCAGCAGCTTTAGATGGTTTTAACTTTGCAATTATAGAGATGATGTCATTCAATCCCCAGGGACATATAGAGGGAATATTTATAGCCAGATCCGGGGTTTGTAACCCACAAAATTTCTGTGGCATAGCATATTTGGATTCATAGATTTTACACCATACTTCTCCACTTACGGCAGAGCAAAGATCTGGTTTTCCTTTCAATAATGGGTCCTTCAGTATTGCCCAAGTTTCCCTTGAGTTTTTGCCAATTAAGTTCTGGATAATTTTTTTGTTGGTTTCGATAAATGAACTAATCTTCAGGTGTTTGACATCATTTCTATAAGTTGCAAGGATTTTCTGTTTCTCAGTTGCATTACCTCCTATATTAATGGATAATTTCAACAGTTTACGAATTTCGCTGTTTTTTTGTTCTTTCCTTAATGCAATTTCTGCATTAAAACTCTTCTTGTAGTCAAACTTTTTGGCTGTTGAGCTTTTCTCCACCAAAGTGTCAAGATGCCTGCGTATCATTCCAGCATTTTTCCTTTCCCAAATGTTAAGATCAGAACTGGACAACGTTTCAACATTAGCTTTTACCATGTCTCTATTAACCAGATAGTTTAGCTGCCTATATAATCTAGCATTCCACCTGATGGAAAGTGCCTTGCGATCTATTCTTCAGCAATGACAGTACGGGCTTAGCTTCATACACTGGTAAATTACACTCAAATAGACACTCCAGAATGCAATGATTGCTTAGATGTGATTGAATAATATTGTAATTTGTGGTGAATTCAGCCAGTGAGTTCGAGGTTACTATGTAATCTATTGCTGTGCATTTTCTACCATGAGCCCAAGTGTATGCATTCTCTTTTTGTGCAAAGGGCACAACTTGCAATTCCCAATCACTCAAAAACTCCCTCCATATTTGCCCCCTTTCAAAAGCCAATGTTTCATAATAGGATGCTATATCTGATTTCAACATACTTCGTCTCCTTTTACAAAGGGGATGTGTCCCTGGCCCTGAGCCACGTACCCCTCTATCCCCTGGGGGCGCACCTTATTTCTGGGAGTAGTTCACATGAGCAACGTGACTTTTCCTTTTCTTTCCCCTTGGATTTGGGCTATAGGGTGTGGGGACCTCCTGGGTACCCCTGTGAGTTGATTCTGCAACGCGGATACTCCGGGGACTACAGTTTCCAGTCGCGCGAAGGTTTGACTATAGACGGGCGCGACGTTGTGATGTCGTGACGTTGCCGCCCGTGTGTGATGACATCATGACGTCGCTCTAGTATGTTTTCTACCCACGATCCAGGAACACAACTGCAGAACCAAGCGGTACTGTAGTGGGATCCCATGCTATCCTGGAGAAACGATTTGTAGAGGTAAATGGACAGACACCATTTGGGGTAGTTAGAGATTTGTTTTTTTCAATCTAGAGGATTTCTGATGGAAGGTGTTGTACACCTTTTCTTCCCCCACAGAATCAGACCCAGAGAAGGGAGTGGAGCGGCCATTTATATTTCGTTCCCAAGAGTCCTCCAGACATTATTGGGGTGGACTCTGTCTTTTTCAGCAACTAAGAAGTGAGTTTTGTTTTGACCTTTTTGGGCAGCTTTTTTTGCTCATATTTGTTTGGACATTTTGAATTATTTGTAACAGGGTGCTCTAACTCTGTTGCACAGAGTGGCTTCCATCTACCACTATGCTGACTAGAGAAAATCCATAGGAATTCTGGATCCTATTTTTTTGCCCAGATGGGTAAGCTTTACCATCCTATATACAGATGCTCCTGACACTGCATGATTTTGGAAATAGGAATCTTTAGAAGAACTATAACACTGTTTACCTCTATTGTACACTACTGTAGAGAAGGAAAGTGGAATCGCAAGAATTCCTGAAGAAATTTGGAATCTGCAAGAAGTACCAGAACAGGCCCCATATTTAATTACGGGAAAGAGAGGTATGTAATAATTAACATACCCATAAAACCCTTTTAGGGATAAGGGTATATCTTTATATCAATAGAGATTGTGACTTTGTGATTTGTAATACTAATAGGGTGTCCATGTGTTGATTAACAGGGTTCTCTCCCCAACAAAAGAAGATTTTTTTTAATTCCGGCACAAGACACTTCCCCCTGAAGAATGTCCTACATGTTTGTATATCAAGGACAGAAACTTGTACAAGTTGGGTTGTTTTGAGATACTCTAATACAAAATAGGCTGAAAGTAGTGAAGCTTAGGAATCAAGGTGTGATATTTACACACATCATTGTGATCCTCAAAAAACCATTACAACATTACTCACCTATGGTGTTCTTACTTGTGTTGTTTTAACATATTGTATATGTCTTATGCACTATGATCATTTTTATGATTGCTTTATGAAATGTATCAACTCTTAATTAATAAAATGTTGTGATATTTAATGCCAATTGATGTGGGAAGAGTGTTTAGATGACACCCAATATACTATCAGACTTTCTTTTTGTATGGAAAAAATATATGCTCACAGGGCAAGAAGTTTGTTGATCCCTATCTGTGACTCAGAACCATTTTTTGAGAATAGAGAAGATTGTGGCCAACCAACACGAAAAGGCCAGAAAAGCCATAGGACTCTGGCAAAACGAAACTAAGGGCACTTTCAGGTTATTTCTGGGGGGAATTGCAATTGTTGCTGCATGAAGTTAATGCAGTGTGAAAAACCTTGCATGCAGTAATGTGGGGGCAAGAGTAAGTCGTACATGAGTTAATGTATGATCTGCTGCAAGGTATATACTTGTGATATGTATTTTCTGAGAAGTCTGAGAATGTCCTGGTGAGGGCTCCAGCACAAAGGCCCAGTGTGAAAACGGACACACAGTAGAAGAGTGAGTGGAGAGTGCAAGTGTGAAAGGGCGGAGTATTCTTGGAACTGGAGTCGAGGAGCATGTGACCCTGTTTTTCCCCCTTCCCATCCACAACCTCTACCTATCCCTCTTACCGGTGTTCCTAACTACCCATACCTATCCATTCAATGGACCCTAAACCTCTTTCCCCGAAGGGTCAAGGTGGCCTGTGTTATCAATTCCCAGGTGCTAAGACCTAACGGGGAGGGAGGTGTTCTTGCTGCGTTTATGCTGCCTCTGCGCCAAGAAGAAGCAAGCTCTGACAGAATTGCGAGCCAATGTATTGATCAGGCGCCCAGGCAGCACAACCATGGTGGATGTGGTAACCCTACTTCAAGAGCTAAAGGCAGAACTGTCAGTAAACCAGGCAGGACTATCAGACCTTGGCAGGGCAGGTGCATGTGTTAACTGTGCAGAATCAGGCCCAGGCCACTCCTTTACCCAGAGCACCCCCGCCAGTCCCAGTCCAGGTACAGGTAGCTACTGAACCATCCTTACCCCTAGCAGCCCCGGAGTGATACCATGGAGATCCACAATACTTTAATCAGTTCATTATGCAATGTGAACTGCATTTTCTGACTAAGCCTGCTGTGTTCCGGACCGCTCAGGCCCGTACTGCGTTTGTAATTTCCTACCTCACCGTGGATGCCGCATCATGGGCCACGCCGTTAGTCCATAAGGATGATGCCTTGCTCTACAGTTGGGACACATTCCTTGAGGAATTTGGCAAGATATTCAACCGTCGGGCTGTGTCATTGCTGAAGGTTAGGGAATTGCTAACCTTAAAACAGGGGAACAGAGACTTGGTTACTTATGTTACAGCGTTTAATCGGCTGGCCATGGAAACCGATTGGCCACAGGAGAAGAGGATGGCCTTGTTCTATCAGGGCCTCAGGGAGGAGCTCAAAGATTTGGTAGCTCAAGTGGACCCCCAACCTGGGGATTGCTCAACTATGATAGATCTTGTTCTTAGGCTAGACCAGAGGCAGAGTGAACGGCGACAGGATCGGCGTCATTGGGAGAACAAACCAATAGTGAGATTGGATCAGCAGAAAACCACTACGGTATCAGAGAAGGGGGCAGACGAACCCATGCAAATAGGTTCCGTTTGTGGGCCGTTGTCCAAGGAAGAGAAGGAGAAGAGGAGAAAGGACAAACTATGTCTTTATTGCGGTAAAGCAGGCCACTTCGTACAGGAATGTCCCAACAAACCACCAAAGGGAGGCACATCGGGAAACGCGGTAGCTCCCCCGTGAGGGTGGCAGGAGCGAGCGAAGCTAAAAACACCCCACATATGTTGGCAAATGTTCATACGAATCAGACTACCCATGTGACTTTAGTGGGCAGTTTACAATGGCAGGGAAAACGTGTTCCGGTGACATTGATGGTGGATTCTGGTGCCAACGGAAACTTTGTATATGTTCAAGTGGCCAGGAAGTTGGGCCTCCCGGTAAATATGAAGTCAGTACCTGAAGAGGTAAAATCTGAAGACGGCTCACCTTTGATTTCGGACCTGTCACGCAATAGACAGAACCTTTGCATTTGGAGGTTAATACCACACATCAGGAGGTCCTCAGGTTCGATGTGATTGCAGCTCCACCGTTTGGCTTCATTTTAGGGCTCGTCTGGTTGCAACTTCACAACCCAACCATCGATTGAAATACCGGAACGGTCCAGTTAGAATCCAGCTTTTGCCAAGGACACTGCCAAAAGACCCCGTCAAAGCCCTTGGCACATTTTGTGGGAAGTAATGAAATCGCAGGCTTGCCAACTGAGTACGAAGAGTACAGGGATGTTTTTAGCAAGGCAGAAGCTGAAACCTTGCCCCCACATTGGCCGTTTGACTGCCGGATTGACCTAGAGGCAGGTGCGGTGCTACCCTGTAGTCACATATACGCTCTCACTGAAACCGAAAACAGGTATTTGAAGGACTATATAGAATCCAATTTGGCAAATGGTTTCATTAGACACTCTACGTCCCGTGTTTCTTCTCCCCTATTCTTCGTCCCCAAAAAGACTGGAGACCTAAGAACCTGTATAGACTATAGGGCCATCAAAAAGATAACCATTAAGAATCGTTACCCCTTACCCCTGATACCGGTGCTATTGGACCAGGTACGTGGATGCACCGTGTACACTAAATTAGACCTCAGGGGGGCCTATGAACTAGTAAGAGTACGCAAAGGGGATGAATGGAAAACGGCCTTTCGGACCAAGTTCGGCCTCTACGAGTACCAGGTCATGCCGTTCGGACTATGCAATGCCCCGGCAGCATCCCAACATTTCCTAGATGAAGTTTTACGTGGGTATTTGGATGTATTCACAAAAGTTTATATCGATGACATCTTGATACACTCCCAGAACGTAGAAGAACATCGAAAACACGTCAGAGCAGTACTGCAAAGGCTAAGCGAACATCATTTGTATGCGAAGCTCGAGAAATGTGAATTCTATCAGACCACAGTCGAGTTCCTTGGATTCGTTCTGTCACCACAAGGGGTCACCATGGACAAGAAGAAGGTGCAGACCATCTTAGACTGGCCGTCCGCAAAATCGGTCAAGGACATACAATCTGTTCTTGGCTTTGCCAATTTCTACCATCGCTTCATAGATGGCTTTGCAAAGAAAGTGCAACCCATTACCAGGCTTCTACGAAAAGGAGTGCAGTTTTTGTGGGATAAGGACGCCGAAGCAGGATTTGAGGCTCAAAAGAGAGCGTTCGTCACCGCCCCAGTATTACAGCATCCAGATACAGCTAAACCATATATCATCGAAACTGATGCTTCCAGTTATGCAGTTGGGGCGATTCTTTCTCAAAGGGATGCAAATGGACGATTACATCCAGTCGCCTACTACTCCTGAATGCTTTTACCAGCGGAACAAAACTACGCAATAGCCGACAAGGAGTTGTTAGCGATTAAGACAGCATTTGATGAGTGCCATCAATACCTTTTGGGGGCCAGCACACGGTGGCATTTACACTGACCATCGTAATTTACAGTTTTTAAAATCAGCCAAGGCCCTCAGTCCCAGGCAAATAAGATGGGCAATGCAGTTTTCGGAATACGATTTCGTGGTAACCTATCGTCCTGGAGCTGAAAATCGGAAGGCAGATATACTTTCACGGTTTACAGAACCAAATCCCGACCCATCGGAATCCAGAAAAGAGGAACCCAGGCCTATGGTGGACCCAAGCCGCTTCATATGGAGTGTTACAGTAGATACCATGTTTGACAACATTAGGACAGCAATGTCAGGTCAGCAATTGGCTCAATGGGCGATGCAAGACAAGGACCAGACAGTAAAGGATGGATTACCATTTTATAAAACAGCATTACTTTTACCCACAGCGCCGCTTCATCAACAAGCAATTCAATGGTTTCACGATTCCCCGTTTGTTGGCCACCCTCAAAAAGCAAAAACCATCGAACTGGTGAAACGTCACTTTTGGTGGCCAACCGTGTGCAAAGACGTTCAGCAGTATGTAACGGAATGCGAAGTCTGCCTTAGAAACAAAGCCGACCATCAAAAACCAACTGCACACTTACAGCCTTTGCCTACGCCACCTACCCCATGGCACACCGTGTCAATGGACTTAATAGTAGAGCTACCCCAAAGTCAAGGATTCACAGCAATTTTTGTTATAGTGGATTATCTAACCAAAATGGCGCATTTCATACCTTGCAAAGGAACCCCATCAGCCATTACTCTAGCAAACTTGTTTTCACAGCATATAATCCATCTACATGGATTACCTTATAACATCATCTCTGATCGGGGACCACAATTCACGTCAAGATTCTGGCAGGCATTCTGCAAGTCAGTGGGGATAGACATGCGTTTATCCACTAGTTATCATCCTGAGACCGACGGTCAAACGGAGAGGCTGAACCAGACTCTGGAGAAATACCTCAGGTGCCTCACCCAGGGAAAAGAAGAGGACTGGGCAGATGTCATTTGGCTCGCTGAACTCGCATACAATAATGCAGTACATTCCTCTACTAAAACAACACCTTTTTATAGCCTGTATGGCTACCATCCCCGTTTTCAACCCGTACCTCAAGACAACATACCTGAAGTACCAGCAGCAGCAGAAAAGCGAAAAAAAACTAAAAGACATCTGGCAATCTGTTCAACGCAATCTGATTGCGGCCAAGCAGGTTTACAAGCATCAAGCTGACAAGAAAAGACAAACTGGTCCCCCATATCAAGTCGGGGACAAGGTGTGGCTGTCTACGTGAAATCTCCATCTGCAAGGATCACGCAAATTCATCCCTCGTTTCATAGGGCCATTCCCAATACAGGCTCTGATAGGCCCAGTTGCAGTAAAATTGACTCTGCCCCGGCATATGAGATACACCCTGTGTTCCATATTGCCTTGGTGAAACCAGCCCCTGCCTTGATAAAAACTAAAAGACCTCCACCCATTCTAGTAGGAGGTCCTCCCGAATTTGAGGTCAAAGCTATTCTAGACTCTAGTATCAGACACAAGAAATTATATTATTTGGTGGAATGGGTGGGATATGGCCCTGAGGAAAGATCCTGGGAACTCGCAGGTAATATCCATGCTCCTCGACTCCTTTGCCAGTTTCATCTGAAATACCCCCTTAAACCAGGGCCTGCAGGAGGGAGGGGGAGAACTGTCAGGGCTGGAGCAGGTGTGGGGGTAAATGCACTCATGGTGTGCACTAGGGGTGGAAAGGGAGCCAGAAAGCCGTCTTCCAACTGGGCCTGCACGAGGGAAGATCGCCATGCTCCCGGCCGCGCCTGCATGAACGCGAATGTGTGAGCCGCGCCCGTGGAACGCTGCTCGCAATCCTGACCGGCGAACTGGAAGGACGTGTCTAGTGGAGCTCCGGTGGTAAGCTCACACGGCGCGTTTCCGCCCACCGCCTGCAAGACCCCAGGCCCCGCGTACAAACTGAGATAAGTGCATTACTTACCTAGTGCTGACAGCCTGTAGCATCCGAGGGGCCACGTAATAGGAGCGGCTCCTACTCCGGCCAGCCCGCACTTAGCAGGAAGCGGGAACAAACTAAAGGGGAAGCAAGATGTCATAACATCATTAACCCTGCATGCGACTTGAACTAACAATGCCCCCATGTGTTTAGACTTGTAGTCGCTTGAATCCGGAGCGGTTGTTCCGCCACGCGGATAACCTTACTAAGAACCAAAGCCCAGAACTCAGTCGCACACACATTCCGCACCTGTATTGACTCGATTCTTGCTTATTGCAGAGACAGGAGAAAGCTGGTGAAGATTGTGGCCAACCAACACGAAAAGGCCAGAAAAGCCATAGGACTCTGGCAAAACGAAGCTAAGTGCACTTTCAGGTTATTTCTGGGGGGAATTGCAATTGTTGCTGCATGAAGTTAATGCATTGTGAAAAACCTTGCATGCAGTAATGTGGGGGCAAGAGTAAGTCATACATGAGTTAATCTATGATCTGCTGCAAGGTATACACTTGTGATATGTATTTTCTGAGAAGTCTGAGAATGTCCTGGTGAGGGCTCCAGCACAAAGGCCCAATGTGAAAACAGACACACAGTAGAAGAGTGAGTGGAGAGTGCAAGTGTGAAAGGGCGGAATATTCTTGGAACTGGAGCAGAGGAGCATGTGACCCTGTTATTCCCCCTTCCCATCCACAACCTCTACCTATCCCTCTTACCGGTGTTCCTAACTACCCGTACCTATCAATTCAACGGACCCTAACCCTCTTTCCCCAAAGGGTCAAGGTGGCCTGTGTTGTCAATTTGCAGGTGCTAAGACCTAACGGGGAGGGAGGTGTTCTTGCTGCGTTTGTGCTGCCTCTGCGTCAAGAAGAAGCAAGCTCTGACACTCCCCAGCTGCAAAGGAAAAGAGGTTGGAGGGCTCCTTAAGAGCGATTGATGCAAATCAAAGGGGAAAACACAAAACCACTAAGATGGTCAATCTGCCTGCAAGGGTTTGATTTCACCATTGAGCAAAGGTCAGGATGTCGCCACCAACATGCTGATGGTCTCTCAACGATGTTTGACCAACTAGAGTGAAGAGACTCATCCAGGAGTGGATTAAATCCTCCTGTCCCTTAGTCTGGAGGGGGGGAGTGTTAGGGAGAATGCTCCAGAATGGCTAATTTCCATTACCTTTTGAGTCCCTCAGCAGTTTTGCTGTATTTCTAGGGTTTAATTTTTCCACCTGGTAAGAGTGGGAGCTGTTTTTCCCACTCTTACATGTGTTTTGCTGTATGTTGTACATTTATATGCTCATGGGGTATGGAGTTCCACCCACCCCATAGGCATCACCTTTTTACTGTGTGTCAACCAGCACCTTCAGTACAGTGACACAGGGTTGTCTTTTCAGACTTCCCACTTTAAACTCCATTTTCTGGGACTGACTACTATCTCCCAGAACATGTGAAGTTGCTATTGACTTTACTAGTCTTTTTAAATGTACAGACCCAGTACACCCTATCTTCCAATAGAGTACTGGAGGAGTTAATAGTTATCCCCTTTTGTCTGATTCTCATGGAGCATTGGTATGTTCCCCTTTCTCTAAGATTTGGCTGGTGGCAGTGGTATCTACCATTTTTATTCTACCGCAGACTATGAAAGTAGCCTCGGTACCATTAGAGGCTATGGTGGTAGCCTCAAACTCAAACCCAGTAATCCACTTTTATTTTAACTTGTTACCGGTTGAGTTGTTTCACCATATCTTTTTGTAAAGGTCTTTCTAGTGTTTTTTTACAAACCAGGTTTGGTTCCTTTGTTCGCCGTCCTTTGGCGGGCTTCTGCATAGAAGCCCTCCTTAGGTTCCTGAGTGACTGGGTGGGCAGGGTGTGAGCAAGGGGTTTGAGGCCCCCTGCACAGGGTCTCCTTGGAGAACCAAGTTGCACTCTAGTTTGATTGGCTAGGTGGCTGCTCTGCCAGGACGGTCACCCTGCTGTGTGATTGACAGCCAGGCTTTGTGAATGGGGGATTTGGTGCATAAAAACCCAGTCTCTGGGACTGGAAGGCAGAGTCGCCACTGGAACAAGAGAACCAATGAGAACTGAAGGAAGACGACTGCTGCAACAACTGACACCCGGTGAAGCCCTGCTGCAGGTCCGAATCGCCTGAAACTTCGACAACAGAGGAGATCCGCAAGGAATCTTCTTCCCTTGAGCTTGGTGGGAACAACCAGCTTACCAAACTTCAGACACTGGTTCTCATCCTGGTCGAATTTCCTGTGCATCACTGCAGTCGATCGAAAAGCCAGTGGGAAGAGAACCAGTTTGGGTTTTAAGGAGCACACGTTTTATTTGTTGTTTTGCTCCTTTGCTGGCTTCTTCCCTGGGCAGTGCAAGACCCTCCAGCTGTCCTCCTTCTTGTCCCCACGATGGAAGCTTCACGAACCGTGAGCCTGCAGGAACTGCCAGGAACAACTGCCTCAACTACAGCATTCTTCTTCTTTAAAGGTACTGTGCAAATTTGGTCGTTCGTTTCGTCCGACTGCGGTGAAAGTGTTTGAAATCTTTCGCCTCTCTGAAGGCCTATCCTTTTCTTCCCCTTTGAATAACTTTTCCTCTGACCAACTTCTTTTTAAACTCTTGACAAAGACTTAACCGCAAACTACATTGAACTCTGTGATCCTCTGCAAAGACTCTGAACCATTAACATTGGCCCAGGCCTATTGACTTGAATCCTAGTTGTAGTATCCTTTTCTAGATTGCCCTACCTATAAATTGTTGGTGCTATTGATTTTGAATAACCTTGTCTTTCCTCCTATTTTTAAATTACTGGAGTGCCATTTTGTTCACACATCATTTTGAGCTTAACTTGTCCAGAATTGGTTAGGGATTGTTGTAGTGTATTAAGACTGCAATTTATATGCAGAGATATGCCAGGCACCAGGGCATGGAAACCCACCTATTAGGGGAGGGGTCGTGTTGGGAGGTGGGAGTGGGAAGGGAAAGAGGAGGCAGAGACACAGGAGAGGGTCAGGTGCAAAGTGTGCAGGAGAAGGTGCTGGGGGCCTCAGAAGATATTTAAAAAGTCCAAATAGCAAGGCCCAGGAGGGTCTGAACAGGCACTCACCTCGCTAAAGGCCACGTGCAAAGTGAATCAAGCATTTCCTAAAAACTCAAAATATTATGTCACAACTTGGATTTCTGAAGATGGAATAACTCTCACATCTGTATCAAATCCATGTAGAAGTTAGAATAACTTCATACACCAGACTTTCCAGTCACGATTTCTGCAGCAGACCCAGGCACACTGTTGGTACTGTTGTCATCATCTGCTTCGTCATCATTGAAGTCAGCATCAGGAATATACTAAAATCTCCAATATGTGCTTGCTACAAATCCACCACCTGAAAAGCGCATGCGCGCGGTAGGAAGTGCTGGTTCCTCTTCAGCAGCAGCAGGATTTCTATATATATATATTGCTGTCTCCATTGATGGCCACCGCAGTACTAAAAACGCATTCAGAGTTTAGGCTAACAGCAGATCACACCAGCTATATTCACTGCCTGCCTGTTTAGTGTTGACCATTGGTCAATTTTCCTGAACCAGTAAAGCAAATCCTTGTCATCTATGGTCAACAGCTCATTTTCTGAAAGTTACTGATCAAGTGTTACTTTCTTTACATGGACATTGTTCTATTGGGTCTATATTGAATCGAAATTTGACAAAGCCTTTCCAAATAGAGATCTCCGATTTGGACTAAACTTGGGAAGCTCCAGTATAAGAAAACAGACTTGAACTTGTGCTGCTTTGCTCACTGGTAATATATGGAGGAGGCTTTTGAGAGGCTAGTGATTTTCATCATCCATTGTCCTGTGACGCAAGGATGGGGATGGGTCCACTGGAATTTCTCTCTGTGGAGAATGAAGAGACATGCATTTCTCCAGTTCATTTCCTGGCACGTTTTAAATGAGAAATGTCCCTCTTATGTGTTGCAATTCTGTCCAGGATCCAGGTCTTATATCTTGAAATATATGAGTTTATAACTGTGGTATGGAGAAACTTGATGAAATCTTTCTAATCACTCCACTGTTACCCAGGGCAATACATTGTTCCTCAATTCCCACAAAACCCATGATTGCAATTTGGTCATTCTTCTTATCAGTTGTGAAAGAAAGCGATGCGCTTGATGTGGGCTTTTCTACTCTGGCAAAGTCTGTGATAGAGCTCACTATTTTGGTGGTGGTGGTGGTGGAATAATCTGTAGTGTAACACATAGAAGAACCCTGGGCCCTAATGGATGTAAGACTGTCATTTGTTGCTGCCACTGGGCGTCCAGTCGTATTTGGACTATTGTCCCTACTTACTGAATTTCTTGTCAAGGGAGGATAGCTCAGGGACAACGTGCTCGCCTTGGAAGCAAGACGACACGGAGCACCCGCGCTTAGAAACCTCTGGGTATTAAGCGCATTATAAATACCCTATCACATCTTTGTTTTGGGCATACATTTCCACTGATGAATAACACAGGCACTTGCTGTTGCACTCACACATCCATGGATAAAAGCAGCAACATGCCATCATCATTAGAGTGTGTCGCCTGCCGATGTCAAGAGTGGGCAAATAGCCTTCTTGTCAACATTGCATCAACCTGGTGGTGGTGGTTGTGATGAATGTCTGGCCTTAGCCTTTTCCTCACTTACACCACTATTCCCACATTGGTCTGAAGAAATTGCCCTGCGTGAAAATACAACTGGATTGTATTGTTTTTTCCAATTGCTTGCCTCTCCTCCTGTTACTGTTCCTTGCCATTGAAGAATCCCTCCAGCATTACAGCATCAGGCACATTCTTTTCCCCAAAACTCAAATCAGATGATGCCTGGGGCTCAGAGAAAGAAGCAACTGCTTGTTCACTACCGGTCCATACTGGTGGATGCACCAGGTACACATATGGTTGCTTATGTCATTTTCTGAAGAATTAGGGTGGATGGATTCCAAACTGAGCTACACTGCTGACTGCCTTGGAGATGGTTATTTTCTTCCTTTCTCCAGCTTGATTGTTTGGGTGCATTCTGTGGACAGTGTGGCCTCCCGCTAAATGGAATCTATTGATTGATTATTTGGTCTATCTGCAAAGAAGAGAAAATGTATTAAAAATGCATGCAACATATGAATGAAATGCATGTATTTGTTTGCACATGCGGTATTTAAGGTTTATTAGAGGGCAAAATATAAATATTATTGAACATATATTAGTGATATTGAATTACATTTTGTTACGAATGTATTGCATATGATGCCTGTAAAAACAGGTGGACGAAATTACTTCCACAAAGGTTTTCTGAGTCGAGTCATGCTTGTCTGCTTTCCTTGGGGAAACCACCTTCTAATGGATCTTTTTTCAAATCTGCTAAAAAATTGAATTTCGCCAGAAATGTTGCACTTTTTCCCTGCCTGAGTCTCTCGCAATGCATTTGTCTAATCCCTGCACAGAATCTGCATTAATAAAAGAGGTGCAGTTGCTTTTGTCATTGCCTCACTTATCTTCCGCAATGCATTAATCCAATCGCTGTGCAGGAGCTTTGTGACACAAGCACCATGGTTGCTTTCATCCCGGTCTCCTTCATCTATCATGACACGTTCATCCAATCTAGGGGTGCACAACTGATTTTGGCCGAGGGCCAAATGTACCTTAAACACTGCATATAGTGGGCCGAAAAGTAAATGTGGGAGGGACGAGGGACAGGGCAGAGCGGTTGGCCTTTTCAACCCCCAATTTAAATTAGACAGATGGAAAAAGAATACCTTTTTGGAGTTTTACCGTCTTTATTTGTATTTAAAACTTACATTTTGTAGTATACATTTCCCATTCCACTTTTATTATTTATTTCTTTGCAAAGGACATATTGGCATAGAATAGATATGCAAATCATACAGGATGAAACAGTGAACCAGACATACTTGATCAGTGAGAAACATAGCAGCGTTTCTCAGCTGTCAGTTTCTGGATCTCGGGATCCAGTGAGGTTGTTCCTACTCTCAGCATAGCATGGAGATGTTGGTCAGTGAGTCTTGTCCTTAGGCTAGATTTGTATAGTTTCATTTGTGAAAAATCTTGCTCACAAATGTAATTACTGCCAAAAATAGATACCATCTTTAATGCTTCCCGTGACAGATTGGGGAATTGAGCAGTGTCCAGAGACTGATAGAAGGCTAATAAAAGCATATCTCTGTACTTATTTTTGAGGGCCCTACAGCACTGAAGTTCAATCACTTCCAGTTGCAGTTCAGGTTGCACACTGTCAACATCAGCAGAGAAAGTGTCTGCAAAAAGTTTAAAAGAGGCTCGGTTGGATTTGAAGTGTGTGAAACGATTCTCAAAAACATTTTGCAGTTCCTTCAGGACCTTCACATGCCGATACCATCCTACATACTTGTCATGGGGGAAAACCTCTGCACATGCGGGGTAGTGTACCAGCATCCCTTTCTCCGTTGAGCTGTCAGAAGCCTTAACTTTATTTCAAAGGCACGAACTGCCTCAAACAGATCAGATATTACATTCTGGCTCCCTTGCAACTTTAAATTTAAATCATTGAAATGGCCTGTCTGGTCAGTCAGAAAAGCAAAGTCAGCTATCCAGTCAATGGCCCTCATTAGGACCCTGGCGGAGTGGGTTTCCGCCAGCGGTAATCGCGGCGGACCCGTCCGCCGTACTACGAGTTCCCTTAGCGCCATGGAGGTTTTCTCCGCCTGGTTTTACCGGGCGGAGAAAACCATGGCGCTAAGGGACCTCGTTGTTAATTACGCCGCCGTACTCTACGGCGGCGTAATTAACTCCTTCCCCACTCCCATTATACCCTATGGGGCAAGAATGGGAATGGGGAAGGGTAAAATGGGGATTGGGGATTTACCGCTCCGCCAAGGTCGGCATGGGGTGGTAAATCCGCCAACCCCCATGGCGCTATCGGCGGCTTTCCGCCATGCTCCGCGGTGCATTTAGCACCGCGGATTCCGCCAGGGTCGTAATGAGGGCCAATATCTTGTATGACAGAAGTGTCCATTCCCTTTTCATCAAGGAATGTTTTCATTTTGTGCCGTAAAGCAAAGAATCGCTTCAGCACATTGCCACGACTAAGCCATCGAACATCAGTGTGACATCGGACATCACCATAATCCGCCTTTACCTCTTTTAAAGATGCTTGAAACAACCTGTGTTTTAAAGAGCGTACACGGACAAAATTAACAGTTTTCACAACAACGTCCATCACTTCTTTGAATTCCAAATGTTCTGCACATAATGCCTCCTGGTGTAGGATGCAGTGATAATTTTTTTAATGGACAGCCTCCTCGCCCATGTGTCTTTTCAAGCAGCCAATAAAACCATTTTGCTCCCCAACCATGGTTGGCGCCCCATCAGTCATCACGCCTACCAGAGTATCCCATGGCAAATTGAAATCATCGATGACTTTTTGAAAGGCATTAAAAATGTCAGCACCAGTTGTCCTACCATGCAAAGATACGAGGGAAGCCAGTTCCTGAAATACTTTGAATTTGTTATTGAACCCCCAAATGAAAATTATGAGTTGGGCTATGTCACTTGCATCTGTGCTCTCATCAAGGGAATCTGAAAAGAACTTGACATCCTTACATTGCATTTTCATTTGGCTGTAAGAATTGTCAGCCATGTCTACAATATGTTGCTGGATACTCATCCGTGAAAGGGAAACATTAGTAAAAGCATATTTTTTTCTTTACTCACTGCCTACAAATCTCCATCAGGCAGTCTTTTACGAAATCCCAATCTGTGAAAGGACGTGCTGACCTTGCAATAAGCTGTGCAACCTTATAACTCGCAAAGGTGGCACATTCAGATTCTTTTTTTTTCTGGGCAAAAACACACCCTGTTGCTTAGTCAGCTGTGTTTTTAACACCCCAGCTTTCTTAATTCTCGCTTCCCCTTGCAAATCCTTATATTGTGAATGTTTCGTTTCACAATGGCAGCAGATATTATACTCCTTGGGGACTGCAATGTGTTCGAGACAAATGAGACACGAGTACACATTAGGTTTGGACTAAATGAAAACAAACTTGTCAGTCCACTCATCCTTAAATTGACGGTGCTCCTTGTCAATCTTTATTTTTTTAACTGCACTGGACATTGGCAGGGACATCTTTGGAGCACAAACAGTGATGCAATGCACCCTGGGGCCTGTGTACTGAGATGGAGTACCAATGGTAAGGGGCAGGTTCAAAGGTACTTCGGGGAAGATAAAAACTCCACTGTTATGCTCCCACTACGACGCTCCAAGTCTAGAGTATATACAAATTATATACTTTTTAGAGAAGCCTAGAAGTGACAAAAGAACAAGATCAGATAAAGAACATAGCCTTGCCAGCATACCTTTTCATGCACTTATTGAAGGATGCTTCCTTCAGGAATAGCGGGCTGCAGAGCATATCAAACTGCTATGAGATGAAGGTGGTAAATGCACGGATTGGCTGGCCCTACTACAGTAGTCATTTGAATTTGTAGCTGAGCTGCACCGTACATATCCCACATTCAGAACATTCAGCCAGAGCACAAAATGTAGAAACTGGCACAAATGCACTGTAGGAAACCTCAACTTTCTAGAAAAGTCATTTTTGCAAAATTAAAACTGCCATAAGGTGTACCCTGGAAAGTTAATGCTCAATATAGGAGTGCAGGGGCGGGACAGTATTTTGGACTGCTATACCTTGCTGTTTGGGTTGGCCATCTTCTTGGGAGTGTAGCCTTATTGGGTCACATTTCAACACAAGGCAAAGGTGGAATCCTAATAAATCCTTTTCAGTACGAATAGGCGACTTACATGTATCATGGCTAGTCTATGCCAACGACGTGCTCCTTTTAGATCGAACGCATGCAGGGCTTCAGAAGAAATTGGAATGTTTTTCTCAATACTGTATGATAAACAATTTAACTGTAAACTCTACGAAATCCAACATTATAATTTTATCATCAAACAAAAAAAAAATGGCAGAAATTTTGATGGACAAGTGATTCAACTGAAATCCATCTTGTCAACTGTCTAACCTATTTAGGTTATAATCTTACAAATAATACATCATCGATATTCTGGCAGAAAGTGCTTGCTGAAAAAGTAACCCCTTTGATTGGACAAATGAAAATAATTTTTCGGAAATGTTGTAAATTTTCATTGATTCCCCTCTTTGAATATTATTTGAAAAAGGTGGAAGCTATAATACTATACAGACTTGACCTTTGTCTTGTAGATCTCAAGGCTTTCCTAAACAAATTGCAAGGGAGGATTTGGAAGTCTACATTGGGTCTCCCAAATTATCTACCTAACGCCATTTCAAGACATGAATTGGGTTTAAATTCTTTAGCAGCACGTTACAATTGGAGACTCTTAAATACCTATATAAAAATGCGTTTTCCACCTTCAAACTCCATCTATGAAGATGTTTCATTGATGTTAATTATATCTCAACCAATATCCATTGAATGCGTCCAAAAACGGATCTTCAAGCTGCTGTCCCAGATTAATATTTTGCCTGAAGAATTACAATGGAAATGGCGTCTTGCTAGAAAAAGAATTTTCCTAAACGATTGGGCCGTGACATCCGACCTAATTTCAAAATATTCTTCATTTTCTGAATATGCCAGCTTCATACATAAGCAATATCCTCGCTTGCAATATTTATTGCTTTTCCCCTGTGCAACTTCTCGCAAACTGTATATGCGATTTCGTCTTGATCTATTCCATACTAAATCTAGAACAATGTCCTGGTCGATACAATCAAACTTACATGACACCCTTATTTGTTGATTCTGTAAAAATGAACAGGCATAAGAAACTTTAAAACATCTTTTTCTGTTTTGCACGCACTTTGAAGCAGAGCGACTTAACATCTTGAAAGCCTTCCACCATGCAAACACGGTTACAGGAAGGAATCTTGTGTGGGCTACTTGCATGTGGGGAAGTTGTAATTCCATCATTTTAGCAAATGTGCACTTTCTTAAAATCATTGAATCTGCTCTCACTGTTTAAAGTTTCAAGAAAGGTTACAAAAGCTAAACTTACTTGTTATTAGTCAAAAAAGAGAAACATGATTGCATAATGATCCTGTTGTGGAAACAAAAAATATACTTTTGTGCTCCTATTAGAAATGTTATGTCAGTTTTTACTTATGTTGTGAGTCTACATATTTTATATATAGGCAAGCGAATAACAGGCCAATTCATGGAATAAATGGGCACCGAAAATCTCTGTGCAAGTGCGCGAAAGCATGCGAATCGCAGCGCAAGTGCGAAAATCGCAGTGCAAGCATGCGAAATCCGCGCACATCGATTCATGGAAGTCTGTGCGCGTGTAAAATCTGGGATGTGCGCTAAAATTCTGCGTGGCACACGCAGGCACACACGTCATCAAACGGCATGCGCTAGGTGCACAGGGAAAGCGCACATAGCGCGGAGAACACAACAAAAGTAGGCGTAACACGGGGCGTAACATGCGGAATGGGGAACAACGCGTGAAAATGTGGGCGTTACGGAGGAAGTACAGGAGGCAAATGCGCGGAACGCCCTCACGCGTGCCTACAACACGTATTCATGGAATCAAACAGGGCAAACGCGTGCGCCAAAAAAGATGCGCTAATCCGGAAACACGTACGCCAGCAGGAAGCAGGCATACGCGGACCCGCGCAGCATAAAAGTGTGCGCAAACAACAAACAAGCTCAGACGCTAAAATGAATATACTGTTCCTCGCAGCAGTGGTCGTGGGGCACCACAGGAGGAGGAGGATAGTCAGGCCCAGAATTTTTACACCCAGGACCAGCCTTTTTGGGATGCCGGATGACCAGGTGTATGGGACGTACAGGTTTCCACCTCACATAATACTCGACCTGGTGAGTGAGTGGAAGGATGACCTCACATCACCCACCCTGTGCTCCCAAGCAGTGAGCCCCTTGGAAAGGGTGCTCAATGTACTGCACTTCTTGGCCACTGGTTCATTTCAGCATACAAGTGCCATGGTGGGGGGGGTGTCACAGGCCACACAGTCATGCTGCCTACACCAGGTGTTGGCCGTCATGACTGCACGCCCATCAGTCCGCAGACACATATACCTGCCCAGAACACCTGCAGAACGGCAGGCTGCCATCCAGGATTTTCACGGGGTGGCATACTTCCCCAAAGTGCTAGGTGCCATTGATTGCACCCATGTGGCTCTACGTCCTCCCAGGGCAACTGAGCACATCTATAGAAACCGCAGGCACTGGCATTCCATCAACGTGCAGGTAGTATGTGATGCCAAGGGAATCATCACCTCAGTATATTACAACTATCCAGGGTCCACCCATGACAGTTTCATTTACAGAATGTCAACCCTAAACCAGGACCTAGAAGCTGGGCGGCATGGCGATACATGGCTGCTTGGTGAGTATAAATGCCACTGCACATGTATGCATGTCAGATACTGAGAAATGTCACAACCCCACTAATGATACCCATCATCACCTCCCCAGGGGACAGTGCCTACCCTCTGAGCACCCACCTGATGACGCCAATTCGGAACCCCACCACACCACCCGAGGTAAGATACAACACAACACATATAGCAACCCGGGGCATAGTGGAGCGCACATTCGGAGTGCTCAAGTCATGCTTTCGCTCCCTTGACCGCTCTGGTGGCCAGCTGCTATACACACCCCCAGTAGTGTGCAGGATCATAGTGGCAGCATGTGTCCTGCACAATGTTGCAACCCGCCGGGGCCTGCTGGTGGACATGGTGGTGCCCCCACATCCCCAACCACATGCACGGCCTCTGCGCATGGGATGGGAAAGGGCACGTGGTGAGGCAGCCCGTACGCAGCTGGTGGCCAATTACTTCAACTAAAATCACACCCCTGTGGAGTGCACACAGCCCTGGTACATACCAGCTGACAATCAATGATGATGACATAAGGGACAGTCAACTGTCACAACCATACCAGCCTGAGATTGGTCACCTGGAAGTGTTACATTGTGTGCATCCCTACCTACCGAAAGACAACCCATGCTGTGTCACAAAAAGACACACATTCATGCTGCATGAATGACTACCCCCTTGCAAAATACAACATGAAAACAGCGCCATGTCACCCAACCCCTCCCCATCTCCGCTACCCAACACAGCATGGCATGTCATGCAATGTGAAAGCAAACAAAGGAATGCACAACACATGACACAAGTGTCACAAAGTGCACTGTCCCAAATGGAAACAGGCAACAGACAATATTCTCCCAGTAATCAATAACAAACAGCACACATGACCAAATACTTACCAGCAACACAATACAGCAACACAGGATGAAACATTGCCAAAATATGACAGTACCAAACTAAAGTAGTGCAAGTTTTACAACCTGAATAAGCCAGCACAACCACCCCTTCCAACAGCAGAGTGTTGACGTCAGGCAAATGTGTCAGTGTACTGCATACAACATGAACTGTATCTGCAAAGAAGACGGCCTTGTGAAGACATGAAGAAGGTACCTGTGAATAAGGAGGAAGACATGGATGCACAAGCACATATCAATACACCATGCAGTGTTCAATACAACAATCCCCACTAGGGATGTACACACAGTTTTGACTACAGACTGCCCACACAGCTCATGGGAGCCCAATGTCACTGTGTAAGTCATTGTCACTTTGTCACACCCTTTGCAAGCACATGGAAAGGGAAGCAGGAGGGGTGTGTGTGTCAGGAACCCAAGCATCTAACCCCAACACAGGACAAGCCTGCATGTGCCCAGCTGAAATACACAGTGGATACCCACCGGAGCCACACAAGGCAACACACTTTAAAAAATAAAAATACAAATAAAAATCAAAAATGGCCATGTGGGGGGTAGGGAGGGGTGAGGCCACCCAGGAGGTTCGAGGACAGGGTGCACACCAACAGCCACCTGTGTGGATGTTGCGAAAAAAAATACCTCCATGGGCTCATGGCCTGCACGGCTACGCTAGTGTGGGAGGAGTGCTGCTGTCGCTCTCAGGCAGCCCACGCAAAGCCCTGGTATGGTCCTCCATGGCAGCAAGCATGCAGGTGTGGAAGGTCTCGTTCTGGAGGATGATAGTACGGAGATCCCCATGCAGCACCTGACGGGTTGCCTGCATTTCTGCACGCATGGCCTCCCGTGATGCCCAGATCTCCTCCCGAGTTGCCTGCAGCTCAGCTGAAAGCGAACGTGTGAGCTGCTCCAGCTGCTGTACTGACCTTAAATTTCGGGAAGCCTCAAGTTCACCCAGAGTCTCCCTGAGGTTATGGAGCTCTACCCTCAGGACTTCCCTGTGGCCCTGTGACTCTATAGATATGGCTTTGCACAGAGTCTCCAGTGCCGCCCGTCGGTCCCTGTTAGACGCCAACATGTCTTCCATGTGTGATTGGCAAATGGAGTCTGCTGCCTGCTGTTTTTGCTCCATCTGCCTTTCAGGGGGGAGAATGGAAGTGGCCACCCTCTCCATTGCCTGAGCCATCATTTCAACCGATGATCCCTGTTGGGCTGCTATACTGTACATGGAGTTTTCCCATACAGTATTGCCTGGTGGCGTACGGCCACTGCGTCGGCGGGCACCACACCTGTTTGGGGCAAGGCGATGTGCACCTTGCTGTGCTGGCACTGCCTGAGGCTGCAGGACTGCATTCCCCCTCTGATCTGCTGGCCCAGGAACAGGATCAGATGTTGTGGAGTGTGACCCTGTATCCGTAACCGCCAAAGGCGGAGTTACCAACACTGATATCCCCATAGAGGGTTCTACCCCTGGTGCAGGTGGGTTGTACAGAACAGAATCCCTGCCAGAAACACTCACCTGCGACGGCACATAAGTCTCATCATCCGATTCAGCACCTGAATAGAGGTCTGGGGAGGTGCACCCAGAGACACCCCTGGACAGTATGGTCTGCAGTAAGATTGGGTTTTCACCCACCACCACACCACGTCCCCCACTGGTGCCCGGTCGTGGCTGAGATTCCTCCTGGGTCTGTACCATCTCCTCAACCTCAACAGCATCAAGTGCGTCATCACCTGCAAAAACATGAAAGACACAAAATGGAAACAGGCATTAGCACCATAGCACACACATAGGCCTGACAAGCCAGAGATCCAGTACATGATTTACACATGTGCCACATGACTATAACCCTGGCATGCATGCACTGTCAATTAGTTGGAAGGGGAGGCAAAAAGCAGACGCTGATGACACCAAGATGGAAAAGCAACACATTTGCTGCATGCTGGGTAGCACTGGCATCACACATTAGCCTGTGAGTGGCATGTCAAATACACATACATGACACATGCCAGCACACAGATGGCATATAGCATAGCCATGGTACATTTGACAAGTACAGCCATATATCAGTGAATGAGTACTGTCACCCATCCATGTGAGATGGACATGATGAGATGAAAAATGCAAAATAGTGTGACAAAATATGCATGTGCCACACACTGCAACACATCCAGTGTACAATAATCCAGTGATGGCAGGCAGATGTATACATCAATGGTTGGTCACTTCAACATGACAGGAAACAACTATCACGTACGAAATTCAAACAGGCACCAAAAATCAATGTGAGCAGGCCAATACTCAATCAGCCTGAATGGTCTAATCATTCACATGACAAGGAAATGTGGCCCAATGAGGGGTGTAATCAATGACAGAAGCATGTCACATATGTGGCATTATGGCTGATAAATGCATTGCAAAAATTGGAGAATTGAAACAATCAGCCTGAATGAACCCTGAAAAAATCTGAACAATGTTGTTGCAAGATGACAGTTCAAGGGCAACTGCAGTAATGTTGCGCTAATTGGCTACTGTGGGCAGAAGGGATACTGTCATACCCATTCAAGGCCGGTGTTTTGGAGGAAGCACATGGGTGACCCATACCACTCAGGAGTACATACCCTCACCAGGCACTCAATCAGAACCCGTCACCCAAACAACATACACATGGATTACACACACATGCATGGGCACTCACCGCACAATGCGTCATATTCTGGTAGGTCTCCCACGCCTTGGATCTGTTCCTCTGTGACGAAGGTTCCAGCAACAGACTCATGTTCAGTGAGTTGGTTGTCCTCTGGTGGAGACCCACCACCAGTCACCAGAGTAGAGGCATGATTTGAGGCCAGCTTTTTCTTTGCTCTGTGTTTCAGGTCATTCCACTGCTTGTAGCAATCATCAGCTGTGCGCCTCACAAATCCAAGGTTACTAATGATGTCGGCGATGGTCTGCCAGTGTGCATTACGTTGACCAGGTGTGGTCTTACACCCTGCAGTCACCACCATTTCACGGCTATGTGCTGACACATAGGCCACAAGTGCATCAAGTTCGGCGTCATTAAAGCTAGGCTTCCTTGACGTGCCGGAGTGTGTAGCGGTGTCTGGGGTCTCAGCCAGTACTGCCAGAGCACCCTTCTTCTTCTTTTTCAAAGGTGGTGCAGATCCTGAGTGGCTTACACTGCTCTGGTCAGTAGGGGCAGAAGCGCCGGTGGACTGGGTACTAGGAGTGTGCGAATGCACAATGACCATAGGTCTTGGTGCAGGCATTGGCTGCAGGGTGATGTTGGCAGGGCAGGGCCAAAGTCGGTTTGATGTACCTGGACCGACACTGTCCCGGCTGGGAGACTCAGAGCTGGGGTGGATAGAGCTGCAGCTGCCCCTGCAGCCTCCCCACCCTGAATACTTGGGGCAGCAGATGACATTGCTGCCCCAGATCCACGTGGCCTGGTGACAGCAACTTGCACCGCCACACGTGGCTTAGACTTGCTGACCTGGAAGTCAGCCTGGGAGTCATCCTGTGCCGGTTCTGGTGCCAAAATGGGCTGGTCCAACAAGGGCTGAGCTGGGATGGTGTCAGCTACGTTTCCCACAACCATGGGGGGGGGGCATGGGTGTCCCTGATTGGTCCTCCACACACGGGGGTCTAGGGGCACCCTGCAAATCCTGGCCACATCCCGTACCACGCCCACCACGCCCACCTTTTGGAGGTCAGCCACCTTTGCCTCCCTTACCGCTTGGTCGCCTCCCAACCATGGCACTGATGTTGTTGTGCGTATGGGAGTAGCAGTAAACAATTGTCCTGGGCAATTGGGGGTGAAAGGGGTAGGGTACTAGATGGAATTCGTACCCTAGTGCTCTAGCAAGGCTGTCTGTGACCCCTGGGGGAAGATGACGGGTCACGCAACGCACAGGCACCCCGAAAAAAAAAATGAACATGCATGCAACCCCTCGTAGACCACGTGCGTGGAAAAATGAACCGGCACTACACTGTGGCACCCAGAAACACAAAAATACTTGTATGCGTAATACACGCAGCCTACACTGACCTCTGAAGGGGTACGTGACTCACCGTATGCCTGGAAAAAGAACGTGAAAAAGACGCGCGTGTGCGCTTTGGCAACACCCCCGCCAAAAGAAGAATTGTACAATTGTACGCTGTCTGAGGAAACAGGACAAAAGAAGAAGTGATCGCTGTTTGAGGAAACAGTCCAAAATAAGAATTGAACGTGCTCAGAGGTAACAGGGAGTATGAACTTGAACCATTGTGAAGGAATTGCGTGTGAACTGACTAGAAGTACAAAATTCACCCACTCGCTCTCCACGAAAAGCATGTACAAGAAAATGGCGTGCTACACGTACCTTTTCAATTGGCCCACACGTACAACGTCACTTACGCATGTACGCGCTAAGGCCCTTTCCTCCAATTACACGAGCTGACACTCGGACGTGCAGTTTTTGCACGTGTACGATGAACATGCACCCGTTTTGAGGGAAACGCCCTTGCATGTCACGTCACAGATGCGCTTACGCGCTAAAGGGCCTTTGGTCCAATGAATTTGCGTACGTGCGGTGTATTCACGTGCTGATTCTCTATGCACCCATCACAAGGGAAACACCCGTGTGCGTAACGTCACAGATGCGCTTACGCGCTAAGGGCCTTTCCTCGAATTACACGCTGACGTGCAATTTTTTCACGTGCCAAATCACTCCGTATCAAGCTGGCCACGCAACAAAACACAGAGACCACGCTCCTGTCCAGAAGGCCAAATTACTGCCCCCAAGAGCCCCGAGCACGCTCCCACCTGCCATCTGCTGCTGCCTGCCTGTCTGCTGCCCACGTGCCCTGCTATTTGCTGCCTGCACGTCAGCCAGGGGTGCATTTGCTGTGATCACCCCTGCTGGAACTGAAGACTCTCGACTGGGATACCATTGCTCCACAGCCCAGCCCCAGGACCCAGTTGCCCACCCACGCCTGCCTCTGGGGTTGCCATGTGTGTTGGTGAGTGTGCATGTGTTGTGTACTCCCCGTGTTTCATGTGACGTCAGGCTCACCTTCGGATACTGATGCTGTTGTATGTGTATGGATGGTGCTGCCTGGTGCAATATTGCTGTAGAATTGCTCATGTGTGTGACTAGAAATGACATGTGTGTTAGGGAGTGTGATGCCATGTCTGAAGTTTGACACTGCCACTCATGTACAACTGTCATGTGTGTATCAGTCCATTGTACAGTGCCCTGATGCCTGTGTTCTATCTCTCCCTGTCTGCAGCGTCAACTGATGAAGAGGGCGGAGAGGGTGCTGTGGAGCAAAGCAGCAGGGATCGCATCACCAGCCGGAGACGCAAGGCCTGGCTCCCCTCCCAGATTGTAATCTCTTCGGGGAGTGAGGAGTCTGCTGCCGCATCCCAGGCCGCAGCTGCCGAGGGTAGGTCCAAGAGGCGGAGGTTGGAGATGGACTCCTCGGCAGCAGAAGGGGCAGCTGAGACCCACAGGGTCCGACGGAGGAAGATGGCATGGAGTCATCCAGGTTGGTGGGGGGTTTGGAGGAGGAGGAGGCCGTGGAAGGGACACACACGGGGTCTGGAGGTGGGGATTCCACTGGTGCCAGTGGTGCAGCGCAGGGGCAGGGACAGGAGGCAGCACAGGCTGCCGCGGATGTGACTGTGTGTAATCCTGTCCCTGATCCTGTGACTGCATCATCCGGCACCAGCAGGGATGCCTACGTCCACACCCGTTTGCAGGGAGGGGATGGGCGCACAACAACTGGACTTCCTCTCCCTACGGACGTGGCTATCCAGGACCAGGTTGAGCCTGTCCTGGCTGGGATAGCGTTGCGTCAATGGGGCATGCAAGGTGACCTGCGATGTTTTCGTGAAGACACTGCACTTCATCTCGGATGCCTCTTTGACCGCGTTGACCTACTGGGACGGGTCACCAGTGCTGGATTCCTCCGTGTGCTGGACCTTCTTGCGACCACCTCCTCACCTGAACCCCCTATGTGCCAGTCGTCCTCCATGCCATCTTCCCACCCATGTATCTCCTGGGTACCCTGTGGAGCTGCCTCTGACCCAGCGGCCAGGCTGGTGGAGGACACATCCCTGCCACAGTTGGGAGTCGGACGTCCAGCAGGGGTGGCCACCACGACAACTGCAACCCAGCCGGAGGAGGATGTGCAGGCAGCAAGAGCCAGTGCGCAGGCACAGGCACAGCAGCAGCAGCAACATGGTAGGAGCAATGATGGCTCGGGGCCTTCAACATCGGAGGGGCAGGCATCGGCCAGAGGGCAGGAGGACCCAGGATTGCAAGTGTCTTCCGCATGGCAGCGGTTGGGCCACGCCATAGATGCGGAGCGCCCACGTCTAAAGACACTAATAAAAATACCCATGTAAACACCGGTTCACTAAAAGGAGCCTTACTTAACGTCAGATCCCTTGTTGCCCACCCTACTTAAATCGCCGACCTCATCCGTTCAGAAGATCTGGACTTCCTTGCCACCACAGAAACTTGGCTTCACGCAGCAGCAGGTCCCTATCTAACCCTTGCAGTTCCTGACAACTACTCCATCCTTAGGGCGGACAGACCCAATGCTCGCGGAGGAGGTGTAGCTCTCATATTCAAATCCTCGCTCGATATTAGATCTGTCACCGCCCCTATACTAAATTCATGTGAACACCTCTCCATTAAAATACAAACTACACCTAAGACCACTATCACCTTGGAACTAATACAGGCCCCCTGGCCCAACAGGGACCTTTGAGGAAGATATAACTTCCCTCATAGCAGAGAAATCTAAACCTCTCTCACAGAATATTATCCTAGGTGACTTTAACCTGGGTTACAATGATCCTCACGATACCCCTGCCTCCTCCCTTGCCAATGCCCTCTGTGAACACAACTACACTCAACTTATCACCTTACCCACACATCAGAAGGGCAGAACCTTAGACTGGCTCGCTGCCCACAATTGCAACATCACCTGTAAGGACCCCCTACCTCTCATATGGACTGACCCTCTCCTTCTTTCATTTGACATTAGCACCAACAATCCAAACCACATACAGTGCCCCCCGGCACCAGCATGTCTGACTAGAAATAAGCGTAACATTACCGTAGAAACCCTCATTCCACTGGTTCTACCTACCCTTAACACGATCCCTGACACATCGGACCTCAACCTACTTGTAGATACTTACAATGACGCCATGACCAGAGCCATTGACATCATTGCCCCCTTAAAATTACGTAAAGGCAAACCTAGAGCCCATCTTAACTCTTGGTACACACCGGAACTTAAAATACTAAGAAATAAGAAAACTAAAATGGAAACCCTTTGGAAAATGAATCCTTCTGAGGAACACAAAATCAATCTCACCAATGCATCCTCCCTCTATAAAAAAGAAATAATTCGCACCAAAAAGGAAGCTTACAATGTAAGAATAAACAATGCTAGTTCCAGTACTAAAGAATTATTTACTATCTTGAAGGAGCTAGAAAACCCCAATCCACCTATGGAAATGACCGCGAAGGACCAATTATGGTGCACCAGCATCCAAAACGCCCTTGCAAATAAAATCACCGGCCTGCAAACGAAAATTGAAAGCAAAAGACTACAACTCTCCAATAGTAACCTGCCCACCCCTAGTTCACCCACTACGTCCAATACCAACTGTGGCTTCACCTTCAAAAAGGTAACAGCACTAGAAGTGCAAAAAATTATAACTTCTCTCAAACCATCAAACTGTAAAGGGGACAGCTGTACCGCACAGATTATAAAAGATGCAGCAAGAGACCTCTCCCCATTTATCTCTAAACTTATAAACGTATCATTCTCTACTAACTCAGTACCCAACAATTTGAAACAGTCATGGGTCCTTCCTCATCTAAAAAAACAGACCTTGGACCCAGCCATACCTACTAATTATAGGCCTATCACCACCGTTCCCTTCCTGCTAAAAATCCTGGATAGAGTTGCTTACTTGCAAATCCAGAATTATCTAGAGTCCAACCAATTACTGGGACTGCGTCAATCTGGCTTTCGACCTCAGCATGGAACAGAAACTGCCCTTGTTGATCTCAAAAGTCAGATTGATGATATTAAAGACAAGGGCAAGGCTGCTATCCTACTCCTCCTAGACCTCTCAGCAGCCTTCGATTTGGTCGACCATAAAATACTCTGTAACCACCTCTCTTCCGCCGCTCATTTCTCCCCTTCTGCTGTCACGTGGTTACAGTCCTTCCTGGCCAACAGAACCATGAGGGTCTTTTCCCCTGTGGCAGCAGCAGACCCCATCCCCATTACTTGTGGTGTCCCACAAGGCTCATGTGTTTCCCCCACCCTTTATAATATCTTTACAAAGCCTCTCTTTGATAAATTGGATCGTCTGGGTGTCACCTATACAAATTATGCGGATGACACCCAGATACTCCTCACCATATCTGGCAATTACAATACTGATGTCACCAGGATCAATGACATTTTCTCTCTCATTCAGGCATGGATGGCCACACATGGCCTCTGCCTGAATGACGAGAAGACTGAGTTGCTCATTGTGGGTTCACCTAACAACCTACAAAAACTGAGCCCGAACTACTCCAAAATCATCATCGATGGCAACACCATCCCTGTCGCCAAAAATGTGAAAACTCTTGGCTTCTATCTTGATGCCAAAATCAATCTCACTAAGCAAGTCAACTCAACCGCCTCCTCCACCGCCTATACAGGAAAACTAATTCGGGCCTGTAGACCTTTCTCTCTACTAATAGTTGCCTTACACTAGCGAGAGCCCTCATACAGTTGAAGCTAGACTACTGCAACAGCCTCTACCTAGGTGCCAACCAAGCTATAATTAGTAAACTCCAAGTCATGCAAAACAATGGGCTACGAGTAGCACTAAACATTCCTAGGCGAGAGCATATCTCTGACACTAGAATTACATGCAAATGGCTCACCATCCAACAAAAAATTGACCTAAAAGCTCTGTGCCTCACATACAAAGCTCTCAACCACTTAGCCCCCCCCACCTTACCAATAAATTCACCTGGAAGCAGTCCATCAGAACTACTAGATCTTCCAACACCCTATGTCTCATGGTGCCTAGATTTATCTCTAAAAGAGCCGGAGGCTCTAGCTTCACGGTCCTCGCCTCGCAACGTTGGAACTCCCTGCCATTAAACATTAAGTCGGCCAATTCCTTCCAGTCCTTCAGGAAGCTTGCCATTGGGTGGCTATTGGCACAAAGTCAATTAGTATGTTAGACACAGCTACTATCTGTATATACTGTACATGTATCACTTATGTCTTTAATGGATGTCTTCATTGCCATGGCCCGTACTCTCTGTATATAATGTATATAATATGTCAATTACCATGTATTGTGCTTTGTAACCTGTACCAGTGCCCATTTACTCCGGGGTCCGGAGCGCTATATAAATAAAATAAACAAACAAACAAACAATGGTCAGGGCGGAGAACTCCATGCGGAGGGCACTGAGGCGGGCCGAGTGCCTCAAGGCAATTCGCAGGGAGTTGGAGGTCAATATGTCATCGTCCCTGCGAACCCTCGGGGCCATGGAAGAGGATTGCCTCCAGGACATTGAGCGGGAGTTCGACGATGCCCTGGCCTGGGACATCAAAAAGTGAGCCGTTCGGACTAGCCCGCTGCCATTGTAAATAGTTAGTTAGTTAGTGTTAGATTTCATTTTTGTTTTCATTTTTTTTTGGGCACTTGGACAATACCCCACATTTTTGTATATAGTTCTTCATTAGTTAGTGTATTTTTGTAGGTTTCATTTGGACAGTTGGGCTCATGGAACCAGGATTTCATCCTTGTAAATAGTTGGAGTGTGGATTTGTCGGCATTTTCTTTTTGGATTTTTCCATGGAGCAATGGATTTTACTTTTTCATTTCTGTTTGGATTTGTTTTGTTGGAAGGAGACTGGAGACATTTTTGATTTCATATATTATGGATTCTGATTTCCTTTTTTTATCATTATGTGACATTCTGCATTGTTTTCCTTATGTTCATTGTTTGGTCTTTGAATTTCTTTCATCACATTCTTTGTTCAATACATTTTTTCCCGTACTTCAATGTGTGGTATTCTCTCATTGGTTTCATGCATGTCACGATGTGGGTTTTCACATTCACTGGCACCCATTGTGTGTGTGTGACGGACATGTGTTGATGTACATACATGCCATTTGGGTTGTTTCATGTAATGGGCATTTCAATGTTGGGTGTATGTTATGCTTGGTTGGTTATTTGGGCAAGGGTGGCGTGCCGTGGGATTTGGGTGGCCATGAGGGCCATGATTGTGGGTCATGTTGATGTGTTGGGGGGGACATGAGTGGGGGCCTGCTGGCAGGTGCCCCTCACTGCTGGGGCGTGGGGGTGCAGGGGGACATGAGTGAGGGCCTGCTGGCAGGTGCCCGTCACTGCTGAGGGGTGGGGGTGCAGGGGGACATGAGTGGGGGCCTGCTGGCAGGTGCCCCTCATGGCTGGGGGGTGGGGGTGCAGGGGGACATGAGTGGGACATGAGTGGGGGCCTGCTGGCAGGTGCCCTCACTGTTGGGGGGGGAGTGCAGGGGGACATGAGTGGGGGCCTGCTGGCAGGTGCCCCTCAATGCTGGGGGTGGGGGTGCTGGGGGACATGAGTGGAGGTGCCCCTCAATGCTGGGGGTGGGGGTGCTGGGGGACATGAGTGGGGGCCTTCTGGCAGGTGCCCTTCAATGCTGGGTGGTGGGGGTGCAGGGGGACATGAGTGGGACATGAGTGGGGGCAGCTGGCAGGTGCCCCTCAATGCTGGGGGGTGGGGGTGCTGAGGGACATGAGTGGGGGCCTGCTGGCAGGTGCCCCTCACTGCTGTGGGATGGAGGTGCAGGGGGACATGAGTGGGGGCCTGCTGGCAGGTGCCCCTCACTGCTGGGGGGTGCTGGGGGACATGAGTGGGAAATGAGTGGGGGCCTGCTGGCAGGTGCCCCTCAATGCTGGGGGGTGGGGGTGCTGGGGGACATGAGTGGGACATGAGTGGGGGCCTGCTGGCAGGTGCCCCTCAATGCTGGGGGGTGGGAGTGCAGGGGGACATGAGTGGGGGCCTGCTGGCAGGTGCCCCTCACTGCTGGGGGGTGGGGGTGCAGGGGGACATGAGTGGGGGCCTGCTGGCAGGTGCCCCTCACTGCTGGGGAGTGGGGGTGCATGAGGACATGAGTGGGGGCATGCTGGCATGTGCCCATCACTGCTGGGGGTGGGGGTGCAGGGGGACATGAGTGGGGGCCTGCTGGCAGATGCCCCTCGCTGCTGGTTGTGGGGGAGCAGGGGGACATAAGTGGGGGCCTGCTGGCAGGTGCCCCTCACTGCTGGGGGTTGAGGGTGCAGGGGGACATGAGTGGGGGCCTGCTGGCAGTTGCCCTTCACTGCTGGGGTAGGGGTGCTGGGGGACATGAGTGGGACATGAGTGGGGGCCTGCTGGCAGGTGCCCCTCAATGCTGGGGCGTGAGGGTGCTGGGGGACATGAGTGGGACATGAGTGGGGGCAGCTGGCAGGTGTCCCTCAATGCTGGGGGGTGGGGGTGCTGAGGAACATGAGTGGGGGCCTGCTGGCAGGTGCCCCTCACTGTTGTGGGGTGGAGGTGCAGGGGGACATGAGTGGGGGCATGCTGGCAGGTGCCCCTCACTGCTGGAGGGTGCTGGGGGACATGAGTGGGAAATGAGTGGGGGCCTGCTGGCAGGTGCCCCTCAATGCTGGGGGGTGGGGTGCTGGGGGACATGAGTGGGACATGAGTGGGGGCCTGCTGGCAGGTGCCCCTCAATGCTGGGGGGTGGGAGTGCAGGGAGCATGAGTGGGGGCCTGCTGGCAGGTGCCCCTCACTGCTGGGGGGTGGGGGTGCAGGGGGACATGAGTGGGGGCCTGCTGGCAGGTGCCCCTGACTGCTGGGGGTGGGGGTGCATGGGGACATGAGCGGGGGCATGCTGGCATGTGCCCATCACTGCTGGGGGTGGGGGTGCAGGGGGACATGAGTGGGGGCCTGCTGGCAGATGCCCCTCGCTGCTGGTTGTGGGGGAGCAGGA
Organism: Ambystoma mexicanum; assembly: GCF_040938575.1. NCBI lineage: Eukaryota > Metazoa > Chordata > Amphibia > Caudata > Ambystomatidae > Ambystoma > Ambystoma mexicanum. The sequence continues at coordinate 785,843,608 of NC_090937.1, read as the reverse complement.
GGACATAAGTGGGGGCCTGCTGGCAGGTGCCCCTCACTGCTGGGGGGTGAGGGTGCAGGGGGACATGAGTGGGGGCCTGCTGGCAGTTGCCCCTCAATGCTGGGGGGTGAGGGTGCTAGGGGACATGAGTGGGACATGAGTGGGGGCCTGTTGGCAGGTGCCCCTCAATGCTGGTGGGTGGGGGTGCAGGGGGACATGAGTGGGACATGAGTGGGGGCCTGCTGGCAGGTGCCCCTCACTGCTGGGGGGTGGGGTGCAGGGGGACATGAGTGGGGGCCTGCTGGCAGGTGCCCCTCACTGCTGGGGGGTGACGGTGCAGGGGGACATGAGTGGGGGCCTGCTGGCAGTTGCCCCTCGCTGCTGGTTGTGGGGGAGCAGGGGGACATAAGTGGGGGCCTGCTGGCAGGTGCCCCTCACTGCTGGGGGGTGAGGGTGCAGGGGGACATGAGTGGGGGCCTGCTGGCAGTTGCCCCTCAATGCTGGGGGGTGAGGGTGCTAGGTGACATGAGTGGGACATGAGTGGGGGCCTGTTGGCAGGTGCCCCTCAATGCTGGTGGGTGGGGGTGCAGGGGGACATGAGTGGGACATGAGTGGGGGCCTGCTGGCAGGTGCCCCTCACTGCTGGGGGGTGGGGTGCAGGGGGACATGAGTGGGGGCCTGCTGGCAGGTGCCCCTCACTGCTGGGGTAGGGGTGCTGGGGGACATGAGTGGGACATGAGTGGGGGCCTGCTGGCAGGTGCCCCTCAATGCTGGGGGGTGAGGGTGCTAGGGGACATGAGTGGGACATGAGTGGGGGCCTGTTGGCAGGTGCCCCTCAATGCTGGTGGGTGGGGGTACAGGGGGACATGAGTGGGGGCCTGCTGGCAGGTGCCCCTCACTGCTGGGGGGTGAGGGTGCAGGGGGACATGAGTGGGGGCCTGCTGGCAGTTGCCCTTCACTGCTGGGGTAGGGGTGCTGGGGGACATGAGTGGGACATGAGTGGGGGCCTGCTGGCAGGTGCCCCTCAATGCTGGAGGGTGAGGGTGCTAGGGGACATGAGTGGGACATGAGTGGGGGCCTGTTGGCAGGTGCCCCTCAATGCTGGTGGGTGGGGGTGCAGGGGGACATGAGTGGGGGCCTGCTGGCAGGTGCCCCTCACTGCTGGGGGTGGGGGTGCAGGGGGACATGAGTGGGGGCCTGCTGGCAGGTGCCCCTCACTGCTGGGGGTGGGGGTGCAGGGGGACATGAGTGGGACATGAGTGGGGGCCTGCTGGCAGTTGCCCCTCAATGCTGGGGCGTGAGGGTGCTGGGGGACATGAGTGGGACATGAGTGGAGGCAGCTGGCAGGTGCCCCTCAATGCTGGGGGGTGGGGGTGCTGAGGGACATGAGTGGGGGCCTGCTGGCAGGTGCCCCTCACTGTTGTGGGGTGGAGGTGCAGGGGGACATGAGTGGGGGCCTACTGGCAGGTGCCCCTCACTGCTGGAGGGTGCTGGGGGACATGAGTGGGAAATGAGTGGGGGCCTGCTGGCAGGTGCCCCTCAATGCTGGGGGGTGGGGGTGCTGGGGGACATGAGTGGGACATGAGTGGGGGCCTGCTGGCAGGTGCCCCTCAATGCTGGGGGGTGGGAGTGCAGGGGGACATGAGTGGGGGCCTGCTGGCAGATGCCCCTCGCTGCTGGTTGTGGGGGAGCAGGGGGACATAAGTGGGGGCCTGCTGGCAGGTGCCCCTCACTGCTGGGGGGTGAGGGTGCAGGGGGACATGAGTGGGGGCCTGCTGGCAGTTGCCCTTCACTGCTGGGGTAGGGGTGCTGGGGGACATGAGTGGGACATGAGTGGGGGCCTGCTGGCAGGTGCCCCTCAATGCTGGGGTGTGAGGGTGCTAGGGGACATGAGTGGGACATGAGTGGGGGCCTGTTGGCAGGTGCCCCTCAATGCTGGTGGGTGGGGGTGCAGGGGGACATGAGTGGGACATGAGTGGAGGCCTGCTGGCAGGTGCCCCTCACTGCTGGGGGGTGGGGGTGCAGGGGGACATGAGTGGGGGCCTGCTGGCAGGTGCCCCTCACTGCTGGGGGGTGAGGGTGCAGGGGGACATGAGTGGGGGCCTGCTGGCAGTTGCCCTTCACTGCTGGGGTAGGGGTGCTGGGGGACATGAGTGGGGGCCTGCTGGCAGGTGCCCCTCAATGCTGGGGGGTGAGGGTGCTAGGGGACATGAGTGGGACATGAGTGGGGGCCTGTTGGCAGGTGCCCCTCAATGCTGGTGGGTGGGGGTGCAGGGGGACATGAGTGGGGGCCTGCTGGCAGGTGCCCCTCACTGCTGGGGGGTGGGGGTGCAGGGGGACATGAGTGGGGGCCTGCTGGCAGGTGCCCCTCACTGCTGGGGGGTGGGGGTGCAGGGGGACATGAGTGGGACATGAGTGGGGGCCTGCTGGCAGGTGCCCCTCACTGCTGGGGTGTGGGGGTGCAGGGGGACATAAGTGGGGGCCTGCTGGCAGGTGCCCCTCATTGCTGGGGGCTGTGGGTGCAGGGGGACATGAGTGGGGGCCTGCTGCCAGGTGCCCCTCATTGCTGGGGGGTGGGGGTCCAGGGGGACATGAGTGGGGGCCTGCTGGCAGGTGCCCCTCAATGCTGGGGGGTGGGGGTGCTGAGGGACATGAGTGGAGGCCTGCTGGCAGGTGCCCCTCACTGCTGGGGGGTGGGGGTGCAGGGGGACATGAGTGGGGGCCTGCTGGCAGGTGCCCCTCACTGCTGGGGGGTGGGGGTGCAGGGGGACATGAGTGGGACATGAGTGGGGGCCTGCTGGCAGGTGCCCCTCACTGCTGGGGTGTGGGGGTGCAGGGGGACATAAGTGGGGGCCTGCTGGCAGGTGCCCCTCATTGCTGGGGGCTGTGGGTGCAGGGGGACATGAGTGGGGGCCTGCTGCCAGGTGCCCCTCATTGCTGGGGGGTGGGGGTCCAGGGAGACATGAGTGGGGGCCTGCTGGCAGGTGCCCCTCAATGCTGGGGGGTGGGGGTGCTGAGGGACATGAGTGGAGGCCTGCTGGCAGGTGCCCCTCACTGCTGTGGGGTGGAGGTGCAGGGGGACATGAGTGGGGGCCTGCTGGCAGGTGCCCCTCACTGCTGGGGGGTGCTGGGGGACATGAGTGGGAAATGAGTGGGGGCCTGCTGGCAGGTGCCCCTCAATGCTGGGGGGTGGGGGTGCTGGGGGACATGAGTGGGACATGAGTGGGGGCAGCTGGCAGGTGCCCCTCAATGTTGGGGGGTGGGGGTGCTGAGGGACATGAGTGGGGGCCTGCTGGCAGGTGCCCCTCACTGTTGTGGGGTGGAGGTGCAGGGGGACATGAGTCGGGGCCTGCTGGCAGGTGCCCCTCACTGCTGGGGGGTGCTGGGGGACATGAGTGGGAAATGAGTGGGGGCCTGCTGGCAGGTGCCCCTCAATGCTGGGGGGTGGGGGTGCTGGGGGACATGAGTGGGACATGAGTGGGGGCATGCTGGCAGGTGCCCCTCAATGATGGGGGTGGGAGTGCAGGGAGCATGAGTGGGGGCCTGCTGGCAGGTGCCCCTCACTGCTGGGGGGTGGGGGTGCAGGGGGACATGAGTGGGGGCCTGCTGGCAGGTGCCCCTCACTGCTGGGGGGTGGGGGTGCATGGGGACATGAGCGGGGGCATGCTGGCATGTGCCCATCACTGCTGGGGGTGGGGGTGCAGAGGGACATGAGTGGGGGCCTGCTGGCAGATGCCCCTCGCTGCTGGTTGTGGGGGAGCAGGGGGACATAAGTGGGGGCCTGCTGGCAGGTGCCCCTCACTGCTGGGGGGTGAGGGTGCAGGGGGACATGAGTGGGGGCCTGCTGGCAGTTGCCCTTCACTGCTGGGGTAGGGGTGCTGGGGGACATGAGTGGGACATGAGTGGGGGCCTGCTGGCAGGTGCCCCTCAATGCTGGGGGGTGAGGGTGCTAGGGGACATGAGTGGGGGCCTGTTGGCAGGTGCCCCTCAATGCTGGTGGGTGGGGGTGCAGGGGGACATGAGTGGGACATGAGTGGGGGCCTGCTGGCAGGTGCCCCTCACTGCTGGGGGGTGGGGGTGCAGGGGGACATGAGTGGGGGCCTGCTGGCAGGTGCCCCTCACTGCTGGGGGGTGGGGGTGCAGGGGGACATGAGTGGGACATGAGTGGGGGCCTGCTGGCAGGTGCCCCTCACTGCTGGGGTGTGGGGGTGCAGGGGGACATAAGTGGGGGCCTGCTGGCAGGTGCCCCTCATTGCTGGGGGCTGTGGGTGCAGGGGGACATGAGTGGGGGCCTGCTGCCAGGTGCCCCTCATTGCTGGGGGGTGGGGGTCCAGGGGGACATGAGTGGGGGCCTGCTGGCAGGTGCCCCTCACTGCTGGGGGGTGGGGGTGCTGGGGGACATGAGTGGGGGCCTGCTGGCAGGTGCCCCTCACTGCTGGGGGGTGGGGGTGCTGGAGGACATTAGTTGGTGATCATATTGCAAGGTGACATGTGGCTTGGCTGGGGGGCATGCCCATGGTGGATGGGCTGCCTACGTGACATGACCAGTGTTGCAGGGTAGTCCCCTGTGGTGTGGGCTGCCTGCAGGGGCCGTGGAGGGGGTAGAGGGGACACCTGGGAGGACCCACATTCCCAATTCACGTGTGGGACTCCCCGCGCGCCCCACTGGATACACGTACCCTGCTCTGACAGCGAAATCGTGTGTGAAACTTCACACGCACCCCAGTAATACACGTACTCCGCTCGCACAGGGCCAATCACATGTGAAATTTCCTGCGCACTCCCGAAATACACGTACCCCGCTCGCACAGGGCCAATTGTGTGTGAAACTCCCCGCGAACCCCAGTAATACATGTACACCGCTTGCACAGGGCCAATCTCGTGTGAAACTTCCTGCAAACCCCAGTAATACACGTACCCCGCTTGCACAGGGCCAATCGCATGTGAAACTTCCCGTACACCCCGGTAATACACGTACCCCGCTCGCACAGGGCCAATCGCATGAGAAACATCCCGCGCACCCCCGAAATACACGTACCACGCTTGCACAGGGCCAATTGTGTGTGAAACTCCCCGCAAACCCCAGTGATACACATACCCCATTGCACAGGGCCAATCGCGTGTGAAACTCCCCGCGCCGGGATGTACATGTATTCGGAGGGGTGCGCAGGGAGTTTTACGGGTTTTTTCGTGGTTGGGGGGCTGTATGCTGGTCCAATGGCCTGTGCGCCATGTACGGGATTTGTGCGCTGTGCATGGCGCACGGGTAGGGGTTTGGGGCGTAACTGGGGCTGCTGCAGTGTCGCTGCGCCACTCTGCACCTCGGCTGGTTTTGGATGTTGAAATCCATAAATACGCTGTGCGCGGAAATGGATTTTAGCGCACACGGCTGGTGCAGTCTGACGCACGCGCACACTGTGCGCTAGCCGAGTGCGCCACTTGTGTGCTGGATTCTATGAATTACCCGCTTAGTCTTTCTTTTTTCATTTTGCTATTTTTAAACCAAAAATTAAATAAGCAGTTGTTTTTTTGTATTTTTTTGTAAAGGTGCTTAAGCACTAAAAACAAAATAAAAAATAAATACAAATAAAAAAAAAAGGTTTCTGATTCCAATTGTATGAATGAGGCAACAGAGCAGGGCTTCCTCCCTGCTGCACATAGGTCATTGGAAAGACTCCGCTAATCCAACAGTCTCGCTTCTGCCCGTCAAGCTGTCTGAGGAGGCCAAACTGAGCAAAGGTTGCTTACTATGAGGGCCAACAGATGGGCTGTGTCTGCACAATGATCATTCTAGATTACCCCTCAAACATGTCACATGCATGTTATGATCCTATCTTAAATAGATTCACATTCTGCACAAATATACAAATTAAGTGATTTGGCCAGGATCACACAGTGTGGTTGCAAGGTGAAGCCACGATTAGAATGTACATCTTGTGCTTCCACGATGGGTAATTTAGGCAAAATTGAACATCTCACCCCTGAGATTCATAGAAGGTGGGAGTCAAGTGAATGTGAGTGAAGGGTGGGGCCAAGACAGCAAGAATACCCCAGCATCTCAACATACACTGCACTTGCACACAAAAACAAACATTCAGGCGACCCGACATCCCCCACCGAGTCAAGTGCATGTGAGTGAAGGGTGGGGCCAGGACAGCAAGAAGACCCAAACAATTATGTACCCAAAGAATTTCTTTGTTTTATGTACAGAGTTTTATGTAAAGTTTTATGTACAGATCTCAAAGAAACCATGGGGTGACAGAAGAGAGAGCCCTGGTAATAGGTGGCTGGAAGGCAGCACCGGATCCCAAGTGATTCTTTAGAAATCTCTCTGTGTAACCTGCTACACAGGTCAGGATCCGCCTCAGTGCAGACTTCATCCTTCCGACTTGGATACATTGAGTTGGGTAGTAATAGCAGCTATCATCAAAGTGCTTAGAGGCCGGAAGAATCCAACCTCAAAATTATATATTTATTCTTTATTATTAAGTGCTGAGGGTCCCTGTCGAGACCAACCACCCATTCCATACCTGCCCAACTTTGACTGTGGAAATTCTCCACTCCCCCCCCCAAAAAAAATCTCAGTTTTCCAACAGCCATACTTTGCTTTTCTTAAGAGCTAATGCTGGATATATATGCAGGTGCTTTATACAAACTCTCAAATAAACATTAAAGAGATATAGCATTAAGCTTAGATCTCTCCTGTATTGCACAAGGCCTATTTTATAAAGCAGACAAGGGGGCACGAGAGGCTCTTAACCCTACCACTGCTCATTATATAAGTTACTTGCATACATTGTGTTTGTTGCTGTCTGTGCATAAGTTAAGCAAAAGAGGCAAGCACACAGTGACTGGTTTTCAGAGAGAGTTGGTGCTGGCAGGAGGAAGTGCACAGGTCTGCTTTCAATGCTGTCCCACTGCACGCCCATACAAAAAGCATACACCATGCACCCATACAGATCTGAACCCTCCCACCTCCAAACTCACCAAACAAACTCACAAGCATGTACCCATACAGACCCGAACCCTCCACCCCCAACTCAGAATGCAAACTCACAAGCATGCACCCATACAGACCCGAACCCCCACCCCCAACTCAGCATAAAAACTCTCAAGCATACATCATGCACCCATAGAGATCCAAAACCTCCCACCCCCCAACTCAGAAAATAAACTCACAAGCATGCACCCATACATACCCGAACCCCCTGTTAAACGGGAAATCATTTTATGCCTCCTTTATAATGTATATTGGCCTAAGCCCAGTCGCTCTGCAAAGAAAACCGTGTTTCAAATGTTCCGATTTTGGATCGACTCTGCCGCCATTTTGGGATCATCTGCCATTTTGAATTCTGTTCAAATGTAACTCTGTGTTCTAAAATGGTGGACTGTGTTTCCAACTTGTAACCGAGCCTTCCCGAACCTTGCACCTTAGTTAATGTTTAGGCTGTTCGTGGGCCGAATGTTTAGACTGGGTAAAGAGACCTTGTCCCATTCCTGACTTGTGCTCTAAGGATTGTCTGCACTAATAAGCCTGACCACGGACATACATCGAAACAATGTAAAGCAAATATCGAACGTGGACACTGGCTGATATGTATTGTGAAGGGATATGAGCTAAGGCTTACTGCTAAACCTGGAATACACTGTTGCCATTGTAACTTGTTTGTATGTAAACTGAACGTAATCCGTGTGCATATTGTCGGATAAGCCATAAGTGAACTCGGCACAAACTCTAGACCATGGATTATTAACTTGCAGAGGGGCTGGACATTATTACTGACAATGTATAAATGTGCAAATGTCCAGATGTCCAGTACCTCTCACTTCTCACACTGAAGGGCTGGTATTCACTGTGATGTACTGAGGGCCAGATAGCTATCTGTTTTGTTCTTTGTAAACTGTGCAGTAGTAATAAAGATCTGTGAATCTTTATAAGCCAGTGTTTGGTGTATTTCCTTTTGTGGTACTCAGCCTCGATATTTCCTCTTGCTTTTACCGATGGCGCCCGAATAGGGACCCTCAAGATTGATGCCATCTCGTTGAAGGTTGACACGGCTATCGGACCGGGATCAGACGGTGAAAAAGGAGGCCCATATGTTGGATGAGAAGCGATACCTCAACAGTACTGCACGACCCGATCCCTGGACGGTGAGCCCGCGGTCTGAGATGCCATCTTGACGAGGGTCCATATATCGAGTTTTGCCGAAATCACCAACCACTTGGGTTCTTTGTGTCCTTAGAAATCCGATCGGACCTCCTTAGTTCTTTGATCAGGTGAGTCGTGACCCGATTCTTAAGTAGCCTGATCATTTGTTTTGGCGCATTGCACTCGCGAGTACAATTATTGACCAGTTAACACCAGTAATCTGACATGCCTGAGAAATGTTCTGCCTGCTTCAGGGCGTTATTCCGCAGTGACAGACAATCTTTGGAATTTGGCCGAGTGGCGCCAATGGAGGGGTAGCCGGCGTGTACTATGTACTGTAAGCACGGCATTGGTAGTATAGTATTTAATGATATTTGGCACAGACAAACTAGACAGGCTTCTGAACTTCAGTGGCCAACCAATGGTAGTTTGGAAATCCCTCGTATAGAATATTCAGAGTCTATATTACTAAAGAAAAAGGCTAGACCTGCAGCATTTGATGTATTACAGAATTGGAAGAAAGAAACTATGCAGCAACTTAAAAGTAGGGAAAAACATGCGCGCCGTCATATGTCCAATGGCGAAAAAGCGTTGTTGTACGATCAAAATAAACAGTCTGAGTCCGTTAGGAATATGGATAGGGCATTTTCACTTGGTATTCAGAAAATCTATCCGTCTAAAGACTTTCATGCGTCTGATGAACCAATTGACAAACTTCTAAATGAACGAAGGCCTGGTGCCACTGCGCCACCTCCGTATAATCCTATTTCTGCTGTTTTGCCTCTTCCTGCTTTTGTTCCTCCTCCTGTAGTTGTTCCTGCTCCTCCTATCTTTCCTCTTAATGTTCCTCTTCCTCCGGCTGTTGTTCCTCCTCCTATCATTGCTCCTCCACTTGCTCCTCCGCCCTTGCCTACTGTTGTGGGTTTGGTAGATTTGCCTTCTGCACCAGTGATAGCACCTTTATAACCGATTGTACAAGATTTGTCTACTCTTTCTCTTCCAAGTGGTTCTGTCCCACTTGTAGTTAAGGGAGTGGAATCAAAGATTGTAACTCGTAATACTGTATCTAAAGAGATAAAGTGCGATTTGACTGCATGGGCTAGACAGTGCATGGAGAAGGGTGAACAAGCTGATGTTTTTACCACACTCTCTAATCTAGCAAGTTTTCCTGAGAAAAACGTTTTTATTGAAGGGTTGGGAATTCATGTATGTGTAATGTGGAAGAGATTAGATGATATAGATCTCCCACAAGAGTTGAGGGATCTGAATGTTTTAGCATATTCAAGAGATACTGCGGAGAAAGTACATGAGCACTTCGAGAGGGTTTTTGAGCATAGAAGGGAGTTGCAAAGGTTACGGAATGAAGTGATTGATGGTGATAGTGTGGACGCTATGTTTGTACAGAAATGGTTTCTTCCTTGTTGTAAGTCGATAAATGAGGAAACACAAATTTGCACAAAGGATGCGATTAGTTGGATTTCAGACATGTCGATAACTCCCGTAGAAGTATATGACATGTATAGTCAGTATACGCCAGAAATGCAGAGGAAAGTAATACAGGTAATGGTGGAATACCTGCAGGATGAATGCATAAAAAGAAAGGTTTGTTGTCCCACAGAATTATTGGATATCTACAAGAGAGCTTTTTCGTCTAACACTCCTTCAGCTGCTTTAGCGCTCGATTTAGCTCTGTTGCTCAGTAAGTGTTCGGAGTTTCCTATCTCTCATTTGCCTATGAGAGGGGTTCCTCCAACATTTGTCCCAAAGGTTGAGATTCCAGCTAATCCTGCAACAGGCGCAGCTGCTCAGGATATTCCTGCACATTATGTGTCGCAGTTTGTTCACGTCCCGTTCGCAAGACAGGAAGTGAACACCAATAAACAATAAACAATCCATTCCCGATATTAGGAAGAATCCGACAGGGTTCTATAAAGAGATAGAATCTGTCTTGCAGTCATCAGTATTTACCTTGAGCGATATTGATTTGTTATTTCCTGTGCTCCTACCTGTTGATTTGTGGAAACAAATTAGGACTGTAGATGATGCAGCAAGGTTAGGAGATACATGGGTAAATATAGTTTGATTAGATAGAGAAAGGCCAGCTGGCGAAAGACGGCCACAGGTAATACTGACTTTGCCTGATAGAATAGTCACAAAATTAAAAGCTATAATTCCTGAAAGAAGGATTATTTGAGACAAACTTACTTCCTGTGTCCAAGGGAAGTCTGAGGGTGCTACCGAATTCTTTCATTGGTTCGAACAAGTGTGTTAAGATTACAGTGGACAAGATTTGAGCACAGAGACTGGAAAACAACTTTTTGTGGACACATTTGTGCGTGGATTGTTGCCTGACATCCAGTCACAAATTATGTCTTCGGAGAGCGCTTGGCAAGCTAAGTCTCAGTTTGAAGTATTGCATATGGCTCAGTACTATGAGAACCGAGTTAATAATGAGAAAGAAAGAATTGAAAAAAGAAAGGGAGACCTGAAAACTAAAGTTCTATTGCAACAAATTGTTAGAGGCCCTACAGGGGGTACTTCACAATTTAGGGGACAGTATGATCCACAGGGAAATGTGCCGTTGGGTCCTGTAAATGTGAACCAGTGTGCTTATTGAAGACAAGAGGGTCATTGGCGAGCACAATGCCCAATCCTCCAGCAGAGGTCGAATAACGCATTTGGTAACATGGGTAGACGATCCAGAGGCCGCCCTGGGGCAGGGGGTCCTGGTAGAAGTCAGTTCTCTCAAAATGTGAAACCTTTTTTGCAGGATAATCAGGCACCAAGTGTGGACAAAAGAAACATTTTTGATCATCCTTCTGCTGCATACCTCTCTGAAGAACTTTCTTTTGATGACATTCTGTTTCGCTAGGATTGCCGGAAGCAGGGTTTGGAACCGATGCCTATTCCCGTTAATTAGAAAGGTCCCTACATTGAAATGATAGTGGGAAATAGGAAACCTCTATTCTTGATAGATACAGGAGCACAGAAGTGTTCCATTGACCATTCACAGGTTCCAAACATTCTACTGTCAGGGCAAACCAATGTTTCTGTAGGGTTTTCTGATACGCCAATAGTTTGTCCGGTTTCTTCGCCGGTACCGATTACATTGGGTCCATTCACAGACCACTGTCCATTTCTTTTGACTACGAACTGTGGAGAGAATTTGCTGGGGTTGAAAATGTTGAAGGAATTAAAGGCGGTAATTAATTGTTCTTCGGATGTAGTGCGTTTGATGATTTCACCACAGCAACTTTCTGTCCCTCAGTTCTTAACTAGACCTTTGCCGTCAGAATTTAGTGATGTTCCAGAGTGTTTGTGCGCAATTGGGAACAATGATGTCGATGTTCTACAAATGAGCCTGTTAAGATCATTTTAAAACATAGAGTAAAGTTGCCAGGTATTCCTCAGTATAAGATTTCGGTTGATGGTGAGCAAGCTTTGAAATGCATAGTCTCCGATTTTGTACATTGTGGGGTAATTGAGGAAATTACAAGTAGTTTGTGCAATAGTCCAATTTTGCCGGTGTACAAGAAAGGCGATTATGCAATTACTTTTCATTTCATTATTGAGTGTTGTGCCATCAATAAGATTATTGCTCCACAATTTCGTATTGTGCCTGATCTGACGACAATATTAACCATGATTCTGGCTTCTGCTACTTACTTTAGTGTTGTGGATCTTAAGAACGCTTTCTTTAGCATTCCTATACACAAATATAATAGATATCTGTTTGCGTTCACCTTAGGGGGACGCTCGTTTACATTCACCCATGCGCCGCAAGGTTACACGGCAAGTCTGAGCATCTATAGTAGGGCTTTGAAAGAGCAGCTTGACACACTCGAGTTGCCTACCACTTGTACACTGCTTCAATATGTAGACAATCTACTTTTAGCTGCTGGCTCAGAGAGTGCCTGTAAGGAGGGCACCGTGTTGTTGCTTATTCAGCAAGCAAAACATGGACACAAAGCTTCACTCAAAAAGTTTCACTATTGTCAACAGGAGGTCGCCTATTTAGGCTATCTCCTGTCAAAGGAGGGAAGAAGGTTGACGCCTGAGCGGATAAAAATCATTTCTAGCATGTCTATCCCAAATACACAGAAGGAAGTCAGAGCCTTGATAGGAATGGCTTCTTACTGTAGGCAGTGGATCCCAAACTTCTCGTTAACGATTAAACCAATGTTGGCTTTGACACAGAAGTGCATTTCTTTGCTATTGCTGTGGAACTTGGAACACCAGCAAGCGTTTGATCTGCTCAAGACTGCACTGTGTTCGGCACCAGTTTTGGGCACTCCAAATTATGAAAAGGCCTTTGTGTTGTATGTGCATGAACGTGATGGATGTGCTTTGGCTGTAGTAATGCAGGAACATGGAGGGAAGAATAGGGCGTGCGGCTACTTTTCTTCCGCCCTTGATCCTGTTGCATGTGCTTTGCCAAGATGTTTGAGAGATGTCGCTGCTGCTGCATCTGTAAAACAAAGCAAGGGTATGGTCCTAGGCCATGCTTTAACCCTGATGGTACCTCACTCTGTAGATGTTCTATTAAACAGAACACAAACGCAACACCTCACCTCCGCATGATTAACGAGATACAAATTGATCTTGTTTGCTCTGCACATTAAAATTCAGAGGTGTTGCGTTCTGAATCCGGCTGAACTTTTACCTTCCCGCAAGGTACTGCTTGCAGTGACGAAGCATCACATGACTGCCTTTACACCACAGAGCAAGAGACTAAAGGCAGAATCGATTTGAAAGATACTCCTTTGAACAATCCACAAGGGGAGCTGTTTTGTGATGGCTCCTGTTTCAAACTTCCGGATGGTACATCCACGGCTGCTTATGCAATCACCACATTGAGCACGATTGTGGAGACCAAAAGAATCACGCATAACTCTGCGCAGGCCGCAGAGATTATAGCATTGACCTGAGCTTGTGAACTTTCCGAAGGGCTTAGAGTAAATATATATACTGACAGTCAGTATGCTTTTTGGGTGGTTCACAACTTCGGTAGTCTTTGGGCAGAAAGAGGTTTCTTGACCTCGCATAGAACTAAGATCCAGTATGGCTCCTTGATAGTACGGTTACTCTCAGCGCTTGCACTCCCCACTCAGTTAGCGATCATGAAATGCGCAGCACATCAGAAAATCATAGATGATGTGGGAAAAGGGAACGCTTTTGCTGACTAGATAGCCAAACAGACTGCCACTGATCTCTATTCAGAAATGTATACTTCAAGGGAAGCCACTAATGTTTGTACTGTGGATGAGGGTATCAAATCTTTAAAGAGTATTCAAGCTGATGCCACATTAGAAGAATCTAAGAAATGGGCTGAGGGTTTGGCAAGATTGGATGATGATGGGTGTTGGGTGGACAAGTTAGAAGGGAAATGGTTGTTGGCAGACGCGTACATTACAATGATGGTCGCTATGGCTCATGGCCCCACCCACATCTGTGCACGGAAGGTTTCAAAAATGTTACAGAATGTCTGGGTGAATGATAAAATCTCCAAAGTAGCTGAACGTTTTCTTCAGAGTTGCATGATCTGCTTACAGCATAATATGGGAAAGGGCACATCGACTCCAAGGGGTAGTTTTGGTCCACCTTCTGTCCCCTTTGAGGTCATCCACTTTGATTTCATTGAAATGGAGCGTTGTAATAACTACAAGTATGTACTAGTTGTTATCTGCGCCTTTAGTAAATGGGTTGAATTGTTCCTGTCAAAGAGGCCACAGCAATGACAACGGCGAAGACCATGCTTAAGGAATATTTTCCTAGGTTTGGTTTGCCAAGGGTCATCTGGTCGGACAATGGTCCACATTTTATCGCTGCTGTAATTCTGCAGATATGCGCGGGATTACAGATACAGATCGATAAACAGTTCCATTCGGCTAGACATGCTCAAAGTGCTGGTTTGGTAGAGAGACACAATGGCATCATAAAGAACAAGCTCGCTAAAATGTGTGCCGGCACCAAACTGATATGGCCGGACGCCTTACCAATCATGTTGTTATCAATGAGAACGACCCCACAGACTAAGACTGGGCTCTCCCCATTTGAGGTGGTTATGGGTAGGCCAGCTAACATTTGGAACCTGGCTAAGCCCCGATCTTTGTGTGACATTGAACATGTACTTCCTTCTGATTGCTGTGACCGATTAACTAAAAATCTGTATTTGATTTATCAGCAGATGCAAGAAGCCCTCCCTGTAAAGTACGAGGGCCCAGGTCACAGCATACGGCCTGGGAACTGGGTGTTAGTCAAATCATTTGAAAGAGCATCCTGCCTCGCACCGCGTTTGGGGAGCCCGCATCAAGTTCTATTGGCCACACAGACCGCAGTACGAGTGTCCTGGCGAAAGCATTGGATCCACGCGTCACACATCAAGAGGATTCCTTTCCCTTTGCCACACGATACAGAAGACACAGAAATCCTTACCAGCGCTGCTCCCAGCAATCACGAAGCATCGAGCAGAATCGAGAGTGCATCAGAGACTCTCCCTGAGCCCGTGGGGCCTGGGGAAACAGCCGCTTTATCTCCACACTCTCCTACAGATCCTTTTTCGTCATTGGAAGGGTCTCTCATGGATCCGTCACTTCCATCAGGAAGCAACGACACATTGTTCTCAGATCACGCAGTACCAGGAGTCACAAGGTACGATATGCGTCCGTGGAGCTAGACTTACTGCACGGTTCGGCTGTGCCACCAGGAAAAGTCATCAGAGGGCTTGTCTTTTGGCCCCATTCTTTTGTACATAAGGAATTCTGTTGGCTGGGGTTAGGGAAGGACTAAGAAAATGCACGATCAGGAGATTGCCAGCAAACAAACTCTGGAGTGTTCGTTTGAAGAAGCAATGCCTGCAACCGCTCCCACTTGTACGGAACAAATAAGAGATTGTGTGTCTGATAGTAATAATGAACAATCGAATGCGTGGTCCCTGAACACGTATTGTTGTCTTGTGATTATGTTAACCGGCTTCCCAATAGTAATTGCCTTAGGATTTTGGTATTTGGAAGAAGTACATCCGCTTGAAATTCTGTTACTCACTGAAAATGTACCTACTGTTTCTACACCCTTTGTGCATCTGCACACTCTATCCCCCAGAGACTCTCAGCACAGACAGAGTTACCACAGCAACACTTTATTACTCATCATGAATGCAACACATGCCTTTTTAACAAGTCTAATTGTTGGGTCTGCTCGCATTTACCGCAACACGGGGATATGGGGCTGGGCTGGTATATTCATCCTTTACCACTGACTACTTCATGCTGCGCTTCTTTAAGGGCACTATTCTTTGGTCGATGGAACGATAGCATCTCGGGGAACTTTGATGGAACGAATTTGAATGATTTTGAAAGACGAGTTCTAACGCCCCTGGGATGCTCACTCTTTGCGAATAGGAGCAAGCTTAATGTTGCTTCTATTAGGCCTTCTGATAGACTGTCTCGTCCTTTTCAATCTTTGATCTCTTTCAAGATGGCTCCTATAGGCAATAGGGATGACACACCACCTTGCTACACTGTTAACCACAGCCCAATTCAGTTTCTTTCTGTATACAGAGGAATGGTACTCAGTCAATGGGTGATTTCAAGGGTTGCGCCAACGTTGCAAATTTGACCAGTGAGGACAGACCTTTGTATGTAGGCGAAGCTGTCTACTTTGTTTGCGGTAATCTAGCTTTCCCATGGTTACCTAGGGATTGGCAGGGAACCTGTTATTTAGGGATTCTGTTACCCGGGGTATTCATAGCAAGCACCATAGAAATATCTAAGCCTCGTTCAAGGCGGGACGAGAATGGCGATACTTCAGCACAAGTTCTGGGTGACGTAGCTAAATCCTTTGTACCATTTTGGGGGCAAATATTAAACTCTGAGGATATCAGAAGACTAGCGAGAGTACTGGAGAGGACCATCAACTGGACCACTGATATACTCTATAATATGACTTTAGAACAGAAAGCGATAAGGTTAGTGGGACTTCAGAACCAGATGGCATTAGAGGTCATCCTGGCTGAGCGTGGTGGGGTATGTAAATTAGTGGGGTCCGCTTGTTGCGTTTTCGTGCCAGATTCCTCCCCAACCATCTTTAAGGCAATACAAAATCTGCACGGCCTTAGTTCAGAAGGCTGAAATGCCTTCTGGCATCAAGCCTTATTGACCATGCCAGCCGTAGTGTTGGCCCTCCATTGGTGCAGCACACACGCACTACATGACTCGTAGGAGCTGCGTGGTGCGTGTGCACTGAGCCAATGAAGGCCAGTGTTTTGCCCAGCCCGGAAGATGAACAAAGATTTTCCTAATGGAGGGCGGCCGATGCTGCTTGCGGGCGGCACTCCATTAGGAAAGTCTTGGTTGCTGGCGTGCTGGAAAAAACAGCATGGCGGGCCGCAAAAGGCCTGCGGGCCGTAAGTTGTGCATCCATGGTCTAATCTATGCATGTTGGTCCTGTGAAGGCCATGATGCAAGTGGTTCAGCTGCTTTCATTCTCACCTCCTTTGTCTACTGCAATGCGTTCATCCAACCATGTGACAAATGATTGGGGTACTTGTATTGGCACCCACAATTGCATAACATGAATCAGTGTTTTTTTCACAAAGGAGATGCTGGTACCCCTCCCCATCCTTATTAATGGCACCCCGAGACGGCCCACCTCCATGGTAGCACAGTTATAACACAGCACACATTGTCACCAGGAACATAGTTGTATGGATCCTTGGCTTTATGAGGTTTCACTTTTGATACCTTGATCACTCAGGATGGTACTCTTGTACAAACCTGATTTTGTGCTTGGCATCACCCTGACCTGTTGTATTCTGCATAACGTTACTGTGCACGGGGCATACACATTGTCCAATTACCTGACTTCAGACTCAGCCACTTGTTTGCCCGCTTCCAGCTGTGGCCCATGGAGACAATGTTGTGTGAGTGAGGGATCAGCTGGTCCACAGCTTCTTTACCTGAGTATGACAAGTTAGGGATATGACAACGATAGCTTTTAAATGTATGTGTCAATGATGACATAATGAGAAGTGACTTAAGCCAGCTGCCCCCGTACAATATCCTGAGACACTTATGTTAAGATGTCAGTGGACATGTGAACACATGCAAAGGATGCACATAGGCAAAACATATTTCCTGGGATCAGGAAAATGTGTCTGTCTGTAAGCCATAATGGCACATACACACTCACAACCATGCTGCTACGTCAGCATCATTAAACACTCACTGTACACACATAAATGAATAGGTGGTGATAATGGACCGGATACATGCCAGCTACTGTGTAGCACAGATGGAGTGTCTGATTATGCTGTCTGGCCTGTCTCTGTCCTTACGAAAGCTTTGGGAACATATGCAGCATTTGCATGCATTTTACAAAATGTAAACCCTCTGATCACACTACTTGGTGGTGTGCAGCATGCCATTTCAAAGTTCATCATTTTTATTTTATTTATTTATCTATTGAGCATTTGTAAGGCGCTTTATACAACAGAATTGTGTCTCAAAGCGTCACAAGGCGAAATGCAAAGGGAACAGGGGAAATAAAAACAATGGCAAACAGTAATATACAGTCTTGGTTCTACTAGGCCTTGTGGCATTCGGCCATGCAAGTGCATTGAGGAAGAGTGCAGGGGAAGGGGATGGAGAACAGAGGAGTGGATTCGTACTTGACGAGGGCCCAGGAGGTAAGTGTTAAGGAGAGCCGAGGAGGAGAACCTCAGGCTAAGTGCTGGTGCAAGTGACTCTCAAGGTGGGATGTGGTGCCACCAAGAGGGGCCCGCAGGGCAAAGCAGTGGGGTGAGTGGTGCTGGCATTGACTGGGAGGAAGGGCCTGGGATCCTGTAAGATTCATGAGGATCAGGCCAGCAGTCACAGCAGCAGTGGGGTG
Organism: Ambystoma mexicanum; assembly: GCF_040938575.1. Lineage (NCBI taxonomy): Eukaryota > Metazoa > Chordata > Amphibia > Caudata > Ambystomatidae > Ambystoma > Ambystoma mexicanum. The sequence goes on along the minus strand of NC_090937.1, from coordinate 785,825,592 downwards.
ATTAGATCACCCTGCTTCCTCTGGGCCCGGAGACTCGCCTACTGCTGCCTGCCTCTGCGACTGTGCCTGCATTCCTGTGGGCTGCGCTCCAGACTGCCTGTCCCCATGTGTGTCCTCTCTCCAAGTGGTGCCCCGACTCCCAGGCTGCGACCTTGGAAATGCTTGAGTGAATGACACCTGAGCCCTCTTCCGGTTAGTTTTCACTGTTTAAGTCATCAAAACAAGGAACTGATTCTGATTACATCAAAAATGATTGTATGGGAAATCCAGGGGTATGACGTGTGCAAACAACAATCTTTGAAACATGACAAACTGATGTAAACCATAAATAATTGGGTGACATCCAACAGCATTGCAATGTATTGTTAAAAGCTAACAGGTTTTTATTAGAAAGAAGTTCTTCATGAAAGAGAAAAAATGGGTTGGCACACCCATTAGCCAAAGAGCAGATCTGAAGGGAGAATCCATTCCTATGGAATGCCTCTTGGTAGAAATATATGTGGCAGTGGTGTCTCAATCACAATTCTGTACTGAAAGTGAACATTCTATTGTTCAATGGAGCAGAGATGGTCCAGATGCCAACTTGGTTATTGTTCAAAAGGAAGAATCCATTATTGGTAAATGGTATCAATATCTTCAAAACACAGAAGCATTTTCACTTTCTAAACATGATAATGGGGGGAAGGAAGATCTGAGAGTATCAATGAAATGTCAAAATATGTTCCAAATTGAAATTAATTGTTGTTTAGGAATCCCAAGTCTTGTGATGACTGGTGGGTTGTGCCAACCTAAATCAGAAGGATGACATAAACTAAGATGAAGATGTTCTTACCTTCTTGGAAACAATGCTTTGAAATTATAGAGAAGATACCTTTGTTTCCCTGTAAAATTAGAATTCTGAAAGGTGATCACTCAGAAGAATGCTGGGTAAAAATTGATCAACTAAAGACCTCCCCTTAATAAATTGCTCCGTCAGACCACAGAAGAACAATCTCAACCCATAGTTGAGGGTACCTTTGAGCATGTCCTTGAGAAAAATCCAATGAATGAATGAATAAGAATTATTTTTAAAGGGTACCCAAAGGTTATTTATGTGAAGGCAGATACATGCTTATATTGTAGATGGTAAAGTACTGAGCCTCATTACAAGTTTGGCAGAATTTCCCTTGAAAATACTGCCAAACATGTTTATCTTTGCAATCACCTGGTGTGGCAGATATACGGAAAACAAAATAGGTGATGTCTGGAAGGTTTGGAATTAGTCCTAACCACTGGCATTGCTCTGGGCAACCCTGCAGACCATCCCATTGCTGTTCAGCCTGCAGTCATTACAGAAGGGGAAATACCATATGCAAATCAGGCTTGTTTTGCTGCAAAAGGGTCCGTCCAGCCCAAACTACTAAGTCACATCCCTTCTGCCCGAGACCACAGCATCCCCAGATATGTTTTGGCCTCATTGGGTGTCAAGTGAGGAGTAGCTTGGGTCTCTAGGCCCAGCAAAGCTGGAGACCTACACCTGGGTTTACAGGACCAACTCGGGGTGACTTATGCAAAACAAAAGCGGTGATGGCTGGCAGGTTTGGAATTAATCCTAACCACTGGCATTCCTCTGGGTAACCCTCCAGACCTTCTTCAGCCTGCAAAACCATTAGAGAAGGGGAAAGTCAACATGCAAATCAGGCACGGTCCCACCCCAAGAAGGGCAGTTCAGCCTGAACTGCTAGGTCACATCCCTTCTGCCCGAGTCAACAAGCATCCTCAAATAAGTTTCGGCCTCATTTGGCATCATCAGTGAGGAGTAGCTTGGGTATGTAGGCCCAGCAGGATCGGGAACCATGTCTGGGCATACCTGTCCCACTCAGGGTGACTTATGCAAAATAAAAGAGATTTACTGCCAGGTAACGAGGGGGGGACGTCAAAGTTAATCCCCATGGCATAATTCTACATATGGTAATTACTCTGGTTTTTGCCTTTAAAGTTGACAGTACTTCCTACAATATGATGGATGTATCTCATTTATTTTTAATTTAAACTCATAGTTTGATGGTGCAGAAGAGTGACAGTAATTCTAAGTCTTTTACCATCATTTCTTTCCACACAAACAAACACAAAATAGGCCGTTATCTGAAATGTACACAGAGTTGTACGTTATCTTTGTCCCTAGCTCATATATCAGCCTTTCTGTTGCTGACAGTATAATTAATGCAAATTCTTCAAGAAAAGGTGACATGGGCTTGTGTGAGGCTGTGTGAGAAAAATGACTGTCACAAAGAAAAAGAAGACCTAGACGAATTAGCCTTCTTTGTTGGCCGCACGGCCTATTTACCACTTGGTGTTTCTTAGCTTTATCTTCAAGATAATTCAGCTTTCTGTTGACTTTTTCTCAAAGATTTCACTGTTTCAATTATAAGGGTCTATACGTTTTATTTCTTACGTACGGCATTCATTGCAATTGCGACGATTGGCCCATGCATTTCGGACTTATCAGTCCTTCGTCAGGGCCTGTGTTGCTCGCCTGATCAGAGGTCATCATTAATAATACAAACATTCAGAAGAAAATGGTGTGGTGCAATGGTGACAGAGTAAGAAATATGCATGAACACAGCATCATGTTCATATAAATATGCATTCAATCCCCAAACGGTTGATCCGAAATTCATATGTAGTTGCAAATGAAAAATAATATAATTTACATTAAACACCTACATTGTTCACGTACTTAAATCTGTCAAAAATATATGCATAGTAAGCTGCACATTTCTTGTGCCTCTGTGTTCTGTATGGATTAACGCTCAGTGCGCATTTTACCTCTCTCCTCTGCAAGGAGTTGATCGCCCACCGCAGCAGTGCAGCGCGTGTATGGCTGTCTGCCTAGGTTTTGTGAAACTATGTAAACTTTGTTACCATGGTAACCATGAAGCAGTCTGTCTGAAAAGATGGTGGTTCGTATGTGACATGGGTGGCCATCTTGAGCAGGGGTCCACTGCCTTCTACGAATCATTGTGTGTCTTAAACATATTGAGTACCTCACATTTCTAGTGAAGATCATATCTGTCAACTCCAGCGTGTATATGTATTGAAACGTATAGAAATCTGAGATGTGTAAAAATCTGCTACCTTATCAGTGTTACTGATTAATTTGTAGTGTGTCCAAATCATTATGTGTTTTCCAACTTTTAGGTACCTCGCATTTCTAATAAAGGTCATAATTATCAGCTCCAGTGTGCATAAGATTTGAAATGTATTTGAATCTGATAGCATATCAGAGTGCATGATTAATTAAGAGTTTATCAGAACTACTTAATTGAAAAACATGTTTTACAGACACAATTACAATGTTGACATGTGATCGGATCCAATATCTGTATTGGTAAGCAAATGTATAATGGCTCATCAGGACTACTCAGTGAGACATCTTTTTGTCTTGCACACAATTACTATGTTCCGATTTTCACTTCATTCTTTAATGACTTGCTCTATCTCTATTATTGCTTATGACGAGTGTAGTTGTGCAATCTAACTCACATCTCTTTTTTTAGGTTTGATTGTGCGTTGCTTGAGTCACATGAAAGTAAATATAGTTAATCAATGTTGTATGGTCACAAAAAGCAATTAAGGTCCCAAATTTCATTCATGCCGTTCGATACTAAGGCATCCAGGCGGTCAATCCAGTATGTTTCTCTTTGTCCTCTCAGTTTCTTCATGTCTTGCTTTTGGTCTCATTCCTGCATCATTTCTAGTACCTGGAATTTAAGTTGGGCCACATTATGATTCTTTTCTTCAAAATGTCTCATTACTCTTATTTCTGATACATGACTTATGTTTGCTCATGCATACACTGATTTTTCCTCCTGTCTCGCCAACGTAGTATTCATCGCATGGGCACCTTATGCAGTACACAATGTTTTCAGTACTGCATGTGGCAACATTTCTGAGTTAAATTTGTTCTCCTGTGTGGGGGTGTGAAACAAATGCTCCCTTAATTATGTTGTTACAATTCCCACAATTTATTTATTTATTTCTTACTCCTCATGGGTATCCTTTTTTCTTCTCTTGTTCACCAATAGATCTCTCAAGTTACTGCTCCTTTGGTATGCAAAGACTGGCTGATCAGAGAAGAGTTCTTTTGTTCTGTTGTCACTTGTTAGAATACTACAATGTTCGGAGATGCATCTTTTAATCTGGGTGCTTTGAGTGGAAAACTTGGAAACATACACCACTGTGGGTGTTTCTTGTTTTTATTTTGTTTGCAACAGGCTCTCATGTGACTTTGTTGGTGGCTCTTCTCAGATCTTTATCTGGGTATCTGAGAACGCTGATTAATCTTTTTAATCTTAACATCTGGCCATACCCATACGGTAAGTTTCTCAGGGTATAGTGTGAATGAAAACTCAATCTATGTAGGAGGTTATTTCTATCTGTTGGTTTTGTGAAAATATTATCGAGATCTTGAGATCATGAACTTTTACTCTCACATTTAGATAGTGTATTCCCGGATTGCCTATTTCAGCTGTAAAATGTCACTAAGGAAAAAACAGTATTTGCCACAAGGAGGAGGAGGCAATGCACTAAGGAAAAGAATCATCAAAAGAGGACCAAAGAACTTCTGAAACAATTGTACTGTTGGGTGTCCTGACCCACGTCTGAGCTATCATGCTGCAACATTTGGTGCTGTGGGCTTAGAAAATCCAAGATGGCCAAAAAGCCCACAAGTGCGCCAGAATCCAGGAGAACCACGCAGTTTGTGCGCACACCAAAATGGTTACCTAACTTGCCACCCACCAGTGTAAAGAAAGATCTTTGTTAACAAAATCCACTGTTACTGATGTCAAAAAGTTGCTGAAATCGTGACTCATTGGACCACTTTAAAGATTCAACGCTTTTGTGGGGTTCCACATAACCATCTTACTGTAAGGAGCCCCATCAAAACAATGTTAAGCAAGGATTATTTACTACCATGTAAGAACCATTCCTGTTTGGAATGCATTAATCCAAGAAAGATCCCAAAATTGCATGCAGTACCAACAAAATCCTCAAGGCGGCGCTAGCGGTCTAAACTCTGACAGGAGAACTGAGTGCAGTTGCTGACAAAGGGATTTGACTCAGCTGACTTCAAAGGCTGCATTCTAATTAAAAATTAGCCACCTGCTGTTCCCAGAGGCCCGAAGCCTGGGAAACCCTCTCACCTCCAGAGATTCACACCAGGAGTTAGAATCTCACATGACCTCTTGATTGATAGAAGGCAGACTGGCTGGGAGCCTCCTGGAGACCACACAATAGGCTCTTGCAATTGAATAGGATATGTTGATTTTGACTGTTTCCTGTCAACAAAGGCCTGCCTGCCAGAAGACACATGTGACTGACCCACCCAAGTCTTGGAGGCGGACTCCAACACTCTGAGAACTGAATTGAAAGCAAAATATATATTTTACAGAAACACTGATAACTCTTTGTAATCAAATGACAGAAATGTATAACTTTGAGAGCCTTAATTTAAAAAATGTACCTTCAATTCAAGCCCAAACTCCAATTTGTGTGATGTTCTGGGGCAAAACCCTGCTATTTATGTATACTACAGACTCTGTGTTTAAGCTAGAGACATGTTAATTTACTGGAGTATGTATGGACAGGCCGTGTACATGTGTACAAATCTGGAGAAAAATCCGATGTTGCGAAACCACTAAAATGCACAAAATATCGCCATTTCTGAATGCAAGCCCCCAGGAAGAGCAGAGTTTGAACAGGGGCTACCATCAGTAAATGCATGATGGGTGCATGTAATTTCAAACCACTGTGTATCTAGGAAGTGTGCATTTTGATCAAATATAGATTTTGTGGGCAAACTGACCAGGGGAGGATCCTCTGACCCATAAAACCTACAGCATCACTCTGACTCACAGTTCCTTCCCCAATCATGGGAGAGGGGAGAATTGGGCCAATGGTCAGTTGAGAGAGGGGCTGGCTAGTGATGCTGCACACACACCCACTTTCAAAACACATAAAAGCAGACAGTCAGGACAGATAGGGACATTAAATTCCATTTGCTGCAACGCGCTCTGCCGGACCACACAACATCCAGAAGATACCAGATTCAACACTTAGACTTTAAAACTCCAAAGAACTTGATTCAGAACTCAAAGCAAGGGCCTAAACCCACAAACTGAGAACTCTTCTCAGTGGGCCTCAGCATCCAGCAAACCTAACAGCGATAGCAGCATCCAGGAGCCGTGCAGATCAGCGCTGGGTCCAGAGAAAGCTGTGCAGAAAGATCCAGAAGCAGTGCTGTACCCAGAGAAAGCAGAGCAGTATCCAGAACCAGAGGCAGAGCAGAGCTGACCCAGACCGCTGTTCGCAGAACCAGAGAGCTGACCCAGACGCTGTGCGCAGAGACTGTCCGTGGCGAGTGAAAAAAACCTGACCAGATCCGTGGCGAGGCCCATTCTATTTCTAAATATATTGTGAGTACCTAGCAGAACTGTGCAGAACCAATCTCTTAGTTAAAATAATATAATTCAATCTATTTTAATCTACATTTTTTCATTCAACATTACATCCATCTGAACTTATATAAAGCATTCTCTACCACCTTATTCTTCTGTTCCTATTCACAAGTGTGCTAGTGCCAGACTATCCATTATTGATTACTGCTCAGATTAAGTGTGATATCCAAGTATTAATTTATCATAAAGTGTGATATATATATATATATATTGTTTAAATTCTCAAATAAACCTTTTAACTTGCAAAACAGAACTACTTCTTGGCTCAGTGGGGTCAGGGGGATTCCAAGAGAGGGGTGTTATATAGGGGTAGTCATCCAGAACGCATGAACTGGACATAAAGATATATCAATAAGGGTTTTCATTCAGTATTCTAGACTAGGCGTTGACTTAGCTGTAGTGTTGAATTGAATATCTCTTACAAATTGGGGGCTCGTGCCCGACGTTTGAGTTAGATCTATCACTTGTGCAGATTAATACAGCGTGCCAGCTGACCAGATACACATATCCGGTCGGATCACCACGCTGTGTTACGCTGTAAAGCACTCCTCAAAGGAACACTCTAAGGAAAAGGTCTGTTTTGCAAAAATAAAATACAAACTTCTGTAAGTCAGGACAGAGACCAATCTCTAGAATGACGACCTTGGTAGATATGAAAATAGCCAGAGAGCACTTCTTACATAAGTTATTTGTGAGAGGTGAGTGGACTCATCAGGACCAAACGGTTTGGTTGCAGGCAATCGCGAAACAGGTGACTGAAACAGGGTCAGATATATGGGGAGATCAGGGTCCCCTACATGTGGCCCCGAGTGAACTATATTTGGCCCCGAAGGCCAAGGATGAGCACCACAAGATTGCCAGGGTAGCGGCATATTTATATTTACATGTGGGAGCCATGCAGGACAAATGTGCTGAAGGCCAAGATCTGGCGAGTAGGCAACTGCTGGCATTACAGAAGGCCCAATCTGATCTGGACTCTTCTGAGCAGAGGCTGCTCAGGAGCCAGGAGTCAGAAAATGACAGCAGACGGTACATCACTAAAATAAAGGAGGATATGGATGTGCTGCAACAGGAAAAGGCGGACCAGGATACCAGATTTCTGGCCTTGCAGACGGAGTACCAAGAAGGTTTGGACTCCCTACTGCAGAGCCAGAAAAAGCTGGAGCAACAGTTAGACTTCAATAGGGCATGTGCTGAGCAGGTAGTCACCCTGCAAAGCCACCTAGATAGGGAGAAGGCAGAGAGCAATAAACTGATTTTGAAAGACCTGGATACCCAGGCAGAGTTTGACCAGGAGTGCCATAAAACTGGTGCCTTCCAAAGGCAAAGGGACGACCTGGCGGCACAGATGCAGGCTCTTAGTCAGGAAAGGGATACCTTAGGCCAGGAAGTCTGCCACTTAAAAAGGAAAATGGAAGAAAATCACCTGGCCCTCCAGGGACTGGGTGACCTCCAAAAAGAACACCAGAACTTGTTAGAGCACACCAGGAAGGTGGAGGATGCTCTGGCAAGAAAGGAGCAGGCCAATAGGGACACAGCTCAGGAGGTAACCCTCCTCCAGCAAAAACTGGCCCAGTGCTCCAGGACCAATCAGGAGGCACAGAGAGAGAATGAGGCTCTCTGCCAGCACAATGATAGACTCCAACAACAGGTAGCGATGCAGGAGAGACTGATAGAGTCTAGTAAGGCCTTAACTGAGGAACTGAAGGCGCAGGCTCTTGCATTGCAACAGGGAGCAGGGGCGGATAGAGATGAGGTTCGCTGGGAAAGAGAAACTCCTGAGCATAACCCCAGGAGCCCCCTGGCGCACATGAGCACAGGGCCACAGGGATGGCAGATTACTATCCAGCCAGAAGCATGGGGCTCATAGGCCAGTACCACCCAGGAATGGAGGGGCGGGCATCCGGGTATGGGCACCCAAGCACAGTGCAATTTAATAGGGAACCCCAGGAGAGTAGGCCCATTAAGGGCATCCTGAAAACCTCTGCCCATTTAGGTCAGTGGGGGGGGGTACCCATCAAATCCTGGCAGCAAGGAGGGATCTGAAGACTCCTCTGAGTGGTACAGGACACAGGAGACCAGGTCCCCACATTCTGCCAGCCATTCCCAGGCTCACAGAATCCGGGAAAACCTGGAAGAACAGACGGGAACCTCTGGGAGCAGTGCCTCTGAGTCAGAAGATAAATGGACCAGGGTTACCCGGACCAAAAGGGCCAATAAGACAAAAAGGGCCTTGCTTAAGGACCCCTTAAAGCAGATTAAGGCAATCAGGAGCGTCATCACGCCTTATCATAAGAACGCCAAGTATTCTGTTTGGGAGCACTTAGAGTTGTTTGAGCAAATGATGGAGACTTTCCATTTGAAGGACAGCCAAAGCTGTATTCAATATGTAAAGTGGACCTTCTCCCCGGAATACTCCAGTTTCTTTGCGGGGCTGGAGGACCAAAATCATTTAAGATGGTCCACCTATAAGGCGGCCATCTTGAAACATTTTTCTACTCATAGAAATCCTCAAGAGGCTCACAAGGCAGCCTACAATTTACAATGTGGGGAGGATCAGGCCCCACAAGAGTTTGTGCAGGAGTTAAAGCGTGCTTTTGCACAGACCACAAGAAGGGTGCGCACGGATAGCAGAGAATTTATTAATACGTTTTTCCATGCCTTGCCCAAATACATAATGACCCAGCTCGTGAGGGATTTTCACGAGAAAAGATCTTTAGACTGGGTCATTGAACAGGCGACCCGGATCTATGAGGTGCAGAAGCCAATAGAAAATAAAAATAATGCGCCCAAAAACCCCAAAGCCAACAACACCCCTGCTGCTGCCAAGGTGGCAGAGGTAAAGGTCACCCCCGTTTTAGATTTGGAGATGGGGGGCCTAAAAACCTACCTGCACCCAATAATGCTAGGCCCAGAAGGTCCTCGGGCCAGTCACAGACAGGGAGCCAGGGAGGCAGCCCCACAAATGGGGTCCCTCGCTCTCCTGATTATGTAAGCCCCCGTTACAAGGGAAACAGACCCATCCTGGGTTATGTGTGGACTCCTCCAGCCCAAGGGGGGGGATCCAGCCAAGCACCTAACCCAGAGAACTTCCCTCCCAACTTCTCACAGGAGGGCAGAAACTCACCAAACCCTGGGCAGAACTTCTTCCCCAGGTATCCACCCAACTTCCAGCCCCAAAATCCTCCACCCTTCTTTCCCCAATTCCCTGAGCCCAGACAACCGAATCCGGGAGAGGGGAGGCCAAGGGTGGAGGGGTATCCAAATCTTCCCAACCAGGGGTACTACCAAAGAAGGGATAGCTACCCTTCCCGGGATCAGCCCAGGGGAGAAAACAGGGCCCCGTATCAGCCTGAGCGGGTTTCCCAGTTAGAGCGCCAGGTTCAAAACATGGCGCGGGATCTGGGTCACATACTGAGGGCTCAGCAGAACCCTCAGATCGGCATGCCAGCGCAGAACGCACCCAACTCTGGACCTGGTGCTCCAGAACAATGACGGGGGCAGCACCCCGATAACTCACCGGTTCCCAGGGAGGAGGCACAAAGGGAAGGGGAGTGTAAAGCCTGGGAGGAAGCTTCCTTCCTCACTTGTAAACAGCCCCTGGAAACCCAGGAACCGGAAACAAAATCTCTTGCCCCTGAAAGTCTGCCTCCTAAGGAGCAGAGGGGGGGTAGGAGAAACAAAAGACCCAAACAGACTCAGTTTGAGGAGGAGGTACATATCTTCCAATTTGAGGGAGAGGGATCTTCTCCTTCAGAGAGGGGGGAACTCCTCCCAAAGAAAAATGGGTCCCTAGGGATGCAAATCCAGACTGGGGAGATGTGGAGACTGAGCTACCGCCGCCCACCATCTCATCCCAGAACCAACAGCAAGAAAATCCCCTGGTTCAAACCCATCCTGATGACTGCCTCCAAAAAGGGGGGGGCGGCCCGGAACCGGAGCCAGGGGAACCCACAATGGCTCTGATCTCCAGTTGCCAATTTTTTCTTTCAGATTCCCAAGGCTCTCCACAGAATTCAGCCCAAATTTCTTCTCTTGCAATGTCCAAAACCAGAAAGTTAGCCCACCAGTTGTCCAGAAATGTGCATTATCTGTGCCCCCTTGAGGAGAAGGAGGGAAGATATTATGCCCCGGTACAAGTACAGGGGCAGGGTACGATTTCAGCGCTGGTGGACACGGGATCTCAAGCTACCCTTCTGTCCAGAAGGGCCTTTGATGAACTGAATGCAGGAAGGGGAGGGAATTACCAAATTCCTCTCACCTCACTTCCTGGACAACTCCAGAACTTTGACGGGAAGGAAACTCCCGTCGAGGGGACGGCAGATTTGGACATTAAAATTGGGCGACACAAGTTGAAACACCCGGTCATAGTTGTGACTCCAGAGGGCACCCCTTGTTTACTAGGGAATGACCTCCTGAGGAGGTTGTCACCTTTAATAGATTGCGTAAACAAGGTCCTCTGGACCCAGACTAGCCGACCAATAAAATTAAAACAGAGTGTCAACCATGTTAGTTTAAACGGCACCTGCCACATGGTTGAACAAAAATCTGACCAAGTAGAATTTCACTTCCAGAACAACCAAATTCCAGACGTGACAGTAATAGCAGTAGGACAACAGACTGGTGATGGGGGGTCCTCTCTATTTCTGAAAATCAACCTTCCTTCCAGTCTAAAGTGGTACTCCACGCTGGAAGGAAACACTTTAAAATTCTTTACTAATCCACAATCAGAAACTCCCACTCCTATAGTCCAGAAAGATGTGAAATCAGCTCAGAGCCTGGCTGATATTCAGCAAATTGGAGAGCAGTTGTTTATCCCTGTTCAGTTAAATGATGGGAAGGACTCTGTTTTCGCTCGAGTGTGTGTGAACAATGGTAAGAGCTTCATCAGCGAAGCCATGTTCCGCCAACTCCCAAAAGATCCAGCCATTCCCACATTCAAACTGATAGACAAATGGGAAATGGACCTGGAAGCACCCAATTCCAAACATCTCCTGCCAAGCAGGTGTCTGCTCAAAATCTCCATTGGCAACAAGAGCATAGTCCACAATTGTTGGGTCGTGCGAGACGTCACTGCCGCTTTTTACTTAGGCAGTGACATTCTCAATCGCTTTGCCATTAGTTTGGACCTAATAAACTTCAAAGCTTGGTCCCGATTAGCGGATAATCCCATGGGCTTTGATGATCCAGAAAAAGCATTTGGGTCAGCTCAATTGCTACCTTATGCAGTCGAAATTCAGATCAAAGAGGAGGTCACCATCCCAGAAAGGACCCGACAATTCTCCCTGGAAGTGAAAGCTAAAAGAGGACAATATTTGCAAAACCATGATGCTAACATACATCTAAATGCTTCTCTCCAACAGCAAGGGTTAGGGGTAAACCCAACACCATTAGTCAACATAGAACATGACACCATTTTAATAGAGGTGGATAACAGCGACTTAAAGAGTATTACTCTAGCCGCAGGCACCATTATTGGAATGGCGGTTGATGACCGACATTTTTCCATCGATTTAGGTAATGAACTGTTATGGCCAATCCCCAAGGACTGCTTTGACAGTGACAGGGATGACAATACAACACCAGACAGGATTTTTACCCGGCATGGGGGGAACTTCCTGGTGTACACTTCTTGCCCTTATGGTAAGGAAGATGTGACTTGTGACTTCAGGAGGGATGAGGTGATTTTCCAGGTCCATGAGGGCTGCCTTTCCCACCTGAAGCCTCCAGTCCAAATCAGCACTTTGACCAGGGACTTCTCCACCCAGCTGGAGGAGGCCGCTGAGATAGCCAAACCAGAAGTCTTTCCAGGCTTCAGGCAGATGGTGGAAGAGAGAGTCAACCAACTGATGCCTGTGTGACTCTGGAGCAAAAGTTGAAACAAGTTTTCTTGGATTTCCAAGATCTCTTTGCGGTAGACTCATATGACTGTGGTCGCACTGACATCCACACAACAACGATCCCCACGGACCCTGGCATTACTCCTGTGTTTGTGAAGCAATATCTCTTGCCTCTCGCATCAATGGAGTCCCTTACTGAAATAATTAAGAACCTTGAGTCCCGGGGAATAATCCGTCCAGTCCACAGCACCTTCAATAATCCGGTGCTGGGAATATTGAAGCCAAACGGCCAGTGGAGACTCTGCGCCGACCTCAGGGAGCTCAACAAACGGGTCCATACTTCCCGATGGCCTCTGCCCTACATTGACCAAGGGCTGGCCCAGATCCAGGAGTCACAGGTATTCACTGCAATAGACCTGACTAATGGATACTGGACTGTGCCTGTCAGTAGGGAGGACCAATACAAGCTGACTTTTACCTTTGGGGGCCAGCAGTACACATGGACCCGGACTCCCTTCGGATACCTTAACTCCGGTAATGAGTTCAATATTTTCCTACAAAAGGCCATGCCCGACCTGGGTGCGAGGGGTAACCTGGCTTATGTAGATGATGTCCTCATCAAAAGTTCATCTGTGGAGGAACACATAGCAGAGATCTGTTATGTTCTGACACAGTTGAGGGCCGCCGGAGCAAAACTTTCCTTTCAGAAAGCACAGTGGTGTAGAACCCGTGTTAATTTCTTGGGGCATGAGATTACTCCTCAGGGTCTCTGTCCCCAGGAAAAGAAAGTGGAAGCACTTCAGAAACTGAAAGACCCCACAACTCTGCGGGAACTAAGGAGCCTCCTTGGGCTGACTAATTACAGCAGAAAGTTCATTGAGGGCTACGCAGAGATCACCAGACCCCTGATTCATCTCCTGAAGTGGGGGGTCAAGTGGGAATGGGGTCCAGAACAAGCTGAGGCAGTAAAACAACTCAAAAGAAGCCTCTCACAAGCGCCCTGCCTAGCTTACCCTGTCAGAAACAAGGAGTTCTTCCTGGAGACGGGGTTCTCTAATACGTGCTTGATGGCAGTATTATACCAAAAGCATGACAAGGTCAATAAAGTAATCTCCTATGCGAGCAAAACTTTATCCTCTGTGGAGGAAAAATTCAACGATTGTGAGAAGGCACTCCTGGCAACGGTGTGGGCATTGAAGAATTACCGCCAGTTTATCCAAGGGGAACACATCATAGTGGAGACTCCACACCAGCCTCTGCAATATCTCCAAAGTAACAGAATCCGGGCCGGAAATGTGAGTAATTCCCAAATTACTTCCTGGATTCTGTCAATGCAAGGCTTTCCTGTGGAGGTCAGATATGGCCAAAACAAGAAGAGTCCCCTCGCGTAAGGTCTGGTTGACTTGCATGATTGTGCCAGAGAAAACTGTCTCGAGGACGAAAGTCTAAAAATAAAGGACAACATGGAGGCATACCTTAATTCCCCCCACAAAGTCTTTGAAGAAGACAAGTGTGAGGGAATGCCCACTGTATATGTGGATGGATGCTCTTACCATGTTGACAACGACGGGGAGAAAGAACTGGTGGCCGGCATAGGGAATGCATGGGTGAATGAGTCCCCAGAACCCTCCGCTGGATACAAAATTGGTCCCCGAAGTAGTCAGGTGGCAGAATTGATGGCTGTGCATCTGGCCATCCTCACTGCTGTCCAGCATCAACTCCACGAACTGGTCATAATCACAGATTCGGATTATGTACGGAACGGGTTCGTGGAGCACCTGGTTAATTGGAAAACCAGAGGCATGTTATGTGCTAACAACAAACCCTTGAAACATGGGAAGTTGATCCAAAACATTGATGATCTGGTCACCTCGAAAGGAATGACCATCTATTGGAAGAAGATCAAGGGTCATTACAAAGTAGAGGGACCAGACAAAACTGGAAATGACTTAGCTGATCAGCTGGCCAAAACCGGGGCCATCCAAGGGGATCTAATTGAGATTGAGTCCCTGTTGGGGGAAATCCAGGTCACTGCTATCACTAGGTCCCAGACAAATGCTCACAACGACCTTTCAATTGCACAATGGAGTAAGGAGACCCATGATGCTGATTTGATTACCGCTCAGAAGGTGGATCCAATAATTGGTAAATTTTACCAACACATTGAGGACCCTGAGAACTTTCCCCTGACGGATACCGATTACAACGGGAAAGAGGACCTTAGAGTGTTGATGAAATGTCCAAAAATGTTCCGGATCCAAGACGGTTTGTTGGTAAGGAAATCCAAAGCTGGCCACGATCAGTGGGTGGTTCTTACCTCATTCCGAAGCCTGATGTTAAGTCACGCCCATGATGCGGCCACCGCCGGTCATAGGGGGTTTCACACCACACTGGAAATCTTAAGAGAGGTTGCATACTGGCCACACATGGGCCAGGACCTCAACCAATACTTGAAGGGTTGTCTTGTGTGTGCACAATTTCAGCCGACGTCCCTCACACACCGCGCGCCTCTCCAAAAGTGGGGGATGACACTGCCATGGTCAGATTTGCAAATCGACTTTGTAGGCCCTGTGATACGCTCGTCTAGAGGAAACAAGTACATGTTGACCGTTACATGCTTGTTTACCAAGTGGGTGGAATGTCTCCCAGCCCCAAATTGCAAGGCAGAAACTGCAGCTGCCCTGATGATTAACCACATCTTTTCCCGTTTCGGTCTACCTCAAAGGATTGAGTCAGACAGGGGTAGCCACTTCACCAGTGAAGTAATGACAAAGATGTGGGAGATACTGGGGGTCAAAAGGAAGTTGCATATTGCTTACCGGCCAGCTTCTTCTGGGGCAGTAGAGAGATATAACCGAACCATTGTGAGCATATTAAAGAAGTTTGTGGCAGATTCTGGGCCAAGTTGGGATATCCGATTACCTCTGGTCCTAATGGCCATCAGATCTACCCTTCATCTGCAACCAAAATGTCACCATTTGAGTTGATGACTGGGTGCAAGATGGTGCTTCCTCAGCATTTGCTCTACAGGACCAAAGAGCAGACACTGATAAATGCCTCCACAACTCATGAGTATGTGGAGAATTTAAGGAAACACCTTCAACATGCTTTTGCTTATGCTCAGCGGAATCTAGAAAGATCAGCTGATAGCATGAAGACCCACTATGACCTGAAGACTTCCAGGAAGGAATATCAGGTGGGGGACCGGGTCTATCTATACAATTTCCAAAGGAACCAGGCCAAACAGCGAAAATGTTTGCCTACATGGAAGGGACCCTTTGAGATTATAGACAAAATCTCCCCTGTGGCCTACAAGATCCGCATCCCCAAAGGCGGTTTGGCAGAGGGGGAAGACAAGTGGGTCCACATAAACCAGTTGAAGTGTTGCCATCCCATGCACACTCTGCAACAACTGGAGGAATCCGCTGGAATCCTAGAGGGTACTGTCTCAGATTAATTCAGTTCTAACTTAAAATATCCTACATATCACCTATCAAATTCTGAGTTTCTCAATGTGGGTGTTTTTTCGTTTTTGAATTCAAAAAGAAATCCGCATGTCCATAGGTTTTGACTATAAATTTATATGCCATCCCACTATATCAATGGTGGGGGAAAAATGTCTATAAATAGGTATTGCCGCTCTTCCTTTGTTGTCCTAGGAGAAAGAAAACCTCGAGACTGGCCAAGGAGGACGATCCGGAGACCGGGAGCAGAGACGCGGGGGGCCCAGGGTACCGCCCAATATTCCCATCAGGACCGGCGAGGAGAACCGATCGATCAGTACTGGATGGAGGAAAAGATGCTGAACTGTGCCATTTGCAGAATTGGAAGAAGATTATGCGGACAGACCAGTGCGTGGGTGAAAACCCTTGTGAACCCGACTCCCCATCGACTCAAATTCAAAGGGCAGTCACGTGGGGGGATCTGTTGGGTGTCCTGACCCACGTCTGAGCTATCATGCTGCAACATTTGGTGCTGTGGGCTTAGAAAATCCAAGATGGCCAAAAAGCCCACAAGTGCGCCAGAATCCAGGAGAACCACGCAGTTTGTGCGCACACCAAAATGGTTACCTAACTTGCCACCCACCAGTGTAAAGAAAGATCTTTGTTAACAAAATCCACTGTTACTGATGTCAAAAAGTTGCTGAAATCGTGACTCATTGGACCACTTTAAAGATTCAACCCTTTTGTGGGGTTCCACATAACCATCTTACTGTAAGGAGCCCCATCAAAACAATGTTAAGCAAGGATTATTTACTACCATGTAAGAACCATTGCTGTTTGGAATGCATTAATCCAAGAAAGATCCCAAAATTGCATGCAGTACCAACAAAATCCTCATGGCGGCGCTAGCGGTCTAAACTCTGACAGGAGAACTGAGTGCAGTTGCTGACAAAGGGATTTGACTCAGCTGACTTCAAAGGCTGCATTTTAATTAAAAATTAGCCACCTGCTGTTCCCAGAGGCCTGAAGCCTGGGAAACCCTCTCACCTCCAGAGATTCACACCAGGAGTTAGAATCTCACATGACCTCTTGATTGATAGAAGGCAGACTGGCTGGGAGCCTCCTGGAGACCACACAATAGGCTCTTGCAATTGAATAGGATATGTTGATTTTGACTGTTTCCTGTCAACAAAGGCCTGCCTGCCAGAAGACACATGTGACTGACCCACCCAAGTCTTGGAGGCGGACTCCAACACTCTGAGAACTGAATTGAAAGCAAAATATATATTTTACAGAAACACTGATAACTCTTTGTAATCAAATGACAGAAATTATAACTTTGAGAGCCTTAATTTAAAAAATGTACCTTCAATTCAAGCCCAAACTCCAATTTGTGTGATGTTCTGGGGCAAAACCCTCCTATTTATGTATACTACAGACTCTGTGTTTAAGCTAGAGACATGTTAATTTACTGGAGTATGTATGGACAGGCCGTGTACATGTGTACAAATCTGGAGAAAAATCCGATGTTGCAAAACCACTAAAAAGCACAAAATATCGCCATTTCTGAATGCAAGCCCCCAGGAAGAGCAGAGTTTGAACAGGGGCTACCATCAGTAAATGCATGATGGGTGCATGTAATCTCAAACCACTGTGTATCTAGGAAGTGTGCATTTTGATCAAATATAGATTTTGTGGGCAAACTAACCAGGGGAGGATCCTCTGACCCATAAAACCTACAGCATCACTCTGACTCACAGTTCCTTCCCCAATCATGGGAGAGGGGAGAATTGGGCCAATGGGCAGTTGAGAGAGGGGCTGGTTAGTGATGCTGCACACACACCCACTTTCAAAACACATAAAAGCAGACAGTCAGGACAGATAGGGACATTCAATTCCATTTGCTGCAACGCGCTCTGCCGGACCACACGACATCCAGAAGATACCAGATTCAACACTTAGACTTTAAAACTCCAAAGAACTTGATTCAGAACTCAAAGCAAGGGCCTAAACCCACAAACTGAGAACTCTTCTCAGTGGGCCTCAGCATCCAGCAAACCTAACAGCGATAGCAGCATCCAGGAGCCGTGCAGATCAGCGCTGGGTCCAGAGAAAGCTGTGCAGAAAGATCCAGAAGCAGTGCTGTACCCAGAGAAAGCAGAGCAGTATCCAGAACCAGAGGCAGAGCAGAGCTGACCCAGACCGCTGTTCGCAGAACCAGAGAGCTGACCCAGACGCTGTGCGCAGAGACCGTCCGTGGCGAGTGAAGAAAACCTGACCAGATCCGTGGCGAGGCCCATTCTATTTCTAAATATATTGTGAGTACCTAGCAGAACTGTGCAGAACCAATCTCTTAGTTAAAATAATATAATTCAATCTATTTTAATCTAACCAGAACTGTCTCCTAACTGTCGCCTGTCATTTGCAAAGCTGTCACCTGTCATTTCTAGTTGCTAGCTGTAACTTGTCACTTTGAACTTTTAAAATTTCAAATCTGAAAAACGACCTTTACCATATCGCTCATTTCTCCGTGACCGTTTGTCTTAGAGACTTGCAGTAACTTTCCTCTGAAAGCTGGGAATCTTGGCTTTTCAACTAACCTAGAACCGCATTCCTATTCCCTATACCTATGCCGCAATCGCAAAAAACGCACTCGCGAATTTGCCGCGATTTGCAAATTTCTCCATGTGTGAAAACAGCAGCTTCCTTGCTTTCATTTGCCAAAAATTCGTTTAACCTGCCAATCATTCCTAGAACATTGCTAAAGTAAGCCTGAACTAATTTAAACCAACTAATCCTCAACCTGAACCTCCAGAGGGAATTAGAATCATTTTAGCATATTTTCCAATATATCGCTATCACATATAAAAGCATTTTGGGCCTGTGTTTCAAACTTTTGTAGTCTAAGCTTGCTGGGGTGAACTGAATTACATTTGATTGCATTTCTGAGAACTGTGTGCTTTCCTTCCATTTCCTTGCATTGCATAAAGGGGGGAGGGGATTGCCAGAGAAAAGTGATTACATTGTTTTGTTGAAATCATATTGAGTATTTTCTGTATTGCATTTTCATTCAACATTACATCCATCTGAACTTATATAAAGCATTCTCTACCACCTTATTCTTCTGTTCCTATTCACAAGTGTGCTAGTGCCAGACTATCCATTATTGATTACTGCTCAGATTAAGTGTGATATCCAAGTATTAATTTATCATAAAGTGTGATATATATATATATATTGTTTAAATTCTCAAATAAACCTTTTAACTTGCAAAACAGAACTACTTCTTGGCTCAGTGGGGTCAGGGGGATTCCAAGAGAGGGGTGTTATATAGGGGTAGTCATCCAGAACGCATGAACTGGACATAAAGATATATCAATTAGGGTTTTCATTCAGTATTCTAGACTAGGCGTTGACTTAGCTGTAGTGTTGAATTGAATATCTCTTACAGTACAATGCTTCACCTTTCTGGTTGCATACATTGCCATTAGGAAACCTGTAATCCTGCACAAAGAACATTAAATACCTTCTTTGTGAAATAATGAACATTAGATTTATAAAAGTAACTGCAACTCATTGATCATGAATGATACGGTACACAGCTCATGAACCAACCACCCCCAATGCGGTTTTGGCGCCTGCAAATCTGGGCTTACGCAGGCCTCCACAACCCCAGCAGGGAAGGAGGGTTAGGGAACGTTGATTGGATAAGTTCGCGAACAGAGGATAACCCGGTAGAGGTTTAGGAAGAGGTTGTGAATGGGTAGGGGGATATAGGGTAAGTGAAGATCATGTACATGATGTAATACCCAAGCACGCTCATACACCTACATGCATATATCCCCAAGAATGCATAGGTAACCAACAATGACACTGGCTTGCACCAGTAGAAGGCACTTACCTCTGGTTTTGCTTGCTGGCTGCTTGATTGTCCCTTGTTGACTCCTCACCTGCGTGCTCTATGGTCCGGAAAGTGACAGCAGTTCAAATGCTGCAAAGAGAGCTCATATTAGTTTGCATGGGTTATGACCGCACGTGGCTCACATGTGCTGAGCAAGATAGCTATGGGTTAGTTAGTAGCCTGGGTGTGGTAAAGCAATGCGGGGGCTGCATGTGGCTTTGGCATGCAATGTCTGGGTTTAAAGGCCACACATGGCTACATGCAGTTTTATTTTTGGGGGTCATACGTGGCTCTGATCATGCAGCCTTTCTGTGGCTAGGTGCACGTCGCTTTATTTTAGGAGACACGCGTGACTTGGTTCATGCGACTGTGGTTCGGGAGCCGTGTGTGGCTAATTTGCATGCAGCTCGGTGATCCGGTTGTCTGCCAGCCTGTAAGCTGTCCAAAATGTTGCGCAAACTTATGAGGTTCATTCAGAAGCGTGGGTCATGCAGGGAGGGCCTAGGCACTTAGCTGCCGCACGCAACACTTAGCTTTATGAGAGCAGGGGCATTCTCTGGGCAGGGCTGGGCCACCTGCATGTGTTCCTATGTGTTCCCACTCTCAGGAAGCTCTGCAGCCCTTATCTGGTTTAAGCGAGGGGCTGGGATAGAGGTCCTGTGGGTGTGGCCCCTTGCGTGTATCCTGTGGCTGGAGCTGCTCGGGCTGTGTCTTGCCTGGACGGACAAGCCCTGTGCTTTGCTGAACAATCATGCGTGCGAATGTGCCACTCCCAACGTGACCTGTTTATTGTAGTTCTTGGCCCTAAGGATGCTGGGTAGTATAGTCCAGTGCATGTCTTTCCTGCAATGAGGGCACAGAAGCCTTCAATGAAGCTTAAGTCTTTTGCAATGTGTTTATTTTGGGCATCTGTTTGAATTATTTGAGTCCACACTGCACTCATGACACATGCACTCAGACCCCCAGCCCTGACAATGTAGGACTGTAGTAAGAGTCCGAGATCCTAGGGACCTCGCTTAGCCCACTACATTTTACAGTCAGGAATTCGGCAAAGGATGGGTTTTCAGGGTTTGCATGAAACAAAGGCTCCATTTGGTTGTGCTTTTTCATTTCACATTGTGATAAAAACAAGCTTAAGGTGGCATAATTGTAAATGCTACCTTACTGGTTGCAAAACACACACTAAATTATAGATGTTGTTTGCATGATGCATTAGCAGGTATAATAACATTTATTCTCTAGTTAAGATTGATGAACCATTATGGTTGATTTGCCAGAAGATATCCAGTTCTTTTCACTAAATCAGGTTAGGCTAGAAAGTACAGTGTATATGTGGTCCTGTTTAGAAATCCTGAATTGAATTGCACTTTTGAATTGATGGATGGTGACTTAATGTTAAAGCAAATGATGCCTTAAAATTAAATGGCTTGATGGTCATTATTAACCTTTTCCTAAGAAATCTTAAGTCAGAGTAATGGTAGCTCTCTGTGTGAGTTCAACGTCACCTTAGTATAGCTAAGGGTTGGAAAAACTGATCCAAGAGCTCGATTAATATATTAATTTGCAACACCATGCATTAAGAGAATAATATTGATGCCTTTTCCACAGCAGATAGCTCATGTTCTCTGACCTCTCAAGAAACAGGCTTTCAAACTAACGATATCAAAACAGCTTGCATGAAAATATTGTACATGTTAAAATCCTCTTTATTTAGGAACATTTGCCATAACTTCTAATCTGTATTTACCAGCAATTAATGAAATACAAATTCGTTTTTGTCATACAATTTCTTTTCATAAAAGTATAAATATGTGTTTAGAAGATGTATATGGGTAGATATGTTTAAAGCCAGTATGAGGGTTTATGCTGGGCCACAAGATTCCAAGATAATGAGTTTGAATTGGCACATTTTGCCAAACAATATGTGATTGAGTGCCAATGTTCCCTGTGAGGTGCGTGGCTGTGTGGTCGTGCACCGTTGATTATGAAGCTGCGCATATGGCTTACTTTACCGAGCACGCATTGATTTACGATGGATAGTGCACTGTGTATTGTGTTCACTGTACTGTTTTATCCTTCATCCAATCATCAGGCCGTCTCACTGACACAGCACTGACACACAATGCTGTTCATGTGATTGGCTCATATAGCCCAAAGAAATAAGAGGGGAACACTGATTGGCTGTAGCAGTGCTTGGCTGCATGCACTGCACTGCCACAGCCAATCAAACACGGTTGCTCCCACCTCCCACTCCGATGGTCTGCCTGCGTAAGGCGTGGTACCTCCTTTGGAACTCTCTGTGGTGTGTTGGGCTGTGTGAACCTGCGATCGCTCGTACCGGCATGCTCCAGCCTTTTTCAGGCCCATACACAGTGGGCAGTGAGCAGTGGTACTGGTGGTGGCACATGACAATTTCCACAAGTGAAGGGGTGAGTAGTAATACTGTGCAGCGGGCACGTGTTATGTTTCCTGCTCTTGCCTTCATGGGGCTTGTCCATTTGCCTTTCTGTATGGTCCAAAATGTGATCTCCCCTGTAAATTGCGTGGCTCTAGGATTGGTGAGGGTGACCAAACCCATGTCGCAGATTCCCCAGCCAGTGAGACCTTGTAGCCAGGGCCAACCAACTCCAGCTCCAGGCATTGAAGAGCCTATCTATTACTATCCAAAACTTGTGGTAGTTAGGTGTGCAGAGCAATCTATTTGTGATCTTGTAGATGCACCAGGATGGGCCTTATTTGCCTTTGGGCAGTTTTGCACAAGGATCTAGCTGGAATTTTCAGATCGATCGGAATGATGATTTAAAGAAAGATGTGGACATGCTACTATGTGTTCAATGATGTCTTGCCACAGGCTAAATTTACCAAAGCTAGTCTTTTCTGGCTCAGCTTTCCCTCTATTTGCGCTGCATGCTTTCTTTCCGCTACCACATCTAATGCCATCTAATGCGGGGTGCACCCAAGCAGGCCCTGTTCTCCCCCCTAGCTCGATGTTTGCTGTGGACACCCCATCACCCCTTTTCCTCACTGAGTCCAGGGACATCCGTGCAGCCCCTATGGCCTGTGCTGGCTGTCCTATGTTTCCTCTCTCGCTTCCCTCACCCACTCCCATGATTCTTACTTTACTTTCTTTTGGCCTCCACTTCTTCACACCCCCTTTCCCCCCAAGAAAAACAGGGCATTTGCGAATGTCGTTCACTGTGCTATGTTCTGTAAGCATTGTTCAGAAAAGTGAACAGAACAGGTATTACGGACTCGTGTCTGGCTGAGGTTTGCAAGGAGATTTATAGGGGGGCACTTTAGAGGGCTACGGATGTGGCAATACAGAGGGCACTGTGAGACAGGCATGGTATCATCAAGAGAGACACAGGGCCTCATTATGAGTGTGCCGGTCCGGTAACAACAGTGCCGGTAAGGTTAGCGGCACCGTTGTTACTGGACCGGCACACTCTGAGTCTGCGTGCGGCTGCCATCCCTCCCGCCAGATCTAAACTGGCGGGCGGGAAGACACCCGCATGCAGCCTTTCCGGGAAGCACCGTTATTAACGGTGCTGGTGCTTCCATCATCCTCATTCCCATTGAGTCCTATGGGACTCAAATGGGAATGGGGATTTACATTTTTCGAGCGCCTGACTTCCCAGAAGACCGGGGTCATAATCCCCAGTGTTTTGTGGAGTCAGGTGCTGGAAAAAATCACAACTCGGGCGGCAGCCTGCCGATTTTACCGGCACGGCTACCGCTAGAGTTGTGCTAAGGCTCACAGACTCAATTAATCCTATCTAAAACAATGGCCGTTTCAGCTCTGGCAGTTTGTGTAACTCCCATTGAATTTCTTGTATAACTTTAGCGATCTCTGCCGCCAATGGATTTGCCTGCTCTTTCACCCCCAAGGCCTGAGTTGTCTGATCATAAAAGAGGTAGGGATGCCAGTGCATGGCTGTTTATTTTATGGACATGTGAGGGCAGACGGCAAAGCAAAACTATCTTTGACAATGGGGGCATAGGGGCTGGTAGGAGAGGGCTGTGCATGGCTACCTCTGGCCATTTGTGTTAACTTAAGGCAGAAAGGGCTGCCAATTTGCCAAATAAATTCCTGTTCACAAGGTGTTTGGATTGCAAATTCCAATATTCCAATACACTGCGCAATCCGGCCATTAGGGAGCGTGCCATTGTGGCGGTCTCTGGTCTTATCTGGTATCCCTTGCTTACCATGGGAGGTTGCAAGTGCATCCGCGTCTCTGAGCATTGGGTGAGCCTGCGCCTATGCATGGTTGATTTGGCAAGGCGTCAGTGTCGTTTTTCTGTTTGTGCAAGGCAGCGACTTCCTGGACATAGTAAGAAAGGAGAAGCTGTGTGCCAGTGTGCACTCAAGGAGTGTGACTAACTAGCTCATTTCTGGGTGCAGTCGGCCTTGTGTGCTGATGCCGGATTGCGTCAGGGCCCGAAAGGGGGTTTATTACCAAGGCAGGTCCCTTGCTGCAAGTGAAACCCGAGTGAGGGTTGACACTGACAGACATACCAACCAACATAATGCTCTCAATGAACATAGGCCTGTAGTGCGTGTCACGCAGGTGCAAGGCAGTCTGCTCATAGGATTGTGGGTGCGGGTTGTGTATCTGGGCATTTGATTAAGAGAGGAGTCGATGCATGGTCTATTTGTGAACATGCAGCAACAGATATGTACGTGCCAAGGCAAGGCTTTCCGACCAAGACTACACGTGGTTACATATTGTACAAGTTCGCATTTGTAGAAAGGTGTAACTTGCAAATTTGGCAGATCCATGGGTAGGAGGGGCTGCACATTTGTGGGGTGCCTGTGTGCTGGAAGGAATGTGCCATGTCTTTTTAGAAGTGTACTACCACTCACGAAGGAATAAGGTTTTAATGTGCTCTAGGTGAGTAAGGGTTTGATATGTTACCCGATACCACCTTGTTAAGCAGCACATTTATATCCCATAAAGAATGGTTAGCACCAACATGTGAGATGCATAGAAATATTGAATTGCAAGGTCCTAAAGGTCAGTGTTTCACAGGTGACACAGAGACCCCAGCCATTCGAGACATTCCACGCACAAGATATGTAGCACACTGCATTGCAGAACACAGGTGTAGGACAAAAAGAAAACAATGTTAAAAAAAAGCTAGCTGAAAATTGCAGCTACCATGCGATGTTCGGGTCCAAACTGTGGTAATAAAAGGACTGGTGGTGGCCGTGGGGTATGGGAGCATGAATGGGTAAAGACACTGCAGAAAGTGTGCCTGTGCACGCACACAAATGCAGCGCTTGGGTTATTCCATTCTGCAGCACATCATGCTCTGGTACAGAGCTGTTTCCCTAGATGAAATCAGAGCATCAGTGGAAGGACGCTCCTTGCAGCTTCAACAACACAAAACAGCCTGAGTGTTCTTTAACACTTATCCCCTTTCAACACATTATTAAATCTTCTTGATATACAGCTTTTGCAATCAGCCTGCTGCCTTATTTTTCCATTTTCCAACAGATTCTAATCTGGAGATATGTGTTTACCTTATTCAAAGTAATTGTTTGAAATGTCAAATTAAATGTTATTTCTCCTGTTCCATTGGCCTACATTTTTATGTCTAAGACTCTGTATAGGCTTTACACTTAAATTGAAGCAATGACTTTGGTGGGGTAATTACTTTAAATGGCATGAGGCATCAAGAGGGATGCTTTTTCTGTTGCACAAACAGTGCGTCGGACGACTCCTCTATTTTCTAGGCAGTATTCAGTGCCTTCTTGTGAAATGGTGAAAACATCTTTTCAGTGGCTTACGATGGCGATTACTTTAAATGGATTGAGGGAGGTAGGATGCACGTTCTAGTGTACACAGCATGCCCAGCAGATTCCACCCTTTTCTAGCCACTCTGAAATGCCTTCTTGTGAAATGGTGGCAACTGGCAATGCCTTCGGCGTGCAACCATCACATGCACCTCATCATGGAGGTCCGAATCATATCATGTAACATGGACTTAACGCGGCTAAAACCAGAATCCCAAAGTCATTGCACTGGGTTTCTGTTTCATTAGATCACGCCATGACACTTCTGTGGAGGTGTCATGGCGCCATTGCATAACTCACTTGGCTGCTTAGTCTTTGAGGACAGCTTGTGACATGAGTCACAAAGATATAATATATAGCCTGTTAGTGAAACACAGCTTGTTTATCAGCGCTACATCTAAATATTTGCCTCCCATGTACTAGGAATGCACAGACTAAATTAATGTGACATCAGGGACTGCAAACCACAACGGCTAAGTAGAGAACGCCTATTTGGATTTTTTTTTGTCCCGTAAAATCAAAATATAATGTATATATGTATATTCAATAGAAGCACGTTCCTACAGGGACATAATGGTTACAGGTAGAACCGAAAACCGCCAGAAATACGCTAGTTATAGTAAGGTACACAATCATAACTCGCGCTACCACTTTGCACTGCTAGGACTAACACCCATGACCTCAAAGATGACATCACAAATGTCATTGATGACATCACTGATGCCATCACATGTCTGGCTCCCTCTTTTATTGTTCACTGACATATGTAGGGCAGGTGGTTTTCTTCAATGACAGGCAGGAAGTGAACATTCAAATGGTACTATATTTGTAGTCCTTACCCTTCTCATATGTCCTCACACTGTTTTCCTAAGGGTTCATTCACATCATGTGATACATGTACATAGGGGAAGAAGCAGCCCTGAAACACAGCAATCATTTCTGTGCATTAAGATAATCAGTTAGGTTAGGAACACGTTCTGGTAATACTGCTGCATTTTTGCTTACTTTACTTTCCCAGTATATGGGCATATTTGTGTGCGTTGTGGTCTCTTTATGGTTTGTGTATAGTACTACAAATATGTAGTAAGTGACGGGGTATTTGCTACTTATTACATGTTTCACAGTAAGTGAAACTCTGAAAATAAAGCATTCACCATGATACTATGTAACATGGCAAAAATCTGAATATTGGACGTCTATGGTGCATGCTGCAGACAATTCATTCGTTTCTGCATGTGGTGGTTGCTGTACTGGAGTATAGTCTGTAGTGCAATGGTGTTTAGAGCAATGGATTGTGTACTGAATTTCTTTACCTCATGATAGTTCTCCCAATCACCTCTGATAGTTTTGTGGCAACATTATATTGACAATCCCTTGTGGAGGCTTGTTATTAAAACTAAAGGCACATGTGATCGCATCAGTGATGTCATCAATGTCATTTGTGATGTCATCTTTGAGGTCATGGGAGTTAGTCCTTGCTGTGCACAGTGGTAGCGTGAGTTATGGTTGCGTACCTTACCATAACTGGCAAATTTCTTGGGTTTTTCGGTTTTACCTGTAACTATAACATCCCTTTATTTTGTGTGGCTGATTACGACATAACGTTCCGTTCAGAGTGTCACAATGTAAGTGGAAATGAAGGGAGGCAGTGCAACGCGCATCGTATACCCTCCACACAATTGTATGGTAAATGGAAGGAAGTTTGTTACTGTAGAAAACACTGCAGTCGAAACAGGTAGAAATGGTTGGTTTTCAAATAGATGGTTGTGCGAGTTGCAGTGCGTTTTCAAGAAGAAGCACAAACATTATTCCTAAACTTCCAAAAAGGGCAGCAAAGCAATGTGTGTACAGCGTGCAGAATTCGGAAATGCAGTAATATCACGAGGAACGCTGTTTGTGGGGAAAATTGTTTGTGCTGTGAAACGATAAATTCCCATTTGTACAGTACGACTATGTCACAGGTTGTAAAAAGACACAAATACAGTTCTTCACAATGTACTGTGCTTTCTCCATTTCCGGACCAAATAAAAAATAATGCACCTACATGGGTGTCTGCATAATGGGATACACAATTATGCGACAGATATGAAACAGAAGCATTACCTGGCCTACTGCCTCCGTCAGCACAAATGGCAATGAAAATGATGTTACATGGTGTTCATCTGCCCCTCCACAATCAACAACAATAATATCATTGTGATTGAGTGTAACCAAAGTCAAACCAAAAGACAAACCAAAAGCAATCACTTCATTGTAGGTGCTCCATAGGCGTACAAACCCACATGCTACACTCCACACATAACTCCCACCGGACTCTGTTTTCCATTCACTGTCAAGTAATATATTTGCAATTCACCCACAAAGCATACGCTTTGTCTCGTACAACACACAGCCATAAGCTCACCCTCAGCATTTAGGTCGACAAATATACTGTATGCCATAGTCTGTGCATGCACTCAACACCCAGAAAGTTCATTGCGCAATCCCGTGTCCTCCACAGTCCCAAATATAAGGTGGCCATGTGCAAAAGGGGCGCATGTTACACGTACATACCTACAACTGTCACGATTTATGCTGACTATTCCAGGTGTGTGTGCGCGGGAGTAGGGGAAAAAAAGTCAACCAGGGTAGGGGATGTCCTTTGTAGTGGTGGCTCTTAAAAAAGCTGTTTTATTTTTATTTTCTAAAACAGTTCCCACAGTAATAACTCTTTTTTCTGACTTTTACAATTGTTTTAATATGTTGCACTGTGCCTCACAATCCTACAATATGGTCTTCAGTGCAGCCTGTAGATTGGAAAACCAAATGTCACTGTCACTGGGTGACAAAGAAATGCCATTTCCATTAAGAAGGTGCACATATCGATGACCAATGTTGTAATTGTCACAGGAGTACATCCCAGCAGCATGCAAAAAGTTACACATGCTTCTGTTGATAAGACGCCTTCCCACCTCTGGCTGCCGATAACATTCATTAGGATACTTATATACTGGACTTGGTGGTATACATGAGAAAAGCACCTTTGCACTGGCATCAATGTGCTGCACTTTTTTCATCATCTTTTTGAGTTGACGGTACACACAGGCACAAGCTATGGAACCCAAAAGCAATGCTCCATAATGCACTGCCACAACGTGTACAGTATCTAAAGTAGCCACTCATCGACATTCTGCAAGCAAATGGTGGAAAGTACGGACAACAACACCACACCACAAAGTCTCCACTTCGTCCAAATTGAAATTGCTATTAAGGCCTCTTTCCACGGCATACTGTAGCATTTCTAGCACGAAGCGATCACCCACTATGAAAACCGTGCGTCTGGCCATCTCTACCAGCCTCACTACACAGAGTAATGAAACAAAATATGTCCGCCCTTTCCTGTGATGCACACCACCTGATTGGACAATTGCAACAATCACATTTCCATTGGCAAGCATGTTCAAAAGCGCAGAATGTACCACATTGCTATGCACAAAGTATCGTAAGGGCTGCTCCCCAGTAAATCATGAACAGTCCTTCTTCCCTTTCCACTATCCTCTTCCCACCATGCCCTTATTAGGTACTGCTAAGTACTGACACACGCATCCACTAATGCCCTCCAAGACTTCAGCATCTTACAATGTCAGTTCTCCACAAGACTGCATATGTGCCGTTACAAAATCAGCCTTCACGTGTGCTGTTATTGGAAAGCACATCCAGTGGAAAGTGCAGTAAAACATTGCATGAGTTATACATGCACATTAATCCACATAAGCACCCACCACCACAAAAGAAAGGTGTGAACAGTTTTTTTGCAGTATGTTCACAACTCTGTTATAAGTGCCTCTGCACACAATGTCTGCCTCTAACAGTCCACTACATGTTTAAAAAGCATACTGCTGTACCTCCCATATCCTACCATAAAGTGATATTTTGTAGGTATGTGCTTGCAACGTTTTCATTTACCCATATCATACACTATATAAGCGAAACAGGAACTCTGTTCTTTCCTTCCGACATTGCTACGAAAATTGTTCCCCACTAACCCACCTACTACATAACTCATAAAAAGAAGGCACTACAGCCACCACTAAATGTATCTTAGCAACCTACAGTCACTTTCCAAAAGGTCAGTGTATGCACGGCTGTGGTGCTATGCACGCTGCACTGCTGCCACAGGCTCTTTTTAAATCTGCCAGCTTCCACTCTGCACCTTCAACAACTCATCTATAAGAGGAGTGCGCAACTTGGCCTTGGCCTGAACGGCAGGGATCGTATCTGTGCTGGACTAAAACGTCTGCAATAGCTCACAGTGGAAGTAAACAATAAAATAAAAGCCCTGTGCATTATGCAGAAGGCCTTCAGGTGCCTGGAACCTCAATACCTTGCACTCTCGCTCCCTAAATATCTGCTTGCTCCAGCTCTTCCCTCATCCGCCTCGTACTGTCTCAGGATCAGTTGCATCTACACACGACCAGAGGGTGGTAGATGTGTTTCTTCTGCTGGGGCCTTCCTGTGGAACACGCTCTCTGTCTCCCTGTACTTTGAGGAGAACCATCGTAGGGTCTGAAACACCTGAAAACCTTTCCATGTGCTTCTTCTTTATCCCATCCTCTCCCCTACTCACTTCCTGGCTAAAAAGTGTTGTGCACTGCTTTCCTACCCACCCTATAATCTGTGCCCGAGGCCACCTCCCTCCCTACAGTTCCACCCCTGCACTGGCTTTCTACCAACCCCTGCTCTTGGGGACTGTTTTATATAGCCCTAACAGTCCATCCACAACTTCAAGTCTACACTTATCCTTGCACTTGCCAGCACCGGCCGTAGTTGCATGTATTTCTATGTTTTATTGTTCCCATGTACTGCACTTTGCCCTCCCCCTTCCCATGTGCACTCTCAATGTCAGCTGGCCTAGAGGAATCAATGACTCTGTGTGGCCTCCGTTCCGCCTCCCTTTCCTAGGCGCGCCTTCACACACTTATATGTAGGCAGGATACAAATGGCACAAAATACCATAGCACATCATATCATATTATGCACACACTGCATTCAAAACAACATGATGTCTGCCACATACTTTGTACACTTCACAATGCCATAGCTACCATCCCAAAAAGAGCTGGATGTGCCGCGTCCAATCCTCAAAGTTCTGCACAATCTGCTGCACTACCGTGCTAGAAGCTGGAGGGAGAAGGGGTTCAGGTGGTTTGAGGGGGAAGGAATGTCAAACAGGGGTGGGGTTTGTGTCTTTAGGATTGTCTCTAAAAACACTTTTTTTTGTTTTTGTTGTGTTTTTATTATTTATGTGCATTCATAATTTTTTTTTCTTGTTTTTCTCTCTTCCTGACATTTTCCTGACATTTTTCTCGCCTGAAGATGAACGCTTATGTTACATTTCAGCAGAATTTTCTGCAACGCTTCGTGCAGAGTGGCAAACATAACAGCATTGCCAATGGAAATTTAAAAAATGCCATTTCTTTGAAACCACTGGAAATCTGGCTGGTTGTTAATTCCTTCATAGTCGGTACGGAACATCCCAGCACTGCACATAAAGTGGCACATGATTCTCTTTATCCAACATCTCCCGATCTCTGACTGTGAACAAATTACATTGTCCTGTTGGTGTCATCGATGAGAAAATCACCTTTGCAGTAGGAAATATCTGTATCACAGCTTTTATCAACTTCTTTAAGTAAGCGATCAAACGTGAGCACGGCATGTGCCCCAAATGTAGCCCTACAAAATGCACGACCACCACATCTACAGTACCAACAGAGGCCACACATTTGCAAATGAGATCCATGTATCTGAAACCCCGCTCATAAACTGTGCCCCAAAAAGCCTGCACTCCTTCCAACTGAAAGTCAGTATCAAAGCCTCTTTCAATGGCATACCTGTGCAGATCGTGCACAAAGGTATCACCGACTGTCCATCGCTGCCAACCTCACTGCAATGAACTTTGGGTAAATATGTCACCGCCCCTTCTGGTGAACCACACCCTTAAATCCTGATTGGAGAATCCCCACAGTTCCATTTCCAAAGGCTCCATGCTCAGAAGAATTAAATAGATACAAATAGAGTCAAGGGGCTGTCACCTCCTGTCTATACCCAAATATCCATAACACATAATTGACAGAAGTTTTTAGTTTACGGGGAGTTATTCCTATGTCTAAGTCCCTTTGCAATATCTTGTTTGCCCTATGTAGACGTTCTACATATGCAGCGGTCAAATGCGCCCTAGAGTTCACTGCTGTGGCGACAACAAATAGAATGTAGAGGTCCTTTCCCTTTCCTCTCTCAGTACTGTCCTATGGTAAAAAGGTAAAGTGCACATCCATCGGTGGTCGGTTCTTGGCTTTAATATTTCTGCCTCCAATGTATGTGTCTTATCAGTAAAATAGTTTCGACCAAGTGGTCGAAACACAGCTAAAAAAACGATGGGTGTCCCTCTTGTAGTTGTTAGGTGGGTCACTTAGATGTTCTCTTTACATTAAACTATTTATTCAAGTCCTATTATCACACATATAGTGGTTCTTGGAGTCAGGGTCATCAACCCAAGACTGCTTGATGAAAGTCAACCGGTTTCAGCGGTTCTGGTTATTTGCCGCTTTCTTCAGAACAGGTGTAGTCTTGCTGTATTCTACGCAAGATCTATAATTTCTTTACAATACTCCTTTTCAAGGATGTCTTGAGGAAATCTTCGGGTTTCCAGACGGGCATAATGGATCCATTTCCAGGCCCTATGGGGTTAAAAGGACAGATGGGGCATCATCAGTCTCAAAGTGCTGGATCAGAACAGGTAAGTAAGTTTTTTAGGAATCAAATATCCTTACCTGTGGTGACCTATTTCTCATTATTAATACATCTGTCATGGATCAGATGTAGCCTTTATATTCTGGTATTTGGTGTCTTCCAGGTTCTCACTCAGGTAAGTTTCTACAATTGAATAGAGAATGGGAATAATACTTGTAATCTTGCCACTCTTTTCCTATCTAAAGTCATGTTAAACATCAGATCAAAAATCCATTTTACCTTTCTGTGTGGCTGAGTTCTGATTAATCTTTCACATTGCAGGATTGTATTCTTCAATGGGTGTCTGGTAACCATAAAAAACAAATCCCAATGTCAAGGTATTATGGATCTGTTAGAGTAAAACACACTCACGTCCATTTGTTTAGTATGGTCTCGGTATCTACAGGTAATGCTCGAGGTCATTTGTAGTGGCCATCCATCAACACACAGTCTATACTGTAATAGGTGCATGCTCTAGTTATTGGGAGTGATTTTAAGCTACAAGTTGCAGTAACCAGAGTTCTGCATTATTATGTAGCGGTCCTTTATGGCGGGAGCTCAAAATCCCTACAATCAAGCCAAGAATCCTTTCGGATGTCTTACCTTCAATTTCGATATCGCCACGTTCGATTCCTTGTTTCCGGTTGTGGACGCCATCTTGAAGGATTTCCCTATTTAAAGTCACACGCTACAGTCACGTGACCTGTTGCCATGCTCAGAAGGCCATGATGTGGCACGTGCGCTTTCCCAGCTACAGCTAGGGCCACGCCTCAGTAAAGCAGACACAATCCCTCTTAACTTTGCACTCGAATTTTCCAACACTTCCTTTGTGACGCCGATTGGCGACTATACAATTTCAAAAACGCCTGCACCAATCATATACTAAACGTCGGCATTGCACACTATAATTTCTGTACACAACTCCATGTGTCCCGTTAAACACTCTGAGAGCATGTTCCCTTTGCTTCCAAATCCCTCCACCAGAAATGTTTCCTACAGGATGCCCTATTTCAGCATCCACAATGATCCTGTGATGCACCCAGCACACCTTTCGCCATGCACACACCAGTCTACCCTTGCCCACAAACAGCACAACACTATGAATCCATGCATGTGACCATGTGGGAAGCTAACATTGTGCACAACCGTAACATACGTAGATGCACTTCAAACCAACTCCCTCGCACCATAAAACACCCAATCACGAAAACAGGTCGCAATTAGCAGCATCCACAAACATACTGTGGCCTCCATCACCCCTACCCACTGCCATTCACAAAGTTGTTTGTCACTACCAACCTAACCACAACAGTTTCACAACATTGGCCCTACTTCAACAAATCTGCACATAACATAACCCATACAAGCTAAACTTCAACCATACCTTCTCCCGTACTGCCAGTATGCACACATTGCACCCAGTGGCCACACTGCATGACTTTTCAATGCCCGATCTACAATCACACATCCAAAACTTGACCATGTTCTACCAGCGACCTCACCTGATGAACCAAACATATACACCTGCCAGCTCACTTCTGCTGCTCTATGGCTTCTGAAATTTACTCCACAACCATTCTTTACAGGTCATCACCCTCTACCAGATACACAGTCAAAATTGCATTAGTAGCGTGGGTTTCCTCAAGTCCTAGGCTCTTCAATGCATGGCCTAGGGCCTACGCCCTAAGGCCATGCACCCAATATGCTAGACCTTGAACACAGGCACCGCAACGTAATGCCACCATGCTTGTGACCATATCACCAACTACACCAATCCATAAACACCACTGCCACCAGCACTCCTACCCAATCTACACATGCATCCACCAATCACATACTGAACCTCTGCATTGCACCCATGCACGAAAACAGGTCCCTAGCAGCAGAATCCACAAACATACCACAGCCTCCACCACCCCTACCCACACCCATTCACACAGTATTGTCTCTCTACCAACCTAACCGCAACTGTTTCACAACATTGGCCCTACTTCAATAAATCAGCACATACTATGGTAACCAAGCACAATCCATTTGCACTTCTCCATATCCTCTTCCATATTAACAGTATGCAAACCCAGCACCCAGTGCCCACACTGCATTGCTTTTCACAGCACCATCGCCAAGTACACATCAAATACGTTACCATGCTGTAACTGTGTCCTCACCGTGGAGCGGACCCAGATATCACACATTTTTGGGTATGCACATTTCAGTAATTTGCAAAAAAAGTACTGTTGGGATTTCCCCCAAACTCAAAAAAGCATGCTTTCTGACCTAAGCCCCTGCTCCTGCCGCAAATTTGGTGAAAATCCACCCAGCCGTTTGCCCTGCAGCCGTGCGCAAAGTTTTTCCCCATTCAGTGTATGAGAAAAAAAATGTTGGGACCCCCTATAACTTTACCCCCAACGCACGACACTTTGCCCAACTTCACGAAAACATTCAAAGCCACCCATATAGTTTTTTTTGCAAAGTTTGGTGAGGATTCCTCCAGGGGGAGCAAAGTTATAAGCCGCCGAAAAAGTGCTCTCCCTATGAGTTTAGCAACTTAACCATAACTACACGGTCGCTACCGCGGGCCGTGCAATACGAAAAATGCCTGATTCAACAAGAAGAGAGCCTCCTTGTGAGCATGTCAGTGCAGGGCCTTTCGAGAATAAGATCAGTGTGCCTGCTAGTCTGGTGCTAGAGAAGCCTGTGTAGAGCTGAGCGGACTGAGCATAGCGGACTAAGAGCATGTGCCACCAAAGGTTGTCTGTTTTGGAGTGTAGGCTTACAGTTCAGTACGTAAGGCGTACAATTCCTATAAATGACATAGAAATATTGTCAGTCATCTAGACAGGTTTGTCCACAGAAATTAAGTGTTCACAGTCTGCACTGCACTACTGCAGTTGCGGAAAATCCCTCTGAATCTTCCTCCAAGGTCTCCCCAAGAGGGGAAGTCATACTCCTTGTCTTTGCCCCTCCTGGAGCAAGTGTACAATGTCACCTGCAAATGTGCAATATTTAATGTTAGTGTGCAATGTCTCA
Organism: Ambystoma mexicanum; assembly: GCF_040938575.1. Taxonomy (NCBI): domain Eukaryota; kingdom Metazoa; phylum Chordata; class Amphibia; order Caudata; family Ambystomatidae; genus Ambystoma; species Ambystoma mexicanum. The sequence goes on along the minus strand of NC_090937.1, from coordinate 785,790,310 downwards.
AGCAAGTGTGCAGTGTCTCAAACCAGTCTGCAAATCTTATGCAAGCACTTTAGCAGTCAGCTACCCATTGCATAGCAGTAGGAGGACGTGTGGGGTGGTGTGATTTTTTTTAAATTAGAAAGACACATCTTTATAATAAAGCTAGATGATATATGGATAAAGAAATGAAAATCAAAGTAGAAAACATGGTGAGACAATGGTGTTGTGCAATGCATTCTTCATTGGATTCTGGCCCCTTGGCCAGGTGGTTTCTCTTTAATGATGACTTGATTCAGCAGATGATTGCCCATTTATGTTGTGGAGAAAGATACTGGGTAGGGCCCACAATTTTTTGTTTTAGGGGGATGAAGCAATATAGGGACCAACAATGTAGGGTTTGAAAAGAACAAACTGCTTGATTACCCCTTTCCTAGTCTACCTTAAAGAGTGGTCAGTGAGAAGAGACAAAAGGATAGATTATCTAGTTAATCTATCCAAATAGTTGTGCCAAACAAGTAATCATTATAAAAAACACATTTTAATCAACAAACAATTTATTACAAAATGATATGATGTATGCTTTCCCGCAACATCACAAACATTCAGAGATAATTAAAACTTCAATTTAAAGAAAAACAGTCCAACAATTATTGCATTCTTGTCATTTATCACCATGACTTCAACATTTTTACCACATGCTATTGTGGCAGGGGAATACTGGTCCTGGAGCAAGTGTACAATGTCACCCGCAAATGTGAAAATGTGCAATATTTAATGTTAGTGTGCAATGTCTCAAGCAAGTGTGCAGTGTCTCAAACCAGTCTGCAAATCTTATGCAAGCACTTTAGCAGTCAGCTAACCATTGCATAGCAGTAGGAGGACGTGTGTGGTGGTGTGATTTTTTTAAATTAGAAAGACACATCTTTATAATAAAGCTAGATGATATATGGATAAAGAAAATAAAATCAAAGTAGAAAACATGGTGAGACAACGGTGGTGTGCAATGCATTCTCCATTGGATTCTGGCCCCTTGGCTAGGTGGTTTCTCTTTAATGATGACTTGATTCAGCAGATGATTGCCCATTTATGTTGTGACCTTCATTGTGTTTGGAAAGACTCAGAAGAACATAGAATAGTTTAAAGATGGCACAGAGGAAGTCTTTACAGACATGCACGTTTTCATAAAGATAATAGCCATTTTATTGCAAACAAAAGCCTTTCAATGGCTTCTGAACTGCCACAGCGTTTTTCCACAGTGGAGGACAGGTGGCGGGTGGCTATTATGCCCAAAATTATCTTGGGAGACGTCAAATGCCAGCAAAGTTGGAGCAAGGTCAAATACTCATTAGCACCCAAATGTCCCTTGAAGTAGAGCCTTTTTGTGCCGCAAATTCGCATTCCTCGCTTGCACAGTGTGGATCACTAAACACGTGCTCACTGGCGTGGCGCCGACTACCACCGGCACATTACTCAGATGCGCACATGACTGAAAAACAGCCCGCACACAACTATTTTTTGGCACACATGTCCCAATAAATTTAGAGGCATCATTGTTGAGTGACATCTCAAATGTAGACAAATGTAGCTATGCATCCAATTTTAATAGAGGTCACAACTCCCTCATAGGGGTGGAGCCAAAAGAATGTACTAACACCGTCTGATGGCATTCTCATCCTTAAGACCAAGGGGAACAAAGAGGCTGGCTTTCTGGGTGTGCTTTACTGAAATTCAGAGGGTCCATCGCATGGTATATTTCTGTTTCAGATTGCACTGAGCTGGGAGGTAACAAACTAATGAAAGGCTCAAACCCTACGGGAAAGGATCAGTAACACAAACCATTTCACCAAATAAATTCATGTCATATTTAAAGACAGGGACCTAAGGCAGCAAATAATTCATCTACTGGGCCAGAATGGGGGACAGGCCTTGGAATATCAAATTCATGCTATATTTAAAGACAGGGACCTAAGGCAGCAAATAATTCATCTACTAGGCCAGAATGGGGGACAGGCATTGGAATATATTGTGATTCTGGTCCAAGGACAGAGGAGAAGAATCAAATGACCCAGTTTTCTGTAACATCGGACAGCATGAAACAGATAGCCCCTGATATTGATTACTGTCCAACATGATTTTTATTCCACAACTGGAATCCTAAGGGAACTGTATTCCAATGTGTGTGTTTAAGTATTAAATCTGTTATAAAAGTTCAATCCTAGAAAGGGGAACAGGTTTTTGATTGAATAAAATCATCTAATTTCACCAGTTTTTTTCAGAGGTCAAAGGGTCTCCCTGGAGTCAACGGCATCTAATTATGAGTATCAACAGATTTGACAAACAGATTAAAATACATTACATTGTGAGTTGAACATCCTTGATAAAATGTACATCCTCAAGTAGAATCTTTTTTTTTTAGTGTTTACCAATTGGGGAAGGGCTTTGATATCAAATTGGATCCAAAGAACCTGTGGTTTGAATCTATTCCGCATCTTGCTTGCTCATAGTTGCAAAAACAAAACATTTCAGAATTTAATTTCCTTAGCGGCATTCCATAAAAACTAAAACCCTTTTAAATGTTCCTTTAATTCTTTCTCACTTCAACACCTAATTCATTTTTTCATATTCTCTTTTCATGTTTCCTTAGTTGGAAACAATCCTTATGTTGATATAAATAATATTTAAACATAACCCTGCAATGTCTAGGTAGAGAGTATTCTATAGAAATTGTCAATAATGTATGATGAATCAGGCACTGTTTTTAACCAAACCTTTGAAGTGTTCGAATCATGAAGTTATAAATATATATTATGTGCACACTCTCTCAATTTAAAAGTAGATTTGGTATTGTTTTGCTTCAATTTCCACAGGCTAATTATCTTTTAAATGATTGACTGTTTCTTGTTTTTTATTGAAGTAAAGCATTGTTTATGGATATTATTAAGAATAGCCTTTCAGTTATGATTATTCGTGTATGTTTGACTGCATGAATAAAATATATATGTTCAATTTCCATTTGTTTTATTCTGATTAGCCAGAGAAAAGTAGGCAGACTGTTGTATTAGCATTTACATTTTAATTCGTCCTTTAGTTATCTGTGCTTGTTTTTGGTGAATCCCCCAGCATTGTGAGCTAGGGGAGCCCTGGTATTTCGTTTTTTTTTTAATAAAACAAACACAATATGCCAGCAAAGACAGTGGGGGTCATTCTGAGGTTGGAGGTAAGGGAAAAACGATGCCGGTAAAGGATTACCGGCATAGCTTACCGCTATGGGCTATTCTGACCAACCAGACCGCTCTTTACGGCATCGTACTTTACGATGCCGTAAATAGCGGTCAATGTGACTCACAATGCCATCATTAGCGGCATGCCGTAAACCGGAGCGGATCCCAAGTAATGCGGACATGCAAATAACGTCCTCCTGAAGGCCGAAAAAGAGCTTACCGTCATGTTGTAAATACCGGCATCTCCGAGAAGGTGTAAAGAACCCTGAGCAGTGTTAAGAAGTGCCACAGGTGCACACAATCAACACAGGTGGAGGCAATGGAGTGAGGGCCAGTACAAAAGGAGCACACCCACACACCACACCCTCTCCCACACTAAGATGATACCAATAGTAGTAGCATTACTGGAGCTGGAGGCCCTGCTTGCAAGGCCTCAACAACAACAACAACAACAACAACAGCCCCACCACAGAAGAGACACAGGAGGAGAAGAAGGGTGAGACAGTCCCAGCATGCCCCATCAGTGCAGCCACCGTTACCACGCCGGCAGCCCCCAATCCCTCGCATCAGAGCCACCCGCTTCAACCCATCACCTGAGCAGATCCACACCCTGTACCGGCTTGACCGTGACACCATCACCACCGTAGTGGACCTGATACACGACGACATAGTGAGCCTCATAGAAATATGTACCGCCATCCCCCCTCTACTGAAGGTAGTGTCTGTGCTGCACTTCCTTGCCACAGGCACCTACCAGCACACAGTGGGGTACATGCATGGCATATCACAACCCTTATTTTCCCAGATACTGAACCAAGTGCTGGATGCCCTCCTCAAGCACACAAGGGACTACATACCCCTAACACAGACTCCCCAGGAGATATTCGATACAAGAGTTGCCTTTCATGCACTGGCAGGCATGCCAAATTGTGTAGGTGCCCTTGACTGCACCCAGGTGGAGTTGGTAGACCCGCATGCCATGGAGGTGGTGTATCACAACCGCAAGCAATACCACTCCATCAATGTGCAGATGGTATGCAACACCAGCAAAATCATCACACATTGCTGTGCCCGATATCCAGGATCAACTCATGACTCATTGGTCCTGCGGAACTCCACGCTACCACACTTCATGGAGCGACATGCTGGACGACGTGCCTGGCTGCTTGGTGAGTTGCCTGACTGACCCATGGCACTGCATCGGGGTTGGGAGGCGGGTGGCTGCATACTCCACCTGTGTGGGAAGGGGGGGTGCATACTCCACCTGTGTGGGAGGGGGGATGCATACTCCACCTGGGTGGGAAGAGGGGGGGGATGCATACTCCACCGGAGTGGGAATGGGGGGGTTGCATTCTCCACCTGGGTGGGAAGGGGGGGATGCATACTCCACCTGGGTGGTAATGTTGACGTCAGTGCACGATGTGCACATCACCGAACACTATGCCCCAAAGCAACTGAAACATGACAACCAAATTCCATAGTGATGAAGTAAGTCCGACACCTATCACTATATAACATTTAACCAGCCCACATCCCACAACACATGCACCACTCATCGGCCGCCCTCACACACCGTAAGGCCATCCTGCACTATGCACTGCATATGCACTATGTTGCTGTATCCAGCATATCACCACACATGACAGTCATCCCTGGGAGTGCATTGAATTGAGCCAACTAGGGATACCACAGTGTGTCCGTGGTTCCGCACACCCATAGGAGCGCTGCAAGTCACCATGGAACTGATCAGTGCAGAATGACGAATATGGTACTGACTACAGCCAACACTCCCTACTACAAAATCTCACAGGACACAACACATGAATGATTTTACTCCAACACTGCTGCATGTATATACGATGCGCGTGCAACAAGATGTCAGTGCACACCATGACCCATCTCGAAGATCCAACCCACTCCATCAGTCCATTGCACAGGGCAGATAGTGTGGCCAGAAATGGGGTAAATGCATCCAGGGACATGTGCGTGTGGGCAGCAATTACCTGCTGCCATGTGAGATAAGTACAGTTGTCCACCATGAATGTACAAACACTTACCTTCATTCCCCTCTCAGGCAGGTGATGGTGGCTATCCCTTGAAGCCGTGGCTCATGACCCCGTCCGAAACCCACAGAACAGCCACGAGGAGGACTACAATCATTCCCATACCCGTACACGTGTGTTGATTGAGCAGACCTTTGACCTGTTGAAGCCACAATTTTGCTGCCTCAGCTGGTCTGGTGGGGCACTCCTCTACAGCCATGAGAAGGTGTCCAGGATCACCATGGCATGTGTAATGCTGCACAATATGTGCATCCATCGGACCGTGCCCCTGCCCCCTGACATGGAACTGCTACCACCAGATGATGATGAAGGGGAGGAGGAAGATGTGGCAGGACATCATCAGGTTGCCGATGCACAGGAAGGACGTGCCGTGCGCCAGTCATTGATTGGACAATATTTCTGACAGAGGGTGTCATAATTTGAGGACATAGGGCACTGGGTGTGGGGATATATGTGCACTATGCACTGTTATATATTAAATGACACATGCGCAATGATGAATGTCCACTCTGATTTTGTTTTGCAACACAACCGGTGTATTAAAAGTGAAAATGTCTAAGTGAAAAACATACCCTCCACCACCCTTCCCCCTCCCCCACAACTCCCCAACACAGGTCCCATAGGGTCCATGTAGCCCACATGTGGCTGGCAGTAAAGTCACTCTGTGCTCCCGGAGCCAGGGGGAGGCATGTCCCGGCGGCGCTGGCCATGGAGCGACCAACGGAGTGGGCTGGTCTGGGTGGAGTTGCTCGTTGAAGTGGTGTCCTCATGCTGAGGCTGTTGGCCAGGATGAGCAGCCTCCAGAGCATCAGCTATGCAGCCGAGCACCTCACAGAGGTGCTGTCCGTTATTACCTGGGCCAGTGCCCTCAATTCATCATGCCACTCCTCCCTGGCCTGCCGATTGTCCTGCACGAAATGTGTGATCAGGGCTGTGAGCTGGTCAGCCCACTGTGCATCGGCGGATGAGGTAGTGGCCCTGCTGGGGATCGGGCTAACATGTCCTGCCGGTGCTTCCTCAAGGGAACTGGGCACAGGACTGGCATGTCCCTGTGTTGGTCCTTGGCCAGATTGCTCAAGTGTGTCGGTCTCACCCGAGTCAGTAAAGGATACCTGGGGGTTAGAGTAGGCTTCAGGGGTGTGCACAACTTGAACTGTGTTGTCCTCAGTTGCTCCCCAGATGGAATTGGGGCTGTCCGCAACTTCGAGGGGGGCCGCGGCTGCCACCTCCCCAGCCACTATTGACTCCTCAGACCGTGGCGTTGTGCATGTGTCTGCAGCCAGTGCAGGGAGGGATGGGGTGGGGGTGGTGCACCCTCCACGGGCCTTGCTGGAGCTGGTGGTGCACGTCCAGGTGTTATCTTCCTCGCTGGGAGACGGCAGCCCCTGCCTTAGCCCCTGGAAGTGCTGGGACGGTTGCTCTCCTGCTCCTCACTGTCATGCTCACTGCCTGTGGGGGTGGAAGAGAGGGACGGCATGAGCGATGATTGGAGAGCCAGCATTTATACATGGCCACAATAGCACATTCAGATATTTGCGGGTTATCGGCATTTGGGTAGGGAACGGCACATCATTCAATACTTGGGTGGTAAATGCATGAATATGTCGGTGTCACTCATGTTGGCTGGGTACTGTGCAGTCTAACATGCACAATGTTTAGATCAACTGCCCTGTGTGCCTCATGGAATGGGCCACTTTGTGTGGTATGTGTCATATACGTTACAGCCTTGCACCTGGCACTAGCTTGGGTCTCACTTACTTCGGCATGATTTACAGGGGGGGTGTGGCCGATCATGCCGTGACTCCTTGGCCAGGCCTTAGCAGTGACTTTCATAACATTGGCGTTGGCAGTATTGACTTTGAACACTCACCTCCATCAGCGGATGATGTTGCACCACACTCCATTTCTCCGACCCCTTCAATGGATTCAGAGCCTATCATGGCCGCACATGTCTCCTCCCACGGCATGAGTTTCATAGGCGAACTTGGGCCTCCTCCAGTCTCCATGGCATTGTTTCTATTCGCAGAGAGAATGCTTTGCACCCTCAGCCGCAGGTCGTCCCACCTTTTGTGGTAATCCTTTGTGGTGCGGGGGGTGTTGCCCACAGCACTCACCTTCTGGGCCACTAGTGCCCGTATTTACGTTTTCTTCACCACCACCTCCCTCCGCATGATGCTGCTGAAAACAGTCCCAGCATGCTCGTGGATTGTATCCACAAGTATTTGCAGCTCATCTGGGCTGAACCGCTCCTTTTGGAGGTGGGCAGCTCCCTTCTTTGGAGCATTGGGCATTCCTCTGTAGTGGTATTTACTTTCCGGTAGGTCAACAGTGTGCCAGGGGTCCTGCCTGGTGAGAATGGCAATGGATTGTGTTTTTAAAGATGGCCGCCCTGCTCCTTCCCGTTCCTGTGCGATGACGCTATTTCCGGTTCCGCAATTTACCGGTGACCGTAACTAACGGTGACCACTATTTACAGTCACTGCTAATGCTGCGTTGCTCTATGGCGGTAGTGTTCGCTACAGTACGGTTCATGACGGTAGGGGTTTTTTTGGCATGCTGCAATGTTCATTACCGGCATGGCGCAAAGCTCGTGCCCGCAAACTCCTAATTTATTGCCAGCACGGAAATGCTATTTGCGCCATGCCGGTAATGGATGGAACTTACCTCCATAGTCGGAATGAGGGCCAGTTTGCTTCTTGTCCTACATTGTAGTCAGGGTTCCAAATTCTGGAAGTATTAAATCAGGTTCATCTGGCCCACCGAGCACCAAGAACTACTCTTAATTGAGTATGTTAACTGGGTTCTTGTGCTGGTTTTAACCTACCTTTGAACTGGTTTTATTCAGTCAGCTTGGTTTTATTACAGCATATAATTATAAGGATATTAAAGGAACATTTGATAGGGCACCAAGAGCAACAGTGGTTTACTGTTAGGGTGGGAAAGGCAGACCCAGTCTGGATATAGTTGTTGGTGGATCTGTGGCTGTGCTCCATTGAAGCCATTTTCCTGTGGGTTTCACATTATCTGGCATTATTAACTGTGCTGTTGAGTTCTTGGGTCTGAATGAATGATCTCCTACCGAACCTTCTTCTTCTGCAAGAGAGAGTGCCATCTCATTGCACTGAAGCAGCTCAAATGAGATGTGGGCATATTTATTGAAGTGTATCTTCAAGCTTTACATGATTGTGACCACTTTCATCCTTCCACTTTTAGCCACAGTGTGCGCACTGTCGCCATGTAGATATTTGCTTTGGATTCAGCACATAAGTTCCCTATGACACAAGCACCATACAACAGGTGTGAATGTCAGATCATAATTCCAGTACGAATCAGAGGTATTAACTCAGGAATCCACTTAGTCTATTGTGGTCATCTACAGATTTGTGTTTTCTGTACCCCTCTCTGGCTGTTAATTGAGGCTGATTCCACAGCAGAAAAAGCAGATGGGGGTTTCTTTGACCCTTGTGTGGGGTAGCAACAGAGACATGCATCTGCCCTTTTTAAATGCCCTTTGCAAATAATTCAGCGGTTTTTGTCATCTATTTCTGCTGTGTTGCAGACATTGACAGAAGGGCAATCTGGCAGTCGGATGGGCCAACTGCATAACTCACAGACTCACCAAACACTGGTGTGTACTACTTCTTATTTGGGATGCATGCATAGGGCACATCCGGCAGGAGAGACTGCTGTGCTCTTTAACAGACTTCATTTTCCAAACAGGTACGATGTGGCAGAATAAGGAAACCTGGTAGATCTGAAGCATTCCTTTATTGCCTCGCAGCATCAGCCATTTGGAGGCGACTCAAGTATGAGAGCTTGTGCATGAGGATGCCTCCCAGGGAACTTTCTGGATGATGCATCAGTCTACAACAGCATCATTTCATTCTCAATAGCCAAAAGGATGTGTCTTGCAGGTGTAATCTTCTGAGACGCTCCCCACAGGAATCAGTCATAACCAACAACATAGGGCATCTGGACAAACTTGATTTTTAGAAAGCACACCCTCAGCTCTGACATACTCAGCCTGATCTTCCAAGGAAAACGAGCCTCCCTCTTCTGCATTCTTGATAACATTCATTGGGAAGACCATGCAAATATTTGCCTCTGATTTTCACTTTGAAAAACCATTACGAAAAATGGTCTTCAAAACTGCCTCCTTGCACCCACCTATCAAACAATACAGTGTTCTTTCCACCACCCTTGATCCCACTAACTTCTGCCCCAGCTAGCAAAGCATCAGACTTCTGAATCCCTCTGACACCAAATCGAAATGGTGGTAAAGCTCCAGGGAAACACTAAGATGGTTTCCATCACACATTTGCAGGACACTAACATTGAAAATATAGACTTTTACCTCACACGTTACAACAGTAATCTGTGAAGGCTCCCAGCTCATCCTGCTCACTCCAGCTCTTCAAGATATATTTGAGCACACTTCTGACTATTCATATTGATTGTTTATAACATATGTGTAAGTTGTCTGCCAGCAGGTGGGGGAGGCGGCATAGACTAGAAAGACCACATAGCTACATGTCACTGAGACATTTTTCCAGCTCCTTTTTACTCCTGGAAGTATCCCAACAACCTGGAGGAATGTCGATAGGGGCTAACCCACTGCTGCTTCTTTTCATGATGTATATAATATGTAGCATGAAAGCTCTTGAGTTGTGCCCGTAAGGGCCAGAATGTTCAACTCTGTGCTTTTGGCACACTTCATTCAGTATTCTTGTACAGTAATTGAAGCTTTAGTTTCAGACGATAAAGCCAGGTTTAAAAGTACTAGAATGCAATGTGATGAGAACTGGTTTATCATCTCACACCTGACATGCACTCATTTAAGTTGTCTTTAATCTTCCCATAGCATTACACCTGTGATTGTCACCTGCACATAGTCAATGTTTAATGAAGGCATGCAGCTAGTGGTTATGCATGCAAGACATACCATACCTTTTATGAGAAGACATCACTCATAGTTTACCTAAAGGTATTCCCTCTGCAAGAGCCTGCATGCTTTTAACTCAAACATACATCACTCCTGGTTCAGCTTCAAATAACATGTAGTTAAAGATGATGTTTAGCAGAAAAAGCATCACTTCCAGTGCAGCTTCAAATCATACGCAGTCAAAAACAGTCAGTTTAACAGAAGAGATATCACTCATAGCTCAGTTTACAGCCCCTTAGTCCTCTAATAATAAGTGTAGGAACCTCGCTTTGGCCTTGTTTTCACTTTCTGACTGCAAATCCTAAATGAGACTGTGTGCATTTTCAGTGAGGCTCGAGATATAACACTGATGGCTTTAAAGTCACACACATGGGCTGCACTGCTGGTGATGCTGTGATTTTGAGCATTATTATTATTATTATTATTATTATTATTATTATTATTATATTTATTGAGCACGGACCTAGCCCCGAAAAGCAACGGAATACTTTACAGAGGTATACACCAATACGGATACATAACCGAACGCTTTACAGAGGTGTATAAGATTTCAGTTGCACAACAGAGCACTTTTCAGTGGTAACAAGAGAACAGGTATACAGCAGGAGGGTAGGATAAAGAGGGGGACAGAGGAGGGGTACAGCTGTACCAGGTGGCGGGGACTAGAGGGGCGGGCGGTGTCTTATGAGTCAGGTGGCACGAGGAGCGACATAATGACCCAAGTGTTGAGGAGCAGAGACTCCTTGAAGAGTTGGGCCTTGAGTTTTTTTCTGAATTGTAGGAGCGCAGGGGCGAGTCTGATGCCAATGGGGAGGAGGTTGCAAGAGTCAAATAAAACACTTATAGATAACTCAGGCACAGTTTTCAAAGGAGGAAGCAGGTTGCAGTAGCAATCATGTTTCAGCTGGTGACAGACCTTCAAAATGGGGTCAATTGGGAAGCATGCATTTTCTGACAAATCACTGATCAGAAGCATCGCTTGAGCTCAGTGATGACAAAACATATCAGTGTTTGTATTCTTCTGGCTTCTCAACCGGACTGTAAAGGCAACATTTGCGTGGCTGGACTGAAAGACCTCATGACAGCTGAAGCCAAATATCACCTCAACTGTCTGAGAACATTCACCAGATAGAGCTATAAAACAAAGCAAGAATCATCCAATACAGACATTGCTATGATATGACTATGCACAGAGCTACATCAAGCTGACGAAAGTCATGTACTTCTTCTTGCAGATGTCTGGGAAACGTATAAGGAGCTGATTGAGGATTCATCTACCACAATGCAACAGCCAAACTACAGTAGAAGCATAGCATTCAAGGAACGGTTGCAGTCACAGCTATGTAATCTTTTCACCTTCTTCCAACCTCTTGACCAATGTCCATTAGAGCGAAGAATTATGCTTGTTCCCACAAAAAATCATCCATCTGCGGTCCTGCAAATGAAAGCCGACACCGAGGACACTGCAGAAATGGCGACACTGCCTGAATATGAGCCTCAAGACCACTTTTTTCTATGATTGATACATGTAGCATTGAAAATGTGTGTAGATATGATGGCTACCCCAGGCCACCAAGGTTGATCTGTAAGTGAAGATCAGGCATAGCATGCATTCCACATAGATTGTATATGCTACTGTTAATTATTTTTGGTGGTCAAGAGTTTCTAGACTATGATAGCATGCAAAACAAGGAGGAACATGTCCAAAGTAGAGTTCTGAGTGTAGCACAAGATTCTTTTAATTGTGTTAGTGGGGGCAACACATTAAATACTAAAAACATCGGCCTTGCCAGTACGACACCAAGCTGCACGGTCAAATGACCTAGTGATGCTTACCAACAAGGCTGGACACTGTCTGAGCTATGAGCAGGCATTGAAATTAGACACCTTGGCGCCTGAGAGCACTCTAAAATCATTTGATCAAACAATTGGTGCCATAATTCCACCAAACATTATGATGAAAAAATGTATCCACTACACGTGACATTATTGGTATCTTGGATGAGACGCTTGACGGGATATAAACTTTTAATGCAACCCAAATGGCTGCATGGAAACGGGGCGAAACAACAGATACTGATGGGCAGATGTTTCAGCCATCTCCCAGATGTACTCTCATTGTCCCCAATGTCCTGAAGGAGCCGCAGTCTGCCATTATCACTCCAAACATGGGTGAGCCAGTATTCACCACCCCTGTTCATATAGCCTGGTTCGAGATGTCTGAAGAGGATAATGAGCCCTCGAAACAAGCAAAAGCTACAGACCTAGCTTTCTTTATAAGTCATCAACATACTGAGACAAGACCTTATTGGACAGTATTCACTCAATCTCATCATCATCAACAGTAGAACCAGGGCAGACAGCAGCAGGATACCTGCCCATAATCCTAGCTCCTGTTCAGGCACTGAATACTTTAAAACACTGTTGTGCAGAGATGCATTGGCAATATCTTTACATTTAGTAAATGACCATACAGTCATCACAGTGGACCAAGCCTTAGCCTGTAAACTAATGGAGCTAAAGTGTTCTGTTCCAGAATTACAGAGCTGGTATCACTTCTTATTCAGGATCAGTTTCATATGCTTCTGACAGATGTTGTTGGAAGTAAATCTGAGGAGATGATCTTCATCTTTTGGTGACAGTACATGGGACATGGCCTCAATATTGTTGAAGTTCACTCGAGTCCAGCACAATGGTATATGTGTGAGCCAGTATTAAGCGCACCTGTTGATAAAGCCTGGGTTTAGAAGTCTGAAGTGGATAATGAGCCCTCGAAATGAGTAGAAGCTGCAGACCTATCTTTCTTTCTGAGTTTTCAAGATTCCGAGCAAGACCTTCTTGGACAGTATTCAATCAATTTCATCAGTAGAACCATAGCAGACAGCAGCAGGATACCAGCCCATAATAGTAGCTCCAGCTCATGAATTGGATACTTAAATACAGTTATGAAGAGATGCATGGCAATACATTTACATGTTGGAAATAACCATACAGTCATCACAATGGACCGAGCATTATACTGTAGCCCAATGGAGCTAAAGTGGTCTGTTCCAGAATTCCAGAGCTGGTGTCACTTATTATTCAAAAAAAGCAAAACCTATCATATGCTGACAGATGGTCCCTGTTTGCACTCCTGGGGGAAGTAAGTCCCACAAATTCAATCAATGAAGATCCATTTTTTTTAAATAATTCAATTGTTAGTAACAGCAGATAGTCAAACATTCAATATGTATAGGCAAATAACAATCACTAAACACGTTTGCTTTTCTTTCAATCAAGAACTTTATATAATAATAGAACAGTTTAGCGAATATTGATGGCACAACCGCAATTCCAAAAACTTAATTCGAGTGCTGTGATATAATTCGTATGACCTTGACATCAAATTTAGCAGTACAACTGAACAACACAATTCAGTGGTGCACACAAAAGTCAAATTAAATGTAGGCAGGTAATACATGCAGGGTGGTGTCTAGTTGGTAGTTTGAGACCAGTATAATAGTCTTTAGCCTGTACAAGACCAGTCTTGTTAATTCTGGTACACCGATGTGTGACCTGCATTCCTGTCTCACACTCAACGCCTAATGTAAGGGCAGTGTCCTCACTGATGTGTAGTGGTGCCGACGCGTTTCGGAATAATCCTTCTTCAGGGTTGGTACTGCCAAGTTGTGCATCAGAATATAAACTCCTGATGTGTATCTGTGGATAAGACGCAGATTTCAAATTTATGAGAATGTCATGTGTCTTTTACGACAATACTTAAACTCTCTAGAATACGTCAGAGAAGGCAAGGAATAACTTAAGAACAACTGACCCACTGTCTGCTTATTAATCTCTGGAGTTGCATACATCGCAGGATGCGGTAGTAGCAAATTATAAGGGAGCCGTAGCCGGGAGTAATACCCCTCACCACCTCTTCAAACTAGTCAGGTGACCCAATCCACGGTAGGTGAGCTGTAGGAAATATTAAATGAAGGAAGGTATCAAAACCTCAAAACCTCACGCCTGTGTTGCACAGCAATGCAGATAATGGACTGTAATGAAAGTAAGAATATGTAAAATCATGGCATTAGTGACATATCTAGTTTCTCACCCTAACTCCTCCATTAAATCTAACATGAACATACAAATCAAATAGCCCAGGAATAACGTGACAGTGTGCTTGACCTTATGGGTACACCGTACAAAAGCGAAGATGCTACGTTTCAAAAGCGCGTGTTCATGTTAGATCGATTACTCACTCGTTTCATTTTACTGCCCATGGTATTATCCCATAGCCTCCCAATCCAGGTCAAAATCACCCATAAACTTATGAATGTCTAGCGAGTGCCAGAAACCCTGTCCATGCCTCTGCAACTGCGCACGAATGCTTGTAGTAAAAGTTGCCAAGGCAATACGCGCTCATGCGCAGATGGTCGCAAGCACGCCATGTTGGTGTGGGCAATAGAACATTGTCATAGCAACATTCCGAGTAAATAGTGTGTATTCAAAGTGCAACTGTATGGGGAATCCTATTAGATAGTCATACCTACGGTCAGTCCGTGTTCATGTTTCCATCAACGTAACATGGCTAGCTGCTAGCTAATGTGGTTGTGAGTCTCTGGTTGTACGCTAACCCTGCATCTCTGTGGTCCTTATCAAAGCGGTAGTGGATGTAATGAATCACTTGACTCATTCGCAACCCTACCCACTAATTGCACCCATCCCTAATGCTGCAAATGTACTGCTGTCGTATGACAAGTATGGAATTCCCAAATCCGATCAGTCGTGTGGGCAAGAGGGCAACACATCACATGCAGTCGATGTGGTGTCCCTCCTCCCGCATCAAGTCAATGCAGTCAGGCAAGGAGCACGAGAGATACGCAGATCATCCCGCGCATGCCTGGATGCTGCTATTAAGTATTAAAGAGTGTTGCCTACTCAACTGAGTACCCATGGGTCGTAACTATGGTCACAACTTTAAGCGTGTGTATAGAAAAAAACAATTCTTTAATATCCATACTCATACAGAAACCCTATGTCAATAAGCTAGAGTCATTTGAATGCAATTTCTACAATTACAAATACAATTTCTTCATCAAAAGAGATGTGGTAATTTCACCATGTACATAATAATATTCCAAATAAAGCAAAATACATGACAATACTGTATACACAAAAATAGTGGAAGTTGACATAGTCAAAACAAAAGAAAATCCTCAAAATGTAAATGTACACGCAAAGCAAATGCTTCAAATATCAGTAGATCACCCGATGGCTTCACATATTAAGAAACACCAATATACAGTTCTGCATCAGTAATTAGTGGCCAGTGCATAGTAATCTCACACAAAACACATTAGATCAGTTTCACTGTTCATTGCCCTTGGTTGCACAGAGTCTAACAGGTCAATCCACCAAACCTCTCTCTGTTGTAATTTCCTGGTGATATCACCTCTTCTAGTTCCCAGGGAGATCTGTTCTAATATGACACATTTAAGCTGTGCTATTGTGTGTCTGGCTTCAAGAAAATGTGATGTGACAGGAGATTTCAGATTGCGGGGTCCTTATATTGGATTTGTGCTCTGTCCAGCGGAGCTTCGCTTTCCTGGTTGTAATCCCCACATAATAGAGTCCACAGGGGCATTTCAGCGCATATACCACATTTTTAGAGTCACAGGTGCATGAATGTTTAAGGGAAATTGTTTTACCCGTGTGTGGATGTGTGATGGTGTTGCCTTTCATAATGTTTCCACAATGCTGGCAGTTATAGCATGGCATAGTGCCTTTATGCTGTTTGTCAGTAGAGACTGTAGTGGACATTTCAGCTTTAATTAGGCTGTTCCGCAGAGATCTGCTGTTTCTAAATGCAAACATGGGTAATTCTCAGAATACATGTTGAAGTGTAGGGTCCATCTGAAGCATGGGCCAGTTTTTCTTAATTATTCCCTTAATCTTTCCGCTTTGTAGGGAGTGAGTGGTTACAAATATAAGAGATTGGCCATCTTTAGGCGGTTTGGGTGTAAGCAAGGACTGCCTATCCATGGACTCCACTTTACTTGCAATTTCTGTAATCAAAGTTTGGTTGTATCCCCGTTGTTGGAACTTTATGCACAGTGACTTAGATTGTAACCTGTACTCCTCGGGTTCGGAGATGTTCCGTCTGTAGCGTAGGAATTGACTAAGGGGTACACTCTCTATTGTCCACTTCGGATGAAAACTGGTTGCCAATAATAGGCTGTTACGGTCCGTGGTTTTAGTGTAGATCCTTGTGGCTAGTTTGTTAAATTGAACGTCGATCTCAACATCCATATAATGAATCTGAGTTCTATTCGTCATGGTGGTGAATGTAAATCTTGGATGCATATTGTTCATGGTGTGAAATAATTGTTGTAATTCATCCTCAGGTCCCGACCAAATCCCAAATACATCGTCGATGTATCGCACAAAAACAGGTAATTGTTGAGTCCATCTTGGCGAAGTCAAAATATGTTTGTGTTCTAGATAGAACATATAGATGTTTGTAAATGTGGTGGCCATCGCTTCCCCCATGCTGGTTCCTGATAGCTGTAAAAAGTATTTTTCGCCAAATCAAAAGAAAGTATTCATTAAAACCAATTTCAATAGGGTAAGCACAAATAATCTGTCCCCCTGACACTCTGCTGAGTGAAGTAGGAGCCATTCAACTGCCTCTATGCCCGCCTCATGTGCAATGTTGGTATATAACAAGGTGACGTCCATCGTGAAGAGTATGTCTGTTCTCTACAAAAGTCACATCTTTTATCATATTGAGGAAATGCATAGTATCCTTGACGTAGGTGTCTGTCTTTTGTACTAGCGTTTCAAGAATCTTATCCAAGTATTTCGCTAAAGGTTCTAATAGGCTATCCATTGCGCACTGATTGGACTTCCAGGTGGTTTCTCTAGTCTTTTGTGGATTTTTGGGAGAATGTACATCACAGGTGTAATGGGATGTTTCTTCTCGAGATATATTTGTGTCTTCTCTGTGATCACCTCCCTGTTCATGGCTTCATCTAGTACTTCAGCAATCAGTGTTCTGATATTGTCTGTCGGATTGAATTGAATTTCTTTATATGTCTCTTGGTCTGCCAGTTGACGTTTGGTCTCTTCCACATCGTCAGTCTTATTCATAAGTACTAGGGCACCCCCCTTGTTGGCGGGTTTAAAAATAATATCCTGGTTGTTCAGTAAGTTTCCTAGTACTTGTCTTTCTCTTTTGGAGAAGTTTCCGGCCTTCTTAGAACAAAAAGACAGTTGTTTGAAGTCTTCTAGAACTGATTGTTCAAAAACAGATAGTATGTGGTTTTGGATTGGAGGATTGAAAGTACTTTTAGGGAACATTTCCAGATACTCAGATGGTGGATATCTTCCGCTTGACTCATCTTCTAGGCTATTAAAAAACACTTTCAATTTCAACTTCCTCATTAATTTAAAGAAGTCTATTTTTTCTTTGAGAAGATTGCTGCTACGTTGCGGAACAAACAACAGTCCTTTTCTTAGAATTGATAACTCCATTGGTGTTAGCATGTATGTTGAGATGTTCACTACTAAGTCTTTTTGTTCACATTTTTTTCATGGCAGGTTTTTTCTTTTTTCCCCTTCTTGTGGGGCCTTTCCTAAAAAATCACTTATTATTCAGCAACGGTTTCATAAGCTTCTGACAGATTTTGTTGAAAGTAAATCTGAGGATGTGAACTTCATCTTCTGCTGTCAGTGCATGGAAATGGTCTCAATACTGTTGCAGTTGACTCAAGCCCAGCGTGATTATATTGGACCTCCATTTTCACTCTTCCAGTCAGATGTTGCCATACTTCAAGAGGTATGACCACCTTAACTATGCAAGATGGGGTCCAAACAATTTAGCTGACATGCTCAAACCTCCAGATACCATATCATCAGAGTTTCGGAAAGGCAATTTTGTTGTCAAGGAATCAAGTCAAACCTTCAACCAAGTTGATCCTGACCAAGTCATGGAGTGGATAAATGGCACAGTAAAGAAAGGTGGTTGAATCATTTGTATCATCAAGATAACATCAGCACTGTGCAGGTAGACATTGTCATATAATCTGAGATATCACATAGCAGCTATAACACATGCAATGTTCAAACTTTGTCTTGGGAGTACACGCCTTCACAATGAAGCTACTGAAGCGATTTAAAGATGATGTGCGTGCCTTGGTATCGACTTTCCATGGGGTTAATGTGTTTTCTACTCTTACACACTCAGAGTTAATGAAAAACATTGCAACAAAAGATCTTGCAACAGATTCAATCCAAGACTCAATACTTTGTGCCAAAGATCTTGGAAAAGAAGAAATAGATGATGTTGTCCAATTGAGAGTATATAAGAGCATCACGACAAACCAGATATTTCATTCCATGCAATCCACAAGAAGAATAACACATCAGCATAAACACACTATGGATAAGGTGCAGAAAACTATTCTGAATGCAGGCAGAAATGTCCTCTAACCCCTTATTACTGCCTATGAAGCTGGTCATCTGGTTGACTTGCCATCTGTTCTAAAACATGAACTTCTTCCAGTTACTTTGTCACTTACCGAAATGAATGAAACACTCCACACTGGGAACAAGTCAGTTCTGGCAGATGTGGTAACAGAATGAATAAACCTGTCCTGAATCTATTGATCTTCACAAAACTTCATCCTGTCTTATCATTGATGGACAAGCACTTGTGCTAGCTCTTGGAAAGCATTAGAATCCACTAACCTTCAGAGATCTGGTTGACATGTATGTTACAACAGTGTTGAATGCAGGTTATATGTATAAATGCATAGATGTTGGGTTTGACAGGTATAGAGAAGAGACAATCAAGGGTACAAGCAGAATACAGCATATCTAATCCACTCAACCAATTAGATGACTTATTGAGGGTCAGGATTTGCCTCTTCCAAAGAACTGGAGCAACGAACTGTCACTGTCTGAAAATAAAGCTTATCTAGCAAATCTTTTGTCAGATGAATTGTGGTCACAAGCACCAGAGGACAAAGATATTGTAGATGCTGCAGCGTTCAGGGAGGAACTTGAGGCCAGGTCATCAAAAGGGACCACTGATTTAAATGTGCTGAAATCAACACATGAAGAAGCTGACACAAGGCTGGTGTTGCATGCTGTGCAAATACACACAAAACAATCAGGGATTCTGATTGAAAATAACAATGAGCCTTAAGTGTTAGTTAAGGTGACTGTTTTAACACACAAAAACACTTTGAGGAAAAAAGTATATATCTATAGAAGCTTAATTCTTTTTACAATGAATGTGTAACCTACCAGTCCTTAGGCAGAAGAAAACGCTTTCCCTATGTGGGGTGTCTGTCCCTAGGTAGAGAGTGGTGGACCGCCTATCTGATAGGGAAAGAAGGGAGAGCTCTCCCTAAATCTACAATGTTTTTTGCACTGGGTATACCTCTTGATGAATTAAATAGTATCTACTATAATATTAATGTCAACATTTCAAGGAGGAACTTTTTCCATAGGGCACCCAGGGTCCTATATTTCTTTATTGACCTTCCGACAAATGTGTGTCAACATTATATTGTAGATCTAGTGCTAGGTTGTGGGAAGGCCCAAAACCATCTTTAAAAAGTTTTATCCAACCAAGGGACCATAAAATGATATCCTCTGTGGACCAATGTTGACCTGCAGAGTATGGAGAGGTTGCCGGCTAGCCACAGAATTGGAATTCCTTTTTCTTTCCTTTCTTGTTTGTTTGTTTGTTTATTGATTTCTAATGCACACCAAACCCAGGGTTAACAGGGTGCAGAAGTAAGAAAATACAAAGCTTACAGGGTTACAAATAGGTTACAGTACGGCAAATATTATTACAGATATAATACAGTGGGAATATATATACAGATGTACAGGTAAAGGACAGATTACATAGTCTGTGTTGCAATATGATAGGCAAGGGCAGACAGGATAGGATAATACAGTGGTACAAACTAATTGTCAGTCAAATTGAGCAGGTTAATATAGTTCTTTCTGAAGTGTAGATATGGTTGGTCTACTCTAAGCTCATGTGGCAAGGAGTTCCAAATTTTGGAAGCCTTCACAGGAAAGCTGTTACCCCCAATTTGGTGAGTCTGAATCTCGGAACCATGAGGCAGTTGGCATTGCCGGCTCTGGTCGGTATGATAAACATTCTTCTGTTTAGTCTATTTACAAGGTAGCTAGGGGCAGCATTATTTAATACTTTGTGGGCCAGGGAGACCATTTCTAGGAGAATTTTATTGTAGGTGGAGAGCCATCTATGTTGGCATCTGGTAGAGGAGATATGTTCTCTTCTATTCAAGCCTAGTGCAGCTCCTAAGGTGTTATTTTCAAGAGTTTGTAGCCTCTGCATGATGGCTTTATTGCTGCCACTGTAGAGAGCATTGCAGTAATCTAACCTGGAGACTATTAATGCTCTAGCCAGTATCATCCAGCTGTCATTTGAAAGGAAAGGCTTGCCAGCCCTGATGAGTTTACAGGTGTAAGCGGTGGTGGAGGCCAGGAATTTCACTTGTCTGTCGAAGGACATGGTTGAATCAAAGTAAAATCCAAAGGTTTTTACCTCCTTGGATACCCTGATGATGTTTCCATCGATGGTGAAGGAGGAGTATTCATGGACTTGTTTATTAAGGTTAGAGTGGGTACCAAGGATTATCAGCTCTGTCATCATCATTCAGACATAGACCGTGATTAGCCATCCATGCCCTGATGATGAGATACACTCTATTCACCAAAGCTGAGTCCTTGCCATAATCCCCAGAAAGAGGGAGGAGAATCTGAGTATCATCTGCATAGTTAGTGTAAGTGATACCCCGAAGGTCCAGATCATCGAACAAGGGTTTGGTGAATATATTATATAAGGTGGGGGAGACACAAGAGCCATGGGGTACACCACACGTGATAGGGGCAGGGTCTGCCATTGCCGATGCGGAGAAAACCCTCATGGTTCTCTCACTCAGGAATGATTCTATCCATCTGAGGGCCTCTGTAGAAACGTGGGCTGCTGAGTCCATGTGGCTACATATGACCTTGTGATCCACTAAGTCGAATGCAGCTGAGAGATCCAACGGTAGGAGGAGGGCTGTCTTACCTTTATCTCTCAACTCATCAACCTGTGTTTTTAGGTCGATAAGGGTGGTTTCCGTCCCATGTAATGGTCGGAAGACAGATTGTCTTGCTCCCAGGAGCTTATGCAGTTCAAGATATTTTTTAATCTGGGTGTATGTGACCTTGTCAAGAAATTTGGTTAAGAATGGTACCGTTGAGATTGGGCGGTAATTAGTAGGAATGAGAGGGTCCATGGTTTGCTTCTTTAGGAGTGGGAGTACCCATGATTGTTTTAGGTTGGAGGGAATGGTGCCAGAGAAGAAAGAGACATTGATCAGTTTAGCTATAAAAGGTGATAGGTCTCTGGCAGCATATTTTATAATCTGAGCTGGGCAAAGGTCGCCTTTATAATTAGATGGCTTGAGAGATAAGATGACTTTCTCTACCTCTAAAATAGTAGTCTGGTCAATGGGTTTTTCACTAGTTGGGGTGCGGGGTGTTGGGTTGAGCCTGTGAGTTCAAGGTAGCTTTTTTGGTTTATTTTATTTTGGAGGGTATTTATTTTATTAAGACAGTGCATGTTGAATATCTGAGCACTAGGTCTTACTTTTAATGCATATGTCAGGTGTGGGAATCGGGGACTCTAATTCTTTTAGTATGGTGAATAATTCTTTCATGCTGGAGTTAGATTTGGCAATACGTTCGTTATAGGAATTTCGTTTTGCTAGGCAAATTTCGTTTTTGTATTGCATGGAAGTTGTAGTTAGCCTAGTTCTGTTCTCATTGGAAGGGCATAGTCTCCTGGTAGTTTCGTACTTCCTTTTAAGGAGACATAGGTCCTTTAGTTGTGGGGTGAACCACTTGTTTAGATGGGCTTTAGGTTTACTTTGTGTAAGTTTAAGTCGAGCAATTTTATCCAGTGTGGTGAGCATACTTTTGTTATATTCGTGGACCAGAGTACTAGGGTCTAGGTTATCAGGCGGTGAATTTAAAGTGGGGAGAATAGCGGGTATCACTTTGTCAGCTGTGATATTCTTTTTATTTCTAGTTGGGAAAGGTGGGGCCGTTTGATGGACCATTGTGGGTGGTCTGGTGGTTGATAATGTGAAAGACACAAGGGAGTGGTCTGTCCACAGTTTCGGCATAATGGAGGTGATGGTGGCATTGAAATTATGATCAGCTACCCAGTCTAAGGTTCTCCCTTTAATATGGGTGGGTTTGTTAATTTTTTTAGACAGGCCTAGCGCTGTGAGGATATTGGCTATTTTGAGGGCATGCTTATCCGCTGGATCGTTGAAACCTAGATTAAAATCACCTAGTAGTAGAAGTTGAGTAGTTGTTTTAAGGTTTTTAGCTAGTATACTGTGCATGTCCTCCTCAAATGTCCCAAGAGGACCAGGTGGTCTATAAATTAAATGGATGGTGAGTGACTGGAAATTAGTTAGGGGGAGTTTGGCAGTGAGGATTTCACATGATTGAATAGTTTGTGGCGGAGCTACTCTCAGTAAGAGGCTTGCTCTGGATATAATGGCGATACCTCCACCTTCGGGTTCCATCTATATCTTGTCTGGATATCATGCAGCAATCTGGGATAGCTAGCATAAGCGAGGGTCCTGCAGCATTGTGTAGCCAGGACTCTGTTATAGCATGGGAGTCCAGATTGCCTTCTGATATTAGGTCAAAGAGGTCTGTATCATGGGCAACAAGAAATCTAACGTTTACGAGTGCTCCTTTGAGGAGGTGTGCTTCTGTTCTAACTGTGACCTGGATGGGCGTGAGTGGGTTATGGTCAGTTAGCTTCAGTTTATGTACCTTATGTTGAGTGGCATTAGCACGATGAGCAGGCAAGGGGGTGGGCTGGTTAGAGCTATTAAACTTCTCAGCAATGGGACAGTTTGTTTTCTTGTTCATCGAGGGTAGTGACTTCGTAAGCGGTTCATACAGTTTGGCAAGTGTAGCGCAGAGTTTGCGATTTCTATTATTGGTTGTACATGGGTAAGATGCATAGGCTCCTGAACCTGTGGCAAAGAGGTGATTAGGTTAGGCAATACTAGAGTTATGATCTGCCATTTTAGGCAGGATAGGTGAGACTTGTTCAGCCTCAATTGGAAGGAGCAGCCAGTCACAGTATTCTGAGATACTAGATGAGAGGAGTATAATAGCAACCGTTACCCTGTAAATAACGTGTTGGTTTGACATGTTTAGCAAATGGTAATATATGTGTGCTGTGAACACTAAATAGACTCAAAGAAGGTGGCAGGTGAACCCAGTGAGCAAAATCAAGTGTCACGGGCAGTATAAGCACAGTCAAATGTCAAGTAATAACAGTGAGGCAATACAACTGGGCCTTATGACCCTTATGCATGGGGGGCCTACATGCTCCATATTTCAAATAGATGTTTTAAATATTTTGTGGCTATCCATCACCAGCCTCCAAAGTGAACCATTTCTGGTTATTTGAGAGGATTAGTTGATTAACAGAGAGCGGAGAAAGACTGCTCTCCACTTCAGTGATAGCAATTGTGTCCTGTATCCCATATCGCTTCAGAGGTATCGTCCATCCAGGTGGTCGACCAGTTTCGATGACGTTCCGGCATGTGTCATCTTCATCAGGACCAGTACTTGTGTTTCATCTGATTAGATCATCTTCTCCATCAGGTGTGGCGGTGGTCACCACATCCACCTACGGAGAAGTATTGAGAGTATTTTGGATCTGGGTCCGGTAGGCATTCTAATACTTATTAGTACTAGTTTGCAGAAATACAGTTTTCATTTAAAATTCAGGTAACCATCTTTCAATTATTGTTCATATTGAGCTCTGTCTGGGGCCACGGGTGCCCCCACCCCCATCTAAACGCTTTGTCTTGAAGTGTGTGCCTACTGCTACTGATTTGTTTGTTTTTGACCATAGGTCAGTATCAGTATACTGAACCCTTACCTTGAACCCAGGTGTTGCTGGCTTCTATCTGGGTGGTGTCGTGTGTGTTATGCGCTCTAGTGAGCCAGTCAGGTTATGTTTTTTTTATTGCATCGGTACCGCACGCGCTTCTCTAACAAGAGCGCGTTGTATCTATCTTGATTAGATGTGCTGGTATCTTACCGTGATCGCAGAGAATCCCAGCCTGCAGATGTTGGGAGACATTGTCTCAGTCACACTCCCGTGCCGGCAAAATGAAACAGTTGCTAAGCAAATTGATGGTAGCTTTTAAAGACCATCTTCTGTTTCCATACCGTATGTTTGCTGTCAGCCATCTTAGAGCACAGTAAGCTTGTTACGAACAAATGGTGTTTTCCCAGTTGAGTCACCCATACTCATTTGTTAATAATGCAATTCTAATTTATCACAAGTGTTTCTTCGTAATCATTGACTGGACTGATCATGTCTTCTATCACTGTAAGGTGAATCATCCCAGTCTAGCCATCGTTGTGTCTATGCTGGGAACTGCGGTATGGAGGTAGTTTTTTTATATGTGCCATTTCTTCGTTTGCACAAATAGTGTCTTCATCCAATGTTTTGATGATGGTCAATGTTCCCTTTAGGGTGGCCACGTTAGAGTCTCTGAGTGTCTTCTTTTTTGAGGGCTGGTTCATACCACTCAATGTTTCCTCATAGAGAACGACTGGAGGGGTCCTATCTTTCATAACTGTAGGGTGGATCCTCCCTCTCTATGCATCATGGTGTTGTTTCTTGATTTTGGAATATGGGCCATTTCTTTGCTTTTGCCAATGATGACTACATCTGATGTTTTGGTGATGGTCAATGTTCCCAATGAAGTGGCCACGTGGATTTTCCAGGGTGTGCACTTCATATGTACAAATTCAAGCCACTGGATGTTTCCTCGTAAATATTGGCTGGAAGAATCCTGTCTTCTATCACTATGGAGTAGATCATCCTTGTCCAAATATCATGGTGTCTGTGCTTGGTGCTGCAATGTAAGGGCAGTTTTTGAATATATGCCATTCCTACATGTTGGGCCAATGTTGGCTGCATCCAGTGTTATGGTGATGGTCAATCCTCCCAATGGAGTGGCCGCATTCATTTCTCTGGGTGGTCATTTCATAAGGGCAAGTACTTGCCACTTGATCTCTTCATTGAGGCCATTTTTAACTGTGTTGAGGCGGAATATCCAAAGCTGTTCACGTTTCAACAACATTTTGTCAGAGTTTCCTCCTCTTCATGGTGGTCTCACCTTCTCCAATGTAGTCCATCTGAAATCATCCTGGGTATGTCCATGAGTTTGAAAATTGCTCACCAGGGGGGCTGTGAGCCTACTTTTTCAGATACAAGACTTATGCTCAATCAGTCTTTTTCACTTCCCCCACTGTCATACCCACATACCGTAGCTCACAAGGACAGGTAATGAGGTATACAACTCCTTTGCTTTTGCAGATTGTGAAGTTCCTCTGTTCCCACAGGGTTTTCCACCCTATTTCGATGCTTGTGCTCCTAGTAGTTTGGGCATACATAGTGCAGCTTCCACACAAGGTATGACCCATGGGTTTGTTAGCGCCCCAGATGGTGGCTTGCCGGTTGTCATATTGGTTTCTTTTACGGTATATATCAGGCAGTCTCTTATGTTTTTTCACCTTTTAATTGAAAAGGAGGGCAGGGCAAGGGAGTTGGTACCTGTATGCAGGATTGGACAGAGTCTTTTTATTTCTTTTTCAATTAATTGAAAAGTAGTGAGTAACTCAAGACTGCCGTTATTCCTTCTCTGTCCCCTGTCTTCGGATGCTGTTGTAGGGTAATTTCCCTAGGGATATTCTTGGCTCATTTATAGGTGTCATTGATGATTTATTTAGGGTAGCCCCTATTTTTTAGTTGTCTCTTTAGTGCTCCTGCTTGTGTACTGTAATCTTCAGTATGTGTGCATGTCCTGCAGTATCTCAAGTACTGACCAAACGGCAAGTTATCTCTGAGTGCCTTGGAGTGATAGCTGTTATATTGGAGAAGGGAGTTCCTGTCAGTGTCTTTTTTGAATATTGTTTAAACCAGTCTCCCATGCTGTTCCATGATGTGAAGGTCCAGGAAATGAGTTTCCGTTTTACTGGAATCCATGCAGAATTTCAGATTGATATTGCAATTATTTAACCATTGATGGAATGTGGTTAATTCCTCTGTAGGGTCTTTGTATATAAGGAGGGCATTGACAATATATCTCTTGCTCATGATGATCTGGGCAAGATATGGATTGCTTTTGGCATAGATATGTTCAATCTCAAAGTATTCAGTATATAGATTTGCCTGTCTGTGCAAAGGTGGCCCCCATAGCCATGCCTGATGTTTGTTGGGAAAAACGTCTTCACATAGAAAGTAGTTTCGTATTAAGGCAATTTCATCCATTGAGTGATGAAGCCAGCCTGGCCTTGGGAGAGACGTGGGTCATTGATAAGGTGTCGTCTTACCATTTCAACCATTGCTGCTTGCAGGATGTTGGGGATAGAGCCAGTTTAGAACAATGGTTGTGTCATCCTGGGACACCGATGCTCTCCTGCTTTTGGTATCCCACTTCGACCGTGCAGAATGCAAGCATCTTTGGATGCTGTCAGGTATATCAAAGAGACAGTGTTATATACCAATCAGTGCTGTTTTTTTTACAATCTACCAAGAGTTTTGTAGACAACACTGTAAGCAATTTACAGTTTAACTTGTGTGACACCACCTGATATTTTGCCAATCAAGCCAAAAGCTCATCATGGAAGGTGTTCAAAGAGTACCATGGACTGCTGAAGAACTTGGGCATTGGTGAACTCACAGAGGAGGCTATCAAATTGGAAGAAGTGTTTATTTGCAGAATATAAAATTTGCACAGAACAGACTGTTGATTCAGTAGGACATATCTTGTTCTCCAAGATTGGTAAACCATAAGCAATGTCACTGACAAGTGATGCTCTTCATTTGCATTTGCATTTGATGAACGTACACTATCAAACCATGGTGTGGAGAAATGCCAGTTTTGCAATACCTGACCTTCCTTCAGCTGTGGGCATGGGATAGAAATAGGGTGATTTAGGAGTAAAGCCTATTCCGATGTCACTGAGTGCAATCCAAGAAGGTTGTCACGAGATAAGGTGTGTGCATGTCAGAAGAAGTGAGCGAGTCGACGCTGCAAATGTTGCAAATCAGAACTGAGGTGCACATCAATGTGTGCCTGTCAGCAACAGAACCATGATCAGGATCATAACTCTTGTATGAATGCTATGTAGTTTGGCAAAACAGGTTGATATTTGTGTACTATAACATGTATGACTGTTTGTTATCCATTATTATTAAACTTTAAATTACTAACGTCAGTTTCCATTTTTTGGTGTCTGGATTGAATATCCATTTCAATATGTCACAAGCCACGAATCAGACTATATGAGTATATGATCAAAGCCATAAACATTCATTGTGGGTTGAAAGTAGTATGGTAAATGTATAATAGCTGTATGTATTTACATGATATAGAAATGTTTGCTCAATGACATTGACCAAAAATGGCAACTTGTCGTCCATTATTTTTATGCTTATTAAAAGGTCAAACTCTCACAATTCGGCTTGGTGTCCGGGTTAATCCAATTCAGCATACCCTAATTATGTTAAAACATGAGGTTTCCAACTTTTACTTCAAAATGCTCCTAGGGGAATGCATGAACTAGATAAACCTCGAGCAGCTCATCCTTATTTTGAATTTGCCTCGTCTGATACCGCATATCTCCCACGGTTGAACAATGTGTTTACCTTGGCAGGCCTTTGCAATTACAGTGTTTTAGCTGGCCATCCCCCTTACTGTAGCGCTCTAGAACAGCAGGAGGATTAATAATGAGACACTGTTTATGATTAGCGATAAGCCACAGCGAGCCCTGCAACACAATGAGGACAAGATTTCCATGCTAGAAGTTATTTTTTGTGTCAATTCACTTTAATACCGATTAATAAACTATTAATCAACTACTGTCTTCATTTGAAGTCAAATATTTTGATTCTTTTTTGTGTGGTTTGCAAAGATGCAAATAAATGAATACAACATGTGCCAGTGACACATTACTGACATGTTAGCCAATTGGGCTGAGGCAATTGCAAGCAAGCACGGAAAGAAAAAAGAAACGATTGCATTGCCTGCTTTTAAAATCCTACCTGTTTTAATCAGACATTCAAAGTATTGCCCTGCGAGGAAGGGGAATGTTGCCAACTGTGAATGGGAGATAACAAACAGACGGAAACATCAATCTTCTGTCATCTTCTTTCACTTAAAGTAAACCATTGCAGAAAAACGTTTTGCAAGAAGCACATGTCAGATTGGGGAACCTATCACTTATCAGCTCCCTGTTCTGTGCATAGAGAAGCCAGAATGTACAAAGGGAAGATTCTAGAGTCAGGGAATGGCTGGCATCCTGCATAAAGCTAGTGTCTACACCCATAATATACTTTTGATATGGGTACAGAGGCTGAGATCGCTGTGGATTATTCTTTCTGCTCTATTTCATTACATGTCATTCTGTGAAGATCAACTGTAGCGGAGACTGCAGTGTTGCCAAATGGCACACCAATGCCAAGCATCGCAGTGTGCACATCCGCACATGGCAGGGATCAGTGAGCATTCACCAAGGTGCGGAGTAATGCACAGGAACCGGGGGAATGCATGGGTTTCCACAGCTTACACAGCATCAAGTGGCTGATGATGAAAATCCATAAGAAGAATGGGGAACAAGGGTAGAGATTCTGGTTCCACTCCTTCCAGTAGGTTTTCCTATCACCAGGTAAAATGGGGTGTCAATGCTAGGTTTCCCTACACTCAGAACTCACTCAAACATGTCTTAATGTGAATATAAATGATCTATACTAATAAATACTAATATTTAAAAGCTGATGTGAAAGTGTCCTGTAAACCTCGCGTTTTATGGATTGTTTGGGTCAGAGTTGGAAATCTGTATCAAACTGCTCTTTAACCAGTACTCTTGTTATTTAAGCATGAGCACACAACTGTGCACATATCTCGAACGATTCTTCCACTATTCATACTTAGAGGTATAGCTGGAAATGCACATCATAATTCCAACTCTAGTCCCTTCCTCAATAATATTCTAATTTGGAAACAATGTATTGACAATACCATTTGTGTATAGAAAGGCTCGAAGTGTGAAGCAGTAACATTTTTTTTTTTTAATGGTCCAATAAAAAACGATTTCTCGCACTGCACACAATATAGATAACATTGATTTCTTGTTTATAAACCTTTTTCATGACGAATGAAGGTTATGGTTAAACCTAACAAAAAAAAACAGGAAGACACTACTACATTATCAGAACCACCAGGCAAGACACTAAGGGTCCGATTCGTGGAATATTTGCCCGGTTCAAAGTGAATTTGCAGTGCTGAAAAGTGACTTTGCACTGCCGACACAAACCCTGATCACAAATCACTATGCAAAGTGTATTTTTGCAGTGCAAAGTCTGATCAAAGTCAGCGCATAGTCATATTTGCAGTACAAAATGCCCGGACTTTGCTCAGCAAAAATACACTTTGCATGTCTCCATGAATCGGGCCCATAGTTTTTAAGGCTACATCGTAATAGACGCAATAAATAGATCAATGAGTCAGAGACAAAATAGATAAGCCATAAACTAGAACTAAGGGACTAACCTAAAATAATTATTAAAAGGTCAGCCAAACGAGTGTTCAAAAACAACAGAGATTCCTTGTTAGAACCAAACACAAGACAGCAAATAATAAACGGCT
Organism: Ambystoma mexicanum; assembly: GCF_040938575.1. Taxonomy (NCBI): domain Eukaryota; kingdom Metazoa; phylum Chordata; class Amphibia; order Caudata; family Ambystomatidae; genus Ambystoma; species Ambystoma mexicanum. Next base: position 785,760,324 of record NC_090937.1, on the reverse strand, counting down.
GGCATGTGTTAGTGCCTTCACATTATCTCATTAGATACAGAATATTATTAATAAAACATTGGAAGACCTTTCACAAACCTACCAGAAGCCTAGATTGTTGCATATTTGATTTTAACATGAAAATCAACAGAGATAGATGTTGGTCTCCATAAAATACTAACACATAAAAGATTCACAAACTGCGAATCGACACATGTAAACTATTTGATCCCATGCCCACGTTGACAAAGGTATGTGGGTCAAACAGTAGGGTAAGTTTAAAAAGAATAATAGAGTACAGAAGCTGTTTAAAAAAACATGTTATAACAATGAATCACACATTTGAATGATTCATATGGACCGTGATCCAACACATTGTACTAAAAAATGAAAATTGACATCCAAGGAAGACTTTTAAAAATAGAACAAGAATTACACTTTCAAACTGGAAGTTGGCAAGTAGGTCTAAACAAAGGTGTTAAATAGCATAGTATAGTTTTAAAACACGACCCCGGCGGTAAGTAATGGACATTACCGGCATGGCGCAACTAACGTGTCCGTGCTGGCCTGAAACCGTTAAAAGCGGTAAATTACGACCTCTCGGGCACGAGCATTGCGCCATGCCAGTAATGTATTCTGCACCATGCCATTAACGTCCCAAAAACGTCACCTACCGGCATCGTATGCCGTGCAAGCTGCACCACCGCCACCCTATCCACCGATATTAGCGATCACCGCAAATAGCGGTGACCGCTATTAGCGCTGACTGTAAAGAAGCGGATCCGGAAGTTACGCCATCGCACCGGAACGGGAAAGAGCACGGCGGGCATCTTTAAAAACACAATCCATTGTAATCCTCCACAACCAGTGCACATCTGACCCCGAGACCTGCCACAAACCTTCACCCACATCCACCCATCGTCAGAATGCCGAAAGTTGTCAAAAAATCTAGCGATCGGCTGCGGCAGGAGCGCTTCAGTAGGGAAGAGATCACCATGTTGGCGGAAACCCTACAGGAAAACCCGGACATCGTATTCTCCACTGAAATGACCAGACCAGCAATAGCACAGAAGAAGGCCATATGGGACCTAGTTGCACAGCGGGTCAGTGCAGTAGGAACAACACCCCGCACCACAAAACAGTCCCGGAAAAGGTGGGACGACCTCCGGCTCCGTGTAAGGAGCATACTGTCTGCCAACAGAAACCTGGGCATGGCAACTGGTGGAGGAGCAGACTCACCAATTAAAATGGAGCTGTAGGAGATATGTGCCACAACCATTGGCATCGAGAGCATCGAGGGGGTCGGTGAAATGGAGAGAGGAGCCCCGACATCAGGTGACGCAGGTAGGTGCCTCAAATTAAGCCATGCTAAACTTCCTGAAGTCCAGTTTCATGGGAAGCACAAGGTTGCCTAATAGGGTTAACGCAGCACATCAGCAGAAGACTGCCAACAGGCATCATTGACCTAAACCCTGTACACATGCAGTATGCACACTCTCACTGTAGGCACCCACATTCATGCATGCTTCTCCCACCCAAAAGGGAGACAACCTGTATGTCACTGCCTCCAAAGTGCACCATCTAGTCATCAAAATCATGGCAGTCATCACAATGCCTGCTCAATGTCCGCAGACCCATCAATAACACTTTCCCTCCTTTGCTCCACCACAGGCTCCCATTCGGCCCAGGCGAGGACAAGACTGGCACCACACCTGCTAAGAAGGCCAGGCCCGAGGCAACACCACACCAACCCTCCACCTCTGCTGGACCAAAAAAAACCCCACAGCAGCCAAAATCGACTGCCACAACACAGGCCAGGGCAACGATAAGCACCAAGGCAAGCAGCATGGGACCACCAGCAACAGACATCCAACAACTGGTGGCCACTGAAGGGACTGTGTCTACAGGAAGCAGTACGATTGGGGAGACTGCTGCCATTGCAGCTTGCTCTGATAGTGATGTGGGGAATGATGAGGATGTCATAGAATGTCCCCCCACTGCCCACCCTCATTCCCCCTACCTGTCCCCATGTAGCCTGCATGCTGATAACACACAGGGGCTATCCCCTGATAACTCGTGGACAGCCACTCCATGCCCAATGGAAGGTGTGGAGGAGGGGAGTAGCCCAATGAACGGGCCAATGGCATCATCCAATGCCCAAAAATACCAACAGTCGCTGGACCAAATATTAACAAGGCAACACCAACTGTCCTCACTCCTCACTCAGCATGTGGCCGATTGTGGAGGTGCAAGTGCTGAAATGCAAAAATGGGCCGAGACTGTGAAGGCAGCCATACAATCCTCCACCAAGGACATCTGTGCCGAACTTGCCGTGGTGCGGCACGTGCTCTCGGAGCTTGTACAGACAATGAGGGACATGCGTCCTAGTGAGCAGCCGAGTACCTCCTCCGCTGCCAGGTCTGCCCCAAGCAGCCCCGTCCGCAGGTTGGCCAGGAACCTGCGGAGTACAGGAAGGGGTGCCCCGGGGGCTGGCATAGGGGGCTGCCAATAGAGGCCACCCAGTGGATCAATTCCACATTAGGCACTTCAACACAGGCATCCACGCACTTTTGCGGGGAGTTGAGGGGGGAAGGGGGAGTGGGTGTGTTAGGGAGTTGAGGGGGGAGGGGAGAGTGGGTGTGTTGGGGAGTTGAGGGGGGAGGGGGGAGGGGGGAGTGGGTGTGTTGGGGAGTTGAGGGGGGAGTGGGTGTGTTGGGGAGTTGAGGGGGGAGTGGGTGTGTTGGGGAGCTGACGGGTGAGGGGGGAGTGGGTGTGTTGGGGAGTTGAGGGGGGTGGGGGGAGTGGGTGTGTTGGGGAGTTGAGGGGGGAGGGGGGAGTGGGTGTGTTAATTGAATTCACATTTACAATACAATTTTTGCTTGATCACAAATCACATGTGTGGACATTGCTCATTGCGTGTGTGTGATTTATTGGTGAACAGTCCACAGTGTGCATATACCAGACACACACAGTGCCCCAATTGCCATCTCCATGTGACACCCCCCATCCGTGTGTGCTATAAACATTGGTTGATCAGAGTCCGACGCATGTCATGCCCCTCCTGCGCATCGCTGCCTCCCTGAGGTGCTGCCCCATCCCCACCCTCCTCATCCGCATCGTCAGGTGGTTGCAGTTCAGCATCAGGGGGCAGGGGCACATTCCGTCTGATGCACATATTGTGTAGCATGACACATGCCATGACAATCTTTGCCACCTTCTCATGGCGGTACAGGAGTGCCCCTCCAGACCTGCTGAGGCAGCGAGGCCAAATGCCTGCTCAATCACCACACAGGTTCGTGTATGTACACAATTGAAGTCCTCCTCGTGCTGGTTCTGTGGGTTCCGGACTGGTGTAAGGAGCCACCTTTTCAGGGGATAGCCTGCATCACCTGTATGTGGGCAACAATGTATGTGTCAGTCATGACATCAAATCTCAAATCATGACGTGCCACCATGGCATGCATTCAACTGTTACTTTGTACCACTTTTACATGCACAAATGGATTCACACTATGTGACCGGTATATGTGTATTCCTCTTATGGACTGTTTTGCATGCCATCAACCAATGTATGCAGGGGGGTCAAGTGCCTTGTGAGTGCCCATCCACTGTGTTCGTTCATGGCGTTTGTTTTGGTGACCTGGCAGGTGTCCTGTGATATCAACGCTCTCATCATGGCAACATTGCTGTCAGCCTCATGATGACCCCACTGAGCACTACTAATGTTGATAGGCAAATTGTTGGGGCCTCAGTGTCTGTGTAGTGGTGTATTGATGTTTTTGTCTGTCATGTGCCTCCTTTGTGCGCAGTTATGGGGGATTGGCCTTTCAGTTGATGGTGTTTGGTGCCGTGTTTTGGCTAAAGTCTGGGCCTCATTACACAGTTGGCAGAGAACCATGGCGCTATTAGCGCCATGGTACATGCCGGTAAAATACCGGCACTGCCTTGGTGAAAGGGGAATTACTGCCCCATTCCAAGGTTGGCGGGGCGGTAATTCCCCCTTCCACCATTGCCCTTCCCCATTCCCATTTTTGCCCCATAGGGCATAATGGAAATGGGGAAGGTGCTAATTACGGTACCGCAAATTGCGGTACCGTAATTAGCTCCCTGGGTCCCTTTGCGGGTTGGTTTTTAACATCTGCAAAAAGCAGGCGTTTAATACCCCAACCCGCAAAGGGACCTCGTAGTAAGGCAGTAAGGATTTACCGGTACCGGTAAAATACCGGTACTGGTAAACCCTTACCGCCTACCGTGTAATGAGGCCCAATTATTGCATGTAGGTGCATTTCGTTGAGGTCAATGTGGTCCGAATCGGTACAATGCACTTGCAGATGGTTGTGTCATGGTTGGGACACACCTTCATTCACATGGTAGGGCTGCTTACATCGGGCATCATTCCCCCCCCCTTTAAGCCAGGTAAAGTATGCATCATCCTCCCCCTTTCAGCCAGGTAAAGTATGCATTGGTACGTCAATCACCTACCCACTTCACATTTCCATGGCCATGACATGAGACTCACCGAGTAGCCAGGATCTTGGCCCTGCATGTCGCTCCATGTAGCGTGGTATTGTGAAGTTACTCAGGACCATTGAATCATGGCTTGATCGGGGGAATGGGGCACACCAATGTGTGATGATCCTGTTGGGGTCACAAACCATTTGCACGTTGATTGAGTGAAATAGTTTACGGTTGCGGTACGCTACCTCCATGGCATGTGGGACCACCAATTCCGCATGGGTGCAGTCGATGGCACCAATGCAACCAGGTATGCCGGCTAGTGCATGGAAACCCACTTTGGTGTTTGCAATCTCCTGGGCAGACCGAGGTAAGGAAATGTGGTTGTCTGTGTGCTTGAGGAGGACATCGAGCACTTGGATCAGTGTACGTGAGAATAATGGTTGTGAAATGCCATGCAAGTGCCCCACTGTGTGCTGGTAGGTGCCTGTGGCCAGGAAGTGGAGCACGGACACTGCCTTCAGTAGGGGGGATGGTGGTGGGTGTTTCTATCATGCTGACGATGTCGTTGTGTATCATGTCAACGATGGTGGTGATGGTGTCCCGGTCCAAACGGTACAAGGTATGGATCTGCTCAGCGGTGAGGTTGAATGGACTGGCTCGGATGCGTGGGATTGGGGGCTGCCTGCGTGGTGACACTGGCTGTGCTGGTGGGGCTTGCTGGCCCTGCCTTGCCCTCCTTCTCCTCCTGCGCCTCCTCTGTGCTGCCTGTGTTGTTGTGTTGTTGTTGTTGTAGTTGTAGCACTTGCATTGCAATCAGCCCCAACATTGCTAGTCATATTGGAATCATTGTGGAGTTTGACTGGGTGTGGGAAGGGGTGGGGTGTGCTCTTTTTGTACTTGGTGAGTCTGTATTGCCTCCACCTGTGCTGATTCTGTGCACCTGTGGCAGCTGGGAACACTGCACATGGCCATTTACGGTTGGTTCGCGATGGCGGAATTAGCACCATGGCGGTAAGGTACTTTACGGCCTTTGCGATGGCGTTAAGAGCATGTCCGCTTGGTTCGTGATTTGCCTACCTTTGCGCGATGCTGGTACTTACGGCGTGGAAGGTCGCATGTGCGCAAGCTTGGTGCTGTTAGCGGCACCGTTAACTACGATGCCACTAATAGCACTTTCACGGGTCATGATCGGACCTAACGGTAAACGATGCCGGTAATCATTTACCGACATCGTTTTTCACTTTCCGCCGGGGTCATAATGAGGGCCAGTATATGGATAATAAATCATGCAAAAATTGAGACCTTATGTGATAGCCTATAATACCCTTTTAGGCCACCTTGTCCTGACCCTCAATGGCCGATAGTGCCTCATAATTATTTTCACTCTTATCACAATAAACTTTGTTGCAGATTTTAGTGTCATCTGGAAACATGAATACCTTCTATTACAGTGCGTCTACAATATTACTCATAGACACATTGACAGAGAAAGAGCATACCCCTTACCATAGTGGTAAACCACTTGTTGCTCCTGTCACTCTAGAATGATCTCAATTTACCAGATACGGTTATGACTAATGAGGTTAGTTAACATGTCTTTGACACTCACTTACATTTTGCTGGGCTGAAAAATATGCTGGTAATTCCAGCACCAGCATATTTTGCAGACAGGCAAAACACAAGTCTGTCAGTGGGGGTCATGCATCTCCCGCAAGGCCTTACCTGCTGGTAGATCAGGTTCCTGCCAGCAAAGAAATGCCTGAATCACTGGCACCAGTGATGCCGGTGGCAGTGATTCAGGCAATCCCATACCTTGGCAACTTATTGGCTCTCCACCCCGTACTATCCCAGTAATACCGGGATATAAGGTGCCAGAGACGGTAAGGGTAGTTTGCTGGTATACCACCAGTAATACCAGCGGGGTACCAGCAAACTCTTAATAACGGCCTATTTGTGGAAACATGTCATATGTCTGGCTGAAATATGAGTGTTCAATGACATAGTGAAGGAAATCTGCTGTATTTTTCTTATGTGGCATTTTCCTATAGAAGCCATGATGCGGTTGACATTATTATCACAAGATAGTCAGGTGTTTAGAGCAATCATTGTTTATAAAGATTTTCATTTTATTTCACCTTCACATAGGTCAGGCTAATACCTTTGCAGCTGTTCTTAGTTTCTTTAGTAACCCAATTAATTGTGTTTTAGGTAATGGTGGTATGATGGGAGCAGACATTTTGTTGCTAGAGCATGCCATACCCTCCATAGCAGCCCATTACACTTGCAAAAGTTAAATGCCAGCAGAGCTTCATTTTTGCCTAGTATGATACTTGTCATACACGTTGGTAAAATTTGTCAACTTATCAGATACACTCTGCTGTGCTAAAATGACACACGTCCCATCCCTCACATGTATTTCTTTTCCCCATTGCCGATACTCCTAAGAGCATACTGATCCCTCAACTCTAAGCAGTGTTGCACTAGATGCAAACTGTACTGCCCATGCACTCTTTCATCTGCTTCTCACTGGGAGTGAGGTCCTGTTTCCACCCTCCTGGCCATCTGTTGTTCTCCTGCACATGTGGAGTTTGTGCCTGGCTGCTGACCATTCCATTAGGTAGGTGCACTTTCTGTGCATTACTGCACCTCCAGGGGAATAGTTGAACCTGAAAAATCGAAATAGAAAAAAACGAAGAAAAAGAAATAAAGACTAAATTTGCATAAAATTGTTGGAAAGGACTGTTTTATTTGGCATTTTCATTGTGCAGCCATTTCTTAAGCTTTTTAATACCTGGAGCTGCCTTGCTATTTTGAAAGCACACATTTTTTTCCTACTATTGCTGCTTATTTGACTGTTTTTGGCCCTTCCAAGATGGCCGCAGTGGTTTTCTTTGTAGTGTAGGTAGGCTGTGCTGAACCACCTCTCCCTGTGCTGCACTCCCATGGTTGCTGAGTGTTTTCTTCCATCCAATCAGGGACCGGCAGGCTTCAGCCGGCCCTCTCACCAAGGCCCACTTCCAAGGCCCCTGTCTGCTCCCTGTATGCTTGTTACTCCCATGTGGTCATCCTGCTGTGCAGTGCTTCCTAAAACCCTTTGCTAACATCCCATTCCAAGATTGAAAAAGTCAAATCTTGCTGTTTTTGCTTTGCTCTTAAAAGTCAAATCTTGCTGTTTTTGCTTTGCTCTAAAAAGTCAAATCTTGCTGTTTTTGCTTTGTTCTAAAAAGTCAAATCTTGCTGCCTATTGCAAAATTCTCTGTATTTTGCTTGTATACTGTTTCTTCTCTGTAACTTGCCAGCCTAGTGACCTCACAACTCTCTTTTGTCCCCCACCTACCTGCCTTAGCCCCCCCAGTATCTCCATCCTCTCCTCACTTCCACCCCAATGGCGCTTTCTGTTTTTCCTATCTTCTCCAACCGCTTCTCCATTGACTATCCTTCCCTTCTCTCTAAGTCTGGTAGGAAGAAGTTCAAAAAGGATATCTTGGCCTCTAACCCTGGTCTTCCTATTGCCGACACCTACTCCAATCCTTCTGCCAGACAGACCCTTACCAACCTTCTCTTTGTTGTTCCTTCGCCAGATCTATGGACTCCTCATATGGTCTCTGTGCTCTGCCCTATCTCCTCCTCTCCCATTAATGGTGGCACTCGCTGGGAAGTTCTCATTGCTTCCTTCGACTCCTCTAAAGTCATCATTAATGTCTACCTAAATGGCACTGTCATGGTCCAAGGTCCTCAGGCCAATCTCCTCCTCTTTGATAGGTGCTTCCCTCACCTCATCAATTTCCTCTCATCTCCTGCTGTCCCCTCCTCTCCCCCCTTGGCTACCTTGCCCTCTCTCTTCTCCTCCTCCTCTGCCCCTCCTAGGGCTCTTTCTCCTCCGCAGGGTGTACCTCTGATCTGTACCCCTCCCCGTAGGTCTTTAAGGCTGGCAACCTTCTTCATATTGCCACTCTCAACTCTCGCTCTGCCGTCAAACACTCCTCTGTAATCTGCCACCTCCTTGAAGAACTGGACCTTGATGTCCTTGGTCTTACTGAGACATGGTTCACGGCAGTTCTGTCACAATCTTTGAAACTCTCCTCCCTGATGGCTACAAGGTCCTCTCAGCACCCTGATCCTCCCGGTCCGGTGGGGGGGTAGCCTAATCTTTCCTGAGTGGATTCCTGCCTCTATCATTCCCACTCAGACGACTCCTCTTTTGAATGCCTTGTCTGTAGGCTTTCTCTCTCGCCTACCCATTCTCTTACTGTGGTTACTATCTACCAGCCTCCTGGTCAAATCACCTCATTTCTCTCTGAGTGGGCAGACCTCTCCTCCTCCCTCCTGGCCTCTACCACTCAACTCCTCCTCCTCTGTGACCTAAATATACATTTAGAATCTCCTTGCTCCTCCTCTGTACTCTTCCATAACCTATGTGACTCCCTCTCCCTGTCCATCCTCCCCTCTGGCTCAACTCACTCTGCAGGGCCCACACTCAATGTCTTGATCTCCTCTGACCTCCCCCTCTCCATCCCTCTGACCACTCCTCTCTCCTGGAGCGATCACTCCTCTCATCTCATGTCTCCCTCTCTTCCCCCCAAGCCAAGCCTACACTGCCACCCACCTTCTCGGACATCCGGCCCATGAAGTGTGTGTCAGTTGAGGTTTTGCCGCCACTTTCTCTCCACCCCCCTCCACCTTTGGCTGTCTCACATCCTGACACAGCCCTGTCTCTGCTCTACTCTTCAATTTCTGATAAGCTTGATGCTCTTACCCCTGTCATGAGGATCCGTTTGAAGTCCAAAGCCAAGTGCAATTCCTGGTATGACTCTGACCTAGCTACACTTAAACGTAAGTGTAGGGCAGCTGAGAGGAAATGGAAGACTTCCTGTTCATCCTCTGACAAACTGGCCTGTCGCCTGCTACAATAGCAATACCGACTCTCTGTCCTCACCAAGAAGAGAGTCCAAATTCAAGCTCGTGTCTCTGCGGCATCTAACAACTCGGCCAAACTCTTTAAAATCTGCAAGGAGCTGGCCAACCCTCCTGCAGTCTCTACCCCTCCTATTGCCTCCCAGGCTCGTTGCAATTCCCTTGCCTCTCACATCATTTAAAAAACCCTGGGCATCCTGTCCACCCTCTCCACCCACACCCCTCCTCTTCCCTCTCCATCTGTGCTTGCTGACCCTCCTTTAGCCACCCTGCCACCATCCTTCTCCTCCTTTCCTCTTTTCACCCCTGACGAGGTCGCTAGATAAGTCCGATCTATGAAAGCCTCTTCAAAACCGGTTCAACCCTGTTCCACTAAAACCATCAAGGACCACATTGACACCCTCGCTCCGGCCCTTGCTGATTTTTGCAACCACTTCTTTGCCTCTGGATCCTTCCCCTCCCATCTGAAGCCCTCCTTTGTGCATCCTATTCTCAAGAAACCCACATCTGATCCTTCTTGTCCAGCTAACTATCGCCCAATTTTCATTACTCCCTTTCTTGGCAAACTCCTGGAAAAGTTGGCCATCTCTCAGCTTAACCTTCATTCCAATTCTGTTGGCTGTCTCCATGACCACTTGTCTGGCTTCAGAGCTGCCAGAAGCATGGAAACTGCTGTCCTGAACATCCATCTGCTCTCCAACCTTGACTCTAACATTCCCTCTGTCCTCATCCTCCTCTATCTCTCTTCTGCCTTCGACACGGTCAACCATACCATCCTGCTCAACTGTCTCTGTGAAAACCTGGGTATCACTGATCAGGCTCTGGCCTGGCTGACCTCTTTCCTCTCAGATCAACCCTCCCAGGGGTCCTTCCTTTCATCTATCTTCCTCTCTACCTGTGGTGTTCCCCAGGGGTCTAACCTCTCTCCCTGGCTTTTCAACCAATACCTGTCAACTCTCGACCACTGCATTGCCACCTTCTGCTCAAATTTCCAGAGCTACGCTGATGATACTCAACTCATTTTCAGGCTCCCCTCTGCCACCTACTCTCCCTCTCTCATCTCTGATTGCCTAACTGCCATTCACGATTTGTGTGCCGCCAATGATCTTTGTCTGAATGCCAGCAAGACGGAGATCCTCCTCATCGGCACACCTTCACCATCCTTTACCCTCACTCTCTGGCCGGCCTCCCTTGGCCCTTCTCCTACCCCCACTTGCGAGGCTAAGAACCTCGGGGTCATCTTTGACTCCACCCTTTCCTTCTCCGCCCACTTCTCTGAGGTCTCTAAAAAGTCAAATTTCTGACTGCACCTCCTCAGAGGTACTCTGCCTTTCCTCTCCTTCCCCCAGAAGCTCATGGTATCCCAAGCTCTGGTTCTCTCCAGCTTGGACTATTATAACAGCCTCTTTCTAAATCAACCTGCCTCTACTCTCCGCCCTCTGCAACTAATCCAGAACAGGAATGCAAGACTTGTCCTTGGCCTCAAGCCCTGGGATCGTATCTCTCCAGCTCTGAAATCTCTCCACTGGCTCCCAGTGGATGCAAGGATTAAAATCAAAACCCTCTGCATTGTCCACAAGGCTTTCTGGGGCATGGGTCCAAAATACCTTCAGCTATCCCTCCGCAAATACCTACCCTCTCGAGCTCTTCGCTCCTCTACCTCCAACTCCCTCAGGGTCAGTTGTTTTTCAAAGAAACAAGCTGGGGGTAGATCTCTGTCTTTGGCTGGGGCCTTCCTCTGGAACAACCTCCTTGCCACTCTAAAACTTGAGGAGAACCATCTCCGTTTCCGGAAGCACCTCAAGACCTTCCTCTTTTCTTCTGCCTTCACTCCCCCTCTCCCCTGCTGATCTGTTCTCTCTTGGCACCGTGCACCTGGCCACCCTCTGTCCTTCAGGCCCGGTACCTGCTCACCCTGCCACCCTCCCGCACTGCCTCCGGGCCACCCCTTGCACTGGGGTCTGTATCTGTACCCATACAGCCCCCCCTTTTTCTTCCTGCACTTATCAGACCTACCCTGTCTGCTGCCTTAAACTTAGCACTTGCAAATTGCTGGCTGCATTACCACTGTTTGTTGTCTTTATTATTTATTTATTGTTATTTAGGTGTTTCTCCTCTTCTTCGCACTTTCCACTTCTCCCCCCTTCCATGCACTTTTCCCCTCCCCCTCTCCCATGCACTTGCGCGCTCTCAATGTCACTGGGCCTAGTAAGATCGCTTGTTCTCCCCTGCTCCCCTCCCTTGCCTTGTCGCGCTCTGAAATACTTGTGTACGAACGCGATAGAAATAAAATATCAATCAATCACAAAGCTTTAAACATATTCAACATATATCAATATCTACTGCTCTGCAGCACAGGCGCTCATCACTTTCCCAAAGATGTTTCCAGGCGCACAGAGACTTAGGGGGTAATTCATGGAATAAATGTGCGCCGAAATTAGTTGCGCAAGCTGGCGCAAGTGTGAAAAAGCTGGCGCATGCGTGCGAATCGCACGCGTGCGATACATGGAAGGCCCTGCACGTGTTTTTCCCGGGATATGCGTCAAATCTGCAATGCGCACAGCGAAAGCGCACAATGTAAGCACGCTTATCAAAAAGGGGACGGAACACTTGGCGGAACATGCAGAATGGGGAACAACGCGTGAAAATAAGGGCGTAACTGGGGAAGTACTGCTGAGAAGTACACGGAACGCCCACATGCACGCGAACTACACATATTCATGAAATCGAATAGGGAAAACCTGCCCACATCAAAACACACGCACACGCACAATTACATCCGCCACATGAAAGCAGGCGGAAGCACCCCGTGCAGCATAAAAGTGTGCGCAAACAACAAACAAGCATATACAGCTATGATGAATGCCCCGTTCCTCACCGATAATAGCCAGGCCTCGCATTTTTTTTTTGCCCAGGAGCAGCCTTTTTGGAATTCCTGATGACCAGGTCTATGGCAGGTATAGGTTTCCACCTCACATCATCCTAGAGCTGGTCAGGGAGTGGGAGGATGAACTCACATCACCCACCCTGTGCTCCCAAGCATTGAGCCCCTTGGAGAAGGTGCTCAATGTACTGCATTTTTTGCCCACTGGGTCATTTCAGCGGACAACTGCCATAGTGGGGTGTGTCTCATTGCCCACGCAGTCACGCTGCCTACACCAGGTGTTGGCAATCATCACTGCGCGCCCCTCAGTCTGCAGGCACATATACATGCCCAGAACACCTGCAGAAAGGCAGGCCTTGGTCCTGGACCTCTAGAGGGGGCCACACTTCCCCAAAGTGCGTGGTGCCATAGATTGCACCTATGGGGCCCTACGTCCACCTAAGGCCACTGAGCACATCTATCGAAACCACAAGCACTGACATTCCATTAACGTGCAGGTGGTATGTGATGCCAAGGGAATCATCACATCTGTCTATGCAAACTATCCTGGGTCTAGCCATGACAGTTTCATATTCAGAATGTCTGCCCTGAGCCGGGCCCTGGAATCTGGGAAGCATGGTGACACATGGCTCCTACTTGAGTACAAATGCCTATGCACATGCATGCATGTCACACACAGACAAATACACAAGCCCAACTAATGACTACCATTATCACCTTACCAGGGGACAGTTCCTACCCTCTGAGCACCTATATGATGACGCCCATACTGAACCCCACCACACCACCCCAGGTAAGATACAACGCAGCCCATACTGCAACCATGGCCATAGTGGAGCGCACATTCGGAGTGCTCAAGTCACGCTTCCGCTCCCTTGACCGCTCTGGTGGACAGCTACTGTATGCACCCCCAGTAGTGTACAAGATCATTGTGGCAGCATGTGTCGTATCGGTGGACATGGTGATGCCCCCACATCCCCAACCACATGCACGGCTGCTGCGCATGGGAGGGGAAAGGGCATGTGGCGAGGCAGCCCATACCCAGCTTGTGGCAACATTTTTCACCTAAACTCTAACCCCTGCGGAGTGCACACAGGCCTGGCAAATACCAGGTCACAATCGATGATGAGAAAGGGACAGTTAACTGTCACTACCTTACCACCCTGAGAATGTGTCCACGCAAGTGCCACATTGTGTGCATCCCTAGCTAATTAAACACAACCAATCCCATGTGACCAAAGGGATCACATGCAAGATGCATCCTTCCCACCCCCCGCTAAACAGGGCATGAAAGTACTGGTATGTCACCCAAACTCTCCCAACACCCCTGAACCCCGTCTGCCACACCTTACCATGGTATGCAACGGTAAAACATCAAACCATGCACAACACATGACACAATAGTCATGAAGTGCCACGTGAGAAATGCAATTACACCTGACATGGAATCTGAAGAAATGACTGACCAAAACCTCACACCATGAAAACGGTGGCTCAAATGCATGCCACCAGTTGTGCAAGCAACAAAAGTCAGAATACCTGTTGCCATGCACATTGGACAATTGAAAATTGGCATTTCAAACACTGCTCACTGGACAGCACAGTGAGTGTGCACTGCATTGGGAAAACCCCTTGAGCATCATTTGAAAAAACGGCATTCAACCAAATAATACCCTGTCATGCATGTACACAATCAATGGGCCTCACTATAAGGTTGGCGGAACGGGTTTACCAACACCGGTAAAGGTGCCGGTGCCGGTAAACCCGTTCCGCCCTACTAAGAGGTCTCCTCGCGGGACCCGCAATGGGCGCCTGCAAAAACCAGGCGTCCTTACCGGGTCCCGCGAGGGGACCTGGGAGCTAACAACGGGCCCGTCATTAACAGGCCCGTTGTTAGCTCCATCGCCATTCCCATTGAGCCCTATGAGGGCTCGAATGGGAATGGGGATGGACCGGGTCCGGGTTCCTCGGACGGGGAATTACCGGGTCCGCCAAGGTTCGATGGCTCGTAATTCCTCATTCGAGGAATCCGGGCCCGGACTGCGGTATGGAGGCAGCCATGGCACTAATAGCACCATGGCTACCTCCATACTCGTAATGAGGCCCAATGACTTTGAAGTGAACATGGATTGTCGGGACACAGCATGCCTGAGAAGGCAATCTGGGTGCATGCGTGTGCATGGTGTCAATTTAGTTGGGGGTCGTTGCCTAAATGTATTTGTCAGTAGGGACATGCATCAAATACATGCATGTGAAATGAAGTAAGTCCCGGTGTCCTGTACACAGCACATGTGAACATTGCACTCAAGGACCCCCCTGTGTGTTAAACCACACCCATCCCCTGACACCTCAAAACAAAGCACAACATTGCATCAGCCGTTGACCAGCAGAACATATCATGTACAGAGTACCCCACATCGACAATGGCAGACAGTGAACCATCACTGAATCATAGAAAATCATAATACAACCTACACACAAAGTTCATCAAAGCGCATCAATGAGGGAGGTAAGAAGGGAGAAGAACAGTACATCCCTACATGTTCTTCAAACAGCCCAGAATGTGAAAATGAACTATCAAATTGAAGTAGATATCACAAGTGTCTGGAACAATAAGGGAGTGTTTAGGGAGGGAATGTTGGAAAACAAAACTAGCATCAACATTGCTATGCCTGATGGCAATAGTTGCAGTGCAGGTGTCACATAAGGAGGAGAGTGAGGGAAGAGGAGGGAAGAGGCGAGGAGAGCCACAAAACAAGTGACAAACTGTGGTAGGTCAAAAATAAATCAAGATAGTGCTGGGGAAAGGGAGAAAAAACACAGAAGGGAATGGGGGAACAGCTGACCTGTAATCAGTGGTGGAGGGACTAATGATAAAAGTAAGTGGCAAAATGATACTAAAATAGGTGAAGGTGGGAGGGGGATGGACAGAGGCAGAAGGGCAAATGTCTGCAAAGAACAAGCAGCTACGTATCACCATGGATGATGGCAATTGGGCTAGTGGTGGAAAATGACAGACAGAGGACAAGGAAGAGGGTAAAAGGTGGTGGAGAGGGAGAGGGAGGAGAGAAAGGAGGAGGGGGCCAAGGTCAAAATGCATAAAGTGGGAGATGGGGAAAGAAAGCACACACAGGGGGCAGAGGGAAACCAGACGGTGCAGAAGTGTAGGGGATGTGATGATGAAGGGGGGAGACAGATGGAGACTTGCAGGGGCAGGGGAGACAGGGGGGCAATCAAGTGACCCAGAAGGCTGGTGGACAGGGCTAGACACAGGGCCTCCATTGTGGGCTTATGGTAGTGGTGGCAGGCTCCAGCATCCTGGTTGGCTGGATTGTCACAAGGGCCAAGTGCAACCAATGGGATGGGGGAACAGGTCCAGGACACAACCATGACAATCTAATCAAGAGCAATGCGGCCATACCTCAAATGGCACATCAAAACACCAGCCAGGGCTGAAAGATGGCCAAAGTGTTGCTTGTTTTTGTTTGTTTGTTTGTTTTTATTACTTGTATTGCGCACCAGACCCAAGGGTAACCGGGCGCATTTTATGACAATTTACAGCTTAGTTACAAGAGCACATGACAAATAGAGAAACACGAAATATACAAGAATATACAATAGGAAAAAATGTTGATACACGTATTTACAGACCTAATCAGGCAGGAAGAAACTGCTAGGAAGAAGGTATGTGCAAAAGTACAAAAGGTGGAGGGACGTGCAGGATAAGTTCAGGCAATGGGTGGTCTATTGTTTGTCTGCGTCTTTGATCCACCTTGTCAGGTTATGTCGGAAAGTGAGGTATGGTTGATCTGTCCTCAGGGTGGATGGTAGGGAGTTCCAAAGTTGAGCTGCTTTCACCTGAAAGCTGCAGCCATCGACTCTGGACAGTTTAAATCTAGGTGTAGAAATGTTGTTGGAGTGAGCAGATCTGGTGAGTCTAGTAGGTTTTGTTCTCATGAATCTCGCAGAAAGGTAACGTGGTACGGCATTGTTTAGGCATTTGTAGACAAGTGAGGCTACTTTTAGCTGGATTTTCTCCTGAGTAGAAATCCAGTTATCGGCTCTTCTAAGTTCGGTGATGTGGGCTCTCCTGGGAATACCTAGTGCTGCTCTAAGCACGTTGTTCTGCAAGATTTGAATTCTTTTAATAACTTCCTTGTTGACCCCAATGTAGAGTCCAACTTTGATAACACAAGCACTCTCGCAAGTGTGATGCAGCTGTTGTTTGATAGGAAGGGTTTGCCTGCTCTTATCAATTTGCAGGTGTAGGCGGTGGCAGAAGCCATCGCGTTGACCTGCTTGTTGAAAGAGAGGGTGGAGTCCAGGTAGAATCCCAGAGTTTTTACCGCGTGGGCGGTTGTGATTAGGTTATTATCAATGTTAAAAGAGGAGTAGTTGGGGCCCAGTTTTTTAGGGTAGAGGGTGTGCCAAGGATAATGATTTCAGTTTTGTCATCATTCAGGCATAGTCCGTGAGTGGCCATCCATGCCTGGATGATGAGATACACCCTGTTCACCAAGGCCAAATCCTTGTCATAATCACCAGTAAGTGGTAACAGAATCTGAGCATCCTCTGCATAATTAGTGTTGGTGATACCAAGAAGGTCTAGATCATCGAAAAGGAATGGGTGGTCGTTGAAATGGGTGGTGACATGGGTAACTCAGCGTGCAACCTTGATGTGGCATATCAAAATCACTGTGGGGAAAGTGTCCCAATGCAACATTGTCAAGACATGGACCCCTCCCACCATCAGTGTGTCTTCCCCAGCCAAAGGGTGCATGGTACCACCTACAGCAGGAAGTGCATGAACAAAGACAATCAATACATAACAACTATCATAAGCAACATGATGAAATGCACAGTCAACATAATACTCACCAAAGTGAAGTGCAGGCATGCATTGGAAAAACCATCCGGAATACCCACTAGGGGTGTACACACAAGTAGGACTGCAGGCTGGTCACAGATATGACTGAAGCCCAATGCCCATGTGTGATATGCTGTTACACCGAGCCATCCTTGCGAGCCGATGGAAAGGGGAAGCAGGAGTAGCATATGTATCAGGACCCCAAGCAAAACACATGCACAAGCCTGAATGGGCCCAGCTGGAACACACAGTGGATGCCTTCCAATGCCACAAAGCACCACACTGTCACATGTATGCACAATAGACAAAAGAAAATGCAATAAATTCAAAATTAGAATAAAATTAAAATCAAAATAAAAAATCATTTTAAATAAAAAAATGAAATGAATAATTAAAAAAAGTTATTTTAAAACATATACATTATTGTAAAAAAAAAGTAAGAAATAAAGTAATAAAAAAATAATAGAAAACAAATGTGAAGAAAAAAAACATACTTACCAGAAACAAAAAAATGTGGATGATTTTATTTTTGTTGCAGGCCATAAAAAAACTGCTGGAAAAAAATGTGCAGGAAAAAAATAAAAAAATCAAAAATTGCCATATATGACCAGAGGGGTTGGGGGCACCCAGGAGGGGTGAGCAACAGGGTGCACCTCAACACCCGCATGTGTAGATGTTGGGATTTAAAAAAAAAGCTTACTGGGATCAGAGCCTACACGGCCCGACATATGTGGGAGATAGGTTGTCATCGTCAACCTCTGGATGGAAATCAGAAGGTGGACGTGGCTCAGTTGACTCACCACGCCTAGCCGCACCTTGCCCCTCAATGGCAGCAAGCATGCGGGTCTGGTAAGCCAGGTCCTGGCTGGCAATGAGACTGAGGTCAGCATGCATTACCTCACGTGTCACACGTGCTTCCTCCTGCAAGGACTGATGTGTGAGACGGAGTTCTGCCTACATGGCCTCACATGACAAACAGAGTGACTCCCGGCTTGCATGGAGTTCAGCTGAGATGGTTCTTTCAAGCTGCACCATCCTGTCTTCTGACCGCCTATTCTCGTTCATTGGGAGCGCAGCCAGAGTAGATCTGAAGGATTGGTGTTCCACCCTCAGGGCCTCACGGTGTGCCTCTGCTTGAGCATCAAGTGCTTGACGCAGAGCCACCATTTCAGCCCGGCGTGCCCTGTCAGATGCCGCCATGCCCAGCCTGAGTGAACGGCACGTGGACTTCGTAGGCCGCTGCTGGAGCACCATTTGCCTTAAAGTTGGGGGATGGTTTGGGCCACACTTTCCATACCTTGAGCAATCATCTCAACTGCTCCCCCCTTTTGCTGTGCTATGGCAATCATGGAATGCTCCCACTCAGTTGACCCCGGTGGCACAGAGCCACCGCGTTGCCGGACACCACACCTGCTGGATCCAAGGAGCCATGGTCCTTGCTGGGTTGGTGCCGCCCGCGGCTGCAGGATTGCATCCCTTCGTCGACCTGATGCCCCAGGAACATGGCCAACTGGTGTTGAGTGTGAGCGTGCACCCGTTACCACCACAGGCGGACATTCCAACCATGCTTGGCCCCCTACTGCAGGTGTCGCGGACAGAAGATCATCCAACACAGGATCACTTACCGACAACGACACGTCATGATGCAGATCCGGCTCAACATAGTGGTCAGAGTATACATCAGAGCCTGACTCAGAGTCAGCTCTGAACACAATGGCCTGGAGCACCTGTGGGTTTTTGTGGGCTGCCACCCCACGACCACCACTGGTGCCTGGTTGGTCATGTGAACTGACCACCGTGTCTGGGATGACATCTTCATCCTCTGCCGCCAGTGTGTCATCACCTGCAACATAAAGAGAAGAAACAAGGACACGCATGTCAGTAGCACATACCACACATACATTTCACAACATTGACAGCCAAATAATGAAAAAGCCATGTCACAGGCAACTCAAACCCCAACATGCATCCAGTGGCATTGCAATGCAAGGGTATCCCAAAAGACGAAAAGGATGTGTGCAAAATGTGAAGGCAACACATGTATTGCATGTTGCACATCACCTTTATCACACACAACCTCTAGCAGGCTCATATCCAATGCAGAAATGAGAGATGGCAACAAAGAGTTGGCACCTAGCATAAGCATGTGGGAAGACACAAATAGCCACAGCTACAAATCAAACCAAACACACCATGATACATGTAACATGCTTGCTTATGTGCAGCACTCAACTACCATAAACTCTGCAGAGTACATGTGTCACAGTAGGCACCTACGCTAGTGGCTTTCTGTACAGTGAAAGGAGGGACGTGGGTACATACATGTCAGGTCACCATCACGTAGCAGCATTGTGTTTGCAAGTTGAAGGGGTGAACTTGTCACAGGAGTGGGTGTGTGCGGTGCAGTGTATGTGTAGCCCCTCAAATTCCAACAACAACACGTACGTAGTGATGACAATCTGCAAACATGACAGCAGAGTAAGGGCAATTGCAGCCATCATGTGCAAATGGCATGCACCATGTAGCAAAGGATTCCGTGAAACACCCACCCTCTGGGCAATAGCAGGGAGGCACTGCGTGGCAATAAAATGTTACCCACAGAACTGTGTGGTGGCAGTGTTGGAATGCATCTATTGCATTTCATCATACAAATGTCACTACAGCCGATGAGAAGTGGACATGATGGAGGACAGATGAGGAACCATCAATAGTACACCTATGCATGTATGAGACAACACCAGATGAAAATAGGCAGTGGGCCTGCAACAGGGGTAGCCATGCGCATGCTACAGATCTGAACAGCCTGAAGTCGTGCGTGATGACACACAGACCTACAGAGAGCATGACATGGCAGTCCAAATGAGATGACACTTGGATCATCCTGGACACATACTACAATGAGCACGTGGTCAAGGACACCTAGGGGCATGCATGTAATGCACATGGAAAAAGATTGTGCACACATGTGCATGGGGAGCCACTGCCATCAGCACAGTCAGAGTGCGGCACACTGCACCAAGGACAAAGGATGTAAATGACATGATATGACATCTCATCAAGATTGGACTCGTACACATGTGGCTCAGAGCGCAAACAAGCTAAGGGAGTGGAACAAAGGAGAAAATGAATTCAAAACAATTATCATACTCATTCACATTGAGAACACGTAAATGCATGGAGAAGGGATATAGGGTTGAAGACCCCGGAAGGGGGAGAAGGGGAATGTGCCAAACAGAGGAGATCAAAGAAAGAAAATGTAGTACAATGATAGAATAGGCATTCAGAAGGTGGCAGTGCAGCCAGCAAGTGGCAAGTTCAAGATAATTTGAATAGGGCAAATCTGATGAGTGCCCAAGAAGAGTGGAGGACAGTATGGGTACACGCACAAGACCCATTGCAATTGGAGGCATGGAGGCAGTGCAGCAGGGAGGCAGGGTGAGCAGGTACCTGGACACGAAGGGCAGAGTGTGTGCAGGGGCACATTGTTGACAGAGGAAACCGTTCAGCTGGAGATAGGAGGGGCTAATGCAGGAGCAAATAGGAAGGTCTTGAGTTGCTACTGGAAGCAGAGATGTTTCTCCTCAAGTTTCAACATGCCCAGTTGGCTGTTCCAAAGGGAGTACCCTGCTGTACACACAGATCTGCCCCCAGCTAATCCATTCAATTAACAACTGACCTGGAGGGAGTGTGAGATGGAGGAGCAAAGGACTCAAGAGGGGAGGATTTTGCAGAGGGATTGTTGCAGCTATTTCACACCCAGTCCCATAAAATCATTGTGCACAATGCAGAGGGTCTAAAGTATCATCCTTGCATCCACTGGTAGGCAATGACGGGATTACAGAGCTGGAAAGGTAGGATCCAAAGGCATGAGGCCAAGGACAAGTCTTGCAGTCCTGTACTTGATTAGTGGTAGAGGGTGGATTGTGGAGGCAGGTGGAATATTTAAAGAGCCTGTCACAGTACTCCAACCTTGAGTAAAACCTAGCCTGACAGACTATGAGCATGTAGTTGAACGATAGGGAAGGCACAGTGAGGATGTGAAGGAGTTAATCTATCTCAAGATACTTCTGAAATGTGTGTAGAAAAGGAATGTGTTAAGTCAAAGCTGACCCCAAGGCTGTTGGCCTTGCAGGTGAAGTTAAGAGGAGGGCCCAGTGGGGCTGGCCAGAGAGTGAGGGAAAAGGATCGTGAAGGTGTACCGATGAGGAGGATGTCAGTCTTGCTGTCATTTAGACAGTTATCATTTGCAGTACACCAATTGCAAATGGAAATGAGAAAGAAGGGCGGGAGAAGAGTTGCCCAAGGGCAGCCTGGAAATGAGTTGGTTGTCATAAGCATAGTACTGGAAGTGGTAGCAGAAAATGAAAATGCAGTAGGCGAGAGCTGCCAGGTGCTGTTTGTATAGTCATGCCGAGAGATCAGACCCCTGGTGCACACCACAGGTAGAGAGGGAGAATGAAGAAAGGAAGAAGCCAAGTTGTAGCTGGGAGGGACACACATGCCAAACACATATGTCATTGAGTCACACGCATCAATACTCACCAGATGACGGATCATGATCCAACCTCTCTCCCACTCCATGGATCTGTTCTTCCGGGATGAACTCTGAAATGATCGCTTCATGCTGAGTGAGTTCATCCTCCTCTGGTGGTGGCCCACCACCAGCCCCCAGAGACATGGAATAATTGGAGGCACGCTTTTGTTTTGCACTGCGTCAGAGGTCATTCCAATGCTTGTAGCAGTCCTGAGCCATGCGCACCTGGAATCCCATGGCTGTCACACCATCTGCAACATGCTGCCAGTGGACCCAATGCTGGTGATGCGTTGTATGGCCCTGTGGGCCCACAAGCATATCGCGTTGGTGTTCTGACACATAGTCTACAAGGAAGTCTAGTTCCTGCTTGCAGAAAGGCTTCTTCCTTGACATGCGGGAGGCCAGAGCCGTGTCTGGGGTCCCATCCTCTTGTGCAGGAGCACGCTTCCTCCTTTTGACTGGTGGTACTGACCCTGAGTGGGCAATGTGGCCCTGATCAGTGGGGGCAGTGGCGCTGGTGGACTGGACCAAGGCAGTGGGTGTTGGTATGACAGAAGGTCTGGCTTGGGTCTGACTCACTGGCAGGGCTGTGTTGGCTGCATCTGTACATGCAGTTACCACCACCCAGCTGCTTGGGGCAGCAGATGTCAAAACTGCCCCAGATGCGTGTGCCACAGTCACAGCTACAGTGGACACACATGACCCCAACCTCCGGATAAGATGGAAATCGTCCTGGGAGTCCGCGTCACGCAACGCAACATGCGCTATGTGACCCAGAGCCCAGGTGAAGGTGCCCACAGCTGCATCTGCAGCTACCACCACTGGTGGGCCTGTGACAGCAGATGTATATTGCTGTTTGGTGATATGGGTGCCAGGTTGTGATGCAACAGCTGCATCACCAGGAGCCAAAGGGGGGGGCGGCATGTCTGCAACAGCAGGTGGCTGGCATCCTGCACCAGAGGGCACCCCTGCCTCTTCCCCCCTGTACCCACCCTGGCTACCTTGGACTCCCCGTCCTCCCTGGTTTCTGCGCCCACGTGCCCGACCACACCCAGCCCTGGGAGGACGTTCAGCTTTGCCGGGCTTAGCCTTTGGTGGCCTCCCAACCATGGCATAGATGGAAAATAGGCTCTGGGAGGTTCACTCAACAATTGTCCTGGACAGTTATCTAGAAGGGGCCAGGGTACTTGATGGAATAGGTACAAAAATGACGGGTCACGCAATGCTCATGCACCCCCCCAAAAAAAAAAGACTAAATATAAGAACAGGCAATTGAAAAGAAAAATAAAATTGTGCTCGCGACCCCGGTAGCCCATGTGCATGCATTTTACCTCCACCAGTACGGTGTGGCACCCAGGAACACAAAAAACACATACACGTGGAACATGCAGGCTACTATGACCTCGAAACGGTACACATGCACAGGGGGAACCACAGTGGGAAAAATAGCGAACGTGACTCACCGCCTGCCTTGCATGAAAAAAAAAAACAAACACATGCGCTTGTTCATGTAGGCAGCACCCCACCAAAAGAAGAGGTATGGACTTCAGATAATGTGAAGTAATCGCGTCTGATTCCAGCAGAGTAAACACACGTGTCAGTCTCCACGAACAGCATGTACAGTGGTCTGCTGGCCCGCGCTTACCTTTAACCCATGCTGAAGGCAACACCCACGTGCGTAACGTCACTTACGCGCTAAGGCCCTTTCCTTGAATTACACGCATTCACATGCGGATGTGATTTTTTTGCACGTGTGGATGCACCTGTGCTGAGGGAAATGCTGTGCGTGTTACGTCACAGACATGCTTATGCGCTAAGGGCCTTTCCTCGAATTACACGCTGACATGCTGTATTTCACGTGCCAAAATCACTCTGTATAAAACTGGCCACGGGACAACACACGGAGGACCATGCTCCAGCCCAGAAGGCCATTTTCCTGCCCCCAGAGCCCCGAGCAGACTCCAACCTGCCATCTGCAGCTGCCTGCCTGCTGGCCACGTGCCCTGCCATTTGGTGCCTGCACCTCAGCCATCCTCAGGGGTCCAGTTGATGTGACCACCCTGATGGAACAGAAGACTCCAGACTGAAGTTCCATCACTCCACAGCCCAGCACCAGGACCCAGTTGCCCACCCACACCTGCCTCGGGGGTTGCCATGTCAGGGGAAACACCATCAGACACCTATGGCAACCCAGCCAGAGAAGCAGAGGGCTGCCAGCTTCACAGCAGGGGAGGTTGGCATCTTGGTGGAGCAAGTCCAGGTGCATTATGATGCCCTCTACGGAAGAAGACGCACCAACAAGGATGGACAGGAGAGGATATGGCTGGACATCATGGTTGCCATCAACGCGGAGGGGGTGGCAATCTGTGACATACAACAAGTCCATAAGCGCTGGGAGGACTTCAGCTCCAGGGCCCTCAGGAAGGCCCGGCGCCTCTTGGAAGCAGCGCATGCAGTGAGGCGCCGGGTCAACCTAACCACCAACGACATGAGGGTCCTGGAACGCATTAACCCAGCGCTTCGCCACCAGGTCCTCGAGATGGAGACCGTTCCGGAGACGAGCGGTAAGTGTCTATTTGTACTTTTTGGACGCAGTGCATGTTGAGGTGTGCCAGGCATGTGCAGCTTGGACATATGTCTGAAAGGGTCCAGGTATGAATGTGTATGTGCAGGGACATGACTGTGCTGCATGTGAGTCCTGTCATGAGTGATGCACATCAATGGTGTATGTGTTCCAAAGCATGATGCACAACTGCATGTGGAGATGCACACATGCTGGTATTTCTGTGTATGTACTATGGCATGGTTGGGGTGTGACACATGGATGCTGGTTACACCTTCATGTATGTGCACAGTATCAATATGCGTGTGTGGGTTGCACATGTGTGACAGTGATACAACATGGATGCATGTGACACAGACATGTATGAACCCGATTGGCAGATGTGACATAGTTGCCGATGATTGCACTGTGACAGGTAGTGTGATATACAGATGCATGTCTGTCTGTTGATGTGTGCACATGTATTCGGCACTCCCCATGTTGCTTGTGACATCATGCCAAGCTTTGGATGTTCATGCTGGTGTGTGTGTATGGATGCTGCTGCCTGCTGCACGATTCCTGTCAATTTGTGCATGTGTGTGGGTTCAAATGATATGAGTGTTGGGGAGTGTGATGCCATCTGCGAAGTTTGACACTGCCACTCATGTGCAACTGTCACGTGTGTATCCGACCATTGTACAGTGCCCTGATGCCTGTGTTCTGTCTCTCCCTGTCTGCAGCGTCGACTGATGAAGAGGGCAGAGACGGTGCTGTGGAGCGCAGAGGCAGAGATCCCACCACCAGCCAAAGACGCAAGGCCCAGCTCTCCTCTCACGTTGTCAAATCTTCTGGGAATGAGGAGTCTGGTGCCACGGCAATGGCCGCAGCTGCTGAGGGAAGGTCCAAGAGGTGGAGGTTAGAGGTTAACTCCTCAGCAGCAGTAGGGGCAGCTGAGCCCCCACAAGGGCCTATGGAGGAATATGGCACAGAGTCATCCAGGTTGGTGGGCAGTTTGGTTGAGGATTAGGCCGTGGAAGGCCCACGCACAGGGCATGGAGGGGGCATTCCACTGGTGCTAGTGGTGCAGTCCAGGGGCAGGGACAGGAGGCAGCACAGGCCACCGCGGAGGTGCCTGTGTGTAATCCTGTGCCCGATCCTGTGACTGCATCATCCCGCACCAGCAGGGATGCCTACGTCCAGACCCATTTTCAGGGAGGGCATGCGCGAACAACAACTGGCCTTCCTCTCCCTGTGGACGTGGCAATCCGTGACCGGATTGAGCCTGTCCTAGCTGGGGTGGCGATGCGTCAACGTGGTATTTGGGATGACGTGCAGAGTTCTCGTGTGGACAATGCACGTCATTTTGAATACCTCATTGACCGCGTCAGCCTACTAGGACAGGTCACCGGCGCTGGGTTCCTCCGTGTGCTGGATCTTCTAGCGACCCCCTCCTCAACTGAACCCCCTATGCACCAGTCGTCCTCCGTGCCATCTTCCTGCTCAAGTATCACCTGGGCACCCTCTTGAGCTGCTCCTGACCCAGCGGCCAGGCTGGTGGAGGACACATCCCTGCCACAGTCGGGAGTCAGAGGTCCTGCAGGGGTGGCCACCCCAACAACTTGACCCCAGCAAGACTGGGATGTGCAGGCATCGACAAGCAGGGCACATGCACAGCAGCAGCAGGCTCAGGGTGGGAGCAATGATTGCTTGGGGCCTTCAACATCACAGAGGCAGGAATCGGCCGGAGGGCAGGAGGACCCTGGATTGGGAGTGTCTTCAGTGTGGCAGTGGTTGGGCCAGCGGACAGATGCAGAGCAGCGGCAGGTGGAGGAAGCATGGCTCACTACGGTCATGGCGGAACTCCATGCGCAGGGCATTGAGGTGGGCTGAGTGCCTCGAGGCAACTCACAGGGAGTTGGAGGATGCCATGACTGCATCCCTGCGAGATCTCGAGGCCAGGGAAGAAGCCCGCCTCTGGGACATCGACGTGGAGTTTGATGATGCCCTGGCCCGGAACATCAACAAGTGAGCCGTTGGACTTGCCCGCCGCCTTTGTACATAGTTCTTTAGTGTTAGGTTTCCTTTGTTTTTTCTTTTTTTTGGAGTTAATGGACTTTGCTCCACTTCAAGTATATAGTTTTTTATTCATAGGACTTTTTGGTAGGTTTCATTTGTTTTGGGGATCATGGACCCTTTGGACTTGGATTGTATATAGTTGAAGACTTGTACATACATTCTTTTTTGACATTTTCTATGGATCAATGGTTTTGTTTTTTTTAATAATTTTTTTCATATTGACATTGGTGATGGACCACTTTTCTTTTTTCATGCCGTGGATTTTTGCTTTACATTGGATTTTCTGTTTTTTTTTGGTAATATCTGTCATTGTTTATTAATTTTCAAGTTTGATTTTCTTTGTTATTTCATTATGTTTTTAATACATTTATTCTAACTTTATGATTGATGTTGTGTACTATCATTGGTTTTGTGCATGTCTCAATGAACATTGCCTCAGTCATGTGTTGTCACTGTGTGGCTCTGTTGTGCATTTATGCATGGGCATGGTGGTTCTTTTAAGACTGTCATGGCATGGGTAATTTGGGAGTGGGTGCAGTGGATGGTTGCATGCTTGTACTGGGGGGCAATGGGGATTTGGGTTGGCATTAGGGCCATGGGTCTGTTTTGTTAGGACATGTTGTTTGGTGGGCCATGAGTCAGGGGCCTGCTGGCAGGTGCCCATCAATGGGGGTGGGTGGGGGTGTGGGGGACATGAGTCAGGGCCTGCTGGCAGGTGCCCGTCAATGGGGGTGGGTGGGGGATGTGGGGGGCATGAGTCAGGGTCTGCTGGCAGGTGCCTGTCAATGGGGGTGGGTGGGGGACATGTGTCGGTGCTCCCGAGTGCATGGTTCCATGTGGCCTGCCTGTGAGGCATGGTCTGGGGTGATGGGCTGCCTGTCGGACATGGTCTGAGGTGATGGGCTGCCTGCGGGGCATGGAGATGGGGGGCACACCCAGGAGGGCACACACTGCCAAATCACGTGTGAAAGTCCATGCGCAACCCCGGAGTACACATACCCCGCTCACACTAGCGAAAACGCGCAAAAGTTCAAACGCACAGCCGGAATAAACGTAGGCCAGCAAAATCATGTGTGAAAGTCCACGCGCACCCCTCGAATACGCGTACCCCGCTCGCGCTAGCGTAAACACGTGTAAAACTCCCCGCTGCACCACTCTCTGCCACGGCTGGTTTTGGTTGTAAGTATCCATGAATACGCTGTGCGCTAAAATGGGTTTGGTGCACGCGGCTGGCGCAGACTGGCACACGTTCCCTCTGTGCGCCAGCCGCGTGCACCACTTGTGCGCTAAATTCTATGAATTACCCCGTTACTGTGTTATTTATGCAAGTGTGTGCTTCATAAAGTCAGCACCAGTGGTGTAAAAGATTGGAAACTCGACTTGGGTACACACCTTTCCACTAGTGCTTTTATTTTAAAATGTAAACTCATGTGACCTCAAATAACATACAAATAAAACAAAAAAATAATATAATTACAACTGTACAAAATAGCATTTGACATCTTAACCAGTGAATACAGAGAAGTCCGATACCACACCAGCGCAAAGATTAGATTTCCTAGGCTTTGTGCTAGATACCAAGAAGGCGACATTAGAGCTTCCGCCTCGAAAGATAAGAGATATCAAGAGAGAGATCAGAGCATGCTTAGAGAAGCAGCAAGTATCACTCACAACCTTGGCGAGGATAGTGTGGTTGCTAGCAGCATCTATCCAAGCCATATTCCCAAGCCCTTCGCACTACCGAGTGCTGCAGAGGTTGAAGATAAGACACCTTCAACAGGGACTGAAGTATCATCAGTTAGTACCGCTAGATCCGGAGTCCCTTACGGAGCTAGAGTGGTGGTTGAAGAATATGGATGCCTGGAATGGGCGAGCCATATTCGGAGACAGGCCGGACCTGATCATAGAATCAGACGCCAGCTGGAAGGGCTGGGGCGCCAGATGCGGAACTTTAAGGACCGGAGGCAAGTGGAGCGAAGAGGAGCTTCGCCTCCACATAAACAGCCTGGAGCCCTTGGCAGGATTGTTCACGATCAAAGCATTCATGAGAGAAAGAGTGAAATCTCGTGTCCTGTTGAAGATGGACAACATATTGGCAGTACGCTACATCAACTACCTAGGCGGTACGAGGTCCAAAATGCTAGCAGAGTTAGCAAAGGACTTGTGGCATTTCTGCCTACTATCAGAAAGGTCAGTGACGGCAGAGTGTCTGCCAGGTACACTGAACACAGTAGCAGATTGGAACTCTCGTTATCTGACAGACTCCAGCGACTGGAGACTGGATCCAGCAGTGTTTCAGATGATGAACATGAGATGGATGGGGCCCATTACACATAGACCTGTTCGCCTCCCGGCTCAATGCTCAGACGAGAATTTACTTCAGCTGGAGAGTAGATCCGGGAGCACAGGGAACTGAGAGGACAGGAGGCCCTCATTACGCTTTTCCTCCCTTCGTAATGCTGAGCAGAATTCTAGCGAAATGTCGGAGGGGGAAAGCGGAGCTGGTGTTAATAGTGCCCTTGTGGAAATCTCAGGTATGGTTTCCGACACTAATGGAGTTAGTGACGGACATGCCCAGAGTGCTCCCCGAAGGAGAGCGACTGCTCACGGACCCAGCTGGTTCATATCATCATCTGAGAGTGAGAGGGACACTCCCGCTAGCCGTGTGCAGGATATCAGGAGACGCTGGGCGCTGCCAGGAATTTCGACGCAAGTTGCAGAGCTTATCGCTGAATCCTGGGCTCCATCCACAAGGAGGAGCTATGACGCAGCTTGGGCTAAATGGACAAGCTGGTGTAAGAACAGAAGTGTTCATCCCATTTCAGCTCCTGTAGTGGAGATACAGAATTTCTCAGCAGGTCATATGCCAATAGAAGGAGCCCCGGCGGGAGAACACCCTGCAGTAGTAAGGCTCATCAGAGGTGCAAAATTCAGAGTAACACCAGAGCCCAGGTATAGTTCAACGTGGGATGTGGCAGTAGTATTACGCCTTCTATCAGATTGCCCAACAGATAAGTACCTCTCCCTCAAGCAACTATCAGGTAAACTAGCTATGCTATTATGTCTGATCTCCTGCAAACGAGGGTCGGATGTGAGGGCTCTGGAGATTACCAGAAGGTCTTTTGGACCGGAAGGAGTGACATTCTCGATAGTCAAGAGGACCAAGACAGGGACCACTACGGTCGATTATCCATACTTCCCGAGTAATGCAAAATGGTGCGTAGCACGTTGCATTAAGGAATACGAGAGCAGGACAGCAGAAAATAGGGCGGTAGGTACCACACAGCTACTAATAGCACGTAGGAAGCCTTTTCACACAGTGGCTACGACGACCATCGCGAGATGGGTCAAAGAGATTATGCAAGCAGCAGGTGTGAATGTGAGCATGTATGGAGCTCATTCAGTGAGAAGAGCAATTGCATTGAGAGCCATGAGAACAGGAGTGT
Source organism: Ambystoma mexicanum (assembly GCF_040938575.1). Taxonomy (NCBI): domain Eukaryota; kingdom Metazoa; phylum Chordata; class Amphibia; order Caudata; family Ambystomatidae; genus Ambystoma; species Ambystoma mexicanum. The sequence goes on along the minus strand of NC_090937.1, from coordinate 785,730,624 downwards.
CTTTAAATGAAATCATGCTAGCAGCAGATTGGTCGTGTGAGCGCACGTTTAAAGAATTTTATTTTAAGCCAGCAGAGAGTCTGGCAGGTACGGTGTTGGGGAGCTTTGAAAAAGCATAATGCTCACCTCCAGTCTTGTCATAGAATGAAGATTACCCCTGCTAGCTGCGCAGGGAGTATTAATTCTATTAAAGACTAGGAGGCGAGCATTAAATTCCCACCCAAGTATTGTACTGTCTACATTTGCATTGTTTTATGATAGTAAGTACACTACATAGACTCCACCCTAAAATCTCCTATTGTATTGCCTCTTAGGGGAAGACCAGAAGAATAACTGAAGACAGAGAGTGATTCAGGAGACCGGCGGTTCGCCGGCAGTTGAGTTCTCAAGTTAAAGGAGACTTTGCATCGTTAGCGAGGATCAGTTATGGAAGTTATGAAAATTTCAGAGCAAGTAAAAGCAGAGTAGGAGTCCAAGCACAGGAAGTGGGCTGTGACTGTCTGAGAAGGCTTGGACTACAGAGACTCATGGATTTTGTAGTTTTGAAAATGAGAAAAGTTTGTTGGACACTTTTCAAAGTTTTATATGTGTTTTGTTGAACTGCTGAAGAGTAGAATAAATGAAGATGAAGCATAATGCTTGCCTCCTAGTCTTTAATAGAATGAATACTCCCTGCGCAGCTAGCAGGGGTAATCTTCATTATCTTTGTTAAAAATGTCTTCAAGTAAATTTTCCTTGCTCACTTCAGACACATTTGAATGCAACGTCTTACATTTTCTGCACTTTGGATCCAAAATCTATTTTGGCTGGATCCAAATGCGACCAAATTATCTCAAACATCATTCCTCTCTCCTTAACATGCCCTAAAACCCTGTTTGTATTATATTTACCTATTTTCCTTATCCCTGCTGTTTTCATCTGAATATGAATGGAAGGGGCACAACAAATATACATACACACCTCAGCACTCTGAGTCCGCTACAATGCTGTTTTGGCACACTGTACAAGCGAAACAACTACAGTTGTGATTTAACACAGTAGCATGAAACCTTTGTAACGCAAAACCAAGCACCACAACACACATGAATCCTTTCATTAAAGGACTTTTTATGAATTTATAATTCCTAATGTTGTGTCCCAAAAATAAGATTCAAGCAAAGCTTTCAGGCTTTAAGCAGTTGACTTTATTGGTTAAGATGTCAAATGTTATTATCTACACCTCAGCCAATGATTCCCTACTATTTTATTCATATTATATTTCATATTAACTTATTATTTTGAATATGACTGTTGATAGAAACAATTGTTTATACAACAGTATAACCCTGAATCACTGTTGTGGTGCAGGAGTGTGTGTGGATTTACCAGCACAGGAAGGTGGAGCACAGTTGCTGGAAAGAAAGAGTTGTTATTCTCAGATGGCCTTCCATAATGGCAGCAACTTGGCACCACTTGACATGGGGTCACTTTGCATTGAAGGAAATAATACGAGTTACAAGTAGAACACAGGTGCCAGCTGCCAGGGCTTTGTTCATTTTTCGAAAGTTGTTTCTCTGCAGCACTCTGACGCCTTTCTCTCTGATTGCTGCCGCTAGCGGCTTCATCAGCTTCGTGAAAGCCCAAGGTGCTGATGCAAGACCGCATGGCATCGTCCTGAATTGCCAAAACTGTCCTTGCCAGCGAAAATCTAGAAACGGTCTGTACTCCTTGAGTACTGGGATCGTCAGGCATGCGTCTTTTAAATCTAGGCGCGTCAACCAGTCCCCCTCTCTCAGGAGTCCCTGAGCTGATGGATGCCCTCCATCTTGAAATGTCGGTATATGATCCATCCCTTCAGCTCTTTGAGATTCATAACCAGGCGTACTTTCTCCTTCCTGTGGACCAGGAACATGTTGCTCACAAAGCTTGGGGTTGACTCGCATTTCTCTATCGCCTGCTTGTGCACTAATTGTGCTAGCTCGCTGTCTAGGCATGCTTGTTCTGCCTGTGCTAATCTCTGACTCTGAGGTCTGCCTTGCTGTACTGATTCTTCTATAAAATCTAGATGCAAACCTCTGACGGTCTGCAATATCCAGGAATCGCTTCAAAGCGCGTGCCAATTCTCTAAAAACATGCGCGTCCTCCCCCCTACGGGAGGATAATGAATCGCTCTCACCTGGCGTAAAACCTTGACCTCGTCCTGTTCCTCTGGACCTGTGGCCTCTCGGAAATCTCCCTCTGGACGGGAAGAAGGTGTCTTGGCCTTTGTTCTCCCAGTATTGTGCTCTGGGATTCTGGGATCTTCTTCCTTCATGAGTGCGACTGGCTGCTCGACCCCTGAAGCGGCTGGTCCCGCCAAAAACTCTACTTGGGAAGATTTTGCGGATCGATCCCTGAGCTTTCTCTAGTGAAGCATATGTTCCGACAAAGCGTCCCATCTCCTTCCCAAATGTGTCTCCAAACAGGAGACCCTGGGCTCCTTCTCCTGCTTCATATGATGCTAAATCACTAAGTTTCGAGTCTATTTTCAGAAGAAGGCCCCTTCTCCTCTCTGAAGCAATGGCACAATTCGCATTTCCGAGGTGGCAGACAGCTCTCTGTGCCCAGCTGGCGAGAGCTTTGGGGTCCACTTCTTCCCCGGTATCCTTCGCCCTCTCTGCGCGGTCCATAATTCTGGCAAGTGGCCCAGCCAGGTCCAACACCTTCTCCTGGCAGCTTCTCCAGGATTTATCAATGCCCTTGTGGGGATCTTTAGCCAATTTTGAAACAAAGGTTAGCATCTTCGGGTCGAGTTTGGGGATCTCCGCTACCTCTTCTGGGAGGTCCAGCCGCGGACCCCCTGCCGCAGGCGCTGTCTCACTTCCTTATCCAGCGCTTTGCGTAACCATGCCGCCATATATTGTGCTACTCAGGGGGATGGTTGCCACTCCGTGGACCTCGGATTCCGGATGCTCTCTGGGTCAAACATATCGTCATGGGCTTCCAGAAGGTGTTTTTCCTTCCGCACCCTCTTGCCCCCACTGGGTGCAACCCAGTCGTCTTCCGCAACCTCTTCATCTCACTGCGAGGTCTGATCATCGACTAGCTCCCCTTCCGAGCGTGGGTCTTCTCCTGTGTTATCCTCCCCTGGAGAGGGGGTCATGAGGTGTGGCACTGTTTGACGCTGTAGATAAGCCTCTTTCAACTTTGCAAATGCGTCTATCACCTCTGAGGCCTTATCTTCTGCCCTGTCCAAAAGCGCACCAGGGGTCATCAGAGGATTTCCTCTTGAGGGCTATTTTACTCCGCTTAATCCCTTCTTCCAAGGGTTCTGTGGGCGTGCGCTTCAAGTTCTTGGTGCTTGTACTGGGCTGTGAGAGCATAGCTTCCAATGTCTCCAGTCTCTCCTGTAGGGGTCTGACCCCTTCTGCCACTGCATCTATAAAGGACCTTCACAGCACCTGCTTAAAACTGGCAGCAAGTTCCTGACACTGCTCCTCCTCGCTCCACTCGAATTCTGACATCTTTCTGCTGTGCTGTGTGCCCAAAATACCTGAGACAGGTGTCTTAGCATGCCCACTTCTCCCTTAAGATGTTCTGATATTAATATGAATATATGTATGTATATATATATATATTTTTTTTTTTGTTAATACTTTTCTCTGTCGCTGCACCAACTTAAATGTCTTGCCTTCCGGCTGCTGCGAGATACCTCGCTTCTTCGCGCTGTCCTCCTGCTGTCTAGCAGTGAAAGGTGCACAGGGCTCTCCTGTCATCTGCCGCACCTTCTCCCTCAGCTGATACTGCTCAGCTGATGTTGTCAAGTGCTGCGATCGTAGGATCGCTGAATATTATGACTGTAAAGTATTTATTTTGCTCATGAGAGCTCTCCGTGTATCGTGGCTGCTGCCATAATACAGTCGCTTAATAGCGACAATCGTACTGAATGCGTGAGGAAACTCACGCTAGGTCCCTCCCACCCGCGGGTGGGGGCCTGATCTCGGGAGTGCTATTGGCTGCTCTCCCGAGTGGAGCTCCGCCCACCGAAGGGTGGGGGCTACTGCTGCGATGCTGCTTTGCCGTTTAGGCGTGCTTCTGTACTCGCGGGCCCTGGCTCCTCCTACCCGAGGGTGGGGGCCGGTCCTCGCGAGTAACGGTATGTTTACTGCGTAGTCCGCGAGGCTGGCTGCACCCCTGAGGTGCTGAAATTGCGACACGGGGCCACCGGCCTCACGGACTCTACCCAATTACTTACCTGCTGTACATTGGTAACGAGGCGAAACCCTTGTTTCTATAACGCTCCAAGCCTCTGCTAAGTGCTTATTGTACTCGATACTCTAATGTACTATAATATACTATATTGTACCGTACTGTAACGTAGTACGCGCGTACTACTAAAAACACCAAGCATAATGCTAATCACTTCACTTCATCTTCTGCTCACATACGTGCGCACATTTGTATATAAACAATGACATTTCCTTAAAATACAACCATTCTTTTCCAGTCAATTCACATAGACATACGGAGAGGAAAAATGATGTTACTTATCTGCTTGAAAAGCAGTAAAAGAAGGATTCCAAGCACAGGAAGTGGGTTGTGACTGGCTGAGAGGGCTTGGAATACAGGGATTCATGGATTTTGTAGTTTTGAAAATGAGAAAAGTTTGTTGGACACTTTTCAAAGTTTTGTATGTTTTGTTGAACTGCTGAAGAGTAGAATAAATGAAAATGAAGCATAATGCTCGGCTCCAGTCTTGTCATAGAAATACATACATACAATAGCAGTTTGTGGCTGTGTGGTGGACTCGAGGTGAGCTCAATTAAACCCCTTAAAGTGTGGAATCGTTTTGTTCTCAGGTAGTGCATTTCATTTTTATGATCAATAGACACTCCAGAATAGTAATACTGGGAATGCAAAGTGTAGAGGCCAAGCAAACATAGATTGTGTTATAGGTGAATTTGAACCGAAATGTAGAGGGAAAAGGAAAGAGAAAGGATCAGAGTCCATCTATGTGTATGCATTGATACCCTTGCATCCTAATTGTATGCAAGGTTATATCGTGGCATCCACTTTAGGAAATGTAATAGAGACTAAGTGCTAAATCTCGTAAAGGTATAGTGAACGTTCATCTTAGACTGAACACATAACATTCAACTAAGAATACCTAATGCAATGAAGGCAACAGTAAGGACAGTACTTTAGGGACAGTATAAAATCATCTCAATTTTTACTAACACAGAGGAAAATAGTAGGAGGGTAAGGGGATTAGACTTGGAATACATTATTTGACTGGCAACATTGTCCAATTTCACACAATGTTATGACAATATTCACATAGGCATGGCAGTCGAGCAGCATCCAGGGAATTCAGGGGTCAAACCACATGCAAAGATATCACCTTGTGGTGTGGTGATCTACACGCAAACCTGTGAAAGCAAAACAGTTTAGAGTAATTTAAAACATGCTTCCCGTTCTGGGAATTAGCTGCAGTCAGTCTGACTGATAAGTGCCTTAAATCTCTGCAGATCATCACAAGATATCAGATTATGAGGGACTATTACACCATCCAAGAAGTCCATACAGCGAACTCTGTGGTTCTCACATATGTTCTTTACAGACTTACAACTAAAGTACACTATAGTGAACAAATATGCTAGTGTGTGATTAATTTTATATTTCAGGACACAGTGTAGAATAATCACTCCCTAGTATATTTGTTCATTATATTTCACATAGGTTTTACATTTGTAGAGCGATAGGGTGTTGTAGCTTTTTCTGTATTACCCTTTTTTAGATGAGCGGCACATCACCACCAGCCAGGGAGATTTTGAGGGACTGTATGCTTCTTGCTTATGCAGCAGTGGCATCACAATATTACATGCAGCATGTATGAGCCTGAGTCCCCTTTCAGAAAGGTTGACTGTCCGCACAAACTAAAGATCCCCAGCAATGATATGAACAAAGTTCATCCTATATGTTGGAGTATGGGATAGTGTTGCCTACTGAACTTCATTGTACACTGAAATAGCATAATACACAATACTCAGCTTGTATCTAGTGCCGAGGGGTTGGAGAGCTGGCCTTAAGCAATGAAGTGCATAGCCATTTAGGGGTGCTCAGATTGTGGGGATCCTGATACAGGCCAATGGAGGGCAGGCTGTGCTAGGGCCCATGGGAGAAGCTATGGAGGGTGGATATGACTGTACTGAGAGTCAAGACAGGGGATGCTGATATATCTACAATGCATACATCTTAAGCAAATGGGGTGGGCTGAAAGGGGAGCATAGAAAATGTGGCTTTCAGAGCAGATAATGGTACCCTTGCCTGCAAGATACACCAGTGCCTCTACAGAGGTGTATGATCCTAAATATATTCCTGGAAATGATACACGTGAGTTGCAGGTTACAGAAAGAACCCACACTATTCAAGCTAACCCCCTGACAATGTGTGGTTCCTTATATAAAACGTGTTACTTGCATGCATGGAGCTGCCAATGTTTGCTTGTACATGCTGTTGGGTCCCCTGCATGCAAGTTTCAACTTTTGCAAGTCAGAGGACAAACGTGAAGAGACAAAATGGAATCAATCACCTTTATAAGTCAGTTTGACTGTCTTATGAAAAGGTTAATGTTGTCTGCAAATCATGCTTTGCAGGCAGAATTTACCAATGCATTTGTATCTGTTTTAGCAGTTGCTAAATGTAGGTGGGTTCCAGAGGAATCCATTTGTTTTACACTTGCATGAAAGTCTCATGAAAGCATAAAGCTACATTACCTTCAAGAGAGAGGAGAAAGGCAAGGTGGACTTCTGCTTCGTGCGCCTTCTTCACCTTGAAAGCAAATGAAAATGGGGAGGAGAGATAAATGAAGGTGTATAAGCATTATACCTTCATTTTACACCTTCACTTTCCACTCCACCCCATATCGAATTACACTACATTATGTTATATTACAAATCTTGCACTCTGCACTAAATCTGCACTGCAGCAGTCCCAGAATGCCAAAACCTATCCAAACGTTAGCACAATGTACCTCTATGGGGGGGGGGCACAGAGAGCACAGTATATGGAAGCAAAGGACATTTTTGTAGAAGTGAGGGAAAAAGGGTAAAGACAAAGTTAACATGGATTAAGTAGGAATGATGCAGGGGTGTCCCGATCTAATTCCTGACCAAAATAATTGTACTCTTGGATGATCTAAAGTAATTCATGCCCTGCTCTAATTTTCCTCCGAAGTGTCACAGTATTATCATTGCCACTTGTCCCTCCATAATTTGGTTTTCTGCTGGGTGTCCCAGTGTAAGTCGTGTCCTACACTGATTTTGCTCCAGGGTATTTTCTTGGAGTTGTTCATGTAACCACAACATGTCCAACAGTTAAAATATCCAATACTTAACTTGAAAATTGCAGGTTATAAAAAATCTACCAAAGATATATGGCATGACATACCTAAGCTTGGGCCTAAAGCCAACATCCTATGCTGATTCCACAAGTGAATTACAGAACTGTTAATGTGCCTGCACATACCAAGTCTCCACAACAGATAACAGAAACCACATCCGACATATGAGACAACAGAGTGATGTAACTAAATCTAACTATATCCCAACATAGCCCGTTCCTTCTCTGCCATCATTGAATTTCCACTCCTTTGACCCAACAGATGTCCTAATGAGGGCCATGGCAACCACACCAGGCACAAAACAACAGCCCTACATAACTTACCATACCATGCTAGAACCTTCTCTAAATTGGGTTAAGACTTTTACCAGCATTAAATAGGAAACCAGCTGGCTTACCTTGGCCCCTTTATTGGTGGCCCTTTTTAGCCACAGACATGTTCTGTTGTTTAACACACAGCTGAAATGGGCATCAGAACTGATCTTGACAGTATCCGAGGACAGGCCAGGGAACATGTTCATTGCATTGACCCTGTCGGCGATGCACAGAGGAAACTTTTCTTCAGGTAACCATTCCACCGGGATTATAGCACAGAGCCCCTCTGTTGTCCTCCACAGTACTCTGGGCTCTCTGCAGGAATTTAGACTACCATTCGATGTAAAATCCCATGCTGCTTGCGTTACTCATCTGAACGCAGTGTACTGCAGCACTGACAACCCTAATGGTCTTTTGGTTGCCTTTCTGTGGGCAACACAGTTCCATGTGCCACCAGCTGTGAGATCCTTGTGGGAGCCGATGCAGAGGAATGTTAATTTGCTCCCCTCTGCCATTCTCTGGCATTAATATTTGCTGAAGTCCCTGTTCTTCAGAATGCCAATCCCACCCCAATTCTTACTTAATTATCACTTATGGCACCAGGTGATCCTAACCTGTCCCACACTAGGATCCTACCCACGGCTCCCTGAATATCATGTACTGTGGATCGAGTTGGTGAGGCTGCTTACTTTATAATGTTTTCCTTTTAGTTTTGTCTTTTAGGTGGCGCTGAAAGTATTCCCTTTAAGCCAAAAATATTGTCATTAAAATAAGAGCTTTAACATAAGAGCTTCAAATCGGAAGTGTACGATTGTGGTTTGTAATGCTTTTCAATGGAGATGGCGTGTGAGGATGGATACATAGGGTTTGAGTGTGGTTTGGGTATGTATCCACCCATTTAACACCTTTCTTAGTCAAATCTATAGGATTTTGCACCCATTCCTGCCCATCCCCTCCCAAAACCACACCCCTTTTGCACTCTTACCCTGAATTTGTATTGTATGTTCAATTTGGCAGCCATTTTTCTTCCAACATGGTGGCTGTTATATGTTAATGTTTCTAAAAAGTTACTTTGCATGTTTTTTTATTAAAAAAAAATCTACTAGTGCTTTTAAGTTATGTAATATATTTCGATTTATTTTGCATTAAAAATAAGCAACTAACTGGTATAGATCCGTTTTGTTGCAAAATGTCTCTGTAAATGTCGATGTACTTACTTGTGAGTGTTGGTCAAGTGTTTACTGATTGAAGCGGTACCAATTGGATGTGCAGAAAGTTAGTGATGTCAGTATGATGTGATTGGGTGTAGAATATGTGCTTTTTCCACAAGGCATCCATTTTCTTTCTCTGAATGCTGGTTTGCAGCTGAGCAGGGCTCTATGGGCTGTGGTGGTTATAGTGGTTATGGTGGTTAAACCGATCTTTAAATATCGTTTCCACAATAAATAGATTGTCGGTACATTTGTATATTCTGCTTTCTAACAGCAAATATTACTTTTTTCCTTGCTGCAGCCTACTGCTAATAAGTTCGGGCACTGTATATGCAGGGCAGGTGACTTCTCTTGCCACTATACTGGCTTTGGGTACCGACCCACACTCCTTGCTGGCAAGCGTCTGCTTATTTAATCTTGTACCCCTCCCACCTCCGTCGCTGTTGCAGAGTTTGTTTTCTGTTTTTAATTTCACCCTTTATGTATTTCTTTGGGTCATGCTCTCTAATCGTCTAGATGGATTAGTCACGTTTTAACACACTTTATTTTGACACAAATAGAATGCCACTGAGGCAGGGTAGGGGCCATGGACGGGGCATAAATATATTCAGGGAATGTATATTTTTTAGAAGTCTTTTCTGGTGCGGCACCTACACCTAGCTCCCACTCCACCAAGGAGCCAGGGCAGGTTTACCCCAACAATGAAACGAAAGTCCAGTGTAGCCTGGACCAGCTGAAGATGGCTGCTGATGTGCGTGGAAGACCACAGTGCCCTCAGCCTGCCTCCAGCCTGCCTGCACCTGATTGGCTACTGTGCAGCCCTATTGAGGCACGGCCTAGCCAGGAGGTGAAGCCGGCCTGCAATCAAGGCCCACAAGGAAGGCCATTCTTAGAAGTCTCTGTCGGTCTCAGCCAGCGAAGTGTCGAAGCAGCACAACTATATGCTGGCCATCCTTCTCCACCCCGATGCTTCCCCTGTACATGTAATCCACAAGGTAAGCCCACCGCGAATTCTCCAATGTGCCCTCAGGCTCTCCCGCCCATATATCCTTACTTGTATAACTTCTTTGCCGGTACCAACTTGCCCTCACCCACGAGGTTCCTCCCACTGTTCCCCCTATGCTCTCTCTCTATTTGCTTGGCTCCCCATTTCCTGCAGTCCAACATGGTTTACAGTATCTACCTACTCTGGGGCCTGCAGTGGTACCTGCCAATGTCAGTGCCATACACAGGCTCTCTAACCTAGGCACTATTAACCTGCCCACCTCCACCAAGCAGACCCCCTCACCTTCCAACCTCTGGCCCTTGAGCCGTGACTTATTCGCCATCCCTTCAAGAAGTATTGTGCAACTGCAGCCACGTATCCCTCTCTCACATCTTGATCGTGTACTCTTGAATTCCCAATGCGACGTGGCTCGCCACGTTCCTCAAGACTACCCACCTGCTGTCTGCTCCTCCGCCATTATCCTCATTCACCCTAGTCCGACCTTGCCTCCCAGAATCACTTGGCCCCACTATGCCATTATACATGGGCCAACCCCCCCGCTGATCCCACTCCACTTCTCCCTCCACCCAGCCCTTTCTTACCCGCACTGACAGAGCTGCTGAGCAAGCCTATGTTTCTGTAGCTGGAAATGGAGGAACCTGTAGCTGCACTAGCGATACTCAGGGCACTACCACCTCACCCTTCAATGTGCCTACTGTCTCAGCGAAGTTACCTTCCAATGCACCTGCCACTAATATCACCAATATCTTGTCCATGCTTACTTGCTAACCTCTCGCTCCACACCCTCTACTACGTCTGCATACCATCCCACCACAGAAATTCATAATGCATTCCTACATAATCGTACCACTCGCATCTACATTCATCCTACAAGCACCTACTCAGGACACTGCCCTACCTACATTATCAGACCTAGCGCCCATAAAGCATCATCCACTGCTTCATTGCGCTCTCCTCAACACTAGATCGCTGACAACACATGCCCATGAAATCCTGGACCTCATCATCTCCAATACTTTAACATCCTGACCCTTTACTGAAACATGGCTAACACCGACAGATGGCCCAGCCTTATCGCTAGCCATCCCACCGGGCTCCGCCATGTTGCATTGTGACAGAAACATAACAAAGGAGGTGGCTTTGCCTTTATCCAAAAGGACTCCATCACCCTGTACATGTCCAGTACCTCCCCGCCCCAATTGCGAGTTACTATCAGCTAAAACTAACTGACAACACCACAGTCTCCATCTACCTTTTTTTATTGACCTTCAGGCTATATCAACACCTTCAAAACTGACCTAATCCACCTTTTGTCCACTAACACCAGGTCTACTACCCAATTCTTCTTCATAGGTGACCTTAACCTGGGAATCAACGACCCCGCAGACTCTGATGCCACCACCCTCTCCAACTTCCTTACAGCCTTAGGATGTATCCAACACATCACTTCACCTATACACACATTTGGCCTCACTCTAGATTGAATAGTCGACCACAACAGTAACATCTCTATCAGCTGAAGCACACCATGTCATTGGTCGGACCACCACACCATCGCCTTCCTCAACCCTATCCCTAGTGCACTGGCTAAACCTGCCCGATACCCAACCACCACCTTGGTCCGCAGTACTCAAAACCTTACCAGCGATAAGGTCATCCCCCTCCTTAGCATCTCCTTCCCCTCTACCCAAGACACTACTCTTCTGGTCAAGCACTACAACACCTTGCTCAGCAAGACTGTTAACCTCCTTGCTCCCCTTAAAACAAAGAAAATTAAGCAGCTGTTCCATCTCAACTCTTGGTTCACCCCAGACCACCATGCCACCCCTGCTTCTAAAAGTGCCACTGAGGCCACATGGTGCAAAGATCCCTCTGTAGCTAACAAAACCTTCCTCTCTAAGATCTCACAGCACTACAAACTGGCCATCCAAAAGTCCAAAGCAGCCGTTTACAATGAAAGAATCTCTAAAACTTCTTAGTGTTCACGTGAGCTCTTCACTATCCTCTATGGGTTAGAAACCCTGGTCACTCCACCATCCACTATCACTAAAGAAAATGACTGGTGTAATTCCATCCAAGAGACTTCACAGGAAAAATCACACAGCTCCAATCTAAGATAAAAACTAAGCTTACTGGATCCTTAGCTACACCACGCAAACCGACTCCACCCAACACCCATAGCGATACCCTTCTCTTCCACTTCCAACCTGAAGGCACCTCCACCCTCAGCAAGACTATTGCTAGCCTCAAACCCTTTCGCTGCAAAGGAGACATCTGCCCAGTCTCAATGGTTAAGGAATGTGCATAAACTTTACTCCCCCTCACTAACACATTGTTCGCCACTAGCAGCATCCCCTCTGCCTTGAAAGAATTTTGGATCTCTCCCCTCCTGAAGAAAGCAAAACTTGACCCTGCTGTCCCAACCAACTACCGACCCATAACGACAGTCCCTTTCTCTCTGAAGATCTTGGACAGAGTAATTTACCTGCAAATACAGACATTTTTGGAGCTTGTGTATGAGCGCGATATAAATAAAATAGCATATCATATCATATATAATATCATAGAAACTGGGGCAAGAACTCACTTTTACTAATGCTTGACCTCTCTGCAATGTTGGACCTCATTGACCACAAGACCATATCCCAGACCCTCACCTCCTCAGTCCACTTCTCAGCGGAAGTGGCCAACTGGATTGCCTCCTTCTTGGCTAACAGACGTGCACAAGTCTTCGCTGGGGACACCACCGCAGCCCCCACACCTATTCCCTGTGGTGTGCCCCAAGGCTTTTGTGTTTCTCCGACTCTGCACAATGTGTACACCAGGTCACTCTTTGACCACCTGGACACTCGAGGCATATTGTACACCAACTATGCCAACGACATACAAATCCTCATTCCCCTATAAGAAAATCACCATGCTGACTCGCTCAGAATCTCCTCTATTTATGCAACCATCCAAGCTTGGATGGTCGAGCACAGCCTCTTTCTCAACGACAACAAAACGGAACTCCTCCACATCAGTACGCCTGCCCGCCTCTCAAAACTGGACCAAGCTTGCAAAGCATTCATCACCCCGGTAGCCACTGTTGTCAAGACCCTTGGTGTTTACCTGGACGATGCGCTAACAATGACCCTCCATGTCAAACACATTGCATCATCATCAGGCTAAGCCACCACGCTCATTAATGCAAGGAAACCGTTCCTCTCATCCAATAACTGCCTCGAAGTAGCAGGTGACTTCATATGCTCCAAACTTGACTACTGCAACTCGGTCCTCTGCAGGACTACAGAGAAAAAACGACACAAATTACAAGTTATACAAAACAATGCCCTCCCGGCGGCCCCTGACATTGGCAGACAGGAGTATATCGTGCAAGCAAGAAAAGACGCCCATTGGCTCCCAGTAAAAGACAGAATTAATTTCAAGATTCTGTCCATCACCCACCGATGTCTCGCCAATGACGCTCCCCCTACCTGTCCCAGAAGCTGAAGAAGCATTCCACTTCTAGGCCAGTTAGAGTCACCTACGCCCACCGTCTAACCACTCCAAGATTCCACCATAAAAAAGCAGGGGGCGCCATTTTCCTAGTGTGACCATCCATACTCTGGAATGCGCTGCCCCCTCACACCCCACACCTGCGACAAAAACCATCCTACAACTGCTTCAGGAAACACCTCAAAACTTTTCTGTTCAACTGACTTTTCTACAACGGCTTCAGGGAATACCTTAAAACTTCCCTTTTCAACTGACTTCTCCTCACCTGTGTAACTTACCCTATGGTATCCTTTCTTCCTCCCCCAATCCCCCGCTTTGATCTGTATCTTCTCTACTCTGGTTGTAACCAACGCCTAGATGCCCATGGGCTCTGTGCGCTGCATTATAAATGCACAAATAAATAAACACACAAGCAATTCCTTTCTGTTAATCTCTCGCAGATCTGTCCGCTTAGTTGAAAGGAAATGGTAAAATTACTGATGTTGTGACGGGGTCCTTAATATCACCCCAGGGTGCTAAAGTACTCCAACGCATGCCTCTTCAAATGAGCAGCATTGCAAAGCAGGATATCTTGACAACTGAGCTCAGTCGATTCTTTGGTTGAAGCTTAGTCCCATATGTCCTCTGTTCTTAATAGCAGCAATCGTATATATGTAGATATGTTTCCAAGAACAGTGTGCTTGTGTGAGGTGCCCAAGATCGCACAGTGTGCACTGTGCAGATTTTGAAGTTAACTAGCAAATCCTGACTTGAAAACAAGTGTTTTGACATGTTGCATGCCACCGTTTTTTTGTACTGAAGCCCATTCGTGTACCTTTCATCTCTTATCATAAACCCGCTCTTATGATTTTCAGCATTTTCGGTCTAGAAACCAACCACTTGTCCACCTGACAGGGTGTTAACCATTGCCAGGAGTCAGATATAATCTAATTCATTCCAAAAACCTTTCATGCTTAGTGTGGGTGCCCAATCAATAGCCTGTTACTCATTCTGTCCATCCAATGTAACTGTGCTATACCTCTGATCTCAGCAGAACATGACTCAAAGGCAGTGGGACTCTTAAACCTTCACCATCCCTTTCACGCGTGGGCAGATTTACTTCTGGTCACGTTCACCCCACCACTTAACAATCCCAAACCCCTTTTCTCCTGAGACACAATTTCCAATATCATCTCATCCCTGTATCACCAGAAATCACAGCTCCCCAACTCCAGCTTCCCCTCCTTCCCATTCACTGCCCCCCCTCTTCCCTTTGTTACACTCAAACAAGTTAATATGACCGCCTCAGCTACCGCTTACACAGGAATATTAATCAGGGCTTGTAGACCTTTTCTATCTACAAATAGCTGCCTCATTCTGGCGAGGGCCTTCATACAATCGAAGCTTGATTATTGCAACAGCCTCTACCTTGGTGCCAACCAAGCTATAATCAAGAAACTTCAGACCCTCCAAAATAATGCGCTGAGAGCAGCATTAAATATTCCCAGGAGAGAGCACATCTCCCACATAAGAATAGCCTGTAAATGGTTATCTTTCAACAAAAAAATCGACCTGAAAACCCTCTGTCTCACCTATAAAGCCACCTAGCCCCCCAGTACCTCACCAATAAACTCTCCCTCAAGCCTAACACAAGATTCACCAGATCATCCAATACTCTCTGCCTCACCGTGCCCAGATTCTCCACCAAAAGAGTGGGGGGCTCGAGCTTTACTGTCCTCGCCCCTCAACTCTGGAACACCCTGCCATTGAGTATTAAATTGACCAAATCCTTCCAATTGTTCAGAAGATTAGTCATTAGTTGGCTTCTGGAGAAGGCAATCCTCAGATAAACTAAGCTTAGTCCCAACTGCATATATGGTACATACCTCGAATAGATAGACTAAGCTCAGTACCAACTGTATATATTGTATATACTTTGAAATGCTGCCTATTACCTGCCTGTACATACTATATTTGGCATCTTAATGCCACAATTGTATAACTGCTTATTTACTGTAACTATGGAACCTGTCCTTAAGCGCCCATTTACCCCTGGGTCTGGAGCGCTATACTAAATAAAACAAACAAACAAACACACAAACTCATCATTTTATCAGTTGCCACACCAAGATCACTTCAAATTCCACGTTTTCATCAATTACTTCCTAGCAGCCTCCAGAAAGTTCCTTCTTTTATCAATTGAAATTAGCGCTGCTTTTGGAATCTGTTGTGCCTTTCATTCTGCACCCCATTCCTTTTCACCACCAATCACCTTATAAAGTCCATCCTAAATTCTTCTTCCCATCTTTTTTATGTTTTAAATGCAAAGGTGACCAAGTATACCATAATGCATCTCCATTGAAATCATGAGTACACTGTTACTATGAAAATCCAACAGATTGTCCACAAGATTGTGGAACTCTCCCGTCCCCTGCACACCCTTTATACTGTAGAAACAGTCAATATTTCTATACAATGGTAATATTCAGTTTCTTTCAGAAAAAAGAAGAAATTAATGAGAGAAGCTAATTCATGACACTATTATAATAAAACAGAATGATGGGGACCATCGGTTTTAATTGAATTTTAAATTAATTGTTATAGATATGAATTTCAATTCATTCATCATCCAGTCTTTGTAAACATAATAACATAAATGTGTTCATTTTGAGGTTACATTCAATATTATAATACAAGGGCATACAAGGTACTCATCACACTTTCTATACAATAGGCTTTTCACATGGTATATCCACAGAAAGTAATGATGAATATTTTCTCGACGCGTTTCGGGGTGTCCCCTTCTTCAGGAATTGATAGCCCTCTTCATTGCCGTTAATCTTTGTTTCGTCTATAATGTATGATACAATGATCAAATTTTAGATTCTCACTGATAACTGTCATTTAACTCTCCCTCGGTTTTTTTAGACAAAAGACTACGCGAAGAGGCAATAAGAAATCTAAGATCGCGGAACAAACCAAACAACTAGTTGTTAATATTTCATCAAAACCACTATCCAAAGACCAAACGGACACATTGAACCTAGGTTTAACATTTATACCAACCCAGAATTCCAATTTGCTGGAAGAAAAAATCAATCTTCACAGACTGGCACGGAAAATGAGACTCAAAGTCTTTTTTGATTCACAAATGGGAATCAACACTACACAAGAGCCACATCAATACTTAGAAATGAAACCCAAGAGTCATTTCGACCCTCAAGTCAATAACATAACCATCAGAATGTTTGAAGAACAGATGATAAAAGATCTCAAAAGGGTTAATTTCACCAGAACAAGGAACTACAATACCAGGAGAAGGCAGAATGAAATCATCAAGAACCTTGCGGATGACAGAAGCCTGACCCTAAAACCGGCAGACAAAGGAGGGGCCATAGTTATTATGGACACTACATACTATGAGGAGAAGATTTTAGAGCTCCTAACAGATGAGAACACGTACATAAAAATTGAACAAGATCCGGTCAGAGAAATATCAAGCATTATTGAAACTACGCTTGAGGAAGCTGAGGACCAAGGATGGATTTCCAACAAGACTAAATTGTTTTTGATTAATGAACATCCTATTACTCCAATCTTCTATGGACTGCCAAAAATACATAAGAACTTGACAAAACCCCCCCTCAGACCGATTGTTGCGGGAACTGATAGTATCTTCAACCCACTAGCAGTTTATGTGGACAAGGCATTACAACCCATAGTCCAAACAACCACAACATATCTTAAAGATACCACAGATTTTCTCAATCACCTAGACACCTTAACAGATATTAACAGAAATGATCTACTGGTTTCGTTTGATGTACAGAGTCTATATACATGCATCCCACATCAAGACGGTTTGGAAGCACTCGAATGGTGTCTACTAAGAAATGAATGTGAAGCAAACAAAACCTTCCTAATGAAATTAAGCAAAATTATACTCATTAACAACTATTTCAGATACAGGACGCAGTACTATTTACAAGCATCAGGAACTTCAATGGGGTCAGCAATGGCCCCAGCCTATGCTAATCTATTCATGTACCATTTGGAGATGAAATGGATTTTGATACCAACAAAATTTAGCAAAAAAATCATCACCTGGAAAAGATACATTGACGATGTTTTCGTCATTTGGAGAGGACAACATCACGAACTAGAGGAATTCCTAAAATACATCAATTCAGGCCACGACAGAATCAAATTCACGATGGAAATTGGAACCCCTAAACTACATTTTTTGGACGTTGAACTAGAGATTGGGGAAGATGGGATAATCACCAATATTTATCACAAACCCACCGATGTTAACAACACGTTACACTTCAGGAGCCATCATCCGACGCATTTAAAGAATAATTTGCCCTACAGTCAATTCCTTAGACTAAAGAGAATTATCTCAACAACTGACACCCTGAGGAATGAAAACCTATTGATGACACAAAGATACAAGGAAAGAGGCTATCCAGAGTCTATCATCAAGAAAGCAGAAGAAAAAACACTCACATTGGAGAGGAAAGACCTCCGTATATCAAGAAATAGATCTAAGGAGATCCCATTTCTCTACGCTTTAAGATATTCAGCACAGAGTCATCACATAACAAGGATGATCAAGAAGAACTGGGGTATAATCAAATTGGATCCACAACTAAAGAGACTATTTCCTGAACCACCCATAATCGCCTACAAGAGGGGTCGGAACTTCAGGGATAGCCTAGTTAAAGCAGAAAGACCGAGAGTGGACAATCAAAGAACCCTCACCAAGAGGAAAATAGGTACGTTTGCCTGTCTCAGTTGTGGCAATTGTAACAACATAATGAAGGGAAGCTATGTAAGACACCCATCAAATGGCCAAAAAATCCCACTAAAGGATTTTGCCACTTGTGACACGAAATCAATCATTTATGGTTTAAGCTGCCCATGCGGCATTTACTATGTTGGACAGACACAAAGGAAAGCCAAGGAGCGCTGGAATGAACACAAAAGTAACATACGTACCAACAGTGTTAACTCACCTGTAGCAAGACATTTTTCCATAAAGAAACATAATATTTCTCAACTAAAGGTTGTGATTTTGGAAATTGTGAACAGAGCCCCAAGAGGTGGCAATCATGCCAGACGTATGAACCAGAGGGAAATCTTCTGGATAGAGAGACTAAACAGTCTAGCTCCCAATGGGATGAACGAAGATTACAGTTTAGCCTCATTTTTGTAACTAAATACTGTTTCCCCTGACCCAATCAGAAACCCAGTGTGGATACAATATCAATTGCTGTTAAATACATTTTTGAATTTGTTCAGTTCACTTAGGATGATTTTTTACTGACATAGGATGTATTAAGTTACAGACCATAGAATGTGAGCATGCTTCTCTTGAAATAGTAAACACACGGATGTCCAATATTCGATTAACTTTTGTCCGTGGTAAACAATAGATTTCCCAGAAGTTACATGAGACACTCCTCACATTTATCTTTCGACTCTTTTCACCTTTATTTCATTTGACTCAAACTCCCTGCACCAGTATAGATATACACCTATATACTATTGGTTAATTACACATTGTTTTCTAAAATATGTCCGTATGACGTCTGTTTTCCCGTCACACGCTGACGTTCTAAACATAGTGACGTCGTCACGCTTCGACGTGATGACGTCATAATGTAAATAGTGGCCATCTTTAGCGAAAACCGTGTAGAACGGTTCGAGCTACAGCACCGGCCATCTTCTCAGGAAGGAGGTAAGAGAATCCTTTGTAAACAGCTCCCCAATTGCATATCATGAGCCTAGAGGCCTTCACAGAATACTCTCCACAGAATGATCCCACCCCATTGTTTTCGTGTATCTAATATAGTATATATACGTGTTTTTACAGACACGAGTGGAGGAATCGCCCATTACTGCACTACCTCCGTACCTGAGGACTCTCTACATACCACAGCGACCCATTCCATGGATGTAGTAGCTTTTTACAGAAATACCGAAAGGTAATATTTTTTCTTAGATATTACATGACTAGATTTTCCTTCATGAATTAAGATCCCGTTTTTAATTGAGCTTTCCCTATTGTCTTTTTATCACATCTACAGGTTGAATAACCATTATTGGGCTGATATTGCTATTGATAATAAATCCAGTTAGGATATTCCACATTGAACATCCAGGTGATTATTATTAAAAATTTCTCCCAAGAGTTAAATGACAGTTATCAGTGAGAATCTAAAATTTGATCATTGTATCATACATTATAGACGAAACAAAGATTAACGGCAATGAAGAGGGCTATCAATTCCTGAAGAAGGGGACACCCCGAAACGCGTCGAGAAAATATTCATCATTACTTTCTGTGGATATACCATGTGAAAAGCCTATTGTATAGAAAGTGTGATGAGTACCTTGTATGCCCTTGTATTATAATATTGAATGTAACCTCAAAATGAACACATTTATGTTATTATGTTTACAAAGACTGGATGATGAATGAATTGAAATTCATATCTATAACAATTAATTTAAAATTCAATTAAAACCGATGGTCCCCATCATTCTGTTTTATTATAATAGTGTCATGAATTAGCTTCTCTCATTAATTTCTTCTTTTTTCTGAAAGAAACTGAATATTACCATTGTATAGAAATATTGACTGTTTCTACAGTATAAAGGGTGTGCAGGGGACGGGAGAGTTCCACAATCTTGTGGACAATCTGTTGGATTTACATAGGTTAAAACAACCCAGTGTCAAGGTTGTTATTCTCCCCGGCACCCCGTAAATTTTCAACAA
Source organism: Ambystoma mexicanum (assembly GCF_040938575.1). Taxonomy (NCBI): domain Eukaryota; kingdom Metazoa; phylum Chordata; class Amphibia; order Caudata; family Ambystomatidae; genus Ambystoma; species Ambystoma mexicanum. The sequence continues at coordinate 785,710,472 of NC_090937.1, read as the reverse complement.
ATCCTGTAAAAAAACCTTAAACCTAGGTGTGCACTAGGCAACACAAATATTGGATTCTTACACTGTTACTATGATGCATAGATTGCAAGAGGATAGGACTGCACTCCAATTTAATATAGTCTTGAGTTGAACACGTCTGCCATTCTGGCAGCCTCTTGGCATATGGTTCCTTGCTGGAGGTACATGGGGAGGCAGGGCGAGTGGGTGCAACGGGAGAAGCAGGTGAGAAACATTTGTGTTGATGGGCGTGGGCCTGTGAAAGTATTTTAGACTTGGGTACCACTATGATGCTAGATAGTATGTGGCAATGACACTTGGGTGTCTCCATATATAAAATATCTATTTGTTTCAAGAAGGGGGTTCCTGGGAAGCGACTGGTCTTGGACAAAGAAGGGATGGGGTGTTATGGGACTAAAGTTGTTGCAGGCAGTGTTGGGTACGCTAAATGGCTCTTTGGTGATTATTGTATGCAAGGGGTATACACAGGGGTAAAGCGGCAGTGTGCATGGGCTTTGTGTATTTAGTGTCAAGGTGGGAAGAGACTAAAAGGTGGATATGTCAGGAGAGGGTTGGAGAAGCATTTAGGGAGGCCCTTGAAACGTCTTTAGACCCAGTATGATCGGCAATACTGACCCTGAAAGGTTTTCACTATGCCAACAGGTGAAAAGAGGGAGGTTCTGTTTTGTTATTATTAGTCAGGACAGGGGCTTTTTGTTGACCTCGGTTGCACTTTTATGATGATTGTTGTGTAGTGTTAGTTGTCACAGATCTCAAATATGTTCACAGGTTAGACTGACCCGGCAAGGGTTTTGGGTAGTGGCTGTTCAATTGCTGTGTCTGACATGGAAGACGTTTAGATAAGACGGGGTGCTGGCAGTATATGTGCTATGATCCTTCTGATTCCAGTATAGTCTTTTCACAAGAGGAGGGTTCGAGTTGTGGATGTAAGGGGGACCAAAAGCACATCCTAGGATGGCACTAGTGCTGCTCTATTTGGAAGTCCGATTTTCCTGTACTCCAAACTGTTGCAGTTTCAAAAGATGGGTTGAATCAGATTTCATCCATGGTGATGTCCACGTTATCGGGAGTCATTACATGAAAACAAGGCACTGCTTCCATATTCTACGCTGATAAGCAATGTATTGATTATCTACTCAAAATGTTTGTGTTGACAAAATCTATCTTGGGAGGAAAACTCGGCTCTAAAAACCTTGGCTTGTAATAAAACCATAGTCATCAAGCCGGCCGATAAGGGCGGAGGTATAGTAGTGATGGACAGACAACATTACGAGAATATGGTATATGCGCTTATTAATAAAGAAAATCATTATCTTAAAATCAGAACGGATCCCACAGATGAATTTATGAAAGTCTTACAAGAATTGTGCCCACAAGGAATAGAGGCAGGTTTTCTGCACACAGAGGAAGCCTGTTTCTTGACCCCGAGAGATTGTCGGATGCCAACAATATATGCACTACCGAAGGTGCACAAAAATTGTTTAGACCAACCCGGGAGAACTATTGTTTCGCTGTGTGGGACAATTCTTGAACCAAGTGGGCAATACACAGAGAAGGCCATACATGCACTGGCGGAAGATTCACCATCTTTTTTGAATGACACCATGGCCACTATAAATTATTATGAGGGTCTGACAATAGAGGGTAAGTGTAATCTGTTGGTCACCTTAGATATCACCACACTGTATACAAATATTCCACAGGAGTAGGCCTTAATATGCATTGAGCAGAAATTAAACAGCTGCTCATTGCCACATGAGATACTCACTCTTTTAGTTTTGAACCTCCTCAGAATTGTCTTATGCAATACCTTTTTCCAATGTTTGGATAATGTCCCCCAGTCTACCTAACATCTATATGGCTGACTTTGAAGATTGTTTCAGGTACAACAACAATCCCTTTGAATGTTGTGTTTCCCATTGGACACGTTATATTGATGACATTTTTTTCATTTGGAAAGGCTCGAAGGAACATCTTGAATTGTTTATCATCTGGCTCAATGAATGTAATAGTAATCTCACCTTCACTGGGAATTCAAACAATCTCCAATTACCCTTCCTGGATTTGATAATCTCTCACCAGGAAGCACACATATCTACCTCACTTCAGAGAAAGGCAACAGACCATAATATCTTATTAGAATATTCAAGCCAACATCCCCATTCACAGAAAGATAACTTGCCCTACAGGAAATTCCTTCGTTTTAGAAGATATTGTACCAACATCAGCGATTTTGAAGAACAATATACTAGGTAATAGATTGTTGGAACGAGGTTACCCTCGGAAATTGGTGAAGAGATCAGCCAAAAGAGCACGCTGTACTCCGAGAGAACATCTCCTTTGTCCCAGGCAGAAACATTCTGACACAGATAGGCTTTTATGTGTCACAACCTTTTCCCAACAAACAGTACAGATCAAGAAATTGATGAAAAAAACATTGGAACCTAGTAACAAGCACTGGATGTACAAAAGGCTTGCCTCTATTTGCATTAAAATGGTACAAAAATGTGTGTGATTGTTTGATGCATACAGGACTACAACCCATCAGTACCAACCTTTCTCAGAATAGCTTGCAAGCAGCATGGAACCAAGAAAAGGAACAAACATTAGGGCACAACCCCTGTGGTAAATGTAGTGTATGCCACTTAACTACCAGAACTTTTAGTTTCAAAGAGGGAACGTTAAATTGGCAACTTCAACAGTTCACCAACTGCCAATCTAGTAATGTTATCTACATGATCAGATGCCCGTGTGATCTGTTATACGTGGGTATGACAACAAGACAAATAACCACGCGGATCAGTGAACAAAGATCACGGATTAGGATGAAAAACATGACAGCACCTTTGGTTTAGCATTTTGTGGCGGAAAAGCATAAGGAGGAAGAATTACTTTGGACAGTAGTTGAGCAACTTAGGCAGGATAACAGTCAATATTCCATTCCATATAGGTTGCTTAAACTCGAAAAATGCTGGATCCATCATTTAAAAACGCATGAAATTGTCCTCAATGAGGATATACAATGGCCCATGCTGGTAACACACTAAGAGCAGTAAATTGGTTGTTCTGTATCTGGCTCTCTGCTTCCTCTCCCCTTGCCCTTCTTTTTCTTGTTCTTACCTTTAAGGGACTGTAGACTTTTTTTCAACCACCAGTGTTGATTCATGGAAACTCTGTTCGACAGTATACATCCAGGAGTCTTAATAGACTATGGATAGAAGGGCAGAACTACGAGATCTCAACCGTCATTCCATTAGCATGGGAGGTGTTGTTTAACATGCTTGCTTGTAAACCTTAGCTCTAGTTTTTCGGGTTAAATCCAAATTTGCATCAGTAAACCTAAGATTTTAGCTTTGTGCGGACACATAGCAGATTAGAAATTAGCTCACTAGTTGTGCCAATTGAGATAACATGGGCTCACACAATATGGTGGTAACCTTTCCTCCCTGGATCTACAAGCAAAGCAAATAACATAATGAATTGCAACATAAATAACTCCAATATGGCTGCACCATGTTCCCTCTGGAATTGAAAAAGGCAATCAAACAGACTGCGCTGTGTATCACGTACACTGTGATCACGTGATCTCTTACCCGAATGAACGATGTGTGTGGGAGGAGAGGGTCTTGGAACCCCCCTCCATTCTTACACTTCCTGGGTAGGCCCAGTGGCGGCTGCTTTGGGTTCAGTGCCCTGTCCCTGGAGCAACCGTGTGGGAATACCCCTAGGAACTGTGACCCCCTTAGACAGCATAACACCAGAGTTGAACGAGACTCCACTTTATGGGTTACCGACTCCATTTTGTTATTTAATAATGGCAGGCCAGTTGTGAAATTAGAACGCAGGCCTGCAGCTCTCCCAGCCAGGCGCACACAGCGAGCAAGCTACTCCCCCCACCTCCTCCCCTTTGCCATCTCTGCAGTTGTCCGGTTCTCATGAGAGACTAGCCGCGAGAATGCAACCAACTTTACACTGTATCTTCTATCTTCCATCTTAATTCATTGACCCTGACACGGACCAGCACAGGGGCCAGCAACAGAAGTCGTTCATCTCTATAAACCTGCCCCACACCCAACAGGCCCTGGCCATAAAGAATACCATCCCCATATTCTCTAAAACATGGTCAAACAGCTAGAAGTGACTCTCAAGTATGTTTGATTGTTTGTGCTTAATGGAAGAAAAAATAAGCATATTAGTGCACTGTATAATATATGTGTAATCAAAAGTCCTAATGTTAGAATTCAGTTATAAAAGTGTGATGTGTATTAACTTGCAGTATGATGTTGTTTAATAGAAATGGATTGCAATAACAAAATGCATAACAGAACATAACACTGTACATGCCAGCACAAAGCTACCTCATTTTTAAGTTCACTGTAAATACATGCATGATATTGTGTAAAACCAATAGAGCAGCTAATCGTCCTGACCAGTATGTTCGCATCATGACAATATGTTTTAAGGCCGCATGTGCAGAAGCTGAACCATGAATTCTTTTATGGATAATAATCTAAATATGTGCATTTTTTCATTATATTTCGTGTAGCAATGAGAATACTCAGTCAGGTAGGGAAGATAACATACTTCAGAAGAATATAACCAGAATGTAATAGGCCACGTGTAAAAAGCCCTTATATTAAACCTACTCCTGAAGGCCCTGTTTCCTCGTGCCATGTAGAACTACACCGCAAAGGTGTTTCAATTCTCCTCCACCCTACATAGTGCCAAAGCAGAGCAGCAGAGATGTAATGATGTTTAAACAACCGGTCTTTAAACCCCCACAATAAGACTTATGACCATGGTGACATGTACCTCTTTGTGACCTAGTCTTTAATGTGTAATCCAGACCTTAGATTTAGAGTCCCCTTTGTTGTTTATGAGATGGACATTCCAGACTACACAATGACCTCAAGAGTCTCACCTCTTTAGCCAATATATCTTGTATTGTATCAACACACAGTTAAGCCTGCTTATCGATGGATCAAACACTGCATTTAATAGCTGTATTTTGACCTATGCCCAATGATAAAAACGTCTTTTCTTTAGTGTCTAAGCTTACAGGTCTCAGCACACTAGACAAAGCAGATTATGGTATTGGATGAATGGGAATGTGTGGCCACAGGGGCAAATGTAAAATGGTTTTTTAATAAGAAACATCACAACAGTTGCCGATCTCGCATACCAAGCCCAGCTGACCGATTGACCCGAGAAGTATCATCACAACACCAGGTGCTTCTGAGCCAACCGCAGCCCTCCGACCCTATAGCACCTATATGTGTTCACCCCTAGTGACCAATCCCAACTATTCATGTGTCCCTTAGGCATTCCCTCTTTTTGATGTCGATGAAGCTGTATAAAAATAATTTGTAACATGTTTTCTGCAGAGCGCTCTCGGCATGAGCAGAGTAGATTCTGCTTGCCCTATTTTAGATTAAGCCTTTTGATATAACCAGCACTTGGTCTTGGTCTCATTCCCTCCAGGGAGGTGTCCTGATTGACTTTATTGGGAGAATTAACTGCATTTTTGGGGGCCTCTCACTTTCATTGGTGACCCCGATGTCATAGCGTTCTTTTCGTTCTTCTGGCACGAGGCGTCCCCCTGTCATGATCGAAGCACGCTCCCTCAAGAGCTACTTGCCAACGGCAATCGGTGCACCTAGAAGTGCGCACGTAATAGGGTGAAAGGGTATGGATCCCCCTTTACAAAACCCACCATACCACTCGCCGGAGGTCTTTGAGTGAGGGGAGGTGCACCGACCGATCGTGTCCAGAGGGTCTCGGATTAAGACGGACATGTGAGTATCAAGTGCGGGTGATATTAAAAGGAGGGTGGGAGTCAGATTAGAAGGTTTTGGGAAATACAGCACAAGTAGGGTTGAACAGGTGTAGAGACTTGTAGTACAGGGGGGAACCCTGGGGGTCCGGGTCTCTTCTATATTCTATTCTACTCTCCTTCTATTGCATATGGCCATTAGTACGAGGACAGAGAACAAGGTGAAAAGAGGTTAAAGGGATCCTATCTCCATTCGGGGGTCGAAGGCAGCACTGCATAGTGCTATCTCGACTAGTACAGGATGTATGGATATGGGAAAACTGAGGTAAAAGAAAATAATGTAGGGGTCTCGAAGGAAGACCCAGAGTAGTATTTAGAAACACTTTTTCCTACTTTTTCTTATCTATCTTTCTCCCTCTCAGGTGCATATAGATAGGGTAAAGGGATTGTAGAACAGGAAATACATCAAGGAGGGTACGAAAGGGATACTAGGGAAGGTGAGGTAAAATATATGTTGTCTATGTTATTCGTATGTGTTAAAATGTCAGTTTTTTTGTGGAAGCATTGTTTCTTGTTGATGAACGTCAATGAAATGATTTAAAATTGTGTTGAAGAAAAGTTTATTCAAATTGACATGGTTTATAATTGTTGAAAAGCGAGTAAACAGTTTGTTCCTTTTAAGAAGGGTTGCATAACATACTGAGTTGGCCATACGAGAAGTGTCAGAGTATAGAAAAAGAGTGATAGTTGAGTAACGCTTTAAGCTAGGTACAATGCGCGCAGAGACGCCCCTAGCCCACATCTGTAAAACTCTGCCAGGATACACAGAGAAAATCAACAAATACCATGACCAATGGGTCACAGAGTTGAAGGTAGAAGGATTGTCCCAAGTTCGGCCACAGGGAGGGTCCTTCGATAAGGCTGTGCTAGATATGGTTGCTACCTGTCTGTTCATTAAATATAAAGGGAAACAGTTGCAGAACAGGAAGGAAATATTAGACCTGTGGCGGCTGTTTGAGGAAGTCCCCCCGGGTAAAAGTAGCGAGTATAATGCATCTCCCCTGACAACAACTGGCAGTGAAGGGCCAATTACACAGAATGAGAATAAGATAGAGGTCACACGTGTATATCCCTTATTGACCAAACCAGTGCCCGCAGAAGGATATAGTGACCCTGTATATGTAGCACAATCCACATTACCCTCCATACCTAAGCCATCTGCCACAGCAACACCCCTGTATGAAAGCCAAGGAATAACAGGACAGGTGAGTAGCCCCACGATCGATATTGAGAAAATTATACAAGATCTAGATTCGCAACTAACGATGGCTCGAACTGAGCTGTCCCGCCTAAGGGCCATGTGAGTACAAGGAGGTCACTTACCCCCAGGGTAGAACGTGATGCAACACCCCAACCGAGTGAAGGGGCGGGGGAAGAAGGACTGAAAAAGGGAGAGATACTATTTCAAATAAATGACACTCCCACGCGAATCATAGAAATAAACACAGCTGGTAGTGAACGCGAGCTAGAAGAGGGATGGCATCAGACAGGGAGGAAGAATATTGGTGTGACATAGAGGAACAAGAAGAAGAAGAAAGGAGACTAGGAGCTGCGACTGGTGGGGCTTCATTTGGGGAGGGATTGTTCCCCATGGAAGAGTGGAGAGGGAGGTTAAGGAACTGAGCAGGATGCATGGCAGTAATAGGAAAGAAAGGGAAAAAGGTGAGTACCAGTAAAGGGGGGACAAATCTACAGCTGCCACTAATACACAGCGGGGCGGGTAGGCCAAATTACATACCATGGGCCCAAATGGACAAGGCCAACTTGCTCAAACAGTTACCCCCACTGTCCGGAGGCGCCAGCAAGTGGATATACGCTTTTGAGAAACACACGCAGGAGTGCCCTTGGGAGTGGGGGATGTTAAAAGCCTGCTGGAAGGTGATGTTTCCCGGAATAACATTAGATTGTGATCATGTGATGGGGCCTCATTCAACACAGTACGAGCACGAGTGTGGGATGCCCTGAGAGAAACATTTCCAGACACACCAGATTTACAGTCAGTAATGCAGTGTACAATGGGAGATGAGGAAGATGCAATGTCTTTCATTCTTCGGGTGCAGGACATGTGGACAGCAGAAACGGGCACGGCCTGGGACCAATCAACTTCGCTATTTTATTTCATTATAAAAAGGGGGCTCCCAAAGGAAGTACAGAAGGCCCTTGATAAAATAGCTGGGATAGAAACCAAGGTATGGCCTGAAATTCAAAGCATAATAGTGCACCACTGTAAAATGATCTAAGAGAAAGAAAAGGAGATGGCTTAGCAGCGGTTGGCGGATGAGGCTAAATTAGTACAAAGCAAACTATTGAAGGTTAGTGCAGTAGCAGCAACCAGCACGGCAGGAAGGGAGCGGGAGGAGGACGATGAACAGATGGGAATACCGGTGCAAATGGCAGCAAACTGGACAGGTAACAGCCAGGACTCATGGTCAGGGGAAAATCAGTACGAGGGACCGCAGAGGCCGTTGAGAGGCGGCCAGGACAATAGAGGAGGAGTCAGGGGGCCAAGAGGAGGGGGTGCAGGGTACGGAGGGCCCCGAGGAGGAGGGCAAGGACACTGTTGGAATTGTGGGAGGTGGGGGCATTTTATGAGAGAATGTCAGAACCGGCCCACTAATTTGTACCCAACTGAACAACAGAATGGACACCCACCCAGGGAGCCCCTATGGGTTACCGATGGGTGGAAATAGGAGGGGGAGCCACCCTGACCCTAGGTACATGAATGAGTGCCAGATGCCCCCACAAAACACATCTCAACACCCCCAGTTTCATGAACATACTGCCCCCACTCGTGGCAGCACTTACGCTACCACTACAAATAGAGCACCCATACCGTCTAGAGGGACAGCAATGGTGACAGGAAATGTTTTTGATACTGATGAACTCCCATGGCATTCTGCATATGACAGCCCACAGGAACACTGCGTGTCCAGTACTGTAGACAACCCTTAACGCAGCAGAGGAACCACTGGTGGGGGTGGCGATAGGAAACAAACAATTTGTTTTTATGGTGGATTCGGGAGCAGAAAAATCATGCCTCAAGGAAGGCAGATTCCTGCTTTCTAATCAGACTTTGGAAACGCAACGATTCTCTGGGGCGGTGGTCGAGGTTCCATACACTGAAGAGCTAGACATAACAGTGGGGGGAAAACTGTATAGGCACCCCTGCTGTACTATGAAGAGTCGCTCATTAATTTTCTGGGAAGGACCTTCTCAGCAAACTCAACATGACCATATCCTTCACTGACAGAGGACTAGTGTGCTCTACACCAGGCATATGTGCGATTTGCGCCATGTTAGCAATACACACTCAAGCAAACTTACCGCAAACACGTGGCATACCTGTAATTCCAGGTATGTTCATACAAGAGTTGAGAATACTTGCGAGAGTGGTGGCAGAATTGAAAAGTGAAAAATGGAGAGGGCCTTCAGAATTAATTTTCTGCCCAATAACAGACATAGTGCCTGGATCAATAGTGTCCTTAGATATACATGCAGTACAGGTGTCGTCACAAAGAATAGCAGTAATTGCAATGGACATGCAGGGATGCCAGTGGAGAACAGTGCTGTGCATCAACGCCAATACGGCCCTGTGGATTTGACAGACGAAGACATTTTTAGTGACACATACAATGATAGGGAAATAGTGATGGAGATTGCAATTCCCTGTGATGTAATGATTCAAAAAAGAGAGGTGCCATTACCCCTCGTAGCGATCATTAAAGCACCACCAGCATACTTTGAGGAAGACGTGTCCCAAGTACCACAGCAGTTATGGACCACAGGCCCACAAAATAAAATTAGGGCTGCTGCATGAAGTGACACATGTAAAAATAAAGCTCAAGCCGGAGCCATTTTAACCCGGTTAAAACAACACCCCTATCTAGGGAAGCAAAAGAGGGAATAGAAGACACAATATATGCATTGATGATACAGGGAATAATAGTGCCATCCAATTCACCCTGCAACACTTGCATTTACCTGATCAAGAAAGCGAAGGGAGGGGCATGGAGGATGATCCAGGACCTATGCCCCCTCAATGACTAAGTACAGAAGGAGTTCCCTCTTGTCCCAAATCCTGCATCAATATTATGCTGCATCCCAACACAAGCCACCCATTTCACGGTGGTGGATCTGAAAAATGTATTCTTTTCAATCCCACTTGACCCAGGTTCCTGGTACCTAACAGCATTCACACTAGGGGGGAAAAGATATGAGCACTGCAGATTGCCCCAAGGGTACTGCGAAAGTCACAGTATTTTTAACAGAATACTGCACACAGATCTTGAAAGCATACACACCACAAATCCAATAATTCAGTGCGTGGACGATTTGTTGGTCTGCGGTAAAGATGAAAAGGAGTGCAGGGAGGATTCCATCACCCTGTTAACACATTTGGCACAGAAAGTGTACAAGAAGTGTACAAGGTGGACTGACAGAAATTGCAATATTGCTTGACAGAAGTGCTACACTTGGGTCAGCTGATATCCAAAGATGGTAAGAGGATAATACCCGACAGGGCAACAGCGATAAAAGCAGTAAAAGAGCCTAACACAGTAAAAGAGATGCAGAAGTTCCTTGGCATGTGTAATTACTGCTGAACCTGGATACTAGATTATACAGCATACATAAAACCCCTATTACAGGCACTCAAGGAAGCGTTGCGAGAAAACACTAGATTACAGTGGGCATAAGAAATGCGCACAGCGTTTGACACACTCAAAGAATTGATATCCACTGCCCCAGTTCTAGCAACCCCCAACTATGAGCGCAAATTTGTTCTCACACTGCAATGGCACACTTATGACAGCTGTACTGACACAGAAAACATCCCTTGGTCACAAGCCCCTGGCATTCTACAGTGGAACACTAGATGCGGTAATGAAAGGACATTTTGCTTGCGAACAGGCTCTCACAGCCGACGCGTTCGCAATCGAAAAGAGTTCTACAATCGTGATGGGATCCTCTGTCACGTTATATGCAGAACACTCCCTTTTTGCCATCTTGGAAAGATCAAAACGCACACTACCTACCCAAAGGGCGACAGCATATGAGTTGATTATATCCAGGGCGAACATTCATGTCATGCGGTGCAAAAGTGTAAACCTTGCCACATTTCTCACAGAAGCATGCACAGTAGAAGACATGCAGCAGCATGACTCTGCCACATACACAAGTGATGATGGTGACACACCTACAGCACACGAAAATGCACTGCCAGAAGGAGAAATGTACTTCGTTGATGGGTCTGCCTCCAAAGATTGTAAAACAGGAGAAAAACACGTAGGAGCAGCAGTAGTTCAGGTGGAGGATGGGGAATTTGAAGTGATTGTACAAAAAAGGTTACCACCACACTTCTCAGCCCAAGCAGGAGAACTAGTAGCGCTCATAGAAGCATTGCACACAGCAAAAGGGTGCACAGTCACCATTTACACAGACTCTGCTTACATGGCAACAACAGTGCATGGAGGGTTAGCAAGATGGGGTAGGAGAGTATTCCAAAGCGCAGACGGGTCCCCAGTTTAGCATGCAACACTACTAGGGAAATTAAGTGACGCACTGAAAGAGCCTACACTTGTAGCAGTCGTGAAATGTCAGGCCAACACACGAGGTGATGACATCATCTCATTGGGAAATGCGGCAGCAGATGCTGCCGCGAAGGAGGCCTACTATTTACCAAAAAGCTCAACAGGTGAGTACACACTACAGAAGGTAGATGTCATGCCTGTGCCATGGGCGCACGCATTGGCGACCATCATGGACTAATTGTTATTCATTTTCCTACAGAATACTCTTGGAACAACTCCTATTCACATTTCGGACCTTATTTCCCATTTGCGTGACTTTGGTGCTTTTTTATTTTACTCAACTAACTACACGTACCACAATGCACTTTGCTACAACTATCTATTGCTGGCCATTCCAATTCGTCATCATCGGAACCACAATCCTCAGAAGCCCTAGGGATCAGCGCTGCTTCCACATCTCAGGACCAGAGAGGAAGGAGGCAGATTGTATTCAGGTGTGCTGATCCAGGTGCGGCCAATTAGCCTGCCTCAGTACAGGCAGGGCGATATTTAAGCTGCTGCCTGCAGGAGCTCAGTCTCTTGCATTAAGAGTCCGTCGAGCACCTTTTCGCTTTGAGCTACGAATTTTGTATGCTGTTCCTGCTTTCTCCTGCTTTTGATCCAGTGCCCTTACGGGCTCTCTGCATTGCAGCCGATCACGCTCTGCTGCCTTCTACCTACTGCCCTTGTCCTCTGGAACCCCTGCCTTGCAGCTTGCTACACTCCTCTGCCTTCAGCCCTTGTCCTTTGGGCTCCTTGCCAACAGCCCTTATCCTCTGGGCTCCCTGCCGTGCAGCCCTGCTCTTTTGGGCTCGCTCCTTGTTGTCCTGTTCCTCTGGGCTCTCTGCCTTGCAGCCTGCAACACCCTGCTGCCTGCACCTCTAGCCTTTTGGGCTCTCTGCCTAAAGCCCTAGCATTTCGGCTCCCTGCCTCACAGCCCTGCTCTTCTGGGCTTCCTGCCTTGCAGCCTGCTACACCCTGCTGCCTACAGCCCTAACCTTTTGGGCTCCCTGCCTTGCAGTCTGCTTCAATCCGCTGCTTACAGCCCTTGTCCTCTGGATCCCCTGCCTTGCTACACTCCTCTGCCTTCAGCCCTTCTCCTTTGGGCTCCTTGCCAACAGCCCTGCTCCTTTGGGCTGGCTTGCTCCTTGTTGTCCTGCTCCTCTGGGCTCTCTGCCTTGCAGCCTATTACAGTCCTCTCCAGTCTACACCAGTTTACCTGCACCTTGTGCCATTGGTTATTGCAGCCCCCCTGTTTCCTGGCTGTTGCTCCCTTGCTTTCCTCCTTTTTTTCAACCCTCTGTTCTTGATCCCTGTCCATTTCAGTTATACTGCTTTTCCTTCATTTCCTTCTGCTAGTTTGCTCATCGACTTCCTTTTCCCTGGATATTTCTGTTCTTGTCTTCTCTTGTATTGTATGTAGATCCCTTTGAACAGAGCTTGACTGTTGGTTTCCGGCAGGCAACCTCTGCCCCTTCCCTTGTTGCGTTTCAGTGTTATAGACACCCACAGCTGTTGTTCCTAGCCATGAGCATACAGCGTGGGCCTCTGTTATAGCAATCTGTGCAGAAGGCTGGAGTTTCCTAAGGTCCGTGGAACACTCTTTCCCATTTCTGCATACAGCCCAAGAGGAAATACAGCTTGTTTGTACTTTTTATTTTCCTGCTACACTTGCCTACTCTTTGTTCTGTTTGAACTTCCCGCTAGGTGTGTACTTATCTGTCCACCTTACATAAGCACAACTACCCAAACCCTACCTGGGTGCCCTGTGTCACTCTTGACAGAGTGCCATCCGTGACCGTAGTAGAAGAAGAGCAGCCAGAAGGATTCAACTCATTGCCAATCTCTCAAATTATTGAACTTCAGCAAGATGCACCCATTGAGGAAAAGGAGACATGGGTGAAAAGAGGGTGTAGCAAGTCATCCACCAACCTTTTAGGGAGACAGAATAACACCGGCAAGGTAGTGATGCCTGCAAAATTACTGGAGGTAGCATTCCAGCAACTGCACTTTCCAGCCCACAATGCAAAGCAACACATTATGGCAGACATAGAGGAAGATTGGTTCGCCCCAGGACTACAGGCGCAAGTCACGAAGCTAATAATAGAATGTATCACATCCCAAACATACAACTCTGGCATGACATTGCCTAAACCTGAAGGCCCATTCACAGAGCTGCATGTAGACTATGCAGACATGGGAGAGCGATGTAATGGAGCTCGATATTTGATTGTCATGGTATGCCCCTTTTCTCGGTGCGTGGAAGCAGGCCCCTGCGCTCATCCAGACGCACTGTGTGCCGCCAAATTCTTGGTCAGGAAAGTATTTCCCCGCTGGGGCATTTGTAATGTCATACGTTCCGACAAAGGGGCGCACTTTGTGAATGACATGTTCAAGCGTATAACTGCAATGCTAGGTATAACTCACAAGATATGTACGATTTATCATCCGCAATCAAACAGAATTGTTGAAAAAATGTACGGATTGCTCAAGAGCAGATTGTCAAAACTGTGTCATACACTCAAAAAAACCTGGTATATTGTTTACCCTTAGCACTTTTTGAGATGAGGAATCAGCCCAGTAAGGACCACCACCTGTCACTCCATGGGATTGTGACAGGTAGGAGGATGCACATAGCCCACTCACCCCTGCACAGACAGTCAGATGCACATCAGAGTGCCACAGTACTAGGAGAAGAGTTCCATGAGTATCTGAGAAATCTTACAAGAGCAGCACGAGCCATAACAAAACAAATAGCACCACCATTTACACAGACACAACCACTCAAGCCACAGATAGCTCAGACTGCCAGTTGATGACGGGTGACATGGTATACGTGAGAAGTTTTGTGCGAAGATGGAACAGACCAAGGTTCCATGGTCTATACAAGGTAATATACTGCATGCCATGGCAGTCAAGGTGCAGGGCTTAAGGTATTGGGTGCACTTAACAGATTATTCGCAAGGCTCATGGAAATACAGAATGTACAGACTATGAAGATGGCAGAAATGAGCAGAGTGTGCAAACATAGAAAGTGAAAAAGCAGGAGTACAGAAATAGATTACAGGAACAGAATAAGGGTAAACAAGTAAAAAAGAGCATTTAAGAAAAATGCATAACCTCAATGAGTAATGATAATAAGTGTGATAGGTAAAAATGAAAAACTTCTGTTGAAATGCAAAATATCTGTACATAAATGTGGATAAAAATTGAAGTGTTTTTCAAGTAGATAGTGTAAATAATGAAAGCTTAACATGCATGCTTAACATATGCTTATATCTCTTTTATCAGGAGCTACAATGGGCATGGAAGAGGCCCCAGCGGCAACCATTGATAGCGTAGATAGGATTAGAAGAAGAAGAAATGTTTATCCTAGTTATTCATATGAGTGTGTGTTATTTGTGTGTGCAGTGGTATTCTTTTCAACATTATTTGGCCTGATACTGTATTGGGCAATAGCTTTTATTTCAATTGATGTGAGACAGGGGGGTGTGGCCATAAAAACAATTAAAAAAGGAATGTATTTAATTTGGGATGGCGTTAAGCTAATATGGGCCCGCTGGAGTCACAGGAACGAATACAATATCAAAAATGGTACAACGATGTAGGCCACTCAAAAGCCCCAATATGTGAATGAATCTGACTTTAATGTTTATACAATGAATGACAGAACACCTTCAGAACTCATGTGAGTACAAAATCACCCATACCCAACCACAATGCCAGTCTCAGAAACTACATCATCAGGTAACATAACCACAAGAGAAGAGAACAGTGACAACAAACACATGGCCATTAGCTACTACAACTTATACACAGAGCAGGAGGGAAAAGAGAATGACAAGGAGGCCCAGGGGAATGAGGGGGTGGACACAGGAAGAAGAAGAGCAGAACGCAACGAGAAAAATGGGAAGAGCATTATAAATTCGGCCTAGATACAGTCGATGATCCTCAGCACCCACACCAAACAAACAAATGGTATGCTGACATAAGAAACATGGCAAAGCAGACAACAAACAAAAGTTGTTACATTTTCTCGCTTATACCCCATGCCTCGGGCACCCCTAAGGTATTGCTGCCACAAGAAATTCCATTTGCAGAGGCACAGTGTCACCTACATCTCGCGCTGTGTCGAATCAAAAATACTGTTCAAGCACACACGGTTTCATTTGAGCTGTTACAAAACGAGCTGACATGTTACTCCCGGCCGCAAGGAGTAATTTGTGTAATGGAGCCTTTTTTGGTGATAAAGGGGACGTTGCACTCGGACAATAAGTGGCAGAACAAAGAAATATTGTTCAAGGCAGAAGCACTGCGAGGGCTGTCTGAAGAAAAACGTTCATGGGTACAGAGAACATACGCTCACATATGGACTGAACATATAATGAAACTTACTTCGGTTACTGCCTTCGAAAAACCCTTCAAACTACAAAAAGACATTTCTTACAAACTCTGCTTCTGTGGGGAAGGTAAAAAGAACATGGGGAAAAACAAAAATTGCAACAAAACTCTCATAATACCTGACATGAAGAAAGGAACGGCTGCAATGATGGATACATACTGGGTTTGCGGCAACCTGGCATACCTGCACCTCCCGCAATCATGGAGGACCCTCTGGCAATGCTGCATTCCGCACTAATGGTGAATCCAGAAATCCACATCCAAGGAGAAGGCACCCAAGTGTATGCCATAGCTGACGAAAGTTTACAGAGCACAATGCAGAGGAAGAAACGATCATCAAACTATATCTCAGCCAGATCATTAGAACTCCTGGCGCAGATCCCCGATCGATTCTGGTTATTCAGCTCTGTCGAGACATTTTTCGCGTCCCTCGTTCCAGCATCCAGGCAAGAGCGAATGCAAAATGGCTTCAGATAACGAGGTGGGAACTCATCCAACTGGCCAACGACACTGAAGAAGGATTCAATGTCCTTAAAGTGGAACTTAGAGCACTGCGACTAATGACTATGCAGAACAGGTATGTGCTAGATCTGTTAACAGCAATGGATGGAGGTGTTTGCCAAAAAATCGGGAGCACAAGTTGTACTTTCGTACCTTCTGCAGACATGGACAACGGCTCCTTTTCCAATGTCATAGCAGCAGTGCACGACCTCGGAGAACGTATGAAAGGCGAAGGAGGAGCCCAGCCCAGCACCTGGTTCGACAAGCTTTTTTCCTGTGTTCCATCTTGGCTTGGAATGACAGTGAAACTCCTCATACCACTCATCGTCTTTTTGCTCCTCATTTTTTGTGTTTGCCTTTTCGGACTCAGATGCTGTGCCAATGCAGTTCCTAATGGTGTGCTGATGATGGTAACAATGGGCTGTGCAGATGGGGTGGCGCAAATAAAACACGAAGCAGAAGTGCAAACAGGAGATAGCTCAGAGCCCAAATACAGAATGACTGCTATATACAATACAGGGCATAGAGTGGATAATTTATATCACACAACCATGAAGGAGCCCAGAGAGTTACAATGGTACAATGAAGTATGGGTGGACCTGGAGGGTGAGGGAGGATGTATTTATATGACCTGCACTCCAGATGAGTATTCTAGGAGGGGGAAAGCCTCAGGGTGGCATGCAGAGTATGGATGCCAATAAAAGGAACACCTGCATGGGATGAAGAAGTGGCTGAGGAAGAAGACCGTAAGAGGTTGGGGCAGTAACAATATTGGTTACTTAAGTAACAAAAGGGGGGAATGTGTGGGAGGAGAGGGTCTTGGAACCCCCCTTCATTTGTACACTTCCTGGGTAGGCCCAGTGGTGGCTGCTTTGGGTTCAGTGCCCCGCCCCTCGAGCTCACATGCGGGAATACCCCTAGGAACTGTGACCCCCTTAAGACAGCATAAGACCAGAGTTGAACGAGACTCCATTTTGTGGGTTACCGACTCCATTTTTTTATTTTATAATGGCAGGCCAGTTGTGAAATTAGAACGCAGGCCTGCAGCTCTCCCCAGGCGCACGCAGTGAGCAAGCTACTCCCCCCACTTCCTCCCCTTTGCCATCTCTGCAGTTGTCCGGTTCTCATGAGATACTAGCTGCGTGACTGCAACTAACTTTGCACTGTATCTTCTTTCTTCCATCTTACTTCATTTACCCTGACACGGCCCAGCACAGTGGCCAGAAACAGAAGTCGTTCATCTCTATAAACCTGCCCCACACCCAACAGGCCCTGGCCATAAAGAATACATCCCCATATTCTCTAAAACATGGTCAAACAGCTAGAAGCGACCATCAAGTATGTTTGATTGTTCGTGCCTTAATAGAACAAAACCAAAGTGCTTTGCTGCATGCGATCTGAGTAAGCTGCTCATTTCATGCAGAACAATGCTAGGATTTTATTAGAATAATAAGCATATTAGTGCACTGTATAATATATGTGTAATCAAAAGTCCTAACGTTAGAATTCAGTTATAAAAGTTTGATGTGTATTAACGTGTAGTATGAAGTTGTTTAATAGAAATGGATTGCAATAACAAAATGCATAACAAAACATAACACTGTACATTCCAGCACAAACCTACCTCGTTTTTAAGTTCAATGAAAATACATGCATCATGACAATATGTGTTAAGGCCGCATGTGCAGAACCTGAATCATGAACTCTTTTATGGATAATAATCTAAGTATGTGCATATTTTCATTATAAATCATGTAGTAATGAGAATACTCAGTCAGGTAGGGAAGATAACATAATGTAGAAGAATATAACCAGAATGTAATAGGCCACGAAAGCCCTTAAATTAAACCTACTCCTGAATGCTCTGTTTCTTCGTGCAATGCAGAACTACACCGCAAAGGTGTTTCAATTCCCCTCCACCCTTCATAGTGCCAAAGCAGAGCAGCAGAGATTTAATGATGTTTAAACAACCAGTCTTTAAACCCCCACAATAAGACGTATGACCATGGTGATATGTGCCTCTTTGTGACCTAGTTTTTAATGTGTAATCCAGACCTTAGATTTAGAGTCCCCTTTTATCAGGTGGACATTCCAAACTACACAATGACCTGAAGAGTCTCACCTCTTGAGCCAATATATCTTGTATTGTATCAACACACAGTTAAGCCTGCCTATCGATGGCTCAAACATCGCATTTAATAGCTGTATTTTGACCTATGCCCAATGATAAATTAACCTGTATTTTAGAAACGTCTTTTCTTTAGTGTCTAAGCTTACAGGTCTCAGCACACTCGACAAAGCAGATTATGGTATTGAATGAATGGGAATGTGTGGCCACAAAGACAAATGTCAAATGGTTATTTAATAAGAAACATCACAACTGTTGCCGATCTCACATACCAATTTTATGAGCCCAGCTGACCGATTGACCCGAGAAATATCATCACAACACCATGTGCTTCTGAGCCAACCGCAGCCCTCCGACCCTTTGACACGTATAGGTGTTCACCCCTAGTGACCAATCCCAACTGTTCATGTGCCCCTTATGCCTTCCCTCTGTCTGATGACGATGAAGCTGTATAAAAGTAATTTGTAACATGTTTTCTGCAAAGCGCTCTCGGCGTGAGCAGAGTAGATTCTGCTTGCCCTATTTTAGATAAAGCCTTTTGATATAACCAGCACTTGGTCTTGATCTCATTCCCTCCAGGGAAATATCCTGATTGACTTTATTGGGAGAATTAACTGCATTTTTGGGGGCCTCTCACTTTCATGTGTCAGCAGAAATATAATGGGGGAGCAGCCATTCGAGGAACTGAGGAAGCACTGATACCCAGCATAAAAAGGTGAGCACAAAGACTGCATGCAAAGGGGTTGGCAGAGCAGCTATTTTGTCCAATTTAAGGAATTTGAATACGGGTTAAAGCCAGTCATGGTTGTTAAGTGTAGAGTTGAGCTGCCTGGAATCGATTTGTGAGGAGACAAAGAGGGAATTAAAAAACCTGAACTCTTTCCTTGGCAGCTCTCGACTTCTGAGTTCAGCACCCAGCTTTGTTGCCCTCAGAAGCCAACACTGTGTTACACTTACTGTAAAGACTTGCCTACAGGGACGATGGGTCCAATGATCTTTAGGACCTTCGCACGGCAGTGGAGAACGTCATTCTCCTGGCCTCAATGGGTTGCTTGCAAGCAGAAAACAGTTTGGGAGACAGCAACTGGCTTTGCTGTTTCCGCTAACTGCAACTGGGCACCTATGACTACTGGGGTGTTCAGAAATAGATCGAGTCCCGAGTCCAGAGGCCATCATTATATGGCTGTAATTCGTTTGGGTAAGGGAGTTTAAACCCTGTACGGATCCCCCCCCAATAGCAAAGAACGCAACTCTCACCTTTTCTAAAATATTACTGCAGGGAGTGAACCATTCATGAGTCAGAAATCGGCCTTGCTGCTTCCCCTAACGGTCACTCAGGACCCACATTCATGGAGGTATCTGTACATATAGTGAGCTTTGTTTTTTGGATGTCAGCTTAACATTTTTGTTAGGCATCCATTTAGTACATTTTTTCTCTTTGTCTTTTTACAGACAGTAATGGACGTCGTCCAAACTAATGTATATGAAACAACGACCCATCTTTTGGTTTTCCTTGGTGTGGACTTTGTACTGGCGCAGCTCCCTCAGGGCTCAAGCGGCATGAGATTCACCGCCCAGGTAACAATGGTGGATCAGGGGGTGGGGAACTGTTTTAAACACCCGGCAAGAGATTATGCGATAACAACAATAATAGATTTTTTTCACACATGATAGAAAACCCGATGTGAAATTACCACAACAAGGAACCACGGGCCTCTTGTAAACAACAACGACGTTCAACCGGTGTATTGAGATATAGACAAGTGACAGCACCCACTGAAGATAGAGCTTCAATACGGAGTACCTCCTATTCAAAGATTCTAGGTAGGCATAGCTGGTATGAACTGATGCCGGAGACAAAGGGGCAACACCTATTGCTTGTTTTCAGTTGTACCAGTTTCTTCGTGACAGGTGCTGGGATTAGCTTGGGTCAATATGCTGTGTGACTGTGTGTGGTAACTCATCCCTTCCCATGATGGTGTGGGGTCAATGGTCAGCTTACAAGCCTCCCTGACAGGAGGAATGGCTCTTTCATTCCATGTCTTTTAAAACAAAAATATTTTTACATTTTAATATGAAATGGCAATGGCATACAGACTCCCTCAACATAACACTTTTGCATTTACATTAAAAAGGGTGGGGTGTTGTTTAAATATTGTACCATTCATAAAGCAAAATGTTGGTTTAGGATTGATGTTTAGGATTAGCAATGCATCATGGTTTCAAGAGATTCACAGTGGTATGTGTGTTTTCTCTTCTCTTTTTTCCTATGGTATGTATTTATCCTTGCATTGATTGGAACAAGGAATACACAGAAAAAAAAAAGAACTTAATGGAAATAATCATGTCTACCAACACCGATCTGATCTAAAATTAGAAATGTGTTTTTCTGTGCTGATGAGGGCCTTGGTAGGAGAGTTTTCTCAAGCCTAGCCCTAAACTCGAGTCTAAACGACAACAGTTTAAAAAAAATTCAGGAAAATGAATGTGTTTTTTCGTTGCAATATACAAATATGTGGCAATTAAATATATTTGAATGATTAATATATATGCCAACAGTACATTAGTTAATTGATGTATCATAGAGGATGACAAATAACGTCTGACATCGAGGTCCAAAAGTTGGGCCCAATGGTTTTTTTTAACCAAATGGTTATTATTGCTTTTTCGCATATGTATGAATGAGTCTTTTTGAATGAGTTTGGAAGTGTTTGTGATGAATGGGTTTACATGAGATTACAGTATAGTGTGGTGTTTTTTGACAATGAAAATGCATTAGATTTAATTTTTAGGTATACCTATTTAGTACTTAGGCTTTGTATGTAATGTTAACCAGTGACTGCCATTTTTGCACTTTTGTATTTCAGTATTTTTGTATTAGTGTGTGAACGATGTTTACAGAAGAAATATAAAAAAAAAACACTGAATAATTAATTAATAAATATGTTTTGAAAAAATCAAATGTATGGAAATTGATCCTTTCAGGAGGTATTGAATCCAATGTATCTACAAATAACACAAACGCGAAGTGAGTCAGTACATGTCCAGTGACAATTGTACTTTCTGTATTAAATTTTGTAAATTGAGCACAAGCTTAGTTGATAGTTACATCTTTCCCTATCAATCCCACCAACCAATTATTCTTGCTCTGGGCACATATTTAACAACACTCTTTCATAGTGGTTATTGAAAACAGTACTATTCATGGGGAAGGGTTTATCTCAGATGTCAGCAGTGTACAGCATCACCAAAGCGGACCCCAGGATTCCTTGTTTCTCGTCCCTAACTTCAAGTTGTCAACAGGAATCAGGCTGCAGGGTTAAAGGGTTAATACCCTCCTGAGTTTCCTTGCTTGACCACTGAGCTCTCTGCTCCCTGGTTCCATTCAAGTGCGGACGAACCTGAACCAGGGACGTCAATTCACCAACATGCATGGGGTAGCAGAAGTGACATCACTCACCCAATGACGACATCACAGAAAGTGGCATCAGCCATCCAGTCCCCTCTATGACATCACAGGAAGTAGCACAGTAAGGCATTTGACCCTGATGACTTCACAGAAAGTTGAAACTCAGGTGCAAAATAATACAATTAATATGGCCATTGATAAAATAACTAATACCTATGAAAGTAGACAAAAGGCTTTAGTTACCAACCATATTTAAAATAGAGAGATTCATTGATGTACCATTGGTGGGATTATAATATGACAATGGTGCCTGCGTTATAAGCAGCATAAGTCTGCATCATTGCCTTCAGATGCCAGCGCCTCCGTAAATGGCCTGTTATTGGCATCTTATGTGTGTAGTCTCTCATATGTGGGTACTGCTGTCCAAAGCCAGTTATAGCCTCACACCAGAGGTGGAGTTTTAATATGCATCTCATTACGAGGTGATACTGTCATATGCCAAGTGCAGTATTAAATGACCCACGGCTGCCAAGTCAGATGTTGAAGCAATCTTATCCAATGCCAGATAAAGCCTCCTATGTCTGCGATAGACATATGTCACAGCAACTGTTATCCAAGTGCTGCATCACATTCTAAATGCATCCACAATATACCTAATATTACAATACAAGACAGTGCTTCATATACCTGTCATGGTCACCATATGTAAGGCAAAGCCTTATATGTCAATGTGCAGCCACTGTATGTCAAGTACAGCCTAGAATTATACAGTAATGATATCTAATGACAGTCAATGGCTCATATGTATGATACAGTCTTCATATGTAAGGTACAGCTTAAAAACATGGCTTGCCTTCTCCTGCCATCACTCTTAAATCCAAGGGCCTCTTAAACCCTTGTTAGGCCCCACCGTGCTGATCACAAAGCAAAGGGGCAGTGTGTGCACCACTTAAAGATTGAAGAAAAAAATAGCGCCCTTCGTTTTCAAAGTTCATAAAATGCAAATGTACAACTACCTCTGAACACTATAAGGGTACAGTAAGTACTTGGGAAGTTGCAAGTTACATGCAAATATTCAGGTGTTGGTCTCCAATCCCTTTGCATTGTGATAGGCATTGCAGCAAGACATTCTGGAGCTGACATAATGTAGTACAGTATGGCTCGGAAATATGAATTCTTTTGTTTTTGATATTAGGTGACACTGAATATGCTGTCTATAAACCAACTATTGTCATAGGAAGTGCAGGGGAGAGATTAGATGTGAATAGGAACACAGCTTTTGGCTTTGTTCGGATATTAATCTACCAATTAACTGCCCATGGCCATGCTAGTCCATACAGACAATCCCACTGAACACCTGTCCCTCCCTGCCCATAACTCATCCCCCTTGGATCTCTAAGTATAGTTGTCTGCATTCTGAGCAGCCTTCTGAAAGGAAATGGCTTAATTACACGTATAAAGCAGCAAACCCAGCTCCTGGTGTAATATGACTCTCTTACCCAAGTGTGGCATCGGCCGCTTGATTTGTAAGCAGTATGTGTATTCTTGCATTTGTGCCGTTCTCCAAATTCAAGTTAAAAACATACATTAGCAAAGCAAACAGCTTTGGCTACTGTGCAGGTAATAAATATCCATTTTCAAGGCTCCACCATTATATTGCCAGGAACTGCCACCACTTGCAAATTGCTGTATTCTTATGGCCGACTAGTAACATTATACTGGAAAATGTGGATCCCACGCCTACCTAAAAGCCAAAACTGTTGTATTTGCCAATGCGTGTTACAACTGCAATAGTGGACACATACTTTGACACATCCTCCAATCAACACTGTATACCACCCATCAGCAGCAAGATATCAACACTTTACTGAGCACTTGCATACAGAATGCAACTCTGCACTGCCTTCACATATTACTCCTGCCAATCTCCACTATGTGCAGCTGTAGCGTACAGATGTCCTATTGCCCTGGCAGGTTCACCCTTTGTCCTGCCATGTAGTGCTGCAAAATCTGGGCACTCTTGCAGCAGCAGTAATACACGCACATCATCCTGAGATCACTGAAGGCTAATCTATCTGTTCTTGCAGCACCATCAGAAGTGGCCACAATCAACTGCACTCCTTTCCTGGCAGGCTACTGGCTGGGGAAGCCTGGTCTCTGACGGGTCCGCCTTAAGCTGCATAGGAAAAGTAACTGCCTTCCTTGTGCAGCTGATCTGAGGATGTATGACAACATTGGAGGGCATTGTGTGCTCTGTCTTTGGATGCCCCCCCTGCCCAGGCACGCCTTACATGATTCTTCTACTGGATCCTTTCCACTCATTGCCACTGATTCAAAGAAAACAGCCGTGATTCCCCATAGAAAGTTCAGGTTGCTTGATTTTACACTACACACAGGTTCCAGTTACTCTGGAAAGATGTTCCGTGAGCACACCCACTGGCCATCTCACACAATTGCGCTCAAGACAACTGACACTCTCTGGGCACAGATAGTCAGTTCATTCACCCAACATTTTCCACATCTTTTACTCATTCACATACACCATAATTCTATCATTTCACTTGCGGTACTCACTGAATAGGGTAAGCAGCCCCTGCAGGCAACAGCAATCCCATTTTCGTTTGGAACAAACTAAATTAATTTTTATCTGGCCCCTGCTTTATATTTATTTTTCACTGCCCTCCTGTTCTTGAGGCCTCCTAACACCGGAAGCTGCGTTCAGGCAGAAGGCCTCTGCAGCCGAGTTCTGTAGGTCTTGCGGTGCTCACTGAATAAAGTAAGCAGCCCCTGCAGGCCACCGTGCCCCATTTTCATTTGGAACAAATGAAATTTGTTTCCATCTGTCCCCTGCTTTATATCTATTTTTCACTGCCCTCCTTCATTGTTGGTGGGATCATGTGCGCACTGTGCACCTACTTCCCTCTCCGCTTCCCCTCCTGGCTGCTTTCCTCTCCCAGCCCGCCTCCCTTCCAGCCCTCAGCCGGCTGATACGTGTTCTTGCAGCCTCCCTGTGATCTGGTATACCTCATTAACGACACGCTCAGGGCAGCCCCCTACGGCAAAGGACCCCGAGGACAAGCACAGCTCTCTAAGAGGCAGCTCTAGAATATGTCTGTCGGTGTCAGCCGGGGAAGCAAGAAGCCTGCATTCATACACCTGCTGTGACAAACCAGGTAGGTGCAGAGCTGACAGGGGGGCAGCATTGACTGCACCCCACTAAACTAACCCACCACTCTAATTACTACATTGTTCTTATCGCACCAGCCATAGCTTCTCAGTGCACTGTACTGCTTGAATCTTTTGCATCTCCCTAGGAAAGTTGACTTTTCCTTTTGCTTTGCTGTTTGTGTTGAAACTAGGCCTTATTCCCTCTTTCAAGGAAAGTCGAATCTGGGTGTGTTTACAGTATGCCCCCCCCCCCCTGTCTTCTGTCCACACTGCTCCTGCAGTTCCCCTGTGGTTGCCTACTTGTAGCCTGCTGTGTACCCCTTCTTTGTGAACCCTCCCCTTTGTTGCCTCCCATGGTGCTCAGCTTCGGCTGTGCTTCTTTCCTCCCTCACACTCCCTTCTTGCCTCCTCACACACTCTATGGTGCTCTCAATCTCTCCCATCTTCTCAAACTGATTCATTATTATTATTAACTTTGATCTTACTATCATTACTACCATTTTTTGCTGTCCGTTATTAAAGGGCCTATTGGATTGAATGTCTGTCTCAATATGTCCCTAGCCATTAATCAGACTATTTGGATATCTGATTGAAGCCAGGCACATTCTTCCTGGGGTGAAAGTAGTATGGTAAATGTATAATAGCTGTATCTATCTACATGATATAGAACTGCTTGCTCAATGACATAGACCAAACATGGCAATTTTTCGGCCATTTTCTTTATGGTTATTAAAAGTTACTACTCTCACAATTCAGCTTGAGAACCGGGTTAGTCCCTTTCAGCATACCCTAATTATGTTAAAACATGAGGTTCTCAACTCTTACCTCTAAATGCACCTGGAAGTTTATAAATGGTAATTTTCCGTAACTCCGTCTAGGCTGGCCATCCTCACTGACCTACCCCGGACCCAAAACACACTCTCTATAATCAGGCCATTGAACAGAGCTCAAAAGAAAGCAGAACCCGAAATTTGAGGCCTGCTGGAGACTTATAACATCGTATCTTGTGTATTGTTGGAATGGAGATTGAATGAACTAGATAAACTTCGTGCAGCCCATTCTTAATTTGAATTTGCCTCGTTTAATACTGCATATTTTTCACGGCTGAACAAAGTGTTTACCTTGGCAGGCCTTTGCAATTACAATGTTTTAGCTGCTCATTCCTGTACTGTAGAACTCTAGAACAGCAGGAGGAATAATAATGAGAAACGCTTTATGATTTGAGGTAAGCCACAGCGAGCCCTGAAACAAACGAGGCCAGGATATTCCATGCTAGAGGCAACTGTGTCACTTCGCTTTAATACCTTTTAATAAGCAATTAATCAACTACTGTCTTCATTTGAAGTCACATTTTTTGCTTCTTTGTGTGGGTTTGCAAAGATGCGAATAAGAGAATAAAACATGTGCTAGAGATACATTTTACTGACTTATGTTAGACGATTGGGCAATCTCAACACTGAAAATAAAAAAAAAAAAAGAATAATTGCCTGCTTTTTCAATCCTGCCTGTTGTAATCAATCCTTTAAAGTGTGTCACTGGGACGAAGGGGAATTTTGCCAACTGTGAATGCGAGATAACACCGCAGACGCAAACATCAATCTTCTTTCATCTTCTTTCACTTAAAGTAAACCATTGCAGAAAAACGTTTTGCAAGAAGCACGTCAGATTAGGGAACCTATCACGCATCAGCTCCCTGTTCTATGCATAGAGATGCCAGAATGTACAAAGGGAAGATTCTAGAGTCAGGGAATGGCTGGCATCCTGCATAAAGCTAGTGTCTACACCCATAATATACTTTTGATATGGGTACAGAGGCTGAGATCACTGTGGATTATTCTTTCTGCTCTATTTCATTACATTTCATTCTGTAAAGATCAACTGTAGCGGAGACTGCAGCGTTGCCAAATGGCACACCAATGCAAAGCATCGCAGTGTGCACATCCGCACATGGCAGGGATCAGTGAGCATTCACCAAGGTGCGGAGTAATGCACAGGAACCTGGGGAATGCATGGGTTTACATAGCTTACACAGAATCAAGTAGTGAATGATGAAAATAAATTGTAAGGATGGAGAACCAGGGTAGAGATTCTGGTCCCACACGTTCTAATAGATTTCCCATCACAAGATAAAATGGGGTGTCAATGATATATTCCCCTAAATTCAGTACTCACTCAAACATTTCTTAATGTGAATACAAATAATGTAGACTAATATTTAAAAGCTGATTTGATAGTGTCCAGTAAACCCTATGTTTTATCAAGTGTTTGGGGCAGTGTTAGAAATCTGAAGATGTGTCAATCAAACAGTTGTTTAACTCGTACTATTTTTATTTAAGCATATGCACACAACTGTGCACATATCCCTAATGATTCTTCCACTATTCATACTTAGAGGTATGACTGGTAATGCACATTAATATGACAAATCTAATCCCTTCCTCAATAATATTCTAATTTGGAAACAATTTATTGATGATGACATTTGTATATGGAAAGGCTCGAGGTGTGAAGCGATAGCATTTGTCAAATGGATCAATAAACACAACAGATTGCTAACACTGAAAGACAATATAGATGATAAGAAAATGTATTTCTTGTTTATAACCCTTTTTCATGACAAATTAAAATTATGGGTTAAACCTTACCACAAAAAAACAGACAGGAACACACTACTACCCTATCAGAGGCATCAGGCAAGACATATATTTTTTAAGGCTAAATTGTAATAGAAGCAACAAATAGATAAATGAGCCAGAGAAAAAAGAGCCGAGCCATAAAATAGAACTAAACAAATACCCTAAAATAATTATGGAAATGTCGGCCAAAGAAATGTTCAATAACAACAGAAATTCCTTGTTAGAGCCGAACACAAATCAGAAAAAAAAATCTTCTTGCATGTGTTAGCACCTTCACCACAATATCTTATAAGAGAGAATAGTATTAATAATCAATTGAAGATCTTTCACAAACCTACCAGAAACCTGGACTGTTGCATATTTGCAAAATCACAGAGATAGAAGTTGGACTCCCTAAAATACTGACACATAAAAGATTCACAAACTGTGAATGGACACATGTTATCTATTTGACCCGATGCCCACGTGGACAAAAGTATCTGGGTAAAACAATAAGGTAAGTTTAAAAAGAATAATAGAGCACAGAAGTTGTTTTGAAAACAGAACAGAAAATGCTAACATGGTTAAACATTTTATAACATTGATTCACAACTTTGGATAATTCATATGGACTGTGAACCAATGAATTGTAGTCAAAAAAGAAAATGGCATCCAAGGAAGACTTCTAAAAATAGAACAAGAATCAACCTTTCAAACTAGAAGTTGACAAGTAGGTATATACGAAGGTATTGAAATGCACAATATTGAAAACTCAGTATATGAATAAGAATTCAAAGAAAGAATTGAGACCTTATGCGATAGCCTCAAATACCCTTTGTGTCCACCTTGTACTGACTGCAATGGCTGATAGTGCCTCACAATTATTTCCACTCTTTTAAGGTTATCAACTGGAAACATGAATACCTTCCATTACAGTGATTCTCCAATCTTGCTCATAGACATATTGACAAGGAAAGAGCATACCCCTTACCATAGAGGTAAACCAATGGTTGCTCCCATCACTTCAGAATGATTTCAATTTACCGGGCCAGTTATGACTAATGAGGTTATTTAAAATGTCTATGTGTGGAAACATGTCAAAGTCTTGCTGAAATATGAGTAGACCACATCTATTCATCTATTCATCTTACTTAAGTGTTGAATGACATAGTGAAGGAAATCTATGATATATTATTTTCTAATGTGGCATTTTCCTATAGAAGCCATGATGCATTGGACATTATTATCACACATGTTCCAGTTGTTTAGAACAATCATGATTTCTTTTTCCCCAATTTATTTCACCTTCACCAAGGTCAGGCTAATACCTATACAGCTGTTCTTAGTTTCTTTAGGAACCATTGTGTTTTAGGTAATGACGGTTTGATGGCAGCAGACATAGTAAGGTTTTCATCATTATTTTAACCTCTCTGGCCGACGATCAGGCCATACTCTCCTTAGCAGCCCAGTGCCCTTGTCAAGGTTCAATCTGCTAAGCAATGCCAGTAGTAGGAGCCTCATTTTTGCCTAGTATGATACTGGTCATAGACATTTGTAAAATTGTGCAACTTATCAGATACCCTCTGCTGGGCTACACTGCCATGCATCACTGCTTGTCACCTCCCACACATTTATTTATGTTTCTCCATTGCCGATATACCCAAGGGCATACTAACCTATCGAC
Organism: Ambystoma mexicanum; assembly: GCF_040938575.1. NCBI lineage: Eukaryota > Metazoa > Chordata > Amphibia > Caudata > Ambystomatidae > Ambystoma > Ambystoma mexicanum. The sequence continues at coordinate 785,681,148 of NC_090937.1, read as the reverse complement.
TCCAATCATGGTTGCACTAGATGCAAACTGTACTGCCAATGCACAAGGGTTTAAACTCAACATATGACATGATCTCTTGTCCTGCAGCATAGGCACTCATCGCTATCCCAAAGATGGGTCCTGGCACACAGTGACTTACTGTGCTATTTATGCACGACTGTGTTTTGTAAAGTCAGCACTGCTGCTGTAGGAGTTTGGAAACTCGACTTTGATAAAAAAAAATCATCAGCCTTCTGAGATGGTTCCAAACCTTTTCACTAGTGCTTTTATTTTAAAATTGCTAAATCCCGTAAAATGCCATACAAATAAAACAAAATAATAATATGATAACAACAGTACAAAATAGCATTTAAAATCTTAACAAAGGAATGAAGACACAACTTTCGAAAAACGCCCTGGCAGCTGGCACCTGTGTTCTACTTGTAACTCTTATTATTTCCTTCACTGCAAAGTCACCCCATGTGGAGTGGTGACAAGTTGCTGCCATTATGGAAGGTCATCTGGCACTAACAACCTTTTTTTCTGGCATTTGTGCTCCACCTTCATGTGCTGATAAGTCCACACACCCTCGTCCACCACAACAGTGCCTCAGGGTCAAACGGTTGCGTAAACAGGCATATTAAAAATAATAAGATAATAACATAATGTTGTAAAATAGTAGGGGATCATTGGATGAGTTGTATATAATAACATTTGACATCCTAACCAAATAAAGCCAACCACTTAAAGCCTGAACACTTTGCCCTGATCTTACTTTTGTGGACACAGAATTATGAATTAGAAATTCATAAATTAGGTCTTTCATGAAAGGATTCATGTGTGTGTTTGCGTTACAAAGATGACATGCTATGGTGTCAAATCACAACTATAGTTGTTTAGCTTTTATACGAGCCAGACCAGCATTGTAGGGGACTCAGAGTGCAGAGGCATGCCTTAGGTTAGTTGAGCCCCTTCCAGGCATACTCAGATGAAAAGTGCAGAGATAGGGAACATAGGCTACAGATAACACAAACAGGGATCCAAGGCATGTTAAGGGGAGAGGGATAATGTGGATCCAGCCAAAACTGATTGTGGATCCATGGTGCAGAAAATGTAAGATATATTAAATTGTGTTTGAGGGGAGCAGAGAGGAATTGACTTGAAGAAAGTTTTAACAAAGATAAATACATACATACGATAGCAGTGTGTGGCTGTGTGATGGACTCCAGGTGAGCTCAAGCAAAGCCCTTGACGTGTGGAAACCTTTAGTTCTCGGGCTGTGCTTTTAATTTATCTGATCAATACACACTCCAGAATAGTTATACTGGGGCTGTGGAGCCGAGAGGCCAAGAGTGTACAAGTCAAAAATAGATTCTGTTACATGTGAATTTGAATAGAAACATAGAGGTAAAAAGAGAGGGAAAGGAACAGGGCCCATCTTGTATGTAGTGAACACCTGGAATCCTAAATGTATATAATGTCTTATCCTGACATTTGATTTGGGAAATGTAATAGATAATAGGTCCCACGATTACTTATTTGTTGTGCTAAATCTATTAAAGGTATAATGAAAGTTAATCTTATTCTGAACACATAACAATGAACTAAGAATACCTAATGCAATGAGGACAACAGTCGGGAGAGTACTGTAGGGACAGTAAAAAAAATTCAATTTGTGCTAGCACAGAGGAAAATAGTAATAGTGAGGGTAAGGAGACAAGAATTAGAATATATTAGTTGACTGGCAACATAGCCCAGCATTGCACGGTGGTGTGACGATATTCACATAGGCAGGGCAGTGGTGCAGTTTCCTGGGACTTCAGGGCTCAAACCTCATGCAAAGATATCACCTTGTGGTGTGGTGATCTACATGCAAACCTGTTAAAGCCAAATATCCTAGTTTAGAGGAATTTTAAACATGCTTCCCCTTCTGGGAATTATTTGCAGTCGGTCTGACCCCGCAGATCATCCCAAGATGTCAGATTTTGAGGGACTACTACACTATCCAAGAAGGCCGTACATTGAGCACTCTGGTTCTCCCAAATGTTCTCTTCAGACTTACAATTTAATAGAAATATCATGTACAAATATACTACGGTGTGATTATTATTTTATTTCTGGCCACAGTGTAGAATAAACACACCGTAGTGCATTTCACTTAAGTTGTACAATTGTAGAGAGATAGGGCATTGTAGCTTGTTGCGCATTCACCTTTGAAGATAAGCGGCGCATCAACACCACTCAGGGAAATTTTGTGGAACCCCATGATTCTTGCTTATGCCGCAGTGCCATCACAATACTATATGCATCATGTATGAGCTTGAGGTAGCTTTCAGAAGTGTTGACCCGCCACACAAGCTAAGGATCCCCAGCAATGGTATCAACAAAGTTGATCCTTTATGAAGGAATTGTAAGTATTGCTGCCTACTGAACTTCATTGTACACTGCAATATCATACTAAGCATAATAACATATCTTAAGTATAGGTTGAACATCTATCGCCCTAAAAGAAACCTTTTATCTGCCAAGGCCTGCTGTCTAGAAGTTGATTTCTTTAGGGACCGGAAAGTCCCAGTAGGAATAAAAACAGTCACAGTCACCCCCTGGTGAAAAAACCTGGACTAGACCAACAAGACCCGACAAACCTCAGGCCTATTACAAATTTTAATTTCCTATTAAAAGTATTCGATAAAATTGCTACTAAACAGCTACAAGAATATGTAGACCAGCATAGCCTTTTTCACCCGCAACAATCAGGCTTTAGAAGTGCACACAGCACCAAATCATCACCGAATCAGCACTGTTGGATTTTCAAACTAAAATGCTGAGTATCCTTGACAAAGAACTTTTACCTAAGTTTGGGCATACAGTCAACATGCTATACTGATTCCCCAAGTTACTTAAAATGCTGGTATTACAGGACTGTAACTGTTAATGTGCCTGCGTTGAGAAACCAGAAGGTGTCTCATCCACTAGTCCCTGGGGATCTGTCATCCAGGTGGCCAGGACACATCCATCGCTTTTGGATCCAGTTCCTGGGGTGGACCAGTGTGTGAGGATCACCTGGGTGAGGGGCATTCGGGGAGTATGAGTTGGTCACCGGATGGTGAGACGGGGTATCCCCTTCCATGTAACACCTTTACCCCATCCTACCAGGTAGGATATTTAGGAACTCTACCCCCACCCCCTTTTACAACACAAACACTTTCACACGGACAGCTGCTATGACAGAAAACAGAATAACCCACATAGCACACAAGGAAACAGCAGTTTTGAGACAGCAGCTCAACGAGAGAAGACAGACAGCAAAATAGAAGGGCATGACAAAGAGGGAGGTTCCCTAGACCTTTTTGGCAAAGGAACAGTTACTTTACAGAAACCTTGAGAATAAAACTTGTAAGACCAGGAAACCAGGCTAAAGAATCCTGCATTGTGTGTCAGAGATACCCGGTGACCCCCCACGTCAATAATCAAAACAGGAAGAAGCACCAGCTGTCGTGTTACCATCTTTGGCTCCAAGAACAAAGCAGCACCAGTGAAATCAATACAGCCAGTGAGTTGGGGAGACTGATACAAGACCGGTCTGTGTTGAAGGCAACATTGCAAGCAGCAACATTGTATGGCGAGCACTGGAATGAGCATTGTTAAAAAGCATGTCATAGAGACATAAGTAAAGTTGAACTGCTGATGAGTGATTGAACTTTAAAAGCAAGCTACAATACCTTTGACGGAGTGGTCCGGCACTGCGCTGGTGCTCAATCAAATGTCCATGTAAGGTATCAAGCTGAGACGTGGCAACAGTGAAAGTGAGAAAAAGTTATATCAAGAAGAGAACGAGTAATTGTAAATCGAAATGGTCCTGCACTAGATCAAGCAAAATCCCATGCACAGTCGAAAGTCTTCAATTTTGATGAAGTAGAGAACGTTTTGAAAAGTAGATGCATTTGTTCTGAGTCCTGTAGAAGGAGACCAATCAAAGGTTTTGTGTTAAAGTAGGTCTGAGCCCAGCGGAGGGGGACCCGGGGTGAACAATAAATCACCAGAGTAGTTGTATGTGTGAAATCCTAAGAAAAAAGGAACTTTAATGTTTGTCGTGTTGCATCAGGCCCTCTGAGATAAGAGACTTTGAATGGCAAAGAGACTTTGGCACAGAAGGCCCTGATGTTGAGTTCTTGAACTGGATCCTTGGGCTAAAGAAGCCAGAGAGGGTGCTAAGCTCGAGTGTGCCGCCTTGTCCCATGCTGAAAGCATGGGGAAGGGAATTTCCTGACAGATAATGGCCCTCATTACGACCCTTGCGGAAATCGGAAAACGATGGCGGAAATGCAATACCGCCATCGAATAGCGCTCGGTGCGACTATGACCCGTCACCGCAAAGTACGAAGCCATTAGCGACACCGTAGTGAACGCCAACGCTAACTGCACCAAGCACGCGCGCGCGCGCCATGCGAAACCGCAAACACCACCATGGCGCAACGGTACGCCAATTCCGACCCTAGCGGACATGTACCTAACGCCATCAGGCATGGCGTAATGTACCATTCCGCCATGGTGAGAAGTACGGCATCGCGAATCAACCGTAAACGGCCCCACTGAGTGCCTGTACACCGCTCCCTGCCCACAAAGTACAACTCCCCGTAGGCGCAATGAAGCCACAATGCAACCATTGAAATGTACAAGTCACCCATGCATGGCAACGAACAAAAGAAACACAAGAGGGGCCAATGGGAGCTGCAGGGCACAGATGGCACGAATACAGAAGCCATCCCAATGGACATGACCACAGTCCCCCACCAAGAAACGCACGCAAACACAGGCACCTGTGACCAGCCATATTCCGAGAATCACATCATTCCACCAGTCCACCTGGCTGACCGGCATCTGTTACACAAAACCCAATCCCCCACCCCTGAGCATGACAACATTCAAACTGTCATATTGGCAGCCCCCATCCCTGACCTCACGGGCTTAGTAGGCAAACGCGCACAGTACAGTACCACGCAACTAAACTCCGAAGCTGGAACCCAATGCAGATCTCCTCACAATACATCGCCCCCCAAATAGGCATATGCCACATCACTTGCAAAGAATAACGCTACACGGGCCAAATCAGAATAGAAATTTAATGCACATCAAAGTCACCAAGCCCATACAGCCATCAGGCCATGAACTCCTAAACACCAATCACCATTGTGGGCTGCATCCGCAAGAAATGACCAGCCACTACTTGTGTGTCGTCCTGTTCCCTCATGGTACACAGAGCCACATTCACGTACGAAAAGGCAACATGGAAGCGCACAGAACCGCAGGGCCGTCCCAATGGGGAGGCACTAGTCCAGCTGAAAGGCCGAAATGTTGCTCCGAGCCACCAGTACTGCGTAAGGGCATGTGGGCCATTGGCGATCGTCCCATAAGATCGTAATGCTGCTCCACTGATTAACACGAAGCAGCAGGTGTCGGGAGTAAAACCCATCTGCAGGAGTGGCATACAGATGGCAGTGGCAAAAGGGGAGGAGATACCTGTCAACCAAAAGAAAAGAAAAAGAACAGAATGGCCATCAGAACTACATTCCAACAACTCACTTCAATGATCACACGAAATCCACAGCCATATGCATGCTAGCCCACTCCAAAGGATCATCACCACCCCAAAACCACTTGCGACTCCTAACCATCTATATCGAGGTGCAAACACCATCACAAATGAGTGTACCTGTGCATGCGTCTGTCAAAACAGAATCCATCAGATGGGAATGTTAATGTGCATGGACACAAGTGTCTGAGGGCGTGTCGAGACAGGGAGGGCTCAACAAGGCCAGATAGACGATGGTCCCACCATGGCAGCCCTGCATCACATAGCGTAGGGGAGGCGGATAGATCCCAAGAAGCCCTGTACATGGCAAACTCTGTATCAAATCCCCTGCCCATGCATCCATTCATCATTCCCTCATTCCGGAATCAAAACGCCTGAATAATTACTCACATAACATTAGAAACATCCATTGAGTCTGTGCGTTATGCAGCCTGCAAAATCCACAGTGCCCCAGCCCGTAATTCCAGTGTTGTGAAGTAACATGTATGTGGGAACGGCCGGCCTCATCGCCCACGTAGCAATTGCGCATCCCAAACTATTCATATCAATCATTGCTTCCTCGCCATGGGCCCTGTCTCAAGGACATTGAACAACAGAACGTTATATTTGCAGTCAGACCTGTGGGCATCTCCTCGCCGCTAGCTGGAAACCGAAAGCGCCGCCCTTGGAATTCCACATTTGCAACATCACGCCGAAAAGGCATCTGTGGCCGTTTGAAATCACTAATTATTCCATCGAGTGCGGCTGTGTGTGAAAATGTCAACTGCCTTCACCCACAAATGGGACGCCCCGCCCGTCATTGCAACTCGGTAAAGTGATGCATGAGGGCCCACCGTTACTCGAGTACTACGTTCCACTGACCCTTCACAAGTCTGTTCGCGACTGCACAGATAGTATGTGCAACAATGGGACCACAGCAGAATGAACATGTCAACCAATGTTACACGGCCATCGGGTACAAATACATGATTGCAATAGCAAGATGCCATTCCCAGATTTGCAGCGTTGTGCGCGGGACGTGCTCGGCCAAAGGGGAGAGCAGCTTGCACAGGTGGAATTAATCACCACAGGTGGAGGCCATACAGCCTGAAAACACATAAATTGCACAGCCAGTCTCCTCCCACAACCACACCGAAATGCTACCGGCAGGACTCGCGATGTTGGCCCTGGGGGACCTGATAGCACTGCAACTACTCCAACTCCAAGAAGAAGACGAACACCAACTGCTACCGGCCGCACGAAGGAGACGCAGGAGGAGGAGGCCAAGGCAGGGCCAGCAAGGGCCGCCAGCACAGCCACTACCACCACGCAGGCAGCCCGCAATCCCACGCCTCCGAGCACATCCGTTCAACCTCACTGATGAGCAGATCCACACCCTCTACCGTCTGGACCGGGACACCATAGCCGCCATTGTGGACATGACACAGGCTGACCTTGTCAGCATGATAGATAGCCCTACCGCCATCCCACCCCTACTGAAGGTGGTGTCTGTACTCCACTTCCTGGCCACAGGCACCTACCAGCACACAGTCGGACAGTTACATGGCATTTCTCAGCCACTGTTCTCACGGACACTATTGCAAGTGCTCGATGCCCTCCTGCAGCACGCAGACGACTACATCTCTCTACCACGCTCGGAGCAGGAAATTACCAACACAAAAGTGGGATTCCATGCACTTGCCGGCATACCGGGTTGCATTGGTGCCATCGACTGCACCCATGTGGAATTGGTCGTCCCACATGCCATGGAGGCCCAGTACCGCAACAGAAAACAATTCCATTCCCTGAATGTACAAATGGTGTGTGACTCCAACAGGATCATTACACATTGTTGTGCCCGATTCCCTGGATCAACCCATGATTCTATGGTCTTGAGGAACTCTACAATACCACGCTACATGGAGCGACACGCAGGGAACAGATCCTGGCTACTCGGTGAGTCTCATTACATGCATGATTATGTGGGGAATGTGATTTGGCAATGACCTGGCAGGAAGGGGGGGGGTGTGCGTACGTAGCAATGGCATTCCACATCATACGTTTCTCGTCCACATACAGGTGATGCTGGATATCCACTGAAGAGATGGCTCCTCACACCAGTCCGGAACCCACGGGACCAGCATGAGGAGGACTACAACCATGCCCACTCACGTACCCGTGTAGTCATTGAACAGGCATTCGGCCTACTGAAGACTCGTTTCCGCTGCCTCAGCAGGTCTGGCGGGGCACTCCTGTACCGCCATGAGAAGGTTGCAAAGATGGTGATGGCATGTGTCATGCTCCACAACATGTGCGTACGTAGAAATGTGCCCATGCCCCCTGACGCAGAACTGCAAGCACCTGATGATGGTCATGATGAGGGTGGGGATGTGGCAGCACCTCATGGAGTCTGCGAGGCACCGGAGGCCCGTGACATTCGTCAGCATCTCATTGATGCATGCTTCTAGCACTCACGCCTGGTGGCTGATACATGGACACGGGACTCGTGGCACTGTGCGTGTCTGGGACATGCACAACATGGACTGTACGCCTATGATGGCCTAGTACACAGAAATCAATGTCCACACATCTCATTGGTTGATCGTGCACTTTTTATGGCATATGTGATGTCATGTTGAACACCCTATCGACCCGCCACCCAAGTGAGCCCAACACACCCCCTCCACCCTCCTACCTCCCCCACGAACCCCAGTGTCCAAAGATGCTCATTGTCAGTGGGCTGTCGCTATTGCAAGCCCCCTCTGCGGGTATCAGGGGCACCCCTGCCTGTGGAGCGCAGGTTCCTTCCAGATCTACGTTGGGGGCTGCCCTGGACGGAACTTGCAACGGATGATGTGTCTGCCTGCTCACGTCCATGCATGTCCCTAAGGGTTTGCGAGAGCTCAGTGAGCACACGGCGCACTGCGGCAAGTTCGGCACATACGTCTTTGGACGTCGCATGCAGTTCCCCCCTCAGGCTCTCGGTGCTTCTCTCCATTTGGACTCTCAGGCTCTCGGTGCTACTCTCCATTTGTGCCCTCAGCGTCTCTGTGCCTCTCTCCATTTCTGCCCTAAGTGTCTCAGTTGATGTTTCTATGTCTGCCTTAGTGCCCCCACATTCATCGGCATGGTCCTTGAGGAGCGTGGCCATTTGCTGCTGTTGCACGATTAACTGGTCGAGGGACTGTTGCCTCTGCTGGGCCATGCCCATTTGCGGGGGTGTCACAGAGGGGCTGTTGTCCTCATGTTGCCTTGCCACAGGGCTTGGGGGGGATGGCCAGTCGTTGTCTTGTGGGTGCCCCTGCGTGGTATCCTCATGTTGTACGGGATGGGACAGACAGGGGGATTGGGACAGGTCATGGATGGATCTGACTTCGACATCCCCGTTTTCTGTGTCGGAGCATGCTGCCATCAATGGGGTGTCACCTATGGTGCTGCTGCCACCAGAGGCAGTGCCTTCTGTGGCATCCATTGGGGGGACCTGTGGTGGTGGTGTTGTGGGCATGCTGGCTGCTGGGGTGCCTGTTGATGTTCCCTCCTCTGTGCTGCCACCTGATTTGTGCTGCTGCCGTGTCTTGATGCGTGCAGCTGAGGTGGAGGGTCTCTGGCCGTTGGTCTTGGCCCTCTTTGCAGGTGTGCTGGTAGGGGTGTCCTGTAGCTCGTCGTTTGGATCGGACCCTGTGGTGGAGTAAAGGAGGGCGAGGGTTAATGATGGGTCTGTGCGAATTGGAATGGCATTGTATCACATGCTCTGGGGTGGTACCTGAGGGTGATTTGGGTCGGGTCCTTGGAGGTGCTTTGATTTGTGTGTGGAGTGAGGGTGCAGTTGTTTGGCAGCCTGCAGTTAGGGTGTGCCTGCTGCACGTGTAGTGCGTGTATTAGGGGTTTTTAATTATTTATGTATTTATTGTGGGTTTTAACGTGCGCTATCAGGCCGATGTGTGTGGCCGTTCTCCTGGACATGTGTTTCTGTTGCACTATGTGGACGCATGGTACTTCACATGGATGGACTGTGTGGATTTGGCATTGTTTTATCTGGTACACCTACCTGAATCTTCGGATGTCTGCACTCCTTTCTCCATCCCTCCGACTCCCTCTATGCTCTCCATTCCGATGGTGGAGGCACAGATTTCTTCCCAGGGGGTCAACTTGATGGGTGATTCAGGACCTCCCCCGGTGGCTGTGGCAATGTTGCGGTTGGCAGAGAGTATGCTGCGGACGCGTATCCGCAGGTCGTCCCATCGCTTGCGGCATTGCTGTGGGGTGCGGGGTACGGTCCCCACCGCACTTACCCGCTGTGCCACCAGAGCCCATATGGTCTTCTTGTTTGCAAGTGCCGTTCTGGTCATTTGCGTGGAGAAGACGACGGCAGCATTCTCCTGGAGGGTCTCTGTTAGCACGGTGAGTTCCTCGCGGGAGAAGTGGACCTGCCGCTTGCGGTCGCACGCTTTCTTCGCTACTTTTCCCATTTGTCTTGGTTTCGCTAGGGTGGGTGACGGGTTGGGGTGTGTTTCAGGGTAGTGATTTTAGTGGTTGTGTGGTTTTAGTGTTTTTATAGGTGTACGCCGGGATGTTTCCCGTTCCGGGCCCATGTTTTAACTTCCGTTTCCGTATATTTCCGGTCACCGTACTTTCCGGTAGGCGCACACTGCGGTGACCGCTAAGAGGGGTGGCGGTATTGCACCTAGGGCGCCGTACGGCGGCAGTGTGGGCCGTTTTGGGGTCATTTCCGCCATCGCGGACTTTGCACTTCCGCCGTGGCGTGGTGCTCGTGCCCGATGGGTCGGAATGGGCCGCACTTTGCTCCTTCGTGCAATGGCGGAAACGCTATTTACGCTGTGGCGCTCCGGTCAGTCGCTTTCCGCAAGGGTCGTAATGAGGGCCAATGTCTTTAACATTTTTCTTTTGCATAACATTGTTTCCCACACTATTTGTATTTAGAAGTAAGGATTGGCAATACGTTTATTAGTATAGGCCCTTTTATTTTGACAGACTTGACTAGGACTGTGTTATTAATATTTGATGGTCGTATCTTACTCCCATCTTCAGATTTAGGATTAGATAGGTGTTTTTCAAACCCAATTGAAGTTCAATGAACACCCTTGAACTGTGATCACTTGTTTCTGTCTTACTGTTTGAAACCATCCCTTCCTTATATTGCACATCCCAAGTCTCGACAACAGAAAACAGAAACCACATCTAACCTATGAGACAACCAACTGATGTATCTATGTACAATGCCCCATGCAACCAACTAAATCTAGCTGCTATATCCCAACATAACCTGTCACTTCTCTGCCATCACTGAATGTCCACTCTTTTGACACAACTCATGTCCTAATGAGGGCCCCAACAACAACACCATGCCCAACACAGCAGCTCCGCATTAGCTACCATACCAAGCTAGAACCCTCTCTCTAAATTGGGTTAACACTTTGCTGTTCAAACCAGCATTTAATAGTCCACTAGCTGGCTTATCTTGGCCACTTTATTGCTGGCCCTTTCTAGCCACAGACATGTTCTGTTGTTTAACACTGAGCTGAAATGGCCATGAGAGCTTATCTTGACAGTATCCGAGGAGCAGGCCAGGGAACACAATCAGTGCATCGACCCTGTCTGCAGTCCCCAGAGGAAAGGTGACTTTCCTTCATACAACCATTTCTCCAGGATTATTGCACAGATCTCCTCTGTTGTCGTCTGCGCTCCTATGGGCAACACAGTTACATGTTGCACCAGTACACTGTGAGATCCAAGTGGGAGACAATGCATAGATGTGGAGGACTATTTGGCTGCTCCCCTCTGCCATTCCGTGGCATCAACATTCGGTTTGAACTTCTTGTGCTTTGGAGTGCCAATCCCACCCAAATTCCTTCTTAACTCTCACCGGCGACAGCACGGGATCCTAACCTATCCCACACTAGGATCCTACCCACGGCTCCTTGAATATCGTGTACTGCAAATTGAGCAAGTGAGGCTGCTCGCTTTATCATTTCCATTTTCATCAACTGCAATAGTGGACACATACTTTGACACATCCTCCAATCTGCACTGTGTACCACCCATCAGCAGCAAGATATGAACACTTTACGGAGCACTGGCATACATAACGCAACTCTGCACTGGCTTCACATTTTACTCCTGCCAATCTCCACTATATGCAGCTGTAGATCACAGATGTCCTATCGTCCTGGCATGTTCATCCTTTGCACTGCATTGCAGTGCTGCAAAATCCGGTCACTCTTGCAGCAGGGGTCATATAAGCACATCTTCCTGAGGTCACTAAAGTTTAACCTATCCGTTCTTGCTGCATTCCAACAACATCAGAAATGGCCATAATTAACTGCACTCCTTTCCTGGCAGGCTACTGGCTGGGAAAGCCTGGTCTCTGACTGGTCTGTCTTAAGCTGCATAGGAAAAGTAACTGCCTTACTGGTTCCTTTCCTTTCTGTGCAGCTGATCTGAGGATGAATGACAACATTGGCGGCAGTGTGTGCTCTGTCTTGTCCGAGATTTGTCCTTGACGAATCACACACAATTTGGGTGATTTGAGTTTACTGTGGGAAGGTTCATCCAGGCCTAGCTTTGAGGCTTTTTGCAGTTTAAGCCAGTCAAAGGGCAGTCACTTTTCAAAAATATGAAGGCACAAAGAATATTATAGCACTTAAGGAAGAATTGGAAATGGTAGTTGTTAGCTAAACCTCCAGTACTACAAATACAATCTGGCACATTTTTCAGTTTTTGAGAGTACTATGACTAAAAGTAGTTGAACAGTCAAATAAATTGAGGCAGAACCATAACTGAATCCAATCATGGTATTTTCCAGACTGGGGATGACAAAAATGTAACACAATGTTGAGGATGCTGTAAGTAAGAAGATCTAGAGGGTGGGGTCCCCTGCTTGGTGCTCGGTAGAGCCGAATAGATTGAGGTAAAAGGAAAAACTAACATTGTACTTGTGAAGTGCACTCAAGTGTCTCACATTAGATGACAAGGCTGAGGGCCTCCTTACGAGAATAGAGGTAGCCATGGCTGCCTCCATTCCGGGCTCCATTACCGGGTTCCTGCAATGGGGACTTAACGGGTTACTCCGGCAAAGGAGGACCCGGTAATTCCTCCTTGCAGGAAACCATCCGCATTTCCATTTGAGCCCCCATAGGGCTCAATGGGAATGGGGAGCGAGGTAATAACGGGCAGATTACATCTGGCCCGTTATTGCCTCCTTCTTCCCCTCGCGGGACCCGGAAAGCACGCCCGGTTTTACCGGGCGTGCGATCTGGGTCCCGCGATGGGAAGCTCGTAATAGGCGCTCCCGGAATGAATGGGGCTGGTCACGTACCGGCCCCCTTCATTATGGGAGTGCCAGCCTTATAATGAGGCCCTGAGTGTTTAATGATCAATACAAGTTTGCATTTCATACACTTTTGTCAGAGCCATGTGCAGTAGCACTGGAGCATATCAAGTGCTAGGTGAAATTACCACAATAACTGATTTCAGACACAAATAACTGGACAGACTCAAAGAATATTTAAAAGTACCACTTTATTGCTAATAGCACCATGGCTACCTACAAACTCGTAATGAGACCCAATGTCTTTCGTATCTTCGGTGCAGTATTGGGATACCAGGTGTCATGCACAGTGCTTCCTTGATGTTTTTCCAATATGACAGAGGATAGGGGCCGAGCTCCATGAGTGATATGTGCATCTGCTTCTTTACAGTTACCTGCAAAGATTATAAATTGGACACTATCTCTCCTATTGTGCTGAAATTAGCAAGAATGCGAAAAAAGTTTATAGGTGAAGTGTGGAGCCTTGCAGATTAAAAATTCCCTGGTCCCACGACACCTAGATATATGCAATGTTGAAAGCAGATATACTCTCTGAGTACTACTCGCTCACCTCACAGGTCTAAGAAGCCTCTGCATAATTGTATATTAAAATTGTTAACTAATAATTTCTTGAGAAACTGCTTTAAAGAAACCTGAATGATATGATATCAACACATTTGACAATAATGATGATTCAATAATTTAATGCAAAAGGGTAGGAGAACAGATGAGTGTGGCCAATGCATTTTGGACTCAGTCCATCATCGGGTCTGAATCTCCATCAACCCTCACTTCTGTTATGAATCATCAAGCACATGACTTTAGACGGGGCAAACATCCTTAACCACTACTAACCCTACTGATTTTATCCTAAATAATTGGGAGGTAGTTCATGGAACGTTGAACTGCCAAAACGTATTCCTAAAGGCCGAAAGACCTGTACCAGTGCCGGATGATACTGGGTCAAAGTGAAAGAGGCAAAGTCACTGCCACTTCTCCCCATTCCCACCTAAACATGTGTCTATAGCAGGCTTACACACACATCTTAATCATCTCAAGAATGTCAAGCCTTCTCCTCTACTTTAAATTGCAAATTGTCCTAACGTTGCATAGACCGTCCCCTCTGCCTGTAAAGCCTGTAAAATGAATGTGCATACAAAATTGCTTCAGCCTTCTCTTCCTCCTACAAAATGTTTGTGGGTTTCTCACTATTACAGCCTACTCCTCTGCTTTATGAATGTACTTGATGTTCGCAGTGCTTTCACGTTCACTTCCACACACAAAATACAAGTGTGCATACCACAGTTTTTCTGTCTTATTTTCTTCGTACAAAATGCATATTTTGTCCTCACTGTTTTGGCCTCTGTCTACTAAATGCACATGGGATTTTCAGTGCTTAATTTTTTCACAGTACATAAAAAATATAAGTATGCCTAACACCTATTTGGCTTTCCCCTCAGACTGCTAAATGTGTGTGGGTTTCTTAGTGATATGGCCTTTCTCTATGACCACAACATTACCACACTGCCTAACACTGCTTTGGCCTCCTTCTCCACCTCCTAAAGGATTGTGGGGTACTCAGTGCTTTAACCATCTCTTCCACCTGCAAATTGATTTGGGATTATCGTTCGCCTACAAAATGCCTGCCAGTCTCTAATTGTTTTTGCCTTATACTTTGTCCACAGAGTGCACACGACTTTCTCTTAGTCTTTCTACTCTGCCAATTATTTGGCAGTATGGGAAAACTGGCAGTAATTCCATTACCTTCAAAAATGGTGGTGTTAACCAAATTACTGCTACTTTTTTCCAACACTGCCAAACATGGAATGAGGCCCATAGTCAAAATGGACATGGCATTCTCAGTTATTTGGCCTTCCCCTTTGCCTAATGTGCCTAACTCTGCTATCTGTGGCATTCTCCTTCACCTACTAACTGAATCCGGGGCTCACAGCGATTCAGACTCCTCCTGCATTTATAAACAAATGCGTTAAACCTATTTTGCCATTTTTGCCGCCTACTAAATGCACATGGGGATTTTAGCACTTTAAGTTTCTCCAATGCCTACAAAATTAAAGTGAGGTTCTCAGTAATTTCTCCTATGACTGCCAAGTGGATATGCATTTCTTGTTTCTTTGGCCTTGTCTTCCCCCTACAAAGCATACGTGTGCCTAACAATGCTTTAATCTTATCTTTTGAATGATGAATGAATGTGTAGTGCTCAGTACTTTGTCCCTCTCTGCCGCCTACAGAATAAAAGAGCGCCTAACACTGTTTCTCCATATACAAAGAGAAAATGTGCGAAAGTTGCAAAAGAGCGATCTGCCAGGGAAAGAGGAAATGATTAGGAAATCTAAGCAATCCTATAAAAACTGTCTTAAAATGACAAAAGGCACAAGCATGCAAAATGCAGCTGAAAGAATGTTAGCAGCTGTGCGTGCATGTAGCCCAAAACTTCTATGGGACAATATAAATAAAGGAGATGATTTTCAAGCGGCTGTAACAATAAATCAAGTGCCAGAGGAAAGATGGCTACACCACTACACATCCATCTTTGAATGCATGCACCGTACTGAAGATCAGATAAAAATTTCAAAACTCGAAGGAATGGGAAATTGAATTCGCGTCTCCAATCAGATGCTGAAGGGAAATAAAGACCAAGTAAATAAAACAAGAACGGTGCCACCCTCATGACGGGATGCGGTTATAGTCCCAATCTTTAAAAAGGGGGACCTCAGTGAACCAAATAATTATAGGCCAATTGCCTTATTAGACTCTGTTGGGAAAATGTTTGCGGGAATCCTCCTACGAGATCTTAAAAATTGGGCAATTAAGGAGAACCTTTTAGACAAACGTCAAACAGCCTTTACAAGTGGAGTAGGTAATCTTTGAATCTATTTATTTTAAATCTCTTGAAACAGCGAACATTAAAAACAAAGGGAAAAGTGTGCCTAGGATTTATAGATCTGGAACAAGCTTTTGACGGGATAAGCCGAGACTTCCTCTGGAAAAAGTTAAAGCTCTGGAATTGTCCGGAAGATGTTCTAGAAGCTATACAAGCCCTGTACAGTGATACTACTGTACAGATCCAACTGTCTAGAGATTGGGCTATAACTAGAAAGATTCTTACTTCTCGAGGGATAAAACAAGGCTGTGCCCTGGCCCCGTTCCTCTTTGCCTTGTATTTAGTGGACATGAAGATGTCCCAACAACAAATAAGGGCCTTTGCACCAAAAATTGAAGGTGTTGAAATTCTATGGATCCTATATGCGGAGGACTTGGTTCTTATTGACCAGACCACTATAGGACTCCAGAGACGACTGACAACATTTAAGACTTATTTGGATGAAAATCAAATGAAGATAAATGTTGAGAAATCCAAGATACTAATCATGAAGTTGCATGTAGTAAAGTGAGAAAGCATGCTCTGTTTAGATGGGTCATTGAAAATCGCTCAATGGAGATAGTGGAATCAATAATCTACCTCGGGGTACAGATCAATAAAAACATTTATGAAATGTGGCACTATCAGTTGGTTAGAGAGAAGTTACTGAAGCTAACCAATCAAAGGAGAGCACTGCAGTACAGATATGGGACATTCTCATTAGCCCCCATAGCCACCTTCTATAGTAGAAGGTATCTGCGGTCTTAACATATGGAGTTGAGACTTTGGTCAACCTTTCCTGGAAAGTCTGAGATACATGTGAAGGCTACTTATGGAGGAAAATTTTGAGACTACTGAATTCCCTACCAGTAGCCTTAATCAGACATGAGTTGAGATTATACTCTTTGACATCAGTAGTCTTGCGGAAGTCCATTTCTCTCTACAGGAAATGTGTGTTAGACAGTCTGCCCGGGCCCTTTGAAATATTGACGGGAATGGCTTTACTTAAGGACAAGAACGTTCAGAGGTGGAGAGACTGATGTAAAGATGTCCTAGACAGTATAAGTATCGACCTTGAAACTCTTAAATGGAATGCCGAATATGTGAAGAAAAAGCTCCAGAAAAAAGACTGGATTGAAACTATTGAATTAAAGAGCCACAGTAAACTATGTTATAACATCATATGGGAACGTACGAAAGTAAATGAAGTACCGTTATATCTGTTAATATTCCCATTGGCCTACTACAGAGACCTGCTACTTAGATGTAGGCTCAACATCTTGGCATCAGGAGAAATTCTGTTACGAAGGAAGAAAATCACACGAGAAGAGGGTATCTCTAGATTTTGTAAGGTAACAAACCTGATTGAAACAATTAGACATTGGATCCTGACATGTGCTGGCTTAAATGAGTTGAGGGGAAAAGTGATGAAATTGGAGGTTCAGGACAATGGCTCTGATGAAGAAGAGCAATTGTGGGAAGATATCCTAATGGCAAACAAATCAGGTCGGACAATTGATACACTAAAATTTGTTGATGAACTTTTGAGTAAAACCTGATGCAGGTGATAAAAGGAACTTTGTCATTGTTACAGAAAGAGACTGATGGATATATACTAATGTATATTAATGTTAAAAGTTGAAAATTATTTAACCAAAAAACTTTTATTTAAAAAAAAAGAAATACACAAAGTGCACATTGGTTCCTCAGTGTTTGTCCTTCTCCTCCGCCTGTACATTGCCCATAATGCTCTGTGTTTTTTTTTCATGGCCTTTTCCATAGCCCATTACATGCAAATTAGTTTTTTTAATGATTTGCCCTTCACTTTTGCAGCTGGGGTTCTGTGTTTTGCCCTTCTCCTCCAACTTATGAATGGGTTTCTCGGTACTTCAGCCTTTTACTCTACCTTTAAAATTTAAATGAGCTTCTTACATGATTTGGCTTTCTTCCCCGCCTACAAATTGAAAATGTGGCTAACACTAGTTTGGTCGTTTGCGTTGCCTACTAAATGCGCTTTGAGGTCTTTGAGGTCTCACTGATTTGGCCTTCTCCTTCATGTCCAAAATGCATGTGGGGTTCCCCATGCTTTGGCCTCTTCCTCTGCCTACAAAATGCGTTTGGTGTTCTCAGTACTTGGAAATGCTCCTTTCCAACAAAGTTCCAGTGTTCCTAACATTGCTTCTGCCTTCTCCACCACAAACTAAATGCAGGCTTGTTTTATCGTGATTTGACCTTCCCTTCTCCCTATAAAAAGCACATGGGGTTGCTAATGTGTTGGTTTTTTGGCTATCTCCAATTGCGTAAAATGAATGTGGGTTGCTTTGGTCTTATACTCAGACTGCAAAATGCAAGTGTGCCTAACTTTCTCTTGGACTTAACTCTGCCAAAAAAATGCAGATGGGTTTCTCAGAGAATTGGCATACTCCTCTGCCTACATAATGCAAATTTGACTAACACGCCTTTGGATTTCTCCTTCACCTAAAAAATGCAAGTGTACTTATCAATGATTTGGCCTTTGCCATTGCTGCCTTCTCAATGCACTTGAGACTCACAGTGATTAGGCTTCCTCCTTCCCTTGAAAATACTAGTGTGCCTACTCAGTTCTATTTCACAATTTCACTTTTTGTAGATCGCCTAACAAAAATACCTATTTTTTTCAGGCCGATTTTAGGTGGCCTACAAAAAGCAGAAAACCAGCATTCCCTCAGTACCACCCCCTATCCCCCCTGGCCCCTACCTTGTCCCTTCTGTGACCCCATTTATTCAAAATTGGGTGGTTTCACTCTCCAAACCCCCTCCCTCAGCCCCCGACCTGCCTCCCCTCACAAGATTCCCCAGCCCGAAACATACACAAACACAAACACACACCCAGTCTCCCTTGACGGCGCTTCCAGGTCCTGGTGTGGCTGTTAGCCCCTTCTTGCACTCGTGTGCCGCATGGGCGTGACAGTTAGATTTAGAATGACTTCTCCATGTGGTCATGGAGCGGTCTTTCTAAATAATTTTTTAAAAAAAGATTTGTGTACAATTGTATCTTGGCCTAATACCCCTAACGCGGCATATGCCATTCTCTGTCTGCTAAATGCATAGTAATTTATTTGGCCTTATCTTCTGCTGCCAAAATACAAGTGGGTTCTCAGTGTTTTTGATTTTTCCTCTGCCAGCCGAATGCATGTGGAGTTCTCATTGTTTGTCCTTCTCCAAATAATCAAGTGTGCCTTACACATGGTTGGGGCTTTTTCCCCTGCCTCAGTGTTTGTCCTTCCCTTCTCACTGCATCGCCCGTCACTTCTATTGACTCAATGCAAGTGTGCCTAACACAATTTTTCCCTTCTCATTCACCTATTCAATGCATGTGGTATTCTCAGTATTTTGGCCTTCTCAGCTTTCTACAAAATCCATATGTTGTTTGCAATGTTTTGGCTTTCTCCTCCACCTACTAAATGAAATGCTCATGGCATTCTCAGTGCTTTGGTTTTCTACTCTGCTTAAGAAATGCAATTATTCCTAAGATTGCTTTTGCCTTCTCCTCTGCCTATTAGTTGCTCATTAGGCACTCAGTTCTTTGGCCTGTTCTATCTACTGAAAGTTTGAGGTTGCGCAGTTGTTTGACCATATCCTTTACCTACAACATGTACATTGGTTTCTCAATGATTTGGCCTTCCCCTTCTGCAAAATGTGGCTAACACTGCTTTGCAGTTTTCTTCTGCCCACAAAAGGCAAATGCGTTCTCGTGATTTGGCCGTTTTCCTCTCCCTAAAAAGGCATGTGGCTTTATGAGTGCTTTGGCATTCTCCATATACAAAATGAGAATGTTAGTCACACATTCTTAGCCTTCTCCTCCATCTTCTAAATACATATGGGTTTTCAGTGCTTTAGCCTTCTCTTTTACCCATTAAATACAAGGGTCCATGCACTCCCATTTCCATCTCCACCACAAAATGCACATTTCTTTCACAGTGCTTTGGTGTTCTGCATCACCTACAAAATGCAAATGTGTCTCACACTGCCTTTGTACCAAACATTGTGTCGACATTCTTCTCTGCAAACAAAATGCATATTTGTTACTCAATGATTTGGCTTCTCCTCTGCCCACATAATGCAAATGTGCCTAACACTTCTTTGGATTTCTCAACCTAGAAAATGCAAGTGTACTTAATACTGCTTTATCCTTCTGCACTTGGGATTTTCAGTGATTTGGACTTTTATTCAAACTTCTAAATGCATGGGGGTCCTCAGTGCATTGGCCTTTTCCTCTGCCTACTAAATGCATGCGATGTTGTTTGAGCACTTTCTCCTCTTCTAAAGAAAATGCATGTGTGCCTAACAATGCTTTGACCTCCTTCTACACCAACAAAATCATGCAGAGCTCCCAGTTCCTTTGCCTTTCCTTCTGCCTACAAAATGCACGTTATTAACACTGATTTAGCCTTCTCTTCCACCTAGTAAATGCACTGATGGATCTCAGTGGTCTGACCTTCTCTCCATTCTACTAATCACATGTCAGAATGTCAGTGCCTTAGCCCTCTCTTCCACCTAGAAAATATGCAAATGTGCCTAAAACTACTTTGGATTTCAGATCAGCCTACTAAAGGCATGTATGGTTTTCAGTGCTTTGGCATTCTACTCTGCCTAACACATGTACTTGCAGTTCTCCGTACTTTTGGCCTGCTCTTTTGTCTATTAAATGAATGTTGGGCTCTCAGTACTTTGCCCTTCTTCACACCTACTAAACGTAAGTGAAATTCAGAGAGCTGTGGCTTTCTTTTCCACCTACAAAATGCAAGTGTGTCTATCACTAAGTTGGCCTTCTCCACTGCCTACAAAACACACCTGGGGTTTTCATAGCTTTGATCTTTTCCTACAACTATAAAATGCATGCGAGCTTCTCCCGGCTTAAACATTCTCCTATGCCCTCAAAATTGCCTTGGTGTTCTCTGCACTAGTGCTAAAAAATCCATGTGTGCCTTGACGTTCCCTCTGCCTACAAAATACTTTGGGGTTCTCTATGTTCATTCTCATAAGTGTGTGCCTAGCACTCCATCACTTGCTTGGTGTACTGCCCCTCCAACCACAAATCATGTTTACCCAATCCCCCTCAAACTTCTTCCCTTTTCTATAACTTTCCATATATATTATTTTTGATTTAGTTCTACTATTACTAAAGTCTGGCATGCCGATATGGGCTTGCTTTTGCACTGATTCTTAAATCACTATCAACATATAGTCCCTTTTCCTAGCTTTTAATTGCAAAGTATTTTTCTGTGTTGAATGTTGCTTTTAGCACCTCTTCATTGATGATTTCTAATGATATGATGATGCTTTTCATTTAGGGTCCTACCATGTATTTTATTGGTCTTGTCCAGTTGCATAGATACACAGATATGTTGAGGTTTTCTTTTGACTTATAAATAACACATGTTCAACCTTAATAAAGCGTCATAAATATATATGTAAACAGTTGGACAACACAATACAATACCTGTTTGAATGCTAAATAAAATGGATGTTCTTCTTATTTAGTTTAGCATCTCCAGTGACATCTTCTAATTCATGACATTCCATATGTGATCTAAGCAGACTTCCCCGACATACTCATTCTTCAAAAACAGTGCAATGGTCAAAATAACCAAAGGGTATGCACTGGGCAGTGCCATCAATACTCCATCCCTCACTCTGACCTAGTTTGTCTCTCGGCTCCCTCGGCACATGCATCCATCAGGAAGAGACCAAGGGAAGTGGAAGGGTCTGTCTCGGGATACTGTTGAGGAGATGGAAAGACTGATTATGATGGTCATCTATTCCCTAGTCCTCTTCAGACTGGGCCCCTTAGCTAAGCTCTACCTCACTGGAAGACTCTTTTTCTTTTTACTCTGTCTTCTCTGATTTCTCTTGCAACCCCACTCTCTCATCTTTATGCTCTTCCATTCTCTCGTTTTTCCCCCACCCCTGTCTCTTCATATTCAACAACACTGTGATGAAGCCACACTGTGGGTGGCTGCAAGAGCACATTCATAAATACGCAAACCAATGCTTTATTCAAATTATGCACACTTATCCAAAATCTAACTCATGTGAACGCAACCTATACAGCAATAGATCTCAGCATGCAAACAACGGTTATGCACACACATGAACAAATACAACACAAGACCACAAGCAACTACAGACAAGGAGTAGGGAGGAACCCAAACCTTCCAATCAAAGAGACTGACCCACGATATAATCACACCTACCAAACCATTCAGTCACCAACACATGCCATCATGGTGACAAATATGTTGCACAAGACAGACTATGAACTGCACAAGACATGCAATGCAAGTGTGAGCCAATTGTTGGAGTCAGTTTGGCAGGAAGCTTTGGGATTGAGCATGCTACTCTGCCAGTGTTGTGAAAATCGGCTGCCATTGCTTTTGCCTGGGAGCTCAGCTCAGTGTTCGGCAATCAGTCACTTGGGACTGTTTAGCAATCAGTCACTTGGGACTGTTTAAAACTCACCGCCTTATGTGAATGCAAATGTGATGCAAGTGTGAGCCAAGTTTTGGAGCCAGTTTGGTAGGAAGCTTTGAGATTGAGTGTGCTACTCTGCCAGGATTGTGAAATCTGGTGCCTTTACTTTTGCCTGGGAGCTCGGCTGGGCGTTTGGCAATCAGTCACTTGGGACTAATTAAAACTCACTGACATGTGTGAATACGCACGCGATGCAAGTGTGAACCAAGTGTTGGAGTCAGTTTGTCAGGAAGCTTTGGGATTGAGTGTGCTACTCTGTTAGCATTGTGAAATCCGATGCCTTTATTTTTGCCTGGGAGATCGGCTTGGGTTCGGCAATCAGTCACTTGGGACTGTTTAAAACTCACTGACTTGTGAGAATACACATGCAATGCAAGTTTGAGCCAAGTGTTGGAGTCAGTTTGGCAGGAACCTTTGGGATTGAGTTTGCTACTCTGCCAGCATTCTGAAATCTGGTTCTGTTACTTTTGCCTGGGAACTCGGCTCTGCATTCGGCAATCAGTCACTTGGGACTGTTTAAAACTCACTGACATGCGTGAATGTGAGCATGATGCAAGTGTGAGCTGAGTGTTGGAGTCAGTTTGGCAGTTTGGCAGCTCCAGGAAGAAAGGGGAGAGGACTGATCAGTACCCACTCATGTTAAGGGAATCTTTACAGGCCAAACTCCTACTGCCTTTTATACTTTCTGGAAAAGGTTTTGTTGTGACTTTGGGCCTCATTACGACCCAGGCGCTGGACCATGGTGCTATTAGCACCATGGTCCATGCCGGTCTCCGGCATGGTGGATGGCGGAATTACCGCCCCCATCACAAGGTTGGCGGGGCGGTAATTCCCCATTCACCATTTGCCCTTCCCCATTCCCATTTTGCCCCATAGGGCATAGTGGGGATGGGGAAGGCGCTAATTACGGCACCGTAAATTACGGTTGCCATAATTAGCTCCAAGGTCCCTTAGCGGGTTGGATTTTAACGCCTGCAAAAAGCAGGCGTTAAAGCCGCCAACCCGCTAAGGGACCTTGTAATAGAGCGCTAATGGTTTAACGGCACCGACGCTCTTCACGGCGCCGTTAAACCATTAGCGCCAGGGTCGTAATGAGGCCCTTTGTCTTTATTAACAACACACTTCCGGGCTGCGCATTGAAATGGTGAGTAAACCTACTTATATGCTACATAGCCAAGATCTGGTGCATATGACCACGAAGGTCATCTTGAGGGCAAGTGGTCCCCCAGTAACCCCCAGAGCACTTATCAGGGTGGAACCATCGACGAAGCAAACTCTGAGGGACCACTTAGTGGTACTTGAAACAGCTGAATATTTGAGCCAATCCCTGATTTGAATGGGGTTGATCAGAAGAGGATATGGTGAGTTAACTCCGTGTTTATTTGGTAGTTCCTCAGCCACACCAAAAAGCCTGTAAGAAGGCTACGGGAAAGCGGAAACCGCTGGTCCTAGCTCTTATAGCACTGATAGCAGGACAAACAATCCCAAGTTCATTCCATCAACAGGGACAAGCACCAAAGTGAGACCTATTGCCCCTAGTGTGGCTATTGTAGAAATTTCAATTAATAATATTAATGATCACAGTCTCTTGGAAGCTACTGAGGGCCTCTCGAATGATACTGATAAGGATTATGTACAACCACATAGGTTGTTGGACTGCTAAAACGCTGCTTGCTTTGATGTATGTGAAAGTGTACACATAGACACGTGACGGCAGCTCCACTGTCATTACAACCTGATTGGCAGGGTATAATCAATCTGCGGCCTATACCAGTTAGTATAGGCCGCAGATTGACCAATCAACTTTTCTAAAAACCCGCTAGGGTGTTCCAATACTGAGTCCATGTGTCACAGTATGCACCCGTGCCCGTGCCTTTCATGACAGCGAAGGATTGATAATCTGACCATACATGCCAGGTCACTTTGACATTGCAGCAGTGAGTAGGCATGTAGAATGGTGTAACATTGCTCAGAAGTGGGTTGGTGCAGTACAGAACCTGTATATGTTACCGACTATCTACACCAACAAGTATGTTATGATGTCAATCAATAAACATGAAGGCAGTGTAAGGGCAAGTTCAGGCATCACGTGCAATGTGCATGCAATAGGTTGCATGGCTACAGGCAGTCCACCCCCCCTTAGTGAAAATGAAGGGAGGCATTGCATGGTAGTGAAAGGTTGACTAGAGAACTGTATATTGGCAGACAGTGTTGAGTAGCCTCATTTGCATCATCCGAGTCAACTGAAAATACAGCAGATGAGAATGGGACAGTAAGCAGGGCACATGATGAACCCTCTGTAGTAAACCCATTTGTGCAGAAGGCGCTACACCAGTTGAACAGAGTCAGGGGGCCTGAAACAGGGGGAGGCCTGTGCCCCACTCAGACTATGACACCCTAAACATGTGCGTGATGCAGGACTGAGCCAGAGTGAGCATGGAATGGATGATCGAATGCCATTAAATGTATGTCATCCTGGACACGTACTACAATGATCATCCTGCCAAGGACACATAGGGGCATGCATGGAATGCACATGCTGCATGAATGGGCAATCATATCCCTGCGGAGCATCTGCCATCTGCACAGTCCGAGTGAGACACCCTGCATTAAGGACAAAGGATGTACCCCAGAGTATGTGTCTGGAAGGTTGGCAAGGGGAAGTGTGCATGTACACTGGAGCGCTGAACAGGCCATTGCAGTAGTCCAGCATGTTACCCACCAGTGCCATGGTGTAATTGTGGTGCAGGGGGGTGGAGGGACAAGGGTGCATGTCTACGTGGAGTACCTGCATGCAGGCAAAACACACATGCATGTCAGTCATGCAATGACATAGTCTGAGTGGAAGGACACCCCAGGCTACATGCAGAAGGGCCAGTGAGCTTGGACATGGACCTGAGGGGCAGCCGGGTGACTAGCATGTGAGTAGGGTGCAAGTGTGGTGATGAGGACAGTCCCTGTCTGCTCTACATGTCCAGCAGACTTGCACATGAGAACCATGTACACATAGCATGTAGTGGCAGTCAAGCACAACACATCACACAAGCAAACCACACAAGGACTGGACAAACATGCAACAACACTCACTGGACGGGGAATCAAATCCAGAATCTCTCCCACTCCCTTGTACAATTCTGACGGGATGAACTCTGCAGCGATCAACTCGTGCAGCGTGAGTTCTTCCTCCTCATTTAGTGGCCCACTGCCAGACACCCGAGTCATGGCATAATTGGAGGCACGCTTTAGCTTAGCACAGAGTCGGAAGTCATCCCAATGCTTTTTGCACTCCTGAGCTGTGCACACCTCATGTCTGAATGCACTAACACCCTCTGCAACATGCTTCCAGTGGTCCAAACGCTGGGCAGGCATAGTGTGACAATTAGGGACCACTAGCATCTCACATTTGTGTCCCGACACGTCGCCCACAAGGAAGTCCAGTTCCTGCTTGCCAAAAGGCTTCTTCTTCGATGTGCCAGAGGCCAGAGCCGTGTCTGGGGTCCCAGCCTCTTGTGCAGGAGCAACCTTCCTCCTCTTGGACAGTGGTCCCGACCCTGACTGGCAAATGCCACCCTGATCAGTAGGGGCAGTGACGCTGGTGGACTGGACAGGTGGAACTAGGACGGAAGCACTGACTTGCGTCAGTGGTGGCTGGGTGCTCTTGACTGGACCCAGCACAGCAACAGCCGCTGTGCCAAGACCTGTGACCCTGACTGTCCTGGCTGGCAGACTCACAGCCGGGGTGGTCTTGACTGAATCTGCCCATGCAGTTGCCAACACCCGGCTGGTCGGGCAGCAGATGACAACACTGCCCCAAGGACAAGTGCCTCGGTCAGAGCATAGCTGTGCACCCATGGCTTCTGCTTCCTGACCACTTGTAAATCGGCCTGGGAGTTGTCAGATGCCAACGCATCATGCGTTGGCCGACCCTGAGCCTGGGTGGTGGTCGCCACAGCTGCACCTGCAGCTACCACTAACATTCGGCCTGTGGCAGTCGATGAAACTGACTGCCGGGTCACATGGGTGCCAATATCAGATGCAAGAGCTGCATCCCTCTGAGCCGCAGGGGGTGGTGGCATGACTGCACCAACACGTGGCAGAAAATGCTGCCTTCCACCTCTGCAGCCACCCTGGTCACCCTGAACTCCCCATACTCCCTTGTCACCCTGGCCACATCCCTGACCAAGCCAACCACGTGGAGGATGCCCAGCTGAGGCGCCCCTCACCTTTTGTGGCCTCCCAACCATGGCACAGATGTAGTAGTGCCAATGGGTGGTGTACACGACAATTGTCCTGGACAATTAGGGTGAAGGGGCTGGGGTACTAGATGTAAACAGCACCCCTCTGAGCCTGCAAGGCTGTATGTGACCCCGGTGAGAAAATGACGGGTCACACAATGCTCAGGCACCCCAAAACTGCAGTAAAAATGTGCACGCAACCCCAGTAGCCCACGTGTGTGGAATTAACCTCCCGCAGTACGCGGTGGCACCCAGGGACACGGAAAAACACGTAGGCATGGGACACAAAGGCTACTATGACCTCAAAAACTGGTAAGCGATACACAGGGGGACCCGCAGTTGGAAAAATAGTGTGCGCGACTCACTGTCTGACTAGCGTCTTAATGAAAAACACGCATAGCCAATACCCCTGCTAAAATAAGAGATACAAGTAGTGATGGCGCGTGAAACAACAAGAAGTACCAACACACACATCGGTCTCTACGAAAAGCACGTACAACGAACTGCTGGGCCCCGCTCACCTTTAACCCGTGCCGAGGGAAATGCCCGCGCGCGTCACAACACTTACGCGCTTTGGCCCTTTCCTTGAATTACACACATTAACACACGGACGTGCTGTTTTGCACGTGTGGATTCACTATGCACCCGTGCCGAGGGAAACACCTGCGCGTGTCACTTCACTTGTGCGCTTACGCGCTAAGGACCTTTCCTCGAATTAAACGCTGACATGCTTTTTTCACATGCCAAATCACTCTGCATCAAGCTGGCCACACGACAACATACAGAAGACCACGCTCCTGTCCAAAAGGCCATTTTCCTGCCCTCCAGAGTCTCGAGGCGCCTCCCACGAGCAATCTGCTGCTGCCTGCCTGCTTGCTGGCCACATGCGCTGCTATTTGGTGCCTGCACGTCAGCCATCTGCATGGGTCCAGTTGCTGCGACCACCCCTGCTGGAACAGAAGACTCCCGACTGTAGTTCCATCGCTCCACAGCCCAGCACCAGGACCTAGTTGCCCACCCACACCTGCCTCGGGGGGTTGCCATGTCGGGCTAAAATCCATCTGGGGCCAGTGACGACCCCCCGCCAGAGAGGTAGAGGGCTGCCAGCTTCACTGCAGGAGAAGTTGGCAGTCCTGGTGCATTATGATGCCCTTGTTGGACGAACATGCGGCGACAAGGATGGATGGAAGATGATCTGGATGGACATCGTGGTTGCCATCAACATGGAGAGGGTGGCAACCCGTGACCTACCACACGTCCATAAACGCTGGGAGGACTTCAGGTCCAGGACCCTCAGGAAGGCCCAGCGGCTCTTGGATGCAGTGGATGCAGTGAGGTGCCGGGTCGGCCTTATCATCGACGAGATGAGGGACCTGCAATGCATTAGCCCAGCACTTCACCTCCAGGTCCTCGAGAGGCAGACCCATCCGGAGTCGAGCGGTAAGTGTCCATGCATACTCATTGGACGCAGTTCATGTTGAGGTGTGCCAGGAGTGTGCAGCTTGGACATATGCCTGAAAAGGCCCATGCATGGATGTGTATGTGCAGGGACATGACCGAGCTGTATGTAATTCCAGTCATGTCTGAAGCACATCAATGGTGTATGTGTTCCAAAGCATGATGCACAACTGCATGTGGAGATGCACACATGTTAGCATTTCTGTGTATGTACTATGCCAAGGTTGGGGTGTGACACTTAGATGCTGGTTCCACCTTCATGTACGTGCACGGCGAACATGTGCGTGTGTGCGTTTTACATCTGTGGGACTGTGATACACCATGGATGCATGTGACACAGACATGTAGGAACCCGATTGGCAGATGTGACACAGTTGCCGATGATTACACTGTGACAGGTGGTGGAGATGTACAGATGCTTGTGTGTCTGGTGGCGTGTGTGCATGTGTTCGGCACTCCCCATGTTGCTTGTGACATCATGCCAACCATGTTCATGCTGTTGTGTGTGTATGGATGCTGTTGCCTGCTGCACGATTCCTGTTAATTTGTGCATGTGTGTAGGTTCAAATGATGTGAGGGTTGGGGAGTGTGATGCCATCTGTGAAGTTTGACACTGCCACTCATGTGCAACTGTCATGTATGTAACCGAACATTGTACAGTGCCCTGATGCCTGTGTTCTGTCTCTGCCTGGCTGCAGTGTCGACTGATGAAGAGGGAGGTGACAGTGCTGTGGAGCACAGTGGCAGGGATCCCACCGCCAGCCGGAGATGCAAGGCCCAGCTCCCCTCCCACGTACTGATATCTTCCGGGAGTGAGGAGTCGGGTGCCGCATCCATGGCCGCAGCTGCCGAGGGAAGGTCTAAGAGGCGGAGTTTGGAGGTGGACTCCTCGGCAGCAGTAGGGGCAGCTGAGCCCCCACAGGGGCCTATCGAGGAAGATGGCACAGAGTCATCCAGGTTGGTGGGGGTTTTGGTTGAGGAGGAGGCCGTGGAAGCCCACACACGGGGCCTGGAAGGAGGGATTCCACTGGTGCTAGTGGTACAGTCCAGGGGCAGGGACAGGAGGCAGCACAGGCCACCGCGGAGGTGCCTGTGTGTAATCCTGTCCCCGATCCTGTGACTGCATCCTCCAGCACCATCAGGAATGCCTCCGTCCAGACCCGTTTTCAGGGAGGGGATGCGCAAACAACAACTGGCCTTCCCCTCCCTGCAGACGTTGCAATTTGTGACCGGATGGAGCCTGTACTAGCTGGGGTGGCGTTGCGCCAACTTGGTATTCGGGATGACGTGCAGGGTTCTAGTCAGGACAATGCACGTCATTTTGAATACCTCTTTGGCTGCGTCGACCTACTAGGACAGGTCCTCGGCACTGGGTTCATCGGTGTGCTGGATCTTCTTGCGACCCTCTCCTCAACTGAACCCCCTGTGCACCAGTCGTCCTCTGTGCCATCTTCCCACCCAAGTATCACCTGGGCCCCCTGTGGAGCTGCCCCTGAGCCAGCAGCCAGGCTGGTAGAGGACACATCCCTGCCACAGTCTGGAGTCGGAGGTCCAGCAGGGGTGGCCACCCCACCAACTGGACCCCAGCAAGAGGAGGACATGCAGGCATCAACAGGCAGGGCACATGCACGGCAGCAGCAGGCTCAGGGTGGGAGCTATCATGGCTCGGGGCCATCAACATCCCAAGGGAAGGCATCGGCTGGCGGGCAGGAGGACCCATGATTGGGAGTGTCTATTTCGTGTGGCAGCGGTTGGTCCAGCAAATAGATGCAGAGCAGCAGCGGGCGGAGAGGGCACGGCTCACAATGGTCAGGGCGGAGAACTCCATGCACCGGGTGTTGAGGCAGGCAGAGTGCCTCGAGGCAACTCGCAGGGAGTTGGAGGAGGCCATGGCTGCATCTCTGAGAGACCTTGGAGCCAGGGAAGAGGCCCGCCTCAGGGACATTGAAGTGGAGTTCGATGATGCCCTGGCCCGGAACATCAATGAGTGAGCCGTGGGACTGGCCCGCCACCTTTGTAAATAGTTATGTAGGTGTAGGTTTCCTTTCTTTTTGATTTTTCTTTGGGGTGCATGGACTATGCCCCGCCTTTTTGTGAATAGTTATTTATTAGGTAGGTTTTTGGTTAGGTTTCCTTTGGATTGTTGGGCTCATGGACCCTTGAGTATTCATTTGTATATAGTTATGGACCTGGATTTACTTAATTTTTTGACCCATGGAGGAATACTTTGCTTTTTTTGGAACTTTGGATTTTGTTTTATGGACAGACGCTTTGGAGCCATTTTACTTTGGATTTTTCTTGTTTTCAGCCCTCATTTTTGTTGCTTAATTTTAGACATCCGGACTTGGATTTATTTTTTGTTTTCTTGTGTGCTTTCGTTTTATTCATTCAGTTTGGTATTTAATACCTTTTTATTTCTACTTTATTTGTGTGGCCTTCTCTCATTGGTTTTGTGCATGTCACAATGTGGATTTTCTCAGTCATGTGTCGCCATTGTGTGGGTCTGATGGACATGTATTCATGGGCATGCTAGTTATTTGGTATCTATCATGACATGGGGAATTCAATGTGGAGTGGATTGAATGCTTGGTTGGGTGTTTGGACTGGGGTGGCGTGGGGGGTAGGATTTGGGTGGCCATAAGGGCCATGGGTCTGGATTGTGATGACATGTTGGGTGGGGGACATGAGTCAGGGTCTGCTGGCAGATTGCCGTCACTGGGGGAGGGTGGGGGACATGAGTTGGGGCCTGTTGGCAGGTTGCTGTCACTGGGGGTGGGTGACATGAGTCGGGGCCTGCTGGCAGGTAGCCGTCAATGGGGGTGGGGTAGGGGACATGAGTCGGGGCCTGCTGGCAGGTTGCCGTCACTGGGGGTGGGGTGGGGGACATGAGTCAGGGCCTGCTGGCAGGGTCATGGGCATGCTAGTTATTTGGTATCTATCATGACATGGGGAATTCAATGTGGAGTGGATGGAATGCTTGGTTGGGTGTTTGGACTGGGGTGGCGTGGGGTGGGATTTGGGAGGCCATAAGGGCCATGGGTCTGGATTGTGATGACATGTTGGGTGGGGGACATGAGTCAGGGCCTGCTAGCAGATTGCCGTCACTGGGGGCGGGGTTTTTTTACAAAAAAATCATATATTGGTGGACAATTTTATCTCGAATTATGATACAATTAAGAGGACATTTTTTGACTCTGACTGGGTATAAACCTGCGAGAAAAGTTGTTCTTAAAAATTGTATACAAGATCTTCTGTATAGAGAATACAATTTTAAAAAGGCACTTTACCTGGTTATTTGATACAATGCTCAGATGGGAGAATAATGAGTACTTTTTTAAGGATAAGATTTAATCTTATTCATACTACGGATATACTTTGTTTTAGGGAATTAAGTGCAAGCAATATATGTAGATTCCGTTTGGGTGAAACGCAATCACTTAATCACACATTTATATTCTCTCTTGTGCTAGTGGAGAATTAGGGGTCAACCAACTTGACTGCTAATTAGGGCACTGACTTTTTTTAAAGGCATTAAAACTGATGAATTTTAAAAAAGTTTGCGGAACTGGACTTTTAAGGTTGCCCTTGGAAAGCATTAAAATAATAACAATTGTTTACTTTTATGTTTGTTTACTGTTTGTATTTAAAGTTGATAATGCAAATTCTCTTTTTATATTGCATTCTTAGGTTATTATGATCATTAAATACATTTTAAATGTGTATGTATAAGGTTTGTAATGAACCAATTCAAAACATACATTTAAGACAAATAAGACACACTGTAACATAACTACACACATGAACACTATTGTCTCCTACAAACCATGGCAGTCCTACTACACTCCAAATGTTCAATCACCCAACAAAACTCTCAGTAAGTGCCAAGAGCTGAAGCTTTAGATACCAGTCGATCTTTCTGCAACTCCCCAAAAAGCTCCTGACACCTTCAGTGCAGATAATAGTTGACTGAGTCAAACATACAAACACTGCCTGAGTGTTAAAATCACAACACTGAACACTGTATGAGGAGACCTCCACAGGGCAGCCCAAAAATACCACAAAATGCTGGATGCCAAAACATAGGTCTACACTGTCAACTCCCACACCAATGTTGGGATGGTCGCAAGGGCCAAGCTACCCAACAGAATCCCAGCAACTGTTAAGTATCAGGAAACTGTGTAAATGGCAAACATTGAACTTTGTAAATGCTGAGTCACATACAAAGGCTGCACGATGAGATGTGTTGCCTGTGTTCTGACACCTTGTCAGGACCTTTGCACCCTGAATTCGATGGATTTAAAAGTGTAATTAGTCACATAGCGTATTTCCCTGTGCATTTACCTGAAAACAACACATAAAGGTGCAGCTATGGTTGTTCAATTTACCCTGAACTTTCATGAAGACTAGCAAATTATTCTGAATTCCCATGACTTCTCGAAATTAAGAGATCGGCAACGAGTTTCCTTAGTCACTAATTGACAAAGTTACAAAAGGATGAACTCTTTTCTGTTGTATTGCATCTTTCACAGGGTGCATTAAGTATTATGTCAGACACATTGGTTTTGATACAGTACTGTATACATCATGCAATGAGGAACATATATGACCAGAATTCGTAGGCGGCCCCATTTCTGCAGATATAAATATTTCACTGGCGGGCACATATTAACACTACAGTGTGCTAGATGAATAGCACTTCGCAGGCAGCGATAGGGAATGCATTAGGCCAACATATTTCAGGCAGGACAGTACAACATCTTTCAACACACTTCACACAAGGATCCTCGTATTTACATCAGGTCCTGTTTTAAATCGCAAAATTTATTAAAGCTTTTAAGTACACAAACATGACCTTCTATTTCCATTTGGAATAAGCCCCGTGCTGCATCTGATCCTGTATAAAATATGAATCAGATCTAACGTGGCCCGCCGGAGCAGGAGCTCACCATCCAGCACCTACCCTGCTGGGAAGCAGTTTTTCATTCTGCCTACCAGACCAAGGTAAGGCCGTGGGCACCGGCCTGCATGACCACCTCGCCACACGTAATGAGAGCCCACGGCTGAATAGCCTACCACCACGTGATACACGACGCAGCCTATTGCCAATTACTTGCTCTTTATTTTGTGCTGCTGATAGTGCACATCGGAGCATCGCAACTGCTGATTCGAACTTGCCCCTCCATACAACCCATGAGGGTGTACTGCTCCAAGATGGCCACCGCTGCCATCATCACGGCTCTGAGCCTCATCTTCACCCTCTGCCCCGTATTGGCTACCCTACTGCACTTCAGTCAATCCCTGATTGCCGGAAGGCGTAGCCGGTGCACTCTAAGGTGCAACTAAGGTATCTGACTGAGCCTGACCGAGACGCTGTGCGTTTGCCAGGACCCCTGCTCGAAAAACTCTTTTCTTACAATCCCTCAAACTCACGCCAGCTTCACCAGTCATACCTTGTAATGTTACCCTGCTGCCATCTGAAATGGTAAACTCTGTTGCAAATCGCTGCTCTCATACGGTATGTGCTCAGCATATTGCTTTTCCTGCATTGATGTCATCATATCTGTAAACCCCGCCATCCTCTCCTCGCTAAATGTCTAATACGTTGTAACATAGCTAGTGCTCCTGTTCCTCAGCGCGCTTGTTGTATGCAAGCATTACAGGAGTGACAACCGCTCACAGGTCACACCATGACGCCTGCAATGTAAGTCACAATGGGTTGTATAGCACATGGCACAGGCCGCGTACTGTTATACTCGCCATGAGAACACTCCCCCACTAGACCCATTCCTGAAGCCTATAGCATACCGCTCCTTCTATTTAGTCATCGCCTTATCTATGATTTTGTCTCCTAACAAATATATGCAGGTCTCCTAACCTGTGGAATACGTCACTACACTCTATAAAACCCCTAGTGCTGTTGCCTGCCACTGCATTTGCAAAGCCTATTTGTGTTGCTACGTATCACTATATTCTGAAGGGCCTGCCACTGCATTTGTAAAGACTCTTTGTGTTGCTACGTATCACTATATTCTGAAGGGCCTGCCACTGCATTTGTAAAGCCTATTTGTGTTGCTACGCATTACTATATTCTGAAGGGCTTGTCACTGCATTTGCAAAGCCTATTTGTGTTGCTATGTATCACTATATTCTGAAGGGCCTGCCACTGCATTTGTAAAGCCTCTTTGTGTTGCTACGTATCACTATATTCTGAAGGGCCTGCCACTGCATTTGTAAAGCCTATTTGT
Organism: Ambystoma mexicanum; assembly: GCF_040938575.1. Lineage (NCBI taxonomy): Eukaryota > Metazoa > Chordata > Amphibia > Caudata > Ambystomatidae > Ambystoma > Ambystoma mexicanum. The sequence goes on along the minus strand of NC_090937.1, from coordinate 785,646,938 downwards.
GTTGCTACGCATTACTATATTCTGAAGGGCCTGTCACTGCATTTGCAAAGCCTATTTGTGTTGCTATGTATCAATATATTCTGAAAGGCATGCCATTACATTTGTAAAGCCTATTTGTGTTGCTACGCATTACTATATTCTGAAAGACCACTACTGCCCACTGCATATCTCAAAGCCTACGAACTGTTCGACCAATACTAGCAGACATTTATAGCATCCCACAGATTGTCCTAACCCGCTTGCTCCACCACACTCCTAAGCTCTCAGTCACGCCACTGTGACTGTGAGAACCCGGCAAGTTTCCACACCTGCACTACAATATCCACACACCATGCAAATCCTACTCACCTTAATCATGTTCCCATATTGCATCATCCAAGACAATATACCATGCCTTGGTACCCATATTGTAGCCTACAAAAATGTTCTGTCCAAACTTGCCTGCCCCCGACACCACCCTATCACCTGCCCTACACCATTTCTGCCTTCCAAACCACCATTTCCCCCAGGCACCAACTTCCCTCCCACCACCAGCTCCAACAGCCACACATCTGACACCAAAACGAGTACCAACTCCCGCTTAACTGAGCATACTCGCCTCCACTCCAACTCTGCTAACAACCTCTCCTTCCCTGTCACTAGTACGACTAGGTGTCACTGTCTAAGATCTCACACACTCTGTCACACACATGAGACCCCATCCAGTCCTAATCATCACACACTCACTCTAACACCTACTGCATCTAAACAGCAAGAAGACACACTTGCCACCAACCCCAACATCTCAGAGCGCAACATTAGAATAGACAACAGACTCACCATGAACATCAACCCACCAGCCAAACCTAGCACCAAGTCTTTAAGTAAACTGTACACAGGCTCCAATAATCCCACACGCACGCGCAAAAATTCCCACACTATCAGGACTACGAATTTAGCTGACAACTGCCCTAACCTTATCCAGAAGGGCACCAAAAAACCTCCCATAATAGGGCGACTACTAAATGTTGTTGCCCACATGACTGAAATCGCAGCTGTAATCCTGTCCAACAACTTAGACTTGCTCGCGGTAACAGAAACCTGGCTGCATGATGCAGCCAGCCCGTTTCTAACCCAGCCATCCCCGACCACTACTCCATCCTCAGAGCTGACAGACCCAACGCTCGAGGAGGAGGAATAGCCATCATCTTCAAATCTACCCTAGACATGAGATTAGCCACCTCCTCTCCTCTGGCATCTTGTGAACTCCTCACAGTTAAGTTCCAAATATCTTCGAAAAATACTATCACCATCCACCTAATATACAGGCCACCAGGTCCTTCCGGTTCTTTTGAAGAAGATATTACAACATTAGTAGCTGAGAATACTAAACCCATGGTGCAAAACATCATCCTTGGTGACTTCAATCTCGGCTATATCAATCCCAAAGACCTACCAGCTAACTCTGTAGCCAACGCACTATCTGAGCAAGGCTTCTTACAAATAAGCACCCAACCCAAGGAAGGACTCTCAGTTGGGTAGCAGACCTCAACTGCAATATTACCCTAAAAGACTCCTCACCACTCGCGTGGACTGATCATCATCTCCTAATCTTAGAAATCAACACTAACAACTCAGAGCCAAATAAACCCCCCATTGCACCTCCATGTCTGACTAGGAATAAATGTATCATTACTGCTGAGGCCATAATACCTATGGTAACCTCCTTACTCAATACTATACCCACCACCAATGACCCCAAATATGTTGGTTTACACCTACAATGAGGCCATGACCAAAGCCATAGATACCATTGCCCCACTAAAGGGTTAGGGTTATTCAAGGGTTATTCCCCTCCTAAAGAAGCCTTCCCTGGACCCTACTATCCCGGCTAACTTCCATCCTATCTCCTTTCTTCCTTTCCTATCTAAACTTTTGGAGCTTTGGTAACTCCTTTGTTGTCTTCCTTTCTGAAATCCTCAAAAATCTTTGATCATGCTCAGGCTGGTTTCAGGCCAGGTAGAGGTATTGAAAGTGTCCTTGTCTCTGTGCAAGATGACTTGTCCAGACTGGTCGATGCTGGCGGAGCTGGGGCTTTGATCCTATTAGATCTCTCTGCCACATTCGACACGGTGGACCATTCCATCCTCCTCTCCTGCCTCTCACAGATCGGGATCTCCGGTTCTGTTCTTGCCTGGTTTACTTCTTTTCTTTCTGATCGCACTCAGACCCTTGCTATGCCTCCTTTTCTCTCCTCCCCATGTGCCCTCACCTGTGGGGTCCCCCAGGGTTCCTCTCTGTCACCGATTTTGTTCAATATATATATCTGGGCCCTGATCTGTCTCATCCGTTCTTATGGGCTTAATTGTTACTCATATGCGGATGACACACAAATCCTGATCCGCTTGGATCAGGATCAATCTGAGGTTTCAGCCTGCCTCCATGACTGTCTAAGGGCAGTCGGGATATGGATGGATCAGAATTGGTTAAAGCTAAATGGGGACAAGACGGAGGTATTATTGGTAGGACGCCCTCCCAATCCCCTATTGTGGACCCCTGCTTTTTGGCCTCCCTCCCTGGGCCCTTTACCTGGCCCAGTTAGTAAAGTAAAGAACTGAGGGTCATCCTCTCCACTTCTCTATCTATGGCTAACCAGGTCACGGCCATTTGTCAGTCCACGCATCATCAAATCTGGGTCCTTAAGAGGGTCATGCCTATGATCCCCGAAGCCCTTTGTCCACCCGTGGTGGCTGCGTTAGTGCTCTCATGGCTGGACTATTGTAATTTGCTGTACCAGGCACAACCAATTGGTCTTATCCATCGTCTCTAGCGTATGCAGAACCTTGCGGCCAGGTTAGCTACTGGCTCCCCCTATGGGGCTCATATCACACCAGTTTTACTCCAACTTCACTGGTTGCCGGTGAAGCAGCGAATTCATTTCAAATCTCTGTGCATCGTCCACCGGGCTATTCATGCCCAGGGTGCTGAATTTTTACAGTCTAAATTTATTAGATATATACCAGGTCGGGACCTCCGCATCACGATCTCTAACCGTCTGACCATTCCTAGAGCTAATCTGGAAGGGCTTGGCGGCAGAGCGTTCTCTATTGCCGCTCCAAAACTGTGGAACAGCCTTCCCCCGCTACTGAAAGCCACAGCCGACCAACTTGGTTTTAGAAGAGCCCTGAAAACCTACTTGTTTTAATTTCTGGTCTTCCATCGGTTTTCCCGTCTGGGCAGCCTCCTTCTCGAGCGCCATGATGCCTTTGGGCGACTGTGCGCTTTATAAATTGCAATAACATAACAAACATAACAACATTTTGCAAAGGCAAACCGAGAGCTCATCTGAACTCCTGGTTCACCCCTGAAATTAAACTTCTACGTACAAATAAAATAAAACTTGAGGCACTCTGGAAAACCACCCCCTCCTCAGAAAATAAAGTCAACCTAACCAACATTACTGCCAGGTATGAAAGTGAGATCATCCGTACTAAAGAAGAATCCTTCAACGTTAGAATAAACCAGACAGGCTCCAGCACGAAAGAACTATTTAACATCTTAAAGGAATTGGAAAACCCCAATCCACCCATTGATACCTGCACCAAAGACACATCCTGGCGCACCAGCATTGAAAATGCTCTCTCCAATAAAATCACAGGGCTCCAGCCCAAAATAACCAACACACGACTCCAACTTGCCACCGGCAATCTTTCTAGTCCAATTATGCAACCATCCGCATACCCTCACTCAGGCTTCTCATTCAACCAGGTATCCATACCTGAGGTAAAAAAAATCATAGCTTCACTGAAACCATCAAATTCCAAAGGTGATAGCTGCCCTGCTCAAATCATAAAAGATACAGCTAGAGATGTATCCCCGTTTATCAGCAAACTCATAAACTCTTCATTCGCCAGCAACACTGTCCCAAGTAATCTGAAACAATCCTGGGTTCTCCCATTACTCAAAAAACAAACACTAGATTTGTCTATACCTACGAACTATAGACTGATCACCACTGTCCCCTTCTTATTGAAAATTTTAGATAGAGTTGTATACTTGCAAATTCAAGATTATCTAGAGACAAATCAACTATTAGGAACCCATCATTCTGGCTTTAGACCCAACATGGAACGGAAGCAGCCCTTGTTGACCTTAAGAGCCAAATTCATGGCCTTAAAGACAAAGGTAAAGTTGCCATCCTACTAATTTTAGACTTATCAGCAGCCTTTGATCTGGTGGACCATAAAATCTTATGTGACCACCTGTCATCGGCAGCACACTTCTCCAACTCTGCTGTCATGTGGATTGAATCCTCCCTCGCAAATAGAACTATGCGTGTTTTCTCACCCACAGCTGCAGCTTACCCAATTCCCATCACATGCAAAGTCCCACAAGGCTCCTATGAATCGCCCACTTTGAACAATATTTTCACAAAGCCCCTTTTTGACAAATTGGACCCTCTGGGTGTCACCTACACTAACTATGCAGATGACAACCAGATACTCCTAACACTATCAGGCATCTACGACTCTGATGTGTGCCGGATCAACATAGTCTACATCATCATTCAGGCATGGATGGCCACACATGGCCTCTACCTGAATGATGATAAGACTGTGCTTCTCCTGGTTGGCTCACCTAAACACTTGTTCAAACTTAGCCCCAACTACAGCAGCATCCTCATTGATGGCAACAACATCCCGATTGCCAAAAACGTAAAAATCCTTGGCTTCAACCTCGATGCCAACACCAATCTCACCAAACAAGTAAATATGACTGTGTCAGCCACTGCCTGCACTGGAAATCTGATCAGAGCTTGCAGACCATTTCTCTCTTCGAATAGTTGCCTTATTTATTTATTTATTTACTTGTGTACAATCAAAGGAAAAATTGATTTTTAAATAGTTGCCTTATACTGGCCAGAGCACCTACACAGTCCAAACTGGACTATTGCAACGGCCTCTACTTAGGTGGCAAAAAATCTATCATTAATAAACTGCAGGCTCTTTAAGATAATGCACTTAGAGCTGCACTAAATATTCCTAGAAGGGAGCATATCTCCACCATCAGAACGCTATGCAAATGGCTCTCTATACAAAACAAAATTGATTAAAAAACCCTTTGCCTCACGTACAGAGCGCTGAACCACCTAGCCCCACCATATCTCATGGACAAATTCACACTGAAATTATCTACCAGAATCACTAGATCCACTAACTCTTCATGCTTGGCGTTGCCCAGGTACTGCCTTAAAAGAGCTGGCGGATCTAGCTTCCCAGTTCCTGCCTCCCAATTGTGGAACACACTCCCACCGGATATCAAAACCTGCCCAACCTTTCAAATATTCAGAAGCCACGTTATTACCTGGTTACTGAACAAAAACTAATTCATCTTCACCTTGCACTCACACCCTCAACTATACATATATCTCTCTTGTACATATCTGTTCTTCTTCTCAACGCCCCCTCTTACCCTACCTTCCTTTGCCAATCAATTAGTTCAACTGCAATGTGCATGTATAATCTGTATAAACTGTGTAACTGTATCTTGTAACCATTACCGTAACCTATGCGCCCAGATACCCCTGGGTCAGGCGTGCTCTATAAATAAAATTAACAAACAAACAAACAAACAGTCAGGGTTTCCATAACGCTATGATATTGGTGTGCAGTTCCCTGCTCAGCTGTCAATGGTCACTGATGCTCTTCAACTTAATGTGAAGTTGGTATCAGTATAATGTGCCAAGCCTTTGGGTATGGAGTGTAACGAGTGAACGAGTGCATTTGGTCCACCACCTTAACATTCCTGTGATTGCCTCCTTTTGCTGCAAGCTGAATTTGTATGGCAGTGTATATTGGCTGACTTTGATTTCGCTCTCATTTACAGGGCAATTTTAGCTTCCACAGAACATTCATTATTTTCTTTAAGATTCAACAAGTGCTAGCTCACGCCTTCTGACATTAAATTGACTTCTGATAGGCTTGTAGGCTATAGATGTGGCTAAAACCGTAGATTTTACTGGGTATGTTTACTCTGTAATAAAAAGTAATGTACCTGATTACAAACGAAAAGGGGTAATTGCTCAGTGCAGTGAAATAGAAAGCAAGTTTTGAAAACGATAACAGCGTGTCTTTGAAGTGTGTAATGACAATGTGATATCTGTGTTTTTGAGAGCAATAGGCAGTTTCGAATTAGAAAAGGTTGTGGTTTAATAACATGCTTCATGAAGTTGTATCCTTGTAGTCAATACGTGACTAAAAATGCATTATGTGTCATAGCATAAAAAACAATTGGCCAGCTTCACTAACAACACCAGTCTACAACACAGAAAGCAACCTCCACTGACTCCCCTGGTGACCGATCATCTCCTCACTTTATGCACATCCTTGTCCTTGTGTGTTCCTCCTTATAGGCCATCTCCAATGCCATCCTTATTGAAATCACAAACCATGGTAGTTGTTGGTAGCCAGAATAACCTGCAAATGGAATGAGATTGGCTCACTTGCACATAGGTAATGGTTGTACTTCCCCGTCATAAGTGGTGCCAGCTTTTCACTTCCATGCAGTTATTTGAGTACACTCTCGTACCATTAGGTTGTTTTTCCCTTGCATGTGACAATGCAAAATTACTTGTGCCCATCCTACTCTGCAGCGTATGTATGTACCCTCATAGTCTACATTCCCAAATTGTCCCAGCCCATCCCAATGAGCACGTGGCATATTGTGGCCTGTGCTGCTTTTGTACTGCCCATTGTGGTGTATTTGATGTTTGCCTGTGGCAGTGTGTTTGATTGGCATAGTGTATGTATCCAGACAATTGTTTGCTACTGGGAATGGTGGCATGCTTTCCTTTCTGCTCCGATGAGTGGAGGCCTGGGCCCTTCATCAAATCTGGGGGATAGGAGAGGGGGAGCCCTACCATTAAAATGCTTTTTCAGTTAAGGGGCCTCATTACGACCCAGGCGTTAAGGGTTAACGCCGTCGTTAACCCTTAACGCCTATTCTGATTTTAACGGCTGCTCTTAGCAGCCGTTAAAATCCATGGCGCTAACCTGCCATGATGCTAATTACGCCACCGTAATTTACGGTGGCGTAATTAGCGCCTTCCCCACTCCCATTATGCCCTATGGGGCAAAAATGGGAATGGGGAAGGGAAAATGGGAAATGGGGATTTACCGCCCCACTCACCTTGGAATGGGGCGGTAAATCTGCCATCCACCATGGTGTAAACATAGTTTACACCATGGTGGTAAAGTTGGCGCAATTAGCGCCTGGGTCGTAATGACCCCCAAGGTGTCCTATGTATTCTGGGACTTGTGGTCCCATCCCGACTGCTTTAGTGTGCATGGTGGATCTTTGCCACCCCTTCACATCTCCCCCCCATTCACTTCTGCATTCACCTTTGTGGATACATAACCAGGATCTAACTGTGCTGTCTCCATGTACACATGCAGTGTGCTGCTGAGTTGTGCCATGGGGTCATGACTTGTACCAGGGAAACAGGAGCAGCACTCGGTCACAGTGAGTTCTGCGTTGCATGTACTTTGCACATTCAGGTAATGATCATGTTTTCTGTTTCGGAACACATGCTCTGATACCTGGGGTGCCAACAATGCCACATGTGTGCAGTCCAGAGTTGCTATTGCATTGGGGAAGTGGACAGTGGGATCAAATCTGGCCTTTGTGGCCTGCACTTCTGCAGGGGTGCTGGGCAGATAGATTTGATGGTGCACATCTTTCAGTACTGGATCCAGCAATTGTCCTTGTACTTTTGAAAATGTTGGTTTTGATATAAGATGCAGCATGCCGACAATGAGCGAATATGTACCTGTGGCACAAAAGTGCACGACTTATACCAGCTTTAATAGTGGTGGGATGGCTATTCGTATATGGATGACACTCTCAATGGTTTGGCTGTGTTATCAACAGTGCCTCTGTCTATGCCCAGGGTGATGGTCTGACTCTGGAAATGGGTGCCCTCCTTGCCACGTGTTTTCACTGTCTTGGCCCTGCTGTGTTCCTTTGTTACTGCTAATTTACTATCCCCTGATTGAATCCATTGGGCGCACCTGTTCTGTGTTTCTTTACCTAGATACATTTACCGACACACGTTTCGTGGCATTAACATAGCCCATTGTCTTTTTCAATGACTGCCCATTGTTGGCGTTATTTCAGCAGTATTTCCACTTGTAATGCAGTGGAATTATCGTTTTAGTTTCTGGTGATATTTCTGCAGGGAGACTTAGCACTGGTGGAATTTCCACTGGGATACAGCTGTAATTCTGCTGCTTGTTATTTCTACAATTCTGATTCCTCCAGCGGGATTAGATCCACATTTTCTGACCCTTCATTCGGCAGAGCGATAAAAGTGGTGTTAATTCGGAACAGTGCTCAATGAACCTATTAAAAAGGTCCAACACAATCATGATTTAAAGTGGATTTTTACTAAGTATGAAATCGCACGAATGCTTCTTTTGTATTGTGAATTGTACAACGTGTTTCATGTTAATTTGATGCTTTAAGTCCAAATTTGATACCTTTCAGGTTCTTATTGAAAATGTTCTGGCAACTCTGCCTTGAGGGAAATATGTTCATGTGAATTACCTCGCGAAGCTCAAGAGTCTGAATATTAACAAAGGAAATGTGTCCTCACGAATGACTCCCTACAGTTTACGAGACTAAGCATTACAAAAAGATTGCACCCGCCCCATGATGAAAGTCCAGGGCACATAAGGCCCACCAAAGGACGGAAACGTACGCATGTCGGGAAATGCATTTCTATATCATATGGACTTGTTCAGAATAATATTTAATTGTGTACAAAGGGGATTGTTAGGTTCTGATTAGGTTTAATAATATGATTGTATTGACAAGTGTACATATGAATGATTATGTGTTTTTGTCATTTTCATGCTTTTTGATTATGTATATGAATATGCTTTGTGCAAAATAAATATATTTTTCTTTATATGTTTCTTTATTGTTTTCTTGTGGAAGCTGAAGGTAATACGGACTGACTTCTAAACCTGCAGTTCCTGGTATTTGTGTTCAATCTAAGTGTGATGGTTTCTGAATTGTAGCCTTCATCCAGCAGTCATCCCTTTGATAAGGTAATTCTGTTACTGCCACTTTTTCCACTTACAGGAAGAGATGGGATGATCTCTGTCAATCTATTTGGAAGATGGTAGTACACATAATCCCTATCAGGAGTGAAGTCCTCACCCATGGACCAGTAAAGACGCGAATGACAAATGTCAAGCTTGTGGTACTCTACAGATTTTCACTGTAGACAAACTAAGGAGTGCTTTATTTCAGGTTCTTATAATATTGATTCCATGTGTTGTAATTGCACAAGTGGCAGGGACATCCTTACCCTAGGCTCCCATCAGTGTTTGCTTGGATAGGCCAATACCATGCTGACATGCTGCTGATATGAATGTAGAAAACTATACTGTGTTGGTGGGCATGCACTGAAATCATCTCTGTTGGAGGCATTCTTTGGAGCCCTCTGTTTCATAAATAGCTAAGTCTGTTACATGCATTACAATGCCAATAAACCCTAACATAGTAAACAATACAATATATTCATGTGATTTAGGATTGTTCATCGCTCATGCAACACTTTCTTGTGAGCAACGTTTCCTTTCTACAGTGAAGTGATTCCAAATATGCAGTATGTCAAGAGTTTTGACCCATGTTGAATCCTTAGACTGGGTAGATGTGGGGATGAGCTGGCGCCGCCCATTATTCGATCCCAGAACAAACTAAATCAATAGAATGGGTGGATGTGGGGATGAGATGTCGCCGCCCACATTTATGCCAGAATCAAGGAGAACTGCCCAGTTGTCACAAGATCATTTCAAAGATACAACCTTCTTGTGGGGGGTTCCACATCACCACTCTACTGTAAGGATTCCATCAAAACAATGTTAAGCAAGGGTCCTATACTATCAAGCAAAAGACCACTATATTGAAATGCATAATTCAAGACAACTCAAAAATGGATGCAGTACCGACAAATTCCCCAAGGCGGCGCTAGTGGTCTAAACTCTGACAGGGAAACTCTACTTAGGAGTTGCAAGAGGGGCAGGGACTTCAAAGCTTGTTGGTTAATTGAAAATCTTAGCCACCTGCTGTTCCCAGAGGCCAAGAGGCTGAGAACTATTAACACCCCAGACACTCACAACAGGAGGCAGGATATCACATGGCCCTTCTGAGGGAGAGGGAGGGGGTTTCCCCTTCAGCCTGCAGGAGAGAGACAATAGCCCCTTTCAGTTGAATGGGGTATGTTAATTTTGAGTGTTTCCTGTCAACAGCCCTCTGCCAGCAAGGAGAGACATGTGATCACTGACCCACCCAGACTTCTGGAGGCGGACCCAAACTCTTTGGGGAGTTGAATTGCAACAAATATATATTTTATAGAAACAGTGATAACTTATTGTAACCAAATGACAGGAATGTACAACTTTCAGAGTCTTAGTATGGAAAATGCCCTCACGATTTGAGTCCAAACTCCGATTTGTACCATGTTCTGGGGCAAAACCCCGCTAATTATGAATATTGTAGACACTGTATTTAAGCTAGAGACATGGAAAGTTACTGGGATATATGCGGAAGGGAAATTACCTTTGTATAATTTTTGATGAAAAAACAATGTTGCAAAACCCACTAAAATCGAAAATAAGTTGCCATTTTTGAATGCAAGCTCCTAGAAACGCCAGAGTCGGGACAGGGACTATCTTTAGTAATATATGATGTGTGTATGTGATGTCAAACAACTGTGTACCTGGGAAATATGTATTTGGATCAGGAATAGATTTGTGTGCACATTGACCAGGGGAGTGTCATTTCTGCAGGTCATAAAAATGACATCACTCTGACACACTATCCCTTCCCAAATCAGGGACCAAAGAATCTATTGACCTACCAAATCAAGAGAGGGGCAGGCTTAGTGAAGCTAGCCTCTCCACCCACTTTCTAAACACATAAAATCAGACAGTGCAGGACAGATAGGACATTCAATTCCATTTGCTGCGGAGCATGCTGACTGACGACTTCACAGAACTTTGAACCAAGAAGGCCCACTGCAAGCAAAAGTATTTGTCAGCAGGCCTCAAAATCTTTTGCAAACTATTCAAAGCCGGGCGAGCTGTTTGAATTCTTTGCCAAGAACTTTTGCCGGTACCGCAGACCAGACCCAGACCGCTGTGAGCAGAACCAGAGATCCGGATTGCTGTGAGCAGAACCGATGCCTGATTGACCCGCCGAGCAGAGAGAACCGCCGCTGGACGTGTTGACCAGATCCGTGACGAGGCCCATTCATTTCAAAATTAGGAGTGAGTATCCGCCAGAACTGTGCAGAACCCAATCTCTTAGTTAAAATAATCTAATCCAAACTATTTTAACCTAATTAGAACAGCCTCCTAGAAATCGTGTCATCTGTCATTTTTAAAGCTGCACAACTGTCACCTGTCGATTCTGCAGCTGCAAGCTGTCACCTGTCATTTTGAGTTTTACTTTAAATCCGAAAATCTACCTTTATTAAATCGTCCGTATCTCTGGAACCGTATGTCCTAGGAACGAGATTTAACTTTCCTTTGAAAGCTTAGAATCTCAGCTTTCCAACAAGCCTAGAAGCGACTACTTATACTCTTACCGCAATCGCGATTTACGCACTCGTGAAATTTACCGCGATTTGCGATTTGGCTCAATTTCTCCTCTTGTCAAAATAGCAGCTCCATTCCTTCCTTTGTTAAAATCCGTTTGCAACCTGGTAATAACTCATAGAGCATTGCTAAAGTGAGCCTGAACTAATACCAACAAGCATCTCTCACTCACCCTGAATCTCTAGAGGGAATTAAAATCAGTTAGCATATTTTCCCATCCATTGCCATCACATTTAAAAGCATTTTGGGCCTGTATTTCAAACTTCTACCTGTTTCCTCTAAGCTTGCTGGGGGGGAACTGAATTCCGTATTGTATTTGATTGTATTCCTGAAGACTGTGTGTGTTACTTCCATCTCCTTGCATTGCATATAGAGGGGGGTGAATTGCCACCAGGGGAAAAGTGAACATATTATCTCTTGTGAAACCATATCAGTTTATTTTCTGTACTGCGTTTATTCCACCTTGCATTTCCTTGAAACCATAAAGCATTTCAGCTACCTCATCCTCTATACTACTTCTAAGTAACCAAATCAGTTTACCAGTAGAACATTATCCATTGTTGATCACTGTCATACTTTAAGTGTGATATCCAATATTAATTTATTATAAAAGTGTGATAGATATATATTGTTATATTTCTCAAATAAACCTTTTAAATTTGCAAAACAGACCTACTTCTTGCCTCAGTGGGGTCAGGGGGATTCTAAGAGAGGGGTGTTATATAAGGGTTGTCATCCAGAGTACATGAACTGGACCTAAAAATATATCAATAAGGGTTTCCCTCAGCATTCCAGACTAGGCATTGACTTAGCTGTAGTGTTGAAGTGAAGCCGCTTAACAAAGTGGGGGCTCGTAGCCCGAGATTCTGGGTTAGCTCTATCACTTGTGCAGATTAATACAGTGTGCTAACTGACAGGAGACATACATGCGGTCGGATCACCACGCTGTGTTACGCTGTAAAGCACTCCTCAAAGGAACGCTCTAAGGAAATGGTCTGTTTTCCAAAAATAAAATACAAACTTCTGTAAGTCAGGAAGGAACTCAAATTCCAGAATGATGACACTGGTAGACATCGAAATAGCCAGAGAGCACTTCTTACATAAGCTATTTGTGAGAGGTGAGTGGACTCATCAGGACCAAACGGTCTGGTTGCAGGCAATCGCGCAACAGGTCACTGAAACAGGGTCAGATACATGGAGAGATCAGGGGCCCCTACATGTGGCCCTGAGTGAACTATATATGGCCCCTAAAGCCAAAGATGAACATAATAAGATTGCCAGGATAGCGGCATATTTGTACCTATATATGGGAGCCATACAGAATAAATGTGCTGAAGGCCAAGATCTGGCAAATAGGCAACAGATGGCGTTAGAGAAGGCCCAATCTGATCTGGACTCTTCTGAGCAGAGGCTGCTCAGGAGCCAGGAGTCAGAAAAGGACAGCAGACAGTACATCACTAAAATAAAGGCGGATATGGATGTGCTGCAACAGGAAAAGGCGGACCAGGATACCAGATTTCTGGCCTTGCAGAAGGAGTACCAAGAAGGTTTGGACTCCCTACTGCAGAGCCAGAAAAAGCTGGAGCAACAGTTAGACTTCAATAGGGCATGTGCTGAGCAGGTAGTCACCCTGCAAAGCCACCTAGATAGGGAGAAGGCAGAGAGCAATAAACTGATTTTGAAAGACCTGGATACCCAGGCAGAGTTTGACCAGGAGCGCCAGAAAGCTGGTGCCTTCCAAAGGCAAAGGGATGACCTGGCGGCACAGATGCAGGCTCTTAGTCAGGAAAGGGATACCTTAGGCCAGGAAGTCTGCCACTTAAAAAGGAAAATGGAAGAAAATCACCTGGCCCTCCAGGGACTAGGTGACCTCCAGAAAAGAACACCAGAACTTGTTTGAGCACACCAGGAGGGTGCAGGATGCTCTGTCAAGAAAGGAGCAGGCCAATAGGGACACAGCTCAGGAGGTAACCCTCCTGCAGCAAAGACTGGCCCAGTAATCCAGAACCAATCAGGAGGCACAGAGAGAGAATGAGGCTCTCTGCCAGTACAATGATAGGCTCCAGCAACAGGTAGCGATGCAGGAGAGACTGATCAAGTCTAGTAAGGCCTTAACTGAGGAACTGAAACCGCAGGCTCCTGCATTGCAAAAGGGAGCAGGGGCTGATAGAGACGAAGTTCGCTGGGAAAGGGAAACGCCTGCGCATAACCTCAGGAGCCCTAGTGCCAGAGGCCTTCATCTCTCCCAGTCCCTGGACTCTGCCACCCCCATGTCCCCTCGCGCACATGAGCCCAGGGCCACAGGGATGGAAGATTACTATCCAGCTAGAAGTATGGGGCTCATAGGCCAGTACCTCCCAGGAATGGATGGGTGGGCATCCGGGTATGGGCACCCAAGCACAGTGCAATTTTGTGGGGAACCCCAGGAGAGTAGGCCCATTAAGGGCATCCTGAAAACCTCTGCTCAGTTAGGTCAGTGGGGGGGGGGGTACCCATCAAATCCTGGCAGCAAGGAGGGATCTGAAGACTCCTCTGAGAATTACAGGACACAGGAGACCAGGTCCCCACATTCTGCCAGCCATTCCCAGGTTCGCAGAATCCAGGAAAACATGGAAGATCAGACAGGCCCCTCTGGGAACAGTGCTTCTGAGTCAGAGGATGAATGGACCAGGGTTACCCGAACCAAAAGGGCCAATGAGGCAAAAAGGGCCTTGCTTAAGGACCCATTGAAACAAATAAAGGCAATAAGGAGTGTCATCACGCCTTATCATAAGAACGCCAAGTATTCTGTTTGGGAACACTTGGAGCTCTATGAGCAAATGATGGAGACTTTCCATTTGAAGGACAGCAGTAGCTGCATCCAGTACGTCAGATGGACCTTCTCACCAGAATACTGCAGTTTCTTTGCAGGGCTTGAGGATCAAAACCATTCAAGGTGGTCCACATACAGCTCGGCCATCTTGAAACATTTTTCTGTGCACAGAAATCCTCAAGAGGCTCGCAAGGCAGCCTACAATTTGCAATGTGGGGAGGATCAGGCCCCACAAGAGTTTATGCAAGAATTAAAGCGTGCTTTTGCGCAGACCACCAGAAGGGTGCGCACGGATAGCAGAGAATTTATCAATACGTTTTTCCATGCCTTACCCAAATACATAATGACCCAGCTCGTGAGAGATTTTCATGAGAAAAGATCTTTAGACTGGGTCATTGAACAGGCTACCCAGATCTATGAGGTGCAGAAGCCCATCGAAAATAAAAATAATGCGCAGAAAAACCCCAAAACCAACAGCACCCCTGCTGCTGCCAAAGTGGCAGAGGTAAAGGTCACCCCCGTTTTGGATTTGGAGATGGGGGGCCTAAAAACCTGCCTGCACCAAATAATTCACAGCCCAGAAGGCCCTCGGGCCAGTCACAGACAGGGAGTCGAGGAGGTAGTCCCACAAATGGGGTCCCTCGCTCCTCTGATTATGTAAGTCCCCGCTACAAGGGAAACAGACCCATCCTGGGTTATGTGTGGACTCCTCCAGCCCAAGGTGGGGATCCAGCCAAGCACCTGGCCCAGGGAACTTCCCTCCTAACGTCCCCCAGGAGGGCAGAAATTCACCAAATCCTGGGCAGAACTTTTATCCCAGGTATCCACCCCATTTCCAACCCCAAAACCATCCATCCTTCTTTCCCCAATTCACCTTAGTCCAGACAACCTAATCCAGGAGAGGGGAGGCCAAGGGGGGAGGGGTACCCAAATCTTCCCAATCCGGGGTATTACCAGAGAAGGGATAGCTACCCTTCCCGGGATTAGCCCAGGGGAGAAAATAGAGGCCCGTATCAGCCTGAGCGGGTTTCACAACTTGAGCGCCAGGTCCAAAATATGGCACGAGATCTGGGTCACATACTGAGGGCTCAACAGAACCCTCAGATGAGCATGCCACCGCAGAATGCCCCAAACTCTGGACCTGGTGCTCCAGAAAAATGATGGGGGAAGCACCCCTATAACCCACAGGTTCCCAGGGAGGAGGTACAAGGGGAAGGGGGGTGTAAAGCCTTGGAGGAAGCTTCCTTCCCAACTTGTAAACAGCCCCTGGAAAACCAGGAACCAGAAACAAAATCTCCTACCCCTGAAAGTCTGCCACCCAAGGAGCAGAGAGGAGGTAGAAGAAACAAAAGACCCAAACAGACCCACTTTGTGGAGGAGGTACAGGTCTTCCAATTTGAGGGAGAGGGATCCCAAGAGGATCCTGGGGAAAGGATCTTCTCCTTCCGAGATGGGGGAACTCCTCCCAAGGAAAAATGGGTCCCAAGGGATGCCAATTCCGACTGGGGAGATGTGGAACTGAGCTACCGCCGCCCATCATCTCATCCCAGAACCAACAATACCAAAATCGCATGGGTCAAACCTATCCTGATGACTGCCTCCAAAAAGGGGGGGCGGCCCAGAACCCGAAACCATTTCCAGTTGCCAACTTTTTCTTTCAGATTCCCCAGGCTCTTCACAGAATTCTGCCCAAATCTCTTCGCTAGCAATGTCCAAAACCAGAAAGTTAGCCCACCAGTTGTCCAAAAATGTGCATTATCTGTGCCCCCTTGAGGAGAAGGAGGGAAGATATTATGCCCCGGTACAAGTACAGGGGCAGGGTACAATTTCGGCACTGGTGGACACTGGATCCCAAGCTACACTTCTGTCCAAAAGGCCCTTTGATGAACTAAATGCAGGAAGGGGGGAGAATTACCGTATTCCTCTCACCTCTCTTCCTGGACAACTGCAGAACTTTGACGGGAAGGAAATTCCTGTCGAGGGGACTGCAGATTTGGACATCAAAATTGGGCGATACAAGGTGAAACACCCGGTCATAGTAGTGACTCCAGAGGGCACCCCTTGTTTACTAGGGAACGACCTCCTGAGAAGGTTGTCACCCCTAATAGATTGTGTAAACAAGGTCCTCTGGACCCAGACTAGATGACCAATAAAATGTCAACCATGTTAGTTTAAATGGCACCTGCCACATGGTTGAACAAAAATCTGACCAAGTAGAATTTCACTTCCAGAACAACCAAATTCCAGATATGACAGTAATAGCACTAGGGCAACAGACTGGTGATGGGGGGTCCTCTCTATTTCTGAAAATCAACCTTCCTTCCAGTTTAAGGTGGTATTCCACACTGGAAGGAAACACCCTGAAATTCTTTACTAATCCACAATCAGAAACTCCCACTCCTATAGTTCAGGAAGATGTGAAATCAGCTCAGAGCCTGGCTGATATTCAGCAAATTGGAGAGCAGTTGATCATCCCTGTTCAGCTAAATGATGGGAAGGACTCTGTTCTCGCTCGAGTGTGTGTGAACAACGGTAAGAGCTTCATCAGCGAAGCCATGTCCCGCCAACTCCCAAAAGATCCAGCCATTCCCACATTCAAACTGATAGACAAATGGGAAATGGACCTGGAAGCACCTAATTCCAAACATCTCCTGCCAAGCAGGTGTATTCTCAAAATCTCCATTGGCAACAAGCGCATAGTCCATAATTGTTGGGTCATGCGAGACGTCACTGCCGCCTTTTACTTAGGCAGTGACATTCTCAATCGCTTTGCCATTAGTTTGGACCTAATAAACTTCAAAGCTTGGTCCTGATTAGTGGATAATCCCATGGGCTTTGATGATTCAGAAAAAGCATTTAGGTAAGCTCAATTGCTACCTTATGCAGTTGAAATTCAGATTAAAGAGGAAGTCACCATCCCAGAAAGGACCCGACAATTCTCCCTGGAAGTGAAAGTTAAAAGAGGACAAACATTGAAAAACCCTGATGCTTATATTCATCTAAATGCTTCTCTTCAACAGCAAGGGTTAGAGGTAAACCCAACACCATGAGTCAACATAGAACATGATACCATTCCAATAGAGGTGAATAACAGCGACAAAAAGAGTATTACTCTAGCCGCAGGCACCATTATTGGAATGGCGGTTGATGACCGACATTTCTCCATTGATTTAGGAAATGAACTGTTAGGACCGATCCCTAAGGACTGTTTTGACAGTGACAGTGAGGACAATACAACACCAGACAGAATTTTCACCCGGCATGGGGGGAACTTCCTGGTGTACACTTCTTGCCCTTATGGTAAGGAAGATGTGACTTGTGACTTCAGGAGGGATGAGGTGATTTTCCAGGTCCATGAGGGCTGCCTTTCCCACATGAAGCCGCCAGTCCAAATCAGCACTCTGACCAGGGACTTCTCCACCCAGCTGGAGGAGGCCGCTGAGATAGCCAAACCAGAAGTCTTTCCAGGCTTCAGGCAGATGGTGGAAGTGAGAGTCAACCTAGCTGATGCCTGTGTGACTCTAGAACGGAAGCAAAAGTTGAAACAAGTTTTCTTGGATCTTCAAGATCTCTTTGCGGTAGACTCATATGACTGTGGTCGCACCGACATCCACACCACAACAATTCCCACGGACCCTGGAATGACTCCAGTGTTTGTGAAGCAATATCGTTTGCCTCTCGCATCCATGGAGTTCCTTACTGAAATAATTAAGAACCTTGAGTCCCAGGGAATAATCCGTCCAGTCCACAGCACTTTCAATAATCCGGTGCTGGGAATATTGAAGCCAAACGGCCAGTGGAGACTCTGCGCCGACCTTAGGGAGCTCAACAAACGGGTCCATACTTCCCAATGGCCTCTGCTCTACATTGACCAAGGTCTGGCCCAGATTCAGGGGTCACAGGTATTCACTGCAATAGACCTGACCAATGGATACTGGACCGTGCTTGTCAGTATGGAGGACCAATACAAACTGGCTTTTACCTTTGGGGGCCAGCAGTACACATGGACCCGGACTCCCTTTGGATACCTCAACTCCGGCAATGAATTCAACATTTTCCTACATAAGGCCATGCCTGACCTTGGTGCGAGGGGTAACCTGGCTTATGTAGATGATGTCCTCATCAAAAGTTCATCTGTGGAGGAACACATAGCTGAGATCCGTTATGTTCTGACACAGTTGAGGGCCGCCGGAGCAAAACTTTCCTTTCAGAAAGCACAGTGGTGTAGAACCTGTGTTAATTTCTTGGGGCATGAGATTACTCCTCAGGGTGTCTGTCCCCAAGAAAAGAAAGTGGAAGCACTCCAGAAACTGAAAGACCCCACCACTCTGCGGGAACTAAGGAGCCTCCTTGGAATGACTAATTACAGCAGAAAGTTCATTGAAGGCTACGCAGAGATCACTAGACCTCTGATTCATCTCTTGAAGGGGGGGGTCAAGTGGGAATGGGGTCTAGAACAATCCGAGGCAGTAAGACAACTCAAAAGAAGCCTCTCACAAGCGCCTTGCCTAGCTTACCCTGTCAGAAACAAGGAGTTCTTCCTGGAGACGGGGTTCTCTAATACGTGCTTGACGGCAGTATTATACCAAAAGCATGACAAGGTCAATAAAGTAATCTCCTATGCGAGCAAAACTTTATCCTCTGTGGAGGAAAAATTCAACGATTGTGAGAAGGCACTCCTGGCAACGGTGTGGGCATTGAAGAATTACAGCCCGTTTATCCAGAGGGAACACATCATAGTGGAGACTCCACACTAGCCTCTGCAATACCTCCAAAGTGACAGAATCCAGGCCGGAAATGTGAGTAATTCCCGAATTACTTCCTGGATTCTGTCAATGTAAGGCTTTCCTGTGGAGGTCAGATATGGCCAAAACAAGAAGAGTCCCCTCCCGCAAGGTCTGGCTTACTTGCATGATTGTGCCAGAGAAAACTGTCTCAAGGGCGAAAGTCTAAAAATCAAGGAAAACATGGAGGCATACCTCAATTCCCCACACAAAGTCTTTGAAGAAGACAAGTGTGAGGGAATGCCGACTGTCTATGTGGATGGATGCTCGTACCATGTTGACAACAACGGGGAGAAAGAACTGGTGGCCGGCGTAGGGAATGCATGGGTGAATGAGTCCCCAGAACCCTCCGCTGGATACAAAATTGGTCCCCGAAGTAGTCAGGTGGCAGAATTGATGGCTGTGCATCAGGCCATCCTCACTGCTGTCCAACATCAACTCCACGAACTTGTCATAATCACATATTCGGATTATGTACGGAACGGGTTCGTGGAGCACCTGGTTAATTGGAAAACCAGAGGCATGTTATGTGCTAATAACAAACCCGTGAAACATGGGAAGCTAATTCAAAATATTGATGATCTGGTCACATCGAATGGGATGACCATCTACTGGAAAAAGATCAAGGGTCATTCCAAAGTAGAGGGACCAGACAAAACTGGAAATGACTTAGCTGATCAGCTGGCCAAAACCGGGGCCACCCAAATGGATCTAATAGAAATAGAGTCCCTGTTGGGGGAAATCCAGGTCACTGCCATCACTAGGTCCCAGGCCAATGCTCACAATGATCTTTCAACTGCATAATGGAGTAAGGAGAACCCCTGATGCTGATTTGATTACAGCTCAGAAGGGGGATCCAATGATTGGTAAGTTTTACCAACACATTGAGGACCTTAAGAACTTTCCCCTGATGGATACCAATTACATTGGGAAAGAGGACCTAAGAGTGTTGATGAAATGTCCAAAAAGGTTCCGAATCCAAGACGGTTTGTTGGTAAGGAAATCCCAAGCTGGCCATGATCAGTGGGTGGTCCCTACCTCATTCCGAAGCCTGATGTTAAGTCACGCCCATGATGCGGCCACCGCCGGTCATAGGTGGTTTCACACAACACTGGAAATCTTAAGAGAGGTTGCATACTGGCCACACATGGGGCAGGACCTCAACCAATACTTGAAGGGGTGTCTTGTGTGTGCACAATTTGAGCCATCATCCCTCACACACCGTGCACCTCTCCAAAAGAGGGGGATGACACTGCCATGGTCAGATTTGCAAATCGACTTTGTAGGCCCCGTGATTCGCTCGTCTAGAGGAAACAAGTACACTTTGACCGTTACATGCTTGTTTACCAAGTGGGTGGAATGTCTCCCAGCCCCAAACTGCAAGGCAGAAACAGCAGCTGCCCTGATGATTAACCACATCTTTTCCCGTTTTGGTCTACCTCAAAGGATTGAGTCAGACAGAGGTAGCCATTTCACCAGTGAAGTAATGACAACGATGTGGGAGATACTGGGGGTCAAAAGGAAGCTACATATTGCTTACAGGCCAGCTTCTTCTGGAGCAGTAGAGAGATACAACCGAACCATTGTGAGCATCTTAAAAAAGTTTGTGGCAGATTCTGGGCTAAGTTGGGATATCCGACTACATCTGGTCCTAATTGCCACCAGATCTACCCCTTCATCTGCAACTAAAATGTCACCATTTGAGTTGATGACCGGACGCAAGATGGTGCTTCCTCAGCATTTGCTCTACAGGACCCAAGAGCAGACACTGATAAATGCCTCCACAACTCATGAGTATGTGGAGAATGTAAGGAAACACCTCCAACATGCTTTTGCCTATGCTCAGCGGAATCTAGAAAGATCAGCTGATAGCATGAAGACCCACTACGACCTGAAAACCACCAGGAAAGTATACGAGGTGGGGGACCGGGTCTATCTATACAATTTCCAAAGGAACCAGGCCAAACAGCGAAAATGTTTGCCTACATGGAAGGGACCGTTTGAAATTATAGACAAGATCTCCCCTGTGGCCTACAAGATCCGCATCCCCAAAGGCAATTTGGCAGAAGGGGAAGATAAGTGGGTCCATATTAATCAGCTGAAGTGTTGCCATCCCAGGCACACTCTACAACAACTGGAGGAATCCACTGGAATCCCAGAGGGGGCTGCTCCAGAGTAATTCAGTTCCAACCTTAAAATATTCCACATATAGCATATAAAATTCTGTGATTCTTGTATATATATGTTCTTGACTCCTAATTTAAAAAAGAAAATGTATATGTTCAAATCTTCTGATTTATAAAATGTATATGTTCGCCACACCATTAATAGTGGTGGAAAAATGTCTAGGAATGTGTATTGCCGCTTTCCTTTGTCGTCCTAGGAGAAAGGAAACCATGGAGACTGACCAAGGAGGACGACCGGGGACCGGGAGCAGAGACCCGAGGGGCACGGGGTACCACCCAATATTCCCATCAGGACCGGCGAGGAGGACCTATCGATCCAACTGGGTGGAGGAAAAGATGCTGAACTGTGCCATCTACAGAATTAGAAGAAGATAATGTGGACATACCAGCGCAAGGGCTCAAAACCTCCTTTGCACCCGACTTCCCCTCGACTTGAATCAAAGCGCAGTCGGGTGGGGGGGTTTTGTCAAGGGTTTTGACCCATGTTGAATCCTTAGACTGGGTAGATGTGGGGATGAGCTGGCACCAGCCATTATTCTATCCCAGAACAAACTAAATCAATAGACTGGGTGGATGTGGGGATGAGCTGTCGCCGCCCACATTCACGCCAGAATCCAGGAGAACTGCCCAGTTGGCACAAGACCACTCCAAAGATACACCCTTCTTGTGGGGGGTTCCACATCACCACTCTACTGTAAGGATGCCATCAAAACAATGTTAAGCAAGGGTCCTATACTATCAAGCAAAAGACCACTCTATTGAAATGCAGTAATTCAAGACAACTCAAAAATGGATGCAGTACCGACAAATTCCCCAAGGCGGCGCTAGCGGTCTAAACTCTGACAGGGAAACTGTATTTAGGAGTTGCAAGAGGGGCAGGGACTTCAAAGCTTGTTGGTTAATTGAAAATCTTAGCCACCTTGTGTTTCCAGAGGCCATGAGGCTGAGAACTGTTAACACCCCAGAGACTCACAACAGGAGGCAGGATATCACATGGCCCTTCTGAGTGAGAGGGAGGGGCTTCCCCTTCAGCCTGGAGGAGAGAGACAATGGCCCCTTTCAGTTGAATGGGGTATGTTAATTTTGAGTGTTTCCTGTCAACAGCCATCTGCCAGCAAGGAGAGACATGTGATCACTGACCCACCCAGACTTCTGGAGGCGGACCCAAACACTTTGGGGAGTTGAATTGCAACAAATATATATTTTATAGAAACAGTGATAACTTATTGGAACCAAATGACAGGAATGTACAACTTTCAGAGTCTTAGTATGGAAAATGCCCTCACGATTTGAGTCCAAACTCCGATTTGAACCATGTTCTTGGGCAAAACCCCACTAATTAGGAATATTGTAGACACTGTATTTAAGCTAGAGACATGGAAAGTTACTGGGATATATGTGGAACTGAAATATACCTTTGTATAATTTTTCATGAAAAACCAATGTTGCAAAACCCACTAAAATCGAAAATAAGTTGCCATTTTTGAATGCAAGCTCCTAGAAACGCCAGAGTCGGAATAGGGACTATCTTTAGTAATATATGATGTGTGCATGTGATGTCAAACAACTGTGTGCCTGGGAAATATGTATTTGGATCAAGAATAGATTTGTATGTACATTGACCAGGGGAGTGTCATTTCTGCAGGTCATAAAAATGACATTACTCGGACACACTATCCCTTCCCAAATCAGGGACCAAAGAATCTATTGACCTATCAAATCAAGAGAGGGACAGGCTTAGTGAAGCTAGCCTCTCCACCCACTTTCTAAACACATAAAAGCAGACAGTGCAGGACAGATGGGACATTAAATTCAATTTGCTGCGGAGCATGCTGACCGACGACTTCACATCCAGAGATCCAACACTTAGACTTTCAAGCTAAACAGAGACTACAGAACTTTGAACCAAGAAGGCCCACTGCAAGCAAAAGTATTTGTCAGCAGGCCTCAAAATCTTTTGAAAACTATTCAACAGCCGGGCGAGCTGTTTGAAATTTTTGCCAAGAACTTTTGCCGGAACCACAGAACAGACCCAGACCGCTGTGAGCAGAACCAGAGATCCAGATCACTGTGAGCAGAACTGGCGCCTGATTGACCCGCCGAGCAGAGAGAACCGCCGCTGGACATGTTGACCAGATCTGTGACGAGGCCCATTCATTTCAAAATTAGGAGTGAGTATCCGCCAGAACTGTGCAGAACCCAATCTCTTAGTTAAAATAATCTAATCCAAACTATTTTAACCTAATTAGAACAGCCTCCTAGAAATCGTGTCATCTGTCATTTTTAAAGCTGCACAACTGTCGATTCTGCAGCTGCAAGCTGTCACCTGTCATTTTGAGTTTTACTTTAAATCCGAAAATCTACCTTTATTAAATTGTCCTTATCTCTGGAACCGTTTGTCCTAGGAACGAGATTTAACTTCCCTTTGAAAGCTTAGAATCACAGCTTTCCAACAAGCCTTCCCTCTCCTTATACTCTTACCGCAATCACGATTTACGCACTCGCGAAATTTACCGCAATTTGCGATTTGGCTCAATTTCTCCTCTTGTCAAAATAGCAGCTTCATTCCTTCCTTTGTTAAAATCCGTTTACAACCTGGTAATAACTGATAGAGCATTGCTAAAGTGAGCCTGAACTAATACCAACAAGCATCTCTCACTCACCCTGAATCTCTAGAGGGAATTAAAATCAGTTAGCACATTTTCCCATCCATTGCCATCACATTTAAAAGCATTTTGGCCCTGTGTTTCAAACTTCTACCTGTTTCCTCTAAGCTTGCTGGGGGGGGGGGACTGAATTCCGTATTGTATTTGATTGTATTCCTGAAGACTGTGTGTGTTACTTCCATCTCCTTGCATTGCATATAGGGGGGGGGTGAATTGCCACCAGGGGAAAAGTGAACATATTATCTCTTGTGAAACCATATCAGTTTATTTTCTGTACTGCGTTTATTCCACCTTGCATTTACTTGAAACCATAAAGCATTTCAGCTACCTCATCCTCTATACTACTTCTAAGTAACCAAATCAGTTTACCAGTAGAACATTATCCATTGTTGATCACTGTCATACTTTAAGTGTGATATGCAATATTAATTTATTATAAAAGTGTGATAGATATATATTGTTATATTTCTCAAATAAACCTTTTAAATTTGCAAAACAGACCTACTTCGTGGCTCAGTGGGGTCAGGGGGATTCTAAGAGAGGAGTGTTATATAAGGGTTGTCATCCAGAGTACCTGAACTGGACCTAAAAATATATCAATAAGGGTTTCCCTCAGCATCCCAGACTAGGCATTGACTTAGCTGTAGTGTTGAAGTGAAGCCGCTTAACAAGTACTATATTAGCTAGCCAAGGGGACTTGTCTTGGCCATTTCTCCTCACTATATACACAGTCTGCTTGTTAGTGTATGATATCCACACTATGCACACTGAAATAGTTCTTGGGGGATGGTTGCCTTGGCATGATGCTTGCCATCTGCTAGACATTACTACTGATTTACTCCAATCTCCAGACCATCCAAGACATGTGGAGACAGTCCCTGCTCTTGTGTGTGTGTGTGCCTGTTGAGGGTCCAAAGAAAGCTTTCATAGGGATTAAGACTCCCTGCAGCTCAGTTTACAACCCCTTACCCCAACAATAAATGGATGCCATGAGTGAGTGTGAGGATACTGATTTCAGCAGCCTCAGAATTCAGGAATACTTTGCAGCCTCTTCCAAGAAGCAAACTTGAGACTTACAGCTTCAACATTCATCTTGATCCTTCTGAGGTATCCAGCAATATATAGGCCTAGATTATCTTCGATGTGTTCCACAACTAAAGGATATGTGGAATCATATGTAATTTTACTGCTATTCTATTACCTACCCTCCCTCCCTCACAAATTCTGGAAGAAAAATGGTAGCACTAGATGGGAAGTACTCCTGGTGGCCTTCTCATCTTCCAGGTATATAATTAATGTCTATCACAATGGCCCTATCATGGCTCAGGGTCCTCAACCCAACCTCTTCCTCTTTGACTGGTGCCTGCCGTCTCTCATCAGCTTCCTTCCCTCTCCTGCTATCTCCCCTTCCTCTCTCTCTACTCCTCCTTCACCACCTCCGACAGGCGTACCTGCCCCCTATTCCCCACCTTGGAAAACCTTCAAGAATGGTGACCTGCTCCACTTAGCCGTACTCAATGCTCACTCTGCTGTCAAACATTCCTCTGATATCTGCCTCTTTCTTGTAGGCTTTGATTGCGACGTCCTCACTCTCTCTGAGACATGGTTAAGTGCAAGTTCAGTCACTACTTTTGACTCCCTTCTCCCCGATGGCTAAAAGATCATCTCCAAGCCTTGTCCTATTCAGTCTGGTGGTGGAGTAGACCTGATCTTCCCTGAATGGGTCCCTTCTTCCCTCATACCCACTCAGCCTTACTCTTCTTTTGAAAGCCTAGTCTACAGGCGTGGCATCTCTCCTACTTTTCTCTCACCATTGCCACCATCTACAGGCACCCTGGCCATTCCTCTCTTGTCCTTTCTGAATTGGCTGATTTATATTCCTCACTCCTGACCTCAACCTCTAAACTCAGTCTCCTGGGTAACTTCAACATCCACCTAGCCTCCTCAGTCACAGCCTCCACTCATTTCCGTGACCTCTCTACCTCTCTCTCCCTCTCTATCCTCCCTTCAGGTCCTACCCACTCTGCTGGACACACTCGGATGCCCTCATCCATGCTGATCCTTTGTTCTCTGATCCTCTCTCCACCCCACTTTCCTGGTCTGACCACTTCCTCCTCTGCTCCCACTTGGGACTTTTCGGTCCACTGACCGAGCCCCCCAGTTTCCCCCTGCCAGCACTGCCAACCTCATTCATGGTCATCCGGCCGATGAAATGTGTGTCAGATGCAAAATCTACCTCCACCTTCATCCCACCTCCCCCCTGCTGACTCACACATTGACTCTTCTCTAAAAAAATCTACAACTTGCTATCACTAACACTTACGATATTCTTGACCCTGTCATGCAGATCCATCTGCAGCCAGTCGCCAAATGTAACAGTTGGTACAACTCCGACCTAGCAGCTCTAAAACACAAGTGCAGAGCTTCTTAACGGAAGTGGCAGACCTTGAGTTCATTCTTTGATAAACTGGCCTTCCGCCTTCTCTAAAGTCAATATCGTCTCTCCATTTTCACCAATTAGGGGGCTCACATCCAGGCTCACATCTCTAGAGCTTCTAACAACACGGCGGAACTCATACAAATCTGCAAGGAACTAGCCAATCCTTCTGCAATATATACCTCATCTCTTCCTTCCCAGGCACTCTGCACTGCACTGGCCACCCACTTCACAGCCAAAACTCACAACATCCTAACTTCTCTCTCCTCCTCCCCTTCCCCCATTCCTGCCTTAGCCCTTCCGCCACCCTCTACATCTCCTCCTTCTCTCCTACCACATCGGACAAGGATACTAGAGTATGCCGCTCTATGAAGATCTCATCCAAACAGGTCTCTCCCTGTTCTTCCAGAATTATCAAGGACAGCATCTGTTCCCTTGCTTCTGCACTCACCAGTTTCTGCAACCACTCTCTTACATTTGGGTCTTTCCTGTCCTCTCGCAAGCATTCCCTGGTGCACCCCTCCTAAAAATACCTTCCGCTGACTCCTCGTGCCCGCCCATCCCTATCTCTATCACTCCCTTCCTTGGGAAGCTTCTAGACAAGTTGGTGTTCTCCCAACTGGCCCAACATACTGAGCTTGTTGGTTGCCTCCACGACCATCAATCTGGATTCTGAGCATTCTGGAGGCATTGCAACTGCTCTCCTGAACACCTTTTAGGAATTGCTTGCAAATCTCGACTCTAACTCCCCTGCTGTTCTTAATCTACTTGACCCCCTCTCTGACTTTGACACAGTGAACCAATACATTCTCTTAAAGTGGCCCCAAGTAGGTAATATGATACCCATAGTATCGCAAGCCTGGCACTGGATTGGCTGACCTCCTGTCTCACTGACTTTCCTTCCCAGATGATCCTTGGTCCTTTGTCCTCCACCACTATCTTCTACTGTGGTGTTCCCCAGGGTTCTATCCTCTAGCCTTGGCTCTTTAAGATCTATCTTGGTCCTCTGGCTCACCTGATCTCTACCTTCTCCCTTCACCTCTGGTGTTATGCGGATGACAAACAACTTTTCTTCAAACTCCCCTCTCAAGCTCTTCCTACTTCCTCTCTCATTCCTTACTGCCTGTCCGCTATCCAGTCTTGGTGCACCTCTAACGATCTCTGTTCTAATGCCAGTAAGAATGAGATCCTTCTCATCGGGACTCTGGTTCGCAGCCTCCCTTCGTCACTTTGGCCACCCTGTATGGGCTCTCCCCCCACTCCCTCCTCTGAAACCAGAAAACCTGGAGTCATCGTCGACTCCTCTCTCTCTTTCCTTCCTTACATCCTGGACCTTGCCAAGAAGGCCCATTTCCAACTCCAACTCCTCATAGGTATCCTCCTTTTCGTCACTTTTCCCAAGAAGCTCAATGTCTCAAGAGCTCTTGTACTCTCTAGGCTGGACTACTTCAACAGTCTCTTCCTTAATCTACCCTCTTCCTCTCTGTGCCCCCTCCAGCTTATACAGAATAGGGTTCCAAGACTTATCCTTGGCTTCATGCCCAGGGACTGCATATCTCCAGCCCTAAAATCTCTCCACTGGCTCCCGGTTGTTACAAGAATCAAATTCAAATCCCTCTGCATCATCCATAAGGCTGTCTGGTGCTTGGGACCATGCTATCAACAACTTGCTCTCAACAAGTTTTCTCCCTCCATATCATTCCGATCCTCCATCTCCAACTATCTGCTTGTGAAGCGCTTCTATCAGCAGAAACCGGGTGGCCAATCTCTTTCATCTGCTGGCTTTCCTCCTCTGGAACAGCATCCCCATTTCTTTCCATATTGAACCTGATCTCCTCAAATTCTGCAAACTCCTTAAGACTTTCCTCTTCTCCTCCTCCTTCCCCCTCTTCCTCCCGTGCTAAAACCACAGTCGCTGAGATTGGTGTCCTGGGCCCTTATGTGTCCTTCTGGTTCCTGGCCTTCTGTCCCATTGCCTGCAACCTCCGTTCTCCCCCTGTACATGCCTCTGGGCATCCATTGACATGTGTTGTCTCACATGCCTGCACTTTACTGTACTGGTAGGTGACCTCCCTGTTGCCTTACAACTGACTCGCTGGTACTTTCCCCTTTGTGGAACATCCAGCACTTACCCCCTCGCCTGTCCCTTCTCTCTCTGCACTTGCACGTTCGAAATGTTCACAAGGCCTAGTAGGACGGCCTCTGACTTTCTTCATCATTGTTATTTTATTTGATTGTCTTGTCTCTTCCCTTGAGCCCCCGCCCCCTTACCCTGTTGGCACTTTGAAGCACTTACAAATGCACAATAAATAAGCAAATAAATACAAAATAAACCATTACTGATGACACATGATAACTGATTCTCTGGTTGTGATGGTGGAATATTTTTCAAGAGTGAAGGGTTCCAGCATTTAAAAAATGTTTTCCCCTCCAATTGCACCATCCTGTTATACATGCCATGATTTTCAACAAACCCATGTACCATTACAGACAGAGATGTGCCATTTTGATATGTTCCTTTTCTGTTTCATCCCCCAGACCTGTACTGTGTGAGCTTCTAGGCCATGTTGCACCTGCATTAGAACACCAGCAATCACAGCCATGTTATTGCTTTGTGGTCTGAAAGTATATAACCATGAAGGCCTTCCAGATCCAAGCCATTGTTAATGAATGATGGTAGACTTTCCTTCGATAACTTAAAGATTTTGTTGGAAACGGAGAGTCATGAGAAAAATAAGGCCCTGCCAGTGTCTTGGCCACAGGTAATGCCTGTGATGCCATTTTCTGTAATGTCACTGAAAAAAATAGTTGCTACATAACAACTTGCCATTATCTAACAACAACGCCTCCTAAACAAAAATGTATAAAATTGAGACAGTCACCATCCAGGTGGTGGATAACACACTACAAATCATGCATAAGGATGACCTATGGCTCCTCTTGGCAGCATCGACCATCGCATCCTTCGTTCCCTCCTCATTGTACTTTCCTGATTTAGTTTACCTTCTATCTCTCAGGCAGACACCAGGTTGTCCATGTTAACATACTGCATTCTAACAGACTCCCGGTCTCCTGTGGAGTCCCTCAAGACTACATCCTCTTACCAATCTTTTTTAACCTTTAAATGGAGCCTCTGTGCACACTCCTGAAAGATCCCGATACATAGTCATCTACCAATATGCGGACAATGCTGAGTTGTACCTGAGAATAAAAATCTCATAGGACATCAGCCGTCTCTGCAAGAGTTTATCTATCATCCAGTCCTGGATGCAGGATGCCTACGTCAAACATATCCCATCAAAGACCGAATATTTCTTTCTTGGTCCCCCGCTAAACAACAACTTGTTCAACAATGACTAAATGATATTCACCTAGAAGGATTTTATCTGCAGCTCTCGATTCAGATAAATCAATATTCTTGGATCTACGTTAAAATGACAAAATATTTACTGTGAGGTTGAATACCTTGCATGTAAAACAATGCATTTTCAGTATTTTTTCTATGGGGAGAGATCCCTGCAGCCACTCCCCAGATCCCTCCACTTTATTAAATACCCTACCCAATACCCCCATCTATTTGTTGGGGAGAAATCGTTGTTTAGCATCACAGTAATGGAATTCAGTATTTTGTAATGATACCTTATTCCTCACCATTGACAGCAGCCTGTCCTTCTGGAAACGCATAGCCAAGAAAGACCAAACGGCCTGGACCCAAATCTCCATCACTGGCAAAATCAAACCCTTTCTCCCTCCACTGGACTTCTGGACTTCAGTGCAGATGCTTGTGGTCTCGCACATTGATCGAGAAAATGCCCTCCTGACCGGGTTCAAAGCCGATCACTTGGCTCCACTAAAAGCAGCCCACTATAGCAAGTCTTATTATGGTTTTGCGGAAATTCGATCAAATCACTCTCATCCTATGCAGACTACATTGGCTTCCTCTTCAGGACGGCATACTGTTCAAGAATGCATGCATCATCTACAAAGCAGTAAGAAGCAGCCCCCTGCATACCCATACCTGGCAAGTGAGGTTCACATATCTGGTGGTACATATTCCTTATGCAGCAAATTGACCAAACAGCTAGAATCACAATTCTTCCACAAAGAGAGGAACCCATCTCTGGGACTTGATCCCGGTATTGGTTCAAAATGCCGGCACAATTCTCCGGTTTCACAAATCTCTCAAAATGTGGCTTTTTCAATAAAACCTGACCAAGAAATAATCCCAATAGATGCACAGACCTCAACTCACAGTACTGCACTACTGTTAAAAGATGTTAACTGATGCCAGCCCAAATGCTGGCTACTCACACCCTATACAGAGCGCTGCTGTACTTAAGATAGGTCTGTGCTTTAAATAAAATGAAATTAAAAAATAATAGTAAACCTTTGCAACCTGGTCACAATGCAAGCATTGTCAACACTATGCAGATGCTACACATGCCACGCATAACCATAGCAGTGTGTGCATTTCTTCTGGATGATTTGTTCGGACAGCTCTTATGCCATCGTAGTGATGTATGCACTTCTTTGATCAATGCATGTGAGGAAATGACTGCAATTGGTAAAAGTGGTTTGTGTTCTTGTTCTAGCTTCAGACCAGACCCTGACCAACACTCTTCTGGTGCATAGACACCGGCCTCTCCACATTAAGCCGGAGAGAAATAAATGTGCGTATTGGTGCAAGAGGAATCCTCTTTAGGGTTATCACACCATATACACACACAATATGCCCCATAACCCGAATACCCATACTCACTCCTCCTCACTACTATCACATATGTTTGTGCATTTAGGTGTGTGATCCGATCAGGCGCATGTGAGCAAAATGTGCATATCAAATGAAATGATGAGCAACTTCCATTCTTCGATGGAACATATTGGCGCTCAGTTGGCAGAAAAGTGATTGCAACACAAATTAAAATGTGATACACTTAAGACGGTTAACAGAACATTTTAATTTGCAGTACTTAACAGTTATCTAGACCACGTAAAGGAAATTTGCAAAGCCTTTAACTTCATTTAACATTAAGTGGTTGACGGTTAACAGAACATTTTAATTTGCAGTACTTAACAGTTATCTAGACCACGTAAAGGAAATTTGCAAAGCCTTTAACTTCATTTAACATTAAGTGGTTGTTGACAAGAAATGTTGAGTAAACTGAGTTGTCAATAGGACATTGTTTTTTAAAAAACCTTTATTTAAAAGACAGTTGTACAACAGGCAGCGCATTTAGTGCAGCACATTTGGCAATACGCAGTAGTCACACAGGGCACCATGACAGAATATCGAATTACACCCTTGATGAGTTCAACACATTCACATAGTGTTAAAGTACATAATCTCCCGGGCATCTCATTCTGGGGCATTCTAATGCCCCACCCCGCCGTCGCCTCAGAGGAGTAGGGCATTTTTAGAGGGATAGGACCAGTCAAGTTGTTAAAAAATATAGTACTACTAAATAAACATTACCAGAGGCTTCATGTTCGCAAGCAAAATATGATTTTCAGGTATATTTTGGGGTTCTGTCCAGGGATTTTCCGGGTGCATACACAAGAACAGTAATAATGTTCCTCACTCATTGATTACTGTGTTGTGGACTGGTTTTTCTTCAGGAATGTCATGACATTTTGCATTTCTGATTGAACAGAGAGGATCACTAGCTTGTTGAGTTAATTTTCAAATGGCCAGTTGTAGGCACCACGTTTAAGATGCCTGAAAGCCAGAGGGACTTGTTGGCAATGCCTAAGCTCAACAAGGAGGCATTGGAAAGAGTTACTTTTTCACAAGAAATTAAGATATTTTCTTACAATTGTTAAACAGTTCAGTAGCCGCAAAGGAATGGGCCAGTGAGTCTTTGGTTGAAATTATCCGGGACAGAGCTATTGGCAAACGGCATTCCCAGTTCAGGAGGTCAAGGTTATAGAAAGGGATGCCATATGGTTTAGGGGGCCGCGTTTTCAAATGAGACCATGTTGAATGCATTTCTCGAGACAGGAATTATGCCATCTCCTTGGGAAAGTAGCCCTTGGACCACCAGCCCCCCACAGTTATAGGCACATTTCCTTACTGGACATTGCCCTAATGTATTCTCCAAATGTTTGTACTGGAGAAGCGGGCTCAAAGTAATAATACCTTGAGGCCCTCCCAAGCGGGTTTCAGTGGATGGCTTAGTACAGTGGACCACTGCTTCACTCTGAGCACCATTATGGAGAAATACTGTAAGGTTAAGAGAGGGAGATTATTTGTGGCTTTTTTTCTGATTGGGAGAAATCATTTGATTTGATTGATAGAAATATTGTGTGGTGTATTTTACATTGTTGTGGGGTCCCTAATGGTTTATTCATTCTTATTCTTCTGTGATACAAACACATCTCAATGTCTGTCAGATAGACAAGGTTGGGGAATTATACATTGTTTTTCCCCACCAATAAATGAGGTTGGTCTCAATGTATTCCTTTCACACTTTGGCTCTGGTAATTCCCTAATTCCTGTACGAAAGGTAATCCTCCCTCTTTGAAGATTACATTCTATAGCATGCTTCTTTGTGATGATGACACAGCTACTTTGGGCTTAACCCCGGCAGGTCTCCAACAAGGTTTGCTACGCACAAATGACTATTTTGGGACTATAGTTTAAAATTAAATATGATAAAAACTAAAATGATGGTGTTCGGCAAAAGGGAGAAACCTTGAGCCTACTCTACTCAAAGAGTGGTGCTTGGGTCAATCATTTTAAGAAGATAGCTGAAAGGTCATCATGAAGGATTAAACGGCTTTTTAATATTTTATTTCAAGTTTGGGGATTTCAGATTGGACACGTGCCTGGAGGTTTATAAAGGAAAGGTAGGTCTGTTCCATGATTTTTTATGGTAGACAAATCTAAGGTTGTTTTGAACTGTAATGTCCTGGAGGGGTTGCAAAATGATTCCTGTGCCAAATAGCAGATCTTCCCTCAAGGTACACCTGGCAGTGCCTTGCGAGCAGAATTGGGGGTGTTAAGTTTGAAGGTGTTGACCCTTGTAAAGAAAAGTACTTGTTTGAGAGGGTGCATGGGGTGTGGTTGTAAGGCACTGTACATATTGATAGGGGGTGGGATATAACTACATTTGGAACATTAAGTCAACTTAAAATAGTTCTTAAAGCAAGAGCTTGTCAGATAGGGAGAGAGGCAGATGTCCAAAATATCCTTAAGCTACATCTTAGCTTTATATGCAGACTTATGCATACACATACAATGGCAAAGAGAAACCTGTGAAATAAGATCCCCAGAGGCAGATACTATTGATGCGTTTAAATTTACCAAACACTCAATAAATGAAGGTGAGCCGGATGAAGCACAAAGTGTGCCTGCAAAATGGAAGTCGATGAACATTTAGCTCATTGTCTGTTAATGTATTTATTTATTTTTTTATCAATAATATGCACGCATCCTACCCGGCTTTATATATACAACAATATACATACATTAGTCATCAATTCTATTACTACGCATCTAAAACAATTTTCTAAAAACATATTGCATAATAAAACTAGCCACATTAAAACAGAGTGCCGGAGGATAGACCTTTTGCAATGGATAAAAGCACATCATAAAATGTCATCATATGAAAATTCAAATTCATATCATTACCATTCAGTAATTTTTCCCATAGATCATTTATACTTTCATTACTCTTAGAATTATCATAAGCTGATAGAAATGTTGTGCGCAGAAGCAACAGACTTTCACAATCACATAAAATGTGTTTGGCAGATTCAGTTGTGGTCAATCCACATAGCCTACAACATCTAAGATCTTTTGGGATTCCCAGTTTTGCTCCTAAAATTTCAAGAGTGTTACACATGTTAAATTTAAACAACAATTAACGTATTATCGTTTTACAATCAAGGTAAGCCATCTGATAGCTAGGTTTACACAAACTCTCAGACCCAAATTCTAAATACATTCCGCTATTGCTTTTGCTTGCAAGATTGACCATAGTTTTCTCTCTATTATGACCATATATTACCCATTTCATTCACCTTTTAAACTTCACCGTGGAATATAAAGTCCAGCGATGAGCTTAACCTTTGACCAATTTAAAATATGTTCAACACCATCTATGAATTGTATTTAAATCTTGTCGCTTACTCAAATTTTCATAATGTTATATCAGATCAACAATTAATGTATTATTGTCTAATTGAATTAATTTCACATACCATGCAGCCATCTTGTATTCTACTATCCAACTCACACTACTTAAATTGTATTCTAATAATAAATATTCTCGTAGCAAATGCTTAGGCATTCTTAACAAAATCCGTAGGAGTTTGGCTACAAATTTCTCCATTTCTCTTATAAAGTGACTTCCCCAAATTTCAACACTGTATAAAAAGCAGGAGACTACCTTTGCAGATTATAACATTAAAATGGTGCTGACGGAGAAGCCTCTTTGACAGCCTATACAATTACTCAACACCATTTTGGCTATCATACATTTCCTCTTCGTTTCCTGCCAGTGGAGTTTCCAACCGAGCTTATTGTCAATAATTACTCCTAGATATTTATAGGACTCCACAGTCTTGAGGTCTTACTGTTACTGCGTTTTAGTTTACCTTGAAATGTCATTATCTTTGTTTTTCCTATTTTAACGATTAAAAAGTTCATTGTAGCAAATTTTTCAAGTGCATCGAGTTTAGTTTGTAAACCTTTCGGCGTATAGACTAGCAGCAGGAGGTCATCTCCTTAACCTAGCCAGCCTAACCTTATTGTTCCAATTTTGATGTTGTTTGTGTGAGACTATGAATCACCAATCATAAAGTCGGCAAGGTAAAGGTTAAAAAGCGTGGCAGCCAATATGCAGCCCTGCTTGACTCCTCGCAATGTTGCTATTGATTCTGTAAATGTATCGTTGTTGCTTTGTTTTGTGTAAGCATGCACATGCATGGAAGCTATGTTTTATAATATTAATAGTAATGATCAGGGTTTTATATATAGCTTCTTTGAAAATGTTTAAAACACGTTTTTCTTTTTGGTCTTGTTCTTTGCAAATTTCATGATATATGATACATGTTTTTAAATGTTGCTAACTTAATGGAGACATATGATTAAATAAATATTGATTGAGTAATCTGGGGCATATTATATTGGTAAAGAAAAAGTGTTAGGAATACAAATGATATTTTTCTGAAGAATTTGTAGCATGTTTTCTCTTTCCAATAGGATTTTACACAAAACATAGTCGGACACATTGGTCAAACGTTAGAGCATTTGACAACCACTTCATAGAGGGGTGTGATGGTGTTAAATAGGTATTTGTGTTAATTAATTGGCTTGTTAATTTAAACTTATTAACAGAGCATTTGTCTTATCTGCCCATCATTAACGTGTTAGATGGGCAGAGTGTCAAACAATGACAATTTTCCACTGGGACGTAAAATAATGAATATAAGTAACACTAAAAGCAATATTTGTGATAAATATAATGCAGGATGGCATCAAACACAAACCTCAATTGTACAAAAAGCAGTAAATGCAAATGATTTAATAAAGGAAGGTTGGGTATGCATGCCACGTATTGGTCCATTATGCTCCTACTAGCTGAACAAAGGAACAGAAAATGAATATTTTATCCAGGAAACCAACATGGGAACATGGTTCAGATACGTTGCTCATTAACACATTTGTCTACTGATCAGCGGCTCTGAAGATGGGTTTTAACATTAACACTGATATAATAAGTAAGGATATTAACTGAAAAACAAATTGCATGCTGTCAACAAACTCAAATCTTGCATCTATAAAAAAAGCATACTGGAACCACAGCAGGCTCCTTGGCCAAAATTCTTGCTCAATCCTGGCTATACTACTAAGGTCTCATCTCTTCAGCACCTCTTTCTAGGCCCCTACACCATGGCCCAGAGAAACTGGCGAGCAACAATTTAGGGTGGCGCAAGTGTTAAGATGATTTTATGAACTCTAACCTGGTGTGCAGAGGTTCAGAAGGCCAGCCTAGTTTCTTGGAACAGGTCAAACTTCTGGACAAGCCAGACCAATCAAGTCTAGGCCCCAGGAGGGGTGAGGGTGATTGAAAGCCCAAAATGAGCACACACAGTAAACAACACTACAGATTTCTCTCAGTCAGGTGTATATCAAACATACATATACATTTCTTAAAGGCCTTTTAAATCAAACACGAGCAAAGATCAGCAGTGAACTGGGTTGCCCAGCCCTTTAAAATGAGTAGCAATACCCGTGAGATGGATGGGGATGCAGATTTTATTCATACATCAATAAGCAATACGACTCAGGTAATTGGGCAAAAGAAAGTCTGTTTTAATATCAAGTATCTAAAACAGGGAGTACAACAAACATCAGCATTCTCTCGATCCTTTTACTCAACTCATCTTTAGTAAAAACGGAGGTTATATCATCCAAAATTGTCATCAGTGTCGTGCTGACCAGCGTCATTACCAATGTCATCCTACGTTGCAAACTACAAAACCTATTGGAGGGAGTGATTGGCTCTAATTGAATATCTAAGTATAAGTTTGATATCAGTATAGAACCGTGAAGGAGAGTGATAGGGTATTTAGCATAAGGCGGGGCAACTAAGCCCTCCCCTTAAAAAGGCCCCTATGAATGTCACTAAATACACAATGTTCCATTGGCTACACAAACTATTGGACCCTTTTATTGCCCGGTCCTCTACAATTGGTTGGCGTCTAACCCCCGTCAGTACTTTTCCACCCACGTCTAGCAGCATGCAGACTGAACCTCCAGGTGCTGGTGAGCTCGTCTTAACACTAGCTTCCCACCAACTAATATATCAATCCATCATCACCTCAATGGTCCAGTGTCAATTAGTGTTTTGAGGTTTGGCCTTGAGTTTGTTCTGTGCTCTCAGAATTTTGTGTGGGCACATCCTGCCCTCGTGCGTAGGTGTGACCACCTCGATCAGCCAACTTCCTTCTTCCACGTGACTGGACACCATGAAATTAAGCCTTTTCGTATATTTAAAATATTTTTCTAATAGTCCTCTGACTTCTTTTGTTTTGCTCAAGCCTTCTGAACAGGAGTCTCTGTTCTTTCAAACCATTTGTATCCAATGTCAGCCAATTCCAGTTCTGATAAGACCTTGTCTTCTTGGCTCATCCAACTCCTTCTGCTGAGATTCATTTGTAAATTCAATTTTGCTTTTAACTGCGACACACTGAAGTCAGGCCTTCTTGTTAATGTTGAGCACTGCTTATAATGCGTAGTGGAAATATTCATCTTTTACTCGTTCATATGCATCTATATATATTGCCGCTTACCACAATCTATTTAGTAGAAAGCTTGAGGCTAGCTTTTAAGATTACTTTGCTGCTTGTGTTCTGTTGCATCTGTACATGTATAAACTAGCTTAATATCTTTATCTGTTTCAGTGGCATAAGCTTCTTCACCTTGATCCCAAGATGTCACTTATCCTTGGTACTTTCTTGATACCTTATAGAATGTCTACATTCTCTGGTCTCTGCATCTCTTCTATGTGCATCAGTACAGCTCAGTTGTGGCATCACCATTCATCTTTGCCCTTCATCTGCTCTGTTTCTTCTGGAAACTCATTGAAATGGCCATCATATTGTCTTGTGTATAGGTACGGTTTTCTCAATGGGTACCTTGCCTTCCAGATCTTCTTAGGTATTGGCAGTCTCACTAGTACTGCACAGAGTCTATATTCTGCTCTTTGTCTGTTCAACTGTTCCCTGTATGTCTCATACTCGGGTTTCCACTCTATAGGTAATAGAGGCAGGGCAGTTGGAGTAGGGGTACTTGGCTCCTCCTCTACAGCAGTAATACTTAAACCAACACACCACTACTATAAACCATATATACAGATAACAATGTCCTAAAGGAATGGCACACTGTAAGGGTCCACAACCTGTAAGGAAAGGGAGCAAACAGTGCAAATTTACTTTAGGCAGTCCTTCACTTTATCAACCCTATCTGAGAGGCAGTCCAATCCCTAAGAAGAGTGGAGCCTTGATATGATTTGATGTGATATGGCATTTATAACGTGCCTATACACAAGTGTTTCAAGCAGGGGAGGGGAAACATAGGGAAGAAAGAGACAATGATCCTACTAGTACAGGTGACATTGAGATCGTGCAAGGGCTGTGGAGGGGAGAAGGGGAAAAGTGTGGGGAAAGGGGGGGCAGTGCAGTACATAGGATAACATTTAAATAAATAGAGACAATAAATAAAAGAGCGGCCAGCTGGTGGCAAGTGCAAGGGTAAGTGCAGACATCAGGTGTGAAGTGGTAGTAGGGTCTGTAAGGGGACAGAAACAGTCCCTGGGTGCAAGGGTTGCCAGAGGGGGAGTGCAGGTGTGCAACTGGCGGGGAGGGGACCAAGCCCGAGATCGGAGGGTAGTCGGGTAACCAGTGCAGTTTCAGAATCAGCCAGGAGATCAGCAGGGGAGAGGAGGAGAGAAAGCAGGAGCAAAGAGGACGGTCTTGAGGTGCTTCCGGAACTGGAGATGGTTCTCCTAAAGTTTCAAAGAGCCAGGGAGGCTGTTCCAGAGGGAGACCCCAGCAGAGAAAAGAGATCTACCACCAACTCACTGCTTGGAGAAGCGACTGACCCTGAGGGAGTTGGAGGCGGATGAACACAGAGCTCGAGAAGGAAGATATTTTGGAAGTGAGAGTTGAAGGTTTTTAGGTCCCAGGCCCCAGAAGGCCTTGTGGACAATGCAGAGTTTTTTTTAACTAAATCCTTGCCGCCACTGGGAGCCAGTGCAGAGATTTCAGGTCTGGAGGGATACAATCCCTGGACTTTAGGCCAAGGGCCAAGGACAAGTCTTGCAGTCCTGTTTTGGATGAGTTGCAGAGACTGGAAAGTAGAGGCAGGCAGATTTAGAAAGAGGATGTTGCAGTAGTCCAGCCTAGAGAGAACCAGAGCTCTGGAGACAGTGAGCTTCTGGGGGAAGGAGAGGAAAGGAAGAATACCTCTGAGGAGGGTGGTAGTGTGATTTCTTAGAGACATCAGAGATGTGAGGAGAGAAGAAAAGTGTTTAGTCAAAGATGACCCGAAGGTTTTTAGGAGCAGGAAGAGGGCCAAGAGAGGCCGGCCAGAGAGGGACAGGAAAGGACGGTGTAGGTGTGCCGATGAGGAGAATCTCAGTCTTACTGGCATTACGGCAGAGATCATTGGCGGCACACCACTCCTGGATGGCGGACAGACAGTCAGAGATGAGAGAAGGAGAAGAGGTGGCGCAAGGGAGCCTGAAAAAGAGTTGAGTGTTATCTGCATAGCTCGGAAAGCTGGGGCAGAGAGCGGCAATGTGGTGTCCAACAAGTGCCAGGTTTTGGTTGAAAAGCCATGGAGAGAGGTTAGACCCCTGGAGAACACCATAGGTATAGATAGTGGAGAGGAAAAAAAAACAAGTGGGACCTGGGAGGGTTGATCAGAGAGGAAAGAGATCAGCCAAACCAGGGCCTGATCAGTGATCCCAAGGTTATCACGGAGACTGTAGAACAGGATGGCATGGTTCACCGTGTCAAAGGCAGAAAAAAAAAAAGTAAGATGAGGACACAGGGGGTGTTGGAATCGAGGTTGAAGTGCAGGTCTTCACAGATGTTCAGAAGAGCAGTTATGCTCTAAAGTACTTTCAGTTACAGGTGCAAGCAATTGTGCGGTTGTCATGCCCTTGTGACGGTGGAGAGTATGGGATAGATGGAAATGGGTCCACCATTGCTTGTCCCTTTACGCTTCACATGCCTTTTCTCGCGCTATCTAGTTGTTTTGTGCTGCGCAGCCACCGCCGGAACTATATCATCCAGGCAGTTCCGGCAGCGGATGCGTTGCAACGTTCCTGGATTTCTCCTGTGTTGTTACGCTCCTCATAGTGTTCCCTTAGTGGTGCTCTGCTCGCTTTTCTACCCTCTGTGATTACCTATTCTCTGCAGCTTTTTCTCCTCCTTACGTTTCTTCTCCCTGCTCTGGCGTGCTTCGGAACTCCTTCTGCTTGCTTCCAGCCCCGTCTACCTTTGTTTGCTCCGGCTTTTCGTACCCCGCATTTCCTGCTCTTACCTTTTGTTTCCTCTCTCCTGTTTTTGCCTTCTTGGTCCTCGTCAGCCTTCACTTTGCCTAGCTGTTTGTTGCTTAGCTGCCTCTGTGTCCGGCTCTCTCCTGGATTCTGAGTACGGGCATCTCGCCCGGGTATTTCCTCCTTGAGTTGTGCTTCCGCTCGAACCCTCGTATCCTCAAGGGTCCACCTACTTCTGGTTCCGCTCTCCGCTTCGATCACCACATCCCTGCTGGGGTTTTTTATGCCAAGTGGCTTTTTCCCTATTCACAGGTGGTCTCGGGAGAGGAATCACTGATCCACTTATTGTAGTGATCATGGTGGCTTCCTTCCACGACAGGCCATTCCTTCATAAAAAAATGGAACTACCAGTGCGGAAAAGGACAAAGAAGCCGGTCACACGCGTGATATCCTCAGGTGAGGAGGAAGGGGTGGAAGGGAGGACGGATACCTCAGAAGTAGAGGAAGATATTTCCGACCCTGCAGATAGCGGTTGAGCAAAAACAGGGTCTCTTGCAGGGCCTGTAGCAGCTCAGGAAGACAGATGAGGCAGTGAAGAATAAGTTCCCTCTAATTTGAGGAGGCTCTCCCCAAGAGGGCAGAACAGACTACAAGAGTTAGGAATAGCTTGGTAGCACAGACTACCTCGCTAAATGTTAGTGGCCTTCTGGGGACACTTGTGCGTAAAAATGGATGGATGCAGCCACTGGTACGGGTTGCAAGTACTCAGCAATCCAAGGCGCACTCTGGACCAAACTTCGGCAGTCGAGTACCCTTCGGTTGTGGTTTTGAATACTGCAATTGAGCGGCTCTGCGGATTTCAGTGGCTGAGTTCCAGGGATAATTCTGTGGCAGGACAGTGACAATTTCTCCTCTCCTGGTGAAGGGGTGAGCTCGATTTCACTGCAGATCATCTCAGGGCAAAGGAGGGAACAGCAGCACATCCACAATGTTTTTCACCATGCCTGGGCAACACGGTGACCGTGTGCACTCGTGTTCAGACGTACTCTCCTAATTCCAATCCTAGGGAGCCTAGATGTACAAACCTCAGCTAGAGAGTGCCTGGTACCCAGTGCTTGAAATCTCCAAAGTCTCACATATCAACTTGAGTCAGCGGCGATTCCAGAGCAAAGGTCCTGCGCAAGCTGGTCAGTTCACTGGTTTGCCCAGGAACACTTCCAAGAAGGTTAGCTTGCAGGTTAAGGTGGAGGTGCTGTGAATTTTTGTTCCCACTAATCAAATGGGTCGAAGCGCCTTTGCAGACCTTTTACATTTGATCAGATGCAGAGGGGTCCTGTGAGACAACAGTGGGCTCAGGGTGCCAAACCTTCCAGCTGGTCACCAGCGGTTACTCGACTCAGCTTCTTAGTTTCCGGATGCTTGGATCCTAATCTAGGTTCAGTAAGAACTCAAGAGATCGGCCTGGTGTGGGTGTATGGGCCCTTCTCTTATCCAGAATCTCCTTCATGCCAAAACGAAGAGGACCCAATGAGAGACCTGCTCACATACAGCCATGCCAGATGTGAATCAATTACAAGCCATGGTGCTCCCAGTCATTCCCAGCACACCAGTCTCTCTGGTACCCAGGATGTGTATTGGAACTAGACAGTCCAGCCCGCATTCTGGAGGCACACACACAAGGCATACAGAAGCCTGCAAATGCTTGGCATTTCACGGGAATATGATTGACCGAATAAGGACTGTGCTAGGTCTGCTCGACATGGGGAAAGCAAAAGCACAAGATGGCCAAAGGACAGAACAAAGGACCTTGTGGAATGCCCATTTTGGGGCCAAGCCCCTGTCCAGGGCCAAACACAGTAAACGCGATATGGACCAAAAGAAAGGGTTAAAAATATATGAAAAATAACAGCTGCCACCAGCTCTGTCCAAGGCACATTTGTATTTCTGCCAAAAAATCCTTTGAGGGTGTCTAGAACCTTAACAATGAAAGGAAGACCCCGGCGCACTGTATTGTAAGGTACTTTGTGTACTGGTAAAATGTTGCAAAGAACTTGAAACAAAGTGAAAGGCTAAGGGAAACAAAGTCTTCCAGGACTGACTGTCTTTATGGGCATGTCACTTTCCCCATAACAAAGTGAGCAAAAACACAGTGGAGTGCAGCAGAAGGCTGTGCTCCACTGGCAAAAGTCAGGCTGGGATGGTCAGATAACAGCAAAATGTTGGGTGGTTCACAACTGGAGGGAAAATTACACATAAACAGGAATCTTTGCTAACAGCGACCAACATGTTGCTCCCGATCTACAAATTG
Source organism: Ambystoma mexicanum (assembly GCF_040938575.1). Taxonomy (NCBI): domain Eukaryota; kingdom Metazoa; phylum Chordata; class Amphibia; order Caudata; family Ambystomatidae; genus Ambystoma; species Ambystoma mexicanum. The sequence continues at coordinate 785,604,085 of NC_090937.1, read as the reverse complement.
GGGATCACTGCACTAATGGCTCCCAAACTATATCTGTACAATGGGAGTGTTGATTTTATCTACTGGAGGGGTGTAATCATGCTCACTGACACTCAATGGAAAAAGTATTGGCAGCCTTCCAATGTGTCATAAAGGTTTTGATTGTTGTGATACTTAGATAATTAAAGCCTTTCATTTTCAGAGGTTGGACTATAGATATGAGCAGCACATTTAAATAGCATATCTGTTATGATAATATGTCTAATACTTGGGATACTATCACAGACGTCACATTTTACATTGAAGATTGCTCCTCTGTCTGAGGGAATCACATGAACAAGTGTAAAATGGGATTCTTTCTTGCTGCTGGAGACTGCACCCCGCAGCCTAGCTCACAATGCCCTGACTTGCTCCTCTAAGCATGCTTAATATCTCCAACTATAATTTCCCAACAAATCACATGGAATCATACAGCTTAATATATGCACATTATTTGACGCTTTGCCAGTGACACTCACTGGTGGGGACCATGTTATTTATCATGGTGAGGCAGACTGAATGCCAAGAAAGTTCACCTAATCCCTGAATATGCTAAATGCTCAACCTTCTACTCCCCATTCTCATCATCTTCAGGTATGATATGATAGTATGATATGATATGATAAGTCATTTACAACTAATATGATAAGTCATAGGTAGGTACAGATCATGTAAGCAACATGTGTACACATCACTTTATTATTGCCCGAATCAGCCACCTCACCAACACGTAATGGCACTATCTTTCTGATATATGCTGGAGACAGTGCTCTGAGATTATGTTTATAATTTCACAAATAAAGGACTCATTGACATTCAATGGAGTGCCCGTGTAGGAAAGTGTTATGCAGACAGCGTTTCAAGAACCTTAGCATTCATGCACCCTTTGTTCCATGTAAAAGCAGTGGATGTAGTGTTGAGTGCCCACCTGGTGTGCCTGTGATAGATTGGCTAGCAGGGTTTGCACTTACTATGTCCCTCATCACGTGTACAAACGTTTCATCAACAGGGTGACTCCTAAATACACAGTTTGATTTACTCCACTATTGTTATTTTGAATGTGCCCCTGACACAATGCATTCTGCAGCTATTATATTTGTAAATTATTTTTTTAATTTGCCCCCTACTGCCACTTATTATTGATTCGTTTGTATTACACCATGCTTTTTATTGGATGCGCTTGATATGTACTCCAGTTTTTGGGTGTGTGCCGAATGCCAATGAATATAGTCATGACTTGTTTATTATTATTTTTAGTTTTCCCTTGCTTTTTGTCTGATACATTTTTATATACACTATACCTATTATGTCGTGGGTTTGGGACACCAGTGAATGTGTTCAGTATTTTTTAGCACTTGTTTATTATATATTGTTTGTTTTTATGTATCCCCTTCTGATTTTGTCCGTATGTATTTTAATTACTGTGTTGAATCTTTCTTGTCAATAGGAGATAGATACGTTCACTGCTGCATTTCTGTTTTAATCACAAGAGCATTACATGTCCCAGAGTTCATGCAGCATATCTAGGCAATATAACCCGAGGAGGGAGGGCCTCATGTGGGGTGCATTTTAAGGCCCCAAACAGAAGTCCCTTTCACCTGAACAGCAGTATTTAAACACTGCAACCAAAAACGACCCTGTTTTGCTTTCCCTGTCACATGAGTGGCAAGCATTTAAGCACTGCAACAACCAAAAATAGCCTTGCTTTACTTTTATTTCACATGAAGGGCAAGAATGTTAACACTACCACTAAAATGGCCTTTGTTTTCCCTATCATCTGTCCAGAGCCATTTAAACACTGCAAACAAAAAAAACTGCCTGGCCTTTTCTTTTTGTCCATGTCAAATTAAAGAACCATGTGGAAAGGGGCCTACCCCTCATCATCCATGGACAAACAGAAAATGTAAATTCACCATAGAAGGAGAAATCAAAGAATGCTGTGTCCAGCCAGATGGGAATTCAAACATTAAAAGAAAAAACTGCCTGCACATGTGTGTAAAGAAAAATGAATTTGTAAAGCCACAGTGGAAAAGAAGGTGTGAGCCCTTCCTGCACCCCTTCAAAGAGCAAACTGCCAATTTCAAAGGCACTCATAAATATCCCTGGTCACCGGCTGTGCACAGAGGAAGACAGATAGCTGTGGGGGGATGAAGCAGCCCTCCCACAGGTGGAACAAAACACTCCCAATTGACATTAAAAGACTGATTTAATTTTTAGGCATTTTTCTCAACAATCAGAATAAGGGTTGATTTTCATTTTATGTAATTATTCATGTGATTTCCAGGCAGTTTTAAAGATATAAATTCCATTTACCTGGGACTTTGGTGACTGAAATGGCCAGTTAGTCTAGTTTTATGGCTGATCTGAACATGTGATCAATGTGACAGTTGGTGAAAAGATGGAAAATGAAAGTAGGAACATGCTTGAACATCTGCAGATTCATAACTGCTGTACATTTTATGAAAAGGACAAAAATGTGCCAAATGGCCATGCTACATAGTAGAGATTTGGCGATTGGCTTACATAAATTCCCATGACCAGCTAAAACTGCATATCTGTTTGAGTTGGCAGTGGCTAGTCTAATTTTGAAGTTATAAGACATAACTAGTTTTTGCCAAAAGTTGTAATGAGAACAAAGGAAGGTAATAAAACAGACAGGTGGTGCTCTCCTCTCCTGAACCAGTCCTGACAGGGGGCAGAGAGAGGGATGCTAACTCTCCAGTGCAAGCGGCAGGGATAATTACAGGGTACTCCCCCTAGATTGAAAAAATTAGTGATGTCATTTCTGCTATATAAAGGGGACTGTACTAGGAAACAGGGACACACAAATCTGGGGAGACAGAAAATGAGGATGGAGAGAAGGCTGCTGAACCTTACCATCTTTGAGAGTGCAGTGACCAGGCCCTTGCCCTTTCTTTCCAGAGTGTCCTGAGATCCAGCTGGCATTCCTGAATCCTAAACCAAGGCTTGCTTTGCATGTAGCATATAACCCCTGCCCTAAATTGCATAAACTCTTCATTTTTGTACTCGTGCATTTAATCCAATACCCCATTGAAAACCCCAAAACGCCAGTGCAATCCAGTCAACCCCCCATAGAAGAATCTTGTTTGCCTGTGTAAGTGAGCATATCTCCTTTGAAAAACCTCTCAGTTGTCTGTGTAAATCCTTAGTATTTTGTTTAAGTAAATCAATTCCCCCTTTAAAGTTCACAGTTCAAGATTGTTTCAATTTGAAATCAACCATCATGTTCCTGGTGTTTTCATTTAATTGTTACAGTCATTAAAGTGTTGCCTCAAAAGAATTATTTTCCTTGTAACTAAATACCAAATTTGTCTGTGTATTATGTGAATTACCAAACAAATTCCTATTTTGCGTCTGTCCTACTAAACCCAAACCATTGTTCCTATTGTGAGCAATCCCTTTTGCCTATAGGTCTACCTGTTATGTGCCTCTGTCCTTGTCATTGAAAACTGATGTTCCTATTATAAGCTAGACCCCTTCGCTGAGCTGCCTGTCATTGTCAGTCCCAGTGTTAATGAAGTTCCATTTGCCACTGTATTTTCCTTTTGCATTTGCTTCCTCACAAAATCGATTTTCCCACTTCATCTTGATTTTTACCCTGGTGTGCTGATTAGTATTCTCTAAACTTTCCCTACCTCCCAAGTGTAAACAATGCAGATTTTCTTCTATTCTGTCTCCTAGCAGTTGTGAAAAATAAATAAAACCCCATTGTTCCATTTTGGTCCAAAAATGGGTTTTCCCTTTCTTTGCTGGCTTCCCATCTGGTGGTGGTGGACATTACCCTATATCTGATTTTCTCTCTCCATGCCTACTCCTTGCCACTGCCTTCCATTCAAAGGAATCAAGTTTAAGTGATGTTTGTGGGTGAGTGTTGCAGGGGGGGGTGCTAAACCATTGGAGCTATCTCTTGGTGGAACATTGTTCTTTTTCTGTTTTGCCATTAAAGACCTGAGTGAACTGTAATAGGATATCTTAACCTAGTTGTTCTGTAGAGATCATTGCATTCTGTGTTGCCCCAACATTGGGGGCTGCTGTGTTTTGATTATTTTCCTTTTTCATTAAATAATACATTAATAAATATCTTATTGATACACACCGGCCTGGTTCCTAGTACATTGTGACATGGGGTGTTTGTGGAGGTTGGGTGTGAGACGGGTTAGAGGCATACTCAAAAGAATATATAGTTTAATAAAAATAAAAAGCGCTTTATTGTGCTCCACATCCATTGTAGGGGAAGGAGATCCCTAGTTGGCATGTGCCATGTAATAAACTGTGACAAAGTGGGGGCTCGTGCCCTGATTGAGAAAAGTGTTTTCACCCATTTCAGCATAGGACAGCAGACTAGCCCATTGAAGTGTTGTTACATTTAGTGGATGGTAAGCTGTGTTACACTGTGAAGGCGCCATCCACAAACTTGTACCCTGGGTATCAGGGCTGTGTCTCAAAATAAAATAGTGTAAGCATAAACTAGGCAGGAGCAGTGTGGATATTTTTCTCTTGCATAGATAACCCACCAGCAGTAGAACACACTTCACAAAGAGCACTGTGGAAATTAACATGGTTAGACAGCACCTCCTATCCAAATTGTTCATTAAAGGGGAATGGGCAGAACAAAAACATGAAGCCTGGTATTCTAGAATGATGCAAGAGGTGACCCCTATAAATAAGGATGCGTGGCCTGTTACATCAAGCCCTGACCGAGTTCTGTATGACACAGAATGTCAAAGATAAGCAAATTAAAATGGTCCAAATCACTGCATATATGTAGTTCAACATGATAATTATGGAAGAAAGGTACCAAGAGAGTGTAACCTCGTGGCAGAATCAATCTGAGTTATTGGAGCAAGTAAAAGGGCAGTAAAGGCAGGTAGAGGAGAACATGCGAGAGAGCCAAAATTCTGAGTAAGAATTAAGAAAAATCATTCAGCAGCTAAAGGAGGAGTTGGTAGTACAGCAACAAAATAATTCAGAGCAGGAGTCCCAATTATCTGCACCAAAAGAGAAATGCCAAGAAAGGGTTGATTCCCTGAAAGAGAGTCAACTAAAATTGTACCAACAAGTGACATACAATAGAATATGCTTAAAGGATATGGGCGCTCTTCAAAATCAGATTAAGCAACTGGAAGAGGAGAATAGCAATTTAATTATTAAAGAGGTCCATTCCCAAGAGGAATTTTACCATGAGCGCCGGAAGTTAAGCGCTGTGAAATAGCAGAGAGATAACCTGACTGAACAGGTTGGCATACTGTATCAGGAAAAAGATGCCCTATGCCAGGAAATAGGCCAATCAAAGGCAGACCTGGAGAAAGGCGAGTTATGTCTTCAGGAATTGACTGACATAAAATTAGAGAATGAAAAATAAATGGGACATATAAGACAGATATAATGTGATCTAGAGCAGACAGTACATCCAAAAATATGCAGTGTGAGGAGATTGGTCCTTAGTAGCACAAGGTAAGGTCATAGAAGCCAGGAAGTTCCTGGAAGTTTTTATCAGCTACAAAGGGACCATCTGGTCCACTTTGCAGACAAAGTAGAGTCAGAGTTTAGGCCCCAAAGAACATCCTGAAAATCTCTACCCATTCAAGGGGCATGGGGGAGTTCTCCACCAACCCTAAAATAAGGGAGGAGTCAGATGAGTACTCCCCTCTGCGAAAGAGGGAGTCCAAGGCAAGGGAAGCGGAGAGCCCAAAATACAACAGGGGAGAAGAGACTCATCTCCGTCATTCTGGGAGAGACTCACAGTATCAAAGAATCAGGGAGCACCTAGAGGATAGGGATGGGACCTCAAATAGCAGCAGGACTCAGGTGCAGTGGAAAAAGAAGGCTGCCAAACAAAAAAGATCTTTGGTAAAAGACCCCATTAGACAAAAGCCATTAGAAATCTCATGACCCATTACCATAAAAATGCCAAGTACTCAGTCTGGGAGCATCTGGAGTATGACCAGATGATGATGTCATTTGGTATAAAAAAGTATCAGAATTCTATCAGTTTGCCAAGTTGACATTCTCCCCAGAATACTGCAGCTTCTTTGCTGGGCTGGACAATCAGAATCATTCAAGGTGGTCTACTTACAAGGCAGCCATCTTGAAGCACTTCTCTGTGCACAGGACCCCCCAAGAGGCTCGTAAAATGGCCTACAACCTGCAGTGTGGAGAGGATTAGAACCTGAGAGAATTTGTCCAAGAATTGAAACAGGCATTTACAGAAACCACTAGTCAGGTGCGCACAAACAGTAGGGAGTTCATTAATACCTATTTTCATGCCCTCCCCACGCACATAATGACACAACTAGTCAAGAGATTTCTCTTTGATGTGGGTCGGGTTCTGAATACATTGTACGAAGCCGAGTTTGGTAAGGGCATTGGCTAGGGAACAAGCTGATAGGTCATATGGGTTATTGAGCCCAAGGTTAAGTTTAAAGTCTAAACCCCCTAATCAGGGAGAAGGGAGGCCAAGGATGGAGGACTACCACGGAAACCCTCAATACCCAAGTTACTCGGGGAGAAGGGACAGTTACCCTTCCAGAGAGCAGCAAAGATTTGACCCAACACCCCCATGCCAGCCAGAAAGGGTGTCACAACTGAGCGCCAGGTCCACAGCTGAAACCCAAGACCTGAGTCACATGCTGAGGGCTCAGCAGGGCCCTCAAATGAACATGGCTGCCCAGAACAGCTCATACCCAAGGTCTAGCACCCCGGAACAATGACAAGGGAAAATGAACGACAACCTACCGGTTCGAGAGGAGGAAGCTCGGAGGAAGGGGGATGCAAAGCTCTAGAGGAAGCATCCTTCCTCACCCGTGAAAGGCCGCTAGAAACCTCTGGACTTGAACCGAAATGTCCTACCACCGAAAAACTGCAACCTTGGGAACAGAGGGTAAGTAGGAGAAACCAATTGATCATGAAGACCCATTTTGTGAAGAAAGTCAGCGTCCTCCAGTTTGAAGGGGAAAACTCCCTGGAGGATTCAGGGAAGAAAGTCTTCTCTTTCAAGGATGGGGGATTCCTCCCAAAGAAAAATGGGTCCCAAAAGACTCTAACTCAGACTGGGTAAGTATGAGGACTGACCTAGAACCACCTATCCCTGAACCCCAGAAATGTTACCCTAAGAACTAAGAAATCAATGAGGGATCCCCCCCCCCAAACCGGTTCAAGTGACTGTCTCCAGGAAAAGGGGAACAGCACAGAATAAGGGGAAAAAGGGGATTCTCAAATCCCCCAAACCGGTTCAAGTGAATGTCTCCAAGAAAAGGGGCACAACACAGAATTAGGGGAAGAAGGGGATTCCCAAATCCCCCAAACCAGTTCAAGTGACTGTCTCCTGGAAAAGGGGGACAGCACAGACCCAAGGGAAAAAGGGGATTCCCAAACTCCCCAAAACTCAGAATGCTAAATTTTATTTACAGATTCCTGAACTGCGACACAGAAAACTGCCCAAGATCCCATGGTGTCGGAGTCCAAAATAAATAAATGAACTTCCCAGCTGGCCCAAAATACACATTTTCTTTGCCCCCTTGAGGAGAAAAAAGGTAAGTGTTGTGCCCCTGTCAGGGTGGTGCAAGGACAGTGTGCCCTTTCAGTGCTGGTGGATACCGGATCCCAAGCCACCCTCCTGTCCAAAAAGGCATTTGAGCAAATCAAATCAGGAAGGGAGAGAGTCACTGAATTCCCCTCACACCTCTTCCTGGACAACTCCAGAACTTCAACGTCGAGGGGACTGCGGATCTGGAGATCAAAATTGGGAGACATAAGGTGAAGCACCCGGTTATATAAAGCACTCCAGAGGAAACACCATGTCTCTTAGGGAATGACCTACTTCGGAGGTTGTCACCCCTAATAGATGGTATAAACAAGGTCCACTGGACACAGACGAACCGGCCAATAACATTAAAACAGAGCACCAACTATGTAAGTCTAAACGGCACATGCCACATGGTTGAGCAGAAGTCTGACAAAATTGAGTTCCACTTGAAGAACAATCAAGTGCCTGACATAACTGTAATTACTGTAGGAGAACAAACTGGGATGTAATGGGAACTCTTCTCCATTTTTGAAAATCAACCTTTCTCCCAGTTTCAAGTGGCATTCCACACTGGAAGAAAATACCCTGAAATTGTATACTGATCCACAATTTGAAGAAAACCCAAATCCCATGATAAAAGTGATGAAAATGCCAGCTGAATGCTTGCCTGATATTCAGAAAAAGGGTGAACAGCTCTTCCTCCCCTTTCAGGTAAATGAGGGGTGGGGGAGCCTGTTCTCGCCAGATTATGCCTGAATAATGAGAAAAGCTTCATCAGCAAAGTGTTATTTAGAAAAAAATCCCAAACGATCAGACCATTCCCACAATTGGGTTGATTTATATGTGGGAATGGGGCCTGGAAACTCCCAATTCCCCACATCTCCTGCCTAGCAGGTGCATGCTAAAAATGTCCATTGGTGATTAAAGCATAGATCATAATTGTTGGGTTGTGCGAGATGTCATGGGTTTTGACAATCCTGAAAAGGCATTTTGGTCAGCTCAATTGCTACCGTAGGCAGTTGAAGTTCAAACTGGAGAAGAGGTCACCATCACAGGCCTGGCCCGACAATTCACCATCCTTTCAAAAAATTAAGAGAGCAGGACTTGTGGCTGATTAAAGAACCCAGTGATGGTAGAGCCCAGGAATCCTCCGAAGAGTACAGGTAATGAAATGGAACCGGGATGAAGAAGATCATACATATGTATATTACACGGTAGTGGCCGTATAGTTATGGTTAACTTGCTGTTTCCATAGGAAGAGCACTTTTTGGGTGGCCTATAACTCCGCTCCCCCTGGACGAATCCTCACCAAACTTTGCAAAAAAAGTAAATGGGCCAATCTGAATTTGCAAAGTTTGGTGATGTTTGGTCCAGGGGGGGAAAAGTTATAGGGGGTATCCCAAAACATCTTTTTTTCCCCCCATAGACTGAATGGCTACAGGTCAAACCACTGGACGGATTTTCACCAAATTTGCGGCAGGGGCTTGGTCCCGAAAGCGTGCTTTTGTACATTTGGTGACAATCCGTGCAGTACTTTTCTTTAAAATGACCAAAAAGTAGGTCTCACAAAATTAGTGATATCTATGTCCGCTCCGCAGTCACACTTCCCTGTTCGCTCCGAGGACAAGATACTGATTGGCTAAGGGGCTGGCGTCATGACCGCAGACACGCGACTTCTCTGTCGATTGGCTGCAGTGAGATGTGTTGTGCGTCAGATTGATTGGATGCGCCCGACATCTTGGATCCGCCGACAGCGCAGCGGCGACCAGCGGCAACATGCTATTTCGAAACCTTTTTTGCTGTGCATAGTGCTTGGGGTGGTTCACACTGTAAGAGATGGGTGAAACATGTATTTGTTCAGGCAGTAGGTGTTAATATTGTATTCTCTATGCACGCCTTGTTTGGAATGTTTGTGCGTACAGAAAATTAGGGTTTTAATGGGGATATTATTTCAGTCCGTGCTACACCCAGGCATCTTGAAACTGTTGTAAGGACTCGCGTGGTGTTAGCGGAAATTGCAATTGAGTATATGTCGTTATTACATTATTTGCTCCTATGGATGTGCTATTGATTAGTATGCCGCCATGGGTGTGACATGCTGCGCTGGTTGTGGCAAGGGCCGAAGGCCATACTTTCAAGACTGTAGGCCCTGGCCACAACCACCGCAGCATGTCACACCCATGGATACACCTGTAGTATTGATTATCGATTAGATGGTTGTGGGGAGTGTGTACAGTTTTGGCTGCATGGCCGCAGGCCATGCACCTAAGAACAAAATTATAAGCTCTGAAGTTATTAACCACTGCACACCCATAAATTGTAATAGGTATGGATATACAGGTAGGAGTCTAGCCTCTGGCCAGAACCACTGAAGCATACTACAACTATTGCTGCACCACTCAGGTGGTTGTGGGAAGGATCTGCAGTCTTTGGTGCATGGCCAAAGGCCATGCACCTGAGAACACACTTGTCAACTCTAAAGTTATGAGCCAAAATGAATTTTACATAGTGTGGTATTTGTGGGCAGGACGTTCAGTTTTGGGTGCATGGCTGGAGGCTGTAGGACGTAGGCCATACACCGAAGAGTGTAGACCCTGCCCACAAGCAGTGCAGGATATCACAGTCATACATCTCAGCCATACATTCCATTATGTATCTGGCAGGTGTGGGCAGGGCCTAGAGTCCTGGGTACAAATTGAGTACATGCTACACTTATAATTTTTCATTGTATGGGTGTATCACTCTTGTGTAAGCGACCATGGTTGTAATATGCTGCAGTGATTATGGCCAGGGCATAGAGCCTTGGATGCATGGCCGTAGGCCGTAGGCCATATTTCCAAGACTCTAGGCCCTGGCCACAACCACCACAGCATATTACAGAAATGGATACAATTGTAGTATTGCTTATGGGTCAAATGGTTGTGGAGAGTGTGTAGATACTTGGCTGCATGGCTGAAGTGTTGTTACAAGCCACAATGGCCGTGATATGGTGTGGTAGTTGTGGCGAGGACTTGCAGTGTTTGGTGCATGCCCAAAGGCCATGCACCCAAAAACAAAATTATAAGCACTGCAGTTGTAAGCCACTATGGATTTCATACACTGCATACCCATACATTCAAAAATGTATGGGCTTACACCCAAGTCTGTAGCTTTTGGCCACAACTACTGTAGCATATAACAGGCATAGGTACACTCATACTATGAATAAGTCAGGTGGTTGTGCGGAGGACATAGTGTTTTGGGAGCATGGGTAAAGGCCATGCTCCCAAAAACAACTTTATAAGTAGTGAAATTAGAAGCCACAATGGTTGCCATATGCTTTACTGTTTTTGGCAGGACCCTGAGTCTTGGGTGCATGGCCACAAGCTATGCACCCAATCCTACAGTGATAAAGAGTGAGCGTATAAGTGAACATGGCCGTGGTGTGGTGTTGTGTTTGTGTGCATGTTCTAGTGTCTTGGTTGCATGGCTGCAGACCACGCATCCAAAACTAACCTTAAAAGTAGTGAAATTGGAAGCACCATGGTTTTGATGTGTAGCAATGTTTGTGGTTAGGACCTATAGTGTGGGTTGCTTGCCCGTAGGGTGTAGGTGCTGGGTTATACATCAAAAAAAAATAGGTCCTGCTTATAGTCACTGTACCATATTACTGCTATAGATTAGCCGTGTTGATTCACATATGTATGAAATGACTATAATTATACTTACTGGTTAATTTGTGCAGAATCAACATATGTTTTACATGACTGGAGTACTTGGCGCACCTACACTTTTTTACTTTCTGTGATAAAAGAAAAAAGCATGTTAGTGTTTGCATTTTATGAAGACTTCTTACATTGTATAATAGACAGTTTCGTTTTTTTTTTAAACTTCATACTTAGTTTACAAACCAGTGTACTGTGCATTGTGCTCAGTTTCTGTGTTTGTTTTTGAAATCCTTGGGTCTGGGAGAAAAAAATCCTTGTCGGATTAAAAAAAACCTTCATTTGATATGCTACAAACTATTTCTTTGCTTTCTTTGAGTGTTTCCTTGTTCTTTCTGATTTATGTTATGCTTGTAGCCTTGTTGCTATTTTTTACAGCAGTTAGATACCTTTTGGCGTATTCTAACTGTGCATTTTTTGTTATGCTTCTGTGGTATTCATTTATCTGTGTTGTTGTTCTACACTCGTGGGCAGTTGCCGTATTCTAACTGTATGTAGACTTTCACTTCATTTTTTGGTAATGTTGAAGTAGACATTAGTCATAACAATTTGGCTTTAAGAAGATTAAATACGCATTTGTAAGATTAGCTGGCAATCTCTGCTTCAGAGTAATGGTGCTATCATTACATTCCATCCATCCACATTTCTTCTCAATGTATGCAGTGTAGTGACCTGCATTGGTTGTAGCTCCTGCATGGTAGATTATACCTACTGTTATAAAGGTTTTCTTTCCCAGTGACACTTGTCCGTGTGTGAATACGGTGAGCTTGCATTTGTTTTTGGTACCATCTGCATTATAACGTAGCAGCATAAGTATTATGTACTTACTATGAGTTTGTATCACTAAGGTGGAGCAATTGTCTGAATTGCACATAGTACATAATGTGCCATGGTTTGCATTCTGTACTAGTTGCTGAAATGGAATGGATTCACAATTAGGTATGGATACATACACAAATCGCTCATTTGGGATTTGTTCCTGTATGACATTGCTACAGAGAGTGCATGTATGTTTCCACATGAATGAAATATGGACGATTTCATTTATAGGTATGCTTTTGTTTTCCAATACTTGTGGTAAGTACATTAGAAATTCTTGTGGATCTTCCTGTGTTTTTATAGTGAATCTCACAATTCCAGCACAGTAGTCCAATTCTTGTCTTATTCCATGAACACTGTACGTGTTGTCAGGATTGTTTGTTGCGTTTCGATGAAGGACTAACATTTGCAAACACAATTGGTCTGTACTATGTAAGTAAATATTGTTAACCATTGGTGGCAATTGAAATAGAATATCCATTGCTACATTTGCATAGCAACTTACATCACTTTCATTTAAACATTTGAATGGACCAGCTAGTTCCGTTTCAGAGAGTTTTTTCTGAGTTTCTCTTCCTTCTTTGAAGAAGTACCTAGTTTACTTTCCCTAATAGGTTCTTCTTTGTTTGTGGTAATTGATGAATCTTTTCCTTCTTTTCTTTTCTTTGAAGGATTTGCAATCAGATTCTATTGCATTTCTGATAGAATTACTTTTCTTTTACCACGTTTACATTTTTCTGGAACAGGATATTGGGCTTCATTACGACCCAGGCGGTAAGGGGTTTACGGCAGCGTAAACAGCGCCGACCCTTACCGCCTGAGTACGAGGTCCCTTAGCGCCATGGCGGATTTTACACCTGCTTTTAGCAGGTGTTAAAATCCATGGCGCTAAGGGACCATGGAGTTAATTACGCCACCGTAATTTACGGTGGCGTAATTAACGCCTTCCCCACTCCCATTATGCCCTATGGGGCAAAAATGGGAATGGGGAAGAGTAAATGGGGATTGGGGACTTACTGCCCCGCCAAGGTCGGAATGGGGCGGTAAGTCCGCCAACCACCATGGCGTAAACGTAGTTTACGCCATGGTGGTAAAGTCACGGCCCAGGCGGTAACTTACCTCCTGGGTCGTAATGAGGCCCATTGTTTCAGATGGGGGGTGTACACTGACCACAGTCTATTGTATTCCAAGATACAAGGAATATCAACGGTCACTTTATTTGCATCAAAGTTGATTAGAAATAGCCTGTCAATTGTACGTAAGCGTGATAGTGCTACGTAGCTCATGCCTTCTTTAAAGACTATGTTTCCTATATCTATTAAAGTTTTGTCTAGGGTAAAACCTTGGCATTTATGAATGGTGACTGCATATGGAAGAGTTAGAGAAAATTGTTCTCTGCGTACATACATGTCTTTGAACAGAAGGAATCGAGCAGTTGAGCGCCCTATCCTTTTCACTTCTGAAAGTTTGTCAAAGCAAATATTGACAAACTGAATGTTGTTGTCACGTGGGTATGATTGAAAGCCAACAACTGTACCCAATGCCCCATTAACTAGCCGTTGCTCCACGTCAAGGTTACGTTTCAGCATTACTCTACAATTTAAGGATAATTTTAATATTTTTTCCAACCCAGCTGCGTTGGATATTGAATTTTCTAAACTACTTAGTCTTGTTGTGCCTTGCTCACACATGTTTAGTGTCATACCATTTATGTCTAGTTTGTCTGTGGCGCAAATTTCAATTATTGGGTGCATTTCTTTATTTAACATTGTTTCATTGAATTTGACACAGCTTGCAAGAGTTGGCATTAAGGCCATACAATTGACATTTTTGTCCGCTAATTGTCCCCTAACATCAGTAGCACATGCATTATTGCCGTAAAGTGCATGAATGTGCTGCTTTTTCAATATTGCTTATGCTTCCTGAGATAGTACACCAACTCTAATTCTTTTTAGGATGTTGGCATAAGTGAGATCTGCAGATTGCCGCATGTTTTCTGTTAATTCTCTGTATTGGAAATGTTGCCAAAGATTGACATTTCCTATACTGCCAACAGTTCTATGGCAGAGTTTGTGTCCTACTGTTTTAAAAATAGGTTCCCCTTTCACTGGTGTCAATTGTAGAATATCTCCAAAATGATAATGTGTTTCCCTACAAAGAGTTCTTTGTAGTTTGTTTTAAGTACTTCTTGCAATCGTAGGTGAATCAAAGCCAACATTAGGTTGGAGACCATGCTCACTTCATCTATTAGTAGCATTTTCATTTGCTTTAATACTCTGCATAGTTCCATTGCAACTTCTGCAGAAAGTTTGTAGTAGTCTAATTTGTTTTGGTGTTCTACTGGAAGTAGTAATCGGTGTAAAGTGACACCGCCTATGTTGTAGGCAGCTAAACCTGTGAGGGCATTTACAACAGCTGATAGTTTGTTGTTTGTCAATTGCTGAAGGAACTTGCTGATGATTTTGATTAAGAATGTTATTCCTGACCCAGCTTCACCACTGATGTACAGCAGTATTGGTTTGTAATTTTGGCAGGTACATTCTTTATTTTCGTGTTGTACACCATGTGCAATCTGTTTTGTTACGTCGTCAAAAATGGTGTGCTGCTCTTTGTTAAGTTTTACTTGTTGTGCAGTTAAGTCTTCTATATTTTCTTGATAGTGACACATGATGTTTTCCACTTCAGTCATAGCTAATTCTGCCTCATTTGCTATTAGTGGCTGTTCTAGTGGTTCTTGACTTCCTGTTACGGAAGGTTGACTACTGTCGGAAGAGTCCTTATCTAGTTGGGCCTGAAGTTCTTCTTCGTGTTGCTGTTCATTGTGTAACATTGATTTGTACTGTGTGAAGTTCACATCCGTGATAGTACTTTCATTTGCTTTGAAAGCATCTTCATAGCAGTCATAGTTATCTAGTATCTCTTCCTCTTTTCTCCATGGTTTGAAAAGTTGTAACAGAAACATGTAATATAGTTCTTTCTGTTGAGGAGTTTTTAATGACAATTTAAAATGATTAATTAAGCTTCGTTTTGTAAGTTTCAGTAAGATGCCTTCACCATCTATGACTATATATCTGCCTTCGCTTTCATTCGGTTGTGTATGCAAAGTTTTGAGCAATGTGGTATAGACACATGCTCTCCAAAGTGCTACTCTTGTTCGGATAGTATGTGTCCAGTAAATTGTTTTTTAAAATGTCTTGGCTGTTGGGATCATTTCTGGCAATTGTTTCTATGCCCTCATATGATTTCAGAACTCTTTTTTTAGATTTAGCAGGACCAAGACTTAGCCATACTATGTTGTCTGATTTTCCGTACAAAGCAGTACCAGTTAAATGATCTGCCGCTTCATAGGCACCACATTCTCTATGAGAGAGCATTTTTATGCCTAGGCTGTACAATTTCTGAGATAGTGTTTTGTCTGACGATAAGTCATCCCAGAGGTCTTGAAGCTCTATTTTTTCAGCTTTTGTTAAGTAGGCTGTAACATATCGTGCAACAGCATTGGAATTGTCTGCAATGTACGGCACATCTATGTTTGCATTCCATAAGAGGGCATAAGAGGGCAATGATTGCATTGTAATCATTGATATATTTTTCTTCTTCTGTTCTTTTTATGTAATATGTGTTGTTAAGTGATTTACCTTTAACAGTATGTCTAACTGAAGACATGAAGTTGTTCAATTCACCTGTTTCTGTAACTGGTCTAGGGAAACCAAACCGGCATTTGGTGAAGTATTTCCCTTTCTTTTTGTATTTGTGGCGACAATATTTGCCACATTTGTGTCTTTGAAATTGTAAAATCTGCCTGTGCAGGTCACTATATGTCCGTTTTGAAGGGATTTCACAAGTGACATATTTTTGGATGAACTGCAAAACAGT
Source organism: Ambystoma mexicanum (assembly GCF_040938575.1). Taxonomy (NCBI): domain Eukaryota; kingdom Metazoa; phylum Chordata; class Amphibia; order Caudata; family Ambystomatidae; genus Ambystoma; species Ambystoma mexicanum. The sequence continues at coordinate 785,588,122 of NC_090937.1, read as the reverse complement.
GGAATCAGTGTCCTCACCAAATTTCAGTGCACCTTTGATCCATAAAAGCATGTGAATATGTGGTGCTCCTCTCGCTTGGTATTCTTTTCCCCCAAAAAAGTGCTGCACTTCTCCGAGAGTAGGAACAGTTTTATTGCAAATAAAGTGTAGCAAAGCAATGAAACGATGATGGAAATATCTTGACACATTAACTGGATATAGAGAGCAAAGTTCTCCAGCTGTTAATAAATGTATGTTGGTTTTGTTGTTGTTTCATATGCGCAGGAACTCATGTAAATCTTCCCATGCATATTCTGCACAATTTAGTGTAACAAACCAAGTCGGTGGTCCAAGGTTTCTGATTATACAATGTACATCTCTGTGCCGTCGGAAACCAGTATTCTTTTGTACCACGCATGTTTGAAAACAAATTTGTTATACTTGACTGTAAACCTTCATCTTTTTCTTGTACTTTTTGTATTAATTGTGTGGCTGACATATTTTGAAAGTGGGTGCCAGATTTCAAAATGTGCGCAACTCCGTAACATAGGGTTGCTAATTCACTTTCAAAGAGTTGGTGGAATATGTATTCCACATTTTGTCTAAACCTGGGATTTTGCTAATACATTTGTAATGAGCGGTATTCTGATGCCGTAATTTGAGTGGGTCTATCATCGTATCTTCCACCTTTGCAAGTAGGAAATCGCAGTGGAAAAGCACGTGCTTCTATACTTTGTTCCCATATGCTCATTGGTGAACCTTTGGTTTGTCGCATTTGGTAAGTTTCTAGTGCATCATCTATGCTTTCATTGGAATGCAGTGGATGAATTGTGTACTGGTCCAAAAGAGTGGACACTGCAGCAGGATCCAGAAGTTCAAATTGTCTAGTTTCTGGAGACTGTTCAATTATTGCAGTTGTTTCCCTTAAGCTTTCTTCAATATTTATTTCCTTGTAGTATTCGTTATTGTCTTTTAGATATTGCAAGGCTTATCTAACTTTATGTAAATCCACCAGTTGTTGCCAAATTATTTTGTCTTTGGTTGGTACACCATTTACCAACACAATTAAAGAATGCTCTATTGAACGTTGCACTCCTAGAGTGTGCACAATTTCTGTAAGATCTAATGGCAAATAAACTACTTTGCCATGAATGCCTTTTGCCAATTCAGAGGGAGGTAATTTTGCTGTTTTTGGATGAAGGCGTATCATTGCTTGAAATGGATGAACTGTTTGAATTATGATGCTCTCGTACAAATTGAGTTGTTGCAAGGTTTTTGGTAGTGGGAACAATTCCAAATTATTTGTGATAGCATGTAAAGGACTTTGGTTGTTGTTTTGTTTTGTAGTGCAGTAACTACAACATATTAGGGTTTCACTTATTCATATTTGTTTTCGGCTATGAGGTACAGAGCTAATTCAAACCACTTGGAATCTTCAATATCTTCTATTTTGTATGCCATGTCGACATTTTGTGTGTTCCTTTTGTAAAACATTCTGCGGCAACACACACACACATGGTTTGTTATTTCAGCCGATGCACTTTTAAATGTTAGTATTGCTTTTTTGAATGTGTGTAATAGAAGGTTGCAATGTGCAGAAATGTTGGTAGTCTGTTCTAAAACTGTTCTAAAACTATTGCATTTTGTAAGTGACTTTCACTTCCAAAATATTTTCTCTGGATACGGTCAATTTCTTCTTGTAGATACTTGGGTGTACCATGCAGAAGAGTGTTATTTAAATTGGCTAATTCTGAAGCTGGACTTTTAGCATAGTATATTTTATACACTAGATTTCTTACATTTGAATGATGTATTGATATCCGTTTGATATCATGGAAGGTGCTTTTGCAAATAGGTCCAGAAATGCAGGCTAAAGAATGTCCTTGCAGTCCTGTATATTTGCGCACTGGACAGGTACCCATATTTTGCAGCACTTTCATTTTATTTTTGTCTTTGCCTTTCACATACTGATTGAGGAATTGATGTAAAGATTTGAAAGATTTGTTAGGAATGGCACACATTGACGTGCACGGCCATTTGTATACTGGACGGTCTGATTCGGTCGAATCGAGAGGTAATTCTGAGTTTTCACGGGAAGCAATGTTTCTTGTTCCATGATGGTATTACTGATTTTTACATATCCTCTTCCACTGCTATGGATGGCAATTGTGTTTGTTTGATTTTGTTTGTATGCTTCTTCATTAAAATATGGTTCTGTGGTTGTAGTGTGACTCCATTCACCCCCACAAATATGTAAGAAGTTATTTTTGTTCACATTCCGTTTATTGATATGTTTCTTTTGCAGTTTGGTACTTAGTTTTGTTAGTGGTTTCATTCTATTTAACACCAATATAAACAGCTTCCTTTTGAGAATGTTTGTCCACGAGAGCTTGTAGGATTTTTTTTTTACGGTAGGTTTTAAGAGTTGATGATTCTGAAGGACTCTATGGCAAAACATTTTGGCTAAAATACTTTTTTACTATAGTTTCTTGTCACTATATCAGGATTAATAGTAGCATTGTTAGGAGTACTGGTAGCCGATTTTTTGTGAGGAGTTTTGTCTTTCGTGCCACATTTTGTTGGAGGAGGTAAAGTTTTGGTTGTTGAAGCTTCCTTTGTTTTGTGAAATGACTGTGCTAGCTGTATTGTTCCAACGTTCTCTGCAAACTCTGTTACAGATGGATGGTTAGGTTGGACACTTTTATTTGTATTGGCTGTATTTCTGCATTCCTTTCTACAGACTTTCTTTTTGGTAGGCATTCTTTGGGGTCTGTAGAAAAAAGAAGGCATGGTTTGGTGTGTTGTACAATGTATGTGTGCTGTGTGCATGCGTGCATGAGTTTAATGGGGACGCTCTTTGTGGTGGTGTGTGAATGTGTATTGGTCTCTTACAATGATTTGGGGAAGGTATTTTTAGGTTTGTATACTACTAAAATGTGCTTCAGATGAGAATACAAAGAGGTCTAGTGGTGAGGAGATGCATTAATAGTAAACGTAATGGCATTAAATTGAAACAGCTATTTCTTTTCTAGTACTAACATTGTAAGGCGTTTGTATGTTATTTGGGTTCCAAACAGACGGGGATTTGTGAGCCATTCTGCCTGTAATCTGTGTTTAATAAATGGGAATTTGTGGGTAGAATGATTAAGAAATCACTGTTTGGTTTGGTGTGCAAATTAAATACATAACCCACACACTCTGTTTCAGGAATAGTTAGAATATAAAGGTCGTGCTGTACTCACTTTTTTTTGCAGAATGACCAGGTTTCTTTGGATATGTCGTTTGCAATGTAGATGCTGTTGATTTCCAGGACAGTGGTCTTCACTGCGATTTAAAAAAAAAAAAATTAGTAATTTTGTGTGTTTAAAGCACTGATGTTACTGTACACGTGAACTTTGCATCTGTCGTCGGAGTATTCTTCTTTGATATTTAACACAGTACATGTGTGCATTTCATTTCACTATGTGCTGCCTTTGTATGTTAGTTGCAATATGTTAGTTGAAAGTGCTTTAGAAACAAGTACAATTTTAAGATTATGAAAATGCCTTGTTTCTTTTAAGCTCTGTTATGTATAGCAGAGAGGTGTGTAAGCGATAGCCCATTATAGTTGCTGGGAAACATTTCGGTAGTTTCTTATTATAAGTACGATTTTGAAAAATCTGGAGACCCTCATAGGGCCATGTCACCACAGCAATCAGGAGTGTTTATTTTTCTCATACGATCGTATTGGAAGTAGCATTGATGTAGGCGGTATACAGTAAACAATTGGGCCATTTTCTAATGGAAACTCGAGTTTCACACTACATAGGGAAGGTTGTAACGTGTATAGGTTATGCGTGAGACAGTAAGAAGTAGTGCGGTTTGTTAATGTACAATCGGACATCTTGCACTTAAAGGGGGGGCATTGGTATGCATTGGCTATGCAGATTTAGTGGCATTAATTTGTTTAAATGAAATCAAACGGGTCGTACATGTTCTATGATTAAAATATGCATAACTGTACCTTATACGCATGCATGTGCGCATCGATGGAGCTGTACATAGAAATCCGCAAAACTTGTACAGTACTTTTCGAAGTAGGTGCTTTGCAATGATATGCGCCTTGTACTTAGAGTCATGAATAGTACATTTGAAGTGCGCAATTCTGAGTTAGATGTACGGATGTTTAATCTGATTGGTGGATGGTTGTGTGACTTATTAGCTGTGTCCAATGAGGGAATTGATTTGTGAGTGATGTGGAAAGGGTAGAAGGACTAGTTAAGGGTTACGTGCTGAACGTACACAACGCTTGTGCACAGGAGGGCGTGTCACATACAGGTTTCTACAGAAAATCTAGCATGGAAAGGGAACTGTAGCCATCAGCCAATCAGATGTTCCCATTGCTTTTTTGTGTCGAAAGACAGTGTGTATACTGAAGATGGCAGAGGTGCAGAGGGCGAAGCTTTTGGTAGTTGGAGATATGTTTGTGAATGGTTTACAGCACTATGCCGAAAGTAGGAATGTAGCGCACCATTTCGATGTGAGAGGAGTAGAGGTGGTGTGGAGCACTGAAACTGATCGCAATGTTGCGGCAATTCTACGAGTTTGCACTGAGATGCGTGCGATGACCACTCCTCATGTTGTGATTTTGCACTACAGTGCTTGTCATTTGGGCTACGTCAGTGCATGTACTTTGTTGGACGATTTGGAGCAGTTGGTGCAAGCAGTCATGAACATATTTACAACTGCAAAATAATTTTTTTCTGGTTAATCCACAGAGGAAAATGGGACAACAGTTCTATTTTCTGTCCTGATCAAGGAATTGGGAGGTGTATCATCAATGGCGGCATGCATGCTTTTATCCTACAAGCTGGTATGTTTTTCTGCAGCCAAGAGAACATTGTTCCCAGTAATGCTGCTTATTTTGAAGCAGATGGTGTTGCGTTATCTTCTTTGGGAAATGCCATGTTCTTTTGGAATGTGAGGCTTGCTTTGGAGAAGGTTCTATAATGGTTGTACGAGTATAGTAAGAAGAAAAAATATAAAAAAGGCATCTACCCAAAAAATAAAAAATAAACATCTCTTTTCAGAGACCACTTCATGGCGAAAAGGGGAATAATATTTAAATGTACAGTTGTATCACTCTGATCCTGTATGTGTCCGCAAACATGATGGTAGTTTGCAGGCGGCAGCGATTGTGGGGTGAAGACGCATGAAAATGAGAATGTGCGAAGCTAGGGATTGGTCAGTAAAGTTCAGTGGGTGTGTTTTGTACGGAGACATTTAGTGAGAACGTGTTTCCCCTGACAGGAGACCTGACAGCCATGGCTGTGTGTGCTCGAAAACAGATTATCTGGATTTTGGGAGACTCATGGATACATTGGTTGAAGGTGCATGCTGAAAGTGGCGGTCTATGTGCAGATCTTGGATTTCCTAATGTAGAAGTGCACTGGCATGGCGTGCGTGGAATGAGGTGGCTGGACTTGGTACCTCTCTGTGCAACTTTACAGACAGAGCGTCATCTGGACATACTTATTATTCATTGGGTAGAAATAGTTTAGGCCATGTGTCTGGTATTTCTTTGCAATTTGCAATGAAGGAAGGACTTGCGAAGGTCATGGACATGTTTACAAATTGCCAAATAATTTTTTTCTGTATAGCACAAAGACAGATATGGTTGTGTTCCTCTGCATTTGGTTCAGAAATGGAGAAAGCGAGGCGCAATGTGAATAAGGCTGTTTGTGCCTTTCTAAGAGATGTTGGCATGTCCTCATTCCACAATGAAAACATTTTGTTTCGTAGTTCTTTACTTTTTCGTACAGTTGGAGTCCATCTCACATATGCTGGCAATCAGATCTTTCTTCACAATGTACAAAATGCTTTGCAATTTTTTTTGACATCATACTCACCCATTTCACAATCTGTTTTTTCTAACCTAAATTTCTTGAGGGATACACACCACCACCGAAAGGCTCTTTTCAGAGCCACCACTTACTCCAGCAAAAAGTCCATTGGTTTTGTTATGCTTACCCTGTGTGTCCTACGACTGTCCGCAGACTTTTAAAAAAATGCGTGGGGGGGGGCGTGGCTTGGAGCACCATCGATGTGGTCGCTCCCTTGAGGCCGGCCGTGGGATGTCCGCCACCGCCGTCAAATTCAATCGGTTCTGATTGAGCATCCAAGTCGTCAATGCCATCTACGGCGATCGGAACCGATAAGGCACAATCTGGCCTACGATGACCCCCGAACGCAGGAGCGTTCTCCTAGAACTTAGCAGCCGAATCTCTCCCCCGTCACCATCCGAAGAAACCAAGATGGCGGCCTCGCCGGAACTCAGGAACATATTACGAACCTGGTGGTGACGGGGTTCTGGGGCGCCGAAGAAGAGGAGCGGATGGAGCCGCCAACACAGAACCAGCCGGATCATATCAGGGTTGCCCGGAGGGCACGTGAGAGTTTCCTTGGGAGCTGCTATGTGGATCCTTCTCCTTTCTCCCTGCCTGGTGGGGCCCGGGGCCTAGATCTCCCCCGCTCTGAAGCTCGATTCCGGCCCCCCGCTCGGCACCAACCGGCGGCGCTACGGAGTCACAGGCGCACAGAGGGAAAATACAGAGGCCACGAGATAATCCCTGCCACCCAGAGAAGCCTCGACCTCGCGGGCCATACCGCAGCGACACACCCCCTCCCTCCATGCACCGATGGGCCGTCCGGTCCCACTGAGATCCTCCATGAACTAGTACTTCCTGGGGCGCCCCGGCCCACTCATCCAGCTAGCGACCTAGACTACTGCAGGATCACGGATACTCCACAGGCTTCTCACTCGCACTCCTACGCTTGAACTCTCCTGGGCGGCTGGCGCTGAAAACACTCGACCTCCCACCCCTATGACGCATTAAACTCTGCCGACCTAGAGGGGGCTGAGTGCCAACTCCCACAGTTTTGGTCCCGCCGCAACTCTTCCAGCCAAGTCCGCCCAACACGATCATCATGTCCAGGCAAACGAAGATTAGCAAGGGCGCAGATATCTCCACCATGCTTACTGCATTAGATAAAAGCAAGAAGCAAGAGCCCCCCAAACTTACCCCACAGAAACCGCAGTAGGACGGGGGAGCCCTCGCTACCAAAGGGGACCTGATAGCCTTCATGGCGGACATCAAGTCGGAGTTTCGCTCATGCCTCTCAGAACTCACCACCAAAGTCGAACAGACAGATCAAAGGGTTACGGAGGTCGTACAGAGGCTCGGAGAAATTGAAGACCACTCTCGGGATCACAGTAGAGTTTAAACATGAGGACCTTGAAAATAGGGTGCGCCGCAACAATCTTCGCATTCGGGGGGTCCCAACCTCTGTCCCCGACAACAAGCTAGCAGACTAGGTGGGACGCTTCTTCGAGGCCCTCCTCCCGGACCTGGATAAATCTCAGCTCTTGCTAGACCGGACCCACAGACTCCGCCCGCGCAGAGGGGCAGACTCGGACCCCCCCAGATGTCATTACTAGGGTCCACTTTTTCACAACCAAGGAGGCGATTTCGGCGATTAGCCGCCAAGGGGAGGAAATTACTTTTCAGAGCACGCCACTTCAAATTTATCAGGACCTCTCACCAATCACCCTTCATAAAAGAAGAGCGCTCCGACCCCTGGCATTGTTCCTCCAGGAGCAGCAAGTCCGCTATAGATGGCTGTTTCCAACGGCTCTACAATTCACATATAAAGGCACCCTATGCCGGATCAGTCACTTGGAGGATGCAGAGAGGATCATGCATCCAATCTCGCCCCAGGAACTTTCTACGCCAAACCCGGAGGGATCTGAGGACTCTGGGCCGCTTCCCTCCCCAAAACCTAAACGTTCGCCATGGTCATCAACCCAGCGGAGCAACAGAAAAAGATGAACAATGGCGCTCCCGCGCCCCTAGGTTCCAACAGCATCTTTCCCTGGTCTCTTCTGACCTGACCTAAACTCGGATCCGCCACATAACGCTTAGACTGATGTGCCCTGAAGGCAGAGATGGCGGACCATACCCACGGTTCATACCCACTCCAAGGATACTTTCCATCTTTTGTTCCTTGGTAACCCACAGTACTCGATACGTGATGGGACAATCGGCCCCGTTGGCCAAGGGTATGCCCGTACTTACAATGTCAGCCTACCCGCCAGTTAAAGTTGCGGCCCCCCGTTGGGGCTCTGCGTTAAAACCTCAAGTGCAGGATGGTATCACGAGATCTCATGACAAACATGGCAGCTGAATCACTGGCTCAAACCCCCCCCAACCCTAGAGACAGAGAATGGGACACCACTGGACCACCAGGTTCTGCGAATCCTCTCCCTAAATGTTAATGGACTGAACTCCCCTAACAAATGAAAGGCAACTCTATTAAAACTCCAGGATGAAGACGCAGCGATAGCTATGCTCCAAGAGACCCACTTTCTGCCGGTGGACGTTATCCGGCTTCTCACTCGGCTATTCCCGCTTCAATTTTTTGCCTCTGGCACAAGCAAAAAGGGAGGCATGGTGATCCTCTTTAGGAAAGACTTGAACCTGCAAATCCTGGAAAAGAAAATATGCCCGGAAGGCCGATACACAGCAGTCAAATGCCTCCTGATGGGAGACCTATACACCCTCATCTCGGTGTATACCCCTAACACTGGACAATCACAGTTCTATGACTTCTTGGGCACAACTCTCGCTAGTTTTGTGGAGGGCCAAACAATTGTCGGAGGAGACTTCAATGGGGTTCCTGACCCTACTAAAGACCGGTCTCACCCCCCGACTCCAAGCGATTTCGCCCAAGCACTTAGCCTCCTCCGGCTGTTCAGGTCCTTGGAGATAATAGACTCATGGCGGGTGTTTCACCCCGACAAAAGAGACTACTCCTTCTACTCGTTCGTCCACCGCACCTTCTCAAGGATCGACTTATTCCTGATCTCCCCGCAAACCTTCCCCTCAGTCAAAGAGGTTTCCATCGGCACGAGAGCCATGTCCGACCACGCTCCAGTGATCCTGGAACTCCGGGTTCAGAACCCCAACCTCAATAACCCACGTAAATGGTCTCTATATGATCCGATCCTCAATGATATGGCTACGAGAGACAAGATCGCAACGGGAATAAGAAACTTCTTTGACGAAAACTCAGCCTCGGACACTTCGCTAGCGAATAATTGGGATGCCATGAAGGCAGTAATCAGGGGTTCCCTAATTGCGCAAGGATCGGCCTACCATCGGAACAGACGCCAGACCCGGATAGCTCAAGAGGACGAGCTAAGAGAGGCTGAGGCAATCCACAAGGAAAAAGGCTGGTCCCCTAAGACGCAATGGATTATACGAACAGCGAGGAAAAAGCTAGAAGCCCACTACACAGAACAAACCGCTCTACTGATGGCAAAAGCCAAACAATCATATTACGCGAAGGGCAACAAGGCGAACAGGTTCCTGGTGGCCAAACTAGCCAAACGGAGACGCGTCAACATGATCGCAGGTCTGCGTGATTCCAAGGGGGTCACATGGTACTCAGAGCCCAAAAAACAACAGCTTGCGACAGACTACCTGACCCAAATCATGAAGGCAACCCCTCGGAACCTACCGCAACAGGTGGAATATCTGCAGAGGGCAGCGGTACCCCGTCTCGCCAATACAACGAGAGACGAATTGGAGGAGCCCATTACAGGGGAGGAGGTTGAGGAGGCCATTAAGTCGCTTAAAACACGAGCCCCAGGTCCAGACGCTTTTTGACCAGGTTCTATAAACTATTCAGGCCACAACTGACCCCCCACCTGGTGACCCTGTTCAACTCCTTCAGAGAAACAGGATCAGTCACCCCATCGATGCAGGAATCAACCACCATCCTCCTGCCCAAACCAGGAAAGGACCCAAGGAGTCTAACCTCCCATAGACCGATTGCACTCTTAAACATCGATGCATATATATATAAAAATTCTGGCAAACCGCCTGAATCGCGTCCTCCCGAAGATCATCCACCCCGATCAAGCAGGCTTCATCCTTCACCGGTCAGCAGGTGACAACATACGGAGAACCTTGAACCTGGTGGACCTTGCCTCCCGGAACTCCCAGAAACTGGTCTTAGTGGCTCTGGACGCAGCCAAGGCTTTTGATCGGGTAGATTGGCCCTTTATGAAACACACCCTAGAGGCCTTCGGCTTCGGGTCAACTTTCCAGACGATGGTTCTAGCCAACTATAATAACCCAAGTACTAGCCTAAGAATCAACGGACACAGCTCAGCTCCGATCCCCATGTCATGCAGAACCCGGAGGGCTGCCCGCTCTTGCCCTTACTCTTCGCACTCACCATGGAGCCTTTGGCCCAAAGGATTAGGGGAAATGACCAAATCAAAGGGCTACAGAACGGCCCCATGCAACACAAAATCGCCCTATATGCGGACGATGTCCTACTCACGATCTCAGAGGCCCACTCATCATTGAAACATGCGATACGAGAATTTACCACCTATGGTGAGATCTCAGGCTTCACTATAAACTTCGATAAATCCTCGGCCTTGGGCATCGGCCTCACCCCAGCAGAACGGGAGCCACTGACTGCGATATGCCCGATGGCATGGGTGAAGAAGGCCATCCCCTACCTAGTGGTCCACATCCCGGCTAACCCAAGAGACACATACAAAGCCAACTTCCCCCGGGTACTGAAAGAACTGGAAGGCGACTTGAAACGATGGGAGACCCAAGAGATCTCACTGCTGGGGCGCATCACAGCATGCAAAATGAACCTTCTACCGAGGTTCCTATACGCCTGTGCCTCCCTCCCAGTAGCGATTCCCACACCAACCCTCAGGGACATCCAAAGGAAAATGCTGAAATTCATCTGGAAAGGTAAGAGAGCGAGAATCCCTCTCAAAACGATGCTGGGGGGCTCCAAGCTAGGAGGACTGGGGGTTCCGGACTTGCAGGCCTATAGTGTGGCAGCACAACTAGCATGGCAAAATATAACAAACCGCCCTAGATGGGTAGAGCTGGACAATCACAAGTGCCCCTACCCTTGCGATTCCTGGCACACATCCCGGCCCCCCTTACAGCACACTGGGGAGACCTTCTTCTATCAACTAAACACACCCTTAGCTCCTGGAACTGGGCACTAAAGCAAAAGGGAGTGCCAAGAGGACTGAGCCCACGCTCCCCAGTCTTCAATAACCCATCCTTCTCACCCGGAGTGGACCCCCGCAATTTTCGGAACTGGATAAAGGGTGGGCTGGAGACTATAGACCAGCTATATATGGGAGGGACACCCCTCACTTTCGTCCAATGTAAGGAGAAGTTCCAACTCCAGGAAAGGGACAGATTCACTTATATCCAGCTACTCCACTGGTGCTCACACCCCCAAACCCTGCAGGCAGCAACACGCCTGCCCACCACCTTGGAACCTACACTGGGGGACCTTCCGACCCGGGGCAGGGTATCCACCCTATATAGGCGCTTCTTAAGGGACTTCCTGTCCACAAAGACCCGCTGCATGGCCCAGTGGGAGGTGGACCTAGGTCATCCAGTGGAGGACCAAACCTGGGTGGACATATGGACCAGAACACACACCTCTTCCACCTGCATTACCAATAGGGAATGTGCGTACAAGGTGCTGTTGCTTTGGTATTACCCGCCCCTTCGACTTCACCACATGAACCCACAAGTGGATCATGCCTGCTGGAGAGGATGTGGCCACCCAGGCTCCTTCTTCCATATGTGGTGGGCTTGCCCAAAGATTCGACAGTTCTGGAAGACATGCCTGGAGACCATCACGCAAATCACGGGAACGGCAATTCCTCTGGAACCTGAACCAGTTTTGCTGGGGGCCCCGATCCCCGCGATCTACCCGCGCTCCGGGACCAGATCAAAACTATTGACCTACTGCCTACTGGCGGGGAAAACGGTGTTGGCCCGGGCCTGGAAATCCCCAGAAGGCCCTCACATAGCCCAATGGTGGTCTAAAGTCTGGGACATCCTGATTGCGGAGAAGGTGACGGCAGCACAGGCGGGAACGCTCCATCGCTTCCAGAATATTTGGGGCCCAGTGCTTGAATACGACCAGCGCTTCCCCGCCCGGACCTATAAACCGATCAGGGCCCGATGGATCCTGAAACACCAAGAGAACCCTGAGGAAGACACATAGACGCTAAGGCGCGAACTGGGTAACCCAGGAGGGAAAATTCTGCCTCAAAAACTGAGGGGTGGAGAGGCCAGAGGGAGGTGGGAGGGAGGAAGCCTGGTGGGGGGAATGAGGACTGGGGATCAACAAGCCTGAAAAAGCATTGCTTGTAATATGTGTATTTACCATCCTGCCTTGATTTAAAATAAAAAAAAATTAAAAATTAATAAAAAATGCGTGGGGGCCTACACCGGTCACTTGATAGTTCTATTGTTTAACTGAGAAGGGTGGCTCTGAAAAGAGCCTTTTTATCAATTTTTGTATTTTTCCACTTTACTACTTTTCACGACACAAGACACTAGGAGAGGAAGGCACAGGAAGGTAAGTAAGGGACACCAACCACAGGGATAAGAAGGGGCAGATGGAGAAAGATATAGGGTGGCCTTTACTTAGGTAGGGAGCAGTTTTTCTGGTGCTTCGTGACCGTATCCTCAAAAGGACTTCAAAAACTCTCCCCCCTGCAGAGTACTGTGTCACAATACACACACAATATTGTGACCCTTGAAATGTAAGGGTCAACAGCATTGCAAATGGCTTGTGAGGCAGCTGGAGGGATGCACTCCCCCACAGGAGTGTGTCTTGTGGTGAGAGGATCGGACATGGAGGATGCTGTGGAGGAACTCAATCTACTACATTCTTCGCATGGCACCACCTTGCGAATGTCCCCGCTGTGGAACGAAGTAAGGTGGCGCTTCATGGTTGTCGTACCAAAGCTGTACGCACCAGGTCTCCCTCGACTGAGCACCAACTGGCAGCGATTACACTTGAAAAAGTTTGCATGTGCTTTTCGGTACGTTCCCTAAAACGGAAAATAACTACCACACCCACGACTCTCGCTGAGTGTTAGTAGTGTGGAGTTCCTCCACCTCATTCTCTTCTTCCTCTTATTCCTCGATCTCTACATCCTTACCCATATATCCCTCTGCAGGCCCTTGGGGAGGTGGTGGCGGTGGAGGGTTTGGCGGTGGTGCTGAGGTTAATGCAGCAACAGCAGCCATGGATGCCATAACGATTATTTACCTAATGGTCGCTACAGTAGTAAAGGCAGCACACCTCTAACTGCTATAGCCAGAAGCACAATGAAGATGAGCTCGGGGGTGTGCCCATTTATAGGGGTCCAAGGATGCGGCTCGTGACCATATTGCTCGCTGAAAAGTGCTGCAAAAATTGAAAACGACACATTCACAGGTGGAGCTATTGTATGGGAAATGTCAAATGGTCATTTTATACTGACAAATAATTTCACAGGTATGTGTAAGTTATTTAGCAATGTTGCAGAGGCAGACAAAGTGTGCAAATTAGTCCACACGCTCAGCGTGGGTGCGGTCACATGATGACGTCCTGAACACATCCGGGAGGGAAAAGCATGCCTGCACGACAGCAAATGCAGACTAACAAACGTGCGCATGCGCGCCCGTGTTCTACGGACAGTGTTCGGGTCCTGCAACTAATTAAAAGTGCGACACAAATGAGATGAACAGTTAGAGACAGGCGGGATGTTCCCAGTACTTATGGGTGTGCTGCGCATGTGTGTACCTCATCTGATGATTGCAGGGACAGGTCCAGTGTCCTTAGGACACCTCCATTTTGTTTGACAACTAACATTCCGGCCACCGCGCCTGTTCTACGGATGGTTCTAACTTGTTGCGGACGAAACGGACATATATAGTGTCCTTAGTGATGTCATCTTTGATGTCCTGGGTGTTAGTGGTAGCAGTGCACAATAGTGTGGCCAGTTATGGTTGCTTAGCCTACCATAACTGGTGAATTTCAGGGGTTTTTCGGTTTTACTTTGAACCATAATGGCACGTTTGAATAGGTTTTTCAGTGAAGAGCACAGGTTTTTGGTTGGGCAACTTAACCATAACATCCCCTTAACAAAGTTTTTTTAGTGAATATATATATATATATATATATATATATATATATATATATATATATATATATATATATATATATATATATATATTCAGTGAAATAAGGTTTTTAAAGGAATGTTATGGTGCGACACCGGATGCTCCATGGAGGGGACAATTGCATCCTTCTCCTGCCCATTGGCTCGACATTATTTCCCTTGACCTTAAGGTCAGTGATGATCAAATACTGAACCCTGCAGCTTATTATCCATTTCAATCAAGAAAAGGATAATCACCCTACCTAAATATCTAGCTTGACTAACATTACAAAGAATTGAAACTCTTCTGAAGACCACTTTTGATCCTTAAAAAGGGTGAAGCACATTTAGAGAGTATTTAAAACCCTTTGTGAAATAAAAACACGTTCCACTATTTTCATCAACAAGTGTGGAAATTACTATTATGGCTCTCACCAACAAAAGTTGAATACTAATCTATTGGAATGGTGCAATTGGGTGTGTACAATTTCATTCAATGTTATAGTTAATTTGCGCAAATAAAAACCTATCAAATTCAGTGAAATAACATTGTTAAAGGGACGTTACAGTTACTTTGCACTAACAGCAACCTATCCATATTATGGTTACAAGTAAAACTGAAAAAAAACAGTAATACACCAGTTATGGTAAGCTAAGCAACCATAACTCGCACCACCACTGTGCACTGCTAAGACTAAAACCCAGGACATCAAAGATGACATCACAAATGTCATTGATGACATCACATGCCTGGCACCCTCTGATTTTGTTCACTGACATATCTAGGCCAGGTGCTTTTGTTCACTGACAGTCAGGAACTGAAAATTCAAAAGGTACTATATTTGTACACCTTAACCTTCTCATATGTTCTTACACTACTTTACTTAGGGTTCAGTCACGTCATATGATACATATACATAGGGGAAGAAGCAAGACTGAAACACAGCAATCATTTCTGTGCATGAAGAGAATCAGTTAGGTTATGAAAACATTTTTTGTAACACTGCTGCTGTTTTGCTTATTTTACTTTTCCCATATATGCTCATAGTTGTGTGTGTTGTGGACTCTTTATGTGTTGTGTGTAGTAGTACAATGATGTAGTAAGTGAGGGATTGTTAGCTACTTATTACATGTTTCACAGTGCGCAAAACTCTGAAATTAAAGCATTCATCATTTCACTATCCAACATGGCAAGATTTTGAATATTGCACATCAATTGTGCATGCTGCAGACAATGCCTACGTTTGTACATGACTAGGTTCATGTACTGGAAAGAACTCTATAATGCAATGGTGTTTATAGCAATGGATCTCATGATGAACTCTGATAGTTTTTCTGCCAACATTATAATGACAATCCCTTGTGGAGGCTTTTCATGAAAAGTAAATGCGCATGTGATGTCATCGGTGATGTCAACAATGGCATGTGTGATATCATTGTTGAAGTCCTAGGCGTTAGTCTTAGCAGTGGGCAGTGATGCCGCCAGTTATGGATGCTTAGCTTACCATAACTGGTGAATTTCTGGGGGTTTTCAGTTTTACTTGCAACCATAATATGGATAGGTTGTTGTCAGTGCAAAGTAACTGTAATGTCCCTTTAACAAGGTTTTTGCACTATATTTGCTAGGTTTTTCTATGGGCAACTGAACCATAACGTCCCTTTAACAACATTTGCTAACAGAGTTTGATAGATTTTTAGTAGCACAACTAAAATTCTGTTCCTTTAACAACGTTTTTTCAGTGAATTTCATAGGTTTTTACCAGGATACCATTAGTTTGTATAGATGTACCACACAGCATACCAAATCGATGGCTGCATCGCGATGGGCAAAGTAACCCCGGATTGTGCGTCTGTTTGCAGATATCTGCTAGCATCCAAACTGCTAAAAAAAAGGCGGGGGTTCTCTCAAATAGTGGTACCATTCAGCAAAGACAAGGAACATATACAAAGTGCACCATGTACATGCATTGCAAGGAAAAGTGGAGTAGGTCTGAAAACTCTTTACTTGTGAAACAAACAGAGCAAAGGCATAGGGTATGTACCATAACGGAATGCACCAACAAGCAAAATAACGTTGGCATCCAACAATATTACCGCACTGGTGCTTTACATAGGAATGAAGAAGGAACTGGCAGAGTAAGGACTGCAAAGTAGTGAGAGCAGAACGTCACTAGAATGTGTTAAGTACACTAAAGTTGCTCCTATAATTGCACAGTTTGTCCAGTGGACAATAGTGGAAAACCATGATGTTTTTTTTAATGTTTTTTATTTTACACAGCAATGGCAAGCACCCTACAATGGCATGACAAAATGAGTTACGATAGTAACCCTATTGGTATGCACCACAGACTGAAAAGTAAGTCAGTTAATATGTATTGCTTCATATAAATCTAACAGAAATCTTTAGCTTTAACAGGACATACTGGAAATGAAAGGAATGCACCACAAGCAGCACCTTTTCCAAAACAGCATACGGCCACAGGAAATGAAGGAAACTCTGTAAATGACAAAGTAAACAGCCTGGACGCCAAAATGGAACAATTGCTAAAGAATGTTGCCTCCTGAAAAGATTTTGTACAAGGACATATTATGGAAAAAAGAAAATGTCACTTCCCCACATACACGTGTACCCCTTCCCCATTTCCCAGCCCACCATCCCCGCAAATTCCCACTGATCAGAGATGTTACAGTGAGACCGCAATCCCTTCCTTCCCTCATGCTGAATGTGTGCAAATCCCCAATTCTCCTGTATATGTATCCATTTCTGCTACCCCTTCCCTTTCCTAATAGTATCTATGTATGTCTGAAAATAAAGGTGTATATGTGAATTGTTGCTGAGTGTGTGAGTGGCTTTTCCATTTATTGGAAAATTCTGTTATGACTCTGCAGTGCACAGTACTGTCCAGGATGGGTGCAGTTAAACAAAATGGAGGTGTCCTACGGACACCACACCTGCCCGGCCTATCCACAATCAGAATGGACATATCCATAGGACACCAGTTCTGGCCGCATGTCCGCATCTTATGATACACCTTTAATTAGTTGCTCCACAACTACGCGCATGCGTGTCTCATCCTCTGTGTCCTGGTAGCACTGCCTCTGTGCAGCATGTTCGGAAAAACTTGTGGCGTACTTTCAATACTTTGAGCCACCCACCCATGTCCTATGGACAGCTGTGCACATGAACATTGCACTTGCTGTAGTCTATAAACACCGAGTTTGTTCGAAAATTGTCGCTGCACATGTATCACACTTTTATTTAGTCCGGGGATCCCAACCCTGTCCGTAGGACACCTATGCACTTCCACCCAATACTCATCCTGTGGATAGACGTCCCATTTGAGCACATTAGCGACGTCCCCATGTGAGCACACCCACAATGCGTGTGGGCCCTTATTTGCCGGATATAATCCCGGCCCCCAGACATTGGAAAAGTACTTTTTGTGCAATGTAAGAAGCGTTACTATGAATATACATCCTTACAAACGTGCCACACTGTGCCACTGTACATCAAACTATTTTTTGGAACGATTTGTGCCCACTTTCCGGTTCCAAGTGCTCCACAGCAGCCCTATAAGGCCACACACAAGAGCTGCTCCGCATTCTGTTTTTGGCTTTCCAGAACAGAGCCACGGTCCACATTGGTTTGTGGTGGAATTGCTTTCTGATCAATTCTGCTGTGCTATATTACCTTTTCAACTAATGGAAACCATTGCTTACCTACTGCTTCTAAGTCTGCAGCACCCACACCCTCACCCTCACCACCACCACCACCTTCTGAAGGGCCTGGACAAGGGAACAGGCGTGGTGATGTACATAGGGATCAAAAGGAGAACAAGGATGCAGTAAAGCAATTCCCCATTGCCTGCAGCCAGCATGAGTCCTGGGTGGGGAAACTATTTAACACAATAGGAGACATACCGAAATCTCATGCAAACCTGGTGAGATGCACTGAGTGCAACATAGTACGTATTCGCGAAAAACCTGACTTGTACAGCTACGTCACCACCTCCAAGCGGCAACACCTCAAATTGAACCACAAGGCAGCAGTTTGGAGGGTAGTCCCCTTAGAACAAGGCAGTAGAATAATTTTCCCTACACCATCCTCCGCATCTGCTCCTGCCATCACTAGGGACACTCCTGTGGGGCAGCAGATCCCTAAACCAGCCCTGCAGGCCATACTCACTGCAGCAGACCCTTACCTTTCAAAGGTCACTGTATTGTGTATGTATTACGATGCAGTACTCTGCAGGGTGGAGAAACTTCAAAGGGCTTTCAAGGCTTTAGACTGGGAGCATGAGAAAGACTGCCTCCTACCTAAGTAAGCGCCACACAACATCTTCTTCTCTCCACTTGCCGTTTCTTATCCCTGTGGTTGGTGGCCTTTACCTAACCTCCCTTCTCTTCCTTTCCTTCTGTATCAGAACAAGAAAAATACAAAACAACCAAAAATTTTAAAAAAAGTAAAAAAGGCTCTCTTCGGAGGTCAAAAATAGAGTTGCCAATAAAAGGATGCAGGCCGCCACGCAGCCTATATGCTCCGTGGTAAATAATGTGACGGGTGGATCTGTCAAAAACATTGCACTTATTAGTGGGAGAAAGTGCAAGCTCAGAAAAGAGCTTGTTTGTGGTGGTTTATTTTTGGAAGGGTTCAAATGGCCAACAACTACTAGAAAAATGCTTGTTGTACTTGCAAAAAGGCTGCAATGTATTTTGGATATTTCGCAGAAAAAGCTGATTTCCAGCATCGGTAAGTTGGATTCCATCTGTATGGAAAATGTTAGTGCGACGGAATGTAATATTTTCAGTGTGGAAGGAGGACATGCCAACATCTGTCAAAAAGGCGCAATCAGCCTTGTTGACATTGTGCCTCACTTTCTCCATTTGCAGACCAAATGAAGAAGAACGCAGCCACATATGTTTGTGCGCAATGCGAGAAAAAAGTACTCATGAGTTCTGAAACATGTCCATGACTTGCCCAAGTACCTCCTTCATCACAAACTGCAGATACATTCCGGTAACTTGTCCTAAACTGTTTCCACCACAATGAATAATAACAATGTCTGGATGATGGAGCATCACCAAAGTGGTACAAAGAGGAACCAAATTTAGCCACTTCTTTCCACGTGCTCCATGTCAGTGGGCATCCACATGATAGCATCCACGATGTGCAGCCACTCCACAGTGTTCTGCATGTACTTCCAACCAATGTATGCAGGAGTCCCCCAAAATCCATACACTCAGCCTCTGGAACGATACAGCCATAACCATATGCATCTGCACTCCTCTCTGGAAACAGACCTTCTGCCACAGTCTCTATCTACACACCACACCCAGAAACCTTATTGACCAATCCCCTAGTCTCCACAGTCCCATTTACATGCCTGCCATCCTCGAGGGTCCCAGATGTGGCACGTGCAATCCTCGAAATACCACAGTGTCTGTGGAAATATCATGCTTTGTACAGGGTTGGGGGAACACATTTCAACCAGGGTAGGGGATTTCCTCTTTAGTGGTGGCTCTGAAAAGAGCCTTTTTTGTTTTTTTTGTAGGTGCTTGTAAACAAACACCTTTTCTTTTGTTTTTTTGGGGGTTTCTATTTTCTTCTCCTCCTTACATTCTTACATGAACCTCTTCAAAGCATCCTTCAGATTGTAAAACAAAAAAGCATTTCCAATGGTAGACAAAGAAATGCTATCTGTACTGAAGAAGTGCACATTGCAAGAATTAAGGATGTAATTGTCACAAGAGAACATCCCAGCATTGTAGAAAAATTGAGACATGCCTCTATTTACAAGACACCGTATGACCTATGGCTGGGGACAAAGTACATCAGGATTGTTCCATACTCTTCTAGGTGGTATGCATGAGGAAACCACATTGGCTGTGGGAAAAACCCACATCACTGCTTTTACCAAGTTCTACAGTTCATGGAGCAAATATTGACAAATGATTTAACTGAACCGCAGGGCTCCATAGTGCACCACTACAACATCAACAGTAGTGACCGTGGCCACATATCTGCAAAGCACAACTACAGCATTGAAACTGTGCACAGGCACACTGTGCCACAAAGCCTCCACTCCTTCAAAATCAAAATTGCCAGCAATGCCTCTTCCCTGGACATACCTCTGCAGATCATCCACAAAGGAATTACCCACGATCAACACTGTGACTCTCTCCATCTCTGCCATCCTCACTACAGAGAGCAATGAAAAAAGTATTACCGCCCATTTCTGTTAAGCACACCCTCAACACCTGATTGGATAATCCACACAGTCCCATTTATATGCTAGGCATGCTGAGATGTGCAGGAGGAGGCACGTGCGATTCCCCAACTACTGCAAGGGCCGCTCCCCAGTAAAGCAGGGTCAGTCCTTCTTCCCTTTTCACTACTCTTTTTCCAGCATTCCCTCATTGGGTACTGTTAAACAGTCACATACATATCCACCAATCACATCCAAGACCTCTGCATCCAACACTGCCATCTCTGCGCAACACTCCATAGGTGCCGATAAGCACTCAGAGTACAAGTTTCCTGTCATTCAAAAGCACCTCCACTAGAAAGTACTGTAAAACTATCCAAGATTTCTGCATCCAGATTCATCCACATCACCACCCATCACCACAAAGTGCAGGTAACAGTATTTTTTATACACTACTTTTGCAACTCTGTTATAAGTGCCTCTGAACAGGGTACCTGCCAATAAACCTCTGTAACATACTCAAAAAAGCATACTGTAATTTCTCTAATCACCTATGATCAAATGTGTTTTCAAAGTTTTAGTTTGCCTATATCATCCATTGTAATATCCAAACGGTTACTCTCTTCTTTCCTTCTGTCAATTGTGCAACTTTTTCACGCACTAACACACCTCATATAAAATTTGTGAAATTGTTCTTACCATCTTCTTTCACAGTTGCAGTAACCACCTCTGTCCTGAAAACCAGTGGCGTGTAAACTTGAAAATACAACCTAGAATAAGCCTACTCTCGACAGCCAACAAAGTAAGTGCAATAAATAGGCCGATTCATGGAATTAATGTGCGCCGAAAATGGCAGCGCAAGCGTGAAAATCGCAGCGCAAGCGTGAAAATCGCAACTCAAGCGTGCCAAAGCCGTGCACATCCATTCATGGAAGTCAGTGCGCATGTAAATCCTGGGATGTGCGCTAAAATCGTGGGTGCACACGTCATTAAACGGCATGTGCTTCGCACACAGCGAAAGCGCATCGCACACAACAAAAGTGGGCGGAACACGGGGCGTAACACGCGGAATGGGGAACAATGCGTGAAAATGTGGGCGTTACAGGGGAAGTACAGGAGGTAAATGCTCGCAGCGCCCACACGCGCGCCTACAACACGAATTCATGGAATCGAACAGGGGAAACGCATGCGCCAAAAAAGACGCGCTAATCCAGAAACACGTACGCCAGCCGATAGCAGGCGTACGTGGCCCCGCACAGCATAAAAGTGTGCGCAAACAACAAACAAGCTCAGACGCTACGATGAATATACCGTTTCTCGCAGCAGTGGTCGTGGGACACCGCAGGAGGAGGAGGATAGCCAGACCCCACATTTTTTCACCCAGGACTAGCCTTTTTGGGATGCCTAATGACCAAGTGTATGGGAGGTACAGGTTTCCACCACACATAATACTCGAACTGTTGAGTTAGTGGGAGGATGACCTCACATCACCCATCCTGTGCTCCCAAGCACAGAGCCCCTTCGAAAAGGTGCTCAATGTACTGCACTTGTTGGCTACTGGTTCATTTCAGCAGACAAGTGCCATAGTAGGGGGAGTGTCACAGGCCACGCAGTCACGCTGCCACACCAGGTGTTGGCCATCATGGCTGCACGCTCCTCAGTCCGCAGGCACATATACATGCCCAGAACACCTGCAGAAAGGCAGGCTGCCTTCCAGGACTTTTACGGGGTGGCACACTTCCCAAAAGTGCTAGGTGCTATTGATTGCACCCATGAGGCTCTACATCCTCCCAGGGCAACTGAGCAGATCTATAGAAACTGCAAGCACTGGCATTCCCTCAACGTGCATGTAGTATGTGATGCCAAGGGAATCATCACCTCAGTATATGCCAACTGTCCAGGGTCCACCCATGATAGTTTCATTTTCAGAATGTCACCCCTAAACCAGAACCTAGAAGCTGGGTGGCATGGTGATACATGGCTGACTGGTGAGTATAAATGCCTCTGCACATGCATGCATGTCAGATACTGAGTAATGTGACAACCCCACTAATGATACCCATCATCACCTCCCCAGGGGACAGTGCCTACCCTCTGAGTACCCACATGATAAAACCAATTCGGAACCCCACCACACCACCTGAGGTAAGATACAACACAGCCCATATTGCAAACCAGGGCATAGTGGAGCGCACATTCGGAGTGCTCAAGTCACACTTTCGTTACCCTTGACCACTCTGATGGACAGCTGCTATACACGCCCCCAGTAGTGTGCAGGATCATAGTGGCAGCAGGGGCCTGCAGGTGGACATGGTGGTGCCCCCACATCCCCAACCACATGCACGCCCGCTGCGCATGAGAGGTGAAAGGGCACGTGGTGAGGCAGCCCATACCCAGCTGGTGGCTAATTACTTCATCTAAAATCCTACCCCTGTGGAGTGCACACAGCCCTGGCACATACCAGCTGACAATCAATGATGATGACATAAGGGACAGTCAACTGTCACAACCATAACAGCCTGAGATTGATGAACTGGAACTGTTACATTGTGTGCATCCCTACCTACTTAAAGACAACCAATGCTGTGTCACAAAAACACACACATTCATGCAGCATGAATGACTACCCACTTGCAAAATACAACATGAAAATAGTGCCATGTCACCCACCTCCTCCCCATCTCAGCTACCCAACACACCATGGCATGTCATGCAATGTGAAAGCAACCAAATGAATGCACAACACATGACACAAGTGTCACAAAGTGCACTGTCCCAAATGTAAACAGGCCACAGACAATATGCTCCCAGTAATCAATAAGAAACAGCACACATGAACAAATACTTACCAGCAACACAAAATAGCAACACAGGATGAAACAGTGGCAAAATATGACAGTACAAAATCAAAGTAGTGCAAGTCTCACAAACTGACTAAGCCAGCACATCGACCCCTTCCAACTGCCTAGTGTTGCTGTCAGGCAAATGTGTCAGTGTACTGCATACAACATGAACTGCATCTGCAAAGGAGACAGCCTTGTGAAGACATAAAGAAGGTACATGTGAATAAGGAGAAAGACATGGATGCACAAGCACATATCAATAAACCATGTAGTGTTCAATCCAACAACAATCCCCACTAGGGATGTACACACAGTTTTGACTACAGACTGCCCACACAGCTCATGGGAACCCAATGTCACTATGTAAGTTACTGTCACTTGGTCACACTCTTTGCAAGCCCATGGAAAGGGGAAGCAGGAGGGGTGTGTGTGTCAGGAACCCAAGCATCTAACCCAAAGACAGGACAAGCCTGCATGTGCCCAGCTGGAATACACAGTGGATGCCCATGGGAGCCACACAAGGCAACACACTGTTAAAAAAAAGATATACAAAAATCAAAAATGGCCATGTGTGGACCAGGGGTTCGAGGACAGGGTGCACCCCAACACCCACCTGCGTGGATGTTGAGAAAAAAAAAATACCTCCATGGGCTCATGTCCCGCACAGCTAGACTACTGTGGGAGAACTGCTGTCGCTCTCTTCACCCTCTGCTGCTACATCAGGAGGTGGCCGTGCTATGGGAGGCAGCCCATGCAAAGCCCTGGTATGGTACTCCATGGCAGCAAGCATGCAGGTATGGAAGGTTTCATTCTGGAGGATGATGGTACGGAGATCCCCATTTAGCACCTCACGGGTAGCCCGCTTTTCTACCTGCAGGGCCTCGTGTGATGCCCGGATCTCCGCACGGGTTGCCTGGAGCTCTGCTGAGAGTGAACGTGTGAGCTGCTCCAGCTGCTGTTCTGACCTAAAATTTCGGGAAGCCTCAAGTTCACCCAGAGTCTCCCTGAGGAACTGGTTTCCTAACCTCAGGGCTTCCCTGTGGCCCTGTTACTCTGCAGATATGGCTTCGCGCAGAGTCTCCAGTGCCGCCCGTCGGTCCCTGTTGGACGCCAACATGTCCTCCCTGTGTCATTGGCAAATGGAGTCTGTTGCCTGCTGTTGGATCTCCATCTGCCTTTCAGGGGGAAGAATGGAAGTAGCCACCCTATCCATTGCCTGAGCCATCATTTCACACGATGCTCCCTGTTGTGCTGCTATACCGTACATGGAGTTTTCCCATACAGTATTGCCTGGTGGCGCACGGCCACTGCATCGGCGGGCACCACACCTGTTTGGGGCAAGGCAATCTGCACCTTGCTGTGCTGGCACTGCCTGAGGCTGTAGGACTACATTCCCCCTTTGATTTGCTGGCCCAGGAACAGGAGCAAATGTTGTGGAGTGTGACCCTGCATCCGTAACCGCCAAAGGCAGAGTTACCAACACTGACATCCCCATAGAGGGGTCTATCCCTGGTGCAGGTGGGTTGAACAGAACAGCATCCCTGCCAGAAACACTCACCTGCGACGGCACATATGTCTCACTGTTCGATTCAGCACCTGAATCATAGAGGTCTGGGGAGGTGCACCCAGAGACACCTGTGGACAGTATGGTCTGCAGGAGGATTGGGTTTTCACCCACCACCACCCCACGTCCTCCACTGGTGCCCGGTTGTGGCTGAGATTCCTCCTGGGTCTGCACCATCTCCTCCACCTCAACATCATCAAGTGCGTCATCACCTGCAAAAACATGAAAGACAACAAATGGAAACAGGCATGAGCATCATAGCACATACATAGGCCTGACAAGCCAGAGATTCAGTACATGAATTACACATGTCCCACATGACTATAACCCTGGCATGCATGCACTGTCAATGAGTTGGAAGGGGAAGCAAAAAGCAGACACTGAGGACTCCAAGATGGAAAAGCAACAGATTTGCTGCATGCTGGATAGCACTGGCATCACACATTAGCCTGTGAGTGGCATGTCCAATACACATACATAACACATGCCAGCACACAGATGGCACGTAGCATAGCCATGGTATATTTGACAAGTACAACCATATGTCAGTGAATGAGTACTGTCACCCATCCATGTGAGATGGACATGATGAGATCAAAAATGCAAAATAGTGTGACAAAATATGCATGTGCCACACACTGCAGCACATCCAGTGTTCAATTATACAGTGATGGCAGGCAGATGGATACATCAACGGTTGGTCACTTCAACATGACAGGAGACAACAGTCATGTTCCACATTCAAACAGGGTCCAAATATTAATGTGAGCAGGCCCTTACTCAATCAGCCTGAATGGTTAAATCATTCCCATAACAAGGTAGTAAATGTGGGTAATTGTGGGGTGTAATCTATGACAGAAGCATGTCACATATGTGGCATTAGGGCAGAAAAATGCGTTGTAAAAATGGGAGGATTGAAACAATGAGGCTGAATGAACACTGAACATTTTGAACAATGTTGTTGCAAGATGAAAGTTCAAGGGCAACTGCAGTAATGTGGTGCTAATTGGCTACTGTGGCCAGAAGGGATACTGTCATACCCAAATCCAAGGCCGGTGAATGATTTGGAGGAAGCACATGGGTGACCCATACCACTCATGAGTACACAGCCTCACCTGGCACTCAATCAGAACACATCACCCAAGCAACATACACATGCATTACACACACATGCATGGGCACTCACCGGACAATGCTTCATAATCTGGTAGGTCTCCCACGCCTTGAATCTGTTCCTCTGTGACGAAGGTTCCAGCAACAGACTCATGTTCAGTGAGTTGGTCATCCTCTGGTGGAGACCCACCACCAGTCACCAGAGTAAAGGCATGATTTGAGGCCAGCTTGTTCTTTGTTCTACGTTTCAGGTCATTCCACCGCTTGTAGCAATCATCAGCTGTGCGCCTCACTAATCCAAGGGCACAAATGTGGTCCGCGATGGTCTGCCAGTGGGCCCTAAGTTGAGAAGGTGTAGTCTTGCAGCCTGCAGTCACCACCATTTTGCAGCTATGTGCCAACACATAGGCCACAAGTGCATCAAGTTCGGCATCATTGAAGCTAGGCTTCCTTGACGTGCCGGAGTGTGTAGCCGTGTCTGGGGTTCCAGCCTGTAGTGCAAGAGCACCCTTTTTCTTCTTGGAAGGTGGTGCGGATCCTGAGTGGCTTACGCCGCTCTGGTCAGTAGGGGCAGAAGGACAGTTGGACTGGGTACTTGAAGCCCGTAAAGGCACAATGACAAAGGTCTTGGTGCAGGTATTGGCTGCAGGGTGAGATTGGCAGTGCCAACGTCGGTGTGATGGACCTGGACCGACACTGTCCCGGCAAAGAGACTCGGAGCTGGGATGGATTGAGCTGCAGTTGCCCCTGCAACCTCCTCACCCTGGCTACTTGGGGCAGCAGATGACATTGCTGCCCCAGATGCACGTGGCCTGGTGACAGGAACTTTCACCGCCACACATGGCTTAGACATGCTGACCTGGAAGTCAGCCTTGGGGTCATCCTGTGCTGGTTCAGTTGTCAAAATGGTCCGGTTCAACAAGGGCTGAGCTGGAATGGTGTCAGCTACATTTCCCACAACCTTTGGGGGGGGCATAGGTGGCCCTGATTGGTCCTCCACACACTGGGCTCTAGGGGCACCCTGTAAATCCTGCCCACATCCCCTACCGCGCCCACCACGCCCACTTCTTTGGGCTTAGCCACCTTTGCCTCCCTTGCTGCTTGGTCGCCTCCCAACCATGGCACTGATGTTGTTGTGCGTTTGGGAGTTGTAGTAAAACAATTTTCCTGGGCAATTGGGGTGAAGGGGGTAGGGTACTAGATGGAATTCGTACCCTAGTGCTCTAGCAAGGCTGTATGTGACCCCTGTGGGAAGATGAGGGGTCACGCAACGCACAGGCACCCCAAACACAAAAGTACACGTGCACGCAAGCCCTGGTAGACCACGTGTGTGGAAAAATGACCCCGCACTACGCTGTGGCACCCAGACACACAAAAATAAGTGTATGCGTGTTTCACGCAGCCTACAATGACCTCTGAAGGGGTACGCAACACACAGGGGCAACCACAGTTGGAAAATACGTGCGCAACTCACCGTCTGCCTTGAAAAAGTACGTGAAAAAGATGCGCGTGTGCGTGTTGGCAACACCCCTGCCAAAAGAAGAAAAGAACGCAGTCTGAGGAAACAGGGAGAACGAACTGGAAACGTTGTGAAGTAATCGCGTGTGAACCGACAAGAAGTACAAGAATCACCCGTTCGCTCTCCACAAAAAGCACGTACAAGAAGATAGCGTCATACTCGTACCTTTTAAGCCAGCCCACACGTGCAACGTCACTTACGCGCTTACGCGCTAAGGCCCTTTCCTCCAATAGCACGGTGGCACGCACTTTTTTCACATGCCAAATCACTCCGTATCAAGCTGGCCACGCAACAACACACGGAAGACCACGCTCCTGCCCAGAAGGCCATATTCCTGCCCCCCAGAGCCCCGAGCACGCTCCCACCTGCCATCTGCTGCTGCCTGCCTGCCTGCTGACCACGTGCCCTGCTATTTGGTGCCTGCACGTCAGCCAGGGGTGCAGTTGCTGTGACCACCCCTGCTGGAACTGAAGACTCCCGACTGGGATACCATCGCTCCACAGCCCAGCCCCAGGACCCAGTTGCCCACCCACATCTGCCTCTAGGGTTGCCATGTCGGACACTACACCATCTGGCACCACTGGCAACCCCCAGGCAGAGAGGCAGAGGGCCACCAGCTTCAGTGCCAGGGAAGTTGGTGCCCTGGTGGAGCAATTCCTGGGGCAGTATGATGCCCTCTTTGGAAGTTCGCTCGCTGACAATGAAGGACGGAAGAGGATCTGGATGGACATCGTGACTGCCATAAAAGAGGAGGGGGTGGCAGTCCGCGAGATCAAACATGTCCAGAAGCGCTGGGAGGACTTCAGGTCCAGGACCCTCAACAAGGCCCGGCACCTCTTAGGCTGAAGGCAGCGGATTCCAAGGGGTGCCGGGTCCACCTGACCGACAACCAGATGAGGGTCCTGGAACGCATACGCCAGCGCTCCACAGCCAGGTCCTTGAGGGGCAGACCCGTCTGGAGTCGAGCGGTAAGTGTACATGCATACTGATTGGACGCTGTGCATGTTGTGGTGTGCCAGGAGTGTGCAGGTTGCACATATGTCTTTGTAGGGACATGTATGGCTGCGTATGTACAGGGATGTGAACCTGACACATGTGATTCCTATCAAGTGTGAGACACATCGATGGTGTATGTGTTGGTAAGCATGCTGTGCAAATGTATGTGTGGGTGCACACATGTAATGAATTATGAGTATGTATTGTGGCATGGTTGTGGTGTCACACATGGATGCTGGTTCATGCTGCATGTATCTGCACTATGCACATGTGCATGTTGGTGTATTTGACAAGTGTGCAACTGTGATGCAACATGGATGCATGTGACACTGACATGTAGAAGGCTGAATGCGAGATGTGACATGGATGGCGATCTCATCACTTCGACAGTTGGTGGAGATGTACACATGCATGTTAGTCTGGTGGCATGTGTGCATGTGCTGTGCACTCCCCCTGTTTCATGTGACGTTGGGCTCACCTTCGGCTGCTCGTGCTGTTGTTTGTGTATGGATGATGCTGCCTGGTGCAATATTCCTGTTGATTTGCACATGTGTGTGAGTTGAAATTACATGTGTGTTGGGGAGTGTGATGCCATGTCTGTAGTTTTACACTGCCACACATGTGCAACTGTCATGTGTGTATCAGTCCATTGTACAGAGCCCTGATGCCTGTGTACTATCTCTCCCTGTCTGCAGCGTCAACTGATGAAGAGGGCAGAGAGGGTGCTGTGGAGCAAAGCCGCAGGGATCGCACCACCAGCCGGTGACGCAAGGCCCGGCTCCCCTTCCACGTTGTCATCTCGTCGGGGAGTGAGGAGTCTGGTGCCCCGTCCCAGGCCGCAGCTGCCAAGGGTATGTCCAAGAGGCGGAGATCGGAGGTGGACTCCTCGGCAGCAGAAGAGGCAGCTGAGACCCCACAGGGTCAAACGGAGGAAGATGGCATGGAGTCATCCAGGTTGGTGGGGGGTTTGGTGGAGGAGGTGGCGTGGAAGGGACACACACGGGGTCTGGAGGTGGAGACTTGTGCTAGTGGTGCAGTGCAGGGGCAGGGACAGGAGGCAGCACAGGCTGCCGCGGAGGTGCCTGTGTGTAATCCTGTCCCTGATCCTGTGACGGCATCATCCTGCACCATCAGGGATGCCTACGTCCAGAACCGTTTTCAGGGAGGGGATGAGCGCACAACAACTGGCCTTCCTCTCCCTGCGGACGTGGCAATCCGAGACCGGGTTGAGCCTGTCCTAGCTGGGATGGCGTTGCGTCAACGGGACATGCGAGGTGACCTGCAGTGGTTTAGTGAAGACACTGCACGTCATCTTGGATGCCTCGTTGACCGCGTTGATCTACTGGGAAGGGTTACCAGGGCTGGATTCCTCCGTACGCTGGACCTTATTCCGACCCCCTCCTCACCTGAACCCCCTATGCGCCAGTCATCCTCCATGCCATCTTCCCACCCATGCATCACCTGGGTACCCTGTGGAGCTGCCTCTGACCCAGCGGCCAGGCTGGTGGAGGACACATCCCTGCCAGAGTCGGGAGTCGGACGTCCAGCAGGGGTAGCCACCGCAACAACTGCACCCCAGCCGGAAGAGGACGTAAAGGCAGCAAGAGCCAGGGCACAGGCACAGCAGCATCAGCAGCAACAAGGTGGGAGCGATGATGGCTCAGGGCCATCAACATCGGAGGGGCAGCCATCGGCCAGAAGGCAGGAGGACCCAGGATTGGAAGTGTTTTCCATGTGGCAGCGGTTGGGCCAGGCCATAGGTGCGGAGCGGCGGCGGGTGGAAGAGGCACAGCTCACAATGGTCAGAGCGGAGAACTCCATGCAGAAGGCACTGAGGTGGGCCGAGTGGCTCTAGGCTATTCGCAGGGAGTTGGAGTCCAACATGGCATCATCCTTGTGAACACTGGGGCCATGGAAGAGGACAGCCTCCAGGACATTGAGCCATCGGACTAGCCCGCCGCCATTGTAAATAGTTTTTAGTGTTAGGTTTCATTTTCGTTTTGCTTTATTTTGGGGTGATTGGACTATGCCCCACACTTTTGTGTATGGTTATTTCTTAGGTAGTTTCTTTGATAGGTTTCATTTATTTGGGCTCATGGACCCTTTGAAAAGTACATAGTTGGACATTGGATTTATGTGTACATTTACTTTGGATTTCACCATGGAGCAATGGATTTTAAATGTTACGTTTCCTTTGGATTTGTTTTGGTGGACGGAGAGTTTGGACCATTTTTCTTTAGGATTTCTTTGGATTGTTTCTACATTTCCTTTTTCATATTTTTGGACATGCATTTCATATCATGTTTGTAATTTTTTTTTATGCTTTCATTTCATTACATTGATTTTGTTCATAATACATTTTGATATTTTACTTCCATGTGTGGGATTCTCTCATTGGGTTCATGCATGCCAAAATGTGGGTTTACACGATCTATGGCAACCAGTGTGTGAATGTGACGGGCATGTGTTAATTTACATGGTTGACTTTTGATTTGTGTCATGACATAGGCATGTCAGTGTGTGGTGGATTGGTATAATCATTGCATGTCAAGACTGGGGTGGCGTGCTGTGGTATTTTGGTGCACATGAGGCCCATGATTGTGCAGCTTCATGTTGTGTTGCAGGGGGTCATGAGTCGGGGCCTGCTGGCAGGTGCCCATCAATGCTGGGTGGATGCGGGTGCTGGGGGACATGAGTCAGGCCTGACCCTCAATGCTGGGTTGATGGGGGTGATGGGGAACATGAGTTGTGGCTTGCTGGCAGGTGCCCGTCAATGCTGGGTGGATGGGGGTGCTGGGGGACATGAGTCGGGGCCTGCTGGCAGGTGCCCGTCAATGCTGGATGGATGGGGGTGCTGGGGGACATGTGTCGGGGCCTGTTGGCAGGTGCCCGTCAATGCTGGGTGGATGGAGGTGCTGGGGGACATGAGTCAGGGCCTGCTGGCAGGTGCCCATCAATGCTGGGTGGATGGGGGTGCTGGGGGACATGAGTCGGGCCTGACCCTCAATGCTGGGTGGATGGGGGTGCTTGGGAACATGAGTCGGGGCCTGACCCTCAATGCCGGGTCGATGGGGGTAATGGGGGACATGAGTTGGGGCCTGCTGGCAGGTGCCTGTCAATGCTGGGTGGATGTGGGTGCTGGGGGACATGAGTTGGGGCCTGCTGGCAGGTGCCCGTCAATGCTGGGTGGATGGGGGTGCTGGGGGACATGAGTCGGGCCTGACCCTCAATGCTGGGTGCATGGGGGTGGTGGGGGACATGTGTCATTGGTCACTTGTGCGTGGTGACATGTGGGCTGGCTGGGGGGCTTTGCCAGGGTGGATGGGCTGCCTGTGGGTCATGGCCAGGGGTGCAGTGTGTTCCCCTGTGTTGTGGTCTGCCTGCAGGCCCTGGGGAGGGGGGAGAGGGCACACCTGGGAGGACACACACTAACAATTCGTTGGGGCACCCCCGAAATACACGTACCCCGCTCGCACAGGGCCAATTGCCTTTGATTCTCCCTGTGCACCCCCGAAATACACGTACCCTGCTCACACAGGTCCAATCGCGTGTGATTCTCCCCGCGCACCCCCAAAATACACGTACCCCACTCGCACAAGGCCAATCGCGGGTAAAACTTCCCACGCACCCCCGGAATACACATACCCCGCTCGCACAGGGCCAATCACGTATGATTCTTCCCACGCACCCCCGAAATACACGTACCCCGCTCGCAAAAGGCCAATCACGGGTAAAAGTTCCCGCGCACCACCGAAATACAAATACCCCGCTCGCACAGGGCCAATCGCCCGTGATTCTTCCCGCGCACCCATGAAATACATGTACCCCGCTCGCACAGTGCCAATCGCGTGTGATTCTCCCCGCGCACTCCCGTAATACATGTACCCCGCTCGCACAAGGCCAATGGTGGGTAAAACTTCCCGCGCACCCCCGAATTACTCTACCCCGCTCGCACAGGGCCAATCGCGTGTGATTCTTCCTGCGCACCCCCGAAATACATGTACCCCGCTCGCACAGGGCCAATCACGTGTGATTCTCCCCACGCAGCCCCGTAATACACGTACCCCGCTCGCACAAGGCCAATGGTGGGTAAAACTTCCCGCGCACCCCCGAATTACTCTACCCCGCTCGCACAGGGCCAATCGCGTGTGATTCTTCCTGCGCACCCCCGAAATACATGTACCCCGCTCGCACAGGGCCAATCACGTGTGATTCTCCCCACGCAGCCCCGTAATACACGTACCCCGCTCGCACAAGGCCAATGGTGGGTAAAACTTCCCGCGCACCCCCGAATTACTCTACCCCGCTCGCACAGGGCCAATCGCGTGTGATTCTTCGCACGCACCCCCAAAATACATGTACCCTGCTCGCACAGGGCCAGTCACGTGTGATTCTCCCCGCGCACCCTCGTAATACACGTACCCCGCTCGCACAAGGCCAATCGCATGTGATTCTCCCCATGCAGCAGGTACGTGTATTTGGATGGGTTCGCGGGGAGTTTTACAGGTGTATTCGTGGTTGGGGGGCTGTATGGTGGTCCACTGGCCTGTGCGCCATGTACAGAATTTGTTCGCTGTTCATGGCACATGGGGAGGGGTTGGGGGCATAACTGGCGCTGCTGCAGGGTCACTGCGCCACTCTGCTCCACGGCTGGTTATGGATGTTTAAATCCATGACTACGCTGTGCGCGGAAATGGATTTTGGCGCACGCGGCTGGCGCAGACGTTCACACGCGCACACTGTGCGCCAGCCGCGTGCGCCACTTGTGTGCTGAATTCTATGAATTACCCTGAAAATCATGGAGTTTCACCTCTTACTGAGAAAGTGCAGTGTTCTTGTTTTTTAAGATACACAATTCCATTAACCCACTGGTATTTGCTTAATTCTTACTCATTGCACCTCAACAGTTGCTCACTTTGTGTTACTATCTTGCTGCCATTATAGTAACTCCCACATAGAAATACAGTGTTCCCACCCTACAGTAACAGAACATTATACAATCACACACCTCTATCTATTTTCCTTCCCTCATATTCATCCATTCATGCACAGCTGCAGACATATACATCCCAAAATCTGCACACCCACACTTTCCTTTTTTCAGATACTACAAAATGTCTATCAAAAAGCAACTCTGTAGAAAACAACGCAGACATAGAGCAGCTCAACCTAAAAGCATAGAAAGTAGACATCCACCCCTAGCAGATTTTCTACAGAAAGTTGAAAGAGAACAGCTAATACAGTCACTAACAAAAACAAAAGCACCTACCAGTAAGGACAATGTAATTCCGCTGTCAAAATGTAGAAATGAAAAGAAAGGTAGGATAAAGAGTGCAACTCTCACTACTGGTAATAGAGCATGTACAAATGCTAATGTCACCACACACATTCCAAAAAAGTAATTTTACAAAATAAAATCCACCACAGAGTCCTTCAGAACCTTAAAAGTAGAGGGGTGAAATCACACTGAACCATTGACAGTTACCACAGCAAAGTAATCCTGGAAGCTCTTGTACACAGTGCAATGCTGCTGAAATGACAATTATTTGTATTAATTGTAAACAGAATAAAAACACTAACAAAATTAATTTGTAAACTGCTTTCATTACTTTAAAATAAATGCAATGTCAGCATAGATACCTTTGGCAAAATTTATACAGGTGAGTGGACTCACACCACCAACACAGAGCCATATATCATTTAAGAATCATACAAACAAGAGGAAACAGACCAAATTGCCATACATACCACTGGACGAGTGTATGAAAAGGTAGAGAATAACATAATGGAAGAAGACACACTGCTTTGACAAATATCCCCATCAAATTTATATTCCACTCTCCATTGCACCAAACCAATACACCCCATCTACAAATGGCCTTGCACAGTAATATGTAACGTTTGCCAAAACTCTATCAAATCTTGGCAGCAGTTCCTCAATCACTATGTGAAAGGCAACGACAAAGGAAAAATTAAAATACTACAAACTATGGACTCCTGTCCAGTGTGCAAATACACAGGACTATGAGGACATTACTTAGCTTGCATTTCGGGACCTGCTTGCAAAAGCACCTTCCACCATAGAAACATGTTAGCAACACACCATTGTACTGTTAGAAATGTTGTTAACAAACTGTACTATGCAAAAACTCCAGCTTCAGCACTGGAACATTTAAATGATATTCTCTTACACAGAACAGCCAAACAGCTGCTCGAACAAATAGAGCACATCCAAAGGAAATATTTTGGAACTGAAGAGCACTTACAAAACTTCAGTACTTTCAGAAAACATTAGCAACAACTTTGCAGAGGACAACTTTCTGTTTCACATATACAAAAAAGAAATACAAAAGTTTGAAAGCACATCTGCCAAACCACCAAACCAAGTATGCATGTGTTGTCACCGAACTTTCTATATAAGAGCACAAAACTCTAGATGTAATGCAGAAAATAGAAGACAATGACAAGTCCCCATGGTTTCAAATAGCTCTCTACCTTTTAGCAGAAAACAAATACGAAATTACTGACACTTCCATACTAGGCACATAGTGCACTGCAAAACTTGACAATAACCAAATGCCTTCATGGGCTATCAGGAATAATTTGTAAATATTCCCAAAGCCAAACGCACTAACACAGCTTAATTTGTATGAAAGCATTGTAATAAAAACAGTACACCCATTGCAAGCAATAATGTGACTTCAACCAAAAAATACTAAAATGTCTTCCACTGAATTACTAAGAGGCATTAGAGAGAAAGTAGTTATTTTACCATTAGTTCTGAAAAAAATGTAGACACTTTATGAGTGCAAAGGGCAATAGAACAATCTTTGATTATCCTGGTAAATGGTGTACCTACAAAAGACAAAAAAATTGGCATTGCCTAGTGGGCTTAAACAAAGTTAGGGAAGCCTTGCAGTATCTTAAAGAGAACAATGAATACTACAAAAAATAAACATTGAAGAGAACCTGAGCGATACCACCGACATAATTCAGGACTCCTCCACAACTCACCAATTTTAACTTCTAGATCCTACTGCAGCCTCCAATATTTTAGATCTCTATACAATTCACCTACTGGACTCCAAAGACACCATAGATGATGCACTGGAAACATATCAAATGCGGCAACGCAAAGGATCGCCAATCAGTACATGGGAAAAAAGTGTAGAAACACAAGCCTTTCCTCTACTCTTCCCAACTGGAAAAGTTGGAAGATACGATGAAAGATGCACACAAATAGCATCAGAATACTGTTCTTTACGAATGTATTATGAAGACCCTAGATTTAGATAAAATGTGGAATACAAATTCCACCTCCTCTTTCTAAGGGAACTAGCAATGCTATGTTATGGGGTTGAAGACATATTGAAAACAGGTTCCCATTTTCAAAACATGTGCGCTGCACAACTTCTTCAAAAGGTGCAAGACAAAGACAAAGTTTTACAGTCAAGTATTACAAATCTCTTGGTAAACATATGTGGTATGAAAGAATACTGGTTTCACCAGCAACCAAATGTACAGTGTATGCTACGTACCCTTAGCCCACAACATAGTTTGTCACTTTAAGTTCTGCAGAGTATGCATGGGAAGACTTGAACACTTTCCTACGCAGAAACAAAACAAGTATAGACATTCAAACACCGGGAGAACTATGCTCTCTTGATCCTGTAAATGTATCAAGGCACTTTCATCAGCGCTTCATTGTCATTCTGCACTTTATTTGCAGTAAATCACTTCCTCCCCTTGGAAAGGTGGAACACTTCTTTTGGAGAAAAGAATATCAAGCCAGAGGAGCACCACACATCCACATGCTTTTTTGGATTGCAAATGTTCCTAACTGTGGTCAGGACAGTGATGCAACTGTTTTGCAGTTCATTTACAAATATGTCACTTGCAAAATCTCTTCAGAAAGTACACATGGTGACTTATATGCACACATTTTACAGTTTCAAAGACACAAGTGTGGCCAATATTTTCTGCGGAAATATAAAAACAAAGGCAAATACTACACCAAATGCCGCTTTGGTTTCGCGAGACCAGTTTGAACAACAGGGCAAGTAAACAGCTTCATGTCTTCAGTGAGACACAGTGTGAAAGGGAAATCTCCTGAGAACACATACTGCATAAAAAGAACCAAAGTATCAAAGTACATCAATTATTACAATGCAATCATTGCCCTCCTATGGAATGCAAATGTAGATGTGCAGTACATTGCAGGCAATTCCACTGCAGTTGCACAATATGTAACAGCCTACTTAACCAAAGCAGAGAAAACATAGCTCAAATACCTGTAGATTGACAGATCATCGGACAAAACACTGTCACGGAAATTGTACAGCTAAAGTATGGCTAATCCTTTGGCCTGCTGCATTCAGAAGAAGAGGTCTGAAATCATACAAACACATAGGCCCTCATTATGACCCTGGCGGAAATCGCGGTGCAAAATGCACCATGGAGCACGGCGGAAAGCTGCCGATAGCGCCATGGGGGTTGGCGGATTTTCCGCCCCATTCCGACCTTGGCGGGGCGGTAAATCCCCATCCCCCATTTTACCCTTCCCCATTCCCATTTTTGCCCCATAGGGTATAATGGGAGTGGGGAAGGCGTTAATTACGCCACCGTAAAATACGGTGGCGTAATTAACGACAAGGTCCCGTAGCACCATGGATTTCTCCGCCCGGATAAACCAGGCGGAAAACGCTCCATGGCGCTACGGAAACTCGTAGTAGGGCGGACGGGTCCGCCGCGAATAACGCTGGCGTAAACCCACTGCGCCAGGGTCGTAATGAGGCCCATAGAAACAATAGCCAAAAACGATCCCAAGAGCCAGCAAATTTTGAAAAACAACTTATTGGACACATACTACCCAAACAGGAGTACTGATTTAGAATCCATGCGCCTATACCACATAGCCCAAAACTTCTCATACAAAAATAACATTAAACCCGATGAGAAAAAAGGTAAATGTAGAGTCGAAAGTTGTGAAAGGCAGCCTGGTGAAATTTACCAAACGCAGCCTGATTAATCATATGAAGCTGTCATTAAAACCTCCTCAACACAAAGAACTGTACTACATGGCCCTACTCCAACTTTTTACACCATGGAGAAAATAAGAAGATGTATTAGACACCCATGCCTCCTATGAAGAAACTTTCAAAGCAAGTGAAAGTACCATAATTGATATAAGGTGTATGCGGTACAAAATCATATTGGACAATGAACGCCAACAAGAAGAAGAACTTCAAGCACAACTAAATGTAGACACTCTTGAGAGCAGTGAACCTTCTGTCAGAGGAAGCCAATAACCACTTGGATAGCCACTCATAGCAAATGAGGCAGAATTAGCCATGGCGGAAGTAGAAAACACCATGTGTCAGCATGAGCAATTTGCAGAAGACTTTGCTGTACTAAAATCACAATTAAACAATGACGAGGGTACCATTTCCCTAGAAGTAAGTAAAAAAATTGAACATGGTATCCAGCACGAAACTAATACTTGTACCTGTGAAAACTACAAACGTGTACTGCTATACCTAAGTGATCAAGCTGGTTCAGGCAAAAAATTCTTAATAAAAACCATCAGTAAATTCCTCCAACTGCACACACAAAGAGAACTTCCTCTTCAAAGCAACTATGTGCAACTCCATCAAAGTACTCAGACACAAAACTGACTGGTCCATTCAAATTTTCTAATACAAGTGGTGTAAATTGCTGTGCAAACTTAGAAATCAATGTTTTATTGCAAATGCCAGCAATTGTTGGAAACATTTATTTAAACAGCTCACACCAGATGTGTATACAAATGGCAGACCTTCACAGAAATGCAGGAAACAGTCCTGAAAACAGTTACAGTGTCTCAGGGATAAAACAAGAATTGGACTATGGTGTGGGAATGACGAAATTCACATTAAACAGACAAGAAGATCCACAGGAATATCAAATGTACTTACTGCAAGTAGTGGAAAGCAAAAACATACCCATGAATTAAATCTTTCAAATTTTCTACATGTGGAAACATACATGTACTCTCTGCAATCATGTCATTCAGGACAAGTCCCTAACGAGTGCTTTCACTATTTATCTATAACTAACTGTGATTCCATTCCATTTCAGCAACTAGTACACAGTACAAACCATACCCTACTGTCTAGCTCTGGCAATTCCGTTAATTGTTCTACCTCACATATACAATCACATTGTCAATACGTAATATTAGTACCCGGCGAGAGTCAAGCAGAATGCAACTCGCATTCAGATTGGCTCTCGCCGGGTCCTTACCCGGCCGAGAATCCTTTGATTCTCAGCCGGGATTCCAGCAGCCTTGTCCTCGGCTGGGGGTGTGGCAGCCCCTCAGCCAATGAGGAGGTTGGAAGCGGGGTCATCCCCGCTCCGAGCCTCCCCGCGGCTGAGAGGCTGCCTTTGCCCCCCCACTGGGGACTCAGGTAAGCTTTTTTTTTCTTCCCTCCCGCCTCCCTACCCCACCCCACTTACCTTCTTGCTCCTGCGTCCATGGTGGGGGACGATGGCAGCCTCCAGCAGTGTGGAGACTCCACGCCTCCACACAGCTGGAGGCTTCCATCGTCCCCTGCCGGGGACGCAGGTACGTTTTTTTTTCTTCTCCCACCTTCCCCTCCCTCCAGTCCTCCCAACCCCACTTACCTTCTGCTTCTTTTTTTTT
Source organism: Ambystoma mexicanum (assembly GCF_040938575.1). Lineage (NCBI taxonomy): Eukaryota > Metazoa > Chordata > Amphibia > Caudata > Ambystomatidae > Ambystoma > Ambystoma mexicanum. The sequence continues at coordinate 785,549,183 of NC_090937.1, read as the reverse complement.
GGGAGCGGACAGGCTGGGAACACTTGTGCGCATCCGCTCCCGAAGGGCACCATGGAAAGAGAAAACGGACTCCTGTTTTCCCTTTCCCGGCGGCCATTTTCTTGGTCGTTTTTTTTTTTTCTGTCCCGAAATGCTGCAGCTTTTTGGGACAGAAAGAAATGCTTTTAGTACCCCAGTCACGCATACATTGTGGGTCGGGTTACTAATAGCAATATGACCCTCGCGGCGGGGGCATTACCTGAATCGGTAATGCCCCCGCTGCAAGGGTCATATTGCTTAATTAAAGCTTTTAAGATACAATGCAGAGGGAACCAAAAATAACTGCAAGCTTACTACCTTCACACATGGACAGGTATCACTTGGCAATTAAACCTGCACAACAGTAGCCATAATGTACCACTCAGGTGACACAGCCAGTTCAGGTCACTATACTGCATACATTAGAAACCAATACTGTTCAATGTTCTGGAAAAACAGCTGCCACATTGTCCTGCAATCGGAGCGGTCCCCTAGAAGGATATTTCTTGCTGTATGTTTGCTGGGGAAACACAAAGAGAATGTGCTGTGGGTCAGACGACACTCGCTGGCACTGGCATCTGTTATAAAAACCAAACACATGAAAGGAGGGTCTGTTGGCAAAGTTTGAAAGATGAATCGCATTTGTGTAGTCATGGAAGGAGAATGGCATGTTCAAAACAGACAGGAAGCCTGTGGGTGAACATCCAATGGTACTCAATAACACACATTAGCTCACCTAAGGTCCATGACCCGTCATTTAGGGCCCTTTGTGACAACCTTCCCTCAGAGCCCTTGTTCTTTATGCTGCCACTGATAATGGCTACTTAAATGTATCATTATTCCTTTTTGTTCACAGATACCTGCTACCTCACTGCACATGTCACAACATCCACATTCCAACAAACGGATTGTAGAACAATCATTACAAGATTACCATAATCAATGTGTTTTTGCTCATCGTTATCTTGGACAGGCACAATGGCTCTTCATGTCCATTTGTGTTTCCTGCAATAAGAAGCAACATGCAAATGTTTATGATATAAGGCATCACAGAGACAACAACTGTCACCTTTCCTAACTTAAAAAGAAAGTGTGTTCGTCCACACGAACCACCAAGGACCATAAATTAATCATTTTTCTATGTTGGCAGACATCAAAAGAAGTACACAAAACCACACACAGCAGTCTGCGCTGGAAGTTACCTGCAAAATGAAAGAAGCGTGCCTTTTCGGTCAGTTTACACTTTCTTGTGGACATTCTATGAAAAATAAAACCACAGGTGACAGTGCACAGTGTTGTGAATAAATTAGTCAAATATTCTCTGACCAACTACTGTTTATAACAAGACAGTTAGGGTACGCTCTGTGCAGCATGTCTGTTTTAGCTTGTGTTTATTTTCCTGTTTTCCAGACCTAGGTCCTGACATGGCACGTTGGACTACGCTGGGCACAAACGTTATGAAAATAGCAGTAGTACACGGGTTGCGAAACCACTGTCAGCAAGTAATGTCTCCTATGGGGGTGAGTGTTGAGATGTAGGGCCGCGCCATCACTTAAAGGTAGTGGAAGCTATGCACAAATAACATTAGCACAAAAAGGCACTGCTGAGCACGTTCTTTGTGCATCTCAAAAAGTACCTTTTTTTTGCAGGACATACCTGCATTGATGGTTTTGTCTGGTGATTTGCTGGCACTCTGTGCAGACCTCTAAACATGGTGCATTTGCTCTCACCCCGTTGGATGAAAGCCTTTTGTGCCTTGAGCGCACACTTCTGTGTGCTAATTGAATGCCAGGGCAGAAAGGCGGTAGGGGAGCTCTCCCTAGATGTGCAGCATGCAGCTCTCCGAGGATGTGCCGCATTTCAAGATGTTGCTCTGTGTAAACAGAGCATTGTAATGGCAGCAGATAAACAACAATATGGACCAGTGGGTGATATTACAAGGACTAGTGTCCTTTAACAAATATGAACCCAGAGTGATTACAAGTGGCAGTGCAGCATGTTGTCTTTCAAGTAAGACTGCAATTGTCAGAGTGGAGTGTTATTTTTTTTGTTTCACAGTAGTGTGTGTAGTACTAATGCACCTTCCATGGTGGATGGGGGAGAAAAGAATAACAACATATGCATGTAGCTGAACATATTTTTATGACCAATTATGTAGTGCAACGGTAGGTCATTGTGAAATGCTCCTTTTGCTGTAATGGGATATAATTTTTCCAAAGCATTTCTATAAACTAAAAATTTCTACATATGTGAAGTAGAGCTTTGTGGGTAGCTGCATGCATTGTCCACATTTTAAATGTGTGATTCTAAGGAAATCCTTTCATGTTGCAATATTTTACAGCACTCCCTAAGCAAAGGGTCTGATCAGGGGCAAACCACAGAAAAAGCAAATGGTGTCATGTCGCTCCCTAATGTGCAACAAGTGCAATGAACTACACCATATGCAAGTGTACGCATGTCAAATCACGTGTGGTGTTCTGCCAAGCCTGAAATGTCCTCCACAACCATTCTGTAAAGGTGGCCACCCTAGGAGAGATGCAGAGGAAAGAGTGGGTACGAGGCAACAATGTATGATTACAATAAGTTACCAAAAGGATTGAAGCAAATACAAATGCACTCCGTAAGCATATTTGTCACATCCATATACTAGTTTCACAGTGTTCGCATGCATGGCTGCATTACTTTCCAGTGGGTGCGGCCAAGGCCTAGCCTCTTTGGTGCATGGCCTACGGCCTTCGGCCATGCACCCAAGAGGCTAGGCATTGGCCGCACCCAATGCAACATAATGCAGCCATGCATTTGAACATGTGGCCAGGTACCACAACCCACAAACATAACACAGCCACTGGCCCCCCTACCGAACCCCTGCAACATAATACAGCCATGCATGAAAACATCTAGCCAGTTATCACAATCCACAAACATAACACAGCCTTCGGTACCCCTACCCACTTCAGTTCACATAGTATTGTACTATTTCCAAGCAAACCACAAACTCTTCAGAACATTGCCCCTGCAACCAACACTCCATTAGCTACTCACAACCAATACATCAGAATACAGTACAGTACTCAGTACTTTAGGCAATGGCCACAACCCAAACAGATAAAGATTGCACTTGAACCCTATGCACTTCAATACACACAGTATTCCAACACTTCACCCAGTGGACACACTCTAGGACTGTTGACTCCATCACCTCCAGCCATGCACCCAAAGCTGTAGGACGTGCTAAAAATCATCACACCCATGCAACCAACAATGTGTACACTGCTCACAAAGCACACACACAAGCCAACAATGTGAAACCTACGTACAACCACTCAGCAAACTCTTCAGTGCAAGGCTTCCGGCCATGCACCCAAGGTGCTAGGGGCTTACCACAAACAACACAGCATAGAACACTCTATGCAAATGTCCTCATATCATCTGCAATCCACTCCACATCCCCAATTGAGCCTGCCTACAGTCAATGCAAAAGCTACTCGCCTGAGGACCTACCCGCGAATTGCTGCAGTATTCGCGGACACCGCGCACACACCACCGTCTTCTTCCACCTAAACAAATATATCATTTGAACCACTATTCACTCCCCCACCCTTTTCATCCCCTCTTCTTACCACCAGATGACGCAAAGCATATTTTGCAGCCCCTTTTGGCACTGCACTATCAACCGATACAACATGGTGGCGTAACCCAAAATTATGACGCACGCCACGTTTCCTTTCAGCCAGCCACTGGGCGCATCCAATGTCTGCCGACATCGTGCTACACTGCAGGCCTATCAAATTTTTGACCGCGGAGCGAACAGGAAAATGGGACCGCGGAGCCATATGTCACACATTTTTTGAGACATACATTTTACCAATTATTAAAGAAAGTACTGGACGGATTTGCACCAAATTTACAAAAGCACGCGTTTGGGGCCAAGCCACATCTCCTGCCACACATTTGGTGAAAATCCGTCCAACGGTTTGGGCTGTACGCATGCACAAACCTTTTGTTCATTCATTCTAAGGAGAAAAGAAAAAGAATTGTGGGACCCCCACTATAACTTTGCCCCCCCTGGACGAAACCTCACCAAACTTCCCATAATAGTTCAGAGCAGGGCATATACTTTTTTGCAAAGTTTGATGCATATTCGTCCAGGTGGAGCGAAGTTATACGCCTCCCAAAAAGTGGTCTTCCTATGGGTTGAGCAACTTAACCAAAACTAAATGGCCGCTACAGCGGGCCATATAATATATATTCCTTCTTTGCACCTAAGACTGCTGTTGTCTTCCTTGTCCATGTATTTTAACCAATAAAGGACACTTTAATTGCACGGTAAATCAAGACTGCCTGTGGATTATTTGGAGAAATTCAGCTCCCCGTTGGAAATACAGCTGGAGTGCCGATGTGACTTGGATTGGTTTCCAATCCACCTTCTCTGTATATATATATATATATATATATATATATATATATATATATTACATGCCACAGTAGTGGCCATGTAGTTATGGTTAAGTTGGTGTTTCCGTAGGAAGAGCACTTTTTGGGCGGTTTATAACTTCGCTCCCCCTGGACGAATCCACACCAAACTTTGCAAAAAAAAGTATATGGCCCACTCTGAATTGTTTTTCAAAGTTTGGTGAGGATTCGTCCAGGGGGGGAAAAGTTATAGGGCGGGTCCCAAAATTTATTTTTTTCCCATACACTGAATGGGAAAGCATTTTTCGCTCGCGCCTACAGCCCAAACCGCTGGACGGATTTTCACCAAATTTGGACCAGGAGCAACGGCTTGGTCCCGAAAGCGTGCTTTTGTAAATTTGGTGAAAATCAGTGCAGTAGTTTTTTTTTAAATGACCAAAAAGTACAAAAAGTACTGTGTTCAGTCCGCGGACACACTTCCCTGTTCGCTCCGCGGACAGTGTCCTGATTGGCCGAGTGGCTTACGTCATGTCTGCGGACAAATGGCGTGTTTGCTGATTGGACGGTGTTAAGCGTGAAGCACGTCAGATTTTGGGTAGCGCCCGCCATCTTGGATTCGCGGATGTTCGCGGACAGCGCGGTGAAAGTTTGTTCAAAATGTGTATTTAGTAGAATGTGTTGGTGTGTAGAAGTGTTTAGGGAGGATGGGAGGGTATGAGATAGGTTAAATGTTGTGCTATTTTATGTGGTAGGTGTTCTTTTTGTGTTCGATTTGTCTGCGGACATCACGGGTGTTCTGAAATGTTCTGAATAAACTCAATGTTGGGTGTTCTGAGGACTCAATATGTGTCCGTTTTGTTTGCAAGCAAGCTGAAACTGTTCTAAGAACACTCGCGGTGTCCTGAAATGTTCGCAAATAAACAAAATGGGGGTGTTCTTGGGACGCTGTCTGTATTGTTCTGTGGCAAGTTGAATGTGTTCTAAGAACACTCGGGGTGTCCTGAAATGTTCACAAATAAACAAAATGGGGTGTTCTGGGGACGCTGCCCGTATTGTTCTGTGGCAAGTTGAATGTGTTCCAAGAACACTTGGGGTGTCCTGAAATGTTCGCAAATAAACAAAATGGGGGTGTTCTGATGACGCTGTCCTTATTGTTTGTTGTCAAGTTGAAAGTGTTCTAAGAACTGTCTCGGTGTCCTGAAATGTTCGCAGGGGGTGTCCTGAAGACGCTTTCCGTATTGTTCGATGGCAAGTTGAAAGTGTTCTAAGAACACTCGGGGTGTCCTGAAATGTTCGCAAATAAACAAAATGGAGGTGTTCTGAGGACGCTGTCCGTATTGTTCGTTGTCAAGTTGAAAGTGTTCTAAGAACACTCGGGGTGTCCTGAAATGTTCGCAAATAAACAAAATGGAGGTGTTCTGAGGACGCTGTCTGTATTGTTCGTTGTCAAGTTGAAAGTGTTCTAATAACTCTCGCGTTGTCCTGAAATGTTCGCACATAAACAAAATGGGGGTGTGTTCTAAGAACACACGCGTTGTCCTGAAGTGTTCTAAGAACTCTTGCGGTGTCCTGAAATGTTCGTAGGTGGTGTCCTGAAGACGCTGTCCTTATTGTTCAATGGCAAGTTGAAAGTGCACTAAGACCTGTCTCAGTGTCCTGAAATGTTCGTAAATAAACAAAATGGGGGTGTGTTCTAAGAACTCACGCGTTGTCCTGAAATGTTTGTAGGGGTTGTCCTGAACACGCTATCCGTATTGTTCGATGGCAAGTTGAAAGTGTTCTAAGAACTGTCTCGGTGTCCTGAAATGTTCGCAAATAAACAAAATGGGGGTGTGTTCTAAGAACACACGTGTTGTCCTGAAATGTTTGTAGGGGGTGTCCTGAGGACGCTCTCCGTATTGTTTGTTATCGAGTTAAAAGTGTTCTAAGAACTCTCGTGGTGTCCTTAAATGTTCACAGGGGGTGTCCTGAAGACGCTGTCCGTATTGTTCGATGGCAAGTTGAAAGCGTTCTAAGAACACTTGGGGTGTCCTGAAATGTTCACAAATAAACAAAATGGGGGTGTTCTGAGGACGCTGTCCGTATTGTTCGTTGTCAAGTTGAAAGTGTTCTAATAACTCTCGCGTTGTCCTGAAATGTTCGCACATAAACAAAATGGGGGTGTGTTCTAAGAACACACGCTATGTCCTGAAATGTTTGTAGGGGGTGTCTTGAGGACGCTGTCCATATTGTTCGTTGTCGAGTTGAAAGTGTTCTAAGAACTCTCGCTGTGTCCTGAAATGTTCGTAGGGGGTATCCTGAAGACGCTGTCCGTATTGTTTGATGGCAAGTTGAAAGTGTTCTAAGAACTCTCGCGTTGTCCTGAAATGTTCGTAGGGGGTGTTCTGAAGACGCTGTCCGTATTCTTTGTTGTCAAGTTGAAAGTGTTTAAGAACTTTCGCGTTGTCCTGAAATGTTCGCATATAAACAAAATGGGGGTGTGTTCTAAGAACACACGCGTTGTCCTGAAGTGTTCTAAGAACTCTCGCGGTGTCCTGAAATGTTCATAAGGGGTGTCCTGAAGAAGCTGTCCATATTGTTCGATGGCAAGTTGAAAGTGTTCTAAGAACTGTCTCGGTGTCCTGAAATGTTCGTAAATAAACAAAATGGGGGTGTGTTCTAAAAACTCACGCGTTGTCCTGAAATGTTCGTAGGGGGTATCCTGAAGACACTGTCCGTATTGTTCGATGGCAAGTTGAAAGTGTTCTAAGAACTGTCTCAGTGTCCTGAAATGTTCGTAAATAAACAAAATGGGGGTGTGTTCTAAGAACACACGCGTTGTCCTGAAATGTTCGTAGGGAGTGTCCTGAGGATGCTGTCCGTATTGTTCGTTATCGAGTTGAAAGTGTTCTAAGAACTCTCGTGGTGTCCTGAAATGTTCGCAGGGGGTGTCCTGAAGACGCTGTCCGTATTGTTCGATGGCAAGTTGAAAGTGTTCTAAGAACACTCGGGGTGTCCTGAAATGTTAGCAAATAAACAAAATGGGGGTGTTCTGAGGACGCTGTCTGTATTGTTCGTTGTCAAGTTGAAAGTGTTCTAAGAACTCTCGCGTTGTCCTGAAATGTTCGCATATAAACAAAATGGGGGTGTGTTCTAAGAACACATGCGTTGTCCTGAAATGTTCGTATGGGGTGTCCTGAGGACGCTGTCCGTATTGTTTGTTGTCGAGTTGAAAGTGTTCTAAGAACTCTCGCGGTGTCCTGAAATGTTCGTAGGGAGTGTCCTGAAGACGCTGTCCGTATTGTTCGATGGCAAGTTGAAAGTGTTCTAAGAACACTGGTAATGTCCGCGGACATTAAAAGTTTCCATAGGCCATAGTTGAAATGTTTTACTCTATGGGTGTGATATGCTGCGGTGGTTGTGGCCAGGGCATAGAGTGTTGGGTGCATGGCCCTGGCCACAACCACCGCAGCATATCACATTTATAGTTGCTTATAACTTTGGGTCAAAAACAAATTTATAAGGAACAAAGTTATAAGAGACTATGGGTGTGATATGCTGCAATGGTTGTGGCCAGGGCATAGAGTGTATAATATACTTACTGTTTGGTTTAGTAACTGGAGTACATGTATTTCTTGTTAATTTCTGTGATAAAAGAAAATAGCATGTTAGTATTAGTATTTTGTAATTACTTTTTACATTGTATAATCAACATTTTTTTTGGACCCTCATATTTAGTAGATTACAAACCAGAGTACTGTGCAATTTGCTCAGTTTCTGTGTTTGTTGCTAACATCATTGGGTCTGTGGGAGAAAAATAAATCCATGTTGGATTAAAAAAAAACTTTTTCTGTTATGCTACAGTTTATTTGTTTGTTTGTTTTCAGTGTTCATTTGTTGTTTCTGGCTAATGCTTTATACATTGGGTTGTTGCATTTTTTTTGGAGCAGTTAGATACCAGTAGGCGTATTCTAACTGTCTATTATTTTTATATATTTTAGTGCTATTGATTTATCTGTTTGGATATTGTTAAATTTTGGGACAGTTAGATACCAGTTGGCGTATTCTAATTGTCGTCTATTTTTTGCTCTAATTTAGTGGTATTCATTTATGTGATTAATTGTTGTAGAATCTTTGGGCAGTTAGATAGCTGTTGGAATATTCTAACAGTTTATATTTTTTACTACAAGTTTACTTGATGTTTAAGTACAGTTTAGTTATCAAATTTTGGTTTTAAGAACATTAAATAAGCATTTGTAAGATTTGCTGGTAATCTCTGCTTTAGAGTAATGGTACTATCATTACATTCAAACCATCCACATTTCTTTTTTATATATGCAGTGTAGTGCCCTGAATGGGTTGTGGCTCCTGCGTGGTAGATTATACCTATTGTTGTGAAGGTTTTCTTACCAAGTGATATTTGACCATGTGTGAATCCAGTCAGCTTGCAGTTGTTTTTGGTACCATCTGCATTGCAATATAGAAGCATTAGTATTACGTATTTACTATGTGTTTGTATTACTAACGTGGAGCGATTATCTGAATTGTAGGTACAACATAATCTACAATGGTTTGCATTTTGTACAAGTTGCTGAAATGGAATGGATTCACAATTAGGTATTGATATATATACGAAGCGTTCATTGGGGATTTCTTCTTGTGTCACATTGTTGCAGAGAGTGCATGTATGTTTCCACATGTATGAAATCTGGAAGATTTCATTTATAGGTATGTTTTTGTTTTCCAGTACTTGTAGTAAGTACATTAGAAATTCTTGTGGATCTTCCTGTGAATTTATAGTGAATTTCACCATTCCAGCACAGTAGTCCAATTGTTGTCTTATTCCATAAACACTATACGTGTTGTCAGGATTATTTGCTACATTTCTGTGAACTACTGACATTTGCACACACAATGGGTCTGTACTGTGTAAGTAAATGTTGTCAACAATTGGTGGTAATTGAAATAGAATATTCATTGCTACATTTGCGTAACAACTTACACCAACTATATTTGAGAGTTTAAATGGACCAGGTAGTTCTGTATCTGACTGCTTTTTTGGAGTTTGTCTTACTTCTTTGAAGAAGTACCTGGTTTACTTTCCCTAATTGATTCTTTTTTGCTTGTGGTACTCTCTTTGAAGGATTTGCAGTGACATCCTGTTGCTTTTCTTTTTGATTTATTTTTCTTTTATAACGTTTTACTTTTTGTGGAACAGAATATGTGTTTAGATGGGGAGTGTATAGTGAGCGAAGTCTATTGTATTCTAAAATGGAAGGAATATCAGCGTTTATTTTACTTGCATCAAAGTTGATTAGAAATAGACTGTCAAGTGTACATAAGCGTGATAGTGCTACGTAGCTCATGGCTTCTTTAAAGACTGTGTTACCAATATCTATCATTGCTTTGTCTAGGGTAAGACCTTGTGATTTATGAATCGTGACTGCGTATGCAAGAGTTAGAGAAAATTGTTCTTTGCGTACATAAATGTCTTTGAATAGAAGTAATCGAGTTGTTGAGCATCCTATACTTTTAACTTCTGAAAGTTTGTCAAAGAGTATATTGACAAACTGAATTTTGTTGTCACGTGGGTATGTTTGAAAGCCAACAACTGTACCCAGTTCTCCATTAACTAGTCCTTGGTCCACGTCAAGGTTACGTTTAAGCATTACTCTGCAATTTAAGGATAATTTTAATATCTTTTCTAAGCCTGCTGTGTTTGAGATTGATTTTTCTAAACTATTTAGTCTTGTTGTGGCTTGGTCACACATAGGTAGTGTCATACCATGAACATCTAGTTTGTCTGTGGTGCTAATTTCCATTATTGGTTGCATTTCTTTACTTAACATTATTTCATTGAATTTGAAACAGCTTGCAAGAGTTGGCATTAAGGCCATACAATTGACATTTTTGTGGGCTAATTGTTCCATAACATCTGTAACACATGCATTATCGCCATGAAGTGCATTCATTCGCCGGGTTTTCAATATTGTTTCTGCTTCTTTAGAGAGTATACCAACTCTGATACTTTTTAAGATGTTGGCATAAGTGAGATCTGCAGATTGCCACATGTTTTCTGTTAATTCTCTGTATTGGAAATGTTGCCAAAGGTTGGCATTTCCAATGCTGCCAACAGTTTTACGGCAGAGTTTGTGTCCTAATGTTTTAAAAATAGGCTCACCTTTTACTGGTGTCAATTGAAGAAGATCTCTGAAAACAATAATGTGTTTTCCTGCAAAGAGCTCTTCACAGTTTGTTTTCAGTATTTCTTGTAATCTTAGGTGAATCAAAGCCAACATTAGGTTGGAGACCATGCTCACTTCATCTATTAGTAGCATTTTCATTTGTTTCAATACTCTGCGTAGTTCCATTGCAGCTTCTGCAGAAAGTTTGTAATAGTCTCATTTGTTCTGGTGTTCTACTGGCAATAGTAGTAATCGGTGTAAAGTGACACCACCTATGTTGTAGGCAGCTAAACCTGTGGGGGCAGTGACAACAGCTGACAGTTTGTTTGTCAATTGTTGAAGGAATTTACTGATGATTTTGATTAGGAATATTTTGCCAGAACCAGCTTCACCACTGACGTACAGTAGTATAGGTTTATAATTATGGCAGGAACATTCTTTATTTTCATGTTGTACACCATCTGCAATTTGTTTTGTTACTGCTTCAAAAATGCTACGTTGTTCGTTGTTTAGCTTTGATTGTAGTATAGTTAAGTCTTCTTTATCTTCATACTGACACATGGGGGTAATTCATAGAATTCAGCGCACAAGTGGCGCATGCGGCTGGCGCACAGTGTGCGCGTGCGAATCCCTGCGCCAGCCGCGTGCGCCAAAACCCATTTCCGTGCACAGCGTATTCATGGATTCCAGCTACCAAAACCAGCCGTGGTGCACAGTGGCGCAGCGACCCTGCAGCAGCGCCAGTTACGCCCCCAAGAACGCCTCTCGCGCAGCGAAAAGCCATCAAAATCCCCAATCCAGCGCAAAGGGCTGTGCTAACCCTGTACCAGCACGGCAAGCGGGCTACGTGTATCACTGGGGTGCGCGGGAAGTACCTCACGTCATTTCAGATGGGTATGTGCATTTCAGGGGTGCGTGGGAAGTTTCACATGCGATTCCATCAGGGTACGTGTATTTCAGGGGTGCGCGGGAAGTTCCAAACGCGATTTCAGCAGGGTACGTGTATTTCAGGGGTGCGCGGGAAGTTCCACACGCGATTTCAGCAGGGTACGTGTATCACAGGGGTGCGCTTGAAGTTCCACACGCGATTCCATCAGGGTACGTGTACATCAAGGGTGCGCGGGAATTTTCACACGTGAATTCAGCAGGGTACGTGTATATCAGGGGTGCGCGGGAAGTTCCACACGTGAATGTCCTGGCTACGTGTATTCCGGGGTGCGCTGGAAGTTTCACATGCGATATCAGCAGGGTACATGTATTCCAGGGGTGCACGGGAATTTCCACACGCGAATGTCCAGGCTACGTGTATTTCGGGGTGCGCGGGAAGTTCCACACGCGATTCCATTAGGGTACATGTACATCAGGGGTGCGCGGGAATTTTCACACGTGAATTCAGCAGGGTACGTGTACATCAGGGGTACGTGGGAAGTCCCACACGCGAATGTCCTGGCTATGTGTATTTCGGGGTGTGCGGGAAGTTTCACACACGATATCAGCAGGATACGTGTATTCCAGGGGTGCGTGGGAAGTTTCACACGCGATTCCATCAGGGTACGTGTATTTCAGGGGTGCGCGGGAAGTTCCACACGCGATTTCAGCAGGGTACGTGTATTTCAGGGGTGCGCGGGAAGTTCCACACGCGATTTCAGCAGGGTACGTGTATCACAGGGGTGCGATTGAAGTTCCACACGCAATTCCATCAGGGTACGTGTACATCAAGGGTGCGCAGGAATTTTCACACGTGAATTCAGCAGGGTACGTGTATATCAGGGGTGCGCGGGAAGTTCCACACGTGAATGTCCTAGCTACGTGTATTCCGGGGTGCGCTGGAAGTTTCACATGCGATATCAGCAGGGTACATGTATTCCAGGGGTGCGCAGGAAGTTCCACACACTAATGTCCAGGCTACTTGTATTTCGGGGTGCGCGGGAAGTCTCACACGCGATATCAGCAGGGTACGTGTATTCCAGGGGTGCGCGGGAATTTCCACACGCGAATGTCCAGGCTACGTGTATTTCGGGGTGCGCGGGAAGTTCCACACGCGATTCCATCAGGGTACGTGTACATCAGGGGTGCGCGGGAATTTTCACACGTGAATTCAGCAGGGTACGTGTACATAAGGGGTGCGCGGGAAGTTCCACACGTGAATGTCCTGGCTACGTGTATTCCGGGGTGCGCTGGAAGTTTCACATGCGATATCAGCAGGGTACGTGTATTCCAGGGGTGTGTGGGAATTTCCACACGCGAATGTCCAGGCTACGTGTATTTCGGGGTGCGCGGGAAGTCTCACACGCGATATCAGCAGGGTACGTGTATTCCAGGGGTGCGCGGGAATTTCCACACGCGAATGTCCAGGCTACGTGTATTTCGGGGTGCGCGGGAAGTTCCACACGCGATTCCATCAGGGTAGGTGTACATCAGGGGTGCGCGGGAATTTTCACACGTGAATTCAGCAGGGTACGTGTACATAAGGGGTACGCGGGAAGTTCCACACGCGAATGTCCTGGCTATGTGTATTTCGGGGTGTGCGGGAAGTTTCCACACGATATCAGCAGGGTACGTGTATTCCAGGGGTGTGTGGGAATTTCCACACGCGAATGTCCAGGCTACGTGTATTTCGGGGTGCGCGGGAAGTTTCACACGCGATATCATCAGGGTACGTGTATTCCAGGGGTGCGCGGGAAGTTCCACACGCGATTTCAGCAGGGTACTTGTATTACAGGGGTGCGCTTGAAGTTCCACACGCGATTCCATCAGGGTACGTGTACATCAGGGGTGCGCGGGAATTTTCACACGTGAATTCAGCAGGGTACGTGTATATCAGGGGTGCGCGGGAAGTTCCGCACGCGAATGTCCTGGCTACGTGTATTTCGGGGTGCACGGGAAGTTTCACACGCGATAATCGCAGGGTACGTGTATTCCAGGGGTGCGCGGGAAGTTCCACACGCGAATGTCCAGGCTACGTGTATTTCGGGGTTCACGGGAAGTTTCACACGCATTATCAGCAGGGTCCGTGTATTCCAGGGGTGTGCGGGAATTTCCACACGCAAATGTCCAGGCTACGTGTATTTCGGGGTGCGCGGGAAGTTCCACACGCGATTCCATCAGGGTAAGTGTACATCAGGGGTGCGCGGGAATTTTCACACGTGAATTCAGCAGGGTACGTGTACATCAGGGGTGCGCGGGAAGTTCCACACTCGAATGTCCTGGCTACGTGTATTTCGGGGTGCGTGGGAAGTTTCACACGCGATATCAGCAGGGTACGTTTATTCCAGGGGTGCGCAGGAATTTCCACACGCGAATGTCCAGGCTACGTGTATTCCGGGGTGCGCTGGAAGTTTCACATGCGATATCATCAGGGTACATGTATTACAGGGGTGCGCGGGGAGCACCACACGTGAATTGCACGTGTGGGTCCTCCCAGGTGTTCCCTCTACACCCTCAACAGCCCCTGCAGGTGGCTCACACCACAGGGGCCTACCCTGCACATGTCCTGCAGGCACCCCATCCACCATGGCCATGCCCCCCAGCCAACCCACATGTCAACTTGCACTACTGCCCACCAACGCATGTCCCCCTGCACCCCCAGCCACCAGGGGCACCCTCCACCAGGCCCCCACCCATGTCTCCCACCACCCCCACCCCCCAGCACTGTGGGGCACCGGCCAGCAGGCCCCCACCCATGGCCAACCCATGTTCCCCACCACCCCCAGCCCCCAGCACTATGGGGCACCTGCCAGCAGGCCCCCACCCATGTCTCTCCCCACCCCCCAGCAGTGCAGGGGCACCCTCCACCAGGCCCCCACCCATGTCTCCCACCACCCCCACCCCCCAGCAGTACAGGGGCACCCTCCACCAGGCCCCCACCCATGTCTCCCACCACCCCCACCCCCCAGCAGTGCAGGGGCACCCTCCACCAGGCCCCCACCCATGTCCAACTCATGTCCCCACCACCCCCTCCCCCCAGCACTGTGGGGCACCTGCCAGCAGGCCCCCACCCATGTCCAACTCATGTTCCCCACCAGACCACCCCCCAGCACTGTGGGGCACCTGCCAGCAGGCCCCCAACCATGTCCAACTCATGTCCCCACCACCCCCACCCCCCAGCACTGTGGGGCACCTGCCAGCCGGCCCCCACCCATGTCCAACTCATGTTCCCCACCACCCCACCCCCCAGCACTGTGGGGCACCTGCCAGCAGGCCCCCACCCATGTCCAACTCATGTCCCCACCACCCCCACCCCCAGCACTGTGGGGCACCTGCCAGCAGGCCCCACCAATGTCCAACTCATGTTCCCCACCACCCCCACCCCACGGCACTGTGGGGCCCCTGCCAGCAGGCCCCCACCCATGTCTCCCACCACCCCTACCCCCCAGCAGTGCAGGGGCATCCTCCACCAGGCCCCCACCCATGTCCAACTCATGTTCCCCACCACCCCCACCCCCCAGCACTGTGGGGCACCTGCCAGCAGGCCCCCACCCATGTCCAACTCATGTTGCCCACCACCCCCACCCCCCAGCACTGTGGGGCACCTGCCAGCAGGCCCCCACCCATGTCCAACTCATGTCCCCACCACCCTCACCCCCCAGCACTGTGGGGCACCTGCCAGCAGGCCCCCACCCAAGTCCAACTCATGTTCCCCACCACCCCCACCCCCCCAGCACTGTGGGGCACCTGCCAGCAGGCCCCCACCCATGTCTCCCACCACCCCCACCCCCAGCAGTGCAGGGGCACCCTCCACCAGGCCCCCACCCATGTCCAACTCATGTTCCCCACCACCCCCACCCCCCAGAACTGTGGGCACCTGCCAGCAGGCCCCCACCCATGTCCAACTCATGTTCCCCACCACCCCCACCCCCCAGCACTGTGGGGCACCTGCCAGCAGGCCCCCACCCGTGTCTCCCACCACCCCCACCCCCCAGCAGTGCAGGGGCACCCTCCACCAGGCCCCCACCCATGTCTCCCACCACCCCCACCCCCCAGCAGTGCAGGGGCACCCTCCACCAGGCCCCCACCCATGTATCCCACCACCCCAAACCCCCAGCATTGTGAGGCACTTGCCAGCAGGTCCCCACCCATGTCCAACTCATGTTCCCCACCACCCCCACCCCCCAGAACTGTGGGGCACCTGCCAGCAGGCCCCAACTCATGTTCCCCAGCCAATATGTCATCGCAATCTAGATCCCTGGTCCCTATGGTCAGCCTCCAAATGCAAAACACCCACCCGAGTATTGCATCCACCCACTCAGAAATGGGATTACATGACAGAACACCAATTGCAAGTTTTGAAACACACACATGTCCCTCACATACACCCAATGGAAGTCAGTGAATCTCAAAACCCATATCATGATATGCATGAAACCAATGAGATGATACTACACATTGAAGTTCGATGAAAAAATATGTATTAAAGGAAACATAAATAGATTCAAAAATAAAGAAGCAGAAAAGGGAATGTACAAAAATGAAAAGAAGCATGTCCGTGAAAAAAAGCAAAACCAAAAATCATAATCCAAAGCAATGGTGTCCAAAGTCACTGTCCACAAAAGAAAATCCAATGGGAAATAATAATTGAAAGCCATTGCTCCATGGGTAAATTGTGAAAGAAAAAGAAAATCCAACAGTGAACTATGTACAGACGAACAAGCCAGGGTCCATTATCCCAACAAAAGAAATGAAACCTATCTAACAACACTAACTAATAAAATAAACTATATACAAAAAAGTGGCCAATGTCCAAAAGGTACACAATAAATCAAAAAACAAAGGAAACCTAACACTACCTACACAACTATGTACAAGGGCAGCGGGCTAGTCTGACGGCTCACTTTTGGATGTCGCGGGCCAGGGCATCATCGAACTCCTGCTCAATGTCCCGGAGGCGGTCCTTCTCCATGGCCCCGAGGGTCCGCAGGGCCGTCGACGTGTCCACCTCCAACACCCTGCGTATTGCCTCGAGGCACTCAGCCTGCCTCAGGGCCCTCCGCATGGAGTTCTCCGCCCTGACCATTGTGAGCCGTGCCTCTTCCGCCCGCTGCCGCTCTGCATCTATGGCGTGGCCCAACCGCTGCCACACGGAAGATACTCCCTGTCCTGGGTCCTCCTGCCCTCTGGCCGATGCCTTACCCTCCGATGTTGAAGGCCCCGAGACTTCATGGCTCCCACCACGTTGCTGCTGCTGCTGTGCCTCTGCCCGTGTACTGCCTCCTGCTGCCTGCACATCCTCCTCCGACTGGGGTGCAGTCATTGATGTGGCCACCCCTGCTGGACGTCCGACTCCCGACTGTGGCAGGCATGCCTCCTCCACCAGACTGGCCGCACCGTCAGAGGCAGCTCCACAGGGCACCCAGGTGACTGATGGGTGGGAAGATGGCACGGAGGACGACTGGCGCGTAGGGGGTTCAGTTGAGGAGGGGGTCGTAGCAAGCCCCATCAAACGGAGGAACCCTGCCTGGGTGACCTGTCCCAGCAGGCTGACGTGGTCAACGCGCCATTCGAGATGATGTGCAGTCTCCTCATGAAATGACTGCAGGTCACCTCGTATGGCCAGTTGACGCAACGCCACACCAGTCAGGACAGGCTCAACCCGGACCCGGATAGCCACGTCTGCAGGCAGAGGAAGGCCAGTTGTCGTTTGCTCATCCCCTGCCTGAAAACGGTCTGGACGTAGGCATCCCTGCTGGTGCAAGATGATGCAGGTACATGATCAGGGACAGGAATGCACACAGGCACCTCCGCGGCGGCCTGTGCTGCCTCCTGTCCCTGGTTCTGCACTGCACCACTAGCACCAGTGGGATCCCCACCTCCAGACCCCGTCTTTGTTGCTTGCACGGCCTCCTCCTCCACCAAACCCCCCCACCAACCTGGATGACTCCGTGCCATCTTCCCCCTTTGGGCCCTGTGGGGTCTCAGCTGCCCCTTCTGCTGCCGAGGAGTCCAACTCCAACCTCTGCCTCTTGGACCTCCCCCCGGCAGCTGCGGCCTGGGACGCGGCACCGGACTCCTCACTCCCCGACGAGATGACAACATGGGACGGGAGCCGGGACATGCGTCTCCTGCTGGCGGTGGGATCCCCGCCTCTGTGCTCCACAGGACCATCTCCGCCCTCTTCATCAGTTGACGCTGCAGACAGGGAGAAATAAAACACAGGCAACAGGGCACTGTACAATGGACACATACACACATGACAGTTGTACATGAGTGGCATTGGCAAACCTCAGACATGCCATCACAACCCCCAACACACATGTCATTTCAACTCGCACACATGAGCCATACCACAGCCATATCGCAACTGCCAGCACCATCCATACACATACAACAGCATGAGCAGGCAAAGCTGAGCCAGACATCCCATGCAACACGGGAAGTGCACCACACATGTACACACACCACCACACTTGCATGTGTACACCTCTGCCAAGTGTTGCAGTGTTCAGATGGGCATCCATGTCACATCTGCCAATCAGGCTTCCACATCCCGCTGTCACATGCATCCATGTTGCATCACTGTTGCACCCTTGTCAAATATACACAAATGCACTTGTACACAGTGCTGATACATGCAGCTGAAAACAACATACATGCGTGACATCACGGACATGTCTACTTACATACACATTCATCCAAACATGTGTGCCCACACAACTGCATTTGGCATGCAAGCCTAGACACACAAGCACCATCCATGTCTCACAAATTACAGCCCTCGCATGTGTTAGCCCCACGGTTCTGTACACCCCCACCCATACTCGACCCCATACAAACAGATGTGCAACCTGCACACTACTGAAACATCACCACACGCACAGCTTACAATCAGGATGCATGTACACTTACCACTCGACTCCAGACGGGTCTGCCTCTCAAGGACCTGGACGTGGAGCGCTGGGGATATGCATTCCAGGACCCTCATCTGATCTTCCGACAAGGGTCCTGGACCTGAAGTCCTCCCAGCGCTTCTTGACATGTTGTAAGTCGCAGACTGCCACTCCCTCCGCGTTGATGGCAGTCACGATGTCAGTCCAGATCCGAGTCTGTCCTTCCTTGTCGGCGCGGGAACTTCCGAAGAGGGCATCATACTGCCCCAGGACTTGCTCCACAGGACACCAACTTCGGTGGCACTAAAGCTGGTGCCCCTCTGCCTCTCTGGCCAGGGGTTGTCAGTGGTGCCAGATGTTGCAGTGCCCGACATGACAACCCCAGAGGCAGGAGTGGGTGGGCAACTGGGTCCTGGGGCTGGGCTGTGGAGCGATGGAATCCCAGTCGGGAGTCTTCAGTTCCAGCAGGGGTGGTCACAGCAACAGCACCCCTGGCTGATGTGCAGGCAGCAAATGGCAGGGCACGTGGGCAGCAGGCAGTCAGGCAGCAGCAGATGGCAGGTGGGAGCGTGCTCGGGGGTCTGGGGGGCAGTGATTCGGCCTTCTGGGCAGGAGCGTGGTCTTCCATGTGCTTACGCGTGGCCAGCTTGAAACGGAGTGAATTGGCACGTGAAAATCCTGCACGTCTGCGTGTAAATCGAGGAAAGGCCCTTAGTGCGTATGCACGTCAGCACGCATATGCGATTTCATTGGACCAAAGGCCCTTAGCGCGTGAGCGCGTCTGTGACGTGACGCGCGCGGGTGTTTCCCTCATTACATGTGATGACAGAGCACATGTGGTAAAACTGCACGTCCGAGTGTCATCGCGTGTAATCGGAGGGAAGTGAGCGTACACGTGATTGGCCTGGGTACGTGTGTGTAACGCTCACCTGGTTCCCACGGAGGCACGGCGTCGAAGGCGCAGAACTCTGAAGATGGACAGGACAGGAAGGGCCCCTCTATTCTGGCTTCCCTGGCTCGTTGGATACCTTCCTGTGCGTGAAAAGGGAGTATTACCAACTGTGGAACAATGCTCAAGCCTCCCACTCCCTTCCAACCCTCCACGATACCTTCTCCACGATTCCCCGTGAAGGATGAGCTCTCCATCCTGCTTCTGATGCAGGGGCGCGTTGAAACCCAGTTACTTCACTGGATTGAGGATTGATGGGAGTTCAGGTAAGCTTGACTGTTCAGGTAAGGCGCTGTAAAAGTTCTGTTCAAAAGTTCAAGCTTAATAATAATGTTCGTTGTCTAATTGCAGCAAGAGCTAATGCTTATGTCTTTTTCCCCTTAGGGGCTGGTGTTCGGAGTGCCGGAGATATGGCGCCGACCCGAAGTGAAACAGTTCTGGATGAGCGCTCAAGTAATGTCTTTGCATTCGCTCATTCAATGTCTTTGTCTTTTTTCCCCATAGGGGCCGGGGTCCTGAGATGCCAGGAAGCGGCAGGACCCGAAATGCAGTGGGAATAATCCAACAGGTACGACTTAAAAGGAAACTGAGCTTTCCTTATTCCTTTTCTCCCTCTCACCTTTGTTCTTGTATTTTTTCATCTAGGTGCCGGGGCCTAGCTGAATCCGGAAGATCGCTGCTGAAGATGGAAGCGCCTTGCAAAGGTGAGTAAAATGCAGCGCTGCAGCGATCAAAACGAAATGCCTTTAAAATGATGTCTTCCTTTTCAGGGCCGTTGGAGAAATGACTCCGGGATGCAGATTTAGCAGGTAAGGGCTTTTCTTCTCCTATTCTCTTCCTTTCTCCCCTTGCAGGTGTTCCAGGGTGCTGGCAGGCGTGGCTGAAGTCAGGATGCAGGAGCTGACACGGTGAGCCTCCAGCTGCTAGGTGCAGAACAACGCAAAGCATGTGTGGCTGTTCGGGTGGGGTTTAAATAGCCTTGGAAGAAGTTCCTGGTATGTATCCTTCCACCAATCAGGTATGTATCCTTCCCCGACCACACCCGGGTGGTGAAGTAGTCCTACAGGTTAAGTAGTCCCATTCAGGCCTCAAGAGGGCCTGGATGAAGCAGCAAGGTCTGCATCAGGTAAGTGTGCACCCAAGCACTTAAACACATATCCTCTTCTATGAGCCTGGCGCCTAAGGCGCCACGACTGGGGTCCGCTATGAGCCTGGCGTCTAAGGCGCCAGGACTGAGTCCAAAGGGCCCCGACTTGGGCCCACTGAGACTTCCCTGGGGAAAATGATGTCTGCCTCTGGGGTTGCTGGGCCCGGCCTGGCTCCTTAGAGGTAGGCATCATGACAGTGTGTTTCGGGGTGTGTGGGAAGTTCCACACGTGATTGCCTGGGTACGTGTGTTTCAGGGTGCCCGGGAACTTTCACATGCGATTGGTGGAAATCCATGTGTGCTCTGTCATCACATGTAATGAGGGAAACCCACGCGCGTCACGTCACAGACGCATTCACGTGCTAAGGGCCTTTGGTCCAATGAACTTGCATATGCTTGCTGACGTGCATACGCGCTAAGGGCCTTTCCTCGAATTACACGCAGACGTGCAGGATTTTCACATGCCAATTCACTCCGTATCAAGCTGGCCACGCATACGCACACGGAAGACCACGCTCCTGCCCAAAAGGCCAAATTACTGCCCCCCAGAGCCCTGAGCAGCCTCCCACGAGCCATCTGCTGCTGCCTGCCTGCCTGCTGCCACCGTGCCCTGCCATTTGGTGCCTGCACATCAGCCATCTGCAGGGGTCCATTTGCTGTGTCCACCCCTGCTGGAACAGAAGACTCCCGACTGGGATACCATCGCTCTACAGCCCAGCCCCAGGACCCAGTTGCCCACCCACTCCTGCCTCTGGGGTTGCCATGTCGGGCACTGAAACATCTGGCACCACTGGCAACCCCCAGCCAGAGAGGCAGAGGGGCACCAGCTTCACTGCCACCGAAGTTGGTGTCCTGGTGGAGAAAGTCCTGGGGCAGTATGATGCCCTCTTCGGAAGTAAGCGCACCAACAAGGAAGGACGGACTTGGATCTGGACGGACATCGTGACTGCCATCAATGCGGAGGGGGTGGCAGTCCGCGACTACCAACATGTCAAGAAGCGCTGGGATGACTGCAGGTCCAGGACCCTCTTGAAGGCCCGGCACCTCGTGGAGGGGGGCCGGGGCCGCATGAGTCCCATCCAGATGAGGGTCCTGGAACGCGTAGGCCCAGCACTCCACGCCCAGATCCTTGAGAGGCAGACCCGTCTGGAGTTGAGCGGTAAGTGGCCAAGCATTGCTGTGTGAGACAGGGCATGTCGCAGTGTGCTGGTTGTCTGATACTTGCCTGTATGTGTGACATAGGCCATGTATGCATGTGTGTGTGCAGGGACATCATGCATGTGAGACCAGTAATGTGTGAACCACACGGTTGGTGCATGTGTTCAAATGCTTGAAAATGTGGGGAGCCTTTTTTATTGGGTACCTCCTCAAGTGGACCTCAGCGCCCTTTTGATAATAGTTTATTTTTCACCAATTCCGGTTGCATGCCTGGGTAACAACGGAGTCTTCCTGGCCCCCTTGCTCCGTTCGAAAATGTATATACAAATTGTGTTACTCTTACTAATATCATGCGCCCTTGTCGTAACGTTGCAAGAAAGGATCAATCAATGCTTCTTATATTCCAAGTCAAGTTATTGATCTTTTATTTCTCCTTTGGTTCTTAGAAAAATGCCCTATATGATTACACGTGTTTCGACATTCTATGTATTTTTCAAATCAGGGCTAGTCACACAATACATAACAAATATTAACATTTTTTTTAAAAATTCAAAAATGCACCCAATCAAAAATTAAACAACATTGATGAATGGCCATTTTGAGGGAGGGGGTAGGGTGGGATTGTTAGGAATGAGAAAAACGTTTTTCAAAATGAAGAAACAAAAATATTTGACAAAACACAATGAGAAAGAACATTTTTGTTAGAAATTGATTGATAAAAGATCGCTTCATAATTGTTTTATATGTTCATCATTGAGTGTATCGCTCACTCTTATTTCTTACCTAATCTGTTTCTTTCAAAATTCATAAGTTGAATGCTTAATTTCAATGGTCATGGGTTAAATCCCTAAAATATAAACATCATAAGGCTCATTAGTGAGTTTATCTACCCCGCGATATGTCAAATCACTACAAATACTATATAGAGCTATCTCTTCCGTTATTTTCTCGGTGGAGAACGTGAATATCAGTGCCATTATCCGTGTTAAGCTTTGTTGATCATCGCAATGCCTCTTGGCATCCCTCACGATTATAACTAGATCCAAAAAGTATTACCACGTGATCCCCACGTGTAGTTGGACCGTATAAACAAGACCCCCATCTCAGAGCTCCCTCAGCACGCTTACCTGCTCCCTGCGAGCGTATTCCGTTTCTAAGAGTCCCCGTGCATTCTGCATCTAGGTACTGTTATTGTTGTCGGCTTAGTAACGGTACCGCTTAGTCCTACTACTGTGTTTATTACTTTCGTCCTAATTCTTGCACAATACGATCAGAAAATCAATTGTTGTTTTGGCGCAAGTTAAAATATTTCTTTTATATATGTCAGTTATAATTTACTAATCCAAGACGGAGTTTTAACCGAAAAAATTGTTGCTCGATAATTTGCCAATAAATTACATTTCTTGATAGTCACTGGTCAAGCACTGATTTAGATTTAACATTAAGGTCAATTTGTCTCTAAGGTAAAAAATACATAACTAAGCTTCAGTCGAAGAACTGTTCCGATCGGATCCCTGACAGTCCCTTTTCTATTTTTAAACCTGCGGCCATATTTTGGGAAAATTTCAATTTTGACTTATGAAGATCACGTTCTCCTTGTTTGTTACACTTATTATTATGTTAATTTCTGTCACTAAACATCGATGGCTTATTTAAAGTTAGTTGTGTATGTGGGAAATTGCATAAATGTACCTTTGTACATGGAAAACTAATTCCAGAAAGCTATGTTTTTAGACAGAGCTGTCCCAATTTCTTAACATGCCATTCCAGCATTGCCCTCTGGTTGTTAATTGAAGTTTCTGAACCTGGTGTATAAAATATTCTTTATGCTTATTCGACCCTTTCCAAATGGTGTTACCCCGAAGGAAAAAATATAAATTATTATATATACATAAACAAGTACTGGAAACAACTATTTTTAATCACATTATGTTGACTTGGTTAACCATTATTTTCCTTGTTTAGAGAAATGAGGACATCTCATGTTCTGAATTCAAGCCTCTTTCCACTGAACGAAATTTACAAATTAATTTTGCTTCCTCTTGCCTCAATTTAATTTCAAGGTTTCCTCCTCTTGGTCCCATAGTCACTTTTTTGAGTCCAATGAATTTTAGATGTTTCTTATCAATTAGTTGATGTTTTTGTTGCCAATGTTGAGCTAAGGGTAGGTTGGTATCCTGGCTACCAATACTTGAGATGTGTTCCCTTATTCTTATCCTAAGTTCCCTGATAGTGCTCCCTATGTATATGTCTTCACATTGACAAATAATAGCGTAAACCACAAACTTACTTCTGCAATTAATCTGATCAACAATTTTATGTGATATACCATATTTGTCCATGAAAGTCACTGTGTTGTTTTGAGTATGTTTGCACATTGTGCATGTTCCACATTTCCGAAATCCTGTTGTTGGTGGCGGAAGCCACGTCAATGAGGTTTCTTTCTCTTCTGGAAGGAGTGAAGGGCTTAAAATGTTTTTGATAGTTTTGGCCCGTCTGTACGTCAACGTGGGTGTGTCATTGATGTATTTCCGAACATTTTCATCTAATTGCAGAAGATGCCAATTCTTCCTTAAGATCTTTCTCAATATTTTATTATTTGCACAGTAGTTCGTGATGAAGCTTATCTCTTGTCTATCATCTTGAGTAGTTTTTGTTGTCTTTAAGGTGCTTGCTCTATCAATTTTGAAAGCCTTTTCTTTAGCTTGAGCTATGGTGTTGTTCCTATATCATCTTAATTGGAATCTCTTTGTGAGTAATTTACACTCTTCTTCAAAATTCTTTTGTTCAGAACAATTCCTCCTCGCCCTAATAAATTCTCCTTTAGGTATATTTTTTATCACAGAGTTAGCATGACAACTGGTAGAGAATAAGGTGGAGTTTGCTTCAGTATTTTTCCTGAAAGTTTTGGTTTTAAGACGGTCGTCTTCTACATAAATGTTCAGGTCTAAAAAGTTGATTTCCTTAGTGCTGTCAGTTCCTGTAAATTCTATCCCCATAGTGTTCTTATTCGCTCTTTTTCTGAAATCTTCCAGGGATCCCTCCTGCCCTTTCCAGATAATAAGTACATCATCTATGTACCGTGTCCAAAGTATAACATTTGCTTCATATTCTTTGTCCATGTAGATATGTTTATCTTCATACATCGCCATGGTTAAATTGGCAAGGGCAGGTGCATATTTGATGCCCATTGCCACTCCTTGTGTTTGTTTGAAAAATTGGCCATTAAAGATGAATATGTTATTCTGTAATGTCAGTAGGAGCATTTCTTTCAACATATTTACTGCTTGATAGTTAGATGCAGTTTCCTTTGAAAATGTATAATCTATGGTTTCTATTGCGGTATCATGTCTAATTGATGTATATAAGGACCGTACGTCCCAAGTTGCCAAACGATAGCCTTGTTGCCATTCAATCCCTGCTAATTTATTAATCGTTTCGGTTGTATCTCTCAGGTAAGATTTGGTTTTAGTGGCCAACGGTCTTAGAATATTGTCGATATACTGTGCCATGTTCATGGTTACCCAACCTATTCCACTCAGGATGGGTCTTCCTTCTGGAATTCTGGTGTATTCTTTATGTATTTTGGGTAAAAAGTATATTGTCGGTAGTGTTGGTTGTTTCATTTCCAAAAAGAACTTTTCATCATCTGTAACTAATCCTTGTCTGTGCCAGGTTTTAATTGCATCTTGTATTTCCGTAAGTATCTCAAATTTAGGATTTGAGTTCAGTTCGGTGTAACAATTAGGTGTATTCAGATGTGTCATTGCCATCTCCACATAGTCTTCTCTATTCATAACCACTATTTTCCCTCCTTTGTCGGCACCTTTAATGACCAGATTATGATCTTTTTTGAGTCGGTGTAATGCTTGTCTTTCCATCTTTGTCAAATTGTCAAATTGATATTTCAATTTAGATCTGTTTGAAATTTGAGCATCATTATAGTCATTTAAATCCTTTGTAACTGTTTTATAGAAAGTATCCACTAAGTTTTCTGGCATGAACTGTGGCGTAAACTTGGATTTAGATTTAAATGCCCTAGTGGAAAGGGTGGTTTGTTGTATCTGAAGTTCATGTAATGTCTCATGAATCGGTCTTTCTTCCGTTTCTTGTAGAGATCTCAGTAAGTTTATATTAACCAATTCTTCAATAGTTATCTCACTTTCCTGTATCCGTAATTCTTTGGGTTGATGCACCTTAATTTGTGTGTCAAAGTATTTTTTTAATTTCAACTTTCTCACAAATTTGAATAAATCTATGTGAACTTCTGCATTGTTGAAGTTTGTGGTTGGTGCAAACGTAAACCCTTTGTTGAGTAATGATGTCTCTTCTGGCTTAAGATGATGTTTGGATATATTTAACACCAGGTCTTTCACTTGTTCCTTTTCAGTGCTTCTCTGGCACTTGCTCTTGTTAATCTCCTGTAGTCTTCTGACCCCTCTGGGTTTCCTGTGTCTATTGCTACCACGTTTTCCCCTCCTCTTATAGGCGGTTGTATTTCGGTTGTCTGTTGTGGTAATAAAAAACATACTTGTTTTTGATTCCGGTAGGTAAGTCTATTTCCCTTCTTATATCTCCTTATTTGATTCAAAAAACCTTGTCCTTCTTGGATCTCCGTGGTATTCGTTGTGTCTTTTTCTTGGTCTCCTTCTGAATCTGCATCCGAACTACCTGGGGAAGTATTGGGTGTACTCCCTTTTGAGCTAGGTTTACTTAATTGTTTGTATTTGTCTTGGAAAGTGTACACCTTATCATCTTCATAATCCCTATTATCTCGAAAAAATTTTCTCATTTTTCTTAGCTTAATTTCATCTTGATATTCCTTCAAAATTTCGAATATTTTTTGGTAATTTTTCTCTTTAGTCGCTTCTAGTGCTTTCGCTTCTTGTATTTCCTTCTTAACCTCTTCAATTTGAATTGTTATCCGTTTGTGCTCCCTAGAGGCATGTTCTGTTAGAAGCTCTAACATCATGTTGGAACTTTGATTCAGATTCCGTTCCCAAGATTCTGCTAGGTCCTTATCATCATCTTTTGTAAAGTCAGGGAAGATCAGTATTCTTAATCCTCTCGGGATCTGTTTCTTCGTGATATAATTTTTTAGAGATTTGATTTCCCAAAATGTATCTACTTCTTTTTTTGATAGCCTCTCCAATTTCACAAATTTATACCTTAAGTCTTCTCTCTGTTTCGGTAGATTCGATGCAAATGCATGTGCGTTGCTGCCTTTTGGGGCAAATAGGTTTAAAGCATCCTCTTCTCTGTTTTCTAAATATTCTGCCATCCTTGGCTAATCTTTCTTGGATTTCTTTTTAGGGCTGCAAGGTCCCAAGTACCCTTACAGAAATATTCTTGAAAATGTGGGGAGCCTTTTTTATTGGGTACCTCCTCAAGTGGACCTCAGCGCCCTTTTGATAATAGTTTATTTTTCACCAATTCCGGTCGCATGCCTGGGTAACAACGGAGTCTTCCTGGCCCCCTTGCTCCGTTCGAAAATGTATATAAGAATTGTGTTACTCTTACTAATATCATGCGCCCTTGTCGTAACGTTGTAAGAAAGGATCAATCAATGCTTCTTATACTCCAAGTCAAGTTATTGATCTTTTATTTCTCCTTTGGTTCTTAGAAAAATGCCCTATATGATTACACGTGTTTCGACATTCTATGTCTTTTTCAAATCAGGGCTAGTCACACAATACATAACAAAAATTAACATTTTTTTTAAAAATTCAAAAATGCACCCAATCAAAAATTAAACAACATTGATGAATGGCCATTTTGAGGGAGGGGGTAGGGTGGGATTGTTAGGAATGAGAAAAACGTTTTTCAAAATGAAGAAACAAAAATATTTGACAAAACACAATGAGAAAGAACATTTTTGTTAGAAATTGATTGATAAAAGATCGCTTCATAATTGTTTTTTATGTTCATCATTGAGTGTATCGCTCACTCTTATTTCTTACCTAATCTGTTTCTTTCAAAATTCATAAGTTGAATGCTTAATTTCAATGGTCATGGGTTAAATCCCTAAAATATAAACATCATAAGGCTCATTAGTGAGTTTATCTACCCCGCGATATGTCAAATCACTACAAATACTATATAGAGCTATCTCTTCCGTTATTTTCTCGGTGGAGAACGTGAATATCAGTGCCATTATCCGTGTTAAGCTTTGTTGATCATCGCAATGCCTCTTGGCATCCCTCACGATTATAACTAGATCCAAACCAAAAAGTATTACCACGTGATCCCCACGTGTAGTTGGACCGTATAAACAAGACCCCCATCTCAGAGCTCCCTCAGCACACTTACCTGCTCCCTGCGAGCGTATTCCGTTTCTAAGAGTCCCCGTGCATTCTGCATCTAGGTACTGTTATTGTTGTCGGCTTAGTAACGGTACCGCTTAGTCCTACTACTGTGTTTATTACTTTCGTCCTAATTCTTGCACAATACGATCAGAAAATCAATTGTTGTTTTGGCGCAAGTTAAAATATTTCTTTTATATATGTCAGTTATAATTTACTAATCCAAGACGGAGTTTTAACCGAAAAAATTGTTGCTCGATAATTTGCCAATAAATTACATTTCTTGATAGTCCCTGGTCAAGCACTGATTTAGATTTAACATTAAGGTCAATTTGTCTCTAAGGTAAAAAATACATAACTAAGCTTCAGTCGAAGAACTGTTCCGATCGGATCCCTGACAGTCCCTTTTCTATTTTTAAACCTGCGGCCATATTTTGGGAAAATTTCAATTTTGACTTATGAAGATCACGTTCTCCTTGTTTGTTACACTTATTATTACGTTAATTTCTGTCACTAAACATCGATGGCTTATTTAAAGTTAGTTGTGTATGTGGGAAATTGCATAAATGTACCTTTGTACATGGAAAACTAATTCCAGAAAGCTATGTTTTTAGACAGAGCTGTCCCAATTTCTTAACATGCCATTCCAGCATTGCCCTCTGGTTGTTAATTGAAGTTTCTGAACCTGGTGTATAAAATATTCTTTATGCTTATTCGACCCTTTCCAAATGGTGTTACCCCGAAGGAAAAAATATAAATTATTATATATACATACACAAGTACTGGAAACAACTATTTTTAATCACATTATGTTGACTTGGTTAACCATTATTTTCCTTGTTTAGAGAAATGAGGACATGTTCAAATGCAACATGGGTTTCCCTAGGCGAAATGGCCACATGAAAGCATGCCAGTCTCTGTTCCTGGACATGGGTGGGGGTGAGGGATGGGTGCTGATGCCATGTACATGTATGCTGTCCATGTCTGTGTGTCTGACCTGTGTGTCTGTGACTTGTGAATGCCAGGGATGCATGACACATGTCTGTCGCAATGTTAAGGTTCACTGATGCAGCCTAGTCATCCTTGTATCCACTGTGTCTGTGGTGTACGAGGCCAGATGGATGAAACTAGGGTGAAGTGTGTGCATGTGATAGGCATGGCCCATGATGCATGTGAGTTCCAAAACAACATTGTATGTTCCAAGAATCCCTTGGACATGTATGCTAATGTCCATAGCATGCGCCATGCCTGTTACCGCATGTGTTTTACCTGCACTGAGCCATGTGTTGTGGAGGGACATGATGGAAGTGATCTTTGACAGTGCCACTCATCTGCTATTGCTTCCTGTCTAGGGGACCATTGTACAGTACCCTGATGCTTGTGTTCTATGTCTCCGTCTACACAGCGCCACGTGAAGAAGAGGGCGGAGACGGCTCTGTGGAGCAAAGCGGCGGGGATGCCCCCACGGCTGCAGCGGAAGGGGTGGGTGAGCCCCCACAGGGGCTTGCAACGGCGGAAGACGGGGTGGAGCCATCCAGGTTGGTGGTTTCCACAGAGGAGGAGGAGGCCGCTACTGAGGCGCACATGGGGCCTGGTGGGGGCATCCCTGCTGGTGCAAGTGTTGCAGTCCAGGGGCAGGAGGCAGCACAGGTCGCCGTGGAGGGGCCTGTGCATGTCACTGTCCCTGACACTGTGACTGCACCACCATGCACCAGCAGGGATGCCCCATCCCAGGCCCGTCCGCAGGTAGGGGGGATGTCCATGTCATCTGACTCCCCTCCACCTGCGGATGAAGGGACCCCTGGCCGTATGGAGAAGGTCCTGATTGGTGTCGCGTTGCGCACAGGTGCAATTTGTGATGAGGTGCGTGCTTCCCGGGAGGAGCATGCACGTCATCCCGGAGAGCACCGTGCTGACGTGGCCCAGTTGGGATCGGCCATGGTCGGGGGTTTCCTACATGTGTCGGCCAATCTGGCGACCCTCTCCTCCTCTGTGGAAACCATGCACCAGTCATTCTCCATGCCGTCTTCCAGCCCAGATGCCACCAGGGCCCCCTGTGGACCTGCCCCGACCAATGCAGCCGGCTCGGTGGGGATCCCATCCCTGCCACAGTCGGGAGTCGGAGGTCCAGCAGGGGTGGACACACCAGCAACTGGACCCCAGCAGATGGAGGATGTGACGGCATCATCGGGCAGGGCACGTGCACGACGGCGTTGGTGGATTCCATCAGCCTGGATGCCGTCGTGCTGGCACAGGCAGTTGCGTCGGAGGCAGCGGCAGGCTCGACGTGGGAGGCATCATGGCTCGGGGCCATCAACATCAGGGATGCAGGCATCGGCCGGAGGGCAGGAGAACCCTGGAATGGGAGTGGCTTCCTTGTGGGAGCGGTTGGGCCAGCAGATAGGTGCGGAGGAACGGCTCACAATGGTCAGGGCGGAGATCTCCATGCAGAGGGCGCTGAGGCGGGCTGAGTGCCTCGAGGGTCTTCGCAGGGAGTTGGAGCTGGACACTGCTTTATCCCTGCGAGACCTCGGGGCCAGGGAACATGCCCGTCTCCAAGCCATTGAACAGGAGTTCGATGATGCCCTGGCCCATGACAACATCCAGTGAGCCGTTGGACTAGCCCGCTGCCCATGTAAATAGTTATGTAGTTAGTGTTAGGTTTCCTTTGTTTTTTGATTTTTTTTGGACCTTTTGGACATTGGCCACATTTTTGTATATAGTTTATTTTATTAGTTAGTGTTGTTAGATAGGTTTCATTTCTTTTGTTGGGATAATGGACCCTGGCTTGTTCGTCTGTACATAGTTCACTGTTGGATTTTATTTTTCTTTCACAATTTACCCATGGAGCAATGGCTTTCAATTATTATTTCCCATTGGATTTTCTTTTGTGGACAGTGACTTTGGATACCATTACGTTGGATTATGATTTTTGGTTTTGCTTTTTTTCACGGACATGCTTCTTTTCATTTTTGTACATTCCCATTTCTGTTTCCTTATTTTTGAATCTATTTATGTTTCCTTTAATACATATGTTTTCATCGAACTTCAATGTGTAGTATCATCTCATTGGTTTCATGCATATCATGATATGGGTTTTGACATTCACTGACACCCATTGGGTGTATGTGAGGGACATGTGTTTGTTTCGAAACTTGCAATTGGTGTTCTGCCATGTAATTGCCATTTCTGAGTGGGTGGATGCAATACTCGGGTGGGTGTTTTGCATTTGGAGGCTGACCATAGGGACCAGGGATCTAGATTGTGATGACATGTTGGCTGGGGAACATGAGTTGGGGCCTGCTGGCAGGTGCCCCACAGTGCTGGGGGGTGGGGGTGGTGGGAGACATGGGTGGGGGCCTGGTGGAGGGTGCCCCTGCACTGCTGGGGGGTGGGGGTGGTGGGGACATGAGTTGGACATGGGTGGGGGCCTGCTGGCAGGTGCCCCACAGTACTGGGGGGTGGGGGTGGTGGGGAACATGAGTTGGACATAGGTGGGGGCCTGCTGGCAGGTGCACCACAGTGCTGGGGGGTGGGGGTGGTGGGGACATGAGTTGGACATGGGTGGGGGCCTGCTGGCAGGTGCCCCACAGTGCTGGGGGGTGGAGGTGGTCGGGAACATGAGTTGTACATGGGTGGGGGCCTGGTGGCGGGTGCCCCTGCATTTCTTGTGGGTGGGGGTGGTGGGAGACATGGGTGGGGCCCTGGTGGAGGGTGCCCCTGCACTGATGGGGGTGGGGGTGGTGGGAGACATGGGTGGGGGCCTGGTGGAGGGTGCCCCTGCACTGCTGGGGGTGGGGGTGGTGGGAGACATGGGTGGGGGCCTGGTGGAGGGTGCCCCTGCACTGCTGGGGGTGGGGGTGGTGGGAGACATGGTTGGGGGCCTGCTGGCAGGTGCCCCACAGTGCTGGGGGGTGGGGTGGTGGGGAACATGAGTTGGACATGGGTGGGGGCCTGCTGGCAGGTGCCCCACAGTGCTGGGGTGTGGGGGGGTGGGAGACATGGGTGGGGGCCTGGTGGAGGGTGCCCCTGGTGGCTGGGGGTGCAGGGGGACATGCGTTCGTTGTCAGTAGTGCAAGTTGACATGTGGGTTGGCTGGGGGGCATGGCCATGGTGGATGGGGTACCTGCAGGACATGTGCAGGGTAGGCCCTTGTGGTGTGAGCCACCTGCAGGGGCCGTGGAGGGTGTAGAGGGAACACCTGGGAGGACCCACACATGCAATTCACGTGTTGTGCTCCCCGCGCACCCCTATAATACACGTACCCTGATGGAATTGCGTGTGAAACTTCCCGCGCACCCCGAAATACACATAGCCTGGACATTCGCGTGTGGAACTTCCCGCGCACCCCTGTAATACACGTACCCTGATGGAATCGCGTGTGATACTTTCCGTGCACCCCTGATATGCACGTACCCCGCTCAATCGCGTGTGTAACTTCCCGCGCACCCCCGAAATACATGTACCCCGCTCAATCGCGTGTGTAACTTCCCGCGCACCCCCGAAATACACGTACCCCGCTCAATCGCATGTGTAACTTCCCGCGCACCCCTGAAATACACATACCCCGCTCAATCGCGTGTGTAACTTCCCGAGCAACCCCGAAATACACGTACACCTCTCAATCGCGTGTGTAACTTCCCGTGCACCCCGAAATACACGAAGCCTGGACATTCACGTGTGGAACTTCCCTTGCATCCCCGAAATACACGTACCCCGCTCAATCGCGTGTGTAACTTCCTGCGCACCCCCGAAATACAAGTACCCCGCTCAATCGCGTATGTAACTTCCCGCGCACCCCGAAATACACGTAGCCTGGACATTCGCGTGTGGAACTTCCCTTGCACCCCTGTAATACATGTACCATGATGGAATCGCGTGTGATACTTTCCGCGCACCTCTGATATGCACGTACCCTGCTCAATCGCGTGTGTAATTTCCCGCGCACCCCCGAAATACACGTACCCCGCTCAATCGCGTGTGTAACTTCCCGCGCAACCCCGAAATACACGTACCCCGCTCAATCGCGAGTGTAACTTCCTGCGCACCCCGAAATACACGTAGCCTGGACATTCACGTGTGGAACTTCCCGCGCACCCCTGTAATACACATACCCTGATGGAATCGCGTGTGATACTTTCCGCGCACCCCTGATATGCACGTACCCCGCTCAATCGCGTGTGTAACTTCCTGTGCAACCCCGAAATACACGTACCCCGCTCAATCGCATGTGTAACTTCCCGCGCACCCCGGAAATACACATACCCCGCTCAATCGCGTGTGTAACTTCCCGCGCACCCCCGAAATACACGTACCCCACTCAATCGCGTGTGTAACTTCCCGCGCAACCCAGAAATACACGTGCCCCGCTCAATCGCGTGTGTAACTTCCCGCGCACTCCCAAAATACACGCACCCTGCTCGCACAGGGCCAATTGCTGTATGTTGCCACTTTTGTAATGCGCAGGGACGCTACCGCCTGCCTTCGTGTGGCGGACGTGTTTCAGCTTGTGCGTGTCTTTGGCTGTGCGTGGCTTTGCCCTATTCGATTCCATGAATACGTGTGGTTCGAGTGCGTGTGGGCGTTCCGTCTGCTTTCCTGCAGTACATCCCCAGTTACGCCCTTATTTTCGCGCGTTGTTCCCCATTCCGCGCGTTACGCCCCGTGTTCCGCCCACTTTCTGGTGTATGCGCCGAGGTTGTGCGCTTTCACTGTGCGCGTCGCGCACGCCTTTCGGGATGTTGCAGTGACGTGTGCGCCATGCACGGGTTTGGTGCACATCCCGAGGAAAACACGCGCAGGGACTTCCATGAATCGCACACGTGTGCGTGCGCCTGTTTTTTTGCGCTTGCGCCTGCTTGCGCCTGCTTGCGCAAAGATTTTCGGCACACGTTTGTTCCATGAATCGGCCCCATGGTGTTTTCTACTTCTATCATAGCTAATTCTGCCTCATTTATTATTAGTGGTTCTCCAAGTGGTTCTTGGCTTCCTGTTACAGAAGGTTGACTACTGTCAGGAGTGTCTTTATCCAGTTGGGCCTGGAGTTCTTCTTCATGTTGCTGTTCATTGTGCAACATTGTTTTGTGTTGTGTAAAGTTTACATCAGTTATACTGCTTCCATTTGCTTTGAAAGCATCTTCATATGACTCATAGTTTTCTAGTATTTCTTCTTCTTTTTTCCATGGTTTAAAGAGTTGTAGCAGGGACATGTAATATATTTCTTTATGTTGAGGAGTCTTCAATGACAATTTGATATGATTAATTAAATTTGGTTTAGTGAGTTTAACTAAGCTGCCTTCACAGTTTGTCACTCTGTATTTACCTTTTTTTCATCAGGTTTTATATTATTTTTGTATGTGTAGTTTTGGGCTATGTGGTATAGACACATGGTTTCCAAAGTATTACTTCTGTTTGGGTAGTATGTGTCCAATAACTTGTTTTTTAAAATGTCTTGGCTGTTGGGATCATGTTTGGCTATTGTTTCTATATCTTCATATGTTTTTAGAACTCTTTTTCTAGATTTAGCTGGACCAAGACTTAGCCATACTATATTTTCAGATTTACCATACAATGCAGTACCAGTTAAACAATCAGCTGATCCATATGATCCACATTTCTATGGGAGAGCATGTTTATGCCAAAGCTGTATAATTTCTGAGACACTGTTTTATCTGATGACAGGTCATTCCAGAGGTCTTGGAGCTCTGTCTTTTCTGCTTTAGTTAAGTATGCTGTGACATATCATGCAACTGCAGTAGAATTGTCTGCAATGTACTGCACATCTATGTTTGCATTCCATA
Organism: Ambystoma mexicanum; assembly: GCF_040938575.1. Classification (NCBI taxonomy): domain Eukaryota; kingdom Metazoa; phylum Chordata; class Amphibia; order Caudata; family Ambystomatidae; genus Ambystoma; species Ambystoma mexicanum. Next base: position 785,514,409 of record NC_090937.1, on the reverse strand, counting down.
AGTGGGCAATGATTGCATTATAATCATTGATATAGTTTTCTTCTTTTATTTTTATGTAATATGTATTTTTAGGTGACTTACCTTTAACACTATGGGCCTCATTACACGGACGGTGGTAAGGGTTAACGGTCACCGTTAATGGTACCGGTGACCGTTAACCCTTACCGCCTTACTACGAGGTCCCTTTACGGGTTGGAGACTTTAACGCCTGCTTTTTGCAGGCGTTAAAAACCAACCCGCAAAGGGACCAGGGAGCTAATTACGGTACCGCAATTTGCGGTGCCGTAATTAGCACCTTCCCCATTCCCATTATGCCCTATGTGGCAAAAATGGGAATGGGGAAGGGCAATGGGGGAAGGGGGAATTACCGCCCCACCAACCTTGGAATAGGGCGGTAATTCCCCTTTCCTCCAAGGCGGTGCCGGTATTTTACCGGCATGGACCAAGGTGCTAATAGCACCTTGGTCCACCGCCGTCTGTGTAATGAGGCCCTATGTCTAACTGAAGACATGAGGTTGTTCACTTGACCTTTACTTGTAACTGGTCTAGGGAAACCAAATCGGCATTTGGTGTAGTATTTCCCTTTGTTTTTGTATTTGCGACGACAATATTTGCCACATTTATGTCTTTGAAATTGTAAAATTTGTGCATGAAGATCTGATGGAATAAACTGTAAAACAGTGGCATCACTGTCTTGACCAAATTTAGGAGCATATTTAATCCATAAAAGCATGTGGATATGTGGTGCTCCTCTGGCTTCTTTCTCCAAAAGAAGTGTTGCACTTCTCCAAGGGGAGGAATAGTTTTATTACAAATAAAATGTAGCATAGCAATGAAGCGATGGTGAAAATATCTTGAACAGGATCTTAAGAAAAAAGTTCTCTTGGTGTTAGTATATCTATGTTTGTTTTGTTTTTTTTTTTATATATGCGTAGGAAATCACGTAAATCTTCCCATGCATATTCTGCAATAATTAATGTAACAAACCAAGTGGGTGGGCCAAGGGTTCTGATCATACAACGTACATCTCCATGACGTCGAAACCAGTACTCTTTAGTACCACGCATATTTGCTAACAGATTTGTAATATTTGATTGTAAAACCTCATCCTTTTGTTGCACTTTTTGTAATAATTGTGTAGCTGTCATATTTTGAAAGTGTGATCTTGATTTTAATATGTGTGCAACTCTGTAACATATAGTTGCTAGTTCACTTTCAAAGAGTAGGTGGAACATGTACTCCACATTTTGTCTAAATCTGGGATCTTCAGAATACATCCGTAATGAGCGGTATTCTGAAGCTGATATTTTAAGAGGTCTATCATCATACCTTCCTCCTTTGCCAGTAGGAAAGAGTAGAGGAAAAGCACGTGCTTCTATACTTTTTTCCCATATGCTGATTGGTGATCTTTTTGTTTGACGCATTTGGTATGTTTCCAGTGGATCTTCTATGGTGTCATTAGAGTGCAAAGGATGAATTGTATAATGGTCCAAAGTATTTGATATTGTAGCAGGATCTAGTAGCTCAAATTGACCAGCTTCTTGTGTTTCTTGAATTATTTGAGTTCTATCTTTCAACTTTTCTTCAATATTAATTTCTTTGTAACATTCATTATTCTCTTTAAGATATTGTAAGGCTTGTCTAACTTTATGTAAATCTACCAGTTGTTTCCATATGTTTTTGTCTTTTTTAGGTACTCCATTTACTAAGATAATTAAAGATTGCTGCATTGGACGTTGCACTCCTACAGTATGCACATTTTCTTTTAGATCTAATGGTAAATAAACTACTTTTCCACGAATGCCTTTTACCAATTCAAAGGGAGGTAATTTTGCTGTTTTTGGTTGAAGGCGTATTATTGCTTGAAATGGGTGTACTGTTTGAATTATGATGCTCTCATATAAATTAAGTTGTTGTAGGGGTTTCGGTAGTAGGTATAATTCCAAATTATTTGTGATAGCACGTGAAGGAGTTTGGTTGTTGTCAAGTTTTGTAGTGCAGTAACTGCAAAGTATTAAGGGGTCATTTATTTCGTATTTGTTTCTTGCTACAAGGTAGAGAGCTAATTCAAACCATTTAGAATCTTCATTGTCTTCTATTTTATATGATAGGTCTACAGTTTTTGTGTTACTTTTACAAAATGTTCTGCGGCAACATACACATACATGGTTTAGTACTTCAGCTGATGTACTGTTAAATTTTAGTATTTCTTTTTTGTATGTGTTTAGCAAAAGGTTGCCATGTGTAGAATTGTTGCTAATTTGGTTTAAAGCTATTTCATTCTGTAAATGGCTTTCACTTCCAAAATATTTCTTTATGGATATAGTCAATTTCTTGAAGTAGGTCTTTCGCTATACCATGTAGAAGAATGTTATTTAAATTTGCCAGTGCTAAAGCAGGACTTTTAGCATAGTACAGTTTATAGACTAGATTTCTTATAGTTGAATGATGTGTTGATATTCTTTTGATATAATGGAAGGTGGTTTCACAAGTGGCTCCTGTAATGCAGGCCAATGAAAATCCTTGTAGACCTGTGTATTTGCGCACTGGACAGGTATCCATATTTTGCAGTAGTTTAATTTTGATTTTGTCTTTGCTTTTTACATATTGATTGAGGAATTGGCGTAAAGACTTGAAAAATTGTTTGGGAATGTTACATATTGACGTGCATGGCCATTTGTACACTAGACGTTCCGATTCAGTTGAATGGAGGGGTAATTCTAAGTTTTCAGGGCATATTTTTGTAAGGAGTACTTCTTGTCCCATTATGGTATTATTAACTTTTTCATAACCTCGACCACTGCTATGTATGGCAATTGTATTTGTCATTAAAGTATGGTCTGTGCTCGTAGTGTGACTCCATTCACCTCCGCAGATACTTAAGAAGTTCTTTCTGTTGACATTTTGTTCATTGAGAAGTCTTTTTTGTGATTTAGTTATTAGTTTTGTTAGTGGTTTCATTTTGTTTAACACTAAAATAAATAACTTTCTTTTGAGAAGAATTGTACTATCTATCAACGCTTCTAAAATTAATTTCCTACGATAGGTTTGAAGCATTGAACCTGATTTCTCTCCTGTTTTTATAAGATTTTGAAGGACTTTGTGACAGAACATTTTGGCTAAAATACTTTTCTTGGTATGCTTACTTTGCCCTATATTAGAATTTAAAGAAGCAGTTTTATCTGTAGTGATTGCTGATTTTCTGTTAATTGTTTGTTGGTTTGTTTTACATTTTGATAGAGGAGGCAATGTATTTGTACTTGAAACTTCTTGTGTTTCACTAAGTGACTGTATTAGCTGTTTTGTTTCAACTTTTTATTACAAATTCTGCTAGAGATGGATGCTTATGTTGGACACTTTTATTTTCATTTGCTCTACTTCTGCGTTGCTTTCTACGGACTTGACTTTTGGTAGGCATTCTTTAGGGTCTGTTGAAAAAAATAAAGAAGGTATGGGTTGGGGTGTTCTGCAATGTATGTGTGCTGTGTGCATGAGTGTTTGAGTAAGATGATGTATGTAATGGTGTCTTATTGTATACAATTAAAACAGTTGTTTGTTCTATAATATGAACATTCTAGCAGTTGAGTTGGATAATTTGTGTGTCCAAAAGTAGGAATTTGTGCGCCATTCTGGCTGTAAATCGCTGTTTAAGACATGGGGACTTTTGGACAGAATGGTGCACAATCTCTATTTTTAGGCACAGAAATAGCATGAATTAACTTTACAGTATGTTTGAGTAATAATACAAATATTATGGATATATTCTTCTTACTTTTTTTCTAAAATGAACAGTTTAATTCTTAGTTCTTCTTTGTTCTTCAAATTTGGCTGCTTCTTTTCAGGAGAATGGTCTTCACTGCAATTGTAAAAGAAACAAATTAGTAATTCTGTTTGTATATAGCATTGTTTTTAATTTAGATATTGATTTTTTTAATTGAAATCCTCAGCGCCTTCCTTAAAACCATTACAACTATCTTATTCAAATAAGATATGTCGCACCAGTTAAATAGATATGATATGTTCTTAATGAACAAATTGTATTGCAATGACTAACTGTAACAAACAAAATATATTTAGTATGTCTTGTGAAATTCATAATGTACCACTGAATACCACTATTTCTGTAACTAATCTGTTCTAGGTAACAGTGCCTTCCTGTCATGCTTAAATTAAGGTAATCAAATAAAGAAATAAATAAATAAATACATGTAATTGTATAAGTATTATTTTTTTAGATTTGAACATAGAATGAGCATGCATGCAATTTTGTTTGAATATATGTAGTCTATACATTTCATTTAAAAAATGTTAGTTTAACATGATTTGATAGTGTGTGTATAAAGAAAGTAAATAGTATAAAGGTTTATAAGTGATAGTTGATTTGGGGAAATTGGAAAAAAGACAGTGGATTCATTTTACAGATTAAACAAGCTAAAAGTCAGTTTGAAAATGTGTTCATGTACTGTACAGAAAATATGCATACCTGTAATTTGCTTTCATGCATATGGATATGCATGGAGCTGCAAGTAGAAATCTTGGAGACTTGTACAGTATTTCTTGTAGATGGTGCTTGCCAATGATATGACACTTGTACTCAGAGAGATTCACAGTACATTTGCAGTGCTGATCTATGATAATGCAGTTAGATGTAGAGGTGTTGAATGTGATTGGTGCATGGGCGTGTGATTTCTTAGCTACATCCAATGAGGGAATTGCACAGAGAGTGAAGTGGAAATGGTAGAAGGGCTGTTCATGTTACGATATGTTCGCGGACATGGCGGTAGTTCGCAGACATCGGGAGTTACATCCGGGGATTTTTGGGTTCAGAAGTCATGCAAATGAGAATGAGCACTGAAAGGGATTGGTCAGGAAGGTTTAGTGGGTGTGTTGTGCCAGGAGAGAGTTTCTCAGATACTCTTTTTGCTGAGAGAACAATAGATAGCAATGGCTGTGTGTTTCAGAAAACAGATTGTTTGGATTTTGGGAGATTCGTGCATACATTGGTTGAAGGTGCATGCAGAAAGCTGTGGAGTAGTTGTAGATCTTGGATTTCCACATGTGGATGTACACTGGCATGGAGTACGTGGAATGAAGTGGTTGGACTTGCTACCTCTCTGTGCTACTTTGGAAACAAAGCAACATCCAGACATAATTGTAATTCATTGTGGAGGGAATAGTTTAGGACATGTGTCTGGAATTTCTTTGCAATTTGCTTTGAAAGAAGGATTTGGGAAAGTCATGGACATGATTCCTAATTCTCAAGTAATATTTTTAGACACATGTGGCTTCGTTCTTCTTCATTTGGTCCACAAATGGAAAAAGCAAGGCCCAATTTTAATAAGGCTGTTTGTGCATTTCTAAGAGATTTTGGCATGTCCTCTTTTCACAATGAAAATATTATGTTTCGTAGTACATACATTTTTTGCAGAGATGGGGTTGATCTTACTTATGCTGGCAATCAGATTTTTCTGAGAAATGTACAAAATGCATTGCAACCTTTTTTAGAAATACAGCATCCATTTTGAAGTAGGTGTTAAGTATTTATAATTTTTGACATACAAACACCTCCCAAAGGCTCTTCTCAGAGCCACCACTTCCTCCCAGAGAAAAATGCAATGGTTACAATAGGGTAGCACCCCAATTTTTTTAATGTTCGCAAACTGTCCGTGGACTTTTAAGAAATACAAAGGGCCCTGCTTTATTTATCTTCACTTCTATTTTTTTACTGTGAAAGACGGCTCTGAAAAGAGTCTTATTTTTTTTGATTTTTGTAATTTTGTGTTTGTTTTGGTTTTTTAGACACGACACACTAGGAGAGGAGGGGAACGGAAGGTAAAGGGGGGGACACCAACCACAGGGATAAGAAAGAGCGAGCTGAGAGAGGAAGATGTAGAGTGGGTTTTATTTGGGTAGTGAGCAGGTCTTCTCGTGCTCTGAGTTGATAGTCTCAAAAGCACTCTGAAGTCGCTCCCCCCAGCAGAGTACTGTGTCACAGTACATACATACAACTGTGACCCTCGAAAGGTAAGGGTCATCAGAATTCTGTATGGCATGTGAGGCAGCTTGTGGAAGACGCTGTCCCACAGAGGTGGTCCTTGTGGTGACAGGATCAGAAACGGAGGATGAAGTAGAAGAAATCAACCTACTACGTTCTTCGCAAAGTACAACCTTGCGAATAGCCCCAGAGTGAAATGACCTCAGGTGTCGCTTCATGGTCGTGGTCCCGAAGCTGTACGAACCGTGCTTCCCGCGACTGAGTATCATTTTGCACTCATTGCAGATAACACGGTTCGCACAAGCCTTAGGACCATTCCCATAAATGGAAAATAACCGCCACACCCAAGACTCACGTCTAGTGCGGGAGTAGGGATTTCCTCTACCTCATCCTTGTCATCCTCTTCTTCCTCCTCTGCATCCTCACTCCTGTTCCCCTCTTCAGGCCCTTGGGAAGGTGGTGGTGGTGGAGGGGGTGGGGGTTGTGCTGAAGCAGGTGCAGCACCAGGTGGCAGTTCTGCAGCCAGGGATGCCATCTCGATGGTGTAATCAGCAAGTTGCTGGAGAAATAGCTGTGCTCTGAAGAATAGCCTGAAACACAATGAGAATAAGCTCCAGGGCGTGGTCTTTTATAGGGGTGCTTGTACGCGGTTCGCAGACATGCGCGCTGTCTGCGGACGGATAGAACACAAAAAAGGGTTGAAAAAGTTTCAAAAGATATGTAGAAACTCGGGATTACTATGTGGGACTTGTGCCATGATGAGTTTCTATGGAAAAATATTGTGGATTACTCGAAAATCTACTTTTAAATCGTTCGGGGACACGAACAGTGTCCGCATTCAGAACACGCAATCAGCATGGGCGCGGTCACATGATCCCTTCGCGAACATGTCCGCCAAGGAAGCTCCTGCCCGCAGGACACCAAATGCACGGACATTGGTTTGCGCATGCGCGTTGATGTTAACAACGTTTTTTCACTGAATCTCATAGGTTTTTAGTAACACAACTTTACCATAACGTCCCTTTAACAAAGTTTTTTCACTGAATATATATATATATATATATAAATATATATATATTGCAATCCAAATTTCCTTAAAGTGGCGCTCAGTCTACTGTAGCGGGTGCTTGTATAGGTCAAGGGAAAGCATAAACTTGTGCAAAAACTGCTGTGTTAGGTAAAGAGAGTGACTCAATGAACAGCACAAACTCCTCCACATAGCTACAAAAAGTACAAGCACTCCATCCCAGGTATAGTGCTAAAACATAACATTTATTAGTAATAAAACATCTTCTTTAAAATATTAAAAGTCAGCATGGATTTACAGAACTGGACAGGTGTCAAAGTCACTGTTGTAGTGCCACGCGATCCATCCCTTCACAGGGACTATGTCAGGCTAGTATTACAACCTAAGGCTCACGGGCTGTTTTTAACTTGCTCAAACAGGAAACAGAATTCAAAATCACTTCGGTAATGTGACCTGTTAGTGTTCATCTCAAGTGAGGTATAACAGAGCCGCCATTTAAACTAGTCACAAACATTTCAATTTGGCTCGGATGAATTCTCTACATTCTTTTCAATATTTGAATTCATATCACATGGTTTGTGTATTCTGTTTCAAGTTCAGAGTTTGCATATGTATCTTGTATATAGCCCAAAAGATGTAATATCTGTGTTTCAATATCAACCGATGCAGTGCATCCTGCACGGCCGTTTTAACTGCTGCAGCCTCTTAAAGCCACAGGACTTGCAGTAACAAAAGCCTGTCTCGATGAGAAATATCCCAAAAATGTAGCCCAAGTGGGCGATCAATTCCAGGTGCAATGGCTTCTGCATCCCAAATTGTGCTGATTCCATTGCGCTCAGTCAGAAATTCATCTGTCAATACTCACAAAGTCCCATCCAAGTGGGCTGCAAATCCGCATTCCAAAATTTCTATTTAGCATACACATCTTAAAAAAAGAGAGCATGTAGTCATTCTACAGTGTGTTGCCAAGTGCAAATTATAGAGCAATAAAGTGTCTATGTGCTAAAGTGCATACTATTGAGTAGCATATTTCAACTCGACTGTGATAATAGTCATAGTTACATTACACTCAAACATATGTTCATTTATCAATATTGACAAAATTCCACCCAAGTGGGCTACAGTTCAACATTCTAAAATTCCCTTTACGTCTACAAGGATAGCAATTAAAGTGTTCATGCATAAACAATCCTTAAACAAGACAATTGGTCATTCAGGAGCATTTTACCCTGTGCAAATATGAGGCAATAAAGTGACTATGTGATAAAGTGCATAATTTAGAGAAGCATATAACAACCCTACTATAGGCAGTCATGCTGTCTATGGTCACTACTAATACAAAATACCTTTCGGTAGTCTAGCTATAGCAGGTGTAAAGCATCTCAATTTCTATTACAAATGTGTAGTCTATGCCATACTATGCCCCTGTAATGTACATTGGGTTAACTATCTGCCATTTGAAATTGTGCATTCTTCAACATTACAGAGCTATTCTCAATCAAGATGCAACTTATCCCTTGGCTGCACACTTTATGGAAAAACATTCCAGTGATGCCACGAGAATTAGGATCTTTGGATTACCTCATGTCCCCCTCCATAAGAGGAGTGGGAATAGAGAGCGAAAACGGAGGAAACTAGAGTCAAGATTGATCATTACATTGAATACAAAAAAAAAACGAATGGTCATAATGCCGGGGAAGAGTTAGCTATACATCTCTTGGGAGATTAATAACCAGAAAGAGAGACAAGAGATCGACTTTATTTTAGCAATACTGGTATACTAGGAGATAGAGTTATAGCTCTAGGCATAGACACAGCTATGCCAGAGAGAGAGGATTCAGTGGATGGTATTACACTTTAGCAATATGACACTTTGAATAGAAATTTAGATGCTTTATACCTGCTATAGCTAGACTTTCGAAAGGTTTTTAGTATTAGTAGTGACCATAGACAGGATCCATTGTAGGGGAAGGAGTTCCCTAGATTGCATGTGCCTTGTAATAAACCGTGACAATTACTGATGATGCCCACAGGGCCATAGTTAGAAGTGAGAGCGAAACGAGGGCTTTAAAGAAACCCCAGGGGCATTACCTTACTGGTAATGTCCCCCCTCCGAGGGTTGTATTGCCATTACTACCCTTTCATATCGTACCGGGGTAGTAAGAGCAATTTTTCTCAAGTTGATAAATGGCGCTGCAGCCTTTTCTTTACTCGAGAAAAAAAGCATACAAAAATTTCTGCCATGGATCGGGGAGAAGGGACTTCACGTGGTTCCTTTTCTATTTCCATGGTGGCCACTCGTGGGAAAGAACTCCAGGATGCCTCAGCGTCGGAGCCTTGTCGGGCATGTAAGGGCCAGGTAGGGCCAATTAACTTGGTTTTAACAAGGTCATTGAGCCTCGCTGGGTGCTAATGCTGTGTACTTCATCCAACTCATGTCATGTGTATTCAGAATCAGTTGGTGATGCATCCTTTACTGGTTAGAGAAACAACCTACACTTTTCAACGACCCTCCCACTGCACCAGCTTGTTTAAAAGTGATGTAAAGCTGAGTATACACTTTCTTGTGTTGCACTGAAAGGACTGTTAGTCCAAAATATTTGGCGACTGTAGAAAAAGGTCATTATTTATCTAAGTGTGATTGGATTTTGGAGAAAAAAAATGACCCTGCCAATGACCATTAATGACCTTTAGTAAAGACAAACACCTCTTCACTATTGAACTGTTTCCAGGCATAGTCATATGAAAAGGGAGGTGTGATGAAATAACTACTTATCTGCAGAAATGCAGGGATGAGTACTTCCTAAAGCATCTAATCCGTCCCACACTCCAACTGAACCAGCACTGATCACAATCATAGAGGTGAAACAGGCCCATCCTGACAGGTATCCCTTCGTTGCCTCTTGTGGTAATGTGAGCCTAGGGCAGGCTACACTCTTCAGGAGGGATGTGAGCTTGCACAGATTCAACTCAAAGAACAATTGAACTACGGGTACAAAAATAAAAGAATGCCGAGCCAGGTACTCCCTATATATAACATCATAAATTAAACTAACAAAAATGTCCACAACTAATAACAAACCTACTGGCTCAGCGCCTTCAGAGAAAACAAAAAAAATCCAGTTGCAGAGCTCTTGGTAATGATGCTACTTATTACAGACATTATTTACTATATTGTGTATATACAATTTATCAGCATGTGCAGTTTGTGGAGGGTAAAGGGCTGAGTCAACATAACAAAGATATCAAACCCATAGTGCAAGGCATTGTCCGGATGCAAAGGCGAGCCTGTTGCACTTGAACTATACTTCTGAACACTAGTATGACTTAGGCAGTCACTGTCCATGTTAGGCTACTGCAAGTAACGAAGTGGTGGCCAAATGGTGGTCAAGGGGCGTCAAACCTCTACCATGTTTGGTAAAACTTCATAAGCCAGACGAGGCCCTGGAAATCATTTCAAAGCTGTAACTAAAAAAGGCGTCCTCCTCCATGCTTACATGAGCTTTGACAGCATAATGCCAACAGTAGTTTGTTGTTGTTCCATTTGTAAATGAGTTTAAAAAAAACATGACTAATTCAAAAGCGCATATTGGAGTGGCTATTTGAGCCCACCACTCACCACCATTCCCCAAGCAGAGACCTTTGTCCTGACGAACTCACAGAAACATACATTAGCGTTCACACCTCATACGCCACAATGCGCTAAGCCAAAACCTCTACATGGGCAGCGCAGTGTCCATCTAGTAATACACCATGGAAAGTGTGGAGAGGTGTGCTTAGTTACCTTTTAAGCCTATCACTGATTAAGAAAAATAGCCCATAGTTCACTCGCTGAGCCAATAGGTCTCGTAAAACCCCAAAGGGTGCTGTAGTATTATATATAGTGCTTTATAGTATCTATAGCGCTTCAGAATATACAGCACTTCACTAAATATGATGACATTTTTTTTTGCCAGAAATAATGTGCACACACATATAGCCATTTTTATGTTGCCAGTATAACATGTGAATATGTGGCTGGAGGCATGCAAGGTATGGGATTCATAATGCAGCCAAAGTCCAATATGAAACTACAGAGAGTAAAGTGCACACATTTTTTCTCTTGAATAACTCATGCATAGGGCTACATTATTTATATAACTGACGGACTTAATTAACAATTACTAATCACTAATGCCAACACATTAACATTATAATGTAGTCCCATGTACAAAATGAGGTGAAAATACATATTTTGAAATTCGTTTTTCAAGTGTGCAATGGCAAATTTATTTTTCTTTTTTTTTCTTTCTCTTTCTGTGTTTGCAGAAAGCAGAAAGTATGCACAAAAGGAAATTATAATTAAAACAGTTGCTCACTAAGCAAAGGCTCTATTGTGTAAAAGTGAAGGGTGATGCTGCCTTCCAACCTGATTGGAGGAAAGTGTCTGCAGGGATATCACATAGGCAAAGTGGGTAGGTGCAGAGGTCTGCTAAGGGGAAAACTGACAGAGGGAAGTTAGTTTGTGTTGGCTGGGCTCTGGAGATAGATGATCTTGGTGTCACTGGCACTGGCTTGGAAGTTTGTCTGTGCATCCCAGACACTAAGATTACAGAGACAATTCATGCTAACTGGGCCTGTTCTTCGGAGGCGAGCGAAGGAAGGTCGTGTGTGGGAGAGAGCCACAAATATTTCTGGTAAGCAGACAGTTTAAATGAGGTTACTGTGTGCCGTTGTTTGACGATTGACCGATCTAAAAATATCACATAGTCAGAGTAGCAAGGGAAACCCTCTGCATCTTGATTTGTCATGTGTATAATGTTAAAAAGCAAGTCATATGTTTAAAAAGAAAAAAGCTTGTTTGCTCTGTTTCTGTATTCTTTCTCCTTTTCTTTTTGTTACAGATTATGGAAAATGCACATGGTAAGATTGTTATTGTGACTTGTATTTGTTTGCAATACAAATAATATATAAAAGCAGATGGTGTAGCTTTTATATATATATATATTGCATTTGGGATTGTATTTGTGACACTGGGGAGATTTATTCTCTTTGGTAATACATTTGTCATTTTGCCCATGCAGATAGAATAATAACCAAGAATACGCAGTGATAAACAGGTGTATGTGTGTGTGCCGTCCTTGCATGTTGTTGGACTGTATCTAATATAATATAGATTGCTGGAGGTCCATGAGCCAGCAATGCCTATGGGCACCCAGATCGCTGGTGTAGATAAATCAGTGATACCGGCCACAGGCTGTAGGTGGCACTCTGTATAAAAGTGTTGGCTCGCCTTGTGTGTATAGGTCCAAGGCCCTTTATAGATCACTAGGAGGTATTCTAATAGAAAGGAAGGTTTTGTTTATGATGGGGTTATAATATAGGGAAGGAAACTATGTTCACCCCTAAATAACCTACTACCACAAAATACCACCAGTAGTATATATTACTAGATTCTCCAATATAATGTAACAAGGTATGGTCACTAAAATAATATGAGGCCAAACCCAATCTAAATGCAAGGATAAGTATTACCAAACTACCACTCATCCTTTAGCGGTAAGAAAATACCGTCAAACCCCATATTTACACAAAATATCCTACTTTCCACTTCCATTATACCCAGGCTACTAACTGTAATATTGTTCTTTCTCAGATTCATTCTAATAGTGTGTTTTACTTTATGTTTCAATGAGAACTCCACATCCGGGTCTATTGGGAATGTATCCTTTTGAAAAAACTCAATATTTTCCACTTGGCTTTCCCAAATATCATTTGTAATGTGGAACAACGTTAAACCCCCAATCGAATCAACTGTATCCTTTGGAACCTGTAAGTAAATTACATTATATTTCAATTGCTTGACAATAAATGTCCCATGATTTAATTCCATCATCGTTAAATTCTTCATACAGTTGCTGACCAACCATTTATTTTTTACCATTTTAGCTTGTGCTAATTCCTCACCACCCAGATTGCTAATGACTACTTCACATCCTCGCGATGTACCTGGATCAGATTTCAAACCACAAATAGCATTTGTAGCATCAGGAATAAATGGTTTACCTGGACACATGTAATTTTGTTCTTTAAATTTTATACATGTTTAGAGGTTCGGGATCAAGTAAACTTCAGGCTCCCATTACTGAAATGCCACCACCTTTGGAGTCTTCATTTTTATGTATTTATCTTCTTGCCAAAATCCCATGTTATGTACCCATTTAGTTTGATAAATAAGCTCAGGAGCTATATATGGAATACACAACAAAAACCCAATCTCCATCCTTTCCAAATTCACATATAAGGGCAATGCATTGCCCATTTCAAATGCAATTTTCTCTTGTACCATATCAATCTTCCTTCTGGGTAATCGTTCTATCATTTGATGAATAATATCTTGTGAAACAAAATATAACGGTATATGTCCTTGAATTAATTGGGAAATTGCAGTTTGGACTTCCGTCATGTAATTTGTCAACAATCTATCAACAGGAATTGTTACATTCAGGATTTCATTCAACATTCGGTCATGCTTAATTATCAGTTTCGTGGTATGCTGTACAATTTTAGTCTGTTCATTTAGTATCACTGCAGTTTCATTGATAAACTTCATTTGTTCATCCAATCCACCTCTAATTCCATCCAAAGACTTTTGTATCATTTCCAAGTCATAACTCAACTGTTGTGCTTTAGTACTCAGTGTCCCTACTGAAATGGCATTGGATGGTGACATTGTAGTACCTAGTATAGCTCCAATAATAGACATTACCAATGATACCGCAAGCATGACTGCTCCTCTTTTTCCTCTCCTTTTCTTTATGTCCGCTGAATTCACAAATGTTTTTCCTAATTGCATCAACATATCTCTTATTGACTGCTTGGCGTCCTCTTTTTTTATCTCTAACCACTCTTTAGTCTGATCGGCCATGATCCCAGTTTTGTTAAATCGTTTTTCCATCAAGCTATCAGGATTCAAAGTTATATAAATATTCTGAAAGATCATCCTTCTACTGCTCATAATAAATCAAGGTGCTTCTTCCACCGCAATGCCAGATGCTGGTCCAGGCTCAATGACAACCTGTGCTTCCATAGTTTTGAGATTCCCTACAAACATCAGCATTGTCATCCATGTCACTGGCGCCATCATCAATGATATCCGTTTTACAGGTTTGGTCTTGATTTGGTGTATCATAACTCCATTGCACTACTGGTTGTTCTACCTCTTTTGGAGCCTTGGAGCGTGTAACTGCATCAATCTGTATTTCTCCAAGTAAGTGTTCAATAGATAGCACTCTCCCATCACAGCCCTAATTTCGGCCAAATGATCTGCCTTATCATTTCCCTCCTTATCTTCTCCTGGAGTTTTTAAATGTCCACGAACTTTCCTCCAGTATATTGTTAAATCATTCTCTGACACTAGTTTGTCTATGGCCTGTATCATATTTCCATGTCTGAGGGGCTTTTTATTGTACGCAATCATGCCTCTTGCTTTCCAGCCAGGCAAATATTCTGCAAAGCTATTTCATGCATAATCAGAATCAGTCACCAGGGCAATTTCACTAAATTTATTATCAACTGCGGTAGTAATTGCTTTATAAATGGCTGCCAATTCCGCTACTTGACTGCTCCTAGCCCCAATTCTCATCCCTGTACTGGGAATGTCTTCACATTTCAACCAGACATTTCCTATTTCTGATACCAATTGTTTATTACTGTCATTTTCAATGTGAAAGGGACAACCATCAACATATGCAGTTGGCAAATCCTTGCAGGTCTTTTCATCAAAAGCTTTGTGTGTTGATTGTTCAAACTCCTGTAAACTAGATTCTACTTCTGCTTCATTTGGTACATGTTCAGCTGCACAGTCATGTAAATCTGCCAATCCTTGAGCAACTGGGCTCTTTTTATTTTGGCCATACCTCACTTCTGCGGGAAAACCTTGTAATGCCAATGTCCATGAAGTAATTATGGACTGTGCTAGGTTGCCTGACCTAATACTTTTACTCTCTAAAAATTGCAATGGCTGATGATTTGTTTCAATGATTACCTTTTCTCCCTGAATAATGGGGTGTAAATGCTGTAACGCCCACACAGTGGTCAAGAGGGCCTTTTCGCATTCACTGAATTTAATTTCAACTTGAGAAAATGCCTTACTTGCATAAGCAATGGTTTTGTGATTTAAATCATGTTTTTGAGATAACACTGCCGACATACAATGAATGTTCAGAGAAACCTATTTCTATAAAGAAATCCCTGTCCATTATGGGGTATGCTAAACATGCTGCCTTTACAAGACATTCCTTTAATTTGGCCACTGCCTCGGATTGCTCTTTTTTCCATTTCCAGTGTGTATTCAGCTTCAATAGTTTAGTCAATGGTTGAGTAATTTCAGCATAATTTTCAATAAACTTCCTGTTATATCCCGTCATTCCTAATAAACTTTTTAAAGCTTTCACATTTCTAGGGTCTTTTAATTTCTGTATCGCCTCTACCTTTTTCTTTTGTGGGTTTAGTCCATGTGCAGTCACTTCATGGCCTAGAAAATTCTCCTTTTTCTTGCACCATTGTGCTTTCTGTAAAGATACTTTGGCACCCGCCTTTTGCAATTGGCCAAGAACATGTCTAATTTCATCAAAATGGCTTTTTAAGCTTTCATTTTTTATCAGGACATCATCCACATAAACTACAGTTCCTCAGTTTGCCATGTTTTCCTAGGGTCTAAATAAATCTGCACAGATTGTCTTTCCTTCCCACTTCGCATTTAATCTTGACAGATCAAGATGACAGTAACGCTAGGTATACAGCTATTCTGGAGGTATACCTCCACTGCATCGTTAGTTTTGGCAATGGTGTGGCATTCATTTATACTGCTGTTTTGTGATTTTATTTTCTTAGGTCTCAATGGGTTTTTGGTTAAGGAACACAGTACTCCGTTCACCCCATCTATGAGAGAAGACAATCTTTTCAGGCAGTCTGTCCCCATCAAAAATGGAATTTCACAAACAGATGTGATCAATACTTCTTGTTTCATTCTGTGTTTTCCTATCTTCATGTCAACTTCGGTAACACCTATAATAGGCACCTCCTCACCGTTAAAATTATGCACTGAACCTTCACTGTGCCTCACTGTGTTCTGATTCTGTGGGGATCTCCCTTCAGTGATACTTTTTACCAATTCTTTGGACATAATTGTGGCCTGTGCGCCGGTGTCAATCATCGCAAATGTATTGCATTCCTCTTCCACAGTGATGGGAGCATAATACCTGTCTTCAACTTCCTCTAATACACAAAAAAGTGGGAATTCTTACTCATTTCTGGACTCACCTTTCTCAGGCCTTTTTCACTTTTGGCTGAGCACATTGGTAAATGGAAAGACATTTTTCCCTCCTTTCTGTCCATTTCTGTGTGAGAGACTTTATTAATTTCCCCATATTCAGAGGTTTTTTGGTGTATGGCCACTGTTCGCCCATTCATCCAGGGATCATCAGAGGTCACACTACAATCCTCCAACTGAACATATGCAAAAACATCACTTGGTAATTTGCCATTTTCTAATTCTGTGCATTTGTGGTTATTTGGTATGGTACTAGTCTTTTTAACTTCTTCAAAAATCTGTGGCTCAAAGAACTCTTCAGGTGATTGATCTGTACTCTCCTTTGGAGTATTTATTCTTTCTGCCTGTGTTGGTTAGTGTTTTGATTGCCCAGGGAAGGTGTTCTCTAGCATCCCCAATTACTCCCTGTTCACTTGTATTACCCGTGCATGAGCTGTCTTTCTTGAATCTGTCCCTTTGTTCTTTTGAAGACTCATGTTTTTCTTTTTCATTTGTGCAAATTTCTACTGTTTGATTTAGCTCCAGGTTAAACCAAACTTCTTTTTTAGATGTATTTGCACTTTCTGTCACATGTTCATTTGCCGGTACTTTCATTTTTAAATCATTAGGCATCTCGGAGTAATTATGCAAAATCACATCAGGGCAATCTGTTTTCTTAGCATTGCAGGTATCATTAATACTTAGTCACTTGTCAGAAACCACCTGATCATTGCTATGGCCTTCTGCCCCCTTCTTTGATGACTGTTTTGTGCTGTACAGAGCTTTCATATTTGCTCAGCCAACATATTCACTTGGGCCTTGAGACACTGGAATCTTTCCATTTCTCTAGAATCCTCTCTCAGTGGCCTATATCGATATTGGTTATTTCCCCTCTGATTGAATCTATTCTGATATCTCTCAGGAGAATGATTTCTGTTGGGATTGCTTCTGAACTCTTGATTCATATGTGGAGGGGAGCAGGGTGCACCCATCCTTTGGTTGTAGTCCCCTGGTGGTGGTGACTCATTGTATTGACGTGGAGCATAATTCCTATTCTGCCTCATGTCCTGTCTCTCATTTTGTGGGTACTGAACTCTATGTTGATAGCTCTGTGTCCCCAGTGTCTGGTAGGGACCATTGTTTCTTTGATCCCGACTTTGTCTCTGATTATTATTCATATCTGACCGATCAGGCCGATATCCTGCCCGGGGCCTGTCTCCTAAGTACCTAGGGCTAATGTAGCTCTCCCTATTACTAGGATCATGTGATTGAAACATTGGTGCAGGGAGTGACGATCTTTGTTGATTTCATCTTTGTTCAGGTTCCAAATTATTTTTACCTGGACTTTGAGCAGACTCAAGGGACATTTTGGCTGACCTGATCTTCATCACTGTTGCTGAGGGTTCTTTAGATTTTGGTCTAGTGTCTTTCATTTTATCATTTTCTCTACCCGGACAATAGAGTACTTCATATAGCTTTGTACTTTGGTGTACAATCCATTCAAGGGACTTGTCACAGCCAAATTCACGGACTAACTGTGATATGATGTCTTTCTGTAGTCCATAAAAGTAGGCAGTTTTAAACTCATTGAAATTGGGGTCAAAAGATACATCAAAGCGAGAAAAAGCTCTTTTTAAGTCTTGCAAAAACTGGTGAGGTGATGTGTTAGGCCCAGTCGTAATTGTGTATGCAACCTTTTTTGCCTCTTGCAATGATTGGAAAGGAGAAAAATGAGGTCTAATCTCTTTTTCAAACTCTGCCCATGTCCTGTTCTGTTGTTCATTTAACCCTCTAAAGATGCTGGCTGTGGGAGCATCTGGAGTTAAGTGAAAGTATTGCCTGTATTGTTTCTTAGGTATCTGGAGAGCTTTGAATATATCATGCACCGCTTCTAAGTGGTCCTCTATACAGCACTCCCTTCCTTTTTTAAATGGTTTGATCAGAGCTTTGATTGATTTCATTACTTCTATGGGGCTACTCGTTGCTATGCATGGAATTGCACTACTTTGTGATTCAACCCTGGTTTCAGGTGTATGGGATTGGTGGCGGCCCCCAATCGGTGTATCATATCCCCCAAGGGCGCTGCAGTCAAGTTGTCACCGGCTCAGTCACGGAGGCACTAGCTCTCTGTGTAGAAATAGGATTCACCTCAACTCCATTGAATGTGATGCCCTGCCATCTATTCTGGGACCTGGAAATGCATATTTGCTGTTCCAAATCCTTGAACTTGTTAAGGAGCCTAACTGCCTCCTTATGCAAATAGTTGTTTTCATCACTCATCTTATTAATTACCTCCTGCATATCGCCCATTTGCATTTGGCATTCATTGAATTTGTTGTTTCTCTTGTCTCTTTCCTGAAACATTTTAACCATTTCCTGTTCAGCATTTTGGAGATCACTTTCTTTCTCAAAATGTTCTTTTTGCAAAACCTGCATTTCTAAAACAACCTCATCTTTGTCTTGTCTAATATGGTCTACCAATGCTTTCAAGTGCTTCAATTCTTGTTCACTATCCTCAAACTGCTTCTTGCTTTGAGATAATTGGGTGTCGAGATCTCAAAATTTTGACTGCATATCTTTTTGACATACCTCCAATTCTGCTCTTAACATTTCCTCTTTTTCACTTGCTCCATCCAGATCAGTTTTTAACCTGCTAATCAGCTTGGCATCATTTTCTTGCATTTGCAGGGATCTATTTAGGATAAACCATGTCTTGGCACATAGCCGTATCAGACAATCTTTCTCTGCATGTTTATCAGCTGCATTTAGTAGTCTCAAAATGCAGACCTGAATTATAGTGCCTTCTGCAAAAATGTTGTCTAATGGTTCTTTCTGTACTTCACCATAGATGCGGTCATGCCATTCTGTGGTATTATTTGGTGACCATGTCCCATGTGCATATAGCTTTGCCTCTAGACATTGCACTAGCTCTAGGAATGTGGCCTCCATTTGAGATATTCTAAAATTCACTTTTAGTGTCACACTGCTATCATGAAATGGGTTCCCTCTAATGTACTTATGGTAGTGTGAGACACACATTCCACGCCCAGTAGGAGCTCTATAGCCACTTCCTCGGCCAACGCACCACGTATGTAGGATATTTTGTGTAAATATGGGGTTTGGCAGTATTTTCTTGCCGCTAAACGATGAGTGGTAGTTTGGTAATACTTATCCTTGCATTTAGATTGGGTTTGGCCTCATATCATTCTAGTGACCATACCTTGTTACATTATATTGGAGAATCTAGTAATATATACTACTGATGGTATTTTGCGGTAGTAGGTTATTTAGTGGTGAGCATAGTTTCCTTCCCTATATTATAACCCAATCATAAACAAAACCTTCCTTTCTATTAGAATACCTCCTAGTGATCTATAAAGGGCCTTGGACATATACACACAAGGGGACCCAACACTTTTATACAGAGTGCCATCTACAGCCTGTGGCCGGTATCACTGATTTATCTACACCAGCGATCTAGGTGCCCATAGGCATTGCTGGCTCGTGGACCTCCAGCAATCTATATTATATTAGATACCCTCCAACAACATGCAAGGAGGGCACACACACCTGTTTATCACTGCTTATTCTTGGTTATTATTCTATCTGCATGGGCAAAATGTATTACCAAAGAGAATACATCTCCCCTGTGTCACAAATAGAATCACAAATGCAATATAAAACAAAACTACACCATCTGATTTTATATATTATTTGTATTGCAAACAAATACAATTCAAAATAAGAATCTTACCATGTGCATTTTCCATAATCTGTAACAAAAAGAAAAGAAGAAAGAATACAGAAACAGAGCAAGCAAGCTTATTTTGTTTTAAACATATGACTTGCTTTTTAACATTATACACATGACGAATCAAGATGCAGAGGGTTTCCCTTGCTACTCTGACTACCTGATATTTTTAGATCGGTCATTCGTCAAACAACGGCACACAGTAACCTCACTTAAACTGTCTGTTTACCAGAAATATTTATGGCTCTCTCCCACACATGACCTTCCTTCGCTCGCCTCCGAAGAACAGGCCCAGTCAGCATGAATTGTCTCTGTAATCTTGGTGTCTAGGATGCACGACGAAACTTCCAAGCCAGTGCCAGTGACACCAACATCACCTATCTCCAGAACCCAGTCAACACGAACTAACTTCCCTCTGTCAGTTTTCCCCTTAGCAGACCTCTGCACCTACCCACTTTGCCTACGTGATATCTCTGCAGACACTTTCCTCCAATCAGGTTGAAAGGCAGCATCACCCTTCACTTTTACACAATAGAGCCTTTGCTTAGTGAGCAAATGTTTCAATTATGTCCTTTCGCGCATACTTTCTGCAAACACAGAAAGTGAAAGAAAAAAAAATGCCGGTGCACACTTGAAAAACGAATTTTCACCTCATTTTGTACATGGGACTACATTATAATGTTAATGTGTTAGCATTAGTGATTAGTAATTGTTAATTAAGTCAGTCAGTTATATAAATAATGTAGCCCTATGCATGAGTTATTCAAGAGAAAAAAAGTGTACACTTTACTCTCTGTAGTTTCACATTGGGCTTTGGCTGCATTACGAATCCCATACCTTGCATGCCTCCAGCCACATATTCACATTTTATACTGGCAACATAAAAATGGCTAAGTGGGTGTGCCACATTATTGCGGGCAACAAATAAAATGTCATCATATTTAATGAAGCGCTGTATACTCTAAAGAGCTATAGATACTATAAAGCGCTATATATATTACTACAGTGCATTGTGTGTTGGCCTTTATTTAAAATGTCACCTTAGATGCCTCACCCTTGAAACTTCTGTGGTGGGGAGATTGCACTGATCAAGCATATAGCACCAATACATTTTGCGAGGGGTGGATGGAAGGAGGAGAAACAGACCATATGATACATCTCGGAAGCTTACATTTGCATTATTTTTAGAATAATCATAGGGTTAAATTAGAAGGAAGAAGCAGGGATTTGAAGTACACAAAAAGCAGCCTGCCTGGCAATTTATTGCAACAGGTGGTCCAGAGGATAACAGTAAGGAATATCAGTTAATTCAACTTTACATGTAGGGAAGTCTCCTAGCCTTTGCATGAGGCTACACTTCCTTCCTGCTTGAGGATTGTGTTCAGGGTAAAAGAACGTGGATGAGTTCTAGGCATATACTGACTAAAATATTTTAAAAAAATAACACTTAGTCTCAACAGTGTCAGAATAGTGGAGTCAATACACCTGGCACAAGGGTCAGATCTAGAGCTAGTGACCTTGTCATTGCTAATTCCACATTGAACTCAAAATGATCCCAGGATAGCTGTCTCTGCAAGTGTCCCTTTGGCCACTCGCAGTCTCAGGATGTTATAGGCATCCTACCATGATTCTTTGTTCAGTGCAGCATTTGCTTCTGCAGATGTGTGATAGTCCTGGATTGGATAGTTATGAACCCAAAGCATTTCTACCAGGCCAAGACCTTATACAACCGCCAGTTTCCCATGGGAATCCTCAATTGAATAGGCAGGATTGCCTGCCCTGCTTACTGTCTGGGGGGTTTTCAGCTTACAGTTATTGACATTCCTCCTCAAATCTCAACAGAGTATCAATTCTTCACTCTGTGTTTCTCAGCACCCGGTTAGTGTCACTACTCCTACCAGGGTCTGGGTAATAGCCCACAGCTGACTATTCAAGTTGCTCCTTTCCAGTAGTCTCTGGCTCTTGAAACTCTTGCCAACCTCTTTGTTCGAGCCCGCATCATGCTTCTTTCACCTCCCTCCTTTCGCAGACCTGGCTGATTGATTAGCCACCTTTGGTATCTCACCCTACTATTAACTCTGTTAACACACTGGGCCTCATTATAAGGTTGGTGGTATGGTGTGAACGGTGCTGTTAAGGCACCGGCACTGTTCACACCGTACTGCCGAATTACGAGTTTTGCTCGTGGGTGCCTGACAGCCGCAGGGTCTGAACTGGCAGGCTGTGCGGCACCCGTGAGCAAAACTCGTAATTGCACTGGCACTGTTATCAACGGTGCCGGTGCATCCATGCTCCCCACCCCCATTCTGCCCTATTGGGCAGAATGGGTTTGGGGAGCCCGGCAGTACCGCCACCCGCGAATGGGCAATTACGAGCCCATTCAACTCGTAATGGGCTGGTAATTGCCCATTTGCGGGTGGCGGTGCCGGTAGCGAGTTTGGCAGTAGCCGTGCCTGTACTACTGCCAAACTCATAATGAGGCCCACTGACTTTCTGGAAAGATGTCTAAACTCCTACACAATTGGCCTCCTTCCGATTTTTCCTATACTGTTGCATGCTATTTAAATGTGTCTATTGTTGCAGTGATTGACTAGACCTCTCCACCCTTAACTCTGGGACCTGGTATGGGCTGGTGATCTATTGGCCACCTCCCTTTCATGGGTTTCCTTCTTGAAACACTTGTGTATAGACGTGTTATAAATGCCATATCATATCATACTCACACATTGCAGGTTTTACAGTGCCCCCACATTGTCAGATGCATTGGGTTGTTATGCCTGTGCAGATTGGGCTCTCATAAGCGTCATCCATTATCTTTAAATCAGTCAGAATCAATATGTGGACTAATTAACCCAGGTTTCAGCTCACTACACCTCCGAGGACTGTATCGTCTCTGTAGCCTTTTTACCAAGCTTTGCACAAATTATCTCTTCATCTCCCCATGTCTATGGGTGCCCAATATACGTTGGACTTCAATATGCACTCCATTGCAGACCTCTTCAACCTTAGAGTGCATGTAGTTTGACCACTCTGCAAGCATATTTTTGGAGCATGTCCAAAGGAAGCAGAAGACTTGTCTTTAGTTTTGTAATTCCCATAACTTTCCTTTACCAAAGGACATAAGTGTATTGTCAGAAAGTGCTATAGTAGAGGTTACATTAAGCAGAATTCAAGATGATAATAAATAATTGATTCTTGAATAAGACTGATGTGAAAAGGAAACAGAAGATGTTTTTGGTTTGGATACTGCAGTCACAATGGGCAATTAGATGTAATTGCCTAACAAACTCTGAAGGCCACTGCACTTAAGGGAGTTAAGTCTCTCCGAATATAGAGTCAGTATTCGTAATTGCATGCATATTTATGGGACATACTTCTGTGCCATTCAATTTTGATTTCACATTAATAAATACATGTACAATCATCTTTTTTTGGTTTTATACTTGAAACTATAGTGATTGATGAAAAATAATTTGCATCAACATTGTATTGCCCTAAGTTGTCGAAAAAGAAATAAAACCTTTTCACGCATGTATGCTATTATCACCCAGGGTTTTCATGAGAGAGACAAACATCAACTTTAAGTCTAAAGTAATCGATGTTTGTTTCCTTTTTATTCAATGCATTGAATCCATAAAATATAATTAGTCAACTTTCATTTTATTGAAAGCAATCAGGTGGCAAATACATATATAATTGAGAACTAAAAGATTAACATTGGTCCAAAAGCATAGGAAACGATATCCGATGTATTTGACATTTATTAGGTTAACTAAAGGTATAGCAAATAGCAAGCGGAAAAACGTCTGCAACAAGAAAGCTAGACAGGATGTGGCAACTTGAGTCCTAATCGGTTGGTAAAAATCACATAAACCTCCTGAAAGGAGACAGGTGAAATAATGGACATTGATATACAGAGACTTTGGGCCTCATTACACGGATTGCGGTAAGGGTTTACCGTTACCAGTAAGGGTACCGTTACCGGTAAACCCTTACCGCCTTACTACGTGGTCCCTTTGCAAAGGGACCTTGGAGGCAATTACGGTACCGCAATTTGCGGTACCGTAATTGCCGCCTTCCCCATTCCCATTGAGCCCTACAGGGCTCAATGGGAATGGGGAGGTGCCATGGTGAATGGGGAATTACTGCCCCCACACACCTTGGAATGTGGCGGTAATTCCGCCATTCACCATGGCAGACTCGGTACGGTACCCGCGGCAACCATGGCGTTAATAGCGCCATGGTTACCGCCTACCGTGTAATGAGGCCCTTTATCAAATATATGGGAATACAAAAATCAGAATGTTTACAATGTGGTAGGTGGACAATTACAATTATATCACAGTGTTTTCCCCTGGAAATACGTTGAGATAGTTAGAAAAGAAGTATTCAAAAAAGTCATTTTTGGCAATATGCATCATTGCAATGCTCATACGAGCCCTATTTTGTGCCCATGTTAATATTATGTTTGGAAAAAATCCTGATGAATGTTAATGTTGTTACTGTTAATAACAATGAAAGATGAGAATGCTCTCACTGCTTTAAAAATAAATAGTCCCATGACAATGTCTGAGAAATTTAAAGATGTTTAGGTTACAAAATTGGAAAGTATTCTGGAAGTATATTTTTTGGGGCATCATATTCTATAAAGTAAGACATTCCATTTTCAATTTCTTTAGGAAAAATAAATAGGTTAGATTGGCTTTTTCTATAACTGAGGTTAATTCGTATTTTTTCCTAGTGTGCCTCTTGTTGTCAGTAATTTTGATTGCAGTATTCACTTTGCATGTCTTGCTATTTCTCTTCTTTGTAGGACAATATTGGCTCAAATAGTTTGGTACTAAGAGGATTCAATTTACCAGACATTTTGATTGCCATACCATTCTGAACTCTGGTGCCCTGTACATGCAAACGAACCTGGAACGATTTTGCAGAAATATATTGCGAAATTCTCAGTACATAGTTGAAATAGACTTGGTAATGGTTAATAACACAAGCCTGTATTTATTTAATTTATCAACTATGCGATACTTGGCGTGAAACACCACACTAGACCCTAGAACCACCTTTGTTTTGGAGGGAAGCAGACAGACACATCAACACTTTGCAAAACAAAAATGTCACTATTCACCAAGGTTGGTCATCGCATGTGATGCCCAAATGAAATCTAATTGTCCAAGAAGGTAGCTGTCTGAAATATGTTGTCAATTGAGTTTGAGGGAAGCCGCAAAGGAATATCGTAAGCATGAATGAAGTAAAAGTGCCAAGGTTTTGTCAGTTCTCAAAAGGAAAAAAACACTGAAGTAAGCTTTAACCATTATATTCAAAACAAAAGTATAAGTGTCATTTTGATGGTCTGGACACATAAACGTTGAGTGGCAGCTGTTACTACGTGCCTGTATAGTACCTCTTCTGGGAGTAAGAATGTGGGGCACACTCATGGATTCCCTGCCTGTAATGGAAAGTATAACAAACCCGTCAAATACAGATACAAATTCAATAAACTGTGTAAAAGAAGATATATTAAAACCACTCACTGAGTGACTTTTACATAGGGAGTAAATAAATACGTACATAAATAAAGCTGGAAACTGGTGGAATTTTAGTATAGGTCCGTGGATGCACTTGATCCTCGGACGATGCCGAAGGGTAGCCTTCATTGGGGCAATGGCGTAGGAGCTGCAACCATGGCAGACGAGGTGGTGTGGAATAGTGATTGCTTGTCATGCAAACATGTGAACATAAGCCTGTGTGAGGATGTGGAAAGCCAGCATTTGTTTCTGCCTGGGAAACGGAATGTTCATTATGTGAATTCTGAGTGCGTGGTGTTGTACCCACTGGTGTAGTGGAAAGCCTCTGCAAAGGAGGTGGTCTGTGTCACGTGGGTGGGCTGAGCAGTATTACATCACGCTCGGATGGTTGTGTAAAGCCATGTCCCCACTATTCACCTTTAGGAAGCCTGTAGTTAATATAAAATGCTACATATATCATACTGATTTGTACTGTATGAATCTCACTGTAATTGAAAACCCTCATGTTTCTGTGCTCAGGGACCAATCATTTGTAACAGGGATGCTGTGCTGGTTTTCAGACCCATTTTTTCACAGATGCATGGAAAAAAACGTTATCTCAGCCTTGTATGCATGCATGTCTATTGAAATGTTTGGTGATGATCTGCGGGTTTCACCTTTTGGTGCCCTCGCTCATCGGATTTTCCATGTTCACCTGAGAGGGTAACTGGAGTAGCGGACCACATCCATTTGAATTCCTCTGTGCTCAAAACAGGTGTATGGAAGAGGCCTAATAGCAGCCTATGAACGGGTTTTTTTCCCCTGTGGTATGTGTTCTTCGGCTGAGTGAAAGCTTTGCTTATTTAATTATAAGGCAGCACTGGTAAATACAGGATAACATTAACAAAGGGCGATGTATCCATAATAAGAAGAAGGGAAACAATAACTTATGGTCATACTGGAAAACAGAAAAAATAATGGGACTTTTAAAACACAACACAGTTTTACATCCCTTCATTATTTCCTGCGTCCACTGACTAAATGAGTACTGCGGGTAAGGCAAAGGAAAAAGAGTTGCAGAGGGGAGGAGGTAGGAACACCTACACACATGAAAAATACTTCAGTTTCAAAGCAAAGGAAAGGAAAAACTAAAGTCTGAAAGCAAAATCCTGACATTGAGTATGTCATATAATAACATCTAATAAGATGGGGAAAATCAGAATCCCTAAATCAGGGTAGAGCAGCATATTATATGTAAATAGGATACCAATCAAAAACATGTAGGTATCTAGAGAAATGGAATATAGTGACTACCGCGAATAGACAGAGACAATTTCCTGTAGACAGGTCATTTGACATAATGAAACTCTTTCACTAAAGAAGTGTTTTAGAAGCCAATTGCTTATCTATTAAACCAGCAGAATGGGATGGTTTTTAAATGGCATGAGAGCGTTCACAGAGTACAGGGGATCTAATCTTAAGAAACTTTGAAGAATCAAACATGAAATTAAAAAATAGGCTAGAGAATGTGCAGCAATTTAAGAGCTAAAACTAAAGAGGAGCGACGTGCATCGTGATCCTCAGCAACTACGTTATGTTCACAGCTGAGAGAGACTAATAAGATGGAAGAAATAGAGGAGGCAGGAACAGAGGAAATTACCTTTGGGAGAATAGGAACATACCATGTGTCAAATGTCCAAGGGGAATGACTAACCCAAGCAATTCAAGCACAACCCTTAAAACAACCTCCCAACCTGCAACATATGCACTACACCAACCCAAGGTCTGGACAGCCAGTTAGAAAGTGTGTCCATTACCAGCCCACAATACCCACACAGGTGCAATGTATAGCTGCACGCCTCTAAGCCGCACTGAGACAGTTACCAGCAGTGGGTACTGATAGAACCGGTAGCCTGGTAATGGTGCAAGGATTGTGCACCTGTGGACAGCCGGAATTTCTGTAAAGAGTTTCTTAATATTAGAAAGGAAGCTGAGAATTGTACTGATACGTTTCCAACTGTAATTCAGTGTTGTAATCCCTTGTGGTCTTATATGGTTCAGCTCATGAGAGTGAATATGCCTGCTGAAGAGCACCAACCTTTGACTCAGGAAGAGTGGCTGTCCCATGAAGGATGGAGGATTTGATGCTGAGCTGAGGTTTAGCTGCAAACAATTGTTGTGGTATGTCCACATAAGGCTAATTGTGACAAGATCTAAAACTATAAACAGAGGAAATATGAATTGTCAGCAGATTTCGTAGACTTTCTGAATGGGTGTTTGTGCATTATTCAGGAATAAATGAACCAGCTGAGATGGCGTAGGTAGAGATTGAAGGTGCACTTCCGTACGGCCATTGCCAGAGGTGCATCAGCAGCCGATTTTAGTGTGTATTGGCTGGTAGACAAAATCCCTTTCTGAGTTGGCTGCAGTTGCGAACCATTTTGTTTCATGACAAGAGCAAACACAGTGAGCCAGCAAGGATAAAGTAATCACGCTCCAAGTACAGAATTTGAAACAACAGCAGCAAATGTTGCAGTGGGTGTGGCCAGTGCTTGTGAATACAGTTGTAGGGAGGTTCCTACCAACCAGCGTTGGACGTGCCCGGGCAGAGGCCACAGAGGTGGTAATGCAGCTTATTAATGGACACAGGAGGGGCATTTGAAATAAGAGTGACAGAATCAGCCTCAATTTAAACCCACAGGCGGAGGAACCACAATTCCCTCCTGTCCTCTGCTTCTTAACATGACAACCAAAGTGATCATAAACATGTAGCAGAACAATGGATAGAACTCTTAAGGCACTGCGGCCATCAGGTTATAAGCACTGGTACCAACAGATCAGGAGAGTCGGGTACATAAACAGCAAAATCAATGGTAAAGACGTGCAATGGTTAGTAGGCACATGGCCAAACTGCTCTGGTATAGAAGAAAAAGAATTGAAAGAAGTGTCATTGTTGTCTGAAATGGTGTGGCCCAATATCAGATAAGCATGCTTTCATTTGACCTCCCAGTCCCCAGTGAATCTATTAGGAAGATATGTGTTGTGTAAGCTAAGCTGCTGTATCAATTGTTGTGCACTATGAATTCATGTACAACAAAGTAAGCCCTTACCTAGATACCCACAATATCTGCTGAAACCAGAGGCAGAAGGAGGCATTTCTGTAGTAATAAACTCATTATTTGATCAGTGAATGCTGGTGCCCAAAACAAATCCATGTAATACCCAAAGTATGCATATAAGGACATCTTATCTAGAAACATTGACGTCTTAATTGATCTATTTGAAGTCCCCTAAAAAAGGCCAAAACACATCTGTGTTGACATCTGTGTTGACATATTGATTGTTTGTATTATGATTCAATTGTACCTAAAACTTTGTGGAGGTCTAAGCATTCGAGTTGTGTTTTCTTTTCTTCATTTTAAGAAGTATTCTAGAAAGTATTTGTGAAAGGATGTGTGCATGAAAAGACATCTTGACCAACTTGTCCATTTTTCATTTTTCTAGACCTGTGCAACGCTAGAAATGCAAATTAACAAGGGGGGTCCTGGGAGTCTCTCTGGTTATGAGAGACTTACCCAGAGTATTTAGCTCACTATCTTTCACAGAGAAGAATTATCCCAAACATATCAGTCTTTGTCCTGCCCTGGGGCAGTCCAGCACCGAAATGCTAGGCAATTCTCTGAACAAGAGTACCAACAGAAACCCCAGACACGTGTTTCGGTCTGGTTGGACCTCATCAGTAGGGTGGAACATTGTTTTTGATGAACTGGAAAACGATGTTTGAACTTGGTTTTTAAAGTAAATACATATGTGTTTAATCCTGTAAGGTAGATGTCTGGTGTGAGGAAAAGAATGGCACGAGATGAGTGAATGAAGTATTAGAGATTGGCAGACTGGAAACTGTTTTCCCGACCTCAAAAGGAGGTAAGAACAGCAACAATAGCAGAAATCAGAAGAGACACGTTTCTGTGAAACAGAAACAATTTACATTGAGTTGAAGAAAGAAAACAAGAACTGAATGAGCTTCATTGCAAATATTACAAATATAATGTGCATTCCAGAGAGTAGTTGAAATAAGAGTAGAGGACGAAGAAGAAGCAATATGAGGGTGGATGAGATTAATAGGACTGGAACAGGCAATGCAACATGAAAAGTGCAAAAGGTGCAATGGGCAAGAATGGCCTCAGTCATGGTAAGGAGGTAAAGAGAAGAAAAAACTGCAAACAAAAATGGAAAGACACACTCCAAGATGAAAATAACAAATGGTGATTGACCCAGATGTTGCAGGTTATAGGGCATCTTTACAAAATGAACTATCTTGGGAAAATGCCGTGGGTCTGCGATTGTATATAGAGAAGATGTGTAAAGAGATAGAAATAAATGAGATATGGCAGTTAGAAACACAAGTTTGGGTCATATAATAAAGTTGAATAGATGCAGTAACTGCTAATCGTGTGGGTGTCACTGCCCAAGGCTCCTTTCCCAGGCATCACCTCACCTGGGTCTTCACTGTGGCTGAGTACCTTCTGCCTCCTTCTCCGGTCCTTTGGGGGTTTCTCTTCTTCTCCTTCCTTCTTCAGAGATCCTTTACCCTTCTTACGTTCAAAGAGATAGGGATGGTCTCCTCCCGAGGCCACTTTGACCGTTAATAGAACAAACAGTCAAGTGAACCCTCGGGAGCCCGCTCCTTCAAACAGGGAAAAAGCCTGATTGGCAGAAAAAACCCTGTGTAGCTGCAGATGACGATGGCCGGTTAGATTGGAAGGTCCAGAGGCAGGTAAGGACTTTCTACTATGATCTTGGTTGTAAATCCAAAGGATAGCGGGGCTTTTCTGGAGGAAGGAGCCCGGGAAGGAGAGGTAAGGAAGAGTCGCTGTAGAGGACCTCCGCAATACACACGGAAGCGGACAAGGAAGAGTAAGCATGGGAAAAGTACTCCCGGAGAAACAGGTAAGATCAGAGAGAACGAGAAGTCAGAACGAGAGAGAGCACCAGAGAGAATGAGTGAGAGAGAGTGAGAGAGCGCGAGTGAGTCTGAGTGAGAGAGAGTGAGAGAGGACGAATGAGTTTGAGTGCGAGAGGGTGAGAGAGCGAGAGAACGGAAATGTAGTGAAAGTTTCCCCGAGCGGGTGGGAGCCGACAAGTCGGAACCCCGCCGCCGGGGAAGGCAGGTCTGCGGCAGCTCGAAGCAGATAGTTGAAGCAGAACTAGACAAAGCCGGAAAACGTAAACAAAGTGATATGCAAGGAAGGCAAAGGAAGAGAACCGCAAACAGGCGAGAAGGAAAGGGCAGCAGCGAAAATATATAGCAGCAAGGGGAAATGCTGAAACGGGAGGAAAACAAGGAAGGCACTGGTACGGATCAAAACGAAAGTCAGCGAAAGCGAGTTGCAACGCGACTCGCGGGGGGCGTGGCTTCCATATATGCTAGTAGCAAAAAAAGGGCTAGACCGCTAACAGACAAGCCGTAGGGTCCTAATAGCGCCTCCATCTTGCCCATAGCTTCCATGGCCGCATCGGTGTGACAGTGGGTGACTGCAAACAGTTGCAGACATCAGTAGATTTTGCCAAGACAGCACCAGGATTTGCGCTGAAATGGATATCATAAGTCATTTCTGGGTTCACAATGGGACGTGAAGGGGAATGGCACTGCGGCTTGCAGGTCAGGACTCACACAATGGCTCACTAGAGTTGGTGAATGACACAGTAACTTTCCATACTGCAGCTTCATGACAGGTAGTAGGAAGAGTGACTCTGTTAGGCAGAATCATATTCAGTACCCTTTGGGAACACCACACACAATTAAGACTACAAATGTAAGTACAATTTCACCTTTGGTGCAAGCCTGTACTACACAGTAAAGTGGTAGCGATGGCTGAGCAGCCAGACTTATCTCAAGAGTAAAGTGAGCAGTATCAGAAGTTACACAAAGGACCACAATTACTATGGTTCAAACAAACACTGATTCAAGGTTTATGAGTAAAAGAATATACATTTATTTACACCATCAGTTATAAAACAGTTCACTATTATAAAACAGCAGAAAAACACAATCTTAATACACTACAATAACCCCCAATCAATTCGGGACAAGTAAAGCTCAAAATGAAATGTGAGCAAAATGGCACTCTAGCAATTCAAAAGGGAGGAAAAGACAAGGGTATCTAAAATCAACAACACCAATAAGTGATAGGCAGGGCAATTTAGAAAAGGCTTAATAGGATTCAAGTCTATAGGCCTTGTGGGATGTATTGACCCACTCTGCTTTACTATGCGGCAGCACTCTGCTACTTATGGTGCAAGAAACAGCAAAAATGGCACTCTAGCAATTCAAAAGGGAGGAAAAGACAAGGGTATCTAAAATCAACAACACCAATAAGTGATAGGCAGGGCAATTTAGAAAAGGCTTAATAGGATTTAAGTCAATAGGCCTTGTGGGATGTATTGACCCACTCTGCTTTACTATGCGGCAGCACTCTGCTACTTATGGTGCAAGAAACAGCAAAAATGGCGGCAAAACTCTTGTGCGCGCCAAAACCTCCAAAACCGCGTTCTTCAACACACAAAAAGATAGATGCACAACCTGCCACCCATGGTGCATGTGTGGTGGAATAGAGCACACACTGCAGAAAATGTGCCAGTGAGCTCCATGACAAGCAAACATAGAGTGCAGAGGGAAAAGCAGCACTTTGCAAGTGAAACTCCAGAATTTGCCTGTAAATGAAATTTACTTTGTTGCTAAAAACTCCAAAATGCCTGTACACAACACTTCTCAACACTCAGAATCTT
The DNA here is from genome assembly GCF_040938575.1 of Ambystoma mexicanum. NCBI lineage: Eukaryota > Metazoa > Chordata > Amphibia > Caudata > Ambystomatidae > Ambystoma > Ambystoma mexicanum. Next base: position 785,482,045 of record NC_090937.1, on the reverse strand, counting down.
GCTTGGCGCTAAAATTCATTTAATCTAATGAAGCATTGTGAATGTACACAGTCCTAAAATGTGAATAGCAAAACATTTTCTCAGAAAAACTGGATTGCCTGTGAAAGACAGCCCCTGTCAAAATCTGTGGCTCAACTTCAAAGTTATCTAAACGAAAAGTCTGCCGGATTAGCAAACATAAAAGGATTGTTGCTGAAAAGAATATAGATCTCAGTTGTTTTTGACCCAACAGGTTTAAAGCTAGGAAAGTGATTTATCTATGTCATTTGAAGCAACACGTTTGGATTCTGCTGTATTTTAAGTCAAGAAATTAAGAATAAATTAGGCTAGCTGGGCATGCAAGAAGTGGGAAAACACGTTTCCCCCAGGGGAGGGAAATACTCTCAGCAGAAACTCACTGACATATGATAATTGTTGGTTAGGCCAGACTTTTGTCTACAGCCAGGTAATGAACAATGGCAGATCCCCAGGCCAGGAAATGGACGTCTAAAGAGGTTGTAAACTGCTCCTTAAAGGAATTCCCCAAAGTTTTGGGCTGCTCCTTGACTCCAGGGAGAGACAAAATGCAGACCATTTGCTGCTAAGAATAAATAATGAACACTTTTTAGAGACTCATAAGTTCTTATCCAAAGTGGTGAAAAATATAAAAAGGACAGATTTCAAGAGGCGGTGGAACTGTGTAACATATTCTTGACAGGAATGGCAATATATTTGGTTTTATGTGAACTTTATTAATGCTAGAATTGTTAAACTTTACACACACATCCCTATGCTAAACACTCACATTTGTGGAAATTTGCAGAAAGTTTGGAAAATGTGTTCATGAAAGGTGAAATAAGGTCTCACAGCTGCGGGATTTTGATGAACAGATACTACATAAAATATGGAATCTTTGTGTGTGATTTTTGTAGAGGTTACCAATGTGTAAATATGTATTTAGGACGAAATTCGATATTGATACTAGTGGCTAGGGGAGGTTTCTAAGGACTGTAAAAGCCAAACCATAAATGTTACATCATGAGTCCTTGATCCAATCACTCTGATGCAAGGCAGAGATGAGGTCCTGATCCAATCCCAGTTCACAGGGGCAAGCTTAGTTAAGCCGGCCCATACACCCATTTTTGTGATGTCATTTGAAAGGATAAATAGAGACAGCTGACAACACATAGGGACTGACTCTTCTGATTCCAGCGATGCAATTTGTTCCAGCATTCAACATCCAGCCTTTAACATCCTTCCAGATGCAGATGCCAAGAACCTTGCCAAGCAGTAGATGAACCATTTTCAGCAAGGCCTCAATCCTCAAACCTATTCTCACAACCCGGTGGAGCGCTGTGGTGTGGGAAAGCATCCTGAAACTAGCATCCTGTAACTATCTGGCTTGCTACCATAAGGCTTGCATGAGGAACTCGCTATCCCGCTGATTTGAAATACCCAGAAACAAGAAGGGCAGATTCTGTGTGGTCCGGTGACCGGCCTAGCTGGTCCCGTCCCGCGCCTGATGTGCTGTCTTTCTTTGATAGACCCAATCCCTTGACCAGAAGCGTGACTGCCCAAACATCTTAAATCCCAGTTGATTGTGAGTATTAATAGGTGCTGATTGGTCACCTGCCTAGCTAACACACCAATCACAATTCGCCGGAAGGCAAAGCCGGGGCCCGGAACGAAGGCACAGGAACCAAGGCACTTTGCCTGTCCTTGCCTGTCCCTGCCGTAACATGCCGTCTGCACGGAATGCTGCCCAATAATTTGAAGGTACTATCTATAAAACATCCTCATCTCTCTAAAATCTACCCGCAGTAGGCTATATTCAGCCCTGGAATTCAGGATCTCGCATCTAGATTTGACTAGCTTGCGCTGATACCTGCATTCTAACCTAGCTGTCCCATGCCAGTCCTACTGCAGCCCATTGTATGCTTAGCCTATGTTGAAATTCGTATTTTGATTTGACTAGCTTGTGCTGATTCCTGCATTCTAACCTAGCTGTCCCATGCCAGTCCTACTGCAGCCCATTGTATGCTTAGCCTATGTTGAAATTCGTATTTTGATTTGACTAGCTTGTGCTGATACCTGCATTCTAACCTAGCTGTCCCATGCCAGTCCTACTGCAGCTCATTGTATGCTTAGCCTATGTTGTAATTCGTATTTGATTTGACTAGCCTGTGCTGAAACTGGCATTTTGACTTAATTGCCCCGTGACAGACCTCATAGTAGCGCTCTACGTGCTTTGCTTCTGCTTAGAAACCAGCCCACTGCTCCAACTGCCTGTGCCAACCTTGATAGTAGCCTACTGTAGACACAGCCCTCTCTCTCAACCAACCCACTGTGCCTCCTTCAACTCAGCCCCTACCCCTTTACCCACCCTCAGCCTTTTGCCATGTCCTCCTTCCACCGAGCCACGCTAGCGCTTGCCTCTACCCTACCTCTAGTCCATGCAGGGACTAACCACTCCCACACTACCCCATCCCTACCCAAACCTCACTCTCGCCTCAGCACCTATCCCATAGACCATGCGGACTGACTCAGCCCATTTGAATGGTTACAACGCTATGCCTCACGTCCCACACCCCTTGTCCCACTCCCACTCCACATACGCAACCAAAGACTTGGTACACGGTTTACTAAACCACAAGCCTTTGATAAGCCGAAAAATACACCCAGCCCCTCCACTCACCCTCCTCCCCATATGGACACTAAAATCTCTAAGCTCCCACCAGTACCCTCTAACATCAAAGAAGCCCTTATCAACGCTCGGTCCCTCGTGGCACACGCCCCCGAGATCCCGGACATTATCACCCTCAACAGCTTGGACTTCCTAGCAGTAACCGAAACCTGGCTTCACCAGGCAGCAGGCTCCATGCTCTCCTTAGCTCTACCAGAAGGCTACACCATCATCAGAGCCGACAGAACCTCCAACAAAGGCGGGGGAGTGGCCTTCATCGCCAAATCCCACCTTGCACTTCGAGCCATACCCCAAATCAACCTCCACTCCGCAGAACTCCTATCTGTGAAACTCTCATTGACGCCTACAACCACAATACTCATGCATCTCGTCTACCGGCCCCCCGGCCCATTATCCACATTTGAGACCGACATTCTTGATCTCCTCTCCACACATACCAAACTTGCATCAAAAACCATCCTCTTAGGAGACCTAAACCTCGGTCTCCTTGACCCCAACGACTAACATACCCTATCCTTGGCCAACTCCATATCTAACCTTAGTTTTGCACATACAATTTCCACCCCAACCCATTCCAAAGGCAGAACCCTGGACTGGATTGCTGACCTTAACTGCGCTATCACCATCACCCAAAACAACCAGGTTGCATGGTCTGACCACCACCTCATCCAGTTTTCCATCCCTGGACCGCCCCCCACAAAAATCAACATAGAACTTCCACGCTAGACAGAAACTGTCGAAATATCTCCATAGAAAGCCTCCAACCTCTCATCAAAAATATTCTTGGTGAGCCAAAAGTTAATAATCTCAACCCAACATACCTAGTTGACCTCTATAACAACACCCTCAAGTCAGCCTTAGACATTGTCGCACCTCCCAAACTCAGGAAACCCAAGCCCCAAGCACACTTTAACAAATGGTTTACTCCCGAGCTCAAAAATATCAGAACCTTAAAAAGAGCAGCCGAAACCACCTGGCGAAAATCGCCATCCACCACTAACAGAACAGCGTTCACGCTAGCATCGCGACTTACAAAACAGCCATTCTGTCAGCCAAAAAACACTCATACGATACTAGAATCCAAAACGCCAATTCCAGAACCAAAGAATTATTTAGCATCCTAAAAGAGCTTGAGTCCCTAGCACCCCCCACCCAGGACTGTATCAAAAATGCAGAATGGTGTACCAAAATACAGCAAACTCTAGCAGACAAGATCACCCTCCTCCAAAACAAAATCAAAGCTAAAAAGGCTAGCCTTCAAAAGGACCGCCAATCTGCCAACCTCAGCTATGACAGAACAACACCCCATTGTCCACCTTTCTCCTTCTCCCAAGTAACACTTAAGGAAGTTGAAAACATAATCAAAAGCCTAAAACCCTCACATTGCCAAGGCGATGTCTGCCCAGCCACCATCATCAAGGATGGAGCCAAAATCCTAGCCCCCTTCATAACCACTGTGATCAATGCCTCTTTCACCTCCAATCAGGTACCCCAAAATCTCAAGGAAGCCTGGGTCATGCCACTATTAAAGAAAGCCAATTTGGACCCGAACATCCCCACTAACTATAGGCCTATCACCACGGTCCCATTTCTCCTAAAGATCCTGGACCGGGTGGCTTACTTGCAAAATCAGAAACACTTAGATGAGAACAACCTCCTCGGCCTCAGACAATCCGGATTTAGACCCAGACATGGGACCGAGACTGCTCTCCTAGACCTAAAGATTCAAATGGATGAGGCAAAGGATAAAGGCAAACTTGCTGTCCTCCTATTACTAGACCTATCCACAGCCTTCGATCTCGTCGACCACCAAATCCGGACCAAACACCTCTCCACTGCCGCAGCTTTCTCCCCCAATGCATCGGATTGGATCAAATCCTTCCTAGCAGACCGCACTACCAGAGTCTTTTCACCCTCAGCCTGTGCAGACCCAACTCCAACCCTGTGCGGCGTCCCACAAGGCTCTTGCATGTCACCCACTTTATACAATATCTTTACGAAGATCCTCTTCGACCGCCTTGACAACCTGGGTGTTGTCTATACCAACTACGCTGACGACACTCAAGTCCTCATCCACCTCACTGGCTGCTATGACCATGATTCCAATCTACTCAACAGTATCTATCTCGAAATCCAAGCCTGGATGGCTGACAACGGTCTTTGTCTCAACGACAATAAGACAGAGCTGATGATTGTAGGCTCTCAAGCACGTCCGAACAAACTTGACCGCAGTTACTCATCATTCGTCATCGACAACAACATAATTAGTGTCTCCAAAGAGATAAAAACCCTGGGGGTCTACCTCGATTCAACCCTCTCCCTCAGAAAACAGGTCAATAGCATTGCATCCTCTACAGCCCACACAAACAAACTAATATATAGTTGCAAATCTTTCCTATCCACAAGTAGCTGCTTAACACTAGCCAGAACACTCGCCCTCTCCAAAATTGACTACTGCAACACACTATTCCTCGGCACCTCGGAACACAACCTTAACAAACTACAGGTGCTCCTGAACAACTCACTACGGGCAGCACTCAGCCACGCGAGATCCTGCCACATCACCACACATAGACAAAACGCCAACTGGCTGCCCATACGAGACAGAATTACACTTCGTACCCTGGCCATCACGCACAAGTGCCTCACCAATTCTGCCCCGAAATATCTCGCAGATAAACTCTGCCTCCACCAACCCACGCGCATTACCAGATCCTCAAATTCTTCAAACCTAATGATCCCAAGATACAACCTAAAATCAGCAGGCAGCGCCAGCTTCCCAGTTCAAGCAGCCATACGCTGGAACGCCATCCCCACCACACTCAAACAGGAACCAGCCTTCCTTACCTTCAAAGCAGGCATAAAAACATGGCTAAACAACAACCCTTCCCATTAAAGACCAGCCAACTCTTTTTCAGTACCTATTGTAACCAGCGTCCACCGCTGCACCATCACCTGTGTATCTTGTAATCAACCCTACTGTTACCAGGGTCACTGTATCTCGTAATCGTCCCAACTGTAACCAGGGACATTCCTCTGTTATTTTTTGCATAACCTGCTCACCTGCTGTAACCTGTAACCAATATTGTCAAGCGCCCAGTTACCCTCGGGTTTGGCGCGCGATACAAGTAATAAACAAATACAAAATACAAAATAGGACGCTAGAGAATTATTGTATACCTTGCTTATCTTGTTCCACTCTAATCTCTGAACTATCCCTACTTTCATAACCTGTAACAGTGTCAAAATCTTTAGTGCTATCTTATTCTGTCTAGTTGCTAAAGCGCCATTTTCTAAGTCATCTTTATTTGTGTAACTCTAATCCATAAGTCCCATTTTGAGTCTTTGGACTGGTGCCGCCGGGAAAGGTGATGGGGATCTGTTACAGAAGTCATTAATCTGTCTCAGAGCTTACTTTGTCCCGACTTGGTTGCCTAGCCTAAACGTTCCAGCCTTGAGTAAAAGCATAAGCCATATTTTTCAATTCTAAACTGAAGTCCTTGTTCAAATTCATGTCTTTATTTTCGAAAAACACCTCTCACTGAAACCTCTATAACTCCTTCATTGTTAAGATAGAAGCGAAATTTCAACTCCTTTTTGTACCTAACATCCTTAGTTATGTCTACAACCCAAAACCGCAGTGTGATTGACCCGTTATATCAAAAGTCGCATAAGGGAAAGTTTGCAGCGAATTGACATTTTGTAAAGTTTTACACGTGTGAATTACATTTAAATTATTTCCCACCTTGACTTTAAGATTCCAATTGCTTTCTTGTGATTAAATCATTGCTTTTGTTTGTTTGCATCTGTTAAAAGCGGCTCATTTTGACCACATTTGGTGTTTTTGCTCAGCCAATTTCAAAGCAATCCTGACAGTTGAAAAGTCAATTCCATGTTTCTCTTGTGTTTAAAGGGGGAGGGTGGGAGTGATATTCTGTTTGATCTGTGTTACTCCTGAGTACCTGCTCTCTCCTCATATCTATTTAAATTGCCTATTGGTGGGTTGAAGGGTGTTGCAGGGGGAGCCCCTAACCATAGTGCTATCTTTTCCAAAGCAACCCAAAAGTATCCTTTTCTGTGCTGCATTTGTTTTTGTGCTCATTACTTGATTCCTAGTGCATTAAAGTTAGTATTCAGTGTTCTGTCACTCCATTGGTGTTTGTTGTAACCTATTCAAATATATTGTGACTTAAATTCTAAATACATAAATAAATATTTACCTTTGCAAACTAGCGTGATTCCTGGTCCAGTGTGACCGGGGGGAGAGGGTGGTCTCAGGGGAAGGGTGTGATATGAGTGGTATATCATTCAGAATATTGACCTTATAGATACAAATACATAAGGGTTTCATTTGCGCACTACATGCCGGGCGAGACTTGGGTGTGTGCCAGATTGAAATCACTTACAGCCTGGGCCAATGTTAATGGTTCAGAGTATTTGCAGAGGATCACACAGTTCAGAGTAGTTTGCGGTTAAGTCTTTGCCAAGAGTTCAAAACCAAGTTTGTCAGAGGAAAGGTTATTCAAAGGGGAAGAGAAGGACAAGCCTTCAGAGAGGTGAAAGATTTCAAACACTTTCACTGCAGTCAGACGGAACGAACGTCCAGATTTACACAGTACCTTAAATGAAGAAGAATGCGGTAGCTGAGGCGGTTGTTCCTGGCAGTTCCTGCAGACTCATGATTCCTGAAACAACTGTCGTGGTGACAAGAAGGAGGAAGACTGGAGGGTCCTGCACTGCCCAGGGAAAAAGCCAGCAGCAGAGCAAAGCGTCTAATAAAAGGTGCGCTCCTTAAAACCCAAACAGGTTCCCTTCCTCCTGGCTATCCGTTTCACTGCAGAGATGCACAGCAAATTCAACCAGGAGAGGGAGGCTGGTGTTTGGTGTTTGGCGAGCTGGTTGGTCCCACCCAGCTCAAGGGAAGAAGATTCCTTGCAGATGTTCTCTGTCGTCTAAGTTTCGGGCGATTCAGACCGGCAGCAGGGCTTCACCGGGATGTCCAGTAGTTGCAGCAGTCGTCTTCCTTCAGGTACTCATTGGTTCTCTTGTTCCAGTGGCGACTCTGCCTTCCAAGCCCCAGAGACCTGCTTTTAAGCAGTTTTCCCCCATTCACGCAGCCTGGCTGTGAATAACACAGCAGTGTGGCTGTCCTGGCAGGACAGCCACCTAGCCAATCAAACTGGAGTGCGACTTGTGTCTCCAAGGGGACCCTGTGCAGCGGGCATCAAACCCCTCCCTCACATCCTGCCCACTCAGACACTCGGCGCCTAAGGATGACTTCTGCAAAGAAACCCGCCAAAGGACGGCGAACAAAGGAACCAAACCTGGTTTGGCACGCAGATTAAAACACGAGAAAGACCTTTACAAAAAGAAATGGTGAATAAACCCGACCGGAACCAAAGTAAAATAAAATAAAAGGGTCAGCGGCTTAGAGTTTGAGGCTTCCACCAGAGCCTCTAACGGTACTGAGGCTATTTTCATAGCTTGCGGTGGAATAAAAATGGTAGATACCACTTCCACCAGCCAAATCTTAGAGAAAGGGAAACAAAATAATGTTCCATGAGAATCAGACAAAAATTATAACTATTAACCCTTCCAGTACTCTATTGGAAGATAGGTTGTACTGGGTCTGTACACTTAAAAGGACTAGTAAAGTCAATGGCAACTTTACATGTTCTGGGAGACAGTATTCAGTCCCAGAAAATGGAGTTTAAAGTGGGAAGTCTAAAAAGACAACCCTGTGTCACTGCACTAAAGGTGCTGTGTGACAAACAGTAAAAAGATGATGCCTATGGAGTGGGTGAGACTCCATAGTCCATGAGCAAAATAATTTACAACACACAGCAAAACACATGTAAGAGTGGGAAAAAAAGGCTCACACTCTTACCAGGTGAAAAAATAAATCCTAGAAATCCAGCAAAGCTGCATAGGGACTCAACAGGTAAGGGAAATTAGCCATTGTGGAGAATTCTCTGTAAAAGACTCTGACTCCCTTTTCTTTTGACCGCACAGGAATGACGTCACTGCCACAGGGTGCAGCTGATTGGCAGATGCAAATTGCAGTGGTATCAGCCCAGACTTCTCTCTAGTTTTGATACTAGGTGGATGTTATACATCTTTTCGATGTTCGTGATCGGTGTTGGTGGTGTGTGTTAATTTGGGTGGGCTGGTTGCATGGCCAATCAGCGTGCAGTCACGTGCTGCCCCGCGTGATAAAAGTAGGCAGCACAGGAGCATTGCCTTCTCTGCATGGTTTTAACTATTCGGATCAATCACCTTCTAAGGCGATATTGACCTCAGGGTGGCTGAATCCTGCCAGTAATATCCCTCTGCCCAGGTTAAGTCCCTGAGTTAAATGTGGGTCTGGTGATGCTGGGAGCGGCAACATCATACGACTCTGCATATAGCCATTAGCATTAGCACTAACAAAGATATATATATATTTTTTAAATGTTCTTTCATAAAAGCAAAACATTGCAGATGCATCATGGCCGCCTAGGTAACATGGAAAGAGAGCTCATAAGCTAGGTCCTTTCTGTCTCTATGGCGGCAAAAGGGGACAGAGGAAGCCTGCAGAATCCAGATCTGAGTGTGGCTGAGTCTGGTTTCAGTGATGCTTTCCAGAGCAGAGACTGGGTGGGTAGGGGCATGGGGCATAGCAGAAGGTAGTGTGGCAATGATGAGGGATGTAAATTCTCAGACTGCTTTAAATGGAGGCATTTTATTAGTGAATGAAGCCGATATTTCAGCCCCCTCATTGGATGAGCACCCGTCCGCAGGGTACTAATGCATGTCCACATAGTTCTCAATAGCACTTCTTTCTGTGAGAAATTGGGCACATTTCCTGGCTGCTTGCAGGCTGTTAATCTGTTGAATTCATAGAGACTCGGAAGGCTATTAATAATTAATTATCACTTATGATCAGTATTCTTAATAAATAAATAGGTGCATGCATTAATTATGATGCTCTAGAGTACTTAGGATTTTTATTGAGAGGCCACATAAGAAAACAGTGATTATATGGGTCATCAGTGCTATCTGGAACTTTACAAAACAAACGAAATTGTATTTTCGCCAACATTCACCCAACAATAATGAATGTTTTCTAATACCAAAATAATCATGATCTGTCTCGTGAAACGTGAACCAGCAACAATTGTGATCTAGGTTTCATTCGCTTTATCTGCCATGGCCCTTTCCAAACCTGCTAATTTCATTACACAATAGTGTTACCGCCATGGTGAGTTTGGACAACAAAGGCAAGGTTACCACCTCATTCCGTGTGCTGCGTGGAGTACGGCAAGGGAGTGTCTGCCCCGTTATTGATTAATCTTTACTTCAACACATTATCACTTGACCTAGTAGACACGCCGGGAATGGCAGGAAAAAACACCTCTGTCCTGTATTACATGGATGACGTTGTGCTATGTGCACCCGCTGCAAATGCCTTCCAGAAACTCGCAAATGCATGTGTAAGTTATCTGGCTGCAAAAGATCTGGTTTTGAACACACACAACTTGTCTAATGTGTGTGGGTAAGCCAGCTGGTAACTTATCAAGTATTAAGGCATCTGGCTGTCAACTAAAGTGGATTAACACATTTACTTATTTGGGAATTGTATCTAATAATGCCGCTAAAAATGCCCAGGCAAATGCAGCTATTATTAACTTTGGGAGGGACATGGGCGGTCTAACTTTTGACTCAATTCTCATTTACCAAGCAAGATCAACTGCTGTAAGTGCTTATGGTGCTGAGGTTTGGGTGGTCCTCAATGCAAACTAAAGAGGACTCCTTCTTATGCAGGGGTTTTTGAAGTGGCAAAATGGGCCTTGCCATATTTGCTACAATAGGAAACTGGCTTAGATTACATGAGCAATCTAATTAGTATTTAACTATGATTATTCTGAATCAGACTTTGGTCAAACACAAAGTTACACCTGATATATCATTTTATCAAGGAACTGCTAACGTTGGACGTTGACACTAACAATCTTTGGTTAAATTACCTACAAAGGGAATTCCTCTACCTGGGTATTTCAAATTCTTTATACCCTTGCCCAATGTATCAAAAACAAACACCATATTAGTTTGTTCCAGGTTTATGGAACACAGAAGAAACTTGCACCGTAGTGCTGATTTACGAAAATCTCTCAATACTCCCCTCTTGAATGCCATCATGTTCGATGGTTCACTAGTCTGAAGAATCAATGCTTGCTGTTTAGTCTAAGGGCCAATTCTCTAATGATACCTACAGGACTGAGTAGACGTGTCAATACAAACGGTCATCGTTTGACCACACTCTGCCCATGTGATGATAGTTCACTGGGTCATCTTACTCACTTATTATTTTTGACCCTCTTTCCCATGCATTGAGGACAAGGTATCTGATCCTATTGTAAAGACAGATCAACTGGAGAACAATAGTTGATGCAAAGACATACTTGTATTCTGTGCTGGATAAAAGAGCTGCTTATGATGTATAGCTTTGAGGGAGATATAGTATCGAACAATCAGAGCTCCCAGCGTAACTAATTAATTTTATGTCATGTTTCACCTTTTGTTTGAGTTTTTGGGCCCGATTCATGGAATCAGGTGCAGAAATGGCGCAAGTGTGGCACGCAGAGAAGGACCCTTTGCGAGCCTTGGCACAGAAAGCAAATTGCACTCCCCACGTATTCATGGTTTCAAAGGCGCATTACTAGCTGACACGCAAGTAAAAAAAAAACTGCACAAGGAACGCCCCACGCACACCAAAAAGCAAGCTAAAGGCCAAATCAAGCGCAAGCCTCAGAGTCCACCCCTGAACCACTATCCAGTACCCCTGTGAGAAAGTGCACCCTCCCTCGCAAGCCCAGACTGCATCCCAGCAAAAATGCGTGCCCTCCCTCGCAAGCCCAGGTTGCACCCCAGCTAAATCGCGTGCCTCACCTCGCAATCCCAGTCTCCCCCCTGCTAAAACGGGTATCGCCCCTCGCAAAGCCAGACTGCACCCCAGCGAAAACACGTGCCACACCTTGCAAGCCCAAGCTGCAACCCTGTAGATATGCGTGCCTCACCTCAGAAGTCCAGGCTGCACCCCTGCAAAAACGCGTGTCCTCCCTCGCAAAACCAGACTGCACCCCCAGTGAAATTGCCACACCTCGCAAACCCAGGCTGCACCCCTGCGAAAACTCATGCCCTCACTCACAAAGCCAGACTGCACCCCAGCAAAATCGTGCACCTCACCTTGCAAGCCCAAGCTGCACCCCAGCGGAAACGCGTGCTCTTCCACGCAAGCCCAGGCTTTAACCCTGCAAAAACACGTGCCCTCCCTTGCAAAGCCAGACTGCACCCTAGCGAATTCGCGCACCACACCTCATAAGGCCAGGCTAAACCACTCAAAAATGCATGCCTCACCTTGCAAGCACAGGCTGCACTCCCACTCAAAGCCAGACTGCACCCCAGTGAAATCACGTACCACACCTCGCAAGCCCAGGCTGCACCCCTGCGAAAACTCATGCCCTCCCTCACAAAGCCAGACTGCACCCTAGCAAAATTGTGTGCCTCACCTTGCAAGCCCAGGCTGAACCCCTGCGGAAACGCGTGCCCTCCCACGCAAGCCCAGGCTTTACCCCTGCAAAAACACCTGCCCTCCCTTGCAAAGCCAGACTGCACCCTAGTGAAATCGCGCACCACACCTCATAAGGCCAGGCTAAACCACTTCGGAAATACATGCCTCACCTCGAAAGCCCAGGCTGCCCTCCCACGCAAAGCCAGACTGCAGCCCAGTGAAATCACATACCACACCTCACAAGCCCAGTCTGCACCACTGTGAAAATGCATGCAGTCTCTCACAAAGCCAGACTGCACCCCAGCAAAATCACACGCCACACCTCGCAAGCCCAGGCTGCACCCCTGAGAAACACATGCCCTCCCTCACAAAGCTGGACTGCACCCCAGCGAAATAGTGCACCTCACCTCGCAAGCCCAGGCTGCATCCCAGCAAAAATACATGCCCTCTCTCACAAAGCCAGGCTGCAGCCTAGCAAAATCGTGTACCTCACCTCGCAAGCCCAGGCTGCATCGCTGTGAAAATGCAGGCCTTCCCTCGCAAGCCTAGGCTTCACCCTCCAGACTGTATACCAGCCACCAGCCCCTTCCAGCCTGGAACCCCCAGTCCTGCCTCACCTGTATAAACCCCCCAGGCAGCCCCCTCCAGTCTGGACACCAACAACCAGCTTGCCTCACCTGTGACAGCCCCGCAGGCAGCCCCATCCACTCTGTACACCACCCCCAGACCTCTCTGGGGGTGGTGTACACCCCCCCCCGGGAAGCCCCCTCCAGTCTGGTCACCCCCCCAGCATCCCCCTCCAGTCTGGACAGCACCCCCCAGCACCCGTCACCTGTGACACACCCCCAGGTAGCCCTCTCCATCCTGGACCCCCCCAGACTGTCCCCACCAGACTGGACACCACCCCGAGCCTCCCTCACCTGTGATAGCCCCCAGACTGCCCCCTCCAAACTGGAAACCGTTCCAGCCCCCCTCACCTGTGACACCACCCCAGGCAGCACCTCCAGTCTGGACACCAGCCCCCCTCACCTGTGACACCCCACCAGGCAGCCCCCTCCAGTCTGGACCCCCCCCAGGCAGCCCCCTCCAGATGGGACACCCCCCACAGTCCCCATCACCTGTGACACCCCCAGGCAGCCCCCTCCAGACTGAACTACACCTCCCAGCCACCCTCTGTTGTGACAACCCCCCAGACAACCCCCTCCTGTCTGGACTCCCCACCAGCACCCCTCACCTGTGACCCCTCTCCCAAGCACCCCCCTCCAGACTGGACACCCTCCAGTCTAGACACCACCCCCAGGCCCCCTCACCTGTGACACCCCCCAGGCAGCCCCTCTAGACTGGACACCTCCTAATCCCTCCAGCCCCCCTCACCTGTGACATCCCTCAGGCAGCCCCCTCCAGACTGGGTACCACCCCGAGGCCACCTCACGTACGACCCCCACATCCCCCAGGCAGCCCCCAGACAGTGTCCCACAATACCAGTGCAATGCATGGCTGCAGCTTACCTGAACCTCTGTGGTCTGCCAGTACCATGAAGTGGAACACCAATAAGTCCACCACAAACACGATCAACAAGAAGCAGCAAATATCCATCCAGGACTGGAGCATCTGCTGACACACCCATCAAGACCTTAACCAGCCAACCCCATACACATGTGACATGAGAATACAATGGCAAGAGGCAAGTGCATGTTGGCCATGGCACATTGCCAAGGCATCAAAGCACACTAACTGAATGTGTGCCCAAGACAGAAGTAAACCTACAAACAAATATGAATTATCCATAAACAATGGGCAGGTGCGTCACTGCCCGAGCATCAGTGGCCTGGGAGGAAGGGGTGGCAAATTACCTGTCAGGGAACAATAACATGACAGGGCCATGCATAGGTGATGGGAGGGCAGTCAGAGAGTGCATGAGTCACAGAGACCAGAGAATTGTGATGCCAGTCCAAAAGAGCAAACATGGCTCTCTACTACATTCCAGTGTCCCAGGTGGAGCAACACTTTAGAGAAGGCAGCGCGTGACTCCACATGGTGGTGAGAGTGTCTACATGACATGTGCTTAACACAGCAAAGACAAATAAAAGTGCCATTAACAGGACCATGGACCACCTCCACATTGAGCCCATCTCCCTCCACCTCAACCACACTGATGGTAAACACACAGTGATGCTGCACAGCTAAAAGCAAAGCAAAAATACAGTGCAGACCCAGTCATCTGATAGACCCACCCCCACATGTCAGGCACATGTGCATCTTTCTAGCTGCAACCATCTCAGGAGCAACAACACACATGCATGCACGCCACAAGACACATGACTGGCAATGGAGAGATGTACTTGCAGAAAAGTGAACCATCAGAGTTGCCGAAACTCAAATCAACTGCATGAAGTGTGGAATGTAACAAAATGAAAGATGTATTGAGAAAAATATGTGCAATAAAAATGGGGAATGAAGGTCAAATCAGTCCAGGGGAAAAAGAACATTAATAAAAACCCTACACCGAAATGACTATATACATAAAAAACTGGGAAGGAAAGTCCAGGGAAAATAATAAATAAAAAAGGAAACCTACACCTAAATAACTATTTACAAAGGCAGCGGGCTAGTCCTCCTCTCCCATCTCAATCAACCTTTCCCATAGGGCTGGGTCCCACACCACATCCCCACCCCCTCAGGCAGGCCTCTGTTGTTGCCTGGAGGACTTGCAGGTCGTCCAGCATCAGTGTTGCTATCACTTGCGCCTCCCTGCAAGTAGCCTCCAAGATGGCAGTCCGTCTCCTTGTCTGACGCAGCACAATCCCAGCCCTGGACTTCAATACTCCTGCTTACCTTGCCTGCTGCCTCTCTGCCATGATCTGCCCTTCATAATGCTGGAACACGGAAGGCATTCTGTGCCTCATGGCCACATGTATATCCTGCCCTACACTTCCCACATGCCTCCTTTGGGTGGTCTGCCCTGTAATAAATAGCCTCATCCTCTTTGCTGCCTGCTGGGCCAGGGCCCGGTGACTGCTAAGTTGGTAGGCCCTCCGAGCTGATGACAATCCCTGGCACCTACACTGCTCATAGGCACCTGCTGTCCCTCCATTGTCGGTGTCCCTGTCGTGCCTGGGTAGGCACGGTGGCCACCTCAGCTGCTGCACCTTGGACTCCCAATGTGGGCAGGTATGTGAGCTCTACCAGATGGGGTGTTGTGGATGGGACTGGTTCGCAGGGGGCTTGCTGGTATCTGGGCCGGAAAGCACCCTGGAGGGCGACTGGTGCACAGAAGAGGAAGACAAGGAGGTGGTTGCAGCAATGAACATCCCATGGAGTACACCATGGAGCAGGCATGTTGCAATACAGGACACAAGGCGGTATAGCTCACTGTGTTGATGGGCAAGCAGACTACGAGCAGCCTGCCCATCATCACGAATGACAAATGTCTGCCTCGTCAACCCGGCCAGCAGGAGCAGCACATAATCCCAGATGCACACACCAGATGGCAAGGGGGTGTCGGTCTGGGTGGACACACCAGCTGGCAAGGGGGGTGGGTCTGGGTGGAGGCCTCCTGGCAGGAGCGTACTGCTGCATTTGATGCCCCAGGGACAGGATTTTTACACAGGCAGCTCCACGGTGGCCTGCACAGCCTTATTACCCTGGGTCAGGATTTCACCAAGCAAGCCCACCTCAACACCCAAACCTGACCCCATGGGCTGGGCTGCAATGGCCATCTCTTCCACCTCCCCCTCCGGCAACCTTGATGACTCCAGGGCACATTCCACCATGGATGGTCCTGGTATAGCATCCCCTGACCCCTCTGCTGCTGAGAAGTCCACTCCCAACTTCACCTTCTTGGACTTGCCCCAAGCAGCCATGCCCGATGTCACTGGCGCTGCCCAGCCACCTCGCTCGGCGAAGATGAGCTGTCACGGGGGTGTGGCTGTGGCCTGTGCCTCTGCCTGGTGGAGGCATCCCTGCATCCATGCTGCACAGCACTGCTTCCGCCCTCTTCATCAGATGCAACTGTTGAAAAGGAGACACAGAACAGTAACATCAGTGTACTGCATGTTAGGGATAATTCTCCAAATATGCTAATTTCCCTTACCCTGTCAGACCCCCAGCAACTTTGCTGGATTTCTAGGATTTTATTTTTTTACCTGGAAAGAGTGTGAGCCTTTTTTCCCACTCTTTCATAGATTTTGATGTATGTTTTACTTTTGTGTTCTTTGGTTATAGAGTTTTAAATCAACTCCATAGGCATCATCTTTTTCTGTGTGTCACACAGCACCTTCACTGCAGTGGCATAGGGATGTCTTTCAGACTTCCCAAGGATTAAATACCTTCTCTGGGACTGACTATACTCTCCCAGAGCATGTAAAGTTAAATTGACTTTACTAATCTCTTTAAATTTACTGACCCAGCACACACTATCTTCTTATAGAGTGCTGGAGAGGTTGCTTAGCTTCCCCTGAGTCAAAACACTCATGTAAAAGTAAAATGTTACCCTTTCCTACTTTAAATGGCTGGTGGCAGTGGTTTAGACCAAACTACCATGATTTTTCCCGACCGCTAACAACGGTAGCTAAAAATCGGGTCAGCCATGTTTTTCAATATGGTGCCCAAGACGTAGCTGTAAAAACAGACTCTGGTCATCTTTTTTCGCCATTTCTTTTAGGAAAGATCCTTCTTGTGTTTGTCTCTGCGCGCCAAACCAGGTTTGGTCCCTTTGTGTGTGGCCTTTGGTGGGCTTCAGTGCTGAAGCCCTCCTCTGGCGCCTGAGTGTCTGGGGTGGACATGATGTGAGGGAGGTGCCCGAAACTCCCTGTGCTTAGTCTCCTAGGAGACCCAAATGCACTCTGGCGTGATTGGCCAGCTGGCTGTCCGGCAAGGACAGCCACCCTGCTGTGTGAGTGACAGCCAGGCTGAAATGAATGGGGGTAAACTGTTTAAAAGCAGGTCTCTGGGACTTGGATAGCAGAGCCGACCACTGGAACGAAAGAACCGAAGACGAGCTGAAGGAAGAGGACTGCTGCAACTCCTGGACGAAAGGTGAAGCCCTGCTGCAGGTCCGAATTGCCTGAAACTCCATCGACAGAGAAGCCCTTCAAGGTTAACTTCTTCCCCTGAGTTTGGTGGGAACAACCAACTCGCAAGCCACCTGGACACTGTCCCCATCTGGTCGAATTTTCATCAGAGTGCTATTGAAAACCGGATAGCCAGAGGGAAGGAAACCAGCTCACGGACTTTAATTTATTTTTAAATTTGTTTATTGGCATTTATCATTTCACAATAAGTGTGCCATTGTTTGAGAGATTGTCAGCATCACATAATAAAACAGTAACATTTTAAACAAAACAACATTAACTGTCTCCTTGTTTTGTCCTTGTGGGATAGTTCTATATTTACTAGCATAGAGGGATAGCTGGGCGGGGGAGAGGGGGGGGTTGGGCCATTGGGGGCCCACTTGGGCTTGCGCTGGTCTCTCCTGGGATGTCGCTGCTTTGGTTGCAGGTCAGTGTTATTTGGGTTGTTTTTGTTCATGGGGGCTTATCATCTGAGGGGTGGAATATATTTACTGTGATTTCCTTCCATGCTTCTAGTGTCATGCTTGAGACATCGGTGGATCTGGTGACGCTGTCCTCCCATGCCTTTGTTTCGGCGTTCAGCCACCGCTCCAGCTCTTTGTACCATGCTTTATACTTTGGTCCTGCAGGCTTCTTCCAGGACATTGCAATAGCTCTTTTTGCCAGTATGCACATTATATCCATTAGTTTTGCCAGGTTTTTGAGTTTGGCTGGTCTGGGGTATGTTCCCAAGAGGCATTCGTCTGGGGTCCATTTGTACCTGCACATGCCAGCTTTTTCGCTTGTCTGTCTTATTTTATCCCATAGGGACTGCGTCTTGGCACATTCCCAAAACATGTGAAGTAGGTCCGCCTTATCTGCCCCACACCAGACGCAGTTGGGTTGTATTTGTTTGTTGAATTTCGCCATCTTGCATGGGGTTAGGTATGTTCGGTGTAGCATGTTTAGTTGTATCAATTCGGAATCTATGGTTTATAGACACCACTTTGGGAAACGTTAGCACTCTGTCCCATTCTCCGTCTGTTATCTCTCGACCTACAACTACCTCCCATTTGTTTTTCATTTCTGTGCTTCGGGGGTTGGGGATGTCACTTAGGTGGCTGTATATTTGGGACACCGGTTTCCATCCCTCACCCCGGTTATATAGCAATGTAGTGAAGGGGTCCGCGTCGGGTTCTTCTGGCCATGTTTCCCATTTGTTTTGTGCGATTTTGTGTAACTTTTGGTACCATAGGAATTGATCTGTGTGAATGTCATCTTCTTCCTGTAATGCTGCGAACTCCTTGAAGGTGCAGTCGGCATATAAGTCTCCCCAAGTGTAGACCCCTTTTTTTTATTCCAAAAACTGATGTGCTTCAGATCAGTATCTGTTTTGCATAAGTCTGAGATCATTGGTATTTCTGGGGAGTACGGTTGCTTTAGGTGGATAAGTGTCTTCGCTCTGTGCCATATTTTCCTTCCCAGGGTGACTAAGAAGGGTGCATTCCTCAGCAGATGTTGGGGTGCCCAAATAAGTTCCTTTAGCTGTATCGGGGTGATCATGGATTGCAGTAGGGGTGTCTTAGATGTGGTGTGGTCCGCTATCCACTTGGTCACAAAGCTGAGTTGGGCTGCCAGATAATATTTTTCTAGGTTTGGGAGCTGGATCCCTCCCTGCCTGTATGGTAGAACTAATGTGGAAAGTGCTACCTTATGTCTGCCCTTCCCCCATAGGAATTCCCGAATGATTGTCTCAAGCAGGCGAAAGAAGGGATTGCTGATGTAGTAGTGTACATTTTGGAACCCATATAAAAATCTGGGGAGGACAATCATTTTGATTATTGAGGCTCTGCCCATCATTGACAGGGGGAGTTTTGCCCAAAAACCAATTGATTTGTGCAGTGCAGGGATTGCTGCCTTTGTGTTGTACTCATGCATTAATTCAGGGGTGCGCATTATTTGGATTCCAAGGAATCTGAATGAGGTGGTCTTCCACTGTATCCCTACCGAAGGAAGTTCCTCTGTACTCGAACCTTTAGGGCTGCCAGTGGAAATAAACAGGATTTGACCTTGCTAAATTGTATGCCTGAGACCCTAGAGTAATTGTCAAGAACTTCAAGCATGATTGGTACATTGAGATGTGGGTCTTTGACATATAGCAGTATATCATCTGCATAGAGTGAGATGATGTGGTCTACTCCTCCCAGTCGTATCCCAGCATAAAAAAATTGCTTCCTAAAATAAATGGCGATGGGTTCCAGTCCCAGTATGTAAAGCATGGGGGATAACGGGCAGCCTTGCCTTTTGCCCCTGCATATGTCCCATGCCTCTGACATGTATTTCCCGTTTTTTACCCGTGCTCTTGGTTTGGTGTAAAGTATGTTGATCCATCTGATGAACCCCGGGCCAAAGCCGAATCCTTCAAGGACGGCCACCAGCCATTCCCAATATATGGAATCAAATGCCTTAATGGCATCTAGGGATAGCAGTGTGTACGGTTCCATGGTTGTGTCAGTTTGCTTTATGACATGATGCAGTCTGCGTAAGTTCATGGTTGTGTTTCGGCCTGGCACAAAGCCACACTGATCTGTGTGCACAATGTCTCCTATTAGCCTGGATAGCCTCTTTGCTAGGATAGTGGTTAATATGTTCACGTCATAATTGAGCATGGCTAGTGGGCAGTAAGAGTCACACTTTTCTGTGGGTTTATTTGGCTTGACAACCGTGATCACAAGGGTCTCTCTCATACTTTCGGGTAGTAACCCTCGTTCGTGTGCCTCTTGGAAGACCTCGTGTAACAGGGGTGTCAGGGAAGACTTGTATGCTTTGTAAAACTCTGAGGGTAGCCCATCGCTTCCAGGAGCCTTGCAAGTGGCAAGAAATTTGATTGCTTCAGATATATCATCGGTTGTGATGTCTGTGTCTAGGGTTTTGGATTGTGTGGGGGACAGTCTGGGCAGTCATATCTCTTCTAGTGTGTCTGCTATCTGTTCCCGGGGGACTCGGTCCTTGTGAGAGTATAGGTGAGCATAGAAGTGTTTGAAGGTGTTGTTTATGCTCTGCTGGGTAGTCGACTTGGTCTGTCAGCTTCCGTGTGTGCTCTGTTTGTTTTAGTGGTATAATCAAATTTGGCTAGCCTATTCCACGCTGTTGTGCATTTGTCTCTGAGCGTTCTAAGATTGACTTCCTTCTGTTGGGTATCTGTGGGAGTGGATTCCAGTCTCTCGATTCCTCGCTCCCGCTGGTCTAATTCTACTCATAGCAGTATCCTGATGCCTCCCGCTTTTGTTATGATTTCTCCCCATGTCACTTCTTTTAGGGCATCCCACATTGTGCTCATGTGATCTACACTTACCATGTTTACTTCTATGAAGTTATCAATGAAGTCTTGCAGTTCCTCTCTGAATGCCTGGTCCCTCAAGGCCTCTACAGGCATTCTCCACATGGGGATGGGGGGGTCTGGGACCGGTGTGGTTCCATTCTACCAGGAGTGTTGAGTTGTCTGAAATGGTTCTCCCCAAGTACTGTGCCCCTTCTATTTGGGATAGGTGTTCCTTGCTTATGAAGACATAATCTAATCTCGTGTACAGGCCATGTGGGGACGAGAAGTATGAATAGCCTCGTGCTTCTGGGTGCAACTGCCTCCATGTGTCTGCTAGGTCTAGCCTGTTCTTCATTGTGGTTAGGGCAGTTGTATTCGCCGATGTACCTTTTGGTTGGGGCAGGGACCTGTCGATTTCCAGGTTATGCACACAGTTAAAGTCTCCCCCCCAAATGAAAAGGTAATTCCTATATTGCATGGTTCTGGCATACATTGAGTTCAGGTGCGCCTCATGTTATTGTTGGGGAGATAGGAGTTCACTATGCATACCTCCATTTGTTCGATATGACCCCATATTATCACAAACCTCCCCTCAGTGTCTTTCTCAGACTTAGTTAGGTGGAATGGGAGTTGGAGGTGAATCCATGTGTTGACCCCTCTAGCATATCTGGAATAGGTAGTTCCGTATCCCTGTCCCCCCCAGTGTTCTCGTAATTAGGCCATGGATTCCGCCGTACAGTGAGTTTCCTGTAGCAGTGCTATCTGCACACCCTTCCGGTGTAAGTAGGACTTGATTCTGTTCCTCTGGAGGTAAGTTCCTAAGCCCCTCACGTTCCATGTCATTATCTTAATTCTTGCTGCCATGGTGGTTCAGGGGGGTGTTTTTCGGGTGTCCCAGTCTCTTGGTGGGGTTGCCTGCAGTTGCAGTCAGGTGACTAGAGACTTCTCCCGCCTGCTTGCTCAGTTCTAACAAGTCCACTCCTCCCGCCAGCCCTTTCGCCATTGCTGTAGTGTAATTTAGAGACTTACCAACTTTTATAACTTTCATTCTGGTGAATGAGTAAAACAAATAGAACAACTGTGAACTGCCCCTAGCAGTTACATCCAACTTGCAGCGCTCAGGGGCTCCCAAGCCTTCTAGGCCGCTCAAGGCCTTTCGGTGCGGGTGGTGTGTAGGCGCACGGCCTGCATGTTTTCCGGAGGGGCGGGTCGCTTTCGTTCTCACGCGTGGTCCTTTGAGCTCCTGTCCGATGTTGCTAACTTCGTGTTAAGTTTCAAATGCGGTCTAATATTCTATTTCGTGCTCCATTGTGGAGGCGTCCGTCTTTTCCTGTGGTATTAGGCGCCCATTTATCTCATATCTGCTTTTGTTGGTTCCTCTGCGTCATCTGCAAGATTGATATGTTCGAGCCACATATTTGCTGCAGCTGGGGTCTCTAAAAAGATAGCTTTTTCCCTTATAGAGTACTTTGAAGAGGGACGGATAAAGCAGTTTCCGCAGTCTTGCTTTCACTGGTATGAAAGAGTTCCTTGCACGTTGCACTGTGGGAGTATAGTCAGGGTACATGACTATTGTAGAGTCCTTTCTCCTGATCTCCCCACCTTCTCTCGATTACCGTAGTATTGTTTCTCTGTCGCAGAAGTTTACAATTTTTGCTATTATTGGGTTCGGGTGTGAACCCGGTGAAGGACGTTTCTGCAGGGATCTGTGGACCCGTTCTACAGCGAACCCCTGGGAGAGTTTCCCTGCCCCTATTTCCTGTTATAGCATTGTTTCTATGAATTCCGTTGAGTCTGGGCCCTCCATATCTTCCGGGACTCCTAGAATACAAATGTTATTACGATGGGCGCGTCCTTCAGCGTCTTCAGAGCGCGCTTCTAGTCTCGCCACTTTTAGTTCCAAATCTTGGACTCTTGTTTTCAAGTCCAGGGTGTTCTCGGCGTTGTCTTGCAGAGTAGCTTCAGTTGCGTTCACCCTTTCTGCCAAGTTACAGGCGTCCTGGCGCATAAGCTGTATATCCGACTTTACCTCTTCTTTCTTATTGTCAATGAAGGTGCGGAGCGCTGCTATGGCCTGTAGGACTTGCATGTCCTTAGGGTCCTCTTCTAGGGATGGTGGTTCCTCAGTGGCTGTGGCATCTTGTTGTGGTTGCTATTTGGGTTTTGCCGTCGTGAAGGAGTCCATTGTTACCGATTTCGGTTTAGTTTTAGGAGGAGACATCTCTCTCCCCGAAGCCCTAAATCCGCTGCGGTGGGTCAAACGTAGTTATCCTGCTGTCCAGTTGGTGGTTTTGTGTCTCTCGGCAGGTGTTCTTTCCCTAAGTGTAGAGCTGTGTTGAGCCTTTTGACTAGTGGGTATGTGGCAGTTCCTGTTTAGGTTAGTGCTTCTTAGTTTCACCTACTCATGTCCTCTCTCCAGTTGGCATAGGTGTGGCCCAGGTTGTTGTGCTTGTCACTCTTGATTGCTCACTGCCGCTATTGCATCATCCACTTAGTAATGTTCACCCGTTGTTGGTTTGCTCCTATAGGTGGGACTTTCTGGGGCTGTATGCGGGTTGACTGGTTGCCGCACTGCTTGTCCCAGATTTTGTGCGCATCCGTCTTGCTGTGTCTATTCAGAGTCCCTATGCCCACTTGTACTTGTCGTGGCTTATTCCCTGGCAAGGCTCAGTTGGAGCATTTGGTGGTGGTGAGGCTTCTGTCTAGGATTATGGCCCGTGGACCTGAGCTTGGGACAGTTTACTGCGTGTCCCAGTGGTGCGTGTTACTTCAGGGCATTGGTTGGCTTGATGTGATTATCCTCAGCCATCTCTAATTTGGGCTGTTGTTAGTGCTCTCCCAGTAGTGAGTCGCAGGGTGGATTGTGGCGGCAAGCAGCAGTTGCCTTAGTTAGTGCTGATGTTCCAGGTGTTGGGTAGACTTTGCATATGGCTTGTGCCGAGTGTCTGCCTGCTGCTGCGTGAGCCCAGTGTGCGTCTCCCGCCTGCGTTTGGTATGTAGTGCCACTCCTGATAACACCTCCGGTTGCCTCGGCGCAGGTCCGGGCCCTCCAATCCAGTCTACTTTCCCCCCAACTGGCCGGGTGGCTGTATGGACCACTAGGCCAGCCGCACGTTTGTGCCTTGGTTGTTAGCGGGGGTGGGGGGTCCGACGGGCACCCTCTCTTACTCACTGTTTGCTTCCCCCGCCGGGTCTTAGGGCTCCTCACGCTCCGCTTGGTCTGGACAGCGCTCTGCTTCCTCACGTTGACAGGTGAGCGCAGCTGGTTTCTCTTTTTTCCGCTCCTTTCCGGTGCGGTGCGAGGGCCCCTGCGCATCCGCTCACAGACGCAGTGTGAGGCCCTCACCTGCTTGCTGTCCTCTCCTGGCTCCGATATCTTCACCTCTCTGGCAACTTGGGATGGCTCCCGGCGTTGGCGCCTCCGGCCCCGCTGAGCTCTGTGCTGCACGGCCGTTTGAGACACCGCCGCTAGCTTTGGTGATGCCGGAGGTTAAGCGTTGTGCCTTGCTTAAGGGGTATTGTGCGTGACGGCTAACTTTTGCTGTTCAGCGGGCTTGTTACTCATATTTCAGATTGTTACGGCATTCGATTCTGTGGCGGGCGCCGCCATCTTGGGAGCCGTAGGGGCGCTCTTTCTTTCCCCTCGTTTTCTTGTTTTACGAGTCCAATTTCTTCCAGGAGCGAAGTCGGGCGTTGGAAAGTGGTTCCCCCACATGTGTGTGTGGTTTTTATTGCAATGTATGTCGTTTTGACGAGGCAATGCAATCCTTTGTAGGATCGCGGACAGGAGCTTTTCAGGTTTCCGTCCTCACAGCATACGTGCTGGCCACGCCCCCCCAGCTCATGGACTTTAAGGCACTCAAACCTTAAACCGATGTCTTGCTAAAGCTTTTGGCCTCATCCCTGGGCAGTGCAGGAACCTCCCGACGTCCTCCTTCTTGTCCCCACGACTGAAGCTCAAGAACAGCGAGATCTTCTTGAACTGCCAGGAACTGCCTCAGCTACAGCTTTCTTCATTGACAAGGTACTGTATAAACGCGGTCCGGAAATCTTTTCGGCCATCGAGAAAGTGCGTGAAGCTTTCCTCAACTATGAAGGCTTATCCTTCCCTTAACATCTTTCAAACTTTTTCACCTAGCCAAATTCTTCTAATCTCTGTGGCAAAGACTTAACCATAATATACCAGAACTGTGCTATCCTATACAAAAGACTCTGAACCATTGACTTTGGCCCAGGCCTATTGAGAAGTATTGCTGGTTGCATTTAACTGAAACCCTTTGCCCTGCCTATGAATGTATTTGGGCTGTCTATTCTTATAACCTTGTCTTTTTACTCCTTTAATAAGTATCTGAAGTGCCATTGTGCTCCAACTTCATTGGAGCTAAACTTGTTCATTTATTTACCGGTTGGTTTTTTGTGGTTTATTAGTGTGTGATATTGAGCTGCTTATGCTAGTGTAATGTTTTCTAACTGACTTAGTAAATAAATGTATATTCTTTTACCAAGAAACCTTGAGTAAGTGTATATTTGAATCAGTGCATTTGTTGGTCCTTTGTGTAACTCGGTCTACTGCTCACTTAAAACTCTTGAGATAAATCTGGCTGCTCAAGCCATCGCTACCACTTTACTGTGTAGTACAGGCTTGTACCAAAGGTGTAATAGTGCTTACACTTGTAGTCCTAATTGCCTGTAGTTTTCCCAAAGGGTACTGCAGGTGATTCTTCTTAACACTGTACCAAAGCTAGCATGGGATCACCATCATTCACAGGAACATGACTTGTCAAGGGAACAACCATAAACCTCTACGCCCACACACATGGACGACATGCAATCCATATCCATGCAGACACCTGCCTGGCCATCACGCCACACAATGATATGATATGATATGGCATTTATAACGCGCCTATACACAAGTGTTTCAAGGCAAGACGAGGCAAGGGAGGGGGAACAAAGGGAGGACAGACAACGATCATACTAGGCCAGGTGTCATTCAGATGCAAGTGCATGGGAGAGGGGAAGGGGGAAAGTGCAGTACATGGGAATAAATTAACAATGAGTAAAGTAACGGCCAGCAGGTGGCAAGTGCAAAGGAGAGTGCAGACAGGTGTCGAGTGCTGGTGGTGGGACTGAAGGGATACAGAACAGTTCCAAATTGCGGGGGATGCCAGGCAGGCAGTGCAGGAGTGTGTTAATGGTGGGGGAGGGACCTGGACACGGGATCAGAGGGTGGCCAGGACACCAGTGCAGAATCTGAGTCCGCCAGTAGGTCAGCAGGGGAGAGAAGGAGAAAAGGCAGAAGCAAAGAGAAAGGTTTTGAGGTGTTTCCGGAACCAGATATGGTTCTCCTCAAGGTTCAGGGAGGCAGGGAGGCTGTTCCAGAGGGAAGCCCCAGCCGAAGAAAGAGATCTACCACCAACTCGTTGCTTAGAGAAGTGACTGATCCTGAGGGAGTTGGAGATGGATGAACGAAGAGCTCGAGAAGGAAGATATTTAGGAAGAGAAAGTTGAAGGTATTGAGGCCCCAGGCCCCAATGTCATGTCCTCTGTCATGTGCAAACGCTCACCTGCTACTGTTCCCAGTTCCCACATGCACTCCCAATGGCAGCGACAGCAGCAGCGGCACAGCCACAGAGGTTTCCCGGCTGGTGGACCAGTGTCTTTACGCCCCTTTCCACGCTGGCAGTTGCCATGGCGACTCCTTCACGCTCCGTGGCAAAACAAGGGCGTAGGGAAACCCACGCGTCACATGCCCGGAAGACGCCCGGAACACCAATCCCTGTCTGCATTGCGTTCCACGTGACACGCAGCTGCAGTCACGTGACCGCGTCACATGACCATACTCGTATTGAAAAAGGGCGAGCAAACGCGGAAACATTGCTTCACAGCTTCTTCGCGGAGAACTGCTTGGCGTTTGGATTACTCTTGTTATTCACGTACTACCTTGATCATGGAACGTTTGTTTGGACTGTCTTTTGGATTTTCCCTACCTGGATTTTGGCGTGCTCTCTGATCACCTGGACTTTTGACCACTGGCTTGGTTACTGGACTTGGTACTTGGATTTTCCTGTCTCCAGTTCTGTCTTTTGGCTCCTGACCTCGTATTGTGTTTTGGATTGATCACGGATTACGTTCTTGTTCCATACCTAACTCAGGTGTCTCCCAGAGTGCCATCAGAACACCTCAGCCTGCCACTGCTGTCAGCATACTACCTGCCTACGCCTACAACCTCCCACCTGCCCACTATAGGTAAGCTGCTGTTACATTGTCACTACTGTCCTTACCATTGTTGTCAATTATCACTGCTTAACATAACCCTTCATTGCCTTACAGTGGTCAGGGGGTTCTTCTGGCGTTCCCGGTTCCAGACTGACGACACTCTACACCTGTGGCCTCAAAGATTGCTCGAGTAGTGTTTTTGCTCTTACTCGTGTGGTACTTGGGGACGGAGGTATTATTTATCTACACGACCATCAAGTCAGAACACCCAGAAGGCCTTGAGGACAATGCAGAGGGTTTTGAACTTGATCTTCACAGCCACTGGGAGCCAGTGCAGAGATGTCAGTCCTGGAGAGATAGGATCCCTGGGCTTGAGACCAAGGACAAGTCTTGCAGTCCTGTTTTGGATGAGTTGCGGAGGGCAGAGCGTAGGAGACGGCAGATTTAGAAAGATGCTGTTGCAGTAGTCCAGCCTAGAGAGAACCAGAACTCTGGAGACAGTGAGCTTCTGGGGGAAGGAGATGAAAGGTAGAATACCTCTGAGGAGGTGCAGCTGGTAGTGTGACTTCTTAGAGATGTCAGAGATGTGAGGAGAGAATGAGAGTGTGGAGTCAAAGATGACCCCGAGGTTTTTAGCCTCACAAGTTGGAGCAGGAGGAGGGCCAAGAGAGGCCAGCCAGAGAGTGACAGGAAAGGAGGGAACGGGAGTGCTGATGAGGAGAATCTCAGTCTTACTGGCATTAAGGCAGAGATCATTGGCGGCACACCACTCCTGGATAGCGGACAGACAGTCTGAGGTGAGAGACGGAAAAGAAGTGGCCAAGGGTAGCCTGAAAATGAGCTGAGTGTCATCCGCATAGCACTGAAAGTTAGGGCAGAGAGCGGGAATGCGGTGGGCAAGAAGTGCCCGGTAAAGGTTGAAAAGCCAGGGGGAAAGGTTAGGCCCCTGGGGGACAACACAGATAGAGTAAAAGATAGCGGAGAGGAAGGGCCCAAGTTGGACCCGGGAGGGTCGGTCAGAGAGGAAAGAGGTCAGCCATGCCAGGGCCTGACCGGTGATACCAAGGTTATCACAGAGATGTTTGAGCAGGATGACATGGTTGACAGTGTCAAAGGCAGAAGAGGGATCAAGCAAGATGAAGACACAGGGGGTGTTGTAATCAAGGTTGGAGAGCAGGTCTTCACGGATGTTAAGGAGACCAGTTTCCGTGCTTTTGGCACCTCTGAAGCCAGACTGATGGTAATGCAGGCAACCAACAGATTCAGTGTGGAGATTAAGCAGGGAGATGGCCAGTTTTTCAAGGAGTTTGCCCAGGAAGGGAGTGATGGAGATTGGGCGATAGTTAGCTGGGCAGTAGGGGTTGGCAGAGGGTTTCTTAAGAAGAGGGTGCACAAGGGAGTGCTTCAGGGGGGATGGGAAGACTCCAGTGGTGAAGGAGTGGTTGCAGAAGTCAACCAGGGCAGGAGCCAGGGAGGCGATGTGGTCCTTGATGGTTTTGGAGGAACAGGGGTGAACCGGTTTTAACGAGACTTTCATAGATCGGACTTGTCTCCAAACTCGGTCAGCTGAGAACAGGGGAAAGGCAGAGAAGGAGGTAGGAGAGGTAGCTGCAGAAGGGCCAGTGGAAGAGCAGGGAGTAGAGGGAGGGGTAGAGAGGTGGAGAGAGAGGACATGATGTCCTGAGTTTTAGAGATGAAGTGAGAAGCCAGATCTGTGCAGAGAGCCTGGGAAGGGACAGGAGAGGTAGAGACTGCGGCAGGATTGGCCAGTTCCTTGCAGATTGTAAAAAGTTCAGCCGAGTTGTTAGATGCCGCAGAGATGCAGGCTTGGATTTGAGCTTTCTTCTTGGTGAGGACAGAGAGGCGGTATTGCCTTTGGAGCAGGCGGCAGGCCAGTTTGTTAGAGGATGTACATGAAGCAAGCCATTTCCTCTCGGCCACCCTGCACTTGTGTTGAGGGTGACAAGGTCAGAGTCGTACTAGGAGTTGCACTTGACTTTGGGCTTCAGGCGGATTCTCATGACAGGGGCAAGAATATCCAGAGTATTAGATATAGCAGATAGGAGCAAGGAAAGGGCTCTGTCATGGTGAGAGTCAGCCAAAGTGGGAGGCGGGGGTGAGAAAGTGGCGGCTAAAGCCTCAACTGACATGCGCTTCATTGGTCGGATGACCGAGAAGGTGGGTGCAATGGTGGTAGCGGCTTGGCCTGAGGGGTAGAGAGGGTGAGATGCGAGGAAAGGAGAAAGTGATCACTCCAGGAGAAAGGAGTGGTGAGAGGGGCAGAAAGGGGAAGGTCTGAGGAGATCAGAACATCCAGAGTGAGCCCTGCAAGGTGAGTCGGGCCAGAGGGGAGAATAGAGAGTGAGAGAGAGTCACAGAGGTCGCGAAAGAGTCCAGAGGGAGGACAGGAAGAATCCAGGTGGATGTTAAAGTCTCCAAGAAGGAGGAGTTGAGAGGTCGAGACCAGGAGTAAAGAGGAGAGGGCCGCCCACAGAGAGAGGAAGGAGGAGATCTGACCAGGTGGTCAATAGATAGTAGCCACAGTAAGGGAATGGCTAGGGGAGAGAGAGAGCCTGCAGACGAGGCATTCAAAAGAGGAGTAGGCCTGCGTAGGAATGACAGAGGCAGGAATCCACTCTGGGAAAATCAGGGCTACACCTCCGCCGGAGCGGTTGGGCCTGGGTGCAGAGAGGATCTTGTACCCATCAGGGAGGAGCATGTCAAAGCTAGTGAGGTTGGCCTGAGGGCCTTGGACCAGGACGGTGCCATTCACATAGACATTAATCATGACCTTAGAGGAGTGGCAGGAGGCCAGGAGGGCAGCCCACTGGGTGCCACCATTAATGGGAGAAGAAGAGAAAGGAGAGAGCACTGAGACCATATATAGGGTACATAGGTCAGGAGAGGGACGAAAAAGAGGATGTCTGTGAAAGTTTCCCTGTAGGAGGCATTGGTATAGGTGTCAGCGATAGGGAGGCCTGGGTTGGAGACCAGGATGTCCTTTTCAAACATCTTCCTACCAGAGTTAGTGAGGAGGGGAGGATAGTCAATAGAGAAGCAGTTAGAAAAGATAGAAGAGACCGAGAGCACCATAGAGTTGAAGGGGAGAGGAAAGAGGGGAGGAAGGACACTAGGGAAGGGCAGGGCAGGGTGCAAGCAGACGGGACAGTGAGAGGCAAGACAGTTGAAGCAGATTTTACAGGAAGACGATACTCAGAATGTAGGAACTATCACAATGCACATTTTTTTAAAAACAGGAGCAAACACACCTACGTTTGAAAAGCTGGGCTGTGGAGCGATGGTGGTGGAATGGCACGATGCAAGTCCAATGAAGCATCTGTGGTGGTCACAGGGCCGGAGACAGGAGCACATCAAAGGACTTGCCACTGTCACAATCAATCTATTGCGTATACTATGCGCACATGCATCAATTACACGTGCACATGTGAGCATGCCATAGCAACAAGCACATACACATGTCATGCACTCAAATCAACTCAGAGGGCCCAAGCAGTGCCATGACCAATCACATCAGAGTCCTGTGAACTGCAATGCCTCAACGTGACTAAGCCAGACAACCAAATGCACACTTTGTATCCAGGAGTGAGTGATGCCCAGTCACATATTTCCATTTTGAGCACATACACATGAGCACCATTCATGCACATGACGTGGGCAAAAATACCTCAGCTGGCACACTTGCCATCCTGGAATGTCTCAGACACAAGTAACATTGCATGTGCATGGTCTGCAAGATAGCACTACAACACACAATGCAAGTAAGAGCACATTTAAAATCCAAATATGTCTCACTGCACACATGGAGAGCAATGTCTGGGGCATGCATGCAGACATCCATCTCAGAAGCATAATTGCTGCAAGCCTAAGGGGTTCAACACCAACATGCTGGTACATGCACAACACACATGCACCTTAGAGCAGTGCACCAAATGGCTCCAGATATTGGTGTAATTTGCAGACCTGGGCATGCAGCTGAGGGTAAAACCTCTCCAGGGCCCGCATGTTATTCCCCAACATCTGGCACATGCGCGCACAGTACCCCTCCATGGTAGCACCTGCCTGGATGTATCACATGGCCTTGCCATGGGTCCTGGATTTAAGATCCTCCCAGCGCTTGTGCACGATCTTGAAGGTCCGGACTGCCACCCCCTCTGGGTTGATGGCATCCGTGATCCTGTCCCACATCTGCTGACATCCTTACTTGCCACATTGCAAACCCAGGGTTGAACAGGGCATCATAATGCTCCAGGATCTTTGCCACAGGATGTACACTTCTTGTCTAAGGATGATGTTGCTGACATGGCAACCCCTGAGGCAGGTGTGGGGGGCAAGGTGGTCCTGGAGTTGGGCTGTGGAGTGGTGGTGGTGGAATGGCATGGTGCGAGTCCAACGAAGCAGCTGTGGTGGCCATAGGGCCGGAGACAGGAGCACAGACAATGGCTGTACAACAGGCACTCCAAACAAAGTGCAGGTGAGCAGCAGGCACATACACTGCACAGGCAGCAGCAGATGGAAAAGTTAGAGGCAGCACAGGGCAAGTGGAGGCAGGTAAAATGGCACTGTGTCTCGCAATGATGGCAGCCATGAACAGAGTGAAGGGAATTTGCACGTAAAAAATGAGAAAAGTGTTGAAACGTAAAATCAGAGGAAAGGCCCTCAGCGCGTAATTTACGTGACAGACGCTCGTTGAGCATGCTATATTCGGAGATACATAAGTACGTGTAGAAGCAACTCTGAATGTGCGTGCAAAGGGGAGGAGATGGACATGTGGAGTACTTTGTATTTTGGGGTGCCACGCATTCTGTTCACTTCAGGGACCATTGGATCTTCTTATTTTGGTGGGGGATTTTCCTCCGTGCATATGTGCATCTGCTTTTGATTTTTGCAAGGCTAACAGTGAGTCGCATATGCATTTTTTTCAACTCTGGGTCCCCCTGTGTATTGTGTACTACTGTGCTTACCTTTCTGGTTGCTTTCCAGGGTTCGCATATGCATTTTTTGTGTTGCTGGGTGCCACTGGGTAACACGTCCCACTTTTTTCTTATTTTGGAAGCTATCCTGGTATCACAAATGCAGTTTTTCATTTATTAGGGATGCCTGAGTGTTACGAATACTGTAATATCCACACCTGGGGTACATTTGAGCCTTGCTGGACCACAAAACTATGTCTCACATCATGTAGACTGCCCCTTCACTCATATTGCCCAGGACAATTACTTGGTGTGCCTTCCATATTTCCGTTACACCTGGAACATGAGTTTACAGGCCGCAAGAGGGAAAGGGGCAGACAGGGCTGGGGTCAGGGACTTGTGTGGAAGCAGCTGTCCCAGCACCAAGGGGTCCAGGACGTGCTGTGGAATCAGCTGTCCCATCTCACGGGGTCCAGGATATGCTGTGGAAGCATCTGTCCCAGCCTCAATGGGTCCAGGATGTGTTGTGGAAGCAGTTGCCCCAGCCCCTAGGGGTCCAGGACCCGCTGAGGAAGCAGCTGTTACGGCCCCAAGGCATCCAGGATGTGCTGTGGAAGCAGTGTCCCAACCCAAAAAAGTCAGGGCCTTGCTGTGGAAGCAGCTGTCCCAGCCCAAAAGGGTAAGGACGTGCTGTGGAAGCAGCTACCCCAGCCCCAGGGGGTCATGCCATGCCCCAGGCCATTTGTGGTCCGGCATCTAGACCCCTAAGTGGTGCCAGCAACACAGTGGTGGCACCAACACCTTGTGGCAAGAAGGCAAACCCTGCACAGCAGGAACAAGCTCAACCCCATGACACAATGACATAGCACAGGACACTGGCACGTTGAGGAAGAAGAAGTTCCATGATGAAGAACTCCAGATCCTCATGGACTACATGACCATTCACCACCGTGACTTGTGCCAGCATCCAGGGAGCACACATA
The DNA here is from genome assembly GCF_040938575.1 of Ambystoma mexicanum. NCBI lineage: Eukaryota > Metazoa > Chordata > Amphibia > Caudata > Ambystomatidae > Ambystoma > Ambystoma mexicanum. The sequence continues at coordinate 785,449,306 of NC_090937.1, read as the reverse complement.
CAACTGCTCAGCGTATGGTGCATTGGCAGCATGTCATGGACGAGATCAGCACCTTAGGGTTTGAGAATACACTGCTGCACAGGTAGTAAAGAACTGGAATGATCTCACCCATCGCACCAAGTCCAAGCTAGGTGCCAACCTGGCCTCTTCTCTAACAATTGGGGGGGGTCGCCACAGGAGGAGCTGACTGAGCATGAAGAGGCTACGAGCCAATACATTCTACTGGAGCAGGTGTAAGGCTTGGGAGGCCTGGAAAATTACAAGGACACGTCCGTTGAATGACCAACATTGTGCATCCTGAGTACATGAAGTAATGCATCACCAAGATGTATAATTGTGGTGCGCATCTGGCTGCATTGGAATGACTGCCCCGGGTGAACCATGTCATGTGGTGTACTGACTCATGTCCAATGAACACAAGAGTGGATACAAACAATGTGTTGTACATCAGTTTAACATGTCCGTGTGACAGTACTCATCCCCCACTAGCATACCCCCCAACATCTGCAACATGATACAACAACCTGCACAGTTGGTTGCTGCATCCTTGATGTGAGTGACTCTGCTCTGCTAGACAAGTGCATGTGTCCAAAATCCTAGCTACACTTCATGCCATGCAGGATATTGAATCTCGTTTCACACATGTACGTATGTGCTGTCATGCCACAAAGAACATCCAAGATGACACCCAACAAGCCTTATGGTGGGCCCTGAGTGAGTGTGCATATGTCCAGACTGTGCACATCCCTGCTGCCCAACGGCAATGACTCCTGAGGCAAATTGTAGTGTGGCATGTTCCCTGTTACTCCCCACACTCAGCTCACACTCCATGGGTCCATGCCCCTCCCCCTCTATCTACAACTCCATTGACTTACTCTCTCCACTTCACAGACCTTGCTTAGGTGGTACTCCTACAACCATACATGACCTGCGACTATTTCCCTTTCCCCAGACTTACGGCATGTTCCCATTGCGTATAGTGCCTGTACCAAGACAACACTGGTGTGGCATGTGAAGGATGCTGACTTGGATGTGGCTATGTGTGTCTGCCTGTTGCCATGTGATGTAATGTCATGTCACAGAGGCACTTGTCAATGCCTATTTCACTGGTATTAGTCAACAGTTTGTGGACCATGGCCCATAATGTGCTTCTTAACGAATCCAAGTGATTTGACCGAATGTCAAATTATGGAAAATGAAATGACCGAAAACAAAGTGTTCGAATGACCAAAAGTTCGAACACTTTGTTTTCGGTCATTTCAGGCCCGATAATTTGAAAAAAACACACATTCACACACACACAACACACACCCATAACAACCCCCCACCCACACCCTCAGCACACCCCCACCCACACCACCAACATAAACAAACCCCACTTACCTTGTCTTCACGCTGGGTTCCTGCAGCGCCAGTTCCCTTTCACTTCTGTGAATGTGAAAGGGAACCAGCGCTGCAGGGTCCTTTTCTTTTTCTTCTTTTTTTTAACACAGAAGGCTGCGGGGGTTTCCCCCGCAGCCCCCGCTCACTATACCATAAAGTATAGTGACCGGGGCAAAGCGGGGGACACCCCCACAGCCCCGTTTCATTTTTTTTTTTATTTTTATTTTTTGACCACGGACAGCTGCAGGGGTGTCCCCCACAGCCCCTGCTCACTATACCATAAAGTATAGTGAGCGGGGGAATGCGGGGGACACCCCGCAGCCCTCGTTTTTTTCCCAATGCTACCACCAAAGGATCGAACTTTTGGTGTTCGATCCTTTGGTGGTAGCATTTTTAGAACATTTGGTCGTTTCGACCATTTGTTTTCGGTCAAATTGACCTAAACCCTTCTTAACAACCCTGTTGGTTGGCAATGTGTCCACTTGCAGCATGGACCTGTGCAGGGACATTTGTTGCCAATCTGCATCTGCCATGCTCAGATAGCTTGTTGTCCATAGTGTGTGAATGCTGGATTTCTTATGGCGACATGCCCTGCATTTTGTTGCAAGATCGCAATGTGATGCACATGTTTACTGTAGACACATTGCATATGATTCCACATGTCTTTTTCTGTCCATGTGCAGGTGAGGATGCACCAGATGCAGAGGTGGAGTATAAGGAATAGTCTGTGGTGCTTCAGAACACCAGTGGAGGAAGTGGTGTGGCAGGCCGTGAAAACCCACTGGTGCTCCAGACCCTCCTCAGCCGTGCTGCAGACTCTTCTGATTCCTTGAACTCAGCTGGCTCTGATGCTGAACCGGATGTGCAGTTCTCAATGCTGGCAGAGGTGAGTGCACCAATGGGTGGAGCAGTTGAGGCCAGTGAGTCCGCAGAGGGTCAGGTGCCTTCATAAGGCAAGTCAGTGGTGGCCCCTCCATCTGATGTGGTTACGGATGTAAAGCCAACCTCCCATGTATTGGTTTATGGTCCTGGGTCAGATGTCCAAGGGAGTGTTGCAGACCTGCAGCCAAGTACAGAGGCATCACAGCAATGGCAATGGTGGGGGATGTTTGCAGGCTGGGCTGACAGAGTGGAAGCAGCAGATGTTGCATTCTGCACACCGACAGGGTGCTGCCTTTGAGAGTTTGGCTGAGGGCATGGATAGGGTGACCACAGGTGGATCGCTCCCACAGGCTGTGCATGGAGGACAATATCCCTTTGTTTTCTGCAGGTGGAAGTTTCCTATGTATGTGCTTTGAATGCTACCATAGCAGGATGTTTTTTTAAGTGGTACTCATGTCACTGTCTGCCGCCCTCGAACCACTCTGCTATGACCGCACCTACTTTGGTGTATTGCATGTCATTGGCCATCTCCATTCCAGGCTGTGTACTCCTTGATGTGTTATGAACTTGGCCTTCCCTCTCACTCTCTGTTGTGCTATGCTGCACTCATGGGCAGATCACACTCTATATCATGTCACCCTCTTGCAACCTGTGGTCTTTCTGCAGTGCGTGGTCTCAGCATAGTTTCATGATCCATTCATGTATTTACATGGGTGTGCAGATTCTTTTTGTTGTTACTATGCATGTCATTGCATTTAGGGGATGTGTCTCCCGGTGGGTTGCATCATATGCAAGGCAGGGGGGTACCCTGTGCAGGTAAGTAAAGGGCATTTTCAGACACTTGTGTGGTGTTTGTTTGGGAGTCTTGCACTGTGTGTGATTACTTGGGATTGACCTGGCTTGTGAGGTACTGGTACTACTTCACGGGTGCATGTGTCACATTGTATGGTTCTGGTCATAGGTCTGGGCATGGTGTTATTTGCATGGATTGGTGGGGACACAGGTTTCAGATTACAAATTGTGGGAGTTCACACTGTGTGGGCCTTTCTTGGGTGGTTGGGAGAGGGTGGCAGGGCCAGCTGTTTGTGTCCTGTGGCAGGTGTTGATGGTTGTGCTGGTGTGTGTCTCATTGCACTTTGCATATGTGTACTGAGTGACACTTCACATACCTTGCAATGTTTGTGGGGTAATGGTTTGAAGGCATATTTGGCCTATCTTGGTCAGGGTTCCCAAATTATGGTGTGCAGCAACAGTTATGACCCACAACCATGGAACCATTGAAGCACTTTTTTTGTATGCTATCTTGTTTACCCGGCACATTAAGTTGTGCAGTATTGGTGTTTTTGCATGCATGTCCCATGCATGCTGCACCATGGTGTTTGCAGCTTCAAGTTGACCGCAGCTGGGTGCATGGTACAGATGCATTGATTGAATGTGCAATTGGACCAATTGTATGCTGTCACAATGAAGTTTGCATTGCCCTTGAATTTTTCCATTGCATCCTACCTTTTTCTGGCATTTATCCTTGCTTGCAGTATCATTTTGCTTTGTCATATCTGCTTATGTCTTCCATGGCATTTGCCTCTATGGCCAGCCTTCCAGTCTGACATCGGCCTCCGTGAAATGGTGCCTCAAGCATGGTCCTGCCTGGAATGCAGGATGTGAGTATTTGTGTACTGGCCTTCTTGTGCTTTGCATCATGTGCTGCCATGACTGTGTTCACTGGACTGTCCCAATACTACGCTGGCGGTGGCATGCCTTGTCATATCATTACGTGTCTTCCAGGGGTGTTGCTGCTTTTTTGGGGCTCAATTATCTTCATTTTCATGTAGCATGTTGACTGATGCGTGTGTTGTTTATGTGCCATCGGCTTGGGAATGGAGATATGTGACATGCACATTTGCTGCATGTCATTCAGGGGTGCAGGCAGTGTGGGGGTTGTTGTTTCTCAGTGTGTGTGTTTTGTGTATTTGAATTGCATGCAGTGTGCAGGTGATGCTGCATGTGTGCTGAGACACATGTTGATGGTTGTCTTGTGAGTTGTTGTTTGGATGTGTTGTATGTCACTGAGGTGGGCATGTGGGTCTTGGGTTTTTGGATGCATGGTTGTGTTGGCTGCACTCTGTTTCATTTTTTTCATTGTCTGCAGACCCTTCCATCAGGGAATGTTTTGACTGTCGACTGCATGCCCAGGAGACAGGTAAGATATGCATTATCTTTATCCTTATGGAATGGATACATTACTTGCTGCATGTCTGGATGTGGCCAATCTGATGTGTCGCCCTCTTTGTCACAATTGTCAATTACCTCTTTGCCATTTGTTGCTTTTTTGATGCGGTTTATTGTGTTCATGTTGCTAGATTCTGTCACATGTGGATTGTTACTGCACTGCTTTTCTACACCCCACAATAGGGACCTGTTTGTGCGCAGCATGCACATTCTCGGTCATGTGTGCAGCAATATGCCATTGTGCTTCTTGTATTTTGTGTACATATTACTTATGGAGGCCATGTATGGCTTGCAGCTCAGACATGATATTTGATGGGTTTCATGATGTATCGCTGCATACACATTTGACAGGTATGTTAGTCATATGGGATGGTTTTGGTGGCAGAGGGGTGTTTTCATGCAATGGTTGGCATGGTGGTTGTGGTGTCCTCCCTCTTCAATGTGTTTCTTTTAGAAACACAACATGGAATGTCTTTTTAGTTCTGAGGGATGCACACAAATGTGCATTTCCAAGGGCACTTTCTCAGGGTCGTTTTGTGGGCACAGTGGATTGAACGATTGTCATCATTGAATGCACCTGGGATTTTGCGGGCTAGTGTACACTCCACAGGGGAAGGATTTTAGGTGAAAAGGATTGCACAACCTAGGTATGTGCAGCCTCCCCACATGCCCTTTGACCAGCCATACGCAAGTGTTTTACCTGTGAGTGTGGATGTGTGCCACTACCATATCCACCAGGATGCCATGCCGTGTTGCAACATTGTGCAGGACACATGCTGCCAAAATGATCCTGCAGCCTACTGGTGGTGCATATATTAACAGACCACCAGAGTGGTCAATGGAGCAGAAACGTGACTTGAGCACTCTGAATGTGCGCTCCACTATTCCCTGAGTCTCAATATGGGCAGTTTTATATCTTACCTCAGCAGGTGTGTTGGGGTTGCCTATGGGCATCATCATGTATGTGCTCAGAGGTAGGCACTATCCCCTGTAGATGTGAGAATGGTTGTAGTTGTCATTTGTTGACAGGGTCTATTGGTCTGTGAACAACATGAATGCATGTGCATGGCCTTTCATACTCACCAATGAGCTATGTGTTGCCATGCTTCTCAGATTCCAGGGCCCGGGGTAGTGGTGACATCCTGAAGATGTCACTATCATGTGTGCTACCAGGATAGTTGGCATACACTTCAGTAATAATGCCCTTGGCATCACACGCAACCTGAACATTGATGGAGTGCCAATGTTTCCGGTTGTGGTAGATGTTCTCTGCTGCTCCAGGTGGACGTAGAGCAACATGGGTTCAATCAATGGCACCTAGCACTTTTGAAAAGATGCACCACCCCATAAACATCCTGGACCACTGCTTGCCTTTCGGCTGGTGTTCCGGACATATAGATATGCCGGCAGACAGAAGGACATGTAGTTATGATTGCCACCCCCTGGTGTAAGAGAGAGACTGCATGGCCTGGGAGATGCCACCTCCTATGGCGGTGGTCCGCTGGAATGACCAATTGGTCAGAGAATGCAGAGCAGTGAGCCCCTTTTGCAAGAGGTTCAGTGCTTTGGAACACATGGTAGGTGATGTGAGGTCATCTACCCACTCCCTAACCAGGTCTAGGATGTTATGGGGGGTACCTATACCTGCCATAGACCTGGTCATCAAGCTTCCCAAAAAAACTGGTCCATGGGTGGAATATCCAAGCCCTGGCGATCCTCCTCCTCCTGCGGTGTCCCTGGATGATTGCTGCAACAAAAGGTGCATTCATTGTGGCTGTATCCGTGCGTTTGTTGTGCGTGCGTACCTTTTTTGCATTTATTAGTATGCGCGTGGACATTTACACCTGCTATCATGTGGTGTCAGTTTTTCGAGATTTCCATGTGCTTTTTCACGACCCAGCGTTCCCTGTTTGTTTCCATTAATATGTTTGTTTTTGTGTGCCTATGGGCGGTACGATTGTTTGATGGTGGAACGTCCCTTGTAATGCCCACATTTTCGCTTGTTCTTCCTCATTCTGCTTGCTCCACCCCCTTTTTAGGTGGATGCGCAGGCTCAGCCCACCAATCCTCTTGGACTCTCGTGCAAGGCATTCATCCAGTCACAGTGACGTGGTGGACTGGCGCTGATTTCTTGCTAGTCCCGGGTAAACCCATCACATTGCTTTCCATGAATTGACGAACGGGGACTTGCGTGCATTTTCAAGCACAAGTACCCTATTTTCTGCACAGATTATTCCATGAATCGGGCCCTTTGTATATATGTCTGTGACTTACTGTTTGGCAGGACAAAGACTGGTATGTTTTAGATATTTCTCCTCTGTGAAATATAGTGAGCTGAAGACTTTGGGTAAGTTTCTCGTAACCGGGACTAATGTCCGGCAGAAGGACTCCCAGGACCCCCCTGTTTTTTGCATATTTAAGTACCTTTGGGTCTCACCCTATGTTACTAGGGGAATCCAGACATGGACCCCTTGCTCACTATTCTTATAGAGGCACAGCTCCACTTTACTGATGAGGTCCAACCAGACTGAAACACGTGTCTGGGGTTGCTGTTGGTACTCTTGTTCAGAGGAGAATTGCTTAGCCTTTCAGTGCTTGACTGCCCCAGGGCAGGACAAAGACTGATATGTTTTAGATATTTCTCCACTGTGAAAGATAGTGAGCTAAAGACTCTGGATAAGTCTCTCGTAATCCGGACTAATGTCCGGCAGAGTGACTCCTATGACCACCCTTGTTTTTTACTAGGACATTAAGGCCAAGGAGAATGTCCCACAATCTAACCCTAGAAACTGTATCAAATGCTGTCCGTAAGTTGATGAAGACAGTATATATGCTCATCTTCCTAAGAACAGCATATTTGTCACACATCAACCCGAGACACAGATTCTGGCCCACTGTGCTTAAGCAAGTAAAGGAGCCTGCATGAGGGTAATTTATGATTTAATTTTCCTCAACCCACATTTTAAGGTGTTCCAGGATTGATCACAGGTATATCTTCCTACCTGCATCTAATAAAGAGGTAGAGCAGTAATTACTCGTTCCCTGGTGCCTTTTTTAATATAGGCCCTATTTCGGCATGTTCCAGGAAACAGGTACTATGTTGTGGCTAAGGGTCATGTTAAATAGTTTAATAAGATATGGGATCCAAACCTCTGCCTCCGAGGCATAGAAATCCAGGGACACTGTATCCGGGCCTGGCGCCTTACATAATTTCTGGCTTTTGAGAGTGCATCCAACTTCCTCACTGGACAAACCCAAGTGGGTAGGAATGGGAGTTGGATCATTCAGGTCTCAGTTAGCGCCCCCAGGTCCTGTATACTCAAATACCCTCGTTTTATAATATAACTTAGTAAAAAAGTCAACCCAGGTTGCCTCCTGTATGCAGCCAGGTCGTATTAAGCCCACTAAGTGAAGTAAGGCCAAATACTACTAGCCCTTGTTAGCACAGTAATCCCAGAATGTAGCATGTCCAGTTAGCACAGGAAGGCTAACTTCAACAAATGCCTGTTTTGTGCTTGGGTAGTGTGTGTGTCTTTGGATGCAGATGTGGGTGCATTGGGCCCATGTGCAATGCAGTTCTTTTAATGCGTAAATGTGGATTTGTGTGTGTGTGTGTGTAATGGTGTGTGTGTGTGTGTGCAGTAGAGTGATGGAAGGTGGGAGTTTTAGTGAACACTGCAGTTGTAAGTGTTATGTGTGTGTGTGTGTGTGTGTGTGTGTGTGTGTGTATGTCTACGTCTGTACATCAAAAGTAGCAATCTAGAATGTGGCTGTTTCTGTGTGTAAATTGCTAAGGACAGAGTTGTGTGGTAGTTGTGTCTCAAAAATGCAATGCTGGGTACATGTGTTTATGTGTGCAGTACTTCAGTGGCATGTCTTTACAGTGCACTACATGTGGCTGTGTGTGTATGCAGGTGTTGATGTGGCAGAGTATGTGTGTCTTTGTTTGTGAAGTCCAGTTTGGTGTGCAGTGCATTTGTATGTATGCATGTTTGTTTGCAGTGCTTTAGGTATTTATTTGATTTTGAATGTGATGTTTATGTTGTGGTGTGTGCAATGGGTGTTAGTGTGTGTTTCATGCTGCGGCCAATGTGTGTACAGTTCACTATACTGTCTGTGTGTGGTAGTGTGTCTGCAGGTGGCATGCATGTGTGTATGTGTGTGAATAGGTGTGTGTTTGGTGTTAGGGTGGTATGTTTTAGGTATGCACGCTAATAGTGATATCTGAACGTGTGTTTGTGTGCAGTAAATATTCCATGAATTGGGGAGATATTTGGGTGAAAACCACAGGTTTGGCAGAAAAAGTCACAAAACCACAGCGCTTGTATGAATAAATATTAAGAGTGCCCGTAGGCTGCAGGTGCCTGAGAGGTGTGGGAGTACTGCCAAGTGCAACCCCCTGTTGTAGAAACAATTAGAGCACGGGCAATTCTCAGTCGCACTGCGCCCAAGAGTTCAATATAGGCATGTGTTGCAAGTAATTGAAGAGAGATGTGGTTATAAGTCCGATGGATTTATTTGCAAAGTAGCCTGACACGTGTTTCGAGTCTAAACATAATACACAACAAAATCATAGACAATTATGCACCAATAAACAAATAATGTTGGTATAAAAACCATGCATTGTGTAAATTCAAAAACAAGGCAAGAGGCATAAAATACAGAAGCAAACAAAAGGTATAAGTAGATAATTTTGTCATATGGCATAATAAAAAAAAATTAAAAAAACAAAAGGGTCACAGCATAAACGATAAGAAGGATTGAAGGGTCACATTATATCAAAGGTCATGATAAAAATAAGGGAAACCACAGCATCAGTGGTAGGTAATAAAAAAGACACAGTACCACATATTGGATGATGTTGAAATGAATGGAGAATCCATGGTGCCGGGATGCAAGAAATACACAGGAAGCAAGGCAAACAGAAAAGTTAAAAAAATTAACATGCATCCATGGGAGTCACTGTAACAGCACATTCAAAGAGGCAAGGTTGACCAAAAAGCCCAATAATGGGTACTTCTTATGTAAGTTAAATTATAAGCAGAGATATATACCAGAATTATTACCAAAAAGGTGCCAATTACAACAGTACATGTAAATGGGAGATGGGACCTAAGATAATTTGAATGAAGGGCAGTGCCAGAAAACTCTCTGAAATCGTAAAGAAAAGAGAGATTATGAAAGGAGTAAGCAAATTGAGTGAAAAGATGTGATGTAGACTAAAAAGCTATTTAAAAAGGAAAATTGTACCTCACGGCTTCGCAATTGCGGTAATTTCTGTAGGAAACACAACATTTCTAAGCGTCAGGAATTGCAAAAGCAATTGTAACGTACCAACTAAGTTATGTAATGAGAATGTGCTTAGGAAGCAAACACACCAAGCATTACGCAATCTTATTCCAGAGAGTAATTGACTGGTACTAGAGAGAATCAAGTATTGCTGAATTGAGACATGCAAATGCACTAATTGCAAGTGTCAGTGGGGCCGTGAAAAACCATCTTACCAACACAGCAGGAAAAGCCAAAGTGATGTGAAAGGAAGCAGCCCGGGCTGCAGAGATAGAAACAGGAATAAAATAGAAAGCTGCAGCTAAGCAGGGAAAGGCTGAGGGATTCAAACATGGCCATGTTGCATTGAAAATAAATCCGCCATATTGGACTTGCTGAATTCAATGGAAACAATACTAGGGAAACTAACCCCGACTTCATAAACAGATTGATTGCGTGTCAAGGAGGCAATTAAAACATATTGGATTTCCAATTAGAAAAAATAAGTATATCCGGTGAAAAAAAAACAAAAAAACATTGTTATAAAAACGAAATTGAAAGGGAGCCATATCGCGCTAAGCCACGTGCGCCTGGTGCTATTGTGTGAATCATTCCCAGGAGTGAACTGAATGCAATTTAGTGCGGTCGCTAGCCGATTGCAAGCGGTAGTAAGAACCCTGAATTTGAGTAATATATTTACAATTTCTGTCTGTGAGTACGCTGCTGGTGAGTCATAAACAATAGGAGAACCTGATACAATCAGTTGTGGAGAAACGAATTAACACAGTCATGATTACATATAAACAACAAAATAAACATATATAAGAAAACTTGTGTCACTATTTCACAAAGCCTGTAAGAACAACAGGAAATGAAGTAGGTACACACATGTCCACAGAAAAATGGGAATTATGAAACCTGAATAAAAGCATGAACAATAGACAAATTAATGTTCACAAGAAGGTTGCAAATTCATGATCAGAGTTTAACCCATTAAACACAGTGCGATATTTGCAGATAAGTCTCGCTTCCAATTGACATAACTTCAGCGTTAAATTGCCCCCTCTGGGCGACAATGACACTTTACATAGACCCAGAAATCGGACGTCATCCTTACTATCTAAGTGGTGCAATTTTTGCCAATAATTGGCTAGTGGATATTTGGATTCCTGACTGCCAATTGTGGCGAGATGTTCTCTGATACGAATCTTTAAGGGTCGGATGGTGCTACCAATATATTTCAATCCACAAATACAGATTATACAATAGACAACACATTTGGAATTGCAGTTCAGAAATGAATGAATGATGTTGTCTCCTCTAGCCCCAAAGGAGACCTGTGAAGTTTCCAGGGTATACTTGCACATGCTGCAGAATCCACATTTGTGGAAACCCGCAGCACGGGCAGAGTCTAACCACGTAGTTTTGGGAGTGGGTGAGCTCATAAATGAAGGGCAGAGTTTATTTTTAAGTGATTCGCCTTTGCTAAATGTGATGCTTGCAAAGGGATCAAGCCAGTTGGCAATGTCGGAATCAAGGTGTAGCAGGTGCCAATGTTTCTCCAAAATTCTGTGGATCTTGTGACTGTCTGAGTTGAATCTAGTGATAAACCTGATTTTTTGAGTCATGGATAACTTCTCTCAGGTTTTAGGGACTAACAAATCTGCTCTCTTCGGCTGTCGTACTGAGGCAAGCGCTTTGTCGAGACAGCTATGGTGATAGCCTCTCTCAAGAAACCGTGATTTAATGGGAATGCTTTCATGGTCAAAATCCTTAGGATCAGAGCAGTTCCTCTTGGCGCGAAAATACTCTCCTTTAAAGATAATGAATTTGACATGATTTTTGTGACAGCTGTCCGCATGCAATATTGAATTAACAGAAGTAGACTTACGGAAAGTTTTTGTCACCAATCCTTTAGGGGTGAGATCAATTGAAAGATCCAAGAAATCTACGTCCACCATAAGTTTGACTTATAGTGGACGTAAATTGTATACCCCAATCATTGTGATTAAGATAAGCCACACATTCTAGCAGTAATTCTTTTTTACCAGACCAAATTATTAGAACATCATCTATATATCTTTTCCACAATTTCAAATAGAGAATGTAGGCAGCATTGACAAATACACATTTTTGTTCAAACGAATGCATGAATGCATTGGCCAGTGCTGGAGAAAAGCTGGCACCCATAGCCACCCCAATTAATTGCTTAAAATATACATTGTTGAAAACAAAAACATTGTTCTGTAAAGTAAATAACAAAAACTCCTTCACCATTGTGATATGATCGAAAAAGGATGCAGAAAATTCACGGAAAAGAAAATCAACACTTTCTAATGCTTTCTGATGAACTATGGAAGTGTATAATGATTTGACAACTAGTGTAACTAGCCAGCAATTGTTTTGGAAATCCATATTGTCAAGAATTTCAAGTGTATGCATGGTATCTCTAATGTATGTAGGAGTGTTAAGCACCACTGGTAACAAGAATTCATTTATATAGATAGAGATTGGTTCCAATATAGCACCACCACCACTGACTATTGGTCTCCCTTCTGGTATGTTTGTGAATTGTTCATGAATTTTTGGGAGGAAATAGATGGTGGGCATAATAGGGCCATCTATGGTGAGAAATTGCCTTTCTACATCCGTGTGAAGGCCTGTTTTTTGCCATTTGGAAATAAGATCATTAGCTGTCGCATGAATGGTCTTAATGGGGTTGTTAGGAAGAATATAATAACAACCAACTGAGTTTAAATGTTGCATGCCCATAGTTTCCTACACGATTTATGACAACAACATTCCCACCCTTGTCGGCCTCTTTGATGATCAGATCAGGATTACCAGACAGATGTTTCATTGCTTGAAACTCATCTTTATTAAGATTTTGCTTATGAGTGGGTTTGTGTGTTGAAACAAAGTCTTCCAATAAGTGCATGTCCTTGATAACTGCCTGATAAAAAGTATCGATAACATTGTCAGAAGGAAAAGTGGGAGAAAACCTAGATTTCTTGGTTAATTCCTTGATGCTAACATTTTGTTGAACAGTATCGAGTTCCTTTAGTACTTCTGAAATACTGGTTTGTGTAAGAGGTGCTACGTCATCAAGTGTCATTAGGACATGGGTAGTAAGGAGTGTTTGCATGGAGATCTGGGACGGAATAGGAGTGGGAGATGGAGGTTTATAATTACGACCTTGAGTTGCAAAGAATTTTTTGAGTTTGAGTTTGCGTGTGAACTTGAAAAGGTCAATGTGGATGTCCACAAAATTGTTTGTAACTGATGGAACAAAGGAAAATCCCTTATTGAGAACAGTTGTTTCAGCCGAGGAGAGCGGATATGAACTTAGATTAGTGATTAGGTTGATGGGTACAGACTGGGTAATTGTTGCTGGGACTGAGACATTGCTCTGGTCAGTCTTCGGTTGGGTGGTGCATTTCCGCTGCCTTGGACTACCACCCCTTGTGCCCCTGGTTGTATGCCTGGGACTGATATATTTGTGGCGACTGATGTTTTAAAATGCACTTTTTTCGCTGCTGCAATATAATTCCCTTTTTTGAAGCGCCTGAGCTGCTCCAAAAAAGGCAAAGGGCCTGCAGGAGCCGAGGAGATAGATTTGGAGTCTATTAATTCATCTTGATCAAGGTCATGTGAAATGGAATCAGAGGGAGTAACATTCTCAAGGTGAGATGTCGACGGTATCTGAGGCTCTGAGTCACTATCTACTTCTGAACTTGCTGGAGTAGAAGCAAAGCTGCTAGAACGAGATCTAGGGACCTCATCATATTTTGCCTGGTACGTATAGATTCAATTGTCTCTATAGTCACGATCATCACGAGAGAATATTCTTGATTTGCGCATTTTGACCTCATCTTGATGTTTGCGTAGTATTTCGTACAATGTTTTAAAGTTCTTATCGATTGTGGCCCCCGGTGCATTGAAAAGGTGAATTTGTTCTTTGACTTTATCAATTTTAACAACTGTGCGGGAATGCTCACGTGTAGCGTGTTCAACCAAAAGTTCCAACATTTTCTTGGAGCTTGTGTTGAGATTAGTTCCTGTAGATAGTGTTTCAGAGTCGTTTTTTCCCAAAATGTATTAATTTCTTTAATACTCAGTTTTTCTAATTTGAAAAATAAGGATCTTAAATAAATTTGATCACTATTGAGTCTTTTGAATGGGTTCAATGTAGAACCTCGTGGAGCAAACAGAGCTTTAATATCTTCATCTCGTGTTAATAAATATTCTGCTGCTTTAGCCATAATACAGCTGCTGGGTGAGAGGACTTGAATGATAAGAAAAACACAGGTTTGGCAGAAAAAGTCACAAAACCACAGCGCTTGTATGAATAAATATTAAGAGTTCACATAGGCTGCAGGTGCTTGAGAGGTGTGGGAGGCTGAGGGATTCAAACATGTCCATGTTGCATTGAAAATAAATCCGCCATATTGGACTTGCTGAATTCAATGGAAACAATACTAGGTAAACTAACCCCGACTTCATAAACAGATTGATTGCGTGTCTGTCATGACCTTTGATATAATGTGACCCTTCAATCCTTCTTTTCTTTTATGTTGTGACCCTTTTTTTATTGTGCCATATGACAAAATTATCTACCTATACCTTTTGTTTGCTTCTGTGTTTTATGTGTCTTGCCTTGTTTTTGAATTTACACAATGCATGGTTTTTATACCAACATTATTTGTTTATTGGTGCATAATTGTCTATGATTTTGTTGTGTATTATGTTTAGCCTCGGATGAAGAGTTGGTTTAGACTCGAAACACGTGTCAGGCTACTTTGCAAATAAATCCATCGGACTTATAACCACATCTCTCTTCAATTACTTGCAACACATGCCTATATTGCACTCTTGGGCGCAGTGTGACTGAGAATTTCCCGTGCTCGAGATATTTGTGTGTTTATATGCAAAGCTGCATTTAAGGAGGTGTGTGCAGTCCTTGGTAAGTGTTTCTGTACAAAACAGTGTCTGGGCATTGTGCAGGTATTGACATTACATTGTAGCAGGCATTTTGTGCATGTAATATTCAGTGCTTGTGGTGTGTGTGTGTGTGTGTGTGTGTAGTGCAAGCCTGGGGGCTGTGAGTGTGTGTGTGTGTGTGTGCGTGTGCGTGTGCATGTGTGTGTGTGTGTGTCTGTGTCTGTGGCCATTGTGATGAAGTTATTCTGACTTAGGGGACAGCAGGGAGGCCAAGGGGTGAAGTGATCATCACAAGCTCTCTGGTGATGAGCCTCGGGGAGTTTAGGGAGGATACCCTGCTCTCCCAAACTTAATCTGCACCACAAGCCAGAGGTCAAATACATGTTTGCTTTACCAGATACTGGCCCTTTAAGGGGACTTGGTAATCCCAATAGAAAGCATGCCATCCAAGGTGCAGATATGGCAGACCCTGTTCTGCAAGCCATGTGCATAAACCACATCTTAATGGGGTATTACAAGAATTTACATCTGTTTTGATGACAGATATACCTTAACGGATGGAATGAATTTGAAGAGAATTAAAAAAAGATCCACAGGTGCAGGGGAGACAATGCGACTCTGGCACCAAAAGTCACCAGTATATAATCACGGAAAAAGAAAGTGTCTGTAGTTGCTGGACACCATATATACTGACAATACATCAATCAGATTTTATTTCGATTAAAGATAGTATTTTTTTTAGTTTGTAGATAGAGAGTATATTCACATTGAATTTATTTTTAATACATTTTTATCAACTTTGTAATGTTTATTCTTCACATTACTTAGTAAAAATGTTTTACAACAGTAGGAAACAATATAGAGACAAATTATAATCACACAGTATCTATTAAAAATGGAGCTCAACGCGTTTTGCGACAGACAACCCCTTCATCAGAAGCAAATTATTCATAGAGTTAATTTTTTCAAGCTTCAACTTTAATCTACAGAGTAAGCAAACATTTTTGGTGAGTATTTTATTTTTGCATCAAGATGGAGTATTCAGGTACAGGTAAGTATCGTTCAATTCAATTAAATAGATTTGTGTCACCTTGTGTATCTGAAAATTGATGGATTCTCATAGGTATATGTCCGTAGTCTGAATAATGTCTTCAATTCTATGAAAAATATGTATAAATAAATATATAAATATGAAGGACATATGAGAGTGTTGAATATAATGTATGATATGTTAGGTAACTATTCCACAAATATACCTCTGAAGTAAAGTCTTGGCTAACTCATGTGCGGTGTTGGAAAAAAATCAAAAAGAGACCAGCAGGATATCCCAAGTATGGAAAAGTCCAGAAAATGTGTAAGCTTTCTCACCGCTCTCCTATGAAAATTGGTTGAAGAATTGTTTTTAGGTAATGGGTGGTGATTGATGGTGCTTGCCTGAATTGATTGGTGTGATATAATTGATTAAAGTAACAGTACAATAAAAGGTCTGGTAAGTATTGACAGTTAAAAACAACTTGTCATTATGAAGGACACACCTCTTTTACATTCATGCAAAACATTGCCGATGTAAACACCTAAGATTAGGAAATATCATACTGAAATGGGTAAGAGGCACGGCTCACAAAATGTTAATGCCTTGGCCTCAAGAGGGTTCCCTATCAAGAACAGTATTACAACACATGACAACATGTGTACATGCTGTGTACACAGGGAAGAATGTGCAAATAAGGTTAACTATTTTCGATCTATGGTAAATGTGTCAGAGCGAGAGAGAAGTAATAGAAATCAGAAGTTGTATCACCCACTAGTTCCCAGTGATCTGTCATTCAGGTGGGCCGGACACGTCTATCACTTTTGGATCCAGTTCCTGGGGGTGGACCAGTGTGGGAGGATCACCTGGTGACGGGTCTTCGAGGAGTGGGACACTGGATAGTGAGACGCAGTATCCACTTCCCTGTAACACCTTTACCTCATCCTACCTGATAGGATCTTTAGGAACTGTACCCCTTCCCTTTTACAACACAAACACTTTCTCACGGACAGCCTGCTATAAGGGAAAACAGACCAACACCCGAGCTGTGTACCTGACATGTTCCAATACTATGGTCAGATGAGGTCAAGCAATTATCGACAATCGCTCACACCTGACTTCCGTTACACTTCCCCACATGGATAAAAGGCGGAGCATGAGAGCACACTCTGAGTGAGGCAAAGCACACGAGGAAACAGCAGTTTTGGGACAGCAGCTGAGCACAAGGGGAAAGGCAGCAAAACCGAAGGGGATCACAAGGAGGGAGATTCTCTTGATCTTTTCGACAAGCAACCATCAATTTCCAGAGACGTCGAAAATATGAATAAGACCAGGAAACCAGGCTGAAGAATCCTGCATTGTGTGTCGGAGATACCCAGGGCCCTCCTGCATCAGTAATGAAGGCAGGGAGAATCACCAGCCGCTGTGGTACCGCTCTTGGCTCAAGAACAAAGCAGCATCACTGAAGTCAAAACAGCCGGTGAGTTAGGGAGAGCGATGTAAGACCCATCAGTGTTGAAGCCAAGATTGCAAGCATTGTGTGATAAGAGATGTGAGTGCAGTTATACTTCTGATGAGTGATTGAACTTTAAAGCAAGCTACAATACCTTTGACGGAGTGGTCCAGCACCACGTGGGTGCTCAATCAAAGGTATCTGTAAGGTATCCAGCTAAGACGTAATAACAGTAGATATATTTGTTCTGAGCCCAGTGGAGGGAGTCCAATTGAAAGAGAACTAATAAATGTGAATTAAAGTGGTCCTGCGACGGGTCCAGCTAAATTTCTGTGCACAGTCGAAAGTCTTGTGATTTTGATGAAATAGAGAAAGTTTGAAAAAGTATGTGAATTTGGTCAGAGCCCGGGAGAGGGAGACCAATTGAAGGTTTTGTGTTAAAGTGGGTCTGAGCCTAGCAGAGAGGGACCTGGGGTGAACAGAAAATCACCGAGAATCTGTACATTTGAAATCCTGAGAAGAAAGGAACTTTAATGTTTGTCGTGTTACATCAGGCACTCTGAAATAAGCGACTTTGAATGACAAAGAGACTTTGGCACAGAAGGCTCTAATGCTGAGGTCTTCAACTGCATCCTCATGCTAGAGATGCAAGGGACTGTGCTAAGCTCGAGTGTGCCGCCTTGTCCCATGCTGAAAACGTGGGGAAGGGAAGCCAATGGCTTGAATATCCTGACATATCATTTCTTGAACACTTTTCCTTTTGCATAACATTGTTCCCACATTATTTGTATTTAGAAGTAAGGATTGACAATAGGTTTATAAGTATAGAACCTTTTATTTTGACAAGACACCACTAGGACTGTGTTATTAGTATTGGATAGTCGTTGCTTGCTCCCATCTTTAGATTTAGGATTAGATAGGCGTTTTTCAAACCCAAATGAAGTACAACAAACACCCTTGAACTGTGATCACTTGTGCCTGTCTTACTGTTTGATACCATGCCTTCCTTACAGAAGACCCACCAGAGAGGGAATGGATGCTTAATTAGCATGAGGGAGAGTGTACAACGCCCTCGGCTCCTCTTTCTCCTTCTGAATACAAGAGTACATATATTGAGAAACAGGTATTCTATCCTTTAAATGAGTTAAAAGCAGCAGTGGGGTATATTAATTCTATATATGCACCCCCTGCTTATAGCAGTGAAGATAGTAAGATTAAAGAACCTAAATATATGTCCAGACATAGTAAAAGTGAGGAGCATAACGAGAGAAGGGATAGATTAATCGAGATAGAAGGGAATCAAATCATTGTATTGCAAACAAAACAGAGTGGTACATAAAAGAGCGGACAATAACACTGAAAAACACTGAAAAGATTAAATAAATATATAAAGAGTGGTGGGGTAAGGGGTTAAAATGGGTCGAGATCTGGTTGGGGTGGCTTTAAAGGGGTGGAAAAAAGGGGACTTGCGGGGGACCCCCAAATAAAAAAATGTTTTAAAAATGAGGGTGTTTTTCAATGTTTTGTCCCCTTAAAATGTCCCCGGTAAAATCACATATAACCAATAGAAGAAGAGGCCAAGAGACAACAGGAAGAGAAAAACAAAGCCAGTGAAGTGACAATTGTACAGAATGAGTGGATGGGTGGACACATATTAATCAAATTAGATGGAAAGGGTATAGATGAAGGTAAAGAAAGAGAAGAAAGAGAGGAACAGGAAAGAAAGGAAAAATAACAAGAAAGGGCATATAAAGATGAGAAAGAAAAAGAGAGCAAGCAAATGGAAAAACAAAGAAGGTATGAAGAGCAGATAAAAGAGCAAGAGAATAGATGGGCAGACAAAGAAACATGAGTAAATAGAAACAAAGAGATTGAAAGCAGGTTTCAATGATGGCAAGAGGAAGAAGAGAAGAGGGAGATGAGAAAACGGGAAGAGGAAGAACAAAAGGAAATGAGAAGAAGTAGAGGACAAAGGGAAGACCAAATAGATCACATTGTTAATAGATGTATAATACCAGTTGAAGAATGAGAATGATGGGGGGAAGAGAGAGGGTTGCAACAGCCCCAATGGGAGCTGCACGTCATACCTAGAGGACCAACATGGGCTGTTGAGCATGAGGCAGAAGGCGTAGGGAAAAGGATTCAGGAATTATATAGGCAGATGAGGAAGCAAGATGATTACGAAACCAGAGGGAGTATCAAAGGATCTCCACCAAGAGAAAAAAGGGACATAATGGTGGACAAGCATAGAATGCTGTCCCTAATCAGATTGGATCTTGATGACAAGGAAAGGGATAACAGCCATACCAGTTGGGGTATAATGATGTCAGATGAATAAAGGGAAGAACACGAGAAAGTGCGAGAAAATGGCATGTATGGCTCTACAGACCAAGATGTAGGAAAAGGGGTCAAATGGTCCGATATAAAAGAACCAGAAATAAAAACACCAGAACTTATATCCTATTCCAAATGACCACAAAGATGTTCGTATAGTGTAGGTGAGATGTCCCTGCCTTATGTAAGTGATTGTGTTCAGGTAGAAGACGAACGGGTGAAACTAGCCACACCTGGAAGACGAGAAGCATGGGTTGAAGCGATTGTAGAACGGGTTTCACACAATTTCCATTATTAGAGAAAGGGGGAGGATGACCACAATATATACCATAGCCACAGATGGATAAAGATAATTTAAAATGCATATAACCTAGTTTGACTGCAGGAGTGGGCAAATGGATTTATGAGATAGAGAGAATGATATTGGAAAAGACATTAGCAGTGGGTGACATAAAAGGGCCACTAGCAGCTATCTTATGGGAGAGAGCTGATAACATTTGTAGATGAGCGGGACATGCAAGTGTACCAGCACAAATCAGGGTACATGATGGAGCACCATTTAATAACTGGAGAGCAGATGTATGGCGGGCACTTAGCGTACAGTATCCTGATATGTCAGATATGGGCGTTATTATGACAAGGAAAATGGGAGAAAATGATGGACCTGTTACTTATACTCAGGAGATTCAAGAATGTTGGCATCTCAAGATGAGGGAACCGTGGGATAAAACTGTAGCATTTTTGTATCATATTTTTTGTCAGGGACTGCCCGATCCAGTGCAAAGGCAGATGAAGAAACAAGTAGGGATGGAAGTGAAGCCATGGTCAGAAATAGAGTTGACTACTATTCATCATTGTCGATTGTTACAAGAGAAGGATAAGAAAAAAGCTGAGAATAGGAAGCTTTAGGAAACAAAGTTAGTTCCGAAACAATTGACGAAATTCACCATAGAAGGAGCAGTATTGACAAGCGGTGAAGGAGTGTTTGCACAAAAGTTACAGCCTACACAGCCAATCAATGAAGAGTACCCCATAGATCAAGGCGCGTGTAATTTTTGGCCATGTGGTAGAGGGAATGGACCTAGAGGACAAGGAGGCAGATTTCTGAAACTGTGGGGAAATGGGACATATGGGCCGCATATGTAGAAGTAGAGGGGGCATGCAGCAGAACTGGCAGCTCCAATAGGGGCCCCGGGCTATTTCCCACTGTATAGTACAGAAGCAAATGTAATATAATGTGCAAGATCACACAGAGCATCAGACATGTGTGCCGTAAATGCAGCATACAAAACAGATTCCTCTGCAATCACAGTGGCCGCAAGGGCAACCACAGCAAGCGCCTATGCAAGCACAACAAGTGCAGACACAACAGGCGACAATGCCACAATGGAATGCAAATACAGGAGTCCCATAAAACACCTACACCCAGGATAGGGAGTGTGAAAGTGGTGGGAGGAAATCCTTTCACAGGTACAGGGATGAATTTAAATCCACAATAGGATGGCCCACAGAGTGACCTGATGTATTCAGTACTATCAGTGACACCAGACCCCCAAGAGGTACCGAGAGTCAGGGTAACGATAGGAGGCAAGACATTTTTGTTTCTTGTAGACATGGGAACAACTCATTACTGTGTTCAAGAGGTGAAGTACCCAATGTTCGGCATTGCCATTAATGTGCAGGGATTCTCGGAGGCTATGAGTGTAGTTCATTTTACTGACAAATTACCAATTTCAATAGGAGAACATGATGTATCTATGCCACTATTGTATTTCCGACAGACACCAGTTAACATATTAGGATGTGACTTAATGACAAAACTTAACATGACAATATAATTTACTGGCAAAGGGAAAATATGTTCCACTCCAGTGATATATTACATGCATGTAAGAGTTTATATTAGCATTTACAGGGAAAAAGGCATTATAAGGTGTTCCTTCAGACCCAGGAGTATTTTTGTATGGAGTAAATATTTTGTTGGCATTGTTTCCTGGATTGATGGGTAAATTATTGAGGATACCTGATAAATGTTTGTTTAGGCCCCAAATACCTATGGATGATGAGGAAGGACAGGTTATTCCCATGATACGACGTCCTTTCATCGCCTGCATTTTCATCCCATGGCATTTTAACGTGCATATTACAACGAACATGCTCATAACATTTTTTAGGGGCAGTGGTAAAAGGGCAGATAAGGGTTTGGGCGGGAAGGCAATAGGCAAAAATAAGTGTAGGTGAGGGATTGGGGGGAGAACCCCTGCAAAAAAACACAAAAAAACGATGAGCATTTTTGTTGGAATGCACACGTTAAAAGGACAGGGGATGAAATTGCAGGTGACGAAATGACATGGAACCATTCCCATAGAACTAGAAACAGTAGTAAGAGAGGAAAGGGTGGTTGTTCATGTGACGGACGATGAAGCAAGAGCATGAGAACAGTAATAGCTCTTGCTCTTGACAAAAGGTGTATAGTAACATACT
This sequence comes from Ambystoma mexicanum, assembly GCF_040938575.1. Lineage (NCBI taxonomy): Eukaryota > Metazoa > Chordata > Amphibia > Caudata > Ambystomatidae > Ambystoma > Ambystoma mexicanum. Next base: position 785,427,302 of record NC_090937.1, on the reverse strand, counting down.
TTACAGATAATGAGTTGTTCAGAGACAAGTATTCAAATGATAAACTAGTATTTTTCTATAAGACTTTCCTATTGTATACAAGTTGAGAATAGAGAAATACCCCAGAAAATGGCATTGGTAAAAAAGAAGCCGTAATTTTTCCAAGAAGATTTACAGGCCGATTCATGGAATAAATGTGCGCCGAAAAGAGGAGCGCAAGTGTGAAAATCGCAGCGCACGCGTGCCAAAGCCGCGCACATCGATTCATGAAATTCAGTGCGTGTGTAAATCCTGGGATGTGCACTAAAATTGTGGGTGGCGCACGCGGGCGCACACGTCATTAAACGGCGTGCGCTACGTGCACAGGGAAAGCGCAAATAGCACAGCGCACACAACAAAAGTAGGCGGAACATGGGGGGTAACACGCGGAATGGGGAACAACGCATGAAAATGTGGGCGTTACGGGGGAAGTGCAGGAGGTAAATGCTCGCAACGCCCACACGCGTGCCAACAACATGTATTTATGGAATCGAACAAGGGAAAGGCATGCACCAAAAAAGACACGCTAATCCGGAAACACGTACGCCAGCAGGAAGCAGGCGTAAGTGGCCCCACGCAGCATAAAAGTGCACGCAAACATACAGTGAGCAGGCAGTCCACGTCTGGTTGCCCCCAGGTAGCTCAGAGAGGCAAAGCTTCACCTCACTGATGAGGCCCAACAAGGCTGAAACACGTGTATGGAGTTGCTTTTGGTACTCTTGTTCAGAGAAGAATTGCCATAGCATTTCGGTGCTGGACTGCCCATTTGGGCGGGACAAAGACTGATATGCAAATGGATATTTCCCATCTGTGAAAGGCACAGTGAGCAAAAAGCGTGTGCTGCAAACTTTCACCTCAGAACAGGTTATCATGCCCTGTTGTTTCTGGAGAGGAGCGCCAGCTACCTTTTTTGAAATATTTGAAAGAAACTTGGGGTTGGTCACCCTGAGTTACCTGGGGGCAGCCAGACGTGGACTCCCTGCTCACTGTGCTTAGAGAGGCAAAGCTTCACCTCACTGATAAGGCCCAACAAGTCTGAAACATGTGTATGGGGGTGCATTTGGTACTCTTGTTCAGAGAAGAATTGCCATAGCATTTCGGTGCTGGACTGCCCATGTGGGCGGGACAAAGACTGATATGCAAATGGATATTTCCCTTCTGTGAAAGGCACAGTGAGCAAAAAGTGTGTGCTGCAAACTCTCACCTCAGGACAGGTTATCATGCCCTGTTGTTTCTGGAGAGGAGCGCCAGCTACCTTTTTTGAAATATTTGAAAGGAACTTGGGGTTGGTCACCCTGAGTTACCTGGGGGCAACCAGACGTGGACTCCCTGCTCACTGTGCTCATAGAGGCAAAGCATCACCTCACTGATGAAGCCCATCAAGGCTGAAACACGTGTATGGGGTTGCTTTTGGTACTCTTGTTCAGAGAAGAATTGCCATAGCATTTCGGTGCTGGACTGCCCATGTGGGCGGGACAAAGACTGATATGCAAATGGATATTTCCCATCTGTGAAAGGCACATTTAACAAAAAGCGTGTGCTGCAAACTCTCACCTCAGAACAGGTTATCAGGCCCGGTTGTTTCTGGAGAGGAGCGCCAGCTACCTTTTTTGAAATATTTTAAAGAAACTTGGGGTTGGTCACCATGAGTTACCTGGGGAAACCAGACATGGACTCCCTGCTCACTGTGCTCAGAGAGGCAAAGCATCACCTCACTGATGAAGCCCAACAAGGTTGAAACATTTGTATGGGGTTGCTTTTGGTACTCTTGTTCAAGGAAGAATTGCCATAGCATTTCGGTGCTGGACTGCCCATGTGGGCGGGACAAAGACTGATATGCAAATGGATATTTCCCATCTGTGAAAGGCACAGTGCGCAAAAAGCGTGTGCTGCAAGCTCTCACCTCAGAACAGGTTATCATGCCCTGTTGTTTCTGGAGAGGAGCGCCAGCTACCTTTTTTGAAATATTTGAAAGGAACTTGGGGTTGGTCACCCTGAGTTACCTGGGGCAGCCAGACGTGGACAGCCTGCTCACTGTGCTCAGAGAGGCAAAGCTTCACCTCACTGATGAGGAACAACAAGGCTGAAACACGTGTATTGGGTTGCTTTTGGTACTCTTGTTCAGAGAAGAATTGCCATAGAATTTCGGTGCTGGACTGCCCATGTGGGCGGGATAAAGACTGATGTGCAAATGGATGTTTCCCATCTGTGAAAGGCACAGTGAGCAAAAAGCGTGTGCTGCAAACTCTCACCTCAGAATAGGTTATCATGCCCTGTTGTTTCTGGAGAGGAGCGCCAGCTACCTTTTTTGAAATATTTGAAAGGAACTTGGGGTTGGTCACCCTGAGTTACCTGGGGGCAACCAGACGTGGACTCCCTGCTCACTCTGCTCATAGAGGCAAAGTTTCACCTCACTGATGAGGCCCAACAAGGCTGAAACATGTGTATGGGGTTGCTTGTGGTACTCTTGTTCAGAGAAGAATTGCCATAGCATTTCGGTGCTGGACTGCCCATGTGGGCGGGACAAAGACTGATATGCAAATGTATATTTCCCTTCTGTGAAAGGCACAGTGAGCAAAAAGTGTGTGCTGCAAACTCTCACCTCAGAACAGGTTATCATGCCCTGTTGTTTCTGGAGAGGAGCGCCAGCTACCGTTTTTGAAATATTTGAAAGGAACTTGGGGTTGGTCACTCTGAGTTACATGGGGGCAACCAGACGTGGACTCCCTGCTCACTGTGCTCAGAGAGGCAAAGCTTCACCTCACTGATGAGGCCAAACAAGGCTGAAACACGTATATGGAGTTGCTTTTGGTACTCTTGTTCAGAGAAGAATTGCCATAGTATTTTAGTGCTGGACTGCCCATGTGGGCGGGACAAAGACTGATATGCAAATGGATATTTCCCATCTGTGAAAGGCACATTTAACAAAAAGCGTGTGCTGCAAACTCTCACCTCAGAACAGGTTATCAGACCCTGTTGTTTCTGGAGAGGAGCGCCAGCTACCTTTTTTGAAATATTTGAAAGGAACTTGGGGTTGGTCACCCTGAGTTACCTGGGGAAACCAGACATGGACTCCCTGCTCACTGTGCTCAGGAAGGCAAAGCATCACCTCACTGATGAAGCCCAACAAGGCTGAAACACGTGTATGGGGTTGCTTTTGGTACTCTTGTTCAGAGAAGAATTGCTATAGCATTTCGGTGCTGGACTGCCCATGTGGGCGGGACAAAGACTGATATGCAAATGGGTATTTCCCATCTGTGAAAAGGCACAGTGAACAAAAAGCGTGTGCTGCAAGCTCTCACCTCAGAACAGGTTTTCATTCCCTGTTGTTTCTGGAGAGGAGCGCCAGCTACCTTTTTTGAAATATTTGAAAGGAACTTGGGGTTGGTCACCCTGAGTTACCTGGGGGCAGCCAGACGTGGACTCCCTGCTCACTGTGCTCAGAGAGGCAAAGCTTCACCTCACTGATGAGGACCAACAAGGCTGAAACACGTGTATCGGGTTGCTTTTGGTACTCTTGTTCAGAGAAGAATTGCCATAGAATTTCGGTGCTGGACTGCCCATGTGGGCGGGACAAAGACTGATATGCAAATGGATGTTTCCCATCTGTGAAAGGCACATTTAACAAAAAGCGTGTGCTGCAAACTCTCACCTCAGAACAGGTTATCAGACCCTGTTGTTTCTGGAGAGGAGCGCCAGCTACCTTTTTTGAAGTATTTGAAAGGATCTTGGGGTTGGTCACCCTGAGTTACCTGGGGAAACCAGACATGGACTCCCTGCTCACTGTGCTCAGAAAGGCAAAGCATCACCTCACTGATGAAGCCCAATAAGGCTGAAACACGTGTATGGGGTTGCTTTTGGTACTCTTGTTCAGAGAAGAATTGCCATAGCATTTCGGTGCTGGACTGCCCATGTGGGCGGGACAAAGACTGATATGCAAATGGGTATTTCCCATCTGTGAAAAGGCACAGTGAACAAAAAGCGTGTGCTGCAAGCTCTCACCTCAGAATAGGTTATCATGCCCTGTTGTTTCTGGAAAGGAGCGCCAGCTACCTTTTTTGAAATATTTGAAAGGAACTTGGGGTTGGTCACCCTGAGTTAACTGAGGGCAACCAGACGTGGACTCACTGCTCACTCTGCTCATAGAGGCAAAGCTTCACCTCACTGATGAGGCCCAACAAGGCTGAAACACGTGTATGGGGTTGCTTGTGGTACTCTTTTTCAGAGAAGAATAGCCATAGCATTTCGGTGCAGGACTGCCCATGTGGGCGGGACAAAGACTGATATGCAAATGGATATTTCCCATCTGTGAAAGGCACAGTGAGCAAAAAGTGTGTGCTGCAAACTCTCACCTCAGAACAGGTTATCATGCCCTGTTGTTTCTGGAGAGGAGCGCCAGCTACCTTTTTTGAAATATTTGAAATGAACTTGGGGTTGGTCACCCTGAGTTACCTGGGGCAACCAGACGTGTACTCCCTGCTCACTGTGCTCACAGATGCAAAGCATCACCTCACTGATGAAGCCCAACAAGGCTGAAACACGTGTGTGCGGTTGCTTTTGGTACTCTTGTTCAGAGAAGAATTGCCATAGCATTTCGGTGCTGGACTGCCCGTGTGGGCGGGACAAAAACTGATATGCAAATGGATGTTTCCCATCTGTGAAAGGCACAGTGAGCAAAAAGCGTATGCTGCAAACTCTCACCTCAGAATAGGTTATCATACACTGTTGTTTCTGGAGAGGAGCGCCAGCTACCTTTTTTGAAATATTTGAAAGGAACTTGGGGTTGGTCACCCTGAGTTACCTGGGGAAACCAGACGTGGACTCCCTGCTCACTGTGCTCAGAGAGGCAAAGCTTCACCTCACTGATGAGGACCAACAAAGCTGAAACTCGTGTATGTGTTTGCTTTAGGTACTCTTGTTCAGAGAAGAATTGCCACAGCATTTCGGTGCTGGACTGCCCGTGTGGGCGGGACAAAAACTGATATGCAAATGGATGTTTCCCATCTGTGAAAGGCACAGTGAGCAAAAAGCGTATGCTGCAAACTCTCACCTCAGAATAGGTTATCATACACTGTTGTTTCTGGAGAGGAGCGCCAGCTACCTTTTTTGAAATATTTGAAAGGAACTTGGGGTTGGTCACCCTGAGTTACCTGGGGAAACCAGACGTGGACTCCCTGCTCACTGTGCTCAGAGAGGCAAAGCTTCACCTCACTGATGAGGACCAACAAGGCTGAAACTCGTGTATGTGTTTGCTTTAGGTACTCTTGTTCAGAGTCGAATTGCCATAGCATTTCGGTGCTGGACTGCCCATGTGGGCAGGACAAAGACTGATATGCAAATGGATGTTTCCCATCTGTGAAAGGCACAGTTGTTAGGAAAGATTTCGTAATTGTAGGTAATTTTCCTTCCATGTGGCAACCCCTAAACTTGTTGCTGTTGTTTTTCACCATGTTCTTGACTTTGCCGGAGAAGTGCAGCCTTCTGCCGCACTCCTCTGGGCTTTCGCTCCTTTCTTACGGGGAAACTGACATGCCCTTAAGACAGTCAGTACCGGGGAACGCTGTTTCCCGTAGTTTCTTTTATCATGTTGCGGCTTTCGTGCAACATGACACAAGAGGGCACTGTAAGCTAAGTTACAGCTCTCTTGGGTCTCTAGCCTTCTACAGGCCCTAGATACTCGTTTAGGATTGTATCTGATCGGTGCAAGTGATTCAGGGACGGGAATGGTGGCAGCGATCGTTTCTTGTGTTTTGAGCTCCTTTTGGTGTTCTAAGCGTGTTTCTCGCGCTTAACCCAAAATGGTGGCCTGGCTCCCAAAATGGACAAACCACGAGGCTCCTTTGTCCTGTCCGCTGACCGTCTTGCTCCCTTCACCTTCCCCAGGTCGAGCCGACCCAGGGCCTTCCTTATTTGGGCATGTACTTTCCCGCGAAACATGGATGCTTTCGCGGGCTTCTGCATGTCTTGTGTGTGCCTCCAGGATGTGGGCTGGGATGTCTGGTCCCAATACACATCCTGGGTGCCAGAGAGTCTAGGGTGGTGTGAATGCCTGGGACCACCGTGGTCCGTGATTGGTCCACGAATGGTGTGAGTGCTGATGAGCGGATCTCCCATTGGGTCCCCTCCGTTTTGGCGCGAAGGGAACCGTGGATAAGAGGGGGCTGGAAACACCACTACCATGTTGATCTCCTGAGTTCTCACGAACGAAGGAATACAGGAGCCAAGTATCCTGCAACCAAGAGGCTGGACCGAGGAATCGCTGGTGACCCGCTGAAGGACTTCTCCTCTGCACTGCTGTCGCCTTGTGAAACCCTTTTCACCTTTGATCGAACCAGAAGGCCTGTACTGGTACTTCGTCCCTTGGAATAGCGGGAACAGCTATTCTCGGCATCTTCACCATCTCCTGCCAGTAAGCCTTCGGAAGCGTCTCTGGGCCATCCAGCTGACTGACCAGCTTACACAGGAGTCTTGCTCTGTAACCGCCGCCAGGTTGTGTAGTATTTCGAGTCCTTGTCACTCTCACACGCTTCGTACACTTGGCGTTCCCAGGTCTGAAGTGAGTAGTGTACATTTGGCTCAGATACACACGGCCGCTCCGTTGCCCTGCTGTGGTAACAAACTGTGCGGGTTTCTTCGATTGGGATGTCTTTTTACTCAACACGACGACGAGGCGTTCCCTGCTCTTCTGAACCTGCCAGCTGCTGAAACTGACGCGGAGAAGCCTGGGTCTGCTTGCATCGGGGACCGGTGAGTAGCATAGCTAGGATCTGGTCGCCCTTCTGCAGGAGCCGATTGCTTTTCCCCACTGTGTCAAACAGCACCCTTTTCCGTACTCACGCTCTGCTTCTGCCCACTGTGGAGGCTGCGCTTGAGTCGCGGAACTTGTTCTTCTTTTGTGCACTAAACTGAACTGCCTGATTTCCCTCAAAGAGCTTCTCCTTTTGCCCGTTGGCACCAGCGTGTGCAGGTACTTTTGAGCACAAGGCTCCACTCTTCGCAGGGCTCGGACTTCCATCTAGTTAGGTGCCTCTGAAGGCGTACTGGGTCTAAGCATTATTTCGCACTGCCTGTCTTCCTTCCCTTTTAGGTGGACTACCCATTTCGTGCATCTAACACTTGAGACTGTCGTATTTGTATATATATTGTGTTGATATGGTATGTGTTGGTTTACTATCGTTATATTGTGATTTTCTCGCTACGGTCATTGTTTTAAAGGCCTTGGAATAAATGTGTATATATTTTTAATATAACAACTGTTTGGAGTAGTTTGTAAGTGATCTTGCTTTGTGTGCTCATTGCAGGCTTTCAGTCACCCTCACCCCTCTTGAGACCTAGTCTTGACCGCCGCGATCGCTACCTTGATTGGTCTGGCTCGTCCAGAGGTTACCCTGTTCCAAGTAATTAGGTTGGCCTTCTGAACTTCTGCGCCACCAGGACAGAGTTCAGAAATCCGTCTTAACAAATTGGTGTACAGCGGTGGGATACGACTGAAGGTATCCAGTGTTGCGCACGAACTAAGGCATTTCAGGTTATTCCAACAAGGACATGTAGTGAATTGTTGTAGTATAACTTTAAAAAGGCCATAGTCCTATCTAACAGTATGGAAACAAATACCTTGTTAACTTTAAATGCTTCCAAATCAGAAACATTGAAAAAGATGTGTGCGGAGAGAGGTGTTTCCTCTCAAGGCACGAAATTGGAAATGATCCAAAGAATCGTGGTGTGGCAAGAAGCGCAGCTTGATGCTATAACTTCTGAGGACAGTGCGGAAGGAGGTGGGGCTGCTCTCACTGGTAGAACCGACGGTTCTGCCGCTGCACTGATCCATCGCGAGCACGAGGACAGGGAGGACGAGATGTCTAATGTTTCCTCTGCCAGTGCTGATGGGGAGGCTATGCTTGAATTCAAGAAGCAAGAGCTGCTGTTTAGGCAGCAGGAGCTTGAATTCAGCATAGCCAAACTAAAAATCGAACAGGCAGAAAAACAAAAAGACAGGGATCACCAGCTGGAACTGGCCAAGCTTCAGGTTGCAAATGGGTCCAAGGGTCCTGGACATGCGTCTGGGGCTTCCTCTCATCCACGGTTTCCGAAAGATCTGCTCAGTGTGTATGAAGAAAGGAATGACATTATGGACTGGCTGAATGTGTTTGAGTATGCATGCGAAGTTCAACAAGTTGACAATGCTGATAAGATTGCCTGGTTACTCAGCAGACTGCCCCATTCTGGCTGTAGTGCCATTATGGAAATGTCGAAGGCTGAGGGAGCTGATTTCGCAATGTTAAAGCAAACTCTCATTTTAAAGTTTGGGAAGACTCCGGCCCAATATTTGAAACGTTTCAGAGAGTATAAGAAAAAGGAAGGTGGTACTTGGGTATCTTATGTCACTGAGTCCTTGAAAAACTTAAATGGCTGGGTCGAAAGGTTATAAGGTTTCTACCTTCGAAGGCATGATAAATCTTGTCATGCTGGAACACATTTTTGCATCTTCTTCCCCGGAGCTTAAGCAGCATTTGGCCGATTCGAAGGAGATAGATCCTAAGAAGCTGGCCATTGCAGCCGACTTATGGGTGTCACATCGAGTGTCCCATAAGGACAAAACTCATCCTGGTAAGCAGGAGGAAGGGAAAAAGTCCAAAGATGTGGAGGGTGGAGCATCTGATAAATCTTCTTCTCATAAGGGCCACAAAAAGAAAAATAAGAGTAAGACACAAGAGAACTCACAGGGTAGTGGAGGTCAGCCTCCGAAACAGAACTTTGGTTACAATAAGCCTCCCTATGTAAACAGACCCAATGGATCTTGTTTTGCTTGTGGAGCAACTGACCACGTGAAGGGGGATCCCCGGTGTAAGGTTAGACCTTTGGGGGTCCACTCCGCTAATCTGGCCTTCTCCTCCTACGAGGAAGAAGAGATTACAGGAGCATCCTTCTCCTCAGACTCATTTCCCAGTGGGATAGAGGCTGAGGTAGTTTTAGTTTCCCTGGGTTCCTGGGAGCCTAAAGTCGCAGAGGCTTATGCTAGGATTCCGGATAATACCAAGCACTACTTTAAAGACAGTGTGCTGATCAATGGAGTAGATACTCCAGCTCTTAGGGATAGTGGGTGCAGTCGCACTGTAGTGGATTCTACCTTGGTAGACTCAGAGGAAGTTGCCAGAGCTACTCTGATGCCCACTAAGTTGGCTGACGGCCCACTCCGTATGTTCCCAGTAATACCTGTAAATCTTACTTTAAATGGTACAGCAGTCAGGATTCCAGTGAGCATTCAGAGAAACGTCCCGGGAAAGGTCTTGTTAGGTAATGATCTCAGAGCTTTAGGGCTCGTAGGAGACACTGCCGAAAGACCCTACACACGGTCTCAAGCACAGGCAGCATTGGCCAAGACCAATACGCTGCCCCAGCCGAATGGGAAACCCAAGGCGAAAGGAGTCGACAAGTCAAGACGAGGGAAAGAGAATATTCCCCCGAGCTCGCCTACCACTGCGGTGGAGGAAGTTGGTCAATCGCCCGGACCTGACGAGGAGGTGGCGATGCCTGAAGTATTTGACCCCAACGATCATCCTGAACTAAAAGACTTGTTAGTTGAAGGAGGTCCTGATAGGGACAAATTCAGTAAAGGCCAACGTGAGTGCCCATCTCTGGAAGGCCTAAGGAGACAGGCCTGCTCCCAGCTTGAGGGTGAACCTCCTGGGACGCATAGGATTTATTGGGAAGGTGGACTCCTGTATAGTGAGCCCACAGAGTCTACAGAAGGAGACCATAGGAGGTTGGTGGTTCCCCTTGCTGTTAGGCCCTTCCTCCTGCAGTTGTTATTGTTGTTATTGTTATTTTGCACTTATATAGCGCCTTATATACCATTGGTATGGTCTGAAGGCGCTGGTAGGTTGAACGCCCTTGGGAACCGAAGTTCAGATCAGTGGAGAGAGTAGGGAGAGTCAAAAGGTGCGTGTGAGCACCGGATATGTGTGCAGCTTGTGCGGTACACGTGTAATAGCTGCTTCTTATCGGTAGGTGTGGTGGTTGAGAGATCAGGAGAATGTGTTCGTTCTGGCAGGATTTATCCGGAACGGAGGTGGCTGCGTTAGGCCTGAGGAAAACGCCTGGCTGGGGGTGTGGGACCAGCAGTGTTTACATAGAATGATGTGGAGTAAGCGGTGGATGTTCGTATGAGGACAGTTATACCGAATGGTGTCATAGTATCTCTGTGTTCTAGTTGAGTGGTGATGTAAGGAGAGAGTAAGCGTGGGGTGTGGTGTGATGGGTTATATGCTCTTTCAGTGTGCGAACTTCTGAATGCAATTTTCCCAGAGAGGGAACTGGGCGAACTTCTAAGTACAGTTTTCCATACAGAGTCTATTGGGAACACTTCTAAATTCATTTCATCAGGGAAGGTATTGGGCTCGTATCCGCAGTCATTCGCCCTCCGCAGTCATCCGCCCTCCGCAGTCATCCGCCCTCCGCAGTCATCCGCCTTCCACGGTCAGCCGCCATCCACATTCATCTTCCAAAGGTATCCGCCCTCCACAGTCGTCCGCCCTCCACATTCATCCGGCCTCCACAGTCGTCCGCCCTCCACATTCATCCGGCCTCCACAGTCATCTGGCCTCCGCAGTCATCCGGCCTCCACATTCATCCGCCCTCCACATTCGTCCGCCCTCCGTAATCGTCCGCCCTCCGTAATCGTCCGCCCTCCGTAATCGTCCGCCCTCCGTAATCGTCCGCCCTCCGTAATCGTCCGCCCTCCGTAATCGTCCGCCCTCCACATTCGTCCGCCCTCCGTAATCGTCCGCCCTCCGTAATCGTCCGCCCTCCGTAATCGTCCGCCCTCCGTAATCGTCCGCCCTCAGTTGGCGCATGAAGTTCCCCTTGCTGGTCACCTTGGTATGAAGAGGACCAAGCAAAGGTTATCCATGCACTTCTACTGGCCCAAGATGGGGGTGCAAGTAGAAAGTCACTGCAGGAGTTGTGCCTCCTGCCATTTGTCTGGTAAGGTTGGCGCAACAATCCAAGCTCTGTTGGTACCGCTCCCAGTTGTGGGGGTACCATTTGAAAGGGTAGGGATCGACATCGTTGGTCCCCTTGACCCGCAAACATCCTCGGGCAATAGGTTTATCCTGGTGCTGGTCGACCATGCAACCAGATATCCTGAGGCCATCCCATTGAAAACTGTAACTGCCAAGTCAGTTGCAAAAGCTTTACTTGGCATATTTACTAGGGTTGGCTTCCCTAAAGAAGTTGTGTCGGATCGTGGCAGCAACTTTATGTCGAAGTATATGCAGGCTATGTGGAAAGAATGTGGGGTCACCTACAAGTTCTCTTCTGCATACCACCCCCAGACCAATGGTCTGGTGGAACGTTTCAACAGAACTTTAAAAAGCATGATTGGGGCTCTGGAGGAACCTCAGAGAAGAAAATGGGATCTTCTTTTACCATGCTTACTGTTTGCCTACCGGGAGGTACCACAGGAGGGTGTTGGCTTCAGCCCCTTCGAACTTCTGTTCGGTCATCCCGTACGGGGACACTTAGCCATCGTCAAAGAGGGATGGGAGATGCCCACTCCCCCTGTTACTACCAACGTAGTTGATTATGTGCTCGGGCTCAGAAAACGGATGGTACTTCTGATGGGCTTGGCTAGTGATAAATTGAAGGCAGGATAAGCGCTGGTGAAACATTGGTACGACCAGAAAGCTTCCCTCATCAACTTTACACCTGGTCAGCAAGTCCTGATCATGAATCCCATAAGGCCTCGAGCTTTACAGGACAAATGGTCAGGCCCTTACACAGTGGTGGAGCCCCTGGGTGAGGTTAACTATTTAGTGGACCTTGGAAGGCCTGGACAGGCTCCAAAAGTGTTTCACGTGAATAGGCTGAAGGCTTTCGTCCCAAGAGTCGAAATCACAGCACTGCTACTGGCTTCAGACGTTGAGGAAGAGGAGTCTGAACCTCTCTCCGACCTGTTCCAAAGCGGTCCTTCAGATAGCTCCTTTGAGGGTGTCCGAGTGGCCCCTCACCTGACTTCTGATCAGCAGGCTGAGGTGAAAAGTTTGCTTAGGCAGTTTTCCCCCCTGTTTTCACAGTCGCCTGGTTTGACACCTTGGTGCAAACATAACATTGACACAGGAGAAGGTGTACCTACCAAAAGTAGGGGATACAGGATGTCAGACAAAGTACGGTCTTATATTAAGACCGAGGTCAACAAGATGTTAGACCTTGGGGTGATTGAACCCTCTAGTAGTCCTTGGTCCAGCCCTGTGGTTTTGGTTCCAAAGGCAGGCACTTCTGAATTGAGGTTCTGCGTGGATTACAGGGCTCTGAATGCTCTCACCAAGACAGATGCTCACCCCTTGCCTCGAACAGATGAGCTGGTGGATACTTTGGGTGCCTCCAAGTACCTCAGCACGTTTGACCTCACTGCTGGCTATTGGAAAATAGCTTTAGCAGGACATGCCAAGGAGAAGACAGCATTTTCTACTCCAGACGGCCTTTACCAATTCCGGGTAATGCCGTTCGGGTTGAAGAATGCACCTGCCACTTTCCAGAGGCTTGTGAATCATGTGTTGAATGGGTTGGACGAATTCTGTCTTGCATATCTGGACGATATAGCATTTTTCAGTGCCACCTGGGAAGACCATGTGAAACACCTCGGGATTGTGCTCCAGGCTCTTCAGAAAGCACACTTGACCATAAAGGCTAGTAAATGCCAGATTGGACAAGGCTCAGTGGTTTACCTTGGACATGAAGTAGGTAGAGGGAGGATACAGCCTCTTCCCAGTAAAGTACAAGCAGTACAAGACTGGCCTACCCCCACTACGCAAACCCAAGTGAGAGCCTTCTTAGGACTCACAGGGTATTACCGCAATTTTGTGGCAGATTATTGCACCATAGCTGCCCCTCTGACTGCCCTCACAACTCCGAAGAAACCCAAGAAGGTAACTTGGACCGACGAGTGTGAGAAGGCCTTCAATGGCTTAAAAGACTCCTTGTGCCAGGCCCCTGTCCTCAGGGCCCCTGATTATCAAAGACCTTTTATCGTGCAGACGGACGCCTCTGACACTGGGATAGGAGCTGTACTATCACAAGTAGATGAGAAGGGTAAGGAACACCCTATTGGTTTTATTAGCCGCCAGCTTAAGGACAGAGAGCTCAGATGGTCCACGGTAGAGAAAGAATGTTTCTCTGTTGTGTGGGCCCTAAGGAAGCTGAGGCCCTAACTCTATGGGACCCACTTCACTGTGCAAACTGACCATAACCCCTTAAAGTGGCTAATGAACATGAAGGGGGAGAATCCAAAGTTGCTTAGGTGGTCCATAAGTCTACAAGGCTTCGACTTCACTATTGAGCATAGGCCAGGTGTCCAACATAGCAATGCTGATGGGTTGTCCAGAATGTTTAACCGACCTGAACAAGAGACTCATCCAGGGGTGGATTAGTTCCCCCTGTCCATAGTCTGGGAGGGGCGAGTGTTAGGAAAGATTTCGTAATTGTAGGTAATTTTCCTTCCATGTGGCAACCCCTAAACTTGTTGCTGTTGTTTTTCACCATGTTCTTGACTTTGCCAGAGAAGTGCAGCCTTCTGCCGCACTCCTCTGGGCTTTCGCTCCTTTCTTACGGGGAAACTGACATGCCCTTAAGACAGTCAGTACCGGGGAACGCTGTTTCCCGTAGTTTCTTTTATCATGTTGCGGCTTTCGTGCAACATGACACAAGAGGGCACTGTAAACTAAGTTACAGCTCTCTTGGGTCTCTAGCCTTCTACAGGCCCTAGATACACGTTTAGGATTGTATCTGATCGGTGCAAGTGATTCAGGGACGGGAATGGTGGCAGCGATCGTTTCTTGTGTTTTGAGCTCCTTTTGGCGTTCTAAGCGCGTTTCTCGCGCTTAACCCAAAATGGTGGCCTGGCTCCCAAAATGGACAGACCACGAGGCTCCTTTGTCCTGTCCGATGACCGTCTTGCTCCCTTCACCTTCCCCAGGTCGAGCCGACCCGGAGCCTTCCTTATTTGGGCATGTACTTTCCCGCGAAACACGGATGCTTTCGCGGGCTTCTACATGTCTTGTGTGTGCCTCCAGGATGTGGGCTGGGATGTCTGGTCCCAATACACATCCTGGGTGCCAGAGAGTCTAGGGTGGTGTGAATGCCTGGGACCACCGTGGTCCATGATTGGTCCACGAATGGTGTGAGTGTTGATGAGCGGATCTCCCATTGGGTCCCCTCTGGTTTGGCGCGAAGGGAACCGTGGATAAAAGGGGGCTGGAAACACCACTACCATGTCGATCTCCTGAGTTCTCACGCACGAAGGAATACAGGAGCCAAGTATCCTGCAACCAAGAGGCTGGACCGAAGAATCGCTGGTGACCCGCTGAAGGACTTCTCCTCTGCACTGCTGTCGCCTTGTGAAACCCTTTTCACCTTTGATCGAACCAGAAGGCCTGTACTGGTACTTCGTCCCTTGGAATAGCGGGAACAGCTATTCTCGGCATCTTCACCATCTCCTGCCAGTAAGCCTTCAGAAGCGTCTCTGGGCCATCCAGCTGACTGACCAGCTTACACGGGAGTCTTGCTCTGTAACCGCCGCCAGGGTGTGTAGTATTTCAAGTCCTTGTCACTCTCACACGCTTCGTACACTTGGCGTTCCCAGGTCTGAAGTGAGTAGTGTACATTTGGCTCAGATACACACGGCTGCTCCATTGCCCTGCTGTGGTAACAAACTGTGCGGGTTTCTTCGATTGGGACGTCTTTTTACTCAACACGACGACGAGGCGTTCCCTGCTCTTCTGAACCTGCCAGCTGCTGAAACTGACGCGGAGAAGCCTGGGTCTGCTTGCATCGGGGACCGGTGAGTAGCATAGCTAGGATCTGGTCGCCCTCCTGCAGGAGCCGATTGCTTTTCCCCACTGTGTCAAACAGCACCCTTTTCCATACTCGCGCTCTGCTTCTGCCCACTGTGGAGGCTGCGCTTGAGTCGCGGAACTTGTTCTTCTTTTGTGCACTAAACTGAACTACCTGATTTCCCTCAAAGAGCTTCTCCTTTTGCCCGTTGGCACCAGCGTGTGCAGGTACTTTTGAGCACAAGGCTCCACTCTTCGCAGGGCTCGGACTTCCATCTAGTTAGGTGCCTCTGAAGGCGTACTGGGTCTAAGCATTATTTCGCACTGCCTGTCTTCCTTCCCTTTTAGGTGGACTACCCATTTCGTGCATCTAACACTTGAGACTGTCGTATTTGTATATATATTGTGTTGATATGGTATGTGTTGGTTTACTATCGTTATATTGTGATTTTCTCGCTACGGTCATTGTTTTAAAGGCCTTGGAATAAATGTGTATATATTTTTAATATAACAACTGTTTGGAGTAGTTTGTAAGTGATCTTGCTTTGTGTGCTCATTGCAGGCTTTCAGTCACCCTCACCCCTCTTGAGACCTAGTCTTGACCGCCGCGATCGCTACCTTGATTGGTCTGGCTCGTCCAGAGGTTACCCTGTTCCAAGTAATTAGGTTGGCCTTCTGAACTTCTGCGCCACCAGGACAGAGTTCAGAAATCCGTCTTAACAAATTGGTGTACAGCGGTGGGATACGACTGAAGGTATCCAGTGTTGCGCACGAACTAAGGCATTTCAGGTTATTCCAACAAGGACATGTAGTGAATTGTTGTAGTATAACTTTAAAAAGGCCATAGTCCTATCTAACAGTATGGAAACAAATACCTTGTTAACTTTAAATGCTTCCAAATCAGAAACATTGAAAAAGATGTGTGCGGAGAGAGGTGTTTCCTCTCAAGGCACGAAATTGGAAATGATCCAAAGAATCGTGGTGTGGCAAGAAGCGCAGCTTGATGCTATAACTTCTGAGGACAGTGCGGAAGGAGGTGGGGCTGCTCTCACTGGTAGAACCGACGGTTCTGCCGCTGCACTGATCCATCGCGAGCACGAGGACAGGGAGGACGAGATGTCTAATGTTTCCTCTGCCAGTGCTGATGGGGAGGCTATGCTTGAATTCAAGAAGCAAGAGCTGCTGTTTAGGCAGCAGGAGCTTGAATTCAGCATAGCCAAACTAAAAATCGAACAGGCAGAAAAACAAAAAGACAGGGATCACCAGCTGGAACTGGCCAAGCTTCAGGTTGCAAATGGGTCCAAGGGTCCTGGACATGCGTCTGGGGCTTCCTCTCATCCACGGTTTCCGAAAGATCTGCTCAGTGTGTATGAAGAAAGGAATGACATTATGGACTGGCTGAATGTGTTTGAGTATGCATGCGAAGTTCAACAAGTTGACAATGCTGATAAGATTGCCTGGTTACTCAGCAGACTGCCCCATTCTGGCTGTAGTGCCATTATGGAAATGTCGAAGGCTGAGGGAGCTGATTTCGCAATGTTAAAGCAAACTCTCATTTTAAAGTTTGGGAAGACTCCGGCCCAATATTTGAAACGTTTCAGAGAGTATAAGAAAAAGGAAGGTGGTACTTGGGTATCTTATGTCACTGAGTCCTTGAAAAACTTAAATGGCTGGGTCGAAAGGTTATAAGGTTTCTACCTTCGAAGGCATGATAAATCTTGTCATGCTGGAACACATTTTTGCATCTTCTTCCCCGGAGCTTAAGCAGCATTTGGCCGATTCGAAGGAGATAGATCCTAAGAAGCTGGCCATTGCAGCCGACTTATGGGTGTCACATCGAGTGTCCCATAAGGACAAAACTCATCCTGGTAAGCAGGAGGAAGGGAAAAAGTCCAAAGATGTGGAGGGTGGAGCATCTGATAAATCTTCTTCTCATAAGGGCCACAAAAAGAAAAATAAGAGTAAGACACAAGAGAACTCACAGGGTAGTGGAGGTCAGCCTCCGAAACAGAACTTTGGTTACAATAAGCCTCCCTATGTAAACAGACCCAATGGATCTTGTTTTGCTTGTGGAGCAACTGACCACGTGAAGGGGGATCCCCGGTGTAAGGTTAGACCTTTGGGGGTCCACTCCGCTAATCTGGCCTTCTCCTCCTACGAGGAAGAAGAGATTACAGGAGCATCCTTCTCCTCAGACTCATTTCCCAGTGGGATAGAGGCTGAGGTAGTTTTAGTTTCCCTGGGTTCCTGGGAGCCTAAAGTCGCAGAGGCTTATGCTAGGATTCCGGATAATACCAAGCACTACTTTAAAGACAGTGTGCTGATCAATGGAGTAGATACTCCAGCTCTTAGGGATAGTGGGTGCAGTCGCACTGTAGTGGATTCTACCTTGGTAGACTCAGAGGAAGTTGCCAGAGCTACTCTGATGCCCACTAAGTTGGCTGACGGCCCACTCCGTATGTTCCCAGTAATACCTGTAAATCTTACTTTAAATGGTACAGCAGTCAGGATTCCAGTGAGCATTCAGAGAAACGTCCCGGGAAAGGTCTTGTTAGGTAATGATCTCAGAGCTTTAGGGCTCGTAGGAGACACTGCCGAAAGACCCTACACACGGTCTCAAGCACAGGCAGCATTGGCCAAGACCAATACGCTGCCCCAGCCGAATGGGAAACCCAAGGCGAAAGGAGTCGACAAGTCAAGACGAGGGAAAGAGAATATTCCCCCGAGCTCGCCTACCACTGCGGTGGAGGAAGTTGGTCAATCGCCCGGACCTGACGAGGAGGTGGCGATGCCTGAAGTATTTGACCCCAACGATCATCCTGAACTAAAAGACTTGTTAGTTGAAGGAGGTCCTGATAGGGACAAATTCAGTAAAGGCCAACGTGAGTGCCCATCTCTGGAAGGCCTAAGGAGACAGGCCTGCTCCCAGCTTGAGGGTGAACCTCCTGGGACGCATAGGATTTATTGGGAAGGTGGACTCCTGTATAGTGAGCCCACAGAGTCTACAGAAGGAGACCATAGGAGGTTGGTGGTTCCCCTTGCTGTTAGGCCCTTCCTCCTGCAGTTGTTATTGTTGTTATTGTTATTTTGCACTTATATAGCGCCTTATATACCATTGGTATGGTCTGAAGGCGCTGGTAGGTTGAACGCCCTTGGGAACCGAAGTTCAGATCAGTGGAGAGAGTAGGGAGAGTCAAAAGGTGCGTGTGAGCACCGGATATGTGTGCAGCTTGTGCGGTACACGTGTAATAGCTGCTTCTTATCGGTAGGTGTGGTGGTTGAGAGATCAGGAGAATGTGTTCGTTCTGGCAGGATTTATCCGGAACGGAGGTGGCTGCGTTAGGCCTGAGGAAAACGCCTGGCTGGGGGTGTGGGACCAGCAGTGTTTACATAGAATGATGTGGAGTAAGCGGTGGATGTTCGTATGAGGACAGTTATACCGAATGGTGTCATAGTATCTCTGTGTTCTAGTTGAGTGGTGATGTAAGGAGAGAGTAAGCGTGGGGTGTGGTGTGATGGGTTATATGCTCTTTCAGTGTGCGAACTTCTGAATGCAATTTTCCCAGAGAGGGAACTGGGCGAACTTCTAAGTACAGTTTTCCATACAGAGTCTATTGGGAACACTTCTAAATTCATTTCATCAGGGAAGGTATTGGGCTCGTATCCGCAGTCATTCGCCCTCCGCAGTCATCCGCCCTCCGCAGTCATCCGCCCTCCGCAGTCATCCGCCTTCCACGGTCAGCCGCCATCCACATTCATCTTCCAAAGGTATCCGCCCTCCACAGTCGTCCGCCCTCCACATTCATCCGGCCTCCACAGTCGTCCGCCCTCCACATTCATCCGGCCTCCACAGTCATCTGGCCTCCGCAGTCATCCGGCCTCCACATTCATCCGCCCTCCACATTCGTCCGCCCTCCGTAATCGTCCGCCCTCCGTAATCGTCCGCCCTCCGTAATCGTCCGCCCTCCGTAATCGTCCGCCCTCCGTAATCGTCCGCCCTCCGTAATCGTCCGCCCTCCACATTCGTCCGCCCTCCGTAATCGTCCGCCCTCCGTAATCGTCCGCCCTCCGTAATCGTCCGCCCTCCGTAATCGTCCGCCCTCAGTTGGCGCATGAAGTTCCCCTTGCTGGTCTCCTTGGTATGAAGAGGACCAAGCAAAGGTTATCCATGCACTTCTACTGGCCCAAGATGGGGGTGCAAGTAGAAAGTCACTGCAGGAGTTGTGCCTCCTGCCATTTGTCTGGTAAGGTTGGCGCAACAATCCAAGCTCTGTTGGTACCGCTCCCAGTTGTGGGGGTACCATTTGAAAGGGTAGGGATCGACATCGTTGGTCCCCTTGACCCGCAAACATCCTCGGGCAATAGGTTTATCCTGGTGCTGGTCGACCATGCAACCAGATATCCTGAGGCCATCCCATTGAAAACTGTAACTGCCAAGTCAGTTGCAAAAGCTTTACTTGGCATATTTACTAGGGTTGGCTTCCCTAAAGAAGTTGTGTCGGATCGTGGCAGCAACTTTATGTCGAAGTATATGCAGGCTATGTGGAAAGAATGTGGGGTCACCTACAAGTTCTCTTCTGCATACCACCCCCAGACCAATGGTCTGGTGGAACGTTTCAACAGAACTTTAAAAAGCATGATTGGGGCTCTGGAGGAACCTCAGAGAAGAAAATGGGATCTTCTTTTACCATGCTTACTGTTTGCCTACCGGGAGGTACCACAGGAGGGTGTTGGCTTCAGCCCCTTCGAACTTCTGTTCGGTCATCCCGTACGGGGACACTTAGCCATCGTCAAAGAGGGATGGGAGATGCCCACTCCCCCTGTTACTACCAACGTAGTTGATTATGTGCTCGGGCTCAGAAAACGGATGGTACTTCTGATGGGCTTGGCTAGTGATAAATTGAAGGCAGGATAAGCGCTGGTGAAACATTGGTACGACCAGAAAGCTTCCCTCATCAACTTTACACCTGGTCAGCAAGTCCTGATCATGAATCCCATAAGGCCTCGAGCTTTACAGGACAAATGGTCAGGCCCTTACACAGTGGTGGAGCCCCTGGGTGAGGTTAACTATTTAGTGGACCTTGGAAGGCCTGGACAGGCTCCAAAAGTGTTTCACGTGAATAGGCTGAAGGCTTTCGTCCCAAGAGTCGAAATCACAGCACTGCTACTGGCTTCAGACGTTGAGGAAGAGGAGTCTGAACCTCTCTCCGACCTGTTCCAAAGCGGTCCTTCAGATAGCTCCTTTGAGGGTGTCCGAGTGGCCCCTCACCTGACTTCTGATCAGCAGGCTGAGGTGAAAAGTTTGCTTAGGCAGTTTTCCCCCCTGTTTTCACAGTCGCCTGGTTTGACACCTTGGTGCAAACATAACATTGACACAGGAGAAGGTGTACCTACCAAAAGTAGGGGATACAGGATGTCAGACAAAGTACGGTCTTATATTAAGACCGAGGTCAACAAGATGTTAGACCTTGGGGTGATTGAACCCTCTAGTAGTCCTTGGTCCAGCCCTGTGGTTTTGGTTCCAAAGGCAGGCACTTCTGAATTGAGGTTCTGCGTGGATTACAGGGCTCTGAATGCTCTCACCAAGACAGATGCTCACCCCTTGCCTCGAACAGATGAGCTGGTGGATACTTTGGGTGCCTCCAAGTACCTCAGCACGTTTGACCTCACTGCTGGCTATTGGAAAATAGCTTTAGCAGGACATGCCAAGGAGAAGACAGCATTTTCTACTCCAGACGGCCTTTACCAATTCCGGGTAATGCCGTTCGGGTTGAAGAATGCACCTGCCACTTTCCAGAGGCTTGTGAATCATGTGTTGAATGGGTTGGACGAATTCTGTCTTGCATATCTGGACGATATAGCATTTTTCAGTGCCACCTGGGAAGACCATGTGAAACACCTCGGGATTGTGCTCCAGGCTCTTCAGAAAGCACACTTGACCATAAAGGCTAGTAAATGCCAGATTGGACAAGGCTCAGTGGTTTACCTTGGACATGAAGTAGGTAGAGGGAGGATACAGCCTCTTCCCAGTAAAGTACAAGCAGTACAAGACTGGCCTACCCCCACTACGCAAACCCAAGTGAGAGCCTTCTTAGGACTCACAGGGTATTACCGCAATTTTGTGGCAGATTATTGCACCATAGCTGCCCCTCTGACTGCCCTCACAACTCCGAAGAAACCCAAGAAGGTAACTTGGACCGACGAGTGTGAGAAGGCCTTCAATGGCTTAAAAGACTCCTTGTGCCAGGCCCCTGTCCTCAGGGCCCCTGATTATCAAAGACCTTTTATCGTGCAGACGGACGCCTCTGACACTGGGATAGGAGCTGTACTATCACAAGTAGATGAGAAGGGTAAGGAACACCCTATTGGTTTTATTAGCCGCCAGCTTAAGGACAGAGAGCTCAGATGGTCCACGGTAGAGAAAGAATGTTTCTCTGTTGTGTGGGCCCTAAGGAAGCTGAGGCCCTAACTCTATGGGACCCACTTCACTGTGCAAACTGACCATAACCCCTTAAAGTGGCTAATGAACATGAAGGGGGAGAATCCAAAGTTGCTTAGGTGGTCCATAAGTCTACAAGGCTTCGACTTCACTATTGAGCATAGGCCAGGTGTCCAACATAGCAATGCTGATGGGTTGTCCAGAATGTTTAACCGACCTGAACAAGAGACTCATCCAGGGGTGGATTAGTTCCCCCTGTCCATAGTCTGGGAGGGGCGAGTGTTAGGAAAGATTTCGTAATTGTAGGTAATTTTCCTTCCATGTGGCAACCCCTAAACTTGTTGCTGTTGTTTTTCACCATGTTCTTGACTTTGCCAGAGAAGTGCAGCCTTCTGCCGCACTCCTCTGGGCTTTCGCTCCTTTCTTACGGGGAAACTGACATGCCCTTAAGACAGTCAGTACCGGGGAACGCTGTTTCCCGTAGTTTCTTTTATCATGTTGCGGCTTTCGTGCAACATGACACAAGAGGGCACTGTAAACTAAGTTACAGCTCTCTTGGGTCTCTAGCCTTCTACAGGCCCTAGATACACGTTTAGGATTGTATCTGATCGGTGCAAGTGATTCAGGGACGGGAATGGTGGCAGCGATCGTTTCTTGTGTTTTGAGCTCCTTTTGGCGTTCTAAGCGCGTTTCTCGCGCTTAACCCAAAATGGTGGCCTGGCTCCCAAAATGGACAGACCACGAGGCTCCTTTGTCCTGTCCGATGACCGTCTTGCTCCCTTCACCTTCCCCAGGTCGAGCCGACCCGGAGCCTTCCTTATTTGGGCATGTACTTTCCCGCGAAACACGGATGCTTTCGCGGGCTTCTACATGTCTTGTGTGTGCCTCCAGGATGTGGGCTGGGATGTCTGGTCCCAATACACATCCTGGGTGCCAGAGAGTCTAGGGTGGTGTGAATGCCTGGGACCACCGTGGTCCATGATTGGTCCACGAATGGTGTGAGTGTTGATGAGCGGATCTCCCATTGGGTCCCCTCTGGTTTGGCGCGAAGGGAACCGTGGATAAAAGGGGGCTGGAAACACCACTACCATGTCGATCTCCTGAGTTCTCACGCACGAAGGAATACAGGAGCCAAGTATCCTGCAACCAAGAGGCTGGACCGAAGAATCGCTGGTGACCCGCTGAAGGACTTCTCCTCTGCACTGCTGTCGCCTTGTGAAACCCTTTTCACCTTTGATCGAACCAGAAGGCCTGTACTGGTACTTCGTCCCTTGGAATAGCGGGAACAGCTATTCTCGGCATCTTCACCATCTCCTGCCAGTAAGCCTTCAGAAGCGTCTCTGGGCCATCCAGCTGACTGACCAGCTTACACGGGAGTCTTGCTCTGTAACCGCCGCCAGGGTGTGTAGTATTTCAAGTCCTTGTCACTCTCACACGCTTCGTACACTTGGCGTTCCCAGGTCTGAAGTGAGTAGTGTACATTTGGCTCAGATACACACGGCTGCTCCATTGCCCTGCTGTGGTAACAAACTGTGCGGGTTTCTTCGATTGGGACGTCTTTTTACTCAACACGACGACGAGGCGTTCCCTGCTCTTCTGAACCTGCCAGCTGCTGAAACTGACGCGGAGAAGCCTGGGTCTGCTTGCATCGGGGACCGGTGAGTAGCATAGCTAGGATCTGGTCGCCCTCCTGCAGGAGCCGATTGCTTTTCCCCACTGTGTCAAACAGCACCCTTTTCCATACTCGCGCTCTGCTTCTGCCCACTGTGGAGGCTGCGCTTGAGTCGCGGAACTTGTTCTTCTTTTGTGCACTAAACTGAACTACCTGATTTCCCTCAAAGAGCTTCTCCTTTTGCCCGTTGGCACCAGCGTGTGCAGGTACTTTTGAGCACAAGGCTCCACTCTTCGCAGGGGTCGGACTTCCATCTAGTTAGGTGCCTCTGAAGGCGAACTGGGTCTAAGCATTATTTCGCACTGCCTGTCTTCCTTCCCTTTTAGGTGGACTACCCATTTCGTGCATCTAACGCTTGAGACTGTCGTATTTGTATATATATTGTGTTGATATGGTATGTGTTGGTTTACTGTCGTTATATTGTGATTTTCTCGCTACGGTCATTGTTTTAAAGGCCTTGGAATAAATGTGTATATATTTTTAATATAACAACTATTTGGAGTAGTTTGTAAGTGATCTTGCTTTGTGTGCTCATTGCAGGCTTTCAGTCACCCTCACCCCTCTTGAGACCTAGTCTTGACCGCCACGATCGCTATCTTGATTGGTCTGGCTCGTCCAGAGGTTACCCTGTTCCAAGTAATTAGGTTGGCCTTCTGAACTTCTGCGCCACCAGGACAGAGTTCAGAAATCTGTCTTAACAACAGTGAGAAAAAAGCGTGTGCTGCAAACTCTCACCTCAGAACAGGTTATCATGCCCTGTTGTTTCTGGAGAGGAGCGCCAGCTACCTTTTTTGAAATATTTGAAAGGAACTTGGGGTTGGTCACCCTGAGTTACCTGGGGGCAGCCAGACGTGGACTCCCTGCTCACTGTGCTCTGAGAAGCAAAGCTTCAACTCACTGATGAGGACCAACAAGGCTGAAACACGTGTATCAGGTTGCTTTTGGTACTCTTGTTCAGAGAAGAATTGCCATAGAATTTCGGTGCTGGACTGCCCATGTGGGCAGGACAAAGACTGATATGCAAATGGATCTTTCCCATCTGTGAAAGGCACAGTGAGCAAAAAGTGTGTGCTGCAAACTCTCACCTCAGAATAGGTTATCATGCCCTGTTGTTTCTGGAAAGGAGCGCCAGCTACCTTTTTTGAAATATTTGAAAGGAACTTGGGGTTGGTCACCCTGAGTTACCTGAGGGCAACCAGACGTGGACTCCCTGCTCACTGTGCTCATAGAGGCAAAGCTTCACCTCACTGATGAGGCCCAACAAGGCTGAAACACGTGTATGGGGTTGCTTGTGGTACTCTTTTTCAGAGAAGAATAGCCATAGCATTTCGGTGCAGGACTGCCCATGTGGGCGGGACAAAGACTGATGTGCAAATGGATATTTCCCATCTGTGAAAGGCACAGTGAGCAAAAAGCGTGTGCTGCAAACTCTCACCTCAGAACAGGTTATCATGCCCTGTTGTTTCTGGAGAGGAGCGCCAGCTACCTTTTTTGAAATATTTGCAAGGAACTTGGGGTTGGTCACCCTGAGTTACCTGGGGCAACCAGACGTGGACTCCCTGCTCACTGTGCTCAGAGAGGCAAAGCATCACCTCACTGATGAAGCCCAACAAGGCTGAAACACGTGTGTGCGGTTGCTTTTGGTACTCTTGTTCAGAGAAGAATTGCCATAGCATTTCGGTGCTGGACTGCCCATGTGGGCGGAACAAAGACTGATATGCAAATGGATTTTTCCCATCTGTGAAAGGCACAGTGAGCAAAAAGCGTGTGCTGCAAACTCTCACCTCAGAACAGGTTATCATGCCCTGTTGTTTCTGGAGAGGAGCGCCAGCTACCTTTTTTGAAATATTTGAAAGGAACTTGGGGTTGGTCACCCTGAGTTACCTGGGGCAACCAGACGTGGACTCCCTGCTCACTGTGCTCAGAGAGGCAAAGCATCACCTCACTGATGAAGCCCAACAAGGCTGAAACACGTGTGTGTGGTTGCTTTTGGTACTCTTGTTCAGAGAAGAATTGCCATAGCATTTCGGTGCTGGACTGCCCGTGTGGGCGGGACAAAAACTGATATGCAAATGGATGTTTCCCATCTGTGAAAGGCATGGTGAGCAAAAAGCGTGTGCTGCAAACTCTCACCTCAGAATAGGTTATCATACCCTGTTGTTTCTGGAGAGGAGCGCCAGCTACCTTTTTTGAAATATTTGAAAGGAACTTGGGGTTGGTCACCCTGAGTTACCTGGGGAAACCAGACGTGGACTCCCTGCTCACTGTGCTCAGAGAGGCAAAGCATCACCTCACTGATGAGGCCCAACAAGGCTGAAACACATGTATGGGGTTGCTTTTGGTACTCTTGTCCAGAGAAGAATTGCCATAGCATTTCGGTGCTGGACTGCCCATGTGGGCGGAACAAAGACTGATATGCAAATGGATGTTTCCCATCTGTGAAAGGCACAGTGAGAAAAAAGCGTGTGCTGCAAACTCTCACCTCAGAACAGGTTATCATGCCCTGTTGTTTCTGGAGAGGAGCGCCAGCTACCTTATTTGAAATATTTGCAAGGAACTTGGGGTTGGTCACCCTGAGTTACCTGGGGCAACCAGACGTGGACTCCCTGCTCACTGTGCTCAGAGAGGCAAAGCATCACCTCACTGATGAAGCCCAACAAGGCTGAAACACGTGTGTGCGGTTGCTTTTGGTACTCTTGTTCAGAGAAGAATTGCCATAGCATTTCGGTGCTGGACTGCCTGTGTGGGCGGGACAAAAACTGATATGCAAATGGATGTTTCCCATCTGTGAAAGGCATGGTGAGCAAAAAGCGTGTGCTGCAAACTCTCACCTCAGAATAGGATATCATACCCTGTTGTTTCTGGAGAGGAGCGCCAGCTACCTTTTTTGAAATATTTGAAAGGAACTTGGGGTTGGTCACCCTGAGTTACCTGGGGAAACCAGACGTGGACTCCCTGCTCACTGTGCTCAGAGAGGCAAAGCATCACCTCACTGATGAAGCCCAACAAGGCTGAAACACGTGTGTGCGGTTGCTTTTGGTACTCTTGTTCAGAGAAGAATTGCCATAGCATTTCGGTGCTGGACTGCCCATGTGGGCGGAACAAAGACTGATATGCAAATGGATTTTTCCCATCTGTGAAAGGCACAGTGAGCAAAAAGCGTGTGCTGCAAACTCTCACCTCAGAACAGGTTATCATGCCCTGTTGTTTCTGGAGAGGAGCGCCAGCTACCTTTTTTGAAATATTTGAAAGGAACTTGGGGTTGGTCACCCTGAGTTACCTGGGGCAACCAGACGTGGACTCCCTGCTCACTGTGCTCAGAGAGGCAAAGCATCACCTCACTGATGAAGCCCAACAAGGCTGAAACACGTGTGTGTGGTTGCTTTTGGTACTCTTGTTCAGAGAAGAATTGCCATAGCATTTCGGTGCTGGACTGCCCGTGTGGGCGGGACAAAAACTGATATGCAAATGGATGTTTCCCATCTGTGAAAGGCATGGTGAGCAAAAAGCGTGTGCTGCAAACTCTCACCTCAGAATAGGTTATCATACCCTGTTGTTTCTGGAGAGGAGCGCCAGCTACCTTTTTTGAAATATTTGAAAGGAACTTGGGGTTGGTCACCCTGAGTTACCTGGGGAAACCAGACGTGGACTCCCTGCTCACTGTGCTCAGAGAGGCAAAGCATCACCTCACTGATGAGGCCCAACAAGGCTGAAACACATGTATGGGGTTGCTTTTGGTACTCTTGTCCAGAGAAGAATTGCCATAGCATTTCGGTGCTGGACTGCCCATGTGGGCGGAACAAAGACTGATATGCAAATGGATGTTTCCCATCTGTGAAAGGCACAGTGAGAAAAAAGCGTGTGCTGCAAACTCTCACCTCAGAACAGGTTATCATGCCCTGTTGTTTCTGGAGAGGAGCGCCAGCTACCTTATTTGAAATATTTGCAAGGAACTTGGGGTTGGTCACCCTGAGTTACCTGGGGCAACCAGACGTGGACTCCCTGCTCACTGTGCTCAGAGAGGCAAAGCATCACCTCACTGATGAAGCCCAACAAGGCTGAAACACGTGTGTGCGGTTGCTTTTGGTACTCTTGTTCAGAGAAGAATTGCCATAGCATTTCGGTGCTAGACTGCCTGTGTGGGCGGGACAAAAACTGATATGCAAATGGATGTTTCCCATCTGTGAAAGGCATGGTGAGCAAAAAGCGTGTGCTGCAAACTCTCACCTCAGAATAGGATATCATACCCTGTTGTTTCTGGAGAGGAGCGCCAGCTACCTTTTTTGAAATATTTGAAAGGAACTTGGGGTTGGTCACCCTGAGTTACCTGGGGAAACCAGACGTGGACTCCCTGCTCACTGTGCTCAGAGAGGCAAAGCATCACCTCACTGATGAGGCCCAACAAGGCTGAAACACATGTATGGGGTTGCTTTTGCTACTCTTGTTCAGAGAAGAATTGCCATAGCATTTCGGTGCTGGACTGCCCATGTGGGCGGAACAAAGACTGATATGCAAATGGATGTTTCCCATCTGTGAAAGGCACAGTGAGAAAAAAGCGTGTGCTGCAAACTCTCACCTCAGAACAGGTTATCATGCCCTGTTGTTTCTGGAGAGGAGCGCCAGCTACCTTTTTTGAAATATTTGAAAGGAACTTGGGGTTGGTCACCCTGAGTTATCTGGGGGCAACCAGACGTGGACTCCCTGCTCACTGTGCTCAGAGAACCAAAGCTTCACCTCACTGATGAGGACCAACAAGGCTGAAACACGTGTATCGGGTTGCTTTTGGTACTCTTGTTCAGAGAAGAATTGCCATAACATTTTCGTGCTGGACTGCCCATGTGGGCGGAACAAAGACTGATATGCAAATGGATATTTCCCATCTGTGAAAGGCACAGTGAGCAAAAAGCGTGTGCTGCAAACTCTCACCTCAGAACAGGTTATCATGCCCTGTTGTTTCTGGAGAGGAGCGCCAGCTACCTTTTTTGAAATAAGATACAACACAGCCCATATTGCAACCCGGGGCATAGTGGAGCGCACATTCGGAGTGCTCAAGTCACGCTTTGGCTCCCTTGACTGCTCTAGTGGGCAGTTGCTATATGCGCCCCCAGTAGTGTGCAGGATCATAGTGGCAGCATGTGTCCTGCACACCGTTGCAACCCGCCGGGGCGTGCCGGTGGATATGGCGGTGCCCCCACATCCCCAAACACATGCACGGCTGCTGCGCATGGGAGGTGAAAGGGCACGTGGTGAGGCAGCCCGTACCCAGCTTGTGGCAAATTATTTCACCTAAAATTCCACCCCTGCGGAGTGCACACAGGCCTTGCACATACCAGCTGACAATCAATGATGATGACAAAAGGGACAGGCAACTGTCACAACCATACCAGCCTGAGATTGTTCACCTGGAAGTGTTACATTGTGTGCATCCCTACATACTTAAAAACACCCAATGCTGTGTCACAAAAATACACACATTCATGCAGCAGGAATGACTACCCCCCTGCAAAATGCCACATCAAAATAGTGCCATGTCACCCAAACCCTCCCCATCTCAGCTACCCAACACACCATGGCATGGCATGCAGTGTGAAAGCAACCAAATGAATGCACAACACATGACACAAGTGTCACAAAGTGCACTGTCCCTAATGTGAACAGGCCACAGCCAATATGCTCTCAATAATCAATAAGAAACAGCACACATGAACAAATACTTACCAGCAACACAAAACATCAGTACAGGATAAAACCGTGTCAATATATGACAGCAAAAAATGAAAGTAGTGCAAGTCTCAAAACCTGACTAAGGCAGCACATCGACCCCTTCCAACTGCAGAGTGTTTTGCATTCAGGCAAATGTCTCAGTGTACTGCATACAACATGAACTGCATCTGCAAAGGAGACGGCCTTGTGAAGACATGAAGAACCTACATGCATATGAGGAGAAATACATGGATGCACAAGAACATATCAATACACCATGCAGTGTAGAATCTAACAACAATCCCCACTAGGGATGTACACACAGTTTTGACTACAGACTGCCCACACAACTCATGGGAGCCCAAAGTCACTGTGTAAGTTACTGTCACTTGGTCACGCCCTTTGCAAGCCCATGGAAAGGGGAAGCAGGACGGGTGTGTGTGTCAGGAAACCAAGCATCTAACCCAAACACAGGACAAGCCTGCATGTGCCCAGCTGGAATACACAGTGGATGCCCACGGGAGCCACACAAAGCAACACACTGTAAAAAATAAAAACACTTTTTTTTAAAAAATGGCCATGCATGGACCGGGGGGTAGGCCACCCAGGAGGGACGAGGTACTGGGTGCACCCCAACACCCACATGCGTGAATGTTCAGAAAAAAAAAACCTCCATGGGCTCATGGCCTGCACGGCTATGCTACAGTGGGAGAACTGCCGTCGCTGTCTTCACCCTCTGCTGCTACATCAGGAGGTAGCCGTGATATGGGAGGCAGCCCACACAAAGCCTTGGTATGGTCCTCCATGGCAGCAATCTTGCGGGTCTGGAAGGTTTGGTTCTTCAGGATGATGGTACGGAGATCACCATGCAGCACCTCAAGGGTAGCACGCATTTCTGCCTGCATGGCCTCGCATGATGCCCGGATCTCCGTACGGGTTGCCTGGAGCTCAGCTGAGAGTGAACGTGTGAGCTGCTCCAGCTGCTGTTCTGACCTAAAATTCCGGGAAACCTCAAGTTCACCCAGAGTATCTCTGAGGGACCCGTGTTCTAACCTCAGGGCTTCCCTGTGGGCCTGGGACTCTACAGATATGGCTGCGTGCAGAGTCTCCAGTGCAGTCCATCGGTCCCTGTTGGACGCCAACATGTCCTCCCTGTGTGAGTGGCAAATGGAGTCTGTTGCCTGCTGCTGGAGCTCCATCTGCCTTTCAGGGGGGATAATGGAAGTCGCCACCATATCCATTGCCTGAGCCATCATTTCACACAATGCCCCCTGTTGTGCTGCTATACTGTACATGGAGTTCTCCCACACAGTTTTGCCAGGTGGCGCACGGCCACCACATTGGTGGGCACCACACCTGTTTGGGGCAAGGCGATCTGCAACTTGCTGTGCTGGCACTGCCTGAGGCTGCAGGACTGCATTCCTCCTTTGATCTGCTGTCCAAGGAACAGGAGCAAATATTGTGGAGTGTGACCCTGCATCCGTAACCGCCAAAGGCAGCCTTACCAACACTGAAATCCCCATAGAGGGGTCTACCCCCGGTGCAGGTGGGTTGGACAGAACAGCATCCCTGCAAGAAACACTCACCTGCGATGGCACATATGTCTCATTGTCCGATTCAGCACCTGATTCATAGAGGTCTGCGGAGGTGTACCCATAGACACCCATGGACAGCATGGTCTGTAGGACTAATGGGTTTTCACCCACCACCACCCCACGTCCTCCACTGGTGCCCGGTTGTGGCTGTGATTCCTCCTGGGTCTGCACCTCTCCTCCTCCTCAACAGCATCAAGTGCCTCATCACCTGCAAAAACATGAAAGATAACACCATAGCACAAACATAGGCCTGACAAGGCAGAGTTCCAGTACATAAATTACACATGCCACACATGACTATAACCCTGGCATGCATGCACTGTCAATGAGTTGAAAGGGGAGGCAAAAAGCTGACACTGAGGACTCTAACATGGAAAAGCAACAAATGTGCTGCATGCTGGTAGCACTGGCATCACACATTAGCCTGTGAGTGCCATGTCCAATACACATACATGACACATGCCAGCACACAGATGCGACGTAGCATAGCCATGGTACATTTCACAAGTACAGCCATATGTTAGGAAATCAGTACTGTCACCCATCCATGTGAGATGGACATCATGAGATGAAACATGCAAAATAGTGTGAGCAAACACGCATGTGCCACACGCTGCAACAGATCCAGTGTTCACTGATACAGTGATGGCAGGCAGATGAATACATCAATGGTTGGTCACTTCAACATGACAGAAGACAACAGTCATGTTCAACATCCAAATAGGGCCCAAACATGATTGTGTGCAGGCCATTACTCAATCAGCCTGAATGGTTAAATCATTCCCATAACAAGGTAATAAATGTGGGCCATTGTGGGGTGTAATCTATGACAGAAGTATGTCACATTTGTGGCAGTACGGTAAAAAAATGTGTCCTAAAAATGGCAAGGATTGAAACAATCAGGCAGAATGAATAGGAAAACATTTTGAACTATGTTGTTGTAAGATGACAGTTGAAGGGCAACTGCAGTAATCTGGTGCAAATTGGCAACTGTGGTCAGAAGGCATACTGTCATACCCAAACCCAAGGCCGGGGAATGGTTTGGAAGGACCACATGGGTGACCCATACCAGTCATGACTACACAGCCTCACCTGGCACTCAATCAGAACACATCACCCAAGCAACATACACATGGATTGCACACACATGCATGGGCACTCACTGCACAATGCTTCAATATCTGGTAGGTCTCCCACGCCTCGGATCTGTTCCTCTGTGATGAAGCCTCCAGCGACAGACTCATGTTCAGTGAGTTGGTCGTCCTCTGGTGGAGACCCACCGCCAGTCACCAGAGTAGAGGCATGATTGGAAGCCAGCTTGTTCTTTGCTCTGCGTTTCAGGTCATTCCACCGCTTATAGCAATCATCAGCTGTGCGCCTCACAAATCCAAGGGCACTAATGTGGTCCGCGATGGTCTGCCAGTGGGCCCTACTTTGAGCAGGCGTAGTCTTGCACCCTGCAGTCACCACCATTTCGCGGCTATGTGCCAATACATAGGCCACAAGTGCATCTACTTTGGCGTCATTGAAGCTAGGCTTCCTTGACGTGCCGGAGTGTGTAGCCGTGTCTGGGGTCCCAGCCTGTAGTGCAAGAGCACCCTTCTTCTTCTTGGAAGGTGGTGCAGATCCTGAGTGGCATACGCCGCTCTGGTTGGTAGGGGCAGAAGCGCAGGTGGACTGGGTATTTGAATTTTCCAAAGGCACAATGACCAAAGGTCTCACTGCAGGCATTGGCTGCAGGGTGATGTTGGCAGGACCAACCTCGGTGTGATGGACTTGGACCGACACTGTCCTGGCTTCCCCTGCAGCCTCCTCACCCTGGCTACTTGGGGCAGCAGATGGCATTGCTGCCCCAGATCCACGTGGCCTGGTGATAGCAACTTTCACCGCCACACGTGGCTTAGACTTGGTGACACGGAAGTCAGCCTGGGAGTCATCCTGTGCCGGTTCAGTTGACAATATGGGCCGGGTTAACAAGGGCTGAGCTGGGATGGTGTCAGCTACATTTCCCACAACCATTGGGGGGGCATAGGCAGCCCCGATTCGTCCTCCACACACTGGCCTCTTGGGCCACTCTGCACATCCTGGCCACGTCCCCTACCGCACCCACCTTTTGGAGGTCGGCCACCTTTGCCTCCCTTACTTCTTGGTCGCCTCCCAACCATGGCACTGATGTTGTTGTGCATATGGGAGTTGCAGTAAACAATTGTCCTGGGCAATTGGGGTGAAAGGGGTAGGGTACTAGATGGAATTCGTACCCTAGTGCTCTAGCAAGGCTGTCTGTGACCCCTGGGGAAGATGACAGGTCACGCAACACACAGGTACCCCGAAAACAATATTAAACGTGCACGCAACCCCTGGTAGACCACGTGCATGGAAAAATGAACCAGCACTACGCTGTGGCACCCAGAAACACAAAAATAAGCGTATGCGTGATACACGCAGCCTACAATGACCTCTTAAGGGGTACGCGACACACGGGGGCAACCACACTTGAAAAATATGTGCGTGACTCACCATCTTCCTGGAAAAAGAATGTGAAAAAGATGCCCACCAAAAGAAGAATTGAACGCTGTCTGAGAAAACAGGGAGTACGAACTGGAACCGTTGTGAAGTAATCGCGTGTGAACCGACAAGAGGTACAAAAATCACCTGCTCGCTCTCCACAAAAAGCATGTACAAGAAAATGGCGTCCTACGCATACCTTTTAAGCCAGCCCACACGTCCTGTGGGCAATATGATGCCCTCTGGAAGGTCGCGCGCCGACAATGAAGGACGGAAGAGGATCTGGATGGACATCGTGACTGCTATCAAAGAGGAGGGGGTGGCAGTCTGCGACATTCAACACGTCCGGAAGCACTGGGAGGACTTAAGGTCCAGGACCCTCAACAAGGCCTGGCGCCTCTTGAAGGCAGCGGATGCCAAGGGGTGCCGGGTCCGCCTAACCAACAACCAAATGAGGGTCCTGGAACGTATATGCCCAGCGCTCCACGTCCAGGTCCTTGAGAGGCAGACCCGTCTGGAGTTGAGCGGTAAGTGTACATGCGTACTGATTGGATGCTGTGCGTGTTGAGGTGTGCCAGGAGTGTGCAGGTTGCGTATATGTCTTTGTAGGGCCATGTATGGATGTGTATGTACAGGGATGTGAACCTGCCACATGTGAGTCTTCTCATGTGTGAGACACATGAATGGTGTATGTGTCGGTAAGCATGTTGGCCAAATGAATGTGTGGGTGCACACATGTTAACATTTCTGTGTATGTACTGTGGCATGGTTGTGATGTCACACATGGATGCTGGTTCCAGCTGCCTGTATCTGCACTATGTACATGTGCATGTGTGTGTATTTGACAAGTGTGCAACTGTGATACAACATGGATGCATGTGACACTGACATGTAGGAGGCTGATTGCCAGATGTGACATGGGTGGCATTGTTATCACTGCGACTGGTGGTGGAGATGTACAGATGCATGTAAGTCTGGTGTCGTGTGTGCATGTGTTCTGCACTCCCCGTGTTGCATGTGACGTCAGGCTCACGTTCGGCTGTTCGTGCTGTTGTATGTGTATGGATGGTGCTGCCTGGTGCAACATTCCTGTTGATTTGCTCATGTGTGTGAGTTGAAATGACATGTGAGCTGGGGAGTGTGATGCCATGTCTGAAGTTTGACACTGCCACTCATGTGCAACTGTCATGCGTGTATCAGACCATTGTACAGTGCCCTGATGCCTGTGTTCTATCTCTCCCTGTCTGCAGCATCAACTGATGAAGAGGGCGGAGAGGGTGCTGTGGAGCAAAGCGGCAGGGATCGCACCGCCAGCCAGAGACGCAAGGCCCAGCTCCCCTCCCATGTTGTCATCTCGTCGGGGAGTGAGGAGTCTGGTGCCGCGTCCTAGGTCGCAGCTGCCGAGGGTAGGTCCAAGAGGCAGAGGTCAGAGGTGGACTCCTCGGCAGCAGAAGGGCAGCTGAGACCCCACAGGGTCCGACAGAGGAAGATGGCACGGAGTCATCCAGGTTGGTGGGGGATTTGGTGGAGGAGGAGGCCGTGGAAGGGACACACACGGTGTCTGGAGGGGGATTCAACTGGTGCTAGTGGTGCAGTCCAGGGGCAGGGACAGGAGGCAGCCCAGGCCGCCACAGAGGTGACTGTGTGTAATCCTGTCCCCGATCCTGTGACTGCATCATGCTGCACCAGCAGGGATGCCTACGTCCAGACCCGTTTTCAGGGAGGGGATGAGCGCACAACAACTGGCCTTCCTCTCCCTGCGGACGTGGCAATCCGGGACCGGGTTGAGCCTGTCCTGGCTGGGATGGCGTTGCGTCAACGGGGCATGTGAGCTGACCTGCAGTGTTTTCGTGAAGACACTGCACGTCATCTCGGATGCCTCTTTGACCGTGTTGACCTACTAGGATGGGTCACCAGTGCTGGATTCCTCCATGTGCTGGACCTTCTTCCGACCCCCTCCTCACCTGAACCCCCTATGCGCCAGTCGTCCTCCATGTCATCTTCCCGCCCATGTATCACCTGGGTACCCTGTGGAGCTGCCACTGACCCAGCGGCCAGGCTGGTGGAGGACACATCCCTGCCACAGTCGGGAGTCGGGCGTCCAACAGGGGTGGCCACCATAACAACTGCACCCCAGCCGGAGGAGGACGTGCAGGCAGCAAGAGGCAGGGCACAGGCACAGCAGCAGCAGGCACAAGGTGGGAGCGATGATGGCTTGGGGCCATCAACAACAGAGGGGCAGGCATCGGCCAGAGGGCAGGAGGACCCTGGATTGGGAGTGTCTTCCATGTGGCAGCAGTTGGGCCAGGCC
This sequence comes from Ambystoma mexicanum, assembly GCF_040938575.1. Taxonomy (NCBI): domain Eukaryota; kingdom Metazoa; phylum Chordata; class Amphibia; order Caudata; family Ambystomatidae; genus Ambystoma; species Ambystoma mexicanum. The sequence goes on along the minus strand of NC_090937.1, from coordinate 785,392,231 downwards.
ATAGACGCGGAACGGTGGTGGACGGAAGAGGCACAGCTCACAATGATCAGGGCAGAGAACTCCATGCACAGGGCGCTGAGGCAGACTGAGTGCCTCGAGGCAATTCGCAGGGAGTTGGAGTTGAACATGGCATCATCCCTGCAAAACCTCTGGGCCATGGAAGAGGCCCGCCTCCAGGACATAGACGAGGAGTTCGATGATGCCCTGGCTCGGGAAATCAAAAAGTGAGCCATCAGACTATCCCGCCACCATTGTATATAGTTTGTAGTGTTAGGTTTCATTTTAGTTTTGCTTTATTTTGGAGTGCTTGGACAATGCCCTACCCTTTTGTATATAGTTATTTCTTAGGTATTTTTTTTTTATGGGTTTCATTACATTCGTTGAGCTCATGGACCCTGGATTGAATCGTTGTACATAGTTGAACTGTGGATTTACTTTGGTGGACTGAAAGTTTGGACAAACTTTGGATTGAGACTTAATTTCTTTTTTTCATTTTTGGACATGCATTTCTTTTCTTGTTTACAATATTTTTAAGGTTTTCATTCGATTACCTTAATTTTGTGCAAAATACATTTTGATTTATTACATCCATGTGTGGTATTTGCTCATTGGTTTACTGTATGTCACAATGTGGATTTACACAATCACTGGCACCCAGTTTGTGTGTGTGACGGACATGTGCTGATGTACATAGTTGACTTTCGGTTTGTGTCATGAAATAGGCCTTTCAGTGTAGGGTGGATGGGAGACTTGATTGGGTCTCAAGGCTGGGGTGGCGTTCAGTGGGATTTTGGTGGACATGAGGCCCATGAATGTGCATCTTTATGACATGTTGGGGCGGGACATCAGTCGGGGCCTTCTGGCAGGTGCCTGTCACTGTTGGGTGGGTGGGGGTGCAGGGGGACATGAGTCGGGGCCTACTGGCAGGTGCCCGTCACTGCTGGGTGGGTGGGGGTGCAGGGGGACATATGTCAGGGCCTGCTGGCAGGTGCCCATCACTGCTGGGTGGGTGGGGGTGCAGGGGCACATAAGTCGGGGCCTGCTGGCAGGTGTAAGTCACTGCTGGGTGGGTGGGGGTGCAGGGGGTCATAAGTCGGGGCCTGCTGGCAGGTGCCCATCACTGCTGGGTGGGTGGGGGTGCAGGAGGACATGTGTCGGTGCTCACTTGTGCATGGTGACATGTGGGCTGGCTGAGGGGGCATGGCCAGGGTGGATGGGCTGCCTGTGGGGCATTGCCAGGGGTGCAGGGTAGTCTGCTCTGGTGTGGGCTGCCTGCAGGCCCTGGTGAGGGGGGTGAGGGCTCACCTGGGAGGACACACACTGCCATTTTGCGTTGGGGCACCACAGGAATACACGTACCCAGCTCGGCCAGCAAAATCGCGTGTGGATCTCCACGCACAACCTACAAATACACGTACCCCGCTCGCACAAGCCCTATTGCGTGTGAAACTTCCCACGCACCCCCAAAATACACGTACCCCGTTCGCACAAGCCCTATCGCGTGTGACACTTCCCGCACACACCCCAAAATACACACACCCCGCTTGCACAAGGCCTATCGCGTGTGAAAATTCCTGCGCACCCCCGAAATACACATACCCCACTCGCACAAGGCCTATCTCGTGTGAAAATTCCTGCGCACCCCCAAAATACATGTACCCCACTCGCACAAGGCCTATCGCGTGTGACACTTCCCGCACAAACCCCAAAATACACGTACCCCGCTCACACAAGGCCTATCGTGTGTGAAAATTCCCGCGCACCCCCGAAATACACGTACCCCGCTCGCACAAGGCCTATCGCGTGTGAAAATTCCCACGCACCCCCAAAATACATGTACCCCGCTCGCACAAGGCCTATCGCATGTGACACTTCCTGCACACCCCCCAAAATACACGTACCCCGCTCGCACAAGGCCTATCGCGTGTGAAAATTCCTGCGCACCCCCAAAATACACGTACCCCACTCGCACAAGGCCTATCGCATGTGACACTTCCCGCACACCCCCCAAAATACACGTACCCTGCTCGCACAAGGCCTATCGCGTGTGAAAATTCCTGTGCACCCCCAAAATACACGTACCCCGCTCGCACAAGTCCTATCGCGTGTGAAAATTCCCACGCACCCTCCAAAATACACGTAACCCACTCGCACAAGGCCTATCGCATGTGACACTTCCCGCACACCCTCCAAAATACAAGTACCCCGCTCGCACAAGGCGTATCGCGTGTGAAAATTCCTGCGCACCCCCAAAATACAGGTACCCCGCTCGCACAAGGCCTATCGCGTGTGAAAATTCCTGTGCACCCCCAAAATACATGTACCCCACTCGCACAAGGCCTATCGCGTGTGACAAGTCCTGCACACCCCCCAAAATACACGTACCCCGCTTGCACAAGGCCTATCGCATGTGAAAATTCCCGCATACCCCCAAAATACACGTACCCAACTCGCACAAGGCCTATCGCGTGTGACACTTCCCGCACACCCCCCAAAATACACATACCCCACTCACACAAGGCCTATCGCGTGTGACACTTCCTGCACACCCCCAAAATACAAGTACCCGGCTCGCACAAGGCCTATCGCATGTGACACTTCCCACACACCCCCCAAAATACACGTACCCCGCTCGCACAAGGCCTATCGTGTGGGACACATCCCGCACACCCCCCAAAATACACGTACCCCGCTCGCACAAGGCCTATCGCGTGTGAAAATTCCCACACACCCCCAAAATACACATACCCCACTCACACACGGAATATTGCGTGTGACACTTCCTGCACCCCACCCAAAATACACATACCCCACTCGCACAAGGCCTATTGTGTGGGACACTTCCTGCATACCCCCAGAAATACACGTACCTGCTCGCCGAAGCCCTATTGCGTGTGATAATTCCAGCGCACCCCAGGAATACACATTCCCCGCTCACGCGATTGCAGTGTAGCGGCCCTTTAAGCTAGTCCAGGGTTAGCACAGCCCTTTGCACTGCATTTGGGGATTTCAATGGCTTTTCCTTGCGCAAGGGGCGTTCTTGGGGGCGTTACTGGTGCTGCGGGATGTTCTCTGTGCCAGCGCTCATTATGGATTGGGAATTCCATGAATACGCGGTGCGCCAGAAGGCTGTTTAGCGCACACAGCTGGCGCACGCTGGTGCACGCTCCCTCTCTGCGCTGCCTCTGTGCTGAAATCTATGAATTACCCCGTTTGAAAAGGTTCCAAGCATCTTATGGACCAACAGTCCATATGACGTGGGTCTATTGAGTTGAGCAGGAGCAGTCCAAATTAAGCTTAAGCCAGGAGCAATTTTACCATGAGCAAAACAGTATCCCATGTCCGGAGAGGCAGATTAAGGTATATTTGAAACTATTTCCGCTTTAGTACAGCAGGGAATACTAGTACCACCAGACTCCACATATAACACATCTTTGTACCCAGTTAAGAAATCAATGGGGGCAGGGGGTTGTGGAGATTTATTCAGGATCTATGCACCCTAAACAGTATTGTGAAAGCAGAGCTTACTCTGGTTCTGAATCCAGCTATGATATTACATAACATCCCAGCTACAGCCAAATATTTTACAGTAGTCGATTTAAAGAATGCTTTCTTTTCAATTCCCAAAATTTAACCTCCTTTTCGTATAGAAATCAGCAGTGGAAACATACAAGATTACCACAGGGTTACCATGAGTCCCCATCAATTTTTAATATGGTTCTTCAGATGGACCTGGATAATGTAGATGACATATTAGTATGCAGCGAGAAAGAAGAAAAATGGAGAAAATACTCAGTCCAGGTAATGACAGTATTGGCAGAAAAAGGATACAAAGTGGACAAAGAGAGTGTACAGTATTGCCAAGAAGAAGTCCTGCACATAGGACAGCTAATCACTCAAGAGGGAAGAAAGGTGACACCTGAGAGAGCGGACGCAATCATGAAATCTCTAAGACCTAAGACAGTGAGGGAAATGCAGAAATCCTTAGGCCTATGTAATTATTGTAGGGTCCGGGTTTTTGACTACAGCACATATATCAGACCACTTTTGAACGGACTTAAAGAAGCAAAGATAGGTAGAGGTGACATAACATGGACAGACAAGATGACAGAAGTATGTCAAGAGTCAAAAAGGCGATATATACAGCCCCTGTGTTAAGGATTGAAGTTTATAACAAACAGTTTTATTTATTCTCGCATTCAAATGGAGTAGTAATGACAGCAGTACTGAAGCACAAAACAACATTAGGGCATGCTGTTGAGTACCCGTGTACGGCGCTAGTCTCTGAAAAAATGATGGGCTAGTTAGCATGTAATTTATCAATGAGGCATCAAGAATAAGTGTACAAAAGTGCCTTTATTGTGTATGATACCCTTTCATGTTGACACGTGGTTTGACCGTTCTCAGTCTTTTTCAAAACAGGTTGAAGAGAAGTAGTTCCTACCCCTCTTTGGTGATGAACAGATGAAAATATCAAATCCCAGACAAGCCCCGCTTTGCTGTCTAACAGTGAAGTCAGAAGCATTGTCCATTGAGGCAGCCAGGCTGCCCATATTGTAGGCAGGAACATTAGTAAACAGGTGACACTGCACCCATTCATTTAGGGAAACATAAAAACAAAGGAATGCTTACATTGTGCACATCATACAAAATATAGAACACAGCTCCCTCTGACATAAGAAATATCACCCATACTCAATAGACATAATATACCAGAATAAGGCCCATAGCAAAGGATCAATTATTTTCAAAATGAATGCGAGGCCTTCAATCTCCTGAACATTTAGAAGTGTTGAGCAAACAGAAAATATAGTTCTGTTTGCAAACCCAGAAAGGGAGGGTTTGGGCAGAAGCCAATATGCAGCGATTCAGCAGTGTAAATAGCAGAATATATTATTTTTCAACACTGTTGCTTACAAATGAAGCTGGTATAAAATCAGAGAAAAGATAAGCCAGGCGGTAAATACGACAGATAATCTATGACCTTGGACAGAGTGTGATAGAAGTCTGGCATGTGCATCATTCGCAAAACCTGCTTTTTTCAATTTTTAAGATTGTGAAATATATTTTGTGGTTTAGTGACATTTGGGAAATAGCAAAGTCATACTGATTAGCATGTATGAGGTCACTGTGACAGGGAAGGATCATGTGTTTCAGGAAGTATTTATATCCAATAAAAAGGGCCAGTACACTTTGTTTCATCGAAAAGTGTCCAATTGCATTATAAGGTTCATATTAGAACAGAACTGATGAAATATTGTAAAATCTATAAAACCATGATGGATGCAGAAATACAGTGAGACATTCTTTTTGTCAGACTGTAAAATGGGTGAATAAAACAATATTAGGCAGGAATGTGTGCAGCTGAACAGGTGAAGGGCTGCGACCCAGCATGAAGGTCATATTCGTGCAAGTCGATGCAGAGGTCTTGCCTTGCCAAAAACATGAATTAAGAATTAAGATACTAGCGCCACTCCAGCATGATGTTCATTATATTTGAACTACCAGATGTGCAGTAAATGGGTCCTAATTCCTTCGCAAGTTGGATTGATTAGTGGGACATTAGATCTATCCGTTGGGAAAAGAAGGGATACGGGTGGAGCAGAGAGCAACTTGACCTGTGATTTGTACAATGAGAGCCAAGAGTGATGCGCATATGACAGGGAGGCATGATGGGGCTTCTGGCGCGTCTGGGATGAGAAAAATGGCTGCTTTGATCGCAATGACCAGGCTGACCTCCAATTTATCTGCCAAGTCCATGTTGATGACCAGATGTACATCACGTGGTTAAGAGTAAAGATAGGGTGGTGCCATTCGAGTCAAACCAATTGTCTTGCAAAGCATCAAGACAGGAGAGGTTGTTGCCCATGTGCAATGAAGATGGAGCAGAACACAACACTACCAATCAGAAGATGGGCTATATGAAACTATTAACATGTACATAGGTGGCAGCCAATGAGAGTGGGGGATAAACACTGTATATCAAGTGTGTCATGAATGACGAGATGGACGTTTATAAGTTAGCCACCATCTTGGAAGAAGGCAGACCTCTGTGATAGTGGATCTGTAATACCCTGTCACCCATTCCTTTATGTATACAAAATAAAGCTCTTGTTCTTCTCGAAAAAGGGTGCACCTATCCTTTTTACGCTAGTGGGTTGTATTTTCTTGGTCTGTGTGCCCTTTGTTCAATATTTAATGAATCCATACACTTCAAAACCTTTTCCATTTTTCCAAGTGTGCTAATAAATTTGGCAAAACATGCAAGTGCTTGTGTGTCAGCTACTGCCTTAATCCATGTCATGTGCAAGCATGCATTCAATCAAAGAGTATACTGCAAAGATGTTTGCCCTACACTCAAAGAGTACTCATAAATTTGACAAGAAATTAATGTGCTTATCTGTGTGGGGCTGGCTGCACACCCAACAAAGTCATTTATGTGCCCAACTTCAATCAGCATACACGCCCCACAGATTTTTTCCTTCCCTCAAAATGTGCTAATATATTTGATAAGACTTTCAAGTCCATTTGTGGGTCGGCTACATACTTTGCATACACATGTCCAAGGTAGGGATGTGCTCAATCAACCTGAATGTCCTAAAACCACTTGCCCGTCTCTCAAAGTTTTCTGACAAATTTGACAAGAATTTCAAATGCTTGTGTCAGCTATTGCACTCAGCCAAGTCATGCATGAGTGCACATTCACTCTACAAGTGTGCCCCAAATATGTTTGCTCTTCACTCAAATTGTGCTAATTAATTCAACAAGAAATTTAGGTGCTTATGAGTTTCAGCTACCTTGTTCAAACAAGTCATGTGTGAGCATGCATTCAATCAACAAGAGCTTCACATAGTTGTTTGCCCTTTGGTCAAAGTGTTCTAATTCATTTGACAAGAAATGCAAGTGCTCATGTGTGGCACCTACTGCACTAAACTATGTCATCTGAAAGTATGTTGTCTATCAAACTGAATACCCCAAAGACACTCTCTGTTCAAGGTGTGCTATTAGATTTGACAAAAAATGAAGGTGATCATCTGTGTCATCTTGCAACTGCACACAAACAAGTGCTGTTTGAGCAAACCTTCAATCAAACTACAGGCCCCAAAGATCTTTGCATTTGCCACAAAGTGTAATGTTTGTCAGTCAGCCATTTTCAATTAATCTTTTAAAAATATTTACACATATAAAAAATACAATTATATTCTGTTCTCCAAAATCAATATCTAAAAGCTCAGCCTGAGTAAACTGCTCCAGCTCTCGAAGAAGCAACAGAAACCACCCTCATCACTCGTTGAAAGATTCCCAAGAGCTGCATGTTTCTTGTATATTCAGGCAAATAGGGCCACACAATCTTGATTACCCAAATGTCTTATAAATATGTACTGTTTAGGTGATCCAGAAAATAGCTGAAATTTGGAAGATTTGGGATTCAGCTAATACATTCACCATGGCTTATTGCCGGAGCACTAGCCCTTAGTTAATCAAGGGCATATGTGTTGATCATCTTCTAAGCAGAACTAATTAAATAGTGCTGAATTATGGACCGATGCAGATATTATGGACACCCAGCAGAAAAAACGACAAAGTTAGGAAAACGCCTGCATCTCATGCACTCTGCACTACGGATCTTTACTTGTTTTTTTAATGGGTTACACAATACCTCTCAATCGCCCCACTCCCCGCCCTACACCATGACATGCTCTTCTTCCACTCAATGCACCTTGCTTTTTGGGTGTGCAGGCAACATTTTAAACAAATGTGCATTATTGTGATTCTGTCAAAATAATGCTCATTAGGGATTGTGCATTCTGGGGAACATGCCTATTCCCCTGCCAGGACCCAACAGTTAATGGAGGTCTGGCTATACAATGGTGGCAACCGTGGCATGCCCTTTAACGGTAGTTACATTTGAGTCTCCAGGAGCAAGCAATCTGTGCCTGGAAGCAGGATTTAGTGGTGACAGCAAGAGGCGCCAATCAGGCACGGTGGTAAGGCTGGACAGTTAATCAGCCCCAGGTCATGTGACATTTGTTGTGTCCTGAAATTAATTCAACTGATGGCAATAATGAAGGGACTTGAAGTTTTCAAGGATCAGCTCAGAGAAAAGAGTTTCTTGGTCAGGACAGACAACCAAGTAGATGAATAATATATAACCCACCAGTGAAGAACTTGTTATTTGTCCCTTCTGCCTCTCATGATGAATATTTGTCTCTGCAGAGATTGAAAACAGACTACACTTAGGTGGTGAACGGCATCCAGGCACAGAAACTAAGTTGCGATTCTCCCTCCACATCGCTGTTTTAAAACATTTCTGACCAGTACCGCACTTTGGCCATCCTTTCATGGATCGCTTCACTTATCAGAGTATTATTTGTTTCCCCAGTACTTCTCCCTGAGACCAGATCTGAAGGCTTGGGGTGCCTTGGCAGTGCCTCTGGTATGGTTGCAGAATTTGTTGTCACCTTTCCCCTGGTGCCTCCCTGGACTAATATTGTTCAGAAGATAGAGCTTTGTGAGTCCAGGATGATTCTGCTTGTTTTTCTGGCCAAAGAGAGATTGTATTGATAATATCCTTCTGTTTAGTACCTTCAATTAATCTAGGATTCATTTATTTATTAATTTATTTTTTCATTTATAGGGCACGCAGAACCCTTGGACATCAGGGCACTGGTTACAGAACCCAGTCAACAGATAGCACAGGGCAACGCCCTGGTCTTGGCAGCAAGACCACGCAAAACAACAGAGGTTCAAATACCGGATACGTGCTTAAAAACCAAGCTCACGTAGGGTATTAGGTGCATTATAAAAAAAAACAATAAAATATAAAAAAATAAACAGGGGGCTGGATGGGGGGAGTAGGCATAGGGGGTGAAGAGGAGGGAGAAGGAGAGTGAATTGAAAAGTATTTTTTTTAGTTGCTTCCTGAACAGCCACTAGGAGGTTTCAGCATGAAGGTGAAGTGGCAGAGCATTCCAGAGGCGGGTGGCAGTAGAAGGGAAGCAGTAGACCCCAGCTCTTGTGTGCTTGAAGCATGGTGTGGTCAGTCGTGGCTGTGGATGGATCTTTTTGGTCTGGTGGAGGTCGTTTTGGTAATTCTCTATGAGAGGGAGGATGGAGCAGAGTTTGAGAGGCATCTGTGGGTGATGGAGAGAATTTTGATGTCAATCCTTTCACACAGGGGTAGCCAATGTGCAGATCTTCTATGGATTGATACATGGTCCTGTTTGGCAAGGTTCATGGTGACACGAATGACATTGTTTTGTGTTGTCTAGAGTTTATTGAGGTTGCGTGCAGAAGTGCCACCAAAGAGAGAATTGCAGTAGTCAAGCAGGAAACAATGACTGCTCCGGCTATGGTTAGGTGGTATTGTGTGGAGAGGAAACGTTTGCTGGCATTAAGTGTTTTGCAGTATAAGCTGCTGATGAAGCAATTGCATTGCCCTCACTGGTGATATTGAGGATGGAGTCTGTGTAGACGCCCTCAGTCTTAACGGAGGAAGAGACAGGGACGGTGAAGGCATCAATGTTGAAGGTCTAAAAGGTGGGGTCCAGCTTGCCCAGTCGTGAGGATTTCTGTCTTATCATCATTGAGGCAGAGTTGATGGACAGCCATCCAAGCTTGGGTTGTGTCAAAGATCTTGTTGATGGTGCCATTGTTGTAGTCATGGTTGCCTGTGAGGGGAGGAGGATCTAGGTGTTGTCAGCGTAGTTAGTGTAGGAAATGCAGAGGGATTCGAGGTGGTTAAATAGAGGTTTGATGTATGTTATAGAGTGTGGGGCAGATGCAGGATCCTTGAGGGTTACCAGAGGTTATTGGTGTGGGGTGGAAAGATGCATTTCCTGCAAAGTCACAAGCAGTTCTGTCTGCTAGGAATGATGCAACCCATTTAACCTATTATTCTGGTTCCCATTTGATATCGCTATTACCTTTTGAGTTGTTCCAACACCTTCACCTCATGGCTTGGATATTCAATCTGTGTGTCTGCAGTGGCAAATGTCGCCTAGGGATTCAGGTTATGATGTTTAAATATTACCTACAATTGTGCAGTGTCTTCACATTGATATGATATGATATGATAAGGCATTTGTAACGCGCCTCTACACAAGTGTTTCAAGGCGTGACGAGGCAGGGGGGGGAACAAGGGGAGACAGACAACGATCTTACTAGGCCAGGTGTCATTCAGATTGCGCAAGTGCAAGGGTAGAGGGGAAGGGAAAAGTGCATGGGGGAAAGGGAGAGGGGAAAGTGCAGTACAGGGTTATAAGCATACAGGATAAATAACAAGGGCCAGCTGGTGGCAAGTGCGAGGTAAGTGCAGACAAGTGCTGGGAAGGGGGGCTGTATGGATACAGACACAGTCCCGTAGTGCAGGGGTTGCCGTGGAGGCAGTGCAGGGGAGAGTGGCTGGGCCGAGAACGGTGAATGGCCCAGTTGCAGATTCAGTGCAGTTTCAGTAGTATTAGCAGGGGAGAGGAGGAGAGAAAGCGGAGGCAAAGAGGAAGGTTTTGAGGTGCTTCCGGAACCGGAGGTGGTTCTCCTCAAGAGAGGACATTATAGTCAATGCCAGCGTTTGAACGCACCTGGCGCTTTAGGGGGTAGTTTTGACGCATGCCTTGGCTTACACATCTGTTTGATGGGGAGGGGCTAAAAGAGAGATTATTCTTCTCTCTTAATGTTACTCCCCACCCAGCAGATGTTGTTTTCGAAGTCGCAGAGTTGTCATAAGGCTGCCTGCTTGGGGAGGAGAGGGGCCTGCTCCAGCAGAATTCGGAAACATAGGGAGAGACCGGCGCACAAAAGCGATGATTGCGGTGAGCTCGGCTCTCCAGCTATCTCAAGTCTGACATATCTGTCAAGATGCATTGACTGCTGCTGCAGGCCTATCCCCAAAGTTACAATATTTCAAAGCCAGAAAGGGAGGAGTATGGTTGTATGCTGTCTGAAGGTTAGACAAGAAAAGTAGTAATGATCACCATCAGGCAGTATATGTAATAATGACCGAAATTCGCAGTCTAGGTATGCAGTGGTAGATTTGGGCAAAGGGCCTGCGGGCAAAAATAACAGAGGGCGGATCACGGAGGCAGTACCTAGAGTGGGCATAGTTGCACAATCATGAACTTTGGGGACACATGCTAAAACAAAATTAAAGCTGTGCTTTTTTGTATTCTGTCTTTGGTGTCTGACTCTAGCTAGAGAGAGCTGGGCCTCGTTGTCAGGTTTTGCTGTCAATGTTGCTAATATTTAATGATCAAGCATGGGCCTAATGTTGGAAATGATAGGGTTCAACGCAATGCACAATAACATTGGCAAGAGGAAGGGACGTTACAGGAGGTGATATCACAGGATAATTCCTACACCATGCAGAATAATTTAGTGCACGTCTGGTATTCTTACCCCACACACTTGAAATGTCATTGAACATCACAGACTTTGAAGAGTTCACCTTTTAATCTCCAAACATACCAGGGGTTACCTTTATTTATAGGTGCTGCTTGTGTCACTTGAAAGACCACCACCTCCACATCTCCTCCAGCTTCAAAGGACCCGCTACAGGGCAGTGAATGGCCATGGAGAGGAAATAAGGGCAGGATAGTGAGGGAGAAGAGTAGAGAAGGCGTAGGTAACATGAACACTGATGGGACAGGAGAGTGGAGAATGATGGAGGGCAGAGGGAGAGATCAAGAGTGAGGCAACACCAGAGATAAGGTAATTGAGCAAAGCCAGGTGAGGTTAAAAGGGTGAATGAGTACAGAGAATGAATGAGGGCTGGAGAATGGGTCAATAGTTAATGATGGACAAGAGTGAGAGGAAATGCAGGGTAAAGTGGATTAAAGGAAGAGGAAATAGAGAGCAGAGGGGTTCGGGAGTGTAAGGCGAACAGGGAATAATGGAGGTCTAAATAATAAAAGAGAAATGAAGAGTGAGGAAGGGCGTCAGGGAAAAAGGAGAGAATGGAGGCAAGTGAGTGAGGAATGGGGAGTGGAGAAGCAGCAATGCAAAGACATATGGTGTGATGTGGGTAAATGAGGGGGGGAAATGGAATGAAGGAAGGCAGGTTTAGTATTCACGTTTGTGGCAAAATTAGGATTAGGAAGAGAATGGGATCTTTATTAAAAAAAAGAACCTTTGCTGGAAATGGAGAAAGAAAAAGGCAGGAGGATTAAGGGAATGAAGCAAACACAGGGGATAACATAGTGTTCAAAAAGAGCAGGAAAGAGTGGGATAGTAGAGAGGATATTGTTAGTAATGAAAAAAGAAGGGGTCACAAAGAATGCTGTATAGGAGAAAACGGAAGCAGGATGGAAAAGAGCAAATGGGGAGAATATTTGTGATGTGAGGAGGGCAGGTGCTTCCCTACCTGCCCACCAATAAGCAGTCACATCTGCAACAGGATTCAACAAAGGTAGTAGGCGCCCCTCTCTCGGAAGAACAAGGCATGATAACCTGTTCTGTGGTTGTTAACCACATTGAGAGTTTGCAGCCATCTGCTTTTTGCTCACTGTACCTTTCACAGATGGGGAATATCCATTTGCATATCAGTCTTTGTCCTGCCACCATGGGCAGTCCAGCACCGAAATGCTATGGCAATTCCTCTCTGAACAAGAGTACCAACAGCAACCCCATACACGTTGTTGGGCATCATCAGTGAGGTGAAGCTGAGCCTCTCTAAGCACAGTGAGCAGGGAGTCCATGTCTGGTTGCCCCCAGGTAACCTAAGGTGACCAACCCCAAGTTCCTTCAAAGCATTCAACAAAGGCAGCAGGCACCCCTCTCTCGGAAGAACAAGGCATGATAACCTGTTCAGTGGTTGTTAACCACATTGAAAGTTTGCAGCCATCTGCTTTTTGTTCACTGTACCGTTCACAGATGGGAAATATCCATTTGCATATCAGTCTTTGTCCTGCCCACATGGGCAGTCCAGCACCGAAATGCTATGGCAATTCCTCTCTGAACAAGAGTACCAACAGCAACCCCATACACGTTGTTGGGCATCATCAGTGAGGTGAAGCTGAGCCTCTTTAAGCACAGTGAGCAGGGAGTCCGCGTCTGGTTGCCCCCAGGTAACCCAGGGTGACCAACCCCAAGTTCCTTCAAAGAATTCAACAAAGGTAGCAGGTGCCCCTCTCTCGGAAGAATAAGGCATGATAACCTGTTCAGTGGTGGTTAACCACATTGAGACAGGTGAATGAACAGGGAAATAATTGTAATGCAGCCACTTAGATAAGGTTGTATAAAAATGAGCCAAAAAGATCCACATGGTTGACTAAAGTTCTCCCTGTGCGAGTTCTTCATGTTCACCGTATATCAATTTGGCAGCTAAACAAGCCCAGATGAAACCCAAGGATGGGGAACTGGGCTCAGTGTTTCTGGAGGGTGGTCAACCATCCTGCATTTTGCTGGACGGTCCCAATTTCATGTGGCGTGTCTCACACACATCCTGCTTGTGATTGGAGTATGCCCTGACTTTTCTCCCCTGAAGAGGATCAGCTGTCCAAAGTCTTCCCAGCTTACACTTTTTGTGTAACAGTTAGAAGTGCAGGGAAAGACAGCGCCTTTCCCACTGCTCCCCAGAACCCCCAGGTTCATCTTTGTGTCAACCTCATTTTAAAAAACTGATTAGAGGTTGATGACCCTGACACAGAAGCGTCTAGGTAAGGACTGTTGTCCCTTAAATGTTGCGATGCTGTGTGATAATAAATGAGAGGAGAGTATAACACTGCATGCTGTGTAAAATAATAGCTTTTTTAAAACCAACTGATATTGGTTTTAGGTCCACATTCCTTTGCAGGCTGCTACTGCAATCATGCATTCCGGTTGCTGAAAATAAAGCTATACATGTATTTTGCTTGACCTTTTTCTAGAACATTGTAAATAATGTCAAGTTTTTTCTTATGCGATTTGTGTACTTTTCAAAACATTGATAGAATAACAAATTATTACATTTTTGGAACCCCAAACCTTAAAAACTATTTGTAACCTATCACTGGGAAGCTATGTAGTCAAGTGCTTATATCACAGCCTGGGTCCAAATACTGATTTCACCACTTTAGAGAAATCTATGATCCTGAGAAAATCATTTATTCTCACAGTGCCTGATATGCTGACATTGGGTTTCACCTCTGGCTGCCTGCCCCTAAAGAACAATCCTTTGTATCCATTCTTATTTAGGCAACCCAAGAGTGCCAAAGACTGTATCCACTCCCACCCGCTAACTGTAGGCAATGGCGGGTGCAATCATATTGAAATGGCCCCCACGAGCTCTGACAAATGTTTGGGTAGGCCGTGTGAGCAAGCGCTGAAACTGCTCTTTGTTATTCCAATGTGCCTGACTGCCAGCAAGGAGGGAAGAGGGTGAGTGTGTGGTGTGTTGTGGTGATGTGAGAAGACCTGGGAGGTGACAGATCAGGACATGGCAGGGCCCAATCGCCCTTTGTCTGTCATTCGTGTCCTAAATCTGCCTCTTTAGGTATGTCAGCTTGTTTAGCATAGGACCAAGCAGGAGTTGGCCACAGCATCAAGATGTATATTTGGTCACTTTGGTGTGGCCATCTTCCATATGGCCGTGTTCTCTGCATGCTCTGTAAAGGCTGCCTTTCCTGGAAGAAGGCTTAGGCACGGTTGTGGTGCACGCTTTGTTATCTGGATGTGGTTTGTGTCAGGGCTGTGCTGATCCCTCTTGTTGTGTTAACTGGATGTCGGCTCAGCAGTTCTTTGATTGGGAGGCAGAATCATAGGGGAGCTCTAGTTGGCTGTGTGCAGGGACGTCATTTAGGGGTCGCCAGAGGTCGCAACTGCAACCTCTGAGATCTCCCTTGCGACCTCTGTGGTCTCCCTTGCGACCTCTGTTTTTTTTTTTTTTTTTGGTAATGCAAGCTCCTGGGTAGTAGCCAGCACCATGCAGCACTTTACTTCTGGAGTGGCTGGCTTTCTTGTTCAGGCCCCTTTAAAAAAAAGAAGGAAAATAAGAACAGGAGTGCCACAAGTCTAACACTTTCAGCACTGGCCCTAAATAAGAAAGAATAGGAATACCAAATAATGTGTCTTTCTGGAATTCTATACAATAATTGCTAGACTCATCAAAGGTTTATTTCAGGCACACTTCGGGGAGCGAGTCACTGATTTAGTCTGTTCTTAAATGCCTCAACTCAGTCTTTCATCCTTCCTGTGATATCACTTTGGGGCGGGATCAAATTACATCACTTCCTGTGATGTCATCAGGGGTTAAGGGTCATGTGATGTCACTTCCGCTACCCCTGTCATTTTGGTGAAATGACGCGTCCCTGGGTGTGTGGTCTAAATACTTGCCCCCTAACTAGAGCCTCAATCACAAGCTTGGGAAGGTCAGCCTAGCCACAACCACAACTAGAGCCCCCATCGCCTATGAGGGTTGGGGGCCTGGCAATTGCATCAGTCCCAGGCAGTGGGGGCCAAGCAGGAGAGCTGGGGTGCACTGGTATCATACCTTTGCTGCACACAGCCTCACCTTTTTGTTCCTAAATCACAAGCTCTGAGCCGCGCTGGCAGGGTACCTGTGAGGTGAAGGGGGGTGTGGTTGCAGCATGTGCTTACGAAACAAAAGGAGTGGCCGGGCACACCAAAGGTATGATAGCAGTGCCCCCAGATCTCCTTTTGTTTCTTAGAGGGAGGGAACAACCCCAGCAGGCAACCCATTCACTCAAGTTGCTGCATGATCAAAGGGCTGCCTTTAAGGGTCGGCACTCATGATTAGAAAAAAGTAGAGGCATCAGTCGATGCCTCTCCTTTTTTCTAATTAGAAGCACCAACACTTGCAGGCAGCACTTTAACCATGAGGCTATTTGGCTAAACGGGCTGCATGAGGGGATTAGGGTATCTGGGGCTAGTCATGGGTGGGGAGGGGGGAGTCCCAGCAGGGCCCCAGCTCAGGAATACTTTTTGAAAACTGCTTCGGTAGAGCACGGTCTAACGTAGGCCCACTTAAAGCCTGGAGTCTCAGTCAGGGTAATGATTTCACGGATGCACCTGAACAAGAGGCTTAGAAATCATGCTCTGTTAATGAGAGACACAAGATTGCAATGCCCATAATGCACTATGATGTGCTGTGAATAGCTGAAATGTGTAAAAGTCTCATTCTTGACCCACGCTTAAGCCATGCCCACTAGTTTTTAGGCAATGCCCAGTACTTAGCCCATGTCCCCCTCCACCCAGGCCCGGCCATAGGGGGGACGAGCCAGGCGACCGCCCGGGCCGCCGCGCCCCCCAGGGCACGATTGGACCTGCCACGCCAGCTCGGGGGAGTCTTTCAAGGGCTCCCCGAGCTGGCGTAGCGGGAGAAGGCGCAGCAGGCAGGCGCATTCATTGTCAATCGGGTGCTCAAACCCGATTGTCACCAAATGCGCTCCGCCGCCGCGGGCACCTTCACCAACAAAAGGCACCGTTAGCCCCCCACCACGCCAGCTCTGGGGAGTCTTTCAAGGGCTCCCCTAAGCTGGCATAGTGGTGGCAAGCGCCCCATTGTTATTCAATGCGCCTGCGGTAGCGGAGCACATTTAGGAACAATAGGGTGCTTATGCACTCTACTAATAGAATTAAAAAAAAAAAAAAAAAGAAAAGTGATTCCGTGGCCACGCCCCTGGGGCGCTGCTGCCCCTAAGGCCAGCCCTGCCTCCACCCCTCCATTTCTTATCCGACTTGAAGCACTGAGCTTACAAAAGGAGGCTAGGCGATCAGTGTTATTTCACTTGGGGATACCTTCAGACCATTAACCAGGGGGCATGGGTGAGCTCAGCAAGCAGGAATGTCTATTACTGACATGGTAATATACAAGTAGTTCATCCTCTTCACACTCTTACATCCTTCATCAGTTCATAATGCTGTTAATCTTTGCCTCCATTAATATAAGAGGAGGACAAAAGTAGCTGTTTATTAATGATATGAATTCTCAGCACAAGCTGTAAACCGCACGCCCAGGCCAGGAGTTTACGTTGGAGAAAATGCCACTGCGGTTAGTGCCTTTCCAACATTTAGGTCACGCAACATTCAGATCACGTGTCCTCCCCATGTTTCTCGTACGGCAATGCATGCAAAATGATAACTGTAATCAAATCAGACACAATGGCTGGGCTCTGTTGCTGTCGCTCTCCTGTAGACGGTGATTGCTTTGACTGACGGCACACTTAGCAGATTGATTGCCCATTGGGAAAATGGCGCTCTTCAGATGCAACGGCAGATGTTCCGCATCAACATGTGTTGATATTATGTGGAAGCAGCTTCGAAGGATTGTTGCCGTATTAGTTCAGTAAACAAAACCTCTTTAAATATGCCTGAGCCAGGAGTTCAAAAGAACGTACATAAGACATGACGAATTCAAAGCGGGCTGCCGAAGGCTTTGTGACATGAAAGAAAGGGAATTGGTCTTAATTCAAAACAGGATTAATTCTTAATAAAAGAACCATTTTACAGCAAAACAGTTCAGACTCACACAACTAAATGCCAATGCTAGTGGAAAGGACAAAGTTAAAAACCCCAACCATTGTTACTCAAATTTTCCCGGAAAAAAAACGTACACAGATTCGATGAGTCAAAACCAGTCCTGAAAGCATCCTGCGATGAATACAGACAGCTGATGCGAACTGAACATATGTTTTGGTTTCATAGAAGGATTAATGGCTTTCTTCAATTGATGCACCGGCAAACAATACGTAGAGTTTGACTAAACCTAGTTTTTGTTTTAGAAGCTGAGCATAGAAAACGGATGTGCGGTATAAATAACTGATAAAACAGGGAGTAATGTGGCATATGTACACAAATGCAAGTGCACTTGGAAAATGCAGCGGACTTACAGTGCATCAAGTATATTGAATATATGTCAGATACGTCACTTCAAAAATAAGCATTTCATGACAACCTTAAAACTTGTATAATTCTAGTGATATCAACAACTTAAGGAAGTCCCAACAAAGATCGCGCAATTATTATTTCTGGACCACATCTTCTATTAATAAAGAGAAACCGTCTCACATTTAGGCATATTGGCCTTATTCCAGTAAGCAGAAGTACCGGATACGCATGTATAATCTGCGGCAGTATTTTATGGGAACGCCCAGAAGGGCAACCTACTGATATGCAGGCGCATCCATAATGAGTAATTGGGTGCTGACTCACCCTCCATTATGGGGGAGCAGATAAGGCCCAATGAAAACACTCAGCACATTCTACTTTGCTTTCTGCAACTGGGAATGTGCTCCGGGCCTGGCTTTTGTGTGTAGAGAAATATACACACACAAACCTTGCAATCCATGCAAGAACCCATAAGTACAATTTCCCAGCACACATGACCAATGGGCCATGCAAGGCCATGGGCGTTTACTTACCAAGGCTTGTATGAACCCAGCGGGGATGCAGGCTCGAGAACTGTATTGCCAAATATGTCAACTGGTCAAAATAGTGGGAGTTGTTTACTAATGAGCCTTTGTGCTTAGGTTTAGGGGGACCCCACAAGTAAAAGAATGTTTCATTCATATTATTCGCATAAGTTAATTCATTTAGTGCTTGTTGTATTTCGTTTTACACAGATCAGTACACAGTTAATTACACTTTGTGTATTCTTTTGTGACATTAATAGTGACTTTTCTGGTGACTCGTGTGCTATTTCTGTCTTTATTTACAAAAAAAACAGACACTTGTGCCAACATTTCTCTTAATGTACTATACTAACCTTCAAATTGACACCTATAAATTTATAGGGAAAATAAAACTGAAGAAGCTCTTCCATAACCTAGAACCAAGGAGAGAAGAGGAAACATTTAACTTCCCCAAAAGTGAACTGACCATAAAAAACATTAGCAACACCAGACTATTGTTATCGCTGGAAGAAGACAAGGAGATACCAGAAGTAGACCTACTAGATCACTTTGGCATACACAACAATGCCTTAAGGGAGAGTGGCGTGAAGCCAAGGTCAAAATTCATCCCTATCATACAACAGGGCAACTAAATTGATCCCTTCCACAAAGCAGTAGCTAAAGATATAGAAATAGAAAGAGACAAACACAAAACAATAAGGAACAGCAACCTGGCCAGAAATGAGAAACTGGCACTGAACAAACTCAAAGCAGACAAAGACATAATCATAAAGGAGGCAGACAAAGGACGCAATATTGTGATCCTGAACAAACAAGATTACATAACAATGGCCGACAAGCACCTAGCAACACCACGTTGTTACACAGTGGTCCAACAAAGCCTAATAACTAAAAGCAGCAGCGAACTACAAGAACTAATCAACAAATGGCACAGAAAACAGATGATAACAGATGAAGAAAGATCCTTCATGAGCAATGACAAGCCTAGAATTCCCACAATATATTTCCTGCTGAAGGTACACAAGGACTATGACATACTGCCAGATGTAAGACCAATTGTCGGCGGAATAGGATGGCTTCCAGAAAACATGTAAAAATATACCGACAAAATCATAAGACCGGAAGTATACAAAATCGAATCATACACCCGTGACACGATGCACATCCTAGAAATACTCCATGGAACAGCATAGAACCAGGAATACCTACTTGTGACAATGGATGTGAAAGCACTCTACACATGCATTGATCACAAAATAGCCATTAAACCAATTGACTATGTTTATGAAAACGTATCAGCCTTGCATCTACTGTTCATTGAGATGATAGAAGAATTACTAACCTCTGTACTCGAGAGAAACATCTTCATCTTCAATGATAACCTCTTGCAACA
This sequence comes from Ambystoma mexicanum, assembly GCF_040938575.1. Taxonomy (NCBI): domain Eukaryota; kingdom Metazoa; phylum Chordata; class Amphibia; order Caudata; family Ambystomatidae; genus Ambystoma; species Ambystoma mexicanum. Next base: position 785,372,494 of record NC_090937.1, on the reverse strand, counting down.
AACTAATGGGATAGCCATGGGCACATGCTTTGCACCTCCATGGCCAACCTAGTCGTAGGAGAATTTGAAAGTAAGCATGCAACACAAAACCCTGAACTATGACAAAAAGTGATCAAATGGCAGAGATACTTCGACGAATCTTTAAAATATGGAATGGAAGTGAAACCGAAATGATGGAATACTGTGAATATCTCAACAAGAACAACTTTGGGATGGAATTCACGATTGAAACAAGTAAAACAGAGGTAATATTTTTGGACCTGTACATTACATAGAAGAAGGAAGGTTAGAAACAAGGATGTACAGAAAGAAAACAGAAGTTAATGCTACTTTACAGCTGTCACCTCCAGAACACCATAAAGAACATCCCAATAGGAGACTTCACCAGGGCCAAAAAGAACTGCAGCCAACAGAAAACATATGACTCTGAACGCAAAACAATGAAGGAAAGATTTGAAACAAGAGGATACGGATCAAACTGCATAAAACAAGCAATGAGCAAAGTTGATAACAGAAACCGAGACGACTACCTGAAATCAAAGTAGAAACAAACATCTGAACATCCAGAAAAAATAAGAATGATAATGCAGTGCACGGGAAACAATGCACTGATCAGGAAGATCTTCCAGAAAAAACGGGCACATATTGGAACTAGACAATGATCTGACTGGATATCTACATAATAAACCTGCCATAGTGTATACAAAGGCACCAACATTACACTCTAAATTGAGCCCCAGCTATATGAAAAGTAACAAACCCAAAATCCAGATGAAAATATTCGGTTGCAAAAGTATTAAAGGCTTCTACAAATGCTCCAACTGCAGCATGTGTAAATATGCCCTAACCAATTTACTAAGCTACAGGACTGCTAATGGTGGAAATGTGATTATCAATGAGTTTATTAACTGTAGAACCACATATGTAATTTACCTAGTAATTTGTATTTGCAATAAGATCTATGTTGGGAGCACAATCCGCGAGCTAAGAATACGAATCAGGGAACACCTGGGGACAATCGTGAATGAAGAATACCTCAGCATTATCAAAACATTGGAGAAACAACCATCAAAATGAAAATAAAGAGAACATCAAAATTCTTCAAGGCAAAACATGTAATCCTGGACGAAAGACTTGGTGACCGGGAAAACATTTTGTGTCAAAATGAATGTCGAATGATATGTGATGTAAGAGCTATAACAAAAGGCCTCAACACAGACACAGACATGCACCACTTTCTGTAAAACTAAAAAGAATAAATGGAAGTGGGATCCAGGGGGCTAGGATCGCAATACCCCCTGATACTGTGACAAACAGGACTCCATCCTTCTAGGGTCCCATGTACTCCCAAATTACCCAACGGGGTACCATAGATATCAAATAAACCAACCAGTACAAGACAAACCACACCCCAGTAGGATACCCCACCCATCCCTGACAGCACAATTTGAACCGCAGCACATTTTGTATGGAAGAGCTAAACAAAACATAGGTAGGGTAGCGGAAACCACCCGGGAAAGCAATTTCTTAACTTTAGCACACTATATAGATGTGTGGATTGCCCATCACAAACCATACTCAGACAAGACAATTGCAGCATCCTAACACAACACTGGCTACCCACACAGAAATGGACCTATTTATTCATTCACACACGGATATCAATTGACACCAACCCCTAACCAATAGCACCCCACCGTTCTCCAAAGCACGGGATGGCCGATCCAGAGCCACTTAACAAGGAAAGGGGTAACCAATACGCTCTACGCTGTCACGTCATCAAATATTAGTAATGTATACATATATTAAATGCCCATCTTTAACCCCATTCGGACCTGATAACTTTAGCTCCCAAGGACAACACTAGCTAACAACACAGAAATGGCCTCAAGATATATTTGTACACATATAACAAAGGATAATAAATTCTAATCTTTAACATAATTCTACCCAACAAGGGTTGGCAACTTGAAGCCACATAGCAGGGAAAAGGAAATCCAACACACATTAAATATGTGACACCACCTCCTTAGTAACCTAAGCAGGCATAAATGCATCATACTAAACAAATAAGCCTACAAACTTTGGAAGACAGCATGAGGATGCCGATGTAGGGCACCACGTAATGCCACTACAATCACATGACCAATTACAACCAGTCATACCGTATAATACATAGGTCTGACGCGCACCCAGCGTTAGAGAACTGAAAGGACAGACGGACCCGGCCACGGGAACAAGGAAGGACAGAGGGAAGCACCCAACAGGTGAGACAAGAAGGAGACTATAACCCGTCCCCACCATAGAATGCGAACCCGCAGTGTATACATAAACAATTTTATATTGCTCTTATAGCATTGCACTCACTCAAATTATATGACGATTCCCCACCGTTGAATGCAAACCGGCTACGTACACATAAACAATTTATATTGCACTTATAGCACTGCATCCACACAAAATAAATGACGATTGCAAGGAACCAAGATTAGCTCACTGCCTAAACCGAACGATTACACCACCACTCGCTCTCATGGTTTGTATAAACAAGAAATCAACGAACCGCCAGCTTTGCATCCAATATTTTGAAGGAAAAGATGATAGGAATCTCGCCCAAACAGAACGCTGCACCTGCACTCGCTCTGAGGGGATAGCAATTCACTAAGTAGAATCAGCAAAGAGAAGGACAGCACACGCACAGTATGGTTTGAAATCCCAACTGACAAGAAAGTGAGCGAACCACACGAGTACTAACAGCCATTATCAGCACACCGCGTAAACCGAACGTTATAACAACACTCGCTCTCACGGTTTGTGCAAACAAGGTTTCTACAAACCGCCAGCTTTGCATCAAGTTTTTCGAATGCAACACGTTACTTAACATGGACTCTGAATATTGAGCACCAAATATTGAATGTGTTCAAGCACATACGAACACACCCAACTAAGCCGCACTAATAAAATGCACTCAGGTGAAACTGTATGTTGAACCATTAGAATGCAATTATGCTTAAACCAGCATACACCAGCCCAGACACCAGGATTAGGAAATTCGATGAATATATGACTAAGTATTTCACTTTGCAATATATAATCAAATGCAAAGGAAACTCACTTCCAGATAAAACCACAAAGGCATAGTTGCAACTCCACTGCGCAGCTACAAAAACAAAACCGTACCAACCGCTTTCACAATGCCCAATGATGTAATAAAACTAATAGGCAACAAACCCAAGAACCATCTCTTTAAGATTCCCTAATTATCCCCAACTATAGGACCTCCATATATGAGCTGAAACACAGAACACTGTATAAAGATACCAAGAACCATAACTTAGACACCACTGATTTACCTGACTCTGAGGTAAGCCAAAGCACCTACAGGCCACCAAAGTCCATGATGACTGCATGGCGTCCCTTCCTGCATGCCAGCACTTTAAATTAATCATACCTCTCCCTCTTTTGACTGCTCAGACCCACTGATGTTTGATCTCTTACAAATATACAAGAAAAAGAAACAAATATAAACCAATTGGATGTATATATCTACAAATCTATGTAACATTGATGTGTGTCACCTAAACTAAATGTATGCACACAAATGAAAGGTGTAAAGACGAGATTGACACACAACTCGAAGTAAAAGAACGTGCCATGATAAAGCCCAAGAAAGGGCGTAACAGTAGCACATGCAGAGAAATGTTGGCAAAAGTGTGTGTTTTTATTTGTAAAAAAAGACAGAAATAGCACACCAGTCACCAGAAAAGTCACTATTAATGTCACAAAAGAATACACAAAGTGTAATTAACTGTGTACTGGTATGTGTAAAATGAAATACAACAAGCACTAAGTGAATTAATTTATGTGAACAAACATAACAAAATAAAATGTTTAAGCAATGTTTAAAAACTAACAAGTGAGTACCATATAAGTTATTGTATATCTCAGAAACTTGCGGGGTCATCCGAAACCTAAGAGCAAAGGCTCATTAGGAAACAACCCCCACTATTTTGTAACTAACAGACCGACTGGTGAATATTGGTCTCCTCTGAGCCATGCAACCACTGACCCCCAATTAAATGTGGACAAGTCAGGTTTAAGGAATAGCTAACAAACAAACCAGGGGTAGAGCACACAGACTGAGACTACTCACCCAAATAAGAAAATGTCAACTGGTCAGCCATGCACCCCCCTTCTTCTTGGTTCCTGTTTCTGTGCTTAATGGGTGCCGTCAAATCATTGTTTGCGATTGCGTGGGGATAAGGCAGCATCTGGATTTTCGACTGGGGCTGCATGTAAAAACAAATATAGATATGTGTGTATTTATCAATACATGCAAAGCTTTTTCTGTGTGGGTGTCCCTTATATGTCTGTGCAATGTGAATGCAGTGTGTGATGAATCAACTTCCGGGGCACCAGTGGTCCAGGGATGGATATCAGTTTCTAAACCATTAATCCACCCCACACGTCTGATACATCAGAAGGGATCCGAACAGATTGGAATACAAGTGAATTATAAGACCTCCTTGTCCAATTTTAGTAACGTGGACGGAATGCCAGGCTTATCTCAGCAAGGTCATGGATTGTTGGTTAGTTGCAACACAGCAAAAATACAATTATTACCCAATGATAAAAGGGACTGTCTAGTCAAAGTTTTATAAAAAATATCTACTTTATTATTACTACAACAGGCAGTTCTAGAACACTACAAAATACAACCCACACTGCAAAGGAACAGAGAGGTCAGACAGTTTCATGAGGGAAAGGGATGCACTCTGGATACTGACAGGAGGGTAGTCAGTGAAGTAATCAGTCTTACTGTTCAAATGTATTCGGCTCCAGCACCAAAGGGGCAAAGGGTCATAACTGCCACTAGTGACCTTTGCAGAAGGACCAGGGGGCAGAACCACAATGTACCTGGTGCTGAAGAAGTTCTTGGTGCTCAAGAGCATCAAGGCAGTTCTGGAGCGCTTTGCAGCCCTTTAGACCTAGTTATTGGTGATAGACAGCTGTGGGTACCAGGCGGCAGGCAGTTCGGCAAGCAAGGCTGGACTGATGTCTGTGGGATGTCCGTCGTGGCAGCTTGGGGCCAAGAATCATTGTCTCTATGCTGGTTGGCGGATCAGGAATACTGGTCGAGGTGGCTCAGATGGCTCTTGTGACTGCGACGTGACAACAGTCAGCGGTACAGGCGGATGTGGTTTGAGGACTCCACTGTCTGAAAAATGGCCTTAAAAGATGGATTCTGGATGATGCTTAAGTGGCACTCCTGCTAGCTTCTTCGCAGGGCTCGTATTGTCCTTTTAAGGCGGACAGTCCAAAGCGCAGCAGAGTGATTACAGGCAACGGTCTTGTCCTTTGTTCAGAGGCTCTCTGGCACTTCTCACCTGGGAAGCTGCTGGCAGAACCTAACAGGGCACGATGTAGTGCTGGCTGTGTACTGGTTCTGGAGCTGCTGGACGGGTCCTCTGAGTCTGGTATCTCCCTCTGTTCTCTGGGAGATGTTTAGGAGAGGGATCTTGCTTCCCTCTTGGAACTCCTGACCTTCCTTCACTAGAAGAAGATGTAAGGTAGACTGCACCTTAAGCTCAGATCCAAATGAGTCCTTCTTCTTACTCCTTTCCAAGCCTACAGATGATCTGCTAAGTGAGGGGTTCAGCCTTCTTCTAAAGCCAAATGGTCCCCAGTGATTGGTGCAGGCTTAGCGTACCTTAATGAACCAATCCTGTGTCCACACCAATAATCTTCTGTTATGCGTGAGGTCATAACCAGTTCTTTGCAACTGGAAAGATAAGAGGTGACAATATGTACTACCAAGTCCCACCCTTCTTCCTGTCTGTTGTGGATCAAAGTGCCTCTCTGGTTAATTGAGCTCTCTGTGACTCCTGATCAAAGTGCAGGTCTCCCTTGAAGTATGTGGTGAGAGAAGACTTCTTGTCTCCCCCAAATCACATACTTCTCCCCTTTGAAAGGGGTCTGCTCTGCAGGGAAACCTGCAGTAATGGCTGGACACAGACAGGCCATTCACTGCCTTTCATACATAGAGGTGGGAACTAGCTTCAAGTTGACACATTGCATACCAAAGAGGCGTAAGTCCCACCTTCCTGTTGTCTCTTCTGGCAACCAAGCCTGTCAGGCTTGCTTCAATTATCTCGTTAGTATGCACTGCCACCAGCCAGAGTAGACAAAAGGAATGCAGATCCACAGAGCCTTTGATATTTAAATTAGGCTGCTTGTGGCTGGAGGAAGGTGAGCCTTCCCCCTTCTTGGAATACTTTGATGTACCCGTGGCTGTCACATTCCAGTTGAATATGACAGGGGTCAACGGCGCCTGTAAGCTGTGTCTTCCCAGAGTATACTTGACTATGCATTTTGTGTGGGAAGTAGATGAAATGGGTGCAGAATGGCCGCACACATTTCTCGGAGGCTGATCTCCCATCATTCATTTTCATTATTAAAAAAGCCCAGACGAGCACACTCTCCTCGTGCGGATGGTCGAATTCCTCACACAGTGCATGTTGTATTGGTATACGTTTGTATGAAGTAGTGTATATGTTGAATGGGTGCATAGGGTGTATGTTGAATGGGTGTGTTTAGGAATGATGGTGTGGGAATGTGTGTAGGCCGGCTGGAAGCATACCTTTGATTGGGGATAGGTGGGCTAGCTTTGGTGCAACAGCAGCCTGCATATTTTCCTTCTATATTATGGGCAAAGAGAACATGATTTCTTAGAATGGGAAAAGCATTATTTCTTCTGGTATGTTGGGGAATGCCATCATCATGAGTGCTCCTACATGAAGGGGGGTTAATTGGTGTAGGCAGCATGATTATGTTTTCTTACCGTGGCATGGTATTATAGACAAAGCCAACATGATGAGTGTTCTTATGTGGGGGAGAGGTATTTGGTGTAGGCAACATGCACATGTTTTCTTAGAGTGGGCACAGTATTTTTGCTGGAGTTATGGGCAAAGTCATCATGATGAGTGTTCTTATGTGGTGGAGAGTTCCATATTGCCGTCAGCATATTCATGTTTTCTTACAGTGGCATGGCATGTTTTACTGGCATTATGGACAAAGCCAACATGGTGAGTGTTCTTACGTGCCCATAATGGTCTACATTGGTGCATCCAGTATGGACATGTTTTTGTTTTGGTGGTCAGGAAAGGTCCCCACAATGAAGTAGGGTTTACATTGCGCATGCCATATTTGTGACTGGTGGTGCGGCGAACAGGGTTTGATGTTGCAATTTCATATGTATCCAGTATAGTTCATTCTGAATGGGATATGATATATTAGTGTTACTTTTTGGTTAAAGTAGATACATATTAGATTGCACGCCCATACAAAGATAAAATGCTGAAACCACAAAATGAAATTTAAATATGATTCAAACATAATGTTCTGTGGAGTGCCAGAAGTAAGCAATGAGGAGTTTTCATAATGCACATGTGAGAAAGGGAGCCTGTTCTGAGGAACCCACTCTAAATGGAAGATAGTATTTATTAAACATGCATGCAAACTGAGAAAATATATAAAAGGGATTTATGAATTTACATGTGGTGGGTGGGCTTTTTTTATAAACAGATCAAAACACGGCAGTCGTGGTTTGACTTTGAGAAACTGATTCTGCATAGTTTCACAGACCAGAAGACGGGTAAATAAGTAACTACGACCTCAGAAATGGTCAGCTCAGCTGTAGGAGCTGGCTATGGTTTTTATGCTATGATAGTATTGCAGAAAGCAGATGTAATCTCTTGAATGCATGGGAGCTTGATAGAGGGTTTTCACTTTTTGTTTTTGACCAGCAAGTAAATTGAGGTGAAGCAATGCTCGAGGCTAAAGTAATCAAAACCCAGGAGTTTCTATTGTATTTTCAAGATGTGCCATGCAATGGCAGTTATTTAGATAAGAGTGTTCCAATGGAGCCAGTGATCCAGGGCAGGTGAGATAGCAATCATTAGTTCATAGAAATCCTGGTTATTCATCTTTCCTCATATTGCCTAAAATATCTATGCAAACTATGTGCAATCACAATTAAGGTTAAATGGTTCAGGCCAGTTGTTGCTAGTAATTAATTATATTTGCACACAAATGTTTAAGTGTTTAATGATGTCATGAATTACCATGGATGAATCTCAAGAAGATGTTTGTTATGAATACAATCTGAAGACGTTAGTAAAGATAACTGTTTAACAATATATTGAGAAACCATCATTAACCTGGCGAGTTCCCCCGCCAATCAAGGAGCCCCAGGATCTTTTGTGTAAGATTTTAGCACTAGCCCTATTAATGGCTCATATAGAGTTACATACATTTTGCCCTCCCTCTCCCCATGCTAACAGTTAGCCAAGGACCAGGCTTGGGTAATAGAAAGAACATATTTTTTATTTACATTATAAGTGCAATGAATAATGACTTTACTTGATTACACACGCTGCCTACTCTGTGGCAGACAACAAAGCTTCACTTACAAAACAGGTAAATAGTACTAGATAAAGTTTAGAGTGAAAACAAAGCACAGTTTTAACATGCAAACACTTTACACATGGAACATGCAGTCCTTTGTCCTGCACACTTTAAAATGCTTGCACTTTTGGAAACACAGACTTGGACAAATTCATATGGCAAATCACACCCTGATTCATTTTCACCCCAAACAAATCTAAGATCACTTACAAATTCTCATCAGAGAGTGTATATTGATCACTCAAAATTAAACTAGTTTCACTTTGCAAAGTGCCTCTCCCCAGCACCATAAACCCATGCATCAGTGATATGCAGCACTCACATTTTTAAAGGCCACGTCTAGGGAATGGGGATAGTTTATGAATCTCATTTGGGGCTACCAGCACCCCTTTGTTTGAATACAATGTTTAAGGATTGCTGGCAATTGGGATTTTCGTTTTAGGATAGTATACCTTTTATTTAAAAGCAAGTTTTTGGAAGAGGGTATCAGTTGGGAATGTTCGTATTTGTGACAGGGACCTTTGTGTTTTAAAGGCAAGGTTTGGGAATGGTGACAATTACAATTTAGATTTTTGTGGCCAAGACACTCCAATTACTTTATGTGACTATAACATTATTCCCACTAAGAGAGAGTGTGGAAATGTTGAACTCTTCTAAGCTCCCCCCTGTGTCAATCTATTTGGGAGTTAATTAAATTAATATACAGTCAACGATGTCAAGGGTCTACAGAATTTGCCCCCTCCCACTTTGGAGGAAAGATATTAAGGCAGTCAGAATCCCCAAACACTTGGACCAGTTTTACTTACATGGGACCTCTGTTTTGGGGCACTAGGGGAAGACTGCAAGGCTCCTCTTTGGACAGCTTGAGGTGTGGTCACTTCAGGCAAAGATCGTCACCAGCTTTCCATCCTTATTGGGTTCACCTTAAGGATCAGGAGTGTGTCAGCAGTTGGCTTCCCTAAGTTTCTCTGTCCCAGGCAAAGTTTAAATCCTCTCAATGTTAAGGCCTCGCCAGCCAAGATATCAGGCAGCTCTCTCAGGATACCCCCAGGTGAATTAAGGGCAAGTCCTGGAAGATCTTCATCTATCAAAGATGGTTTCTTTAGGCATTGTTTCTTCTTGTCTGATCTCCTCTTGCATAGAGCAAGTGCTTTTTAATGTGTAATCCCCATCTCCAATTATTACAATACGGAGGTGCTAGTTCATTAGTGCTAACTTTCCCATTGGAAGATCATTCTCTATTCCTCCTTTGAAGGGCCAACCCCTCCCTGCGGATAGGCTAGGGGAGTTCTGTAATTGAAGGGAAGTGAAGAGGTACACACACCTTTTATCAAATGCATTTTTGTAACATGAAAGCTTTTTTCCTCAAAAAGTCCATACATGACAAATTTTAGTAATTTATTGATAAATGCCAAAAAATATAGATATGAGTATTCCTCTCCTCATGACGAATCGGTAGAGGTTATTTTTCTTCGAACATGCTATAGCACGGACGTGCTATGGTTTTTCACCTTTTATTTGAAAACGAACATAGTTGGGAATATGAAACTCCATAATCAGATAGTTGGTTTCATACGTCATCAGCTCCCTAACATTCAGATTCAGAAAACTATTGGCAAAGCGGGAAACACTTTTTTGATTATAACCAAAAATTGCATGTGAATGAAATTTGTAACAAGACAGTCACCTTTAGATTAGTTTTAAAATGTCACCTGAATGAACTTGGTGTGACTTATTGTTGCTGAGGGAATTGACAATTATGATATTCCATTCAAGCTAATAGAAATGTTCAAACATGCAGGCAAATTCAAACTCTCATTTCTCCATATAGGTTTCATTTCTCTGAAAACACATGGTTCAGAATAGCTGCAGTCTCCTGGGCTGAATGTTGAATTAAGGCTGAGGTAAAAGCCATTAGCCATTTGTTCTTTGAGAGTTGATGGGCTGAGGAGATTCTTATCTCCGAGCAGACAGCCCACCTCTGCCCTCCGTCATCATGGAGCCAAGCTGGCCTCTGACATGTTATCCTTGTAATCTTAAATTGACCACAATGTTGATCTAATACTTGGTCTGTTTTAAACTGGTCCGTCGTAAATACTTGGTGTGCCTCAGTTTCACAGAGATCTCCCTTCCAGATAAGGATCCAGGCAAGCACTTGAGAATCTGCACAACATCAAGAAGCATTTTTCTGAGTTTATTGAGATTTACATTTTGTATCTGAAACAAAATAGACTTTTCAAGTGTGTCCTTCTTTTCTCAGTGCCACATTTTACTTATTTAAGCAGTTTGCATCTTTCTGTTATGGTTCAATGCCATTTTTACTAACACGTTCCTTTATTCTTTCCTGCAGCATTTTATCAATATGGTAACTGAAAGTTAAGGGCTGCTGTTCATTTTGATCACTCACAAATGCAATTTGTGCTCTGCTGAAAGTGGGCATTACTCACCTGAAATGAAAGATTTCAACATAGTTTTGTATGTTGCAGGTGAGGCCCACTTTGTCCTCTGAAATGTCACAGTGAACAACATTTTGATGTGTTGCAGTTTCAATGAAAATGCTTCATTTTTCTCTCAGCCAGAAATGTGCCATTTCAATCTGCAATTTGATTATACTTTTCAGCATACTCTGTGTTTCAACTGCAGAAAGACACAAACTTTCCTCAATACACAGTTCTGTTTGCCGGTCCGATAGCACAGCGGATAGAGCACTCGCTTTGACATCTGTGCAGAGGCCGCTGATGCAGATTCGAATCCCGGCAGGGCCAATCTCAGCCTTTCATCCTTCCGAGGTCGATAAATGAGCACCACACACTGTGGGTAATACTATGCAGTGCCCAGATACCTGAGGGTTTGTAGTGCCAAATTATTGTGTCATCTTCAGCAAGACATTTCCTTTTAGGCTACACTGTTCCTTGTGTCATCCTTTAATGTGCTGAGGCTATCATTAAACCCCACAATGGCTTCCAATGAGAATGTAGTCATTAGTGAAAGATGGGATTTCTTTGAAGAGGTTTTATCCAATCACATGTGAGGGGTTTTTAGGCAGAATCATATGCAGTACCCTTTGGGAACACCACACACAATTAAGACTACAAGTGAGAGCACAAATTCGCCTTTGATGCAAGCCTTTACTACAGAGTAAAGTGGTAGAGATGGCTGAGCAGCCAGACTTATCTCAAGAGTAAAGTGAGCAGTATCACACAAAGGACAGCAATTACAATGGTTCAAGCAAACACTGACTCAAGGTTTCTGAGTAAAGTAATATACATTTCTTTACACATCATTTGTAAAACAGATCACTAAAGTAAAGCAGTAGAACATCACAATCTTAATATACCACACAACACCCAATGAATTATGGACATATTAAGCTCAAAATGAAGTGTGAGCAAAATGGCACTCCAGAAATTTAAAAGGGAGGGAAAGACAAGCTTATTCACAATTAAGCAGCACCAACAAGTAAATAGTCGGGGCAATCTAGAAAAGGCTTGCTACAATGAGCATTCAATTCAATAGGCCTGGGCCAATGTCTATGGTTCAGAGTATTTGCAGAGGATCACACAGTTCAGAGTAGTTTGCGGTTACGTCTTTGCCAAGAGTTCAAAACGAATTTGGTCAGAAGAAAAGTTACTTAAAAGAGTAGAGAAGGACAAGTCCTCGGATTGGCGAAAGATTTCAAACACTTTCACTGCGGTCGGATGGAATGAACAACCGGGTTTGCACAGTACCTTTAAGGCAGAAGAATGCTGTAGCTGTGGCAGACGTTCCTGGCAGATCCTGCAGGCTCACGGTTCCTGAAGCGACTGTCGGACTGACACGAAGGAGGAAGACTGGAGGGTCCTGCACTGCCCAGGAAAGAAACCAGCAGCAGAGCAAAGCGACGAATAAAAGGTGCTCTCCTAAAAATCCAAGCAGGATCCGGTCCTCCTGGCTATCCGGTTCACTGTAGCTGTGCACAGCAAATTTGACCAGAGGACGGAGGCCTGGCTTCCAGTTTGGTTAACTGGTTGGTCCCACCAGCTCAAAGGAAGAAGATTGCTTGCAGATCTTCGCTGTTGTCAAAGTTTGGAGATTCAGACCCACAGCAGGTCTTCACCGAGAGGTTCAGTCGTGGTAGTGCTCCTCTTCTTTCAGCTTCTCTTTGGTTCTCTCGATCCAGTGGTGACTTTGTCTTCCAAGTCCCAGAGACCTGCTTTTAATGCAGTTTCCCCCCATTCACACAGCCTGGCTGTCAATCACACAGCAGGGTTGCTGTCCTGGTGGGACAGTCACCACAGCCAATCATACAGAGTGCGACATGGGTCTCCAAGGAGACCCTGTGCAGGGAGCCTCAAACCCCTCCCTCACATCCTGTCACTCTCAGACATTCAGGCACCTAAGGAAGGCTTCTGTGCACAAGCCCACCAAAGGACGGTGAACAAAGGAACCAAACCTGGTTTGGCACGCAGAGTAAAACACGAGAAAGCCCTTTACAAAAGGAAATAGTGGATAAACCAAGCTGGAACAGAAATAAAATAAAAGGGATCCAGCGGATTAAAGTTCGAGGCTACTAACTCAGCCTAAAACAGTACCAAGGCTATTCGCATAGACAGCAGTAGGTAAAAAATGGTAGATACCACTGCCACCAGACAAATCTTAAAGAATGGGGAATTAAATAATGTTCCATGAGAGACAGGCAAAAAGGGATAACTATTAACCCTTCCCAATACTCTATGTAAGATAGTTTACACTAGGTCTGTGAATTTAAAAAGACTAATAAAGTCAATGGCAACTTTACATTGTCTGAGGAACAGTAGTCAGCCTCAGAAAATGGAGTTCAGAGTGGGAAGTCTGAAAAAGACAACCCTGTGACACTGCACTAAAGGTGCTATGTGACACACAGTAAAAAGATGAGGCCTATGGAGTAGGTGAGATTCCATAGTGTATGAACACAAAAATTTAAAACACACAGCAAAACAAATGTAAGAGTGGCAAAACAAGGCGTACACTCTTACCAGGTGTCATGGCCACTGGGCAAGGACCACTAGCTTCATCATCTAAAGGGTCCAGGTGGACCCAGTCCTGTCGGCTTTGGCACCAAGCTCATGAGAAAGTGTGCTCTGCACACTTTATTTCTAAGGCACGTGCTATTTCCTCCCCAGCAGGTTCCCCACGTGCATCCAGGCCGGGTGTGGCCATAGGGAAACTTTGGGCTGCACGTGCAGCATCCTTTGGGAGTGGCAAGGTGGGGCCACAAGGCAGAGCCAAGGGGGCCAGGCTGAGACCAGGCTATTTAAGCCTGCCCTGCCTGCATGCAAGCACTTTGCGTTAGTCTGCTTCTTGCAACGTAACACTCACCAACACCTGAAGCGCTCTTACCTGATTCCAGCAATACCATTGTTTGAAGCGCAGCTTACCTGACTCCAGCACATCACCTTCAGCGCGCAGCTTACCTGATTCCAGCAATACCATCTCTTGAAGCTCAGCTTAACTTACTCTAGCAACACCATCGCCGGAAGCGCATCTTACCTGACTCATGCAATACCGTTGCCTGCAGCGCATCTTACCTGATTCCAACAGTCATCGCAGTCGAGGCGCTTCCTCACCTGTTCCGGGTGTCTAGCTACGCGGGAGCTCTTCTTGCCCAGCATCCTCACTGATCCATCATTCCAGTAACCGCCGGCAGGTCTTCAGATAACTGCCTCTCGTCAGACGTCGCCAGGCCATCCCTGCAGGTGATAAAGGACAAACAAGTTTAGAAACTACTTAAAGACTTTACGTTAGGTTGCACAATACTCAATCCTTGCTCTTGACCTTAAAACCTAACTTACCTTCTACTGGGGACCTCACAACCTTCTCTTCCACCTGTGTGGACTCTCTCCCAACACCACGACTCCGCTGGGCTCTTCATCACACCTATTGGGTAGAATGAAGGACATTACAAGGGTTATAGACAATAATCACGGAAAAAAGACATTGCAAAAGAATATGGACAATAATCATTGTTAACAAACACTTACCTTTGAAGTGGATCAGCCACAAACTAGTCTGGGCTGCCATGCACACGGGCCAGTAAAGTAACTAGGCCCATTAAAGGTGCCCCTGCAGTCAACAAGCAGGACGGAGAGCTCATACTCATAAATAAACAGATGAGACTATATGGGTAGGCATGATTACTTCATTCTGGGAAGAAGGGTTTGAGGGACATCACAGTCCAACCACAGCATTCACACTACCTCTCATATTCTTTCAGGGGCAGTGTCAGCAACCAGCACAGTCCACACTACAGAAGCTGGGGAAGAAGTCTGATGCAGGGGAGCCAAGTCCAGGGAGGGCTTCAACAGTGCCCCAACGTCCCCCCAGAGATGAGGTGAGCGTAACACCAGGTGAAAAAAATAAATACTAGAAATCCAGCAAAGCTGCTGAGGGACTCAGTAGGTAAGGGAAATTAGCCATTCTGGAGAATTCTCCCTAACACTCGGTTATAAACATCCTAGAGAGACCATCAGCATTTTGGTGGTGACATCCTGACCTGTGCTCAATGGTGAAATCAAACCCTTGAAGGCAGATTGACCATCTTAGTAGTTTTGGGTTTTCACCTTTCATTTGCATTAACCATCTCAAGGATTGATGGTCTGTCTGAATCACATAAGTAGATCCATACAAGTATGGTCTAAACGTCTTCAGAGACCAACAAATGGCAAAACATTCACGCTCTATGGTTGCCCACCTTGTTTCTGGTTCCTTCAGTTTCCTGCTGACAAAGCAGCTGGGGTGCTCACTACCTTTCTCATCCAGTTGACTAAGGACTGCACCTATTGGATGCATCTGTCTGCATAATGAAGGGTTGGTGAAAATCAGGAGCTCTTATGACTAGAGCTTGACAAAGGGCTTTCTTCAGATTTTCAAAGGCTTGAGTGCACTCCTGATTCCATCTAACCTTTTTAGGGAATTTTGGAGAGGAGACTACATTCAAAGGAGAAGCTATGGACCCATAGTTCTCAAAGAAATTCCTGTAGTACCCAGTGAGACCTAGGAGGGGTCTCACTTGGGTTTGAGTAGTAGGGGTGGCCCAGTTGTGTACAGCTTGTACTTTTCTAGACAATGGCCTTTTTTCAACTCCTCCTACCTCATGACCAAGGTAGACCACTTTGCTCTGACCAATTTGACATTTGCTTGCCTTTATGGTCAGATGGGCCTATTCAGGAGCCTGCAAAACATATCCTAAATGATCGATATGTTCTTTCCAAGCAGGGCTGAACACTACAATGTCATCCAAGTATGCCGTGCAGAAGTCCTCCATACCATTCAGAACTTGATTGACCATCCTTTGGAATGTAGCAGGTGCATTCTTTAATCCAAAAGGCATGACCTTAAACTGGTAGAGGCCTGCTGGGGTTGAAAATGCAGTTTTCTCCTTGTCATGGTCTGTCAGGGCTATTTGCCAATAGCGTGACGTCAGATCAAATGTACTGAGGTACTTGGCCGCACCAAGTTTAACCACCAGTTCATCTGTCCTGGGTAAAGGATGGGCATCAGTCCTAGTGACAGCATTTAGAGCGCTATAGTCCACACAGAATCTCAACTTCTTGGATCCTGCTTTTGGTACTAGAACAACTGGACTAGACCATTGATCTGTAGATGGCTCTATAACCCCGATATCAAGCATTTTGTTGACCTCTTCCTTTATGTGGGATCTTACATGTTCTGACATTCTGTAACCTCTATTTTTCACAGGTAAGCAGTCACCAGTGAGAATATCATGCTGGCCCCAAGGGGTCAAGCCTGGTGAAAGTGAAAACAGGGAGGCAAACTGATTTAACAGAAGCTTGCACTCATCCTGTTGTTCAGATGTCAGAATAGAAGAGAGATTGACTCCTTCTATGTTCTCATCCAAAGGTTGGCCTCTGAGAAGGTCAGGTAGAAGTTCACTCTCCTCCTCCTCTTCAGCTGAAGCTAGATGCAAAGGTCCCACTTCTGGTCTCGAGACATATGCCTTCAAACAGTTGGTGTGAAAAACTCTGGTAGCCTCCTTAGGTCTGCCTAAGTCCACCCGATAGTTCACCTCTCCAGGTTTGCCCACAACTTTGAAGGATCCTATACGTTTGTCCTCCAAGGCCCTCTGCCTTGTTGGCACTATAACTAGTACAAGCTGGTCTTGAGTAAACTCAACCATGCTGGCCTTCTGGTCCTGCCAATGTTTGACCAGAGCCTGACCTGCTTTTAAGTTATCACTAGCTTCTGCCGTCATGTGTGACATTCTCCGCCTTAGACCTACCACATAGTCAGTTACTCTGACTGGCTTGGGGGAAGGAGCACTCCCCAACCCCTCATTTATCAGGGCCAATGGACCTCTGACTGGATGGCCATAGAGAAGTTCAAAGGGACTATAACCAACTCCATCCTGAGGGACTTCTCTATAAGCAAAGAGAAGACATGGCAGTCGAAGGTCCCAATTTCTTTTAAGGGGTTCCTCTAAAGCACCTATCATGCTCTTCATAGTATGATTAAACCTTTCTACCAGTCCATATGTCTGTGGATGGTAGGCTGTAGAGAACTTGTAAGTGACACCACAGTTTTTCCACATGGCTTGCATGTAGTGGGACATAAAATTGGATATCTTGTCGGATATCACTTCCTTAGGAAACCCTACTATGGTAAAAAATTCCAAGTAGAGCCTTAGCCAAAGCCTGAGCCATAACAGTCTTCATAGGTATTGCTTCAGGATAAGCATGGTCTACTACAACCAGGATAAACCTGTTTCCTGAAGATGTGGGAGGGTCAAGGGGACCAACAATGTCAATGTCAATGCCCATGCTCTCAAAAGGAAATCTCACCATGGGGAGAGGCACCAGGGGTGCCACTTTCTTGGCTCCACTCTTGCCAGAGGTTTGGCATGTGTGACAGCTCCTCCAGAATTTGTCAACTTCTGAACCCATTTTAGGCCAGTAGAAGTATAAGGAGAGCCTTTCCTTGGTCTTTTTGAAACTCAAATGACCAGCTAAAGGTATCTCATTGGCCAACTGTAGGAACTGGAGTTTGTTTTCTAGGGGCCCTAAAAGTATTTTGCAGTCCCCGGGGATAGAATCAGTCGGTTCACTGTAGAAGAGGACATCTTCCCAGTACAACCTATGCTTCCAGCTTCTTGCCCATCAAGCTGAGAAGCTGCCTGTTGTCGAAGACCTTGAAGAGTAGGACACTCTCTTTGTCCTCTGCTGAAGTCTGCCTTGTTGGGTCCACCTTCTGTCAGTAAAGACTGCAGCTAAGGTTGGTCAACAGGGTCCAGAAATCCAACTAAAGTTATGTCTTCTTCCAGGTCTGACTCTTCAGAGACTGGATCAACCACACACGGTTGCACCTCACACTCAGCCTCAGCAGGTGGAGGAGTCACAGGTGTGACTTTGGACAATTTGGGGATGTCCTTGTTGGAAGCACAGGGGTGCTATCTGATTTCTTCTTGGAGGTCTTGGGTCTCCCCTTTGCCTCTTTCTTTCCTGAAATAGCAGTTAGTGAGTCCTGTGGACTGGGATTGATATTTTCCTCTATCAACTCCTCTGGACAGCCTCTCAAGGCCCTCTCCCTTGCAGGCATAGTGAGCTCCAGTCTCCTTTTACTGTGAGGTCTGCGGGTGCCAGACACAACTCCAAGAGTTTTCAGGTCATTACCCAACAGGACTCTCCCAGGCACTTCACTCTGCACACTATCAGATATGTTGACAGTCAGATCATTACACTGGATGAGAGCTGGTAACGGGGGACACATTTGCACAGGGCCTCTTGCTAACTTGGTTAGGCATTTGGGTGCCTTAGCAACATTCTCCACCTTGAAAAATGTTTCATCAACCACAGTTATGCTGGCTCCAGTGTCTCTGATTGGAGGGGTCTCCTGGCCATTCACAATAACACTATCTTTATAATACTCTTTACTATTATCTGGGATGGAATTATAGACATCTACATTCTGTTGTTCCCACAAACCCAGGGACACTAAAGAAACAGTAGCTGAGACTTGCATGGGTTCATCAGCCAGTAGGTGAACGTTTCCACTTGCCATAGGTACTTCTTCCTCTGGGGAGAAGGCTATGGCAACAGTGTGGACCCCTGAAGGTTTACCCTTACATCTGGGATCCCCTTTCACATGGTCAGTTGACCCACAAACATAACATTTCCCAAATGTTTTGATGAATGGGGGCTTGTTATGACTCCCATCTGGTTTGGTTCCAGATGGTACACTAGCTTGATACGGTTTCCCTTGTGGTTTACCCTTTTTTTGCTGTTTGGGGCCCTCTTTTCGAATGGAGGTATTAGAATTCTCCTTCTCATCCTTCTTTGGCTG
The DNA here is from genome assembly GCF_040938575.1 of Ambystoma mexicanum. Lineage (NCBI taxonomy): Eukaryota > Metazoa > Chordata > Amphibia > Caudata > Ambystomatidae > Ambystoma > Ambystoma mexicanum. The sequence goes on along the minus strand of NC_090937.1, from coordinate 785,353,714 downwards.
CTTTACCTCATCCTTCTTCTGAGTTGCCCCCAGAATCCTTGTGAGTAGCCCTGTTGGCAACCCACAAGTCAGCAGCTTTAGCTGACTTCTTGGAATATATCTCCTTAGAATCAGCCAAGTGATGTCTGAGCTCAGGAGAGCAGGCATCATACACTGACTCCAACATAACAAGATTTCTCATACCTTCATAAGTGTTAACTCTGTAACCCTTAACCCACCCATCTAAGCTTTTCAAACATCCACATACACAGGTAGCCCAATGCGTTTTAAGGGTCGTAAACCTCTAAGGTACTGGGAAGGGGTCTTCCCAAATCTAGCAATTAAAGCTAGCTTCACACACTCATAATCCATCCTATCCACCTCCCCCAACTCCATCACAACATCAGATGCAACAGTGGGTAGCCTAGAGAAGAGCCAAGGAAGCATCTGATTCCCTGTAATGTCTTGAATCCCATGGTTATAATCAAATATTGACAACCAATCCAAAATATCCAGATTAGCCTCATACAAACCAACAATTTCTTTAGGCATACAGGGTCTCTTAGGACTGGAAGACCTAGAAGACTCTGGGAGGGAAGCATTTTCCAAAGACAACTTTTCATTTCTAAGATATGATTCAACTCCATTTCTCTGAGCTTAAATTCTTTAACCTTTTGTTCGGTTTGAGCATGCATACGTTTAAATTCCAATTCAAGCCTCATCTTTTCTAGAGCAATGAATTCAGGACTGAGTGTCGGACCTGTAGGGGCCCCAGTGGACAACGGTTGAGGTTGCTGAGCAGGTAGAGGAGCAGTAAGGCCTATATTGTGAGACACATCTGCCTCATCTAACTCATCCATAATAACAGATACATTATCATCCTCATCATTTTCCACATTTGCTGGAGGGTTAGGCATTTCAGACCCACTCTCCAGATTTTGTTTCTCTAACACACTTTCAATTAATTCTGATTTGTTGCCTTTAACAGAGAGATTCCTATCTCTACACAGATTTTTCAGATAATCAACAGTGTAACTAAGAAGGGTCTCCTGACTGTAGCTTTCCATATAATACATGATTAAAATTGCTTTTTTAATGATGTTTAGCCTTGTGGTTAGTTGATCCTAGGTACTTGCAGCATTCTAAGTGTAATCACTATACTTGATCCTCACCGCTGTACACCAGTGTTAGGCAGAATCATATTAAGTACCTTTTGGGAACACGACACACAATTAAGACTACAAGTGACAGTACAAATTCACCTCTGGTACAAGCCTGTACTACAGAGTAAAGTGGTAGCAATGGCTGAGCAGCCAGACTTATCTCAAGAGTAAAGTGAGCAGTATCAGAAGTTACACAAAGGACAGCAATTACTATGGTTCAAGCAACCACTGACTCAAGGTTTCTGAGAAAATGAATATACATTTATTTACACATCATTTGAAAAACAGATCACTAAAGTAAAGCAGCAGAAAATCACAATCTTAATATACTACACAACACCCAATACATTCTAGATAAGTTAAACAAGTCCAGCAATTCAAAAGGGAGGGAAAACCAAGGTTATTCACAATTAAGCAGCACCAACAAGTAAATAGGCAGGGCAATCTAGAAAAGGCTTGGTACAATGAACATTCAATTCAATAGGCCTGAGCCAATGTCTATGGTGGTTAAGTCCTTGCCAAGAGTTCAAAATAAAGTTGGTCGGAAGAAAAGTTACTTAAAAGAGTAGAGAAGGACAAGCCCTTGGATTGGCGAAAGATTTCAAACACTTTCACTGCTGTCAGACGGAACGAATAACCGGATTTGCAAAGTACCTTTAGAGCAGAAGAATGCTGTAGATGAGGCAGACGTTCCTGGCAGATCCTGCAGGTTCACGGTTCCTGAAGCGACTGTCGGACTTACATGAAGGAGGAAGACTGGAGGGTCCTGCACTGTCCAGGAAAGAAACCAGCAGCAGAGCAAAGCGACGAATAAAAGGTGTGCTCCTAAAAACCCAAGCAGGGTCCAGTCCTCCTGGCCATCCGATTCACTGTAGCTGTGCACAGCATATTCGAGCAGTGGAGGGTGGCCTGGCTTGGAGTTTGGGGAATTGGTTGGTCCCACCAGCCAAAGGAAGAAGATTCCTTGCAGATCTTCTCTGTCGTCGAAGTTTGGAGATTCGGACCCGGAGCAGGGCTTCACCAGGAGGTCCAGTTGTGATGGTGGTCCTCTTCTTTCAGCTTCTCTTCGGTTCTCTCGATCCAGTGGTGACTCTGTCTTCCAAGTCCCAGAGACCTTCTTTTTATGTAGTTTTCCCCATTCACACAGCCTGACTGTCAATCACACAGCAGGGTGGCTGTCCTGGCAGGACAGTCACCACAGCCATTCATACAGAGTGCGACATGGGTCTCCTAGGAGACCATGTGCAGGGAGTCTCAAACCCCTCCCACACATCCTGTCACCATCAGACATTCAGGCGCCTAAGGAGGTCTTCTGTGCAGAAGCCCGGCAAAGGACAGTAAACAAAGGAACCAAACCTGGTTTGGTGTGCAGAGTAAAACACGAGAAATACCTTTACAAAAAGAAATGGCGAATAAACCCAGCCGGAACCAAAATAAAATAAAAGTGGTCCAGCGGATTAAAGTTTGAGGCTACTACTGCCACCAGCCAAATCTTAAAGAAAGGGGAACAAAATAATGTTCCATGAGAGACAGACAAAAAGGGATAACTATTAACCCTTTCCAGTACTCTATCTAAGATAGTTTGTACTGGGTATGTGAATTTAAAAAGACTAAAGTCAATGGCAACTTTACATGTTCTGGGGGACAGTAGTCAGCCTCAGAAAATGGAGTTCAGCGTGGGAAGTCTGAAAAAGACAACCCTGTGCCACTGCCCTAAAGGTGTAAAAAGGTGTAAAAAGATTATGCCTATGGAGTAGGTGAGATTCCGTAGTTTATGAAAACACAAATGTAAAACACACAGCAAAACACATGTTAGAGTGGGAAAAAAAAGGCTCACACTCTTACCAGGTGAAAAAAATAAATCCTGGAAATCAAGGAAAGCTGCTGAGCGACTCAGTGGGTAAGGGAAATTAGCCATTCTGGGGAATTCTCCCTAAGAGGGGTGAATTTGTGGTAAAATATATGGGAGAGTTTTAACTGATGCAAAATTGTATATAATATGTCAATGTATGTGGTTCAGTGAGACTTGGGTTAGTTTGACTCCACAGCATTATCTAGTGTCATACTGGACAATTTTACAATAAGCTTGCTTTACGTACAAAATGTGCACTCGTTCCTGAGGTGGTGGTCATGCTAGGGTCAGGTGATTAAGTGTCGAGCGCCCACATTTTCTTACAGTGGTATGCCATTTTTACTGCTGTTATGGTCTTGGCCAACATTATGAGTATTCCTACATTGGTGTGGCCAGTATGAACATGGTTTCTTAGAGTGGCATGGCTTTTCATACCGGCATTATCTGAAAAGCCAACAGGGGTATGTTCTTTTGTTGGAATCCTGGCATATAATGGGAGAGCCTGCATGGGCAAGTTATTTTATAGCATTGTTGCTGGCTTTATGGGTAAAGATGAGCATGATCTTATGTGGGAAAATGTGCATATTTTGGTTCCGACAGTTAAGACATGAACGGATACAGCTAGCATGGAAATGTTTTTCTAAATTGGAAAAATACTGGCAGATATCGTGGGTAAAGGCATCATGACAATGCTTTCACCAATGCTCTGGAAAATGTTTGTTTGCATTGTTGCTGACTTGGGATCTGTTGGATATATTTCATGTGATACCCAAAAAAAACAAATTGTTTACTTTGTGGCTTTTTAGCCAAATGTTCACAGAACGTGTGGTTGTGGTGCTGCCCGTGGAGGGGATGCGCACACAGCAACGTGACGTTGCACGCCGCTGCATGCATTATAAATAAATGGGGCGTTCCCGGCCTCATGAGTGTGACCGGGGAGCCCGAGCAGAACAGACGTGTCGGTGTCAGTCTGTTTGTGTTGGGGGCTCACAGGCATCGCTTCTGGGGGTCCTCACAGACTCCCAACAGTGTTGACGAGGCCCGGCCCGGTGGTGATTGCGGAATCAATGTTTTTAAATTATTCCGGAGCGGATGACGGTCCTCATCCATTCCATGACGCGGGCCGGGCAGGCCCCACGTGGCGGCGGCCATCTTGAATTCGCGCATTGGATGTTCTTGGGCTCCGTTTCGGCCTGTGATTGACATCCAAGTGAAATTTTTGGGTATTATGAGAGCGGGCAGTGTGCTCTGTCCACTTATGCCCAGATCTTGTATTTTTACACAGTTTTGGGCAGATTTCGTTGAGTAAGGTGAGGAAGAAGAGGTGAGATGCCTAGGCCTGCTTGACCCTTACTCCTCCCCAGCTCAATTTTTGGAACATGCAGGCTGGGTCACTGCAGCCTACAGCTGAGGGTTTTTTTCATCTTCATCATCACCTTCATCATCATGCCCAGCTGCTGGATGTGTGTGTGAGGCACACAGTTGGTCTTGAGATCTGCGGCTACTCACTGTCATCATCATCATCAGACCTGGACTTATGGTTTTGTGTGTGTCGGGACCAGTGCATGTCATAGACTTTGTTGGGATGAGTTGGGGCCCCCCCAGTTCATGCAGGGGGGTGCCTCTGCGCTCTAGCCCATGAGTGCACCTGGTAATCAGGACGGTGGGCAGCCTCAAGCCCAGCCACAGCCTCAAGCCCAGCCTCAAGCACTGCCACTGCCTCAAGCCCAACCACAGCCTCAAGCCCAGCCTCAAGCCCAGCAACTGCCTCAAGCCCAACCTGTGGCGCAACCAGTTATGCATGCGGCCCCTCCGGTCATGGCACAAATGCGGGCCCCTGCGGCGCTAGAGCCAATTCCAGAGTTTGACATCGCAGGTCCCCATCCAGCCTTGGGCCCAGGTGGAAAAGATGGGTGGACCATCTGGACATGTACTTCAGGGCCACTATGGAGAGGGACGATGACAGCAAACTAGCGACCTTGCTGTATGCGGTGGGACCTGCTGTACAAGAGATCTTCGAATCCCTCGGGCCAGCTAATGCCTCCTATGTGGCGGCAAAGACTGCCCTTCAAGACCATTTTCTGCCGCTCACCAATGCTGATTATGAAAGGTTCATAATGCTGTCAGCGCGGCAGAAGGAGGACGAGATGCTGGACACCTTCTATGGCCGTCTCAGGCACCTCTCTTTGGCTTGTGCCTGTGGTGATGCAGAAGACATGATTAGAACTATGCTGATTCAGGCCTGTTCGTCAGGGAAACTTAGACGGCAGGTGCTGAGGGAACCAGGCACCACGCTTGCCCGCATGCTTGAACTGGGGCGCTGCCATGAGGTGTCAGAGGATAGGGCATCCAGGATGGAAGCTGGGTCGCGCCCGGTGAAGACAGAAGAGGTATGTGCCATGTGGCGGGGTGGCAGAGGTGTCAGGAGACCAGGTACCGGCCTCCGTGATAGTGGCGGAAGAGCTGGCGGGTCGTGCCAGAAGTGTGGATATGACCTGCCCCACCCTGCGGAGTGCCCAGCGGCGGGGAAAACTTGCGAGAGGTGTGGACTGGCAGATCACTATGCCCGCGTGTGTAAGGCGGCCCTGCTGGTGATGGTGCTCAGAGGCCCAGTTCGGTCGGGGTTCCTGCGTCAGAATTGCCCCCGAACATGGCTCAGTTGGACCAGGGTGAAGAGGGTGCCCCAGCGGATGAGGAAGAGGAGGAGAACATCTTCTTCGTGTCCAGTGTGGGGGCTCTCATGACAAAGAACAGACGTCAACCAAGGTGTGTCGTGGAGGTGAACAAATCGCCCGTCCCGGTGCTCATGGACACGGGGGCGTCGGTCAGTGTGATGGCCCGCGGACACTATGATGCAGTGGACACACCACCCAAACTGGTTAGTCCAAAGGCCTGCATTTTTCGTTTTGGGACTGGAACCAATTCCCTTGGACAGCGTTTTTGTAACAAAGGTGGAGCATGACAGCTAGAAGATCATGGCCCGCTTTTATGTCACACCGGTGAGCACAAATACCCTCCTGAGTGGTGCTGCGGCGGAGGCCTTAGGCATTGTCAGTTTTGCCTACTCTGTATATCTGGAGGACATAAATGATCTGCTGGACAAATACTCTGCGCTGATCCATGGAATTGGCCAAATGACCAGGGACCCGGTGAGGCTTCACATTGAAGAATCTGTGCAGCCCATCGCCCTGCAACATCGGAGGGTACCATTCCACCTCCAGGAGCAGGTGAACAAGGAATTGGACAATCTGGTGAATCTCAACATCATCGAGAAGGTGGAGGGCCCCACAACATGGGTTTCACGAATCGTGGTGGCACGGAAGCCGAAACAACCTGACGCCGTCCGAATATGCGTCTACATGAGGCTACCGAATAAGGCAATCAAAAGGGAGAGACACCTAACCCCAACGATCAATGACATTATTGCGGAGGTACAAGGGGCTCTGTTCTTCTCCAAGCTCGACCTTCGAGCCGGCTATCATCAAGTCATCCTCCACCCTTAGTCAAGATATATAACCACGTTCACCACTCACCATGGACTCTATAGATATAAGAGACTCAGTTTCGGTGTGTCATCGGCAGCGGAGGTGTTTCAGATCATCATAAAGGGGGCCCTCGCTGACCTGGATGGAGACTTAAACATTAGTGATGACATCCTGGTGTTCGCCAAGACTGAGGTGGATCATCTGCGCAAGTTGGCCAGGACATTTGAGAGGCTGCAATCACTGGGCCTCACACTCCACAAGGAAAAATGTGAGTTCTTGCGCCCGTCCATCAAATTTTTGGGATGTGTTTTCAAGGAAGGAGATGTGTCGCCGGATCCGAGGAAAGTGCAGGACATTAAGAAGGCCCAGCCACCGGAATGTGTATTCAGACTTGACAAGTTTTCTCGGAATGATAACATACTGAGGGCGTTTCATACAGAACCTAGCATCCCGATCGGAGCCCCTGAGGGCCCTCACCAAGAAGGAAACAACCTGGCACTGGGGCGCTCTCCAACACGTGGCGTTCGAGGACATCAAGAGCGCCCTCGCCGCTGAGGACACAATGGTGTTCTTTGACCCCAAGCTTGCATCGGAAATCATCGTGGATTCCAGCCCATTCGGCCTATTGGCTGTACTGATGCAAATTGATCGGGGATGGTGGTGTTCGCCCCGAGGCCTACGCCAGCAAGGCGCTGTCAGACACCGAGTAGCGTTACTCACAGATCGAGCGCGAGGCCCTTGCAGTACTGTGGGGGTGCCGGCACTTTCGGCTCTACATCCGTTGATGGTTGTGATGGACCACAAGCCCCTGTTACCCATACCGGCAGGGTCCTCGTCCAAGCCACCAGCGAGGATTGAACGATGGATGCTTGCCCTCCTCGAGTATGGTGTCACCCTGGTGTACAGACTTGGGGCGAACAATTCAGCGGACTATCTGTCCAGGTATCCTGGCGTAAACCGTGAGGAGGATCAGGACTGGTGTGCTGAAGAAGCGGATGATCACGTTTGCATGGTGGTTGAAATGGCCCCCCCCAATGCCATGCCCCTTGAAGACCTGGAGGCAGCAGCAGCTCAGGATGAGTGTTTTCAAATACTCAAGCATGCGATGCAGCAGGGTTTGTGGAAGACAGTACTGGAGTCCCTGGCCGGTCGCACGCAAGAAGCCAAGGTGGAGCTTGAACAACTGTGGAAGGTGAGCGAAGAACTGTCATTCCCAGCCTCTGTTCTCCTGTTAAGGGGTGATCGGATAGTCATGCCCCAAACGAAGATCCAAGAGGTGATCAATCTGGCCCACCATGGACACCAGGGAGCCGCCAAGACCAATGCTCAGCTACGCCTTAAAGTGTGGTTCCCTGAGCAGGAACGGAGGGTCGATGACTTTGTTGCTGCATGTGTATGGTGCCAGGCAGCGTCCCAGCTGCACAGAGAGCCGACGATCGAGGCGATGCCTCGGGGGACTCGACCATGGGAGGTGGTGCATGTGGACTTTGGATCCACCACGCTGGGCACACATTTCCTAGTGGTGTTGGATGAATACTCCCACTATCCAGAGGTCGAGTTTGTGGAATCAGTGGCGTTTGAGCACGTGGTGGTGGCCATCGAGCAAGTGTTTGCCTCCCACGGTTTTCCCGACACCCTGTGCTCGGACAATGGGTCGCCGTTCCAGAGCAAGCGTTTCTCAGAACTGATGGAGGGGTATGGGATCCAACATCGGAAGATCACCCCGCTCTGGCCACGGGCCAATGGTGAGGCCAAAAGGCTGATGAGGACTCTTAACAAAACCTTCCGGATAGCCAAAGGTCAGGGGCAATGCCTGCAGAGGGCTCTTTACCAATTCCTACGAGTCTATCGCACTGCACCCCATGCCTCCATGGGAGTCACCCCAGCCGAGGCCCTGTTCAAACAGTGCCCCACAGGGCTACTGTCCGAGGTGGGGGAGAAGGAGCCCGGAGTGATCGATGATCAGCAGGTGGAGTTGGATCACCGGCTACGGACGGAACAGGGGAACGTGAGAATGGGTCATCGCCCGCAACGGCTGGAACCAGGAGATGAGGTGGTCATAAGGAACAGACACCCCCATGGAAAACTCTCTCTCCCGTAAGAACCTGAACCTCTTGATGTGGTGGCCGTCAAGGGGTCCATGGTGATGGCCACAGACAGGAGGTTGGCCGTCACCCGGAACGTGAGCTTCTTTAAGAAGGTAGGTGACCCCAGGACTCAGCCTCCCCTCGAGCCTGACAGGACGGAAGTACCGGATGAGGGCGTAGGCCATCTCCCCATGCCTGTGTCCCCACCCCGGGGATTGCCGCCGGAAAGACTGCCCGTACTGGAGGTAAGCGGGAGGTACTCCCAGACGGCTGGGTGAGGGAAACCCACTTACCTCAGCGATTACGTGCTGGGACATGTTTCATAATTGGCCCGTGGGCTCCACCGGGTAGTTACAGGGATACAGGGTGGTTGTCAATAAAGGGGTGTTGTGGGGAGTTTTTGTGATTTTGTTATTTGATGTTTATTGTGTTTGTTTGACACTGATAACCTGTTGTTGTTTGTCCTCATGGAAAAGGAGGAGTGTGGTGCTGCCCCCAGAGAGGACGCGCACACAGCGGCGTGACGTTGCATGCCGCAGCATGCATTAGAAATAAAGGGGGCGTTCCCGGTCGCAGTAGTGCAACCGGGGAGCCCGAGCAGAACAGACATGTCGGTGTCAGTCTGTTCGTGTTGGGGGCTCACGGGCATCGCTTCTGGGGGTCCTCACAGACTCCCAACTGTGGTGTAAAACACGCCGTTTAAAATCTTATTTTAGAAATGTTCTGGTCAGGAGAACTCCCCTCCCCTAAACCTTCCTTGGTTGGCTCAGGCTCCCTCGCTATAATGAGTGGCTCACGCATATTCACTGGAAATTTTTACTCCACTTCAATTGAAAAGATTCACAAGCCACTGCTGCATATGACACAGTGTACATAGTGTCCGCCATGCAGCCATCATATGATTAGTATGCCAGTGTATGGTATACACCCTTAAAGTTCTGTGTATAAGAACAACACAATGAACAGCAAGGGAAAATGGGTTTAGAAATTGGAAGAACTATTCAAACAGTCCAAAATACATTCAAAATGGTTGTAACCAATGAAAAGGTGGGAGTACAGATACATGAACCCATCGACCACGCCCATAAAAAGCATGGGCAGCAAGCTCCTGAAGGGAATTCAGCAAGCCTGAGTCCTAGCTGAACAGCCTCAGCCACGTGTACATTGCACTTAGTCAGAGGAGGAGTACATCTGTTAAAATTAAGTCAGAAAAGGTAATGCTCACTACAGCCATGGCCCTGCCAGCACGTGTAGCTCTGGGCCTCCAATTGTTTGAAAACCAGACTTGTAGGTACAGTTCTGCCCACATCTAATGCCAGTGCCAAATTATTTGTAATAAGGTACTATCCAGTTACCACTTCCCACCATGATACACATGGTTGATAAGTGGGGTCCTGCACTGCAGGTATCCACAGAGTACAGTAAACCATCCATGTGTATCAGAAGGTTAAGGATACCTTGAATTCCCTAGCTTCTGGGTCCTTCCAGAGGGAAAATGGCATAGTTACAGGCGTCTTACAACAAAAGCCATCATGATGCGAAAGACTATGCTGCATAAGTGCTCATGTCGAACAGCGCATATATTTGCTCTGCAACCAGGGCAACATGCAATACAAAGGTTCTGAATTCTACAACATCACACACTTGCCCTGACTGCTGTGTAAACTAAACAGCCCATATGTGGCCCTGCAAGCACACACCCAACCGAATACAGAATGATGCAGCAGGCAACATTGGCACTCGGTCAACATGCAGGCCATCACCATACCAATATGTTGCTACTGAATGTGTTGGCTAGCTACCCTGGATCAACCCACAACAGCAACATATTCAGGCAGTCAGATATGGAACCACATCGGAGGACATGAGAGTACAATGAGATGTGGCTCAGAGGTAAGTCTGACATTTTTTTTTATAAGACACACAAGAACGCACGCTAAACACCCACATTCATGTCCAAGACATGTACATACTGGACCACATCACACACAACACAACATAAATACAAACACATACCCACTCATTGCACACAGTGCCATCCAGTAGCCTGAACATGATCCACGCCTATGCCTGCCCTGTACCACAGATGATGCTGGATACCTATTATGTTGATACCACATGACAGCCACCCACAGGTCAGCAAGTCCTGCTGAGAGCAGGTACACAACTACGCTCAGTTAAACATGGGGAGTCATTGCAAGAACATTCGGGATATTAAAATCTAAGATCTCTTATTGAGACTAAAGTGGCAGGGTGTGGTTATGCCAACCCCAAAGGAAATGTCATTATGTAATATTGATCTGCCACAACTTGCATAATGTGGAAGAGGGTTTTGGAATGAACATGAACGGATGATGGTTTGTGCCCACACCCACAACACCTCTCTGAGAGGTGAAAGGGCAGAGGAGTTATTCTTCAACAATAAGGGACCGTCTGTTCTTGACATTCCTGAATTTAACTTCAGATATTGCAGGTGCAACAATCAATGGCAGGACACCTGCACCACGTAAATGAATAATGAAACGAGTCATATATTTAGTATGGCATCCCTCACAACCTCAGACACGGGTGAGCCCATTGTACGAGCTAAAGACCACCTCAAACATATTGCATTTGCTGGTCTGACACAATGGAGCTACACAGAGTGAGGTGCTGAAGCTGACCTCCCTGAAGACTCATGCAAAAGTGATCCAATACGAGATGGGATGTCAAGCAACATGTAAGTACCACAGAATATAAAACACATGATCACGCACATAGTTACTGTCCATTGCGAGTCTAATTCTATCGATACTTTTCCTGGTCACAGAACATATGTGTGAAATATCAACCTCTACTGCAGAGACCCATTTCTTCTTTTCTTTAATTCACGGGGTGAACCCCATCCATGTGAGTATAATCTCTTCCATATCCCAAAATGCACCAGTAAAAAAAAAAGTTCCTGCATATAAGCAGGGTCCTAAGTGTTTAGCTGGGCTATGTGCTTCCACAATGGATCTGCGTGATTTTTCCTCCACGGAAAAATCAGCGACGGAAAAGTTTGCATGAGAAATGTACGCACCACAAAAGGGTCGTACATTTCCCATGCAAACATACATTTCAAAACCCTGCAGACCTACACCCCTACCCACACCCACAACACACCCCCACCCACAACCCCAACATAACCAAACCCTACTTACCTTTTAAGGCGCCTTGTGTCCCTGCAGCGCCAGTTCCCTTTCACTTCCGTGATCGGGAACCGCTGGAACCGGCGCCGCAGGGTCCTTTTCTTTTTTCTTTTTTCGGACAGCTGCAGGGGTTTCCCCCGCAACTCCCACTCACTCTACTGTCCCCTTCTTTTTTTAATTTTTTTTACCCACCTTAAGGTAGGTAGAACTTTTAGTAATTAGAACTTTTGGTACATAGGTTTTTAGGACTTTTTCTCTAGTCGGACTTTTGAATTCGGTAATTTCGTACAATAACTCTACACTAATCCTCTTGCGGCAGTGCTTGGGAAGCTACACTGCATGCTGCCTTGGTCCAGCATTTTCTGTTGAGAAGGTTGGTGCAGGGACATTGAGGGAGGTCTGCATGGTTCACTGCTGGGCGTAGGGACATGGTAGAGGTGCAGGGTTTCTTTGGTGGTGCTGCTGGGCTTTTGCTGCTGATCCAAGTTGGAGAGAACTTCCTCACCTGTCCACAGGTGATGTATTCTATTGGAAGTAGAGTGGGGTCCAATGAACAGCACTGCGACCTTGGTGGAGAATTGCTTGATGGTGGCCATTCTGGTTTGGATTTTTCAAGTATACTACTCGACATAGGCTCAATGGAGTATGAAATGTCATGTGCTGAGAGAGGTACAATGTTGCAGCCTTTCTGGCAACTACTTTCTTTCAGCAGTATAACTTTCATAGAAAGCATGTAGCAGAGGATATGGATTCCAGAAACCCCTCACCTTTGCAGAATTAGACTTGAAAAGGGCCTATGTGGGTACGCAACTGAAGCATTTTACCAGCCACACTTATGCTTTGCCTGCTGCGGAAACAACATTGGGCGGTGCCAGGTAGTTGCCTAGGGCTCTTGAAGAGGGGGCAAGATTATACTTCTATTTTAGATGATTTGGTTTCAGTGGTCCTGCTATTGTCACATGTGGCATATTATAGAGCAAAGCAATGGTAGGGGTGGTGGCTGTCTGTGGTCATCACTATCTGCATATCAGAAGCTGGTTTACGGGTAGTCATCAGAAGCCTATAGTGATGAAGATTCCATTTAAGTGGTAACTAATATTTGAAAATGTCCATAAAAATTAAGTCCATAGAATGTTCAAGGCTAATAAACAAGCAGCCAAGCTGTGCAAGAGGTGTGACGTGAAGTCACCATCTTGAAACTTGGCATTCTGCAAACATTTCAGACTCCAGTCGTTTAGTAAACATGGATTTAAGCAGAACTACTAATTCAAGCAATAGTCCCTAGGAAGTCATGGGTGCCATTCTTTCTGTCTGGAGCTCAAAAATCCTGAATTCAGGACAGTGGGGGCAAGTCTTAATTGTTTTCCAGTGCATGGGCGTCACTATGTTTCTTGGGCTCCTGGGAGAACAGGATTCTTCATTGGATTGCCATATTGAGTTTCATCCCTATTGGTTTCCTTCACGTCTTTTCCCTACTCTACTTCCCAGAGGCAAGGCCAAGAAGCTATAGATGTTTCAGGGGGTTTGGGATCCCAGGAGGCAAGGGGAAGTGGTGAAGATGCCCTTGAATCAGACGTATTGGTTCTGCTGCATAATATTTCTGGTTCTGAAGCAGAATGAGAAGTTCCATCTGTTGCTGGATCTCAAGATACTAAACAAGAAAGTAGCGACTCATGACTTTAGGGTGGAGAGTCTACAGACAATCATCCCTATGATCAAGGAAAAGGACTTCCTAGTATAACTGTTTGAACAGGATGCATAATTGTTTCCACCCACCAGAGGCACCAGAGTCATCAGGGTTTCTTGAGGTACTTGGTGGCTGGAAGCCACTTTCAGTTCTTGGACCTCCCCTTTGGTCTCCAAATGGCTCCTCTGGTTTTCACCAAGTTTTTGGTTCCAATGTTCACATATCTCTATAGGAGCAGCATTCTAATCTTCCTACATTCATACTATTCATTAATTCATAGGCTTTATTTCGACAATAAATGTCATAGAAGCAACATGACATAAATGCATCTTAACACTTACCACAACAGTAAAATACAATCATACAAAAATGTCATCATGATAGATCACTGAGACAATTAAAACGACTTTAAAAATGTAAGAAGGGTATTACACAGCCTCACAGCATTACATTAATCAAGAGGTGTTAAAAATGGCTGAGCTGGCTCCTTGAGCTTTTTCAGGGGAACTCTCCATGCCCCGCTCAAATGATTGTTAGTAGCAAAAACAGCAAAAACATTTGTTGAATCTAGGCACTTAGCCAAGCCTTTAGCAGTACTCCTGCAACCACAATTTAAAAATAGCAGCTTCAAAAAGAGTTCCATCAGGGGTTTAGTCCCAGGGCAGATTAATAGGTAATGACAAAGATCTTCAATGGCATCTTTGCATAAACTGCAAATGGGGGCAAGAGCATTATTCTATTCATGCAGGAGAGCAGCTGTGGGCAGAATACAAAGACGAAGCTTTAGATATACAACCTTAGGTTGTGAAAACAGAATCAAAATATCGAGGCTGAGTACCCCAAAAGGAAATACACCGAACACGGGTTACAAAGGAACATACAAAGTACTTTATTTTATACTGAATCCAGTTACAAAAACAGAGCAAAATCAGATAGCTATCGGCCCTCAGTACAACACAACGAACTCCAGCGTGGTTGACTGTGTTCAGTGAGAGACGTTGTACAATAGAATGCATTCGCTTTTTATACATTTGGTGGGCATGATGTCCAGCCCCACTTCGGGTTAATATTCCTTTTAATACATCACCGATCTAGGGTTCGTGCCAAGTCTCAAACAACCGCATATAACTGGTTTGCCTTTAATACATGTATCAACAAGCCTATGCAATAACGGTGTATTCTAAGATTTTCCATGCAGGCCTTCTCAAACATTAATACAATGTAGTTAAACAAATGTTCTTCGTTCAGTATTTGACAATATGCTCGTGGATTAGTTTCATTGCACGAGTAATCCTTCTACACATAGGCCAACGAAGGACAAGGTCTCAGTTCACAACCTCAACAAGTGGCCTGCAGGCAAGTTACACATTAGCTATGTACAGAGGTCAAGACGGCCATGTTGTATTCTGGAATGACATCATCCACCATTTTAACTCACAGGGTGACTTTTACACAGCGAATCCTAAAATGGCGGTTTGACCTAAAATGGCGGCTTACATGGATTTAAGGTCAGGACCTTGCAACACGGATTTCTTTCGCAAGCGACTTCCGATCAGCTTGGCGTAGGCCAATATTAATATATCTATTACAATAGGAGGCACAATATACTTTCTCTTTTGACAAACCCTCCTTTTGGCCTATGTAAAGTGCTAAAAAACTACTTTGGATCTCCTTGCAAATAACTCCATGCATCATGGTCCATGCACCCTGAATCACTATCGGAAATATCTATTGCCATTAAGTCATTTGCTACAATATCTTTCAACACATATTCTTTGGAAGTTTTATCCGGGGCATACACTTTATGTCCTATCAAACCTATCACTTGTGCGCAACATCCCCCTAGCATCAAACACATACCAGGTAGACACTGAATAGAGCAACAAAGAAACAACAGGATTCCCAAAATAATTAATAAGACCGAAAGTACCTTCCAATCCCAAGATCGCAAGAAGTCCCAGAAACAAACGCTTAGATCCCAGTTTCCCTCGGGAACATGCACTTCGGAACTAAGGACGTGCAGATTCTGTATTGCCTTGAAGATAGTTGGGGAGGAATCTGGATGAAAACACAGCAAGCGGACTCCACTAATTTGCACACTCCACCAGGCTCAGCTATAATGACATCTAATGCCATTCGGTTTTGAAGTGCTACTAATCTTATCGCCTTTTGTTCTAACGTCATATTGTAGAGTATGTCCATGGTCCGGTTGATGGTTCTCTCCAGTACTCTCGCTAGTTTTCTGATATCTTCTGAATTCGCTATCTGCCCCCAAAATGGCACAACTGATTTAGCTATATCTCCCAAGATTTGTGCTGGGATGTCACCATTCTCGTCCCGCCGTGGATGAGCCTTCAAAACTTCTTTTGTACTAGCTATAATCACCCCAGGTATCAGGATCCCTAAATAACAGGTTCCCTGACAATCACTGGGTAACCATGGGAATGCTACATTACCGCAGACAAAGTAGACAGGTTCGCCTACATACAAAGGTCTGTTTTCCCCAGTCAAATTTGCAACGTTGGCACAACCTAGAAAATTTCCCATTGACTGAGTTCCATTCCTCTGTATGCAAAAATAAACTGAATCGGGGCTATGGTTAACAGTGTAAGAAGGAGGCATGGCATCCATATTGCCTATTGGAGCCATCTTAAAGGAAATCAAAGATTGGAAAGGACGAGACGGTTTATCAGAAGGCCTAATAGAAGCAACATTCGGTTTACTCCTATTTGCAAAAAGCGAGCATCCCAGGGGAGTCAAAACACGTTTCGCAAAACTATTCAAATTGGTGCCATCAAAGTTCCCTGAGATGCTATCATCCCATCAGCCAAAAAACAGTGCTCTAAAAGAAGCATAGCAAGCAGTTGTCAACGGTAAAGGATGAATATACCAACCTAGCCCCTTATCCCCGTGTTGCGGTAAATGTGAGCAGACCCAACAGTTGGATTTATTAAAAATGGCATGTGTAGCATCATGATAAGCAGTAAAGTGTTATTGTGGTACCTTTGTCTGTGCTGGGAATCCTGAGGGGATAGAGTATGCAAATGTACAAAGGGAGTAGGAACAATGGGTGCACTTTCAGTAGGCAACAAAAGTTCTAAAGAGTGTGTTTCCTCGAGGTACCACAATCCTAAGGCAGCGACAAATATCATTATCAAAATACAGCAATACATTTTCGGGGCCCAGGCATTTTGTCGATTGTCCCGGTTGGTCACCCCCTTATTTACAAGTCCCATACGAGCGGTAGCGGTGGCGGGCATCGTAGTCTTCAAACGGATACTCCAAAGTTTGTTGCTGGCGACCTCCCGGTCGAGCGACTTCTTAGTCCTTCCACAACCCTAGCCAACAGAATGCCCTTTCTCAAATTTGGGCAAAAGCAAGCCCTCGATGGCTCTTTCCTTCTCCGAATGCACAGCAAAACCGTGCTGTAAGTCTATCAAATGCACAGCAAAACCGTGCCGTAAGTCTATCTTCATGGTCGTAGATTTTATCATACTTTTCCGGCTACTGATTGATCCGGAAACAAGATGTCGTCACTTCCTGCTGGAAGCAACGTGAAGGTACTGAATTCGAAATAGCAGTTTCCGGATGCAACATTTGTGGAGAGTGTGGAGACAAAATGG
Organism: Ambystoma mexicanum; assembly: GCF_040938575.1. Lineage (NCBI taxonomy): Eukaryota > Metazoa > Chordata > Amphibia > Caudata > Ambystomatidae > Ambystoma > Ambystoma mexicanum. Next base: position 785,336,668 of record NC_090937.1, on the reverse strand, counting down.
CAGCTTCCCCAAACCTCACAGGCTCAGAGAAATTCTCCGACACACTCTCAGTGACACTTGCTGCTTTGGGATCATTGGTTGCAGTGTCAGCGAGGGGTTCTGTTTCTTCTGTAACGTGTGGCACAGGGTGAGGAAGTTTCTTGATGTGGGACGCGTTTATCCAGTTCTTTCTTCCAGCGACCCGCACCGCTGTCTGGGTGACCAACAGGACTTGGAATGGCCCACGCCAGCGAGGCGCAAGGCAAGAGTAGCGTTCAAACGATTTGACGAGCACCCAACTTCCAGGCCGTATGCTGTGGCCCAGTCCCTGTATCGCACAGGTAATGCTTCTAGTACCTGGTGATAAATCAAATACAGGTTTTTAGTCAATTGGCTACAATAATCTGAAAGTAGTACATTTTCAACATTTCTTAACGAGTTACATTTAGGAAGGTTCCAAATATTGGCAGGTCTCCCCTTTACCACCTCAAATGGACAGAGCCCAGTCTTAGTTTGAGGGGTTGTGCGCATAGATAACAACAAGATCGGTAAGGCGTCCGACCATTTTAGTTTGGTGCCGGCACACGTCTTAGCGAGCTTGTTCTTGATGATACCGTTGTGTCTTTCTACCATTCCGGCACTCTGAGCATGTCTGGCCGAATGGAACCGTTTGTCAATTCGTAATGCTGTACATATCTGCAGAATTACAGTGGCGACAAGATGTGGACCATTGTCCGACCAGATAATTCTTGGCAAACCGAACCGCGGGAAGTATTCTTTTAACATGATTTTTGCAGTAGTCATAGCTGTAGCATCTTTAACAGGGAAAGCCTCAACCCATTTACTAAAAGCACAGATAACCACCAGTACATATTTCTTATTATCGCATCGTTCCATTTCAATAAAATCAAAGTGGATCACTTCGAAGGGGACAGAGGGTGGCCCAAAACTACCCCTTGGAGTTACTGTCCCCTTTCCCACATTGTGTTGCAGGCAAATCATACACTCCCGGACGTAGCGCTGGGCAATTTTTGAGATTTTGTCATTTACCCAAACTTTTTCTAACATTTTTGTCATTTTCTGGGCACATACATGCGTAGGACCATAGGCCATGATGACCATCATCATGACGTATGCGTCAGGGAGTAGCCATTTCCCTTCTATTATGTCCTCCCAACACCCGTCATCATCAAGTTTCCCCAAGCCTTCAGCCCACTTTTTGGATTCTTCTAACGTGGCATCAGCTTGGATATCCCGAACAGACCCAACACCCTCATCTATTGCATAAGCATCTACAGATTCCTTTGAAACATACATCTCCGTAAGGAGATCAGTAGCAGTTTGCCTAGCTATCTGATCAGCGAAAGCATTCCCTTTCCCTATATCATCTGTAATCTTTCGGTGTGCTGCACATTTCATAACTGCTAACTGAGTAGGGAGCGCAAGCGTTGAGAGTAGTTGTACTATTAGGGAGCCATGTTGAATTTTGGTGCCATGCGAAGTTAGGAACCCTCTCTCTGACCAAAGTCTCCCAAAGTTGTGGACCACCCCAAAGGCATACTGACTATCAGTATATATATTTACTGCAAGCCCTTCGGAAAGTTCACAAGCTCGGGTCAATGCTATAATCTCTGCGGCCTGCGCAGAATTATGCGTGATTCTATTCGTTTCCACAACATGCTCAATGTAGTGATCGCATAAGCAGCTGTGGATGTACCATCCGGAAGTTTGAAGCAGGAGCCGTCACAAAACTGCTCTCCTTGCGGATTATCCAAGGGAGTATCCTTCAAATCAATTCTACCCTTTCTCTCTTGTTCGGTCGTATAGAAACAATCATGTGGCACTTCATCACCACAAGTAGTATCTTGCGGGAAAGGTAGGAGTTCAGCCGGATTAAGAACACAACACCTCTTAATTTGAATGTGAGGAGCAAACAAGTTCAATTCATATCTTGTCAACCGTGAAGAAGTGAGGTGTTGCGTTTGAGTTCGGTTCAGTAGAACATCTACAGAGTGAGGCACCATCAGGGTTAGATCATAACCTAGGACCAATCCCTCACTCTGTTTTACAGACGCGGCAGCAGCAGCGACAGCGCGCAAACATCTTGGCAAAGCGCATGCTACAGGATCAAGGGCGGAAGAAAAGTAACCGCACGGCCTATTCTTCCCTCCATGTTCCTGCGTTAATACAGCCCAAGCACATCCATCACATTCATGCACAAACAACACAAAGGCCTTTTCATAGTTTGGTGTGCCCAAAACTGGTGCAGAGCAGAATACAGTCTTAAGCAAGTCATACGACTGCTGGTGTACCGCGTTCCATGGCAATGGCGAAGAAATGCCCTTCTTCGTCAAAGCCAACATCGGTTTGATCACTAGTGAAAAATTTGGGATCCACAACCTATAGTAAGAAGCCATACCTATCAAGGCCCTAACTTCCTTCTGTGTATTTGGGACAGACATGCCAGAAATGTGTTTTATTCTTTCAGGTGTCAATCTTCTTCCCTCCTTATAATAATGTTCCATGAGAAACAGACTAAAAGGGATAATTATTAACCCTTTCCAGAACTCTATGTAAGATTGTTTGTACTAGGTGTGTGATTTTAAAAAGACTAATAAAGTCAATGGCAACTTTACATGTTCTGGGAGACAGTAGTCAGTCCCAGAAAATGGAGTTTAATGTGGGAACTCTGAAAAATTCAACCCTGTGTCACTGCACTGAAGGTGCTGTGTAACACACAGTAAAAAGATGATGCCTATGGAGTAGGTGAGGCTCCACAGTCTGTGAACACAAACATGTTAAACACACACAGCAAAACACATGTAAGAGTGGGAAAAAAGGCTCACACTCTTACCAGGTGAAAAAAAAAATCCTGGAAATCCAGCAAAGCTGCTGAGGGACTCAGTAGGTAAGGGAAATTAGCCATTCTGGAGAATTCTCCCTAACACTTGCCCGCCCAGGCTAAGGGTGAGCAGGATTTAATCCATTCATGGATGAATCCCTTCACTCTAGTTGGTTATAAATATCCTAGAGAGACCATCAGCATTTTGGTGGTGACATCCTGCTCTGTGCTCAATGCTGAAATCAAACCCTTGCAGGCCGATTGACCATCTTAGAAGTTTTGGGTTCTCCCCTTTCATTTGCATTAACCATCTCAAGTGTTGGTGGTCTGTTTGAATCACAAAAGTAGATCCATACAAGTATGGTCTAAACTTCTTCAAAGACCACACAATGGCAAAACATTCACGTTCTATGGTTGCCCACCTCGTTTCTGGTTCCTTCAGTTTCCTACTGATGAAGGAAATGGGGTGCTCCCTACCTTTCTCATCCAGTTGACTAAGGACTGCCCCTATACCTGTAATGGATGCATCTGTCTGTGTAATGAAGGGTTGGCGATAATCAGGAGCTCTTAGGATTGGAGATTAACAAAGGGCTTTCTTTCTTTAGACCTTCAAATGCTTGAGTGCACTCCTCATTCCATCTAACCTTTTTAGGGAATTTTGGAGAGGAGATCACATTCAAGGGAGAGGCCATGGACCCATAGTTCTCTTTGAAATTCCTGTAGTACCCAGTGAGACCTAAGAAGGCTCTCACTTGGGTTTGAGTAGTAAGGGTGGCCCAGTTTTGTACAGCTTGTACTTTGCTAGGCAATGGCCTTATTTCCCCTCCTCTTACCTCATCACCAAGGTAGACCACTTTGCTCTGACCAATTTGACATTTGCTTGCCTTTGTGGTCAGAAGGGCCTGCTCAAGAGCCTGCAAAACATATCCTAAGTGATCTGCATGTTCTTTCCAAGTAGGGCTGAACACTGCAATGTCATCCATGTATGCCATGCAGAAGTCCTCCATCCCATTCAGAACTTGATTGACCATCCTTTGGAATGTAGCAAGTGCAATCTTTAATCCAAAAGGCATACCCCTACAATGGTAGAGGCCTGCTGGGGTGGAAAATGCAGTTTTCTCCTTGGCATGGTCTGGCAGGGCTATTTGCCAATAGCCTGACGTCCGATCAAATGTACTGAGGTACTTGGCTGCACCAAGTGTGTCTACCAGTTCATCTGTCCTTGGCAAAGTTTGGGCATCATTCTTGGTGACTGCATTTAGAGCTCTACAGTCCACACAGAATCTCAACTCCTTGGATCCTGCCTTTGATACTAGAACAACTGGAATAGACCATGGACCGGTAGAGGGCTCTATAACCCCAAGATCAAGCATCTTGTTGACCTCTCCTTTGATCCTTTGATGTGGGATCTCACATGTTCTGACATTCTGTAACCTCTGTTTTTCACTGGTAAACAGTCACCAGTGAGAATATCATGCTGGCCCCTATGGGTCAAACCGGTTGAAAGTGACAACAAGGAGGGACACTTATTTAACAGAACTTTGTTCTCCTCCTGTTGTTCAGATGTCAGTTGAGAAAAGAGATTGATTGTATATTCTGATCTAAAGGCTGGCCTCTGAGGAGGCCAGGTAGAGGTTCACTCTCCTCCTCCTCTTGAGCTGCAGCTAGAAGCAAAGATCCCACTTCTGGTCTTGAGACATATGCCATCAAACGGTTGGTGTGAAAGACTCTGGGAGCCTCCTTTGGTCTCCCTAACTCCACCAAATAGTTCACCTCTCCAAGTTTGCCCAGAACCTTGAAATGTCCTATCCATTTGTCTTGCATGGCCCTCTGCCTTGTTGGCACCATAACTAGTACAAGCTGGTCTTGAGTAAACTGAACCATGTCGGCCTTCTGGTCATGCCAATGTTTGACCAGAGCCTGACCTGCTTTTAAGTTATCACTAGCTTCTAGCATCATGTGTGACATTCTCCTCCGGAGACCTACCACATAGTCACTCTGACTGGCTTAGGGGAAGGAGCACTCTCCAACCCCTCCTTAATCAGGGCCAATGGACCTCTGACTGGATGGCCATAGAGAAGTTCAAAGGAATTGTAATCAACTCCCTGTTGAGGGACCTCTCTATAAGCAAAGAGAAGGCATGGCAGTAGAAGGTCCCACTTTCTTTTAAGGGGTTCCTCTAAAGCACCTATCATGCTCTTCAGAGTACGATTAAACCTCTCTACCAGTCCATTTGTCTGTGGATGGTAGGCTTTAGAGAACTTGTAAGCAACACCACAGTTTTTCCACATGGCTTGCATGTAGTGGGACATAAAATTGGATCCCCTGTCGGATATCACTTCCTTAGGAAACCCTACTCTGGTAAAAATACCAAGTAGAGCCTTAGCCACCACCTGAGCCATAACAGACCTCATAGGTATGGCTTCTGGGTACCTAGTAGCATGGTCTACTACAACAAGGATAAAACTGTTCCCTGAAGATGTGGGAGTGTCAAGGGGACCAACAATGTCGATTCCCATCCTCTGAAAAGGAACTGCCACCACTGGGTGAGGCACCAGCAGTGCCACATTCTTGGCTCCACTCTTGCCAGAGGTTTGGCAAGTGTGACAGCTCCTACAGAATTTGTCAACTTCTGAACCCATTTTATGCCAGTAGAAGTATAAGCAGAGCCTTTCCTTGGTATTTTTGAAACCAGCCAAAGGAGCCTCAAGGGCCAACTGTAGGAACTGGAGTCTGTTTGCTAGGAGCACTACATGTGTTTTGCAGTCCCCAGGGATAGACTCAGTCGGTTCACTGTTGTTAGGAAGAATTCTCTTATAAGGCTAATTTCCCAAACCTAGTGAGTCCCCCAGCAGCTTTGCTGTATTTCTGGTGTTTGTTTTTTTCTCCTGCTAAGAGTGAGACTCTTTTTCCTCCCACTCTTAGGCATGATTTGAGGTATGTCTTTGACTTATTGTGTGCTTATGGGCTATGGGGTCTTTTACTTCATAGGGTATCATCTGTTTTAGTGTATGCGTTACACAGCACCCTCAGTGGAGTAACACAGGGATGTCATAGTGACCCCCAAACATAGACTCCATACCCTGGGACTGACTACTTTCTCCCAGGGCATGTCAAGTCACCATTGGCTATACTAGTCCAAAATTGTGAACAGAACCAGTACAAACAATCATATTGTGGAAGTACTAGAAGGGGTTAATTCGATTGCCCCTGGATCTGTTTCCAATGGGGCACTGTCCAGTCCCCCCTTGTCGAGTTTCTGGCTGGTGGCAGTGGTTACCACGTGAAATATTCCACCGGAATATTTCCTATGGGATTTTCCCATTGATTTTAAACGTACCACTTTTTGCTGCAATGTTAAAGATACAGCCGCTTTATTTATTTAACATAAAATCACCGGTTGGGTCTTTTCACGAGAACTCTTTTCTAAAATGGCGTTAGTGTCCGTCTCTGTAACTCCAACCAAGGTCGGGCCCTTTGTTTCACTTTTTGGCGGGCTTCTCCACAGAAGCCCTCCAACTGGTGCCACTCTGTCTGGGTTCCACAGGATGTGTGGGTGGGGGAATTGGCACCCTGGACTGCGTTGCCTTAGCAACTCAAGTCGCACTCTGTTGTGACTGGCCCAGTGGTGAGCCGCCCGGCTCACCACTTAGCATGTTTGAGTGGCAGCTAGGCTGTTGAATGGGGGGTTTTCTGCATAAAAGCAGGGCTTTTGGGACTGGAACTTCAGAAGTCACCACAGGGCCCTAGAAATCTGAAGAGGGGAGAATCTGAGCCATCTGCAATGACGACACCACCGGTGGAGCCCTGCTGCAACGACCTCACCACTTTCCCGACGACAAGAGAAGATCTTCTGCTGTAAGAGTCTTCTCCCTTTGAGCTGGTGGGGACAACCAGTTCCCATTCGCCTTCCAGGACGTCCCTTGGTCGAATCGCCCGTGCCAAGCACCCCGGCGGCAGGATAGCCAAGCTTCACCACTGTGACCGCGAATAACAGGAACGCACCTTTTAACCGACGAACTCTGCGGCTGGTCTCTTCCCTGGGCAGTGCAATGACTCCAAGTTTCCTCCTCGACAAGATCTTCTCTTCCCCTGGTTGAAACCACAAACTGCACCTGCTGCCAGGAACAACTGCCACCGCTGGAGCTTCCTCACACTTTAAGGTACTGTGTTCCGCCTGGTCTCCCTTTCTGCGGATTGCTAAAGGTGACCCTTAAATCCTTTGCTTTCCAACTGGGTTGGCCCCTGACCTTCTACCTTTACCTTTCGCATCAAACCATCCTCCTTTGAACATTTCTGCAAAGACTTGAGTGCTTTTTAAACTGTGTGATCTTGGGCACATTTCGCCTTGCTCCATTTACAGTGGGCCTGGCCTATGAACTTTGGCTCTACAGTAGACTCTGCCTTCACTAACTTGCTGTGGTCTTATAAAAGTGTTGGGAACTGTTTTCGTTTTATGACCTGCCTTTTTCTCTCCCTTTAACTTAATTATTGGAGTGCCATCTAAGTTACGCCCTCACATCTATTTTTACAAATAATGGTGTTTTAACCTAGACGTGTCTAATAATTATTAAGGGAGGTGTGTATACTTTATCTGACTGTGTTTGAACTTGCTTTGATTTAGAGTGCTTAGTGTATTTCCTAAAGTGTGTTTTAAATAAATAATTATATACTTTTGATACCAAGCTCTGGTCAGTGTTTGCTTGCTCTACTGTGTTTTTAGCCCTTTTGTGTATCCTCTGTATACTGCCCTACTCTTCTTGAGAGAAGTCTGACTGCTCAGCCACAGGTACCAGGTAAATCTGGGTGGTGCAGACTGCTACCAATTGGGTTTACTGCTTACTCCTGTAGTCTTAATCTTCTTGCAGTGTTCCCCAAGGGATCTGCACAGGATTCTGCCTAACAACTGTAGAAGAGGCCATCTTCCCAGTGCAACCTATGCTTCCCAGGGGTCATGACCACTACCCCTCGCCCTGGCAGTCAGGCCCTCTGGGCGGCACCAAGGTGTCTCATCATGGCCCCAAGGGCCCACCCATGACCTCCAAGACTGTCTTGGAGTCAGTCCTGGCACCTTTGGCGCCAGGCTCATATGGCAGAAGGGGGAGCTGGAGCTCACAATTGCAGTGTCACAGCATGGATGCCCCAGCGGTCTAGCATTTAGGGTGTGGTCGGGCCTGAAAGCACCTGGGATACCTTCAGGCTATATAACCCACGCCCAAAGTAGAGAACACGCTTCGCGTTGCTCTGCTCTCACAGCGTGACTTCACCACGACCTGTCGGATCTTCTTCAGCATTCCGGGCTGACACCTGCAAGAAGAAGCAGAAGAACACCATTAGTAGACTTACCTGTTAACGAGTCCAGCTCCTGTCATCCACTCCAGTGTTGTGTCCAGAACATCCAGCATCTCGGGGAACGCTTGATCTCCCTCTTGGAATCCGCAACCCGGGGTAAAACATAGAAAGGCAGCATTAGTAATTGTTTATTCTTCACATTCAAACAACGATCGGCAGTCTCACGCTTACCTGAGTTGAACTTGCTTCTGGTTCAAAGCAATTCCCGTCTTCCGACAACCTGCAAGAGAAAAGGCAAGACAGATTAACTAGTATAATTACTCAGAGGCAATTTGAACAACACCTATTAACCGCTCCGCATCCTCTCAGCAACTTATCATCCGGAACATCACAGCGGCCTGCAAGAAGGGACAACACAGGTAGCACACCGCAAGAAAAGCACATAGCACCGCGCTCCGCGCTTTCACCTACCGTCTCGAGCACAGCCCCAGCCAGCACGGCATCTTCAGAACTCCTTCCGCACCTAAGAGGAAAGGAAAGACATTAACAGGGGCAATTGCAATTAAGGACAAGCTGTCAAAACAGCAGACTTACCTGAGGAACGGAGTCTCACAGGACTGGACTCACAGGGCCCGCACCAGTGAAGCAACTAGGTTGCGATGCACCCATCCACGATGCACCCCTGCACAGAACAGCAGGACAGAGAGCGCATCATATCGAAAACCAAGGTGAGGAATAAACACTAAGGGGGTTGGTGGGTTCACAAGGGAGGTGGGCTCAGAGACAAAGGGACTATAAGTTAATATCTGAACTCCTGTATTCCAGACTAGGTCCTCAGCAGAACAAGAACCTGAGGGAGTGGGTCCAGGTCGGAAGCAGTCCAGCCACATTGAGTGGTGTCCCTGTGGATACCAGGTGAGCGTTACAGAACACAAAGCCTCACAACAACTATCCACCTGGCCGTCAAGCATGGAAACCTCGGAAACCGATCAGTTAGCTCAGGGCTGGGGCAGTTACGCGCTGAGGTGCATTCAGCCAGGCAGGAGACCAACGCCTTGCGAAGAGAATTAATAGTGGCCAAAGAACGCACTGATGATTTGTGTAGACAACTCCTTCAATCACAGGCCGGACAAGCCCCATAGCCTGGTACCGGTCCATCAATGTCAGCACCACCAATCAATCCGGTGCAGATTACCTTCCCAGGAGCAGTTCCTTAAGCCCCACCGGAGCGTTTCACGAGGGAAATATGTGACTTTCATGAACCAGTGTCTGTCATGATGCCTACCCCCGGGCATCCGGTTCAAGCCCATCAGCCCCGGGAGCAGACATCCAGATATTCAATAAAATCCCAGCAGCCCCGGCTGGGGGCTGTCTGGGTTCAGTCCTGGCACCTTAGGCGCCAGGCTCATAATAGAAATCAGTCCTGGCACCATAGGCGCCAGGCTCATAGACTTTACTTACCTTATGCAGACCATGCTGCAAAGGAATTCCTGCCAACTTGAAGCCTGGATGGGACTATTTTACTACAGGGACTATTTTTTACTCGGATGTGGTTCTAGGGCCTTCTTACCTGGAACTGCTTTGGAGGCTATTTAAACCACGCCCGAACAGCAGCACATGCTTCGCGTTATTCTGCATCCAGCAGCGTAACGCTCACCGTGCCTGCAGTCAGCATCCAGTCTTCAGCCACGCCCGTCTCGAATCCAGAGCTACTAGCAAAAGAAGAAAGAAGAAGGAAAGGTTGGAACACAGATATTATTTCAATCCTTACCTGAATTCCGGATCCATCACGTCTTCAAACTTGAAAAGGACACTATTCTACATGCGTCGCATCGCCAGCTGCAGCGCCGCGCCATACTCACCAGTCCTCACAGCATTTTTCGATCCGGCGCAGCCTCCATCATTTTCTTTGCCGAATTCCACCATCTAGGGGACAAAAGAAACATAAGGTGAGCCAGAGGGCCAACAAATACAACCTCTTCACCATAGACTTACCTGATAAAAACAACCAGAGGCATTATTCTGTTACAAACCGCAACTTCTTACGCCGCACCTGTAAGGAGAGAGAAACCAGCAATTTAAATACACGCATCTTTTACCGGACAGTGTTGGGTAATACAGACTCTTACCTGAACATCATCAGCTGCCACAAGACAATCTTCCCTTGGACCCAGCTGCAACACAAGAAAGGAATGTACAAGAGTGAACATTGGACATACTGAACTCTCTGAACTTATACTTACGGGTTCTCGCCTGGAACCTCAGAGTCAATATTCATCCGGAACTCTTCCAACGCCTTCAAACCAGTGAAGTAACTGGTATCTACGCACCCCTGCATTCCAGGCAGGATGGAGAGCTCATCATTTAAAAACATAAGGTGAGCTTACTGAAAGTGAATATTGGTGGTGATTAGTGGGGAGAACAGTGAGGTGCCATTACTAGAATCCACGGGTTGCTAAATCCCTTTCTCCACTTGCAGGTGAATACTTCTACGGGTCAACCTGACGAGATTAGGTGGTCCAGTCCAGTCTGTCATCTCCGCACTACGCTTCACGTTGGAGGAGCTCGCAGCTGTCCGGGTCCGATCGACGCCCCTGTGGGAACCAGGTGAGCGTAACAGTGTCGCTTCCATTTTCTTTGCAGACCTGGGGCCTTTCCTAATGAGCAATCACAGGTGTCCTTTGTGTTGTCTTATTTGAGTGGCAGTGCTGCAGACTGGTCTGTACCTTTCGTCAGTCGGGATGACCCACTGCTACGTGACTTTGGGGGCTTTCAGCAGGAGATGGAAAAGCTCTTCGCCCATCGTACCCATGGACAGGCACTAGACAACAAACTCTTGTCCCTCCGTCAAGGAAACCAAGACCTATGGACATACATAGCAACCTTCAACAGGCTTGTGGTCGAATCGGGGTGGCCGGAGGAAAAGAGAACCACGCTATTTAACCGGGGCCTACGGGGGGAGCTAAAGGATGTTCTTGCCCAAGTAGTGGATCCACCAAAAAACTGTGCCGAGTTTATCAACCTTGTGGTTCAACTGGATCACAGGTTGCAAGACCGAAAAGCTGATCGAAGCAGACCAGACATTCGCCCTATATTCATGCACTTGAAGGACCATGTTCCAAGAGGAGCAGACAGTTCTGTGGAACCAATGCAACTAGGAGCGGTAAGACCTCCTTTAACCAAAATTGAAAGGGACAAAAAGAGAGAACAGCAGTTATGCCTATACTGCGGAAAAGCAGGTCATTTCCTCAAGGAGTGTCCAGTAAAGCCACCAACGAGGACCGTAGGAGCCATGGATAAGGAAAACCCGAGTGAGGAGTCAGAAAACTGCCAAGCCCGGCAATTGTAGGGGTCCATTTGTCGAGCGAAGAAAGTCAACTACACACCTCCCATTTTGCATTGCCAGTGATCCTAATCAACCACCAACAGCTGTCTAGGATGCATACGGTAGACATACGGTATACATTGGCAGCAGAGCCGTTGAGAATTATATGGACCAGGATCTTGCAGCAAAGATGGGGCTCTCTCTCTGTCCTAAGTCAACCACCGAGACAGTGACCACCGTAGACGGTACAGAAATTGCTTCCAGCCCTGTATCCAAATGCACAACAGTTCTAACCCTCCTATGTCAGGATGGCCACTGGGAATCTATCGCTTTTGATCTCATCAAGGCACCTCAGTTCCGGTTAATCCTAGGGAAGCCATGGTTGGTCGCACACAATCCACACATCGACTGGCGTGCAAGGACATTGGTCTTTTCCGAAGGCTGCACACGCATTTGCTATTATAATGGAAGAAAGTCAACGAACACAAGCTCGTCTGCCCAGGAAAAAGAGGCAATTACCCTGGGTGTGATCGGTACCCTACCAAGCGAATACCAAGACTTTCAAGATGTGTTTCAAAAGGAACAAGCTAACACCTTGCCACCACACAGACCCTACAATTGCCAGATTGATCTGATACCTGGTGCACAAATCCCTTGTGGCCGAATCTATGCGCTTACCGAACCAGAGAATCAACATTTGAAGTCCTACCTAGAACAATATCTGGCTAACGGTTTTATCCGCCCTTCGAAGTCACCTGCAGCATCTCCCCTATTCTTCGTGCTGAAGAAGGAAGGAGATTTGAGGACTTGCATTGACTATCTCACACTGAACCAAATTACTGTTAAAAATCTTTACCCCTTGCCCCTTATTCAGGAATTGTTAGACCAAGTCAAAAATGCCCAAATCTACACGAAATTGGACCTTAGAGCGGCATACCATCTTGTCCGAATTAAAAAGGGGGACAAATGGAATACCGCGTTTCATACCAAATATGGCTTATATGAATACCAGGTAATGCCATTTGGCATTTGCAACGCCCCCGCCGCATTTCAGTATTTCATGAACGAAGAGAACTGATTGACGTCTGTGCCCTGGTCTATATAGACGATATCCTAGTATACTGGGCCTCAAACCAGGATCACGTTAAGCATGTTCGTTCCGTCCTCACCAAGCTCCGCCAACATCACCTCTATGCCAAACTCGAAAAATGTTCATTTTACGTCACCGAGGTACAGTTTCTTGTGTTCATCCTCACTCCAAAGGGAATCCGAATGGATGTACACAAGGTAGACGCCATTCTAAACTGGCCAGCCCCAAGTTCATTCAAAGGGATTCAGAGCATGTAGGGCTTTGCAAACTTCTACCGCCGATTCATCCTGGGATTTTCTCAAATAGTACATCGAATCACATCTTTATTGAGGAAGTGTAACAAGAAGTTCCAGTGGACAGAAGAGGCAGAAAATGCCTTCCAAGAACTCAAGGTGAGATTCACTTCCACCCCAATCTTACGGCACCCTCGCCCAGATCTTCCATATGTGGTGGAAACAGACACCTCAAGCATGGCGATGGGTGCTGTTCTATCGCAAAGGGACCCACAAACTGGCCAGCTACAACCAGTAGCCTTCGGGTTGTGCAAGTTTTTCACCTCCAGAACTTAATTATGCCATCACGGACAAAGAGCTCCTGGCCAAAAAATCAGCCTTCAAGGCCTTGCGAAATTATTTGCTAGGTGCCAGGCACACTATCACTGTGATAACTGACCATCCAAATCTTCAATACTTAAAAACAGCGAAAGGCTCAATCCTCATGACAACTACGTTGGTCCCTCTTCTTTGCGGAGTATGATTATGTGATCACATTTCGACCCGGGGTAAAAAACGGAAAAGTCAATGCCCTTTCACGCATGGGTACTGATGAACTGGTATACACGATCCCTGATCCTGTGGCCATCATCCCGAGTGACAAACTCCTGGGCATTACAACCACGTTGACTCAAGATAAATTACGACAAGGAATCTGACATGTGATGACTCCTGAGTTATTGCAAGAATGGGATTCGCGAGGAGAACACTAAGCAGTTAAAGACCAACTCCCATACTTCAAGAACCATCTGTTCGTGCCCAAGAAAGAGCTTCAGGAACTGGTCATTTTAGGATATCATGACTCCCTCATCGAGGGCCACCTGGAATTGCTAAGACTCTAGCCAAAGTGAAACGAAGTTACTGGTGGCCCACGTGGCGTAAAGACGTTATTCAATTCATTATCTCTTGCGGTATTTGTGCACAGAATAAGTCATCTAAGCTGAAACCAGCTGGACTCCTCAGACCACTGGAAATTCCGCCAGCACCCTGGCATCCATTATCTCTTGACTTTATCACCGACCTACCATCCAGTCAAGGATACAATATCATACTAGTGGTGGTAGACTTGTTTTCTAAAATGGCCCACTTCCTGCCGTTTATAGGTCTCCCAAATGCATCCAGCCTGGCGAAGACGTTCCTGGAACACATCGTAAGACTCCATGGATTCCCGTCAGTACTGATCTCGGATCGAGGTACCCAATTCGTATCCAACTTCTGGAGAAAATGCTGTTCAATGGCTCAAATCGACATCAGACTATCCATTAGCCACCATCCTCAAACAGATGGTCAAACGGAAAGAACAAACCAAACACTTAAACAGTACTTGCGCTGTGTGCTCCATCAAGTAGAAGGGAATTGCAAAGACTTGTTGTGGATTACCGAGTTTGCTTATAATAATTCCCGGCACAGCAGTACTCGACAGATGCCCTTTTATACAATATAAGGCAGACACCCACGCACGTCCGAACTGGATGTCCCCACAGCTCTGGAAATGCCAGCCATCAAAACCTTACACACCATCATTTCTCAGGCCTTCACAAAGTCCATCGAACATTTACGTCAAGCCAAAGACCGCCAAAAGAAATACGTAGACCAGCGTCATGAAAGGGCTCCCAACTACCAGGTAGGAGACAAAGTTTGGTTAGCATCAAAGCATGTACCTATAAAAGGGACCCAGACATTTCATCCACGATACCTAGGACCTTTCATCATTGAATCTATCATAAACCCAGCTGCAGTCAAACTGGCCCTGTTAACCAACATGCATATTCATCCTGTGTTTCATGTATCTCTCTTGATACCAGTTCAGCCTGGAACATGGGTAATTACACCACCCGAACTGGTAATGGTCAATGGGGAACCGGAGTTTGAGGTCAAGGACATGCTGGATTCAAAGTACTTCAGAACAAAACTATACTACCTAGTGGAATGGAAGGGATATGGCCCGCAAGACCGGACATGGGAATCCTGTGATTACATCCATACACCACGTCTTATACGAAACTTCTATCGTGATTATCCCACAAAGCCAGGACCAGATAGAACCATCCTGAGAGGGGCCTTGGGGGGGAGTGCTGTCATGACCACTACCCCTCGCCCTGGCAGTCAGGCCCCCGGGGCCGCACCACAGTGTCTCATCATGCCTGCAAGGGCCCACTCATGTCCCCCAAGACTCTCTTGGAGTCAGTCCTGGCGCCTTTGGCGCCAGGCTCATATGGCAGAAGGGGGAGCTGGAGCTCACAATTGCAGTGTCACAGCATGGATGCCCCCACATGGTTCAGTTCCACAACTGAACCATGCGGTCTAGCATTTAGGGTGTGGTCTGGTCTGAAAGCACCTGGGATACCTGCAGGCTATATAAGCCATGCCCAAACAAGAGAACACGCTTCACGTTGCTCTGCTCTCGCAGCGTGACGTTCACTACGACCTGTCGGATCTTCTTCAACATTCCAGGCCGACACCTGCAAGAAGAAGCAGAAGAACACCATTAGTACTCTTGCCTGTTAACGAGTCCAGCTCCTATCATCCACTCCAGTGTTGTGTCCAGAACATCCAACATCTCGGGGAACACTCGCTCTCCTTCTTGGGGGAAAACATGGAAAGGGAGCATTAGTAAGCGTTTATTCTTCACGTTCAAACAACGATCGGCATTCTCACGCTTACCTGAGTTGAACTTGCTTCTGGTTCAGGCCATTCCGGTCTTCCGACAACCTGCAAGAGAAAAGGCAAGACAGATTAACTTGCATAATTTTTTTCTTTAAAATACAACATAACCAAATCTGTTTTTGCCACACTAATTACATAAGAGTTAAAAAGCAGTCCATCTGTTTCACAAGAGTCTATTCTGCGAGCCCTAAGGTAGCTTTGACGAGGAAGGGTGGCTTTTACGAGAAAATGCCAGATGTATGGCTGTGCACCAAATGGTCATCTTTAGGCCTCAGGAACTGTTGCCTCAAGGCATTCTTCCATCTCGTCCAAAAACAGGGTTAGCGCAATATTCATTTTTATGCTTTCACCCAAAAACAACACCTGCCACCATTCTTCTGCATTCCTCGTTACGTGGCCTTCCAGCAAGTGTCCAAAGCGTTTTTTTCTTTGGAGTTCAAAAAAGGGGCAGAATAGAACAAGGTGCTTAGTTGTTTCGTCACAGGCGTCACAGAATCTGCATACTACATTCGACTTGTCCATTCCCGCCCAGTTCTTCGTTCGGTCCTTGGTTCTTATTACGTTTAGGCGGAATCGCATGTAAGTAGTCCTCTTCTTGTAGTCTGGAAATAGTTCTACATAATTTTGTAACTCGCATAATAACTTGGAGGCAATTCGAACAACACCTACTCACCGCTCCGCATCCTCTCAGCAACTTATCATCCGGAACATCACGGCGGCCTGCAAGAGAGGGACCACACAGGTTAGCACACCGCAAGAAAAGCACATAGCGCCGTGCTCTGCGCTTTCACCTACCATCTCAAGCAAAGCCCCAGCCAGCACGGCATCTTCAGAACTCGTTCTGCACCTAAGAGGAAAGGAAAGACATTACCAGGGGAAATTACAATTAAAGACAAGCTGTCACAACAGCAGACTTACGTGAGTAACTGAGTCGCAGCAGGACTGGACTCACAGGGCCCGCACCAGTGAAGCAACTCGGTTGCGACGCGCCCATCCACGACGCACCCCTGCACAGAACAGCAGGACAGAGAACGCATCATATCGAAAACCAAGGTTAGGAAAAAACACTAAGATTCAGGTTGCTGAGCAGGCAGCGGAGCAGTGAGGTCTACATTGTGGGACACACCTGCCTCATCTAACTCATCAATAATAGAAACATTATCATCCTCATCATTTTCCACATTTGCTGAGGGGTTGGGTATTTCAGACCCACCCTCCAGACTTTGTTTCTGTAACAACCGTTCAATCAATTCAGACTTTTTGCCTTTTACAAAGAGATTCCTTTCTCTACACAGATTTTTCAGATAATCCACAGTGTAACTAAGGAGGGTCTCCTGACTGTAGCTTTCCATATCAGCCATGATTAATATTGCTTTTTAGTGATGTTTAGCCTTGTGGTTAGCTGATCAAAGGTAATAGCAGCACTCTAAGTGTAATCA
Organism: Ambystoma mexicanum; assembly: GCF_040938575.1. Classification (NCBI taxonomy): domain Eukaryota; kingdom Metazoa; phylum Chordata; class Amphibia; order Caudata; family Ambystomatidae; genus Ambystoma; species Ambystoma mexicanum. Next base: position 785,319,762 of record NC_090937.1, on the reverse strand, counting down.
CTATACTTGATCCTCACCGCTGTACACCAGTGTTCGGCAAATTCATATGCAGTAACCTTTGGGAACACCACACACAATTAAGACTACAAGTGACAGTACAAGTTCACCTTTACTACACAGTTAAGTGGTCAGACTTATCTCAAGACTAAAGTGAGAAGTATCAATAGTTACACAAAGGACAGCAATTACTATGGTTCAAACAAACAACTGACTCAAGGTTTCTGAGTAAAAGAATATACATTTATTTACACATCAGTTATAAAACATTTCACTATTATCAAGCAGTTGAAAAATCACAATCGTAATACACTACACCATACCCAATAGATTCTGGACAAGTTAAGCTCAAAATGAAGTGTGAGCAAAATGGCACTCCAGTAATTTAAAAGTGAGGGAAAGACAAAGTTAGACAAAAGTTGAGCAGCACCAACAAGTAAGTAAGCAGGCAGGGCAATCTAGAAAAAGTAACTACAGTGAGGAAATCAAATCAAGCGGCCTGGGCCAAAGACAACGTACCAAAGTCTTTGCAGAGGATCACACAGTTCAGAGTAGTTTGTGGTTAAGTCTTTGCCAAGAGTTCAGAACAAAGTTGGTCAGACTAAAGGTTACTTTAAAGAATAGAGCCCTCAGATTGACAAAAGGTTTCAAGCACTTTTACCACGGTTGGATGGTTTGAACAGTACCTTAAATGAAGAAGAAGGCTGTAGCTGAGTCGGAAGTTCCTAGCAGGTCCTGCAGGCTCACGCTTCTTGAAGCGACTGTCGGACTGACACGAAGTATGAAGACTGGAGGGTCCTGCACTGCCCAGGGAAGAAACCAGCAGCAGACAAAAGCAACAAATAAAAGGTGCGCTCCTTAAAACAAATGCCAGGTCCGGTCCTCCTGGCTATCCGGTTCACTGTAGCCAGTGCTTTAAGTGGAACTACAAATCGAGCCGGGGCTCATCGAGGGGGTGTGGCCTAACAGCGGGGGTCTTGATGGCCCGTTAGGCCACGCCCCCTTGACGAGCCCCGGCTCAATGGGCTACTGGCACCCCTGCCAGGCAGCCTTTTGTAGAGATTAGCACCCTCTCCCCTACCGGTGAGAGGGTGCTGATCTCTGCATTTATTTTGTATAGGCTTGCCTGGCAGGGGACAGCGCCTGCCTATTCAGCCTTAATGGTGGTGCTGCCCCTCGCCAGCTGGGGAGGGGCAGTGTCACCATTAAGGCTGAAAGGGTGAGGCCACTGGAAGCAGAGGCCTTTTTCCTAAATACTGAAGCTCCCGCGAATCCGCGGGAGCTCCAGTATTTAGAAAGCAAGGCCTCTGCTTCCAGCGGCCTCATGTTTCTCCATAATGGTGGCGCCGGCCGACGGGAATCTCTTGATTAAAGGGATGCCTCGCAGGTGCGGCGCCACCATTATGGCTGAAAGGCATTTTTTTCTGTAGCCTGAAGCTCTCGCATACGAGCGAGAGCTTCAGGCTGTAGAAAAAAATGCCTTTTCGTGTAGTGGCCGGGGCTGTCAGGCGAGATTACTGGGCCCCGGCAGGGCCCCGCCTCAAAACGAAATTTCGGAGCCTGCCGGGGCTCAGCCCTGGCAGGCCCCGGCCCACTTAAAGCCCTGACTGTAGCTGTGCACAGCAAATTTGACCAGAGGAGGGAGGCCTGGCTTGCAGTTTGGCAAACTGGTTGGTCCCACCAGCTCAAGGGGTCTATTTAAATAGACTGCGGTAGGAAAAATAGGGTAGATACCACTGCCACCAACCAAATCTTAATGAAAAGGGAATGAAATAATGTTCCATGAGAAACAGACTAAAAGGGATCATTATTAACCCTTTCCAGAACTCTATGTAAGATTGTTTGTACTAGGTGTGTGATTTTAAAAAGACTAATAAAGTCAATGGCAACTTTACATGTTCTGGGAGACAGTAGTCAGTCCCAGAAAATGGAGTTTAAAGTGGGAAGTCTGAAAAAGACCACCCTGTGTCACTGCACTGAAGGTGCTGTGTAACACATAGTAAAAATATGATGCCTATGGAGTAGGTGAGGCTCCACAGTCTGTGAACACAAAAAGGTTAAACACACACAGCAAAACACATGTAAGAGTGGGAAAACAGGCTCACACTCTTACCAGGTGAAAAGAATAAATCCTAGAAATCCAGCAAAGCTGCTGAGGGACTCAGTAGGTAAGATAGATTAGCCATTCTGGAGAATTGTCCCTAACATTCTTTAAAACATGTAGTCATGAACTCCAAATATAGTTAGCATATCCAGTCACCAAACCATACAGGCGTAGCCATTAGCCCACAAATGACACCTGTGCATCAGTCTCTAATCATAATCACCAAGTTCCAGTCATGTATCCAATAAATATGTACCTTTAAAAATAACTGACTGGATATGCTAACTGCATTTGGAGTGTATAACTACATGGTTTAAAGAACACTAAACTTGGTGTTGAAATGGGGTCATTGGGGGCATGTGGTGGAACACACTTTGAGGTGATGTAATTATGGAGTCAAGCTGTGATCAAACAGTGGGAGCGAACTCCAGCGAATGTATAGAATATTGACATTAGAAAGGTGTCCTGTGGTGGAGGGATTTACAAAATTGGGACAGAGTTGAACATGAGTGGCACCATGGCAGCTATGAAATAATCTGTTCTTTTTTAATAACCCAATTCCATTTATTTTCTGATTTTAATGTGTGGTTCTACTTCTCTCTGCCCTTCCCTCCCCCTCGCCCCTTTGCTTTTCCCCTCCTTTAATTTTTATTTCCAAATTGTGGGGTATCAAATTCAAATGCACATCTAATTTGCCAATGAATGTAACAAATGAATCCCAGAAACCAAATGGATGACATGTTTGTTTGTGTTATTTTTTTTGGAAACGTGTGCTTCATTCTGAATTGGACAATGTTTCCATGCCATGTTCTACACTCTTATAATTTGGGTGATTTTTGACTTTTGGATGGAGATTTCTTTTTTTATTATGTTGTGGCTTTTTACATTGGAATTTATTTTGTTGTACAGTGGGGAAGAACTTGAAAGGGTTGAAACACATGTTGGCTGTTTATGAGTAATAAATATGATTAGCGATGCTAACAAATAACTTGACAATTGGAGTTCTTTGACAAAAAGTCATTCATGTGATATTCTGAGAGAGTTCCTGGAGCGCAGGAGTCTAAGTTGTGCAGAGATCTATAGCATTTTTGTGACTGTGGGTTGAGGTCATAGGCTGTCAGTGGACCCTGTTTGCACTCTCCCAACATATGATTATTGATACACTAATTAGGTGTCTCTCAAAATCCATACCATTGGTGGATAGCTCAACCCGACATTAGCCCCATCAACTATTTTTAGATTAATTGGAATTTGAGTCTATGGTCCCAATCTCGCAAAACTTGCACTGGTGGTTGCAGATAAGCAATCTCTTGCAAGGATTTCCCTTGTGTCTTCTCTTGTTGATCATGATTAGGACAGATGTGGTGGTCTTGGAAGTGGAGGAACACTGGAAGGCAGTCCGCAACAGTAGTGCTCTGCCACACTAGAATCCTATAAGTTGTCCATTTAGAGGAAACTGACAGCTATTTCCACGGCTCTTCAGTTGTAGGTTTAAGTGATCCAGGAGAGTGTAGTGATAGTGCAGTCAGACAACACATCGGTATCGATGAGAATGACCGTAGGGGAGGTGGATTTGGTCCAGGTCTGTGGATCAGCAAGTTTGGAAAATGCGGGTTTTGGCAGAGCACACAGTACTGTTGCTTAAGGCAATCCATATCAAAGGGTTAGACAATGTGAGGGCAGATCTTTTGAGCATTATTTTGTGTTATCCCACATGGGAGCTTCATCTGGAGGTATTATAGATGATATGCTCGAACTTCAGGAAGCCATTTTTGGATATGTGTTTGCTTCACCACAGAATGTCCACATTCTCAGATTTGGCTCCAGATGCCCATGTCAGAAATATGGAGGTGGATGGGATGTGATGGATATTCAGTGGTCATCCTTTGACAATGTTTGGCAATGCTATTAAAAGATTCAGGGACTCAGTATCTCAAATGATTCTAGTACAGTGGGTTTGGTTAAGAAGATCTTTATTCCCTCTTTGGATGGATTTAGCTATGATGATTCCTTTGCCAGTCGCTCCTGGTCCTCTCTGAATATTAGCAAAAAGGCATATCTCGCTGTGGGGAGCATGGAAACTGAGGAGCTGGACCTTTTGAGGAAAGGACTGATGCCACAGCTCAGCGGGCAGTTCAGAATTCTAAACAACCATCCAATCTTAAACGTGTAAGAAAGATATTGGAATATTTCCGTGTCTCGGTGTTCAGTGAAGGCAGCCCAGCCCTCACACGTCCTTTGACATGAATCCTGCAGTTTCTATAGGTTTGTTTTGAGATGGGGCTTGCAAAGACCTCACTGAGGTCTCAGTGGGCGGTAGTACATGACTACAAATGGCCGTGGAGTTTGTGTTCTGTTTAAGATGTGCTGGTGTCCAGAAGATGTGTAGTCTGGTGGGACCATTTGATCACTAACAATGCCTCACTGGTACGTGCATTTGAAGGTAAAGCATTGCTAGTGTCTCCTTTTGACGCGCCTTTGAAGGAAGGGCACGGCTAGTTTCTGTTTTTGTGCCAGTTAAGAGGACTGGCATTAAGTTTCTAAAATTAACGCCTGTTGTAATAGTCGCCTCGTGGTTGAGGGACATCAGAGCCCTGTTGTGCAATCCACCCTTTCTTCATGCAATAGCATTAAGGCATCCTGATATTCTTAATGCCAGTGACAGTCCCCGGCCAAAAGATATACATTATTTCTCAGGTGTTTATTGTAGTGGCACCATGACCAGGAATCCTTGTTCTCTGCATTAGGTAACCAATATAATATAAAATCATTATCGAACATATCCCTTTTATGGCCACATGGGTCGTTTCAGCCTAGACAATTGCACATCTCGGGGCTAGGTTGATCACATGAACAAACATGGCCATGTGAAAGATGAGATGTACCTGCCGAATGTTAAGCCCCTCATCATCCCTTCACTCATCCTGCATAGGACACATGACCACGTCAATACAGGAGGAACACCAAGCGGAAGCTCCAGTGCCAGATGAAGGAAATGCACGAAAACACACAGTGACATGAATCACATCAGAAGGCCAGAGAACACCACAGCGTCGACTGGCACAGGCACAATCATCCCCTTAAACTATGCCACAGTATTCTCACCTGTGCATGCGCAGAGACTCTGTCCAACTGCGCTAGATGAACCGATGGAGGAGACATACACTGCTTTGATGAAGTAAGACAATCTGCTATTCACCAGACAGTCTGTCTAATATGGATTGGTAAGTAATGGAGACGATCAACAAGGAAATTGATAGCCACTGCAAACACATGACCACCATGTGCACGCATCTGCACCACATCAGTGATGCCATCGTGCAGATTGACAAATGTGCAGGGGACATACACCATGAGCCCTGTTAGGCGGAAACCTGTGCAGTTCCCTCTGGGACCACTGCAAAAGATTTAGGACTACAGGTGTTTGGCAGTAAACCCACTTGGTAGCAGTCTGTACCACACAGATTCACTGTTGGTAGCTGTGGCTGAGCAGTCAGACTTCTCTCAAGAAGAGTTAAGCAGTATGTGGAGTATACAAGATAGGGCAATTCTTCACAGTAAGACAAGCAAACACGCAACGAGACTCAGTGTAAAGATATTAAGGTATTTATTTATAACGAACATCTATCAAAAACACTATGGCACTATCACGGCAAACAAATCAAACACAGTTACTCTTCGAAGAAGAAACGGTCAATCCCCCTAACAATATTTCGACAAGTCTAGGTTCTACCGGCACCACTTATTTACAGACAGAGGTGTATGCCTCAACCTAGATGGCACTCTAATATTAGTTAGGACGGGAGAGAAAAATCAGTAGGTTAAGAAATCAACACAGTTCAATACTTCACGGCTAAAAAATGCAAGGCAAGAAGGCAAGAACCACAATAGATCATAAAGTTCAGGCCCACTCGGAGAGAGGCAAGGCGATATGTCCCAAAAAGTCTCTTAGTGGAAATGCGTTCGAGTCTTTGTAGCAAATTGTTATCGGCAGATTGAACTAGTTCAGAACAATACGTGAGAAAGCTTGGAGGCGACCCAACGGAAAGGAGAGGATTAAGACACCTCACTCGAACCGATCGAAAGGGAAGCCAGGCGGACACGGTACCTTGTTGTGGAGGGCAGCTCCGGCGGGGGCAGTTGTTCCTGGTGGTGGATGCACGTCGGGTCTTTGCCAGGAGTAGAGATGATCTCGTCGTCGAAGAAAAGTGAAGTTCGGTGCACCACCAGGGAAGAGACCAGCCGCGGAGTGCTCCGTCACAAGGCACCACCTTTTGGTCGCGGTACAGGGGTAGTGGCTATCCGGTTGCCGAGGTGCTCTTCACGGGCAATTCGACCACTGCGTCCTGAGGCGAATAAAAAGCAAAGGGGACTGGTTGTTCCCACCAGCCAGGGGAAGAGACTCTCCGGCAGGGAGATCTCCTCTGTCGTCGGGAAGTGGTGAGTCGGTTCCGCAGGGCTCCACCGGAGGTGTCGTCGTGCAGGTCGGCTCAGCGTTACCCTCGTCGGATTCTTAGGTCCTGTGGCGACTTCTGAAGATCCAGTCCCAAAAGCCCTGCTTTTATGCAGAAAACCCCCATTCATTCAGCCTAGCTGTCAATCAACACATGCTAAGTGGTGAGCGGGGAGGCTCACCACTTGGGCCAATCACTCCAGAGTGCGACCGGGGTTGGCAAGGCAACTCGGTCCAGGGTGCCTAAACCCTCTCCCACACTCCTGTGGTAACCCAGACAGAATGGCACCACTTTGGAGGGTCTCTGTACAGAGGCCCGCCAAAAGTGGAACAAAGGGCTCGGCCTTTGCTTTAGGAGTCACAGAGACGAACACAGACGCCATTTTAAAAACCGAGTTCTGGCAGAAAATACCATCCCATAAACTTATTTAAGATAAGTAGACCGGTGGTACGTTAGAGGTTAACGAGGAAAAGTATCAATCTCCAACAATGGGACGAATCCTATAGGGTTATGTTCGGGGTTGAACATAACAAGTAGTTTCCACTGCCACCAGCCAAAACTCGATGAGGGGGGATGGGACAGTGCCCCCTCGAATAACAGATCCAGGAGTAATCGAATTACCCCTACTAGTACGTCCACAATAAGATGGTTTGTACTAGTTCTGTTAGTAAATTTAGGTCTAGTAAAGCCAATGGTGACTTTACATGCCCGGGGAGACAGTAGTCAGTCCCCGGGTATGGAGTCTATGGTGGAGGTCCGCTAGGACGCCCTAGTGTTACGGCACGTAGGGTGTGGTGTAACACACATAGAAAAACATATGAGACCCTATGGAGTAAAAGACCCCATAGCCCATAGAACACATTGACATTCAAAGGAATTACACACATACATGTCCAAGAGTGGGAGGAAAAGAGTCTCACTCTTGGCAGGATGGAAAAAAACAAACTCCAGAAATCCAGCAAAGCTGCTGGGGGACTCACTAGGTTAGGAAATTCAGCCTAAACAGAGAATTCTCCCTAACAAGGCCATGATGATACTGTCATCTCTGTCACATGACATTGCAGCACAACAAGAAGAGACAGTTGCAGAAACCTTAATGACACACACCTGCATGCTACGCCTGGGCACTCTAATGAGATTGGTATCTTAGCATTCAAGGACCATCATCAGAGGAATGGTAGATGACAAGATCTCCATAAGCCATGCTGGAAATGCCAGGCAAGTGTTTATTCAAGAGTTGTTCATGTTATTTACTTTGTTGGTCACATACTGATATAGCTTTTTCCCTGATTGTACTTTACAGTGATTTTGGTTGTGCCTTTGCTTGTCATTGAAACCTACAGCCATGTACTACTATGGACCAAACAAATAACGCAGAGGAAAAACGCTTGTCATGATTTACACAACACATGTACCAGTTCATTTTGTAAAACATCCTTTACATATGGGTATATGCATGTATGTGAGAGTATTGATGTAACCTGAGTAACAAAATGTACAATGGCCTCCACTGACCACTGTCAAATGCAGAGAACCAGTCTTCATGGAAATTGATGTACAACGCTCAGGTGGGCAGGTCTATTCAATGTTCCTCACTGTACCATTCAAGATGACTAACATCTAAACGTACCAGTCTTGGGCAATCCACATGAGGACATCTGCAAGAGATCAAGCATTCACATACCATATGGGCACCCAACATGTGTTAGGCATGAGCCACATGGTGATGGAAAGCGCAAACACAAAGGAACAGGTCAGGTTGCAGTAGTAGCATAGTGTTATTTCTGTAACAAATGTATTTATTAATGTATTTTTTTTATTTGTTAAGCACATTAAACCCAGAGGCATCAAGGTGCTCGTACAGTTTGTGCACAAAGGTTACAGGCATATCAGGTACTTAGGCTGAAACAAAACCGGATCAGGTGGAGAATAATAAAGTCTTACAGTGTCTTAAAGCTCCAGTATAATTTTTCGGATCTGAGGTTTCGAGGCGTGTTCCAGTTCTTAGCAGCTGTTACCGGGAACCTGGACCCACCCAATCTATTTCTTCTGAATCTGGGGATGGTCAGCTGATGGACATAGGTCAATCGGGTGGGTCTTGTCGAGTGAAGTTTAGAGAATTTGTGGGTGAGGTACATTGGCTCTGTTTTGGAAAGACGTCTGTGCATGATGGCCAGAGATTTGAAGATGATGCACTCCCAGATGTGGAGCCAGTGAACTTCTCGTCTTACAGCAGAAACGTGTTCATGCTTAGATATGAGTGTGCGCTAAGCGCATTGTTCTGAAAGATTTATTGTTTTTTATGTTACATGAGGAGGTCCCCAGAATGTATTAGATTAGACGTATTAGCTGCCCAGGAGGTGATTGCATTGACCTGTCTTGAGAGGGAGAGTGTAGCGCCAGATTGACACCTATGGTCCTAACGCTGCTGGAGTTCTGGATACTGATGCCTACGATGATAAAGGATTTGTAGTCAGTGGTAAGCTTCTTGAGTGTGGTGTGCTACCCAACCATCAAGCTTTCTGTCTTTCCATAATTTTAACAGATGTGATGTAAGGCCATCCACACCTGGATGGTGTGGAAGATTGAATAGGAGATTCCGAGATTGGGTGTCACAATTGACTGTGAGGGGGAGTAGGATCTGCTTGTCGTACGCATACTTTGTATAGGTAATTCCCTTGGTGTCAAGCAGGTCAAAAAGTGGCTTGGTGAATATATTGTAAAGTGTCCGGGAGACGCAAGAGCCTTGCAGACACTGCGGGCCAGAGGGGCTGCAGCACAGGTGGAGCACACCCATATGGTTCTCTAAGAGAGGAAGGAAGATATCAAAGCAATGGCATCAGGTGAAAAGTGTGCTGCTGAGCTCAGGTGACAGTACATGATTTGATGATCCACAAGGTCAAAGGCAGCGGACAAGTCAAGTATCAGGAGGAGCTTTGAATTGCCAACATCTTTGAAGTCATCTAATTGGATCTTTAAGTCCAGAAGGGCTCATTCAATGCCGTGGCCAGGGTGGAAGCTGAATTGACGTAAACCAAGGAGGTGGTAGGATTCCAAGAAGCTCTTTATCTGGCGATAGGCAGCCCAGTCCAGGATTTTTAGCAAGAATGTGACCGTGTTGATGAGCCGGTATTTGTGGGGATGTAGGGGTGTAGAGTAGGCTTTTTAAGAGCGGGAGGACCCACAAGTCCTTGAGGCTGGATGGAATGGAGCAGGAGGAAAACGAGGATTTGATCACGGTCACGAGGAAAGGTGCAAGCATTTCTCCACAATCCTTGATGAGAGGTGCCCGGCAGATGTCTCCCTGGCAACGGGAAGGTTTGAGGCTTTTGATAATTTGAACAGCCTCTACCTCAGAGATATGCTTAAAGTAGAAAGTGGGGACGGCAAGATGGGGGGGGGGGAGTTGTTTTTCTGTACAGTCATGTACAGTGTTTCCCAAGGCGTTTTCTTTGGTGGGTGATATTTTTTTGGAGTGTGTCTATTTTATGAAGAAAGGCATGTTCGCTGTTACTGCACCAGGTACTATCCTGGATGCAGTTGGATGGTGCAGGCACCCTTGAGTCTAATTTTCTCTAGAGACGGATTTAGCTTTCTCAATCCTAAAATTGTAGGCTGTTTCTTTTTCCTAGAATGTCTGATTTTTGTATACGCTGGCTGCATGTGAGAAACAGACTTTATTCAGATCAGTGGGTCATGGTTCCACTTGGCTTCCACCTGGCGTTTAAAAAGGCAGAGAGTTTTGAGTTCCAGTGAGAACCATGAGTTGTGATGCAGGGTCTCTTTGACATGCATGTGTACTGTCTCCATGAGTAATGTTTCCAACATTAGAAGAGCTGCACGTGTGCAAACAATGGTTCCTGACACATTAAGGGAGCATTTATTCTATGGCACAATCATGATACATCATCCATCAGCTACACCCAATCTGCTGGTTTCTGTGGAACATGTTAGCAACAGTAATGTTGCTCCTTGTATATCTCTTGTTTTGCATGCTCCTTCACATTACTATGAGTCATTTGTGTGGTGGGTGTCTTGATTATTCCCAGAAGGACCCAGGACTGGAGGCCTGACACCCCGCATGACAACTGAAATGCTTATGTAGGTTATGACAATGGCCTTAAACATCATGTGTGGGTCTCTGTCTAAATAGGCATCGCAACAAGATGTCTTTCAATGTTCTGTTTATGCTGCAGACAGGCCTCCATATGCTGCTACATTAAGACCGGACAGTATTTTTTGACTCCCATACCATTTGATTCATGATGTCAATCTTTTACCTTGTGAGATACATTCCCAATCAGTGCCATATGTTCCATGAAGCAACCCTCCAACAAAGCCAGGTGGCCTCATTTACAAAAATAAATCACTACATCTGCACTAACAACTTTGCCTGTGAAAGAATTTTGGCGGGCGGAAAGAATAGCGTGAGGAGCCGGATCACGAAATCAAAAGCACAGAGAAACCTGCTGAGCAAAGAATAATTAGTTGCTCCCGGAACACCCACAGCACAGCCCCATGGCAAACAAAAGTTTGCGCTCTCAAACCACCTTTGCACCAGACCATGTAAAAAATGTACCAAGGATTACTTACAAGCAATCACCATTACATCCACTCCTCTCCAGCAACTCACAAGTCCTCGTCCCAGAACCCCTATGAAAATGCGCCTCAACCCCCTAACTTGAAGCAGCACCCGTATACCCCAGTGAAACTACACCTTGTCCCCCAACCCAAGGTACCACCCGCAAGTCCATCCTCCTCGCAGTGCCCCATTGACCTCTGCCCCAACCCCAGGCAGCACCCACAAGTCCGCACTCCTACTAGTACCCCACTGACCCCTGCCTCAATCCCCCATTGCCAGACAGCACCGCAAGTCTGCCCTCCTCCCAGTATCCCCAATGATCTGTGCCCCAACCCTAGACAGCACTTGCAAATCCACCCTCCTGCCAGTACCAACATTGACCTGTGCCCCAAGGAACCGCCCACAAGTCCCCCCTCGTGCAAGTCCATAGTGGGGCACCAACCTACCTCGGCTCCTCTGGCTTGGGTTCACCCTGAAGCACACCAGCAAGATACCTTCCTCCAACATGAACACCTGGGAGCAATGCCGTTGAATCCAGGTCTGTAGCCTCTTCCATGGCTCCCTGTTGGAGCACACTCAGCTGCACATTAGCAGGACACACTGCTGTTGCACCAGCTTCACTTTGGCTACTCGATGTACATGTTTCACAGTGCACTAGTGATCATTGTAGCCCACTGATCCAGAGTGAGGCCACATCCCTCCTCAACTCCCACAATGCAAAATAGCCATACCCTTGAATGAAGTGTGGACACATCTACATTGACAAGCAAGTGCCGAAGGAACACCTAAACATCAGTGAACCATAAAGGAACTCAACGTACAATGAACTAAACCTCCAGTAGTGAAGAGGCATAGGTGAATGAGCTGTCCCCAGATCCAGCAAACATCTGAACCATGTGGAACATATCCAAGCCAGATGAAGAATTGAGTACCCATCCCAAATGAGAGACTCCAAACACCATCATGAAACATCTCACCCATCGCCAAAATCATCCCCACGTTGACACCATTACACACACACACACTAAAAAAGTCACTCAACCAACACTGAGACATCGACACCAAACATGCAGTGTCCCTGCACAAGGAATAGCACCAGACAACCAGCACTAGCCACCTCCAGCCATCTGATGGTCCCTCCCCTACATGTGAAACACATGTTTACATGTCCAAGTCCATGAAATGAACAACACCATGTCAATCACTAACAACACACAACATCACTAAACACCATGAACATATTCACCAATGGAGTACAAAGTCAACCAGAGCATACCTGTTTCACACACCCATCCACACCATGTACACAATTGACCAACATGCATGTACTGCAATGCGCAAAGTAGGCAAGCAACATATGAGCATGACAAAGCTGTCAAACATGTGATTTCCAAACCATGTCACCTCCCCACATCTACAATAGACCACCCGTGTTCAACAAACCTGGATGCAATATCCAACACACGCACAGAGCATGCAAACATGTCCCCAGCAAACATCACAGTAACAACATGACACAGAGAGTGAGGCCCCTAACCCACATGACAGCCATAGGACATACTAACCTGGAGAACAAACAAAATGTGCCCATGGACAAAGAGACAGTAAACAGTGTGGTAGAATCTTGATATTAACTTGCATAAAAACTATGTACAAAAAGAGGGCAAGAGAAAAATAGTCAAGGGAAAAAAATGTAAGTACTAAATGAAACCTAGATCTATGTACAACTGGCAGCAGGCTAGTCCGTTGTGATGTTAGACAATGCCTCGACCAAGACCATTTTACCTCTACCACCACCGCCTGCCACCCAATTCCCCCAGTATGGCAGCAACCCCCCACATCGCCAACCTCTCCTCCACCTCAGCGCTTGCCCTAGCTATTGCTGCATCACATGACCGCTGCCTCTTCACCTCATGCTGCCTCACATAATCCACCTGGGCAGACAACAGAGCCTGCAGGCGCCGTCCGGCCTCCTGCCTCACTTGTGTCATTGCAGTGCCTGATTGCCTTCTCCTACTGCCAATGCCATGCAGGATTTGCCTCCTCACAGTCACCAACTGCTGCTGCCTGTCATTGTGTGTGCTGCGCAGGTACTCTCTCTGAGAAGATGACACTGTGTGTCGGAGGAGTACAGCACCTGGACTGCCCTCAAGTGTCTGTGTACCTCCACTTCCTCTTCACCTGTGGGCTACTGGGCAGGTTCGGTGACCACCGCCTTTGCCATCGTATGATCTTCCCCCTCCACCGCTCTAGACGGGGCAATGATGCACAGGAGGTCATGGTGGTAGTTGCCATGGAGGCCTCAGTGGAGATCGACCTGGGAACAGATGAGGAGGAAGGGGAGTGGGCCATTAAAGTGGCCAGCCAGAGAGACCACCGGAAAAAAGTTGCCATTTGTGCCAAGAGGTAGCTCATCTGCTTGTGATGTTGTCCAAAGCAATCCCGCAAGCTGCTTGTACAGCATCACCATCACGCATTGAAGCCTGCCGCCTCAAGCCAACCATCAGTAGGGGCAGAACCTCATCCCGGATGGCCACATCAGCTGGAAGTGCAGCCTCGGTCTGGGTGGAAGAATCATTGAAGGTGGTTAGCGCTGCAGCAGATGGCCCTGTGACAGGAGATTGTGCCAACCCCTTCATGGTGGACTGCACATCCTCCTGTCTCAGGGCCAGATTTGCAGCCTGCACACCCACCTCCGTACCCCCACTTGACACTGTGGGCTGTGCTGCAATGGCCTCCTCTTTCCCCTCCTCCTCCATCAACCCTGATGCCAATGACACAGCTGGAGGGGTGGGAGGGATAGCCTGGGCCCAGGCATAACTTGTGCGAGAGGTGGGCGACTGTGGCGGAGTGGGGAAGGCTGGGGCGGCACCCTGCAGAATGGTCGTTGTCCCAGACTGCTGTGGAAAAACGAGCTTGGTTGTTCAAAGCATCACAATGGGCCCAGGCAGGCCATGCCCCTGGCCTCCTGACAAAGACCATCCCCTCTGCAGCATGGTACCGGGAGGCAATACACAGGCCTAGGAGGGTGGGGAGGGGAAGCAGGGCCCTTGTTAGGGCAGGACACCGTTAAATGCCTGTGAGTCGAGCAGAGTGTGCTGCTGGGCACACCATAGCTATCAGGTTTCCCAGTTCCATGCAGGACCCTGCAATTCAGTCCTTTGATTCAGCATAGTATGGCCATGTGAGCAGGCAGAGAGTTTTTACTGCTTGGGCACTTGTCCATCCAATCACATCTAGCAACATGCACCCCTGACAGTCTGACCTGAAAGCAACACGTTCAGGCACCCATTGCTGAGGATCAAGCAGCAATGCTGCTGTTCCCAGCCCCAACAAATGCCATGATGACATGCCATATCTGGCCCCTCATGCAGTGGGCTGACAGATCACGTAGCCGTCCTTGAAAGACTAATGCACCAAAATGTAATTACCAGACCTCCATAAACATATTTCAGTCTCAGCTGCTGAGTGGGGATGATGCACTCATCATTTGCAAATTAGAAACCCAGAGGTGTTGTGCATGACATGTCCCCAACATCACAATCGGGCAACTGTGCCTGTACATGCTTTAAGCAATTTACATTGCATGCACATTTTCTCCCGAAGAACTGACAGTGGACATACCTGCGCCTGTCCACTTCACAGATGTCTGCCATCACATATGGCCAGCATTGGAATGAGGCTGCATGCCAGTTAAAATCTCTGAAACACACATTTTGTGTACAGGAGAGATTATCTCAACTCATGGATACTCATGCAGAACACACAAACACTGTCGAGAAGTACACCCTGTGGGTAATCTCCAGCAGCTTGGATCTGTGGGTGCAGGTTAAGGATATGGGCATGGATGGCTGGGTTGACTCTTTCCAGGATCCGGCAGTAAAGGGGCAACACGTGATGGCAGCTTGCATGTTGCACCTCCACAGTGGTACCTACATCGAGGGCCGGCTTTGCCTGGCTCCAGAGCCTGAGGTTATCCCAGAGCTTCTTGGTATGGTACACTGTACAGAGTGCCACCCCTCCATGTTGATTACAGTCATGTTGTCCTCCCAGATCTTCTGACGTCCACACGTCCCAAGCCACTTCTGGGGTTGAAGAGGGCGTCATAATGGGACGGGACCTGCTCACCCAGGATGCCAGCTTAGGTGGCAAAGAAGTTGACAGCCCTCAGCCTCACCCTGGGGGTGCTGGTTGATGCAGAACACATAGCTCCCCCTCAGGCTGGTGGGGTGCAGCAGGGCCCTGATGATGCGTGCTGTGGAGCTGTTGTGGTGGAACAGAGGGGTGACGTCCCAAGTTAACCCACGTCCCAAGATGGCAGAGAGCCTGACACGTGAGCAACTGGAGAACAGGAAATGGGGGAATAGTAGACAATCCAAGGTAGTGCTGGCAGCAGGCGATGGTGAGGTTTGGAGGCAATCTAGGGCAGGAGGAGTCAAGAAATGGCATGAGGCAGGTGGAACAGGTGTCTCTAAGGAATTCATGAGGCAGCAGTGTGATGATCAGAGGAACGGGCCTAAGCATGTAATGTACGCACTATATGCAGTGCGCATATGCGCCTATTGCTGTATATGCCATGCGCTCCCTTGCTTGCACCATGCTAGTGATAGTTACAGTGTGCAACACACATTTCCTGTCATGCGCAGAGACTGTACCATTTAGGGGGTTGAATGCGTATCGCATCGATGTCCTTTCCGCACCATGAGTGGGAGGGCTCTGCAGAGAGGATAAGAATTGGGAAAAGGGCAGAAGAAGGATCCACCAGCTATACGTGATGGTGAGACTACAGGTGACCCTGCAACACCAAGGTCCACTAGGGGCAAGAGGGGCCAGCCTGCAGAACAGGAAGAGGCAGCACCCCACAAAGAGGGACATGTCAAGTTGAAAGGGCCACCAAGGAAGAAGCACTTTTCAGGTGAGGTGCTAACAATCCTCACTGATTACAATGCAAAACACCAGGTCGATTTGTACCCTTCGGCTGGCAATATCCTTCCTCTGAGCCAGTGGCAAAGAATGTGGAAGGAGGTCACAGACCACATCAATACCTGTGGTGTAGTGGCACACTGCAGTAGAGGTCCACAAGAGGATTGGGGACCTCATGCGACGGGCCAAGGAGAAGTTCGGCTGCAACGTGGCCTCTGCCCAAGCCACTGTAGGTGGATTACCACTGGAGGATTAGCTGACTACATTTGAAGTGGTTGTCAGTGGACTCAACAGCAGTGAGCGGGTCGTTGGCATGGGAGGCATAGAAACCTGTGCAGCCACATCAGGTGAGTGCCATGTATGCATGTCATATGTGCTTGCATATACACATGATATGCTGTCAAATGTTGTGGTACAGTTGGCTGGGGTCCTCCACACCCATACAGGGGTACTGCAGTAATCCTACCATGGTCACTTCCATCACATGTTCTGCATTCAGGGAGGTGGATCCAAGGTGTCCGTGTGCGGTTGAAATTGATCTCACAGTACACATCACTGTGTAAACAAGTTCACTGCCTTTCCAATACGCCTGTATTTGGCAGTGGCATGCAAGACACATCTCATTGGGCATGTTCACAGTGTCATGCGTGTGGATAGTGCATTGTGAACGCAATTTATGACTCACATGGAATTACACCAAGGTGTGGATGATGTTATTGTCATCCATTCACTGGCCCTGGCCGCAAGTGGACATGGATGAGTGACAATGTCATTGCAAAAATGCATAAGGTTGTGTTCCAGACATGAGTTGCAGTGGCTGGTTAATATATGTTTGAGAGAGGTACATTCCACATTTGGAGTGTCAATGGTCCAGTGGCCATGCAAGTGTGCACTGGACCACACTACTGAACAGCGCCCATTGTACTGGTCATGTCTATGTCACACTCTCTTGACACATGGTTGAGATGTATGTCTGGCCGAGGGCAATGTGACAATGGGGGTTAGGCGGATTATGGCAACACATATACCTGCATGCAGGTTTGGTCAGCAGAAGTAGAGGTCAGACTTCCACATGTGGCAAGAAGACAAGGGTGGAGTAGAAGAGGGGCTCAATAATGATGCACAGACCTTCATCCATCCACTGGTGGGAATTCCACTCTCATTCATGTCTGTATTTAGTTATGTTGCAGGGCCTTATATGCACTGACATGATTGTACAGAGCATCGAATGTCAGTTATCCATGCCTTACATGTCACAGTTTTCTCAGATCCAAGGTGTGATGTATGTGTGGCTGGCCATATATTGTGTCTGTAGGCATTGTAATTCACAAATGCATATTCTTCTAGGTACTCATGCCTCTGTAGATTGCTGTCTGTCTTTGGGCAGGTGAGGAGGGGAAGGAAAAGGAGGAGGAAGAAGAGGAGGAGCAGGAGGAGGATGAGGCACAACCATTCACCAGTGCAGCCCAGGCTGCTATGCCAGGCGAGTAACCCTGCATGTGGCAGAGCTTCATCAGCAGGTCTGCCAACACTGCCAAATCTGATGTGCTGGGCATACTGGGGAAATGGTTGAGGTTACAGAAATAGAAAGTCCAGATGCCAGGTGTTAGGCAGAATCATATGCAGTACCCTTTGGGAAAACCACACACAATTAAGACTACAAGTGCAAGTACAAATTCACCTTTGGTACAAGCCTGTACTACACAGTAAAGTGGTAGCGATGGCTGAGCAGCCAGATTTATCTCAAGAGTAAAGTGAGCAGTATCAGAAGTTACACAAAGGACAGAAATTACTATGGTTCAAACAAACACTGACTCCATTTTTCGGAGTAAAAGAATATACATTTATTTACACCATCAGTTATAAAACAGTCCACTAATATAAAGCAGCAGAAAATCACAATCTTAATATTCTACACAACACCCAATCAATTCTAGACAAGTTAAGCTAAAAATTACCCAGAAACGTTCCTCTACATCCGGCACGCCAGCATCAAGACCTTCGCACCTGGAAAAAAGGAGATAAAGACATTAACGAATTCCCACCATAAGCAGAACAAAGACTTACAATTAACCAACCTACCTGCCTACCAGCAGATTCGGGTGACAGCAGGCCTGGGCCCAAGGAAGGCGTACTGCATGTTACGCTCACATAGCTCCCACAGGGGTGTCAATATGAACTGGACAGCTGCGGTCTCCACCAATGTGACGCGGAGCGCCGAGATGACGGACTGGACTGGCCCACCTAGCTTAGTTTGCTTGGCCCGTAGGAATATTCTTCTGCAAATGGAGAAAGGGAATTAACCACCCGTGGAGTTGAGCGTTAACCAGCCCCACTCCCGCTGTTCTCCCCACTGATCACCTTTGATGTCCAGTTGCTTCACTGGCTCGAAGGAATTGGTGAGTTCCAGAACAATATTGACTCTGAGATTTCCGGCAAGACGCCTTAAGTATGTCGTTCGTAAGAGTTCAAATGTCTGATTTTCACTCTTGTCCGATTCCTTGCAGGTAGCAGCTTGACCCTAGCGAAGAGTTCCTCATGGCAACCGGTAATATTCAGGTAAGGATTTGTATTATCCAACACAGTTTGATAAAATAATGTCAATATGTAACCTGTTGCTTTCTCCTTTATTCAGGCGCTGAGAGAAAGTATGAAGTCTCGGGGAATAATGCCTCCGGCGGTAAAATCAGGTAAGTCTATTGTGGTGAGGAGGTTTCCCCTTGTTTGTCCCTTTGTTTCACCTTGCTGTCCTTTTGTTTCCCCTTAGGGGCCGGGGTTCGGCGAGGATTCAGTGGAAGCTGCGCCGACCTGTGAAGAGGAATAGTACCTCCGGTGGTAAAATCAGGTAAGTCTATGGGGGTAACTAATATTGCCTCTGTGTATTCCCTTGGCTCACCTTGCTGTTCTTGTCTTCCCTTTAGGTGCCGGAGTGTGGCGGGAACATGAAGAAGGATGCGGTGGAATGTGAAGATGCTGCAAAGGCCGGTGAGTTCAGCACGGCGCTACAGCAGGCAAGGTGACATGCATAAAATAACTTCTTTCTTCCAGCTCAAAGGTGCAATGAATCGGGAATTCAGGTAAGGATCAAAGGTATTGCTCTTGTTCTAACCTTTTCGCCTTCTTTCTCCCTTTTTCTAGGAGCTCCAGACTCGAGGCGGGCGTGGCAGAAGACTGGATGCAGACTTGCAGGCACGGTGAGCGTTACGCTGCTGAATGCAGAATAACGCGAAGTGTGTGCTGCTCTTCGGGCGTGGTTTAAATAGCCTCCAAAGTAGTCCCAGGTAAGTATTCCTCCCCAGCCCCACCCGAGTAAAAAATAGTCCCTAGGTAAAGTAGTCCCTTCCAAGCCTCTTTTGGCTTGAAGCTCTTGCAGCATGGTCTGCATCAGGTGCATCAGGTAAGTTTTAATCTATGAGCCTGGCGCCTATGGTGCCAGGACTGCACCTAAATAGTCCCTAGCAGGGGTTGTTGGGCTTGCTTGGAATAACTTGATGCCTGCTTCCGGGGTTGCTGGACTTGGTATGGGTCCCCGGCGGTAGGCATCATGACACTGCACCAGTGAAGCAACTCGGGCAGCTCGCCAACAAACATCAAGCGCCCCTGTACAAGAAACGCAGGATGGATAGCTCATCCTACAAATAACTAAGATTCATTCTTCAGCACTGGGCAACTAGGCATCCAGGGTTCCAGATCTCAGAGCCTTCCAGATGCCCCCGGGGATATCAGGTGAGCGTAACAGAACACAAAGCCATTAAACCTTATCTACCTGGGCATCATGGAGACATCTGAAACTGATCAGTTAGCCCAGCTTTTTGGACAATTACGCGCAGAGGTACACGCAGCCCGGCAGGAAACAAATGCCTTAAAACGAGAGTTAATAGTCACAAAAGACCATACTGATGAACTAAGCAAACAGCTACTACAAACACAGGCGGGGCAGGCTCCATTGCCTGGATTCGCCCCATCCGTCGCTACACCATCATCAGTTAATCCAGTACAGATAACGTTGCCGGTAGCAGTACCCCTGGCACCACCAGAATGGTTTAATGGAGACCCCAGAAGGTACACAACATTCATGAACCAGTGCCGCCTCCATTTTCTTTGTAGGCCTGGGGCTTTCCCAAATGACCAGGCGAGGGTGGCCTTCATGCTATCATATTTGAGTGGAAGTGCCGCAGACTGTTCGGTACCTTTAGTGAGCCGGGTTGACCCATTACTGCAGAACTTCAGGGGTTTTCGACAGGAGATGGAAAAGTTATTTGCTCGACACTTGCATAGACAAGCTCTTGATAACAAACTCCTGTCCCTCTGCCAAGGGAATCAAGATTTGCTGACTTATATTGCCACCTTTAATAGACTGGTTGTAGAAGTGGGGTGGCCAGAAGATAAAAGAAACACGTTGTTTCATCAGGGCCTATGAGGAGACCTGAAGGATGTCCTTGCTCAAGTGGTAGACCCACCTAAAGACAAGACTGTGCAGAGTTTATCAACCTGGTAGTTCAGTTGGACCACAGATTAAAGGATCGAAGAACAGACCGAAGTAGACTCAAAAATCGTGCCATGTACGTACGTTCAAAAGATAATGTTCAACGTCCATCAGAAAATACCACAGAACCCATGCAGATTAGAGGAGTACAACCCTCTTTAACCAAGGTTGAAAGAGACAAGAGGAGACAGCTACAGTTATGCCTATACTGCGGTAAATCGGGTCACTACCTCAAATAATGCCCAGTGAAACCTCCAAGGAAGGTGGTAGGCGCTACAGAGAAAGAAGATGATGCAAAGGAATCAGAAAACTACCAGGCCCGGCAAGCGTAGAGGATGAGTCACAGACCTCACATTTCACTTTACCAGTAACCTTGATCAATCACCAACGACCGTCATGGATGCATGTCATAAAGGCATATATAGACAGCGGAGCAGTTGGTAATTACATAGATCGAGATCTGGCAACAGAAATGGGACTTCCTTTATGCACAAAACCTACAACTGAAAAGTAACTACTGTTGACAGTACAGATATTGATTCGGAGCCAGTAACAGAAAGCACAACAGAATTAACCCTTCTGTGTCAGGATGGACATCAAGAATCACTCACGTTTGACGTCATCAAAGCTCCTCAGTTCCGGTTGATCTTAGGGATGCCATGGTTAGTAACTCACAATCCCCACATAGACTGGCGT
The DNA here is from genome assembly GCF_040938575.1 of Ambystoma mexicanum. NCBI lineage: Eukaryota > Metazoa > Chordata > Amphibia > Caudata > Ambystomatidae > Ambystoma > Ambystoma mexicanum. Next base: position 785,298,520 of record NC_090937.1, on the reverse strand, counting down.
GCAAAGAGACTGACCTTTTCCGACGAATGCGCCCACGCTTGCTACCCAAAATCTATACCACAGCCAAACCTGAAATCTGTTCAAGGTATAGCATCGGGGATCGCGGAACCAATGGACACCTTACCAAAAGAATATCAGGATTATCAAGATGGTTTTCAAAAGGAACAGGCTAACACATTACCGCCACATAGGCCCTATGACTGTCAGATCGACCTAATTCCTGGCGCACACATTCCTTGTGGTCGAATTTATGCACTTACGGAAACCAAAAATCTCCACTTGAAGTCCTGTCTGGATCAATGCCTGGCTAATGGTTTTATCCACCCATCCAAGTCACCGGCAGCCTCTCCCTTATTCTTCGTACACAAGAAGGAAGGAGATTTGAGGACTTGCATCGATTATCGCACAAATCACACAAAAAAAAACGTTACCCTTTGCCCCTTATCCCAGAACTGTTGGACCAAATGAAGGATTCCTGCCTCTGCACCAAACTAGACCTCAGAGGAGCATACCACCTTGTACGTGTTAAGAAAGGGGATGGATGGAAAACCGCGTTTTGCACCAAGTATGACCTGTACAAATATCAGTTAATGCCTTTCGGGCTGTGCAATGCTCCCGCAGCGTTCCAATACTTCATGAATGATGTATTAAGGGAATTAATTGATGTCTGTGCCCTGGTCTATATTGACGGAATCCTGGTGTATTCCCCCTCTGAAAGAGATCATGTGGACCATATTCACTCAGTCCTTGCAAAACTACACCAGCACAAACTGTACGCTAAACTGAAGAAATGCTCCTTGCATGTCACCGAAGTTGAGTTCCTCGGTTTTGTTCTCTCGCCAAAGGGAGTGAAGATGGGTTTACACAAAGTAGATGCCATCCTTAATTGGCCGTCACCTTCTTCAATTAAAGGAAGCCAAAGCATGCTCGGCTTTGCGAATTTTTATCGCTGATTTATTCCAGACTTCTCACGGATAGTCCACCCAGTCACATCGTTACTGAGAAAAAACAACAAAAAAATCCAATGGACTGAATAGGCGGAACAGGCCTTTCAAGAACTCAAGAAAAGATTCACCTCCACGCCAATTTTACGACATCCTCGCCCTGATCTCCCCTATGTAGTGGAAACTGATGCTTCCAGCGTAGCTATGGGAGCAGTTCTCTCTCAAAGAGATCCAGAGACAGGCCAATTACACCCCGTGGCCTTTTGATCACGTAAATTCTCACCACCAGAACATAACTATGCAATTACAGACAAAGAATTGTTGGCAATAAAATCAGCTTTCAAAGCCTGGTGGCAGTATCTATTAGGTGCCAGGCATACCATCACAGTAATCACAGATCACTGAAACCTTCAATACCTAAAGTCAGCAAAAGCCCAATCGCCACGACAGTTGCAGTGGGCTCTATTCTTCGCAGAATATGATTACGTAATGAGTTTGGAATGGGAAGGCCGATGCCTTGTCTCGTATGGCTGTTGAAGAGAAAACAAACAGTACCCTGGACCCTGTTGCTATCATCCCAAGTGATAAACTACTGGGACTCACAACCACATTGACTCTGAGTGAACTACAAGATAAGATTCAAACCTTACTGAACCCCCAAGATCTTGCAGAAATGGAATTCCCAAAATGAACATCACACGGTTCTGGATGGATTACCCTACTTCAGGGAATGTTTATATCTACCAAGTAATGTTCTGCAAGAATTGGTCATGTCTGGTTATCACGATTCCCTTATCGAAGGCAATCCAGGAAATGCTAAGACTCTAGCCAAGGTTAAATGGAATTATTGTTGGCCAACCTGGTGTAAGGACATTGCTTGATTCGTTCTATCCTGTGGGATATATGCACAGAATAAATCACAAAAACATAAACCAGCTGGCCTCCTACAACCACTGGATATTCCAGCGGCTCCCTGGCATACTTTTTCTCTTGATTTTATTACGGACTTACCTGTCAAGGTTTTAATACCATTCTGGTGGTTGTAGACCTGTTCTCTAAAATGGCACATTTCATTCCATTCAAAGGACTTCCTAACCCTACCGGTTTGGCAAAAGAATTTCTTGAACAGATTATAAAACTGCATGGTTTCCCCTCAGTCCTAATCTCAGATTGTGGAAGCCAATTTGTATCCAAATTCTGGAGGAAATGTTGTACCATGGCACAAATCGATATTCGATTATCCACTACCCATCACCCCCAAATAGATGGACAAACAGAAAGAACAAACAGACATTAGAACAGTATCTACGTTGCATGGTGCATGAAGTGGAAGAGAATTGGAAAGACTTGTTATGGATAGAGGAATACACATACAATAACTCCATACACACCATCATGGGAAACAGCCTGTTCTACACAATATACGGAAGACATACACGTACCTCTGAACTAGACTCCCCCACGACCTTGGAAATGCCAGCGGTAAAGACTCTACACACAAGCATAGCCCAAGCCTTCAAAAGGGCAAATGAACATTTACTGCAAACCAAAGACAGACAAAAACAATTCTCGGACGGGTATCGAAAGAAAGCTCCCGATTACCAAGCAGAGACGAAGTCTGGTTGGCATCAAAACATGTGCCCAAAAAAGGTACACAGACCTTTCGTCCAAGATATCTGGGACCCTATACCATCCGATCAGTGATAAATCTGGTGGCCGTGAAGTTAGCCTTAGCACCAAGCATGCAAATTCATCCGGTGTTCCATGTGTCACTTGTAAAACCTGTACAACCAGGAACCCGAGTCTTAACATCACCAAAAACTGTGCTAGTTGATGGAGAGCCTGAATTTGAAGTTAAAAACATCCTGGATTCGAAATGTACCAGACCTAAGCTATACTATTTAGTGGACTGGAAAGGGTACAGGCCTCAAGACAGAACTTGGGACCACAGTGAACATATTTACGCACCACGTCTGATTAAGAGGTTTCACCTGGATAACCCCACCAAACCCGGATCGGAGAGGAAGGATACCATGAGAGGGGCCTTGGGGGGGAGTGCTGTCATGACCACTGTGAGGGGGCACAAATTGTGCCACAAGCAGACTTCCACCAGAACCCTGAGGGCCTTAAAACCACTGCAAAAGGGCTCCTTGGGCCAGACCTGGTGCCTTTGGCACCAGGGTCATATGTAGGAAGGAAGGGCTGTTCAAACTAGGTCCCATTTATGTACATGGGCCTTTAAATCGAACATGGAAGCACCCACACATTCTAGTTCTAAGAACCAAGCCATGCGGTCTAGTGTTTTGGGTGTGGCAGGCCTGGAACTATTTTCCCTGGTACTACTTTACCTGGGCTATATTAACCACACCCTGACTGCAGAACACGCTTCGTGTTATTCTGCAACCAGCAGCGTGACGCTCACCATGTCCAGATCCTGGTCTTCAGCATCTTCCTGTAATCCTGCAAGAACAAGAACAAGATTATTCTGTCTTATCTGAGAAAACACCATCCAGCACTCAGCATCTCAACTAGGCTGCAATTTGTGGAAACCGAGAGAAGAAGAAACATCACTCACCTGTGAGTACTAGCTTAAGGACTTCCGGCAAACTACTACCACAGATGCTGTTCGAACATTGTGACCTGCAATAACGAGAAAGGGAAAAACAATATTAGAATGTGCGCTCCCAAAACATCAAATTCCATCAGTCTTACCTGAATTGCATCGCGCTATGCCACGCTTCCATCCGGAACACCACAGCAACATCTGCAAAGGAAAAGAGACATGTTCGGGTTCGCTTTCAATATTAAACAACCGCACAGGGCTGTACTTACCTTAATGGATTCCGGGGGCCTGTTTTTCATCGCGCTCTAATCCACTCGCAGCACTGCAGCGGCCTGTGAGGAGAAGAAGAAGAAAACACAGGTTAGCTTTAAAAGACAATAAAGGTGCTGCGCTTCGTGCATTCTCTTACCTAGAAACGTGCCTCTCCATCCGGCACGCCAGCATCAAGACCGTCGCACCTGGAAAGAAGGAGATAAAGACATTAACGAATTCCCAACATAAACAGAACAAAGACTTACAGTTAACAAACCTACCTGCCTACCAGCAGATTCGGGTCACAGCAGGCCTTGGCCCAAGGAAGGTGTACTGTACCAGTAAAGAAACTCGGGCAGCTCCCCAACAAATGTCAAGCGCCCCTGCACAAGAAACACAGGACGGATAGCTCACCCTACAAATAACTAAGATTCATTATTCAGCACTGGGCAACTACGCATCCAGGGTTCCAGGTCTCAGAGCCTTCCAGCCTATCAGGTGAGCGTAACAAGGGTGGCTGTCCTGGCAGGACAGTCACCTAGCCAATCAACCTAGAGTGCGACTTTGGTCTCCAAGGAGACCTTGTGCAAGGGGCCTCAAACCCCTCCCTCACATTCTGTCCAAACAGACACAGACGCCTAAGGAGGACTTCTGTGCGGAAGCCTGCCAAATGACGGCGAACAAAGTTACCAAACCTGGTTTGGTGCACAGAGTAAAACACGAGAAAGACCTTTACAAAAAGAAATGTCGAATAAACCCAGCTGGAACCAAATAAAATTAAAAGGGGCCAGCGGATTAAAGTTTGAGGCTACCACCATCGCTTCTAACAGTACCAGGGCTATTTTCATAGCTCCCGGTAAAATACAAATTGTAGATACCACTGCCATCAGCCAAATCTTAGAGAAAGGGGAACAAAATAATGTTCCATGAGAAACAGATGAAAAGGGATAACTATTAACCCTTCCAGTACTCTATGGAAGATAGTTTGTACTGGGTCTGTAAATTTAAAAAGACTAGTAAAAGTCAATGGTAATTTTACATGTTGTGGGAGACAGTGGTCAGTACCAGAAAATGGAGTTTAAAGAGTGGGAAGTCTAAAAAAACAACCCTGTGTCACTGCACTGAAGGTGCTGTGTGACACACAGTAACAAGATGATGCATATGGAGTAGGTGAGACTCCATAGTCCATGAGCACAAAATGTACAACACACAGCAAAAACACATGTAAGAGTGGGAAAAAAGTCTCAGACTCTTACCAGGTGAAAAAAATAAATCCTAGAAATCCAGCACAGCTGCTGAACACTCAGTAGGTAAGGGAAATTAGCCATTCTGCAGAATTCTCCCTAACACCATGGAGCTCATTGAGTTCCTTGAGACTGCTGACACTGAGGAGGATAGGCAGGAGACAGTAAGCCCGGCAGTGGGAAGCCCTGGGTCAACAGTGGATTCAGTGCCTGCAAGATTCCATTCTGAGAGTGGGAGGAAGAGTTGCTGCATACAAGTGCCCAGTTGGGCAGAATCTTGCAGAATATGGCACCTGAGTGAAAATGCCATCTCCTCAACTGCTGCACACACTACTGAACAACACCAATAGTGCCAGGAGGGGAGACAGAACACGCAACAACTGTGGAAGGTAATTAGCAAGGATAGATTGGCCCTCCGGCAATCCTGCATGCTGAGTCTTTGGCCTCCAGGGACCACCAGCGGCAGGTGATGGACACCTTGAGGGAAACACTGCATGTGAAGATGTCGGCTTCAAGGGTATGCCAACGTCAAGACTCGAAAGCCCATAGTAAATGTCTGTGGGCAGAGATGTTGGCTTTGAAGGAATCCCTATGTCAAGATGCTGATACCTTGAGGCAGTCTCTGCATGATGAAAGGTCTGCCACAAGGGGCCTCCACCACTAAGAGATGGCTTCTTTGAGACAATCTCTCCACATGCAGTTGGAGACGTCAAGAGTGAGCCTGCATAATGACTCTGTGGCCGGCCCTAGAATACACCACCAGGGCCATGTAGTGATTGGGGTCCTCATCCCTCTCATGAGTGGCCATAGCTGATGAGGACAAGGCTTTGACACTGAGTGGTCAGAGTGCACCATTCAAGGATCCATCACAAGATGGTGGTCTCACTTGTACAATGCAGACGTGTCCTTTGGCCATGTCTACACAAACCCCTTTCCTCTTTCTCACGTCACCTCTTCGTTATGTGCTCGGGTGTCCATGAGCCCGTGAAGGAGGTATGCATTTTGATTTTATATTCTTTTACATTTGTGGACCCCTCATCCCCCTCCAGGATGGACTATTTGTGTTCTTCTCTTTTGATGGTTACCCCTGTCCATGCAGATTATTTCATTTTTTTCTTCATCCAGTGTGGACTCTATTTGATGTGTACCCCCTGTCCAAGGTGGACTCTCTTATTTTGTGTCTGCCTCAAGGGTAGACTCTATTTGATTTTTACCCTTGTGGACTCTTTTTTCTTATTGTTTTACTCGTGTTAGGTGTGAGGGGTCAGAAATGAATGGTGAACACAAAGTTCTAAGATTTTCATTATCAGATATCTTTATTAAAACAAAATGGTTGGATAAAGACCTCTGCATATCGGTACGCCCGTGGTCCACTGTCCGAAGATGAACATACAAGATAAAGAACTAAAGGACAATGCATGTACTGTGGCTCAGCTAGCCATCTTGTGCACTCTGTCCCATCGCATGCCCCAGAAGAGAGGGAAATGCCAGCTCCTGTATGTAGAAGAGACACTAGTCCATGAGAAAATCGTCTGTCCCCTGTCGAAGAGCCCTTCACTTGGAACTACCATAGACTGTAAAACAACACGTCTTTTGGTTTTGAAGGTCCAGCTATCTGTCATTGCTGCCATGTCTGCGGAAACAGCTGCATTGGTGGATTTGAGTGCGGCCGGAATCTTCATGGACCAAGAATGGGCCTGCAAGATGGGAATATCCGGGATACTTAAGAAAAAAGCATTATCAGTAGAAGGGGTTAAAGGGAGATCCCTTTCTAGTGGTCCCATAGTAGAGAACATTCGAAGGTTACTCATGATAATTAATCAGCACAAAGAAGTACTGTCCTTTGACTTGATTACTGCTGCCCATTTTCCAATTATTCTGGGTATGCCATGGTTGACATACCATAATCCATATATCAATTGGGCAGCACACACATTATTCACACACATTATTCCTGGACTCAGTGGCTCGGATCTCCAGCGATCCACTCAGATGGTTATTATTATTTTATTTATAAGGCACTAAAAACCCACAGGCATCGGGGCGCCAAAACATAAACAGAGGAATACAACAAAGAGACGGAACAGATAGTTTAACTAGACCTCAGAATTTTAAAAAAAGGGCTTTACTCAAAGAGTAGAGTTTTTAGCTGTCGGCTGAAAAGCTTGTAATCGTTTTGTTGTCTCAAATCTAAGGGGAGGGAGTACCATATCTTGGCTGAAGTAACCAGGAATGATCTTCCTAGGCCATTAGCTTGCTTGAAACTTGCATTTCTTTTTACCAGCGCTGGTGTCGAAGATCGGAGCCTTCTTGTAGGCTTGTAAGGTGGCACCATATTTTTAAGATGGACTGGTAGCATTCCATGAATGCACCTGTAAACAAGCACAGCTGCCTTGAATTGTACACGTGCAACAACCGGGAGCCAGTGCAGACCTTGGCGACTGCTAGTAATATGCTCTCTCCTTGTTTTTCTTTTCATGATATGAACAGCTTCATTTTTATGTCACTTGCAGCTCTTGCACACTCTTCTTGTTTGTGCCTATCAATATGGCATTGCTATTCTAGATTCTAGTCTAGATAGTATTATTGCCTGTGTTATGGATGTACAGTTGGACTCAGATCTTCCTCAGCAAACAGAGATAAAACAAACAGTCCAACAATACAAGCAGTCCAATATTAATCTTGTCAATGGTGTCCAACATATGCGTCTGTAGATCATTCAGAGCTGTCTCTGTACTACAAGACGGCCTGAAGCCGGATTGTCTATGGTGTAAATTATTGGGCGCTTCTTTAAATGATTGGATCATACAGTTGTATTTTTATTATCCAATATTTTCAACAAATAATGACAGTTTGTGATGGGTCTTAGATTATTAGTATCATTGGGATCTGATTTCTTGTTCAGGGTGTAATTGTTACCATCTTAATGGATTCTGGAACCTGGTTGTTGAAAAAGGACAAATTTACAAATCTAACAAGAAAAGGGGCAAATGTTCCTTTGGGATTGAGAATTAATTTAGGTGTACTTATGTTTTCTGGGCACAGCGAAGGGTGCAGTAAAGTGTTAATCATATGATGAATGGTGATGGGTGAAAAGTCAAATTTAGGTGGCCCTTCATGGGTCACAACTTTTGATGAAGGGGGCAAGTCAGACTTATTCTTGACCAAATTACATTTAATCTTTGCCCAAGCTTTTGCCAACTTTGCTTCGAAAGCCAGTTGTACCCTAAGAAAGTCCTGATTAGTTGGGATGAAAGGTATAGATTGAGTTTACAGCTTTTCGGTTTGAAGATATGAAATAATTGTTTAGGATTGTTGTTAGCCTCCTCAAACTGCTAATTAAAATAGTTTTTTTAGATGCACAAATTGCGGACTATTATACTTTATCTAAAGACTTCCAGTTGATTTTATTTATCTCAGTGGGGAATTTAAGCCACCTGCTCTCTGCGTTCCTTCTGCTTTTTTTCAAAAGACTAAAGTTCCTGAATATACCATTTCTAGTGAGAAATATTGTTCCTGACCATTTTGTCCCTAAAAGAGGCCACTCTGTCCAACATAAAGCCCAAGGTGGAGTTAAAGATGTCAACAAGGATCATTGGAGTATCTGAATCAGAGGTTAAGGTCATGACCTGGTTCAGACATTATTTCAGACCAGTAACACACACTTTGTTAAAATTGCGGTTCTTAACTTTCTTGGGTGGGATTTTTACATTCAGACTTGGATTTTTAAGGTGGATTTGAAAGAATATTGCATAGTGGTCTAACCAGATGCAAGGGGAGGTTTTGTTAATCTGTATGCTTACATTTGTAGCAACTACCCATTCAAGTGTATTCCCCTTTCCTGTGGTGGGATCATTATTAAGAACAAAGTAATCCATATTGTTTAAAGCTATTTCTAAAGCAGTGGCATCTTTGTCAGCGCTCTTGTTAAACCACTGATTGAAATCCCGAACCAATAAGGTTGGGAACAATTCGGGCCATTTATGTCACCAAGGATTTGTATAAATTCTTCATTAAAGATTGGCATGTACACAGTAGGGTGGTAAACTAATATGAAGTTGACACAACTTCGAGCGTTAGGGGTCATTTTCAAATGCAAGATTCCGCAGTTGTGACATTCACTGGGGGTCTGAAATAATTGTAGGTGTATTTTAGTGATAATAATCACACACCCTCCTGCTGTCCTTTAGCCTGATTCTGACAAATGATGGAGTATCCTTTCCGGGGGGGGGGGGGATTAAATCATTGGACCACTGGCTTCAGTAATCTACATTTCCATTAGACACAGTAGATCTAGGTCTAACTATAGGCTATAATCATGAATGTTTAAGGCATGCTTGTTAAGAAATTGTGTATTCAACAGGGCACACCTCAATGTCTTTGGTACTAGTGTGGTATTAAGAAAAATATTTCTTAGTAAATGTTTCTCATCTAGATTGGATGATCCGGGGATGGGTGTAATGGTATCCACGGTATGGAGACATCGAGAATGAGCCTTCTCAGGAATTAAACAAGCAAAGTTAGAAGATAGCCCTGTCCAAGTTTTGTGGGCCAAGTGTCATGGGAGGTGTGGTGCACAGACTTCGAAGGGTTAAGAGAGATACATTTTCATGGTCCAGATCAATACATGGTGGACTAACATCTGTGTCAGCAGTAGCGCCTGTGCCAGGTGTTTCAAATGTAGCGTACCATGTAGGGTACTCGGGTGATCTAGATAGGGGCTAAGGGATTGAGTTTGCCTCTTTTTTTCAGACCATGTTCAATGTGTTAAATTGGCCTTGTGTAGTTCTGACTTCCTCCCGGTTCACTGTGGAGTGCATCAGGGTTCGTCACTGTCCCCTATTCTTTCAACATTTATATGCGTCCCTTGTTGGATTTCTTTGCACATCTTCATGTACAATATCATTCCTATGCTGACAACTCATATTTGTGTCCTGCTCACTCAACCCAGGGAAGCCTTGAACAGAGCTGCGGCTTGTGCAGAGAAAATTAAACTCTGGGTGTTGGAAAGTAAACTTCAATTAAACCCAGCTAAAATGGAAATTATGATCTTGGGTTCAAATACAAATCTAGCTACTGCCCTTCCTTTTGTCCCATTTTCTTCCTTAGTTGGTGTACCCATTCATCTGTCATAGAACAAACAAAATCTGGGCTGCATTTGGCAATCAGATCTGTCTTCCAATATGCATATTGAACGTATTGTTAAAACTGTATATTTCCAACTTAAACTGTTGAAATCTATCTTCCCTCTTCTTGCCGAGAAGGATTGTGGCCTTGTGGTAGGAGCCTTAACCACTCAAAGCTTGTTTATTGCAATGTCCTTCTTCTGGGTATTCCAAATAACAAATACAGCACCTTCATAATGCTCAGAATTCAGCTGTTAGGTTGTTTTTTTCATTTTCAAGCACTCTGATGTTTCGGGCTATTGCAGATAACTTCACTGGCTCCCAGTTCAGCAAGAGTTTTTTAAAAACATTGTGCTTGATTTTTGAGTATATACATGGACTTGCACAGCTATACCTCTCATCAAAGATTTTAACCTATGAGCCAATGTGAGCTTTACATTCTTTTGATCAACATTGACTAGTGTTACCTTTTTCCAGATCAGTCTTTTGGGGTGACAGACAATTCTCTTCTAGAGGACCTTGACTGTGGAATGACCTCCCTTTGGAACTTCATCAAATAGACTCTTATAGTCTTTTCAGAAAAAGATTAAAAAATGATATGTTTTGCTAAGTAGGATTGTTGCCTTGTTCTTTCATAACAGCTGTGCCCAGATGTAGGACTCATGCTTGGTTCCCAGAGATATGCACTCAACAATATCAAATCTAATCAGAAACTTGTGTTCAGCACTGTCTGGAGAGCACCAATGAGTCCAAGGCTTATTTCTTTCTTTTGGAGGAAACCAGTTCTCAGGTGATTCAAATCCATCAATTGGTTCCTTTACAATAAGCTGAGTTTCCAGATGTATTTAAAAAAGAACAGCAAAAGACCCTACCTCCTCACAGGCCCGATGATTGTGGCATAAGCTTACTAGCAAACACTTCAGTCACATGTAAATGTTACCATCTAGCGAGAAGAAGGCTATGAGGGAATATCTGTATGAGAACCCACAAAATGACCCATTAACAGATTCTAAATCATCAGGGGGTGCTTTGTTGTTCTTCATAACAAAAAACGAAACCACAGAATTTCGGCCCTATATTGACTACACGGGGTCTCAATCGAATCACTATCAAAGATAAATATCCTCTTACCTTTATTCCGGACGTGTTAGAAGCAGTAAGATCAGCATAGATGTTAACCAAACTAGATCTAATCTAGGGCTTACCATCTTGTTCAGATATGGGAAGGGGAGGAATGGAAAACTGCATTCCGTAGCCCCTTTGGGCACTTCCAATATCAAGTGATGACCTTCGGATTAGCCAATACCGTAGCTCTTTTTCAAAAACTAATGGACCATCTGTTTGCAGACCTTCTCCTTCATACAGTGGTAATATATCTGGATGGCATTTTGGTGTTTTCACAGGACCCTGAAGAGCACACTCAACGTTTTAAAGAAGTTTTCAGAAGTTTGCAGTAAAATCAGCTAACAGTCAAACCTGAGAAATGCATCTTTGATGTACCTTTGGTACCTTATATGAGATATATTCTAATTGATGAAGGAATTTCCATGGATCCCCAGAAAGTACAGGCCATAATTCAATGGAAGGATACCCATCTGTGAAAGAAATCCAGCATTTCTTGGGCATAGCAGAAACTTTTATAGGGAATTAATTGTTTTTTATTCTCCAATTGGTATTCCATTTACTTGCCTCCTCAAGAAAGGAGTACCCTTTTGTTGGCCCACCTGTACAGTGTCTCTAAAAAAGTGCTTTAGGATGGCTCCGGTGTTACGGCAGTCTTCTTTAAAACATCCATTCATTGTGGAAACCGTCTATGCCATTGAACCGTGTCGATTCAGCAATTCCAGCATTTAGAGGAGCATCCTGTGGCATATTACTCCTGCACTTTAACCAATGCTGAACGGAAATAATGTGTTCCAGAGAGAGAGCTGTTGGGCATAAAACATGCATGTAAACAGTGGCAACATCTACTGATGGGTGCTAAATGGTTGGTTACTATACGTACTGATCACCGTAACCTCCATTTGTAACAATACCTAACTGTCAGAACAGAAGACAGGCTAGGTGGGCACATTTGTTCTCTCAATATGATTTGGTGGCTACCTATTTTCCTGGTTCACAAAATCTCATAGCAGATGCCTTATCCATGAATGGCTAGAAAGATCCAGAGAAATCTTTGTTATGAGAAGGCATGCTGCCAGAGACCACCTTTCTATGCATAATCAACACTTTCTTACAGCAACTCCAGTAAGCCACAGTAACCAATCCTCCGAATAACAACATCATAAACAAATTGGTCCCTCAAGGAGGTCTTTTATACTACAAGCATCATAGCTTTGTACCAATGAAGAATTTACAACTGAAGATTCTTCACTTTGCACATGATACTTGAGTTTCAGGACATCGATGAGGAAGATCCACACAAGAGTTGATGGCTAGATATTTCTGGTGGCCTGGTTTGCATCAATCTGTTCTAGAGTACGCATGCCAGTGACTTTCTGTGCTCAGAACAAGACATCATAAACCTTCCCAGTGGGTCAATTGACTCAGGCTCCTTTACCATCCAGAGCGTGACAATGAGTAGCTATGGACTTTACCACTGATCTGCCTCAGTCTCAGGGATGTATGTCGATAATGGTCACTGTGGATACTTTCTGCAAGATGGTCCATTTCTCTCTGTTGCCCAAAATATCTGATGATACCCTGTCAACATATAAATCATCTTTTCCTGAAGAAGCTGGTCCACTAGGAAGCATGGGACCATGACAGCAAAAACTCAAGTCGATACGACACAATAAATGAACATTGGTTCATTTAAGTCATTTGGTTTTCAATGAGTGTTACTATTATAGATAACCTGATGATAGGTAATAAATAACAGTGTAGGTTGAATTTGAAGTGATAGGTGTGGACACTTGGGTAAGGTCGTGACACACCACATCCTATTTGGGAATTGAACTGCAGCAAAACTGTTATCAGGTCACAGTGCTGAATTGTTTTAGGAATTTTCTGTAGATATTTGTTATGAGCGTGGAGAGTGTGGGTATGATAGAAATGTGTGAGTGTTATGCAATGACACCTCTTATTACGCAGAGCAGAGTGTTCTCTTTAAAGAAAATGCTACGCTTTGTATTTATGCACTTTATGAAAATGAATTCCACTAAAATTGTATGAGCAATCAAGCAAGATAATTACAGTTTAATGATAAAATTAACTGTCTCTTTGAATGCTACAGGGTATTTCTAAATGTGGTGTGCCCACATTATCTACAGCAGTGGAAATTAGTCATGTATTTGTGAAAGATATATTCTGATTACTCGGCTACCAGAAGTTATCGTATCTGACCACAGTACACAATACAAGTCCACATTCTGAAGCTCTTTATTAAGGAGCTTGCGATTGAAAGGGCTCTATCTTCAAGATATCATCCTGAGACAAACGGTCAGACAGAAAGACTGAATCAGTCCCTGGAGCAATATCTCAGGTGTTTCACTAATGCAACTCAAGAAAATTGGGCTTTCGGTTGCAGAATTTTCATATAAGAATTCCGTTCTCTCTGCCATACGGATGAGTCTGTTCTATTTTACCTTTGGATATCATCCACACTGGATGTCATTACATCCCATGGGCCCATGATCCCTGCAATTGAAGATATCATCCATAACATGACTGAGGTACAAAAGCAAGTGAACAAGCACTTGAGTAGGCACAGGAAAGCTCTAAAAAGGTTGCTGATCGCAAGAGGACACAATACCCGGATTGCTACTTGGGGGACAAGGTGTGGTTATCCACCAAGTATCTACCTAAACATCTGACCCGTACAAAGTTTTCGCCCAAGTAATTTGGTCCTTGTTGCATCATAAAGAAATTCCAACTTGTGGCCTATCGCCTGTGTTTACCAGTTTCTTGGCATTGGATTCATCCCGTTTTTCATATGGTTTTACTAAAGCCTTTTTTGGGTCCCGAAAATGTCTCGACTCCCTCACTTGTATTGGAACGATCACTAGGAATATGAAGTGGAAGCAATCTGTGATTCAAAATACCACAGAAATCCCTTGCAATATGTGATACTTCCGAATGCTCCTGAGAACCTGCAGCCAATGTCCACGCCCTGCCTTGGGTTCATTCGCTCCCATTAAGTATGCGGGAAATTCCAGTGGAACCAAGCTTGGAATGACGCATATTATTAGGCTTTCAGCTCACCCCTTTGCTTATTGGAGATTATCCACTTCCTCATCTCTTTGGAAGCATTGGTGTTGGTACGGGACACACACCATTCCAAGTTGGCACCACCGGAGGACAAGGGTCCTGGTGCAACATAACATGTCGATGGTAGCCGCAATGTGCTTCCAATTCGATGTTGAAGACAGACCCATAAAGGCAGTGGAGATCTACTTTTTCAAACATTCAAAAGAGGTATCGCAATGTTTGAGTTGTCTGCAAGTGAAAGACATGACATTGTTTGTGTGTCTTGTTTGCATACTTTCTTTAAAGCACCAGTACAACTGCATTGGGTTTTAAAAAAGACAAGGCATTCCTTCTAAAATGTCTTGCTGTTCATCCTTTCCAAGTTATTGTTAGACTGCAAACAAAGATGACAAAACTGCCTAAGAAATCATACGTACAAGGTGTAAGAGACAAAGTTGTCTATTGGCCTCTCAATTTGTAAGAAAATGTGAACATTCTAGGAGTGAAATGAGACATTACAAATTCTTTGTTTTAGTAAATGGTGTTACCACAAAAGTTCAGCAAGTTTAGCAACAGCTTATAGACATCAAAAGGTGGAAGGAGCTTTAGAGTTTCTACTGAAGCACAATGATTTGTATAAAGGCAGTCTGACTGTAGCAAATTTGTGTACGCTTGATGTTGAATCAAAAAGTGAGAGCAGTGCAGGTCCGTTCCATCATCTAACTGTTGCAAAAGGGGATAGTTTGTCTGAACATTACACTATTCATCCTCTACACTCACATGAAGTCATGGGCCACAGTTTAGAATTATACCAGATGAAAGCAATAAAAGGTGCACCAATCAGTGACTGGGAAAAAAAACTTAGAAGCCTGTTGTTTCCCTATGCTTATTCCTATTGGAGAAGGTGGCAGATTAGTTGATTGGTAGGTTTCATATTTCTTCTTCAGAATATCGTTGTAAATGAATGTATTCTGAAGATTCCTGATTCTGCACCAATATCAACTATATTTTTGTAAGAACCCGCCCACGCTTTCAAGAGGTGGATGGGTGTCCGGGAACTGGTAGTTGAACTCGTTGTGTAGAAGAAGAATTCCTTCTACCAATGTACCCCTATGTGTGCTTGGCAGAAAACCAACAGAGGGATCTATTACTCAGAAGATGTGGAGGATGCACACAGGAAACCACTGGCTGTAAGAGATAAGGGACAGAATCAATACCACACTAACGAAAACATTTGAATCGTAGTACTGGTAGTATACAATGGCCCTCATTAGGACCCTGGCGGAGAGGGTTTTACGCCGGCGTAGTGCATGGCGTACCTCTCTGCCAGACTACGAGTTCCCGTAGCGCCATGGATGATTTTTACGCCTGCTTTTTGCAGGTGGAGAAATCCATGGCGCTACGGGACCTTGATGTTAATTACGCCACCGTAATTTACGGTGGCGTAATTAACGCCTTCCCCACTCCCATTATACCCTATGGGGCAAGAATGGGAATGGGGAAGGGTAAAATGGGGATTGGGGACTTACCGCCCCGCCAAGGTCGGCATGGGGCGGTAAGTCCTAATGAGGGCCAATGTGATGTAACCTGGTTTGTTTGTGTGGAAGGACAATGGTAGCACTCAACCTGTAGTTGGGGATCCCCCTGTAAAAGACAAACCCAGGTTAATGAGGAGTACTAGAGGAGTACTAGAATACCAAGAAGGTGTATTACAAGAGGACGCCTAGAAAGCATTGAAGTCACCCAAGAAGTCTGCAGAAGGTGCACCTAATCCGACGACATGAGGACGTCTAGTAGGTCCAAACAAGTGCACAAATGGAAGTCTCTAGTCCAGGAACTGTATCCATGTAGATTGGGACACGGAAGGTAGGAGAGAAAAGCAACAGGAGTGTAGGGCGATCCAAACAAGATGTGCGGTCGGCAACGTGAGGGCAATTCCTAAGAACAGAAGGTAGGCGAGGGCAATCCTTGATAGCAGTCCGAGTCAGCGTTTTGTGGGTAGCGAGGTGCAGAACGTGAGGCTTAACAGTCCCGGAAAACCCTCTGAGTCAGAATTCCATGAAATCAAAATAGGACCAAAGGGAAGGCAAGGCAAGGTCCGGAAACAGGCACCAGGTCAAGACACAAGGAACCGTAGAAACAGGCACAAGGTTCAACGAGCTGCTGGGAAAAAATCAGAAGCACCGGCACCCATCTAGGGCGTGGCTTAAGTTGAGAAAGTCACATGACGACGCAGCGTGTGTTGTGGCGCTTACATAGAGTACCACCGTTTCATGGTAATCCCCACCACGTCCGAAAAGACGTGTTGTGACCAAAGGGCAAAGTATTTTTGCGATGACGAAGTCGGGATTGGCAGAAGTCTGGAAGGTTCTTATTGGAAGGCCCAAGTTGGTTAGTGGAAGGAAACCAAGAAACCTGTGTGAGGGATGTGAGGGATGAAGGGGGGGCCTGTGAGTGGTTTCCCGACAATTTTTCACTTATTGTATGAAAGTGAATTTTTGACATTATGTTATGCTGTTGCTCATACACTTCAGACAGAAACTAGATTTCAAAAGGTTTCTGCATGCGAGATGTTGTGACAGGTAAAAGAAAAAAAACATTTAAAAGGAAAACATATCAATATCCTTGCCACAATGAGAGGAACTAAGGAATATTGGTATAGAAGACACTCAGTGGTTAGATGCATAATCAAAAATGTGGGCCCTCCAAGTTTAAGTTGTGCTGAGTAAGATTGGGATGATCTTGCAGAGTGGATTTGCGAAAGCAATCCACAGAAAGAAGACACATGACAGCGGGAGAATTGTGTTCCATGGACCCTGTTAGTGTATCTCAATTCTTCCCGTCACTGATTTTAAGCCGTGTTGCACTTTATATGTAATAAAGAAAATGGTCCAATAGATTCTGTGGAACATTTTATTTGGAGTAAAGAGTACCAGGCATGTGGGGTTCCACATATACATATGCTGTTGTGGATTAAAGATGTTCCACAGTTTGGTAAATAAAGTAATGGCTGTGTGATGGGGTTCATGTTAATGCTGATTTACGGAACAAGGTGAACATGTTTCAAAAGCCCTCATGTGGAAAGTACTGTCAGAGAAAATATAAACATACATACAAGTACTACAATCACTTAAGGTTTGGCTTTCCCAGGCCTGGTACACCAGTTGGTTGGGAAAACAGTCTCATGTCATCTGTTCAATGCCATGTTACTGGTAATTCCCCCAGGTATACTTACCATTTAAAAAGAGATAAGTAATGGCAATTCATCAATGATTAATGATTACAATCCTGTCATTGCTCAGCTTTGGAATGCAGCTGAAGTATGGGCAGACATATCAGCAGACAAACATCTTAGTAAGACATTTAGTCAGACTTAGTCAGACATTTCTAACCTTTGGGATGTCATTTCATAGAGAGTGTGGAAGCTACAAAACTGCAAATCAGCGAACTAGTTTGCCTCTGTATGGACGTAGCATTAATGTACTATGGTTAATTCTTGGCCCAGCTACTATAAGAAATTGGGTACTGAAACCTTTGAGTGAAATTCAGCAGTTAGCTGAAATATTACCTGGCAATAGAGATATTCCAAAACCAACTTGTTTGATACCTATTATCTAAATAGCTCTGCAGAGTTGGAGGATATTTGTTTGTATGAAGTAGCAGAACACTACTAATATTGAAGCAAACAATGATAGAGGATGGTTTAGAGTACATGAATGTACTGGTTTCCAAGTGGGACATGACAAGCGAAGTCTCATCCACTACATGAAAATGTTTTGCCAAATTGCAGAGAAAAAGGAATTATTTTATATGTGCCTTGTGCAGTTGCTCTCATGGCGTGCAGAGGGTGATTTGCTTGGACGTTTTTAAACTTTTAAACAATCATTTTTTTTCAAAGAAGTCTTAATTAGATAGCAAAAATGTAGAGTACTAAGAGTTAGTGGAAGAAGAACTACGTCAGGAAGAACTTTTGGCAGTAGAATTGGCACAGAGACTTCTGAGGCCAGTCAAGATTCTGCACAAGGAAGTCAAGGGAGGTCATTACGACCCAGGCGGTAAGGGTTAACGCCGTCGTTAACCCTTAACGCCTGATTCCAATTTTAATGGCCGCTTTTAGCAGGCATTAAAATCCATGGCGCTAAACCGCCTTGGTGCTAATTACGGCACCGTAATTTACGGTGCCGTAATTTGCGCCTTCCCCACTCCCATTATGCCCTATGGGGCAAAAATGGGAATGGGGAAGGGTAAATGGGAAATGGGGATTTACCGCCCCACTCACCTTAGAATGGGGCGGTAAATCCGCCATCCACCATGGTGTAAACATAGTTTACACCATGGTGGTAAAGTTGGTGTACTTACCGCCTGGGTCGTAATGACCTCCAAAATGTTTTAGTTGAACCAATTTTTCAAACTGATTTTAATCTCGCCATGGAAGAAGTAGAAAGTGCAATTCAACAAACTAAAGTTGGATATGCAAACTATGAAACATTAGTAAGTAAACTTAATGTTGAGCAGAAGGAAGTCTATTGTAAAATCAAAGATAGGTTTTTACATGGTTTACAACATGTCAAGCATGAATGTGCTTGTGTCCAATACAGACCTCCATTGATGTATGTCAGTGGACAAGCAGAAGCATGAACATCTTTTTTAATTCATGCATTGAGAGCAATGATGCAAAATGTAACCCATTGCCCTCTGTCATGTATTGTAACTCCTCCAAAAGGTTTAGCAGGATTCAACGTATGGGGTGTTACTTTACATCGATTATTGATGTTAAAAGTGGAGCATGACAATAAACTTCGGTATTGAAACCGTGTTTGAAGTGCAGCCCAATAAGTAGGGAAAATTTTAAGAAAACGAAATACCTTCATTGTAGATGAAGTATGCATGCTGTCTTATTTGATGTTAGCTTTCATTGACTTGCGAATGCAAGAGCTCCTGAAGACTGACTATGATATTTTGTTTGGAGGTAAATATGTCCATGTTTTTGGAGATTTTGTACAATCAACTCCTGTCAAAGGTTAACCAGAATACAAGATGCTGCAATCTAAGAATAATCAAACATCTATAGAAAGCAGCGGTAATTTCAACCTCTGAAATTGTTTTGAATTCCAGGAACCTATCATTAAAATGAGGCAGTCTGCAGACTTAAGAGTATGCAGAAATGCTTAATAGGATTTGTATAGGTATCCTTGAGGAGAATATGAAAACAGTCTCAAAAGGGAGACTATTTCAAACATGTTTCATGCAGGTTACACTGCACCAGATGTCATGTTGACTCTTCAAGAAAATAATATGTATTGTGTTGCTTTGATGTCTACACTTGGAGAGTTTGACTAGTTCAACTCTACAATGCTGCTCCATGAGAAGCAACACATTGTAGAGATAAAATTGTGCAATGTTTTAGATGGCCATCTTATGCTATTAGAGTTAGATAAAAGAGAAAAGGCATGATTAATCAATCATACTGTTCAATCAATGAACAAGCAATGTTAAAGAGGAACTTGAATGTAGAAATTGGTTTAGTCAATGGAACAATGGGAAAAGTGGTTGTATTTCTCACTTTTCCTCACAGTACGAATATTCAACATATTCTCGTAAAATTTGATCATGTAGAGGAACCTCTTATGATTTCTTGGTCCTCTGCATGCTACATGCTTTTAAGGATACCTTTGTGAAAAGAGCACACTTTCCATCGTGCTCTGCATATGCAATTAGTATTCATAAAAAAACAAGGGTTGACTTTACAAGCAGCACTAATTGACATTGGTTATACAATGTTCAAGGAAGGAATGTCATAAGTACCTCTGCCATGTGTAATAAATATTGAAGGTTTACTTTTAATAAACGTTGATGAATAAAAAGGGACAGCTGATATTTTCTGCATTGAAGAATATCATAGATTATGTGTGATGTATGCTCCTCACATTGATCTTATAACTCTTCTTGCTAAACCTTTAGCAAGGAAAAATAAGCAACCGATGAAGCTACATTAAAATAAAGTGGTTCCTCTTAAGTTGGCAAAACAAGAGAATCTAGCAGTGTTGGAAAGTCAAACAAATATGACATGCCCCCACTGTAGATGTAATAATCAATCAGGAGTCGAGTGCTATTCAAATGCAGATTTGTGAATGTTGTTTCAAATGACACCACTGATGCAAGAAATATCTTCAGCAGTAGAGAAACTGCTATGTGTGGAATTCAATTCTTAAAGTATTTGTAGATGAAAGACCACACAATGCACATTCAGCAATGTCAATCCAAAGTATAATAGCTGTTGCAAGTGGAACAGATCATTTCTCTCATAATTGTGGAGAATCCTGTGGATCCACCACTAAAACCCTACCTAAAGTCTTCTCCCAGGTGGCCAGGAGAGGGAAGTCGCTCCTGATCCCAATTCTGGGCCTGGTGTACTGTGGGAGGATCACATGGCTGGAGACAAGGCCCAGGGCAGTGGGCTGATTTCATAGGTTGAGACACAGTATTTCTTCTTGGAGAGAGATACTCCTGCCATTGGGTTAACGGAGGAATTGGCTTGTCAATTTAAAATATCACAACCTCCTGCTAAAGATGGAACGATAAACTCCCAAGGTGTAATCCAACAAAGTACTGTATTTGAAGAACAAGTCTTTTGCTTCCCTAAAAAAATATATCCTCCCCAATGCCAAAGGTACACCAAAAAGGATCACAGAAATGTGTCACTTCATGTCTCATCTGTCTCTAAAATGATTAAACCCCACAATCCCTCTTCCAACAATATCAGGGAAAGTGAAAGCACTAACAAAAGTACTAAGGGAATAAGAAAAACAAATTCCCTTAACACGCACCACATGTTACAAAATCCCTCAAGGGCTGTGATGAAGAAGAGGGCTGAAGAGGCATGTACAGCTAAAGGACAGGCAGGCAGGTCTCACAGCCTGTGGGAGGGCCAGGTAATTAAGATGAAGGGCCTCCACTTGAAGCCAATCGACCCACCTCAGGGGCATGAAAGGCTGCTGCAAGAAGGAGCAACACAGTAGCAGAAGACGAAGCAGAGCACAAGGCTGGCAGTTCACTAGGAAGTGTGACCACAGAAGGGAGTAAAGGAAGCGCAGATTTCACCTGCAGTCTCTGAGTAGGTCCTGTACTAACAACCCCTGTTTGGCTGTGGCTACATTGGAAGAGACTGGAAGCAAATGACAGTCTTGCCAGGTGTGCGTAATTGCTGTGAATGCAGAACTGAGCTAGAACGTTTAACCGAGTCCCGTGTACAGAAGCAAGCCGAGGGAAACTGGAAAGAGACTCTCCCTTGTCAAGACTGGATCGGAGTTTAAGTTATTCATCAAAAGAAGATTGCGTATATCTAAATCTGTTTCTGAAGGGAAACCTGAAACTTGTAACACTCAGAACAAACATTTTAATAATTGCAGAAGTTGTTGAAGTCATAGAAAGAACAAGCATTACCTAGGCAGACAAAGCGTTCTTAAGGCTACACCAGCCCAATTAAGAACTGACCACTGTGGTTTTGAGGTTGTTGAAGCTGTTATAACCCCAAGGGCCTCTGATAGACGGGTGACGAGGTAATTCAATGCTAGAAGAGAGGTAGTGCAGGTTTGGGATAACTAATGGAAACAGAAAGGTGTATCTAAAGCTTGGGAAGCTGGTTGGGTCCTTGTTGAAAGACGCAATCAAGAATATGTGAAGCTGAGACTGGTGAAGCAGAGAGAGAAAAGCATTCCAAGAGCTCAGCCAGATTCTTGTGGTAGCTGCAAGACTGAAAGGAAAGGCAAAGAGACTGCACTTTTTTATAGTATAGGGAGAAGAGTGCATTGCCAACCTGTAGAAGTCGAAGATTCTTGTATGAAGTTGTCTAATATATTTTTAAAGCAAGCTGCAGTAGAAGCTGTGGATCTGTGGTTTGTAAAGGCATCATGAAGTAAGACACTGACAACAGACTTTAAATTCAAACAAAAGATATTGGCCCTCATTACAACACCGGCGGTAACCAATGGCGCTATTAGCACCATGGTCGCTGCCGGTATTGTAACGAGTCCGCCAATGGTAAATGGGGAAATACCACCCCATTCTAAGGTTGGCGGGGTGGTAATTCCCCATTTACCATTGGCCCTTCCCCTTCCCATTATTGCCCCATAGGGCTCAATGGGACTGGGGAAGGCAGTGATTACGGTACCGCAAATTGTGGTACCGTAATTACCTCGGAAGTCCCTTTGCGGGTCCCTACTTTAACAGCTGGGCAAGACCAGCCGTTAAGGTCAGGAGCTGCAAAGGGACCTCGTAATCAGGTGTTAAGGGTTTAACGGCGCCGACACCTTTTACGGCGCCGTTAAACCCTTAACTCCAGGGTCGTAATGACCCCCATTGTATTAACTTAAATGTCAGGATTGTTGAAGGCCTAACTTGCCCTATGCTAAAGTGGGATTTCCCTACCTGAACAAAACTAATTCTGAGCCAAAGAGTTCAACTTAAAAGTCTGTCTGTGTCCAAAACCTATGCCTTCCCTCACAACTAGAGCTAAACAGTGTGGAAGGATGTCAAAGTCAAAAGGAATAGTGTTCAATACAAAGTTCTTCTTCTTCCTTCCCCAAGTTCAAGACAGTTGCATAAAAGTCTGAGAATTAGCTTTCTTCCACTCAAGGTAATACAGTTCCACACAATCCTCATGGTTCCCTTCCCCAAATTCCAAGAAATATAGTTCAAAGGGAAATTTCTTGAAGCTTTGCCCCAAGACAACAGGTGTAATGTCTCATGTCTCAGGGCTCCCTTTCCCAAGAATTCAACTGCGCCGGTTATAGTTATTTCAATCTTTGAAACAAAAAGGTTAGCACAACTTAAGGTAAGCTTGATCATGTTCTTTGATTACCTCATCCATTCACTGGCAGTGCCACTTATTGGTTTTATTCCACAATGTCTTTTGGTTCTCGTAGTTCAGGGCTCACTGTCTAGGCGCAGTTATTGGACCGCACGGTCCACCCAGCATAGTTTGCGCAACCAGGATCCTCTCCTTGTGGCCTCTTTGTTTGATGTGCAATATTTACACTTCTTTGGATTCTCCTTGGTAGCTCCCTGGCTCTGCCAAAGTATGTCACACACCTCTTGGCAGTCTTTGGCCTTGCAGCACTGAAACTGTTCATAAAGTTCACTTGGTGATGGTCTTACTTCTGTCCCAACATTTATGGCACTCTTTCATACTGATGCAGTTTCATATATGTTGTTACTTGGGCACATTCCCTTTGACTGTCTTTTATAACTTGCTTTGCTCAAAAAGCGTCACTTAGTTTTATATTCCACAAGCTTAATTTCGGGATCTCATTCTTCTCAGAGTTGACCAGATATGCAATGTGCTCAATGGTTGAGTTTCATTTAGTTTGTTGATAGATATGTGTTCACTATGCTTAATATCAAGTTTCCATTTGCTTTGGTATTCAATATGCATCTAGTAGCTTTAATTGTATGTTTTCCATTTGTTCTGTAATG
Organism: Ambystoma mexicanum; assembly: GCF_040938575.1. Taxonomy (NCBI): domain Eukaryota; kingdom Metazoa; phylum Chordata; class Amphibia; order Caudata; family Ambystomatidae; genus Ambystoma; species Ambystoma mexicanum. Next base: position 785,274,729 of record NC_090937.1, on the reverse strand, counting down.
TATTACTGTTTCGCCACCCGCTAGGAAGGCCCCCAGCTCCTGATTGTCTCTCCTCACACTCATTGGCCTGCTGCTACGATCCCCACTCATATTCAGGGGCTTGTGTTTGCCCTACTAAGTGGACTGCTGTCTCTGACTGGATCCGGATAGCGTCCCGCTCCCTTCAACGCTTCCACAGTTCCTGTTGCGTGTTTCTCATTGCAGGGGCTCCTGCTCCTGCACACTGGACTTTGGGCCGTTGCCCTGGCTATTCCACAGGTCCCACTACGGTGTCCTCTTCCAAACACAGGTCTCCTGCTAGTCTCCTTTGTTAGGGAGAATTCTCTGTTTAGGCTGAATTTCCTAACCCAGTGAGTCCCCCAGCAGCTTTGCTGGATTTCTGGAGTTTGTTTTTTTTCCATCCTGCCAAGAGTGAGACTCTTTTCTTCCCACTCTTGGACATGAATGTGGTTAATTCCTTTAAATGTCAATGGGCCTCATTACACGGAAGGCGGTAATGGTTAACGGTCACCGTTAATGGTGACCGTTAACCATTACCACCTTACTACGAGGTCCCTTAGCGGGTTGGTGCTTTAACGTCTGCTTTTTGCAGGCGTTAAAAACCAACCCGCTAAGGGACCTTGGTGCTAATTACGGCACCGCAAAATTGCGGTGCTGTAATTAGCATCTTCCCCATTCCCATTATGCCCTATGGGTCAAAGATGGGAATGGGGAAGGGCAGTGGTGGAAGGGGAAATTACCACCCTGCCAACCTTGGAATGGGGCGGTAATTCCCCTTTCCACCAAGGCGGTGCCAGTATTTTACCGCCTTGGCGGTGCCTCCGCCTTCCGTTTAATGAGGCCCAATGTGTTGTATGGGCTATGGGGTCTTTTACTCCATAGGGTCTCATATGTTTTACTATGTGTGTTACACCGAACCCTCCGTGCCGTAACACTGGGGCGTCCTAGAGGATCCCCACCATAGACTCCATACCCTGGGACTGACTACTGTCTCCCAGGGCATGTAAAGTCACCATTGGCTTTACTAAACCTAAATTTACTAACAGAACTAGTACAAACCATCCTAATGTGGACGTACTAGTAGGGGTAATTCGACTACCCCTGGGTCTGTTATTCGAGATGGCACTGTCCCATACCCCCTCGTCGAGTTTTGGCTGGTGGCAGTGGAAACTACTTGTTATATTCGACCCCGAATATAACCCTATGGGATTCTTCCCATTGTTGGAGGTTAATACTTTTTCTCGTTAGTCTCTAACGTACCACCGGTTTATTTGTCTTAAATAAATCTATCGGTTGGTATTTTCTGCCAGAACTCGGCTTTTAAAATGGCATCTGTGTTCGTCTCTGTAACTCCGAACCAAAGGTTGAGCCCTTTGTTCCACTTTTGGCGGGCTTCTACACCAAAGCCCTCCAAAGTGGTGCCATTCTGTCTGGGTACCACAGGGGGTGTGAGAGGGGGTTTAGGCACCCTGGACTGAGTTTCCTTGCCAACTCAAGTCGCACTCTGGTGTGATTGGCCCAAGTGGGAGCCACCCCGCTCACCACTTAGCGTGTTTTGATTGACAGCTAGGCTGAACGAATGGGGGTTTTCTGCATAAAAGCAGGGCTTTTGGGACTGGATCTTCAGAAGTCGCCACAGGACCTAAGAATCCGACGAGGGTAAAGCTGAGCCGACCTGCAACGATGACACCTCCGGTGGAGCCCTGCTGAACTGACTCACCAATTCCCAACGACAGAGGAGATCTCCCAGCTGGAGAGTCTTCTTCCCCTGACTGGTGGGAACAACCAGTCCCTTTGCTTTTTCTTCGCTTCCAGGACGTAGTGGTCGAATTGCCCATGCTGAGCACCCCGGCAACCGGATAGCCACTAACCACTGTACCGCGACCAAAAGGTGGTGCCTTGTGACGGAGCACTCCGCAGCTGGTCTCTTGCCTGGTGGTGCAACGATTTTCAACTTTCCTTCGACGACGAGATCATCTCATCTCTTGGCAAAGCCCCGACTTGCATCCACCACCAGGAACAACTGCCCCCGCCGGAGCTGTCTATCCACATACAAGGTACCGTGTCCGCCTGGCTTCCCTTGTGATGGTTAGCGTGAGGTGTCTTAATCCTTGCCTCTCCGTCGGGTCGCCTCCAGACCTTCTTAACTTTTTGTTCTAAACGGGTCCAACCTTTCTGTGACAATTTGCTACAAAGACCTGAAGTGCATTTCAACTGTAATACTTTTTGGGACATATCGCCTTGCCTCCCTCCGAGTGGGCCTGGCCTCTGAACTTTGTGATCCACAGTAGACCCTGCCTTACTCGCCTTGCATTTGCTTCGTAAAAGAGTTGGTTTCATACCCTGCCTTTTCTCTCCCGTTCTAACGAATATTAGAGTGCCATCTAGGTTAAAGCATTCACCTCTGTCTGCAAATAAGTGGTGCCGTTGAACCTAGACTTGTCGAACTATTTTTAGAGGAGCGAGATACTTTTAGTAATTGTAATTGAAATTGTTTGCCGTATTAGTGCCAGTGTGTTTTTCATAGATGTGTTTTTATAAATAAATAACTATAGATCTTTACACCCAAGCTCTGTTCCGTGTCTGCTTGTTCTACTGTGTAAATTGCCTCATTACGGGTATATACAATATAAATTGCTCTATATTGTATACTAAACATACTGCCTAACTCTTCTTGAGGGAAGCCTGACTGCTCAGCCACAGCTACCAAGTGAATCTGTGTGGTACAGACTGCTACCAAATGGGTTTACTGCCAAACACCTGTAGGCCTAAATCTTTTGCAGTGGTCCCAGAGGGAACTGCACAGGTTTCCGCTTAACATCCTTCCCACAGGTCTCCCTGTCCCTCTCTCTCCTTGCTGCACATTTGGTCTGCTTTTATACACCTGTAACCTATTAACAGGTTGCAGGTGTGTATTTATAATTGCTACACTTTACAGGCATCTTCCTCATCCCAGTACTGAAGTGGTGACATGGCCTAGTGTGACTTACTCTCAGTTTCCTCTTCCTCGTTTCAGTACTGTCAAGTGTCACATGTAGGAAAATGAGAGGAGCTGGCTTATAATAGCCCATAAAGGTTGGGGAAGTGTTAGGCTGGTTGTCAATGGAAAAGGGGGATACCATGGGCCCCATTACGAGGTGGGCGGTAAGGGATTACCGGCACCGGTAAGGGCACCGGTGCCGATAATCCCTTACCGCCCTACTACGAGTTCCCTTTGCGGGTCCTTCCTTAACGCCTGGTTTTACCAGGCATTAAGGACGGGACCCGCAAAGGGATACCGGGGACAATAACGGTACCACAATTTGCGGTACCGTTATTGCCACCTTCCCATTGAGCCCTATGGGGGATCAAATGAGAATGGGGAATGGCTCTGGTGAATGGGGAATTACCGGTCCTGCCGACCTTGGAATGGACCGGTTATTGCTCCATCCACCAGACCGGAGTCGGTACGATTTTGGAGCGCCATGGCTACCTCCAACCTCGTAATGAGGCCCTGTGTCTCCCCTGAGGGCACCCGACTCCCAATTCTCAAGGACCCTCCATCCAAGTGATCCTCCCTTGCTTTTCCACCCCCAGGGTCAGGATCCCAAACCGATGGTCTTTCCCTGCCCACCTGCGCAAAGGATCCAAGGGAAGCCGGAGTGAGAATACCCTCAGGTTTCTCATAGGTTGTTTATAATTTTATCAGAATAATTTCAGTTGAATGAAGTTGAAGCAGTAGTAGACTGTCAGGCAAAGGAGTCTGCTTTCACAGAGACATTTGTAGAAGGGAGTTGCCCAGGAAAAGCAACATCCTTAGAAGAAGCATCCAGACTAATTGTATTCATAACTCTGCAGAGGTTACAAAAGAAGAACTGCCATTGAAGTTAAAGTGGTACTTTTGTTTTGACTTTCATCCATTCTTTCCTGGAAGGAGGCTATCTAGGATTGCCATTGGTACTGTGTCCATTGTGGAACTTGGAAAGGGGATCCTTTCAACAACCGAAGAAGGAAATGTTACCAGAGGATTTTTGTTTGGGTGAACTTTTGTTTCATTGGAAATTTGCACAAACTCATTTAGACCTTTTCGTTTATTTCCTGGCATTAATTGATTTTGGACATTCCTGGGGGAACAAAATCTACCCAGGAAACGTAGATATCATTCTACTTGTTGTTTAAGTATCGGGGTCTTGGAAAATCAACTGAAGGTGCCCTGCGCCTGTAGGGGTGTTACATGCTTGTGAAGTCCGGAGAATACCCCTTGCTCCATTATAATTGTATCAGTAAAAAGGACAGAAATTTCTGCTTCAGGTATTTGCGCTGCACCACAATAAATCATGCAAATCAAATTGTCTTGGTGAGTCCTAATATTTATTAGGCATCATGGTTCTTAGTAGTATGTTCTGAATGACCTTAGTGAGACACGTGTTTCGGCAGATTCTATGCCTTTTTCAATCAGGGATGATCAACATTTATTTAAACTAAGAATGTAACATTGATAATAAACAAAACAAATGCACATTTTGGCCAAATCAAAGAGGTATTCAAAACAGATCAAAATGTGTGTGAAACGTCACATTCATCAAATGCGTGTCCACCAGATATAATAAGAAATTATTAAAAGGCAAATAATAGTAAGTTGTATCACAGAGATAGCGGGAGGGGGGAGTAAGAGAGGAGAGTTTAAGAAATGGGAAAGAGCACATTCAAATTTGTACAAAGAGAAAATGTAAAAAAGATAATGTTAGTATGGTTCCATAGTGGTTCACGTAATTGTTTAAATGTTTGGTTATATAGAAACTTTGGGGTAGTCTTACCCAATCCCAGTTTTCATTTCCAAAAATTGTGGTTAATGTAATTCTTTAGACAAATTACGGGTTAAATCCCACCTATAAGAAAAAATGTTTTGTAGCGTAACTGCTTCAGGTCATTTGAAAATCCGACATGTGCTAACTCCTATTGCTTCTATTCTCTGTCCAATTAGTGTACAATATTTGTAAAATACTTAGTTATCATTGTGCTGTCACTTCGTCCGTGGTCTAATATAATGCATGTTCAGGAGGTGGTCTGAGCATTTTAAATGAGCGCACTGCTTGTTCTGCAGTTCGCGCTTGTGGCTGCGTGGTACTATTGCAAATCATTGAGGGGCCGATTCATGGAACCAACGTGCGCCGAAAATCTAGGCGCAAGCATGCGCAAGCGGAAAAAAACAGGCACACGCGCACGCGTGCGATTCATGGAAGTCCCTGCGCGTGTTCACCGCGGGATGTGCGCCAAACCCGTGCATGGCGCACAAGTCACTGCAACATCGCGAAAGGCGTGCGCGACGGTGCGCGACGCGCACAGTGAAAGCGCACAACCTCAGCGCACACAGCAGAAAGTGGGCAGGACATGGGGCGTAACGCGCGGAATGGGGAACAACACGCGAAAATAAGGGCGTAACTGGGGATGCACTGCACGGAAGCAGAGGTAACGCCCACACGCACACGAACCACACGTATTAATGGAATGGAATAGGGCAAACCCACGCACAGCCAAAGCCGCGCACAAGCTGAAACACGTCCGCCACACGAAGGCAGGCGGTAGAGTCCCAGCGCATCAAAAAAGTGGCGCCGCGGGAAGTAAAATACGCGATTGAGCGGGGTACGTGTATTCCGGGTGTGCGCGGGAAGTGACACACGCGATTGAGCGGGGTACGTGTATTCCGGGGGTGCGCGGGAAGTTACACACGCGAATGAGCGGGGTACGTGTATTCCGGGGGTGCGCGGGAAGTGACACACGCGATTGAGCGGGGTACGTGTATTCCGGGTGTGTGCGGGAAGTGACACACGCGATTGAGCGGGGTACGTGTATTCCGGGGGTGCGCGGGAAGTTACACACGCGAATGAGCGGGGTACGTGTATTACGGGGGTGCGCGGGAAGTTCCACACGCGATTTGGCCGGGTACGTGGATTCCAGGGGTGCGCGGGAAGTTCCACACGCGATTTGGCCGGGTACGTGGATTCCAGGGGTGCGCGGGAAGTTCCACACGCGATTTGGCCGTGTACGTGGATTCCAGGGGTGCGCGGGAAGTTCCACACGCGATTTGGCCGGGTACGTGGATTTCGGGGGTGCGCGGGAAGTTCCACACACGATTGAGCGGGGTACGTGTATTTCGGGGGTGCGCGGGAAGTTCCACACGCGATTTGGCCGGGTACGTGGATTCCAGGGGTGCGCGGGAAGTTCCACACGCGATTTGGCCGGGTACGTGGATTTCAGGGGTGCGCGGGAAGTTCCACACGCGAGTTGGCCGGGTACGTGGATTTCAGGGGTGCGCGGGAAGTTCCACACGCGATTGAGCGGGGTACGTGTATTTCAGGGGGTGCGCGGGAAGTGACACACGCGATTTGGCCGGGCACGTGGATTCCAGGGGTGCGCGGGAAGTTCCACACGCGATTTGGCCGGGTACGTGGATTTCAGGGGTGCGCGGGAAGTTCCACACGCGATTGAGCGGGGTACGTGTATTTCGGGGGTGCGCGGGAAGTTCCACACGCGATTTGGCCGGTTACGTGGATTCCAGGGGTGCGCGGGAAGTTCCACACGCGATTTGGCCGGGTACGTGGATTTCAGGGGTGCGCGGGAAGTTCCACACGCGAGTTGGCCGGGTACGTGGATTTCAGGGGTGCGCGGGAAGTTCCACACGCGATTGAGCGGGGTACGTGTATTTCGGGGGTGCGCGGGAAGTGACACACGCGATTTGGCCGGGCACGTGGATTCCAGGGGTGCGCGGGAAGTTCCACACGCGATTTGGCCGGGTATGTGGATTTCAGGGGTGCGCGGGAAGTTCCACACGCGATTGAGCGGGGTACGTGTATTTCGGGGGTGCGCGGGAAGTGACACACGCGATTTGGCCGGGCACGTGGATTCCAGGGGTGCGCGGGAAGTTCCACACGCGATTTGGCCGGGTACGTGGATTTCAGGGGTGCGCGGGAAGTTCCACACGCGATTGAGCGGGGTACGTGTATTCCGGGGGTGCGCGGGGAGCAGCACATGTGATTTGCACGTGTGGGTCCTCCCAGGTGTACCCTCTACACCCTCCACGGCCCCTGCAGGTGGCTCACACCACAGGGGCCTACCCAGCACATGTCCTGCAGGCACCCCATCCACCATGGCCATGCCCACCAGCCAACCCACGTATCAACTAGCACTACTGCCCACCAACGCATGTCCCCCTGCACCCCCAGCCTCCAGGGGCACCCTCCACCAGGCCCCCACACATGTCTCCTATCACCCCCACCCCCCAGCAGTGCAGGGGCACCCTCCAGCAGGCCCCCACACATGTCCCCCTGCACCCTCACCCCCCAGCATCCAGGGGCACCCTCCACCAGGCCCCCACTCATGTCCCCCTGCACCCCCACCCCCTAGCATCCAGGGGCACCCTCCACCAGGCCCCCACTCATGTCTCCCACCACCCCCACCCCCCAGCATCCAGGGGCACCCTCCACCAGGCCCCCACTCATGTCCCCCTGCACCCCCACCCCCTAGCATCCAGGGGCACCCTCCACCTGGCACCCACACATGTCTCCCACCACCCCCACCCCCCAGCAGTGCAGGGGCACCCTCCACCAGGCCCCCGCACATGTCCCCCTGCACCCTCACCCCCCAGCATCCAGGGGCACCCTCCACCAGGCCCCCACTCATGTCCCCCTGCACCCCCACCCCCTAGCATCCAGGGGCACCCTCCACCAGGCCCCCACTCATGTCTCCCACCACCCCCACCCCCCAGCATCCAGGGGCACCCTCCACCAGGCCCCCACACATGTCTCCCACCACCCCCACCCCCCAGCATCCAGGGGCACCCTCCACCAGGCCCCCACTCATGTCACCCATCACCCCCACCCCCCAGCTGTGCAGGGCACCCTCCACCAGGCCCCCACTCATGTCCCCCTGCACCCCCACCCCCTAGCATCCAGGGGCACCCTCCACCAGGCCCCCACTCATGTCTCCCACCACCCCCACCCCCTAGCATCCAGGGGCACCCTCCACCAGGCCCCCACTCATGTCTCCCACCACCCCCACCCCCCAGCATCCAGGGGCACCCTCCACCAGGCCCCCACTCATGTCCCCCTGCACCCCCACCCCCTAGCATCCAGGGGCACCCTCCACCTGGCACCCACACATGTCTCCCACCACCCCCACCCCCCAGCAGTGCAGGGGCACCCTCCACCAGGCCCCCACACATGTCCCCCTGCACCCTCACCCCCCAGCATCCAGGGGCACCCTCCACCAGGCCCCCACTCATGTCCCCCTGCACCCCCACCCCCTAGCATCCAGGGGCACCCTCCACCAGGCCCCCACACATGTCCCCCTGCACCCTCACCCCCCAGCATCCAGGGGCACCCTCCACCAGGCCCCCACTCATGTCCCCCTGCACCCCCACCCCCTAGCATCCAGGGGCACCCTCCACCAGGCCCCCACTCATGTCTCCCACCACCCCCACCCCCCAGCATCCAGGGGCACCCTCCACCAGGCCCCCACTCATGTCCCCCTGCACCCCCACCCCCTAGCATCCAGGGGCACCCTCCACCTGGCACCCACACATGTCTCCCACCACCCCCACCCCCCAGCAGTGCAGGGGCACCCTCCACCAGGCCCCCACACATGTCCCCCTGCACCCTCACCCCCCAGCATCCAGGGGCACCCTCCACCAGGCCCCCACTCATGTCCCCCTGCACCCCCACCCCCTAGCATCCAGGGGCACCCTCCACCAGGCCCCCACTCATGTCTCCCACCACCCCCACCCCCAGCATCCAGGGGCACCCTCCACCAGGCCCCCACACATGTCTCCTATCACCCCCACCCCCCAGCAGTGCAGGGGCACCCTCCAGCAGGCCCCCACACATGTCCCCCTGCACCCTCACCCCCCAGCATCCAGGGGCACCCTCCACCAGGCCCCCACTCATGTCCCCCTGCACCCCCACCCCCTAGCATCCAGGGGCACCCTCCACCAGGCCCCCACTCATGTCTCCCACCACCCCCACCCCCCAGCATCCAGGGGCACCCTCCACCAGGCCCCCACTCATGTCACCCATCACCCCCACCCCCCAGCTGTGCAGGGCACCCTCCACCAGGCCCCCACTCATGTCCCCCTGCACCCCCACCCCCTAGCATCCAGGGGCACCCTCCACCAGGCCCCCACTCATGTCTCCCACCACCCCCACCCCCCAGCATCCAGGGGCACCCTCCACCAGGCCCCCACTCATGTCCCCCTGCACCCCCACCCCCTAGCATCCAGGGGCACCCTCCACCAGGCCCCCACTCATGTCTCCCACCACCCCCACCCCCCAGCATCCAGGGGCACCCTCCACCAGGCCCCCACTCATGTCCCCCTGCACCCCCACCCCCCAGCATCCAGGGGAACCCTCCACCAGGCCCCCACCCATGTCTCCCACCACCCCCACCCCCCAGCCACCAGGGGCAGCCTCCAGCAGGCCCCCACCCATGTCCAACTCATGTTCCCCACCCAACATGTCATCACAGTCCAGATCCCTGGTCTCTATGGTCAGCCCCCAAATGCAAAACACCCACCCGAGTATTGCATCCACCCACTCATATTCTGCAATTACATCACAGAACACCAATTGCAAGTTCCAAAACAAACACATGTCCCTCACATACACCCAATGGGTGTCAGTGATTCTCAAAACACATAACATGAAATGCATGAAAACAATGAGACACCACACATTGAAGTGCAACAAATAAATAATGTATTAAAGGAAAGATGAATAGAAACAAAAATGAAGAAACAGAAATGTGAATGGAAAAAAATGAAAAGAAGCATGTCCGTTCAAAATAAAAAAAAAATTAAAGAATATAGAAATCCAAAGTAATGTAGTACAAAGTCAATGTCCACCAAACAAAATCCAATGTGAAAAAAAAATTATAAGCCATTGATCCATGGATAATGTTAAAAAAGAAAGTATGTACAAGTCCACAACTATGTACAATGCAAGAAGCCAGGGTCCATCATCCCAACAAAATAAAGGAAACCTAACTAACTACACTAACTAATAAAAAAAACTATATACAAAAATGTGGCCAATGTCCAAAAGGTCCAAATGAAATAAAAACAAAAATGAAACTTAACACTACCTACATAACTATGTACAAGGGCAGCGGGCTAGTTCCACGGCTCACTTCTGGATGTGCCGGGCCAGGGCATCATCGAACTCCTCCTCAATGTCCCGGAGGCGGTCCTCCTCCATGGCCCCGAGGGTCCGCAGGGCCGTCGACGTGTCCACCTCCAAAGCCCTGCGGATTGCCTCGAGGCACTCGACCCGCCTCAGGGCCCTCTGCATGGAGTTCTCCGCCCTGACCATTGAGAGCCGTGCCTCTTCCGCCCGCTGCCGCTCCGCATCTATGGCGTGGCCCAACCGCTGCCACACGGAAGACACTTTTTGTCTTGGGTCCTCCTGCCCTCCGGCCGATGCCTGCCCCTCCGATGTCGAAGGCCCCGAGCCTTCATGGCTCCCACCATGGTGCTGCTGCTGCTGTGCCTCTGCCCCTGCACTGCCTCCTGCTGCCTGCACATCCTCCGCCGGCTGGGGTGCAGTCGTTGACGTGGCCACCCCTGCTGGACGTCCGACTCCCGACTGCGGCAGGGATGCCTCCTCCACCAGCCTGGCCGCACCGTCAGAGGCAGCTCCACAGGGCACCCAGGTGACTGATGGGTGGGAAGATGGCACAGAGGACGACTGGCGCGTAGGGGGTCCAGCTGAGGAGGGGGTCGTGGCAAGCCCCATCAGACGGAGGAATCCGGCCTGGGTGACCTGTCCCAGCAGGCTGACGTGGTCAACGAGCCATTCGAGATGATGTGCAGTCTCTTCATGAAAAGACTGCAGGTCACCTCGCATGGCCCGTTGACGCAACGCCACTCCAGCCAGGACAGGCTCAACCCGGGCCTGGATAGCCACGTCCGCAGGCAGAGGAAGGCCAGTTGACGTCAGCTCATCCCCTGCCTGAAAACTGGTCTGGACATGGGCATCCCTGCTGGTGCAAGATGATGCAGGGACAGGATCAGGGACAGGATTGCACACAGGCACCTCCGCGGCGGCCTGTGCTGCCTCCTGTCCCTGGTCCTGCACTGCACCACTAGCACCAGTGGGATCCCCACCCCCAGACCCCGTCTCCGGTGCTTGCACGGCCTCCTCCTCCACCAAACCCCCCACCAACCTGGATGACTCTGTGCCATCTTCCCCCGTTGGGCCCTGTGGGGTCCCAGCTGCCCCTTCTGCTGCCGAGGAGTCCAACTGCAACCTCCGCCTCTTGGACCTCCCCCCGGCAGCTGCGGCCTGGGACGCGGCACCGGACTCCTCACTCCCCGACGAGATGACAACCTGGGAGGGGAGCCGGGCCTTGCGTCTCCGGCTGGCGGTGGGATCCCCGCCGCTGTGCTCCACAGCACCTTCTCCGCCCTCTTCATCAGTTGACGCTGCAGACAGGGAGAAACAAAACACAGGCATCAGGGCACTGTACAATGGACACATACACACATGACAGTTGTACATGAGTGGCATTGGCAAACCTCTGACATGTCATCACAATCCCCAACACACATGTCATTACAATTTGCACACACGAGCCATACCACAGCCATGTTGCAACTGCCAACACCATCCATACACATACAACAGCATCAGCAGCCAAAGGTGAGCCAGACATCACATGCAACACAGGAAGTGCACCACACATGTACACACCAACCACCACACTTGCATGCATGTGTACACCTCTGCTAAGTGTCGCAGTGTTCAGACGGGCATCCATGTCACATCTGCCAATCAGGCTTCCACATACCGCTGTCACATGCATCCATGTTGCATCACTGTTGCACCCTTGTCAAATACACACACATGCACATGTACACAGCGCTGATACAATCAGCTGAAAACAACATACATGCGTGACATCACGGACATGTCTACTCACATACACATTCATACAAACTTGTGTGCCCACACAACTGCATTTGGCATGCAAGCCCACACACACAGGCACCATCCATGTCTCACACATTACAGCCCTCGCATGTGTCAGCCCCACGGCCCTGTACACCCGCACCCATACTCGACCCCATACAAACAGATGTGCAACCTGCACACTACTGAACAATCACCACACGCACTGCTCACAATCAGGATGCATGTACACTCACCGCTCGACTCCAGACGGGTCTGCCTCTCAAGGACCTGGACGTGGAGCGCTGGGGATATGTGTTCCAGGACCCTCATCTGTTCTTCCGACAAGTGGCCCCGGCGCCCCTTGGCATCCGCTGCCTTCAAGAGGCGCCGGGCCTTGGTCAGGGTCCTGGACCTGAAGTCCTCCCAGCGCTTCTTGACATGTTGGAAGTCGCGGACTGCCACCCCCTCCGCGTTGATGGCAGTCACGATGTCAGTCCAGATCCGAGTCCGTCCTTCCTTGTCGGCGCGGCAACTTCCGAAGAGGGCATCATACTGCCCCAGGACTTGCTCCACCAGGACACCAACTTCGGTGGCACTGAAGCTGGTGCCCCTCTGCCTCTCTGGCCGGGGGTTGTCAGTGGTCACAGATGGAGTTTGCCCCGACATGACAACCCCAGAGGCAGGAGTGGGTGGGCAACTGGGTCCTGGGGCTGGGCTGTGGAGCGATGGAATCCCAGTCGGGAGTCTTTGGTTCCAGCAGGGGTGGTCACACCAACAGCACCCCTGGCTGATGTGCAGGCAGCAAATGGCAGGGCACGTGGGCAGCAGGCAGTCATGCAGCAGCAGATGGCAGGTGGGAGCGTGCTCGGGGCTCTGGGGGGCAGTAGTTCGGCCTTCTGGGCAGGAGCGTGGTCTTCCGTGTGCTTACGCGTGGCCAGCTTGATACGGAGTGATTTGGCACGTGAAAAATCTGCACGTCAGCGTGTAATTCGAGGAAAGGCCCTTAGCGCGTAAGCGCGTCTGCACGCATACGCATTTTCATTGGACCAAAGGCCCTCAGCGCGTGAGCGCGTCTGTGATGTGACGTGCGAGGGAGTATCTCTCATTGCACGTGATGACAGTACACACGTGGATCCCAACCAATCGCGTGTGAAAGTTCACGGGACCCCGGAACACACGTACCCAGGCCAATGGCGTGTGGAACTACCCGCGCAACCCGAAACACACGTACCCAGGCCAATCGCGTGTGGAACTACCCGCGCACCCCGAAACACACGTACCCCGGCCAATCGCGTGTGGAACTACCCGCGCACCCCGAAACACACGTACCCAGGCCAATCGCGTGTGGAACTACCCGCGCACCCCGAAACACACGTACCCCGGCCAATCGCGTGTGGAACTACCCGCGCACCCCGAAACACACGTACCCAGGCCAATCGCGTGTACGCTCGCTCCCCTCCGATCACACACGATGACACCCGAATACGGGAAACCAACGAGTCCGCCCACACGGAGGCGTCCCGCGGCCGTGCACAGCATAAAAGTGCGCGCAAACAACAAACGCGTATATACAGCGACATGAATGCCCCATTTGTTGCTGCAGTGATTGTGGGACACCGCAGGAGGAGGAGAATAGCCAGGGCACGCATTTTTGCACCACGGACAGGCCTTTTTGGGATGCCTGACGACCAGGTCTACGGCAGGTATAGGTTTCCACCCCATATCATCCTAGACCTGGTCAGGGAGTGGGAAGATGACCTCACATCCCCCACCCTTTGCTCCCAAGCATTGAGCCCCTTGGAGAAGCTGCTCAATGTCTTGCATTTCTTGGCCACTGGGTCGTTTCAGCGGACCACTGCCATAGTGGGGGGGGTCTCACAGGCCACGCAGTCACGCTGCCTACACCAGGTACTGGCAATCATGACAGCGCGCCCCTCAGTCCGCAGGCACATATACATGCCCAGAACACCCGCAGAAAGGCAGGCCGTTGTCCTGGATTTTTTCAGGGTGGCACACTTCCCCAAAGTGCTCGGTGCCATAGATTGCACCCATGTGGCCCTACGTCCACCTAGGGCCACTGAGCACATCTACCGAAACCGCAAGCACTGGCATTCCATCAATGTACAGGTGGTATGCGATGCAAAGGGAATCATCACCTCTGTGTATGCAAACTACCCTGGCTCCACCCATGACAGTTTCATATACAGAATGTCCGCCCTGAGCCGGGCCCTGGAAGCTGGGCAGCATGGCGACACATGGCTCCTAGGTGAGTACAAATGCCCTTGCACATGCATGCAAGTCACACACAGACAAATATACCAACCCTAATAATCTGAACAATTATCACCTCCCCAGGGGACAGTGCCTACCCTCTGAGCAACCACATGATGACGCCAATCCGGAACCCCACCACACCACCCCAGGTAAGATACAACGCTGCCCATATTGCAACCAGGGGCATAGTGGAGCGCACATTCGGAGTGCTCAAGTCACGTTTCCGCTCCCTTGACCGCTCTGGTGGGCAACTACTCTATGCACCAGCAGTTGTGTGCAGGATCATTGTGGCAGCATGTGTCCTGCACAATGTTGCAACACGGCAGGGCGTCCCGGTGGACATGGTGGTGCCCCCACATCCCCAACCACAGGCACAGGCGCTGCCCATGGGAGGGGACAGGGCACGTGGCGAGGTAGCCCGGACCCAGCTTGTGGCCACATTTTTCACCTAAACTCCCACCCCTGCGGAGTGCACACAGGCCTGGCACATACCAGGTGACAATCGATGATGACAAAGTGACAGTCAACTGTCACAACCCTACCACCCTGAGATAGTTGCCATGGAAGTGCCACATCGTCTGCATCCCTAGCTACTTAAACACAAGCTATCCTGTGCAACCAAAATGCACACATGACATGTGACATGACATGAGCCATACACAAGTATTACAAGGCACAATGAGGCAGGGGGGGGGGAACAAGGGAACACAGAGAACGGTACTACTAGGCCAGGTGTCATTGTGATTGTGCAAGTGCAGGGGTAGGGGGAAGGGAAAAGTGCAAGGGTGGAGGGGAGTCCAGTACAGGGGAAGTAGGCCAAAAAATTATACATAGGTCGCCTGGTGGCAACTGCTAAGGTAAGTGCAGACGAGTGCTGGGAAGGGAGGGCTGTAGGGATAGAGAGACAGTACTGCAGTGCAGGGGTTGCCAGGGTGGCAGTGCAAGTGGACAGTGGCTGGGCCAGGGACCGAGGTTGGTGAGAGTGGCCCAGTTGCAGCTCCTGTGCAGTTCCAGTGAACAATTCTGCAAGGGAGAGGCAGAGAGTAAGCAGAAGCAAAGAGGAAGGTCTTGAGGTGCTTCCAGAACTGGAGATGGTTCCCCTCAAGTTCAAGTCAGGAAGTCTGTTCGAGGGGGAGGGCCCTGCTGCGGAGAGAAACCTACCCCCAGCTAGTTGCTCTGAGAAGCGGATGACCTGAACATGCAAGGTGTGCATCACACACACCTGCAAAACAGGCCATGGCCATCACTGTCACGTCAGTCAAACCCTCCCAAACATCAACATGACATGGCAAGCAATACCCATACACCGACCCAGTAACGATAAGGTACACATTTCCATGTCCTAAATGTACAGTGGCATCGGACAATGATGCCTGACCCGGAATCCGATGAAATGACAGACCAACAAAATGTCCCACCAAAAATAAGTCGATTCCAAATGCATTACAACAGTCGTAGACGTAACATCACAATGAATGCCTGGCTATATGCACATGATGCATTGCAAAATGAACACTGCAGCTCATGTGTGCAATGTCCTACTCCTGCATCACACTGCTCAGCGCACAGCACAGTGAACAGCCATTGCGTGTGATGCACACCCTGAGCATCACATCTAAGTGACAGACTACATCAAAAATCGAATTAGGCTTGTACTCGAACCATAATCGGTCACAGAACATGTGCTGGCGGGACACAGTGGGCACCAGAAGGCAAACAGTGTACACGTGGATATGCAAGGGTGGGAGTACATGGAGTGCATCCGAGTGCAAATGTGTGGTTCTGCAAGGACATGCACTCCACATATGCATGTGCACTCAAGTGACCATCAGTGTTCCCTACACATCACATGTGAACATCCACCATGTGTACACCCCAGCATGTCAAACCACTACTATCCCCTCGCACCTGAAAGGAAAACACAACACATGAACAGGCATTGATCAGCAGAACACAACATGTACATAGGACAACAACATTACAATGTCAGAGTTCCCATCACACTGCAGGGCAACGCAACTATCAACAACAACCCCCCCCTCCCTCGCAAATGACCATGACCCACTGAACAACTGCACCTGGGTCATGGAGCCTCCAACCCTCATTCCCACCTGGCCACAGGTTCACCTTTACCCTTCGTGTCCATCTCCCACCTTGTGTGTAAAGAGATGCCTGAACCCTCAGAATCCACACTCATTTCCAAAATCACATAATCCAAGGCATGAAAAGGAACCCAAACACCCTCCAGTAGATGACTTGACATAGCAGTACGTCTCAAAGGCCAAGTACTACCACAATGATGCAACAACCAAGGTAGCACAGCAAAACAATGTCACGACAGGATGTGAGACATGTGTGGTACATGACATAGGATGATGCACCATGAATGGATGTGTACTGTCACAGATCCCCTGTACAGGCACTGGAGTCTCATGAAACAACCACCCACACCATGTCCCGGGTGCCTGCAAGGTCAAACTCACACAGGCCCCTGAGATCCTGGTGGGGAAAGAGGTTCAGGGATATGCAGTCGGACCAGGTGTAGACACACTGGATGACTGGAATGCGTGGCAGGTGAGGGGAGTAGGAATGACACATGAAACCAGGGAATGCACGAAAATGTACAACCTGCATGAACACATGCACAATCCAAACAAACTTGGACATCATTGTCATGGCCTTCTGTAGTCCAGGCTCAGGAGTGGTACGAACCAACCACCCCCTCTAGGGTTTTGGCGCCTGCAAGTTCGGGGCTTACACAGGCATCCGCAACCCCAGTGGGGAAAGAGGGTCAGGGAACATTGCTTGGATAGGCATGGGAAGCAGGAACACCGGGTAGAGGGTACAGGTTTCGAAATTGCATAGGATCACGGGTGATTAGGGTAAAAAACATACCAAATAGGACCACACATACATCCATGCATCAGTACACTCCCCAGCAAGCCTATGCAGGGCAGTTTGTAAGAAAATACAACAAGACACTTAGCTCTGGTTTTGAGTGCTGGCCTCCTGCCTGCGCACTCTCAGGTCCGGTTACAGGAGCACTGCAATGCTGCAAAGAGAGACACAGTCAGCAACCTGTGCGTGCCAATTACACAAAAACACAACACAAAACATGCCCCATAACAACATACAACTCTACAAACAGACAATCTGTGCTCCATGCTTCGTACCCATATATAACATCACCCCTGTGACGGGTCATTCACAGTTAATGCAGTAAGTCAGCCGCTGGTGGGTGCGTGGCAAATGGAACACCAATGTGTCACAATTCACACAACATGCAATGTTCCCTGGGTAAGCAGACAGACCCATATGGCAAGCCATGACTACAGAGCAAGTTGCGTACCACCATGACCAAAAGAAAGTTGCCAGTGCATTTATCATGAAGTACGTGGAATAGACATGCACTGCACCCGAGTATGTCCCTTGCTGTATGTCCCTGTGAGCTGCCCCTTTCCATGTCTTGGAAGGCTACATGGTTGATACAAGTGCCTCAATGAACCTTGGTGTACCGCAGGGTATGTGCCACTGCCCCCGCATGTGTCCCAGACAACCCTACTATCAACAGCCATCAGTCCACAAACACATCTGAGCTGCATTGTGTGCTTCAACACCAATATTTGTCTAAGCTCACCCTCAGTGCTGTGACTAAGCCTGCACGTGCTACTCGCCTGGTGCAAGCTTTGCTGTCTCGTGGCCCCCCTGTGATGCTCACCTCGCCTGGAGTTCCTTGGAACATGTCAGCAGTTCTAGGATGTGGGTCTGCAATCACTGTGGCTCTGCTTGTGCACACATGTGCATGTGGGCACCAACAAACGGGTCAGGAATTACGTCGTCCAATGGGCCATGTCTGCTGGCAAAGGTGCTCTGGTGCCTCATCCCCCTGCAGAAAGTGCATGAAACACATGATTAATGCATCAAAGTGATCTGTGTGTGTCTCATCATGCATCTCATTACTTGACCATGTCAGAGAGTCACATCACAAATCACACCATCAGTCCGTCTTTCACCTCCAAAGTGTGGAACACTATCTACAGCATGATTTGCAACAAGCACGTGTACAGGAAAGATATGAAACATAATACACAATGCATAGCAATCAATGTCCACATTAATCATGACACGCCCCATCTAGCAAAAGCTGAACAGTGGACAATTACACCTAAATCATCCCCACTAGGGGTGTCAACACAAGTCAAAAAGCACCAGACATGCCACAGATATGACAGTCCAAAGCCCTTGTGTAAAAATCTGTTACACCGAACCATCCTTGCGAGCCCATGGATAAGGGAGGCAGGAGTGGCATATGTGAGTCAAGGAACCCAAGCAGCAAACACATACACAAGACAACCATGAAGGGCCCAGCTGGAACAGACAGTGGATGCCTTCAAAAACCACAAGGCACCGCACTGTCACATGTAAGCACAATAGACTACAAATTTTAAACTAACTCAACTATTAACTAATTACACTAACTATGGAAAACCTACATTACCTATTTAAACTAACTATCAAACAGAAACTTAACTAACTAAACTAAAAGAAAAATCAAAAATGGCCACATACGACCCGGGGGGGAGGGGAGGCACCCAGGAGGGGTGGGAGGTACAGGGTGCTGCTCAACATCCACATGCGATGATGCTGAGCCAAAAAAAAATACCTCCATGGGCTCAACGCCTTCACAGCACGACCTATGTGGGAGATAGATGGTCGTCCGAGTCTGGCTCATCCTGGTAAGGAGGACGTGGCACAGTAGCCTGGCCACGCCTAGCCACAGCTTGCCCCTCGTCGGCAGCAAGTCTGCCGGACAGGTGAGCCTGGTTCTGTGTGGCGATGTTACATAGGTCTGCATGCAGGACCTCACGTGATACACGTGCTTCCTCTTGTAAGGTAGCACGTGTAACACGGAGTTCCTCCTGCAAGGCCTGGCTGGACAACCGCTGCACCTCCCGGCAAGCCTGTAGCTCAGCCGAGATGGTGCGCTCAAGCTGTGCAAACCTCTCCTCTGCCTGCTGCCTCTGGGACATCATAAGGACACCCAGAGTGGATCTGAGGGAGGCATACTCCTCCCTCAGGGCATCCATGTGCGCCTCTGCGTGAGCAGCAATTGCTTGATGCAGAGACGACATTTCAGCCTGGCGTGCCCTGTCTGAGGCCGCCATGCCCAGCCTGAGTGAGCGGGCCGTGGACCGTGCCGCCTGCTGCTGGAGAAGCACCTGCCTAGCAGGGGGGAGCACAGATCGGGCCACACGCTCCATGCTGTCAGCGATGTTCTCCATTGCTGCCCCCTGCCGTTCTGAATTGGCAGTCATGTCTTGCTCCCACTCAGTATACAGCGGTTGCGCGCGGCGACCGCGTTGCCGGGCTTGACCCCTGCGGGACCCAAGGACCGGGGGTCCTCGCTGTGTTGGCACCGCCTGCGGCTGCACGACTACATGCCCCCGTCGACGTGATGTCCCAGGCACATCAGTGACTGGTGTGGAGGGTGACCCTGCGTCCCGATCCACCACGGGCGGAGGAACCAAGACTGTCTGATCCCTCAGTGCAGGGGTCGCAGACAGAGGAGTGTCCACATCAGAATCACTCACCCCTGACACATGGACTTGATGGTCATCCAACTCAACATGGACGTCAGAGTCGTCATCAAGGCTGGACTCATAGGCAGCCAGAGACAGGATGGACTGCAGCACTTGGGGGTTTTCGTGGCCTACCACCCCACGACCCCCACTAGTGCCGGGTTGATGTGGTCTTACCAACCCTGTGTCTGGCATGACAACACCATCCTCTGCATCCATTGCGTCATCACCTGAAAAATAGAGAGGAAAAGGTCAGTACACATGTCAGAAGCACACAACACACACACACACACACCGACAGCAAAGGCATCTGGCAGACATGTGACACACAACATATGACCTTGCATGCATGCTGGGTCTACTTAGAATAGCTTCTGTGATCAGACCTGTTGAAAGGTGGCAGTTTGCATGGAAGTGGGTCTAAGCAGTGCAGAAAATGTGTACGCCACTCACTACCTACATGTACAAGCACTCCATGGTGTGTGCCAGGAAATGTGAAGGCAGTGCAATGTCAAAATCAGACATCACGTGCATTGTGTATTCAATGTGTACCATGTCTAGAAGGCAAGCACCCCTCCACCCCAGTACCAAAGCAGGGATGCCTAGCATGGTATCAAAAGGCTGACCATACACCTGTGTATTGACAAGCAGTGTTGACTGGCATCAACAGCTTAATGTGATTTCAATTACAACACTGCAAATGATGCTGGGACAGTGGGCAGGACACATGATGGAAGATCCGGAGGCCGGCCACGTGTGAAGAAGACACGACAAGAGTTGGACAGAGTCATTGGCCATTGAACAGGCTGAGGCCTTTGAGCCACACAGATTGTCAGAGCCTAAACATGTGTGCAACGCAGGACTGAGCCACAGTTGACATGGGGAGGCCGATAATATGGCAGGCAATGTATGTAACCAAGGACTCATATTACAGTGATCATCCAGTCAAGGACACATAGGGGCATGTGTGCAATGCACATGGAGCATGAAGGGGCACTCATGTCCCTGCGGGACATCTGACCCATGCACAGTACAAGTGGGATGCCCTGCATCGAGTACTAAGGCTGTACCACACGGCATATGTCTGGCAGTTTCTAAGCTGGAAGTTAGCATCTACACAGGACACATGAACATGAAACTACACATTGGCAAGATTGTAGCAGACCAGTGCAAAGGTGGAACTGGGGTGCAGAGTGGCGGAGGAGGGGCAAGGGAGCATGGCCACATGGAGTCCCGCATGCAGGCAGAGGAGACACGCATGACGGTGGCATTGCATTACTTACACATCAGAACCATGTACAGGTCACATGTAGCAGCAATCATGCACAACACATCCCACAAGTGAAACACACACGTCCTCAACAACTACGCATCAACACTCACTGGACTGGGCATTAAAGTCCAGCATCTCTCCCACACCTTCGACCAATTCTGGTGGTATGAACTCCGCAACGAGAGCCTCATGCGGAGTGAGTTCTTCCTCCTCTGGTGCAGGCCCACCGCCAGTCACCAGAGTCAAGTTGTAATTTGAGGCACGCTTGGCCTTAGTGCTGCGCTTGATGTCATTCCAGCGCTTTTTGCACTCCTGCGCCGTGCGCACCTCATGGCCGAATGAACTGACATGTTCCGCCACATGCTTCCAGTGGGTGTCACGTTGGGCAGCCGTAGTCTGACTATTGGCACCCACTAGCATGTCACGGCTGTGTCCCCGCACGTAGTCCACGAGGAAGTCCAGTTCCTGCTTACAGAAAGGCTTCTTCCTCGACGTGCAGGAGGTCGTGGCTGTGTGTGGGGTCCCAGCCTGTGCTGCAGATGCAACCTTCCTCCTCTTGGACTGTGGCGCAGACCCTGGCTGGCTAATGCCGCCCTGACCAGTATGGCCAGTGGGTTGGGTGGATTGAGCCGAGGGAGTGGCAGGTGGAGGGATGACCAAAGGCCTGACTTGTGTCAGTGGCAGCTGGGTGCCCACTAATGGACCCTGCGCAGCAACATCAGCTGTGGCAGGGTCATTGACCGCAACGGTCCTGGTTGGCAGACTCACAACCGGGGTGCTGTTGGGTGCATCTGCCCCTGCACTTGCCAACACCCGGCTGTTCGGGGCAGCAGATGACATGACTGCCCCAGGGACACGTGTCTTGGTCTGAGCAGCCCGGCCTGCCCCAATGGTTTCCCCCCTGGCCTGTTGGAGATCTACCAAGGGCTCTTCAAGTGCCAACGCAGCCTGCGCTGGCAGACCCTGAGCCTGGGTGGCGGTGTCCACAACTGCACCTGCAGCTACCGCTACCCTTGGGCCCGTGGCAGTCGATGAAACGGACTACCGGGTCATACGGGTGCCAGTGCCAGATGCAGGAGCTGCATCCCCCTGAACCACAGGGGGTGGTGGCATGGCTGCACCAACACATGGCACAACATTGTGCTCAAGTGGCGCACCCCTGCCTCTTCCCCCTCTGTGGCTGCCCTGGACACCCTGGAGTCCCCCTACTCCCTGGTCACCACGGCCACGTCCCGGACCACGCCCGCCACGAGGAGGACGCCCAGCTGAGGCGCCCCTCACCTTTGGTAGCCTCCCTACCATGGCACAGATGTAATAGTGCTGGCACAGATGGAGTGGTGCCAATGGGAGGTGTACAGCACAATTGACCTGGGCAATTGGGGTGAAGGGGGTGGGAAGCAAGATGTTAACAGCCCCCCTGCACCTGCAAGGCTGTATGTGACCCCGGTGATGTGTTGACGGGTCACGCAACGCTCAGGCACCCCAAAACTGCAGTAAAACCGTGCACGCAACCCTGCAGCCTACGTGCGTGGATTAAACCTCCCGCAGTACGCGGTGGCACCCAGTAACACGTATAACGCGTACGCGTGGGACACGCAGGCTACGATGACATCGAAAATGGGTGCGATACACAGGGGCACCCGCAGTGGGAAAAGGAGCGTTTGCGACTCACCGTCTGACTAGCGCGATGCAGAAAAACACGCGTAGCCAATACCCCCGCCAAAAGAAGAGATACGTCCTTGAGAGCTGTGAAGTAGATGGCGCGCGAAACAACTGGAAGCAGCAACACACGTCGGTCTCCACGAAAGGCACGTACAGCGAACAGCTGGGCCCGCTCACCTTTAACCCGTGCTGAGGGAAACGCACGCGCGCGTCACGTCACATGCGGACGTGCACTTTTTCACGTTTGATTACGCGCATTACACGCGGACGTGCAGTTTTTCACGCGCGCACGCTTATGCATGGGCCCTTTCCTCCTATTACACGCGGACGTGCAGTTTTTCACGCGCGCTTACGCGCATTACACGCAGCGTGCAGATTTTTCACGTGCCTAATCACTCCGTATGAAGCTGGCCACGCGAAAACACACGGAAGACCACGCTCCTGCCCAGAAGGCCAATTCACTGGCCCCCAGTGCCCCAAGCAGCCTCCCACATGCCATCTGCTGCTGCCTGCCTGCCTGCCTGCTGCCACCGTGCCCTGCCATTTGGTGCCTGCACATCAGCCATCTGCAGGGGTCCAGTTGCTGTGTCCACCCCTGCTGGTACAGAAGAGTCCCGACTCAAATGACATCGCTCCACAGCCCAGCCCCAGGACCCAGTTGGTCACCCACTCCTGCCCCTGGGGTTGCCATGTCGAGCACATCCACATCTGACACCAGTTGCAACCCCCGGCCAGAGGGGCAGAGGGGCAGAGGGGCACCAGCTTCACTGCCACCGAAGTTGGTGTCCTGGTGGAGCATGTCCTGGGGCAGTATGATGCCCTCTTCGGATCGTCCCGCGCCAACAGGGAAGGACGGGAGAGGACGCGGAGGGGGTGGCAACCCGCACCATCCAGAAGGTCAAGAAGCGCTGGGAGGACTTGAGGTCCAGGACCCTCATGAAGGCCCGGCGCCTTGTGGAGGGGGGCCGGGGCCGCATGAGTTCCATCCAGTTGAGGGTCCTGGAACGCGCACACCCAGCGCTCCACAGCCAGGTCCTTGAGAGGGAGACCCGTCTGGAGTTGAGCGGTAAGTGGCCAAGCATTGCTGTGTGAGACAGGGCATGTTGCAGTGTGCTGGTTGTCTGATACTTGCCTGCATGTGTGACATAGGCCATGTACGCATGTATGTGTGCAGGGACATCATGGTAATGCATGTGCGACCTGTAATGTGTGAACCGCATGGTTGTTGCATGTGTTTGATTGTGACATGGGGAGCCCTGTGCAGATTGCACACATGACAGCATGGAAGTCTCTGTTCCTGGACATGGGTGGGGGCCTGGTTGAGGCTGCCCCTGGTGGCTGGGGGGGGTGGGGGTGCTGGGAGACATGAGTCGGACATGGGTGGGGGCCTGGTGGAGGCTGCCCCTGGTGGCTGGGGGGTGGGGGTGCTGGGAGACATGGGTGGGGGCCTGGTGGAGGCTGCCCCTGGTGGCTGGGGGGGTGGGGGTGCTGGGAGACATGAGTCGGACATGGGTGGGGGCCTGGTGGAGGCTGCCCCTGGTGGCTGGGGGGGTGGGGGTGCTGGGAGACATGGGTGGGGGCCTGGTGGAGGCTGCCCCTGGTGGCTGGGGGGTGGGGGTGCTGGGAGACATGGGTGGGGGCCTGGTTGAGACTGCCCCTGGTGGCTGGTGGGTGGGGGTGGTGGGAGACATGGGTGGGGGCCTGGTGGAGGCTGCCCCTGGTGGCTGGTG
Source organism: Ambystoma mexicanum (assembly GCF_040938575.1). Classification (NCBI taxonomy): domain Eukaryota; kingdom Metazoa; phylum Chordata; class Amphibia; order Caudata; family Ambystomatidae; genus Ambystoma; species Ambystoma mexicanum. The sequence goes on along the minus strand of NC_090937.1, from coordinate 785,250,290 downwards.
GGTGGGGGTGCTGGGAGACATGGGTGGGGGCCTGGTGGAGGCTGCCCCTGGTGGCTGGGGGGTGGGGGTGCTGGGAGACATGGGTGGGGGCCTGGTGGAGGCTGCCCCTGGTGGCTGGGGGGGTGGGGGTGCTGGTAGACATGGGTGGGGGCCTGGTGGAGGCTGCCCCTGGTGGCTGGGGGGTGGGGGTGGTGGGAGACATGGGTGGGGGCCTGGTGGAGGCTGCCCCTGGTGGCTGGGGGGTGGGGGTGGTGGGAGACATGGGTGGGGGCCTGGTTGAGGCTGCCCCTGGTGGCTGGGGGGGTGGGGGTGCTGGGAGACATGAGTCGGACATGGGTGGGGGCCTGGTGGAGGCTGCCCCTGGTGGCTGGGGGGTGGGGGTGCTGGGAGACATGGGTGGGGGCCTGGTGGAGGCTGCCCCTGGTGGCTGGGGGGGTGGGGGTGCTGGGAGACATGAGTCGGACATGGGTGGGGGCCTGGTGGAGGCTGCCCCTGGTGGCTGGGGGGGTGGGGGTGCTGGGAGACATGGGTGGGGGCCTGGTGGAGGCTGCCCCTGGTGGCTGGGGGGTGGGGGTGCTGGGAGACATGGGTGGGGGCCTGGTGGAGGCTGCCCCTGGTGGCTGGGGGGGTGGGGGTGCTGGGAGACATGAGTCGGACATGGGTGGGGGCCTGGTTGAGGCTGCCCCTGGTGGCTGGTGGGTGGGGGTGGTGGGAGACATGGGTGGGGGCCTGGTGGAGGCTGCCCCTGGTGGCTGGGGGGTGGGGGTGCTGGGAGACATGGGTGGGGGCCTGGTGGAGGGTGCCCCTGGTGGCTGGTGGGTGGGGGTGCTGGGAGACATGGGTGGGGGCCTGGTGGAGGCTGCCCCTGGTGGCTGGGGGGGTGGGGGTGCTGGGAGACATGAGTCAGACATGGGTGGGGCCTGGTGGAGGCTGACCCTGGTGGCTGGGGGGTGGGGGTGCTGGGAGACATGGGTGGGGGCCTGGTGGAGGCTGCCCCTGGTGGCTGGGGGGTGGGGGTGGTGGGAGACATGGGTGGGGGCCTGGTGGAGGCTGCCCCTGGTGGCTGGGGGGTGGGGGTGCTGGGAGACATGGGTGGGGGCCTGGTGGAGGCTGCCCCTGGTGGCTGGTGGGTGGGGGTGCTAGGAGACATGGGTGGGGGCCTGGTGGAGGCTGCCCCTGGTGGCTGGGGGGTGGGGGTGCTGGGAGACATGGGTGGGGGCCTGGTGGAGGCTGCCCCTGGTGGCTGGGGGGGTGGGGGTGCTGGGAGACATGAGTCGGACATGGGTGGGGCCTGGTGGAGGCTGCCCCTGGTGGCTGGGGGGTGGGGGTGGTGGGAGACATGGGTGGGGGCCTGGTGGAGGCTGCCCCTGGTGGCTGGGGGGTGGGGGTGCTGGGAGACATGAGTCGGACATGGGTGGGGGCCTGGTGGAGGCTGCCCCTGGTGGCTGGGGGGTGGGGGTGCTGGGAGACATGGGTGGGGGCCTGGTGGAGGCTGCCCCTGGTGGCTGGGGGGTGGGGGTGCTGGGAGACATGAGTCGGACATGGGTGGGGGCCTGGTTGAGGCTGCCCCTGGTGGCTGGTGGGTGGGGGTGGTGGGAGACATGGGTGGGGGCCTGGTGGAGGCTGCCCCTGGTGGCTGGGGGGTGGGGGTGGTGGGAGACATGGGTGGGGGCCTGGTGGAGGGTGCCCCACAGTGCTGGGGGGTGGGGGTGGTGGGGAACAGGAGTTGGACATGGGTGGGGGCCTGCTGGCAGGTGCCCCACAGTGCTGGGGGGTGGGGGTGCAAGGGGACATGTGGCTTGGCTGGGGGCATGGCCATGGTGGATGGGCTGCCTGTGGGACATGACATGGGGTGCAGGGTAGTCCCCTGTGGTGTGGGATGCCTGCAGAGGTCGTGGAGGGGGTAGAGGGGAGACCTGGGAGGACCCACACTGCCAATTCACGTCTTGAACTTCCCGCACACCCACCACCCGCGCACCCCTGAAATCCACGTACCCAGGCCAATCGCGTGTAGACTTTCTCGCGCACCCCTGAAATCCACGTACCCAGGCCAATCGCGTGTAGACTTTCTCGCGCACCCCTGAAATCCACGTACCCAGGCCAATCGCGTGTAGACTTTCTCGCGCACCCCTGAAATCCACGTACCCAGGCCAATCGCGTGTAGACTTTCTCGCGCACCCCTGAAATCCACGTACCCAGGCCAATCGCGTGTAGACTTTCTCGCGCACCCCTGAAATCAACGTACCCAGGCCAATGGCGTGTAGACTTTCTCGCGCACCCCTGAAATCCACGTACCCAGGCCAATGGCGTGTAGACTTTCTCGCGCACCCCTGAAATCCGCGTACCCAGGCCAATCGCGTGTAGACTTTCTCGCGCACCCCTGAAATCCGCGTACCCAGGCCAATCGCGTGTAGACTTTCTCGCGCACCCCTGAAATCCGCGTACCCAGGCCAATCGCGTGTAGACTTTCTCGCGCACCCCTGAAATCCGCGTACCCAGGCCAATCGCGTGTAGTCTTTCTCGCGCACCCCTGAAATCCACGTACCCAGGCCAATCGCGTGTAGTCTTTCTCGCGCACCCCTGAAATCCACGTACCCAGGCCAATCGCGTGTAGACTTTCTCGCGCACCCCTGAAATCCACGTACCCAGGCCAATCGCGTGTAGTCTTTCTCGCGCACCCCTGAAATCCACGTACCCAGGCCAATCGCGTGTAGACTTTCTCGCGCACCCCTGAAATCCACGTACCCAGGCCAATCGCGTGTAGACTTTCTCGCGCACCCCTGAAATCCACGTACCCAGGCCAATCGCGTGTAGTCTTTCTCGCGCACCCCTGAAATCCACGTACCCAGGCCAATCGCGTGTAGACTTTCTCGCGCACCCCTGAAATCCACGTACCCAGGCCAATCGCGTGTAGACTTTCTCGCGCACCCCTGAAATCCACGTACCCAGGCCAATCGCGTGTAGACTTTCTCGCGCACCCCTGAAATCCACGTACCCAGGCCAATCGCGTGTAGACTTTCTCGCGCACCCCTGAAATCCACGTACCCAGGCCAATCGCGTGTAGACTTTCTCGCGCACCCCTGAAATCCACGTACCCAGGCCAATCGCGTGTAGACTTTCTCGCGCACCCCTGAAATCCACGTACCCAGGCCAATCGCGTGTAGACTTTCTCGCGCACCCCTGAAATCCGCGTACCCAGGCCAATCGCGTGTAGACTTTCTCGCGCACCCCTGAAATCCGCGTACCCAGGCCAATCGCGTGTAGACTTTCTCGCGCACCCCTGAAATCCGCGTACCCAGGACAATCGCGTGTAGACTTTCTCGCGCACCCCTGAAATCCGCGTACCCAGGCCAATCGCGTGTAGACTTTCTCGCGCACCCCTGAAATCCGCGTACCCAGGCCAATCGCGTGTAGTCTTTCTCGCGCACCCCTGAAATCCACGTACCCAGGCCAATCGTGTGTAGACTTTCTCGCGCACCCCTGAAATCCACGTACCCAGGCCAATCGCGTGTAGTCTTTCTCGCGCACCCCTGAAATACACGTACCTAGGCCAATCGCGTGTAGACTTTCTCGCGCACCCCTGAAATACACGTACCCAGCCCAGTCGCGTATGGAAACACCCGCACACCCCTGGAATACACGCTCCCAGCTCTGCGTTTGCTGCTGCCCTTTGCGCTCGGTTGGGGATTTTGATGGCTTTTCCCTGCACGAGAGGCGTTCTTGGAGGCGTAACTGGCGCTGCTGCAGGGTCGCTGCGTAACTGTGCGCCACGGCTGGTTTTGGTGGCTGGAATCCATGAATACGCTGTGCGCGGAAATGGATTTTAGTGCACGCGGCTGGCGCAGGGATTCGCACGCGCACACTGTGCGCCAGCCGCGTGCGCCACTTGTGCGCTGAATTCTATGAATTACCCCCTTAATGTGTGAGCTGCTTGCTCTCCCATTAGTGCTATGTGCCGCATTATGCTGTTATTAATTAAATAGATGAAAGTACTCTGTTTAGATATACGTTCTTAAGATTATACATACCAAATATCAAAACTAAGACTTTCGTCCTTCTACTTGCTCGAATTTGGTATACGGCTGCTGACATTTCATAGAGCAAGCGGCTCGCTGTAACATTTGCGATTTATGACGCGTTGCACTGTTATCAATTCGCTTGATCGGCATGCTTATTCGGATATGCGGTAATTAGATTAATATGCCCACTATTCAAAATACAGATTTCATATTGCGCAAAAAGTATATCTACTTGCTTTAGTATGGCAAAGTATGCGGCAGAGCTTACCTGTAGCGTAATTGTTTTTGATGAGGCAGCATACATTTACTGTGGACATTTCACAACATGGGTGTGTACAGAGGTAGATTGTCTTGTCTGCAATGACTCTCTAGCCACACACCAAGCTAGATTGCCAAAGGGTTTAAAGAATACCTTTCTGATGTTGCTAGAGCCAATGATGTAAAATATGTTGTATATTCTTTGTGATTATAAACATGCAAAATGCATGTTTGAAATGGGAGAATAGGTAATACATATTTTATGTAGAGTAAAGGATAAATATCTACCAGGTTGCAATGTAAAATCACTATGAAATAAGTGAATATATTACATTGTCAATATGATATAAATTACAAAATAAAACAGCATTCTACAACGTTCTACTTCTGTTGAATTGTCTAAAACACTGTGTATTATAATATGTTCAAGTGTTCTTTGTATGTTCTGGGTTATACAAGTGGTTCCATGTACATTATTTTGAGTGCTAGGGAGTGCCGGTGTTGATAACTGTTTACATGTGAATCAAGTCCACAGTGGGAGGTAGAACAAAAAGAGGAAAGTACTTTTTTTAAAAAAGAAATGAGATCTGACCACTAATTAGAATTTTATGGGAAGATTTAGGTAAATTGGGCCTCATTACGACCCAGGCGCTAATGGGTTAACGGCGCCGTAAAAGGCTGCAGCGCCGTTAACCTATTAGCGCCTAATTACGAGGTCCCTTTGCGGGACCCGACCTTAACTGCTGGTGTAGACCAGCCGTTAAAGTAGGGACCCGCAAAGGGACCTTGGTGCTAATTACGGTGCTGCAATTTGCGGCACCGTACTTAGCACCTTCCCCATTCCCATTGAGCCCTATGGGGCAAAAATGGGAATGGGGAAGGGCCATGGAGGAAGGGGGAATTACCGCCCCACCAACCTTGTAATGGGGTGGTAATTCCCCCTTTCTCCATGGCGGAGTCGGTAATTTACCGGCATGGACCATGGCGCTAATAGCACCATGGTCTTCCACCAAGGTCGTAATGTGGACCACGGTCTTTTATTTCTTATGGGTGTCGGTGGCCAAAATATGGATGCCACACAAACTTTACAATAAATTTTGCAATTAAATTAACAAGAAAAGCAGCCTACTTTAAATACAAGTTGGTGGATTCTCTGAAGTACCCCTATTTCATTTGTGGTCATTTCTACAAAAGCCCAGGAATGTGGTCTGTGATTACCCTCTGAACTTGTACTGAAATACAATTAATTTGTATAGAATATATTATACAAAATTGTTATTACATTATGTGTGTAGGTGGCCATAAAAAAGGAAGCACACAAATATGAAAGGAAGAATTTTAATGACAATGCAGAGATAATTGGAATATTTTAAAGTGAATGCTCAGTTAATAGAAAAAAGGGATCCACACTGCACTTTGGCACCCTAGTGATGTAGAAGCACAAATTTAAATGTTGTTCCAAGGTGTTTTTTCAACTGAAAAATCAAGTTAACTACTAGTTATGATGTCCATTTTAGATAGTCCTTTGTCCCTTAAACATCAGTTTTTGGTGTTCCTGAAGTACTTCCAAAATGTAGAAAACCATTTGGATCACAACTTGAAGATCGTATTCTACAGATCTAATCAAGACTGTGTACAAAAAGAACTAGCAAAGAACAGTCACATTTTAAAGAAAAAGTTTGAAAGTTGAAGTGTAGGTTGGAGATTAGGAAATGTAATTATTAACGTACATGTGTAGATGGCCAAAAGAAGAACACACACAGATTTTAAAAGAAGTATTGAAATGACATTTCCAAGATGTTTATTGTAGCTTGTAGTAAGTACACATGTATGTACATACAGAGAACATTTTCATGTCTACCTATTATTTCAAATAATGGTAAGACTGGACATTAAAAAGATTTGCCCTCAAAATTATTGTACAATATAGGCTTCGTGAATATATATTTTTTTAATACTCTTATTGTGTATTGTTTTTGTAAGTAGAATGTATAGAACTAACTTTGCAGGAGCACAAAGCTTTGATGCAAAGCCAGGTTCATAGGTACCTGAGTGCTTATTGTAGCTGCTGTACTTTATTAAGGAGATTCACACCTGGGGAAGTGCTCTCAGCCAATCAAGTGGCTGGGACAAAGAAAGAAAATACACATTTCCAGCCTGCTGTCCCAGCCAACTGAGGCCCTTCCACGGGTGGCACTATTTATTTTTGTATTTTTGTAATCTTGGAAAGGAACAGGGACGTCTGCCTGTTGCCTCCCTACCCCCCCTCCACAATCCTCTGATTATCTTCCCTACCCTCTCCCTTCATCCTCACTTACCTGCGGGACTGGAGATCAATGCTCCACTCCCACTGCTCCTCTAGTATCCCGGCCACTACCATAGACATGGAAAAGTGACTTAGTCTGTTTTCCATATGCAGCATTTCCCCTACCTCCTCAGGAGATTGGCTGCGCAAGCAGAACAAATCCCTTGGCGAGAAAAGACACATTTGCACTCTAGATAAACCCTGGGGTGTGACTGGGTTTCACCCCTGTGGCGGGCGGGTGAAATGGTCGGTAAACAAGGCCCTTGCTGCACTCGGGTGTACCTTGGCACGGTCTGGTGGGCCTTTTCCAGCCATGTCAGATCCACGCCACAGGTGTGAAAGCTACAATCATGTATAGAAAATGCACATTTTAGCAATACTTACTATAGATAGTAATGATGTTTTTTAGGTAATATCATAAAATGAATTCATTGCTTTTAATAGTATTTTTAGATTATTAGTATGTTATAAATATAAAACAGTTTAGATGTAAAAGTAAGATATTCGCAGAGACTTTGGCTTTTTTTTCTCTCTAATGAGAAGTTTGTTTCCTCTACAAAATTATCAATAATCACAACCTTTATTGGTTGAGTACTCGTAATATATTCAGTATTCATACAGTACTATTATGTAAGAAAAAAATCATATTTCTATTATGAAATATATTGCATTGTCTCACAGATGTTCTGGTGACTGCACAAACAAAATGAGGCACCCATGAAAGAAATTAGATAAGGAATTTTGAATTACACATTTTTCTATCTGTTAAGACGGATTTCTGAACTCTGTCCTGGTGGCGCAGAAGTTCAGAAGGCCAACCTAATTACTTGGAACAGGGTAACCTCTGGACAAGCCAGACCAATCAAGGTAGCGATCGCGGCGGTCAAGACTAGGTCTCTAGAGGGGTGAGGGTGACTGAAAGCCCACAATGAGCACACAAAGCAAGAGCGCTTACAAACTACTCCAAACAGTTGTTATATCAAAAATAGATACACATTTATTTTAAGGCCTTTAATATAATGACCGTAGCGAGAAAATCACAATATCACAATATTAAACCAACACATACCATATCAACACAATATATATACAAATACACAGTCGCAAGCGTTTAAAGCACGAAATATGTAGTCCACCTGAAAGGAAAGGAAAACAGGCAGTGCGATAACGCTTTAGACTCAGTTCGCCTTCAGAGGCACCTAACTAGATGGAAGTCCGAGCCCTGCGAAGAGTGGAGCCTTGTGCTCAAAGTACCTGCCACGCCGGTGCCAACGGGCAAAAGGGGAAGCTCTTCGGAGGAAGTCAGGCAGTTCGGGTTAGTGCACAGCAGAAGGAGAACAGGTTCCGCAACTCAAGCGCAGCCTCCACAGCGAGCAGAAGCAGAGCGCGAGTACGGCAAAGGGGTGCTGTTTTTACACAGCAGGGAAAAGCAATGGGATACTGCAGGAGGGCGACCAGATCCTAGCTAAACTACTCACCGGTCCCCGAAGCAAGCAGACCCAGGCTTCTCCACGTTAGTTTCAGCAGCTGGCAGGTTCAGAAGAGCAGGGAACGCCTCGTAGTCGTGTAGAGCAAAAAGACGTCCCAATCGACGAAACCAGCACAGTTTTGTTGCCGCAGCAGGACAACGGAGCGGCCGTGTGTATTCAAGCCAAATGTACACTCCTCCCTTCAGACTTGGGAACGCCAAGCGTACGAAGCGTGGGAGAGTGACAAGGACTCGAAATACAACACAACCTGGTGGCAGTTGCAGAGCAGGACTCACTTGTAAGCTGGTCAGTCAACTGGATGGCCCAGAGACACTTCCGAAGGCTTACTTGGCAGGAGATGATGAAGTCGCCGGGAATAGCTGTTCCTGCTATTCCAAAGGTTGAAGCACCCGTACAGGCCTTCTGGTTCGATCCAAGGAGGAAAGGGCTTCACAGGACGACAGCAGTGCAAAGGAGGATTCCTTCAGCGGGTCACCAGCGATTCCTCGGTCTAGCCTCTTGTTTGCAGGATACTTGGCTCCTGTATTCTTTCGTTCGTGAGAACTCAGGAGATCGACATGGTAGTGGTGTTTCCAGCTCCCTCTTATCCACGGTTCCCTTCGCGCCAAAACGGAGGGGAGCCAATGGGAGATCCGCTCATCAACACACATACCATACGTGGACCAATCACGGACCACGGTGGTCCCAGGCATTCACACCACCCCAGACTCTCTGGCACCCAGGATGTGTATTGGGACCAGACATCCCAGCCCACACCCTGGAGGCACACAAACGACATGTAGAAGCCCGCGAAAGCAACCACGTTTCGCGGGAAAGTACATGCCCAAATAAGGAAGGCCCCGGGTCGCCCGACCTGGGGAAGGTGAAGGGAGCAAGACGGTCAGTGGACAAGACAAAGGAGCCTCGTGGTCTGGCCATTTTGGGAGCCAGGCCACCATTTTGGGTTCAGTGCGAAAATCGTGCTCAGAACGCCAAAAGGAGCTCAAAATAAACAAAACGATCGCTGCCACCATTCGAGTCCCTGAATGACTTGCACCGATCAAATACCATCCTAAAAGAGTATCTAGGGCCTGTAGAAGGCTAGAGACCCAAGAGAGCTGTAACTTAGCTTACAGTGCCCTCTTGTGTCATGTTGCACTAAAGCCGCAACACGATAAAAGAAACTACGGGAAACAGCGTTCCCCGGTACTGACTGTCTTAAGGGCATGTCAGTTTCCCCATAAGAAAAGAGCGAAAGCCCAGAGAAGTGCGGCAGAAGGCTGTACTTCTCTGGCAAAGTCAAGAACAAGGTTAAAAACAATAGCAAAAAGTTTAGGGGTTGCCACATGGAAGGAAAATTCCCTACAATTACGAAATCTTTCCTAACACTCGCCCCTCCCAGACTATGGACAGGGGGAACTAATCCACCCCTGGATGAGTCTCTTGTTCAGGTCGGTAAAACATTCTGGACAACCCATCAGCATTGCTATGTTGGACACCTGGCCTATGCTCAATAGTGAAGTCGAAGCCTTGTAGACTTATGGACCACCTAAGCAACTTTGGATTCTCCCCCTTCATGTTCATTAGCCACTTTAACGGCTTATGGTCAGTCTGCACAGTGAAGTGGGTCCCATAGAGGTAGGGCCTCAGCTTCCTTAGGGCCCACACAACAGAGAAACATTCTTTCTCTACCGTGGACCATCTGAGCTCTCTGTCCTTAAGCTGGCGACTAATAAAACCGATAGGGTGTTCCTTACCCTTCTCATCTACTTGTGATAGTACAGCTCCTATCCCAGTGTCAGAGGCATCCGTCTGCACGATAAAAGGTCTTTGATAATCAGGGGCCCTGAGCACAGGGGCCTGGCACAAGGAGTCTTTTAAGCCATTGAAGGCCTTCTCACACTCGTCGGTCCAAGTTACCTTCTTGGGTTTCTTCGGAGTTGTGAGGGCAGTCAGAGGAGCAGCTATGGTGCCATAGTCTGCCACAAAATTGCGATAATACCCCGTGAGTCCTAAGAAGGCTCTCACTTGGGTTTGCGTAGTGGGGGTAGGCCAGTCTTGTACTGCTTGTACTTTACTGGGTAGAGGCTGTATCCTCCCTCCACCTACTTCATGTCCAAGGTAAACCACTGAGCCTTGTCCAATCTGGCATTTACTAGCCTTTATGGTCAAGTGGGCTTTCTGAAGAGCCTGGAGCACAATCCTGAGGTGTTTCACATGGTCTTCCCAGGTGGCACTGAAAACTGCTATATCGTCCAGATATGCAAGACAGAATTCGTCCAACCCATTCAACACATGATTCACAAGCCTCTGGAACGTGGCAGGTGCATTCTTCAACCCGAACGGCATTACCCGGAATTGGTAAAGGCCGTCTGGAGTAGAAAATGCTGTCTTCTCCTTGGCATGTTCTGCTAAAGCTATTTGCCAATAGCCAGCAGTGAGGTCAAACGTGCTGAGGTACTTGGAGGCACCCAAAGTATCCACCAGCTCATCCGTTCGAGGCAAGGGGTGTGCATCTGTCTTGGTGACAGCATTCAGAGCCCTGTAATCCACGCAGAACCTCAATTCAGAAGTGCCTGCTTTTGGAACCAAAACCACGGGACTGGACCAAGGACTACTAGAGGGTTCAATCACCCCAAGGTCTAACATCTTGTTGACCTCGGTCTTAATATAAGACCGTACTTTATCTGACATCCTGTATCCCCTACTTTTGGTAGGTACACTGTCTCCTGTGTCAATGTTATGTTTGCACCAAGGTGTCAAACCAGGGGACTGTGAAAACAGGGGGGAAAACTGCCTAAGCAAACTTTTCACCTCAGCCTGCTGATCAGAAGTCAGGCGAGGGGCCACTCGGACACCCTCAACGGAGCTATCTGAAGGACCGCTTTGGAACAGGTCGAGGAGAGGTTCTGACTCCTCTTCCTCAACATCTGAAGCCAGTAGCAGTGCTGCGATTTCGACTCTTGGGACGAAAGCCTTCAGCCTATTCACGTGAAACACTTTTGGAGCCTGTCCAGGCCTTCCAAGGTCCACTAAATAGTTCACCTCACCCAGGGGCTCCACCACTGTGTAAGGGCCTGACCATTTGTCCTGTAAAGCTCGAGGCCTTATTGGATTCATGATCAGGACTTGCTGACCAGGTGTAAAGTTGATGAGGGAAGCTTTCTGGTCGTACCAATGTTTCACCAGCGCTTGCCCTGCCTTCAATTTATCACTAGCCAAGCCCATCAGAAGTACCATCCGTTTTCTGAGCCCTAGCACATAATCAACTACATTAGTAGTAACAGGGGGAGTGGGCATCTCCCATCCCTCTTTGACGATGGCTAAGGGTCCCCGTACGGGATGACCGAACAGAAGTTCGAAGGGGCTGAAGCCAACACCCTCCTGTGGTACCTCTCGGTAGGCAAACAGTAAGCATGGTAAAAGAAGATCCCATTTTCTTCTCTGGGGCTCCTCCAGAGCCCCAATCATGCTCTTTAACGTTCTGTTGAAACGTTCCACCAGACCATTGGTCTGGGGGTGATATGCAGAAGAGAACTTGTAGGTGACCCCACATTCTTTCCACATAGCCTGCATATACTTCGACATAAAGTTGCTGCCACGATCTGACACAACTTCTTTAGGGAAGCCAACCCTAGTAAATATGCCGAGTAAAGCTTTTGCAACTGACTTGGCAGTTACAGTCTTCAATGGGATGGCCTCAGGATACCTGGTTGCATGGTCGACCAGCACCAGGATAAACCTATTGCCCGAGGATGTTTGCGGGTCAAGGGGACCAACGATGTCGATCCCTACCCTTTCAAATGGTACCCCCACAACTGGGAGCGGTACCAACGGAGCTTGGATTGTCGCGCCAACCTTACCAGACAACTGGCAGGAGGCACAACTCCTACAGTGACTTTCTACTTGCACCCCCATCTTGGGCCAGTAGAAGTGCATGGATAACCTTTGCTTGGTCCTCTTAATACCAAGGTGACCAGCAAGGGGAACTTCATGCGCCAACTGCAGGAGGAAGGGCCTAACAGCAAGGGGAACCACCAACCTCCTATGGCCTCCTTCTGTAGACTCTGTGGGCTCACTATACAGGAGTCCACCTTCCCAATAAATCCTATGCTTCCCAGGAGGTTCACCCTCAAGCTGGGAGCAGGCCTGTCTCCTTAGGCCTTCCAGAGATGGGCACTCACGTTGGCCTTTACTGAATTCATCCCTATCAGGACCTCCTTCAACTAACAAGTCTTTTAGTTCAGGATGATCGTTGGGGTCGAATACGTCAGGCATCGCCACCTCCTCGTCAGGCCCGGGCGATTGACCAACTTCCTCCACCGCAGTGGTAGGCGAGCTCGGGGGAATATTCTCTTTCCCTCGTCTTGACTTGTAGACTCCTTTCGCCTTGGGTTTCCCCTTCGGGTGGGGCGGCGTATTGGACTTGGCCAATGCTGCCCGTGCTTGAGACCGTGTGTAGGGTCTTTCGGCAGTGTCTCCTACGAGCCCTAAGCTCTGAGATCATTGCCCAACAAGACCTTTCCCGGGACGTTTCTCTGAATGCTCACTGGAATCCTGACTGCTGTACCATTTAAAGTAAGATTTACAGGGATCACGGGAAATATATGGAGGGGGCCGTCAGCCAACTTAGTGGGCATCAGAGTAGCTCTGGCAACTTCCTCTGAGTCTACCAAGGTAGAATCCACTACAGTTCGACTGCACCCACTATCCCTAAGAGCTGGCGTATCCACTCCATTGATCAGCACACTGTCTTTAAAGTAGTGCTTGGTATTATCCGGAATCCTAGCATAAGCCTCTGCGACTTTAGGCTCCCAGGAACCCAGGGACACTAAAACTACCTCAGCCTCTATTCCGCTGGGAAATGAGTCTGAGGAGAAGGATGCTCCTGTAATCTCTTCTTCCTCGTAGGAGGAGAAGGCCAGATTAGCAGAGTGGACCCCCAAAGGTCTAACCTTACAACGGGGATCCCCCTTCACATGGTCAGTTGCTCCACAAGAAAAACAAGCCCCAGTGGGTCTGTTTACGTAGGGAGGCTTATTGTAACCAGAGTTCTGTTTTGGAGGCTGACCTCCACTACCCTGTGAGTTCTCTTGTGTCTTACCCTTGTTTTTCTTTTTGTGGCCCTTATGGGAAGAAGATTTAGCAGATTCCCCACCCTCCATATCTTTGGACTTTTTCCCTTCCTCCTGCTTACCAGGATGAGTTTTGTCCTTATGGGACACTCGATGTGACACCCAAAAGTCTGCTGCAATGGCCAGCTTCTTAGGATCTATCTCCTTCGAATCGGCCAAATGCTGCTTAAGCTCCGGGGAAGAAGAAGCAAAAATGTGTTCCAGCATGACCAGATTGATCATGCCTTCGAAGGTAGAAACCTTATAACCTTCGACCCAGCCAGTTAAGTTTTTCAAAGATTCAGCGACATAAGATACCCAAGTACAACCTTCCTTTTTCTTATACTCTCGAAAACGCTTTAAATATTGGGCCGGAGTCTTCCCAAACTTTAAAATGAGAGTTTGCTTTAACATTGCGAAATCAGCCTGCTCAGCCTTCGACATTTCCATAATGGCACTGCAGCCAGAATGGGGCAGTCTACTGAGCAACCACGCAATCTTATCAGCATTGTCAACTTCTTGAACCTCGCATGCATACTCAAACGCATTCAGCCAGTCCATAATGTCATTCCTTTCTTCATACACACTGAGCAGATCTTTCGGAAACCGTGGATGAGAGGAAGCCCCAGACCCATGTCTAGGACCCTTGGATCCATTTGCAACCTGAAGCTTGGCCAGTTCCAACTGGTGATCCCTGTCTTTCTGTTTTTCTGCCTGTTCGATTTTTAGTTTGGCTATGCTGAATTCAAGCTCCTGCTGCCTAAACCGCAGCTCTTGCTTCTTGAATTCAAGCATAGCCTCCCCATCAACACTGGCAGAGGAAACATTAGTCATCACATCCTCCCTGTCCTCGTGGTCGCGATGGATCAGTGCAGCGGCAGAACCGTCGGTTCTACCAGTGAGAGCAGCCCCACCACCTTCTGCACTGTCCTCGGAAGTTATAGCGTCAAGCTGCGCTTCTTGCCACGCCACGATTCTCTGGATCATTTCCAATTTTGTGCCTTGAGAGGAAACACCTCTCTCCGCACACATCTTTTTCAGCGTTTCTGATTTGGAAGCATTTAAAGTTAACAAGGTATTTGCTTCCATACTGTTTGATAGGACTATGGCCTTTTTAAAGTTATATTACAACAATTCACTACGTGTACTGTTTGGAATAACCTGAAAAGCGCAACACTGGATACCTTCAGTCGTATCCCACCGCTGTACACCAATTTGTTAAGACGGATTTCTGAACTCTGTCCTGGTGGCGCAGAAGTTCAGAAGGCCAACCTAATTACTTGGAACAGGGTAACCTCTGGACAAGCCAGACCAATCAAGGTAGCGATCGCGGCGGTCAAGACTAGGTCTCTAGAGGGGTGAGGGTGACTGAAAGCCCACAATGAGCACACAAAGCAAGAGCGCTTACAAACTACTCCAAACAGTTGTTATATCAAAAATAGATACACATTTATTTTAAGGCCTTTAATATAATGACCGTAGCGAGAAAATCACAATATCACAATATTAAACCAACACATACCATATAAACACAATATAAATACAAATACACAGTCGCAAGCGTTTAAAGCACGAAATATGTAGTCCACCTGAAAGGAAAGGAAAACAGGCAGTGCGATAACGCTTTAGACTCAGTTCGCATTCAGAGGCACCTAACTAGATGGAAGTCCGAGCCCTGCGAAGAGTGGAGCCTTGTGCTCAAAGTACCTGCCACGCCGGTGCCAACGGGCAAAAGGGGAAGCTCTTCGGAGGAAGTCAGGCAGTTCGGGTTAGTGCACAGCAGAAGGAGAACAGGTTCCGCAACTCAAGCGCAGCCTCCACAGCGAGCAGAAGCAGAGCGCGAGTACGGCAAAGGGGTGCTGTTTTTACACAGCAGGGAAAAGCAATGGGATACTGCAGGAGGGCGACCAGATCCTAGCTAAACTACTCACCGGTCCCCGAAGCAAGCAGACCCAGGCTTCTCCACGTTAGTTTCAGCAGCTGGCAGGTTCAGAAGAGCAGGGAACGCCTCGTAGTCGTGTAGAGCAAAAAGACGTCCCAATCGACGAAACCAGCACAGTTTTGTTGCCGCAGCAGGACAACGGAGCGGCCGTGTGTATTCAAGCCAAATGTACACTCCTCCCTTCAGACTTGGGAACGCCAAGCGTACGAAGCGTGGGAGAGTGACAAGGACTCGAAATACAACACAACCTGGCGGCAGTTGCAGAGCAGGACTCCCTTGTAAGCTGGTCAGTCAACTGGATGGCCCAGAGACACTTCCGAAGGCTTACTTGGCAGGAGATGATGAAGTCGCCGGGAATAGCTGTTCCTGCTATTCCAAAGGTTGAAGCACCCGTACAGGCCTTCTGGTTCGATCCAAGGAGGAAAGGGCTTCACAGGACGACAGCAGTGCAAAGGAGGATTCCTTCAGCGGGTCACCAGCGATTCCTCGGTCCAGCCTCTTGGTTGCAGGATACTTGGCTCCTGTATTCCTTCGTTCGTGAGAACTCAGGAGATCGACATGGTAGTGGTGTTTCCAGCTCCCTCTTATCCACGGTTCCCTTCGCGCCAAAACGGAGGGGAGCCAATGGGAGATCCGCTCATCAACACACATACCATACGTGGACCAATCACGGACCACGGTGGTCCCAGGCATTCACACCACCCCAGACTCTCTGGCACCCAGGATGTGTATTGGGACCAGACATCCCAGCCCACACCCTGGAGGCACACAAACGACATGTAGAAGCCCGCGAAAGCAACCACGTTTCGCGGGAAAGTACATGCCCAAATAAGGAAGGCCCCGGGTCGCCCGACCTGGGGAAGGTGAAGGGAGCAAGACGGTCAGTGGACAAGACAAAGGAGCCTCGTGGTCTGGCCATTTTGGGAGCCAGGCCACCATTTTGGGTTCAGTGCGAAAAACGTGCTCAGAACGCCAAAAGGAGCTCAAAATAAACAAAACGATCGCTGCCACCATTCGAGTCCCTGAATGACTTGCACCGATCAAATACCATCCTAAAAGAGTATCTAGGGCCTGTAGAAGGCTAGAGACCCAAGAGAGCTGTAACTTAGCTTACAGTGCCCTCTTGTGTCATGTTGCACTAAAGCCGCAACACGATAAAAGAAACTACGGGAAACAGCGTTCCCCGGTACTGACTGTCTTAAGGGCATGTCAGTTTCCCCATAAGAAAAGAGCGAAAGCCCAGAGAAGTGCGGCAGAAGGCTGTACTTCTCTGGCAAAGTCAAGAACAAGGTTAAAAACAATAGCAAAAAGTTTAGGGGTTGCCACATGGAAGGAAAATTCCCTACAATTACGAAATCTTTCCTAACACTATCTATTCAAGGAAAAAGCTTTAGTTGCAGGGATGTTAAGGTGAGCAATACATTGTAAACAAACCTTTGAAATTCAAGGAAAAAAAACTTGAGTTGCAGGGACATTAAGATGAGCAATGCATTGTAAATTAACCTTTGAAATTCAAGGAAAAAACTTCAGTTGCAGAGACATTTAGGTGAGCAATACACTGTATACAAAAACCTTTGAAATGCAAGGAAAAAAACGTTTGCTTTAGTTGCAGGGCCGTTAAGGTGAGAACAACACAGAGGAATCCCTGAAATTCAGCTGAAGCCACCTTAACTTTGCTACTCCTTTTTGTACAGCCTATGACTACATTGATGACATCACAGATGACATCTATGAGGACATCACTAATGACATCATCTAAGACATCACTGATGACAACCCTGATCGCATCAGACATAACATCAATTATAAATAAGTTAATAAAACTTTGATGAACAAAATAACAATTTAGGCTGTGGCCTTTGCTATGGCCAACTGGTCATGGCCGAAAGCTGTGTCTAGTGGCTAGTTAGTATTGTACAAAATACACTGTGCATGGCCAAAGGCCATAGATAGTGGCCCCTTAATGTGTTAAACTATAGAGTGGGCACAGCCAGAAGGCTGTGTCCACTGGCTACGGCTTAAGACCATGGCTAGTGGCCGGTTAGTGTTGTAAAATATACAATAGGCAAAGCCGAAGGCCATGACTAGTGGCCCCTTAATGTATTAAAATACACGGTGGGCACAGACTATAGCCACTGGCCATGGCCTGTTAGCATTGTAAGGTCAACAGTGATTCCTTCAGTGATGGTATAGAGGATGTAATTAGTGATGTCACCAGTGATGTCAACTGTGATGTGATCAATGTGGTCATTTTGTGGTTAGAACAACCATATATGACTTCACTGATGGCATCACTGATGGCATCACTGGTGGCATCACTAATAACATCATATCTGACAACAATGATTATGTAATTGATGGCATCAGACATAAGATCACACTAGGTACTTGGGCATATTTAGCACACCCTTTATGTTTCTACATATGTGATTTTAGCATTTTAGAATAGTTCATAACAATTAGTGCATTATTTAAAATAGTCATCAGGTACACATAAATCAAATCACTACTTGTGAAGCTTTCATTTGTAGAAGTTTGGTAAAAGATGATTTCTGAATTATAAGTATGAAGGGGTGAGAAATAGAGGAGACCCACTGCCTGCAGGAGTCATATCCCACAACCCAGGGCGAAAGTAAAAGGAATAGGAGAGTCAAATATCAATAGAGGACAAAGTGAGTCTCACAATAGGGGCGAAGCAGGGCGCAGTGGCGTCATGGCGAGAAGCTTAGAATCAACATAGAGACAGCACCGACTGTCCAAGTTCAGAGTCCATAAACGGGAAGAAATTGTGTGTGTGTGCAGGAGTCTACTCTGGCCGGTGGCCGAGTGGATAGCTGATGTCACCAGTGATTGATCTGTGATGTCATCATTGTGGTCATAGGCTGCGCAACTGGGGCGCAAAGTTAGGGTAGCTTAAGCTGAATTTCAAGGGTTTTGTAGCGTTAAGTTCTCACCTTAATGTCCCTGCAACTAAAGTTGTTTCTTTGAAAATATATGTATTCTTTTATTGTAATGTACATTATGGTCAAGGTATGATATGCTCCACCAGGAGGAACACATATGCAATATATACATGTAATTGCCACTGTACATCATGATTTGGAAATGTCGTTGTGTGCAGAACCACGTGTTTTTCACAAAGTGTATTACTGAATTGTGCTTCGGATTTGCTCTGTTGAGAGCCTTTGACCTCCATTTTGCTTAATCCGGAAAGCATTCCATTAACCCATTCCAACACAGCTGCATGATTTCTATTGCATTCTTGGCTGGCTGCCTTTGTCCTTGATGATTGTCTGCCTGTATCTTTAATTCGGATTGATGGGACCGGAAGACGTGGAGCCGGCCTGTTGTTCAAAGGTCCACTTCTAAGGCCCCTGTCAGCTTCCTGTCTGCTTTACGGGCTGCAACATAAGTTTACTTAAACAGCCAAACCCTCACTGAGACTGCTACCCCTGGACTATTGGACTTCAGTGACTCCCTTACCATTTTCTGTTTGGGTTAGTTCCCTCCCTTTTGACTTACCTGCACTTCCTTCTCAGAGAGTACTCTCAACTCTCCCTGTTATGTACTCATTTGAAGCTTTATCTATACTCACCTCTACCATCTGATTACCACTATTAATTCCTTAACTTCTGGTCTCCCATTTAAGTTAAAATTCAAACCTGATTGTATTTTTGCATTTAGTTGAAAGTCAAACCTGAGTGTATTTTTGCATCTAACCTTGGCCATTGATTGTAACCTGCTAGCCCAGTGACTGTTCAATACTGCTTTACTTGCTTACTCCTTCCCCTGCCCCCACTCTGTCCCACTCATGCCGCTTTCTGTCCCTCCCATGTATTCCAACTGCTTCTCTATCAACTATCCTTCCCTTCTCACTAAGTCAGGAAAAAAGACATTTAAAATCGATATCTTGGCCTCCAACCCTGGTCTCCCTATCGCTGATACCTATATCAGTGCCTCGTCCAAACAGACCCTCACTGACATCCTCTTTGTTGTCCCTTCGCCAGATCTATGGACCCCCCAAATGATTGCTGTGCTTTGCCCTGTCTCCTGCTCTCCCATTAATGGTGGCACTCGCTGGGATGTCCTCATGGCTTCTTTCGACTCCTCCAGAGTCATCCTTAATGTCTACCTGAATGGCACTGTCATGGTCCAAGGTCCTCAGACCAATCTCCTCCTCTTCGATAGGTACTTCCCTCACCTCATCAACTTCCCCTCATCTCTAGCTGTCCCCCCCTCTCATTCCTTGGCTACCTTGCCCACTTTTTTTTCCTCCTCTGCCACTTTTCAGGCTACCTCCGCAACTCCGCAGGGCGTACCTCTGATTTGACCCCTCCCCGGAAGGTCTTTAAGGCAGGCAACCTTCTTCATCTTGCCACTGTCAACTCTCGATCTGCTGTCAAACACTCGTCTTACATCTGCCACCTCCTTGAAGAACTGGACCTTGATGTCCTCTGTCTTACGGAGACATGGGTCACGGCTAGCTCTGTCTCGAGCTTCGACACTCTACTCCCTGAGGGCTACAAGATGCTCTCCGCACACAGATCCACTTGACCTGGAGGGGGCATAGCCCTAATCTTTCCTGAGTGGATTCCCGCCACTATCATCCCGATTCAGATTTACTCCTCTTTTGAATGCCGTGTCTGCAGGCTCTCAATCTCTCCCAACTAATCCCTTACTGTTGCTACTCTCTACCAGCCCCCCGGGAAAATCACCTCTTTTCTTTCTGAATGGGCTGATCTCTCCTCCTCCCTCCTTGCCTCAACCACTCAACTCCTCCTCCTTGGTGACCTCAACATCCACTGTGATTCTCCCTGTCCCTCATCTCTGCTCTTTCGCAACCTCTGTGATTCCCTCTCCCTCTCTATCCTCCCCTCGCACTCTGCAGAACACACACTTGATGTCTTGATTTCCACTTGCCTCCCCCTCTCTATCCCTCTGACCACCCCTCTCTCCTGGAGTGACCACTTCCTTCTCTCCTCCCATCTTTCACTCTCTTCCCCCCAAGCCAACCCCACCCCAACACTGCCACTGACTTTCTCGGACATCCGACCTATGCAGCGTGTGTCAGCTGAGGCTTTTGCTGCCAACTTCTCTCCCCCTCCTCCTCCTCTGGCTGACTCACACCCCGACACAACCATGTCCGTTCTCTACTCTCCTATCTCTGATACTCTTGATGATCTTGCCCCTGTCATGAGGCTTGAAGTCGAAAGCCAAGTGCAATACCTGATATGACTCCGACCTAGTCACACTTAAACCTAGGTGTAGGCCGGCTGTATGGAAATGCAGGGCTTCTTGTTCATCCTATGAGAAACTGGCATGTCACCTGCTCCAACGGCAATACCAACTCTCTGTCCATACTACGAAGATAGCCCACATTCAAGCCCATGTCTCTGCGGCATCTAACAACTCTGCTGAACTCTTTAAAATCTGCAAGGAGCTTGCCGACCCTTCTGCAGTCTCCACCCCTCCTCTTGCTTCCCAGGTTCTCTGCAGTGCCCTTGCCTCGCACTTTATCTCAAAAACCCAGGACATTCTGTCCACCCTCTCCTCCTCTACCCCTCCTATTCCCTCCCAGTCTGTGCTTGCAGACCCCCCTTAACCACCCCCTTAACCACTTCCCCACCTTCCTTCTCTTCCTTTCCTATTTTCTCCCCTGACGAGGTTGCTAGACAAGTCCGATCTATGAAAGCCTCATCAAAACAGGTTCATCCCTGTTCCTCTAAAACCATCAAGGACCACATTGACACCCTCGCTCCAGCCCTTGCTGCTTTTCGCAACCACTCCTTTGCCTCAGGATCTGTCCCCTCCTCTCTGAAGCACTCCCTTGTGCATCATCTTCTCAAGAAACCCACAGCTGATCCTTCCTGTCCGGTTAACTATCGCCCAATTTCCATCACCCCCTTTCTGGGCAAACTCCTGGAAAAGCTGGCCATCTCTCAGCTTAACCTTCATTCTGATTCTGTTGGCTGTCTCCATCACCACCAGTTGGGCTTCAAAGCAGCCAGAAGCACGGAAACTGCTCTCCTGAATATCCATCAAGATCTGTTCTCCAACCTGGACTCTAACATTCCCTCTGTCCGTATCCTTCTTGATCTCTCTTCTGCCTTCGACACGGTCAAACAGACCATCCTGCTCAACTGTCTCTGTGATAACCTGGCCATCACTGATCAGGCTCTGGCTTGGCTGACCTCTTTCCTCTCTGATCCACCCTCCCAGGTCCAACTGGGGTCCTTCCTATCATCTATCTTGCTCTCTACCTGTGGGGTTCCCCAGTGGTCTAACCGCTCACCCTTGCTCTTCAACCAATACCTGTCAACTCTCGCCCACTGCATTGCAACTTTCTGCTCAAATTTCCAGAGGTACGATGATCACACTCAACTCATTTACTGGCTGCCCTCCGCCACCTCCTCTCCCTCTCTCATCTCTGACTGCCTAACTGCCATTCAAGATTGGTGTGCCGCCAATGAACTGTGAATGCCCCCAAATTCTCGGTATGCCCGTGGTGAAAAGTAGCAGACTCGGGCAGGAAGTAAACTGATACAGAAAAAATAGTACTGCTACTGGTAAAGGCTCATCCTGATTTTGTCATTGAGTAAAGCAAGACATAACAAGGAACCTTTGCTAATTTTACTAATGGAGTGTATCCTAAAGATAATGGCCCATAGAAAATGTCCAGAAGGAAAACCCACATACACACAAGGGGCTGTGGATATAATTAGCTTGTATTAAAACAAACACTTACATATATGTACAAAACATTTTTTTGAATTGTAAACAAAAACAAATAATAATATTTTAACCCTTTAAATGCCAGCGACGAGCCGGCTCGTCGGTAAAAACCGCTCCAGGTTGCCACCGACGAGCCGGCTCGTCGGTGGCACTTAAGGGGTTAATGAGGGGGGAAATGCTGGCGGGTTTGGGATTTAAAAAAAAAACCATTGGCACTGGGGGGGAACCTCAATGGCACTTAAGAGGTTAAACAAACCAATGCAACTTAAACTTGAGTGTTTTGAAGGAAATTCAGAATCAAACATATAGCATAAATAAAACAAATAGGTGTTTTAAATGTGCAAATAAAGTAACGCATATATACATTTATCGACAAAGTATGTTCTTTGAAACTACCCAGATTTAAAGTGCCTAGTGCATACATCAGTCTACCTCGCACCCTTGTTTAGAAAGTTGTTATGGGATATCTAGGTAGTTCCAGCAGTCTTAAATCTGCCTGTTTTAGTGTGTTCTATCAGGAAAGAATGATCCCAATAGCTAGATGCCAACGTCGCAGGGAGTAGATCGGTGGAAACTCCACCTAATGCGTAACTTCACAGGGTGTCGAACGGTGGAAACTCCACCTAATGCATATAAATCACATATACAGTATTAGTCACTGAACCACAAAAAGTTGGTTCATTAGTCCCCCTTTCTTGAAAAGGACGTTTCGGGGGCAATAGCGTCCATCTTGTAGTCAAATCAAAGGGACGTGGTAGCCGCCTTCTTCAGGGCGATTGAGCGACCCCACAGAATCCTTGTAGGAACACTCTCGATCGCGCAGGCTCCCCGGACTGGACAGTGCAGGTTGCAGGACTGTTTGCTACTTTTCAAAAGGGGACAATATCGTCCACCCTAGGCTGAGGTGCGCACATCTCACTCCAGGAATACATGGAAACCCTCTGAAAGCTGGAGATCTGTTGATTGAATCCCGTGTGCTCCTCTGTGCTTAAGAATCAGAAATAGGACTCGACTCGTGTTCGTGTTCCAGCGTGAGAACCATGCCGTGTGAGTTTGAAAGAGCCACTGGAATCCTCTGGTCCCAACTCAGCTTTTATCTTGTGTTCCTCAGTTTTTCATAAAAGGAGTAGCTGTTGGATACTCTGGATTGGTTTTTTCAGTATGCTGCAACTATTATGAGATTAACTCATGGAGAGAGTAATAACTTGTCACTCCAAATTCTGGAATCAGTAACAGTGGTATGAGAGCGGTAACCCTTAGTAGGTGGGAATTCCACCCCAATGCATCTTTCAGCAGTAGTCAATAGGTAAACCATCCTCAGTGGAATGGAAAATCGTTAGTGCGCTGTAATGGTCCCGGAATTAGGATTCTCAGAAGGATGCCCTTGGTTGGTGAACTTTGACGTTCTATCAGATTTAAAGCCTTACCTCTTATTTGTCAGACTATTAAGTTGGACAACAAGTATACCATCCTGCTCAACCGTCTCTGTGAAAACCTGGGCATCACTGATCAGGCTCTGGCCTGTCTGGTCTCTTTCCTCTTAGATTGACCCTCCCAGGTCCAACTTGATTACTTTGTTTCATCTATCTTCCTCTCTACCTGTGGTGTTCCCCAGGGGTCTAACCTTTTGCCCTGGCGTTTCAACCAATACCTGGCAACTATTGCCCACTGGATTGCCACTTTCTGCTAAAATTTTCAGTGCTATGCTGATGAGACTCAACTCATTTTCAGGCTGCCCTCTGACACCTCCTCTCCCTCTCTCATCTCTGATTGCCTAACTGCCATTCAAGATTGGTGTGCTGCCAATGATCTTTGTCTGAATGCCAGCAGGACTGATATCCCTCTCATTGGCACACCATCTCCATCCTTCTCCCTCAGCCCTAGCCAGCCTCCCTTGGCCCTCCTCTTACCCCTACCTGTGAGGCTAAGAACCTCGGGGTAATCTTTGACTCCACACTTTCCTTCTCCGCCCATATCTCTGAGGTCTCTAAAAAGTCAAACTTCCTACTGTACCTGCCTTTCCTCTCCTTCCCTCAGAAGCGCACTATCTCCCAAGCTCTGGTTCTCTCTAGGTTGGACTATTGCAACAGCCTCTTTCTAAATCTACCTGCTACTACTCTCCGCCCTCTGCAACTTATCCAGAACAGGACTGCGAGACTTGTCCTTGGTCTCAAGCCCTGGGATCATATCTCTCCAGCCCTGAAATCTCTCTGTTGGCTCCCAGTGGATTCAAGGATTAAATTCAATACCCTCTGCATTGTCCACAAGGCTTTCTGGGGCCTGGGCCCAAAATACATTCAGCTATCCCTCTGCAAATACCTCCCCTCTCGAGCTCTTCACTCCTCTACCTCTAACTCCGTCCGGGTCAATCGTTTTTTAAAGAAACAAGCTGGGGGTAGATCTTTATCTTCGGCTGGGGCCTCCCTCTGGAACAGCCTCCCTGCCAATCTAAAACTTGAGGAGAATGATCTCCGGTTCCGGAAGAACCTCAAGACCTTCCTCTTTGCTTCTGCCTTCCCTCCCCCTCTCCCCTGCTGATCTGCTCCCTCTTGGCACTGTTCACTTGGCCACTCTTTGTCCCCTGCCACCCTCCTGCACTGCCCCTGGCCACTCCTTGCATTGGGGAATGTATCTGGACCCATACAGCCCCCGGCATTTTTATTTTTCTGCACTTATCAGACTTTCCCAGTCTGCTGCCTTACACACAGCACTTGCCACTTGCTGGCTCCACTACTACTGTTTATTGCCTCCATCTCTATTTATGTTTGTTTATTATTATTTATCTGCTCTCCTCTGCTCTGCACTTTCCACTCTCCCCCTTCCATGGACTTTTCCATTTTTCCCTTTCCCATGCACTTGCGCGTTCTCAATGTCACTGGGCCTAGTAAGATCGTTGTTGTTGTTGTGTTGTGTTCTCCCCTGTTCCCCTCCCTTCCCTAGTCACGCTCTGAAACCTTTGTGTATGAGCGCAATACAAATAAAATATCATATCATAAATGTCCATGTAGGTAAAAGTCTTGCTCCAGAGATGACTATCATGCATTTGATGATGGTACTCACCCAATTTGTATTTGATTGAATAAGCGCATCCGACTAGATGCATCTGGCCACCATAATGTCATCTCTTGTAGTTAAGGACCCTCTATGGACATTCTTTCTTCATGTAATGAGCCATTACTGTGATGCATGTTTCCATTGTAATTTGTGCAGTGCAATTAAACTTTCCCTAACAATGGGGTTATGTGGAGCAGTCTAGACAGCATTGCACTAACAAAGTCTCAATATATGACAAATGGCTGGATGGAAATATTGGTGCCATATGTTTACGATTTATGTTGGAGATGGGTTAATGGGGAACACAATTCATAGCATTGTCGGAAGGAAAGAAGAGAGTTCCTGTTTCGCTAATGTACTGCATGTTATGGGTAAATGAAAACATTGCAAGCACATAACATTGAAGGGCCACTTCATGGTAGGAGATGGGGGGAAAACCACTATGCTTTTTTAAAAACATAAAGGACGCTTAGTGGCAGATATAATGTCCATAAGCACTTATAACAGAGTTATAAACATACTGCTAAAAAAATCTTCTTACCTTTATTTTGTGGTGATGGGTGCTCATGTGGATGAATGTGCATGCACAAATACTGCAATGTTTCACTGAACTTTCCACTGGATGTGCTTTCCAATAACAGCACACTTGCAGGCCGAATTTGTAACGGTACATATGACATCTCGTGGAGAACTGACAGTGTTAGATACTGACTTCTTGGATGGCATTGGTGGATGCTTGTGTGACTACTTAACAATACCCAATGAGGGCATGGTAGGAAGAAGCATGGCCCTCACAGTACTTTGGGAAGCGCACCTGCCAAATTCTGCACTTCTCACCATGCTGGCCAATGGAAATGGCACTGTAGGGATTATCTAATCAGGTACTGAGGGTGTGGGTCACAGGAAGGGGCGGTAATATTGGTATTCATTACTGTGCATAGTGACACTGGCTGACATAGAGAAACGCATTGTATTCAATTGGGTGATGCCTTTGTGATATATCTGCACAAGTATGCACAGGAAAGACACTTTCTTGGCAACTTCGGTTTGGAAGCACTGGATGCATTGTGGTGCACTGTCGATGACCTCAGTTTAGTCGATATGCATGCACTTTGCAGAGACTTGTCCAGTTCCGATACTGTGCATGTTGTCGTCAGCCAGAGTCTGGAAAGTGTTGGATTAACAGAAGCTTGTCTGATTTTATGTGCGCTCGTGGCATGTTTTTCTGTAACAATGACCTAATTAGTTCTGCAAATGCAGAGGTCTTCCAATCAAATGGCATTTCGTTGTCATCATTTGGTAATGGTGTTTTGTTTGCTCATCTCCAAGATTCACTCAAAATGTTCCTGTAAGAATCTGAGGAAGAAAAGAAAACACACAACTCTATGAAACTGAAAACGAGCTCTATGTCTGGAAGCAGTTAATTAAAAAAACCTTTTAAAAAAACACAACAGCTCTTTTCAGAGCCACCCCTACAGCCGAAAGCCCTTACCATGGTTGACATGTCTTCCCCACGCACGCACGCAGCACAAAAGCCTCATCTGGGGATTTTCAGGATGGTGGACATGGAAATGGGACTGTGGAGACTGAGGGATTGCGCAAACAACATTTCTGGGTTTCGTGTATGCAGGGGACCGTTGTACAGAACTGCTAGTGTTACATGGAGAGCACACAGGCCACAATCTGCGCTTCTCACCATGCTGGCCAATGGAAATGCGACTGTGGAAATTGTCCAATTAGGTGGTCAGGGTGTGCGTCACAGTAAAGGGCAGCCATATTTTGTTTCATTACTCTGTGTAGTGAGGCTGGCAGAGATGGCGAGATGCACAGTTTTCATATTGGTTGATCCCTTTGTGCTAGATCTGCTCCAGTAGGCTGTGGAAAGAGGCTTTAATGGCAATTTGAATTTGGAGAAAGCGGAAGCTTTGTTGTGTGGTGTTGATGTGCATAGTTTCGGCCATTTGCTTGCAGAATGGCGACGAGTGGCCACTTGCGCTACTGTACACGTTCTGGTTGTGTACTATGGAGCCTTCCTTTTGGGGTCCATGGCTTGCTTACGTGTGTACCGTCAACTCAAAAAGATGATGAAAGCAGTGAAGCACATTTTTCCCACTGCAAAGGTGCTTTTCTCATGTATACCACCAAGTCCAGTATGTAACTATTCCAATGAATGTTGTCATCAGCCAGTGGTCGGAAGGCGTCTTATCAACAGAAGCATGTGTAACTTTGTGCGTGCTGCTGGTATGTACTCCTCTGAGAATGACAACATTGGTTATCAACATGTGCACCTTCTCAATGGAAATGGCATTTCTTTGTCGCCCAGTGGCAATGACATTTTGTTTTCCAATCTACAGGCTGCAGTGAAGACGCTATTGCAAGAATGTGAGGCGAAGTACAGAGCCACCACTGCAAAGAAAATCCCCTACCCGTCTTAACATTTATTACCCCACTCCTCCGTGCACAGCCCGATAGGTTTGCAGACATTGTGATAGATGCAAGGTTGCATGTGCCACATCCAGCCCTTTTCCAGATGGCGGCCAAAGCAATGGCCCTGTTCGCGTTACGGCATTGCTGAATAAGGTTTCTGGGTGTGGTTTTTTATGCACAAAATGTGATGTACAGTGTTTTTTGTTGATACAAATGTGGAAGTTGTGGTTATGGCTGTGTGCCTCACAAGCTACAGTGTTCGGTATTTGGGGGAGTTCAGAATACATTTATTGAAAGTGAATGGAAAACAAGGTGCATTGGCTGCTCATTTTGGATTCTGCTATGTCGATTTGAACTGGTATGGAATACCTGCAATGCAGTGACTGCTTTTGGTTTGTGTTTGTGAGACTTTGGTGACACGCAATCCTGCCACCATTATTGTTCTTCATTGTGGAGGGGAAAGTGCACAATACGTTACCAGAGTTTCCATACTGTTTGCGATGAAGGAGGCACTTGCCCAGGTCATGCGCATGTTTCTGATGTAATGCATATTTTTTAATCACATTATGCAGACACAGATGTGGCTGCATTACTTTTAATTTGTCCAGGAATGGAGAAAGCGCTGTACATTGTGACGACGTCTATTTGTGCCTTTCCAACTCTAAAAGCAGCTTTTTTCATTGAATTGTTTTCCTCTTCCAGTTGCTTTACATTTATCTTGATCTTCTAACACACCACACAGAAGGAAAGGGAGGCAAGGCCCGGTAGGGAAGGGGCACCACCTACAGGGATAACATAGGGGAAGTGCACAAAGAGAGGAAAATGTTGGGTGACCCTCACTTAAGTAGGCGTCAGTCATTGTCATGCTCCCGAACCGACCCTTCCCAAACACTTCCAAGTACTTTCCCTTTGTAGAGTTGTGCATTGCAGTACATGAACAAGACAATGCCCTTTTCAGGTAAGGGACTGCAGTGCAGCCTATGGTATGCAAGGGTGTTTTAAGTACCCGCTTAAAGTATCCTGTTGGTGGATGGAGCAGCTGTGCAGAATGCTGTACATGAAATTATTCTACTGCACTGTTGGAAGGGCAGTACCCTGCCAACTGGTGCCTTTTGCTTCGATTTCAGTTCTCGTCACATGCAGTACAAACACTTCATGGTACGCCATTAGCCGTAGGATCAGTATTCACAGACATGAATATATTATGAAATAAAAGAATGCTTACACCAAGGTGAAACACAGCTTCATTACGTGCAGCAGGAAGAGTAGTATTCAGCGAGACCAATACAGCTGCACTACTTTTCTAACAACCACTGATATTCTTTGCGCTGCGAAGAATGTGCTCTTTGTTTACTTTTCTTTATATGCATTTGTATGTGAGTCACCAAGGCGCTCCAGCTTTGCCATTTTGCAGACTCACTGCAGACTGTTACACCTGCAATTAAATGTTTATGCCAACTCTACGACCCACCGGCGAACCCTTGACACTTTCAGTCACAGTGCTCACTTCAGAGATGTGTGTGTTTGTTTCATGGGTCATAGAAAGGCAAGCAGCACATCAATCAAATTAATGCAACATTTAACATGCCCACCACGCATTGGAGGTTTCTATTCCTTGTTTTCCAGTGGGCCTCAAAGAGCCCGTTGTGCTGCAGCCATACATTGGTAGGTTTGCACAGCAATCCACACAGTCCCCATGACTTCTTGAAATGCGGTAGCCTTCCATATGAATTTTTCTTTTTTTATTTATTTAAATTTGTATAGCGCGCAAGCAGCCCAGGGGCACTGAGGCGCTGTTACTTGCATGAGCTTAGTTACAGGCATGGTATCAGTAAGAGGCATATTACAGATAGGAACAAGCAAGGTTATCATTACAGCTTATGCGGTTGGTCAATACAACTTAGGCAGTGGGTCCTATGGTTGGTATTATGCTGCTGTGAGGGACTTTATGAGAAGAGGGGGGTTTTCAATGCTTTGCGGAAGGCTAGGGGGGAGGGCTCACTGCGGATGGTGGGAGGTAGGGCATTCCAGTGAGTGGGTGCGAGATAGGGGAAGCTGGATCCACCTGCTCTGGATCTTTTTACTAGTGGCACAGAGAGCATGTTGGTGTAGGGTGATCTTGTTGGTCTTGTAGAGGCGACGGAGTGGATTCTTTGTGAGAGGTAGTCGGGGGCAGTGAGATGGATGCATTTGTGTGTCAGTGTGAGCGCTTTGAAAATTATTCTCTCCTTTATTGGGAGCCACTGGGCTAGTTTTCTGGCTTCCGAGATGTGGTCCCTTTTGGCAATACCTTGGGCTGCTCGGAGAGCACTATTCTGGATGACTTGTAGCCTCTCCAAGTTTCTTTTTGAGGTTCCTAGGAAGAGTATGTTGCAGTAGTCTAGCCTGGAGCCGGTGATGGCTCTGGCTATGTTTGTGCAGTTCTCTTTGGAGAGGAAAGGCCTGACTGCGTTGATCAGTTTAGCATGATATGCGGCTGAGGAGGCAATGGCGTTGATTTGTCTGTCCATGGAAAGGTTAGAGTCTAGATAGACTCCAAGAGTTTTGACTGAGTCTGAAACAGGTATTTTGATGGTGTTGATGGTGAAGTGACTGAATTGGGAGTCAAGTTTTTTTAGCGTTTCGGGGGAACCTACCAGTAGGAGTTCTGTCTTGTCAGAGTTGAGGCATAGTCCATTGTCTGCCATCCAGGCTTGGATGGTGTTGTAGAGGTTGTTAAGGGTCATAGAGTCAGTGTCGTAGTTGCCTGTGAGGGTAAGGAGGATCTGGGTATCGTCCGCGTAGTTAGTGTAGGATATACCCATAGCGTCGAGGATGAGGAAGAGGGGTCGTGTGAAGATGTTGTAGAGTGTGGGGGAGAGGCATGAGCCTTGGGGCACGCCAAAGAGTATGGTAGTGGGTGAGGCAGAGGCTAGGTCGGAGAATACTTGCATGGTTCTGTCTTGTAGGAAGGATGTGATCCATGCTGTGGCGTCAGGGGAGAACTTGGCAGTGGAGGAGAGATGATGGCAAAGGACGTCATGATCTACGAGATCGAACGCTGCAGATAAGTCAAGGAGTAGGAGAAGAGCTGGTTTGCCCATGTCTCTGGCATCGTCCATTTGGTTTTTCAGGTCAAGTAGGGCGGTTTCAGTCCCATGTCTAGGGCGGAAGCCAGATTGGCGGAGTCCCAGGAGTTTGTTTTCTTCGCTGAACCTGCAGATAGGCTGCTTTGTCGAGTATTTTGAGGAGGAAAGGGACAGTGGTGATGGGTCTATAGTTGTTGGGGGAGGCGGGATCGAGAGTTGGTTTTTTTAAGAGGGGGCGGACCCATGCTTCCTTGAGGGAGGTGTGGACTTTCCCTGTTGCGAAGGAGGCATTAACAAATGCTGTCAGGAAGGGAGCAAGCGCTTCAGTGCAGTCCTTGATGAGAGTGGCTGGGCAGGCATCACCTTTACAGTTGGATGCTTTGATGTTCTTCATTATGTTAATGATGTCCTTTTCCTGTATGGATTTGAAGGAGAAGGGTTGGGGAGGGTCTTGGGCTGGTGGTGGGACAGGGATATGAGTATTGGGCAGGGCTTGTTTGGTAGCTAGTATTTTGCTTTGGAGGCGGCTCAGTTTTGTTAGCATTGCCGTTTGAATTTCGTCGCACCAGGCTTTGTCTTTGGTGAAGTTCTGGGGGGTGGGAGTAGGAGTCTCTAGCTCCCTAAAAATTGCAAAGATTGCTTTTGTGCTGGATTGGGCTTCCGAAATTCTGGATTCAAAAGATTTGGATTTTGCCCGGGTGATAGCTTTTTTGTACTCCGTAGAGCAGGCTTTAAAGATCAGCTTGTCTTTGTCAGTGTGGGACGTTTGCCACTGAGTAAGTGCTGCCTTTTTCTTGTTTCGGAGTGCGAGCAAGTCTGGGGTGAACCAGGAGTTAGAGTGGGTGGTGGGTTTGTATTTACGGGGTTTTAGTGGGGCAATGGAGTTGATAGCTGCTTTAATGGCAGCATCGTAGGTTGATGCAAGAGTTTCTGGGTCTGTGGAAAAAGGTGGTCTGAAGGCTGGGCCTTGGAGGAACGGCAGTAGTCTTTCCTTAGTGAGCTGGCGGGAGCTTCTTGTGAGGCAAGGTGGTAGGGGTTGGGGTGGCGGGGTAGAGGAGCTGGTGGTGAGGATGCTAAATGTGATGATATGGTGGTCAGACCATGGGGTAGGAGTGTTTCCAGTGATGATGAGTGGGCAGTTGTGCTGAGCAATCCAGTCGAGTGTTCTGCCCTGAGTGTGCGTTGGGCTAAAGATGGTGTTCTTATAGCCTAGTGTTGTTAGGGCTGAGTCAAAGGATTTGGCTGCTGGGTCCTTTTTATCCTGGAGGCCTAGGTTGACGTCCCCAAGGAGAATGGCTTTCGAATGTTTTTTGAGGTTGTCAGATAGGAGATGGATGAGGGCGGCTTGGAAGTCTTCTATTGGGCCAGGAGGGAGATAGACAATATGAGCGGTAATGGTACAGTTGGGGGAGAGGATAATTTTGACTTGGAGGTAGTCGTTGTTGCTGTGTAGGGATTTTTCTACCTTTCTAATACTATAGCAGTCCTTAGCGATGATTGTGACACCTCCACCTTTAGAGGGGCGACCTTGTCTGGTGATGGAGTAGCCAGAATGGAGTGCCAGAGAGAGCGCAGGGCCAGAGGCATCGTGTAGCCAGGTTTCTGATATCATGAGCAGGTCAAGGTCATGGGTGGTTATGAGGTCGTGAATGTCTAGAGCGTGGGCGCTGATGGATCTAGCATTGATCATGGCGCATTTGAGGTGGGGTTCTGTGACGACTAGGGAGGGGTCTGTGGGAGGAGAGGGTGAGGTGATGGGCATGGTCGGTGTGGAGCTGGGGGCTCCAGTGGCGTTGTGGTGGGGGGCAGTAGAGGAATTGCATATCATATATTTAGCGCTGGGGGGCGCAGTTTTAGAAGTGGTGGGCACAGGTGAGATCACATTTGGCACAATAGCATTCACCATGGGGGTAGAAGAATTTCATATCACACATTTTGCACTGGGGGCGCAGTTTCAGTGGTGGTGGGCACAGGTGAGATCACATTTGGCACAATAGCATTCACAATGGGGGTAGAAGAATTGCATATCACACATTTTGCACTGGGGGCGCAGTTTCAGTGGTGGTGGGCACAGGTGAGATCACATTTGGCACAATAGCATTCACAATGGGGGTAGAAGAATTGCATATCACACATTTTGCACTGGGGGGCGCAGTTTCAGTGGTGGTGGGCACAGGTGAGATCACATTTGGCACAATAGCATTCACAATGGGGGTAGAAGAATTGCATATCACACATTTTGCACTGGGGGCGCAGTTTCAGTGGTGGTGGGCACAGGTGAGATCACATTTGGCACAATAGCATTCACAATGGGGGTAGAAGAATTGCATATCACACATTTTGCACTGGGGGGCGCAGTTTCAGTGGTGGTGGGCACAGGTGAGATCACATTTGGCACAATAGCATTCACAATGGGGGTAGAAGAATTGCATATCACACATTTTGCACTGGGGGAGCAGTTTCAGTGGTGGTGGGCACGGATGGGGAGAAATTGCGAGTAGAGGTGGTACAATTAGGGGTGGGGTGGAGTGTATCATTTGCTACTGTATAGGGGGTAATTGAGAAGGTTTTAGGCTTTGTGGTTAACCGCCTGAGTATGGCCATGTAAGTGGGTGGGGTGGGTTGCGAGATATGGGAGCATAGCCGCGCATTGCGGATGTTAGTGGGAAGGGGATTGGAGCTGATGGTGGGCTCTATAGTGCGAGCACGTAGTCTGGAGCTCCTGGTGGCCAAGTCTTGGTGTAGGAGGAGGCAGTGGGCAAGCTCCTTACCTCTGTTGGGTGTCCTGACCCACGTTTGAGATATCATGCTGCAACATTTGGTGCTGTGGGCTTAGAAAATCCAAGATGGCCAAAAAGCCCACAAGTGCGCCAGAATCCAGGAGAACCACGCAGTTTGTGCGCACACCAAAATGGTTACCTAACTTGCCACCCCCCAGTGTAAAGAAAGATCTTTGTTAACAAAATCCACTGTTACTGATGTCAAAAAAAGTTGCTGAAATCATGACTCATTGGACCACTTTAAAGAGTCAACCCTTTTGTGGGGTTCCACATAACCATCTTACTGTAAGGAGCCCCATCAAAACAATGTTAAGCAAAGATTTACTACCATGTAAGAACCATTCCTGTTTGGAATGCATTAATCCAAGAAAAATCCCCAAAATGGTTGCATTATCAGTACTCACCACTATCAGAAAGCCGGCGTTTTAAAACAACACCAGACTTTTTTTTTGTGTGTAAAACTGAATAAAAGAACCCAAAGCAGGCCAAAGAAAGACTTACTGAGGGGTGGATACAATCTAAAGTTATATTCTGAAGTGACTTGAAGGTTTATAACAAGACTGGCTGAGCTGTGGATTTCAGCAGTTTAAGTAAATTTGGACTGAAAGACACTAAAAATCTAAATGTTTAAAAGAAATGAGTGACCTACTTTTGAGTGTCACATAGGTTGCAATTGTTTAAATGTCATAGTTTTAAACTTAGAATCAGCATTCTAGCTGCATACGTAAAAATGGTTAGTTTTATTTGAATGCAGAAAACTGGGTAACTAAAAGTGACATTAGCTGGGGCCTGGCTTAAGGAACTGAATTCTGCCCACCAGCTACCCCCGACAGGAGATGAGACTTGCACAACAGCTGTGTTCCCAGGCCTAGCTGCCTTTTGCTGCTCCCACCAAAAGGCATATGACACTTCTCTGATTGAATTACCTGGGCTCTGCAGGAAATTGAACAAAGCCCTGTCCTGACTCAGGCAAATGTTTTATTATGGGGGCCGTAAAAGTGGCTTCCTCCTGGAAGGAAAGGGGAGGAGCACTGCCTGTGAGAGCAAGCTGGCTTGGCAGAACTGGAAAAACCAGAAATTCAACCTTGTGCTGGGGGGAAACCACACCCCTTTGGGGCCAGAACATAACACTAAAAAGATGGATCATTCATAGAGCGGACTTGTGAACATTATTTAAATGATACCATAATTCTTGTGATTTTTCTGCCCACATTTTAAGAGGTTTTTAGAACCGGTGGCATGATCTGGGGGCAAACTAGCAGTTAAGAGGGTATTACTTAAAATGTATGCATGTTAAAAATCTGACACTTCATCACTTAATGTCCATACTCCTTGCGCACATGTGTGTAAATTTGGGTTAATGTCCGATATTACGAAACCAGTTAAAAAGTGCAAATGTTGCCATTTCTGAATGCAAGCTCCAAGGAAGAGCAGATTTGGACAGGGTATGCCTCCTGTGATATGTGATGGGTGCATGTAATTTTAAACAAATGTGTACCTGTGCAAATATGTCTTTTGATCAAATATAGATTGTGTGTAAAGTTGACAGGGGTGGGTTCTCTGTATCATAAATAGACCTCATCATGATGACACTTCATTTCATTCCCCCAATCAAGGGGAAGAGGAGGAAGTGGCCAATGACAAGTGGAGAGGGGTAGAGCCTAGGAAGCTAGCCTATCCACCCATTTTCAAAACACATAAAGCAGACAGTCAGGACAGATAGAGACATTCTATTCCATCTGCTGCGGGACGCTCTGCCAGGAAAATCCATACTTTACCTCCATCAACCTCCAGAGAGCCAACATAGAGACTTCAATCTATCCACCTTCAGAGACCAAGACTTTACTTCAGAATTTGTAGCAGAGAGGTCAACTACAAGCTAAATCCCTCTTTAGCAGGCCTCAAATCATTGCCATTATCACAGCCAGGCGAGCTGTTTGAATTCTTTGCAAGAACTCTTGCCATTTGCCAGAGAGCAGTGTTGTATCCAGAGAGAGACCATCTGAACCGGAGACCGCTGTATCCGGACCCACAGACCTGATCAGAACCAGAGACCCAGACCAGACCAGCAGAGTAGAGCTGACCCAGACGCTGTGCGCAGAGACCGTCCGTGGCGAGTGAAGAAAACCTGACCAGATCCGTGGCGAGGCCCATTCTATTTCTAAATATATTGTGAGTACCTAGCAGAACTGTGCAGAACCAATCTCTTAGTTAAAATAATATAATTCAATCTATTTTAATCCAACCAGAACTGCCTCCTAACTGTCACCTGTCATTTCTAGTTGCTAGCTGTCACTTGTCACTTTGAACTTTAAAATTTAAAATCTGAAAAACAACCTTTACCATATCGCTCATATCTCCGTGACCGTTTGTCTTAGAGACTTGCCTCTGAAAGCTGAGAATCGTGGCTTTTCAAAGAACCTAGAACCGCATTCCTATTCCATACACTTTTGCCGCAATCGCGAAAAACGCACTCGCGAATTTGCCGCGATTTGCAAATTTCTCCCCGTGTGAAAATAGCAGCTTCCTTGCCTTCCTTGCTAAAAATTCGTTTGCCTCTTAAGAACCATCCCTGAATCATTGCTAGAGTGAGCCTGGACTAATATTAACTTGACACCACTCACCCTGAACCTCTAGAGGGAATTAACAGCATTTTAGCATATTTTTCACTTCATTGCCAGCACATATAAAAGCATGTTGGGCCTGTGTTTCAAACTTCTGTAGTCTAAGCTTGCTGGGGTGAACTGAATTACATTTGATTGCATTTCTGAGAACTGTGTGCTTCCCTTCCATTTCCTTGCATTGCATAAAGGGGGGAGGGGATTGCCAGAGAAAAGTGATTACATTATTTTGTTGAAATCATATTGAGTATTTTCTGTATTGCATTTTCATTCAACATTACATCCATCTGAACTTATATAAAGCATTCTCTACCACCTTAGTCTTCTGTTCCTATTCACAAGTGTGCTAGTGCCAGACTATCCATTATTGATTACTGCTCAGATTCAGTGTGATATTCAATTATTATTTTTATTATAAAGCATGATATATATATATATATTGTTTAAATTATCAAATAAACCTTTAAACTTGCAAAACAGAACTACTTCTTGGCTCAGTGGGGTCAGGGGGATTCCAAGAGAGGGGTGTTATATAGCGGTAGTCATGCAGAACGCATGAACCGGATATAAAGATATATCAATAAGGGTTTCCATTCAGTATCCCAGACTAGGCATTGACTTAGCTGTAGTGTTGAATTGAATCCTCTTACAAATTGGGGGCTCGTCCGGGATGTTTGGGTTAGATCTATCACTTGTGCAGATTAATACAGTGTGCCAGCTGACCAGATACACATATCCGGTCGGATCACCACGTTGTGTTACGCTGTAAAGCACTCCTCAAAGGAACGCTCTAAGGAAAAGGTCTGTTTTGCAAAAATAAAATACAAACTTCTGTAAGTCAGGAAGGAACTCAAATTCCAGAATGACGACCTTAGTAGACATGAAAATAGCCAGAGAGCACTTCTTACATAAGTTATTTGTGAGAGGTGAGTGGACCCATCAGGACCAGACGGTCTGGTTGCAAGCAATCGCACCCCAGATCACAGAAACAGGGTCAGATATATGGGGAGATCAGGGTCCCTTACATGTGGCCCTGAGTGAACTTTACATGGCTCCTAAAGCTAAGGATGAACAAGACAAGATGGTTAGGATAGCGGCATATTTATATTTACATATGGGAGCCATGCAGGACAAATGTGCTGAAGGCCAAGATCTGGCGACTAGGCAACTGCTGGCATTACAGAAGGCCCAATCTGATCTGGACTCTTCTGAGCAGAGGCTGCTCAGGAGCCAGGAGTCAGAAAATGACAGCAGACGGTACATCACTAAAATAAAGGAGGATATGGATGTGCTGCAACAGGAAAAGGCGGACCAGGATACCAGATTTCTGGCCTTGCAGAAGGAGTACCAAGAAGGTTTGGACTCCCTAATGCAGAGCCAGAAAAAGCTGGAGCAACAGGTAGACTTCAATAGGGCATGTGCTGAGCAGGTAGTCACCCTGCAAAGCCACCTAGATAGGGAGAAGGCAGAGAGCAATAAACTGATTTTGAAAGACCTGGATACCCAGACAGAGTTTGACCAGGAGTGCCAGAAAGCGGGTGCCTTCCAAAGGCAAAGGTACGACCTGGCTGCACAGATGCAGGCTCTTAGTCAGGAAAGGGATACCTTAGGCCAGGAAGTCTGCCACTTAAAAAGGAAAATGGAAGAAAATCACCTGGCCCTCCAGGGACTGGGTGACCTCAAAAAAGAACACCATAACTTGTTAGAGCACACCAGGAAGGTGGAGGATGCTCTGGCAAGAAAGGAGCAGGCCAATAGGGACACAGCTCAGGAGGTAACCGTCCTGCAGCAAAGACTGGCCCAGTGCTCCAGGACCAATCAGGAAACGCAGAGAGAGAATGAGGCTCTCTGCCAGCACAATGATAGGCTCCAACAACAGGTAGCGATGCAGGAGAGACTGATAGAGTCTAGTAAGGCCTTAACTGAGGAACTGAAGGCGCAGGCTCTTGCATTGCAACAGGGAGCAGGGGCGGATAGAGACCAAGTTCGCTGGGAAAGGGAAACTCCTGAGCATAACCTCAGGAGCCCTAGTACCAGAGGCCTTTATCTCTCTCAGTCCCTGGACTCTGCCACCCCCATGTCCCCTGGCGCACATGAGCACCGGGCCACAGGGATGGCAGATTACTATCCAGCCAGAAGCATGGGGCTCATAGGCCAGTACCTCCCAGGAATGGATGGGCGGGCATCCGGGTATGTGCACCCAAGCACAGTGCAATTTGATGGGGAACCCCAGGAGAGTAGGCCCATTAAGGGCATCCTGAAAACCTCTGCCCAGTTAGGTCAGTGGGGGGGGTACCCATCAAATCCTGGCAGCAAGGAGGGATCTGAAGACTCCTCTGAACGGTACAGGACACAGGAGACCAGGTCCCCACATTCTGCCAGCCATTCCCAGGCTCGCAGAATTCGGGAAAACCTGGAAGATCAGACAGGAACCTCTGGGAGCAGTGCCTCTGAGTCAGGGGACGAATGGACAAGGGTTACCCGAACCAAAAAAAGCCAATAAGGCAAAAAGGGCCTTGATTAAGGACCCATTGAAACAGATTAAGGCAATCAGGAGTGTCATCACGCCTTATCATAAGAATGCCAAGTACTCTGTTTGGGAACACTTGGAGCTCTATGAGCAAATGATGGAGACTTTTCATTTGAAGGACAGCCAAAGCTGTATCCAATATGTAAAGTGTACATTCTCCCCAGAGTACTCCAGTTTCTTTGAAGGGCTGGAGGACCAAAATCATTCCAGGTGGTCCACCTGTAGGGCGGCCATATTACAACATTGTTCTGTTCACAGAAATCCCCAAGAGGCTCGCAAGGCAGCCTACAATTTGCAGTGTGGGGAGGATCAGGCCCCACAAGAGTTTGTGCAAGAACTGAAACGTGCCTTTGCGCAGACCACCAGAAGGGTGCGCACAGACAGCAGAGAATTTGTCAATACATTTTTCCATGCCTTGCCCAAATATATAATGACCCAGCTCGTGAGAGATTTTCATGAGAAAAGATCTTTAGACTGGGTCATCGAACAGGCTACCCGGATCTATGAGGTGCAGAAGCCCATCGAAAATAAAAGCAATACCCAGAAAAATCCCAAAACCAACAGCACCCCTGCTGCTGCCAAGGTGGCAGAGGTAAAGGTCACCCCCGTTTTGGATTTGGAGATGGGGGGGCCTAAAAACCTACCTGCACCTAATAATGCTAGGCCCAGAAGATGCTCGGGCCAGTCACAGACAGGGAGCCAAGGAGGGAGCCCCACAAATGGGGTCCCTCGCTCTCCTGATTATGTAAGTCACCGTTACAAGGGAAATCGACCCATCCTGGGTTATGTGTGGACTCCTCCAGCCCAAGGGGGGAGATCCAGCCAAGAACCTAACCCAGGGAACTTTCCTCCTAACTTCCCACCGGAGGGCAGAAATTCTCCGAATCCTGGGCAGAACTTTTTCCCCAGGTATCCACCCAATTTCCAGCCCCAAAATCCTCCACCCTTCTTTCCCCAATTCCCTCAGCCCAGACAACCTAATCCGGGAGAGGGGAGGCCAAGGGTGGAGGGGTACCAAAATCTTCCCAACCAGGGGTACTACCAGAGAAGGGATAACTACCCTTCCCGGGATCAGCCCAGGGGAGAAAACAGGGCCCCGTATCAGCCTGAGCGGGTTTCCCAGTTAGAGCGCCAGGTTCAAAACATGGCGCGGGATCTGGGTCACATACTGAGGGCTCAGCAGAACCCTCAGATCGGCATGCCAGCGCAGAACGCACCCAACTCTGGACCTGGTGCTCCAGAACAATGACGGGGGCAGCACCCCGATAACTCACCGGTTCCCAGGGAGGAGGCACAAAGGGAAGGGGGGTGTAAAGCCTGGGAGGAAGCTTCCTTCCTCACTTGTAAACAGCCCCTGGAAACCCAGGAACCGGAAACAAAATCTCTTGCCCCTGAAAGTCTGCCTCCTAAGGAGCAGAGGGGGGGTAGGAGAAACAAAAGACCCAAACAGACTCAGTTTGAGGAGGAGGTACAGATCTTCCAATTTGATGGAGAGGGATCCTCAGAGGATCCTGGAAAAGGAAGTTCTCCTTCAGAGAGGGGGGAACTCCTCCCAAAGAAAAATGGGTCCCTAGGGATGCAAATCCAGACTGGGGAGATGTGGAGACTGAGCTACCGCCGCCCATCATCTCATCCCAGAACCAACAGCAAAGAAATCCCCTGGTTCAAACCCATCCTGATGACTGCCTCCAAAAAGGGCAGGCGGCCCAGAACCGGAACCAGGGGAACCCACAATGGCTCTGATCTCCAGTTGCCAACTTTTTCTTTCAGATTCCCAAGGCTCTCCACAGAATTCTGCACAAATTTCTTCGCTAGCGATGTCCAAAACCAGAAAGTTAGCCCACCAGTTGTCCAAAAATGTGCATTATCTGTGCCCCTTTGAGGAGAAGGAGGGAAGATACTATGCCCCGGTACAAGTACAGGGGCAGGGTACAATTTTGGCACTGGTGGACACTGGATCTCAAGCTACCCTTCTGTCCAGAAGGGCCTTTGATGAACTGAATGCAGGAAGGGGAGAGAATTACCGAATTCCTCTCACCACTCTTCTTGGACAACTGCAGAACTTTGACGGGAAGGAAATTCCCGTTGAGGGGACTGCAGACTTGGATATTAAGATCGGGCAACACAAGGTGAAACACCCGGTCATAGTAGTGACTCCAGAGGGCACCCCTTGTTTACTGGGGAATGACCTCCTGAGGAGGTTGTCACCCTTAATAAATTGCGTAAACAAGGTCCTCTGGACCCAGACTAGCCGACCAATAAAATTAAAACAGAGTGTCAACCATGTTAGTTTAAACGGCACCTGCCACATGGTTGAACAAAAATCTGACCAAGTAGAATTTCACTTCCAGAACAACCAAATTCCAGACGTGACAGTAATAGCAGTAGGACAACAGACTGGTGATGGAGGGTCCTCTCTATTTCTCAAAATCAACCTCCCTTCCAGTTTAAAGTGGTATTCCACGCTGGAAGGAAACACTCTGAAATTCTATACTAATCCACAATCAGAAACTCCCACTCCTATAGTCCAGAAAGATGTGAAATCAGCTCAGAGCCTGGCTGATATTCAGCAAATTGGAGAGCAGTTGTTCATCCCTGTCCAGTTAAATGATGGGAAGGACTCTGTTCTCGCTCGAGTGTGTGTGAACAACGGTAAGAGCTTCATCAGCGAAGCCATGTTCCGCCAACTCCCAAAAGATCCAGCCACTCCCACCTTCAAACTGATAGCCAAATGGGAAATGGACCAGGAAGCACCTAATTCCAAACATCTCCTGCCAAGCAGGTGTATGCTCAAAATCTCCATTGGCAACAAGAGCATAGTCCACAATTGTTGGGTCGTGCGAGGCGTCCCTGCCGCCTTTTACTTAGGCAGTGACATTCTCAATCGCTTTGCCATTAGTTTGGACCTAATAAACTTCAAAGCTTGGTCCCGATTAGCGGATAATCCCATGGGCTTTGATGATCCAGAAAAAGCATTTAGGTCAGCTCAATTGCTACCTTATGCAGTTGAAATTCAGATCAAAGAGGAGGTCACCATCCCAGAAAGGACCCGACAATTGTCCCTGGAAGTGAAAGCTAAAAGAGGACAATATTTGCAAAACCCTGATGCTTACATACATCTAAATCCTTCTCTCCAACAGCAAGGGTTAGGGGTAAACCCAACTCCATTAGTCAACATAGAACATGACACCATTCTAATAGAGGTGGATAACAGCGACTTAAAGAGTATTACTCTAGCCGCAGGCACCATTATTGGAATGGCGGTTGATGACTGACATTTTTCCATTGATTTAGGTAATGAACTGTTAGGGCCAATCCCCAAGGACTGCGTTGACAGTGACAGTGAGGACAATACAACACCGGACAGGATTTTTTCCCAGCATGGGGGGAACTTCCTGGTGTACACTTCTTGCCCTTATGGTAAGGAAGATGTGACTTGTGACTTCAGGAGGGATGAGGTGATTTTCCAGGTCCATGAGGGCTGCCTTTCCCACCTGAAGCCTCCGGTCCAAATCAGCACTCTGACCAGGGACTTCTCCACCCAGCTGGAGGAGGCCGCGGAGATAGCCAAACCAGAAGTCTTTCCAGGCTTCAGGCAGATGGTGGAAGAGAGAGTCAACCTAGCTGATGCCTGTGTGACTCTGGAATAAAAGCAAAAGTTGAAACAAGTTTTCTTGGATTTCCAAGATCTCTTTGCGGTAGACTCATATGACTGTGGTCGCACTGACATCCACACAACAACAATCCCCACGGACCCTGGCATGACTCCAGTGTTTGTGAAGCAATATCGCTTGCCTCTCGCATCAATGGGTCCCTTACTGAAATAATTAAGAACCTTGAGTCCAGGGGAATAATCCGTCCCACCCACAGCACCTTCAATAATCCAGTGCTGGGATATTAAAGCCAAACGGCCAGTGGAGACTCTGCGCAACAAACGGGTCCATACTTCCCGATGGCCTCTTCCCTACATTGACCAAGGGCTGGCCCAGATCCAGGGGTCACAGGTATTCACTGCAATAGACCTGACCAATGGATACTGGTCTGTGCCTGTCAGTAGGGAGGACCAATACAAGCTGGCTTTTACCTTTGGGGGCCAGCAATACACATGGACCCGGACTCCCTTCGGATACCTCAACTCCGGCAATGAATTCAACATTTTCCTACATAAGGCCATGCCCGACCTGGGTGCGAGGGGTAACCTGGTTTATGTAGATGATGTCCTCATCAAAAGTTCATCTGTGGAGGAACACATAGCGGAGATCTGTTATGTTCTGACCCAGTTGAGGGCCGCCGGAGCAAAACTTTCCTTTCAGAAAGTACAGTGGTGTAGAACCCGTGTTAATTTCTTGGGGCATGAGATTACTCCTCAGGGTCTCTGTCCCCAGGAAAAGAAAGTGGAAGCACTTCAAAACCTGAAAGACCCCACAACTCTGCGGGAACTAAGGAGCCTCCTTGGACTGACTAATTACAGCAGAAAGTTCATTGAGGGCTACGCAGAGATCACCAGACCCCTGATTCATCTCTTGAAGGGGGGGGTCAAGTGGGAATGGGGTCCAGAACAAGCCGAGGCAGTAAAACAACTCAAAAGAAGCCTCTCAAAAGCACCTTCCTAGCTTACCCTGTCAGAAACAAGGAGTTCTTCCTGGAGACAGGGTTCTCTAATACGTGCTTGACAGCAGTATTATACCAAAAGCATGACAAGGTCAATAAAGTAATCTCCTATGCGAGCAAAACTTTATCCTCTGTGGAGGAAAAATTCAACGATTGTGAGAAGGCACTCCTGGCAACGGTGTGGGCATTGAAGAATTACCGCCCGTTTATCCAGGGGGAACACATCATAGTGGAGACTCCACACCAGCCTCTGCAATATCTCCAAAGTGACATAATCCGGGCCGGAAATGTGAGTAATTCCCGAATTACTTCCTGGATTCTGTCAATGCAAGGCTTTCCTGTGGAGGTCAGATATGGCCAAAACAAGAAGAGTCCCCTCGTGCAAGGTCTGGCTGACTTGCATGATTGTGCCAGAGAAAACTGTCTCGAGGACGAAAGTCTAAAAATAAAGGACAACATGGAGGCATACCTTAATTCCCCCCACAAAGTCTTTGAAGAAGACAAGTGTGAGGGAATGCCCACTGTGTATGTGGATGGATGCTCTTATCATGTTGACAACGACGGGGAGAAAGAACTGGTGGCCGGCGTGGGGAATGCATGGGTGAATGAGTCCCCAGAACCCTCCGCTGGATACAAAATTGGTCCCCGAAGTAGTCAGGTGGCAGAATTGATGCCTGTGCATCAGGCCATCCTCACTGCTGTCCAGCATCAACTCCACGAACTGGTCATAATCACAGATTCGGATTATGTACGGAACGGGTTCGTGGAGCACCTGGTTAATTGGAAAACCAGAGGCATGTTATGTGCTAATAACAAACCCTTGAAACATGGGAAGTTGATCCAAAACATTGATGATCTGGTCACCTCGAAAGAGATGACCATCTATTGGAAAAAGATCAAGGGTCATTCCAAAGTAGAGGGACCAGACAAAACTGGAAATGACTTAGCTGATCAGCTGGCCAAAACCGGGGCCATCCAAGGGGATCTAATTGAGATTGAGTCCCTGTTGGGGGAAATCCAGGTCACTGCTATCACTAGGTCCCAGACAAATGCTCACAATGATCTTTCAATTGCACAATGGAGTAAGGAGACCCCTGATGCTGATTTGATTACCGCTCAGAAGGGGGATCCAATAATTGGTAAATTTTACCAGCACCTTGAGGACCCTGAGAACTTTCCCCTGACGGATACCAATTACATTGGGAAAGAGGACCTAAGAGTGTTGATGAAATGTCCAAAAATGTTCCGAATCCAAGACGGTTTGTTGGTAAGGAAATCCAAAGCTG
The DNA here is from genome assembly GCF_040938575.1 of Ambystoma mexicanum. Classification (NCBI taxonomy): domain Eukaryota; kingdom Metazoa; phylum Chordata; class Amphibia; order Caudata; family Ambystomatidae; genus Ambystoma; species Ambystoma mexicanum. Next base: position 785,206,074 of record NC_090937.1, on the reverse strand, counting down.
TTAAGTCACGCCCATGAGGCGGCCACCGCCGGTCATAGGGGGTTTCACACAACATTGGAAATCTTAAGAGAGGTTGCATACTGGCCACACATGGGGCAGGACCTCGACCAATACTTGAAGGGGTGTCCTGTGTGTGCACAATTTCAGCCATCATCCCTCACGCACCGTGCGCCTCTCCAAAAGAGGGGGATGACACTGCCATGGTCAGATTTACAAATCGACTTTGTAGGCCCTGTGATTCGCTCTGCTAGGGGGAATAAGTACATGTTGACTGTGACATGCTCGTTTACCAAGTGGGTTGAATGTCTCCCAGCCCCAAATTGCAAGGCAGAAACTGCAGCTGTCCTGATGATTAACCACATCTTTTCCCGTTTCGGTCTACCTCAAAGGATTGAGTCAGACAGGGGTAGGCCCTTCACCAGTGAAGTAATGACAAAGATGTGGGAGATACTGGGGGTTAAAAGGAAGTTGCATATTGCTTACCGGCCAGCTTCTTCTGGGGCAGTAGAGAGATATAACCGAATCATTGTGAGCATACTAAAGAAGTTTGTGGCAGATTCTGGGCCAAGTTGGGATATCCGATTACCTGTGGTCCTAATGGCCATCAGATCTACCCCTTCATCTGCAACCAAAATGTCACCATTTGAGTTGATGACTGGGCGCAAGATGGTGCTTCCTCAGCATTTGCTCTACAGGACCCAAGAGCAGACACTGATAAATGCCTCCACAACTCATGAGTATGTGGAGAATTTAAGGAAACACCTTCAACATGCTTTTGCTTATGCTCAGCGGAATCTAGAAAGATCAGCTGATAGCATGAAGACCCACTATGACCTGAAGACTTCCAGGAAGGAATATCAGATGGGGGACCGGGTCTATCTATACAATTCCCAAAGGAACCAGGCCAAACAGCGAAAATTTTTGCTTACATGGAAGGGACCCTTTGAGATTATAGACAAAATCTCCCCTGTGGCCTACAAGATCCGCATCCCCAAAGGCGGTTTGGCAGAGTGGGAAGACAAGTGGGTCCACATTAACCAGTTGAAGTGTTGCCATCCCAGGCACACTCTGCAACAACTGGAGGAATCCTCTGGAATCCTAGAGGGTACTGTCTCAGATTAATTCAGTTCTAACTTAAAATATCCTACATATCGCCTATCAAATTCTGAGTTTCTCAATGTGGGTGTTTTTGTTTTTGAATGCAAAAAGAAATGTGCATGTTCATATGTTTGACCATAAATTTATATGCCACCCCACTATATCAATGGTGGGGGAGAAATGTCCATGAATAGGTATTGCCGCTCTTCCTTTGTCGTCCTAGGAGAAAGAAAACCTCGAGACTGGCCAAGGAGGACGATCCGGAGACCGGGAGCAGAGACGCGAGGGGCCCAGGGTACCGCCCAATATTCCCATCAGGACCGGCGAGGAGAACCGATCGATCAGTACCGGATGGAGGAAAAGATGCTGAACTGTGCCATTTGCAGAATTGGAAGAAGATTATGCGGACAGACCAGTGCGTGGGTCAAAACCCTTGTGCACCCGACTCCCCATCGACTCAAATTCAAAGGGCAGTCACGTGGGGGGATCTGTTGGGTGTCCTGACCCACGTTTGAGCTATCATGCTGCAACATTTGGTGCTGTGGGCTTAGAAAATCCAAGATGGCCAAAAAGCCCACAAGTGCGCCAGAATCCAGGAGAACCACGCAGTTTGTGCGCACACCAAAATGGTTACCTAACTTACCACCCCCCAGTGTAAAGAAAGATCTTTGTTAACAAAATCCACTGTTACTGATGTCAAAAAAGTTGCTGAAATCGTGACTCATTGGACCACTTTAAAGATTCAACCCTTTTGTGGGGTTCCACATAACCATCTTACTGTAAGGAGCCCCATCAAAACAATGTTAAGCAAGGATTTACTACCATGTAAGAACCATTCCTGTTTGGAATGCATTAATCCAAGAAAAATCCCCAAAATGGTTGCATTACCAGTACTCACCACTATCAGAAAGCTGGCGTTTTAAAACAACACCAGACTTTTTTTGTGTAAAACTGAATAAATGAACCCAAAGCAGGCCAAAGAAAGACTTACTGAGGGGTGGATACAATGTAAAGTTATATTCTGAAGTGACTTGAAGGTTTATAACAAGACTGGCTGAGCTGTGGATTTCAGCAGTTTAAGTAAATTTGGACTGAAAGACACTAAAAATCTAAATGTTTAAAAGAAATGAGTGACCTACTTTTGAGTGTCACATAGGTTGCAATTGTTTAAATGTCATAGTTATAAACTTAGAATCAGCATTCTAGCTGCATACGTAAAAATGGTTAGTTTTATTTGAATGCAGAAAACTGGGTAACTAAAAGTGACATTAGCTGGGGCCTGGCTTAAGGAACTGAATTCTGCCCACCAGCTACCCCCGACAGGAGATGAGACTTGCACAACAGCTGTGTTCCCAGGCCTAGCTGCCTTTTGCTGCTCCCACCAAAAGGGATATGACACTTCTCTGATTGAATTACCTGGGCTCTGCAGGAAATTGAACAAAGCCCTGTCCTGACTCAGGCAAATGTTTTATTATGGGGCCGTAAAAGTGGCTTCCTCCTGGAAGGAAAGGGGAGGAGCACTGCCTGTGAGAGCAAGCTGGCTTGGCAGAACTGGAAAAACCAGAAATTCAACCTTGTGCTGGGGGGAAACCACACCCCTTTGGGGCCAGAACATAACTCTAAAAAGATGGATCATTCATAGAGCGGACTTGTGAAAATTATTTAAATGATACCATAATTCTTGTGATTTTTGTGCCCACATTTTAAGAGGTTTTTAGAACCGGTGGCATGATCTGGGGGCAAACTAGCAGTTAAGAGGGTATTACTTAAAATGTATGCATGTTAAAAATCTGACACTTCATCACTTAATGTCCATACTCCTTGCGCACATGTGTGTAAATTTGGGTTAATGTCCGATATTACGAAAGTGCAAATGTTGCCATTTCTGAATGCAAGCTCCCAGGAAGAGCAGATTTGGACAGGGTATGCCTCCTGTGATATGTGATGGGTGCATGTAATTTTAAACAAATGTGTACCTGTGCAAATATGTCTTTTGATCAAATATATATTGTGTGTAAAGTTGACAGGGGTGGGTTCTCTGTATCATAAATAGACCTCATCATGATGACACTTCATTTCATTCCCCCAATCAAGGGGAAGAGGAGGAAGTGGCCAATGACAAGTGGAGAGGGGTAGGGCCTAGGAAGCTAGCCTATCCACCCATTTTCAAAACATATAAAAGCAGACAGTCAGGACAGATAGAGACATTCTATTCCATCTGCTGCGGGACGCTCTGCCGGGAAAATCCATACTTTACCTCCATCAACCTCCAGAGAGCCAACATAGAGACTTCAATCTATCCACCTTCAGAGACCAAGACTTTACTTCAGAATTTGTAGCAGAGAGGTCAACTACAAGCTAAATCCCTCTTTAGCAGGCCTCAAATCATTGCCATTATCACAGCCAGGCGAGCTGTTTGAATTCTTTGCAAGAACTCTTGCCATTTGCCAGAGAGCAGTGTTGTATCCAGAGAGAGACCAGCTGAACCGGAGATCGCTGTATCCGGACCCACAGACCTGATCAGAACCAGAGACCCAGACCAGACCAGCAGAGTAGAGCTGACCCAGACGCTGTGCGCAGAGACCGTCCGTGGTGAGTGAAGAAAACCTGACCAGATCCGTGGCGAGGCCCATTCTATTTCTAAATATATTGTGAGTACCTAGCAGAACAGTGCAGAACCAATCTCTTAGTTAAAATAATATAATTCAATCTTATTTAATCTAACCAGAACTGCCTCCTAACTGTCACCTGTCATTTTGTAAAGCTGTCACCTGTCATTTCTAGTTGCTAGCTGTCACTTGTCACTTTGAACTTTAAAATTTCAAATCTGAAAAACGACCTTTACCATATCGCTCATATCTCCGTGACCGTTTGTCTTAGAGACTTGCAGTAACTTTCCTCTGAAAGCTGGGAATCGTGGCTTTTCAACGAACCTAGAACCGCATTCCTATCCCATACACTTTTGCCGCAATCGCGAAAAACGCACTCGTGAATTTGCCGCGATTTGCAAATTTCTCCCCGTGTGAAAATAGCAGCTTCCTTGCCTTCCTTGCTAAAAATTCATTTGCCTCTTAAGAACCATCCCTGAATCATTGCTAGAGTGAGCCTGGACTAATATTAACTTGACACCACTCACCCTGAACCTCTAGAGGGAATTAACAGCATTTTAGCATATTTTTCACTTCATTGCCAGCACATATAAAAGCATTTTGGGCCTGTGTTTCAAACTTCTGTAGTCTAAGCTTGCTGGGGTGAACTGAATTACATTTGATTGCATTTCTGAGAACTGTGTGCTTTCCTTCCATTTCCTTGCATTGCATAAAGGGGGGAGGGGATTGCCAGAGAAAAGTGATAACATTGTTTTGTTGAAATCATATTGAGTATTTTCTGTATTGCATTTTCGTTCAACATTACATCCATCTGAACTTATATAAAGCATTCTCTACCACCTTATTCTTCTGTTCCTATTCACAAGTGTGCTAGTGCCAGACTATCCATTATTGATTACTGCTCAGATTCAGTGTGATATTCAATTATTAATTTATTATAAAGCGGGATATATATATATATTGTTTAAATTATCAAATAAACCTTTAAACTTGCAAAACAGAACTACTTCTTGGCTCAGTGGGGTCAGGGGGATTCCAAGAGAGGGGTGTTATATAGGGGTAGTCATCCAGAACGCATGAACCGGACATAAAGATATATCAATAAGGGTTTCCATTCAGTATCCCAGACTAGGCCTTGACTTAGCTGTAGTGTTGAATTGAATCCTCTTACACCTCTGTGATGTTGCATAGTATCGTGGCAAATGGCAGACGAGCAGCGAAGAGCTGCAAAGAGGAGTGCAGGCCTTGTCCTCTGGCCTTCTCCTCGCGGCTTCGCCTGGCGGTGAGCCCCGTCTCCCTTTATGGTGGGGGGGTGGAGCCGGCAGGGCGGGAAGCCATATCAGGCTGCGGGCTGCAGGCGGGAAGCGGCATCGATTCGGCGGGAGATTCGAAAGATGCTTTTTTAAAAGCATTGTAGACGGTGATCATGCCTTCCATGGTGGAGGCCTTTGCAATATACGCGAGATGTGCTGGATCAGCTGGGGCTCCGAAAAGAAGATGAAAGTCAGCAGACAGCTGATCGAGCACAGCTGATGGAGGCACTCGCAGCGGAGCTGCAAAGAGGAGTGCAGGCCTTGTCCTCTGGCCTTCTCCTCGCGGCTTTGCCTGGCGGTGAGCCCCGTCTCCCTTTATGGTGGGGGGGGAATCCATGAATCCATAAGCCTGGAGACACAGCGGTGTTACCAGCACACAGAGGATACCTTATGCATGCAAATAGTTGTGCAATAGACAGACGTGTGCTCCCACAACTATTTAAACGTGCATTGGAAGATGCGGCCAGTACTGGAGTCCTACAGAAAATTGCATTGTGATTGCTCCCCTGCAGCCATCTGATACAGTACTGTGCGCCACAGACTCACCATGCAATGTTAACATAAAAAGAAACACCACTCACACACTCCCCAACATTTAACATGTAGACCTTCAATTTTTAAGATACACAGACAGTATTAGCAAAGGGAAGGGGTGACATAAATGGATACATACACAGGGGAATTTGCCCTTTCAACAAGTTCGTCATGAAGGCAGCCAAGGATTCCATGCACAAATGTTGTTAACGGCACGTTATGGTTGCTCTACCACAAACCTTTCACCTTCACAGAAAACACTATGCTAAAGCAACATTCTGGTTACAGTGCCCTACTAACAGAAAACACTGCTAAAGGCACGTTATGGTTATGTTGCACTACTAAAAACCTTCCACCTTCACTGCAAAATTTATACTGAAGGAACTTTCTAGTTCCACTGCCCTACTAAAAACCTATGAAATAAAGCAACACAAAACATTGTTAAAGGGACGTTATGGTTAAGTTGCACTAGCAAAAACCTATAAAAGCCAATGGAAAAACATTGTTACAGGGACGTTATGGTTACAGGTAAAATTAAAAACCCCCACAATTCGTCAGTTATGGTAAGCTAAGCAACCATAACTTGCCCACCACTGAGCACTTCAAGGACTAACACCCATAACATCAAAGATGCCATCACAAATCTCATTGATGACATCACTGATGACAACACATGTGTGGCTGCCTCTTATTTGTTCACTGACATGAGTAGGGCAGGTGCTTTTCTTCACTAACAGTCAGAAACTAACAATTCAAAGGTTCTATCTTTGTGTACGGCACCCTTCTCAAATGTTCTTGCACTACTTTCCTTAGGGTTCACTAACATCATATGACACATATACATAGGGGATGAGGGAAGCGTAAAACACAGCAATCATTTCTGTGCATAAAGATAAGCAGTTATGTTATGAACAGTTTCTGGTAATACTGCTCCTTTTCTGCTTACTGTAATTTTCCTGCATATGCTCATATTTGTATGCATTGTGGTGTCTTTATGTTTTCTGTGCAGTAGTGCAATTATGTAGTTATTAAGGAAATGGTAGCTACTTCTTACATGTTTCAGAGTACCTGAAACTCTAAAACGAAAGTATTCATGATTTCACTATGTAACATGGGAAGATTTTGAAGATTACACTTTTATGGGGCATAGTGCAGACAATGGCTACGTTTTCACATGAGTTGGTTCATGTACTGCAAACATGTATGTAATACAATGGTGTGTATGGCAATGCATTGCGCAATGAACTACTTACCTCATGATAGTTCTTCCAATAATCTTTGATAGTTTTCTGCCACTGTTACAATAACAATTCCTTGTGGCGGCTTTCCATGAAAACTAAATGCACATGTGATGTCATCAGTGAAGTAATCAAGAAGATTTGTGGGTGTTAGTCCTTGCATTGCACACTGGTGGTCCGAGTTATGGTTACTTCACAAAACTGGCGAATTTCGGTTTTACCTGTAACCATAATGTCCTGTAACAATGTTTTTCCATTGAATTTCATAAGTTTTTGCTAGTGCAACTTAACCATAATGTCCCTCTAACAATGTTTTTTGTTGGTTTATTTTATAGGTTTTTAGTAGGGCAGTGGAACCAGAAAGTCCCTTCAGTATAAATCTTGCGATCACGGCGGTAGGTTAGTACTCATTTATCGATCTCAGACCTCAGAATGATAAAAGGCTGAGTTGAGGTGTCTAAGAACAGACTAAATCAGTGCCTGACCCCCTGAAGTGGACCTGAAATAAATCTTTAATGAGTCTTCCAGAAAGACAAATTATTTGTTATCACTATTCTTTCTTATTTTGGGTCACTGCTCAAAGTGTTACACTTTTGGTACACCCTGTTTTTTAAGGGGAGCTACATGGCACTGGAGACAGCCCAGGAGTTTACATGTAAAAAAAAAAAAAAGTTTTCTTTCTTTTTTTTCTTCTTTTTTTTTAGGGATAGCAAGGGAGACCTCAGTGGTCGGAGCTGCGACCCCTGGGGACCCCAAATAACGTCCCTGAATGTTGGCAATAAAAGGCCATGAATTTTACCGCAGATTTACATATGTCATAATAAAGTTTCATTGATAACACTTTGCATTAAAAACATAAAAAATTATTTTTAGGCACGGGGGCAGTGGGTGTAACCCTTGGCCCATGTGCTTTTTTTCCCACAACTGTGACAACGTTCATTTTACAGTTGTTATGGTGGATCATCTTATACACACAGTCTTATGGCTAGGGCACCGGGTGGTAGTATTTTTTCCTCCCATTAGGCAATGTGTACTGATGAATACAAGGCAGTCTAATGCAACAACACAGTAAAGAGTGAAGACAATTGAAAATGTGTCATTGTTCTCAACTGAACAGGTATGATTTATCATGACAATGTGCAGCATTCATTTGTGATGTATTTACTGTATACACTCTGTTATAAGACATTGGGCCTCATTACGAGTTTGGAGGTAGTCATGCCTTCAATAAGTTAGTACCCCTTCTTGTAAACCACCTCTTGCGGCTCAATTCTATATCCCAAAACTTCGTCCGAATGAAAATGTATGAGTGAAGTGACATCAGATGGATCTTCACAGATGTCGACAATCTTAATATCACTGCCGTTGATATGTCGCAGAGGGATGATTGCATGAAAAAAAGTTAACCGTGAACGGTTTAAGTAACCATTCTGACACTTCTGGAAGAGGCTTTGTATCCATAGGGCTTTATTGTGTAAAGACTTGTGCCTGCATGTGAAATTTGTTGGCAGACGTCAGCATTACTCTCCTTACCCATCTCCTCATGGCCGGTCAGGGCAAGAAGAGCCAGTGTGTGTTGCACCTCAGGATGTAGAGTCGAATTAGTCAGGGGGATGTCACACGGGTGAGATGCAGGCATAGGAAGACTCATCATAGTGCTTAGTAGCGTGGGCCTCATCATAATACCTGCACCAGAGACATGTGTGCCAGAGCCCACAGCAGGCTTTGCACTGGTTGTAGGAATGTTGCTGTGCCTTGCTGCAATCTCGCCCATCATCTCCACCTCGGGCGTAAAGTTCACCACACAGTTGGAAGGGCCCCTTATATCTGTCGAGGCGGGGGCCTTAACCACTGCTTCATAACCGTGTTTGCCACTGATGTTGCTTGCGGATGTAATATCATTTGTCGGCTCAGCCGCGACCTGCTTTTCTTTTAGGCTTTTTTTCTCAGCTAGGTCTGAATACATGACAGCCTACTTGCGGGTCTTCGTTTTCTTCCTCATGTACCAGTTGTTAACTTCTGGCCCTGACAGACTTTCCTCTAGCATCTGCGGCAGGCTTGGGTTGAGTGAAGACTTTAGTAATCGCTGTGGACATCTATCTTAAGGTTTCCAGAATAGCATTGCTGTTTTTATTATTTGTCATCATGGTTCTTGCTAGGGGACAGGAGGCTTTCAAAGGTTCATGGACAGGGTGAGCAATTCTAATCTAATTTGGCAGCAGTTTATTCCGTTTTTTCCAAAAGTAAAGTCAACATAGATTCCAAAATAGAGAACATCGTGCCTGAGGAGTAACTGTCTTCGGAATCTAAAGAGTGATTGATTCCCTCCACGGCCACTTCACTAGTTTTTACCGTTATGTTGGATCTTAATAAGTTGGGAATTGAGGGAGTATATTAATGTTTTATTGAAATTCAAGCTAGTGACGCTGTTGACGCTATCCTCTAATGTGGAGGTGTTCAGCCTTGGGAGGTCGATATCAGTTTGAATCTGAGAGTCCACGGGAAGGCATTCTATCTGGTCAGAATGCCCTGAGCTAGTCGAATGCTGCATCCATGGCCCTTCGACAATAGGAGGGCTCTTGAGTGTCATATTATGCATGGATGACACCAGCGCGATAAGTGCTTGAACAATATTTTCAATCGTCTTGGATCCAAGGCACGGAACAGATGCAATTAGGTCAGTGGTTAAGTCAATCTGCAGATCTGTTAAGGGCTCATTATTCTCTTTACGTGCATTGGTTTGTACAGGGAACTGATCTGTCATCTTCGGAGCTGATTTCTTTGCAACCAGTGTATTGTCTAAATTAAGAGTCTGTTGAGGACGCTCCTGAATGGGTGGTATTACGGCCTTGGGTGTTTGTTTTGGGGCAGCATGGGGTGTTTTCCCCATGTGATTCGTTTAGGGCTCCACCATATGCGCAGTGTCAGATATTTGTGTAGTGATCACAAAGGACTTACAGGCTCCCTCTTCTATCAGAGCAGGGTTTTGTGTTTGATTAGAACGTAACTGCCTCGTCCCCAGTGCTAGGCGTTTGGCTGTGACGGCTGTAATCTCAGTCAAAGCTCGGCACTTGTGCATGCTGTGTACGGGTCCGTTAAATAGCATACAGTTGCCTACAGATAGGGTAGAGATGATCAGGGTCACCTTTGCTGGTGAGGCTTCAGTGCAAGATGAGCCACCTGGGTATTAGGGTCCTTACCTGGCACTCACATTCAGTAGACAGAAGTGGGACCCAGTGGGATGCAATTATCGCCAAGCAGAGTGATCAGCATAGGTTTTACGTTCTCCAGCCATACACAGGCCCGGCGCCCGATGCCCAGACACCAAGACACTCCATCACACTCTGCCTCAGCTCCGCCAGGTGCCAGGGTTTTTGTAGAATCTGCCTCCTTCAGGATAATAGAGTTTGTAGAAATACTGGACTTATTTCTGGAGACGCCAAGACACTGGGCCTCATTACGACCCAGGCGGTAAGGGGTTTACGGCGCCGTAAACAGCGCCGACCCTTACCGCCTGAGTACGAGGTCCCTTAGCGCCATGGCGAATTTAACACCTGCTTTTAGCAGGTGTTAAAATCCATGGCGCTAAGGGACCATGGAGTTAATTACGCCACCGTAATTTACGGTGGCGTAATTAACGCCTTCCCCACTCCCATTATGCCCTATGGGGCAAAAATGGGAATGGGGAAGGGTAAATGGGGATTGGGGACTTACCGCCCCGCCAAGGTCCGAATGGGGCGGTAAGTCCGCCAACCACCATGGCGTAAACGTAGTTTACGCCATGGTGGTAAAGTCACGGCCCAGGCGGTAACTTACCGCCTGGGTCGTGATGAGGCCCACTCTGTCACACTCCAATGTACTTTTTTGACCATGTGAAATATGTAGTGAAGTATTTTTTAGAAGTTGTAGTAAATAAAAAGAAAAAGAAAAAAAATGGAAGCAGTTTTTGTGAAAGTTACACAAAATAATTAAGTTCATTAGAACATTTGTTAGTTCAGTATATAAAATCCCCAACATTTTTTTAAAAAGGTTCTTTTAAGTGCTGTAATTTTTTAACAAAAAACAAGTTTTTTGATTTTAGTTCCTCCACCCCATGCCTGGAATTGTACTATTGTACTGTCTGCGGACTATGCAGGCTGTAAAAGGTCCTGTGATTTTTATTTTTAGTTCTATTTTTTAACTGTGAAAGTTGGCTCCAAAAGGAACCTTTTCTTTTTTCTTTCTGGCTTTTCAATTTTTTCTGGGATTTAGTTTTTTTTGTAGGATAAGTGAGGATGTAAAGTGGGGGAGTGAAGGGAAGGAAGGGGCACCAACCACAGATATGGAGGGGTGGAGGGGCGGTGGACAGGGGAAGATGTTGGCCGTGCCTTAAATCTAAGGTAGGGGCAATGTTTCTCGTGCTCCTTGACCAAAGCCTCGAAAGCACTCCGAACTGCTCCCCTTTGCAGAAGACTGTGACCCTCGAAAGGTAAGGACTGACAGCATCCTGTATGGCCTACGAAACATCGAGGCATCCAGTGGGATCATCGGCCTTAGAGAATTGCCCTGTGTGGTGGCAGGAGCGGATGAGGAAGATGGAGTAGAGGACTTTCACCTGAGAAAGGAACACCCTTTACACCCTTTATTAGAGCACCCGGAAGGTTGAATCGAGTGTGGTGGGGCATGGAGGTGGTCCCAGGTTTCCCATGATTGAGTACAACTCTCAGTCAATGCATTTCACCTGGGCTGTCCAAGATTTTTGGTATACCCCCAACAGTGGTATAAAACCTGCCACACCCATGACTCTCGCTGTGTACTGGAGGTAGGCACTTCTTCTAACTCTTCCTTGTCATCCTCCTTTGCATCATCACACCTGCTACCCTGTACAAGCCCTCTAGCGGGTGGTTGTGGTGGTCCCTTGGAAGGAGGGATGGCTATCACAGATGCCATTGGAGCAGTTTGTAAGTGATCTGTAAAGCAGGTGCTGTCAGATGCTCTCTCCTGGATAACCATATTGAGAATTAATAAAAGTAATGGGTGGTAAAAGTAATGGGTGGGTCCCTTCAGAAGAACTGTCTGCAGACTGCGCGACTATCCGTGGGCTATCGAGTTGAAATAGGCATTGGAAAGTTGTAAAAAGTTGGCAGAGCAACTAAGAATGGGTCTAGGAGCTCTGGAAGGATACTCTTTCAACTGAAAATATCCTAGATTGGCCAAAAATGCAGTTTACAACTGTCCACAGTGATGGACACCATCCGCGTACACACCATCACACTGCACGGGTGTGGTCACATGATGACATCTGTGGACATCCGCAAACATGCATGTTGTCCACGGACTATGAAATGATATGATATTTTATTTGTATCGTGTCCATGCACAAGTGTTTCAGAGCGCGACAAGGCAAGGGAGGGGAACAAGGGAGGACAAAACAACGATCTTACTAGGCCCATTGACATTGAGAATGTGCAAGTTCAGGAGAGAGGGAGGGGGAAGTGTGAGGGGCAAGAGAGGAGTGGAAAGTGTTGAACACATGATAAAACAATGACAGGTAGGGAGGCCAGCGGGTGGTAAATGCAATAAAACGATGTAGACAACACGTGTCTAATAAGTGCAGGAAGGGCACTGTAGGGTAGCAGATACAGACCCAAGTACAAGGGCTGCCGGGAGGCAGTGCAGGTGTGTGGCTCGCTGGGCAGGGATCTGGGCCCGGAATCAGAGGGTAACCAGGGTGCCAAAGCAGACAGATCAGTAGGGCAGAGGAAGTGAATCAGGGGAGAAGTGCATCATGTGAGACCGGACATGTCCAGTGGCGGGGTGTCCGCACACCCCAATGGAGCTCCAGAACAGTTGCGTAGTTCACAGACTATTAATTGTTTTTTTTTTTAATAGGAAGTTATGAAAGAATAATATATAATATATTTATAGTATAAAAAATGTATATATTTATGAAAGGGAAGGGGTTTCGCAATGCGAAACATAAAGGTGAGAATTTTGAATTTCTACAAAATCATAATCAGGGAGGGAGAGAAGTTCCATCAGACACTCTTTGATTTATATTTTTTCATTTGATTGGGGTGATTTCTGGGGCAAGTGGGACAGGTACAAGTAGGACAGCGAAAATCAACATTTTTAATAACATGATTTTTAACTTAATTTAGAAGTTCCTTAAAGTCATTACTAAATTCATCCAATTTTCAAGCCAAGATCATGATTTCATTGTATACAGTTTGGGATTTTGAATGTCTTTCTGATTGTTGGAATTATCCATAATTAATATGTGGTCTAGTTTCTTCATGTAAACTATGTACTATAAGAAAAGAATAAATACTTATTTTTGGCATTTTTAATCTGGTAATATTGGCCAGTAAAATAATAAATGCAAACCTATCAGAATGTTGTCTAATGTTAAACATGGAAAAAATAGCTAACCTAATAGCTAAGCCTTGAGGAAAACCACTCCGGTTCCCGAAGCACCTCAAAACCTTCCTCTTTGCTTCTGCCTTCTCCTCTCCTCTCCTCTCCCCTGTTGATTCCACTCTCCCTCGGCACCATGCACCTGGCCACCCTCTGTCCTCCGGGCACAGGTACCTGCTCATCTTGCCACCCTCACGCACTGCCTCTGGGCCACCCCCTGCACTGGGGTCTGTATCTGTACCTATACAGGCCTCACCTTTATTTCCTGCACTGTCAGACCTATATGGCCTGCTGCCATAAACCCAGCGTTTGCCACTTGCTGACTGCACTCCCATTGTTTGTTGCCTTTTTATTTATTGTTTTAGTTTTTTTCCTTCTCGCTCCGCACTCTCCTTTTGTTCCCCCTTCCATGCACTTCTCCCCATTCCCCCACTACCCTGCACTTGCACGTTCTCAATGTCACTGGGCCTAGTAAGATTGTTGTTTTTGTTCTCCCCTGCTCTCCTTCCCTTGCCTTGTCGCGCACTGAAACACTTGTGTATGAGCGCAATAGAAATAAAATATCAATATCAACAATAAAATACACACTACACTTGTGTTAGTACAAACTATACATATGAAGACCCATAATGCATAAAACTCATAGGCACATACAGGGAAACTACAGTAAGGAAGAAAGAAATATCACCCAAAAATGAGAATAGCATTAAAGTTCATCATCATGTATACAAATGAATTGTGTGTTTGAGGCCTGCTAATTGCCCTGTGTATGTGCACCATGAGCTGAGATCAAATGTTAAGGAAAGTGCTTTAGAACATACAAGGTTAACGTGTAGATACATAGCATCTTTTGAGTTTTCAAATTCTCACAGTTAATGAACAAAAACAGCTGGCCTAGATATGCCAAAGAACAAAAACAAGTGGCCTAGATATGTGATGTCAGCAATGACATTTGTGATGTCATCTTTGATGTCCTGTGTGTTAGTCTTAGCAGTGCACAGTGGTGGCACGAGTTATGGTTGCACAAAGTGCTCTTTCTATGGTTGAATTGTATTGTGGTGGTTGTGGCGAGTGGTAATTCATATTATAGTAAGCCATGCAGTAATCATTAAGTTGCTCAAGTCATAGAAAGAGCATTTTTTGGGTAGCTTATAACTTTGGCGCTGTATGGCAATTCCTTACAAACTTTGCGAAAAATGTATATGGCCACCTCAGAAATTTTTATGGAAGATTTGTGCTGTTTCGTTCAGGGGAGGCAAAGTTATAGGGGGGTCCCAAAAATGTTGAAATCATAATAGACACAATGGAAAAAACATTTTGCGAGGAGCGGTGCATTCGTTTTGAAAGCGTGGTTTTGCGAATAGTAATATAGGCACGATAGGCGGAGTATACAGTATTTGTTATATGGTGGAATGATATAATTGAATTGTATATGGTATTTATGATCCTAGTACAACTGAGGATATCGCTTCTGGAATCTGTAGTTGTTTCTTTGTAAATCCCTGGTTCTTTTTCTGGGGAAAAACAATAGTATAATTTGTTAAATAAGATAGTTTAAAATCTGTAATTGTATACATTTGTACATATAGATTTACTTTTTTGACCTTCATAAATAGCTAATTCTATCTATTATGTTTGGTACAACATTAGTGTGTGGTACACTGTTTGTGTATAACATGAAAAAAAGATTGGGTGATGGGAAATGAAATCCATAATGGGTTATAAAGAACTACTGTATTTGCATACAGTTTTTGGCATTTGCATAGATTTAAAGAATACATATGTTGCAGGATATATGTGTTTGATAGTAAGGATATATTATGTGAGTATAAGTGTGATAAGATGTTTATTTGAAGTGTGTTGTAATTAAGGGTATGCTTTAAGTAGTTGGATATCTGTTGGCGTATTCTAACTATATTGGATTTTACAAAACCTATTGCAGTAACAATAAGTTTGATGTATAAAATAACTGTTTGCGTGATGGGGTTACGGTAATAAACGTTTGATAGTAAAATGTGTTGAGCACTGCTGGTGTTAGTAAGGGAGTGGTGGTGTGATGGAATAAGAAGAAACATGATGTTTTGAGGAAAACAGTGGTTGTTATAATGGTGTGATGTGCATAGGTTTGAGGGTTGTCTGGGTGTAATTGAAAAGGGGTGAAGAAGTGTGTGTATGTGTGCTAATGTATGTTAGGGATAGGGTTATAGAAGAGTAAAGAAATGCAATTGCAGAACAAGTGTGAATGCTGTATTTGCAATGTGTTGCAGTGTTTTTAAAGAGTAGCAAAACTGTGGCCTAGTGGTAATGGAACGGTAGTTTGTAGTTGGAGCCGTGTATGGTGTGTAATAGTAGTGCTTGGAAAACAATAGTACTTTATATGTGAGGAGAAGTATTGTATATAGATACTTTGTCAGTATACACATATGTCTCAACAGGTGGAGACTGGTACCACTAGAAGGGATGTAATGAGAAAGGTTGGAAAGTATGCATTTATATGGAAGGAAAAATTGAAAATGCAGTGCGTTTAAAAATGCTTCTTTTTTGGAGCATTTTATTGAAAGTAAAAAAAAGCATATGTGCATTTATAGCAGCACTGTGTAGAGGAGTAGACATGTACATCATTGACAGAACACAGCCCCTCACCGTCGACCTATTGGATGAAGCACAGGAAAACGGACTTGCATGAAATTACTGAATACAAAAGTCCGACCTCCAAAAATCAGATTTTTTTTCTCCATTTTTCCACAAATATATATGTGGGGGGAGACCCCCCACAGCCTCCCCACCTTACCCCTATACATTTTTATTCACTTTACCCAACCCACATATATATATGTGGAAAATTGAGGGTCAGACTTTTGAGGGTCGAACTTTTCGTATTAGGTCATTTCGTACAATACGAGGAAAACACTGTGTATGACACCAGGTATCATTCCAATACTGAATCCAGTGATATGATATTTGATTTGTATTGTGCTCGTAAACAGGTGTTTTAGAGCGTGACTAGGCAAGGGGAGGACAACACAACACAAAAATGATCTTACTATGCACAGTGACATTGAAAACATGCAAGTGCATGGGAAAGGGAAAAGGGGGAAAAGTGAATGGAAGGGGGAGAGTGGAAAGTGTGGAGCAGAGGAGATCAGATAAATAGTAATAAATAAAATAAAAAGAAAATGGAGGCAATAAACAGTGGTAGTGCAGCCAGCAAGTGGCAAGTGCTGTGTTTAAGACAGCAGACTGAGTAAGTCTGGTAAGTGCAGAAAAATAAGAAAATGGGGGGGTCCAGATACAGTCCCCAGTGCAAGGGGTGGCCAGGAGACAGTGCAGGAGGGTGGTAGGGTGAGCAGGTACCTGGGCCCAGGGGACAGAGGGTGGCCAGGTGTACAGTGCCAAGAGAGAGCAGATCAGCAGGGGAGAGGGGGAGCGAAGGCAGAAGCAAAAGAGGAAGGTCTTGAGGTGCTTCCGGAACCGGAGATGGTTCTCCACAAGTTTTAGAGTGGCAGGAAGGCTGTTCCAGAGGGAGGCCCCAGTTGAAGCTAGAGATCTACCACAAGCTCATTTCTTTAAAAATGATTGACCCGGAGGTAGTTAAGGGTAAAGGAGCAAAGAGCTCGAGAGGGGAAGTATTTGCGGAGGGGTAGCTGAAGGATATTTTTGCCCCAGAAAGCTTTGTGGACAATGCAGAGGGTTTTGAATGTAATCCTTGCATCCACTGGGAGCCAATGGAGAGATTTCAGAGCTGGAGAGATACGATCCCAGGGCTTGAGGCCAAGGACGAGTCTCGCAGTCCTGTTCTGGATAAGTTGCAGAGGATGGAAAGTAGAGGCAGGTAGATTTAGAAAGAGGCTGTTACAATAGTCCAACCTAGGGAGAACCAGAGCTTGGGAAACAGTGAGTTTCTGCGGGAAGGAGAGACCTTAGAGATATGGGCGGAGAAGGAAAGATGACCCCAAGGTTCTTAGCCTCGCAGGTAGGGGTGGGAGGAGGGCCAAGTGATGCCGGCCAGAGAGTGAGGGAAAAGGATGGAGATGGTGTGCAGATGAGGAGGATCTCTGTCTTGTTGGGATTCAGACAAAGATCATTGGCAGCACACCAATCTCGAATGGCAGTTAGGCAGTCAGAGATGAGAGAGGGAGAGGTGGTGGCCGAGGGCAGCCAGAAAATGTGTTGAGTGTCATCAGCGTAGCACTGGAAATTTTAGCAGAAAATGGCAATGCAGTGGGCGAGAGTTGCCAGGTATTGGTTGAAGAGCCAGGGTGATAGGTTAAACCCCTGGGGAACCCCACAGGTAGAGAGGAATATAGATGAGAGGAAGGACCCCAGTTCGACCTGGGAGGTTCGATCAGAGAGAAAAGAAGTCAGCCAGGCCATAGCCTGATCAGTGATACCCAGGTTATCACGGAGATGGTTGAGCAGGATGGTGTGGTTTACCGTGTCGAAGGCAGAAAAGAGCTCAAGAAGGATGAGGACAGAGGGAATGTTAGAGTGCAGGTTGGAGAGCAGATCTTCATGGATGTTTAGGAGAGCAGTTTCCGTGCTTCTGGCCACTCTGAAGCCAGACTGGTGGTCATGGAGACAGCCAACGGAATCTGAATGAAGGTTAAGCTGAGAGATTGCCAACTTTTCAAAGAGTTTGCCCAGAAAGGGGGTAATAGAAATTGGGCAAAAGTTAGTGTATGGGAGGATAGGTCTGTAGGACCCCCTCGCCCACATTGCCCACATTTCCGTGAGGCTTGTGGCTTGTCAGCGGCCCCCCATTGCACTTGGGACAGGGAGGCAGGGAGGCTGCTGATCGACACGTAAGGCCACGCGCCACGTAGTGTAACGTACCATAGATGCCATTTTGAAAATGTTAAGACTCCATTTTAGACATACCGACCAAAGCACAAGTGAAATAGCCTGCATGCGAAAGCTGTAGATTGGCCCCCGCTAACCGCACACTGAGAGCCATGCACCTCCCCCGCGCCTCCACCCCATGGCAGATCCGCTGAAGGCCCGTTCTCACGAGCAACCAGACACGAACAAGTATCAGAACAAACACTGTATTGTTTACCTTCCGCAGTACATTACTGCCCTAGAAGTGACCTGACTTGCAGCCGGAGTCTGAAAAATAACAAGAACCATCCCAATCAAACAAGCCCCGACCATGCATCTAACCCCCAACATTTAAAATATATGGTGTCCATGACCTCCCTCCATGAACCCCTGCCCAGATCCCCCAGATGAACAGATGAAGTGCTAACAACACATACCAAACACCAATGGTTCACAGGGTTGTTTGTAAATGCTAAAATGGGTATTGAAAAGGGATAACACGTATAAAGTTATCAAAGCGAGGAAGACCCCTGCCCGCCGCAAGACACCATTTGCCCTGAAAGTCTAATGTAAGCTCTCGATAGATCCCACCTTGTGCTAAATAATAATTGCTGCTAATGTACAAAGGGTAAAGCGAAAATCAATACATGGAATGCTTGTGTATAATGTAGTGAAATACGTTTTAAAAGTGGATGATGGTCCTCAAGGATGTTGAGCTAGTTTCTGCTATAAACAAAAATGGAAACAAACATATTGCTTCCATGCTCCTGAGTACACAATCCAACCTGACGCTACCTCACGTTTGTTATTCGTTTGTCTGCTATTAATGTTAACATCTATCCCCTCTTATGGTATATTGTGCAGCCCAGTAAATAGAGAATCGCTTGTAGTTACAAGGCCATCTCCCCCTCCTCCCGCCAAGGCCCGCCAGGGCTTGCTGGTGTTCGAACAGCACAGCCTCGCCTCCCCACATTTCTGCTGGATCCGCTTCAAGTATTTACCTCCCCCATGTCAGAGGCCGCGATGGCTTGGCCAAGTGAATTATGTGCTACCTGGTCCTAAATCCCACCTCCTTTGAGGGGCCAGATATGTTCCCTTTCTGATCCAATAGTACTCCAGTTCACCCCAAGTTAATGGGCCATAGAGACAGTTATTCACCCCTGTACTAACATGGCGTAAAACAATCCCTCACCACATCTAACAGAATATAATGACAAGGCAACTTACCCCATGCCCTCTGACAAGACACCTGGATTTATGAGACTGGGTCATTAGGCCAAGAGTAATTGTATACTGATGTATTGGTGAAGCTTCACATTGCATTCTGTCTTTCCTCTCTCCCACTTGACCTAGAATAACGTTTTGTAGGATTTGCAGGACAACTGGAATTGTATAAAGTCATGAGTGTATGTGTGTGCGTGGCCACAAGGACAAAGTGTTAGTGCAGCCACCAGTCATCGACACAGACCACGTCCGGCCTGGCAGCTCCACCCCGAGGAGCCCAGCTGAGCCGTCCACCCCACGTTGGCACCATGCAGATGTCCACCAATCCTGGAGTAGCTCTTTCATACATCGTCTATAGTTTAGTCAAAGCCACCCAATCCCCGAGACTCTGTGCCCCCTATAGCTTACAGGATGCATGACGCATTTTTGTAATACATATGACGGTCTTTGCTATTGTTAGCCACAGCGCTGTCGGACCTTGCAGAGTCATTTGCATGCCCTATATGAATTTATATAAAAACCCTTTTACTTCACCCGCACTTGGTCCTGGTCTCATTCCCTTCTGGGGTGTGTCCTTTATTGCCTCTCACTTAGGGGGGTTAGTGCCTTATGGGGGACGCTCACTTTCAGTGGTGACCCCGAAGGCATGATTTGGTTTTTTTTATTGTCCCCTTTTGGCACAAGACATTCCGGCCCGCAGTGGAGACGCAAAGGGCACTATGTTGAAAGGGCACGGGTCCCGCTCCAAAAAACCCTTTAGTACCACTCGCCGGTTCGGGGGGCGGCCATTGAGTGTGAGGCAGCGCTAAGTGGACGGACCCAGTCCGGAGACTCTCAGATCAAGGCGGGCACGTGAGTATTAAGTGCGAGTGACAATAAAAGGAAAAGGGGGGAGGGAGCCAGATAATACGAGGTCAGGTAGAGGTAAACTAACAGGTACTTTCAACTACCAATACTATTCTCTTTCTCTGCATATGGCCATTAGGATAATAAGGTGAAAAAGGGGAAGATAAAGACGGGAACCTAGCTCTGCAAGGGGGTAGAATGCGGTGCCGCTAAGTGCTATCTTGACTAGTGCTGGGAATAAGTTGAATACTGGAAAATAAAAGAGAGGGTGTCTGAAAAAAGGGAGACACAGTGTATACATTAGAAACTGATTTTTCTCTTCTTTACTCGGGGTGAATAAATACTAGGGGGAAACAATGCAACCTCTAAGGGTCAAAGGGGAGAATTGGGTGAGGGTCAAAAGGCCTTGTTAAAGAAAAATTGCAGGGCACGGAAAGGGAGGGTCATTGTTATGTGTTGTATGTTAAAAGTTGTTGAATATCTGTCTTGTGTCGCATATGCTATGCTGTTTGTGTTCCAAAATTGTATTGTAAAGAAATGGTGTTGAATTAATGGTACTAGGAGGTTTTGTGGTATGGTCATTGTAAGTGTGACCCGGTAAGATTTAAGGCATTAATATTGTAAGTACGCATCTTCAACACTCTAGAATTGATAGTGATAAAAGATATACACGAGAGTCACAGTAATAGTCACAGACAACGCAGGAAGGTGAGTGGCGAAAAGCATAACATGGGGGCGGAAACACCCCAGGCTCATATCTGTAAAAATCTACCCGGTTATGCAGAACATATAACCAAGTACCATGACCAGTGGGTCACGGAACTAAAGGGAGAGGGACTGCCCCAGGTATGGCCACAAGGAGGGTCGTTTGATAAAAGTGCCTTGGACATGGTAGCAACATGTATATTCATAAAATACAAGGGAAAACAGTTTCATTATAGAAGATAAATATTGGATCTGTGGAAACTGTTTGAAGAGGTGCCCCCACTCAAAAGGAAAGATATAGTGCTCGACCAGCCCACCACTACCACCACCCCAGTGATGGTGAGTGAAAGTGAAGGTGAGGGGGGGACAGAAGGGTCTGTAGAGGTAACTCGGATATACCCCCTCCTAAACAAACCAGTGCCTGCTGAGGGATATAGTGATCCCACGTATGTGCCCACCACAGCCCCTACAGCTGCCCCACGACCAACTGCACCACCACCCTATGAGTGCCCCAGTCCAGTGGACAGTTAAGTACCCCTGCAGTAGACATTGAAAAACTAACAGAAGACTTATATTCCAGGCTCTCAATGGCCAGAGATGAGCTATCTAGAATACATAATATATGTGAACAGAATGGGACTAGCATGTCAAGAACAGAACAAACACCTGGGGCACAAAGACTCGACAGGTCCTGGGAGGAAGGGTGGAAGAAGGGAGAAATAATATTCAGAATACAGGAAGAACTGACTAGAATAATAGAGTTGGAATCACATGATCTTGGAGAAAACACAGGAGAGGAAGGAATGGCCACTGGGGGAGTGGAAGAGCTGTGGTGTGATATAGAGGACGATGAGCAAGAAAATGGAAGGCTAGGGGCAGCGGTAGGAGGAAGATTAAACAGGTTGGATAACACCCTACTGGGGAGAGCCATGGAAGAGGAGTGGACAGGGCGATTAAGGAACAGGATGGGAAGAATGGCCACATTAGGGAGGAAAGGGCTGAAGGTGAGTAGTGGAAAAGGAAGTAAGGGTAAACTACAGCTCCCCTTAATACATAGAGGAGGTGGGAGGCCAAACTACATAGCCTGGGCTCAGATGGATAAGGCAAACTTACTTAAATCACTGCCCCCGCTATCGGGAGGAGCTAGTAAGTGGATATATGCGTTCGAGAAGCATACTGCAGGGGTGCCACTAGCAGTGGGTGATGTCAAAAGTTTATTAGTATCGGCAGTGGGTGACCAAGCGGATAGGGTTTGGGTGAAGGCCGGGTTCCCGGGAGTAACATTAGATTGTGACCGCCATGATGGAGCTTCTTTTAATACAGTATTTGCGAGAGCATGGGATGCTTTAAGAGAAACGTTCCCAGACACACCAGATTTACAGTCAGTGATGCAATGTACCATGAATGATGGGGAAGATGCTATGGACTTCATTTTTCGAGTGCAGGAGATGTGGAGAGCCGAGACGGGTACCGGTTGGGACCAATCAACGTCCCTGTTCTACTTTATAATAAAGAGAGGGCTCCCAAAAGAAGTGCAGAAAGCACTCGACAAAATAGCAGGGATTGAAGCGAAGGGTTGGCCAGAAATTCAAAGCATAATAGTTCACCACTGCAAAAGAATAAAGGAAAGAGAGAAGGAAATTGCACAAAAAAGGTTGGCAGACGAGGCAAAGCTTGTACAAACGAAACTGGTGAAGGTCGACGCAGCCGTAGCAGCACTCCCCCTAGATAGGGATGGAGAGGAGGAGGAGGGAATGGTAGCGATACAAGGGAGGATGGCAGCAAATTGGACAGGCAAAGGGCAGACGCAGTGGAACGGACAGGAGCAGTGCGGAGGACTGCGTTGGCAAGCGTGGGCTCCCCGCGGAGAACAAGGTGGATACAGAGGACTCACAGGGGGTGGTCAAGGGTACGAGGAAATGGCGGATAGGGGGGGCAAGGACCTAGGGGGGACAAGGGAACTGTTGGAACTGTGGAAGGTGGGGACACTTCTCACGAGAATGTAGAAGCAGGTCGAGCGGCAATTACCAAGATGATCAACCTTACGGTCACCCACACCCGGGGAGTCCGTATGGGTTGCCCATGGGAGGGGGACAAGGGCAGCAAGAGCAAAGGTACCCAGACCAACAAAGGGAACAACCACATAATGTACAACAGCACCCACAAAGCCGTGAACATATGCCATACACACAGGGCAACCCTTTCGCCACAACAGCAAACTGTGCACCTGCACCGTAAGGAGGAGTGGCAGTGGCATCGGGTAATGTCTTTAACCAAGGGGGGACCACGAGACACCCAGCATAGGACAGCCCACAGAGAGCACTTGTGTGTCCAGTACTATCTACGACCTTCAATGCAGCAGAGGAACCATTGATAGGGGCTCAGATAGGGAATAAACAGTTCATTTTTATAGTGGATTTGGGAGCCGAGAAATCATGTTTGCATGAAGGCCGGTTTTCGCTATCTAATCGTAAATTGGAGACGCAGGGGTTCTCTGGGGCTGTTGTCAAAGTTCCTTATACAGAAGATTTAGATGTCACTGTAGGAGGAAAAACTGTAACAGCACCCTTATTGTACTACGAACAGTCCCCAAATAACTTATTGGGAAGTGACCTTCTCAGTAAGCTTAATATGACCATCTCCTTCACGGAAAGAGGAATAGTTTGTTCAACTCCAGGGATCTGCCCTATGCGCTTAATACTGGTGGTGCACACGCGAGCAACAACACTGGAAGTGCGCGACATACTGGTGGACCCTGACATGTTCATTGAAGGGTTAAAGACATTGGCACGGGTGGTCCTAGAATTGAAAAATCTAGAATGGAGAGTGCCTGCAGAGTTTATCTTCCGACCCATAGCCCGCCCAGAGATTGTGCCCGGGACAGTGATGTCATTAGATTTGCATGCAGTACAGATCTCAGCCAAAAGAATAGCAGTCATTGCAATGGACATTCACGGCTGCAAATGGCGCACGGTATTGTGCATCAATGCCGACATTGCATTGCAAGATTTATCAGATGAAGACCTCTTCACAGATTCAGAAATCGAGGGGGAAATAATCATGGAAATAGCTATACCATGTGATATTATCATACAGGAAAGACAAGTGCCAGTACAGTTAATGGCGGTGGTAGGAGCCCCTCCTTCCTTTTTTGACGATGACATGAGATCAGTGCCCAACAACCTGTGGACCACAGGCCCGCATGATGTGGGACTGCTACATGGGGTCACACCAGTTAAAATAAAACTCAAACCAGGAGCCATACTACATAGGGTGAAACAGTACCCCCTGTCCCGAGAAGCAGAAGAAGGGATAAAAGAGACAATTAGCGCATTATTAGCACAGGGAATAATAGTGCCCTCAAACTCGCCATGTAATACTTGTATTTACCCAATTAAAAAAGCGAAAGAAGGGGTGTGGAAAATGATCCAAGATCTATGCTCCCTCAATGACATCATCCTAAAGGAATTCCCTTTGGTTCCTAATCCGGCATCCGTCCAGTGCAGCATCCCAAAAAATGCATCACACTTCACAGTAGTGGATTTGAAAAACGCTTTCTTTTCAATACCACTGGCAGAAGAGTGCAGATACTTAACGGCATTTAGCCTAGGAGGAAAAAGATACAAGCATTGCAGACTAAGCCAGGGGTACTGCGAAAGTCCCAGCATATTCAACCGAATACTACATGAAGATCTAGGGAGCATGACAGCAGATAGTACGATCATTCAATATGTAGATGATTTACTCATCTGCGCAAAAAATGAGGAGAAAGACTACATCGCTCTCTTGACATTGTTGGCCCACAAAGGCTACAAAGTTGACAGAGGGAAATTGCAATCCTGCCAACGAGAGGTGTTGTACCTGGGACAATTGATATCAAAAGACGGCAAGAAAATAATACCAGACAGAGTAGTTGCCATCACAGCAGTGGGAAGACCAAAAACAGTGAAGGAGATGCAAACATTTCTCGGCATGTGTAATTACTGCCGAGCATGGATATTGGATTGCGCAGCATATACAAGACCCTTATTGCAGGGACTCAAAGAAGCATAACGAGAAAATACAGAAATTGAATGGTCCGTAGAACTTGAGGATGCTTTCACATCACTCAAGGAGCTAATCTCAAGCGCGAAAGGAATACTCGCGAACCCTGATTACGAGCACAAATTCTACCTGTTCTCTCATTGTAAAGGGTCCCTCATGACAGCAGCATTGACACAAAAGACATCCCTGGGACGCAAGCCCCTAGCATACTACAGTGGCACGCTGGACACAGTCATGCAAGGACACTTCGCTTGCGAGCAATCTCTCGCAGTGTTCGCCATTGAAATAAGTGCAACGATAGTGATGGGATGCACTGTGACCCTGTTCGTGGAACACTCCCTATTCGCAATCTTGGAAAGATCAAAAAGCACACTGACAACACAAAGAGCCACTGCGTATGAAATAATACTATCCAGTGCAAACATACACATAGTGAGATGCAAAACAGTGAACCCTGCAAGATTCATCACAGAACCATGCACATTGGAAGACATGCAGGCACACAATTGTGCAACACACAAGGGTGAGAAGTGAGAAAGCACTGTGGTAAGTGAAAATGCATTAAATGAAGGAGAGGTATTCTTTATAGACGGGTCAGCATCCATAAACCCAGACACAGGTGAAAAGCACGTAGGAATAGCTGTTGTAAGATTAGAAGAAGGTGAGTACGAAGTGATAATACAGCAGCGCCTGCCCGCCCATTACTCAACTCAAGCAGCAGAACTCATAGCACTCATTGAAGCATTGCATGCAGCAAAAGGGTGTGCAGTCACAATCTACACGGATTCAGCTTACATGACCACTACTGTACATGGTGGGCTGGCAAGGTGGGGACGGAGGGGATTCCACAGGGCCGATGGGTCATCTGTACAACATGCAGAGCTCCTGAAGGAACTTATTGAGGCCCTAAAGGACCCCACAATGGTAGCCATAGTGAAGTGTCAGGCCCACACAGCCAACACAGATATTATCTCTTTTGGAAACGTGGCAGTGGAGGCTGCGGCCAAGGAAGCTTCTTATCTAGTGAAAGAAAGGACAGGTGAGTACTTAATACACAAACAGGTAGAGGAAGATCTCCCGGATGACTATAATGTCATGCCCGTGTCACAAATACTAGAGTTACAAGAAGAAGCAACGAAAGAGGAAAAGGAGCTGTGGGAGAAGAGGGGATGTAGCCAGTCAGCAACAGATCTCTTATGGCGTTAAAGCAACACCGGAAAGGTGGTGATGCCAGTCAAACTACTGGAAATTGCCTTCCAACAATTACACTTTCCAGCATGCAATGCGAGGCAACATATCACCGCAGAGATACAAGAAGATTGGTTTGTTCCAGGGTTACAGGAGCAGCTATCAAAGTTGACGATGGAGTGTACAACATGCCAGATATACAATTCAGGAATGACATTGAGAACACTGCGGGGGACAATACCAAAACCAACAGGCCCTTTCCGAGAACTGCATATTGATTACGCAGATATGGGGGAGAGGTGCAATGGAGCACGGTATATGATAGTGATAGTGTGTCCATTTTCAAGGGGGGTCGAGGCACGGCCATGTGCACACCCGGATGCCAAATGCACTGCAAAGTTCCTGGTGCGGGAACTGTTTCCACGCTAGGGAATTTGCGATGTGATTCGCTCTGATAATGGCACATATTTTGTAAATGATCTCTTCAAACAAGTAACAGCACTGCTAGGCATCACACGCAAACTATGCTCTATTTATCATCCGCAAAGCAACAGCTCGGTTGAGAAAATCAACGGCCTCCTGAAAGGGAGTTATCAAACTTGTGCTTCTCATTAAAAAATAATTGGGTACACTGTCTGCTCCTGACCTTGTTTGAGTTGAGAAATCAGCCCAGCAAGGACCACCACCTGTCACCGCACAAAATAGTGACAGGGAGGCGCATGCACACAGCACACTCCCCGCTCCGTAGACATTCAGATGCCCACAGAAGCGCCACTGTATTAGGTGAGGAATTCAATGAATAGCTAACAAAACTCACCACAGCAGCTTGCATGATAGCAAGACAACTTGCACCCCCTTTCACACGGTAGGAGGGAAATGATGCAATAAAACTAACAGAAGACAACCCAGCAGGTCAGCTCATGCCAGGAGAAATGGTGTATTCTTAGGAGTTTCATGCGTAGGTGGAATGCCCCAAGATTTCATGGCCCATATGAGATGGTCTATTGCACGCAGACGGCTGTAAAAGTAAAGGGCCTGAGATATTGGATACATTTAACAGACGTAAGAAAAGCCTATGATAGTGTCAGAACAAGACGAAGAAATACAAAGCCCAGCAGAAGGGTCACAATAGAAGAAAAGAAGTGAGGATAACTATATCCTACATGTGTACACGATAATGCATGATAAAGAGAAAGTGCACTGAAATAAATGGTTTTCTGGGGCATGGAAACTGTAAATAATGTTGAACTATAAATATTGAAAACTTTGGGCCTCATTACACAGATGGCGGAGAACCATGGCGCTATTAGCGCCAATACCGGCACCGTCTTGGCAGAAAGGGGAATTACCGCCCCATTCCAAGGTTGGCAGGGCGGTAATTCCCCCTTCCACCATTGCCCTTCCCCATTAACATTTTTGCCCCATAGGGCTCAATGGGAATGGGGAAGGCGCTAATTACGGTACCGCAAATTGAAGTACCGTAATTAGCTCCCTCGGTCCCTTTGCGGGTTGGTTTTTAACGCCTGCAAAAAGCAGGCGTTAAATCCCCCAACCCGCAAAGGGACCTCGTAGTAAGGCGGTAAGGATTTACCGGTACCTGTATTTTACCGGTACCGGTAAATCCTTACCGCCATCCGTGTAATGAATCCCTTTGTCTCTCTCCCTTTCTTTTGTCCTATGATGAAAATGATACATACAACTGTTTCAGTATGCTTAATGCACTTCTATGTTTTAACATACAGGAGTAACCATGGCAACGAACGGGCAGCCCGCAGCGAATAATGTTAGGGCAGTTGAAATATAAATGAGAACTTTGATTTGCGCAGATATTCATATGAATGTGGATTGTTTGTGTGTGCTGTTCTATTTTTTACAATGATTTTTGGTCTTGTCATCTACTGGGTTGTTGCATTCATCTCTACCGAGATGAATGAGGGGGGAAGGAATGGAACCAACATGGGGAATGGAACCAAAATGGTGAAGGAGGGGGCCTATTTAATTTGGAATGGATTTCAGCTTATATGGGGTCATGATACGGACCCTACTCATGTACAGCTCCCAAATGATGCCAACAACAGGCCAGCCACAAGTCCAGCTCCCCTGATAATGCCTCAGAATACAATGTCTATGGTTTAAATGATCATAACCCTTCTGTTATATCATGGTTATTTGACACTACTGGAACAATGCCCACACCAGAAGTTAACCCATTCACATTAACAGCACCCCCCACAAATAGGAAGAAAGAAAATGCAGAGATTGCAGGAAGGTTTTTGGCCCTATATGATGAATGGGAAAGGAGGGCGCGGGAAAAGGGGGCGTGATACCGCAAGTAGCGAGAGATGCGAAGAACTATCTTAAAAGCAGCAGAAGAAGGAGGGAGGCGGGGAGGAAAAAATATGATGAGTATTCTGGCCTGGGCCTAGACACAATAGAAGACCCTAGACATCCACATCATTCAAATAAATGGTATGCAGATATGAGCTCCACTGCGACACAGACAACTAATGAGAGTTGTTATGTCTGTTCCCTGATTCCCCACGCCTCAGGCACACCTAAGGTCTTGCTGCCTAAAGAACTGCCTCTTACAGATGCCCAGTGTCTCCTTCATCTTACCCTATGTAGAATTAAGAACACCTTCCAGGCACACGCAGTATCTTTTGAAATGCTGCAACACGAGAAAACCTGCTATTCGAGAACAAAAGGATTGATGTGTTTAAAAGAACCTTTTTTGTGAATAAAGGGACATTGTTTTTGGTCAATAAGTGGAAAAATGAAGTAATAACATGCAAAGCTGAAGCACTACGAAGACTGCAGGAAGGAAAACTGCAATGGATCGAGAAAACCTGTACACCAGTCTGGAAGGAGCATATCACAAAGCTAACCTGGGTTACAGCAATAGAAAAACCATTCAAGCTGCAGAAAGAAATATCATACGAGCTATGCTTCCGTGGTGAGGGAAAAAACAACATGGGTGTGAATAAGAACTGCAATCAAACACTCATTATCCAAGACATGAAGAAATGGACAGCAGCACTTATGGACACTTACCTGGTCTGCGGGAAACAGACATACTTGCACCTCCCACAATCCTGGAGGGGCACATGCTCTCTGGCAACACTGCATTCGGCCTTGATGGTGATTCCGTAGAGTCACATCGATGGAGGAAAAGGAGTGCCAACTGCCCATCGTCCACAGAATACACAACCAACAGAAGAACCGCCACTCTAAGCCGTGTCCTCGGGCAGCGCGCAAGACTTGATATCAAGGCAGCGGAGATCGTCCAACTACATATTCAAAGCCTCCTCAGACCTGTTGGCACAGGTTCCTGACAAGTACCGGCTGTTTAATTCCGCTGAAATGTTCTTCGCCTCCCTCATCCCGAATATCGAGGCGCGAGCCAACGCAAAATGGCTCCAGATCATGCGCTGGGATTTGATCCAACTGGCCAATGACACTGAAGAAGGGTTCAACGTGATCAAGGTGGAGTTAAGGGCCCTAAGGTTGATGACCATGCAGAACAGGTATGTCCTAGACCTGTTAACGGCAATGGATGGAGTTGTTTGCCGAAAAATCGGGAGCGTGTGCTGCACATTTGTACCCTCTGAAGACGTGGATAATGGGACACTATCACACGTTACTGTGGCGGTGCACAATCTGGGGGAACGAATGAGGAACGAAGGTGGAGTGGACGCAAGCACTTGGTTTGACAACATTTTCTCCTGGGTATCATCCTGGCTGGGGCTGACCATCAAAATGTTGATGCCCATCGTGGTATTTTTACTCCTGATTTTTTGTGTGTGCCAGTTAGGTCTTTGATGCTGCGCAAATGCAGTACCTAATGGTGCAATGATGATGGTGACAATGGGCAATGCTGGAGGAGCAGCACAGATCATGCAGGAAGCACAAGTACAGATGGGTGAGGACCCTGAACCCAAGTATAGAATGGTGCCATTATACTATGATGGGGACATAGTGGACAGATTGTACCATACCACAATAAAGGAGCCACCAGAATGGTACAAAGAGGTATGGGTAGATCTTGAAGGAGATGGGGGATGTATATATATGACTTGCACACCGGATGAATATGCTAGGAGGGGGGAGAGTCTCCGACGGGTGTGTAGAGCCTTGATGCCAATAAAGGGAACACCGGCATGGGATGAAGCGGTTGCCAATGAGAAGGAATGCCAGAGGTTGGGTGAGTTGCAGTATTCGTTACTTAAGTAACGAAAGGGGGAAATGTATGGGAGGATAGGTCTGTAGGACACCCTCCCCCACATTGCCCACCTTCGTAAAGCTTGTGGCTCATCAGCGGCCCCCCATGCACCTGGGCCCGGGAGGCAGGGTAGCTGCTGATCGACACGTAAGGTGATGCGCCCTGTAGTGTAACGTACCATAGATGCCATTTTGAAAACATTAAGACTCCATTTTAGACGTACTGACCAAAGCCCAAGCGAAATAGCCTGCATGCGAAAGCTGCAGCTTGGCCCCTGCTAACCGTGCACAGAGAGCCAGGCACTTCCCCCGCGCCTCCACCCCATGGCAGATCCGCTGAAGGCCCGTTCTCACGAGCAACCAGACACTAACAAGTATCAGAACAAACACTGTATCGCTTACCTTCCGCAGTACATCACTGCCCTAGAAGTGATCTGACTTGTAGCCGGAGTCTGGAAAATAACAAGAACCATCCCAATTAAACAAGCCCCGACCCTGCATCTAACCCCCAACATTTAAAATATATGGTGTCCATGACCTCCCTCCATGAACCCCTGCCAAGATCCCCCAGATGAAGTGCTAACTAAACATACCAAACCCCAAGGGTTCACAGGGTTGTTTGCAAATGCTAAAATGGGTATTGAAAAGGGATAACACGTATAAAGTTATCAAAGCGAGGAAGACCCCTGCCCGCCGCAAGACACCATTTGCCCTGAAGGTCTAATGTAAGCCCTCGATAGATCCCACCTTGTGCTAACTAATAATTGCTGCTAATGTACAAAGGGTAAAGCGAAAGCAATACATGGAATCCTTGTGTATAATGTAGTGAAATACATTTTAAAAGTGGATGACGGTCCTCAAGGATGTTGAGCTAGTTTCTGCTATAAACAAAAATGTAAACAAACATATTGCTTCCATGCTCCTGAGTACACAATCCAACCTAATGCTACCTCACGTTTGTTATTCGTCTGTCTGTCCTATGAATTATCAGTATGTGTTCAACTAAAGTTATGTATCGCATGTGCTACTGCCAACCTCCATTGTTATGAATGAAGAAATATATGAATTTATAAACGATAGAAACATGTAATAATCCTAATGCTATTAATGTTAACATCTATCCCCTCTTATGGTATATTGTGCAGCCCAGTAAATAGCGAATCGCTTGGAGTTACAAGGCCATCTCCCCCTCCTCCCGCCAAGGCCTGCCAGGGATTGCTGGTGTTCTAACAGCACAGCCTCGCCTCCCCACATTTCTGCTGGACCCGCTTCAAGTATTTACCTCCCCCATGTCAGAGGCCGCCATGCGCCATGGCTTGGCCAAGTGAATTATGTGCTACCTGGTCCTAAATCCCACCTCCTTTGAGGGGCCAGATATGTGCCCTTTCTGATCCAATAGTGCTCCAGTTTACCCCAAGTTAATGGGCCATAGAGACAGTTATTCACCCCTGTACTAACATGTCATAAAACAATCCCTCACCACATCTAACAGAATAGAATGACAAGGCAGCTTACCCTGTGCCCTCTGACAAGACACCTGGACTTATGAGACTGGGTCACTAGGTCAAGAGTAATTGTATACTGATGTATTGTTGAAGCTTCACATTGCATGCTGTCTTTCCTGTCTATCACTTGACCTAGAATAACGTATTGTAGGATTTGCAGGACAACTGGAATTGTATAAAGTGATGAGTGTGTGTGTGTGTGCGTGGTGGCCACAAGGGCAAAGTGTTAGTGCAGCCACCAATCATCGACACAGACCACGTCCGGCCTGGCAGCTCCAACCCGACGAGCCCAGCTGACCCGTCCACCCCACGTTGGCACCACGCAGATGTCCACCAATCGTGGAGTAGCTCTTCGATACATCACCTATAGTTTAGTCAACGCCACCCAATTCCTGAGACTCTGTGCCCCCTATAGCTTACAGGATGCATGAAGTATTTTTGTAATAAATATGACTGTTTTTGCTATTGTCAGCCAGAGTGCTCTCGGAGCTTGCAGAGTCCTTTGCATGCCCTTTACCAATTTATATAAAAACCCTTTTACTTAATCCCGCACTTGGTCCTGGTCTCATTCCCTTCTGGGGTTTGTCCTTTATTGCCTCTCAATGAGGGGGGTTACTGCCTTATGGGGGACATTCACTTTCATTAGCCGGACAGGAAGGATCAGCTGTGGGTTTCTTGAAAAGAGGATGCACAAGGGATTGCTTCAGAGGGGAGGAGAAATTGGAGAAACTTGCTGGTTGCAAAAATCAGCAAGTGCCGGAGTGAGGGAGTCAATGTGGTCCTTGATGGTTTTAGAGGTGCAGGGATGAACCTGTTTTGATGAGGCTTTCATAGATCTGACTTGTCTAGCAACCTCGTCAGGGGAGAAAATAGGAAAGGAAGAGAAGGACAGTGGAGGGGTTTAAGGGGGGTCTACAAGCACATGAGAGACAATATGTACTCAGACAACCATAACAAATGTACCTTCAAACTGAAAGGGAAGTAGGAGATATGCAGGAACCACAACTTTGAAGAGCTGTAAAACAAATCTGACAGCTGCAAAATGACATCATAAAGAGAAGATATAATGACACACTGGAACAATATGCAAATACTCAAAGAACAAAGATGCAATTGAAGTAACAAGAGAAACATGTAATCGAATACAAATATATCATGTGCACCAAAGAAATAAGTGAGAGGAGATAAGGTGAATGTACGTACACAGAAACACAAGGTACATGAGAAAATATAGAAGCTTGCTGCAGAAGAAAATATAACGCAACACAAGCAGCCATGAGGAAAAGATGGACGCCAGACTCATGTTGAAAACAATCAAGCTACCTCTGAGACAGACTAGTGCTGCAGAGCCAGGAGACGCTGAAAAAAACAGCTTTGTGTGAGTAACAGAGAATATCTATTGGCCTGGGTTCAAGGATGCCACATAAAGGAATAATTGCAAGGCACAAAGGAGGGGACAAGAGGATAAGGTACTCATGCAAGACACATTTATCTTAGATTAAGTAAAGAAGAAATCATCTGCAAGTGCCATGGATTGGGCATACAAAGACACAGAAAGCCTATGTAAAATAGTGCAACTAAGTCTTCAGAGGCCAAGCGGGGTAATGACACCCAGCCTAATTGAAATAAATAGTACTAAATAAAAGGTTGAAGCTAACAAAATCATGGTCTCCTCAGATGTGATTCTGAGCTCAAAAACAAGGCCTATTCATTAAGCTCCAGGCAAAGATAATGGTGTACCTACACTCCCTTTAAAGTCCAAGAACAGGGAACAGTCTGATAGGTCAACTACAAAGACAAAGCCTTGGCTTGAGGCCCGACCAGTGAGAGGTGATGGAGTAATTGGACAAGTGGGTAGTAGTATGACATTGTTCTCTGCATCTGAGTTTTGTATTTAGATGTGGTTCAAGTTGTGCCTACCAGATGAGGGCATCCAATAATGACACTAACACTTATATGATATATAGGTACATATGCTCCCTTAACCAATACCTCCCTTCAATAGGTTTTACAGTTTGCCATGTAGGGTAACATCATAACTGATGCATATTGAGGTATAAAGCCTTTGTATAATCAGGTTGTTATTGTGAGTGTGTGGACTACAAACCGTTGGTCAACAGATTGACGTACTTTATTGAGCTGATAATAAAGTAATATTCTTTGAGTCTGTCTAGTTATTCGGGTCTGAGATCATTATTGGTAATTTCATCCATTACTTGAAATGTTCCGGGTGCTACTGCACATTTTGGTAGTGGTGTGGATGGTTCTGGTTCAGTCGACCGGGCCCAGATCCAGTCTCTCGGACTATCAACAGCTTCCACCATTAGCCGGAAGATCACAGAGTTTCCTGCAGAGAATGGAGTAATGACACATGTGTTACAGCATGACTGTTGGCAGGGGCCCCTTTGATGAAATTCAAATCCAGTCCTTGCAAGCACCCCATGGAGAGTAGGCAAAGTGATCGATTGGGGAAGGGTTGATACTGAAGTGCTCGAGCTGAGCACCAGATTTAAGTAGAGCATCGAAAGTGGAAAATATAGTGGGAAGAGGGTTGTATACTAATTGACCTTTTCACAATTGACCTAGGGAGAATTGACCTCGGGAGAATTGATCTAATTTAGAAGGTCAATTAGGACATATATGTGGGGGGACACCCCCCGCAACTCCCCACCCAATCCAAAATACTCTGCAACCCCCCCACCAAATCCCCTTATAATATTTATAATTCAAAACCAACCCAATACATATATAAAATAACTAAAATAATATAAAGGCCAATTGTGCAGAAGGTCAATTAGGACCACTATAATTAGGTCAATTGTGCAAAAGGTCAATTGTAAAATTTCAATTTGGGTAATACCGGGAAGAGACTGTATTATAAATATATGTATATAAGTGACAGGATTTTTGGGGGTTAAAAAGAAAAGAAAGGTACCTCAATTCCTGGTCCCAAGAGGAGTGGAAGGGTATGCACTAAACTCCAAGTGGGGACATTATTTAGGATTCCTGAGGCAAGGCCAAAATGAAGTGTGTGTATCAAACCCCAAAATGGGGTAAATAGTGAGATGAGATTATAGAGCAGGAGTCAAGTGCCTCTACCAGAAGTCCCCCTCCCCATTTTGCCTATATGTTGGGAACTGGAAATTGTGACACGCACAACACCAGTGATGGTACCTATACTGCGAAGAGTCCTTGAAACAAGGTATCCATTGAGAAAACCCTACATGTTGTACCCGCAGAGAAAAGAGAGTCTTCTGAAGGAGGTTCCGGAAGAAGTGTGAAGATGAGTGAAAGAGAAGACAGGTGACATCACATGAAGCTGAAATGAGGCATTCAGAAGAGATGTCAATGAAAAGAGTATATAGACATTATAGAATCTGATGGGGAAGTAAGGAATTTAGCAATATTTGATAAGCAAAATGAAGATTGCACGTGCAGAGAGCACTGAAAAAAATGCAAAGCCTTTTTATAAATGTACAGAGGCAGTAATGCAAGTAGACTAAGTAATGAAAAGGCTGCCTCTACGTAGTGAATAGACTGCAGGTAGTGCCACCACTATATATATATATATATATATATATATATATATATATATATATATATATATATATATATATATATATATATATATATATATATATATATTACATGGCCGAGGTAGCAGCCATGTAGTTATGGTTAAGTTGGTGTTTGCATAGGAAGAGCACTTTTTGGGCGGCTTATAACTTCGCTCCCCCTGGATGAATCCTCACCAAACTTTGCAAAAAAAGTATATGGCCCATTCAGAATTTATTTGCAAAGTTTGGTGAGGATTCGTCCAGGGGTGGAAAAGTTATAGGGGGGGTCCCAAAACTTTTTTTTTCCCCATAGACTGAATGGGAAAAAACTTTGCGCACGGCTAAAGCCCGAAACGCTGGACAGATTTACACCAAATTTGCGGCAGGAGCGGTGGCCTGGTCCCGAAAGCATGCTTTTGCAAATTTGGTGTAAATCCGTCCAGTAGTTTTTTTAAAAAATGACCAAAATGTAAGGCAAAAAAAATAGTGATATCTGTGTTCGCTTGGCGGACGGACTTCCCTGTTCGCTCTGCGAACAGCACCCCGATTGGCCCAGCGGCTTGCGTCATGTCCGCGGACATGCGACATGTTCGCTGATGAGGCGGCGTGGTGCGTGCTGCGCGTCAGATTTTCTGTCGCGCCCGCCATCTTGCATTTGCGGACGTCCACGGACAGCGCGGTGAAAGTTTGTTCAAAATGTGTATTTAGTAGAGTGTGTTGGCGTGTAGAAGTCTTTGGGGAGGATGGGGGAGTATGAGATAGGTTCAAAGTTGTATTTTATTTATGTGCTAGATGCTTTTGTTGTGTTCGATTTGTCTGCGGACAACACAGCTGTTCTGGAATGTTCGTAAATAAACAGAATGGATTCGGTGTCAACTTGAAAGTGTTCTAAGAACACTCGTGGGGTCTTGGAATGTTTGCAGGGGGTGTCCTGGAGATGTTGTCTGTATTGTTCGTTGGCAAGGTGAAAATGTTTTAAGAACAATCGCGGTGTCCAGAAATGTTCGTACATAAAGAAAATGGGGGTGTCCTGAGGACTCTGTTTGTATTGTCCTCTGGCAAGTTGAATGTGTCCTAGGACCTTCCCCTTGTCCGCGGACATAACAATGGTTGCAATGTTTGCATCTATGGGTGTGATATGCTGCGGTGGTTGTGGCCAGGGTATAGAATGTTGGGTGCATGGCCATTTGGCCATGCACCCAAGAGTGTATGCCCTGGCCACAACCACTGCAGCATATCACACCCATAGTGGCTTTTAACTTTGGGTCAAAAACGAATTTATAAGGAACAATGTTATAAGCTTGTATGGGTGTGATATGCTGTGATGGTTGTATTTATTTTGTTATATGTACTATTTGGTTTAGTAACGGGAGTCCATGTTTTTCTTGTTCATTTCTGTAATAAAAGAAAATAGCATGTTAGTATTAGTATTTTATAATGACTTATTACATTGTACAATCAACATTTTCTTCTTTTTATTGACCCTCATATTTAGTAGATTACAAACCAGAGTACTGTGCAATGTGCAAAGTTTCTGTGTTTGTTGCTAAAATCATTGGGTCTGTGGGAGAAAAAAAATCCATGTTGGATTAAAAAAAAAACCCTTTTTCTGTTATGCTACAGTTTATTTATTTGTTTGTTTTCCGCGTTTACTTGTTCTTTCTGCCTAATGCTTTATGCATTGGATTGCTCCAGTTTTTGTGAGCAGTAAGATATTAGGTATTTGTTTGGATATTGTAAAATTTTGGCCCAGTTAGATACAAGTAGGCGTATTCTAACTGTTTATGTTTTGATATAATTTCGTGGTATTGATTTATCTGCTTGCATATTTGTAAATTTTGGGACAGTTAGATACCAATTGGCGTATTATAACTGTCTATTTTTTGCTCTATTTGAGTGGTATTAATTTATCTGATTAGTTGTTGTAGAATCTTTGGGCAGTTAGATAGGTTTTGAAATATTGTAACAGTTTATATTTTTTTACTACAATTGTACTTAAGGTTTAAGTACAGTTCAGTTATCAAATTTTGGTTTTAAGAACATTAAATACGCGTTTGTAAGATTAGCTGGTAATCTCTGCTTTAGAGTAACGGTACTATCATTAAATTCAAACCATCCACATTTTTTTTTTATATATGCAGTGTAGTGCCCTGAGTTGGTTGTGGCTCCTGTGTGGTAGACTATACCTATAGTTGTGAAGGTTTTCCTACCAAGTGAAATTTGACCATGTGTGAATCCAGTCAGCTTGCAGTTGTTTTTCGTACCATCTGCATTGTAACGTAGAAGCATTAGTATTACGTATTTACTGTGTGTTTGTATTAGTAACGTGGAGCGATTATCCGAATTGCAGATAGAACATAATCTACAGTGGTTTGCATTTTGTACAAGTTGCTGAAATGAAACGGATTCACAATTAGGTATTGATATATAGACAAAGCGCTCATTGGGGATTTGTTCTTGTGTCACATTGTTGCAGAGAGTGCATGTATGTTTCCACATGTATGAAATCTGGAAGATGTCATTTATAGGTATGTTTTTGTTTTCCAGTACTAATAGTAAGTACATTAGAAATTCTTGTGGATCTTCCTGTGAGTTTATAGTGAATTTCACCATTACAGCACAGTAGTCCAATTGTCGTCTTATTCCAAAAACACTATACGTGTTGTCAGGATTGTATGCTGCATTTCTGTGAAGTACTAACATTTGCAAACACAATGGGTCTGTACTGTGTAAGTAAATGTTGTCAACAATTGGTGGTAATTGAAATAGAATATTCATTGCTACATTTGCGTAGCAACTTACACCAACTATATCTGAGAATTTAAATGGTCCAGGTAGTTCTGTATCTAACTGCTTTTTTTGGAGTTTGTCTTCCTTCTTTAAAGAAGTACCTGGTTTACTTTCCCTAATTGATTCTTTTTTGCTTGTGGTACTTGATGAAGTTTTAGTTTCTTTTAGTCTCTTTGGAGGATTTGCAGTGACATCCTGTTGCATTTCTGTTTGATTTAGTTTTCTTTTAGAACATTTTCCTTTTTGTGGAACAGGATATGTTTGTAGATGGGGGGTGTATAGTGAACGAAGTCTATTGTATTCTAAAATGCAGGGAATATCAGCGTTTACTTTACTTGCATCAAAGTTTATTAGAAATAGACCGTCAATTGTACGCAGGCGTGACAGTGCTACGTAGCTCATGCCTTCTTTAAAGACTGTGTTACCAATGTCTATCATTGCTTTGTCTAGAGTAAGACCTTGTGATTTATGAATGGTGACTGCGTATGCAAGAGTTAGAGAAAATTGTTCTCTGCGTACATACATGTCTTTGAAGAGAAGGAATCGAGCTGTTGAGCGTCCTATTGTTTTTACTTCTGAAAGTTTGTCAAAGAGAATATTGACAAACTGAATTTTGTTCTCACGTGGGTATGTTTGAAAGCCAACAACTGTACCCAGTGCTCCATTAACTAGTCCTTGGTCCACGTCAAGGTTACGCTTAAGCATTACTCTGCAATTTAAGGATAATTTTAATATCTTTTCCAAGCCTGCTATGTTTGAGATTGATTTTTCTAAACTATTTAGTCTTGCTGTGGCTTGGTCACACATGGGTAGTGTCATTCCATGTACATCTAGTTTGTCTGTGGCGCTAATTTCCATAATTGGTTGCATTTCTTTGCTTAACATTATTTCATTGAATTTGAAACAGCTTGCAAGAGTTGGCATTAAGGCCATACAATTGACATTTTTGTGGGCTAATTGTTCCATAACATCTGTAGCACATGCATTATCACCATAAAGTGCATGAATGTGCCGGGTTTTCAATATTGCTTCTGCTTCTCTAGAAAGTATACCAACTCTGATACTTTTTAAGTTGTTGGCATAAGGGAGATCTGCAGATTGGCGCATGTTTTCTGTTAATTCTCTGTATTGGAAATGTTGCCAAAGGTTGACATTTCCAATGCTGCCAACAGTTTTACGGCAGAGTTTCTGTCCTAATTTTTTAAAAATAGGCTCACCTTTTACAGGTGTCAATTGAAGAATATCTCAGAAAACAATGATGTGTTTTCCTGCAAAGAGCTCTTCATAGTTTGTTTTGAGTACTTCTTGTAATCTGAGGTGAATCAAAGCCAACATTAGGTTGGACACCATGCTCACTTCATCTATTAGTAGCATTTTCATTTGTTTCAATACTCTGTGTACTTCCATTGCAGCTTCTGCAGAACGTTTGTAATAATCTAACTTGTTTTGGTGTTCTACTGGCAGGAGTAGTAATCGGTGTAAAGTGACACCACCTATGTTGTAGGCAGCTAAACCTGTGGGGGCAGTGACAACAGCTGACAGTTTGTTGTTTGTCAATTGTTGAAGGAACTTACTGATGATTTTGATTAGGAATGTTTTGCCAGAACCAGCTTCACCACTGACATACAATAGTATAGGTTTGTAATTTTGGCAGGTGCATTCTTTGTTTTCATGTTGCACACGATGTGCAATTTCTTTTGTTATTTCTTGAAAAATGCTACGTTGCTCTTTGTTTAGTTTTGATTGTAGTGTAGTTAAGTCTTCTTTATCTTCATAGTGACACATGGTGTTTTCTACTTCTATCATAGCTAATTCTGCCTCATTTGTTATTAGTGGTTCTCCCAGTGGTTCTTGGCTTCCTGTGACAGAAGGTTGACTACTGTCAGGAGTGTCCTTATCTAGTTGGGCCTGGAGTTCTTCTTCGTGTTGCTGTTCATTGTGCAACATTGTTTTGTACTGTGCAAAGTTTACATCAGTTATACTGCTTTCATTGGCTTTGAAAGCGTCTTCATATGAGTCATAGGTATCTAGTATTTCTTCTTCTTTTCTCCATGGTTTGAAGAGTTGTAGCAGGGACATGTAATATTTTTCTTTATGTTGAGGAGTCGTTAATGACAATTTGATATGATTAATTAAATTTGGTTTGGTGAGTTTTACTAAGCTGCCATCATAGTTTGTCACTTTGTATTTACGGTTTTGTTCATCAGGTTTTATATTATTTTTGTATGTGTAGTTTTGGGCTATGTGGTATAGACACATGGTTTCCAAAGTGGTACTCCTGTTTGGGTAGTATGTGTCCAATAAATTGTTTTTTAAAATGTCTTGGCTGTTGGGATCATGTTTGGCTATTGTTTCTATATCTTCGTATGATTTTAGAACTCTTTTTCTAGATTTAGCTGGACCTGGACTTAGCCATACTATATTTGCAGATTTACCATACAATGCAGTACCAGTTAATCGATCAGCTGCTTCATAGGATCCACATTCTCTATGGGAAAGCATTTTTATGCCCAAGCTGTACAATTTCTGAGACACTGTTTTATCTGATGACAGGTCATTCCAGAGGTCTTGGTTAAGTATGCTGTGACATATCGTGCAACTGCAGTAGAATTGTCTGCAATGTACTGCACATCTATGTTTGCATTCCACAAGTGGGCAATGATTGCATTGTAATCATTGATATATTTTTCTTCTTCTTTTCTTTTTATGCAATATGTATTTTTAGGTAACTTACCTTTAACACTATGTCTAACTGAAGACATGAGTTTGTTCACTTGACCTGTATTTGTAACTGGTCTAGGGAAACCAAATCGGCATTTGGTGTAGTATTTCCCTTTGTTTTTGTATTTGCGACGACAATATTTGCCACATTTGTGTCTTTTGCATTGTAAGATATTTGCATGAAGATCACTATTTGTGGATTCTGACGGAATTTCACAAGTGACATATTTTTCAATAAACTGTAAAACAGTGGCATCACTGTCTTGACCAAATTTAGGAGCATCTTTAATACATAAAAGCATGTGGACATGTGGCGCTCCTCTGGCTTGGTATTCTTTTCTCAAAAAGAAGTGTTGCACTTCTCCAAGGGGAGGAACAGTTTTATTACAAATAAAATGTAGCATAGCAATGAAGCGATGGTGAAAATATCTAGAAACATTAACAGGATCCTGAGAACAAAGTTCTCTATGTGTTAGTATATCTATGTTTGTTTTGTTTTCGTTTGATATGCGTAGGAAAGCATGTAAATCTTCCCATGCATATTCTGCGCAACTTAATGTCACAAACCAAGTGGGTGGTCCAAGGTTTCTGATCATACAGCGTACATCTCCATGGCGTCGAAACCAGTACTCTTTAGTACCTCGCATATTTGCTAATAGATTTGTAAGATTTGCCTGTAAAACCTCATCTTTTTGTTGAACTTTTTGTAATAATTGTGTGGCTGTCATATTTTGAAAGTGTGATCCTGATTTTAATAAGTGTGCAACTCCGTAACATAAAGTTGCTAGTTCACTTTCAAAGAGTAGGTGGAATATGTATTCCACATTTTGTCGAAATCTGGGATCTTCAGAATACATTCGTAATGAGCGATATTCTGATGCTGATATTTGAACAGGTCTATCATCGTATCTTCCTCCTTTGCCAGTAGGAAAGAGCAGAGGAAAAGCATGTGCTTCTATACTTTTTTCCCATATGCTGATTGGTGATCCTTTTGTTTGACGCATTTGGTACGTTTCCAGTGCATCTTCTATGGTGTCATTAGAGTGCAATGGGTGAATTGTATAATGGTCTAAAGTGTTTGCTATTGTAGCAGGATCTAGGAGCTCAAATTGACCAGTTTCTTGTGTCTCTTGAATTATTTCAGTTGTATCTTTCAAGTTTTCTTCGATATTAATTTCTTTGTAATAATCATTATTCTCTTTGAGATATTGCAGGGCTTCTCTAACTTTATGTAAATCTACCAGTTGTTGCCAAATTTTTTTGTCTTTTGTAGGTACTCCATTTACCAAGATAATTAAAGATTGTTGCATTGGACGTTGCACTCCTAGAGTGTGCACATTTTCTTTTAGATTTAATGGTAAATACACTACTTTCCACGAATACCTTTCACTAATTCAGAGGGAGATCATTTTGCAGTTTTTGGTTGAAGGCGTATTATTGCTTGAAATGGATGAACTGTTTGAATTATGATGCTCTCATATAAATTAAGTTGTTGAAGGTTGAAGGAGTTTTGGTAGTGGATGTAATTCCAAGTTATTTGAGATAGCACGTGAAGGAGTTTGGTTGTTGTCAAGTTTGGTAGTGCAGTAACTGCAAAGTATTATGGGGTCAGTTATTTCGTATTTGTTTTCTGCTATAAGGTAGAGAGCTAATTCAAACCATTTAGAATCTTCATTGTCTTCTATTTTGTATGAAAGGTCTATAGTTTTTGTGTTACTTTTATAACACATTCTGCGGCAACATACACACACGTGGTTTGGTACTTCAGCTGAAGTGCTTTGAAATTTTAGTATTTCTTTTTTGTATGTGTGTAGTGAAAGGTTGCCATGTGCAGATTTGTTACGAAGTTGGTTGACAGCTATTTCATCTTGTAAGTGGGTTTCATTTCCAAAATATTTTTTCTGTATATACTCGATTTCTTATAGTAGGTCTTTTGGTGTACCATGTAGAAGAATGTTATTTAAATTGGCTAGTGCTAAAGCAGGACTTTTTGCATAATACAGTTTATAAACTAGATGTCTTATACTTGCATGATGTGTTGATATCCCTTTGATATCATGGAAGGTTGTTTTGCAAGTAGCTCCTGATATGCAGGCCAACGAATGTCCTTGCAGTCCTGTGTGCTTGCGTACTGGACAAGCATCCATACTTTGCAGTATTTTAATTTTGATTTTGTCTTTGCTTTTCACATATTGATTGAGGAATAGGCGTAAAGATTTGAACATTTTTTTGGGAATGTTACACATTGACGTGCATGGCCATGTGTAAATTAGATGTTCTGATTCAGTCGAATGGAGGGGTAAATCTAAGTTTTCAGGGCATATTTTTGTAAGGAGTACTTCTTGTTCCATTATGGTATTATTAACTTTTTCATAACCTCGACCACTGCTATGTATGGCAATTGTATTTGTTTGCTTTTGTTTGTACGCTTCTTCATTAAAGTATGGTTCTGTGCTTGTAGTGTGACTCCATTCACCTCCACAGATATTTAAGAAGTTATTTCTGTTCACATTTCGTTTATTGAGAAGTCTTGTTTGAAGTTTAGTTATTAGTTTTGTTAGTGGTTTAATTTTGTTTAACACAACAATAAAGAAGTTTCTTTTGAGAAGAATTACACTGTCTATCAACGCTTCTAAGATTACTTTCCTAAGATAGGTTTGAAGTGTTGAACTTGGTTTCTCTCCTGTTTTTATCAGATTTTGAAGGACTTTGTGATGGAACATTTTGGCTAATATACTTTTCTTGGTATGCTTACTTTGTACTATATCAAGATTTATAGAAGATATTTTATTTGTAGTGATTTTCTGTTAATAGTTTTTTGGGTCGTTTTACTTTGTGATAGAGGAGGGAAAGTTTTTGCACTAGAAACTTCTTCTGTTTCACAACATGACTGTATTAGCTGTTGTGTTTCAACGTTTTTTACAAATTCTGCTATAGATGGGTGTTTATGTTGGAGACTTTTCATTTGCTCTACTTCTGCGTCCCTTTCTACGGAGTTGCTTTTTGGGGGGCATTCTGTAGCGTCTGTTGAAAAAAATACAGAAGGTATGGGTTGGGGTTTTCTGTAATGCATGTGTGTTGTGTGCATGATTGTTTGAGTAAGATGATAAAGATGTATGTAATGGTGTGTGATTGTGAATTGGGAAATTGAACTACCAGGGATGGGTATTCTTCAATTAATGTGTTACTAAACTGGGGTTCAGATGACAGAAAAAAGTAAGCCGGTGGTGTGGAGAAGAATAAATAATATAGGTAAATCTATACAATTAAAACAGTTGTTTGTTCTACAACATCTACATTCTAGCGGCTGAGTTGGGTAATTTGTGTGCCGAAAAATAGGAATTTGAGGGCCATTCTGACAGGAGATCACTGTTTAAGACGGGGGGGATTTTTGGTCAGAATGGTGCAGAATCTCTATTTTTAGGCACAGAAATACCATGAATGCACCGTACAGTGCGTGTGAGTTATAAATCAAATATTATGGTAACAATCTACTTATTTTTTTTTCAAAAATGAGTAGTTTGCTTCTTAGTTGTTCTTTGTAAATCAAAATCGGCTGCTTCTATTCAGGAGAATGGGCTTCACTGCAATTGTAAAAGAAAGAAATTAGTAATTTGGTTGCTATATAGCACTTTCATTTTAGACATAGATTTTTTTTAATTGAAATGCTCAGCGCCTTCCTGAAAACCATTAAAACTATATTATGACTAAGAGTAGGAAAGAAA
Source organism: Ambystoma mexicanum (assembly GCF_040938575.1). Classification (NCBI taxonomy): domain Eukaryota; kingdom Metazoa; phylum Chordata; class Amphibia; order Caudata; family Ambystomatidae; genus Ambystoma; species Ambystoma mexicanum. The sequence continues at coordinate 785,161,545 of NC_090937.1, read as the reverse complement.
ATATCTTTACTATGGTTTGCAGAATTCATAATCTACCAACGTATACCACTATTCTTGTAACTAAGCTTTTCCACGTAATAGTGAGTCATTGTCATCATAGCTCTCACCATCTGTGTCACAAAGGCGGGTGAAATCACCTGATTTTGTTTTTGGCGGGTGAGACGCCCATTGGAATTAATGGGCGTGCAGGAGGCTTGGCGGGTGAGTCAGTCCTTTACAAGGCGGGTGACACCCGCCAAAAGCGTGTGAGTTGAGAGCTATTTGTCATAGCCTGCTTTTGCACGTAACAGTGAGTGAATGTCATAGTCTGCTTGTCCTATATAAATGTATGTAAGTACTTATATAAACGAAAAAAATTAAAACCAATTATGTGTTTGTACAAATATTATTGTTTGAGATTTGATCATAGAGTGTGTATGTTATTTTGTGTGATTATATGTCGTGTATATATTTTATTTCAAAAATGTTAGTTTAATAGTATTTGCATGTGTGTGTGTATGAAGAAATTAAACAATATAAAGGTTTGTAAGTGACAGGTCATTTTAGGACAATGAAACAATGATCGTCCATTCATTTTTCAGATTATAGAAGGTAAAAGTCGGTTAGAAAATGTGTTCATGTACTGTGTAGAAAATATGCATACCTGTACTTTCTGTTCATGTATATGGATATGGGCCAAGCTGCAAGTAGAAATATTGGAGATTTGTATAGTTTTTCTCGTAGATTGTGGTTGTCAATGGCATGAGACTTGTACTCCGAGAGATACACCGTACATTTGTAGTGCTGCTCTATGATGATGCAGTTACATGTAGAGTTATTGGATATGATGGTCATGTGATTGCTTAGCTACATCCAATGAGGGACTGGCACGGAGAGTGAAATCAAAATGGTAGAAGGGCTGTACATGTTACGATACGTTCGCTGACATGGCGGTAGTTCTAGGACACCACGTATTACATCCGGGAAATTTGGGGAGGGGAGGTATGGAAATGAGATTGGATGAAGCAAGGGATTGGTCAGTAAAGTTTAGTGAGTGTGTTGTGCTAGGAGAGGTTTTCTCAGATATTGTTTTTGCAGAGAGAAGAACAGATAGCTATGGCTGAGTGTTTCAAAACACAGATTGTATGGATTTTGGGAGACTCGTGGATTCATTGGTTGAAGGTGCATGCAGAAAGCTGTGGAGTATCTATAGATCTTGGATTCCCACACTTGGAAGTGCACTGGCATGGAGTGCATGGAATGAAGTGGTTGGACTTGCTACCTCTCTGTGCAACTTTGAAGATAGAGGAACATCCAGACATAATTGTAATTCATTGTGGAGGGAACAGTTTAGGTCATGTGTCTGGAATTTCTTTGCAATTTGCAATGAAAGAAGGACTTCAGAAGATAATGGACATGTTTCCAAATTCTAAAATAATTTTTTCACGGATTGCGCAGAGACAAGTGTGGCTTCGTTCTTTCTCATGTGGTCCACAAATAGAGAAAGCAAGGCGTAATGTTAATAAGGCTGTTTGTGCCTTCCTAAGAGATTTTGGCATGTCCTCTTTTAACAATGAAAATATTTTGTTTGTAGTACATACATTTTTCGCAAAGATGGAGTCCATCTTACTTATGCTGGCAATCAGATTTTTCTGAGAAATGTACAAAATGCATTGCAACCTTTTTTAGAAATACAGCATTCGTTTTAAAGTACGTCTTACGTAGTTAAAATGTTTTACATTCAAACACCTCCCAAAGGCTCTTTTCAGAGCCACCACTTCCTGTTAGAGAAAAATGCATTGGTTTCAATAGGGTAGCAATGCAATTGTTTTTATGTTCGCGGACTTTCACGAAATGGAAATGGCTATGCTTTATGTATCTTCACTTCTATTTTTTAACTGTGAAAGGCGGCTCTGAAAAGAGCCTTATTTTTTTTTTGATTTTTGTTATTTTGTATTTTTTTTTCTTTTTTATACACGACACACTAGGAGAGGAGGGAAAGGAGGGTAAAGGGGGGGGGACACCAACCACAGGGATAAGAAAGGGCGAGCTGAGAGAGGAAGATGTAGAGTGGGTTTTATTTGGGTAATGAGCAGGTCTTCTGGTGCTCTGAGACGATTGTCTCGAAAGCACTCCGGAGTCGTTCCCCCCTGTAGAGTACTGTGTCACAGTACACACATACAACTGTGACCCTCGAAAGGTAAGGGTCATCAGAATATTGTATGGCCTGTGAGGCAGCTTGAGGAAGACGCTGTCCCAAAGAGGTGTTCCTTGTGGTGACAGGATCAGGAACGGAGGATGAAGTAGAGGCAATCAACCTACTACGCTTCTCGCAAGGTACAACCTTGCGAATGGCCCCAGTGTGGAATGAGCGCAGGTGTCGCTTCATGGTAGTGGTCCCAAAGCTATACGAACCATGCTTCCCGCGACTGAGTACCATTTTGCACTCATTACAGGTGACACGGTTCGCATGAGACTTAGGACCGTTTCCATGAATGGTAAACAACCGCCACACCCAAGATTCACGCCGAGGGCGGGTAGTAGGGATTTCCTCTACCTCATTCCCATCATCCTCTTCTTCCTCCTCTGTATCCTCACTCCTGTTCCCCTCTTCAGGCCCTTGGGGAAATGGTGGTGGTGGGGGGGGGTGCTGAGGCAGATGTAGCACCATGTGTCAAAATCTGCAAAGTATGCAGCAAAATGCAGTGTGCTCTGTGGAATAGTCAGAAACACAATGAGAATGCGCTCTAGGGCGTGCTCTTATATCGGGGTGCTTGTGCGTGGGTCGCGGACATGCGCGCCGTCCGCAAGACAGATCGAACATCAAAAAAGGTTCAAAAAGTCACAAAAACTATGTGGAAAGTTAGGATTAGTATGTGGGTTTTGTGGTATGGTGATTTTTTAATGAGAAATATTGTGGATTACTTGGAAATGTACTTTTAAACTGGTCGGGGACACGAACAGTGTCCGCATTTAGAGCACGAGATGAGCGTGGGCGCGGTCACATGATTGTTTTGTGAGCATGTTCGCTAAGGTAGCGGTCGTCCGCAGGACACCCAATGTACGGACATTGTTTTGCGCATGCGTGTTGATGTTCTGCGGACAGTGTTCGGGTCCTGAACTAATTAAAAGTGCGTCACATGTAAAACGAACAGTTACGGACAGCCGTTTGTTCTTAGCACAGTTTAATTTATTTGCTAACAATACGGACAGACATAGCGTTTCAAGCACACCTCCATTTTCGTTTATTTACGAACAATTCAGGAAACCACGAGTGTTCTTAGAACAGTTTCTGTTTGCTATCGAACACTACGAATAGGCATAGTGTTCTTAAGGACACCTCCATTTTTGTTTATTTACGAACATTTCAGGACACTTACGAGTGTTCTTAGAACATTTTCAACTTGCATGAGAACATTATGGACAGATGTAGTGTCCTCAGGACAGTCACATTTTCGTTTCTTTACGAACATTTCTGAACAACCGCGGTGTCCGTGGACACCTAAATTGGTTTTATCACAAGGAACTGAAAGTAATTACAACACAATATAAGAAAAGTAACTTTATTTCATATATATATACAATTATGACTGGGAAGGTGGGGCAGAAACGGAAACAAAAACAGGAGAATTAGGGATTTCTAGATAGCTGGGATCAGGTGAAGAAGGAAGGAAAGCTCATCGAAACGCTTTGGTCCATAGACAGGGTTTGGGGTTAACTGCGTGGGATAGGGTGAGGGGGGACAAGTGCAGGTTGGACAATGGTGTGCTGTTGGGGGTTTCACATAATTTTCCACAAAGTTTTTCAAATCCATAAAATTTTGCATAAGGTCGTCCATTTTTTTATTAATCTGCTGTAGAGTGATATCCTCTGATTGTTGTTGTGAGATGCTTGGAATTTTTGTATGGTGTGTAATAAAAAAAATGTATATGTTAAATGTATACAGAATAATATTTATTAATTGGTTTATATAGTAAAGTGTGTACCATTAGGTGGACTATCTTCTAACATTTCCTCTCTTGGGAAATGCTCCTCTAGCCAGTCGAGAGTACTACACATTTCTGTGAGAAAACAAAAAAAGTAATATGTTTTTTTTTCTAATATAGAAAGTTTATGAATATATGAGTAAAAAGAAGTGCACTTACTATGTCTGGTGAGATATGTAAGCAGTAGTGTATACGTCTGGTCTTGCTGTTGGTTGTTGAGCGTCTGTGAGGTAATTATGGTGGAAGCCACTTTATCTTCTTTTGATATATTCCATTTTAAAACATATTGTATTTACATGAATGGTTAGTGTGTTACATATACGGGTAACATTTTTTAAGTATTACTACATATACTTTGTATGTGTGCTGCTTTGTGAATTTGTTAAATGTTCCTATGTTATGATATAACTATTACACATACCTCCCCAGAGTTTTTAGGTGGTGGTACTGTTGTCCAAACATGTCTGCGGACCGTCAAATTCAGTAGAAAGGGTTCAGTATGTTCCATATTACATGTACATAAAGTCAAAGTTATTATTGTTAAGTTGTGCTACTAAAAACCTATGAAATTCAGTAAAAAAACTTTGTTAAAGGGACGTTATGGTTAAGTTGCGCTACTAAAAACCTATGAAATTCAGTGAAAAAACGTTGTTAAAGGGACGTTATGGTTCAAAGTAAAACCAAAAAACCCCTGAAATTCGGCAGTTATGGTAAGATAAGCAACCATAACTGGCGCCGCTAACACTAACACCCAGGACATCAAAGATGACATCACAAATGTCATTGATGACATCACTGATGACATCACATGTGCATTTACCTTTCATGAAAAGTCTGTACAAGGGATTCTTAGTGTAATGTTAATAAAAAAAGTGTCAACGATTATTGGAATAAATATCAAGTGCTAATCAGTGCATTAAGCTATGCATTGATATAAATAGCATTCTATTATTAACTTCAATCCAGTATACTAAGGTACTCATGTAGAAACATAGGCATTGTATGCAGCATACATGATGGAGGTGCAATATTCATAAGCTTGCCATGTTGAATATTGAAATGATAACCGTTTTCATATTAGAGTTTTGCATACAGTGAAACTTGTGATAAGTAGGTAATAAAACCCACTTACTACATAATTGCATTATTATACACAAATCACAAAGAGACAACACCACATACAAATATGAATATATACAAGGGAATTGAAGTAGGAAAAAGAAACAGCAATAGTAGCAGAAAGTGTTCATAACCTAACTGATTACCTTTATGCAGAGAAATGATTGCTCTGTTTCAAAGCTGTTACTTACCCTATCTATATATATCACATGATGTGTCTGGACCCTAAGGAAAATAGTGTGAGTACAACATATAAAAATATGAGCGTATACAGGGAAAGTACAGTAATAAAAAAACATCAAAAGTATCAGAAAGTGCTGATAAATCTACTGATAATTTTAATGCACAAAAAGGATTGCTGTGTTTCAAGGTTGTGACTTCTCCTATGTATATGTTTCATATGATATGACTGGACCATAAGGGAATTATTCTAAGAACATACTTGAAGGATAAGTCTACGAATATAGTAATTTACAATTTTTAGTTCCTGACTGTTACTGAAGAAAATCATGTGGCCTAGATATGTCAGGAAAGGAAAAAAGGGGGAGTCAGACATGTGATGTCATCAGTGATGTCATCAATGACATTTGTGATGTCATCTTTGATGTCCTGGGTGTTAGTGTTAGCAGTGCACGGTGGTGGCGCAAGTTATGGTTGCTTATCTTACCATAACAGCCGAATTTCAGGGGTTTTTCGGTTTTACTTTAAACTATAACGTCCGTTTAACAATGTTTTTTCACTGAATTTCATAGGTTTTTAGTAGCGCAACTTAACCATAACGTCCCTTTAACAAAGTTTTTTTACTGAATATATATATATATATATATATATATATATATATATTACACAGCCACAGTAGTGGCTGTGTAGTTATGGTTAAGTTGCTAATCCCATAGGAAGAGCACTTTTTGGGCGGCTTATAACTTTGCTCCCTCTGGACAAATCCTCACCAAACTTTGCAAAAAAAGTATATGGCCCACTCTGAATTATTTGCAAAGATTGGTGAGGTTTGGTCCGGGGGGAGCAAAGTTATAGGGGGGGTCCCAAAACTTATTTTTTTCCCATAGACTGAATGGGGAAAAAATGTGTACACGCCTACAGCCCAAACCGTTGGATGGATTTTCACCAAATTTGTGGCAGGAGCAGCGACATGTTCCCGAAAGCGTGCTTTTGTAAATTTGGTGAAAATCCTTTCAGTAGTTTTTTTTTAAAACAATCAAAAAGTAGGTCACAGAAAAAAAGTGATATCTTTGTCCGCTCCGCGGACACATTTCCCTGTTCGCTCCGCGGACAGGACACCGATAGGCTAATTGGCTTGCGTCATGTCTGCGGACATATGATGCGTTTACCGATTGGCTGGAATGATGCGTGAGGTGCGTCTTATTGTTTTGATGCACCTGCCGTCTTGGATCTGCAGACATCCACGGACAGTGCGGTCACAAATGGGGAGAAATACAACTTTGGCAAGTGTGTTGATGTGTAAAAGTGTTTGGGGAGGGTGGGGGAGTAAGAGATGGGTCAAATGCTGTATTTATTTAGGCGGCAGGCACCCCCGTTGTGTTTGTTTTGTCTGCGGACAGTCACGCTGTCCGTGATGTCCGTAATTAGTCAAAATGGGGGTGTCCTAAGGACACTATACCTGTCTGTGCTGTTCTTAGAACACATTCTGTGTCCGGGATTTCCGTAATTAACCCAAATGGAGGTGTCCTAAGGACACTATTCCTGTTCGTACTGTCCGCAGGCAAGTTGAAACTGTTCTAAGAACACGCACGGTGTCCGGAATGTCCGTAATTATCCAAAATGGGGCGTGTCCAAAGGACACTATACCTGTCCTTGCTGTTCTTAGAACACATTCTGTGTCCGGGATGTCTGTAATTATCAAAAATGGGGGTGCCCTGAGGACACTATTCCAGTCCGTACTGTCCGCAGGCAAGTTGAAACTGTTCTAAGAACATGCGCGGTGTCCGGGATGTCCGTAATTAAAGAAAATGGAGGTGTACTAAGGACACTATACCTGTCCGTGCTGTATGCAAGCAGAATAAAACTGTTCTTAGAACATGTGCGGTGTCCGCAGACATAAAAAATGCCCATATGGCATAGTTAAAATGTTTGATCCTATGGGTGTGATCTATGGATGTGATATGCTGCAGTGGTTGTGGCCAGGGCCTAGAGTCTTGGGTGCATGGCCGTAGGCCGTAGGCCATGCACCCAAGACTCTAGGCCCTGGCCACAACCACCGCAGCATATCACAACCATAGATCACACACATAGAATCGAATATCTATCAAATATTTGCACATCTACAGTTGTGTACTGTTTGATTTGTATAGTTTGTATGTGAAGTTTTGGCTACGTCATGTCATTAAGATTGTAGAGTTTGGTAACAAGCACTGCAGTATATCATTTCCATGGAAGTAAACATTTTGTATTGTGGTGTATGGCTAGATGTTTCCTTCAATGGTTCTGTTATGCAGCAGTATTTATGCGTTCTATTAGAATATACTTACTGTTTGATTTTTTGTGATTGGATATATTTTTTTCATGAGTTGGGTAACTGGAGCAGATATTCTTTTTCAATTTCTGTGATAAAATAAAAGATCATGTTAGTGTAGGTATTTTATAAAGACTTATTAGATTGCATAATAGACAATTCTGCTTTTTTTACCCTCTTATTTAGTAGTTTACAAACCAGTGTACTGTGCAATTTGCTCAGTTTCTGTGTTTGTTTTTTAAATCATTAGGTCTGTGGGGAAAATAAATCCATGTTGGATTAAAAAAAACATTTTTCGTTATGCTACAGCATATTTTTTTGTTTGTTTTCAGTGTTCACTTGTTGTTTCTGGCTAATGTTATATCTGTCGGCTTGTTGCAGATTGTTAGATATCTGCTGATCGATCTGTTGGGTTATTGCAGATTTTTGGAGCTGTTAGATACATGTTGGCATATTCTAACTGTTTATTTCTTCTTATAATTTAGTGGTATTGATTTATCTGTTTGTTTGTTGCAGAATCTTGGGGCTGTTAGATACCTGGTGGTGTATTCTAACTGTTTATTTCTACTTATAATTTAGTGGTGTTGATTTATCTGTTTGGTTGTTGCAGAATCTTGGGGGAGTTAGATACCTGTTCGCATATTCTAACTGTTTATTTCTACTTATAATTTAGTGGTATTGATTTATCTGTTTGGTTGTTGCAGAATCTTGGGGCAGTTAGATACCTCTTGGTGTATTCTAACTGTTTATATTTTTTTTAATTGAAGTTTTATTAATGTGTATGCACAGATTAGTTATTAGTGGTATTGATTTATTTGTTTGGTTGTTAACAAATCTTGGAGCAGTTGGATACCTGTTGGCATATTCTAACTGTTTATAGTTTTCTAATTGAAGTTTTGTTAATGTTTAAGTACAGATTAGTTATTACATTTTGATTTTAAAAAGATTAAATAATCGTTTGTAAGATTTGCTGGTAATCTCTGCTTTAGAGTAATGGTACTATCATTACATTCGAATCATCCACATTTTTTTAAATATATGCAGTGTAGTGACCTGCATTGGTTGTGGCTCCTGCGTGGTAGATTATACCTATTGTTGTGAAGGTTTTCTTACCAAGTGATACTTGACCATGTGTGAATCCAGTCAGCTTGCAGTTGTTTTTGGTACTTTCTGCATTGTAACGTAGAAGCATTAGTATTACGTATTTACTATGTGTTTTTATTAGTAAGGTGAAGCGATTATCTGAATTGCAGGTAGTACATAATCTGCCATGGTTTGCATTTTGTACAAGTTGCTGAAATGGAACGGATTCACTGTTAGGTATGGATACATACACAAACGTTCATTAGGGATTTCTTCGTGTTGCATATTGTTGCAAAGAGTGCATGTATGTTTCCTCATGTATGAAATCTGGATGATTTCATTTATAGGTATGTTTTTGTTTTCCAGTACTTGTAATAAGTACATTAGAAATTCTTGTGGATCTTCTTGTGAGTTTATAGTGAATTTCACCATTCCAGCACAGTAGTCCAATTCTTGTCTTATTCCATGAACACTATATGTGTTGTCAGGATTGGTGGTTGCATTTCTATGAAGGACTAACATTTGCAAACACAATTGGTCTGTACTGTGTAAGCAAATGTTGTCAGCAATTGGTGGCAATTAAAATTGAATATTGATTGCTACATTTGCGTAGCAATTTACACCAGTTATATTTGAAAACTTGAATGGACCAGGTAGTTCTCTGTCCAAGTCATTTTTTCGGAGTGTGTGTTGCTTCTTTGAAGAAGTATCTGAGTTACTTTGAGTAATAGATTCTTCTTTGGTTGCAGTAATTGATGAAGTATTAACTTCCTTTACTCTCTTTGGAGGATTTGCAGTGAGATCCTGTTGCATTTCTGTTTGAAGTAGTTTTCTTTTACAACATTTTCCTTTTTGTGGAACAGGATATGTTTTAGATGGGGGTGTATAGTGAACATAGTCTATTGTATTATAAAATGCAAGGAATATCAGCGTTTACTTTACTTGCATCAAAGTTGATTAGAAATAGACTGTCAAGGTTACCTAAGCGTGATAGTGCTACGTAGCTCATGCCTTCTTTGAAGACTGTGTTCCCAATATTTATCAATGCTTTATCTAGGGTAAGACCTTGTGAATTGTGAATGGTGACAGCATACGCTAGAGTTAGAGAAAATTGTTCTCTGCATACATACATGTCTTTGAAAAGAAGGAATCAAGCTGTTGACTGCCCTATCCTTTTTACTTCTGAAAGTTTGTCAAAGAGAATATTGACAAACTGAATGTTGTTGTCACGTCGGTATGTTTGAAAGCCAACAACTGTACCCAGTGCTCCATTAACTAGTCCTTGTTCCACGTCAAGGTTACGTTTAAGCATTACTCTAAAGTTTAAAGATAATGTTAATATTTTCTCCAAATCAACTGTGTTGGAGATAGAATTTTCTAAGGTATTTAGTCTTGTTGTGGCTTGTTGACACATGGGTAGTGTCATACCATGTACGTCCAGTTTGTCTGTGGAGCAAATTCAATTATTGGTTGCATTTCTTTTTTCAACACTGTTTCATTGAATTTGGAAGAGCTTGCAAGAGTTGGCATTAAGGACATACAATTGACATTTGTGTGTGCTAATTGTTCCATGTCATCAGTTGCACATGAGTTATGGCCATAAAGTGCATGGATGTGCCGGGTTTTTAATATTGCTTGTGCTTCTTGAGATAGTACACCAACTCTAATACTTTTTTAAATGTTGGTGTAACTGAGGTCTGTAGATTGGCGCAGGTTTTCTGTTAATTCTCTGTATTGGAAATGTTACCAAAGTTTGACATTTCCTATGCTGCCAACAGTTTTACGACAGAGTTTGTGCCATAAGGTTTTAAAAATAGGTTCACCTTTCACTGGTGTCAATTAAAGAAGATCTCCGAAAACAAAAATGTGTTTTCCTCCAAAGAGCTCTTCGTAGTTTGTTTTAAGTACTTCTAGTAATCTGAGGTGAATCAAAGCCAACATTGGGTTGGAGACCATGCTCACTTCACCTATTAGTAGTATTTTCATTTGTTTTAACACTCTGCGTAGTTCCATTGCAGCTTCTGTAGAAAGTTGGTAATATTCTAATTTGTTTTGGTGTTCTACTGGAAGGAGTAGTAATCGGTGTAAAGTGACACCGCCTATGTTGTAGGCAGCTAAACCTGTGGGGGCAGTTACAACAGCTGACAGTTTGTTGTTTTTCAATTATTGAAGGAACTTGCTGATGATTTTGATTAAGAATGTTTTGCTTGAACCAGCTTCACCACTGACATCTAATAGTATAGGTTTGTAATTTTGTTTTGTTACTTCTTGAAAAATGGTACGCTGCTCTTTTTTCAATTTTGATTGTAGTACAGTTAAGACTTCTGTATCTTCTTCATAGTGACACATGGGGCCTCATTACGAGAATGGAGGTAATGGAAAAATGAAGGCGGAATGGTAATATACGCATTGTTAACAGGTCCCGGGCATTCCGACCCGACAACCCACCAATACCGGCACCACCCATACCGTGCCCCCTCATACTGGCATGGGCGCGTACACGCGCCCCTTCGGGGAGCAAATACCGGCATGCCGGTAATAGGAGGGCATCACAACCCACGCGGACATGCAAATACCAGCATCCCAAAGGCTGTAATCAGGGGCTGCACGATGCCGACCATACAGGTATCGTAGACCACCCACAAACAGTAATCAGCAATCAAGTCAACTGCCACAGGTGCACACAATCACCACAGGTGAAGTCAATGGAGGCTGGGGCAGTATAAAATGAGTACACCCACACACCACACCCCTTTCTACACCAAAATGCTACCACTAACTGTTGCACTCATGGCGCTGGAGGACATGCCTATACTCCTACAACTACAGCAACAACAGCAACTCCAACAACAACTACAGCAGCATCAACAGGCAGCACAGAGGAGACGCAGGAGGAGAAGGAGGGTGAGACAGGGCCAGCAATTACCAGCAGCGTAGCCAGCAGTGCCTCGTAGGCAGCCACCAATTCCTTGCATCAGACCCAGGCCATTCAACCTAACCCCTGAGCAGATCCACACCCTGTACCGGTTAGACCGGGACACCATCACCACCATTGTGGATATGATACACAACGACATTGCCAGCCTCATAGAAATATGCACTGCCATCCCCCCGCTACTAAAGGTGGTGTCTGTGCTCCACTTCCTGGCCACAGGAACCTATCAACACACAGTGGGGCAGCTGCATGGCATTTCACAACTACTATTTTCACGAATGCTGAACCAAGTGCTGGATGCCCTCCTGAAGCACGCAAGCACCCACATATCCCTACACGGACTGCCCAGGAGATAGCCAACACCAAAGTAGGCTTCTATGCACTGGCAGGCATGCCCAATTGTGTTGGTGCCCTGGACTGCACCCATGTGGAATTGGTAGTCCCCCATGCCATAGAGGCGGTGTACCGCAATTGCAAGCAATACCATTCCATCAATGTGCAAATGGTACGTGACTCCAGCAAGATCATCACACATTGTTGTGCCAGATTTCCCGGATCAACACATGATGCCATGGTGCTGCGTAACTCCACGCTACCTCGTCACATGGAGCGACATGCTGGACCATGTGCCTGGCTGCTTGGTGAGTTGCCGAACTAGGCCATGGCAGTGCTTTGGGCTACTGATGTGTAGGGATGCATACTCCACCTTGGTGGGAAAGGGGGCGATGCATACTTCACCTGGGTGGGAAAGGGGGGGTGCATACTCCACATGGGTGGGAAAGGGGGGTGCATACTCCACCTGGGTTGGAAAGGGGGGATGCATACTCCACCTGTGTGGGAAAGGGGGGGATGCATACTCCACCTGGGTGGGAAAGGGGGGATGCATACTCTACCTGGGTGGCAATTGACGGTGATTGGAGAATGCATGCAGAGCTAGACACTCCTGACCTGAATCTCCCAAACCTAAAATGACACATCACTGGCAAACATTTTACCAATTATGCACATCGATGACAACAAGTAAGAGGAACAACCAGGCCACCATGGGTATGTCAAGCAATGCATGACTGAACCGGATTGCAACTGTGCCAATGTGGCTAGTGTGACCATGCACAGTGTATAATACACAGCATAAATGGGATGCTAAACATTGTCGTACAACCATAGTACATCCGCCTCAGCATGCATTATTTCACCCATCATCATCTATTGAACACCATCCAGACTACCACACCTCATAGCAGTATAGTATGCATCTAGGTAACATTCTTGCATACGTATAGGGACATATGCATGTCCACACCAAATAGCTGCGGCCATGACTGTGCTTCCTGAAGGTGGCAGCTCAAAGTGACACTAACCTATTTGTATTTGCTTGCAGGTGATGGAGGATATCTCTTGAGGCCGTGGCTACTTACCCCTGTGTGGAACCCGCAGAACAGCCATGAAGAGGAGCACAAACGTGTTCATACCCGTACCCGTGTTGTGATTGAGCAGACCGTTGGCCTGTAGAAGGCGCGTTTCCGCTGCCTAAGCAGGTCTGGTGGGGCACTCCTTTATAGGCCTGAGAAGGTGGAAAAGATCACCACGGCCTGTGTCATGCTGCACAACATGTGCGTCTGGAGAAATGTACTACTGCCACCTGACATTGACATGCATGCACCGGGTGAGGATGATGAGGATGGAGACAGAGGTAGCCCCCCTGCCAGTATGTGATGCACGGGATGGCCATGCAGTACGCCAAGCACTGATTCACAAATACTTCTGAACCACAGGGACTATGATAGACATGTTTCAGTGACACACTGGGTCCATGTGGACATGCACACAGGGATTGTTGGGAGTTGGGCACTGAACACTGTCACACTTTAAATGGATACACACGAAATGAACAATGTCCAGCCATTGAATGTTTTTTCTCACAACGGGTGAATTAGTTCAAACAGCAAAAATGTGACCACCCCCCAAACCACAGTGAATTCCCAAAACCACCCAACAAACTCCAAAAACCCCCAGTGAACTCCCAAACCCACCTAACAAACTCCCAACCCTCCCAATAAACTCCACAAAATGCTCCCCTTCACCCCCAACCATGTGTCCCATTCTCATTGTCCAACCACACTACTTGCAGGACTTTTTGCGGTCCGGGGTGGCATTTCAGTGTGCCTTGCACTCCTTCAGGTCAGGCGCACAGGGCTGGTGGGGACTGAGGAAGCAGGTGTGGTGGCTGATGATAAGTCGGTGGCAGGTTCCATGCCTGATGCAAGGCATGGCTGCTGCATGTGGAGCAGGATTGAAGTAAGTACTTTTGTCACTGTCCCCAGTCAGTCCCTCATCAGCACAGCCAACGCATTCACAGCGGCTGTGTTTGCTGCAATGGCCGCTGTGGTCCCCGCAATGGCAGTGGCGATTCCCCACCTGGTGTCCTCTCCATCCGCAATGTACTACTGCAGGAGCTCCAACATGGCCTCCTGTCGGGCCTCCACCCTCGACAGACGTGACTCGAGGGTGTTGGTGGGAGCTGGAGTGGTGGGTGGTGCACTCATGGGGCCTGCATTTTGGGTGCTGTCCTCCTCGAAGGGGATCAGGTCCGAGTCATGGAGGCAGGGATCAGCACTGCTGTAGGTGGGTGAGGGCTCGATATGGGGCGTGGGGGTGGACACGGGCCTTGGGCTGGGTGGACATGTCACTTCTGTGACTCCCTCCTGGTCCACATTGCCATCCATGTCATCCTCAGTGGTGGCCGGTGCTTGTTGGGACTCCCCTTCAACTGGTGTGGGTGTGGGCTGCTGGGTCTCAAGGGTGTCAGGCACACTGGCAGCAGGTGTTGTTGGCTGTGTCTCGGCTCGGTCAGGTACACTGGCTGTGGGTGTGGCCTGCTTGGCTGCCACGGAGGTGGTGGCGGCAGTAGCCCTTTTCTTTGGGTGGGACGTGATCCCCGCGCGGTGTTGTCTTGCCTGGCATCTTCCTCATTGGTGCCTGGGGGGAGGGGTAGAAGAATGCAGGGCATCACTGATGGTGTTACATGCCAGAAGCATACAATGGTGCTGTTCATTATTCATTTAATCATGCATTTATGTCTTACAGGAGTGTCACACAGGGTATTCTTAGGGAGCATTTTGGCATTCACTACATGCCAGGTGGCATGCCGTTGATTTGGGTTTTGTGTGATGTGTTACATGGGCACAGTCCAGGTGTGTTTGCTATGTGTTGGTTATGAGATTGGCACTCAGCATGCATTTCTGTCTGGCAGGGTTTGGCCCGCCATCTGGACTTGGATATGTTAATGTGGGTGTTGGGACATGCATTGCCTTGCCTAGACTCTCTTCCACATCACTTGTGCTACGTCATGGTTTCCCCTACAGGGATCTGCAGGGTCACTCACCTCCTTCAGGGGATGATGCCGCATCCATCTCCATCTCCCCGAATCCTTCGATGGACTCTGTATCTATGAAGCTGCTTGCGGTCTCCTCCCAGGGCATCATTTTGGCAGGAGAGTGGGGACCCCCGCCTGTGGCCATGGCCTGCCTCCTGTTGCTTGCCGTGATGTTGCGGACCCTCAAGCGGATGTCATCCCACCTCTTCCTGCAGTCCTTGACACTACGTGGGGTGGTTCCTACAGCCGACAACTTGCGGGCTACCTCCTCCCAGATGTCCTTCTTCTTCTGCTGCACCTCATGCTTCATGTCATGGGCTTTCATGAGGTCTGCATGTGCAGCAAGTGTGTCCACTAACAAATTTAATTCAGCGTCTGAGAAACGCTGTTTCCGCAACCGGGAGGTGGGCTTCTCGGTAGCCTTACACATTCTCAGAGTTTTGACACAGAGCTCTCCAGGAATAAACAGGTGGTTTGGGAGGATTGCAATGGATTGTGTTTTTAAAGATGGCCGCCGGCCCAGTTCCCATTCCGACGCGGTGACGTTATTTCCGGGTCTGGTTTTACGAGCCCGGAATTAGCATGTTGGTATTACCGGGTCAGTATTTAGCGGTTCCTCCTAGGTGGTGGTGGTATCGGCGGGTCCCGTGATGGCTCTATTGGGGGGTTGGAGGGCCTTTTGCGGCATGCCGGTATGGCCATTACTGGCATGGGGGTTCACGTGTGCTCGTGCACTCGTAATCACCCGCTATTAGCGGCGTCATACGAGCACGGACCTGCTCGTTCCGCCATACCGGTAATGACCCGGTTTTTACTGCGCTACTCGTAATGAGGCCCATGGTGTTTTCTACTTCTGTCATAGCTAATTCTTCCTCATTTGCCATTAGTGGCTCTCCCTGTGGTTCTGGGCTTCCTGTTACAGAAGGTTGCCTACTGTCGAGAGTGTCTTTATCTAGTTGGGCCTGGAGTTCTTCTTCGTGTTGCTGTTCATTCTGCAACATTGTTTTGTACTGTGTAAAGTTTACATCGGCTATAGTGATTTCATTTGCTTGGAAAACGTCTTCTTAGGAGTCATGGTTATCTAGTATCTCTTCTTCTTTTCTCCATGGTTTAAAAAGTTGTAGCAGGGACATGTAATATAGTTCCTTATGTTGAGGAGTTTTTATTCATATCACAATTTGATTTGAGTCAATTCTATTCAGGTATTGCTTTTTCTTATGGGGGTTTACTCCACACTGTTGGATTCCTGTTTTTGCTTTATCCTTCAAGGTTTTGCACATAATATGTTGTTTCCCAAATAAAACATATCATTTTTATTTTGTTTCTTTGGAATGCAACCTTTATTAAAAAATTAGAGGTGTTGATCTATTGTCTCTCAACTGCAGAAGGGATTATATAAGTCGAGAGGTAGAACTCATGAAACTGTTTCATAGGTCATATTTGTTAAAAAACATCATTTGGAGTGTATGGACCAGGAATAGTCAATGACGACTTCTATTTCTTTTGATTCGGAGAGGTATTTTTGATGCGAACTCCGAACATAAAGTTTTTATAGAATTTGCACGATCCCTTTTCGTGTTGGGATCAGAAGTGTGGCTTGATTTGGGGATATCTCTGATCCGTAATTATTCCAATCAGGTCACATGGAAGCCGACCGGTTTCAGTGGTAATAAAGTTATTGGGACCACTTTCTTCAGGGCTAAGGACCAACACCCCTTAGTGTGTGGTCTGATTTCTTCTGCTGGTTGTGGTGAATCTCTCAATTCAGAATAGGAGATTGCCCTATGTTTGAAAGAGCAAGGAGGGAGAAAAGAAAAACAAGGGAGAGTGCCATTAGAGACATATCCCGTGAGTAGCCTCATAGACATAAGAGGTCATAATGCACACATCTTACCCATTATAGATGAGGCAACTCCCAAGTGTCAGGGTCCTGGATTCAGGTAGGTAAATTATTTACAGATTCCCGAATCCGATATGATCACACATTCCTTGTTCACCTACAGAAGAAATATGTTCTTTTAGATTTAGGTGAAATGAAATGGAACTTGAAGGATGACTATGTTTGCATCAGTGAGCATTTAAAACACAAGATCATTAAAAAACTAGCTTTTTTCAATTTGCAGGTTGACTGCTGAGGAGTTTGACCTGTGGAGCTCACAGGCCCATTTAGGTATCCCCTTGTCACGTCGCCAGAAAGCAACCCATTTGGTCACTCTATGTAATTTGTAGCCCATATGGTACTGGGGATTTTACAAACTATAGTTTACCAAGCCAACCTTATACATAGAAATAAAGTATGTGTGGGGCCATGGAGGTAGGGTTTGTTTTTCCCCTCTGCCCGTGGTCTAATTTTACAAAAGGAGAGGAGACAGCCCAGGACACGGTTCACATCTGTGGATACTGGGGTCTCACTGTGTATAACGCGTATCTTTTTTAAGAAGGACCATGTGCTTAGTTAGGATCGAATGGGAAGAAGGAGCTGCTACGAAGCGTCGGTAAAGGCTAGGGGGCCGTGCATGAGCAGCGTTAGCGTATCGGGTGTTGCTTACCTCCCGGTTGATGAGGAGTACCCTTCGAGATTCTAACCAAGTCCGATGTCGATTCACGGAGCGGCATCTAGGCTGTCGTGTATTCAACGTGTTGTCCATCACGTGATAAACTACGTGTGGACCATAATGGACACTAAAAAAGGACTAAACACGGACTGCATGAATAGCGGCCATCTTAGTATGGGATGTTGATGACGGGAAGCGGCAGATCTGTCTGTAAATAGTCAAAAACGGGCCATTTTGGGATTTAACACATCTCTTGCATAGATAGCCAAATTATTTTAGCCAAACTACGGGCTAAACTCTTAAGGAACCAGCCACGATGGTAACGGCTGGATCGTCAGAAGAATCGAGAAGCTTATTTAAAGATAACATATTTGGAGAAAATATTGTTTCGAAGGAGCCTTATATAACGTCCTGATGTTTTTACAATGTGAGCTCAAAAATTACAACTCGAGAAATTACTTACAGAGGCTAATGCCAAATATCCTAAAGGTGGTATGGTCTCATTGTGTATAGGTCTGAATGGTACTTCACATGATCACAATAAATCAGAAGGAGATTTTTATACACCAATACAGTGAGTGTGATGGTTGGGGGTGTGGTTTGTCTCCAACACAGCAGAGTATTAAGGGGGAATGAAAACTCTATATAGGTTGTAAAACAGAGGCAAAACATTCAATAGATAGCCAGCAGTGCAGTTTGTTACACACATTACATTTAGGAAACATGTAAAAGAGGGTTAGAGGGTAGCAAGTGATTGCCAGCACATCGATTCATTTAGGCCTTACACATCAGTTCTTAATCTGTATATCCACAATTGTTCACGTCTGAAAAGTAAGTTATGAATGTTCCCTCCTCTTGTTGGTATCTTCACTTTCTCAAGGATTGTCCATTGCATGTCTTTGGGGCTGTGCTTATTTTCTAAGCAGTGTTCCACCATAGGAGCTGTGATCTTTTTTGTTCGTATGCAAGAGTGATGCTCTGCCAGCCACGTTCTGATCGGTCGGGTAGTCATCCCTACATATCTGAGTGCGCATGGACAGGTGATCAGGTAGATAACATTTTTCGTGTTACAGTTAGTAATTTCTTTTTGTATCCATGGGTGTTGCCATCCGATGTCTATGGTTTTGGTTCTCGTAGTCCCATGGCAGGCACTGCATGACCCACATGGGGTATGTCCTGTAGGTTTTTCATAGTTCCAGAGTGTCTCATGAGGCAAACATTTTTCTTTGTAGGTTTTGACGAGGGAATCCCTCAGGTTCTTGTTTCTTTTCATGGCAAAGCGTGGAGTGGCCAAATTCGATTCCCCCACATTCAAGATCGGCCAGGGTCTTAAAACTTCCTGTTTGAGTTTGTTAGTAAGCAGTGAAAACGTGAAGACCACTGTAATTTTATCCTCAGAACTTTTTTGTTTAGCGCGCTGATCTAGCGTAATATCATGTGGAATAGTTTTTGTATTACTTTTATAAAAAGTTCTGCGGCAAAACACACACACATGGTTTGGTACTTCAGCGGATGGACTTTTAAATTTTAGTATTTCTTTTTTGTATGTGTGTAGTAGAAGGTTGCCATCTGTACAATTGTTGCTAGTCTGTTGTAAAGCTACTGCATTTTGTAAGTGGCTTTCACTTCCAAAATATTTTTTGTAGATATGCTCTATTTCTCCAAGTAGGTCTTTGGCTGTACCATGTAGAAGATTGTTATTTAAATTGGCTAGTGCTAAAGCAGGATTTTTAGCATAGTACGGTTTATAGACTAGATTTCTTATAGTTGAATGATGTGTTGATATAATTTTGATATAATGGAAGGTGCTTTTGCAAATAGGTCCTGAAATGCAGGCTAATGAATGTCCTTGTAGTCAAGTGTATTTGCGCACTGGACAGGTATCCATATTTTGCAGCAGTTTCATTTTGATTTTTTCTTTCCCTTTCACATACTGATTGAGGAACTGGTGTAAAGATTTGAAAGATTTGTTGGCAATGTTACACATTGACGTGCATGGCCATTTGTATACTGGACGTTTTGGTTCAGTCGAATGGAGAGGTAATACTGATCTTTCTGGGGATATTTTTGTAAGCAGTATTTCTTGTTGCATTATAGTATTATTAAGTTTTTCATAACCTCGTCCACGTCTATTTATGGCCATTGTGTTTGTTTGCTTTTGTTTGTATGCTTCTTCATTAAAATATGGTTGAGTGCTTGTGGTGCTTGTGGTGTGACTCCATTCACCTCCACAGATATTTAAGAAGTTATTTTTGTTGAGATTCCGTTTATTGAGAAGTCTTTTTTGTAATTTAGTAGTTAGTTTTGTTAGTGATTCCATTCTGTTTAACACTCAAATAAATAACTTTCTTTTGAGAAGGATTGCATTGGATTTTCTACGGTAGGTTTTAAGGGTTGTGCATGATTTGTCTCCTGTTTTTTTTAATAAGATTCTGAAGGACTCTGTGGCGGAACATTTTTGCTAAAATACTTTTTTTGGTATGGTTACTTGCCACTATATCAAGATTTATAGGAGCAGTTTTAGCAGTAGTAGTAGCTGAATTCTTGTTAATCATTTTCTGTTTCGTTTTACATTTTGATATAGGAGGCAACGTTTCTGCACTGGTAGCTTGTTTTGTTTCGCTAAATGACTGTATTAGCTATTTTGTTTGAACTTTTTGTACAAACTCTCCTAGAGATGGATGCTTATTTGGACACTTTTATTTTCATTTGCTCTATTTCTGCATTGCTTTCTACGGACTTGATTTTTGGTAGGCATTCTTTGTGGTCTGTTGAAAAAAAAGAAGGTATGGGTTGGGCTGTTCTACAATGTATGTGTGCTGTGTGCATGAGTCTCTGAGTATGATGGTCAAGATGTATGTGGTGGTGTGTGATTGTGCATTGGGCAGCTACAATTAGTTGGGAATGCTATTCTTCTATTTGTGTGTTACTATACTGTGGTTCAGATGACAGTAGAAAGAGAGCTAGTGGTGAGGAGAAGCACTAATAGTACATCTAATGGTATACAATTAAAACAGTTCTTTGTTTTGTAATAGTAACATTGTAGGGGTTGAGTTATGTTATTTGTGTTCCAAAAAACAGGGATTTGTGTGCCATTCTGCCTGCTAATCCCTGTTTAATAAATGGGGGTTTGTGGGCAGAATGGTTCAGAAATCTCAGTTTTTTTGGTGTTGGTGCAGAAATTACATGAAAAAACAACACAGTGTGTTTGAGTAACAGCAAGAATATTAATTATTGTACTTACTATTTTTTTGTGGAATGAGCAGGTTTCTTCGGAGATGTTGTTTGTAGTTCAGATGCTGCTGCTTTTCAGGAGAGTGGTCTTCACTGCAATTGTAAAAGAAAGAAGGTAGTAATTTTGTGTGTTTATAGTACTGACGTTAATTTAGACGTTGATTTTTATGTTTTTGTAGAAGTATTCTTGTTTGACAGCCTTTATATTTTATTTACAATATGTTAGTTCAACATGCTTTTTCAAATGAGTAGAATATTAAGTGTATGAAATTCACTTGGTTTTTTAAAGCTGTGTTATGGAATGTTAGCAGAAAGAAGAAATAATAATATATTTAGGTGAATGGCAGAAACTGTATAGAAAAGCATGGAATGTATGCATTTGTGAAGGTGTGGGTTATAAAGCAGACAAATGTGATTTACAGGCAGTGGTGTTATTGCAGCTGGGAACTTTTCATTGATAGTGTCTATGTGTGTGAGTGTATGAAGATGCATGACCTTTTCCTGGCTTTGTGTAATTTTATAATACAGTACTAAGTGTTTTTCCACAATTATACTGTTATTTCTGTTATCTTCTAATATCTTCTAATATTATAATTTTTTAGATAGGTGTGTGTGTAAAAGAAATTGTAGATAGCAGACACGTTTGGAAGTGATAGTTGATTATAGCAGATGGGAAAAATTGCAATAAGTTAATTTTATAGGCTAAACAGGTTTAGTGGTATTACTCTGTTTATATGCATTCATAAGAGTTGTACATGTACTCTGAATAAAATATGCATACCTGTAGTTTGTATTCATTCATGTGGATATGCATGCAGCTGTAAGTGGACATCTTGGAGACTTGTACAGTCGTTTTTGTAGTAGGTGCTTTCCAATGATATGAGACTTGTACTCAGAGTGATCAACAGTACATTTGAAGTTCTGATCTCTGATGATGGAGTTAGATGGAGAGGTCTTGGATGTAATTGGTGGATGGTTGTGTGATTGCTTAGCTGTATCCAGTGAGGGAATGGCAGAGAGAGTGAAGTGAAAAGGGTAGAAGGGCTGTCCAAGATTTATGCTGTCCGCGGACACCGCTGCTGTTCGCGGACAGGGCGTGCCACATCTGGGTTTTTCCAGCAAATCCAGCATGGAAAGGGGACTGTAGGGATCAGCCAATCAGATGTTGAGGTTTTGGATGTGTGTTGAAAGAGAGTGTAGTGAAGATGGCAGAGGTGGATAAAGTCAGGGTGTTTGTGCTTGGAGATATGTTTGTGCATGGTTTACAGCAGTATGCTCAAAGCAGGCATGTGTCAAACAATGTTGATGTTAAAGGAGTGGAGGTGGTGTGGAGCACTCTACCTGATTGCAATGTACAGGGAATTGTAGAAGTTTGTGAAGATATGGGCAGGATGAACAGTCCCCATGTGGTAGTTTTGCATTATGGTGCTTTCCATTTGGGCAATGTCAGTGCCCCTACTTTGTTGGCAGATTCGGAACACTTGGTTCAAGCAGTAATGAACATCCTTCCAAATGCCACAGTAATTTTTTCTGGATTACTACCTAGGGCAATATGGGACAATAGTTCTGTTTTTTCTCCTCAGCAAAACATTGCTAGGTGTGCAATCAACCGAGGCATGTGTGCTTTCATGCTTAGAGCTGGTATGTTTTTCTGTAATAATGAGAAAATTGATTCCAGTAATGCTGTTTATTTTAAAGAAGATGGCATTTCTTTATCTTTTTTGGGAAATGCCATGCTGTTTTGGAATGTAAGGGTTGCTTTGGGGAAGGTTATGTGAAGATTTTAGTAGTAAAGTAAGAAACAAGAAACAAAATAATTGCTAAATAACAGGTGTTTGTCAAGCATCTGAAAAAAAAAACGGCTCTTTTCAGAGCAAACCTCAAAGGGGAAATGGGGTACATTATTTAAATTTTCATTTAGCATGCTCAGATTTTCGATATGTCCTAGGACATGGCAGTAGTCCACGGACATCGTGTATTACATTCAGGGATTTTGGGGTGGAGAGGCATGCAAATGAGAATGACCATAGCAAAGGATTGGTCAATAAAGTTCACTGGGTTTGTTGTGTAAGGAGAGAGTTTGTCAGAAAATGTTTTTCCTGAGAGAAGAACAGTTAGGTATGGCTGTGTGTTTCAGAAAACAGATTATCTGTATTTTGGGAGATTCATGGATACATTGGTTGGAGGTGCATGCAGAACGCTGTGGAGTAGCTGCAGATCTTGGATAACCTCATGTGGAAGTGCACTGGCATGAGTGCGTGGAATGAAGTGGCTGGACGTGGTACCTCTCTGTGCTAGTTTGGAGACAGATCATCATCCAGACATAATTATAATTTATTGTGGAGGGAACAGTTTAGGACATGTGTCTGAAATTTCTTTGCAATTTGCAATGAAAGAAGGACTTGGGAAGGCTATGGACATGTTTCCAAATTCCCAGGTAATTTTTTCTTGTATTGCGCAGAGACAAATGTGGCTGCGTGCTTCTTCATTTGGTCCACAAATGGAGAAAGCGAGGCGCAATATCAATAAGGCTGTTGCTATTTGTGCCTTTCTAAGAGATGTTGGCATGTCCTCTTTTCACAATGTAAATATTAAGTTTCGTAGCAAATACATTTTTCGCAGAGATGGACTCCATCTTACTTATGCTGGTAATCAGATTTTCCGAAGAAATATACAAAATGCATTGCGATCTTTTTTGGAATAGCAGCCATCCATTTTGCAGTAGGTGTTTACTATTTCAAGTTTTTCAAACACAAAAAAACACTACCAAAAGGCTCTTTTCAGAGCCACCACTTCCTCCCAGAGAAAAGTGCAATGGTTTTGATAGGGCAGCACCCCAAAATTTTAGATGTCCGCGGAATGCACAGGGCCCTGCACTATTTATTTGTCACTTCTATTTTTAAACGGTGAAAGGCGGCTCTGAATTTTTTTTTTTTTTACACAAGAAACACTCGGAGAGGAGGAGTAAGGAGGGTAAGGAAGGGACACCAACCACGGGGATGTCCCGGGAGGATAGCTTAGCGGCAACACGCTTACCTCAAAAGCAAGACCACACGAAGCAACAGAGGTTCGATCCCTGGGTCCGCACTTAGAAGGCGTTATAAATACGCAACTAAGACAAAATAAAAACAATTACACAACTAAAAATACGAAGAATTCCTGTAACAGCGCCTCGATGCCCGTGGGCTGTGTGAGCGCTTTAAAAATACAAAATATATATATATATATATATATAGATATATATATATATATATATATATATATATATATATATATATATATATATATATATATATCTATATATATATATAAGAAAGGGCAGATGGAGAAAGGAAGATGTAGGGTGGGCCTTATTTAGGTAGTGGGCAGACCTTCTCATGCTCCTTGACCGTAGTCTCGAAAGCACTCTGAAGACTCTCCCCCCTGCAGAGTACTGCAGAGCGTTGCAGTACATACACAATATTGTGACCCTTGAAAGGTAAGGGTCAACAGCATCTTGAATGGCCTGTGAGGCAGCTCGAGGGATGCTCTGTCCCACAGGAGTGTCTCTTGTGGTGACAGATGTGGTACAGGATGTGGTAGAGGAACTCAACCTACTACGTTGATCACAAGGTACAACCTTGCGAACGGCCCCACCGTGGAATGACCTTAGGTGTCACTTCATAGATATTGTACCAAAGCTGTACGAACCAGGCCTCCCACGACTGAGCACCATGTGGCACTGATTGCAGGTGACCTTGTTCGCACGCGCTTTGGCACTCCACCCTGAATGGTAAACAACCACCACATCCAAGACTCCCGGCGAGAGCCGGTATTAGGGACTTCCACTACCTGATCCTCGTCATCCTCTTCATACTCTTCCTCTACATCCTCACGCCTGTTCCCCTCTTCAGGCCCTTGGGGATATGGTGGTGGTGGAGGGGGTGGGGGTGGTGCTGAGACAGATCTAGCACCAGCTGGAGCAGGTCTGATGGAATGCAGCAAGAGCAGCAAACTCTCCAAGATTAGCAGCCAAAGTAGACAATGCTCTGTCAGATAGCCAGAAGCACAATGAGGATGAGCTCTGGGGTGTGGCCTTTTATAGGGGTGCGGGATGTCAGGGTCATTGTCTGGGACATGTGCAATGGTGAATTTTACCTATAAAATACATTGCATTGCCTGAAAAAGTTCTTTTAAAATGTACGTGGTTCAGAAAAGTGTCTGCAAGTCAGGACACACGCTCAGCATGGGTGCGGTCACATGATGATGTCGCGCACATCCACAAAGGGGACGGGTGTCCGCAGGACACTAAATGGACAGGAACGTCTGTGCGCATGCTCTATGGACAGTGTTTGGGTCCTGAAAGTAATTAAAAGTGCAACACAAGTGAGACGGCCAGTTACGGACAGGCGCAATGCTCATAGGACTTATGGGTGTGGTGCGCATGTGTGTAGATATTCTAGAGTTAGTACATACAGGTCTAGGACACCTTCATTTTGGAAAATTACGGACATCCCAGGCACCGTGCGTGTTCTACGAACAGTTTCACCTTGCCTGTGGACATTACGGACAGGTGTAGTGTCCTTAGAACACCTACATTTTGGATAATTGTGGACATTCCGGACACTGCTTGTGTTCTTAGAACAGTTTCATCTTGCCTGCGGACAATACCGACAGGTTTAGTGTCCTCAGGACACCCCCCATTTTGGTTGATTATGGACATTCCGGACACCATGTGTGTTCTTAGAACAGTTTCATCTTGCCTGTGGACAGTACGGACAGGTTTAGTGTCCTCAGGACACCTCCATTTCTGGTTTATTACAGACACTCCGTACACCGTGTGTGTTCTTAGAACAGTTTCATCTTGCCTGCGGACATTATGGACAGATTTAGTGTCCTCAGGACACCCCCATTTTCGTTGATTCTGGACATTCCGGACACTGCGTGTGTTCTTAGAACAGTTTCATCTTGCCTGCGGACAGTACAGACAGGTTTAGTGTCCTCAGGACACCTCCATTTTGGTTAATTACAGACACTCCGGACACCACGCGTGTTCTTAGAACAGTTTCACTTTGTCTGCGGACATTACGAACAAGTTTAGTGTCCTCAGGACACACCCATTTTGGTTAATTACGGACATTCCAGACACCCGTGCTGTCCACAGACAACTTAACTGCCTTTTTTAAAAAAATAAGACACAAAGGACTGAATTAAAACACACATAATTAAAAAAAAAAATTATATACAGATGTCAAATTTATGAAAGAGAGGGGGAAGCAGAAACTGACACAAACACAGGGGAATTGGGGGTTTCAAGGGGATGGATAGGAGGACATGAAGGGATGGAAGTCTCATCATAATGTTTTTCTTGGTGGGGAGGGTTTGGGGATAGTTGACCGGGATATGGAGAGGGGGAACAGGTACATGTGGGACAATGATATTTATTTTTTTCTTTTATGTCGTCCTCCACAAAATGTTTCAAAAGATTGAAATTTTCCATGAGCATGTCCATTTTCTGTTCCATGCACTGCCAAGTATTTTGTAATGTCTCTTTTGATGTATTATTTTGTTGTATGGTCTGTTAAATAGAAATATATATGTTAAGTGCACATAAAGTAATGATTATTAATTTGCTTATATAGAGAAGTGTCTACCATTAGTATCACTATCTTCAGACATTTCATTTTCCTCAAGCCATTCTAAAGTACTGGACATTTCTGTGTAAAAAAATATATATTACTTTTAGTATACCTAATACAGAAAGTTTAGAAATATATAAGAAAAATGAAGTTTACATACTAGCTTCTGGTAAGTTGTGTTCTCACTGTTCTGTAGGTCTGCTGTTGCTACTAGTTGTGCAGTTTCTGTGAGGTAATTATGTTGGAAGCATATCTTTTTTGTTTTGGTATATTCCATTTTAGTACATGTGGTATTTAAATGGATGGTTGATGTGTAAGATATATAGGTTCCACTTCTTATATATTATTATATATATGTGTTTGTGTGCTGCTTTTTGAACTTCTGCAGTGATCATTTGGCATGATAGAACAATTTAAGATACCCCCTGTGTTTTTGGGTAGTGTTGATGTTGCCTGTGTCCGTTCGCGGACATACGCACAGTCCGCGGACATCAAACTCATTAGCTGGGGGTTCAGTATGTTCTATGTTACATGTATATAAAGTAAGGGAATCCTAGTAAACATCTTTCACATTTAAACTATGAATATGTGCATTCAGTAAAAAACACTTTGTTAAAGGGAAGTTATGGTTAAGTTGCGCTACTAAAAACCAATGAAATTCAGTAAAAAAAACATTGTTAAAGGGACGTTATGGTTCAAAGTAAAACCGGAAAACCCATGAAATTCGCTAGTTATGGTAAGATAAGCAACCACAACTTGCACCACCACCGTGCATTGCTAAGACTAACACCCAGGACATCAAAGATGATATCACAAATGTCATTGATGACATCACTGATGACATCACATGTCTGACTCGCTCTTTTTTCCTTTAGTGCTATATCTTGGCCAGTAATAGTTAGGAACAAAAAATGTACTTATACTTCAAATATGTTCTTACAATAATTCACTTAGGGTCCCATCACAGCATATGAAACATATACATAAGGAAAATACACACTTGAAAGACAGCAATGCTTTGTGTGTATGAAGAGAATCAGTAAGGTTATCAACCCTTTCTTACTATTCTGCTGTTTTTTCATTACTGTACTTTCTCTGGATATGCTCATATTTGTATTCGCATTACTTTCTTTAGGATGCAGTCACATCATGTGATAGTTATACATAGGGAAGTAGTAGGTCTCAAGCGGAGCAATCATTTCTGTGCATAAAGATAATCAGTTAGGTTATGAACACTTTCTGGTTCTACTGCTGCTTTTTTGCGTACTTCACTTTCCCTTTATATACTCATATTTGTATGTGTTGTTCTGTCTTTGTGTTTTGTATGTAAAAGTTAAATTGTGTAGTAAGTGGATTTAGTAAGTGGGCTTTATTAAATACGTATAACATGTTGCACAGTACGCAAAACTCTAATAGGAAAGCTTTTATCATTTCACTATTCAACATGGGAAGATTATGAATATTGCACCTCCATGATGTATGCTGCACACATTGCTTATGTTTATACATGAGTAGGTTAGTATACTGTAAAGAACTTCATAATAGAATGCTATTTATATCAATACATTGCTTAAAGCAGTACATAGCTCATGAAATCTATTCCAATGATCCTTGACACTTTTTTTGTCAACATTATAATAAGAATCCCTTGTACAGACTTTTCATGAAAAGTAAATGCACATGTAATGTCATCAGTGATGTCATCAATGACATTTGTGATGTCATCTTTGATGTCCTGGGTGTTAGTCTTAGCAATGCACGGTGTTGGTGCAAGTTATTGCTTAGCTTACCATAACTAGCGAATTTCAGGGGTTTTTCGGTTTTACTTTGAACCATAACGTCCCTTTAACAATTACACGGCCATGGTAGTTATGGTTAAGTTGCTGTTTCCATAGGAAGAGCACTTTTTGTGCAACTTATAACTTTGCTCCCCCTGGACGAATCCTCACCAAACTTTGCAAAAAAAGTATATGGGCCACTATGAATTTTTTTGCTGAAGTTTGCAGATGTTTGCTCCAGGGGGCCAATAGTTAAACGTCTTTTTATCCCATAGACTGAATGGGGGAAAAACTTTGCGCACGACTACAGTTCAAACCGCTGGATGGATTTTCACAAAATCTGCAGCAGGTTCAGGGTCTTGGTCCAGAAAGCGTGCTTTTGTAAATTTGGTGACCTTCAGTGCAGTACTTTTCTTTAAAATTATCAAAAAGTAGGTCTGAAAAAATTAGTGATATCTATGTCCGCTTCGCGGTCACACTGCCCTGTTCGGTCCACGGACAAGATACCGATTGGCTAAGGGGCTGGCGTCATCACCGCAGACAGGCAACGTCTCTGCCCATTGGCTGCTGCGAGACGTGTTCTGCATAAGATTGTTTGGATGCGGCCGACATCTTGGATCCGCCGAAAGCGGAGCAAAAACCAGCGTACATATGCTCTATTTATAAAAACTGTTTTGCTGTGTCACAGACCGTTGGGAAAGGTTCAGACAGTAAGACATGGGTGATTAATGCATTTGTTCTGGGGGTCGGTCTTCATGATGTACTTTCCATGGACAGCTTGTACGCACAGAAGCTGAGGGGTATA
This sequence comes from Ambystoma mexicanum, assembly GCF_040938575.1. Lineage (NCBI taxonomy): Eukaryota > Metazoa > Chordata > Amphibia > Caudata > Ambystomatidae > Ambystoma > Ambystoma mexicanum. The sequence continues at coordinate 785,132,586 of NC_090937.1, read as the reverse complement.
ATAACGATAGCACTTCAGTCCATACAGTGGACAGGAAACTTCTAACTGTTGAAAGCACACGCGTAGTGGTAGCCAACATTGAAATTGACAACATGTCGTGATTGCATTACTTTTCCCAATGCCTATTATTATATTCATTAGTGCGCTGCCGTGGGTGTCACATGCTACAGTGGTTATGGCCAGGGCCTAGAGTCTTGGATGCATGGCCGTCGGCCGAAGGTCGAAGGCCTTACTTCCAAGAATGTAGGCCCTGGCCACAACCACCGCAGCATGTCACACCCATGGATACACCCGTAGTATTGCGTTTCGATTGGCAAGTTGTGGGGAGTGCGTGCAGTCTTGGGTGCATGGCCAAAGGCCATGCACCAAGAACAAAGTTATAAGTACTAGACGTGGAAGCCACTGCACACCCATCCCATGTAAGATCTATGGACATACAGCTAGGAGTGAAGCCTCTGGCCAGAAGCACTGAAGGATACCACACGTATAGAAAACCCCCCACTACCACACATCACTGAGGTGGTTGTGGGGAGACCCTGCACTCTTGGGTGGGCCGAAGTCCATACACTCAATAACACAGCTATAATCTCTTCATGATGTATTTCCTATGCCCACCTTGTATACACAGGAAATGAGGGGTCCAATAAGGGCAGTATTTCAGTCCATGCAGTGGACAGGAAACTTCTAACTGTTGAAAGCACACGCGTAGTGGTAGGCAACATTCAAATTGACAACATTCCGTGATTGCATTACTTTTCCCCAATGGGTATTATTATTATAATCATCAGTACGCCGCCATGGGTGGCACATGCTACGGTGGTTGTGGCCAGGGCCTAGAGTCTTGGATGCATGGCCGTCGGCCGAAGGCCTTACTTCCAAAACTCTAGGCCCTAGCCACCAATACTTCAGGATGTCACACCCATGGATACCACCTTACTAATGCGTATCGATTGCCTGGTTGTGGGGAGTGTTTGTACTCTTGGGTGCAAAGCTGAAGGCCATGCCCCCAACAACAAAGCTATAACCTCTTCACTTACAAGCCCACATGGGTTTCATGTAATGTGGTGGTTGTGGACAAGATGTGTACTTTTGGGTGCACGGTTGCAGGCTGTATTCCATACACTCAAGCATACACCCAACACGAAACTTGTAAGAACTGCAGTTATAAGACATTTCACAACCATATATTGAAATCTATGGCCATACACCTACAATTTTAGGCTCTGCGCACAAACAGTGCAGCATTTCAGAGCTACAGAGACACCCCTAGTATTGAACATCAGTCAAGTGGCTCTGGGGAGAATCTGCAGTCATGAGTGCATGAGCGCAGGCCATGCACCCAACAGCACAGTTATATGTAGTGTACTTACAAGGCACAATGGGTACGATATGGTGTGGTAGTGCATCACTGTGGCGGCTGTGGGGAGGGGCTGCAATCATGGGTGCATGGCCGAAGGCCATGCCCCCAAAAGTACATTTGTTCGTAGTGTACTTATATGCCAAAATGGATGTCATATGGTGTGGTAGTAGTGGCCAGGATGCAGAGTATTTGAACAAAGTAATAAGCACTGCAGTTGTAAGTAACTATGCATTTTAAATACTGTATACCCATACATTCATAATGCTTGGGCCTCAAACTCACCTCTGTAGCCTGTGGCTACAAACTACTGCACCATATCACAGCTATTGGTAAACTTGTACTATGCAACATCATTAAGATGGTTGTGGGGAGGGCGTAGCGTTTTGGGAGCATAGCCAGAGGCCATGCTCCCAAAACCAAGTTTGTACATAGTACAATGACAAGGCACAATGGTTCCGGTATGCTGTGTTGTTTCTAGCCAGGACCCAGACACTTTGCATGCCCAAAGGCCATGCACCCAAGACTGAAGTCATAAGCAGTGGAGTTACAAGTGAATGTGGGTGTGGTGTAATGCGCTTGTTGTGTGGACACCCTAGTGTCTTGCCTGCATAGCTGCAGACGATTGACCGAAAAGTAAATTTATAAGTAGCGAATTTGCAAGGACCATGGTTTTGATATGCAGCGATGGTTGTGGCTAGGACCTATACTCCTTGTACCTTGGTCGTAAGGCGTACATGGTAGGTTACACACCGAAGATGCAAGGTCCAGCCTACAGGCACTGCAGCATATTAGTACCATAGATTAGATGTGTAGATTTGCATGTGTAGAAAATGACTGCCAATATATTTACTCCTTACTTTATTCAGAATCCACGTACAATTTTTAAATGGTTATAGTACTTGGCGGAAGTATCTCTTTTTCCATTTCTGTGATAAAAGAAACAGGTATGTTAGTCTTTGCATTTTTTTTAAAATTTACTACATTGCTTAATAGACAGTTTACCTTTTTTTTTAACCCTCATATTTAGTTTACAAACCAGTGTACTGTGCATTGCGCTCAGTTTCTGTGTTTGCTTTTCTAATCCTTGGGTCTAGGGAAAAAAAATCCTTGTCGGATTAAAAAAACCTTCATTTACTATGGTACTAACTACTTCCTTGTTTTCTGTGAGTGTTTCCTTCATCTTTACGATTAATATTATGTTTGTTGCCTTCCTGCCGATTTTTACCAACAGTTAGATACCTGTAGGCGTATTCTAACTGTGCATTTGTTCCTACAGCTTTGTGATATTCATTCATTTGTGTCCTTGTTATATCCTGTTTCCTTCATCTTTTCCATTAATGTTATGTTTGTTGCCTTCCTGCTGATTTTTAACAACAGTTAGATACCTGTAGGCATATTCTACCTCTGCATTTGTTCCCAACGATCTGTGATATTCATTTCTTTGTGTCATTCTTACAACCTCTTGGGTAGTTAGATACCTGTTGGCGTATTCTAACTGTTTGTAGTCTTTCACATAATTCTTTTTAAAGATCTTGAAGTACACATTATTTCGTAAATTTTGGCGTTAAGAACATTAAACACGTATTTGTAAGATTAGCTGGCAATCTCAGCTTTAGATTAATGGTGCTATCATTACATTCGAACCATCCACAATTCTTTTTAATGTATGCAGTGTAGTGACCTTCATTGGTTATAGCTCCTGCATGGTAGGTTATACCTACTGTTGTAAAGGTTTTCTTTCCAAGTGACACCTGACCGTGTGTGAATCCAGTCAGTTTGCAGTTGTTTTTGGTGCCATCTGCATTATAACGTAGAAGCATAAGTATTATGTAGGCACTATGTGATTGTATCAGTAAGGTGGAGCAATTGTCTGTATTGCAAATAGTACATAATCTGCCATGGTTTGCATTTTGTACAAGTTGCTGAAATGGAATGCTCTCACAATTTGGTATGGAAACATACACAAATCGCTCATTTGGGATTTCTTCCTTTACACTTTGCTACAGAGAGTGCATGCATGTTTCCACATCTACTAAATCTGGAAGATTTAATTTACAGGTATGCTTTTGTTTTCCAATACTAATAGTATGTACATTAGAAATTCTTGTGGATCTTCTTGTGAGTTCATAGTGAATCTCACCATTCCAGCACAGTCGTCCAATGGTTGCCTTACTCCATGAACACTGTATGTGTTGTCAGGATTGCTTGTTGCATTTATATGCAGCACTAAAATTTGCAAACACAATTGGTCTGTACTGTGGAGGTAAATATTGTTAACAATTGGTTACAATTGAAATAGAATATTCATTGCTACATTTGCATAGCTACTTACCCACATTAATTTGCAAATTTGAATGGTCCAGCAAGTTCTGTATCTGAGTGCATTTTTTGGAATTTCTGTTGCTTCTTTGCCGACGTCCCTGGTTTACATTCCCTAAAAGGTTCTTTGTTTAGGGTAATTGATGAAACTTAAGCTTCTTTTCTTTTCTTTCCGGAATTTGCTGTTGGATTCTGTTGCATTTCTGTTTCATTTAGTTTTCTTTTACCACGTTTTACTTGATCTGGAACAGGGTATTGTTTCAGATGAGGGGTGTACAGTAAACGCAATCTATTGTATTCTAGAATGCAAGGAATATCAGCTTTGACTTTACTTGCATCAAAGTTCATTAGCAATAGACCGTCAAGTGTACGTAAGCATGATAATGCTACGTAGCTCATGCCTTCCTTAAAGACTGTGTTTCCTATATCAATCAATGCTTTGTCTAGGGTAAGACCTTGGGATTTATGAATGGTAACTGCATATGCAAGAGTTAGAGAAAATTGCTCTCTACGTACATACATGTCTTTGAAGAGAAGGAATCGAGCAATTGAGCACCCTATCCTTTTCACTTCTGAAACTTTATCAAAGCGAATTTTGACAAACTGAATGTTGCTATCACGTGGGTATGATTGAAAGCCAACAACTGTGCCCAGTGCTCCATTAACTAGCCCTTGCTCTACGTCAAGGTTACGTTTAAGCATTACTCTACAATTTAAGGATAATTTCAATATTTTTTCCAACCCAGCTGTGTTGGAGATTGAATTTTCTAAACTATTCAGTCTTGTTGTGGCTTGCTCACACATGGGTACTGTCATACCATGTACGTATAGTTTGTCTGTGGCACTAATTTCCAGTATTGGTTGCATTTCTTTACTTAACATTGTTTCATTTAATTTGAAACAGCTTGCAAGAGTTGGCATTAAGGCCATACAATTGACATTTGTGTTCTCTATTTGTTCCATAACATCAGTTGCACATGCATTGTCGCCATAAAGTGCATGTATGTGCCGGTTTTTCAATACAACTTTTGCTTCTTGCGATAATACACCAACTCAAATACTTTTTAAGATGTTGGCATAAGTGAGATCTGCATATTGCTGCATGTTCTCAGTTAATTCTCTATATTGGAAATGTTGCCAAAGGTTAACATTACCTATGCTACCAACAGTTTTCCGGCAGAGTTTGTGGCCTAAGGTTTTAAAAATCAGTTCACCTTTCACTGGTGTCAATTGTAGAAGATCTCTGAGAACGATGATTTGTTTCCCTGCAAAGAGTTCTTCGTTGTTACTTTTAAGTACTTCTTGCAATCTGAGATGAATCAAAGCCAACATTAGGTTGGAGACCATGCTCACTTCATCGATTAGTAGCATTTTCATTTGTTTCAATACTCTGCGTAATTCCATTGCAGCTTCTGCAGAAAGTTTGAAGCAGTCTAATTTGTTTTGATGCTCTACTGGAAGCAGTAGTAATCAGTGTAAAGTGACACCGCCTATGTTGTAGGCAGCTAGACTTGTGGGGGCCGTACCAACAGCTGACAGTTTGTTGTTTGTCAATTGTTGAAGGAACCTGCTGATGATTTTGATTAAGAATGTTTTCCCTGATCCAGCTTCACCACTGACGTACAGCAGTATAGGTTTGTAATTTTGGCAGGTATATTCTTTATTTTCGTGTTGGACGACACCATGTACAATTTGTTTTGTAACGTCTTCAAAAATGGTGCGCTGATCGTTGTTAAGTTTTGTTTCTTGTACAGTTAAGTCTTCTGTGTCTTATTGATACTGATACATGGTGTTTTCTACTTCTGCAATAGCTACTTCAGCCTCATTTGCTATTAGTGGTTGTCCTACTGGTTCTTGACTTCCTGTTACAGAAGGTTGACTACTGTCAGAAGAGTCCTTGTCTAGTTGGGCCTGAAGTTCTTCTTCCTGTTGCTGCTCATTGTGTAACATTGTTTTGTACTGCGTAAAGTTCACATCGGTGATAGCGCTTTCATTTGCTTTGAAAGCATCTTCATAGCATTCATAGGTATCTAGTATGTCTTCCTCTTTTCTCCATGGTTTGGAAAGTTGTAACAGAGACATTTAATATAGTTCTTTCTGTTGAGGACTTTTTAATGACAATTTTACATTATTAATTAAGCTTTGTTTGGTTAGTTTCACTAAGCTCCCTTCACAATCGGTCACTCTATATCTACATTTACTTTCATCAGGTTTTACATTATTTTTGTATGCAAAGTTTTGAGCTATGTGGTATAGACACATGCTTTCTAGAGTGCTACTCCTGTTTGGATAGTATGTGTCCAGTAAATTGTTTTTCAGAATGTCTTGGCTGTTGGGATCAATTCTGGCAATTGTTTCTATGTCCTCATATGATTTTAGCACTCTTTTTCTAGATTTTGCAGGACCAAGACTGAGCCATTCTATGTTGTCTGATTTTCCATACAAAGCAATACTGGTTAAACGATCAGCTGCTTCATAGGTGCCACATTCTCTGTGAGCCTAGGCTGTACAATTTCTGTGATAATGTTTTGTCTGATGCTAGGTAATCCCAGAGGTCTTGAAGCTCTGTTTTTTCTGCTTTTGTTAAGTAGGCTGTAACATATCGTGCAACAGCAGTGGAATTGTCTGCAATGTACTGCACATCTATGTTTGCATTCCATAAGAGGGCAATGATTGCATTGTAATCATTGATATATTTTGATTCTTCCCTTCGTTTTATGTAATACATGTTCTCAGGTGATTTACCTTTAACACTATGTCGAACTGAAGACATGAATTTGTTTACTTCACCTGTTTCTGTAACTGGTCTAGGGAAACCAAAGCAGCATTTGGTGTAGTATTTACCTTTGTTTTTGTATTTGCGGCGACAATATTTGGCACATTTGTGTCTTTGAAATTGTAAAATCTGCCCATGCAGCTCACAATGTGTCTGTTGAGAAGGGATTTCACAAGTGACATATTTTTGGATAAACTGCAAAACAGTGCTGTCACTGTCGTGACCAAATTTTGGCGCACCTTTGATCCATAACAGCATGTGAATATGTGGTGCTCCTCTCGCTTGATATTCATTTCTCCAAAAGAAGTGCTGCACTTCTCCAAGGGGAGGAACAGTTTTATTGCAAATAAATTGTAGCATGGCAATGAAACGATGATGGAAATATCTTGACACATTTACTGGATCTAGAGAGCAAAGTTCTCCAGGTGTTAATATATCTATGTTGTTTTTGTTGCTGTTTGCTATGCGTAGGAACTCATGTAAATCTTCCCATGCATATTCGGCACAACTTAGCGTAACAAACCAAGTCGGTGGTCCTAGGTTTCTGATCATACAATGCACGTTTCCGTGCCGTCGGAACCAGTATTCCTTTGTACCACGCATGTTTGCAAACAAATTTGTTATACTTGATTGTAAAACCTCATCTTTTTCCTGTACTTTTTGTATTAACTGCATAGCTGACATATTTTGGAAGTGGGTACCAGATTTAAGAATGTGTGCAACTCCGTAACATAGTGTTGCTAATTCACTTTCATAGAGTATTTGGAATATGTATTCCACAATTTGTGTAAATCTGGGATCTTGCGAATACATTTGTAATGAACGATATTCTGATGCCCCAATCTGAGTGAGTCTATCATTGTATCTTCCACCTTTGCCAGTAGGAAATAGCAGTGGAAAAGCATGTGCTTGTATACTTTTATCCCATATACTCATTGGTGACCCTTTGGTTTGTCACATTTGGTAAGTTTCTAGTGCATCATCTATGCTTTCATTGGAATGCAATGGATGAATTGCGTAATGGTCCAAAAGAGGGGATACTGTAGCAGGATCTAGAAGTTTGAATTGTCCAGTTTCTGATGGCTCTTGAATTATTTCAGTTGTTTCTCTTAAGCTTTCATCAATATTTATTTCCTTATAGTATTCATTATTGTCTTTTAGATATTGCAATGCTTGTCTAACTTTGTGTAAGTCCACTAATTGTTGCCAAATGTTTTTGTCCTTTGTTGGTACTCCATCTACCAAGACTATTAAAGAATGCTCTATTGAACGCTCCACTCCTAGAGTGTGTACATTTTCCGTTAGATCTAATGGCAAATAAACTACTTTGCTACGAATGCTTTTCACCAATTCAGAGGAAGGTAATTTTGTTGTTTTTGGATGAAGGCATATAATTGCTTGAAATGGGTGAACTGTTTGAATTATCATGCTCTCATACAAATTGAGCTTCTGCAGGATTTTTGGAAAAAATGGAAACAATTCCAAATTATTTGTAATAGCACATGAAGGAGTGTGGCTGTTGTCTAATTTTGTATTACATTAACTGCAACATATTAGGTGTTCAGTTAGTTCATATTTGTTTTCTGCTAAAAGGTAGAGATCTAATTCAAACCATTTAGAATCTTCATTGTCTTCTATTTTGTCTGCTATGTCCACATTTTTTGTGTTCCTTTTGTAAAACGTTCTGCGGCAACACACACACACATGGTTTGGTACTTTAGCCGATGACCTTTTAAATTTTACTATTTCTTTTCTGTATGTGTGTAATAGAAGGTTGCTATGCGCAGAATTGTTGCTACTATGTTCTAAAACTGTTGCATTTTGTAAGTGGCTCTTACTTCCAAAATTCTTTCTCTGAATATGGTCAATTTCTTTGGGTGTACCATGCAGAAGAGTGGTATTTAAGCTGCCTAATTCTGAAGCTGGACTTTTTGCATAATATATTTTATACACTAGATTTCTTACATTGGAATGATGTAGTGATATCCTTTTGATATCATGGAAGGTGCTTTTGCAAAAAGGCCCAGAAATGCAGGCTAATGCATGTCCTTTTAGTCCTGTGTATTTCTGCACTCGACAAATAACCATATTTTGCAACATTTTCATTTTACTTTTCTCTTTACCTTTTACATATTGCTTAAGGAACTGACGTAACGGTTTGAACGCTTTGTTTGGAATGGTACACATTGATGTGCATGGCCATTTGTATACTGGACGGTGTGGTTCTGTCGAATCGAGATGTAATTCTGAGTTTTCAGGGGATACTTTTGTAAGCAGTGTTTCTTGTTCCATGATGGTACTATTGATTTTCTCATACCCTCGTCCACTGCTATGGATGCCAATTGTGTTTGTTTGATTTTGTTTGTATGCTTCTTCATTAAAATATGTTTCTGTAGTTGTTGTATGACTCCATTCACCACCACAAACATGTAAGAAATTATTTTTGTTCACATTCCGTTTATTGCTCAGTTTCTTTTGTAGTTTAGTACTTAGTTTTGTTAGTGCTTTCATCCTATTTAACACTAATGTAAACAACTTCCTTTTGAGAAGGATTGCACTGTCCACAAGAGCTTGTAGGATTAACTTTCTACGGTAGGTTTTAAGGGGTGAGGATGATTTTGGTCCTCTTCTTAGTAGATTCCGAAGGACTCTGTGACAAAACATTTTTGATAAAATACTTTTTTTACTATGTGTTCTTGTTACACTATCAGGATTATTAGGACCATTGTTAGCTGTACTTGTAGTCGTTTTTTGACAACATTTTTGTGTTTTGTGACACATTTTGATGGAGGAGGTAAAATTTCAGTAGTTAAGACTTCCTTTGTTTTGCTAACCAACTGCATTAGCTGGTTTGTCCCAACATTCTCTACAAACTCTACAACAGGTGGATGCTTACATTGGGCACTTTTATTTTTATTTGCTCTACTTTTGCGTTCCTTTCTACGGAGTTGCTTTTTGGTAGGCATTCTTTGGTGTCTGTTGAAAAAAAAAGGTATACTTTGGTCTGTTGACCAATGTCTGTGTGCTCTATGCATATATGCAAGAGTCTGATGGGGAAGGTCTTTGTCATGGTGTGTCTATGTGCATTGGACTATTGCAATGATTTGGTAAGGCTACTTTATTGTTTCTATACTACTACAATGTGCTTCAGATGAGAGAACAAAGTGGGCTACTTGTGACGAAAACCATTATTAATGAACAAAATGCCATAAACTTGCAACAGCAACTTCTTTTCTAAATCTAACCTTCTAAGGATTACGTATGTTATTTGAGTTCCAAACATACAGGGATTTGTGAGCCATTCTGCCTGTTATTCTTTGTTCAATAAATGGATATTTGTAGGTAGAATGGTTTAGAAATCAATGTTTGCTTTGGCGCCCAAAATAAACAAATAACCCACACAACCTCTTTGAGGAGTAGTTACAATATAAAGGTAGTACTGTACTTACTTTTTTTTCGCAAAACCACCAGGTTTCTTCAGGTATGTCGCCTGCAGTGTAGATGCTGTTGATTCTCAGGAGAGTAGTCTTCACTGCAGTGTAAAAAAAAAATCAATTACTTAGTGTGTTTACAGCAGTGATGATACTGCACACATTTATTGTGCTTCTTTCGTCACAGCATTCTACTTTCATATTTCAACCCAGTGCATGTGTGCATTTCACTTCACTATGTGCAGTCTTTCCATGGTATTTGCAATATGGTACTTGAAAGTCCTTCAAAATTGCTAACAATTTTAACTTTATGGAAAGCCTTGTTTTTTACACGGTGTACTATGTATAGGAGAGAGGTTTGTAAGCGATAGGGCACAGTAGTATATGGGGAAAAATGTTCTACTTGCAAATTAAAAGCACAATGCCAAAAAATCGGGAGACCCTCGGAGGGAGATGTCACCACAGCAATCGGGAGCGCTTACTTTTCTCATACGATTATATTGCAAGTATCATTACTGTAGCCTGTACACAGTACACAACTCTGACATTTTCACATACAAAATTGAGTTACACCCTAAATAGGCATGCTTGCAACATATGTATAGGTTATGCAGAAGACAGTAAGCAGTTGTGCGCTTTGTCAATGATAAATCGGGGAACGTTGGTATGTATTGCCTATGCCCATTTAGCGCCATTAATTTGTCTAAATTAAATCATAAGGGTTGCACATGTTCTCTGATTACAATATACATACCTGTATTCTATACTCAGGCATGTGCGCATGCATGGAGCTGTATGTAGAAATTTGCAATACTTGCACAGTAGCTTATGAATTAGGTGCTTGCAATGATATGAAACTTCCATTCACAATCATCAACAGTAATTTTGAAGTGCGCAATGTTGATGACGGAGTTAGAATTAGTGATGTTCAATGTGATTGGTGGATGGTTGTGTGACTGCTTAGTTGTGTCCAATAAGGGACTCGACTTGCTAGCGCTGTGGAAAGGGTGGAAGGACTGGGTAAGAGTTACGTGCCGCACATAAGCAACACATGTCCGCAGGTAGGGGGTGTCACATACGGGTGTCTAAAGCAAATCCTGCATCGAAAGGGGACTGTAGGCATCAGCCAATAAGATGTTCACATTACTCTTTTGTGTGGAAAGACGGTGCGTACAGTGACGAGAGGTGCAGAGGGTCAGGGTTTTGGTGATTGGAGACATTTTTGTGCATGGATTACAACACTATGCCGAGAGTAGGCATGTGGCACACCATTTCGATGTGAAAGGAGTAGAGGTGGTGTGGAACGCTGACACTAATGGCAATGCTGTGGCAATTCTGCAAGTTTGCAGAGACATGCGTACAATGACCACTCCTCATGGGGTAATTTTGCACTATGGTGCTTCCCATTTGGGATACGTGAGTTCACATACTTTGTTGGCCTATTTGGCACAGTTGGTTGAAGCACTCATGACCATCTTCCCAACAACAAAAGTAATTTTTTCTGCTTTGCTGCCTAGAATAAAATGGGACAACAATTCTGTTTTCTGTCCAGACCAAAGTATTGGGAGGTGTATCATCAATCGCGGCATGCGTGCATTCATGATACGAGCCGGTATGTTTTTCTGCAGACACGATAACATTGATTCAAGCAATGCAGATTATTTCTACGCAGATGGTGTTGCGCTATCTTCTTTGGGAAATGCAATGTTCTTTTGGAACGTAAGGCTTGCTTTAGAGAAGGTTCTGTAATGGTTGTAGGAGTAAAGCAAGGACAACAAAATACAAAAAAATAAATAAAATAACAGATGTCTGCATGGTAACTGGCCAAAAATAAAAAAATGGCTCTTTACAGAGCCCATTTTAAAGGGGAAAAAGGGGAATGACACTTTAATGTACCGTCGTCACACTCTGATCCTATACATGTCCGCGAACATGGCGGTACTTTGCAGCCAGCGCGTATCACCAACGGCATGGCATGGCATGGCATGAGGTAGCTGAACTTGGTACCTCTCTGTGTTACTTTACTGACAGAGCGTCCTCCAGATATACTCATCATTCCCTGCGGAGGAAACAGTTTGGGCCATGTCTCTGGAATTTCTTTGCAATTTGCAATGAAGGAAGGACTTGCGAAGCTCATGGACATGTTTCCAAATTGTCACATCCATTTTCCCGTATTGCACAAAGACAAATATGGCTGCGTTCTTCTGCTTTTGGTCCACAAATGGAGAAAGCAAGATGCAATGCGAATAAGGCTGTTTGTGCCTTTTTAAGAGATGTTGGCATGTCCTCCTTCCTCTAACACGCAAAAAGGAGTTGGCGTACCCTTTGGGGAGTTGTAGACAGCAGCTGGGCACCTAAAATACTAAATGACATAAAGAAACATTGCTGCAAAGAGAAAAATGCACTCAGCACCTAGCCTAATGTGCTAAATTGGTGGAGTACCTTACATTAACTGGGATTTTCTTGTGTCAAATCCAGCCCCTAGTTAAGATTATATTGATGCATGGTCCATATGAAAAATAACCATATATACCACAATATTTTCAGTGTGTAAATTGTAATATTTTAGTGCTCTAAACAATATAACAAAAATACCAACAAAGGATACAATATATTCAGTATCAAATTGTAACTAAAAAGTGTAGATTAAATCATAAACATGTATGGAGATTTCAATCATATATTTTCACATGGTCAATGTGAAAGGACAGAAAATAGAAAGAGTAATGAAGAGTGAAAGTGACAGTAAGCCACGACCCAGTGCCTAAAAAGGGGAAGAACGGAGGAAGATATCCTCTAGTTGGAAAAAGAAAAATAGAAATAAATAAAACCATTTCATGGTGACAGTTCCATATATTCAAATTGTGGGGAGGTTTGAAGATTTCAAAAAAAAGGGGGTTGTCAAACCCCTCAAGTCTTCTACTGCTGTATACTTGTATAGATTGCTTTTTGAAAAAGTCCTAGAGTTTTTTAGTTATTTTAGAAATCTTTTTCGCAGGACTTCTTATGGGGAACCCCCACTGGGCGTGTCCTCCTTACACAAAGAAAACATTTTGTGTCGCAGCTCTTTAATTTTCCACACAGATGGAGTCCACCTGACATATGCTGGCAATCAGATTTTTCTTCGCAATGTACAAAATGCATTGCGACCTCTTTTGAATTCACACTAACCTATCTGACAATCAATTTTCTCCAATCCACAGTTTTTGACCCACACAACACACCACCGAAAGGCTCTTTTCAGAGCCACCACTTACTCTCAGCGTCCACTTCATTGTGTTTGCTCTGCTTGCACCCTCCCTTTTTTCCCCTACGACTGTCCACGAACTTCTCCACCACTCCGCGGGGGTCTACGACCGTCACTCCATAGTTCTATCTTTAAACTGAGAAAGGCGGCTCTGAAAAGAGCCTTTGCGGTCATTTTTTTGGTTTTCACGTTTATTGCTTCACAGTACACGACACACTAGGAGAAGAGGCCAAAGGAGGGTAAGGAAGGGACACCAGCCACGGGGATAAGAAAGGGCAAGTGAACAGAGAAAGATATAGGGTGAGCTTTATTTAGTTAAGGAGCAGATCTTCTGGTGGTCTGCGAACGTAGCCTCAAAAGCACTCCGAAAACTCTCCCCCCTGCAGAGTACTGCGTCACAATAATTACACACTGTTGTCACCTTTGAAAGGTAAGGGTCAACAACATTGCGAATGGCTTGTGAGGCAGCTGGAAGGAGGCGCTCCCCCACAGGAGTGTCTCTTGTGGTGAGAGGATCGGACACGGAGGATGCTGTGGAGGAACTCAAGCGACTACGCTCTTCACATGGCACCAACTTGTGAATGTCCGCAGTGTGGACCGAAGTGAGGTGTCGCTTCATGTTTGTCGTACCAAAGCTGTACGAACCAACTCTCCGCCGACTCAGCACCACCTCTCACTTGTTACACTTCACCAGGTTCGCACATGCTTTTGGTACGTTCCCATAAACGGAAAGCAACCGCCACACCCACGACTCCTGGCGAGTGCTCCTACTGCTGAGTTCCTCCACTTGATTCTGTTCCTCTTCTTCTTCCTCGCTCTCTACATCCTCACCCATATATCTCTCTGCAGGCTCTTGGGGAGGTGGTGGTGGTGGCAGGTTTGGGGGTGGTGCAGAGGCTAATGAACCAACAGCAGCCATGGAAGCCATACCGATTAGTTTCCTTTTGGTCACTACATCAGTAAAGGCAGTACACCTCAATCTGCTATAGCTAGAAGGAGAATGAAGATGCGCTCGGGGGTGTGGCCATTTGTAGGGGTCGAGGGGTGTGCCTTGTGACCGTCTTCACCACTGCAAAGCAGTACAAAAATGTTACACATCAAGTCCTCAGGTCAGCTATTGTCTGGGATATGTGAAATTATAATTTTAAACTCTACAGTACTTTGTCTTGTGTCTACAATTTCTTTTGGACTGTTGCGGAAGCACACAAACTGCACAAATTAGTCCACACGCTCAGCGTGGGTGCGGTCACATGATGACGTCTTGAACACATCCGCGCCAGAAATGGGAGTCCGCTGGATAGCAAATGCAGAGTACCAAACGTGCGCATGCGCGCAAGTGTCCTATGGACAGTGTTCGGGTTCTCAAACAATTTCAAAGTGCGACACAAGTGAGACGATCAGTTAGGGACAGGCACGATGTTCGCTATACTTACGGTTGTACTGCGCATGTGCATACATGATATGTACACTGTACAGACAGTTCCAGTGTCCTTAGGACAACTCCATTTTGTTTGCCTACGAACTTGCCGGCCACCGCGCCTGTTCTACGGATGGCACCATTTTGGCTGCGCCCGCTAAGTACAGGTATACTGTCCTTCACACACTCCCATTTTGCTTATTTACAGCCACCCAGGACATCTGGTGTGTTCTACGAACATGTTTCATCTCGTTTACAAGCGGTACGGCGAGGTATAATGTCCTTAGGACGCCCCTTTCTGTTTATGTACGCACAACTTCAACAGATGGTGCGGTCAAACTTCAAGTCGGTAGGTGTACTGCCTTTTCAGCACCCACATTCCATTCCTTACGGATAGGTCGAACAGGCGCGCTGTTCGGAAACATTTTACTCTCTTTCACTACAACTACTGTACAAAAACATTCCAAACAAAAACACACACACACACACTTCAGTCCAAATAAATAGCAGGGGAAGCGGACACTGACACAAATATGGGGGAATTAGGATTCAACAGGGGCTGGTTATGAGGAGAAGATTTGTGAGGGGAAGAAGAGATGGATATTTCGTCAAAATGTCTATTTTCATCTTCAATGTTTGGGGATGGTTCACTAGGGAATGGAGAAGCTGGGCAGGTACAGGTGGGGCAATTGTAACAAATTGTAACAAACTTTTCCTCTCACACAGTCCTCCACAAACTCCCGTAAACTTTTAAAATTCTCATTCAATATGTCAATTTTCTGCTCAATCCTTTTTATCCTATCTTCTTCTGTTTCGTTTGTTGCCCTTTCTTCTTTTCTTTCCTGGTCTGTTAAAAAAAAATATACATATGTTAAATGCCTATAAAATACTGGTCATTATTTTGCATATGCAGAGCAATGTGTACCATTATTGTGGAAAATACTCCTCCAGCCACTCCAAAGTACTAGCCATTTCTGAGTTAAAAGAACAGAAAGAAATTATTATTTCTGCACCACATACCAAAAAAAAACATACACATACAAAAAAAAGGCCTCCACTCTCTCTTTTGATGTAATGTCCCTTCTTCCTAATGCTTCCGTCCAGGATGCCGACTTTCTGTGAAGTGATTACGATGGAGGCATCCTTTTTTTTTATGGTACACTCCATTTCATTCTACATGCTTATTAAATGTGTCCTTTTCTTTTCACATCTTCAGGTTTCCATATTTTCTTATTACTAATTACAATATCTTTATGTCCTTCTTCTACCTTGTACACTTTTTGTGTAAGACAATAGTACATTTTCAGATACCCCCCGCCTCTTTGGGTAATGTTGATCCTGTCCGCCCTCGTCTGCAAAGAGGGGCTCAGTCCGTCCCTTTCTATTATCAATAGGGAGGGGGTTCTATATGTTCTATGTTAAAGGTATATCAAGTACGTACATTATACTACATATCTGCCAAAATCACATCATCACAGTGTACATTCCACACAAAACCTTCTTTGACACACTGTCATGATTAAGTTCCCATTCCAAAATCCTGTACAATTCACTACAAAAAAAACTTTGTTGAGGGGACGTTATGGTTAAGTTGCCCTCCCAAAAACCTGTAAAATTCACTACGAAAAAAACTTTGTTGTGGGGACATCATGGTTAAGTTGCCCTCCCAAAAACCTGTAAAATTCACTACAAAAAAACTTTGCTGAGGGGACGTTATGGTTAAGTTGCCCTACCAAAAACCTGTTCAGTTCACTAAAAAAATTATTTCAACCTCCCCTTTGTGGTTCAAATTAAAACCGAAAAACCCCTGAAATTTGACAGTTATGGTAACCTAAGCCCCCAAGCCTGCCACCGCCCCTGTGCACTGCTACCACTAACACCCAGACCATCAAAGATGTCATTTCAAATGTCACTGATGACATCACATGTTTAGTCCCTTTGTTTTCTTTCCCTGCCATATATATATATATATATATATATATATATATATATATATATATATATGTACATTCAGTAAAAAAACTTTCTTAAAGGAATGTTATACTTCACAGTGAAACCAAAAAACACTGCTCATTCCCCCATTATGGTAAGCTAAGCAACCATAACTCGCACCATCTACGCGCATTGCTAAGACTAACTCCCAGGACATCAAAGATGACATCACAAACATCACAACAAGAAGTTGAAACAGCCCGCTGCACGCATGAAGAAGTCAAAAATATCATGACCATTCATAAAAATTCCAAAAATATGCTGAGTTCCTTCTTTCATGCTATCACAGTTCCAAAATCTGTAGGATTGTCAGACACTCCCTCAATAACTACAACAGATAACATTACAGTCCTCATTAATAAAACGAAACCTGTGGATGCGGGCGTATCTATTCTGACATCTCAAGTGCCCATTTCTACGTTGTCCCACCATGCTCCTGGCCAGGAGCCTTCGTTGTCTTATGCACCGCTGAATGAACTCATAGAGTCTATTGAACGAGTCTGATGAACGAGTTGCTCCAGTGGCCTCAGGTATTGTCCCTGTCCCCTCGTTGCAAGTCACACTTCAAGTATCAATACCTATCAACCATCAAGAATCAAACCTGGCTTATTCGATTGAAGACATAAAAAAGGTAGTAGATGTCTACTTAGAAAATCGACTTCAATCGCAGTCATCCAAGACATCTACTAAAACTCTGATTTCAGACAACCAGTCTTACTTGCCCACACAACCCAGGGCTTTAGTAGTAAGCAGTCGTGGTCTAGTTGACGTTGTGGACATAGCCCATCCTACCTGGCAGTCCAATACACTTACGGGACACCATCCTGAACATTCTCAAGGACTCACTCACTTGACACAGGACACATTATACGCTGAACAAACATCAGTAAACCATAAATCTCCCCACCTTTCACTCCATGCCAAGAGGAGTGTGACAAAACCCAAAATGCCTTCTTTCAGAAAATCTCCAAAGCTAGAGACTTGATCATGAAATCTCAAGCAAAAAAACTAAGAGATGTGGTAGTTCCGACAGAAGAGGCTATCAACAACATTGAATTTTTTAAGTTCCTAGACATCACTCCTGAGGACATGATGAAAACACTTGCCTCC
Organism: Ambystoma mexicanum; assembly: GCF_040938575.1. Lineage (NCBI taxonomy): Eukaryota > Metazoa > Chordata > Amphibia > Caudata > Ambystomatidae > Ambystoma > Ambystoma mexicanum. Next base: position 785,114,934 of record NC_090937.1, on the reverse strand, counting down.
ATGAAACCGACCAAAATGCGCCAAAAATATACTACCCCCAAAATTGATACTGGAGCACCCAGATATCTTTGCCCAGATACTGACCAAATTTATTAACACATCTTTTAGGGATCAAACAGTACCACAAGACATAAAAAGGGTTACGGTAACCGCTCTGGTCAAGAAACCAGATCTTGACCCGAGACCCCAACAACCTCAGGCCCATCACAAACTGTAACTTCATCCTGAAGATGATGGATAAAGTAGCCACCTCACAACTCCAAGCACACGTGGAACCCTCAGAACCCTTCACCACCAACAATCGGGATTCAGACCAGCACACAGCACCGAGACAGCCATGCTTGATCTCTAAACTAAAATGCTAAGCATTATGGACAGGAGGAAAGCGAGGCTCCTCATCCTAAAAAACAGCCAACTGCTCGGTAGAAGCAATAGGTTGGATGATGTTGTTCCTTAAAAACAGGATCTCACGGGTTCACTGGGGAGATAAATTCTGTGCAGAAAAGGAAATCCTCTGTGGTGTCTCACAAGGGGCCAGTATGTCACCACTACCATTAAACCTGTATCTGAGATACCTTTGCCTTGTACTAGATCACATTGACACTTTTTTCACCAACTAAGCTGATGACACTCAGCTGGTGACTGAACTTAGTGGAGATCACAAGAAAGACAATGAACAACTTCTCAAGGTCTATACCATCATAGAACTATGGATGTACACAAATTGGATGTGCCTTAATGGCAATAAAACTGAGTTAATGGTATTCGGATCCCAAATACAGGTTCTCAACAAAGTCAAAACCCTAGGACTGATGCTTGAATCTTCCCTGGGGACTGAAGCACAAGCCCATTACATAAAGAAAACATGTGCCTACTATCTCAGACTTCTAAAAGCCATTAGGCCCTATCTGACCGAGGGTAACTGTGCCACTATTGCTAGGGTGACAATTCTATCCCGCCTGAACTAAGGCAATGCACTGATGCTAGGGTCTAACAAAAAATGCCTCCATAGCTATCAGGTTATACAGAATAACGCAGTGAGGATCATAAAGAAAAAAAACAAATCCAATCACATCGACAACTCCAGAAGAGAGCTACACTGGCTCAAAATTGAAGATAGACTTCAATTTAAGGCCCTGACCCTGATTCACCGATGCTTCCATGGGAAAGTACCAGAGTACCAAAAAACCAAAATCCACCTGTATGCACCCAATCGCACGCTCAGATCTTCAGATCAAGGAAAGATCACAGGAGCCACTCACAAGCGCAAATTTGGCTTAGGGAAATCTTTCCCCATTTTAGCCGCGGGCCTATGGAACAACCTCCCGCCACTATAAGAAGGGAAGCCAAATACTTGCGCTTCTGTTAACTAGTGGAGACCCATATTTTCAACTGATCCCCTACTCTCAACAGACCTCCCATCTGTAATTGTACATTGAGTCTTGTCTCATGGTAATTGTTATCGTACCTCATGTCCATGTTTCTGTGCCCCGAGACTTGCGAGTTACCGGCGCAATACAAATAAATAAATAAATAAAGATACCCGTCCTAAGCACCCCAAACATGCTTGTTTCCACACATTGATTATGAAATGTCGAGAAGCTGTTTATTAAATATGACTTAAACAGAAGCAGTGTGCTGAACATTTTCCATGATGTGATCGATTTGGAAGATATTTCTTCCTGTTATGTAGATTAGGTGGAGTTTTTGTCAGACCTTAATTGTTCCATAGTAAGATTGTGGACCCCCTCAGGCGTGGTACTAAATGTAATCTGGAAAGTCAAGATGGATCTTTTTAATAGGGGCATTTTAATAGAACAAGATCCAGATCGTGACCTGAGTAGGGATCGCCCTGCAAGTGCACTTTCATCTGGAGACCACTGGGATCGCCATGACATTAGAGATGTGGCTCGCCCCACCTCTTTTCATACTGTGATGGCATAACCACCAAACCCGGTTGTATCCAACTCTTTTTCTCTGGCTAGCTGGAATACACAAGGGCATCTACATCTTCAAAGCCATGCACACAATCGCATAGATACATTTGATATCCTGGCAATCCAGGAAACCTGGCTAGCTTCAATGCCATTGTGGGATGATCATGAAATGTGCCTTCTCCCAGCGAAAGCTGTGGGAAAGGGTAGACCAACTTCAGGCCTTCTGGTGGCAGTGAAAATAAGTGCCGGGGAGTCTATCAAACCGTGGGCTCTTTTCTTCAATTGGTCCAAATTTCAGTGCAGCAACAAACGATTCCCCTAGTTAATATTTACCGGATCCCAGTTGGCATTGCAGATGATGGCTTTTATCTGGACTTGAGTAAACTATTAGATGCTATAATAATGGCCCCTGACATAACCTCCACGATGTTAGTGGGAGACCTGAACTTAGACTGGGTACATAAGAAGACAGGGCGTAAATCAAGCGATGTAGCGAGATGGATGTCCTTCATGAATGAGAGAAATTTCAGGATGGCTACCAATGCCGTACGAGGTGATGTTCCTGCCCAGTTTACATGGAGCAAAGGATCCTCTTCTAGCATTATTGACTATATTTATATCGATCCAAAGTTATTTATGTTCATCAAACGATTTGAGATCATTGTACAACAACAAAGCGATCATAACATGTTGTCACTCAAGTGGACTTGGCCATCACACCAGACAAAGACACTAAGACAATGGGCCAAGCAACACTTGACAGTCAACAATGCTAAGACCAGATTTTGGTAGTTAGAGTCCAAACTTGATGCCTTGAGCTGTTCCCTTGATTCACATCTGAGTCAGCGATCTGATCTGCAATACACTCAAATGTTGTTTCCATACTAGAATGCCATCACAGTATTTGGCCCTAGGGACTTTATATACATAATCACTCCTACCATCAGGAACAGGGGATCATCGGCTTATAGAAGGGAAAGGAAATCCATCTTGACACTCACAAAGTCTGCATAAGCCGGAGCTTTTAAATCAGCGAAATATAAATACCACAATTGGATCTGAGTGCGAATAGCGCTCTTGTTCCAGAAAGACAGCGAGGCTATGTTATTGGCCATGTCAAATAAACATTCGGCAGAAACATGGGCTCACATGCATGAAGTTCAGCGTAGCGCGCAGTCCAATGCCGTAACATGGTTAAAACACTTTTCGGAACTTCATGCTGATGAACAGTTTGATAAGTTTAATTATGAGCAGCTTTCAAACTCTCCATGGTCAGTTGAATGCTCGGTATCCATTGTGGAAGATCTTATCAAGAAAGCCAGTTCATCTCGGGCAGCGGGCCCCGATGGGTTAAACAACGCCATGTTTAAACTCATGGGCTATAATTCTGGATAAAATCTTTCAACATGTATTGGTAAATCGCATCATCCCAATCTCCTGGCGTGCTTCATTGATTGACCCAATTTCTAAAAAGTTTGATCGTATGTCGCTGCATAACTATCGTCATATTGCATTGCTGGACGCTCCAGGAAAGATTGTTGCCAAGCTAATTTTGCAAGACTTTAATGCCTGGACACTATATAATCAGAGACGCGATCCAAACCAGTCGGGCTTTGTGGCAGGAATGAACCTACTTTGTCTAAATGCCATAAAAGCACAATGCCAAGCCACAAAACAACCCATACAATTTGTGTTCGTAGATCTGCACTCAGCTTTTGATTCAGTTTCCCGTGTGCTGCTTATGTCAAAGTTGCGATGAGATGGTTGCCCACATTCTCTAAGTGACATCAGATATGCCTTTCATACCAACACGTCCATACAGATTTGGCTGTCAATAGAAGGACTGTTGTCCTCTGCTATTTTATTTATTGTATTTATCTGTTCTCCTTTGTCTCCGCACTCTCCACTCTCCCCCTTCCATGCACTGTTACCCTTTCCCTTTCCCATGCACTTTCGCACTCTCAATGTCACTGGGCCCAGTAAGATTGTTGTTGTGTTTCTCCCCTGTTCCCCTCCCTTGCCTTGTTGCGCTCTGAAACACTTGTGTATGAGCACGACACAAATAAAATATCATATCATATCATTCACACATCTCGAGGGCTGAAGCAAGGATGTATACTTGCTTCAGCCCTCTTTATCTTTTTATACATGAAGTCAAACAGGTCTTCGACAATGTCTGCTCCGATTCTCCTAAACTTAATAGGGTCTCGATTAAAGCTTTATTATATGCAGACGACCTGGTACTTATATACAAATCCCCCACTGGATTGCAGAAATTGCTCACTGCTTTTGACATATATATAAAAATCAAAATGAATTGAAAATCAACACCACAAAAACTCAGATAGTAGTCTACCGCCCTAAAAAATCATCCAGTGGACACATGTCTTGGTCTATCAATAACGTGAGACTAGAAGTTGTCCCTAGCTACATGTATCTAGGAATGGTTTTGGGAGGTTCAGTGCAATCTAAAGGGCAGATGGAGAACAATGAGCGAAAACTGGACACAACCATATTGCAAACAAAAATAATACTACGTAGATACAGTAAATTCTCTACAAAACCTGTCTTGACGTATTGGAATCAAAAAGTTACTCCATGTTTATTGTTTTGGCTGGAAACTAGATCAATCTTACCCAGCAATATTTTCAATAAATTGGAAGCAAAATTTTGGAGAAATATTTTACATCTCCCGCAATGCATTCCTGGACCTTGGCTGAGCTATGAGTTGGGTTTTGTTTTGCTTAATGCACTTTATCATTGGCGACTTTGCACTTTATTCAGAAAATGTCTTGTATACGCTGATTTGAATGTCATCTTGAAGGTGTTAGCGTCCTATTTGTTTTCAGCCCAGCATGTCTTTGTCCGAGCATGGATAAAGAGCATCTATCGCATCCTTGCTCTGGCAGATATATCAATTGAAATGTTGGTTTTTAATACTGACAAAGCCAAGATAAATATATATCAAACAGACTGGATTGAGAACAGAAACTTGTGCCTGAAATATAAACACTTTGCTGGCAACCATTTGGAGATAAAAATTCGCAATTTGGAACCATACCTTTGCAAATCACCTTCTCCTGACCTTCGATCTGCCATTCTATGCCTTTGTCTAAATCTGTGGCCCACCAGAGACTTGTCCGCCCGAAAGATCATCTCAATGGATTAGAACTTCTGTTGCTTTTGTCAGAATTGTTCATGTAGAGAAATCATCGAACATCTGCTCTCACTCTGCCCTGCCCTCAATGAACTGCGTAGGATGCACTTTTCAAAACACTGTTTACACCTTGGTTCGTTGAATGATGAGATGAGATGGACAGTTATTTTATGTACATCTTCTATTTCTATTCACATTGCTACTGCTAGCTTTTTGAATGCATTGATGTTAGATCAGTCTGATGTGGCAGAGAAACCTAATTTAGCGACATTTTAGGCTCTGAATAGCCCTAACATTGATCAGTTGACTTTATCCAGGCAATCACAAACAGTGACACGTATAGAAATCCAATTAGAGGAAAATTAAGCTATTCATCATAATGGCATTGTGTTACTTGTTGTGGCTATATATGTATTTGCATCAACACACTTGACTGTCTATAATATGCCTTTGATTATGCATGACATTGATAAAATAGAGTAATAAGTTTTATTTAGGTAATTTTAGCTAAGAAGGCACTTCATTTTTCATTTTTTTCTCTTTTCTATTGTTGAAGTAGCTAAATGTCATTTCTACCCTCTCATGATTTGATTTTATGTTAAAATTATTGAAAAGTTGATTAATTTCAGCTGAGTCAATAAAAAAGAAAATATATATGAACCACCTGCCTATAGCAGTGATGATAGCCCAGAGGAGACTGAAAGAAAGGAGGAGATATTTAAGGTCTTACAAGACAAGGAGTAAAAAAGCATACGACCAAATGTGACCCTAGACATAGAACGAGAGATTAAGAGATGGAAAGGAGAAAAGGAGAAAACCAACGAGGTAACACTCGTACAGAACAAATGGATGGGTGGACAGATATTGCTCAAGCTCGATGGGAAAAGTATCAAGGAAGTTAGGCAAAGGGAAGATCAAGATGAAAAGGATAGAAAAGACAGGGACCGAGCAAAAAAGATTGAATGAAGATGAGCACAAGAGAAAGAATAGGCAGAGACGAGAACAGATGTATCAACAGGAACAGCAAAAGAATGAAGAAAGGGCAGATGAGCAAAGGAAGTATGACAATAGACAGAGAGCAATTGAAGAACGAGACAGGCAAGAAAAGAAGAGACAAGAGGAGGAATCAGAGACATTATGTGATAAAAGAATACAACGACAAAGGGAAGAAGAAGAGCGTAGAGAGAATGAAAGAAGGGAAGAGAAAAGACAATAAGTGGAAAGGATTAGACAGGAAGCAAGAAGGTGAAGAGAATTAGACGATGAAAATGAGCAAAAAAGGAGACAATGAGGAATGCGATATGGAATGCATTCAGAAAGATTTAATGGAAAAGAGACCAGTAATATCGTGGAGCCACATAGAGAAGTTCCTCCCATCGCAGGGAGCAAGGTCAGGGCCATCTAAAGTTACATTAGATGAGAACTTCGAGATAGGGAGTATTGGGGATAGGATCGATAGAGCCTACCAAGAGAGGAGAGCAAGAAGTGAATCGGGAAGCAGATGAAAAGAAAATCGATTTATAATCCCCCAAACACGAGGTGAAGAAGGAAGCCTGTTAAGTTTCGAGTGTGGAGCCTTGTCTTTAGACAGGCTGACCTTAGACAAGGGTGAAAGGGGAGAAAGCCATACTAGTTGTGGACTAGATATGTCAGACAAAGAGAGAGAAACCTTCCGTGGGGATGAGGGAGAAAGTGCATGGGGTCCCGAGGGATGTCTGCAGACAGACAAGTAAGTGAGATGGTCTGATTCAGAACAGCCTAAAGATACGATGCAAGATCCTAAGGCTTATCCAGAGCACCCTAAAGAACGATCGCACAGTGAGAGGGGAGAGTCACCACCATATGTGAACAGGCTAAGGGCATTGGCAGGTAGAAGGCGATCAGGAACCATTGCCCCCACTATGGATAGGAAGACAATGGGAGCCGATTGCAGATTTGGGTTCACCCAATTCCCTTTATTGGAGAAAGGAGGTGCCAGAACTCAGTATATTCCCTAGGCATAAATGGATAAGGATAATTTAAGGTTCAAACTCCCCAGTTTAACGGCTGGGGCATGGAAATGGATTTATGAGCTAGAAAAGATGACAGGAGGAAATACCCTAGCAATAGGGAACATTAAGGGTCTCCTAGCATCCATTCTTGGGGAAAGGGCTGATGACATTTGGACGAGAGCAGGTTACCCAAGTGTCACGGCACAGAACACTGCACATGACGTAGTGCCATTTAATAATTGCAGGGCAGATGTCTGGAGAGTGCTCAGGGTATAGTTTCCTGATACACCAGATATGGGTACAAATATGGCACATAAAATGAAAGATGATGAAGATCTGCTTGCTTACATTAAAAGTATTCAGGAATAATGGACTTTGGAAATGAGGGAGGCAACGTGGAAGTCAGTGCCAGTATTCTATCACATCTTTTGTCAGGGATTGCCAGAACAGGTGCTGAGACCATTCAAGAAATTAGTGGGAATGGAAGCGAAGTCATGGGCAGAGATCACTGTCGGCTGTTGCAAGAGAAAAATACGAAGGAAGATGGTAGAACTTGGGGAAGTCAAGTTAGTTCAGAAGAAATTGTCAAAGTATGCCATAGAATGGGCGGTACTGACAAGCGAAGAGGGACTGGGAATACAGGAAGCAGTGGGTGCATCGCAGGTGAATAATCCACACCAGATGGACAAAGGAGGGAATGGGTTTATGCCGAGAGGCAGAGGAATGGATTACAGAACAAGGGGTGGTTTTCAGAATAATCAGGCTGGTGTTCAAAATAACCAAGGTGCATTTCAGAAAATGCATAATGATAATACGAATGTGCAAGGGGGATTTAAGAAGTTCTCCTCCTGTATGTTGGCCATGTGGGATGACAGGGCACATCGCACGAATATGTGGAAACTAAGGGTATGTACAGAATGGGCAATTCTCAAGAGGGGGGACAGCTTATTCTCCAGCATATAGCTCACAAAATAGGGATGGGTTTGTTCAAGATCAGACTATGTAGCAAGCACAAGTGCCGCAAATACAACAGGCATTGCAACCAGAGCAAGCACCATTGAATCCGCCACAAGGGCAGTCACTGCAATCACCCATGCAGATACGCAGAATGAAAACACGGGGCATTTATTGACACCTAGGCTAGGGGGTATCACTGTGGTCGGAGGAAGTACTTTTACGGGTACGGGGATAAGTAGGTACCCACAATAGGACAGCTCACAGGTCAACTTGTTGTGTTCAGTACTATCGGTGACAATAGACCCCCAAGAGCAACCAAGGTTTGATGTTAGCATAGGAGGCAAATCTTTTTCTTTTTTAGTAGACACTGGGGCAACTCGCTCATGTATAGCCGGTCCGATAGCACAGCGAGTAGAGCGCTCGCTTTGACATCTGTGCGGAGCCTGCTCATGCAGGTTTGAATCCCGGCAGGGCCAAACTCAGCCTTTCATCCTTCTGGGGTTGATAAATGAGCACCACACGCCGTGGGTAATAATAGCAGCGCTCAGATGCCTGAGGGCTCATAGCGCTATATAAATGCTACATTATTATTATTATATGAGAGGGAAAATATCCATTATCGGGAAATGCCATGAATGTGCAAGGTTTCTCTGGAGTTACAAGCAGAGTTCCTTTTCCTGATTAATTACCAGTCTCCATAGGAGAGTGTGACATGTCTGTTCCATTATTGCATTCAAGGCAGACACCAGTTAATATTCTGTGCCGAGATTTAATGACAAAGCTTAATATGACAATTTATTTCACTGATGAAGACATAGGGCTTCATTACGAGGTGGGCGGTAAGGGATACCGGGCACCGTTAAGGAGACCGGTGCCGGTAATCCCTTACCACCCAATTCCGAGGTCCCTTAGCGGGAACCGTAAAGAACGTGTGGTCTGACCACAGGTTCTTTACAGGACCCGTTAAGGGACCTTGGAGCTAATAATGGGCCCGCAATTAGCGGGCCCGTTATTAGCGCCTTCCCCCTTCCAATTGAGCCCTATGGGGGCTCAAATGGGAATGGGAATGGCATTTGGAATGGGGATTTACCGGATCCGCCTAGGGCGGAATGTCCCAGTAAGTCCCCTCTCCACCAGACCGGACCCGGACACGATTTTGGAGTCAGCCATGGCGCTAATAGTCGTAATGAGGCCCATAGTGTGTTCTACTCCAGGGATACATTATATGAATGTGAGCAAATGGCGTTTACAGGCAAATGGCTCTGTGAGGAATGCCATTAGAGCCAGAAGTCTTCCTTCATGGGGTACTAATTTTACCTATGGAGTAAGAGGGGGGAAAAACTATTCCTCTACGGTTAGATGCAGCCATAGTGCAAGGGGAACTGGCCATGCTCGAAGGAACCGATGACGAGGGCAGGCCATGAAGAACAGTGATTGACATTGGGGAAGGGTATAGATTGACTGACGTCACAGATGTAGACATGTTCAGAGATGACCCATCTGATAATGAAGTAATATTCGAGATCAGAATACAGAAAAGGGAAATCCCACAGCGAATGATGATAGTGTGGCAGTGTCCAGCATTTTTTTATGAAGACCTGGAAAAGCTGCCAAGCTCTTCATGGACTACAGGCCTCTATGAAAAAGGCCTATTGAAGGGAATAGGAGAGGTTAAGATTAAACTGAAGCCAGGAGAACATTTTACCTTGAGAAAGATAGTACCCCATGTCTCGAGAGGCTGATGAGGGTATTTTCAAGACTATAATATCACACAGAATTAGTCAACATGTATATGCTATAATATCAAGATTTATTCCATGGTCAATGCTGATTATGCCGACATATGTTTCGACCACATCAGTCGTTTTTGAGGCACAATATGGAATCTGTGATCATAATATTTCATCCACATTGAAATTCATATGGGTGTCATATTTAAGATGCCAATAAAGAAAAGTACATTGAGTCAAAAAAGAACAACATATATATACATGACCATGTTGCATACCAAACAGTCCATAGATGGAATAAATATTGATATCACAGCATATACCTGTTGACTAATTCTATGTGTTATTATAGTTGCTCTGCTAATGCCAGCAAATGTACAGAGAACAAATCTATGTATCTGTGATGTTACACTAGGCAGGGGATGCCTAGAATTCCGTAGTCTGCAGCCAGCAAGGAATTTGTTACAAACTTTCTCAAATTTTTTGCCACACGGCCCTTACTCGTGGTCAACCCAAACATACCTTCCTATTTTCAAGACTATATCAGCCATGATGGAACAAGGTATTTTAGTGATGTCAGAGTCACTGTGTAATACCACAGTGTACCTTGTGAAAAAATCGAAAGGGAGGTTGTGGAGACTAATCCAGGACATGAGGCCAATTAACCAGATTGTACAGGCAGTTTGCTTTAGTTCCGAATGTGGCACCGATTTTATGTAGTATCCCAGCAGAGGCACGATATTTCACAGGGATTGACTTGAAAAATGTGTTTTACTCAATCCCGTTGCATAAGGACTCCCAAGACCTTACGTCATTTACATTTCACCAGCCTAAGCTGAAGAGCACTTGTTTGCCTCAAGGGTACTGTGAGTCTCCATCTATTTTTAATAGGGTCCTGCAAACAAATCTTGATTTGCAAAGCATTGTGCTGCAGTATGTAGATAATATTTTGGTTTGTAGCACAACAAAAGATGAGTGCAGACAAGAATCGATTCAGTTAATGACCATGCTAGCAGATAAGGGATATAAAGTGGATAAGGCGAAGTTGCACTATTGTCAAGAAGAAGTGTTGTATATAGGTCAGTTAATCTCACATGAAGGAAAGAAAGTTACACCTGAAAGAGCTGAGATAATTATGAAAGCAGCATAACCTGCACACGATAAAAACCAATGCAGCAGTTTTTAGGATTGTGCATCTATGTTAGAGCGTGAGCATTTTACTATGGTTCATACACACAACCCCTTTTTCAGGCTCTGAAGAAAGCTCAAGTGAACAAGGAAAACATAGAATGGACTGAGGAAATGAAGGGAGGGTTTGAAGAATTGATTTGTACAGCTTCAGTTTTAGGAATTCCCAACTATTCTGAGGAGTTATTTTTATTTTCACACACGAATGGGACAGTTATGACAGTGGTGCTTATACAGAGGACTACACATGGGTACAGACCTCTGGCATACTATAGTGGGATTTCAGATCCAGTTATGAGAGGACACTTTCTTAGCGAACAATCGCTGGCAACAGCCGCATTCGCCATTGAGACGTCTGCCAGCATTGTGATGGAATGTTCTATGACTTTATTTGTTGTGCATGCTTTGTTTGCTGTTTTGGAGAAACCTAAGAGTACAATGACATTGCAGAGGTCTTCTGCATATGAGGTAGTTATAACGAAAGCAGCAATCAAAATAGTCAGGTGTAAAATAGTGAAGCCTGCCACGTTGGTAGCAGAGCCAGTGGCAGCGGGTGAGCATGTGCATGATTGCCAACCTACGAAGAGTTCTATGATGATATCCCAAGAGGAAAGGAGAATGTGCTAGCAGGGGGGAGGTTCTCCTTATTGACGGGTCTTCAAAAATTGATCAAACTGATGGAGAAAGGCATTCAGGTTCAGCTGTGGTAAGGCACAGAGCCAATGGGGTATTTGAGGTTGTAGCAAGTGCAAGACTACTGTCTCACTTTTTCGGCACAAGCAGCAGAATTGGCGGCACCTATTGTCACGCTCGAGAAACACACAGGGCAGGAAGTGTTAGTGTACAGTGACTGCGCCTATGTGACGTCAACCGTGCGTGCAGGGCTAGCATGTCGGAAAAGGAAGGACTATCTCAGAGCGGACGGCACTCCAGTGCAACACACAACATTATTGGACAGGCTTATCAAGGCACTACAACTCCCAGTAGCCATTGCAATAGTTAAGTGCACAGCACATACTAAGCAAACTAACTTTATCTCTCGCAGAAACAAAGACGTGGACGAAGATGCCAAAAGGGTTGCATATTCACCAGATATTTCGAGTTTTCATACTCCAAATGTAAAAGAGAAAGTAGTCACTATTATGATTGTAAATGAAGGGTTTAATCATTTGTCAAGAACACAGTTGATGGAGGTTCAGGGCAGTGCTCCACAGGAAGAGCAAGAATTGTGGAAACAAAGGGGGTGTTCTTGAACCCCCGCTGAAGCATTGTGGTGACAGGACAGCAAAGGAAAGCCACTGTTGCATGTAGCCTTGTTAAGGGTAGCGCTTCAACAGCTGCACTACCACGCCCATCGAACTAGGGAAAGCCTTGCAGTAACTATTGCGGAGGACTGGTTCGTATTTAACCTGTTAGAACACGTTGTATTTTATGTAGTAAATTGCATCGTGTGTCAAAAGTTTACCACCGAGTACACACTGCGAACAATAAGCAGAGTCATTCCTCGTACAAATGGTCCTTTCAGCATTTACATATTGACTTTGTTGACATCCTGCAAGTATGTAGTGGACACAGGTATATGATAGTGGTGATGTGCCCCTTTTTGAGATGGATCGAAGCAGGTCCATGTACACAACCTGATGCCACTTGTGCAGCAATGTTTTTAGTCCAAGAAGTATTTCCTAGATGGGGAGTATGTGAGGTGCTGAGATCCGACAATGGGCCCCTTTTTGTTAATGAAGTATTTGAATAGATTAGCCTATTGCTTAGCATAAAACACAAGTTTTCTTCTGCTTATCACCTGCAATCGAACAGGATATGTGAGAGACTCAACGGTCTTCCCAAAGAGAGAATTGGCAATTTAAAGTTGACACTGAAGAAGGGATGGCTGTATTGCCTGCCCCTTGCCTTATATTCATTAAGGAATTAGCCTGGGTCGGACTACCACCTCACACCCCACGAGCTAGTGACAGGGAGGCGAATGAGAACACCCTTGTCTCCTCCATCGAGGAGCAGAAATGATACCCAGATGACTGCAGAATTGCTGAGGGATTGAGTTACATAGGTATTTGACATGTATGACTGCTAGTATCTCTGCCATTTCAGATCAACTCAAGCGCAAGGTGTGTCTGTCTCAGGAAACATATGAATACCATTCAGCAACCAGACTGCAATAATTATTACCAGTACCTAAATTATTCATTGGAGATGTAATCCTAGTGCACAACTTCACAAGGAAGTGGCACAAGCACCGTTTTAGTGGACTGTTTATTGTCGAGAACATTACCCTCTCAGCAGTAAAAGTCCAAGAAAAGCATGCCTGGATACACCTGGGTGACATGAAGCCGTATGCTGGTGAGACCGATGACCCCCCAAACGTTGATTCGGAAGCAAGACAAGAAGAAGTAGTTCAGCATGTGCAGACTTGATCGATGATGAGGATGAAGGATGCTATGACTGCTGATTAAATGAATGCAAGTGTACATTTGGACTGTGGCCCACCCCAGACACTCTATATAGATATTTTAGCAGGAGGGCAAGCTAAGTTTGGAGCCATAGGAATCTTTTCACTTGGACTTTAGAAAGTGTTGATGTAATAAAATATGCCAAAATTGAGAATTCGAGTATGACGACTGGAAAAGGAAGCATTTTCCAGATTCATTCCTTACTGAGTTTCTCTTTGGTTAACCTCATGGTTCTGTCAAATGTCGATGCCCATAGAGTACTTCTCGCTGTCTTTATATACATACTCCAAGCTTACCCTGCCCTTGTTTGGTGTAGTATTAATATTTGTGTGTTCCTGAAAGATCCTAAAAATGCCCTGCAATTAGGAGGTCACTTGTGGCGATAATTGAACAGATCCTGCAACTACCTGAGCATCTAACGAAGCTGCCTGATTAAAAAGGTTTTTTCCTTCCTTAAAAGTAGTACACAGGAACAATGTGGACTGTTCAGAATAATGCAGTTCCAGAAAATGAGCAAACTTAATGACGTTTGGAGAATCGAAAGTGATGGGGTCTCATGTATTGATGCATAATATATGCATGCTCAATGTTCATTATTGTTTTTCTGAATTTGTTGATCCACACGACCTACTTCATTGGTCCCAATATGGTAGGAGTCCCCTTGATTCTTTCTACTCCAGTGACTTATGCAGAATTATCTGTTGGAAAGAGACCAAGGCCATATGTGATTATCCTTACACCAGTGACACATGTAAAATCACCCATTTCTCTGACAAGTGTTCCTTTGATTCTCCCTGTAGGAATGGTCCATTTTTGATATACTTCATGACCATTATACACAAGCTCATCTTGCAAGAGGGAGACACAATAGAAGCACAAAAGAAGATGATTGTAAGTTAAATAATTATCTAGACAGTACAGCGCATTTGGGGAATAACATGTGGTGTCAGCACATGAACGTGGTGGGAAAAAGAACCTCTGAGTGGAGTTCCTATGTTTGTTCTCTCCTACCTTATGCTATAGAGAAGTCCAATATATTCATAGCTATAGAAATAGCAGTCCAGACAGCTCATTGCCTGACTCACCTTGTGCTCTGCCATACAAGAGGTCAGTTCCAAGCTCGAACAGCATCCTTGGTCTAGGTGACTAAATGGACAGCTCCAGAAGAAGATGATTATGCGCAAGACAGACACCACACACCAGAGATCATGTGATAAGCTACAAACAGCCTGGAGTGAAGGGAGCAGGAACCAGATGGGAAATAAATAAAAATCTCAAATGTCAAGGAAGGAGTGATAAAGAAATATGAAGATGTAAGGAGAGAGGCCAGATGCAAATCTGGGGAACAGTAGCTTCTCCAGATGGATGGGAATAAGGCATAGTTGTATGCAGAGCAGTGGCATTGACAGGACATCACAAACTAGTTTTAGATCATGGGGAGAAGGGATGCAAACCTCTCTGGCCGAAGCTTGAAAAGTTGCTGACATGGATTGATGACAAAGGAGGCCGGTTGCAGATAGTGCTATGCTTAAGAAACAATGGCATGAGAAAAGTTGGAGAGAATCAGCAATGCGGTTGAATTTTCAATGCACCAGGAATGAATGATAGGGCAGTAATCATAATGGACCACTACTGGGCCTGGGGATCCAGAGCATACATGAAGTTGCCCAAGGAATGGAAAGGGCTGTGTTCTATAGTACCTATCCAAGTTACAGCATTGGTGATTCCAAAGAGTGACCTGAACATTGGAGAGTTTCCAGATGGCCATCTTAGAAGGAGGAGATCAGATGAATTCCTCAATCAAAGCAAGAGGGAGACCTACTGTTCAGCTAAATCAATAGACGCTTTTAATTCTATTTCATATAAACACAGGTTGTTCAGTCAGACTGCTGCAGTATTCACGACCATCTTCATGCCAGGGATCCAGACGATGGTGAATGACGATGGCGAATGCAAAATGGTTACAGATTACCTGATGGGAGCTCCAGCAGACAATCAACACTAGCATAAAAGGATTCAATGCTATCAAGGAAGAGCTGAGAGCCATAAGACTGATGTCTCTTCAGAATAGATATGTCTTGGACATGATTACAGCTATGGATGGAGGTGTTTGTACCAAAATCAGAGAATCATGTTGCACATGCATACCTTCTCACAATGAAGAGAATGGGACCTTGACAGAGGCCATAACGATGCTGAGGAGCTTGCACATAAAGATGCACGATGAAGTAGAAGATATTGAGATGACAGCTGATTAGCGTCAATCTTCTCCTGGGTTCCACAGGGGATGGTGAATATCTTCACGTTCCTTGGAGCCTTGCTGGTGAGGATCCTGTTTGGAGTTTGTGTGATCAGATGATTAATAATAACACAGTGCAAGAAGACAGCAAAGAAAGCAACTGGAATGAAGATCATGATCGATGTGGAGTTAGGGTTATTACCCAAAGATCTGACAGATAAAGAAATCATAAAGTAAGTAGAAGCAAGTACTCATGCACCTGAGAGAACGAAGTTCCTGTATCCAAGAAAGCACAAAAAGTATGTGGGAAGATGGATCTACTGCAGCCCAAATGGACAATGCAGTCTCATGACCTGGAGTATTGATGAACATGTAAAATCAGTAGGATCTCTGAAAGGAGTAATGAAGATATGGACTCTAAAGAAGCACTTTTTCAGATGAGGATGCCTAGATATGAAGACTGATCGGAGAGTGATTGATTAATTCATCAGAGGTGGGAGTGTAGAGGAGGAGCCAAGTGCCTCTACCGGAAGTCCACCCCCATTTTGCCTATATGTTGTAAACCAGAAATTGTGACATGCGCAACACCAGTGATGGTACCTATACCACGAAGAGACCTTGAAACAAGGTATCCATTGAGAAAACCCTACATGTTGTACCTGCAAAAAAAAGACAGTCTTCTGAAGGAAGTTCAGGAAGAAGTGTGAAGATAAGTGAAAGAGAAGACTGGTGGCGTAACATGAAGCATAAATGATGCACCCAGAAGAGATGTCAATGAAAAGAGTATATAGACATTATAGTATCTGATGGCGACGTAGGGAATTGCAATTTTTCATAAGCAAAATGAAGATTGCACGTGCGCAGAGCACTGAAGAAAATGCAAAGCCATTTTATAATTGTACAAATGCATTAATGCAAGTACAATAAGTAATCATAAGGCTGGTCATATTTAGTGAATAGACTGCAGGCAGTGCTGCCAATATATATATATAAGTGTGTATAGAATCTGGATGTCCCCCGACACATTTTAGCAAACTAGGACCCTGTGAATAGAAGGCCTGAAAGTGTGGCGCAGTACAAGAAAACAGCTGATGCTGAAGGAAGATACGAGAAGGCTTGTCTGGCCAAGTGTCAAGATTTGGGGCCGCCAAGAACCTGGTTATCTAGTTGAGAAGATACAATGAACATGAGAAGCGAGGCGAGCTCCTGTTGAGGTGTAATGGAAAAACAGTAGAAGTGCCAGCTTTTTTTCATTTAATAGTGTTAAATGCAAAGAAAGAGCTCAAAACACTGTATCCTGTCACATGGACAGATGAAAATAGACTTGGGCAAGCTACACCGACGCCAGAAGATAAGGCCATGCTCACACTCACTTTCATTCTCAGGCGCAGTGATCCTTTGCAAGGGTGAGTTCAAAGGACTAATTGAATGGCAGACAGCAGGATTGATGATGAATGTTGGGCTAATTGGGCAGGGAGGTATGGTCAAGTCCAACCCTCCAGCACCTGGGTACCAGCGTGCGTGCTGCTGGCAAGTGAAATGTTCCAGAAGAGTACAAGCATGCCAACCAGTTGTGGGGGCCATGTAGAAAAGAGTGCTATAGTTTTAAAGCCAATGAAACTTGTATTTTTGTGACACTGAAGATGACTTGCACTAGTGGTGGGCATAGATGGCCACCTGACCTTAGAGACCCAATCATGGTCCCATACCCCATGGAAAGTTTACTTAGATGTTCCCTTTAAGCCTATCACAAACTCCCATAGGTTTTCTTATTTTGCCACATAGTATGACGTCACAGATGATGAATTGTTGCTATCAATATGTGTTTTTTCAAATGAATCGGAGAGACGTATGCTGCAGGTTTTCTGTTGATGGCCGTTGTACTCCTTGTTTGAGACAATTGCAATTAAAAACAGTTGTGTTTTGCCAACTTCCTGAGTCGGTCTGATTATTGGCGCGAGAGTAAGATCTGCATCCCCATCCATCCTACAGAGGGCCAACACTCTTAAAGGGCCTATGGGTTCAAGATACATTTACTAGAGATAGGCCCTCATTACGACCCTGGCGGAAATCGAAAAACGATGGCGGAAATGCAATACCGCCATCGAATAGCGCTCGGTGCGACTATGACCCGTCACCGCAAAGTACGATGCCATTAGCGACACCGTAGTGAACGCCAACGCTAACTGCACCAAGTACGCGCGCGCGCGCCATGCCAAACCGTAAATACCACCATGGCGCAAGGGTACACGAATTCCGACCCTAGCGGACATGTACCTAACGCCATCAAGCACGGCGGAAAGTACCATTCCGCCATGGTGAGAAGTACGGCATCGCGAATCAACCGTAAACGGCCCCACTGAGTGCCTGTACACCGCTCCCTGGCCACATAGTACAACTCCCCGTAGGTGCAATGAAGTCACAATGCAACCAGTGAAATGTACAAGTCACCCATGCATGCCAACGAACAAAAGAATCTCAAGAGGGGCCAATGGGAGCCGCAGGGCACAGATGGCACGAATACAGAAGCCATTCCAATGGACAGGACAACAGTCCCCCACCAAGAAACGCACGCAAACACAGGCACCTGTGACCAGCAATATTCCGAAAATCACATCATTCCACCAGTCCACCTGGCTGACCGGCATCTGTTACACAAAACCTAATCCCCCGCCCCTGAGCATGACATCATTCAAACAGTCATATTGGCAGCCCTCATCCCTGACCTCACTGGGCTTCGTAGGCAAACGCACCCAGCACAGTACCACGCAACTATACTCCGAAGCTGGAACCCAATGCAGATCTCCTCACAATACATCGCTCCCCAAATAGGAATATGCCACATCACTTGCAAAGAAGAACGCTACACGGCCCACATCAGAATAGAAATTGAATGCACAACAAATTCACCAAGCCCATACAGCCATTAGGCCATGAACTCCAAAACACATTTCACCATTGTGGGCTGCATCCGCAAGAAATGACCAGCTACTTCTTGTGTGACGCCCTGTTCCTTCATGGTACACAGAGCCACATTCTCGTACGAAAAGGCAACATGGAAGCGCACAGAACCGCAGGGCCGTCCCAATGGGGAGGCACTAGTCCAGCTGAAAGGCCGAAATGTTGCTCCGAGCCACTAGTACTGCGTAAGGGCATGTGGCCCATTGGCGATCGTCCCATAAGATCGTAATGCTGCTCCACTGATTAACACGAAGCAGCAGGTGTCGGGAGTAAAAGCCATCTGCAGGAGTGGCATACAGATGGCAGTGGCAAAAGGGGAGGAGATACCTGTCAATCAAAAGAAAAGAAAAAGAACAGAATGGCCATCAGAACTACATTCGAACAACTCACTTCAATGATCACACTAAATCCACAGCCATATGCATGCTAGCCCACTCCAAAGGATCATCACCACCCCAAAACCACTTGCGACTCATAACTATCTATATCGAGGTGTAAACACCATCACAAACGAGTGTACCTGTGCATGCGTCTGTGAAAACAGAATCCATCAGATGGGATTGGTAACGTGCATGGACACAAGTGTCTGAGGGCGCGTCGAACAGGGAGGGCTCAACAAGGCCAGATAGACGATGGTCCCACTATGGCAGCCCTGCATCACATAGCGCAGGGGAGGCGGACAGATTCCAAGAAGCCCTGTACATGGCAAACACTGTATCAAATCATCTGCCCATGCATCCATTCATCATTCCCTCATCCCGTAATGATAACGCCTGTTTCCATACTCACATAACATGTGAGAATTCCATTGAGTCTGTGCGTCATGCAGCCTGCAAAATCCACTGTGCCCCAGCCCGTAATTCCAGTGTTGTGAAGTAACATGTATTTGGGAACGTCCGGCCTCATCGTCCACTTCGCTATTGCGCATCCCAAACTATTCAAATCAATCATGCATCCTCGCCATGGCCCCTGTCCCAAGGACATTGAACAATAGAACGTTACATTTGCAGTCAGACCTGTGGGCATCTCCTCGCCGCTAGCTGATAACCGAAAGCGCCGCCCTTCGAATTCCTCATTTGCAACATCACGTCGAAAAGGCATCTGTGGCCGCTTGAAATCACAAATTAAACCATCTAGTGCGGCTGTGTGTGAAAATGGCAACTGCCTTCACTCACAAATGGGACGCCCCGCCCGTCGTTGCAACTCGGTACAGTGATGCATGAGGGTCCACCGTTACTCGAGTACTACGTTCCACTGAACCTTCACAAGTCTGTTCGCGACTGCAAAGATTGTATGTGAAACAATGGGACCATAGCCGAATGAACATATCAACCAATGTTACACGGCCATCGGGTACAAATACATGATTGCAACAGCAAGATGCCATTCCTCGAATTGCAGCGTTGTGTGCGGGACGTGCTCGGCCAAAGCGGAGAGCAGCTTGCACAGGTGGAATGAATCACCACAGGTGGAGGCCATACAGCCTGAAAACACATAAATTGCACACCCAGTCTCCTCCCACAACCACACCCACTCCGAAATGCTACCGGCAGGACTCGCGATGTTGGCCCTGGGGGACCTGATAGCACTGCAAGTACTCCAACTCCAAGAAGAAGACGAACACCAACTACAACCGGCCGCACGGAGGAGACGCAGGAGGAGGAGGAGGGCAAGGCATGGCCAGCAAGGGCCGCCAGCACAGCCACTACCACCACGCAGGCAGCCCGCAATCCCACGCCTCCGAGCACATCCGTTCAACCTCACTGATGAGCAGATCGACACCCTCTACCGTTTGGACCGGGACACCATAGCCGCCATTGTGGACATGACACAGGCTGACCTTGTCAGCATGATAGATAGCCCAACCGCCATCCCACCCCTACTGAAGGTGGTGTCTGTACTACACTTCCTGGCCACAGGCACCTACCAGCACACAGTCGGACAGTTGCATGGCATTTCTCAGCCACTGTTCTCACGGACACTATTGCAAGTGCTCGATGCCCTCCGGCAGCACGCAGACGACTTCCTCTCTCTACCACGCTCGGAGCAGGAAATTACCAACACAAAAGTGGGATTCCATGCACTTGGCGGCATACCGGGTTGCCTTGGTGCCATCGACTGCACCCATGTGGAATTGGTCGTCCCACATGCCATGGAGGCCCAGTACCGCAACCGAAAACAATTTCATTCTCTGAATGTACAAATGGTGTGTGACTCCAACAGGATCATTACACATTGTTGTGCCCGATTCCCTGGATCAACCCATGATTCTATGGTCTTGAGGAACTCAACAATACCACGCTACATGGAGCGACACGCAGGGTACAGATCCTGGCTACTCGGTGAGTCTCATTTCATGCATGATGATGTGGGGTATGTGATGCGGCAATGACCTGGCAGGAAGGGGGGGGGGTGCGTACGTAGCAATGGCATTCCACATAATTCGTTTATCGTCCACATACAGGTGATGCTGGATATCCACTGAAGAGATGGCTCCTCACACCAGTCCGGAACCCACGGGACCAGCATGAGGAGGACTACAACCATGCCCACTCACGTACCCGTGTAGTCATTGAACAGGCATTCGGCCTACTGAAGACTCGTTTCCGGTGCCTCAGCAGGTCTGGCGGGGCACTCCTGTACCGCCATGAGAAGGTTGCAAAGATGGTGATGGCATGTGTCATGCTACACAACATGTGCGTACGTAGAAATGTGCCCATGCCCCCTGACGCAGAACTGCAAGCACCTGAAGATGGTCATGATGAGGGTGGGGATGGGGCAGCACCTCAAGGAGTCCGCGAGGCACAGGAGGGCCGTGACATTCGTCAGCATCTCATTGATGCATGCTTCTAGCACTCACGCCTGGTGGCTGATACATGGACACGGGACTCGTGGCACTGTGTGTGTCTGGTACATGCACAATATGGACTGTACGCCTATGATGGCCTAGTACACAAAGATCATTGTCCACACATCTCATTGGTTGATCGTGCATTGTTTATGGCATATGTGATATCATGTTGAACACCCTATCGACCCGCCACCCAAGTGAGCCCAACACACCCCCTCCACCCTCCTACCTCCCCCCCGAACACCAGTGTCCAAAGATGCTCATTGTCAGTGGGCAGTCGCTATTGCAAGCCCCCTCTGCGGGTATCAGGGGCACCCCTGCCTGTGGAGCGCAGGTTCCTCCCAGATCTACGTTGGGGGCTGCCCTGGACGGAACTTGCAACGGATGATGTCTCTGCCTGCTCACGTCCATGCATGTCCCTAAGGGTTTGTGAGAGCTCAGTGAGCACACGGCGCACTGCGGCAAGTTCGGCACATACGTCTTTGGACGTCGCATGCAGTTCCCCCCTCAGGCTCTCGGTGCTTCTCTCCATTTGGACTCTCAGGCTCTCGGTGCTACTCTCCATTTGGACTCTCAGGCTCTCGGTGCTACTCTCCATTTGTACTCTCAGGCACTCGGTGCTACTCTCCATTTGTGCCCTTAGTGTCTCTGTACTTCTCTCCATTTCTGCCCTAAGTGTCTCAGTTGATGTTTCTATGTCTGCCTTAGTGCCCCCACATTCATCGGCATGGTCCTTGAGGAGCGTGGCCAGTTGCTGCTGTTGCACGATTAACTGGTCGAGGGACTGTTGCCTCTGCTGGGCCATGGCCATTTGCGGTGGTGTCACAGAGTGGCTGTTCGCCTCATGTTGCCCTGCCACAGGGCTTGTGGGGGATGGCCAGTCGTCGTCTTGTGGGTGCCCCTGCGTGGTATCCTCATGGTGTACGGGATGGGACAGACAGGGGGATTGGGACAGGTCATGGATGGATCTGACTTCGACATCCCCGTCTTCTGTGTCGGAGCATGCTGCCATTAATGGGGTGTCACCTATGGTGCTGCTGCCACCAGAGGCAGTGCCTTCTGTGGCATCCATTGGGGGGACCTGTGGTGCTGCTGTTGTGGGCATGCTGGCTGCTGGGGTGCCTGTTGATGTTCCCTCCTCTGTGCTGCCACCTGATTTGTGCTGCTGCCGTGTCTTGATGCGTGCAGCTGAGGTGGAGGGTCTTTGGCCGTTGGTCTTGGCCCTCTTTGCAGGTGTGCTGGTAGGGGTGTCCTGGAGCTCGTCGTTTGGATCGGACCCTGTGGTGGAGTAAAGGAGGGCGGCCGTTATTAATGGGTCTGTGGGAATTGGAATGGCAATGTATCACATGCATTGGGGTGGTACCTGAGGGTGATTTGGGTCGGGGCCTTGGAGGTGCTTTCATTTGTGTGTGGAGTGAGGGTGCAGTTGTTTGGCAGCCTGCAGTTAGGGTGTGCCTGCTGCACGTGTAGTGGGTGTTTTTGGGGTTTTTAATTATTTATGTATTTATTGTGAGTTTTAAAGTGCGCTATCAGGCCAATGTGTGTGGACGTTCTCCTGGACATGTGTTACTGTTGCACTATGTGGGCACGTGGTACTTCACATGATTGGACATTGTGGTTTTGGCATTGTTTTATTTGGGACACCTACCTGATTCTTCGGATGTCTGCACTCCTTTCTCCATCCCTCCGACTCCCTCTATGCTCTCCATTCCAATGGTGGAGGCACAGATTTCTTCCCAGGGGGTCAACTTGATGGGTGATTCCGATCCTCCCCCGGTGGCTGTGGCAATGTTGCGGTTGGCAGAAAGTATGCTCCGGACGCGTATCCGCAGGTCGTCCCATCGCTTTCTGCATTGCTGTGGGTTGCGGGGTGCGGTCCCCACCGCACTTACCCGATGTGCCACCAGGGCCCATATGGCCTTCTTGTTCGCAAGTGCCGTCCTGGTCATTTGCGTGGAGAAGACGGCGGCGGCATTCTCCTGGAGGGTCTCTGTAAGCACGGTGAGTTCCTCACGGGAGAAGTGGACCTGCCGCTTGCGGTCGCACGCTTTCTTCTCTACTTTTCCCATTTTTCTTGGTTTCGCTAGGGTGGATGACGGGTTGGGATGTGTCTCAGGGTAGTGTTTTTAGTGGTTGTGTGGATTTTGTGGTTTTATAGGTGTACGGCGTGTTGTTTCCCGTTCCGGGCCCATGTTTTTACTTCCGTTTCCGTATATTTCCGGTCACCGTACTTTCCGGTTGGCGCTCACTGCGGTGTCCGCTAAGATGGGTGGCGGTATTGCACCTAGGGCGCCGTACGGCGGCGGTGTGGGCCGTTTTGGGGTCATTTCCGCCATCGCGGACTTTGCACTTCCGCCATGCCGTGGTGCTCGTGCCCGATGGGTCGGAATGGGCCGCACTTTGCTCCATCGTGCAATGGCGGAAACGCTATTTACGCTGTGGCGGTCCGGTCAGTTACTTTCCGCCAGGGTCGTAATGAGGGCCATAGTAAAGTAAGGCTTAAGCAAAAAATTAAAAGTGCACATGAGTGTAGGGATATAAATATGTCATTGTACACTTTTCCTTGTGTCTAGTGTTGGGAAGGGGGTGACCCTGTTCAACCCCCCCTAAACACTTTAGAGTAAGGCAAGCTGCATTTGAAGCACTTTGATGGACCAGGGGGAAGGAGGGACAGTGCTATGACCCCACTCCAATATAATCAACCCACATAGTGTCAAGCACAGCACGAGCAAGACCACCGTTTTGCGTAGATGTTAGTAACCATAGTTAGGAGACAAGGCCTGCTCTGCGAATGCAGCATTTCATGCACTAGGCACTAATTGCGAGATGAGGGAAACCTCCAGCCATGTCGGAGCTCCGCTGAGGACAACCCACAACCCCAATCGTGAAAAAGCACATTCATTGTTCTAACAGTGTTCCAAAGACGTTTTTTTACTTGAAAGTAATGTGCCCCACAATTCTGCGATAATAGACTGGTGCCTGTTCTACAGGTTATCTCACACTGGCCAAAGCCTGACCCCGCTCACCCCCAGGTGACCACGAGTTATAGCCCATATAACTGACTAAGCCCCAAGATCCCTGAATTCTATGGCACCAGGTGACCTTCTACCACCAACCCTAAAGTAACAAGTCTTGAATGTTGAAAGAGAACAGACATTGCACATTTTTGAACCACAAATGTATGATTTGTATTGCGAGGTGCTGGGAGAGATACCTTTTAGTTCAAAATGAGGGTGGAGACCTTGGAGCCGGATGGCGTGAAAGGGAGTGAGTGACATGTGTGTGCGGATGTCAGAATGCCCCAGACATCCTTTGTGCCCATCTTAAAGCCTGCCAGGTGCACAGTATGATGAAGTAGCATTGTGTTAGGTGTGTAGTTCATTTGTTCTTTGACCTTCATCGGTGAGAAGAAGGTGATCTCCACAGTACCCACGTGATGGAAGACAGAGGGACTGTGCTGTAACCAATGACCTGGCATCACTTTTGGAGAGGGCAGATCCTGTATAGGTGCACACCAACCAGCCACATAGGTTTTGTATTCTTTCACAATGACGATGTGTCTCCTCTTAAACCTCTGCGTGTGCCCTTTTTTGGCAGAACATTCTTGACAGCAGAGTTCTTTGCTGTTGATCTCATTTTTGTGTGAGATTAAAGTGTGTTATCCTTACAAGATCGACTTGGGCCTTTCTTCTGGTTTGGGCGTTCAGAGGCATGCCTTCACTAGGCTAAGAGATATAAAATGATAGTAATAATTTAGCTGATCATCAGATTTTAAAATCAAGAGACTGACGTCAATCAAAAGGATAAAAATCAAAGGGGAATAATACATAAAAAAAGAAGAGATTCTTAGAGTGTTAATAATAAAACTAGAAGACTGCAAGAATTGATAGGAATTGTAAATGAAAAAATAAAAAGAACATTATTGCATAGATTGTTTAAGTTGGTTATAAAAACATGTTTTTCTGATAATGGGCGGCGATTGATGGTTCTTGCCCCAATCAATTAGTGTGGTGTATTTGGTAAAGTAAACAAAAGATCTGGTAAGTATTGACTGTCCAAAACTGACTTTTCGATATGGGGACACCCCCTTCTACATCTATGCAGGACACCGCCAAGAAACACACCCACAATTAGAAAGTATCCCTCTGAGTGGGTCAAAAGTACAGCCAATAAAATACTCATGCCGTGGGCTCAAGAAGGCTCATTATCAAACACAATACTGCGACACATGACAACATTCTTGCATGCATGCTACATATAAAAGGAATAAGTTACAGAAAAGGTTGGCTGTCTCAGAATTTTGGAAGATGTACCAGAGTGAGAAAGAAGATCCAACTGAGAAAGAGTGGATGCTTAATAAGCATAAAGGCGAGGATGTAACACCTTCAGCTCTGCTTCCCCTTCTGAAAACAAGAGTGCAGATACTCAGAAGGAGAGATTTTATCCTTTTAAGCAATTGATAGCAGCAGCAGGGTATCTTAATCCAACATATGACCACCCCCCCCCGCTTATAACAGTGAGGAAAATATGGAAGAGAGCAAAGGTAGAGAATGCAGATATATGTCAACATGCGATGAAAATAAACATCATGATGAGATAAAGTACAGACAAATAGAGATAGAGGAAGAAGTAAAAAGACAAAGAGAAGTGAAGGACATGGCCAATGAAGTGACAATAGCACAGAATAAATCGATGGGAGAACAGATATTACTCAAACCAGATGACAATGGCTTTGATGGGGTTAGAGAGAGAGAAGAAAGGGAAGAGCGTGAACAGAAGGAATGAGAACCTTACAAAGAAGAGAAGGAAAAAGAGGAAGCAAAAGAAAGAACGAAGAAGGTATGAGGAAAGGAAAGAGAAGGAGAGACTAGAGGAGAAGAAACAAGAGGATATAGAAACACAGAGAATGAAAGAGCATAGGTTGCAAATAAGGCAAGAGGAAGAAGAGAACAAAGAGATGAGAAGAAGGGAGGGATAGATGAACATGAGCAGGGGACAAAGGTATGATGAAATACATTATCTATTCAATAGAGGCATGGTGTGGAACGAAGCGTGAGAATGAAGGGAAGAAGAGAGAAGGTCACAAAAGACACAGAGGAAGCTGCAAGGTTTACTGAGAATACAAACATGAGGCAGAATGCATAGGGAACAGGATTGGGGATTTATATAGGCAAATGAGGGATAAAGATGTGTACACAAAGAGAATATCAAATGATCTCTATTGAGAGAAATAGGAGTTAGATCAGGTGACGTAATGAGATGAGCACAGAACGTTGTCTCTAGGTAGATTAAATCTTGATGATGTGGAAAGGGACAACAGCCATACACACTGGGGCATAATGATGTCAGACAAAGAAAGGGAAGAAAACAATAGAGCGCGAAGAGAGGGCGCATGCAGTTTTTCAAATGATTCAAACATAGAAAAAGGGGTACAATGGTCAGACTTGAAGGACCATAAAGAAAAAACACCAGAACCAATTCCACACACTGAGTGACCACAAGTATGATCATTCAGTGCAGGGGATATATCCCCACCTTATGTAAGCAGATGAAGATCACTACTAGGACAGAGATGGATGGGCGAGACTATTCCCGCCTGGAAAATAAAAAGTGTAGGTTGATATGATTATGGAATAGGATTCACACAATTCCCATTATTAGAGAAAGGGGCGGATGACCACAACATACACTTTTACCACAAATGGATAAGGATAATTTAAAATGTAAATTACCTAGTTTGACTTCAGGTGCTGGAAAATTGATTCATGAGTTAGACAGAATTACATCAGGAATTACGTTAGCGATTGGCAATCTAAAAAGGCCTGCTAGCAGCCTTTCCAGGGGTGAGCACTGATGTCATTTGGAGATGAGCAGGGCATGCGAGTATGACTGCACAAAACATGACACCCGAAGGAGCGACATTTAATAATTGCAATATCCTGATACACCAGACATGGGTGCGATTATGACTAGGAAAATGGATGAGGATGAAGATCCTGTTGCCTTTATTCAAGATATTCAAGAATGTTGGTGTCTCAAGATGGGAGAACCGTGGGATAAACTAGTGGCATTATTTTATCATATTTTATGTCAGGGACTGCCCAGGCCAGTGCAGCAGCAGATGAAGAAATAGGTAGGGATGGAAGTGAAGCCATGGCCAGAGATGCAATTGACTATCGTGAATTATTGCTGATTGTTAAAGGAGTAGAATAAGAAGATATCTGAAATTAGAAAGCAGGAGGAAGTAAAGTTAGTTCAGAATAAATTGGAAGGACTGGTATTGAGAATCAGTGAAAGTGTGATGACCCAAGAAATACAGCCATTGCAGCAAAGCAATGTAGTGTACCCTATGGATCAGAACAGGTTCAATTTCTGGACATAAGGGAGAGGCAATGGACATAGGGGAGGACAAGGCAGATTTGGAAACCCTCAGGGAGGAGGAGGATTTAATGGTGGACGGCCGCAGCAATGCTGGAATTGTTGAAGAATAGGACATATAGCCAGAACATGAAGTAGAGGGGGAATGCAGCCAAAATGGCAGGTTCCAAGAAGGGGAATGGGCTATGTTCCACAATACAATACAGAACCACAAGAGTATGATGTCCAAGATCACATGCAGAATCAGAAATGAATGCTGTAAATACAGCAAACACAGCAAGTTCCATTGCAATTACAAATGCCACAAAGGCAATCACAGCAAGTGACTATGCAAACACAACAGATACAAACTCAGCAAGCACAGACACAAAAGGGTATGGTACCACAATGGAATATGAATATAGGAGTGCCACAAGTACCCACACCTAGAATAGGGAGTGTGACTGTGGTAGGAGGAAATACTTTCACAGGTGCAGGGATGAATGTTATCCACAATAGGACAGCCCACAGAGCGACCTGATAAAGTTCAGTACTATCAGTGACACCATATCCCCAAGAAGAACTAACAGGCCGATTAATGGAATTAATATGCGCTGAAATTTTCAGCGCAAGCGTGTGAAAGCGTGCGAAAGCATGCAAATCGCAGTGCCAGTGCAAAAATCGCAGCGAAACCCGCGCATTGAAGTCTGTGCGCATGTAAATCCCAGGATGTGCACCAAAATTCTGTGTGGCGCACGCTGGCGCACACGTCTCCAACCAGCGTGCGTTACGCGCACAGCGAAAACGCACATAGTGCGGTGCACAAAACAAAAGTAGGAGGAAAAGAGGGCGTGACACGCGGAATGGGGAACAACGCGTGAAAATGTGGGCGTCACAGGGGAAGTACAGGAGGCAAATGCACGGAACGTCCATACGCACGTTTAAAACACGTATTCATGGATTCGAACGGGGCGCGCTAATCCGGAAACACGTACGCCAGCAGGAAGCAGGCGTATATGGACCTGTGCAGCATAAAAGTGCGAGCAAACAACAAACAAACTCAGACGCCAGGATGAATATACCATTCCTAGCAGCAGTGGTCGTGGCATACCGCAGGAGGAGGAGGAGGATAGTCAGGCCCAGAATTTTCACACCCAGAACCAGCCTTTTTGGGATGCCTGATGACCAGGTGTATGGGAGGTACGGGTTTCCACCTCACATAATACTCGACCTGGTGAGTGAGTGGGAGGATGACCTCACATCACCCACCCTGTGCTCCCAAGCACTCAGCCCCCTGGAGAAATTTCTCAATGTACTGCACTTCTTGGCCACTGGATCATTTCAGCGGACAAGTGCTATAGTGGGGGGGGGTGTCACAGGCCACGCAGTCATGCTGCCTACACCAGGTCTTAGCCATCATGACTGCACGCCCATCAGTCCGCAGGCACATATACCTGCCCAGAACACCTGCAGAAAGGCAGGCTGCCGTCCAGGATTTCTATGGGGTGGCACAATTCCCCAAAGTCCTAGGTGCCATTGATTGCACCCACCTGGCTCTACGTCTCCCCAGGGCATCAGAGCACATCTATAGAAACTGCAAGCACTGGCATTCCATCAACATCCAGGTAGTATGTGATGCCAAGGGAATCATCACCTCAGTATATGCCAACTACCCAGGGTCCACCCATGACAGTTTTATTTACAGAATGTCAACCCTAAACTGGGACCTAGAAGCTGGGCGGCATGGCGATAAATGGCTGCTCGGTGAGTATAAATGCCACAGCACATGCATGCATGTCAGATACTGAGTAATGTCACAACCCCACTAATGATACCCATCACCACCTCCCCAGGGGACAGTGCCTACCCTCTGAGCACCCACATGATGACGCCAATTCGGAACCCCACAACGTCACCCGAGGTAAGATACAACACAGCCCACATTGCAACCCGGGGCATAGTGGAGCACACATTCAGAGTGCTCAAGTCACGCTTTCGCTCCCTTGACCGTTCTGGAGGGCAGCTGTTATACGCTCCCCCAGTAGTGTGCAGGATCATAGTGGCAGCATGTGTCCTGCACAACGTTGCAACATGCCGGGGCCTGCCCGTGGACATGGTGGTGCCCCCACATCCCCAACCACATGCACGGCCGCTGCGCATGGGAGGGGAAAGGGCACGGGGTGAGGCAGCCCGTACGCAGCTGGTGGCTAATTACTTCACCTAAAATCACACCCCTGTGGAGTGCACACAGCCCTGGCACATACCATCTGACAATGAATGATGATGACATAAGGGACAGTCAACTGTCACAACCATTCCAGCCTGAGATTGGTCACCTGGAAGTGTTACATTGCATCCCTACCTACACAAACACCACCAATGCTGTGTCATCAAAAGACACACTTCTATGCTGCTAAATTCATTACCCCCTTGCAAAATACAACATGACAACAGACAACAGTGCCATGTCACCCAACCCCTCGCCAGCACCGCCACCCAACACACCATGGCATGTCATGCTATGTGAGAGCAAACAAATCAATCCCCAAAACATGACACAAGTGTCACAAAGTACAGTGTCCCTAATGGAAACTGGCCACACACAATATGCTCCCAGTAATGTAGAACTAACAAAACACATGACCAAATACATACCAACAATACAATGCAGCTACACAACCTCAAACATGACATAAACATGACGTACTAAGTTAAAGTAGTGGTAGTCTTACAACCTGACTATGGCAGCACATCGACCACTTCCAACTGTACAGTGCTGCTGCCACGCAAATGTGTAAGTGCACTGCTTACAACATGAACTCCATCTCCAAAGTAGACGGCCTTGTGAAGACATGAGGAATGAACCTGCAAATTAGGAGGAAGACATGGATGCACAAGGACAGATCAATACACCATGCAGTGTACAATGCAACAACAATATCCACTAGGAATGTATACACAGTATTGACTACAGACTGCCCACACAGCTCATGGGAGTCCAACGTCACTGTGTAAGTCACTGTCACTTGGGCACACCCTTTGCAAGCCCATGGAAACGGGAAGCAGGAGGGGTGTGCGTCTCACGAACCCAAGCATCTAACCCAAACAAGCCTGCATGTGCCCAGCTGGAATACAGTGGATGCCCACGGGAGCCACACAAGGCAACACACTGTAAAAGAAGATCAAAAATCAAAAATCAAAAGTCAAAAATTAAAAATCAAAAATGGCCATGTGGAGGCTCGGGGGGGCACCCAGGAGGTCCAAGGACAGGGTGCGCACCAACAGCCACCTGTGTGGGAAAAAAAAAACACCTCCATGGGCTCATGGCCTGCACGGCTATGCCAATGTGGGAGAACTGCTGCTGTCGCTCTCATCACCCTCTGCTGCTGCCACAGGAGGTGGTGGTGCTATGGGAGGCAGCCCACACAAAGCCCTGGTATGGTCCTCCATGGCAGCAAGCATGCAGGTGTGGAAGGTCTCGTTCTGGAGGATTATAGTGCGGAGATCCCCATGCACCACCTGACGTGATGCCCGGATCTCCTCCCGACTTGCCTGCATCTCAGCTGAGAGCGAACGTGTGAGCCGCTCCAGCTGCTGTTCTGTCCTCAAGTTAGTGGA
The DNA here is from genome assembly GCF_040938575.1 of Ambystoma mexicanum. Lineage (NCBI taxonomy): Eukaryota > Metazoa > Chordata > Amphibia > Caudata > Ambystomatidae > Ambystoma > Ambystoma mexicanum. The sequence goes on along the minus strand of NC_090937.1, from coordinate 785,083,483 downwards.
AGCCTCAAGGTCAACAAGAGTCTCCCTGAGGTGATGGAGTTCTACCCTCAGGGCTTCCCTGTGGCCCTGGAACTCTATTGATATCGATTGGCGTAGAGTCTCCAGTGCCGCCCATCTGTCCCTGTTGGACACCAACATGTCCTCCCTGTGTGATTGGCAAATGGAGTCTGTTGCCTGCTGTAGTTGCTCCATCTGCCTTTCAGGGAGGACAAACCCTCTCCATTGCTTGAGCCATCATCTCAACTGATGCTGCCTGTTGGGTTGCCATACCGTACATGGATTGTTCCCATGCGGTATTGCCTGGTGGCGTACGGCCACCGCGTCGGCTGGCACCACACCTGTTTGGGGCAAGGCGATCTGCGCCTTGCTGTGCCGGCACTGCCTGAGGCTGCAGGACTGCATTCCCCCTCTGATCTGCTGGCCCAGGAACAGGATCAGATGTTGTGGAGTGTGACCCTGGCGATTTACCAACACTGACATCCCCATAGAGGGTTCTACCCCTGGTGCAGGTATGTTGGACAGAACAGAATCCCTGCCAGAAACACCTACCTGCGACGGCACATAGGTCTCATCATCAGAATCAGCACCTGAATAGAGGTCTGGGAGGTGCACCCAGAGACGCCCCTGGACAGAATGGTCTGCAGCAAGATTGGGTTCTCACCCACCACCACACCACGTCCCCCACTGGTGCCCGGTCGTGCCTGAGATCCCTCCTCGGTCTGCACCATATCCTCAACCTCAACAGCATCAAGTGCGTCATCCCCTGCAAAAACATGAAAGACAAAAAATGGAAACAGGCATTAGCACCATAGCACACAAATAGGCCTGACAAGCTACAGAACCAGTACATGATTTACACATGTCCCACATGACTATAACCCTCCCATGCATGCACTGTCACTCAGTTGGAAGGGGAGGAAAAAGGCAGACACTGATGACACCAAGATGGAAGAGCAACACATTTGCTGCATGCTGGGTAGCACTGCCATCACACATTGGCGTGTGAGTGGCATGTCCAATACACATACATGACACATGCCATCACACAGATGGCATGTACCATGGCAATGGTACATTCCACAAGTACATCCATATGTCAGTGAATGAATACTGTCAGCCATCCATGTGAGATATACATGATGAGATGAAAAATGCTACATAGTGTGACAAAATAGGCATATGCCACACACTGCAACACATGCATTGTACACAAATACAGTGATTGCAGGCCGATGTACACATCAATGGTTGTGCACTTCAACATGACAGGAAACAACTATCATGTTCCACATTCAAACAGGCCTAAAAAATGTACGTGATCAGGCCAATACTCAATCAGCCTGAATGGTCAAATCATTGACCTAACAAATGCGCCAATGTGGGGTTCATCAATGACAGAAGCATGTCACAAATGTGACAATAGGGCTGAGGAATGCGCAGCAAAAGTGGGAGAATTGAAACAATCAGCCTGAACGAACACTGAAAAATACAAACAATGTTGTTGCAAGATGCCACTTCAATGGCAACTGCCGTAATGTTGCGCTAAATTACTACTGTGGGCAGAAGGGATACTGTCACACCCAAATCCAAGGCCGCTGAATGGTTTGGATGAAGCACATGGGTGACCCATACCACTCGGGCACACGCACCCTCACCTGGCACTCAATCAGAACCCGTCACCCAAACAACATACACATGCATTACACCCACCGCCAGTCACCAGAGTAGCGGCATGATTTGAGGCCAGCTTGTTCTTTGCTCTGCGTTTCAGGTCATTCCACCGCCTGTAGCAATCATCAGCTGTGTGCCTCACAAATCCAAGGGCACGTATGCGGTCGGCGATGATCTGCCAGTGTGCCTTACGTTGACCAGTTGTGGTCTTGGACCCTGCAGTCACGAGCATTTCATGGCTATGTGCCGACACACAGGACACAAGTGCATCAAGTTCTGCCTCATTAAAGCAAGGCTTCCTTGAGGTACCGGAGTGTGTAGCCGTGTCTGGGGTCTCAGCCTGTCATGCCAGTGCATCCTTCTTCCTCTTCTTTAAATGTGGAGCAGAGCCAGAGTGGCTTATGCCGCTCTGGTCAGTAGGGGCATAATCACTGGTGGACTGGGTAGTAGGAGTGTGGGAATGTACAATGACCATAGGTCTTGATGGAGGCATTGGTTGCAGGGTAATGTTGGCAGGGGGAACGTCAGTTTGATGGACATGGACTGACACTGTCCTGGCTGGGAGAGTCAGAGCTGGGGCGGATGGAGCTGCAGCTGCCCCTGCAGCCTCCCCACCCTGCATACTTGGGGCAGCAGATGAGATAGCTGCCCCAGATCTACGTGGCTTGGTGACAACAACTTGCACCGCAACACGTGGCCTAGACTTGCTGACCTGGAAGTCAGCCAGGGAGTCATCCTGTGCCAGGTCAGGTGCCACAATGGGCTGGTCCAACAGGGGCTGAGCTGGGATTGTGTCAGCCACGTTTCCCTCAACCATGGGGGGGGCATGGGTGTCCCTGATTGTTCCTCCACACATGGGGGTATAGGGACACCCTGCAAATCCCGGCCACATTCCCTACCGCGCCCACCACGCCCACCTTTTGAAGGTTGGCCACCTTTGCCTCCCTTACCGCTTGGTCGCCTCCCAACCATGGCACTGATGTTGTTGTGCGTATGGGAGTTGCAGTAAAATATTGTCCTGGGCAATTGGGGGTCAAAGGGGTAGGATAGTAGAAGGAATTCGTACCCTAGTGCTCTAACAAGGCTGTCTGTGTCCCCTGGGGGAAGATGACGGGTCACGCAATGCACAGGCAGCCCAAAATCAAAAATTAACGTGCACGCAACCCCTCGTAGACCACGTGCGTGAAAAAATGAACTCGCACTACGCTGTGGCACCCAGACACACAAAAATAAGCGTACGCGTAATACACGCAGCTTACAATGACCTCTGAAGGGGAACACGACACACGGGGCAAGCACAGTTGCTAAGTACGTGCGGAACTCACCGTCTGCCTGGAAAAAGAACGTGAAAAATATGCGAATGTGCGCGTTGGCAACACACCCGCCAAAAGAAGAATTGTACGCTGTCTGAGGAGACAGGACAAAAGGAGAAGTGAACACTGTTTGAGGAAACAGGCCCAACAATAAATCAGAAAAGAGCTGTCAGAGGTAACAGGGAGTACAAACTAGAAACGCTGTGAAGTAATCGCGTGTGAACCGACAAGAAGTACAGATTTCACCCACTCGCTCTCAACGAAAAGCACGTACAAGGAAATGGCATCTTGCACGTAGCTTGTAAACCGGCCCACACATACACGTCAGATACGCGTGTACGCGGGCGCTTTCCTCCAATTACACGCGATGACACTCGGACGTGCAGTTTTTCCACGTGTGCTCTGTCATCACGTGCTATGAGGGAAACGCCCGGGCGCATAATGTAACTTACGCGCTTACGCACTAAGGTCCAATGAAATCGCATGCGTGTGCTGACGCGCTTACGCGCTAAGGCCCTTTCCTCGAATTACACGCTGATGTGCAATTTTTTCACGTGCCAAATCACTCCGTATCAAGCTGGCCACGCGGAAACACACGGAAGACCACGCTCCTGCCCAGAAGGCCAAATTACTGCCCCCCAGAGCCCTGAGCACGCTCCCACCTGCCATCTGCTGCTGCCTGACTGCCTGCTGCCCACGTGCCCTGCCATTTGCTGCCTGCACGTCAGCCAGGAGTGTAGTTGCTGTGACCACCCCTGCTGGAACCGAAGACTCCCGACTGGGATTCCATCGCTCCACAGCCCAGCCCCAGGACCCAGTTGCCCACCCACTCCTGCCTCTGGGGTTGCCATGCCCAGCACAACACATCTGGCAGCACTGGCAACCCCCAACCAGAGAGGCAGAGGGCCACCAGCTTCACTGCCACCGAAGTTGGTGTCCTGGTGGAGCAAGTCCTGGGGCAGTATGATGCCCTCTTTGGAAGTTTGCGCACCGACAATGAAGGACGGACCAGGATCTGGATGGACATCGTGACTGCCATCAACGCGGAGAGGGTGGCAGTCCTCGATTTACATCATGTCAAGAAGCGCTGGGAGGACTTCAGGTCCAGGACCCTCAACAAGGCCCAAATGAGGGTCCTGGAACGCATACGCTATACGCCCAGATCCTTGAGAGGCAGACCCGTCTGGAGTCGAGCGGTAAATGTACATGCATGTTGATAGTACGCTGTGCATGTCGTGGTGTGCCAGTAGTGTGCAGGTTGCACATGTGTTTATGTAGGGCCATGTAGGGATGTGTATGAACATGGGTGTGAGGCTGCCACATGTGAGTCCTCTCAGTTGTGAGACACATTGATGGTGTATATGTTGGTAAGCATGCTGGGCAAATGCAGGTTTGGGAGCACACATGTTTGAATTTCTGTGTATGTACATTGGCATGCTGGTTCATAATGCATGTATCTGCACTGTGTACATGTGCATGTATGTGTATCTGACAAGTGTGCAACTGTGATGCAACATGGATGCACGTGACTCTGATATGTAGAAGAATGAATGGCAGATGTGACATGTATGGCGATCTCATCACTGCAACAGTTGGAGGAGATGTAGACATGCATGTAAGTGTGGTGGCGTGTGTGCATGTGTAGTGCACTCCTTGTGTTTCATGTGATTTCAGGCTCCCCTTTGGCTGTTCATGATGTTGTATGTGTATGGACGGTGCTGCCTGGTGCAATATTGCTTTTGAAATGTTCATGTGTGTGAGTTAAAATGAAATGTGTGTCATGGAGTGTGATGCCATGTCTGAAGTTAAACATTGCCACTCATGTGCAACTGTCATGTGTGTATCAGTCCATTGTACAGTGCCCTGATGCCTGTGTTTTATCTCTCCCTGTCTGCAGCGTCAACTGAAGAAGAGGGCAGAGAGGGTGCTGTGGAGCACAGCGGCAGGGATCGTCCTGCCAGCCGGAGAAGCACGGCCCGGCTCCCCTCCCCGACGAGATTGTCATCTCGTTGGGAGTGAGGAGCCTGGTGCCGTGTCCCAGGCCGCAGCTGCTGAGGGTAGGTCCAAGAGGCGGAGGTTGGAGGTGGACTCCTCGACAGCAGAAGGGGCAGCTGAGACCCCACAGGGTCCGACGGAGGAAGATGGCATCGAGTCATCCAGGTTGGTGGGGGGTTTGTTGGAGGAGGAGGCCGTGGAAGGGACACACATGGGGTCTGGAGGTGGGGATCCCACTGGTGCTAGTGGTGCAGTGCAGGACCAGGGACAGGAGGCAGCACAGGCCGCCGCAGAGGTGCCTGTGTGAAATCATGTCCCTGATCCTGTCACCGTATCATCTGGCACCAGCAGGGATGCCTACACCCAGACCCGTTTTCAGGGAGGGGATGAGCGCACAACAACTGGCCTTCCTCTCCCTGCGGACGTGGCTATCCGGGACTGTGTTGAGCCTGTCCTGGCCGGGATAGCGTTGCGTCAACGGGGCATGCAAGGTGACGTGCAGTCTTTTCGTAAAGAGACTGCACGTCATCTCGGGTGCCTCTTTGACCGCGTTGACCTGCTGGGATGGGTCACCAGTGCTGGATTCCTCCGTGTGCTGGACCTCCTTGCGACCCCCTCCTCACCTGAACCCCTACGCGCCAGTCATCGTCCATGCCATCTTCCCACCCATGTATCACCTTGGTACCCTGTGGAGCTGCCTCTGACCCTGCGGCCTGGCTGGTGGAGGACACATCCCTGCCACATTCGGGAGTCGGACGTCCAGCAGGGGTGGCCACCTCAACAACTGCACCCCAGCCGGAGGAGGATGTGCAGGCAGCAAGAGCCAGGGCACAGGCAGAGGCACAGCAGCAGTAGCAACAAGGTGGGAGCTATCATGGCTCGGGGCCTTCGACATCAGAGGGGCAGGCATCGGCCAGAGGGCAGGAGGACCCAGGACTGGAAGTGTCTTCCATGTGGCAGCAGTTAGGCAATGCTATAGATGTGGAGCGGCAGCGGGCAGAAGAGGCATGGCTCAGGATGGTCAGGGCGGAGAACCCTGAGGCGGGCCGAGTGCCTCGAGGCAATTCGCAGGGAGTTGGAGGAGAACATGTCGTCGTCCCTGCGAACCCTCAGAGCCATGGAAGAGGACCGCCTCCAGGACATTGAGCAGGAGTTCGATGATGCCCTGGCCCGGGACATCCAAAAGTGAGCCGTCGGACTAGCCTGCTGCCCTTGTAAATAGTTTTTAGAGTTAGGTTTCCTTTTCGTTTTCCTTTTATTTGTGGTCAATGGACAATGGCACACAAATTTGTATATAGTTATATTTTTAGGTAGTTTGTTAGGTAGGTTTCATTTGTTTAGTTGGGATCATGGACCCTTTACATCCTTGGACAATGGATTGTATATAGTTTCATCATGTATTCATTTTTTTTTTTTTTGCATTATGGACATGGAGCAATGGATTTATTTTTTCCGGACGATGGATTGTAAATAGCTGGACTATGGATTGATTTCTCTTTTTTTTTTTATTATGAACATGAAGCAATGGAGATTTTTTTTTACATTTCCTTTGGATTTGCGTTGTTGGAGGGTGACTTTGGACTGTTTTTCTTTCTATTTTTTTTGGATTGGTTATCATTTTCATTCAATCATCTTTTTCACATGCTTTTCATTTCATGTTTCATATTTTGGTATGCTTTCATTTCATTTTTGATTTTATGTACATAATACATTTTCATTTTTTAGTTCCATGTGTGGGATTCGGTCATTGGGTTGATGCATGTGAAAATGTGGGTTTACACAAGCAATGCCAACCAGTGTATGTGTGTGACGGACATGTATTGATGTACATAGTTGACTTTTGGTTTGTGTCATGAGATCGGCATTTCACTGCTGGGGGGTGGGGGTGCAGGGGGACATGAGTGGGGGCCTGCTGGCAGGTGCCCCTCAGTGCTGGGGGGTGGGGGTGCAGGGGGACATGAGTGGGACATGAGTGGGGGCCTGCTGGCAGGTGCCCTACAGTGCTGGGGGGGTGGGGGTGCAGGAGGACATGATTGGGGGCCTGCTGGCAGGTGCCCCTCAGTGCTGGGGGCCGGGAGTGCAAGGGGACATGAGTGGGGGCCTGCTGGCAGGTGCCCCTCAGTGCTGAGGGGTGAGGGTGCAGGGGGACATGAGTGGGACATGAGTGGGGGCCTGCTGGCAGGTGCCCCTCAGTGCTGGGGGGTGGGGGTGCAAGGGAACATGAGTGGGGGCCTGCTGGCAGGTGCCCCTCAGTGCTGGGGGTGGAGGTGCAGGGGGACATGAGTGGGAAGTGAGTGGGGGCCTGCTGGCAGGTGCCCCTCAGTGCTGGGGGGTGGGGGTGCAGGGGGACATGAGTTGGTGTTCAGTAGTGCAAGGTGACATGTGGCTTGGCTGGGGGTCATGCCCATGGTGGATGGGCTGCCTATGGGACATGACCAGGGGTGCAGGGAAGTCCCCTGTGGTGTGGGCTGCCTGCAGGGGCCGTGGAGGGTGTAGAGGGATCACCTGGGAGGATCCACACTGCCAATTCACGTGTAGGGCTCCCCGCGCACCCTCGAAATTCACGTACCCGCACTGATAGCAAAATTGCTTGTGAAACTTCCCGCGCAGTCCAGGAATACACGTACCCGGCTCCAATCGCGTGTGAGACTTCCAGCGAACCCCAGGAATACACGTACCCCACTCGCACAGGCCCTTTCGTGTGTGAAACGTCCCGCGAACCCCAGTAATACATGTACCCCGCTCGCACAGGGCCCTTTCACGTGTAAAACTTCACGCGAACCCCAGTAATACACATACCCCGCTCACACAGGGCCCTTTGGCGTGTAAAACTTCACGCGAACCCCAGGAATACACGTACCCCACTCGCACAGGGCCCTTTCGCGTGTAAAACTTCACGCGAACCCCAGTAATACACGTACCCCGCTCGCACAGGGCCCTTTCACGTGTAAAACTTCCCACGCACCCCCGTAATACACGTACCCTGCTGAGATCGCGTGTGAGACTTCCCGTGAACCCCAGTTATACACGTACCCCACTCGCACAGGGCCCTTTCGCGTGTAAAACTTCACGCGAACCCCAGTAATACACATACCCCGCTCGCACAGGGCCCTTTCACGTGTAAAACTTCCCACGCACCCCCGTAATACACGTACCCTGCTGAAATCGCGTGTGAAACTTCCCGCGAACCCCAGTAATACACGTACCCCGCTCGCACAGGGCCTATCGCGTGTGAAACTTCCCACGAACCCCTGTTATACACATACCCCACTCGCACAGGCCCTTTCGCGTGTGAAACTTCCCGCGCACCCCCGAAATACACGTACCCGGCTGAAATCGCGTGTGAAACTTCCCACAAACCCCTGTTATACACATACCCCACTCGCACAGGCCCTTTCGCGTGTGAAACTTCCCGCGCACACCCGAAATACACGTACCCGGCTGAAATCGCATGTGAAACTTCCTGCGAACCCCCGTAATACACGTACCCTGCTGAAATCGCGTGTGAAACTTCCCGCAAACCCCAGTAATACACGTACCCCGCTCGCACAGGGCCTATCGCGTGTGAAACTTCCCACGAACCCCAGTTATACACGTACCCCACTAGCACAGGCCCTTTCGTGTGTGAAACTTCCCGCGAACCACGTAATACACGTACCCTGCTCCAATCGCGTGTGAAACTTCCCGCAAACCCCAGTAATACACGTACCCCGCTCGCACAGGGCCTATCGCATGTGAAACTTCCCGCGAACCCCAGTTATACACTGTTAGGGAGAATTCTCTGTTTAGGCTGAATTTCCTAACCTAGTGAGTCCCCCAGCAGCTTTGCTGGATTTTTGGGGTTTATTCTTTTCTCCTGCCAAGAGTGAGACTCTTTTACCCTCACTCTTGGACATGATTTGAGTGTGTTTCTTTGACTCTAGAAGTGTTTAATGGGCTATGGGGTCTTTTACTCCATAGGGTTTCATGTGTTTTTGTGATGTGTGTTGCACAGCACCCTCAGTGCAGTGACACAGGGGTGTCTTAGTGACCCCCCAGTATAGACTCCATACCCTGGGACAGACTACTGTCTCCCAGGGCATGTAAAGTCACCATTGACTTTACTAGTCTTAAATTCTGAACAGAACCAGTACAAACCATCATATTGTGGACGTACTGGCTGGGGCAATTCAATTGCCCCAGGGTCTGTTAGTCGAGGGGGCACGTCTCCGTCCCCCCTGATCGAGTTTTGGCTGGTGGCAGTGAATACTACTTTTTATATTCAACCGCAAATATTTTCCTATGGGATTTCCCATTGTTTTAGGCTACTATCTTTATTTAATTATTTACGGTAGCCTCGAACATACCGCTGGTTTATTTAATTAATATTTATTCTCCGGTTGGTATTTTTTGCCAAAACTTGATTCTAAAATGGCGTTTGTGTTCTCTTCTGTGACCCCAACCCAAGTCGAGCCCTTTGTTCCACTTTTTGGCGGGCTTCTCCACAGAAGCCCTCCAAAGTGGTGCCACTCTGTCTGGGGTACTTAGGAGGGGTGGAGGGGAATTTAGGCACCCTGGACTGAGTTGCCTAGGCAACTCAAGTCGCACTCCATCCTGATTGGCCCAAGTGGTGAGCCAGCCGGCTCACCACTTAGCATGTTTGAGTGACAGCTAGGCTGAGTGAATGGGTGTTTGCTGCATAAAAGCAGGGCTTTGGAGACTGGAACTTCAGAAGTCGCCACAGGACCTAACAATCCGACGAGGGAGAAACTGAGCCTACCTGCCACGACGCAACCACCGAAACCAAGATACCACCTTTAACCGGAAAACTCCGCGGCTGGTTTCTTCCCTGGTAGTGCAATGACCTTCATCTTTCCTCCAAGTCAAGATCTTCTCTTCCCCTGGACGACGACGCAACTTGCCCCCACTACCAGGAACAACTGCCACCGCTGGAGGATCCTTCCCACTTAAGGTACCGTGTCCCGCCTGGCTTCCCTTGCTACTGACTGTTCGGGGTAGATTTAGCCCCCGGCTTTCGAACCTGGGTTAGCCTGGGACACCTTGGCTAAACTTTTCTAAGCCTCTCTAAACTCTTCTTGAACCCTCTGCAAGACTTTCTAAACCTAGTGTAACTGTGTGATCTTGGGCGCATTTGTGCTCTGCTCCCTCTAAGAGTGGGCCCAGCCTTTGGACTTTGGCTCACCAGTGACTTTTTGCTCTCTGCCTTGCTAACAGTGTTCCTGAATCATAGAGTGGTGTACCTCTTCATATTCTGTCTTTTTCCCCCCCTTTCTCACAAACTTATTAGAGTGCAATCTAGTTAAGCGCTCACCTCTGTATGAAAATAAGTGGTGTTTTACTGTGATTTATCTAATAGGGAAAAAGGGGTGTATATATCATAATAGTAACTGTGTTTAGAATATTTTTCAATAAGAGTGCTGGAGTGTTTCAACTGTGTGTTTTTAAATAAATAATTATATACTTTGATACCAAAGCTCTGGTCAGTGTTTGCTTGTATTATTGTATCTGAGTGCCTATTGAGTATACTTTGCATACTGCCTAACTCTTCTTGAGGGAAGTCTGACTGCTCAGCCACAGCTACCAGGTAAATCTGGGTGGTACAGACTGCTACCAAGTGGGTTTACTGCCAACACCTGTAGTCTTAAATCTTTTGCAGTGTTGCCTAAGGGAACTGCACAGGTTTCTGCCTAACATACACATACCCCACTTGCACAGTCCCTTTCGCGTGTGAAACTTTCCACGCGTCCCCGAAATACACGTACCCGGATCCAATCGTGTGTGAGACTTCCTGCGAACCCCCGTAATACACGTACCCTGCTCCAATCGCATGTGAGACTTCCCGCGAACCCCCGTAATACACGTACCCTGCTCCAATCGCGTGTGAAACTTCCCACGAACCCCAGTTATACACGTACCCCACTCACACAGGCCCGTTCGCGTGTGAAACTTCACGCAAACCCCAGTTATACACGTACCCCACTCGCACAGGCCCTTTCGCGTGTGAAACTTCATGCAAACCCCAGTAATACACGTTCCCCGCTTGGCGTTTGCTGTTTGGCAGCCCTGTAAACTGGTCCAGGGTTAGCGCAGCCCTTTGTGCTGGATTGGGGATTTTGATGGCTTTTCCTTGCATGAGGGCGTTCTTGGGGGCGTAACTGGCGCTGCTGCAGGGTCGCTGTTCCACTCTGCACCACGGGTGGTTTTGGAGGCTAAAATCCATGAATACGCTGTGCGTGAAAATCGATTTTAGCGCACGCGGCTGGCGCAGACATTCGCACACGCACACTGTGCGCCGGCCGCGTGTGCCACTTGTGCGCGAAATTCTATGAATTACCCCCTAAGGGTCAAGGTAACGATAGGAGGAAAGGTATTTAAGACACTGGAGCGACTTGTTCCTGTGTTTGAGAAGCAAAGTACCCACTGTGAGGCACTGCTATAAATGCACAGGGATTCTCTGCGGCGATGAGCTTAGTTCCTTTTACAGATGAATTACCAATCTCTATTGGAGAACATGATGTGGCTATGCCATTATTGTATTGTCTGCTGTAATTCCCATTACAGCAGACAATAGTTAACATATTAGGGCGTGGCTTGATGACAAAACTTAACATGATGATATCTTTTACAGTCAAAGGAATAGTGTGCTCCACTCCAGGGATACATTACCAGAATGTGACAGAGTTTATTTGAGCATTTCAGGACAAAAGGCATAATGAGGAGTTCCTTTAGACCCAGAAGTATTTTTGCATGGACTGATTGTTTTAGTAACGTGGTTACCCAGGTTGGTAGGTAAAATATTGAGAATACCTGAAGAATTTTTGTTCAGACCAGAAAACCCTATGGATGATGAAGGACAGGTTATCCCCCTAGAGCTAGAAGCAGCAGTGGTTAGAGAAGAAAGGGTGGTTGTTCATGGGACAGTTGATGAGGGAAGAGGATGGAGAACAGTGATAGCCCTGGGTGAAGGATATAGATTGACAGACTTGACGGACAAGGACCTTTTCAGGGATGATTACTCAGATGATGAGTTAGTATTTTTCATAAGTCTTACTTACTGGATTAAAGTTGAAAATAGAGAGATACCGCAGAGAATGGCGATGGTAAAAAAGAAACAGTCATTTTCGCAGGAAGATTTAAAAAAAGTGCCAAGCATTTTATGGACCAATAGTTCATATGACGTGGGTTGGTTGAAAGGAGTAGCACAGTCAAAATCAAGCTTAAACCAGGAGCAATATTGCCACCAGCAAAACAATATCGCATGTCCAGAGAAAATGTCAGACTATTTCCACTTTGATGGCACTACCATTCACTGCTTCATTAGAGTCCTCATGGAACACAGCTCTGTACCCAGTGAAGAAATCAACTGGGGGGCCGTACAGATTTAACAAGGATCTCTGTCCCCTTAAAAATATTGTTGAAGCAGAGTTTCCTTTGGTTCCAAACCCTGCCGCAATATTATGTAACATCTCATCTAAGGCCAAATATTTTACAGTAATAGACATAAAGAAAACATTCTCCTCAATCCCCCTTCATGAAAACTCAGAATTTGACCGAATTTACGTATAGAAATCAATGCCTAAAACATACTTGGCATCCTCTGGGGTACTGCAAGTCCCCCTCAATCTTTAATAGAGTCCTAAAGATAGACCTAGGTAATGAAGACTTCAGGACCTAAAACAGTGTGGCAAATGCAACCATTTTTAGGCATATGTAGCTATCGCAGGACATGCGTTTTTGATTATAGAACATATATTCAACCACTTTTAAAAGTATTTAAGGAAGCACAGGTAGGCAAAAGAAAGATAACATGGAGAGATCGAATGACTGAAGGATTTGAAGAATTTAAAAGAATAATCAGTACAGCGCCAGTGTTAGGAATTCCAGATCATAATAACAAATTGTATCTATTTTCTCATTCAAATGGAGAAGTTATAACAGTAGTCCTCACACAGAAAATGACACTAGGACATGGACATACACCATTGGCCTATTACAGGGGGATTTTAGATCCAGTGATGAAAGGACATTGCCCTTGTAAACAAACATAAGATGCTGATGGGTTTGCTATTGAAAAAGCTTCAAGCATTACAATGGGGTGTTCACCGACATTATTTGTGAAGAGCTCACCATTTGCCATTTTAGAGAAACCCAAATGTACATTGACTACACAAAGAACATCTGGGTACCAGGTAAATATTTTGAACCCAGCGATAAAAATTGTTAGATGCCGAATAGTGAATCCAGCAACATTCATAGCAGCACCAGTAGGGAAGTAGGACTATGTACATGATTGTACAGTGTATACTGAGTTCTATGAGGACATTCCCCATGTTAGAGAAAATGCTCTCGGAGGGGGGCAAATTCTCTTTAATGATGGTTCTTTGAAAATTGACCAAACAACTGGCGAAAGACATACTGGATAAGGAGTAATGAAGCTGAACTGTGATGGAGAATTTGAAGTAGTCACAAGTGCGAGATTGCTGTTGCATTTCTCAGCACAGACTGTAGAATTAGTGGTGCTTATCACCGCTCTCCAAAGATATGAGGAAGTGACAGTGTACTATGACTCCACCTATGTGATGTCAACAGTACACACAGGTTTGTCACGTTGGAAATGGAATGGTTTCCTCTGTGCAGACAGCACACCAGTGCAACATGCATATCTATTGGATAAACTCATTGAGGCACTAAGACTCCCATTGGTTATCGCTATAGTGAAATGCACAGCCCACACTAAGAGGACAGACATGAACTCTCATGGTAACGGAGCCGCTGACATAGAAGACAAAAGAGCAGCATAGTTCCCAAATATTTTGGATTTTTAAGTAATAAGTGTTAAATGTCAGAACAGTGCACAATAGCTGTCTATTGTTCAGCTGTTTGAGTTACAAGGTTGAGCCCCACAAGAAAAGCAAGATGTATGGAGAAAGCAGGGGTGTTCTGCATTCCCCATTGAGGTTATATGGAGACAGGATAGCACCGGAAAGTCAGTTATGCCTCTAACAATTGAAGGGGGAATTAGAGCATGTGAAATAGTATGCAAAACTGTAATAAGAAAGTAGTTATCATTTCCGTATTGAATATCGCAAAATTATGTATATTAAACTTCCATCATGTATGTTGCACACTATGCGTATGTTTCTACATGAGTATGTTAGTATACTTGATAGAATTTATAATAGAATGTATTTATATCAACGTATTGATTAATGCACTAAGTAACTCATGATATTTATGCAAATGATCCTTGACACTTTTTAATAAGAATGCATTGCACAGACTTTTAATGAAAATTAAATGCACATGTGATATCATCAATGACATTTGTGATGTCATCTTTGATGTCCTGGGTGTTAGTCTTAGCAGTGCACAGTGGTGGCGCGAGTTATGGTTGTTTACCTTACCATAACTGGCGAATTTCAGGTTTTTTTTGGTTTTACTTCGAACCATAACGTCCCTTTAACAATGTTTTTTTACTGAATTTCATAGCTTTTTAGTAGCGCAACTAAACAATAATATCTCTGACTTTATGTACATGTAACATGGAACATACTGAACCCCCTCTACTGAATTTGATGTCCGCGAACTCTCCGTGGACATATGCAGACAACAGCAACACTACCCAAAAAGTCTGGGGGGTATGTTTAATTGCATGGCTGTCGCCGAAATCGCATCCGGGTCCTCGGAATGAGGACTTAACGGGCCATTTTGAGTTTGGATGGCCCGGTAATTCCTCCCTCAAGGACCCAGGCACGGTCTTTCCCCATTCCCATTTCAGCCCCCACAGGGCTGAATGGGAATGGGAGAGGGAGCAAACAACGGGCCATAACGAGATGGCCCGTTGTTTGCTCCCTCTTCCCCTCGCGGGACCTGGTAAGCACGCCTGGTTTTCCCAGGCATGCTTAACGTGTCCCGCGAGGGGACCTCGTAATGTGGCAGAACGGGTTGAACGGCGCCGTCACCTTTTACGGCGCCGTCTAACCCGTTCCGCCAGGGTCGTAATGAGGCCCAATATGTTCTAAAATGGAATATACCAAAAAAAGAAAGATAGGCTTCCAACATGATTACCTCAAAGAAACTCCACAACTAAGAGCAAAAGCAGATCTACAGACCAGTAAGAACACACCTTACCAGACGCTAGTAAGTGTACTGCATTTTACTCATATATTTGTAAACTTTCTGTATTAGATACAAAAAAAGTGATATTATTTTTTTTTCTCACAGAAATGTCTAGTACTCTGTACTGGCTAGAGGAGCATTTCCCACGTGAGGAAATGTCTGAAGATAGTGAACCTAATGGTAGACACTTTACTATATAAACCAATTAATAAATATTATTTTATATACATTTAACATATACATTTTGTTTTGTACAGACCATACAAAAATTGAAAATAGTAAAGAAAAAGAAGTATTGGATAAGACTCTCCAGCACATGGAAGAAAAAATGGACCTACTCATGGCAAATTTCAACAATTTAAAAAACCTTGTGCAGGATCACTTGAAACAAAAAACTAGATACTATTGTCCCACATGTACATGTCCCCCCTCACCATATCCCAGTCAATTATACCCAAACCCTCTCCATGAACCAAAACATTTTGATGAGACTTCCATCCCTTCTTCACCTCATATGAATCCTATTGAAGCCCCCAATTCTCCTGTTTTTGTCTCAGTTTCTGCTTCACCTTCTCTGTCATAAATTTAACATCCATATATAATAAAGTAAAATTATTATATTGGGAGTCATTACAACCCTGGCGCTAAGGGGTTAACGGCGCCGTAAAAGGATACGGCGCCGTTAACCCCTTAGCGCCTAATTACGAGGTCCCTTTGCGGGACCCGACCTGAACGGCTGGTCTGGACCAGCTGTTAAAGTAGGGACCCCTAAAGGGACCTTCGAGGTAATTAAGGTACCGCAATTCGCGGTACTGTAATTACCGCCTTCCCCAGTCACATTGAGCCCTATGGTGCAAAAATGGGAATGGGGAAGGGCCAATGTTCAATGGGGAATTACCACCCCACCAACCTTGGAATGGGGTGGTAATTCCCCATTGAACATTGGCGGACTTGTTACAACACCGGCAGCAACCATGGTGCTAATAGCACCATGGGTTACCGCCAGTGTTGTAATGAGGGCCATTGTGTCCTAATTAATTTCTTCTTTTTTAAAAAAAAAAGCAGTTCAGATGTCCGCGGACAGCACGGATGTCTGGAATGTCCTTGAAAAAACGAAAATAGAGGTGTCCTAAGAACACTATACCTGTCCGTACTGTTCGCTAGCAAGTTTAAACTGTTCTAAGAACACACGAGATGTCCAGGATATCTGCAGTTAACCAAAACTGAGATGTTCTAAGAACATTATGCCTGTCTGTAATGTTCGCAAACAAGTCCAATCTGTTCTAAGAACACATTCGGTGTCCGAGATGTCCGTAATCAAAGTAACACACGCCGTGTCCTGAACAGTTCGTAAATAAACAAAATGGGGGTGTCCTGAGGACGCTAGACCTGTCCATGCTGTTCGTAGGCAGATTGAAACTGTTCTAAGAACACATCAAGTGTTCCGGAATGTTCGTAAATAAATAAAATGGGGGTGTTCTGAGGACGCTGTTCGTACTGTTCGCAAGCGAGTTGAAACTATTCTAAGAACATACGTGGTGTCCTGACATATTCGTAAATAAACAAAATGGGGGTGTCCCGAGGACATTATGCCTGTCCGTATTGTTTGCAAGCAGATTTAAACTGTTCTAAGAACAACCGCCTGTTTGTAACTGTTCGTTTTGCTTGTGTCACACTTTTAATTAGTTTCAGAACGCGAACAGTGTCCGTAGAACAACAACGCACATGTGCAAAACAGTTCCCGTGCATCTGGTGTCCTGCGGACACCGGTTCCCTTTGCGGACATGTTCGGGAAGCTATCATGTGACCGCGCCCAAGCTGAGCGTGTGTTCTGACTGCGGACACTGTTCGTGTCCCCGAACAATTTAAAACTACCTTTCAGGCAATCCAAAATAGTTTTCAATAATATATCACCATAGCACAAGTCTGAGACAGTAATCCTGAGTTTCTACATACTTTTTGGGACTTTTTTAACCTTTATTTGGTGTTCGCTCTGTCCGCCGACAGCGCGTGTGTCCACGAACCGTGCACAAGCACCCTTATAAAAGGCCACACCCTAGAGCTCATTCTCAATGTGTTTCTGGCTATCTTACAGAACACAGTGCATTTTGCTGCCAACTTTCCAGATTTTCATCTGAAACCTGATGGCATCCATGGCTGCAGTACTGCCACCTAGTGCTACATCTGCCTCAGCATCACCCCCACCCCCTACACCACCACCACCTCCCCAAGGGCCTGAAGAGGGGAACAGGAGTGAGGATGCAGAGGAGGATGAAGAAGATGACAAGAATGAGATAGTGGAAGTCCCTACTACCAGCAATCGCCGTCAGTCTCAGGTGCAGCGGTTATTTACCATTCATGGTAGTGTACCTAAGGCTGGTGTGAACCAAGTCACTTGCAACCAGTGCAAAATGTTACTGAGTCGTGGGAGGCCTGGTTCGTACAGCTTTGGTACGACTACTATGAAGCGACACTTAAAGTCGTTCCACGCGGGGGCCGTTCGCAAGGTTGAACCTTGCGAGGAGCGTAGTAGGTTGACTTCCTCTACTACATCCTCTGTTTCCGATCTCCTGTGGGACAGCGTATTCTCCAGCTGCCTCACAGGCCATTCACAATGCTGATGACCCTTACTTTTTGAGGGTCACAGTTGTGTGAATGTACTGTGACGCAGTACTCTGCAGGGGGAGAGACTTCGAAGTGCTTTTGAGACTCTGGTCTCAGAGCACGAGAAGACCTGCTCACTACCTAAGTAAGGCCCACTCTACATCTTCCTCTCTCCAACCGCCATTTTACTTATCCCTGTGGTTGGTGTCCCCCCTTACCCTCCTTTTCCCTCCTCTCCTAGTGTGTCGTGTATAAAAAAAACAAAAAAATATAAAACAACAAAAATCAAAAAATAAAGGCTCTTTTCAGGGCCTTGTGTATTTTTTTGAAGTCCGCGGACAGTCCGTGAACATCTAAAATTTTGGGGTGCTGCCCTATCATAACCATTGCAGTTTTGTCTGGGAGGAAGTGGTGGCTCTGAAAAGAGCCTTTGGGTGGTGTTTGTTTGTGTTTGAAAAATTTGAAATGCTCAACACCTACTACAAAATGGATGCTGTAATTCCAAAAAAGGTCGCAGTGCATTTTGTACATTTCTCAGAAAAATCTGATTGCCAGCATAAGTAAGCATAAGTAAGATGGACTCCATCTCTGCGAAAAATGTATGTGCTACGAAACATAATATTTTCATTGTGAAAAGAGGACATGCCAAAATCTCTTAAAAAGGCACAAACAGCCTTATTGACATTGCGCCTTGCTTTCTCCATTTATGGACCAAATGAAGAAGATGAAGCCACATTTGTCTCTGCGCAATCCATGAAAAAATTGCTTGAGAATTTGGAAACTTATCCATGACCTTCCCAAGTCCTTCTTTCATTGCAAATTGCAAGGAAATTCCAGACACATGTCCTAAACTGTTCCCTCCACAATGAATTACAATTATGTCTGGATGTTGCTCTGTCTCCAAAGTAGCAGAGAGAGGTAGCAAGTCCAACCACTTCATTCTACGTACTCCATGCCAGTGCACTTCCACATGTGGGAATCCAAGATCTACAGCTACTCCACAGCTTTCTGCATGCACCTTTAACCAATGTATCCAAAAATCCAAACAATCTGTTTTCTGAAACACACAGCCATAGCTATCTGTTCTTCTCTCAGCAAAAAGAGTATCTGAGAAACTCTCTCCTGGCACAACACACCCATTAAACTTTACTGACCAATCCCTTGCTCTGCTCATTCTCATTTGCATGCCTCCCCACCCCAAAATCCCCAGATGTAATACGCGATGTCCGCAGACTACCGCCATGTCCGCGGACATTTCGTAACATGGACAGTCCTTCTACCATTTCCATTTCACTTTATGTGCCATTCCCTCATTGGATGTAGCTAAGCAGTCACACGACCATCCACCAATCATATCCAAGACCTCTACATCTAACTGCATCATCATAGATCAGCACTTCAAATGTACTGTTACTCTCTCTGAGTACAAGTGTCATAGCATTGGAAAGCACCTTCTACAAGAAATACTGTACAAGTCTCCAAGATTTCTACTTGCAGGTGCATGCATATCCATATGCATGAACACAAACTACAGGTATGTATATTTTCTGTATAGTAAATGTACAATTCTTATAGATTCATGTAAACAAATTAACTGACTTTTAGCTTGTATAACCTATAAAATTAACGTACTGTCATTTTTCCATCTCCTATAATCAACTGTCACTTCCAAACCTATCTGCTATTTAATTTCTTTTTACACACAGATTTGCAAAGCATGTTGAACTAACATATTTAAAGTACAATATAAAGAGTTAACATACTCAAACAAAATTGCATGCACACACTATGTTCAAACATCAAACAACAATAATTGTACAAAAACATAAAAATCAATGTCTAAATTAAAATCAGTGCTATATACAAACAAAATTACTAATTTGTTTCCTTTACAATTGCAGTGAAGACCACTCTCCTGAAAAGAAGCAGACACATTTGAAATACAAAGAACATCTAAGAAGAAAGCTGCTCATTCCAGAAAATACCACCATAATATTTGTACTATTACTCAAACACACTGTAAGGTTAATTCATGCTATTTCTGCACCTAAAAATAGAGATTGTGTACCATTCTGTCCACAAATCCCCATTTCTTAAACAGAGATTTACAGGCAGAATGGCACACAAATTCCCATTTGTTGGCGCACAGCCCCTAGAATTTTGATATTACAGAACAAACAACTGTTTTGATTGTATGCCATTAGATTTACTATTTGTACTTCTCCACACCACTTGCTTACTTTCTACTGTTATCTGAACCCCTGTTTAGTAGCACATTAATTCAAAAATACCCATCCCAACTAGTTGTAGTTGCCCAATGCACACTCACACACCATCACATACATCTTTATCATCATACTCAGACACTCATGCACACAGCACACATACATTGCAGAACACCCCAACCCATACCTTCTTTATTTTTTTCAACAGACCCTAAATAATGCCTACCAAAAGTCAAGTCTGTAGAAAGCAACGCAGAAGTAGAGCAAATCAAAATAGAAGTGTCCAAAATAAGCATCCATCTCTAGCAGAATTTGTAAAAAAGTTTAAAAAAAACAGCTTATCCAGTCATTTAGCGAAACAAAACAAGCTTCAAGTACAGAAACTTTGCCTCCTCTATCAAAATGTAAAACAAAACAAAAAATTCAGCTACCACTACTGATAAAACTGCTCCTATAAATCTTGATATAGTGCCAAGTAAGCATACCAAAAAAAAGTATTTTAGCAAAAATTTTCCGTCACAGAGTCCATCAAAATCTTATATAAACAGGAGAGAAATTAGGCACAACCCTTCAAACCTATCGTAGGAAATTAGTCTTAGAAGCTTTGATAGACAGTGCAATCCTTCGCAAAAGAAAGTTATTAATTTAAGTGTTAAACAAAATGAAACCACTAACAAAACTAATGACTAAATTACAAAAAAGACTTCTCAATAAACGAAATGTCAACAGAAATAACCTCTTAAATATTTGTGGAGGTGAGTGGAGTCACACTAGAAGCACAGAACCATATTTTAATGAGGAAGCATACAAACAAAAGCAAACAAATACAATTGCCATACATAGCAGTGGACAAGGTTATGAAAAAGTTAATAATACCATAATGGAACAAGAAATATTGCTTACAAAAATATCCCCAGAAAACTTAGAATTACCTCTCCATTCAACTGAATCACAACGTCTAGTATACAAATGGCCATGCACATCAATGTGTAACATTCCCAAAAAATCTTTCAAGTCTTTACGCCAATTCCTCAATCAATATGTGAAAGGCAAAGACAAAATCAAAATTAAACTACTGCAAAATATGGATACTTGTCCAGTGCGCAAGTGCACAGGACTACAAGGACATTCATTGGCCTGCATTTCAGGACCTACTTGCAAAACCACCTTCCATGATATCAAAATGATATCAACACATCATTCAACTATAAGAAATCTAGTCTATAAACTGTACTATGCTTAAAGTCCTGCTTTAGCACTAGCCAATTTAAATAACATTCTTCTACATGATACAGCAAAAGACCTACTTGAAGAAATCGACTATATCCAGAAAAAATATTTTGGATGTGAAAGCCACTTACAGAATGAAATAGCTTTAAAACAAATTAGCAACAATTCTATGCATGGCAAACTTCTACTACACACATACAATAAAGAAATACTGAAATTTAAAAGTTAATCTGCTGAAGTACCAAACCATGTGTGTGTATGTTGCCGCAGAACTTTTTATAAAAGTAACACAAAAACTGTAGACCTAACATACAAAATAGAAGACAATGAAGATTCTAAATGGTTTGAATTAGCTCTCTACCTTATAGCAGAAAACAAATACGAAATAACTGACCCCTTAATACTTTGCAGTTACTGCACTACAAAACTTCACAACAACCAAACTCCTTCACGTGCTATCACAAAACATTTGGAATTATTTCCACTACCAAAACCCCTAAAACAGCTCAATTTATATGAGAGTATCATAATTCAAACAGTGCACCCCTTTCAAGCAATAATACGCCTTCAACAAAAAACAGCAAAATTACCTCCCTCTGAATTAGTGAAAGGTATTCATGGAAAAGTAGTGTATTTACCATTACATCTAAAACAAAATGTGCACACTCTAGGAGTGCAACGTCCAATGGAGCAATCTTTAATTATCTTAATAAGTGGTGTACCTACAAAAGACAAAACAATTTGGCAACAACTGGTAGATTTACATAAAGTTAGACAAGCCTTGCATTATCTAAAAGACAATAATGAATACTACAAAGAAATTAATATTGAAGAAAACTTGAAGGAAACACTGAAATAATTCAAGAGTCACAAGAAGCTGGTCAGTTTGAGCTGCTAGATCCTGCTACAGTATCCAATACTTTAGACCATTATACAGTTCATCCATTGCACTCTAATGACACCGTAGAAGATGCCCTAGAAACGTACCAAATGCGACAAACAAAAGGATCACCAATGAGCATATGGGAAAAAAGTATAGAAGCATGTGCTTTTCCTCTACTCTTTCCTACTGGCAAAGGATTTCGGTACGATGATAGACCTATTCAAATAACAGCATCAGAATACCGATCGTTACGGATGTATTCTGAAGATCCTAGATTTAGACAAAATGTGGAATAGATATTCCATCTACTCTTTGAAAGTGAACTAGCAACTTTATGTTACAGAGTTGCACACACATTAAAATCAGGATCCCACTTTCAAAATATGTCAGCTACACAATTATTGCAAAAAGTGCAACAAAAAGATGAGGTTTTACAATCAAGTATTACAAATCTATTAGCAAACATGCGTGGTACTAAAGAGTACTGGTTTCGACCTCATGGAGATGTTTGTTGTATGATAAGAAACCTTGGCCCACCCACTTGGTTTGTTACATTAAGTTGTGCAGAATATGAATGGGACGATTTACATGATTTCCTACGCATATCAAACAAAAATAAAACAAACATAGATATACTAACACCTAGAGAACTTTGTTCTCTAGATCCTGTTAATGTTTCAAGATATTTTCACCATCGCTTCATTGCTATGCTACACTTTATTTGTAATAAAACTGTTCCTCCCCTCGGAGAAGTGCAACACTTCTTTTGGAGAAAAGAATACCAAGCCAGAGGAGCACCACATATCCACATGCTTTTATGGATTAAAGATGCTCCTAAATTTGGTCAAGACAATGACGCCACTGTGTTACAGTTTATTGAAAAATATGTCACTTGTGAAATTCCATCAGAAACAACAAATAGTGATCTTCATGCACACATTTTACAATTTCAAAGACACAAATGTGGCAAATATTGTCTTCACAAATACAAAAACAAAGGGAAATACTACACCAAATGCCGTTTTGGTTTCCCTAGACCGGTTACAAAAACAGGTCAAGTAAACAACTTCATGTCTTCAGTTAGACATAGTGTTAAAGGTAAATCACCTAAAAATACATATTACATAAAAAGAACAGAAGAAGAAAAATGTATCAATGATTACAATGCAATCATTGCCCACTTATGGAATGCAAACATAGATGTGCAGTACATTGCTGACAATTCCACTGCAGTTGCACGATATGTTACAGCATACTTAACCAAAGCAGAAACAACAGAGCTCCAAGACCTCTGGAATGACCTGTCATCAGACAAAACACTGTCTCAGAAATTATACAGCTTGGGCATAAAAATGCTCTCCCATAGAGAATGTGGATCCTATGAAGCAGCAGATTGTTTAACTGGTACTGCTTTGTATAGAAAATCTGAAAATATAGTATGGCTAAGTCTTGTCCTGCTAAATCTAGAAAAAGAGTTCTAAAATCATACGATGATATAGAAATCAATAGCCAAACATGATCCCAACAGCCAAGACATTTTAAAAAACAATTAACTGGACACATACTACCCAAACAGAAGAACCACTTTGGAAACCATGTGTCTATACCACATAGCCCAAAACTTCACATACAAAAATAATATAAAACCCGATGAAAAAAAAAGGTAAATACTGAGTGTCAAATTGTAAAGGCAGCTTAGTAAAACTCACCAAACCAAATTTAATTAATCATATCAAATTGTCATTAAAGACTCCACAACATAAAGAACTATATTACATGTCCCTGCTACAACTCTTTAAACCATGGAGAAAAGAAGAATAAATACTAGAGACTATGACTCCTATGAGGACGCTTTCAAAGCAAATCAAAGCACTATAACCGATGTAAACTTTACACAGTACAAAACAATGTTGCACAATGAACAGCAACATGAAGAAGAACTCCAGGCCCAACTAGATAAGGACACACCTGACAGCAGTCAACCTTCTGTAACAGGAAGCCAAGAACCACTGGGAGAGCCACTAATAAAAAATGAGGCAGAATTAGCTATGACGGAAGTAGAAAACACCATGTGTCAGTATGAGGATAAAGAAGACTTAACTATACTACAATCAAAACTAAACAATGAGCAACGTAGCAATTTTGAAGAAGTAACAAAAGAAATTGCACATGGTGTACAACATGAAAACAAAGAATGCACCTGCCAAAAATACAAACCTATACTACTGTAAGTCAGTGGTGAAGCTGGTTCTGGCAAAACATTCTTAATCAAAATCATCAGTAAATTCCTTCAACAATTGACAAACAACAAACTGTCAGCTGTTGTCACTGCCCCCACAGGTTTAGCTGCCTACAACATAGGCGGTCTCACTTTACACCGATTACTACTCCTGCCAGTAGAACACCAAAACAAATTAGACTATTACAAACTTTCTACAGAAGCTGCAATGGAACTATGCAGAGTATTAAAACAACTGAAAATGCTACTAATAGATGAAGTGAGCATGGGCTCTAACCTAATGTTGGCTTTGATTCACCTCAGATTACAAGAAGTACTCAAAATAAACTACGAAGAGCTCTTTGGAGGAAAACACAGTATTGTTTTCGGAGATCTTCTTCAATTGACACCAGTGAAAGGTGAGCCTATTTTTAAAACCTTAGGACACAAACTCTGCTGTAAAACTGTTGGCAACATTGGAAATGTCAACCTTTGGCAACATTTCCAATACAGAGAATTAACAGAAGACATGCGGAAATCTGCAGATCTCACTTATGCCAACATCTTAAAAAGTATTAGAGTTGGTATATTATCTCAAGAAGCACAAGCAATTTTGAAAACCCGGCACATTCATGCACTTTATGGCAATAATGCATGTACTACGGATGTTATAGAACAATTAGCCCACAAAAATGTCAATTCTATGGCCTTAAAGCCAACTCTTGCAAGCTGTTTCAAATTCAATGAAACAATGTTTAAAAAAGAAATGCAACCAATAATTGAAATTAGCACCACAGACAAACTAGATATACATGGTATGACACTACCCATGTGTGAACAAGCCACAACGAGACTAAATAGTTTAGAAAATTCAATCTCCAACACAGCTGGATTGGAAAAAATATTAAAATGATCTTTAAATTGCAGAGTAATGCTTAAACGTAACCTTGACGTGGATCAAGGACTAGCTAATGGAGCACTGGGTACAGTTGTTGGCTTTCAAACATACCCACGTGACAACAACATTCAGTTTTTCAATATTCTCTTTGACAAACTTTCATAAGTGACAAGGATAGGACGCTCAACAGCTCGATTCCTTCTCTTCAAAGACATGTATGTACGCAGAGAACGATTTTCTCTAACTCTTGCATAAGTAGTCACCATTAATAAATCACAAGGTCTTACGCTAGACAAAGCATTGATAGACATTGGTAACACAGTCTTTAAAGAATGCTTGAGCTACATAGCACTATCACACTTACTTACACTTGACGGTCTATTTCTAATCAACTTTGATGCAAGTAAAGTAAATGCTGATATTTCTTGAATTTTAGAATACAATAGACGTCGTTCACTATACACCCCCATCTAAAAACATATTCTGTTCCACAAAAAGTAAAATGAAAACTAAATCAAACAGGAATGCAACAGGATGTAACTGCAAATCCTCCAAAGAGAATAAAAAAACTAATACTTCATCAAGTACCACAAACAAAAAAGAAACTATTACGGAAAGAAAACCAGGTACTTCTTCAAAAAAGAAAGACAAACTAAAAAAAAAGCACTCAGATACAGAACTACCTAGTCCATTTAAACTTTCAAATGTAATTGGTGTAAGTTGCTACGCAAATGTAGCAATGAATATTCTATTTCAATTACCACCAATTGTTGACAACATTTACTTACACAGCACAGACCAATTGTGTTTGCAAATGTTAGTACTTCATAGAAACGCAACAAACAATCCTGACAACACGTATACAGGCCGATTCATGGAATAAATGTGCGCCGAAAATCCCGGCGCAGAGGGGCCAATACGTGCGCTGCGCCGAAAATCAGCGCAAAGCGCAGGGAAACCAGCGCACGTCGATTCATGGAAGTCCCTGCGCAAGAAAAGCAGAGGACGTGCGCGGAAAAAACGCGCGGCGCAGGCCGGCGCACAGGTCAACCAACGTCGTGCGCCACGGCCACTGCGCCATCACTCCGAGCGCAGCGCACAGCTCTAAAGTAGGCGGGACACAGGGCGGGACACTCGGAATGGGGAATAAAATGGGGCACAACACTCGGAATGGGGAAGAATGTGGGCGGCACGGGGAAAGTTT
Organism: Ambystoma mexicanum; assembly: GCF_040938575.1. Taxonomy (NCBI): domain Eukaryota; kingdom Metazoa; phylum Chordata; class Amphibia; order Caudata; family Ambystomatidae; genus Ambystoma; species Ambystoma mexicanum. The sequence goes on along the minus strand of NC_090937.1, from coordinate 785,057,123 downwards.
AGGAGGCAAGTGCGCGGAACGCCCACACGCTCGCATACAACACGTATTCATGGAATAGAATAGGGCAAAAAAGCGCACGCTCAATGCAGCGCACAGGCACAAACAGGCACAAACACGACCGCCACAAGAAAGCAGGCGGTAGCGTCTCTGCGCCTGCAAGAAATGTGCGCTAAAAGGTGCGCCAACAAATAGCACCTATATACAGACATGATCAATGTCCAATACTGTGGCCCTCCAGGACAAAAGACGTACAAAGGGGTACCCACAAACACAGACACGCGCAGAGAGAAAAAATAAACGTGTGCGTGAATACCGGGGTGCGCGGTAAGTTGCACACGCGATATGGCCGGGTACGTGGATTTCAGGGGTGCGCGGGAAGTTCCACACGCGATATGGCAGGGTACGTGGATTACAGGGGTGCGCGGGAAGTTCCACACGCGAAATGGCCGGCTACGTGGATTGCAGGGGTGCGCAGGAAGTTCCACACGCGATATGGCAGGGTACGTGGATTTCAGGGGTGCGCGGGAAGTTGCACACGCGAAAAGGCCGGCTACGTGGATTACAGGGGTGCGCGGGAAGTTGCACACGCGATATGGCCGGCTACGTGGATTCCAGGGGTGCGCGGGAAGTTCCACACGCGATATGGCAGGGTACGTGGATTTCAGGGGTGCGCGGGAAGTTCCACAAGCGAAATGGCCGGCTACGTGGATTCCAGGGGAGCGCGGGAAGTTGCACACGCGATATGGCCGGCTACGTGGATTCCAGGGGTGCGCGGGAAGTTCCACACACGATATGGCCGGCTACGTGGATTCCAGGGGTGCGTGGGAAGTTCCACACGCGACATGGCAGGGTACGTGGATTTCAGGGGTGCGCGGGAAGTTGCACACGCGAAAAGGCCGGCTACGTGGATTTCAGGGGTGCGCGGGAAGTTCCACACGCGAAATGGCCGGCTACGTGGATTCCAGGGGTGCGCGGGAAGTTCCACACGCGATATGGCAGGGTACGTGGATTTCAGGGGTGCGCGGGAAGTTGCACACGCGAAAAGGCCGGCTACGTGGATTTCAGGGGTGCGCGGGAAGTTCCACACGCGATATGGCAGGGTACGTGGATTTCAGGGGTGCGCGGGAAGTTCCACACGCGATATGGCAGGGTACGTGGATTTCAGGGGTGCGCGGGAAGTTGCACACGCGAAAAGGCCGGCTACGTGGATTTCAGGGGTGCGCGGGAAGTTCCACACGCGAAATGGCCGGCTACGTGGATTCCAGGGGTGCGCGGGAAGTTCCACACGCGATATGGCAGGGTACGTGGATTTCAGGGGTGCGCGGGAAGTTGCACACGCGAAAAGGCCGGCTACGTGGATTTCAGGGGTGCGCGGGAAGTTCCACACGCGATATGGCAGGGTACGTGGATTTCAGGGGTGCGCGGGAAGTTCCACACGCGATATGGCAGGGTACGTGGATTACAGGGGTGCGCGGGAAGTTCCACACGCGAAATGGCCGGCTACGTGGATTGCAGGGGTGCGCGGGAAGTTCCACACGCGATATGGCAGGGTACGTGGATTTCAGGGGTGCGCGGGAAGTTCCACACGCGAAATGGCCGGCTACGTGGATTCCAGGGGTGCGCGGGAAGTTGCACACGCGATATGGCCGGCTACGTGGATTCCAGGGGTGCGCGGGAAGTTCCACACGCGATATGGCCGGCTACGTGGATTCCAGGGGTGCGCGGGAAGTTCCACACGCGATATGGCAGGGTACGTGGATTTCAGGGGTGCGCGGGAAGTTGCACACGCGAAAAGGCCGGCTACGTGGATTTCAGGGGTGCGCGGGAAGTTCCACACGCGAAATGGCCGGCTACGTGGATTCCAGGGGTGCGCGGGAAGTTCCACACGCGATATGGCAGGGTACGTGGATTTCAGGGGTGCGCGGGAAGTTGCACACGCGAAAAGGCCGGCTACGTGGATTTCAGGGGTGCGCGGGAAGTTCCACACGCGATATGGCAGGGTACGTGGATTGCAGGGGTGCGCGGGAAGTTCCACACGCGATATGGCCGGCTACGTGGATTCCAGGGGTGCGCGTGAAGTTCCACACGCGATATGGCAGGGTACGTGGATTTCAGGGGTGCGCGGGAAGTTGCACACGCGAAAAGGCCGGCTACGTGGATTTCAGGGGTGCGCGGGAAGTTCCACACGCGAAATGGCCGGCTACGTGGATTCCATGGGTGCGCGTGAAGTTCCACACGCGAATTGGCTGTGTGCTCCCAGGCATTACCTGTACACCCTCCACGGCCCCTGCAGGCAGCACACACCACAGGGAACTACCCTGCACACCTGCTCATGTCTCCCACCACCCCCACCCCCCATCCACCAGGGACACCCTCCACCAGGCCCCCACCCATGTCTCCCACCACCCCCACCCCCAGCACTGTGGGGAACCTGCCAGCAGGCCCCCACCCATGTCCAACCCATGTCTCCCACCACCCCCAACCCCCCATCCACCAGGGGCACCCTCCACCAGGCCCCCACCCATGTCTCCCACCACCCCCAACCCCCCATCCACCAGGGACACCCTCCACCAGGCCCCCACCCATGTCTCCCACCACCCCCACCCCCCATCCACCAGGGACACCCTCCACCAGGCCCCCACCCATGTCTCCCACCACCCCCAACCCCCCATCCACCAGGGACACCCTCCACCAGGCCCCCACCCATGTCTCCCACCACCCCCACCCCCAGCACTGTGGGGAACCTGCCAGCACGCCCCCACCCATGTCCAACCCATGTCTCCCACCACCCCCAACCCCCCATCCACCAGGGGCACCCTCCACCAGGCCCCCACCCATGTCTCCCACCACCCCCACCCCCAGCACTGTGGGGAACCTGCCAGCACGCCCCCACCCATGTCCAACCCATGTCTCCCACCACCCCCAACCCCCCATCCACCAGGGGCACCCTCCACCAGGCCCCCACCCATGTCTCCCACCACCCCCAACCCCCCATCCACCAGGGACACCCTCCACCAGGCCCCCACCCATGTCTCCCACCACCCCCACCCCCAGCACTGTGGGGAACCTGCCAGCACGCCCCCACCCATGTCCAACCCATGTCTCCCACCACCCCCAACCCCCCATCCACCAGGGGCACCCTCCACCAGGCCCCCACCCATGTCTCCCACCACCCCCACCCCCAGCACTGTGGGGAACCTGCCAGCAGGCCCCCACCCATGTCCAACCCATGTCTCCCACCACCCCCAACCCCCCATCCACCAGGGGCACCCTCCACCAGGCCCCCACCCATGTCTCCCACCACCCCCAACCCCCCATCCACCAGGGACACCCTCCACCAGGCCCCCACCCATGTCTCCCACCACCCCCACCCCCCATCCACCAGGGACACCCTCCACCAGGCCCCCACCCATGTCTCCCACCACCCCCAACCCCCCATCCACCAGGGACACCCTCCACCAGGCCCCCACCCATGTCTCCCACCACCCCCACCCCCCATCCACCAGGGACACCCTCCACCAGGCCCCCACCCATGTCTCCCACCACCCCCAACCCCCCATCCACCAGGGACACCCTCCACCAGGCCCCCACCCATGTCTCCCACCACCCCCACCCCCAGCACTGTGGGGAACCTGCCAGCACGCCCCCACCCATGTCCAACCCATGTCTCCCACCACCCCCAACCCCCCATCCACCAGGGGCACCCTCCACCAGGCCCCCACCCATGTCTCCCACCACCCCCACCCCCAGCACTGTGGGGAACCTGCCAGCAGGCCCCCCACCCATGTCCAACCCATGTCTCCCACCACCCCCAACCCCCCATCCACCAGGGGCACCCTCCACCAGGCCCCCACCCATGTCTCCCACCACCCCCAACCCCCCATCCACCAGGGACACCCTCCACCAGGCCCCCACCCATGTCTCCCACCACCCCCACCCCCCATCCACCAGGGACACCCTCCACCAGGCCCCCACCCATGTCTCCCACCACCCCCAACCCCCCATCCACCAGGGACACCCTCCACCAGGCCCCCACCCATGTCTCCCACCACCCCCACCCCCAGCACTGTGGGGAACCTGCCAGCACGCCCCCACCCATGTCCAACCCATGTCTCCCACCACCCCCAACCCCCCATCCACCAGGGGCACCCTCCACCAGGCCCCCACCCATGTCTCCCACCACCCCCACCCCCAGCACTGTGGGGAACCTGCCAGCACGCCCCCACCCATGTCCAACCCATGTCTCCCACCACCCCCAACCCCCCATCCACCAGGGGCACCCTCCACCAGGCCCCCACCCATGTCTCCCACCACCCCCAACCCCCCATCCACCAGGGACACCCTCCACCAGGCCCCCACCCATGTCTCCCACCACCCCCACCCCCAGCACTGTGGGGAACCTGCCAGCACGCCCCCACCCATGTCCAACCCATGTCTCCCACCACCCCCAACCCCCCATCCACCAGGGGCACCCTCCACCAGGCCCCCACCCCCAGCACTGTGGGGAACCTGCCAGCAGGCCCCCACCCATGTCCAACCCATGTCTCCCACCACCCCCAACCCCCCATCCACCAGGGGCACCCTCCACCAGGCCCCCACCTATGTCTCCCACCACCCCCAACCCCCCATCCACCAGGGACACCCTCCACCAGGCCCCCACCCATGTCTCCCACCACCCCCACCCCCCATCCACCAGGGACACCCTCCACCAGGCCCCCACCCATGTCTCCCACCACCCCCAACCCCCCATCCACCAGGGACACCCTCCACCAGGCCCCCACCCATGTCTCCCACCACCCCCACCCCCCATCCACCAGGGACACCCTCCACCAGGCCCCCACCCATGTCTCCCACCACCCCCAACCCCCCATCCACCAGGGACACCCTCCACCAGGCCCCCACCCATGTCTCCCACCACCCCCACCCCCAGCACTGTGGGGAACCTGCCAGCACGCCCCCACCCATGTCCAACCCATGTCTCCCACCACCCCCAACCCCCCATCCACCAGGGGCACCCTCCACCAGACCCCCACCCATGTCCCCCTGGCCCCTGGTCCTGACGATACACAATAATGGCAGTAATGGCCAGCATACCCAGCACAAACACCCAGGCAAGGGTTGCATGCACCCACATAGTGAATGCAATCACATGACACAACCCCAAAGGCAAGTATGCAAAAGAACACATGTCCGCCACACACACATACACAATGGGTGCAAGTGAATGTCAAAACCCATATCATGACATGTAAGAAACCAAAGAAAAAATGACACAAGTGTAAGATAATATAAAAATGTATTAAAAAAAAAATCAAGTAAACTAATACAACTATCTGGCAAAGCAAATAAAAGGTCCATGTCCGGGAACAAAAATGAGAAACCAAAAAACAAAGGATAGAAAAATCAATAGATTTTGTCCAAAGTAAACACATGTAGTATGAAATGAAAGAAAAACCATTACGACATGGTGTAAACAATATGAAAGTAAAAAAATGTACCTCCCAAAAAATAACAATATATACAGGATTGTTCAAGGGTCCATGAGCCCAACACCACTAATGAAACCTAATACTAACTAATTAAAAAAATATGTACAAAGAAGTGGCCATTGTCCAAGCGGTCCAAAATAATAAAAAGAAATAAAGGAAACCTAGCACTAACTAACTAAAAAACTATATACAAAGGCAGCGGGCTAGTCCTGCGGCTCACTTGGTGATGCTGGCCAGGGCATCCTCGAACTCCATGTCAATGTCCTGGAGGCGGGACTCAGTCCTGGCCCCGAGGTCTCGCAGGGACAACCCCATGTGCTCACCAAATTCCCTGCGAGCCTCCTCGAGGCACTCAGCCCGCCTCAATGCCTGATGCATGGAGATCTCCGCCCTGGCCATGGCGAGCCGCTCCTCTTCCGCCCGCTGCCGCTCCGCACCTATCCGCTGGCCAAACTCCTCCCACACGGAACACACTGCCATGCCAGGGTTGCCCTGCCCTCCGGCCGATGCCTGCCCCTCCGATCTTGATGGCCCTGAGCCATGATGCCTCCCACGTCGAGCCCGCTGCTGCCTCCGACGCCACTGCCTCTGCCAGCACGACGGCATCCAGGCTGATGGTAACCACCGACGCCGTCGTGCACGTGCCCTGCCCGATGATGCCGGCACATCTTCCATCTGCTGGGGTCCACTTGCTGTGTCGTCCACCCCTGCTGGACCTCCGACTCCCAACTGCGGCAGGGATGGGATCCCCACCGAGCTCGCTGCATTGGTCGGGGCAGGTCCACAGGGGGCCATGGTGGCATCTGGGCCGGAAGACGGCAAGGAGAACGACCGGTGGATAGCCTGCACAGAGGAGGAGAGGGCCGTCAGATTGGCCAACACATGCAGGAACCCCCCGAACATGGCCGATCCCAATTGGGCCACGTCGGCACGGTGCACTTCGTGATGACGTGCGTGCTCCTCCCGGGAAGCACGCACGGCATCACGAATCACAGCCGTGCGCATCGCGACCCCAATCAGGACCTGCTCCACGCGGCCAGGGGTTCCCACGGCCGCAGGTGGAGGGGAGTCAGTTGACATGGACATCCCCTCTACCTGCGGACGGGCCTGGGACGGGGCATCCCTGCTGGTGCATGGTGGTGCACTCACAGGGTCAGGGACAGCGACATGCACAGGCACCTCCACGGTGACCTGTGCTGCCTCCTGGCCCTGGACTGCACCACTTGCACCAGCAGGGATGCTCCCACCAGGCCCCATGTGTGCACCAGTGTCGGCCTCCTCCTCCTCTGTGCAAACCACCAACCTGGATGGCTCCTCACCGTCTCCCGCCGTAGCAGGCCCCTGTGGGGGCTCACCCACCCCTTCCGCTGCAGCCGTGGGGGCATCCCCGCCGCCTTGCTCCACAGCGCCGTCTCCGCCCTCTTCTTCACTAGCCGCTGCATAGAGGGAGACAAAGGACACAAGCATCAGGCTACTGTACAATGGTCCCCTAGACAGGAAGCAATAGCAGATGAGCACCCCTGTCAAAGTACACTTCCATCATGTCCCTCCACAACACATGGGTCAGTCCAGGCAAAACACACACAGTAACAGGCATGGTGCATGCCATGCACATTTCCATGCATGTCCAATTGACTCTTGAAACATTCAATGATATGTAACTCACATGCATCATGGCTCATGCATATCACATGCACACACTTCACCTCAGTCACATCCATCTGGCCCCAATCACACCGAACACAGGCAAAACAAGGGTAAGTTGGGTGCGTCACTGAATCTGTGCATTGTCACACACATGAGTCATGCATCCATGGCATGCACAAGTCACAGACATGCAGGTCAGGCACACAGACATGGCTACCATATATGTACCTGGCATCAGCACCCATCCTTCACCCCCATCCATGTCCAGGTACAGAGACTGGCATGCTCTCATGTCCCAAATCTGCATAGTGCTCCCCATGCCGCATTTCAACACATGCAACAACCATGTGGGTCACACATCACTGGTCGCACATGCATTACCATGATGTCCCAGCACACATACATGCATACATGGCCCATGGCACACATACAGGCAAGTATCATAGAACCAGCACACCGCAACATGCCCTGTCTCACACAGTGATGCTTGGACACTTACCGCTCAACTCCAGACGGGTCTCCCTCTCAAGGATCTGGGCGTGGAGCGCTGGGCGTACGCGTTCCAGGACCCTCTTCTGGATGGAACTCATGTGGCCCCGGCCCCCCTCCACGAGGCGCCGGGCCTTCACAAGGGTCCTGGACCTCAAGTCCTCCCAGCGCTTCTTGATCTTCAAGACGTTGCGGGTTGCCACCCCCTCCGCGTTGATGGCAACCACACAGTCGGCCCAGATCCTCTCCCGTCCTTCCTTGCTGGCGCGGGACGATCCAAAGAGGGCATCATACTGCCCCAGGACATGCTCCACCAGGACACCAACTTCGGTGGCAGTGAAGCTGGTGCCCCTCTGCCCCTCTGGCCTGGGGTTGCCACTGGTGCCAGATGTAGAAGTGCCCGACATGGCAACCCCAGAGGCAGGTGTGGGTGGGCAACTGGGTCCTGGGGCTGGGCTGTGGAGTGATGTAATCCCAGTTGGGAGTCTTCAGTTTCAGCAGGGGTGGACACAGCAAGTGGACCCCTGCAGATGGCTGATGTGCAGGCACCAAATGGCAGGGCACGGTGGCAGCAGGCAGGCAGGCAGGCAGGCAGCAGCAGATAGCACGTGGGAGGCTGCTCAGGGCACTGGGGGGGCAGTAACTCGGCCTTCGGGGCAGGAGCGTGGTGTTCCGTGTGTTTTCGGGTGGCCAGCTTGATACGGAGTGATTTGGCACGTGAAATTCCTGCACGTCAGCGTGAAATCCGAGGAAAGGCCCTTAGCGCGTAAGTGCGTCAGCACGCATACGCGATTCTATTGGACCAGAGTCCCTCATCGCGTAAGCGCGTCTGACGTGATCCGCACGGGCGTTCCCCACTCAGCACGTGAAGACGGAGCACACGTGGAAATACTGCACGTCAGAGTGTCATCGCGTGTAATTGGCCAAAAGTGCGCGTACGCGCCATTGGCCTATGTACGTGTATTTCATCGCGTGTAAATGGCCAAAAGTGCGCGTACGCGCCATTGGCCTAAGTACGTGTATTTCAGGGGCGCGCGGCCACTTACACAAGCAAGTACGTCAGCGCACCTGTATGCCTGCTGCGTGGGAATTTCCACACGCGATTGGAGTGGGAACTCGATTCCAGGGGTGCGAGGCTCACACTCTCGCCTACAACACGCGCAAGGCATTAATTTGCGCACTTTTCAATAAACAAGCCAGATGGCAGGATGAACATACCGTTCCTAGCAGCAGTGGCAGTGGGCTACCAAAGGAGGAGGAGGAGGAGAGTCAGGGCCAGAATATTCACACCCAGAACCAGCCTATTCGGGATGCCTGATGACCAGGTGTATGGGAGGTACAGGTTTCCAGCACACATCATACTGGACCTGGTCAGTGAGTGGGAGGATGACCTCACATCACCCACCCTGTGCTCCCAAGCACTCAGCCCCCTGCAGAAGGTCCTGAATGTACTGCACTTCTTGGCCACTGGATCCTTTCAGCGGACAAGTGCCATAGTGGGTGGTGTGTCACAGGCCACGCAGTCACGCTGCCTACACCAGGTCTTGAACATCATCACTGCACGGCCATCAGTCCGCAGGCCAATATATCTCCCCAGGACTCATGCAGAAAGGCGGACGTGCATCCAGGAATTCTATGGTGTGGCTCAATTCCCCAAAGTGCTTGGTGCAATTGACTGCACACATGTGGCTCTACGTCCACCCAGGGCAACAGAGCACATCTATAGAAACCGCAAGCACTGGCATTCCATCAACGTGCAAGTTGTATGCAATGCCAAGGGAATAATCACATCAGTATATGCCAACTATCCAGGGTCCACCCACGACAGCTTCATCTACAGAATGTCTACCCTATGCCGGGACCTAGAGGCTGGCCAGCATGGAGATACATGGCTGCTTGGTGAGCATGAATGCCACTGCACATGCATGCATGTCAGATACTGGGTCATGACACAACACCACTAATGATACCCATCACCACCTCCGCAGGGGACAGTGCCTACCCTATCAGCCCCCACATGATGACCCCAATCCGGAACCCCACCACGCCACCCCAGGTAAGGTACAACACAGCCCACATTGCAACACGGGGCATAGTGGAGCGCACATTCGGAGTGCTCAAGTCACGCTTTCGCTCCCTTGACCGTTCTGGCGGGCAGCTGTTATATGCTCCCCGAATAGTGTGCAGGATCATAGTGGCAGCATGTGTCCTGCACAACGTTGCAACACGCCGGGGCCTGCCCGTGGACATGGTGGTGCCCCCACATCCACAACCACATGCACGCCCGCTGCGCATGGGAGGGGAAAGGGCACGGGGGGAGGCAGCCCGTACGCAACTGGTGGCCAACTTCTTCACCTAGGAATCACAGTGCTGGCTAGTGCACACTGCTCTGGCACATACCATCTGACAATCAATGATGACACTACCTGACAATGTCTGAAAATTACTTGACAATAAACAGTCAGATACACATCAGCCTGAGATTGTTAACATGGAAGTGTCAATATGTGTGCACCCCTAGCTACACATACACCAGCAATGCATCACAACGCAAAGACACAACTCCATCAATCTAATATGCATTGCCACAGCCAATTCACTACATGACAACATTGCCATGTCACCCATTCCCTTCACAGTCCCGCCACTGAGGACACCATGTCATGGTATGTGACAGCAAACAAACTGGCCATCACAACATGACACCAGTGTCACAAATAGCAGTGCCCCAAATGGAACATAGCCGCACTTGAGCAGCTAACCGCCCTGGAGCCACTACTACACACCTGTGTAAGAGTATTTTCAATCAAATTACACACCAACCCACCCTGAAGCCCACCCAAACAAGACACATTGCATGTAATCAATGGTAGTGTCATTACCTGATTCTGCTGGTATGTCCTCACCGTCCAGATGTACAGTGATGGCGCCATGCAAAAGTGTCAGTGCACATCTACCGACATGTAGTCTGACTCCAGAGAGTATGCCCTTGTGAAGATCTGTGTGAAATACCTGCAAAACATGAGCAACATATGTAAGTAGAGGCACATATCAAACCATCATGCATAGTTAGGTGCAACAACAATGAACACTATGAATGTCTACACAGTATTGACTATGGACTGGCCAACAGCTCATGGGAGTCCAATGTCACCGTGTAATTTGCTGTCACTTGGGCACACCCTTTGCAAGCCCATGGAAACGGAAGCAGGAGGGGTGTGGATGTCTGCTACCCAAGCATCGAAACCAAACTCAGGACAAGCCTGCATGTGCCCAGCCACAATACAGTGTATGCCCAGGTACCCACACAAGGCAACACTCTTGCAAAATAAAAATAAAAATGAGAAAAAATGGCCATGAAAGGGCCGGCGGGGGGGGGGGCACCTATGAGGTCCGAGGACAGGATGCACGCCACAATCCACCTGTGTGGATCATGGGAAAGGAAAACACCCCATAGGCTCGTGGCCCACACGGCTACTCTGTTGTGGGAGATGAGTCGCTATGGCTCTGGCCAGACCCTGCAGCTGACTCTGGAGGTGGGGGAGCTGCCTCAGAAGATGGTGTGACAATGGGAGGCAGCCCACGCAAAGCACGAGTTTGCTCCTCCATGGCTGCAAGCAGGCGGGTCTGGTAGTTCTGGTTCTGGGTTATTATCATGCGGAGGTCCCCATGCAGTAACTCCCGGGATGACCTGACCTCCGCACGAGTTGCCTGCATCTCGGCCGAGAGCGTCCGTGTCAGACGCTCCAGCTGCTCCTCTGTCCTTCTATGGGATGAAGCCTCAAGCTCTAACAGGGTCGACCTGAGGTGACGGAGTTCTTCCCTCAGGCCTTCCCTGTGGCGCTGGGACTCCATGGAAAGTGATTCCCGCAGAGTCGCCAGTGCCGCCCGCCTGTCCATGTTGGACGCCAACATATCCTCCCTGTGTGCCTGGCAGATGGACTCTGTAGCCTGCTCCAGTCGCTCCATCAGCCTTTCTGGGGGGACAATGGAAGTGGCCACCCTATCCATGGCCTGTGCAATCATCTTGGATGATGCTGCCTGTTGGGTGGCCATACCGTAGATGGATTGCTCCCAAACGGTATTGCCAGGTGGCATACGGCCACCACGTTGACGGGCACCACACCTGCCTGGGGCAAGGCGGACTGCGCCTTGCTGTGCCGGCAAGGCCTCAGGCTGCAGGACTGCATTCCCTCTCTGATCTGCAGCCCCAGGAACAGGATCAGAGATTGGGTGGTGTGGCCCTGCATCCGTAACCACCGGAGGCTGATCTGCCGACACTGACATCCCCATTGAGGGCAATGGCCCGGCTGCAGGTGGGTCGGACAGAGGAGATTCTCTCCCAAGAACACTCACCTGCGACTGCACATAGGTGTCATCCTCCGAGTCTACACCTGAATACTGCTCGGGGGAGGAACCCCCAGAGACACCCCTCGACAGCACGGCCTGCAGCACTTGTGGGTTTTCACCCACAAACACACCACGTCCCTCACTTGTGGTAGGTCGGCCCGGGTTGCCCTCCTGGGACGGCTCCACCACCACATCCCCAGCATCAACAAGTGCTTCGTCCCCTGCAAAGACATGAAAGAGAAAAATGGAAACAGGCATTAGCACCATGGCATGCAAAAAGGGCTGATGAACTACAGAGGCAGTAGTTCTACGACACATGTCCAACATGACTGGGAGACCTCCTATGCATTCACCATCACTGGGTCTGTAGGGGAGGCTCAGGGCATACAATGTACAGATTGGAGAGCAACGCCTGCTCACCTTGCTGCCTAGCACTGCCATCACACATTGGCCGTTGATTGCCATGTCAAAGGCACATGCCATCACACACATGGCATGTGACATAGCCACCAAGTGAAGAGGGAGAGGAGGGCTACTTTTTTGGATTTCAACCACTCTGGTCCTGACATTGCATCGTCACATCAATAAGTATACATGTTGTACATGGATCTGCTAGTCCAAATTGGCAACGATGCACAGTGCCTTGTCTACATCAACAAAATGCAGTAAACAATGTGATTCCACCTCCCCATCACCTGTAAAGGATTCATATTGCATTCGTGAAGCAACGGTCAAGTAATGTATGAAGGTACAGCGGAGCACTGAGGGGTGGTGGGGCAGAAGGGGATGCCAGTCAACAATCCTACTGGTGCTGGTGTCATTCATGTCACGCAAGTGCAGGGGTGGGTGGCACAATGAAGTGCAAGGGGAAGTGGCGGCTGGAAGTGCTGTACAAGGTAAGTAGGACTTGACGTCAAGGGCAGATGGTGTTAGGCGCAGACAAGTGCTGGGGGGGTGGCCTATAGGGGTACAGAGACATTCATGCAGTGCTGTGGGCTTGGAGGGGACAGGGGAGGTACACACTGCTTCTGGCTCGGCAAGGTCCTTTCAGATTTCTATGTGTCCTGCAGAGTTGTCACATGCCGCAGATATGTGCCCTTGGATTGGGGATCTCATCTTGGTGAAAAGGGTGAGGCGCTATTGCCTTTGGAGCATGTGGCAGGCCAGTTTGCCAGAGGATGGCCATGATGCAGGACATTCCCTCTCTGCCACCCGGCACCTGTGGTTTGGGTTCACAAGATCCGAGTCATGCCAGGACTCTGCATTGGCATGGGGCTTCAGACAGGTGGTCATGACCGTGGCAAAGACATCCAGTGTACCTGACATGGAGTGGAGCATGGAGTGGGCCCTGTCAGGATGGGAGTGAGCCTAAGGGGGAGCTGGATGGGGGGGAGATTTTGGCAGCATGAGCCTCGACTGACACACACTTCATGGGTCGGAATACCAAGAAGGTGTGTGACAGTGGTGAGGGTGGCTTTGCCTGTGGGGTGGTGAGGGTGAGCTGGGAGGAGAGGAGAATGTGATCACTCCAGGAGAGAGGAGTGCAGAGATGGACGGAGAGGGGAAAGTCAGATGAGATCAGAGCATCAAGAGTGTGCCCTGCAGAATGAGTAGGGACAGACGGGAGTCTAGAGGGTGAGAGGGAGTTGCTGAGGTCACAGAAAGGTCACGTGGGGGCGTCAACAAGCATGCAGGTGGATGCGTACAGCACCAAGGATGAGGATTTCTGTGTCTGGGGACATGAGTGAGGAGGAGAGGTGAGGACACTCAGAAAGGAAGTAGTACATTTGACCAGTTTTCCCAGACACAGTACGCACTGTTTGAGAATGTCAAGGTGTGGTGGAGAGAGACCTCACACAAGCCATTCCAGAGTGGAGTAGGTCTAAGTAGGAGTGACAGTGGCAGGAATACCCTCAGGGAAGCCAAGGGCACACCCCCCCTGCACAGTAGTGGCGGGCCAAGGAGAGGGTCAAGGATGCAGACAGAGCTGGCCGTCAGACATGTTTCCATGAGACCAAGGATGTCAAGGTGCATAACCTCATGTAAGTGACAGATATCGGAGGAATGCCTGATGCAGCTGCAGTGAAAGGAGTGTAATTGTGGAGGAGGTTGACAGCCTTGTAGGACTTACGGGGAGTGCTAGAGATCAGAGGTGCAGCATGTGTAGGAGTTGGAGTGGGAGGCGGAGAAGGTTCATGGGAGGGTGCAGGGAGGCAGTGCAGGATTGATGAGGAGAGAGGAGGGGGGACAGCAGGAGAGGTAAGGAAGTTGATGAGATGTGGGTAGCATTTCTCAAGGAGATTGAGGTTGGCCTAAGGGCCTTGGACTGAGACGCTCCCATTACCATGCACATCAATAGTGGCCTCTGAGGATTGGAAGGAGGCCAGGAGTACACCCCAACGGGTCCCACCAATGATGGTGGAAGAGGAGCAAGGAGAGAGGACAGGGACCATGTGAAGGGTCTATGGGACAGGCAAAGGCATGTATGAGCAGATGTCAGTGAGAGTTAGCTTAGAGTAGGCTCAGATGCACTGGTCAGCAATAGGGTGGGTCGCATTGGAGGGCAGGGTGCCCTCATTTGACTTTTGGCAAGCAGGTGTCGTGAGTAGGGCACGATGGTCTGAACTTTAGAAGTCATGGAAGATAGACCATGAAGAGCAGCATGGAGTGTGAGGGAATGGGGCTCGAAACCAGACGGTACCAAAGCCCACAGGTAGGAGGTGGATGTCAAGGCAACATCCACAGTATGACAGCATGTTGGTTGGCATTTATATACAGAGGACGCATTAGCATGTGGTATCATTGCATGTCAGGCATGTGAAGATGAAACTTGAATGGCTGGGGGAAAGGATAGGAATGGTATGTAAGACATCAGATGAATAGACAGGGGAGTATGAGCAACAATGTAGTGACAAAATGACAATTCAAGGGCAACTTCCATGGTGTCGGCCCATATGTGCACTGTTGCCAGTAGGGATAGTGCTGTGGCCAGATGGTGTTGCACTGAACATACTGGATGAGGCACATGGGTGCCACTATCAACTCTGCCACACACCCCCTTGACAGGCACCCAACATGAATGCTTCACACACACACCATGCACATGGATAATACACACATGCATGTGCACTCACCGGATGATGCCTTGTAATCAGGGAGGTCTCCCACACCTTGGAGTTGTCCCTCGGTGACGTAGGATCCAGCTACGGACTCGTGTGGTGTGAGTTCTATTTCCTGTGCTGGGGACCCACCTCCAGTCACCAAGGTTGCGGCATGACTTGAGGCCAGCTTATCCTTTGCCCTGCGCTTAAGGTCATTCCAGCGCTTCTGGCAATCACTAGCTGTGCGCCTCACTACTCCAAGGGCACTTATTCTGTCAGCAATGGTCTGCCAGTGTGCCTGGCGTCTGGCATGTGTGGTCTTGGATCCTGCAACGATGACCATTTCCCTATCATGATCTGACACATACTGAACAAGTGCATTCAGTTCGGCGTCTGTGAAGCTTGGCTTCCTTGATGGGCCGGACTGTGCAGCCGTGCCTGGGGCATCAGCCTGTGCCGGACGTGCACTCTTCCTCTTGCGCTTGGAAGGGGGTGGGGATCCAGAGTGTCCTACGCCGCTGTGGACACTAGGGGCAGGAGTCGTGGTGGACTCAGTACTGGGTGTGTGGGATTGCCCACTCAGCATGGGAGTAGGTGCAGGCATTGGGGGTAGTGGGATGGGGTCAGGCCTGATCTGAGGTGCATGAACTAGGACCGACACAGTCTTGGCAGGGTGTATGAGAGGTGGGGTGGATGGAGCCACACCCTGGCTACGGGGGCCAGCAGATGACCTATCTGGCATAGATGCGCGTGCCCTGATGACACCAATGTGCACCGGTGCACGTGCAGTGGACCTGCTGACCTGGATGTCAGCGATGGGATCACCCTCGGACAGGTCTGGTGCCACAATGGCCTGGTCCGACAAGGGCTGATCAGGGTTGGTATCAGCCACATGACTCTCAACTGGGGAGGGGGGGGGGGGCATGGGTGTCCCTGACTGTTCCTCCAGACTGGGGGGGACAGGGGCACCCTGCAAGTCACAACCACGTCCCCTAGTGGATCCTCCACGGCCACCACGTGTGGCTCGGCCACCTTTGCCACCCTTACGGCTTGCACGCCTCCCAACCATGGCACTGATGGTATTGTGCGTATGGGAGTCGGTGTGCACAATTGTCCTGGGCAATTGGGTGTCAAAGGGGTTAGGATGGTATTCGTACCCTAGTGCAGTGGCAAGGCTATATGACACCCCTGGGGAAAGATGACGGGTCACGCAACGCACAGGCACCCCAAAAAATTTAAGGAACGTGCACAATACCCCTCCTAGACCACGTGTGCTGATGGAAAACCCTGCACTACGCTGTGGCATCCAGTAACACAATGAACGTATGCGTGTCACACGCAGCCTAGATTGACCTCTGAAGGGATAGGCTACACACGGGGCAAGCACAGATGTTAGATACGTGCGTGACTCACCGTCTGCCAGGTAAAAGAGCGTGAAAAATGAGCGCTTTTGGTTGGCAACACCCCCGCCAAAAGAAGATGTGTACGCTGTCTGAGGAGACAGGACAACAGTAGAAGGGGACACTGTTTGAGGGAACAGGGCCAGGTAAACCAGTACAAGAGGAAAAAGAGAAAAAGCTGTCAGAGGTAACAGGGAGTACGAACTGGAAACGCCGTGAAGTAAATCGCGTGTGAAACGACAAGAAGTACAGAATTCACCCACTCGCTCTCCACGAAAAGCACGTACAAGGAAATGGTGTTCAACACTACCTTTTATACAGGCCCACACGTACAGCGTCACTTACGGCGTGTACGTGCTTGGCCCATGTTCACCAATCACACGCTTTGACACTCCTGCGTGTAGCTCACTTTTCACCAATCACACGCTTTGTCACTCCTGCGTGTGGATCCTTTTTCACCAATCACACGCTTTGACACTCCTGCGTGTAGCTCACTTTTCACCAATCACACGCTTTGTCACTCCTGCGTGTAGATCCATGTTCACCAATCACACGCTTTGACACTGCACGTGCAGGTAACTATTGACGCACATATGCTGGTGATGGGTTTTCGCGCGATTCGCTGAGTGTGGGGTTTTCACGTGCAAAATCACTCCCTATCAGGCTGTCCACGCGTTCAAACACGAAAGACCACGCTCCTGGCCAGGAGGCCAAATTTAAGTCCCCCAGAGCCCTGAGCACGCTCCCACCTGCCATCGGCTGCTGCCTGACTGCCTGCTGGCCACGTGCCCCACAGTGCTGGTGGGTGGGGGTGGTGGGAGACATGGGTGGGGGCCTGGTGGAGGGTGCCCCTGGTGGATGGGGGGTGGGGGTGGTGGGAGACATGGATGGGGGCCTGATGGCAGGTGCCCCTGCACTGCTGGGGGTGGGGGTGGTGGGAGACATGGGTGGGGGCCTGGTGGAGGGTGCCCCTGGTGGATGGGGGTGCAGGGGGACATGATCAGGTGTGCAGGGTAGTCCACTGTTTTGTGGGCTGCCTGCAGGGGCCGTGGAGGGTGTACAGGGTACACCTGTGAGGGCCCACCCAGCCTATTCGCATGTGATAATTCCCACGCACCCCTGTGATACACGTACCTTGGCCAATCGCGTGTTGAACTTCCCGCTACCCCTGTAATACACGCACCCTGGCTGTTCGCGTGTGATAATTGCCGCGTACCCCTGTGATACACGTTCCCTGGCCTATCGCGTGTTCTACTTCACGCGTCCCCCTGTAATACACGTTCCCTGGCCAATCGCGTGTTGAACTTCCCGCTACCCCTGTAATACACGCACCCTGGCTGTTCGCGTGTGATAATTCCCGCGTACCCCTGTAATACACGTTCCCTGGCCTATCGCGTGTTCTACTTCACGCGTCCCCCTGTAATACACGTTCCCTGGCCAATCGCGTGTTGAACTTCCCGCTACCCCTGTAATACACGCACCCTGGCTGTTCGCGTGTGATAATTCCCGCGTACCCCTGTAATACACGTTCCCTGGCCTATCGCATGTTCTACTTCACGCGTACCCCTGTAATACACGTACCCTGGCCAATCGCGTGTTGAACTTCCCGCTACCCCTGTAATACACGCACCCTGGCTGTTCGCGTGTGATGATTCCCGCGTACCCCTGTAATTCACGTTCCCTGCCTAGTCGCGTGTAGTACTTCCCGCGTACTCCTGATTTGAAGATTGCCCGCTTTTCTTTCCTTGTTTGCCTGCCCTGTGAAGTGGTCCAGGGTTAGCGCAGCCCTTAGCGATGATTTAGCGATTTTGATGGCTTTTCTTTGCGCGAGGGCGTTCTTGGGGGCGTTACTGGCGCTGCTGCAGGCTCGCTGCGATTCTCTGCGCCACGGCTGGTTTGGGAGCTTGAAATCCATGAATACGCTGTGCGCGGAAATCTGTTTTAGCGCACGTGCCTGGCGCAGACTATCGCAGGCGCACGCTGTGCGCCAGCCGCGTGCGCTACTTGTGCGCTGGATTCTATGAATTAGCCTGATAGTGTTTATGGAATAAGACAACAATTGGACTACTGTGCTGGAATGGTGAAATTCACTATAAACTCACAGGAAGATCCGCAAGAATTTCTAATGTACTTACTGCAAGTACTGGAAAACAAAAACATACTTATAAATGAAATCTTCCAGATTTCATACATGTGGAAACATACATGCACTCTCTGCAACAATGTGACACAAGAACAAATCCCCAATGAGCGCTTTGTGTATGTATCAATACCTAATTGTGAATCTGTTCCATTTCAGCAACTGGTACAAAATGCAGATGGTACCAAAAACAACTGCAAGCTGACTGGATTCACACATGGTCAAGTATCACTTGGTAAGAAAACCTTCAAAACAATAGGTATAATCTACCACACAGGAGCCATAACCAATGCAGATCACTATACTGCATATATAAAAACAAAATGTGGATGGTTCGAATGTAATGATAGATTATGTACTACCTGCAATTCGGATAATCGCTCCACCTTACTAATACAAACACATAGTAAATACGTAATACTAATGCTTCTACGTTACAATGCAGATGGTACCAAAAACAACTGCAAGCTGACTGGATTCACACATGGTCAAGTATCACTTGGTAAGAAAACCTTCAAAACAATAGGTATAATCTACCACACAGGAGCCATAACCAATGCAGATCACTATACTGCATATATAAAAACAAAATGTGGATGGTTCGAATGTAATGATAGTACCATTACTCTAAAGCAGAGATTATCTGCAAATCTTACAAACGCTTATTTAATCTTCTTAAAACCAAAATGTATTAACTAAACTGTACTTAAACATTAACTAAACTTCTATTAAAAAACTATAAACTGTTACAGTATGCCAACAGCTATATAACTGCCCCAAGATTTTACAATAACCAAACAGATAAATCAATACCACTTAATTATAAAAAGAACTATAAACAGTTAGAATATGCCAACAGGTATCTAACTGCCCCAAGATTCTACAACAACTAAACAGATAAATGAATACCACTAAATTATATTTAAAAAAATAGAAAGTTAGAATACACCAACTGGTATCTAACTGCCCCAAAACTTTACAATATCCAAACAGATAAATCAATACCACTTCATTATAACAAAAAATAGACTGTTAGAATATGCCAACAGGCATCTAACTGCCCCAAGATTCTACAACAACTAAACAGATAAATGAATACCACTAAATTATATCAAACAATAAACAGTTAGAATACGCCAACTGGTATCTAACTGCCCCAAAATTTTACAATATCCAAACAGATAAATCAATATCACTTCATTATAACAAAAAATAGACTGTTATAATATGTCAACAGGTATATAACTGCTCCAAAAATCTGCAACAAGCCAATATATAGAGCATTAGCCAGAAACAACAAGTGAACACTGAAAACAAACAAACAAATAGACTGTAGCATAACCCAATATGGATTTATTTTTCTCCCACAGACCCAATGATTTTAGCAACAAACACAGAAACTGAGCAAATTGCACAGTACACTGGTTTGTAATCTACTAAATATGAGGGTAACAAAAAAATGTTGATTATTCAATGTTATAAATTGTTACAAAATACCAATACTAACATGATCTTTTCTTTTATCACAGAAATGAACAAGAAATACATGTACTCCAGTTACTAAACCTTACAGTAAGTATATTATAATAAGTACAACCATTGCAGCAAATCACACCCATAGTTACTTATAACTTCGGTTCTTATAAATTTGGTCTTGTCCATGCACCCGAGACTATAGGCCCTGCCCACAACCACCACAGCATATCACACCCATAGTGGTTTATAACTTTGTTGCTTATAAATTTGTTCTTGGATCCCAAAGTTATAATTCACTATGGGTGTGATATGCAGCAGTGGTTGTGGCCAGGGCATAGAGTCTTGGGTGCATGGCCATATGGCCATGCTCCCAAGACTCTATGTCCTGGCCACAACCACCGCAGCATATCACACCCATAGAGTCAAACATTTTAACTATGCCATATGGGCACTTTTAATGTCCGCGGACATGATGAGTGTTCTTAGAACAGTTTCAACTTGCCTACGAACAGTACGGACAGGCATAGCGTCCTCAGGATACCCCCCTTTTGTTTATTTACGAGCATCCCAGGACACATGATGTGTTCTTAGAACACTTTCAACTTGCCAGCGAACAATATGGACAGCTTCCTCAGGACACCCCATTTCGTCCATTTACGAACATTTCAGGACACTGCATGTGTTCTTAGAACAGTTTCAACTTGACTGCAAACAAACCGGACAGGCATACCGTCCTCAGGACACACCCATTTAGTTTAATTTCAAACATTTCAGGACACCGCATGTGTTCTTAGGACAGTTTCAGCTTGCTTGCGAACAATTCGGACAGGGCTAGCATCCTCTGAACACTAGATTTTCTTTATTTACGAACATCCGAGGAGACTGGATGTGTTCTTAGAACAATTTCAACTTGCCTATGAACAGTACGGACAGGTATAGCGTACTCAGGACACCCCCGTTTTGTTTATTTACGAACATCCCAGGACACATGATGTGTTATTAGAACAATTTCAACTTGCCAGCAAAAAATACGGAGAGCGTCCTCAGGACACACCCATTTTGTTTATTTACGAACATTTCAGGACACCGCAAGTGTTCTTAGAACAGTTTCAGATTGCATGCAAACAATATGAACAGATGTAGCGTCCGCAGAACACCCCCTTTTTGTTTATTTACAAACATCCCAGGACACCTCATGTGTTCTTAGAACAATTTCAACTTGCTTGCAAACAGTACGGACAGGCATACCGTCCTCAGGACAGGCCCATTTCGTTTATTTTCAAACATTTCAGGACACTGCGTGTGTTCTTAGGACAGTTTCAGCTTGCTTGTGAACAATTCGGTCAGGGCTAGCAGCCTCAGAACACTCCCATTTTCTTTATTTATGAACATCCGAGGAGACTTGATGTGTTCTTAGAACCGTTTAAACTTGCCAGCGAACAATACGGACAGCGTCCTCAGGACTCACCCATTTTGTTTATTTACGAAAATTTCAGGACACCACGATTGTTCGTAGAACAGTTTCAGCTTGCTTGCGAACAATATGAACAGATATAGCGTCCTCAGAACACCCCCATTTTGTTTATTGATGAACATCCACCGTCCTCAGGACACCCCCATTTCGTTTATTGACGAACATCCCAGGACACATGATGTGTTCTTAGAACAGTTTCAACTTGCCTGCAAACAAAACGGACAGGCATACCGTCCTCAGGACACACCCATTTTGTTTATTTTCGAACATTTCAGGACACCGTGTGTATTCTTAGAACAGTTTCAACTTGGCTACGAACCATACGTACAGGTGTAGTGTCCTCGGGACACCCCCATTTTGTTTATTTAGAACATTTGAGGACATCTGTGTTGTCTGCAGACAAAGCGAACACAACAGGGGTCTACCTCCTAAATAAATACAACATTTAACCCATCTCTTACTCCCCCACCCTCCCCAAACAGTTTTACACACCAACACACTCTACTAAATAGTATTTTTCCACCAAGTTTTACCGCACTGTGTGCGGACGTCCGCAAATCCAAGATGGCAGGCGTTCCCGAAAATCTGACGTGCTTCACGCTCTTCACCGTCCAATCAGCGAACACGTTGCATGTCCGCGGACATGACGCAAGCCGGTTGGCCAATCAGGAACTGTCCGCGGAGCGAACAGGGAAGTGTGTCTGCGGACCGAACATAGATATCACTAATTTTTTGACCTAATTTTTGGTCATTTATAAAAAAAAAATACTGGACGGATTTTCACCAAATTTGAAAAAGCACGCTTTCGGGACGAAGCCGCTGCTCCTGGTCCAAATTTGGTGAAAATCCGTCCAGCGGTTTGGGCTGTAGGCGTGAGCAAAGTTTTTTCCCCATTCAGTCTATGGGAAAAAAGAAGTTTTGGGACCCCCCTTATAACTTTGCCCCCCCTGGACCAAACCTCACCAAACTTTGCAAAAAAATTCAGAGTGACCCAAAGTTTGGTGAGGATTCGTCCAGGGAGAGCAAAGTTATAAGCCACCCAAAAAGGGCTCTTCCGATGGAAACAGCAACTTAACCATAAATACACAGCCACTACCGTGGCTGTGTTATATTCAATGAAAAAACTCTTTGTTAAAGGGACGTTATGGTTAAGTTGCGCTACTAAAAACCTATGAAGTTCAATTAAAAAAAAGTTTTTAAAAGGATATTATGGTTACAAGTAAAATTGAAAAACCCATGAAATTCGCCAGTTATGGTGAGCTAAGCAACCATAACTTGTGCCACCACCATGCACTGCTAAGACTAACACCCAGGACATCAAAGATGACATCACAAATATCATTGATGACATCACTGATGACATTGCATGTGCATTTACTCACTATAATACTAGTTGTTTTTTTAACAGTGAAAGGTGGTTCCTAAAGGAACCTTTCTTTTGTTGTTTTTTTATATATTTTTTCCAGAAGATATTAGAATGTAAGGTGGAGAGGAAAATGATGAAAGAGGCCCCACGCACTAATATGGAGGGGCAGGTGGACCAGGGAAGATGTTGCGTGAGTGTAACTTCTAAGGTAGGGGGTGAGTGTTTCCATGCTACTTGATTACATCTTCAAAAGCACTTCAAAATTGCTTCCACCTGCGGAGGAGTGTGTTACAGTATATTCAGAGGACTGTTGTGATATGGATCAACAGCCTCTTTTATTGCTTGCAAGGTAGCTGCTGGGATTTTGTGTCTCGCAGAAGTAAGCTGTGTGGTTACAGTATTGGTTGAGGAAGAGGAGGTGGAGGAAGATAGCCCATGACTTGCTAAGAAAGGAACAACCTTTCTGAGAGCATTGCAGTGGTTGGATTTGGTGTGGAGGCACATGGAGGTGGTCCCGTAGGAGTAATGTCCAGGTAGTTCACGACTGATTACAAAGTTGCACTCAGTGCATTTCACTTTGGTAGATTTAGCCTTTGGTACATTCCCAACAGTGGTAAATAACTGCCCCACCCATGATTCTCTCTGGGTGCTAGAGGTAGTTATTTTGTCTACCTCATCCTCTTGGGCCCCTTTATTGTCTTTAGAAGTACTGCCCTTTTTTTGTTGTGTAGGTCCTCCAGCTGGTGGTGGAGGTGGCTCTTGGGGAGAAGGGATGGCAATAGCTGATACCATTTTTGAGATAAATAGCAGTTTTGCTAATATTCTTCTAAGTATGTGCTTTGTACTAGATTGTTAATGGATAATGAGTAAGAGTTGGTGTAGGAGCTGTGCCAGGGTAAATTTTGAGATTGAAAGTTCCTAGATCAGAAGAAAATGCTGTTCTGAACTGTCCTTGAAGCACGGACCCGATCGCAAAGTGCGGACGCATTCGTGTACACATCACCATGCCGTGCGGGTTTGCATGGTCACGTGGCACTGTCTGGAAGGTCTGCAATGACGTCAGATGTTTGCGGATGTCGACGGGTGCAAAAATAGTGCAAAAAGTTGCACAAAGTGTACAGAAGTGTTAAAAATTATGATAGAAGGTGGGAAATGGCTGAGTTTTAAGGTGAAACTGTAAATTAGACAAAAATGTTGCTATATGGGGGTAAGTATGATATTAGTAAGTTGTAGGAAAATAGCATGCACTGGTAAAAACCCATGAAATTCAATGAAAAAACTTTGTGAAATGAATAAATATATATATATATATATATATCTATATATATATATATATATATATATATATATATATATATATATATATATATATATATATATATATATATATATATATATATATATATCACACAGTGTAGTTATTGTTAAGTTGCTAATCCCATAGGAAGAGCATTTTTCCCCCTGGACGAATCCTCACCAAACTTTGCAAAAGAAGTATATGGCCCACTCTGGATATTTTTTCCCATAGACTGAATGGGTAAAAGACTTTGCTCACGCCTACAGTCCAAAGCACTGGACAGATTTTCACCAAATTTGTGGCAGGAGCAGCGGCTTTGTCCCAAAAGCGTTTTTTTGAAAATTTGGTGAAAATCCGTCCAGTAGTTTTTTTAAAAAATTACCAAAAAGTAAGTCACAAAAAATGTGTGATATCCATGTCCTCTCCGTGGTCACATTTCCCTGTTCGCTCTATGGACAGGGCATCAATTGGCTAATCGGCTCGTGTCATGTCCGTAGACATGCAAAGTGTTTGCTGATTGGCTGGAATGAAGCGTGAGGTGCGTCGTACTGGTTTGATGCGTCCGCCATCTTGGATCCACGGACATCCGCAGACAGCGCAGCCATGACCTGGGGAGAAATACACCTTTGGCAAGTGTGTTGATGTACAGGAGTGCTTGGGGGGGGTGTTGGGGGAGTAAGAGATAGTTGAATGTTGTATTTGTTTAGGTGGCCGGCACCCCTGGTGTGTTCGCCATGTCTGCGGACACTGCGGCTGTCCGTAGACATAAATAAGCACTTCTGACTATTTTACTTTAGTATGATATTGGTTTTGGGTTGTTAGTACAGTGTTGATTATAATCAATATCCTGTATAAGTAGCCCATATAGCAGAGTTAAAATGTTTGATTCTATGGGTGTGACCTATGGGTGCGATATGCTGTGGTGGTTGTTGGCCAGCGCCTAGAGTCTTGGGTGCATGGCCTAAGACTCTGGGCCCTGGCCACAACCACCGCAGCATATCACACCCATCGATCACACCCATAGAATCAAACTACTATCACATATTTGCAAATCTACAGTTTGTGTTGTGTTTGATTTTTATAGTTTGTATGTGATGCTTTGTCTACGTCATGTCAATAAGATTGTAGAGTTTGGTAACAAGCACTGCAGAATAACATATCCATGGAAGTAAACTTTTTGTATTGCGCTGTATGGTTACATGTTTGCTTTAATGGTTGTGTTATGGAGCAGTATTTATGAGTTGTATTTATTATAATATACTTACTGTTAGATTTTTCTGTGATTGGATATATTTTTTTCATGACGTGGGTAATTGCAGCAAATATTCTTTTTCAATTTATATGATAAAAGAAAAGATCATGTTAGTGTAGGAAGTTTATAAAGATGTATTACATTGCATAACAGACATTTCTGCTTTATTTCGACCCTCACATTTAGTAGTTTACAAACCAGTGTACTGTGCAATTTGCTCAGTTTCTGGGTTTGTTGCTTTAATCATTGGGTCTGTGGGAAAAGAAAATCCATGTTGGATTAAAAAAAAACCTTTTCTTGTTATGGTATGGTAAATTTTGTGTTTGTTTTAGTGTTTACTTGTTGTTTCTGGCTAATGTTCTATCTATTGGTTGTTGCAGATTGTTAGATATGTGAAGTTGAATTGTAAATGATTATAGTTTTTTATTTATATTATTAACTTTGCTAATATACCTGTTTGGTTGTTGCAGATTCTTGGAGGAGTTAGATACCTGTTGGCGTATTCTAACTGTTTATTTCTTCTTATAATTTAGTGGTGTTGATTTATCTGTTTAGTTGTTGCAGAATTTTGGGGTAGTTAGATACCTGTTGGCATATTCAAACTGTTTATTTTTTTGTTATATTTTAGTGGTGTTGATTTATTTGTTTGGATGTTGTAAAATATTGGGGCAGTTACAAACCTTTTGGCATATTCTAACTGTTTATTTTTTGTTATATTTTAGTGGCATTGATTTATATGTTAGTTTGTTGCAAAATCATGGGGCAGTTAGATACCTGTTGGTGTATTCTAACTGTGTATTTCTTTTTATAATTTAGTGGTGTTGATTTATCTGTTTGGTTGTTGGAAAATGTTGAGGCAGTTAGATTCCTGTTGGCGTATTGTAACTGTTTATAGTTTTCTAATTGAAGTTTTATTAATGTTTATGCACAGATTAGTTATTACATTTTGGTTTTAAGAATATCAAATAAGCGTTTATAAGATTTGCTGGTAATCTTTGCTTTAGAGTAATGTTATTATCATTACATTCAAACCATCCAAAATTCTTTTTTATATATGCAGTGTAGTGAACTGCATTGGTTGTGGCTCCTGCATAGTAGATTATACCCACTGTTGTGAAGGTTTTCTTACCAAGTGATACTTGACCATGTGTGAATCCAGTCAGCTTGCAGTTGTTTTTGGTACCATCTGCATTGTAACGTAGAAGCATTAGTATTAAGTATTTACTATGTGTTTGTATTTGTAAGGTGGAGCGATTATCTGAATTGCAGGTAGTACATGATCTGCCATGGTTTGCATTTTGTACAAGTTGCTGAAATGGAAAGGATTCACAGTTAGGTATGGATACATAGATACAACGCGTTCATTAGGGATTTGTTCCTCTGCCACATTGTTGGAGAGAGTGCCTGTATGTTTCCACATGTATGAAATCTGGAAGATTTCATTTATAGGTATATTTTTGTTTTCCAGTACTTGTAGTAAGTACATTAGAAATTCTTGTGGATCTTCTTGTGAGTTTATAGTGAATTTTACCATTCCAGCACAGTAGTCCAATTCTTGTCTTATTCCATGAACACTGTAAGTGTTGTCAGGATTGTTGGTTGCATTTCTATAAAGGACTAACATTTGCTTACAAAATTGGTCAGTATTGTGTAAGTAAATGTTGTTAATAATTGGTGGCAATTGAAATAGAGTATTTTTTGCTACCTTTGCGTAGTAATTTACACCAGTTACATTTGAAAATTTGAATGGACCAGATAGTTCTGTGTCCAAGTCATTTCTTCAGAGTGTGTGTTGCTTCTTTGAAGAAGTATCTGAGTTACTTTGAGTTATGTTATGTTACTTTGCATTTGTATAGCGCCTTATGTACCATTGGTATGGTCTGAAGGCGCTGGTAGGTTGAACGCTCTTGGGAACCGAAGTTCAAGTCAGTAGAGAGAGTAGAGCGAGTCAAAGGTGCGTGTGAGCACTGGATATGTGTGCAGCTGGTGTGGCATTCGTCTAATAGCTGCTTCTTAGCGGTAGGTGTGGTGGTTGAGAGATCAGGAGTATGTGTTGGTTCTGGCTGGATTTATCCAGACCGAAAGGGGCTGTGTTAGGCCTGAGGAGAACGCCTTGCTGGGGGAGGGGGGGTTTTACCAGCGGTGTTTACATAGAGTGATGGGGAGTATGCAGCAGTTGTTGGTATGGGAACAGGTATACCGAATGGTGTCATAGTATCTCTGTGTTCTAGTTGAATGGTGGTGTAAAGAAGAGAGTAAGCGTGGTGATGTGATATGATGGGTTACATGCTCTTTCAGACGTTCCGTGCAATCCAAACCATCCAAAGTATGTCATGCAATTCTATGCGCTCCAGTCCGCTGGATGCATTCCAGTCCGCCCACGCAGTCCAGTCTGCCCAACGCACTCCAGTCTGCCCCACGCACTCCAGTCAGCTTCACACACTCCAGTCGGCCCCACGCACTCCAATCCGCTCCACACACTCCAGTCTGCTCCACACGCTCCAATCCTTTCTGCACGCTCCAATTCGTTCCACACACTCCAATCCGTTCCACACACTCCCATCCGTTCCACATACTCCAATCCGTTCCACACACTCCAATCCGTTACACAAACTCTCCAATCCATTCCATACACTACAATCCATTCCACACACTCCTATCCGTTCCACACGCTCCAATCCATTCCACATGCTCCAATCCGTTCCACACACTCCAATCCGTTCCACACACTCCAATCCGTTCCATACACTCTCCAATCTGTTCCACACACTCCAATCTGTTCCACACACTCCAATCCATTCCACACACTCCAATCCATTCCACACACTACGTTCCTCTACGTACTCATCCACTCTACGCATTCTTTCGCTCTAGACAATCATCTGCTCTACAAGTACTCTGCACTCATCTGCTCTACGCTTTCTTTCGCTCTAGGCAATCATCCGCTCTGAATGCACTCCACGCTCATCTGCTCAATGCAATTCATCCGCTCTACGCAACTCATCCTCTCTACGCAACTCTTCCGCTCTACGCAGCTCGTCCGCTCTATGCACTTGTCCGCTTTCTGCCCTCGCATGCTCTACGTATTCACCTGCTCTACGCTCTCACCCGCTCTACACTCTCATCCGCTCTACGTACTCCCTCACTCTTACGCACCCCTCCTTTCTTACGCACTTGTTTGCTCATACACATCGTCTGCTCCATATACTTGTCGGCCATACCCACCAGTATGTTCTACGCAATCATCCGCTCTACACACTCCTCCATTCTTATGCACTCTTCCGCTCGGCGCACTCTTCCGCTCGGCGCACGCTTCCGCTTGGCACATTCTTCCGCTCGGCGCACTCTTCCGCTCGGCACACTCTTCCGCTCGGGGCACTCTTCTGCTTGGCGCACTCTTCCGCTCGGTGCAATCATCACGCTCTGTGCACCCATCACGCTCTGCTCACCCATTTGTTCCACGCACTCATCCACTCCATGCACTCATCCGCTCCACGCACTCATCCGCTCCCCGCACTCATCTGCTCCACGCATTAATCCGCTCCATGCACTCATCTGCTCCCGGCACTCTTCTGCTCCCGGCACTCTTCCGCTCCTGGCACTCTTACACGCACTCATCTGCTCCACGCACTTATCTGTTCCACGCATTCATCCGCTCCACGCACTCATCTGCTCCACACATTCATCCACTCCCTGCACTCACCCATTCCGGCCCTCACCCGTTCCCGGCACTCATCCGCACCCAGCACTCATCCGCTCCCGGCACTCATCCGTTGATGGCACACGTCCGCACCTGGCACTCGTCCGCTCTATGCACTTGTTCTTTCCACGCGTTCATCTGCTATATGCACTTGTCAGCTCTATAAAGTTGTTCCCTCATACACAGTTATCTGCTCTATACACTCATCCACTCTATACACTCATCCGCTCTATACACTCATCCGGTCTGCACATTCATCTGTTCCAGCGTTCTACACACTCTTCCACACTTCCGCACTCATCCGCTCTACACACTCATCCACTCTACACACTCATCCGCTCTACACACTTATCCGCTCTATGCACTCCTGCGTTGTACACACTTCTCAGCACTTACGCACTCATCCGCTCTCCACACTCATCCGATCTACACACTCATCTTATCTACACACTCATCTTATCAACACACTCATCTTATCTACACACTCATCTTATCTCCACACTCTTATCTGCTCAACGTATTCATCCGCTCAGCGCATTCATCCGTTCCACACGCTTCATCCATTATAACGATTTCATCCGCTCCATTCACTTCATTCATTCATCATTCATTTCATCTATTCCGTTAATTTAAATCTCGTTACTGTTTTCATACGATTTATTCTTATTATCCACTTCACTGCTTTGACCTACTTTACTCGTTCTATTCTGTTTGTCCTCTTATTTTATATTAGCGGTTATTAGATGTCAATTTCTCGCATCTAGTAGTTTGTTGGATTGGTGTCATTGGGATGCTGTCATTCTGTTTGGGTTAGTTTGCATATGGGTTGGTTTTAGGGGAAGAGCCAGGTTTTTAGTAGTTTGCGGAAAGACATTAGATCTTCAGTTAGGCGGATGTGGGGTGGGAGTGCATTCCACAGCGTGGGGGCCAAGGATGAGAATGATGATCCACCTAACCTGACTGAGTTTGTCTTAGGAATGACTGGGAGGCCGGCAGAGCTGGATCTTAGAGTGCGTGGAGGATGATAGGGTTTTAGCTTGTCTTGAAGATATTGAGGTCCGGTTTGATGCAAAGCTCGATGGGAGATGTATAAGGTTTTGAAAGTCACCCTTCTGGCCACTGGAAGCCAGTGCAGAGTCTTAAGGGCTGGGGAGATGTGGTCTCTTGGGCCGAGCACAAGTAGCAGTTTGGCTGCAGCGTTTTGTCCTCTTTGAAGTGTATTCAGTTGATAAGCGTGGACTCCGAGGTAGAGGGGGTTTGCATAGTCCAGTCTTGATATAACAATTGATTGGACCGCAGAGAGTCTGTTGGGAAAGAAGAGATATGGAAAGATGCGCTTAAGGGTTTTAAGGTGGTAGTGGCAGGACTTTGAAACGTTGTTGACTTGGCACGAGAGTGTTAGGTCAGAGTCAATGGTGCATCCAAGATTTTTCACTGAGGTAGAGGGGCTCGGTGAGTTGCCCATTGCGGATGGCCAGGGTAGTGGGTGTGGAAGTAGTTCGGAGTTGCCACATACCATGATTTCAGTTTTTGGAGGGGTTTAACAAGAGGTGGCTTGGGTCATTCAGAGCTCTATGTCAAGGAGACAGGAGGCGAGGTTCGGTCGGCAGTTGGGTTTCAGTACTAGATTCTTCTTTGGTTTTAGTAATTGATGAAGTATTAGGTCCTTTTACTCTCTTTGGAGGATTTGCAGTGAGTTCCTGTTGCAGTTCTCTTTGAAGTAGTTTTCTTTTACAAGGTTTTGCTTTTTGTGGAACGGGATATGTTTTTAGATGGGGGTGTATAGTGAATGTAGTCTATTGTATTCTAAAATGCAAGGAATATCAGCGTTTACTTTACTTGCATCAAAGTTGATTAGAAATAGACCGTCAAGTGTACGTAAGCGTGATAGTGATACGTAGCTCATGCCTTCTTTAAAGACTGTGTTTCCAATATCTATCAATGCTTTATCTAGGGTAAGACCTTGTGATTGTGAATGGTGACTGTGTATGCTAGAGTTAGTGAAAATTGCTCTCTGCGTACATACATGTCTTTGAAAAGAAGGAATCGAACTGTTGAGCGTCCATTCTTTTTACTTCTGATAGATTGTCAAAGAGAATATTGACAAACTGAATGTTGTTGTCATGTGGGTATGTTTGAAAGCCCATAACTGTACCAAGTGCTCCATTAACTAGTCCTTGCTCCACGTCAAGGTTACGTTTAAGTATTACTCTACAGTTTAAAGATAATTTTAATATTTTCTCCAAACCAGCTGTGTTGGAGGTAGAGTTTTCTAAGGCATTTAATCTTGTTGTGGCTTGTTGACACATGGGTAGTGTCATACCATGTACGTCCAGTTTGTCTGTGGAGCAAATTTCAATTATTGGTTGCGTTTCTTTTTTTAACATTGTTTCATTGAACTTGGAACAGCTTGCAAGAGTTGGCATCAAGGACATACAAGTGGCATTTGTGTGTGCTAATTGTTCCATGACATCAGTAGCACACGAGTTATGGCCATGAAGTGCATGGATGTGCCGGATTTTTAATATTGCTCGAGCTGTTGAGCATCCTATTCCTTTTACTTCTGATAGTTTGTCAAAGAGAATATTGACAAACTGAATGTTGTTGTCACGTGAGTATGTTTGAAAGCCAACCACTATATCAAGTGCTCCATTAATTAGTCCTTGCTCCACGTCAAGGTTACTTTTAAGTATTACTCTACAATTTAAAGATAATTTTAATATTTTCTCCAAACCAGCTGTGTTGGAGGTAGAGTTTTCTAAGGCATTTAATCTTGTTGTGGCTTGTTGACACATGGGTAGTGTCATACCATGTACGTCCAGTTTGTCTGTGGAGCAAATTTCAATTATTGGTTGCATTTCTTTTTTTAACATTGTTTCATTGAACTTTGAACAGCTTGCAAGAGTTGGCATCAAGGACATACAAGTGACATTTTTGTGTGCTAATTGTTCCATGACATCAGTAGCACATGAGTTATGGCCATAAAGTGCATGGATGTGCCGGGTTTTTAATATTGCTTGTGATTCTTGAGATAGTACACCAACTCTAATACTTTTAAAAATGTTGGCGTAGGTGATGTCTGTAGACTGGCGCATGTTTTCTGTTAATTCTCTGTATTGAAAATGTTGCCAAAGGTTAACATTTCCTATGCTGCCAACAGTTTTACGGCAGAGTTTGTGTCCTAAGGTTTTAAAAATAGGTTCACCTTTCACTGGTGTCAATTGAAGAAGATCTCTGAAAACAATAATGTGTTTTCCTCCAAAGAGGTCTTCATAATTTGTTTTGAGTCCTTCTTGTAATCTGAGGTGAATCAAAGCCAACATTAGGTTGGAGACCATGCTCACCTCATCTATTAGCAGCATTTTCACTTGTGTTAACACTCCGCGTAATTCCATTGCAGCTTCTGTAGAAAGTTTGTAATATTCTAATTTGTTTTGGTGTTCTACTGGAAGGAGTAGTAATCAGTGTAAAGTGACACGCCTATGTTGTACGCAGCTAAACCTGCGGGGGCAGTTACAACAGCTGACAGTTTGTTGTTTGTCAATTGTTGAAGGAACTTGCTGATGTGTTTCCAAACCAGCTTTACCACTGACATATAGTAGTATAGGTTTGTAATAGGTTTGTAATGTTGGCAGGTACATTCTTTATTTTCATGTTGTACACCATGTGCAATTTCTTTTGTTACTTCTTGAAAAATGATACGCTGCTCTTTGTTCAGTTTTGATTGTAGTTCAGTTAAGTCATCTGTATCTTCTTCATAGTGACGCATGATGTCTTCTACTTCTGTCAAAGCTAATTCTGCCTCATTTGCTATTAGTGGCTGTCCCAGTGGTTCTTGACTTCCTATTTCAGAAGGTTGACTACTTTTGGGAGTGTCTTTATCTAGTTGAGCCTCGAGTTCTTCTTGGTGTTGCTGTTCATTATGCAACATTGGTTTGTACTGTGTAACATTTACATCGGTTATAGTGTTTTCATTGGCTTTGAAAGCTTCTTCATAAGAGTCATAGATACCTAGTATCTCTTCTTCTTTTCTCCATGGTTTAAAAAGTTGTAGCAGGGACATGTAATATAGTTATTTATGTTGAGGAGTTTTATTGACAATTTTGTATGATTAATTACATTTCTTTTGGTAAATTTCACTAAGCTGCCTTCACAATTTGTCACTCTGTATTTACCTTTGTTTTCATCAGGTTTTATATTATTTTTGTATGTGAAGTGTTGGGCTATGTGGTATAGACACATGGTTTCCAAAGTGGTACTTCTGTTTGGGTAGTATGTGTCCAGTAAATTATTTATCAAAATGTCTTGGCTGTTAGGATATATTTTTGGCTATTGTTTTTATGCTGTTGTATGATTTGAGAACTCTTTTTCTAGATTTAGCAGGACCAAGACTTGCCCATACTATATCTTCAGATTTTCCATACAAAGCAGTTCCGGTTAAACGATATACAACTTCATAGCAGCCACATTCTCTATGTGAGAGCAGTTTTATGCCTAAGCTGTACAATTTCTGAGACAGTGTTTTGTCTGATGATAGGTCATTCCAGAGGTCTTGCAGCTCTGTTTTTTCTGCTTTGGTTAAGGAGGCTGTAACATATCGTGCAACTGCAGTGGAATTGTCTCCAATGTACTGCACATCTATGTTTCATTCCATAAGAGGGCAATGATTGCATTGTAATCATTGATATATTTTGCTTCTTCTGTTCTTTTTATGTAATATGTATTTTTAGGTGATTTACCTTTAACACTATGTCTAACTGAAGACAGGAAGTTGTTCACTTCACCTGTTTCTGTAACTGGTCTAGGGAAACCAAAGCAGCATTTGGTGTAGTATTTTCCTTTGTTTCTGTATCTGCGATGACAATATTTTCCACATTTGTGTCTTTGAAATACTACAATTTGTGCATGAAGATCACTATTTGTTGCTTCTAATGGAATTTCACAAGTGACATATTTTTCGATAAACTGTAAAACAGTGGCATCACTGTCTTGACCAAATTTAGGAACATCTTTAATCCATTCAAGCATGTGGATATGTGGTGCTCCTCTGGCTTGGTATTCTATTCTCCAAAAGAAGTGTTGCACTTCTCTGAGGGGAGGAACAGTTTTATTACAAATAAAGTGTAGCATAGCAATGACGCGATGATGGAAATATCTTGAAACATTAACAGGATCTAGAGAACAAAGTTCTCCAGGTGTTAGCATATCTATGTTTGTTTTGTTTTTGTTTGCTATGCATAGGGCATCATGTAAATCTTCCCATTAGTATTCTGCACAACTTAATGTAAAAACCAAGTGGGCGGGCCAAGGTTTCTTATCATAAAACAAACATCTCCATGAGGTCAAAACCAGTACTCTTTAGTACCACGCATGTTTGCTAACAGATTTGTTATGCTTGATTGTAGAACCTCATCTTTTTCTTGTACTTCTTGTAGTAATTGCGTAGCTGACATATTTTGAAATTGGGTACCTGATTTTAATGTGTATGCAACTCCGTAGCATAGAGTTGCTAGTTCACTTTGAAAGAGTAGGTGGAATATGTATTCCACATTTTGTCTAAATCTGGGATCTTCAGAATACATTCGTAACAAGCGGTATTCTGATGCTGTTATCTGAATGGGTCTATCATCGTACCTTCCTCCTTTTCCAGTAGGAAAGAGTAGAGGAAAAGCACATGCTTCTATACTTTTTTCCCATATGCTGATTGGTGATCCTTTGGTTTGTCGCATTTGGTACATTTCTAGTGCATCATCTATGGTGTCACTAGAGTGTAATGGATGAATTGTATAATAATCGAAAATATTGGATACTGTAGCAGGATCTCGAAGTTCAAATTGACCACTTTCTGGTGACTCTTGAATTATTTTAGTGGTTTCCTTCAGGTTTTCTTCAATATTCATTTCTTTGTAGTATTCATTATTGTCTTTTAGATATTGCAAGGCTCATCTAACTTTATGTAAGTCTACAAGGTGTTGCCAATTTTTTTTGTCTTTTGTAGGTACACCATTTACTAAGACAATTAAAGATTGCTCTATTGGACATTGTAGTCCCAGAGTGTTTACATTTTCTTTCAGATCTAATGGTAAATAAACAACTTTGCCACAAATGCCTTTCACTAATTCAGAGGGAGGTAATTTTGCTGTTTTTGGTTGAAGACATATTATTGCTTGAAATGGATGCACGTTTGAATTATAATGCTTTCATATAATATATATAGTTGTTCTAAGGGTTTTGGTAGTGGGAATAATTCCAAGTTATTTGTGATAGCACGTGAAGGAGTTTGGTTGTTGTCAAGTTATGTAGTGCAGTAAGTGCAAAGTATTAAGGGGTCATTTATCTCATATTTGTTTTCTGCAATGAGGTACAGAGTTAATTCAAACCATTTGGACTCTTCTTTGTCTTCTATTTTGTATGTTACGTCTACAGTTTTTGTGTTACTTTTATAAAAAAGTTCTGCCGCAACACACACACACATGATTTGGTATTTCAGCGGATGTACTTTTAAATGTTAGTATTTCTTTTTTGTATGTATGTAGTAGAAGGCTGCCATCTGTACACTTGTTGCTAGTTTGTTGTAAAGGTATTGCATTTTGTAAATGCCTTTCATTTTTCACAATAATTTCTCTGGACATGCTCTATTTCTTCAAGTAGATCTTTAGGTGTACCATGTAGAAGATTGTTATTTAAATTGACTAGTGCTAAAGCAGGACTTTTAGCATAGTACAGTTTATAGACTAGATTTCTTATAGTTGAATGATGTGTTGATATCATTTTGATATGATGGAAGGTGATTTTGCAAATAGGTCCTGAAATGCAGGCTAATGAATGTCCTTGTAGTCCTGTGTGTTTGCGCACTGGACAGGTATCCATATTTTGTAGTAGTTTCATTTTGATTTTGTCTTTGCCTTTCACATACTGATTGAGGAAATCGTGTAAACATTTGAAAGATTTTTTGGCAATGTTACAAATTGATGTGCACGGCCATTTGTATACTGGATGTTCTGTTTCAGTTGAATGGAGAGGTGATACTGAATTTTCTGGGGACATTTATGTAAGCAGTATTTCTTGTTCCATAATGGTATTATTAGGTTTTTCTTAGCCTCTTCCACTGCTATGTATGGCAATTATGTTTGTTTGCTTTTGTTTGTATGCTTCTTCATTGAAATATGGTTCTGTGCTGGAGGTGTGACTACATTCACCTCCACAGATATTTAAGAAGTTATTTTTGTTGACATTCCATTTATTTAGAAGTCTTTTGTGTAATTTAGTAGTTAGTTTTGTTAGTGGTTTCATTTTGTTTAACACTAAAATAAATAACTTCCTTTTGAGAAGCATTGCACTGTCTATCAAAGCTTCTAAAATTAATTTTCTACGGTAGGTTTTAAGGGTTGTGCTTGATTTCTCTCCCGTTTTTATAAGATTTTGAAGGACTCTGTGGCGAAACATTTTTTCTAATATACTTTTTTTGGTATGGTTACTTGCCACTACATCAAGATTTATAGGAGCAGTGTTAGCAGTAGTGGTAGCTGAATTGTTGTAAATTACTTTTTGTTTTGTTTTACATTTTGAAAGAGGAGGGAACGTGTTTGTATTGGAAGCTTGTTTTGTTTCGCTTAGTGACTCGATTAGATCTTTTGTTTTAACTTTTTGTACAAATTCTGCTAGAGATAGATTCTTTTTTTGGACACTTATTTTCATTTGCTCTACTTCTGCGTTACTTTCTATGGACTTGGTTGTTGGTAGGCATTCTTTGGGGTCTGTTGGAAAAGAAAGTATGGGTTGGGCTGTTGTGCAATGTATGCAATTATGCTGTGTGCATAAGTGTGTTAGTATGTTGTGTGTTAGTATGTATGTGTGTTAGTATGATGGTATAGATGTATGTGGTGGTGTGTGATTGTGCATTGGGCAGCTACAACTAGTTGGGAAGTCCATTCTCGTACTTGTGTGTTACTATACTTGGTTTCAGATGACAGTACAAAGTAAGCTAGTGGTGAGCAGACGTACTAATACTAAATCTAATGGTATAGCATTAAAACAGTTCTTTGTTCTGTAATATTAACATTCTAGGGGCTGAGTTATGTTATTTGTGTATTGAAAAACGGGGATTTGTGTGCTATTCTGCCTGTTTATCCCTGTTTAACAAATGGGGATTTGTGGGCATAATGGTGTACAAATCTCAGTTTTTTGGCGCACAAATTCAATTAATCAACTGCACAGTGAGTTTGAGTAACAGTAAGAATATTATGGTAGTATTGTACTTACTTTTATTGTTTGGTATGAGCAGGTTTCTTCTAAGTTGTTGTTTGTACTTCAGATGTTGCTGCTTTTCGGGAGAGTGGTCTTCACTGCAATTGTAAAAGAAAGAAGTTAGTAATTTTGTGGGTTTATAGCATTGACGTTAATTTAGACATTTTTTTGTATGTTTTTTTGTTAGTATCCTTGTATGATAAGAGAACATAGTGTGTGAATGCAGTTTCCTTTGACTATGTGCAGGCTTTATATTTTACTTACAATATGTTACTTCAATATGCTTTGCAAATGAGTAGAATATTAGATGTATGAAACTCACTTGGTTTTTTAAGGCTGTATTATTGGATGTTAGGAGATAGAAAAAATAATGATATACTTATTTTTCAATTTTTATAAGGTGAATGGTAGAAATTGTATAGAGAAGCATGGAATGTATTAATTTGTGAATGTAAGGGTAATAAAATAGAAGACTTTTATTTATAGGCAGTGGTGTTATTTCAGCTGGGAGCTTTTCAATGATACTGTCTATCTGTGTGAGTGTATGAAGAGACATAGGGCCACATTCCAATTATGGTGGTAGTCATGGAGCTATTTGCACCATGACTACCTCCCATACCGGTACCGACTCTGACTTGGTTCAATGGGGACTTACCGGTGTAGTCCGACCTTTTCGGGACCAGTAAGTCCCCATTGAAAAATCCATTCCCCATTCCCATTGAGCCCCCATGGGGCTCAATGGGAATGGGGAAGTACCTAATAACGGTACCGCAATTTGCGGTACCGTTATTAGCTCTGAAGTCCCTTAGCGGGTCCCGTCCATAACGGCTGGTAAAACCAGGCTTTAAAGGAGGGACCCGCTAAGGGACTTCGTAGTATGGTGGTAAGGGATTACCGGCACCAGTCTCCTTAACGGTGCCCGGTATCCCTTACCGCCACACTCGGAATGAGGCCCATAATCCTATCCGGACTGTGTGTAATTTTATAACACACTACTAAGTGTTTTTCTATAATTATACTGTTATTTCTCCCATATTTAATATTATTATTTTTTAGATAGCTGTGTGTGTAAAAGAAAATTAGATAGCAGACTGGTTTGGAAGTGAGAGATGATTATAGCAGATGGGAAAAGTGACAGTAAGTTTTTTTTTATAGATTATACAGGTTAAATGCCAGTTACTCTGTTTATATGCATTTATAAGAGTTGTTCATGTACTGTGCAGAAAATATGCATACCTGTAGTTTGTATTCTTGCATGTGGATATGCTTGTAGCTGCAAGTAGAAATCTTGAAGACTTGCACAGTAGTTTTTTGTAGTAGCTGCTTTCCAATGATATGAGACTTGTACTCAGAGTGATCAACAGTACATTTGAAGTGCTGAACTCTGATGATGGAGTTAGATGTAGAGGTCTTGGATGTGATTGGTGGATGGTTGTGTGACTGCTTAGCTGTATCCAATGAGGGAATGGCACAGAGATTGAAGTGGAAAGGGTAGAAGGGCTTTCCAAGGTGTCTGTCAAAAAACAAAAAACAGCTTTTTTCAGAGCCAACCTCAATGGGAGAATGGGGCACACTATTTAAATTTAAATACACCACACTTAGATTTTCGATATGTCCACGAACATGGCGGTAGTCCGCCGACATTGCGTATTACATATGGGGATTTTGGGGTGAAAAGGCATGCAAATGAGAATGAGAAAAGCAAGGGATTGGTCAGTAAAGTTTACTGGGTGTGTTGTGTAAGGAGAAAGTTTGTCAGAAAGTCGTTTTTTCTGATAGAAGAACAGATAGCTATGGCTGTGTGTTTCAGAAAACAGATTATATGGATTTTGGGAGACTCATGGATACATTGGTTGGAGGTGCATGCAGAACGCTGTGGAGTTGCTTCAGATCTTGGATACCCTCATGTGGAAGTGCACTGGCATGGAGTGAGTGGAATGAAGTGGCTGGACTTGGTACCTCTCTGTGCTAATTTGGAGACAGATCATCATCCAGACATAATTATAATTCATTGTGGAGGGAACAGTTTAGGATATGTGTCTGGAATTTCTTTGCAATTTGCAATGAAAGAAGGACTTGGGAAGGTGATGGATATGTTTCCAAATTCCCAATTAATTTATTCTTCTATTGCGCAGAGACAAATGTGGTTGTGTTCTTCTTCATTTGGTCCACAAATGGAGAAAGCGAGGCGCAATGTAAATAAGGCTGTTTGTGCCTTTCTAAGAGATGTTGGCATGTCCTCTTTTCACAATGAAAATATTATGTTTCATAGCACATACAATTTTCGCAGAGATGGAGTTCATCTTACTTATGCTGGCAATCAGATTTTTCTGAGAAATGTGCAAAATGCATTATGACCTTTTTTGGAATTACAGCCATCCATTTTGCAGTAGTTGTTGACCATTTGAAATTTTTCAAACACAACACGTCCAGACAGCTCTTTTCAGAGCCACCACTTCCTCCCAAACAAAAGTGCAATGGTTATGATAGGGCAGCACCCCAAAATTTTAGATGTCCGCGAACTGTCCGCAGACAACTACAAATGCGCAGGGCCCTGCACTATTTATGTGTCACTTCTATTTTTGGACTGTGAAAGGCGGCTCAGAAAAGAGCCTTATTTTTTTTTATTTTTGTTGTTTTATATTTCTTTTTGTTTTTTACACAAGACACACTAGGAGAGGAGGGGTAAGGAGGTTAAGGAAGGGACACCAACCACAAGGATAAGAAAGGGCAGGTGGAGAGAGGAAGATGTAGGGAGGGCCTTATTTAGGTAGTGGGCAGACCTTCTCATGCCCCTTGACCGTAGTCTCGAAAGCACTCCGAAGACTCTCCCCCCTGCAGAGTACTGCGTCGCAGTACATACACAATAGTGTGACCCTCGAAAGGTAAGGGTCAACAGCATTGTGAATGGCCTGTGAGGTAGCTGGAGTGATGCGCTGTCCCACAGGAGTGTCTCTTGTGGTGACAGGAGCAGAAACGGAGGATGTGGTAGAGGAACTCAACCTACTACGTTGATCACAAGGTACAACCTTGCGAACGGCCCCACCGTGGAACGACCTTAGGTGTCGCTTCATAGATGCCGTATCAAAGCTGTACAAACCAGGCCTCCCATGACTCAGCACCATGTGGCACTGATTGCAGGTGACCTTGTTCGCATGCGATTTTGGCATCCCACCCTGAATGGTAAACAACCGCCACACCCAAGGCCCACGGTGGGTGCTGGTAGTAGGGACTCATCCTCTTCATCCTTTTCATCCTCCTCTACATCCTCACTCCTGTTCCTCTCTTCAGACCCTTCGGGAGGTGGTGGGGGTGGAGGGGGTGGGGGTGGTGCTGAAGCAGATGTAGCAC
The DNA here is from genome assembly GCF_040938575.1 of Ambystoma mexicanum. Taxonomy (NCBI): domain Eukaryota; kingdom Metazoa; phylum Chordata; class Amphibia; order Caudata; family Ambystomatidae; genus Ambystoma; species Ambystoma mexicanum. The sequence continues at coordinate 785,016,344 of NC_090937.1, read as the reverse complement.
CAGCTGGAACAACAGCAGCCATGGATGCCGTAAGGTTTCAGCAAAGGCAGCACAGCAAAAGCAGCAAATCTTCAATAGTAGGAAGACAGAATAAAGATCAGCTCTGGGGTGTGGCCTTTTACTGGGGTGGTGGTGCGCACTCCAAGGACAGCCGCGATGTCCGCAGACAGATCAAACACCCCGAAATGGTTTACAAAATTCCAAAAAGTATGTAGAAAGTCAGGGTCATTGTCTGGGACATGTACAATGGTGAATATTTACTGTAAAATACTTTGGATTGCCCAAAAAAGTACTTTTAAAATATTCACGGTTCAGAACAGTGTCCGCAACTCAGGACACATGCTCAGCATGGGTGCGGTCACATGATGACGCCGCGAACACGTCCGTGAAGGTAACCGGTGACCGCAGGACACCAAATGCACATGAACGGTCATGCGCATGCGCGCAAATGTTCTACGGACAGTGTTTGCGTCCTCAAACTAATTAAAAGTGTGACGCAAGTAATACAGACAGTTACGAACAGGCACGATGTTCGTATGAATTATGGGTGTGGTGCGCATGTGCGTAGAAGTTCTACAGACACTACAGACAGGTATAGTGTCCTTAGGACACCTCCATTTTGGTTAATTGCAGACATTCCGGACAACAAGTGTGTTCTAAAAACAGTTCCATGTTGCTTGCGGACAGTACGGACAGGTATAGTGTCCTTAGGACACCTCCATTTCGGTTAATTGTGGATATTCTGGATACCGAGTGTGTCCTAAGAACAGTTCCATGTTGCTTGTGGACAGTACGGAAATGTATAGTGTCCTTAGGACACCTCCATTTTGGTTAATTGCAGACACTCCGGACACCGAGTGTGTTCTAAGAACAGTTCCATGTTGCTTGAGGACAGTACAGACAGATATAGTGTCTTTAGGACACCTCCATTTTGGTTAATTGCGGACATTCTGGATACCGAGTGTGTTCTAAGAACAGTTCCATATTGCTTGCGGACAGTAAGGACAGGTATAGTGTCCTTAGGACACCTCCATTTTGGTGAATTGTGGACATTCCGGACACCAAAAGTGTTCTAAAAATAGTTCTATCTTGCTTGTGGACAGTGCGGACAGGTATCGTGTCCTGAGTACACCCCCATTTTGGTTAATTACAGGCATTCCGGACACCAAGTGTGTTCTAAGAAAAGTTCCATTTTGATTGCGGACAGTACGGACAGGTATAGTGTCCTGAGGACACCCCCATTTTGGTTAAATATGGACAATCCGGAGACCCGCGCTGTCCGCGGACACCCCAACTGCCTTTTTAAAAAAAATAAGACACAAAGGACTAAATTCAAACACCCATATTATTTTTTTTATTATATACAGATATAAAATTTATGAAAGAGATGGGGAAGCAGAAACTGACACAAACTCAGGAGAATTAGGGGTTTGGAGAGGATGGATGGGAGGGGATGAAGGGATGGATGTCTCATCAAAACGTTTTTCTTAGTGTTGAGGGTTTGGGGATAGTTGACTGGGACATGGAGAGGGGGAACAGGCGCATATGGGACAATGATAGTTATTTTTTTCTTTTATGTGGTCCTACACAAAATGTTTGAAAACATTGAAATGTTCCATAAGCATGTCCATTTTTTGTTCCATGCGCTGTAGAGTATTTTCTAATGTTTCTTTTAGTGTATTATTTTCAGTGTTTGTATTGTCTGTGAAAAAAAAATATATGTCAAGTACACATAAAGTAATGGTTATTAATTTGCTTATAAAGAGAAGTGTCTACCATTAGTATCACTGTCTTCAGACATTTCCTCACGTGGAAAATTTTCCTCAAGCCATTCCAAAGTACTGCACATTTCTGTGTAAAAAAAAAATATGTTACTTTTACTGTGCCAAATACAGAAAGTTTAGAAATATATAAGAAAAATTAAGTTTACTAACTAGCTTCTGGTAAATTGTATTCTTACTGTTGTTTAGGTCTGCTGTTGCTGTTAGCTGTGCAGTTTCCGTCAGATAATTATGTTGGAGGCATATCTTTTTTGTTGTGGTATATTCCATTTTAGTACATATGGTATTTAAATGGATGGTTGATGTGTTACATATATAGGTTCCATTTTTTATTTATTATTACATATAATGTGTTTATGTGCTGCTTTTTTAACGTGTTTAGTGTTTATATAGCATGATAGAACAATCTAAGATACCCCCTGAGTTTTTGGGTAGTGTTGATGTTGTCCGCGTCCGTCCGCGGGCATTCGCACAATCCGCGGACATCATAATCACTAGCGGGTAGTTCAGCATGTTCTATGTTATATGTATATAAAGTAAGGGAATCCTAGTAAACATCTATCAAATTCACACTATGTATATGTATATTCAGTAAAAAAACTTTGATAAAGGGACGTTATGGTTAAGTTGCGTTACTAAAAACCTATGAAATTCAGTAAAAAATCTTTGATAAAGGGACGTTATGATTATGTTGCGTTACTAAAAACCTATGAAATTCAGTAAAGAAAAACTTTGTTAAAGGGATGTTATGGTTAAGTTGCGCTACAAAAAAACGATGAAATTCAGTGAAAAAAACTTTGTTAAAGGGATGTTATGGTTCCAAGTAAAACTGGAAATCCCCTGAAATTTGCAAGTTATGGTAAGCTAGGCAACCATAACTCGCGCCACCACCGTGTATTGCTAAGACTAACACCCAGGACATCAAATACGACATCACAAATGTCATTGATGACATAACTGATGACATCACATGTGCATTTACTTTTTATAAAAACTCTGTACAAGGTATTTTTATTATAATGTTGACAGAAAAAGTGTTAACGATCATTAGAATAGATATCTTGAGCTATGCAGTGCATTAGACAATGCATTGATATGCATAGCATTCGATTATGAAATTCTTAAGAATATACTAAGCTACTCATGTATAAATATAAGGATTGTGTGCAGCATACATGATAGAAGTGCAATATTAATAATTTTCCCGTGTTGAATAGTGAAATAATAAATGCTTTCTTATTAGATTTTTTGTACTGTGCAACATGTAATAAGTAGCTAATAAAAACCCCTGACTACATAATTTCATTACTACAGAATGACACAACAACACATACAAATATAAATATGTATAGAGCAGGGGTGCACAACTAATTTTGACAGGGGGCCGAAAGTACCTTACATGATGGCTATAGCGGGCCGAAAAGTAAACGTGGGTGGGGCGGTAGGCGGGGCGTGGCAGGAGGCTTTTTCAACCCCCAATTTGTATTAAACACATGGAAAAAGAATGTTTTTGAGGGGTAACGATTTTTATTTGTATTTCAAACTTACATTTTGTACTACACATTTTCCATTGTTATATGTAATTTAATTAAACAGACGATATACAATAACTAAATAGAAATAAATGATATTTTATTGACCCTTGATTGGACATTCCGTTATTTTGGACTGCTTTAGTTTGCTGTTTGGGTTGCCCAAGAGGAGTATGGCCTTCGTTGAGTCAGGTTTACTCAAAAAGCAAAGGATGTGCATCTCCTAATTGTGCCTGTTTTAGCTTTATTATTGGGTTCACTCTTGGAGTGCAACACTATGCCCATGGCTCCCACCCCCAACCAAACACTATGCCCCATGTCCCTCACCCCCCCCAACCAAACACTATGCCCCATGTCTCCCACCCGCCAACCAAACACTATGCCCCATGGCCCCCTCACCCCCAACCAAACACTATGCCCGATGGCCCCCTCACCCCCAATCAAACACTATGCCCCATGGCCCCCTCACCCCCAACCAAACACTATGACAGTTGGAAAAATAACACCTTTTTGGAGGTGTACCGTTTTATTTACATCACAGGTTTGGTGGAATTTACCGACGACAGTACTGCCAGCTGTAAATACAGCCTGATGACAGGTGGTATACAACCGGAAAATGCAACCATTTTTACCATCTGACACATTAACAGCTTGCAGGTATTTACTGCTGTTATTTTCTAAAGAAATACCACCATCAGTAAATAACACCTGATTACAGGTAGAATGTGGACTAAAAATACCACCATGTTTACCTCCACCCTTGAGGTGAGGGTACAAGCTGCAGATGTTCCCTTGGAGTTTTTTTTCATGTAGCAGGGGGAAGCACAATAACTTCTCTGCACTGCTGGAGAAATATTTCTGCATGGTGACCCCCAAAGTAGGCGAAAATATGGGCATCTCTGATGCCCACCTTCTCACCTACTTTGCACTGTAATGCAAGAAGGGCCAATAGTTACATGTAGTGGTAAAATGATTGAACAGCGCTGCCAAATCCATGTGTAGGTGTATCAACGCGGAACATGGAAGAACGGTCATGCCCATTTAAAAGTAATGTTTGCAACGGTTGTTCCACCCGCCTTCTGCTATCGCCTTTGGTTATCCTATGGAAAGTGCATGCATTTTAAAGTCTGTAAACCAGCTGTCATTACCAGCTAAGTCCACTGGCTTCATTTTGTGGAGGACTATATATCGCCTCCATTTTTACCTCTCTCCCAACCCCACTCGCACCCAAACCTGCCTACATTTAAAAAGAAAAACCCAGAGATCTACGTCACCCAGATGCCCCGCCAACACCCATCCAAGACTCCACCCACTTGATTTAAAAAAAAGGCAAACACCACGGTGTTGTGCCAGAAAAGGGGGGGTTGCTCGCAATGCTCTGTATCCGCCCAAACCTCTATGTGATTGACCACTAGCGTAGCCAATCACATGAAGGTGCGGGGGGAATTGCTGGCACTGCCAGAAACTCCACGTTATTCCCCAGAGACCCATAGAAGAGCCTGGAAACCAGGAGTTTCCGGAACAGTGGTGTCGCTAGGGGGGGAGGCATGGCGGGCCTGGTCCCCTCCTCTGAAATCCTGCCCCCCCCTTCACCCACCCCTACATCAGCTGGGCTACTCACTCGGCACTGTCTGCAGTGTTGTGTTTGCCCGCACGGCGCACACACAGGGCCGCAATCAACAATGAAGAGCTGTTAAGTTCCCTCTTCCTGTCAAGACCAACCCCTCTAATCAGAATGTAGCACACAAAACTGTGAATGATGGGTCATTAGTGACAATGATTTTGTGCTGACACTCTGATGGGAGGGGATGTGCAGTGGGGTTTGGTAGTTGGTGTGTACAAAAGCTTCTCTGCACGAGTGCATGTGACGTCACACATTGCCTTTCATAGGCGCCCCCCTACTTTTGTATTTGGCCCCCTCTGTGCCCCACCTAAATTTGATTCCTGACAACGCCACTGCTCCGGTCTAACCCCAAAGACTAGGCAGGTTTGCCCCTATCGTTTTTGTAGTGGGCCTGCATTACGAGCCTGCGTTTTTCATAATTTTGTTTACCCCACACACTTGTGGAGAGCAGGATGAAGGGCCAGCCCGGATACCCACGCGCCTGTTTGGCGCTCTAGTGAACTGTAAAATAAACGAATGTAACTAATAAACACTGGTTGCTAAAATCCTGTCGCAGCACCTTTATCCATAAATGAAAGCAACACAAAGCGAAACTGGTGCAGGAGTCGCTTATGTAATATTGTTCACCCTTGGAATTCCATGTGCTACCAGGGTGTGACTCTTGCCACCCTCTCCCACGTCAACCCCCGCTGTTTAAAATGCTAGCATCCGTTAAGCAGATAGGACGCTTTCGGCAGTACAATCCATTTCTATTGCCCTGCTGATGTGTTTGACAAAAGCATCCGCAAATCTCTAAAATGCTCTTTAATTCATAAAATGTGCATGCCGGTGTGAAACTCTGAACTCTCTGTAATTCCAGGTTCGCCTGAACTGGGAGAGTTTCACTTTTTTTTCATTCCGGTCCATCTAACAAAGACAACAAAGACTTTCCTAATGGAGGGCAGCCGATCCTGCTTGTGGGCGGCACTCCATTAGGAAAGTCTTTGTGCCTCGCGGGCCGGACAAAAGAGCATGGCGGGCCGCAACTGGCCCGCGGGCCGTATGTTGTGCACCCATGGGATAGAGAAAGTAAAGTACGCAAAAAAGTCATCAGTTGAAGCAGAAAGTGTTCACAACCTAACTGATTATCTTTATGCACAGAAAAGATTGCTCTGCTTCAAACCTAGTACTTCCCTATGTACAAATATCACGTGATGTGACTGCACCCTAAAAAAGTATTACAAATACAAATACAAACACATCCAGAGAAAGAACAGTAATACAAAAACAACAGAACAATAAGAAAGTGTTGATAACCTTACTGATTATTTTCATGCACAGAAAGCATTGCTGTCTTTTAAGTGTGTATTTTTCTTATGTATATATTTCATATGCTGTGAGTGGACCCTAAGTGAATTATTGTAAGGACACATTTGAAACATAAGTCTACAAATATAGTACTTTTTGATTTATTTGTTCCTAACTATTACTGTCTAAGATATATCACTAAAAGAAAAAACAGCGAGTTAGACATGTGATGTCATCAGTGATGTCATCAATTGCATTTGTGATGTCATCTTTGATGTCCTGGGTGTTAGTCTTAGCAATACACAGTGGTGGCGCGAGTTATGGTTGCATATCTTACCATACCTGGCAAATTTCAGGGGTTTTTCGGTTTTACTTGGAACCATAACGTCCCTTTAACACAGTTTTTTTACTGAATATATATATATATATATATATATATATATTACAGGACCTGCGCTAGTGGCCCTGTAGTTATGGTTAAGTTGCTCAACCCATACGAAGAGCACTTTTGGGTGGCGTATAAGTTTGCCCCATCTGAACGAACCGTCACAAAACTTTGCAAAAAAAGGTATACGGCCCCATCAGACTGATCATGTGAAAATTGGTGAGGTTTTGTCAAGGGGGGCAAAGTTATATCGGGCGTCCCAAAATGTGTAGTTTCTCCCATAAATGCAATGGAAAAAAGATTTTACTCACGTCTACAGCCCAAACTACTGGACGCATTTGGTGTAAATCCGTCCAGTAGTTAATTTTAAAATTACCAAAAAGTAGGCAAAAAAGAAAGTGTGATATCTGAGTTCGGTCCGCGGATGCACATCATTTTTTGGTCCACGGACGGACTACCATTGGTCTAGGGGGTGACGTGAGGACCAGAGACTTCGGATGCACCCGATGATTGCATAGTGAAGAGCGTGTGGTGCATCAGATTATTGGGAGCTCCTGCCATGTTGGATCCACGGACAGTCGCTGCTTAAATGTTTGGAAAACACATTTTGGATTATTTGGTGGTGGCAAGAGGGGCTGGGAAGGGTAGGGGAGTGGACAAAGATGATATGGGGCTATTTTTGTAGGTTGAAAAAGGCCAGGCAGGTGCCATAGCTGCATGCAGGGTAGTTTGCAGACAGTGTTCTGAACAGACAGCTTGGGAAAAACATTTGGGGTTATTTGATGGCTGAAATAGGGCGTTGAAATGGTAGGGAAGTGGAATGAAAGTAATGTAGAGCTGTTTTCATAGGTGAAGAAGGATCTGGAAATGCAGACGGGTCCGCAGCTGATTTTGGTGTCCATGGACATCATTTCAATTGCAGGGGAAGGGGTGAGCTTTATTTGTTGAACGTGTATGATATGTACTTGTTATGCCGTTCATTGTTTTGTGGTCAGTGGCTAGATTTTGTGGGGCATGGCCACAGGCTATGCCCCTCAGATTATGTGCACTGGGCACAATGACCACAGTAGTAATGTGTAGTGTAATTATAGGTAATGTAGTAGGAGTATGGCCAGAATCACCATAGTAGCAATATGTGTAGAGTAAATGTACGTAATGTATAAAGTGTTTGTAATATGGAGATATTATGTAATGAATTGTATAGAAGTACTTATAATTGTAATGTATTGGGAGTATAACGTGTTTGTAATATGGAGGTATTATGTAATTGAATTGTATACAATACTTATAATTGTAGTACGATTGAGGACAGTGATCATAGATTATGTAGTTGATTAAGATTTCTGTGGCTACTTAGTGTTGTAGCGTCATGAAGCTGCAATCTCTGGTTTGTTTTCTGTGGAGACAAAAACAGTACAATTGGTTAAGCATGATTGTTCAAAAGCTGTACTCGTATACAGTTTTGAACATACATTTTCTTTTTCAGACCCTAATAAACAGTACATTGTAAGTACTATGTTTGGTACAACATTAGTGTATGACACACTGCTGTTGTTTTGCCATTACATAATCATTGGGTCATTGGAAAAAGAAATCTGTACTGGATACAAAAAACCTGAATACAGTTATGTGAGTGTAAAAGTGATAGTATGTTTGTTTGCAGTATGTTGTAATTAAGGGAATGTTTGAAATGCTTAGATACCTGTTGGCATATTCTAACTAGATTGGGGGTTAGATGTTTTGTCATATAAAATTGAGATGGCATATTTTAATTTTAGTTGCTTTGTAATGAAGGGTGTTTTTGAAGTATTAGATACCTGTTTGCATGTTGGATCTAGATTGACTTTTAAAAGGGTTCTTGCAGTATTATGGATGTAGTTAGATACCTGCCTGTGCATTCTGTTAATTGAGCTATAGTTTAGTGACTACATTTGGGTTGAAGGAATATTAAGTAAGCATCTGTTAAATGTGCTGGTAACCTATGTTTTGGGGTAATGAAGGCATTGTTACATTCAAACCAACAACATATCATTTCCAAATATGCAGTGTACTGAACTGAAGTAGTTGCAGCACCAGCGTGGTATATTATACCTACTGTTGTGAAGGTTTTCTTTCCAAGAGATCCTTGGCCGTATGTGAAGCCTGTAAGCTTACAGTTATTTTTGGTACCATTTGCAATGCACCTTAGAAGCATTAGTGTGACATATTGCATGTCTGAGTTTATTTGTATGGTGGAACGATTGTTTGATTGTTTGCAAAAAAGGCATAATATGCCATGATTTGCATTGTGCAGAAGCTGGTCAAATGGAATAGATTCACAATTTCATATGGATACATATATACATCGTTTGTTAGGGATGTGGTCTTGTCCATGTGTATGAAATCTCAAATATTTCATTTATAGGGATGTTTTGTGTTTTTAGTACTTGTAGTAAGTACATTAGGAATTCTTGTGGATGGTTTGTGCTTATGGTACATATTACCATTCCTGCACAATAGTCCAATTGCTGCTTTATACTTGAGACACTGTAAGTGCTGTCAGGATTGTTTGTGGCATTTTTATGAAGGAAAAGCATTTGCAAACAGTTTGAGTCATTCAAGTAAATGTCAACAATTGGTGACCATTGAAGGAATAGATTCATTGTTGCATTGGCATAACAATTTGCTCAGTTTGTGTACTGAATTTAAATGGACCAGAGTTCTGTTTGTGTATCGCAAAATACAGGTACTGTTAATGAGTTGTATGAAAATGTATTTTATGAATGAAAACAATGCAGTTCATTTTACGAAATAGTGCAAAAAGAAATACATTTATTGCTTTCATGCCACTAATTTATATCTATATTTGTTACACGGGGGTACAGGTTTGTGGCATATCATGCAATTACATGGTGGATTCATGGAAGACTGGGATTCTGCATCCAAAGTGTAATACCTGTTTGTGTGCTTCGGGCCATTGTTGATGAATTCCCCAGTGACAGCAGACAGAACCGTGGATTGATGCAGCTAGTATGTCAACCACAGCAGTAAATGTTGTATTGTCATTGATATCCACTTTACCAAACTAAATGCAAATATTAAAAATAATTGAAAGTAAACAGTTGTGAGAAACTTTTGTAAGTGCACTACACATTCAAACCTATAAGAGTATATTATACTCTTATAGGTCATATTAGTGTGCAATAACACATGCATTGGCCTATGGCGCTTGCCTTATCCTTACATACCCCCCTCGACTATCAATTGCAGTTGGAACCTGTGATGGTGTGCTTGCAAGGGGGAAGAGTGGATGGAGATGCTGAAGATGTGGTACATCATGTGCACCAGAAAGGCATCTTCTGCACTGTGACTATTGTCCAAATGGCCACCGCAGTCCTGGTGTCTCCAAACTCCCCTTTGAAGACCCTGTTCCTGCAATGGACATATGTATGTGTCAGTGGAATGTTCTCACATGCCTATTCTGCTTGCTCCATCCTCATCGTTCTCCTTTTACTTTTACCTAGAAGCTTAACGTCTGTAGAGCAATGGAACTTTGTAGGCTGTATTATTGCAACAGCCTCTTCTTTAATTTACCAGTTTTCTTCTTCGGCCCACTGCAGGTAATTCGAAATAAGGCTGCAAGACTTATCATTGGCCTAAAGACCAGGGACCGTATATCTCATACTTGGTCTTCAACCATTACTTTGCACCTGTAGTGCACCTAATTTCTACATTCTTTTCTAACTTTCAGTCTTATACGGATGACAAGCTTCAAGCTGTGTGCTATATGCTCTACTCCTGTCTCACTTATTGCTGACTGTGTATGTGCAATTCAGGAATGCTGTGCATCCAAGAATGTGTGCATTAATGCCAGTAAGACTGAGATAATTCTTATTAGACCCCTGCTACTATGCTCCCCATTTCACTCCGGCTAACCTCCTTGGACCTTGTACATACGCCTTCTGGTGAGAAAAAAAACATTGGTGTTATCTTTGACTGCACCCTCTCCTTATGTCCTCACATTACGGATGTCATGAAGAAGTTACATTACCAGCTGCAACTACTAAGAGGTATTGTTACTTTTGTCACTTTCCCCCAGAAGCTCACTGTCCTTTCCCCCAGAGGCTCACTGTCTAAAGAGCTGTAGTTCTATCTAGGCTGCACTATTGTAACAGCCTCTTTCGAAATCTTTTTGCCTCTACTCTTAGACCTCTGCAACTTATCCAGACAGGACTGCAAAACATGTCCATGGCCTTAACTGAAGGGATGAAATATCCCCAGTCCTGAAATCTCTACACTGGCTCCAATTAGTAGCTGTAAGGATCAATTTCGAGACCATCTGTATTGTTCACAAGGCTTTCAGGGGATAGGGACCACACTACTTTCAACTTTATCTTCCAAAGCATTTTTGTTCTTTAGCTCTTTGCACCTGCACATCCAACTCTCTGAGAGTTAGACGCTTCTGTGGGTAGTGGGGTTGGGGGGGGGGATTGTCTCCTCAGATGGTGAATTCCTATGGAACAGATTCCCTGCCTTTCTCATACTTGAGCAGGGACACCTCAGGGTCTACAAGTAATTGAAGACTTTCCTTTATGCTTCTGCTTTCGCTGTGTCTCTCCCCTGCTGAAGTTCTCGTTCTCGTGCACTAACTGGTTACCTGGTCACCCAGTAAACCTTATTGGGACCAGGTTGCCTTATCACTAGAAGCTCAATGCACTGTCTCCGGGCCCACCCCTCACTATGGACTGAATGTGAAAGCACATGGTGCCATGCCTATTTGCACTTACTTAGAACTGGCCATCGGAACGCCACTTACTGGAGGTTTCTTATTGCGCTATCCACCTCCATCCCCCTGGCACTTTTCCTCCTGTTCTTGTTGTAGTTGCATGATATGGGTGACACAAGTAAGGTCATTTATTCTGTTTCTTTTTGTTGTTCCCTTCCTTGTCAAGCTGCACCTAGAAACACCTGTTTACAGGTACGCTACAAATTACTTATTATATCAAATAACTGTTGTTTTGTTCCCTGGTCCCAAAACCCTTTTTGGTCTTGTCCCGACATGCCAATTTCTTTTTGGGGTTTTAGGGGCTGCACAAATGACCAAGAAATAAATGACTAAAGTAAATGAATTTTGACACGCTGGAAAGTATATACTATGACATGGCTGCAGATTGCAATAGACAAAACCTTTATGTGCCACAGTGTTAGTCAACATTGAAGTAATAGGTGAAGGAATTTGGATTGGCAAATTGTATTATGAACATGCGCGTTTGGTCTTTGCACAATTACATCTTACGGCACAGGGCAATGAGGAGCACGTGCATGAATGCAGAAATGGATATGATTGCAGGATTAGATGTACAGAGAAGCTAGTAAGCTTGTTCTGCAATGTTTGTGTTTTTACACTTTTACATGATGACTATACTTGTATTTCCGTCGCTATTATCCCTTCAAGTTCCAGCAATTATGCCAGACAAAGTCTGCAGCCTTGGTGGTTGCTTTAAGGATGAAATTGAAGGCCCTTGCATTATCCACAAGGCTCTCTGGGCCGTGGGAACACACTCCCTGCAGCTTTTTCTGACAAACAACTTTTCTTCATGATACATTTGATGTTGCTGCTTCAACTCTCTGCTAGTGAAATGCTTCTCATCGCTCACAGCAGGGGGCATATTACTATTGACGTATAGGGAAATCTGTACCTGTATGCGCTGCACATAAGGTTATTTTTGAAAGAAAATGTAAATGTATTGGCAACAGGTGGTTTGATACTGGTAAAAAGGAAATAAATATTGTGATATGTGGTTTACTTTAAATATTTGGTTGTTTTTGTAGTGCATGCGTTTCCAGAAACGAAACTGACACTTTATGAAGTGTGTCATTGTTATGTGTCCTTCAAAATAGCGCACTAAGAATTTGCTGGAGGACATGTGTCGACAATCCACAAAGAAATTATAAGATCCACTGTATTAAAAGCAGACGTCTGAAAGTAAAGTTTCTATTTCAAGGAACTGTGTTGTGAAGCGGTTGGTCCTCTGCAACATCGGAAGAATTGATTCGAAAAACGCAATGTAATCAAGATTTTAAAGAATAGCTATTGAAGTCTGGAAAGTGTACTGTCTGCCATATGATGAACGCTGTGACAGATGAATGTTCAATTTGGCACAAAGGATAGACATTGTACATGTTACTTGTAACTTTCATTTATAGTGAAAATAAGAATGCACTGTGTTTAATTGTAAAGTGATTATAGAAATAACTTTTTACATTGTTGATTTTACTTAGTTATATACTGACGAATGGTGGAGAATTTTGTCACAGCAGGAGAGACTCTCAATGACAATTGCTCTGATAAGCTTTCTAAAATAATTTTTGCCCGAATAGAAAGTTTATAAATTTACAGAATGTATAAAGGTTGAACAAAATTGACTTATACTCTGACTGGAGGGAGATACATATTGAAGATATTGTATGTAAATGGTAAAAGGTTTTTTTTCAAAACCATACATTAATAACATTTAAAAAAAACTATAAAAATAAAAAAATAGTAATATCCTCCGGCTCTGTGCGTGTCATGGGTACAGTCTACCAGCCGATGGATTCTCCAACAGCATTTGGCCAATAATTATGAACGGATATGTGATAATTATTTGGGCCGATCGTCAGACAACAATTTGTCCTTTCACGGTCGCAGTAACAAGGAGCAACATGGGCGCATATAAGTTCTAGAAAAGTGTGCATGTGAAAGTGTTGCATTTATTTCAATTTTAAAGCAATAAGTATTCCTCTGTAATGGAGTGCCATGTCCACAGATTATTTGTCAGTTATAGAAGACAATTTTTGGTGAAGAATGCAAAGACTTGCATTGATGGATCGATGATCGGATTTGTCAGTAGTCGATTATCATTCACAGTTTCACTGAAATTGTGAACTCTGCAAAGTTCAGTAGCTATGAATTTTGTTCGAAAAAGTTAACCAAGTTTTCTAATTCAATGTCTTCATCATTGTGTCAAAATCAAAAGTATTTGTTACGGTACCGAATATTAATGTTTTCTTCAAAATAAAATGTTTTTCTCATTTTTGTAAAAAGACAGAAAAGTTTTTTTTTGTTTGTTGTGAATGTCTGTATTGAAGTTCCTTGTTCTGCATTACGTAACTTTATGAGGTTGGTGATGACCGGGTATGTTTGGCTATGCTGCCCACTAGCGTCATTGAAATAGGTGTAGCTTATTCTGAGCATAGAGTGTTGTTGCGTTAGGGACAGCCGAATGTAATCAGTGCCACAAGGGTCTTTAAAGTTGGGCCGATGGAATCTTATTGAGTTTATCTACTTTATTGAGAAATGTAAAGTAAATGGATTGTATGAGATACATTTTTTTAGTTCCATTTTTTAACTGTGAAAAGTGGTTCCTAAAGGAACCATTGTTTTTCTTTTTTTTCTTTTTAGCAGGAAAGGTCACAATGTAAGGGGGGGTGAAATGAGGGAATAGGCAACAAGCAGTAATATGGAGGGGCAGCTGGACAGAGGAAGATGTTGAATGTGTGTCACATCTAAAATAGGGGCCGTGTTTATCATGCTCTTTGATTACAGCTTCAAAAGCACTTTGGAATTCCTCCCCTCTGCAGAGTAGTGTGTTGCAGTATACACAGAGGACTGTTGTTTTCGAAAGATATGGATCAACAGCCTCTTTTATTGCTTGCAAGGTAGCTGGTGGGATTTTGTGTCCCACAGAAGAAGGCTATGTGGTTACTGTACTGGTTATGCAATATGAGGTGGAGGAAGACAGCCTACTACTAAGAAAGGAACAGCCTGTCTGAGAGCATTGCCTTGGTTGGATTGATTGTGGCAGAGCATGGATGTGGTGCCGAAGGAGTAGTGTCCAGTAGTCCTCGACTGTTGCACTTAGTGCATTTCACTTTTGTAGCTTTAGACTTTGGTACATTCCCAACAGTGGTAAAGAACTGCCACACTCATGATTATCTCTTGGTGCTAGAGGTTTGCACTTCCTCTATCTCATTTTCTTAGTCCTCTTCATTGTCTTTTGAAGTACTGCGCTTTTTTTGTTGTGAGGTCCTCCAGCTGATAGTGGTGATGGGGCCTCTTGGGGAGGAGGGATGGCAACAGATGATGCCATTTTGTAAGATAAATAGCAGTTTTGCAAGATCTTTCCAAGTATGTGCCGTGTGCTAAATTGTCAACGGATAATGAGTAAGAATAGGTGTAGAAGCTTTGCAAAGGTACATTTTCAGTTTCATAGTTCCTAGATCAGTAGAAAGTGCAGTTCTGAACTGTCCGCAAAGCACGGACCTGATAGAGAAGTCTGGGTGCGTTCGCGGACACGTCATCATGCCGGGCAGGAGAGCGCAGTCACGTGACAGTGACCGCAAGGTTCACACTGATGTTAGACATTCACAAACGTCTAACGGGCGCAAAGACAGTGGAAATAGTGAGTCGAAGTGTTAATAATAATGCTAGAAGGTGGGAAATTGAAGAGTTCTAAGGTGAAACTTTGTAAATTGGACAGAAATATTGCTATAGTGCGGTAAGTATGATATTAGTAAGTTGTAGGAAATTAGCATGACTGGTAAAAAGCCATACAATTCACTGAACAAACTTTGTTAAAGGGACGTTATGGTTAAGTTGCATTACCAAAAAGCCATGAAATTCAGTGACAACACTTTGTAAAAGGGATGCTATGTTAGAGGTAAAACTGAAAAACCCTTGAAATTCACTAGTTATGGTATGCTAAGCAACCATAACTCTCGCCTAGATCAGTAGAAAGTGCAGTTCCGAACTGTCTGCTAAGCAGGGACCCGATCGAGAAGTCTGGATGCGTTCGCAGACACGTCATCATGCCGGGCAGAAGAGTGCGTTCACATGACACTGTCCAGTAGGTTCGCAATGCCGTTAGACATTTGCAAACGTCTAATGGGCACAAAGACAGTGGAAAAAGTGTGTCAAAGTGTTAATAATGATGCTAGAAGGTAGGAAATTGAAGTGTTCTAAGGTGAAACTTTGTAAATTGGACAAAAATATTGCTATATTGCGGTAAGTATGATATTAGTAAGTTGTAGGAAATTAGCATGAACTGGTAAAAAGCCATAAAATTCACTGAAAAAACATTGTTAAAGGGACGTTATGGTTAAGTTGCATTACCAAAAAGCCATGAAATTCAGTGAAAACACTTTTTAAAAGGGATGTTATGGTTACAAGTAAAACTGAAAAACCCTTGAAATTCACCAGTTATGGTAAGCTAAGCAACCATAACTCGCGCCGCCTCCATGCACTGCTAAGACTAACACCCACGACATCAAAGATTACGTCATAAATTACACAAAGCAAGTTATGCTTCTGTATGCAACCTTTTGTACGTCTGGCTTCTGTCTCCTGGCTTCTGCCTACAGACTGCAAACGTGTAACATCTTCAATTGTCCAATTCGCAACCACCCATTCATTCACCACGTAACCACTAACTATTTAATATCACATTCATTGTTTTTTATTGTAGCCTCACAACTGCATATCTGGCTTGGCGACCATAATGTGGTACATAGAAATTGTGTGGGTCAGATTGCAAGTGTTATGTACTTTGCTAGAGCAAATCTCGAGTCAGACGACATTCCCCACAACTGTTCAGAGGCAAAGCGTTCTGGATTTCCTTGCAAACATGCCTGACCTCATAGTTTACTAAATCATCACGACCTGCATAGTGTTACATTTGTGCAATAAACATTGATCACCTATTTCAAAGCGAGGGACTGCCACCAAACAAATGTGCAAAGGTTAATATATTTTTTTCAAACTACTTTATTTTGACAATGACCTCAAAGAACTTCACATGTATCTTTTGTGCAATGTTTGTTATGCATTCAGTAAAACCATCATAAGAACGTTTATCATACTTTTAACTGCGCATGATTTGCGAATGTATCAAGGAAAAGCACACTGACAAATAAAACACAGTACTTCAATACCAAGTGTTGTTTCTACGGATGGTAAGAACGCTTAATTTTAACACAGGAAGCATCATTGTAAGGACAATATCGCTTTAGACAATGCATTTTACAGAAAACAGACACGTGTTTGCATTTGCGTAAAATCAAATGTATTTCTACTTGCTCCCAGAACTTAACACTGTCTGGCTTTTCCTCTTGTTGTATCTTTGTCCCCATACTTACCTTGATGGTGTCGTTGAATGTCAGTTGTATGTGTGCATTGAAATGATGAAACAGCTGTACAGATCAGAGGGATAGTGATGTGTTCTCTCGGCGTACAGATGTGGAGCGAAAGCGTGCACTCTAGGCGGTGATGGCATAAGGACGATATGGCCTAAAGGAAAACATTTGTGCAGCTTGACAGGATCCAGCTCGGTGATAATGTTATAAATGTCCCTTGCAGGGCAAAATGTACAAATTCCCCTTTGCCAGAGCTTTCGGTGGTTGGGAGTTACAGCCAAAGCATGCAAAGGTATGGTCCTACACACAGAGCTTGCAAGAGTTGGGTGCTATACACAGAGCCTGCAAAGGTTGGGAGCTACACACAGAGCCTGCAAATGTTGGGAGCTACGCACGGAGATAGGAATGTTTGAAAGCTAGACGTAGAGCTTGCAAGGATTGGGAGCTCCATACAGAGCTTCCAAAGGCTGGGGGCCACACAAAGAGCTTGCAAGGGTTGGGATCTACAGATGGAGCTTACAATGGTTTGTAGCTGCACTAAGAGTTTGCAGGTTTTAGGGGCTACACACGGATCTTGCAGGGGATTGGAACTTCACAGAGAGGTTGCACGCTACACACAGAGCCTGCAATCATTGGGTGCAAGACACTGAGCTTGCAAATGTTGGCAGCGGCACTGAGAGCTTGCATGGGTTAGGAACTACACTCAAAGCTTGGATGGATGGATGCATCTTTTACATGAGACTGTGGTCACCTAACTTGCACCCAACAGTACGTAATGTATGTTATGTTCACGCAGCGATTCTGCACCTATGTACGTGTACATTCATATGGTACCTTATTTTGATACCACTTGTGCTTGTCTGTATTTGCCCGACTGCCTACCATGCATGCCCATGAAAATTAACTGAAACTCATCCTGCAAGCCCTGTTGCCATACCAACTGCTTTCTACCTGCAGGTTCACCAGAGTCCCCCTTCCAGCTAGCCTTATGACAAATGGTTTGCATGCTTTTTTAGCATTTACATGAAAACTCCAACAAGCCGATTTGATTGTGCCTCACCCAGTTAGCCTACGACAAATGATTTGTTTGCGTTTAGCATTCCCATGAAAATCAATTGAGTCTGATCTTGCAAGCCCCCCCTGTCAGGTTAATTTCCTGCTATCTGCATGTTCACCGAATCAACTGTGCCCCATCTAGTGAGCCACAGGCCATATGATCTATATGTTCCCAGCATCTCCTGGTGTATTATTTTTGCCATAACCCACTAAACACCAGCCAGTTCGACTGTTTGTTGCCTACAGGTCCCCCTGAATTCAAATAGCCCTATGCCGATCGAATCTACGGCTCTTAGTCTTTCACTGTAAATCAACCATCTGCCATACTGGTAGCCCATTGCCAGCTCAATTGCTCACTCCTAGGGCTGCATTTCTGCTACACCTGTGCCAGATTACTTGGCTACTCTTATGAATCTGAAGCTCAGTGGCTGCTCCGCATCCGGTCGGTCACCCATGATGGGTTAACCCGACGATAGCCAGTCTGCCCGACGTGAACTTAACAAAAAACTCACAGACCTCATACAACCAACCTCTCCACTAGCAAATCTCATTAACAAGACTGGCTCATGGCATTAGCAAAAATGCTACTTACCTGCCCTCACTTGGGCTTTGCCAAATCTCTAGTGACGCTGAGTATGGCCAAAATACTTCCCAAACCACATACCATCCAGCCCTCCTCGTTACTCCGTCAACTGCAGCAGTCTAACACCTGCACTATTCTCAGCCCCAACACTGCCACCACAACACGCCTTAGTCGGACTATGAACTGTCCTGCCTGCCTTACCAAGACCAATCAGCAGAACATCGCACCTAGTCCCAAGCGCCCTAATATTGCACTAAGAAACGAAAAGACATGTGAAAGGTCGCACCCTCGACTGGTTCGCTGTCCACGACTGTCCTAGGCTGATCACTAATAACAACCCATCACCATGGTCTGACCAGAACACCGTCCTCTTTTTCGATTAACACACAGACTCCAATCAACCCTGCACCATTGGTCGCACCTGCAAATCAAACCCGCAACATCCGTAATATCACTCCTGACAACATGCTACTGTTACTCCTACCACTCACCATGCCTACGGCCAACACTGCTGACCCATCCTCTCTGGTCATCACCTACAACCAGACCATGGAAGCTGTTATCAATGAAGTGGCACCCTGGCCGCCCGGAAACCTAAACCCAAACCTCATATTAACCAATGGTATACCCATGAATTTAAAAACCTACGCAATAAAAAAAGAACTGCAGAAAGCAATTGGAAAAAAACTCCTTCGGACCAGAATAAACTACACTTTGCAACCCTTGCCTCTGAAAACAGAGAAGCTATACTTCTAGCTAAAAGCAATGCCTACAACTCCTGCATAGAAAATGCCAATTCTGGCACCAAAAGAGCTCTTCTCAGTCCTACGGAAACTACAATCTCCTTCACAGACCCCAGACCACTGCATCAAAGACCAAGCCTGGTGCGAAAACATACAAAAGGCTCTCATGGATAAGATATCCTCTCTCCAACTTAAGATCAACCAAAATAAACTGAATCTCAACATCCCAGCTCAACTGAGCTCTGACAAGAATCAGCCTAAACCCTTCCTCAAATTAGAATTCTCTCCCATCACTACTGAGGAGATGGTGAAAATCATTAAAGGCCTTAAACCCTCGATCTGTCCAGCAAAACTAATCAAAGAATGCACAGACAATCTGGCACCATTTATCACTGCTTTGATAAATAACTCCTATACAACCAATCGAGTACCGGATAACCTGAAGGAAGCCTGGGTGCTCCCTTTATTAAAAAAAAAAACACATTAGACCCAAACGTGCCTACCAGCTATAGACGGATTACAACAGTGCCATTTCTTCTAAAAATTCTAGATAGTGTGGCCTATGTACAAATCCAAAACTATCTTGAACTACACAACCTTCTTGGCCTCCGCCAATCAGGGTTCCACCCAGGTCATGGCACAGAAACAGCACTTGTCGATCTGAAAACCCAAATGGACCTAATAAGAGACAGAGGCGACCTAGCCATCCTACTCTTACTGGACCTCTCTGCGGCATTTGATCTGGTAAATCACAAAATCCTTTGCAACCACCTGGCCAGCGATGACCATTTCTCTAACAACGCCATCAGTTGGATTAAATTGTTCCTTTCAAATCGATCAATGCGTGTCTTCTCAGCCTCAGCAGCTGCACACCCTACTCCAGTGTTGTGCGGAGTACCACAGGGATCCTGTGTATCCCCTACTATGTACAACACATTCACGAAACCACTCTTTGATGAACTAGATAATTTGGGTGTCACATACACAAACTATGCTGATGACACCCAAATACTCTTAGCTTTCACGGAAGACTATGACACAGATTCCAACGCTCTCCGCACAATCTACCTCATAATCCAAGCATGGTTGGCCGAAAACGAACTCTGTCTTAATGACGATAAAACAGAGATCCTGATCATAGGCAGCCCAGCAAAACTCAAGAACCTCCCATTAACCACCAATCATTTGACATAGACAGAAATAACATTAAAGTCTCCAAAGAAGTCAAGACATTAGGTGTGTACCTTGACACCTCACCACCCTCTCCCGGCAAGTAAATGCCATCTCCTCAGCCTCCGCATACACTGCGAAACTTATCACAGCATGCAGACCTTACCTTAAGGTGGAAAATAGCATCACACTAGCCAGAGCTCTTATACTCTCGAGGATAGACTACTGCAATGCCATTGTTGCTGGCACTTCTACTAAAAACATTAAGAAGCTCCAATCTATTCAAAATAATGCCATCAGAGCGGCCCTCAATATTCCGAAGTCAGATCACATCTCTGTGGCCAGAAGAAATATCCACTGGCTACCAGTCAGAGACCGTATCAAATTCAAAGTACTGTCCCTTACCCATAAATGCCTGGCTAATACCGCCTTGTGCTACCTCTCCAACCTGATCTCAAAAACGCAATCATCCAGACCAACCTGATCAGCCTACTTAGTGCAACTGAACTCATGCAGATTCAAAAGACATAAAGCTGGCAGATCCAGCTTCCATGTTCTTGCTACACACTACTGGAATGCCATGCTGCCTGAACTCAGGACGGACTCCTCCCTATGGTCATTCAGAAAAAACTGAAAACCTGGCTCTTCAACCAGGACTTCAGGAACCAGCGCACTGCCTTCTAAAAAACTCCTGTTACAAATACTAAGCCCACTTCCTCCTCATACCTTACGTATCCCACCTGTCACCAAACTATGCCTATGCCTTTGCTTTCTCCTATCAGCCTATGCAAATGTATTGCCTAATCACCTTGCAATCCAGAGACTAATGCTACTACCTGCTCAATTCATAGACAATGAGGCCCCTGATACTTAGGCCTTTGCTTCTGTTAACCACGCAATACTTTAGCAAACACCTCCTGGCTGTATATAAGACTGCAATGCATAACTCTAACTCATTGGGTACCTCACATCACAATGCACACATTATGATATGTACGTGCAGCTGTATTCCTGCACAAATTAAGAAATGTATATGTAACCGTATTCTTGCACAAATTAAGAAATGTATATGTAACCATATTCCTAACTCAAGCGCACAGATGCCTGAGGGCTAGGTGCTCTATGTAAATCTAATAAATAAATAAATAGAAGCTTAGAAGAGTTGGGGGTTACAGATGGAGCTTGCAAGGGTGTTCATTTGCACAGTGATCCTGGAAGTATTAGGGATCACACACTGAACTTGCACAGGGTTTGTAACTGCACAAAGCAGTTTCAAGTGCTGGTGGTTACACACAGAGCCTGCAAGGGTCGGGAGCTGCCCACAGAGCTACACACATAGCTTGAAATGGTTGGGAACTTCACAGGCAGCTTGCAAGAGAGTTTGGGTGTCAGTGGTGGGGGCTGTGCATAGACACTGTTGATGTTCTTGTTCTATAGAGCAATGCACATGAAACCATATAATGTAGGGATAGGATAAGATACCCATTGCTTGAAATCATTAGACATGTGCTGGAAGGAACACACACGTGGAAGTAGCGATTCATGTAAGGGCTTCTGGCGGCATGTCTGGGTTGGTGTTCTGAATGTATTCTTATGGTCTCTGATCAACAATTCATCTTATTTGCCGCAATATGCTCACATTATACAATTTCATTAACAGCAACCCGTTTGATTCTTGAGGTTCAAACTTGTGTCTCGTCCACTGTACCTTGTTTGCCATACATTCTGCATAGCCAGTCCCTGTGGTTCAAGGCTGAAACGTGTGCAGCTCCGCATGCATTTTTGCCTATATTATTGCTTTCTGTTATCGAACAGAGTTTACAATTCCACATAATAATGTGGCTTCCTTCCTTGAGATTATATTAGCCAGCAGTGCTTGTTTTGCTGGGTGTGGTGTGTACATGAGCATGCACAAATGGCACGAATATTATACCATACACTAACTATTAACTCCTTTCACCCTGTATGGTAGCAGAGCACCACGCGACAATATAACATTAGAAGAAAGCACATAAAAAATGGAGGACATCATTTATGTTGCTGCTGCAAGGCATGCATGCCAGAATAAAGCAGGACATCGGGCCTCATTCCGAGTACGGCGCTAACCAATGGCGCTATTAACGCCTTGGTTGACGCCGTACCCGGACCGGCAGCGCCTTGGTGGTTGGCGGAATTACCGCCCCATTCCAAGGTTGGCGGGGCGGTAATTCCCCAATCCCCATTTACCCTTCCCCATTCCCATTCTTGCCCCATAGGGCATAATGGGAGTGGGGAAGGCGTCAATTACGCCACCGTAAATTACGGTGGCGTAATTAACATCAAGGTCCCTTAGCGCCATGGTATTTAACGCCTGCTAAAAGCAGGTGTTAAAAGCACCATGGCGCTAAGGGAACTCGGAGTATGGCGGTAAGGGATTACCGCCACCGCTCTCGTTAGCGGTGGCCGCTATCCCTTACCGCCATACTCGGAATGAGGCCCATCTCTGCTGGTTAGTCGCCGATGACTGTTGCAGGGGGTATATAAAAATAAGGTCCTTTTTTTTAAAGTGTAAACCGGTGTTTAAAAAAAAAAAAACATGTTTGCCCTGTGAAAATGGACTCCCGAACTGGCTCCATTGTACATGCTACAAACAGTTTCACATTGTTGTATCTGGTTCATAACACACTGTACGCAATACTGTAGTGCTTACTATGGACATTTCTTAAAGCTATGCAGTTTCTCTGCTGGGATCGACTGGTGGGCGGTGAATTAGACATCTTTCTCTTCTGCTGGGAGAAAATGCTTTGCACGGTGAATTCAGAAAATAGGGCAAGCAGCCGAGGGACCAAGAAGAGCAGAATTCATTAGTGTTTATTTCTGTCACAAAGTAGTGTTGCCCTTCGCGTGAGGTATTCTGGAATTCTGGAGAAATGGCGAACATTGTTCCCAGAGGGGACAGGCTTGGCATCTTCAACGCGGTCATCGGGCGTACCTTGCCTGGGATGGTCGTTTAGCTATGCAGCCTCGTTAGCATTCGCTTTACAACACGCCGGAGCAGAAATACTGTACTGTAGGTGGCAACATTAAACAATGGCTCCTGCAAACAAGTAAAGTTCCTTAACATGTTGATGGTTTATGTGGATGGTTGCTTGGTGCCTAGCAGGAGAGTGCTGTACTAAATAGCGCCTATGTCTTTTATGCTTACTGGAGAAAACATAGGCATGCATGGCATATATAAATACGAGAGGCATGTTAGTAAGGAGGTATGTGTGAGTTTGGAAGCCGAATGGCTTTGACGAGTAGTATTAGATGAAAATACACCAAATGAAAGTCAATCAATGCCCAACATTGGTGCTAGGTCTTTGCACATGGATTTGGTTGTTGGTCCTGTTGCCATCACAGATATGAGGAGCTTCTCACCCAGATATGCCACATGCATATCTTTGGATTTGTTTGCCACATACTATTAATGTGCCAGCTTTGCAACATGTGGTCGCTTGTGTTCTCCTCCGTCAGGTAAAAATAGAGTTATATCTGTGCCTTTATCAAACTGTGTGCTTATTCTTTCCTCGGGGTGTGTTGAAATGGCTCCCTACACCTTGGTGGGCTTTGTGGGAGTTGGTTTACAATGGGACTGACTGCAGTTGTTTTCTTTTACCTCCAGCTGTTTCTTCTTGTTCTGCAATGCAACGGAAATTTCAGGGTGGTGAGAGTCCATGCCTTGCTTGCATTTGAAAGCCGTGAGGAAGGCAGTCCTGTAGTTGCTGTTCATCCAGCCATACAGGATGGGATTGGCAAATGCAGAGCACATGGCAATCACATGAAAGAGTGTGTAGATCAGTTTGTACTCATTCAGGTCCAGCACATTGCTGTCAATGTCACTGGCAAGCTGAAACGTGTAAAATGGCAGCCAGCTGACGGCAAAGACCACCACCACGGCCACCAACATTTTGGTTGTTTTTCGTCTGCGCTGGTGATAGTTATCGTTTCCTCCACCAGGACTAACATGATTCCTTAGTTTTGTCCATATCCTGATGTAGGCATACGAAATAATTGCCAGGGGCAAGATATACTGAATTAGCAGCATGGAGATGCTGTACATGGCGCCATAACTTACTTGGCCAATTGGCCACCTCTCAGAACAAACCTGAATTTTGAAATCTGAAGAAATCTCAATGATGAAATATTCCCTGAAGATGGCCAGTGGGCTAGCCAGTATCGCACTGAAACTCCACGTAATCACTATGATGATGAAACTGATTTTCTTGGAGATTTTGCTTTCCAGGTGGTAGACAATGCATCTGTGTCTGTCCAAAGCAATGACCATGAGGGTTACCGTGGAGACATGGACTGCCAGGCCTTGCGCATAGTTGACTAAATGGCAGAGCACAGTACCAAACTTCCATTCACCCAAGAGTGTGTACACCAGAGTGAATGGCAGGCAAATGGTATTCACCATCAAATCTGCGACCGCCAGATTAGCGATGAAGAAGTTGGTGACCGTGCGCATGGTTTTAAACTTGATCACTACATATATGACCAAGGAGTTTCCAATCACTCCTAAGAGGATGATAGTGCTGTATGCCACAATGAGAACGATTTGCACCCCAATGAGTTTAGTACTATCTATCAAGTCTGGTTTATACACTTCATTCAGTGATGTCGTGGGCCCCGGTCCATTGAACCACGTGCTCTGTTCTGTTCTGTATTCTTCTGTCCTGTTATCGACATTTTCCAGTTCATCTCCAACGAGGCCCATTGTTATGGCTAAGTGGGTTCCTTGATTGCAAGACGAGTCTGAAATTATAAAAAAAAGGTCGATGTTATAACCAACAGGTTACAAAAAAAAGCAATCATGCTCAAAATAGCAACACTGAAACTTATTCAACAGATAGGCCTAAAGCTACAACCAAAATCCAGCGAAAGACAAGCAATGCTCCTCACCCAAAATAAAACACGGTTTACATTGTATAGTCTCCTTTGTTCTATGGACAAGAAATACAATAGCCATTTCACATTTGTGACCACATACATGCAGGTGTCGGCTGACCTCCTGTCGAATAAAGATATTGATGATATATCTTTCACATGACAAGCCTATGGACTTTTTAGTGTTGGGATTTGATATTTGAGCACCAGCGCGACGCGGCTGTTACACTTCAATTGCAATAATACACACATTGTGTTGGTATAATGTTGTATTCAGTCTTTAGATTCTGTTGAATGGTTTCACGCCACCTATTATAAGAGCATGCCGCATGCGGATGTCCTATATGTGAATGGCAACCTGAACAAGCAGAAAGAGAGGCTGTCTACTTCTGACTACAGAGGGCAATGCAGCACCAAAATGGGCGACTGAACCGTGGCTGTGCAGAATTCAGTGCGTTAGCAGCAAACACTCTGAAGAGAAAAGCGCACTGTGCAGCATTCAATGCTACTCTTCGGAATGGGTGTCGTGGTTGTGCTGCTGGATTTAGAAGGCAGGTGCAACTGGAATTTAGGTAGACGAGGCAATAGTGGCAGAAACACAGAACTCTGTGCTGGGGACGGGAGGACGTGATAGGGAGAGAGAGGGAGTGTGCGTGTGTGTGTAGAAAGAGGGAGACGGACAGAATAAAATGCAATGGTTTCAGTAGCACAAGTACGTATATATCAATTGATGAGTTCCTATGGAAATGCTATGGTGCCTCAGATATTAATATCCTATCCAATGTGCAATACTAGTAACGGTGAGGCCTAGAGGAAATAACAAAAGAATGCTAATATAACAAAGAATATGTTATGGTGCATTTGTATAGCGCCTTATGTTTCATTGGTATGATTTCAAAGCACTGTGGGTTGAACGCCCTTGGGGACTGTGGTCTGTGTCAGTGGAGAGAGTCGATTAGCCTATAGTGCTTGGGTGCACTTGGTATGGGTATGGCAAGAGTGGTTTCTGCGGGTTGGCTGCATACTACTGCTAAGTGTGGTGCGATGGATGTGAGAGGTCAGAGTAACGTGAGCGGCAAGGAGGGTGGTCTCTGAGTCTGCATTCTGGCTGTCCTGGGGCTTGTGTAGGAGAAATGTAGGTACGTGTTGAGGTAGGCTGAAGTGATCGAGGGGTGTAGCTGAAATCTATTGTTTGTTGATGGAAAGTGGAGAGTGAGCATATTGGTAGGGATGAGTGACTGTGGTTACCGGTCGGAGGCCCCTGTTCTTGATGATGCAAAGTGGAGAGTGAGCATATTGGTAGGAATGAGTGACTGTGGTTACCGGTTGAAGGCCCCCGTTCCTGGATTGCTTTCGGAGTTCAATGTTCCATCTGTGTCTGCCCTGCTGGTCTGTCCTGGTGGCTCGTGATAGTGATAGTGGATTTCCGAGAGGGATATTCTGTCCAGTGAGGGTATAATGTGTTTGCTCAGTTGGGCGGACTATTTCCATAAGCTCTATAGTAGGACTCAAAGGGCCCATTTTCAAGGTCCCTGGTGGAAGTTTGAGGTGGGAGGGTGAACATATCCTGGGTTATCGCATGATTCTCTGGAGAGTCCAGCTGATTATAGTTAATTCTGTCCTCTGTTGGGTGGTTCTTGGCTCTTATTCCTAGGTAGGCTGGGTTAGCCTCTATTGATCATATACCACCTGCTATGCCTTGGTGGTCACGCCGGGGGCATAGAGTATGCCACTGCCTGGACTGGAACCCCTCTGGTCATCAGGCCGACGTCCGTGCCCTGGCTGTTCCATTATCTCTTAAATTAGTTAGTCAGCTTTCGTGGCCCTGACTGCTGCTGTGTTTCGAGTAATGTATATTTTATCAGAGGTTTGGCCGTTGGTGGGTGGAGTTGTGGCCTTAGGCAGTCCCTTTCACTGATTAGGGGAAAGCCATCTTTTTTGCGCTTTACGGAATCATAGATTTGTGGCCTTAGGTGGTCCCTTTCACTGATCAGGGAAAAGCCATGTTTTTAGTGCTTTATGGAAGGATATGGGAAGGCAGTGAATTCCACAGATTTTGTGCCAAGGTGGAGTAGGCTGACTCTCCAACCTGGTTTGAGTTGGAGGCTGGGATCACCAGTAGGAGGGCTGTGCTTGACCTTCGAGTACGAGTTGGGCATTAGGGTATAATCTTCTCTTGGAGGTATGCCGTGCCAGCCTTGTGCACTGTTTGGTGGGTGATGCATAGAGTTTTGAACGTGGCCCTTCGTCCAATAGGCAGCCAGTGGAGGGTCCATCGGTCTATTTCACTGAGGCAAGCTGCTAGGTTGGGGCATTGATTAGAGCTCATTTTGGGGATTCTCAGGATAATTTGGGTGACAGCGTTATTGTAGCAGGTGAGGTTGTGCGAGCGGATGATCCCTAGAAGCAGGGTCATGTGGAGGTTTGCAGTGTTCCGTGAATCAGGGTTTGTGTCTGCAGTGCCGAGTCACTTTTCAGCAGTACAAATTCACTTTGAACCGAGCAAATATTCCATAAATTGGGCCCCCAGTCTCTGTAAAGTAAGTGTTGGTTCTGTCAAGTAGCTGCAGTTTGAATGGGACTCTTTCACATCAGTTCTGAGGGGAATAATATAGGTGTATGCAATTTCTTAACCCACATGTAATTAGTGGACCAGGAAGGTAGTGAACAGTGTTGCAGGTTTTCAGGATGCTCAGTTGATGAAAGGTGATGCAATAGTGTCAAAAGGGTTGATTTGAATTAAATCTTTTTGAAGGTAAAAGCACAGGAATAGGGTTAGAGCTCCAGGAAGGGGGTATATGTGAACAATGAAACATGAATACACTGATATGTCTTTGTGGTGTTTTACCACTTATGTTGACAATAATGATCTGTCTTTCATTGTGCTAGGGCTGATACAAATTGGACAGGTTTTATATGTATGTTTTAATTATCCGATTAAACCCTACTTTCTGCACCAGCACTCCAGGGACGTCATTTAGTGGTCGCCAGAGGTTGCAACTGCGACCTTTGAGGTCTCCCTTGCAACCTCTGTTGTCTACATTTTTTTTAATTCTTTTTTTGTAATGCAAGCTCCTGGGCTGTGGCCAGCAACATGTGGCTCTTTACTTCTGGAGTGGCTGGCTTTCTTGTTCAGGCCCCTTAAAAAAGCAGAATAATAAGAACAGGAGTGCCACAAATCTAACACTTCAGCACTGACCCTAAATAAAAAAGAATAGGACTACCAAATAATGTGTCTTTCTGGAATTCTATACAATAATTGCTAAACTCATTAAAGGTTTATTTCAGACACACATTAGGGGATGAGTCACTGATTTAGTCTGTTCTTAAACGCCACGCCTTAATTCAGCCTTTCATCCTTCTGAGGTCGATAAATGAGCACCAACACAGGTTGGGTGATAATGGGGGTATATTTTTTTTTTATATAAAGCACTTAAGCGTAAGTGCTATATAAGAACACATCATTATCATTTGGTCATGGACGTCTGCTTGCATTCACAGTCATTTGGTAATATGGGCCTATACACACTGATCTTAATGATACATATGGCGATCCATTCTTGTATGAAATGTACATCAGATTATAGTGACATCGTGACCATACTTTTTGTAGTGTACAATGCTATGTGATGCCACTTCCTGTTTTGTCAAAGGGTGAAAGGTCATGTTCCATCGCTTCCCGTGATATCACTTTGGGGTGGGGTCAAATGACATCACTTCCTATGATGTCATCAGGGGTCAAGAGTTGCGTGATGTCACTTCTGCTACCCCTGGCATTTTGGTGAAATGACGTCCCTGCACCACTCTGTCAAAAATCACCTTTGGGGTGTTTTTTTTAAATATGTTTGGTCTCCAGAAGCCCTGAAAATGAGACATTCCAAAGCCAACATTTTTGAAGTGTCGCGAGCAGCCATGCCTGTGACAGCCTGTGCTGCTGACTGAAGCTAATGGCAGTCTGTACATTCCTTGAAGGCACCCTGCAGAACAGCAGTGCAAGATTTTCAGTTTGTGAGACACCATTCTAGAGGCTTGCAGAAATGAGCTTAGCAGAGGTACATAAGAGATAGAGATACCATGAATGAACGTTTGCTGTGTTGTGGGATTGTAAGGTTCGCTCAGTGGCAGTCACTCCCCCAAATCCACGTGGTCAGCATGTTGACGTTGCTTTCATCCAGTTGCACAACCTTTGAAGGCAGAGGGCCAGATACCCTGCTTCACTATATGCTTTGAAACATTCTTCCCCAACCTTTCATTTTTCATTCTCTGCATCTCAAGTGAAGAACCTCATGCACAAATTCAGCAGCATTTTTAAAATGAGGTTGTGGGGCTGCCCTAAAACCAGGTAAAGTTGGGTTTTTTTAGACCTCTGGATGCATGGTTAATGAGATGGAGGACAATGCGTGTCCTTCAGACCTTTTGGAGGCACTGGAGCAGATCCAAACGACCAGTGATCCTGGCACTCTGCCTGTATCCGTTGACAAAAACCTGACAGCGCCGCTCTTTGCATTATTGGCATAACACTCATACACATTATCTGCCATTCCCTGATCCTTGTTACACACAGTCTAGAGCGTATCTTTGAAAGTGAAAGGTAGAGATAGTTAAGGAGAGCGAGAGAGAGTAAGAGTGTGTGTGAGGGAGACAGACCTTGACATTAGCATGATGAAAGAGTGCACATGGGAGCTGTTAGCAGTGGCCAGTGCTTAGTGTTATGAGGGGACAATGCCATGCTCTGCCTTGTTATGCCTCATGTGCCTTGTTATTCCTTTCTATGAATTTGCATGCTTTGCTTTGTCAGTTTTTTATTGTGTCTTGACACGCCTTATAATACCATGGTTTTCTGTATTATGCAATGCTGTTTGTAGGGTAAGGCCCAAAAATCAGTATTTGAAAAATTATCCAATGAGCCATTAAAGTGAACAGAAGAAAGAAAAACAAATGTTTATTACATGCAACCGCAGGTGGGAACAATTCATTAATCATTCAACATCACGTCATAAAATGGCGGTGTATATAGTGAGAAGTGGAGTTGATTCTTACACAAGGTTTCAAGATGAAGGTAAATTCATATTCACTGATTGGACAGTCTTGGTTGCGCTATAGGTGATTCTATACAATACAGAGCCCTATGGGCCTATCCTATCCCTCCTGACCATTCTGACTACCTTATGTTATGTTATGTTATTTTGCATTTATATAGCGCCTTATATACCATTGGTATGGTCTGAAGGCGATGGTAGGTTGAACGCCCTTGGGAACTGAAGTTCAGATCAGTAGAGGGAGTAGGGAGAGTCAAAGGTGCGTGTGAGCACCAGGTATGTGTGCAGCTTGAGCGTGTAATAGCTGCTTCTTAGCGATAGGTGTGGTGATTGAGGGGTCAGGAATATGTGTTTGTTCTGGCAGGATTTATCCAGACCAGATGTGGCTGCGTTAGGCCTGAGGAGTACGCCTGGTTGGGGGTGTGAAACCAGCAGTGTTTACATAGAATGATGTGGAGTATGTGGCGGTTGTAGTTATGAGAACCGTTATACCGAATGGTGTCATAGTATCTCTGTGTTCTAGTTGAGTGGTGGTGTAAAGGAGAGAGTAAGCGTATGGTGGGTTATGTGATCATTCGAACGTTTTCAGCATTCCAACTATCCTTTGTACTTCACAACATCCATTCCATGCACCCAATCCACTCCATGCACCCAGTCTGTTCCCAACATTCCGGTCCGCTCCACGCACTCATGCATTCCAGTTCGCTCTGTGCGATCTAGTCCGTCCCGCGTGCTCCAGACTGCCTCACGCTCACGAGTTTGGACCACACAAGCCCAACGTCATCATCCGTTCTATGCAACTTGTCTGCTCTACTTGGCACGTCGGTTTGTTCCAGGCACTCCTTTGCTCATGGTACTGCACTCCTTCGCTCCAGGCACTCGTTCGCTCCAGGCCCTCCATCGCCTTATGCCCTTACACGCACTACGCATTCATCTCCTCTACGCACCCATCCCCTCTGTGCACCCACCCCCTCTACGCACCCACCCCCTCTACGCACCCATCCCCTCTATTCACCCATCCCCTCTACGCACCCACCCCCTCTACGCACCCACTCCCTCTATGCACCCGTCCCCTCTACGCACCCGTCCCCTCTACACACCTGACCCCTCTACGCACCCGACCCCTCTATACACCCGACCCCTCTACGCACCCAACCCCTCTATGCACTTGACCCCTGTATGCACTCATCCCCCCTACGCACTCGTCCCCTCTCCACACTCATCCGCTCTCCGCACTCATCCGCTCTCCGCACTCATCTACTCTCTGCACTCACCCGCTCTCCACACTCACCCGCTCCCCACACTCACCCGCTCCCCGCACTTATCCGCTCCCCGCACTCATCAGCTCTATGCATCTATGCATCCGTTTCCCATGCTCATCTGCTCCCCGTGCTCATCCGCTCCCCGAACTCATCCGCGCCCCGAACTCAACCGCGCCCGGAACTCATCCGTGCCCCGAGCTCATCCGCGCCCC
Source organism: Ambystoma mexicanum (assembly GCF_040938575.1). Taxonomy (NCBI): domain Eukaryota; kingdom Metazoa; phylum Chordata; class Amphibia; order Caudata; family Ambystomatidae; genus Ambystoma; species Ambystoma mexicanum. The sequence continues at coordinate 784,984,610 of NC_090937.1, read as the reverse complement.
GTGCTCATCTGCACCCCGTGCTCATCCCCACCCCGTGCTCATCCCCGCCCCATTCTCATCCCCGCCCGTGCTCATCCACACCCCGTGCTCATCCACGCCCCGTGCTCTTCAGCTCCCCGCGCTCATCCGCGCTCATCCGCGCTCATCCGCGTTATGCACTCATCACTTTCCGGGCATTTAACAGCAATATCCCCTTCTACATATTCATCTCTACACTCATCCGCTCTATACACTCATCTGCTCTGCACACTCATCCGCTCTGCACACTCATCCGCTCTACACACTCATCTTCTCAGCGTTCTACACATTCTTTCGCAGTCACTCGGTCTACACACTCATCTGCTCTACGCACTTCTGCATTCTATGCACAACTCTGTACTCACGCACTTATCTGCTCTACGCATTCATCCATTCTGCACATCCAGCCGCTCTACACACTAATCCGTTCAACATATTCATCGGTTCTATACACTCCTCCTATCTACACACTAATCCGATCTACACACTCATCTGCTCACTGCATTCATCCGCTCAGCGCATTCATCCGTTTCACATGTTTCATCGGTTCTAACGATTTCATCCACTCCATTCACTCCATTCATTCATCATGCATTATATCCATTTCATTGATTTAAACCTGTTTTTGTACGATTTATTCTTATTATTCATTTCACTGCTTTGCTCTACTTTACTCGTTCTATTCTGTTTGTCTTTTCAGTTTATATTAGTGGTTATTAGATGTCGATTTCTCACATCTGGTAGTTTGTTGGTTTGGTGTCATGGAGGTGCTTTTATTCTGTTTGGGTCATTCTGCGTACGGGTCGGTTCTAGGGGAAGAGCCAGGTTTTCAGCAGTTTGCGGAAAGACATTAGATCCTCAGTAAGGCAGATGTGGTGTGGGAGTGCGTTCCACAGTGTGGGGGCCAAGGCTGAGAATGATGATCCGCCTAACCTGACTGAGTTTGTCTTAGGGATGACTAAGAGGCCGGCGGAGCTTGATCTAAGAGTGCGTTGAGGGTGATAGGGTTTTAGCTTGTTTTGAAGATATTGAGGTCCGGTTTTATGCACTGCTCGATGGGAAGGCATAAGGTTTTGAAGGTCACCCTTCGGGCACTGGAAGCCATTGCAGAGTCTTAAGGGCCGGGGAGATGTGGTCTATAGGGCTGAGCGCAAGTTGCAGTTTGGCTGCGGTGTTTTGTGCCCTTTGAAGTTTATCCAGTTGGTATGCGTGGAGTCTGAGGTAGAGGAGGTTTGCGTAGTCGGGTCTTGATATAACAATTGATTAGACCGTGGAGAGTCTGTTGGGAAAAGAGAGATATGGAAAGATGCGCCTAAGGGTTTTAAGGTGGTAGTGGCATGACTTTGAGACATTGTTGACGGCGCGAGAGTGTTAGGTCAGAGTCAAGCGTGCATCAAGGTTTTTTACTGCGTTAGAGGGGGTCGGTGAGTTGCCCATGGCGGATGGCCAGGGTAGTGGGTCTGGAAGAAGTTCGGAGTTGCCACATACCATGATTTCAGTTTTGGAGGGGTTTAACAAGAGGTGGCTTTGGGTCATCCAGAGCTCTATGTCAAGGAGGCAGGAGGCGAGTTCAGGTCGGGAGTTGGGGTTTGAGTTCAGGAGTTTTATAATTAGTTCAGTGTCATCAGCCTAGTTGTAACACAGGATGTTGTGTGAGCGAATTATTGGTGGGAGGGTGATCAAGTAGAGATTGAACAGGAGGGCAGATAGGCATGCACCTTGTGGGACTCCCGTGTCGACTGGTCGGGCTTTGGAGGAAAAGGTGGAGAGTATCGTTATTTGGTACCTATCTTTGAGGAATGAAGCTATCCATTTAAGAGTGGTTCCACGAATTCCTAGGGAGTGGAGGAGGTCAAGGAGGATTGAGTGATTGATCGTGTCGAAGGCAGCAGATAGGTCAAGAAGGATTAATGCGGCGCATCCCGCAGAGTCAGACATTAACCTGATTGTGCGGGGTCTAGGAGATTGTTGGCCTCGACAAAGGCATTTAGTTGGGAGTAGGCGGTTTGGTCAATGAGTTTGGCAAGGAACCTCGTGTTTGAGATGGGGCGGTAGTTTTTGGGCTCGAGGGGGTCGAGAGAAGGTTTTTTTAATAGAGGTTTGACATGAACCGTTTTGAACTCGTCGGGAAAGATACCCGAGGAAAGCGAGTCATTTATGATGGATCTTGGGTGTTCTCCTGCACATGTGGAAGTGAATATTTCTTTGAGGGTTGTGGCCGGGCAAGGGTCTAAGGGAGAGCCGGATGGTTTGCGGGCAGAGAGAAGTTTGAGAAATTGGTCTGGTGATATTGGACTAAAGGATTCAAACGTTGGTTGCGTAGTGGTCTCGGGCGGTGGGTTGGTCGGATTGGGGGGAGGGTTGCCTGGAGGATGTAAGAGAGCCAGTTTGGTGGTTAGAGCATTTGTTCTTTCCAGAGCCGTGGCGTAAAAATGGAGAGAGAGTGAGTCGCACAGTGATTGAGAGGGAGTCGGGACGGTCGTAGTGCATGCTGGTTTGGTGAATTCGGAGATGATTTTGTGAAGTTCTTTGCTGGGGTTTTTGCAGTTTAGGATTCGGGAGTTGTAGTGGGCTTTTTTTGCTTTCCGGATTTCAGCCTTGTACTGATGAAGGTGTCGGGCTAAGGTGGTAACGTTCTCCTGGGATTTGTCTTTCTGCCATTTGCGTTCTAGGTATTTATATAGTTGTTTAGTGGTTTTAAGCTCTGGTGTGGACCATTTAGGGAACAGGCCACGGCGGGCTGATGGTTTACAAGAGGGTGTGAGCCGCATTAGTGAGGAGTTGAGCCATGAGTGAAAGGCCTCGGGGGTTCATTGATTATTGAGTTAGCCGGTGGATGGTGGAGATTGGAGGAGTGTGTCGGCTAGGTCAGGAACGATTGTTAGTTTTTTCCAGCATCTGCGTAGCTTCAGAGGTTCGGATTCGCATACGGGAAGTGGGTCGGGTGAGAGAATGGCAAAGGAAACAATGAAATGATCGGACCAGATGATAGGGGTGGGGGGGGTTAGATGTATCTGGTTGTGGGAGCTAAAGATGGCATCAAGAGTGTGTCCTTTATAGTGAGTAGGGCCATTTATGTGGGGTTGGAGGTTAATTGCGTCTGGACCGTTAACCAGAGAGTGTGTCATAGGGTTGGTGGGGATGTCAAGCCATATGTTGAAGTCTCCAAGAAGGGTGAGGTTGGGATGGTTTAGTTGAAGGGTGGCAATAGAGTCGCAGAGGTTGTTTGAGAATTGCCTATCATAGCCAGGGGGTCTGTAGATTATTAGGAAGCTGTGTGAGAGCGACGGGGAGAGGGATAGTTTAACGAGGAGTGATTCGCAGGCAGGAATGCAGGGTTAGTTGTCGGTGATTGAGGCGTGGAGGTGAGACTTGAAGACAAATGCTATTCGTCCACCTCTAGAGGGATGGTTAAGTGGGATGAGGGAGTAATCAGGTGGGAAGGCTTCATTGGCGATTGGGGCGAAGTTGTCAGAGAACCAAGTTTCGGTGATGAAAACCAGGTCTGGTTTGTCAGAGGCGAGGAGGTGAAAGATGCAGTGTCTGTTTTTTGCTATGGATCGGGCATTAAATAGGATGCAGTTCACTTCGGTGGGTGAGGATGGTGTCGATTCTGGAGCGCAAGGGGGAAGGGGGGAAAGGGTGGAAACTGGAGAGGGGGAGGAAGAGGGGTAGGGTGGTTGATGATTGATGGAAAAAGTGGGCGAGCAGAAAGGTTGGTGGGTTTTGGGTGGGAGTGGGTGGATGCGTGTGTTAGGACAATAGGATTTGGACCGGGAAGTTTGAAGGTGGGGTGCGGGCAGTTAGAGGTTTCAGTTGCAGTTGGTGAGAAATCGAGGGAGTCTCCTGTGTTTTCATTTGGAAATGCTCAGCTGCCTTGTACTGCCATTTGTACAAATGCTCAGCTGCCTTGATGAGCATGTCATTTTGCAGCGGCTGAGGCACAGCTATGCTGGAATATGCCCCAACCTAACTTTATCTCTTATGTAACTGATGAATTGTTACCTCGCACTTACTGTAACTAGCACCCTGATGCCTTAGGGTTTGGGGCGCTGCTATAAATGAAAAAATGTATAAATGAAATAAATATGCACAATGGACCTCATTACAAGTTTAGCGGTAGCCTTGCAGATAAAACCGGCAGGCTGCCACCAAACTTGCAAATTTTTCCGGCACCCGCGAATGGGCAATTACCAACTCATTCCGGTCATATGGTGTGGTATGGTATTATGGTAATGGTAATGATCTCATGGTGGGATCATATGGTTTCACACAGTTGTGATTGGACAGTTGACAGGTTAATATGTTTCACATAGAACTTGGTTGCCCTTTGTCTCATTCCAAGGTTCTGGGGTGGGTCGCTGCCATCATAATTAGCCAATTGCATTGTGAGGTGTGCACAGTGTGGCAATAAAAAAATAATACTTCACATCCTTTCTCATGGGACTCAAAGGTTGACACCAATTTACCATTCTCACACTTGTGACTGTTCTAGTGTCATCTAGTATTGCGACTTCTAATTGGAAACATATTAAACTTCTTCTTTCTAATGATGTGTCTGCATGACTTCATGGGGCGTGCTTCTTGGCCTCTTGCTCCTGGACCATGTGCACCTCTAAATAGTGTATTGTGCATGCATGAATGTGAATGGCCCAATTACTTATGAATACCTAAAATTCAGAGTTTGTCAGGACCCAATATGTAATCTTTAATATATTTTCTATTATGTACACATACCTCTTGGCTTCACGTGGTCCTGAATGCTGATCTCTTCCTTGGTTGGGGTGCTCACATTGATCTGTGTTTGTAATTCCACTCCTAGGTGGATGTTTTCTTACAGGCGCAGTATGTGTCTTCTACCCCGATCAACTTGTTCACCCATCTGCTCACGGTCTTATTCTCAGCATCTGTGACCTTCATCTTGCCAGTTTCTAAAGCACTGGATAGGCATATTACTTGTAACATATTTTATTTACTCCAGGATGGGGACCTGCTGCCCTTATGCTCCTAGCCCACCCCCCTGTGAATCTCTTACACCCTTTCTAATGTGCTCTATGCAAAGTTGCAACACCTGATTAAGTCGCTGCTACTCCTCCAGAGCCTGGGAATGAGCTTCGCCTCTCAGTTCAGACCAATCGCAATACAACTTTACACCCTGTCTGTGGCTGCTGACCTTGCATGTATGTCTCTCCAGTTTGAGCTGCCTCTGGATGCATTTTACTGTGTAGAATAATTCATGTATTTCTGAGGCCTACGAAACCTAAATGGCCTCTAAACATACCTTTGTTTTGAGGCCTACTCCATGTGTTACACACCTACTGGATGTTAGATATGTTTATATCGTGTTTTGTGTTTGCTGTCTTGTAGTGTTTCTAATAGGTTCCTATGTTACTGTTTGCTCACTTGTGTGTGTGCATGTGTGTGTATGTGTGCATGTCTGGTTAGACCTAATGTTTGCTCACATGCTATTTGTCATTGCCATCATCCTACATTGACTCAATTCCAAATGTGTGTGTGTGTTTTGCTGGCTCCTGTCTTTCTTACTTCTAGAAGGGATCTTGGAAATGATTCTATTCACTTCTCGACTTCACCCAAGGCTTGTGCATTATGCATGTTATCTGGGCCTCTGGCCTTCAGTGTGGTTTCAGCCTTGTGTTTTATGGGCTTTCTTAGTCTGTATTTTCTTTCTCATTTAGGACGTTAGACATTCATCCCAACAAGTTCTATGACATAGTTGTTCAGGTCATGCTATGCCAGGATGCAAATTGAGGGGCTCCAAATTGTAACCAAGCTCACAGAACTTCCCTTACAATTCACTGACATGTCTCAGGTAATCACAGTACAAATCAGTTTTACATGGAGTGATAACAACGTAGTCCGAGGAAATCTGCTCATAGACAATACCCATATTTATTTGCTCCTGAATGGTGCCAGAGTATTTTACTCTGCTGCTGGGTTCCAGGTTATTTTTATTGGACAATGCTGTGTAACAATGTGTTATTAGATTGTACCATATAGTACATTTCCTATGCTGCTTCCTAGTATGCTTTCTCCTAGATTGCAACTCAGCTAAATTACTCAGACTGTTCCCCAGATTTATATTCACCTTGATTCTGCCCCGGATTGTGCACATAGAACATGCATCAAATTGTCTTGTTCACAGACCGTATGCTTGGTGTGGTCAAGATTATCGATAGGGAATTGTGCCGAACACAAATTTCCTGGAACTCAAAATTATGACACCTCCTAATAGTAATACAATGAAGACAATGCATGTGCACTCTAAAAGCAATTATTGAAGGAGCTCTTGCGAAAAAAGGTATTGCTGCTCGAAAAGTTAAGTTTTTGACTTCAACCATGATGTAGAACTACTATGAAAAGTTTGTGGATAGAGCACTGGCTTCAGAACAATAATTTACACTTACCATGACATTAAAATAACAATCTCTTCAAGAGAGTCATGCTGCTCCAGAGAAACAGTGGATTTGGCCCTCATATGTTGAGGTTTTGATTGAAGTAAAATCAATTGGAATCTTAATCTACCTCGTTCTTATTCACAAAGTGGTAAATGCGTCATAGAACAGATGGAGAAACCGGAATATATACTCCAGACAATATAACGTTGATATCACTACAAATGATATGTCTGTCTGCAAGTTCATGTTTCCATTGACATCGTTCTCAGATGGCCCGGGTTCCCACCAGCTTGCCTTCCAATAATCTAAACCTTCAGATCTTCATATGATAAAAGGATCCACGGTGCAGAAAGTGAAGGAAAATGAACTCAGATAATGATTCATTTATTTATGACACTTTCATAGCTCATATATAATGCAAGGGGTCTCTGAGCTCTAGTCGTCAGAATTGTTTAAGCTGACATCTGAAAACAGACAAAGGGTGTAAAGAGCGATTTCTTAAGGTAGGGAAACCTGCTGCTCAGGATTTCCACTACAAAGCCCCAGCTCCTTTTTGAAGGAAATTGACGTCATTCGCTGATGTGCCTCAATGAGATTAAGGGATATTGCTGTTAAATCTAGCAGTGACAATATATATATGATATATAAAAAATATAAGAGACTGAATTCTATGTTTTGGTGGGCTACTTTATTAAGGTTGAAAGATTATGATGAAGGAGGAGGACTCTTTCAACAGACTTTGACAAAGGAGAAGGACTTTGATGAAGGAAAAAGACTGTTGAGTGAGAAGGACTGCAATGAAAGAGCAGGACAGTGGTGAAAGACTGTGATGAAGGAGAATGACTGAAGAAAGACAATTGTTAAGGACTGTAATGAAGTAGAAGGATTTTAAGGATGGAGAAGGACTGTTACAAAGAACAGTGATGAAGTAGAAGGGCTATGACAAGGGGCGTCTGTGACAATGGAGAAGAAAGTACTGTGATGAAGCAGATGGACTGGTCCTCAAATCTAAGTACCAATACAAGTGAATGTGTACTGCGCTTATGTAGATCAAAACTTAACGAAACCCATTATGAAGACAACATTTGAAGTTGTATGCCAATGACACATTTTAAGTAAACAAGACAAATAACATGGATGGAAATGACAGTACGTATTTTGTCACTCTCTACTGGAAAACACAACTTAATTTTCTAAAATGTAAACAGAAATTAAAATGATAACATATAATACATGTTTATGTTTATACATAGTTCAGGGCAACATAGAGACAGCAACAAGGCGCTTGACAAGAAAAGTACAAGAAATCAGATTAGTTTTCAGGAGTTTCGGCAGGCATGCATTTCATTGAAGAATACTTCTTCATATTCACATAGATCCAAATAAGACAGCTGAATTCATGAATTTAAGTGCAGGTAAAAGATGCCTACCATGTTTCTGTGGTCATTACAATAGGAAAAACGGACCTATCATTAAAGCAAAAAAAGGCAATTCATTTTGGAGCGTCCACTTTATACATGATCAATTCGCCTGACTTATTTTCATTTTGACTATTTAATGATCTTCAAAGCTCAGCTGCGGAGATCTTTGTGCACCCTGCAAATCACAAGTTTGGTTTAAGCTTTTCTCTCGACAGTGTCAGTTTGAGTTGTGCACTTTATGTTTGTTTGCTGTCCCAGACCCCTTCTTTCTTTAAATGTATTTTGATAGAGCTTAGAGGGAAGAATTTACAAACCTCTTTCCTCTTTTACATTTGCAAAATAAAAACACAAGTGGGGAAATGCAAACACTTTGTGTGTTAGGGATATGACACTGGAGTGTCAGAAGAAATTCTGAGCACGTAATTGTAATTGTTTATTATTTATATCGCGCGCCAAACCCTGAGGTAGCTGGGCGCTTGAGAAACTTAGTGGTTACCAACATACAGTAAGTGCAGGCACATTCCAATCCAGTGCAATATAAACAATACTGGACCCTGGTTACATGTGGGTCAGGAAGGACAACATACAGGTATAGAATGGTAAAACGGACACAAGGTTACCGAGTACGTAAATAAGCAGTGGGAGGTTTAGATGGGTGGGGCATCTTAGTGAGGAGACTTGTTGCTCAGCCAATTCTTTATATTGGCTTTAATGGTGGGGAAGGAAGTTTCTTGTCTGAGGGGGATGGGAATGGAGTTCCAGCGTTTCGCAGCTTGTACTGGGAAGCTAGCTCCTCTGGCTGTTTTTAGATTGAATCTTGGTACCATTAGATTGTGGGCCTGAGTAGATCTGGTAATGCGTATAGGTTGGTGTTTGCAGAAGTATTTTGGGGCTGACTTTGTGAGGCATTTGTGCGTGATGGCCAGGTTATGTAGTGTGATTCTATCACGGATGGGTAGCCAGTTGGCATTCTGTCTATGTGTGGAGATGTGACAGGATCTTGGACGGCTGAGGGCTGCTCTTAGAGAGTTATTCTGAAGTACCTGGAGTTTATTTAGGTTGTGTTCAGAAGAGCCCAGGAAGAGGGTGTTGCAGTAGTCGAGTTTAGATAGAGCAAGTGCTCTAGCCAACGTTAGGCAACTGCTTGTGGACAGGTAGGCTTTACAGCTATAGAGCAGTTTGTTGGTGTAGGCCGTGGATGAAGCCATGCTGTTTACCTGTTTTTTGAGCGACAGAGTTAAATCAAGGTAGACCCCCAGGGTTTTTATTTAACTAGTGTTGAGTTTATTCAGGCGTGCCTGGGTACCCACGATCATCAACTCCGTCTTGTTGCCATTGAGGCAGAGACTATTAGTAGCCATCCAGGCTTGAATCTCAAGGTAGATGGCGTTTAGAAGTTCAGAATTGTGGTCGTAGCAGCCAGTGAGGGGGGTGAGGACTTGAGTGTCATCTGCATAGTTGGTGTAGATGACACCGAAGTTATCCAGGCGGTAAAAGAGAAGCTTTGTAAATATATTATAGAGGGTGGGCGACAAACAAGAACCTTGTGGGATGCCGCAGAGTATCAGTGTAGGGTCAGCTGAAGCTAAAGGGGAAAAGACTCTGGTGGTTCTGTTGGAGAGGAAGGATTTAACCCAATCGGATGGTTTCAAACTTTTTATAATGTCTTCAACTTCCTTTGGGGTGACTTGAGAGAAGCTGAAAGGAGTGCATGAGTGAGGTGTATTCACAGGGTCAGAGGCCTGTTGGGATCCGATGGAGAGGCTTGCCTTTTTAGCGATGATCTTATTTTGGAGCAAGGTGATTTTATCTGCGAGTGCTTGTGTGGGAGGTGCAGGGAAATCAAACTCTTTGAGGATGCTGAAGAGTTCCTTGGAGCTGGATTTGGCATTCTGTATTCTGGAATTGTAGGTTTCTTTTTTGGCCACGAGGATATCCGCTTTGTAGGCGGCCGATGCTGACATAAATGCAGTTTTGTTGATGATTGAAGGGGATTTGCGCCAGGTGGATTCAGCTGATCTTTTTATATTTCTGAGACTTTTTAGTTCAGGTGTAAACCATTTGTTGAGGTGGGCCAGGGGTTTGGCTTTCCTGAGTTTGAGAGGGGCTGCCTGGTCAAGAGCAGATTTGAGGGTGTTATTGTATAGATCTACCAGGTTGGGCGGGTCCAGGTTGCTGAATTTGGCTTCATTGATGATGTTGCTGATGAGCGGCTGGAGGCTGTCTATGGAGATGTTACGACAATTTCTGCAAAAGAAGGTGGGTGCTAGAGAGGTTTTAGCTGGCGAGGGTCCTGGGATGGAAAAAAGGATGAGATGGTGGCCTGACCAGGCTCCAGGTTCATTTTGGGTAATTGATATGGAGCAGTTCAGGTCAGAGACCCAGTCCAACGTTCTACCTTTGGAGTCGGTGGGTGTTGTGATTCTGTGTACGATGCCTAGGTTGGAGTTCGAATTGTCCACAGCTAGAGCTTGATGATCGTTAGGGTCTGCGAGGCCAAGGTTCATGTCTCCTAGGAGAATGGTTTGGGAGCCGAGTTTGGTGTAAGTGGAAAGGAGGTTCAGGATGTCCTCCTCAAAGGAAAGAGAGGGGCCAGGGGGCCGGTAGATAAGATGCAACAGAATTGTTTGGGTGGGAGATAGGGTTAGTTTTACAGATAAGAGTTCTGCAGAGGGGAAGCTGGCGAGTGGAATCGCTCTGAGGTCTAGGTGGATTTTGGCAATGAATGCCACTTCTCCGCCTTTGCCGGATATTCTGTCTGCCCTGATGATAGTGTAACCTTCAGGAAGGGCAAGGAAGGGCAAGGGAGAGTGCAGGTCCTGGTGCTTGCTGAAGCCAGGTTTCCGTGACTGCCAGGAGGTCTACGCTATTTGCAACAATCAGATCAGCTATCTCAGAGGCATGGGCCACAAGGGAGCGAGCATTGATCAGGGCTCCTTTGATGTTGGAGGGTTGTGGAGGCGAGGGGTTGAGTGGTTTCATGGACCCGTCCATGGAGGGGTGGGTTATATTGGGCAAGGTGGTGGTCATGTTTTGGGAGATAAGTTGAGGATTTTTGTATCGGGCGGTGGCTTTGTAGTTGAGGAACTGAGAGCCTAGTCTTTGGTTCCTTGAGTGGACTGATAATGGGATAAGAGGAGCAGGTGGTGTGGTGAAACAATGTAGCCATTCGAGAGGGCTCAGTGACTCAATGGAGGAGTGTGATGTGGTGATGAGCAAGTTGGTTTGGAGTCGAATGCGGGTAAGGGCGTGACAAAGAGAGAGATGGGGTGGCTGGGTGAACTAGGGGAAGGAATGAGGCCAGGGCGGGCATGGCTCTGTGGAACGAGGACATTGTGCTCTGTCGGTAGGCTGGGTTAGGTTGGATACTGAATAGACCAGGGCAAAGTGCCAGTAGGCTGTCTTGAGGTGGTGCAGTGGGCAGGTTGATATCAATATTCTGGCTCAGGGTTTGACACAAGTTGGGGAGATTATAAACAACAGGCAAGGATTCATCTGATGGGTGGGTTATTAACAGTAGGCAAGTTCAGAATTAGCACAACGGGAGGGAAACAATCATGGGCAGGGTCACAAAATAGCACAATTGACAAATTGTAAGCAATATATGGAGTAGGCTAGTTGGAAATTAGCTCAACTGTTGAGAAAACAAGCATTGGGTAGGGTCACAGAATAGCACAATTAGCAAATTGTAAGCAATATAAGGCATAGGCTTGGTTCGGAATTAGCACAGCTGGTGAGAAACAAGCATTGGGCAGGGTCACAAATAGCACAATAAGCAAATTGTAAGCAATATATGTAATAGGCTAGTCGGAAATTAGCATAACTGGTGAGAAAACAAGCATTGGGCAAGGTCACAGAGTAGTACAATTAGCAAATTGTAAGCAATATAAGGCATAGGCTAGTTGGAAATTAGCGCAGTGAAAAGAGGTACATGCTATGGGTCTGTTTACAGATTAGTGCAATGGGTAGAAATTATAGTGATAGGTTGTTTCGGGTATTGCAAGGTAAGTGAGTTACAAGCAGTAAACTGGAACAAAGTTAGTTTGATTGGCTAGAGAGAGCAGAGCTGAGTAGGAACATTGAGCAAGTCAGTACCTTATGTGGATAGCGAGCTAGGCCTCGTCTTAGGTGCTCAATTGGGTGGGGGGCGGCAACCATCGCTTGCCGACAGTAGAGTATCTTTAAGTATTGGTAGTTGTTTAGCAGCAGGGGTGAGCCTCTGTTTCAGCCGCGTTGCGCCGGCCATTTTAGGGTCAGGCGCGGCTAAAAAATACCACGAGGCAGCTGATCTGGGGCTGGAGAGGGGTCAACGGCGTCGGATGCTGTGTTGCAGCATCAGTTGTGCACAAAATGGGAGCTCACCATCAAAGTGGGTGCTGCACAGCTGGTTGATGGGTCTGACAGCGAGATGGTACTCACATATAGTATGATGCGGTCGTTAGGAAGGGTTCTGTGTTGGTGGCGGTCCGGTGGTCACGGACAGGCACAGACAGGCCTGTGCCTTATTAGGGTGCCTTGGTGGGGGGGCCGGCTAACGCCATCAGGCGCTACTGTGGCAAGGAAGTAGCGGTGATGGGCCCATGGACTTCAGGCTCGTCAGCTGTTGCTTGCTACTAAGCCACCGATGCGGCCACCATTTTAGCTGTTCCTCATGGCTATGGCGATTTGTAAGTCCTAAAAAGGAATATATGCTCTTCGGTGCATGAACAATGCAGGATAACACTTGCAGGGAGGTGGGACAGAGGTGGAAAATGCCCAATACACGAGCATAGCACCTTACCCAGAATGAGCTTCCTTCCGACGTCTGTATCTCCTTCCTGATGCTCTGAAGAAGGTGAGGGCTGGGCTCCTGCCCACCCGATGGATCGTAGAGGAAGTATTCCCAATGCAATGCGTTCTGGGATACACTTCTTCTGCAGCTCGTTCTCCTTTGTCTGGCATGTGCCATGCCAACTTCATGGAGAAAATTGAGTGTATCATTTCGGTCAGAAAGATAGCACAGACTGCTCATCTATTTGCAGAGGCCCCCCAGGCCTGGCAGGTTGTAAACCTACAAGCCTCCTGAAAAAAGCTCATCACCCACATCGATGAATTCAATTACCCAACCTTGAAAATGACCCAGGACGGTCAAAACACATGCCTGCTAAACTGTGTAATTAAAATCACCACCTAACTAACCATCAAGACTCTACTGAATTTCTATAACAACGGATGACACTATCTGATATATATAACCACTGACCCAGCACCTTGTGTGACCAAGGTTCTGAACAATCTCTGTCTAACCCAATTTCGAGATGGAAGGGTGTTGTCTCCTTAGAGCCCCATCACTGGCAGCAGGGTCCCCAATATTAACTGATCTACGTACCATTCTAGTGCTTCGCTTTACCTCATGCATCATTTCAGTGCCACCACAAGAAAGTAATGTGCATGCATTGCTTATGTTTCTATCTTTTATTTTGTTCTCATTTTGATGCCTTAAATAAGGATGCAAATGCAAAAATAACATTGCAAAAGGCAATTGTCGACTCTCCTGCATGTGGGCGTATCGTTCAGCCCAGCCCCCCAACCACTTAATGTGTATGTTGGCATGCGGTATGCACAGACAGATATCCGTATATGAAAGGCTCTGAGACTTGCACTTACTCTATCAGAATTGTCCCTGGACCTAGTATGATAGCAATCTCGTCTGTCTTCTCCCCCTCCTCTTACTGTTTTTTTACTCCCCAACCCCCCTCCAGCACTATCTGAAATGTCATCAGGCCTAGTATCATAGTCGCTTGTTTTGTTCCTCCCCTACCTTTCTGCACCCCTCTCCCTCACCTTTTGTTTTTCTCCGGCTCTACCAGATATGTCGTCAGACCTAGTACAGTAGTCGCCTGTCTGTTTCGATTTCCTTCCCACTGCCCCCCTCCCTTCCTTATCTATGTCTTAGCACTTGCACTATCTGAAATGTTGTCAGGCCGAGTACGATAGTTAATTTCAAATCCTTACTGTTCATGGCCTGTAAGAATGCCATTGTATTTTCCCTTGTTCCCTCCCTTGCCTTGAAGCGCTTTGAAACACATTGGCCCTCATTACGACCCTTGCGGAAATCAACCGACCGGACCGCCATAGCGTAAATAGCGTTTCCGCCATTGCACGATGGAGCAAAGTGCGGCTCATTCCGACCCATCGGGCACGAGCACCACGCCATGGCGGAAGTGCAAAGTCCGCGATGGCGGAAATGACCCCAAAACGGCCCACACCGCCGCCGTACGGCGCCCTAGGTGCAATACCGCCACCCATCACAGCGGACACCGCAGTGAGCGCCAACCGGAAAGTACGGTGACCGTAAATATACGGAAACGGAAGTAAAAGCATGGTCCCGGAACGGGAAACATCCCGCCGTACACCTATAAAACCACAAAATCCACACAACCATAAAAAATACTACCCTGAGACACATCCCAACCCGTCATCCACCCTAGTGAAACCAAGAAAAATGGGAAAAGTAGCGAAGAAAGCGTGCGACCGCAAGCGGCAGGTCCACTTCTCCCGTGAGGAACTCACCGTGCTCACAGAGACCCTCCAGGAGAATGCTGCCGTCGTCTTCTCCACGCAAATGACCAGGACGGCACTTGCGAACAAGAAGGCCATATGGGCCCTGGTGGCACAGCGTGTAAGTGCGGTGGGGACCGCACCCCGCAACCCACAGCAATGCAGAAAGCGATGGGACGACCTGCGGATACGCGTCCGTAGCATACTTTCTGCCAACCGCAACATTGCCACAGCTACCGGGGGAGGATCGGAATCACCCATCAAGTTGACCCCCTGGGAAGAAATCTGTGCCTCCACCATTGGAATGGAGAGCATAGAGGGAGTCGGAGGGATGGAGAAAGGAGTGCAGACATCCGAAGATTCAGGTAGGTGCCCCAAATAAAACAATGCCAAAACCACAATGTCCAATCATGTGAAGTACCACGTGCCCACACAGTGCAACAGGAACACATGTCCAGGAGAACGTCCACATACATAGGCCTGATAGCACACTTTAAAACTCACATCAAATACATAAATAATTAAAAATCCTAAAAACACCCTCTACAGGTGCAGCAGGCACACCCTAACTGCAGGCTGCCAAACAACTGCACCCTCACTCCACACACAAATGAAACCACCTCCAAGGCCCCGACCCAAATCACCCTCAGGTACCACCCCAATGCATGTGATACATTGCCATTCCAATTCCCACAGACCCATTAATAACGCTCGCCCTCCTTTACTCCACCACAGGGTCCGATCCAAACGACGAGCTCCAGGACACCCCTACCAGCACACCTGCAAAGAGGGCCAAGACCAACGGCCAAAGACCCTCCACCTCAGCTGCACGCATCAAGACACGGCAGCAGCACAAATCAAGTGACAGCACACAGGAGGGAACTCCAACAGGCACCCCAGCAGCCAGCATGCCCACAACACCACCACTACAGGTCCCCCCAATGGATGCCACAGTAGGCACTGCTTCTGGTGGCAGCAGCACCATAGGTGAAACTGCATTAATGGCAGCATGCTCCGACACAGAAAACGGGGATGTCGAAGTTAGATCCATCCATGACCTGTCTCAATCCCCCTGTCTGTTCCATCCCGTACACCATGAGGATACCACGCAGGGGCACCCACAAGACGACGACTGGCCATCCCCCACAAGCCCTGTGGCAAGGCAACATGAGGTGAGCAGCCCCTCTGTGACACCACCGCAAATGGCCATGGCCCAGCAGAGGCAACAGTCCCTCGACCAGTTAATCGTGCAACAGCAGCAACTGGCCACGCTCCTCAAGGACCATGCCGATGAATGTGGGGGCACTAAGGCAGACATAGAAACATCAACTGAGACACTGAGGGCAGAAATGGAGAGAAGTACAGAGACACTAAGGGCACAAATGGAGAGTAGCACCGAGAGCCTGAGAGTCCAAATGGAGAGTAGCACCGAGAGCCTGAGAGTACAAATGGAGAGAAGCACCGAGAGCCTGAGGGGGGAACTGCATGCGACGTCCAAAGACGTATGTGCCGAACTTGCCGCAGTGCGCCGTGTGCTCACTGAGCTCTCACAAACCCTTAGGGACATGCATGGACGTGAGCAGGCAGAGACATCATCCGTTGCAAGTTCCGTCCAGGGCAGCCCCCAACGTAGATCTGGGAGGAACCTGCGCTCCACAGGCAGGGGTGCCCCTGATACCCGCAGAGGGGGCTTGCAATAGCGACAGCCCACTGACAATGAGCATCTTTGGACACTGGTGTTCGGGGGGGAGGTAGGAGGGTGGAGGGGGTGTGTTGGGCTCACTTGGGTGGCGGGTCGATAGGGTGTTCAACATGATATCACATATGCCATAAACAATGCACGATCATCCAATGAGATGTGTGGACATTGATCTTTGTGTACGAGGCCATTATAGGCGTACAGTCCATATTGTGCATGTCCCAGACACACACAGTGCCACGAGTCCCGTGTCCATGTATCAGCCACCAGGCGTGAGTGCTAGAAGCATGCATCTATGAGATGCTGACGAATGTCACGGCCCTCCTGTGCCTCGCAGACTCCTTGAGGTGCTGCGACATCCCCACCCTCATCATGACCATCATCAGGTGCTTGCAGTTCTGCGCCAGGGGGCATGGGCACATTTCTACGTACGCACATGTTGTGGAGCATGACACATGCCATGACCATCTTTGCAACCTTCACATGGCGGTACAGGAGTGCCCCGCCAGACCTGCTGAGGCAGCGGAAACGAGTCTTCAGTAGGCCGAATGCCTGTTCTATGACTACAGGGGTACGTGAGTGGGCATGGTTGTAGTCCTCCTCATGCTGGTCCCGTGGGTTCCGGACTGGTGTGAGGAGCCATCTCTTCAGTGGATACCCGGCATCACCTGTATGTGGACAAGAAAGGAATATTGAGGAATGCCATTGCTACGTACGCACCCCCCCCCCTTCTTGCCAGGTCATTGCCGCATCACATACCCCACATCATCATGCATGAAATGAGACTCACCGAGTAGCCAGGATCTGTTCCCTGCGTGTCGCTCCATGTAGCGTGGTATAGTGGAGTTCCTCAAGACCATAGAATCATGGGTAGATCCAGGGAATCTGGCACAACAATGTGTAATGATCCTGTTGGAGTCACACACCATTTGTACATTCAGGGAATGAAATTGTTTTCGGTTGCGGTACTGGGCCTCCATGGCATGTGGGACGACCAATTCCACATGGGTGCAGTCGATGGCACCAATGCAACCCGGTATGCCGGCAAGTGCATGGAATCCCACTTTTGTGTTCGTAATTTCCTGCTCCGAGCATGGTAGAGAGATGAAGTCGTCTGCGTGCTTCAGGAGGGCATCGAGCACTTGCAATAGTGTCCGTGAGAACAGTGGCTGTGATATGCCATGCAACTGTCCGACTGTGTGCTGGTAGGTGCCTGTGGCCAGGAAGTGGAGTACAGACACCACCTTCAGTAGGGGTGGGATGGCGGTTGGGCTATCTATCATGCTGACAAGGTCAGCCTGTGTCATGTCCACAATGGCGGTTATGGTGTCCCGGTCCAAACGGTAGAGGGTGTGGATCTGCTCATCAGTGAGGTTGAACGGATGTGCTCGGAGGCGTGGGATTGCGGGCTGCCTGCGTGGTGGTAGTGGCTGTGCTGGCGGCCCTTGCTGGCCCTGCCTTGGCCTCCTCCTCCTCCTGCGTCTCCGCCGTGCGGCCGGTAGTAGTTGGTGTTCGTCTTCTTCTTGAAGTTGGAGTACTTGCAGTGCTATCAGGTCCCCCAGGGCCAACATGGCTAGTCCTGCCGGTAGCATTTCGGAGTGGGTGTGGTTGTGGGAGGAGACTGGGTGTGCAATTTATGTGTTTTCAGGCTGTATGGCCTCCACCTGTGGTGATTCATTCCACCTGTGCAAGCTGCACTCCCCTTTGGGCGAGCACGTCCCGCACACAACGCTGCAATTCGACGAATGGCATCTTGCTATTGCAATCATGTATTTGTACCCGATGGCAGTGTAACATTGGTTGATATGTTCATTCGGCTATGGTCCCATTGTTTCACATACAATCTTTGCAGTCGCGAACAGACTTGTGAAGGGTCAGTGGAACGTAGTACTCGAGTAACGGTGGACCCTCATGCAACACTGTACCGAGCTTCACCGACGGGCGGGGCGTTCCATTTGTGAGTGAAGGCAGTTGCCATTTTCACACACAGCCGCACTAGATGGATTAATTTGTGGTTTCAAGCGGCCACAGATGCCTTTTCAACGTGATGTTGCAAATGAGGAATTCGAAGGGCGGCGCTTTCGGTTTTCAGCTAGCGGCGAGGAGATGCCCACAGGTCTGACTGCAAATATAACGTTCTATTGTTCAATGTCCTTGGGACAGGGGCCATGGCGAGGATGCAATGATTGATATGAATAGTATGGGATGCGCAATAGCGACGTGGGCGATGAGGCCGGACGTTCCCAAATACATGTTACTTGACAACACTTGAATAACGGGCTGGGGCACGGTGGATTTTGCAGGCTGCATAACGCACAGACTCAATGGAAATTTCACATGTTATGTGAGTATGGAAACAGGCGTTTTCATTACGGGATGAGGGAATGATGTATGGATGCATGGACAGATGATTTGATACAGAGTTTGCCATGTACAGGGCTTCTTGGAATCTATCCGCCTCCCCTGCGCTATGTGATGCAGGGCTGCCATTGTGGGGCCATCGTCTATCTGGCCTTGTTGAGACCTCCCTGTCTCGACGCGCCTTCAGACACTTGTGTCTATGCACGTTACCAATCCCATCAGATGGATTCTGTTGTAACAGACGCATGCACAGGTACACTCGTTTGTGATAGTGTTTTCACCTCGATATAGATAGTTATGATTCGCAAGTGGTTTGTGGGTGGTGATGATCCTTTGGAGTGGCCTAGCATGCATATGGCTGTGGATTTGGTGTGATCATTGAAGTGGTTAATTCAAATGTAGTTCTGATGGCCATACTATTCTTTTTCATTTCATTTGGTTGACAGGTATCTCCTCCCCTTTTGCCACTGCCATCTGTATGCCACTCCTGCAGATGGATTTTACTCCCGACACCTGCTGCTTCGTGTTAATCAGTGGAGCAGCATTACGATCTTATGGGACGATCGCCAATGGGCCACATGCCCTTACGCAGTACTAGTGGCTAGGAGCAACATTTCGGCCTTTCAGCTGGACTAGTGCCTCCCTATTGGGACGGCCCTGCGGTTCTAGGCGCTTCCATGTTGCCTTTTCGTACGGGAATGTAGCCCCTGTGTACCATGAAGGAACAGGGCGTCACACAAGAAGTAGCTGGTCATTTATTGCGGATGCAGCCCACGATAATGAAATATATTTTGGAGTTCATGGCCTAATGGCTGTATGGGCTTGGTGAATTTGTTGTGCATTAAATTTCTATTCTGATATGAACCGTGTAGCGTTCTTCTTTGCGAGTGATGTGGCATATTCCTATTTGGGGAGCGATGTATTGTGAGGAGATCTGCATTGGGTTCCAGCTTCGGAGTATAGTTGCGTGGTACTGTGCTGGGCGCGTTTGCCTACGGAGCCCAGTGAGGTCAGGGATAAGGGCTGCCATTATGACTGTTTTGATGATGTCATGCTCAGGGGCGGGGGATTAGCTTTTGTGTAACAGATGCCGGTCAGCCAGTTGGATTGGTGGAATGATGTGATTATCGGAATTTTGCTGGTCACAGGTGCCTGTGTTTGCGTGCGTTTCTTGGTGGGAGACTGAGGTCATGTCCATTTGTATAGCTTCTGTATTCGTGCCATCTGTGCCCTGCAGCTCCCATTGGGCACTCTTGAGATTCATTTGTTCGTTGGCAGGCATGGATGACTAGTACATTTCACTGGTTGCATTGTGTGACTTCATTGCACCTACGGGGGGTTGTACAATGTGGCCAGGGAGCGGTGTACAAGCACTCAGTAGGGCCGTTTGCGGTTGGTTCGCGATGCCGTACTTCTCACCATGGCGGAATGGTACTTTCCGCCGTGCTTGATGGCGTTAGGTGCATGTCCGCTAGGGTCGGAATTCGCGTACCGTTGCGCCATGGTGGTAATTACGGTTTGGCATGGCGCGCGCGCGCGTGCTTGGTGCAGTTAGCGTTGGCGTTCACTACGGTGTCGCTAATGGCATCGTACTTTGCGGTGACGGGTCATGATCGCACCGAGCGCTATTCGATGGCGGTATTGCATTTCCGCCATCGTTTTTCGATTTCCGCCAGGGTCGTAATGAGGCCCATTGTGTATAGGCACTATGTAAATAAACTATCATATCATATCATACCTTGCACCTGCTGCCGACTCCTCTTCTGCACTCAGGACCCCAGTTTGTATCAAAGGACATATGTCCAGACCTGATTGTGAATAGGAGGTCATGGGTGCTCTATCAGTGCATCAGATAATTATTTCAAATGGAACACCCACAAGTTGCACTTGCCTTTTCAATTTTCAAAGACTCACCATGGGGACTCACACCCTGATTCATGAAATGTTTTCCTATGGGATTGCGCCATTATAAAACACTTCCATGAATCAGGCCCTTTGTGTGTATCATGCTTTTCACCTGCAAATGGACCTTAGGCACACAAAACAATGTGCAATTCACAGCAAGTCAATAATACTATGGAAAGGCAATAAGATAAATAACTTTTATTAACGTTTTTAGTTGATAGTGGAGTAAACATTGGGGTAAAGTCACGCACATTCTGGAAAAAATGTTAACAATTTAAAGCGGTCTTCTGTTTATTAGCGCATGTTCCAGATCTGACTTACTACAGGTTGGAACGTGCAAGTTTCTAGTAAGTCAATTAACAAGAGTACCATTTGATGGGAAAAACAAAGAGCTTTTAACAAAAATGGCCAAAGAGAATTGTTTTCAAACCATCACTTGAATGTGTACTGTACAGAGGAAATACATGTTAGGAAAGATTTCATAATTGTAGGTAATTTTCCTTCCATGTGGCAACCCCCAAACTTTTTGCTGTTGTTTTACACCCTGATCTAGACTTTGCCGGAGAAGCACAGCCTTACGCCGCACTCCTCTGGGCTTTTGCTCCATTGTTACGGGGAAACTGACATGCCCTTAAGACAGTGAGTAATGGGAGACTCGTTTCCCTTAGTCCTTTTCTCATGTTGCAGCTTTTAAGCAACATGAAACAAGAGTGCACCGTAACTTACATTACCGCGCTCTTGGGTCTCTAGTCATTCCAATGGCCCTAGAAACTCTCGCTGGACTTATCATGAAATGTGCAAGTGTGTCACGGACGGGACTGGTGGCAGCTATCGTTTCTTTGAGTTTTGAACCCCTTTTTGCCATGTTAACCGCACTTCCCGCATTTGGCCCAAATGGGTGGCCTGGCCTCCAAAATGGCCATGCCACGAGGTTCTTTGTCCTGTCCGCTGACCGTCTTGCCCCTTCACCTTCCCCCAGGTCAAGCCGACCTGGGGCAGTCCTTATTTGGTCATGCACTTTCCCGTGAAACACAACGCTTTCACGGGCTTCTGCATGCCTTGTGAGTGCCTCCAGGATGTGGGCTGGGATGTCTGTTCCCAATACACATCCTGGGTGCCAGAGAGTCTAGAGTGTCTTGAATGCCTGGGACAACCGTGGTCCGTGATAGGTCCACGTATGGTGTGAGTGTTTTGTGAGCAGATCTCCCATTGGTTCCTCTCCGTTTTGGCGCGAAGGGAACTCTGGATAAGAGGAGGCTAGAAACACCACTACCATGTCGATCTCCTGAGTTCTCACGAAAGAAGGATAAAGGAGCCAAGTATCCTGCAACTAAGAAGCTGAGTCGAGGAATCGCTGGTAAATCGCTTGCACTGCTGTCGGTCTGTGAGACCCCTCTGCCTCTGATCGAACGTGAAGGCCTGTACTGGCGCTTCGACCCTTTAGGATAGTGAGAACAACTATTCTCGCCATCTTCACCAAATCCTGTACGTAAGCCTTCAGAAGCGTCCCTGTGCCATCCAGTGGACTGACCAGCCTACACAAGAACCTTGCTCTGTCACTGCCGTCTGGCGAGAGCCCGTGTCCTCAGCAATCTCGCACGATTCGTACACTTGGCGTTCCCAGGTCTGAAGTGAGACGTGTGCTTTGGGACCGGAATACCTGCGGTTGCCGAGTTGCCCTGGTGTGGCAACAATCTGTGCGTGTTCGCTGCATTTGGGACACCCTCGACCCTGACTCCTGCTGTCGCGTAATCTACACGGTGTCGAGACATCCTGCTGATCGCATCTGAACCTGCCAGTACCGAAATGGAACTGGAGAAGCCTGGGTCTGCCTGCATCGGGGACCAGTGAGTAGTCAATACCCTAACCGGTCGCCCTCCCGCAGGAGCCTGTGGCTCTCCACCGCTGTCGTAAACAGCAACCCTTTTCCGCACTCGCGCCCTGCTCTGCCCACAAGTGGAGGCCACGCTTGAGTAGCGGGGAACTGTTCATCATCGTTTTGTTCACCTCTCTGAACTGCCTGATCTCCCTGAAGAGCCTCTCCTTTGCCTGTTGGAACCCGCGTGTCCAGGTACTTTTGAGTACAAGGCTCCACTCTTCGTAGGGCTCGGACTTCCTTCTAGTTAGGTGGCCTCTGATGGCGAACTGGGTCTAACGATTACTTGCACTGCCTGTTTTCCTCCCCATCTAGGTGGTCTGCATATTTCGTGCTTCTAACTCTTTAGACCGCTTGGTCTTGTATATATATTGTATTGATTGTGATGTGTTGGTTTACTTGAGTTTTATCGTGATTCTTTACTATGGTCGATGTTACAAAGGCCTTGTAATAAATGTGTCTATATTTTCAATATACCACCTGTCTGGAGTAATTTGTAAGCGTCATTGCTTTGTGTGCTCATTGCGAGCTTTCAGTCATCCTCACCCCTCTTGAGACCTAGTCTTGACCGCCGCCATCGCTACCCTGATTTTTCTGGCTTGTCCAGAGGTTACCCTGTTCCAAGAAACTAGGCTGGCCTTCTGAACCTCTGCCCCTCCAGGACAGAGCACAGAAATCCATCTTAACAAATTGGTGTACAGCGGTAGGATTCGACTGAAGGTATCCAGTGTTGCGCACGAGCGAGGGCATTTCAAGTTATTCCTAACAGGACACGTAGTGAATTGTCGTAATATAACTCTTTAAAGGCCATAGTCCTATCAAACAGTATGGAAACAGGTACCTTGTTAACTTTAAATGCTTCTAAATCCGAAACATTGAAAAAGATGTGTGCTGAAAGAGGTGTCTCCTCGCAAGGCACAAAAATGGAAATGATCCAAAGAATCATGGCGTGGCATGAAGCTCAGCTTGACGCTATAGCTTCCGAGCACAGTGCAGAAGGAGGTGAGGCTGCTTTCACTGGTAGAACTGACAGTTCTGCTGCTGCACTAGTCCACCGCGACCATGAGGACAGGGAGGATGAAATGCCCAATGTTTCCTCTGCCAGTGCTGATGGTGAGGCCATGCATGAATTCAAGAAGCAAGAGCTGCTGTTTAGGCAGAAGGAGCTTGAGTTCAATATGGCCAAACGCCAGGAAGAGCTTGAGTTCAATAGGGCCAAGCTAAAAATCGAACAGGCAGAAAAACAGAAAGACAGGCATCACCAGTTGGAACTGGCCAAGCTTCAAGTTGCCAATGGATCCAATGGTCCTGGACATGGGTCTGGGGCCTCCTCTCATCCACAGTTTCCAAAAGATCTGCTCAGTGTGTATGAGGAAAAGAATGACATTATGGACTGGCTGAATACATTTGAGTATGCATGTGAAGTTCAACAAGTTAACGATGCTGATAAAATTGCCTGTTTACTCAGCAGTCTGCCCTATTCTGGCTGCAGTGCCATTAAGGAAATGTCGAAGATTGAGCGAGCAGATTTTGCAATGTTGAAGCAAACACTCATTTTAAAGTTTGGAAAGACTCCTGCCCAATATTTAAAACGATTCCGAGAGTATAAGAAAAAAGAAGGTGGTACTTGGGTATCTTATGTAACCGAATCCTTAAAAAACTTGACTGGCCGGGTCGAAGGTTATAATGTTTCTACCTTTAAAGGTATGATAAGTGTTGTCATGCTGGAACATATTTTTGCATCTTCTTCCCCTGAGCTTAATCAGCTTTTGGCGGATTCTAACGAGATAGATCCAAAGAAGCTTGCCATTGCAGCAGATTTATAGGTGTCACATCGAGTGTCCCATAAGGACAAAACTCATCCTGGTAAGCAGGAGGAAGGGAAAAAGTCCAAAGATAAGGAGGGTGGAGAATCTGATAAATCTTCTTCTCAAAAGGGCCACAAAAAGAAAAATAAGGGTAAGAGACAAGAGAACTCACAGGGTAGTGGAAGTCAGCCTCCGAAACAGAACTCTGGTTATAGTAAGCCTCCCTAGGTAAACCGACCCAATGGATCTTGTTTTGCTTGTGGAGCAACTGACCACATGAAGAGGGATCCCCGGTGTAAGGTTAAACCTTTGGGGGTCCACTCCGCTAATCTGGCCTTCTCCTCCTATGAGGAAGAAGAGATTACAGGAGCATCCTTCTCCTCAGACTCCTTCCCCAGTGGGATAGAAGCTGAGGTAGTTTTAGTTTCCCTGGGTTCCTGGGAGCCTAAAGTCGCAGAGGCTTATGCTAGGATTCCAGATAACACCAAGCACTACTTTAAAGACAGTGTGCTGATCAATGGAGTAGATAATCCAGCTCTTAGGGATAGTGGGTGCAGTCGGAGTGTAGTGGATTCTACCTTGGTAGACTCAGAGGAAGTTGCCAGAGCTACTCTGATGCCCACTAAGTTGGCTGACGGCCCACCTCACATGTTTCCAGTAATACCTGTACATCTTACTATCAATGGTACAGCAGTCAGGATTCCAGTGAGCATTCAGAGGAACGTCCCAGGAAAGGTCTTGTTGGGTAACGATCTCAGAGCCTTAGGGCTCGTGGGAGACACTGCCGACAGACCCTGCACAAGGTCTCAAACCAGGGCAGCACTGACCAAGCTCAGTGAGCTGCCCCAGCCAAAGGGGAAACCCAAGGCGAAAGGAGTAACAAAACCAAAACGAGGGAAAGAAAATATTCCCCCGAACTCACCTACCACTGCGGTGGAGGAAGTTGGTCAATCGCCCGGACCTGACGAGGAGGCGGCGATACCTGAAGTATTTGACCCTAATGACCATCCTGAACTAAAAGAATAGTTAGTAGAAGGTGGTCCTGACAGGGAAGAATTCAGTAAAGGCCAACGTGAGTGCCCATCTCTGGAAGGCCTAAGGAGACAGGCCTGCTCCCAGCTTGAGGTGAACCTCCTGAGAAGCATCATATTTATTGGGAAGGTGGACTCCTGTATAGTGAGCCCACAGAGTCTACAGAAGGAGACCATAGGAGGTTGGTGGTTCCCCTTGCTGTAAGACCCTTCCTCCTGCAGTTGGCGCATGAAGTGCCCCTTGCTGGTCACCTTGGTATTAAGAGGACCAAGCAAAGGGTATCCATGCACTTCTACTGGCCCAAGATGGGGGTGCAAGTAGAAAGTCACTGCAGGAGTTGTGCCTCCTGCCAGTTATCTGGTAAGAGTGGCTCAACAATCCAAGTTCCATTGGTACCACTCCCAGTTGTGGGAATACCATTCGAAAGGGTAGGGATCGACATTGTTGGTCCCCTTGACCCGCAAACATCCTCGGGCAATAGCTTTATCCTGGTGCTAGTCGACCATGCTACCAGGTATCCTGAGGCCATCCCATTAAAAACTGTAACTGCCAAGTCAGTTGCAAAAGCGTTACTTGGCATCTTCACTAGGGTTGGCTTCCCTAAAGAAGTTGTGTCTGACCGAGGCAGCAACTTTATGTCGAAGTATATGCAGGCTATGTGGAAAGAATGTGGGGTCACCTACAAGTTCTCTTCCGCATACCACCCCCAGACCAATGGTCTGGTGGAACGGTTCAACAGAACGTTAAAGAGTATGATTGGGGCTCTGGAAGAACCCCAAAGAAGAAAATGGGATCTTCTTTTACCATGCTTACTGTTAGCCTACCGAGAGGTACCACAGGAGGGTGTTGGCTTCAGCCCTTTCAAACTTCTGTTTGGTCACCCTGTGCGGGGTCCCTTAGCCATAGTCAAGGAGGGATGGAAGATGCCCACTCCCCCTATTACTACCAATGTAGTAGACTATTTGTTAGGGCTCAGGAAACGGATGGTACTTCTGATGGGTCTGGCTAGTGACAAGTTGAAGGAAGGACAAGCGCTGGTGAAACATTGGTATGACCAGAAAGCTTCCCTCATCAACTTCACACCTGGTCAGCAAGTCCTGATCATGAATCCCATAAGGCCTAGAGCTTTAGAGGATAAATGGTCAGGCCCTTATACAGTGGTGGAGCCCCTGGGTGAGGTCAACTATTTAGTGGACCTTGGAAGGCCTGGACAGGCTCCAAAAGTGTTCCATGTAAATAGGCTGAAGGCTTTCGTCCCAAGAGTCAAAATCGCAGCACTGCTACTGGCTTCAGATGTTGAGGAAGAGGAGTCTGAACCTCTCCCCGACCTGTTCCAAAGCGGTCCTTCAGATAGCTCCTTTGAGGGTGTCCGAGTGGCCCCTCACCTGACTTCTGATCAGCAGGCTGAGGTGAAAAGTTTGCTTAGGCAATTTTCCCCCCTGTTTTCGCAGTGTCCTGGTTTGACACCTTGGTGCAAACATAACGTAGACACAGGAGACAGTGTTCCTACCAAAAGTAGAGGATACAGGATGTCAGACAAAGTACGGTCTTACATTAAGACAGAGGTCAACAAAATGTTAGATCTTGGGGTGATTGAACCATCTAGTAGTCTTTGGTCCAGCCCTGTGGTTTTGGTTCCAAAAGCAGGCACTTCTGAACTGAGGTTCTGCGTGGATTACAGGTCTCTGAATGCTGTCACCAAGACAGATGCACACCACTTGCCTCGAACAGATGAGCTGGTGGATACCTTGGGTGCCTCCAAGTACCTCAGCACGTTTGACCTCACTGCGGGCTATTGGCAAATAGCCTTAGCAGAACATGCCAAGGAGAAGACAGCGTTTTCCACTCCAGACGGTCTTTACCAATTCAGGGTAATGCCGTCTGGGTTGAATAATGCACCTGCCACTTTTCAAAGGCTTGTGAATCATGTGTTAAACGGGTTAGATGAATTCTGTCTCGCATATCTGGATGATATAGCAGTTTTCAGCGCCACCTGGGAAGACCATGTGAAACACGTCGGAATTGTGCTACAGGCTCTTCAGAAAGCACACTTGACCATAGAGGCTAGTAAATGCCAGATTGGACAAGGCTCCGTGGTTTACCTTGGACATGAAGTAGGTGGAGGGAGGATACAGCCTCTACCCAGTAAAGTACAAGCAGTACAAGACTGGCCTACCCCCACTACACAGACCCAAGTGAGAGCCTTCTTAGGACTCACGGGGTATTACCGCAACTTCATGACAGACTATGATACCATAGCTGCCCCTCTGACTGCTCTCACCACTCCGAAGAAACCCAAGAAGGTAACTTGAACTGACGAGTATGAGAAGGCCTTCAATGGCTTAAAAGACTCCTTGTGCCAGGCCTCTGTTCTCAGGGCCCCTGATTACCAAAGACCTTTTATTGTGCAGACAGATGCCTCTGACACTGGGATAGGAGCTGTACTATCGCAAGTAGTTGAGAAGGGTAAGGAGCACCCTATTGGTTTCATTAGTCGCCAGCTTAAGGACAGAGAGCTCAGATGGTCCACAGTAGAGAAAGAATGTTTCTCTGTAGTGTGGGCCCTACGGAAGCTGAGGCCCTACCTCTAAGGGACCCACTTCACTGTGCAAACTGACCATAGGCCCTTAAAGTGGCTAATGAACATGAAGGGAGAGAATCCAAAGTTGCTTAGGTAGTCCATAAGTCTGCAAGGCTTTGACTTCACTATTGAGCATAGGCCAGGTGTCCAACATAGCATTGCTGATGGGTTGTCCAGAATGTTTAACTGATCTGAACAAGAAACTCATCCAGGGGTGGATTAGTTCCCCCTGTCCTTAGTCTGGGAGGGGCAAGTGTTAGGAAAGATTTCATAATTGTAGGTAATTTTCCTTCCATGTGGCAACCCCCAAACTTTTTGCTGTTGTTTTACACCCTGATCTAGACTTTGCCGGAGAAGCGCAGCCTTACGCCGCACTCCTCTGGGCTTTCGCTCCATTTTTACAGGGAAACTGACATGCCCTTAAAACAGTCAGTACCGGGAGACTTGTTTCCCTTAGTCCTTTCCTCATGTTGCAGCTTTTGAGCAACATGAAACAAGAGTGCACCGTAACTTACATTACCGTGCTCTTGGGTCTCTAGTCATTCCAATGGCCCTAGAAACTCTCGCTGGACTTATCATGAAATGTGCAAGTGTGTCACGGACGGGACTGGTGGCAGCTATTGTTTCTTTATGTTTTGAACCCCTTTTTGCCATGTTAACCGGGCTTCCCGCGTTTGGCCCAAATGGGTGGCCTGGCCTCCAAAATGGCCATGCCACAAGGTTCTTTGTCCTGTCTGCTGACCGTCTGGCCCCTTCACCTTCCCCCAGGTCGAGCCGACCCGGGGCAGTCCTTATTTGGTCATGCACTTTCCCGTGAAACACAACGCTGTCACGGGCTTCTGCATGCCTTGTGACTGCCTCCAGGATGTGGGCTGGGATGTCTGTTCCCAATACACATCCTGGGTGCCAGAGAGTGTCTTGAATGGCTGGGACCACCGTGGTCCGTGATAGGTCCACGTATGGTGTGAGTGTTTTGTGAGCATATCTCCCATTGGGTTCTCTCCGTTTTGGCGCAAAGGGAACTCTGGTTAAGAGGAGGCTGGAAACACCACTACCATGTCGATCTCCTGAGTTCTAACTAACGAAGGATAAAGGAGCCAAGTATCCTGCAACTAAGAAGCTGAGTTGAGGAATCGCTGGTGACCCGCTGAAGGTTTGGCACCCTGCACTGCTGTCATCCTGTGAGACTCCTCTGCCTCTGATCGAACGAGAAGGCCTGTACCTGCGCTTCGACCCTTTGGGATAGTGGGAACAACTATTCTCGGCATCTTCACCAAATCCTGTACGTAAGCCTTCAGAAGCGTCCCTGGGCCATCCAGTGGACTGACCAGCCTACACAGGAACCTTGCTCTGTCACGGCCGTCTGGCTTACTGCTAAGCCCGTGTCCTCAGCACTCTCACACGATTCGTACACTTGGTGTTCCCAGGTCTGAAGTGAGACGTGTGCTTTGGGACCAGAATACCTGCGGTTGCCAAGTTGCCCTGCTGTCGCAACAATCTGTGCATGTTCGCTGCATTTGGGACACCCTCGACCCTGACTCCTGCTGTAGTCAATACCCTAACCGGTCGCCCTCCTGCAGGAGCCTGTGGCTCTCCACCGCTGTCATAAAAAGCAACCCTTTTCCGCACTCGCGCCCTGCTTCTGCCCACAAGTGGAGGCCGCGCCTGAGTAGCGGGGAACTGTCTATCATCGTTTTGTTCACCTCTCTGAACTGCCAGTCTCCCAGAGACTCTCCTTTGCCCGTTGGCACCCGCGTGTGCAGGTACTTTTGAGCACAAGGCTCCACTCTTCGTAGGGCTCGGATTTCCTTCTAGTTAGGTGGCCTCTGATGGCGAACTGGGTCTAACGATTACTTGCACTGCCTGTTTTCCTCCCCATCTAGGTGGTCTGCATATTTCGTGCTTCTAACTCTTTAGACCACTTGGTCTTGTATATATATTGTGTTGATTGTGATGTGTTGGTTTACTTGAGTTTTATCGTGATTCTTTACTATGGTGTATGTTACAAAAGCCTTGTAATAAATGTGTCTATATTTTTAATATAACACCTGTCTGGAGTAATTTGTAAGCGTCCTTGCTTTGTGTGCTCATTGCGAGCTTTCAGTCACCCTCACCCCTCTTGAGACCTAGTCTTAACCGCCGCCATCGCTACCCTGATTGGTCTGGCTTGTCCAGAGGTTACCCTGTTCCAAGAAACTAGGCTGGCCTTCTGAACCTCTGCCCCTCCAGGACAGAGTTCAGAAATCCATTTTAACAATACACATTACGGATGCAAGTGCTTATCTCTCAGTGATATTTAAACAATCCCTTTTCTCCCTTTGCCAGAAAAGGTACTTTCAATTGATCTCGTAAATTAGTCTTGCAGATTACACTCTTTTGCTTTTGACTTTATCCAGGCAGGGGCTGTTGTGATCCTTCAACTTGTGGCTTTCAGAAACGTTCACTTATGTTCCAACTAGTCATCCAGATTTTAGCTGAAAGTATAAGAATGCATGAAAAAGTGTTTTAATAGTTCAATGCTGTCATATATTTTCAACTGAGGCATCATTAACATGTGTTTTACAGTGGCAATGTTGGCATATATTGTGTGTTCTATTGGTGACCTGGCATCCAGCTGTTGGGGTTGTTTCATATGTAAATTGTATGCCTTTTCACCTATGTTCTCTCAAAAATAATGTTGGAAAATACACTATTTTAAACGATTATTTAAAAAATGACTTAAGGGGGAAAACCTAATTAACTCTCCCTACATTGGTCCATGCTATGTCACTACACTCGGTAACTTACACTACTTTTGGGGAACATATTACTCTCTTAGCATCAAAAGCTGCCTTGACCACTGAAACTGATGGAGAGGTTTCAATAATGTATTTAGATACATCAGAGGGGTTCTGATCGGGTTGTAAGAAGTGTGAGACAGGTTATAAAGTAAGAATTTCTACAAAGTCTACTACTTTACGTCACCTAAGGCAAAACTCAAATTCACTAACTTGGTTTGAAAACCGGAAACATTTGAAACCATAGCGATTCACAACCTTTGCAGGTCTGTCAAGGAGCAGGGGATCCATTAGCTGGAACAATGTTATTATTTTTCAGTTTTTTATTTTTTTGTATGCTGTTGATCTTTCATAAAGCACACACATAAAAGTTGTTTGAAAGCCCATATCCACAGATCCTTTCCGGTGCCACTGAAATTATAAATCCCATCCTGCTATAAAGTAGATAGCCATTGGTAGATACATAATGCCGACTGGTCTGCATGCTTTTTTTTTCCACTCAATTTTTATTGAACATTTTCTCTTACAACATTGTACTCAGAAAGTCACAAAGAACCGCATCAGATTTAACTTTGCCCCTCCCTCCCTACCTCCCTCCCCTCCCCCCGCTCATATTTAACCAGGCCCAACTGGGCACTGGGGATTCCAAAAACCATTGATATGGGATTTTTAGTCCTTAGGTATGCTGTCAAGAAGGGTTCATAGAGGCGACGCTGTTGAGCAGCATGGAAAATGGCCGCTTAGCTCCAGAGCTCTGTGCGGATTCAACGTTTATCCACCTACATCAGCGGTTCTCTACATTGTCAACCCACAGATTCTAGCCCTGTGCGAGGTGGAAGCCTTCAGGGGGGACTAC
Source organism: Ambystoma mexicanum (assembly GCF_040938575.1). Classification (NCBI taxonomy): domain Eukaryota; kingdom Metazoa; phylum Chordata; class Amphibia; order Caudata; family Ambystomatidae; genus Ambystoma; species Ambystoma mexicanum. The sequence goes on along the minus strand of NC_090937.1, from coordinate 784,953,320 downwards.
CTCCAATCCGGAGAGAAATCAGACATCATGTGCCCAATTACAGCTGCTGAATCTTTGCGGGGTGAAGGCCTACCCTGACAAGCCACTCTAACTGACGGGCCCCGAATTGCTGCCTCAGTACTGCTACGGGCCGTGCTCTGTGCCCGCTGTGTCTCTGAGCCTGCCGGAGCTGCATCAGCCGACCCTACACTCACCTGGCGAACAATGTTGGAAATGTCGGCGGGGCTAGAGACTGTGCCCCTCCGTCACCACATCTCGTGGCTGACATCATCCTGCTGCAACAGGCTGCCTGGAGCTGCAGACCCGGCCTCTGCCCCTCCTGCTGCATGCTGGCGGCTCGTGCTCGTAATGGAACGGTCCTTTGGGCGACGGACTGCCCACGCTGAGCCTTCGCCGCCCGCCCCAATTCAGACCTCCATTCACCTCCTCTCAGCCTGCCGTGGAGGACCTCGTTGCCTACAGCTGTCCCGATCCTGCACCTAAGACCTCTCCGGCAGGCGCTCCCAGAGCCCCGTGGTTGCACCTCGGGACCCTGGCTGGACCTGCTCCCATCATTGCCACAAGTGAGAAGCTGGGGTGTGAATGCCTCCACGCATCACGGGTGCCTTGGGGCTGCCCCCACCCAGCCACACACACCCCCTGGGGGCCCCTCTGGCTCTCCCTGTGCCCAGCTATACAGTGCCTACGTTACCCTGGTGGACTGCTTCATGGCCCATGTCTCCCTGCCACAAAACATTTGGCCTCACTAAGTGACTTGGTCCCACGATCCCTGCCGGACACTGCCTATCATGATACTCTCTAGGGCTTACCCGCATGCTGGGGTACCCTTTGGATACTCTATTAGACTCTGATGTGATCTGGTGGAATCCTACTGTGCTTCTTGGCTGGAGCACGGCTCTCCGGGTCCACTGCTAAGTAAGCTGGGAGGAAACTGGACATTATTGCCTTGCATTACTCTCTTGCCCAATCCTACAGTGCCCTGACACCCTCGTGTGAGACTCCCGGACCTCTGCCAGCCACGCCCTCATATAATCACGCCCCGGGCGTGGTAAGCAGGCAGCACCTCCTTTTGACCACTATTGTTTCCCTTATTCCCATCTGCCTTCATCTACTCAACTTTGGACTCCGCTTCGACCGTTTTGAAACAGCAGAGCGCCATACCTCATTCGTATTGCTGACTCCTACGGTCACGCTTCTGCTGCCCCCCAGTGCCCCCACTCAGATCTCTCATTATTCCCTGGCACACCCCCGGTGTGCTAACCGTTCTGGATTGAGGGGCTATTTACATACCACTCCCTGGTACCTGGTCTGCGCCACACCATGCTCCTCACCGTACAAAACATGTCTAATCGATCCCGTGGTGCAGGCAAGGTGGGGGCCATGAATATGTTTGCTAAGGCAGCACCCAGACCGGAAAATGCCTCATCTAACCCAGATGAGCCCGACCCATGCCCTATCACACCCACCCCGGACCTCACCGTAATGATGGAATCCATGGCCAAGAACTTTGCCTCCTTCCACGAAAAACTAGACGACATTAATGCGAATGTCGCGTCACTTAAATCGAGAGTTGACCAGGCTGGGACCAGAATCACACAGGCTGAAACCAGAATTGGAGCCAACGAGGACGGACTGCATGCCCTTCAGGACACAGTGGCCTCCCTGACCCGCGACATGAAAGCCGTGAAGGCAAAATGTGATGGCTTAGAATCTCGATCTCGCAGGAATAACGCTCGGATCATTGGGGTCCTGGAGAATACTCTCAAGGGCCGCATGGAGCTGGCAGTTGAAAACTTGCTTAAGGAACTACTTGACAATCCTGACCTATCCCCTTTTTTCACTGTTGAGAGAGCCCACCGGGCCCTATCTCCACGGCCAAAACCTGGAGACTTCCCCATGCCTGTTATCGCCAGTATCCTCAATAATAGATCTGTCACAGGAAAAGGGTGAACTACGCCTTGGCTCCCACACAATTAGGATCTTCCCCGACTTCTCTGTGAGAGTGCAACAGGAAAGGCGCCAATTCCTCTGTGTTAAGAAATTGTTGAGAGAGCGCAACATCCCCTATGCAATGCTATTCCCGGCACGGCTCAAGTTCACCTTTAAAGAAAAGTTGTACTTCTTTACTGTCCCAGAGGAGGCATTGAAGTTCATAGATGTGCAGATACCACCCCATGCTCCAGCCGAGGACCTTATGGATAACGACCATTAATGTGATGATGGCACTGCTTGTTTGGCTCTCGCGGGCCGTGTTCTATTTCCTATCAGTTTCTTTTCTGACACTGTCTGACTGCTACACCCTTAAATCTCCTGTGATGCGGATCTAGGTTTATGCCTGCGGTCCGACAGTTAGCCTTTATGGTGTTTGGAACTGTTAGACCAAATTCAGTTATGCTTTACTCACCTTTTTTCCCACTACACACGCTGGCAAATGGTCAGATTTGATTGTTATGTACACCGCGGGTTTATGTACTGCTTAGGTACTTTATTTCCCCTATTTCGTTGACCGTGTGCCAACAGCGCACCCCACTGCGGTTGCAACGGCTAATCTAGAAGGGTTATTGATTTTTGACCCCAGTTGGGCCCTGAGAGCCACCAGACCGAGTTGGGGGGGGGAAGCCTGCTGACATTTTGTTTGGGGGGATGACATTTATTATTTATACTGGATGAGATAGTCAGGGCCATCTCAGATATCCCTAAGGGTAAAGCACTGGGCCCTGAGGGGCTCATAGCCGAATTTTATTAGGAACACATAGCTATACTAGCTCCCAAACTGCTGGAGGTCTGGGATGAGTTGCTCCTCGTCTCCATCCTTCCCCCCTCCCTCCGTGAAGCTTTCATAACGGTACTACTAAAGCCTGGCAAACCTGGCGACGAATGCGGTTCTTACAGGCCCCTCTCACTTATGAATTTAGACACCAAGATCTTCGCTAAGGTGATAGCGAACCACTTCCTCCCAATTAAGACGTACTTGGTCCATGAAGACCAAGCAGGCTTTGCACCAGGAAGATCCACCTCCCACAACATCAGGCGGTTGTTCAACGTGATGGCCCGAATTGACCAAGACTAGAACGCCATAGCGGTCACACTCGACGCTCAAAAAGCATACGGTATGGTATCATGGAAATACATGTGGCTGGTGCTGGAGACAATGGGAATCGGCCCCAATATGGTTTGATACATTAAACTACTATACACTTCTCCGGTAGCCAGGATCCGGGTGAACTCCCAGACCTCCACTCTGATCAAACTATTCAGAGGCACCCGCCAGGGCTGCCCATTAGCCCCGATTTTTTATGCCTTAGCCTATGGCGGACCATATTAGAGCATGCCATTCCCATAAGGGAATACGTTTGAAAGACACCCCCGAGATCATATCCCTTTATGCAGATGATGTATTATTATACATTAAGGATCCCTCCACCCACCTTGATCCCATATTACGAGACGCCACACGTATTGGTACCTTCTCGGGGTTCACAATCAATTATTCAAAGTCTGAGGCTTTTCCACTACCTAGCTCTACCCTACAACCAGCCACTGAATACCCACTTCGCTGGTCCCCCGGCGGGATCAAGTATGTGGGAGCCCAGATATCCCTAACCAAGACTAACCTACTGGCAGATAACTACCTGGCCGCAGCACAGCTAGCCGAGTCGAAAATGGCACGATGGTGCTCCCTCCCACTGTCACTCACCGGGAAGCTCTCCCTCGTCAAGGTGGTCCTGCTTCCCAAGCTGCTATACACCTTTAGTAACGTACCCGTCTGGCCTGGGGGGAAATACTTTACCAGTTTACACAAATTGTGCACACAATTCTTATGGCACTCCGGCGGTGTGTGCAAGAAATGGTCAGATATGGCGCTCCCATATGCAAAAGGAGGATTTACTGCCCCTGATCTAACATTATATTGGATAGCGGCACAAGCCCAACATGCCACTCACTGGTACCCTGGCTCCTCAGTCCACCCACATCTCAAGCTGGAAACCCTGGCGGCAACCGGAGTTAATATAATGACCCTAATATTACACCACGCAAATTTGAGAGACTAGAGGTTTTTGGTCTATATTTTTGTCTTGGACCTTCCTGCAACAGCCCTCCTAAAACTACTGCCTACAACATGGTATTCAATGTGCAGAAGGTCCCTTGTTTTCCACTATTCATCCAGCTATTGACCATAAGCACGTCTTATTTCAATTACATTTTGACATACTACAAAAGATTTTGTATCAAAAAAGATATCACAATTTTATTTTCATATAAAAATATATATAGCAGCTTCATTACATTTATAAAAACATACATATTTAATCAAAGTTTAAGACAAGCAATTTTTCAATTTTTTCTTATCATTTTGTAAATTGTTGTATACAAACGTCGACTTTATACTTCAACAAATCTTTTCAATAATATATTTCACAAAGGCAATTCATCTTATATCTAGTGTGTTGTTGCTTGTAATCACACCTTGGGATACTCAATCACGGTTTTTGTTATTGTGGAGTACCGCCCACTAGTATCCCCTTTGATTTATACCAATGGTTCACCAATCATCCATTCTTTCATTCCTCACACAAACATACCCAATAATATTACACCAGCATTATGTACCCGACTCTCCAGTTGACCCTGTTGGAACTACTTTGAGTGCCTGGGTCCGTCTGCTGAACGTGGCAACGGGACCCCACCCATACTATAAATGGCTCCCCGTATGGGGGTTCCCCGGGCTTGAACCAACGCACAACACAGCCCTGGAGCTGGCTTTGGGGTACGCTGGGCTACCAGGCACTGACAGACTTCTATCCCGAGGGTAGGTTTATAGACCCACTGACATGGAAACCGGGCCATTCTGGGACTGCACTGGAAACCCTGCAATACTACCGGCTGCGTGCCGCATTCTGTGGCACATGCCCACCTTCCCCGAGCAGCCCCCTGACACTCCAGGAATTTCATATATTGCCAACTCGGGTGGCGCCCATGGCATGGTCTCCTCATTATATAAGCGTGTGCCCCATCTAGGGTGCACGATGAGTGGGCGGCGGAACTGGGCCACGAGGTCTCCGACCAGTTATGGGAAAAGATCTGCTCACATACCAATAAAGTTTCCCTCAATTTCCGCCATTGAGCTGTGTATTATAAATTACCGAACAGGTTGTACTATACCCCCACTCAGGATCTCTAAGTTTGCATGCACCACCACAAAGAACTTCCTCTACATATGTTCTGGTCGTGCCGCGGGCTGGGGGAATTCTGGGAGAGAATCCTAGGGACATTAGCTGAGATCATTGGAACAGTAATCAATCCCTACCCTTTGGGAGTCCTGTTTGGCGTGTGGACAAACTACGACATTAAATGCATGGCTACATTTCTGAACATAAACTGCATAGTGGCCAAAAAATGTGTACTTCAGAGCTGGAAGAGTCCCTCTCCCTCGACTTATCAAAAATGGCTAAACACGCTTACATGGTCCCGAAACTGTGAGGAGGAATACCTCACCATGATCCCTATTCACTCCCGTCCCAGGAACGTATGGTCAGCATTTAATAGCTACCTTAATGGCCAGGAAGATACCGCATCTGAGAGTGGCTCGTTCCTGATTCCACAATCAAGTGCTTGAAAGTTGTAATTCGACATGGGCTACTACTTACCCACCTGTTACTTTATTGCTCTCGCTGTTGTTGTTTCACTTTCATTGTCCACAGTGTATGTATTGCCTGCTTTGAAATGTGTGTTTGCTGTAAACATCTGCCGACAAAAATAAAAGTTTTTTTTTATAAAATTAAAAAAGAAGGGTTCATAGAAAGTAACCCATTTAGAGTGATGGAGAATGGGTTTACATGGAGACCTCCGAGTGGGTCAGCTCAAAACAGGCATAATCAAAGTCTCATTGTACCACAGTCCTCATGCAGGAGCACCACTGTCCAATCCCGCAAGAAGGATTCCATTGTATCATGGATCAGCGCTGTCAGTTTCTCATAAGTGAAGATAGCACAAAGTTTTGCGAGCGACTGCTCTGGTTGGAACTAAATTACTTGTCCACTTCTGGGCCAGGGCCAGTCTCCCCACTCTCAGCATAGCTTGCACTAACCCAGTAAGACTACTCGATTCTGTTTCTGGAGAAGGTATGCCAAACAGCAGTTTGATAGGGTGAACTGGGAGAGAGCGGCCTACTATATCCCTGATCCAGCTCAAGAGCTCCGACCAGTAAATATGGTTGGTGGGGCACTCCCACCACAAGTGATACCAAGTCCCCCGCTGAGCACATTCCCATGGGCAGAGAGTGAAACCCCGGAAAACATTCTGGACAGCCTATCCGGGGAGAAATGCCATGCATGGAGGACGTTAAAGTTATGTTCCATGGGAGACGGATATAGAGATACAGAGAAAAGCACCTCACAGAGTTTGACCAGGTCGCATCCTCCACCGCCCCCCCAGCTTATCCGCTCAAAATTGTTTGAATTTCTGTCTGCCCTCAAGTTGCACAGTGATTAAGACTTTATGTGTCTTTGACAGCGCCCCCTTTCTCAAGATATATTCCACAATTACTCTCGCCAGGGGTTCAAGAGGGGGGCGGGGCAATGGCTTCACCCCACTGGGGACTGGTCAGGATCCCTTTTATTCAGAGATAATCAAAGATCGACATTGGGCGTTCCCCCATGGATTCTGTCAGGGCACTGTACTCTATAAAGGCATTTTGGTGAAATAACTGGGCAGTTCGTTCCAGGCCCATGTCCAACCATCTTTGGGTATCTCGAAGTCCCCTTATACCCAAACCGAGAGGTGGGACCCACAGGGAGGAGAGGGGGGGAAGGCCAGGAAGAAAGGGCTACCTTTACTTTATCCCTGTTTCCATAGGACCCACATGACTGACAATGTTGGGTGGTTTCGGATTGTGTCGGGCAAGTCGCTGTTCGGGGCGCACAGGAGATCTCTTACTTTCCTAAGGTGTGTGTGGGTGTTCTCTTTGTAGGACCAATAGGTCTGCATTTCATCTCTCATGTGCTCCAGCATCACCCTAAATTGGGCTGCTTTGTAGTACTGCCGGAAATCTGGAAGTCCAAAGTCTCCCTGGGATTTCAGGAGAGTCAAGGTTTTGAATTTAATACTTGGGTTCTTGCCATTCCAGATACATCTTTGAGCTATAGAGTCAAGGTATCTGAAGAAAGACTCTGGTATAATAATTGGGAGTGATGTAAAGAGGTACAAGAGCCGAGGGAGGACATTCATTTTTAGGGACACCATGCACCCGAACCACGCGAGGGTCAGGGGAGCCCATCACTGGAGGTCAGATCTTATGTTAGAGAGGATGGAAGAAAAGTTGAATTCAAAAAGGTTACTCAGATCCCTTGGGAGGAGAACACCCAGGTATGAAGTGACTGAGCACTCTATTCTGATACCTCTCACAGATTCTCTCACCCCAATATCGTCGTCACCTTTCCACATTAGCACGAGACTGGATTTCAATAGGTTTATTTTCAAGCCAGAAAAGACTCCAAATGAGTGTATCAGGTTTTGGAGCTGTAGGAGGGACACCTTTAAATTAGTTATGTAAGTGAGGATGTTATCTGCGAAGAGTGAGAGCTTAAAGTCGAGATCCCCACAGCGAACCCCCGAGATACCCTGGTGTTGTCTTATAGCTATAGCAAGAGGCTCCATGCGAGGGCATATAGGAGGGGAGAGATAGAGCAGCATGGCGCGTCCCCCTAGAGAGAAGTGGGGCAAAGACCGTCCCGTTAACCAACACCCGAACGGAGGGCCCATTGTACAGGGAGGCAATCCACCCTCTGAATCTTTCCCCCAGCACCAGCCTTTGCAGGACTTTGCCCATGTACGACCATTCGACATGGTCGAAGGCCTTTTCTGAGTCAGGTGAAAGAAGATAAGCTTCTACATTGCTATTGGAGGCCTTGTGCATCAGATCTAGGGTTTTCCTAATATTATCTGATCCCTGCCTACCCGGGATGAACCTAACTTGGTTTCCATGAACCAGCGAAGGGAGGAGCTGGGCCAACCTATTTGCAAGTAACTTGGCTAGGATCTTCACATCAGTATTCAATAAAGATATGGGGCGATAGGGTTGGCAGCTCGTCGGGTCCTTCCCCTCCTTCAGAATAATCACAATGCGGGCCTACCGCATGGTCTGAGGGAGGGTCCCTGAGTCGAGTCCCACATTGAACAAGTTGGACAATAATGGAGCCAGAGTGAAGTGAAAGGTTTTATAGAAGAGAACCTTGAAGCCGTCGTCGCCTGGGGTAGTGCCCCCTTTCATGGAGCCTATAGTGTCTACTGCCTCTTGTGGAGTAATGGGCCTCTCCAAGAGGTCTGCCTTCTCCGGAGGGAGGCGGGGGATCAGTAGAGAGTCAAGGAAGTTATCAACCTCAGACTTGTCCCCAGAGTACTCAGATGTATGGAGACGCTCATAGTACTAGCAGAATTGCTCTGCTATCCCCGGATCATCCAGACATTTAACCCCCTCAGGTAGCCGCACTGAGTCTACTCTTCTGCTATTCCTGAGTTCTTGTATTCTCCAAGCTAGGATTATATCTGCTTTCTCCCCCCTCTCCATATAGTTCTGCTTCAGGAATAACAATTTCATTTCGGTCTGCCCTATCAAAAGGCTGGCCAGTGTTGTCTTCTTTTGCTGGAGCTCTGCCCACCTACCCAGGAACATTTGAGATTGGACTCTCCCCCTGGTTGGATCGCCTCTATTTTTTCTCTGAGGATCTGCTCCTCTTTAGCTCTAACCCGCTTTCTTGCTGCTCCGATTCCAATTAAGACCCCCCTCGATCGTGGCCTTAAAGGCTTCCCAAACCCCTGCCTCCCCGACCTGCCCATTGTCAATAATTGCGAAGTATTCCCTTATGGCTGCCAGGAGGGTCTGGGTTGATCCCTTGTCTTTTAACAAAAGGTCATTGCAGGTCCATCTTGTGGACTCAGGAGTGCCTGGGGAGAGTCCCAATTGGAGCCGCACTAGGTCATGGTCAGACCACGGGATCAACTCTACTCCAAACTCTGCTATTCTCTCACGCATTTGTTAACCAGTATATAATTGTTTCTTGAAAAAGACGAGTGAGGCCTGGAGAAAAATGTGAACACAGGGTTTGTTCCCTGGTAAATTGAGTGAGAGCCTAAGAGACCAAGGCTGTCATTAGTGTTATGGAAAGAAGTGGCCATATTTCTTCGTTTGTAAGTCCATGTAAGGGAGATCGGACTTTGTGTCCCTCTCGGGGTGGAGAACCATATTGAAATCACCTCCAAGCAGAAGGATCGCCTCCATGAACGTCATGATTTTTGCTTTCTCCCCCACTTAAAACTGGTCCTGAGCCACATTGGGAGCATAGATTGAGACCAGTGTCACTTTGTTACCACTGATCTCCCCTTTTACCATAACAACGCGACCGTCAGGATCTTTACGCTGGACCCTTAGAATGAAGTGAGCCTTAGGAAACACCACAATCACTGTCACTCTATTTTTGGACTGGGATTCCTGTATGGACCTGGACTTGAGAAACATCTCCCTACCTCCTGCCCAATGAGTTTCCTGCAGAAACAGAAAGTGCAGTTTCAGCGTGATGAATTCCTTCACCACCAAAGATCTTTTATTCAGAGAATTGAGCCCCCAGGCATTTAGCAAACCCAGTGTCAGCGAGATGAGAGCATCAGCCATCAGAAGGGTAGGACATTCTCAATAACCCTTTCGGGGGATGGATATTACCCACCTCCCTCCTTTGGGCTGGCCACTGAAAACGCTCTTCTGATAGAGTGCTCCCCAATGCGTATAAGTTCCCTCTCAGTAGTTTCAAACAGTAAGAACCCCCAAACAGCATAAACCGATCCCCCCCAAAACCTCTCGCCCCGAGTGCCTGGACTGCCTGTGATTTACAAGAAGCTGTTCAGCCAGGCCACCAATGCCTGCATCCACTAGGCCGTCAAACAACAATAGTCAACTGTTATTCTGAGCCCCCCAGCACCAAAACGTTAATCAAAGCATCATACTTCTCCTCCCTTTCCGCCTCCCCCCAGGATGATCCCCAAGCTCTCTAATCAGTTTTGCTGGAGGGCATATCCCAGAAGTACAGATTCATGATCACCCTGACCTATTTGAGTCATTTGGCTAGTATAATACCCTCCCCCACATTTGACTACAGGTCAATGAGGAAATAGCACAGTTATTTGTTAGCAGGCCCAGGGGAAGGTAGGGCCACCCGCCTGAATTTTCTATTGCCACAGACCCGTCTCCTCTCTGAAAGACCGCCAGATTGACAATTAGGCTGTTGTGGGCTCGCTGCTTCTGCTCCTTTAATCTCCTGGTTCTCCTCATCCTCCATAACCAAGGAGTATTTATAGCCATCATACGTGAAGGAGAGAGAAAAAGGGTGACCCCATATATATCGAACATTTATATCGAACACCCTTGGGCTGGAGCCATTTTATTAGCTGGCCACAGAGGCATCTCCTTGCCAGGGTGAGAGCTGAAAGATCTTGGTAGATCGAGACTCTCACATCTCCCCACTCAATCAGGCCCTTCTTATGCACCAGCTCAAGGATTTTACACTTTTACGCATAGTAGTGGAATCGGACAAGAATTGATTTGGGACCTCTGGCGGGAGCACCCGCTCTGTGGGCCCTGTCAATGGTCGGCTCAGTGGTATTGGTACATTGAACAATTTGCTGATGACCTTGTTGACATTTTTGACAGAGTCCATCTGCATTTCACCTTCGTGCTCTCTGACCCCCAGGAACCTCAGGTTGCTCCGACGCTCCCCGTTTTCCAAGTCATCAAGTTTTAGCATGCACTTCTCCTCCCTTCTCTCCAGTTCTGACAGGCACATGTTCCTTTGAGTCTCCAGGATGTTAACTGAGGTTTGATTTGCCTCCAGTGCCTGCACGCGGACGTCCATCGAGTACACTTTTTTATCCAGGGAGTTGAGTCTGTTGCCAATATCTGCCTTAAATCCACATATCTCATCCAGGAGAGCCGTCATGTTCCCTAATAACTGCCTGGGCGTCCATTACTCCCAGCTGAGCAGTCGCGGACACACTGCCTGCCTCCATTTCACTTGTCAGGGAATGGCGGAACTTCTGCAGGGACTGGGCCCAGTGCATCAATGGCTGGTCTGAGTGGTAGCATTTCCAAGAAACCAGGGGGTCAGACCCAAAAGGGGGCCCGTATAAAGGTTCACAGAGGACCGGGGTGGTTGCAAGTGTTTTTCCAGGAGAACCACACTCAGCGCCAGGGAGGACAGGGAGAAGCTGAAGCCCAATAGATTTTTGCGATTCAAGATTTTGGTGCCCCTGAAAGGGATGCAACTGTAGGGGAGGGGAAGGATTGTGGGGGTGTCACTGCTCTTCACCGACTCACACACAGTTTGCTCCAGCCTAGCGTCAATGACTGTTGAGGCTTTGTGCTGAGAGGCCCGGAGCCACAAGCAGAGGCTCTCAATTCTCTCCTCTCTGTGAATAGGCAGTACAGAAGTCCCCCAAATCTCTGGTAGGCTCCAACTCTCCCCCTATCTTTCTCCCTTCACTTCATTAAGGGCGATTAACTCATCCCCCGTCACAGTCAAACACTCTCCTGAGCTTAGGCCATGAGCAAAGGGGAGATTATGTTGCAGTTGCCCACCGGGTGCATATGGGGAGACAGGAGGGGGCTTCAGGGCTGTAGAATGAGGAGCTGAGTCTCGCTGCGGTCTGGAGTGACCCACTGTCCCCAGGGGGCCCCCAGTGCTGACTTAAGTCCCTCCACTCCAACTTAGGGTAGAGGGCTGGGCAATCCCACCCCTGTACAAAGAGAGCCTGAGGTATCAGCACAAGTTCAGTAACATCTTGGTGAGGGGCCTCGTAGGGGTGAGGTGTGTATTCACTGCGTATTTTAGCATAGCTGAATTCCACTGCACCACCCACAGCGCCACAGAGGGGGAGCGGGTTAATGGCTATGGCTTTCAGCTCCCTCGGGGCGCTCATCCAAGGACAGCACCAAAGCTTGAGGGTTCCCCCAAAGTCAATCATGGGTTAGGCCAGGGGGCAGCCACAGACCACACTGGGGGTGCGCACTTCTCCCCCCTACCAACGTATCAGGCCAAGCACTTATCTGGGTGTCTGTTCCGCCTGGATGAAATACGCAGCATGGGCCACGTTGTTCCCCCTTTCTGCTCTCCTGTGGGAAAGAGACAATGCCAGCGCTAATCAGCTGTCGCAGGTGCAGATCGGAGGGGCGATTCACCCAGTATGCTCTGCAATGTGGGCCGATGGTCTTTTGGTGGTTCCCTCGCCTGCGGTTCTCAGGCAGGATGATGCAGTGCGCAGGGGCCTTCTCACCCCCCCGGAAGTGGCATGCCGATATGTGGGTGGGACGCAAGTATCCGCCTTAAGTCCTCGGATCAGTTGTTCGCACTCGCCTCCGCCTCCAGGCTCCACGCAGGGTGGGGGTGCACAGCGGTGCCCTTGCAGGCCAGTGCAATGCGGGTTCTCTGTTTCTTGGGTGCCCAGGCTAGGTTTCTCAGAGGTGCCAAACAGACTTGCGGCTGTCGGGGCTCCGCCTCCTTCGTCCGGGAGCCCAGATCTTAAAAAATACAGGGCGTAGAAAAGTCAGACTCACGGCTGTCAGTGCCTCCGGGATTCAGATGGCTCCTGGGGGGTCAGGTCCTCACTCCGGGGGGCTGGGTTGGGGGCACAGATCCCTTCCATCAGGCCCAGTGGAGGAGACCGACAAAGATGTATCAACACATCTCGGTGCCACCTGGTGGCTCCCGTATGGATGCTTTTATAATGTTTTCAAACTGTAAGCATTACTTTTTCTACATTTTTCATGTGTTAGGAACATTTATCAAAGTTTTCTGAAATGTGGTCATGTGACACGTGTATCCGATTCAAAACGTGGCTTTGCACATGTTTTCCTCACACACTCTCACTTTTTTTAAAAAGTTGTTAATTGTGCAAGACAAAGACAAATAATGTTGTGCAATTGCAAAACTGTTTGCTCTACTTTGAACATTTGCAGATGCAGGGAAGCTTTTAAAATAAGCACACCATTGCTAGCTGTATACGGCGCCACCAGCAGGACAGAACCAGGGCCAGACATACAGCACCTAGATGCACCAAGCCTGGCCTTAAGGGTGGGGAGAGCGTGGTAATTTGGCTCTTCGAGTAAAGTGGCATACATCCGTGCACTGTCTGCTGTTCAATCTTTAAAGATCTGACTTGGAGGGGAATTACAAAATACATTTGCCAGAGTGTATCCAGACATCCACTAAATATATTCTGCAGTAGAGTTCTTCACAATCTTATAAAGACAGCTAAAAAGTCACAATCTACCCTTAAAAACTACAGCCGTAGACTAATCCTCAAAGCACTAATTGACAGCACAATTGTACTATACAGAAAGTTGTTTATATTGATTTCAAACAGAAGGAAACCACTAACTAAATTAATCAATCCATTACAAAAAGTACCTCTAAACATGACCAATGTCAATAAAGATACCCTTTAAAACGTTTGTGAAGGTGGATGTATTCACACAAGCAGCATGTTTCAATGAAGAGGTTTATAAACAAGAAAAAAAGAACAATTTTCTGTAGACAATAATGGCTGCGGGTATGGAATGCTAGGAGACAACATTATGGCAAAAGAAAAAACTTCCCCAACAAACTTTCAACCAAATGTTCCATTCGCCCAAACAAACCTTCCAGTGTACAAATGGTCATGCAGCTAAATATGTAACGTAAGCCAACAATCCTTAAAATCTTTATGACAATTCCTCAATCACTATGTGAAACTAATAGACAAAAGCAAAATGAAAACTTTACAAACCATAGACTCCTGGCCGGTGCACAGCCACACTGAACTGCGTGGACATTCATTACCCTGCATTTCAGGAACTGCTTGTAAAAGCACCTTCCAACACATCAAAATGTTAGCATTGAGTTTTTTTTCGGTTTTACTTGTAACCATAACACCCCTTTAACAAAGTTTTTTCATTGAATTTCATTGGTTTTTATTAGTGCAACTTAACCATAATGGCCCTCATTACGACCCTGGCGGAAATCGAAAAACGATGGCGGAAATGCAATACCGCCATCGAATAGCGCTCGGTGCGATTATGACCCGTCACCGTAAAGTACGATGCCATTAGCGACACCGTAGTGAACGCCAACGCTAACTGCACCAAGTACGCGCACGCGCGCCATGCGAAACCGTAATTACCACCATGGTGCAACGGTACGCGAATTCTGACCCTAGCGGACATTTACCTAACACCATCAAGCATGGCGGAAAGTACCATTCCGCCATGGTGAGAAGTACGGCATCGCAAACCAACCGTAAATGGCCCTACTGAGTGCCTGTACACCACTCCCTGGCCACATTGCACAACTCCTCGTAGGTGCAATGAAGTCACACAATGCAACCAGTGAAATGTACAAGTCACCCATGCATGCCAACGAACAAATGAATGTAGGGGCTCCAAGTGCCTTGTGAGTGGCCATCCATATTTGCCATGGCACCATTGCCGTACTGATGCAGCACAGGCATGTGAAGGTTCAAGTACAGCAACATGAACTGAAATATGAGACAAACAAAAACAGGCCCCCCATCGCTTGACACCAGTGTAAGGCAACATTCAAAGCAGTATCCTGAGTGAGACTGCACCAGCCCTGTACTCCTGCCAGTAAACAAACCAACCATCAGCATAAGCATGTACCACACAAGTTGGCAGAGTGACTGAGCAGCCAGGCTCATCTCAAGAGGGGCCAATGGGAGCTGCAGGGCACAGATGGCACGAATACAGAAGCTATTCCAATGGACATGACCTCAGTCTCCCTCCAAGAAACGCACGCAAACACAGGCACCTGTGACTAGCCATATTCTGATAATCACATCATTCCACCAATCCACCTGGCTGACCGGCATCTGTTACACAAAAGCTAATCCCCCGCCCCTGAGCATGACAACATCAAAACAGTCATAATGGCAGCCCCTATCCCTGACCTCACTGGGCTTCGTAGGCAAACGCGGCCAGTACAGTACCACGCAACCATACTCAGAAGCCGGAACCCAATGCAGATCTTCTCACAATACATCGCTCCACAAATAGGAATATGCTACATTACTTGCAAAGAATAACGCTACACGGTCAATATCAGAATAGAAATTTAATGCACAACAAAATCACCAAGTCCATACAGCTATTGGGTCATGAACTCCAAAATATATTTCATTATTGTGGGCTGCATCCGCAATAAATGACCAGCTTCTTCTTGTGTGACGCCCTGTTCCTTCATGGTACACAGGGGCTACATTCACGTTCAAAAAGGCAACATGGAAGCGCCTACAACCGCAGGGCCGTCCCATTAGGTAGGCACTAGTCCAGCTGAAAGGTCGATATGTTGCTCCTAGCCACTAGTACTGTGTAAGGGCATGTGGCCCATTGGCGATCGTCCCATAAGATCGTAATGGTGCTCCACTGATTAACACGAAGCAGCAGGTGTCGGGAGTAAAAGCCATCTGCAGGAGTGGCATACAGATGGCAGCGGGAAAAGGGGAGGAGATACCTGTCACCCAAATGAAATGAAAAAGAATAGTATGGGCATCAGAACTTCATTTGAATTACTCACTTCAATGATCACACTAAATCCACAGCCATATGCATGCTAGCCCACTCAAAAGGATTATTCCCACCCAAAAATCACTTGCGAATCATAACTATATAAATCGAGGTGAAAACACTATTACAAACGAGTGTTTGTGTGCATGCGTCTGTTAAAACAGAATCCATCAGATGGGATTAGTAACGTGCATAGACACAAGTGTTTGAAGGCGCGTCGAGACAGGGAGGGTTCAACAAAGGCAGATAGACGATGGTCCCACTATGGCAGCCCTGCATCACATAGCGCAGGGGAAGTGGATAGATTCCAAAAAGCCCTGTACATGGCAAACTCTCTATTAAATCATCTGTCCATGCATCCATACATCATTCCCTCATCCCGGTATGAAAACGCCTGATTATTTACTCACATAAAATGTGAAATTTCCATTGAGTCTGTGCGTAATGCAGTCTGCAAAATCCACTGTGCTCCAGCCCGGAATTCCAGTGTTGTGAAGTAACATGTATTTGGGAACGTCCTGCCTTATCGTCCACTACGCTATTACGCATCCCATACTATTCATATCAATCATTGCATTCTCGCCATGGCCCCTGTTCGAAGGACATTAAACAATAGTACTTTATATCTGCAGTCAGACCTGTGGGCGTCTCCTCGCCGCTAGCTGAAAACCGAAAGCGCTGTCCTTCGAATTCCTCATTTGCAACATCACGTCGAAAAGGCATCTGTGACCGCTTGAAATCACAAATCCATCCATGTAGTGCGGCAGTGTGTGAAAATGGCAACTGGCTTCACTCACAAATGGGACGCCCCGCCCGTCGGTGAACCTCGGTACAGTGCTGCATGAGGGTCCACCGTTAATCGAGTACTACATTCCACTGACCCTTCACAAGTTTGTTCGCGACTGCAAAGATAGTATGTGAAACAATGGGACCATAGCAGAATGAACATATAAACCAATATTTCACTGCCATCGGGATTAAATACATGATTGTAATAGCAAGATGCCATGCGTCAAATTGCAGCGTTGTGTGCGGGACGTGCTCGCCCAAAGGGGATTGCAGCTGGCACAGGTGGAATGAATCACCACAGGTGGAGCCTATACAGCCTGAAAACACATAAATTGCACACCCAACCCCCTCCCACAACCACACCCACTCCAAAATGCTACCGGCAGGACTAGCGATGTTGGCCCTGGGGGACCTGATAGCACTGCAAGTACTCCAACTTCAAGAAGAAGACGAACACCAACTACTACAACAACCGGCCGCACAGAGGAGACGCAGGAGGAGGAGGAGGGCAAGGCAGGGCCAGCAAGGGCCGCCAGCACAGCCACTACCACCACGCAGGCAGCCCGCAATCCCACGCCTCCGAGCTCATCCGTTCAACCTCACTGATGAGCAGATCCACACCCTCTACCGTTTGGACCGGGACACCATAACCGCCATTGTGGACATGACACACGCTGACCTTGTCAGCATGATAGATAGCCCAACCGCCATCCCACCCCTACTGAAGGTGGTGTCTGTACTCCACTTCCTGGCCACAGGCACCTACCAGCACACAGTCGGACAGTTGCATGGCATTTCACAGCCACTGTTGTCACGGACACTATTGCAAGTGCTCGATGCCCTCCTGAAGCACGCAGACGACTACAGCTCTCTACCACGCTCGGAGCAGGACATTACGAACACAAAAGTGGGATTCCATGCACTTGCCGGCATACCGGGTTGCATTGGTGCCATCGACTGCACCCATGTGGAATTGGTTGTCCCACATGCCATGGAGGCCCAGTACTGCAACCGAAAACAATATCATTCTCTTAATGTACAAATGGTGTGTGACTCCAACAGGATCATTACACATTGTTGTGCCCGATTTCCTGGATCAACCCATGATTCTATGGTCTTGAGGAACTCTACAATACCACGCTACATGGAGCGACATGCAGGGAACAGATCCTGGCTACTCGGTGAGTCTCATTTCATGCATGATAATGTGGGGTATGTGATGCGGCAATGACCTGGCAGGAAGGGGGGGGATGCGTAGGTAGCAATGTCATTCCACAAACATCCTTTATTGTCCACATACAGGTGATGCCGGGTATCCACTGAAGAGATGGCTCCTTACACCACTCCGGAACCCACAGAACCAACATGAGGAGGACTACAACCATGCCCACTCACGTACCCGTGTAGTCATAGAACAGGCATTCGGCCTACTGAAGGGTCATTTCCGCTGCCTCAGCAGGTCTGGCGGGGCACTCCTGTACCGCCATGAGAAGGTTGCAAAGATGGTCATGGCATGTGTCATGCTACACAACATGTGCGTACGTAGAAATGTGCCCATGCCCCCTGACGCAGAACTGCAAGCACCTGAAGATGGTCATGATGAGGGTGGGGATGTGGCAGCACCTCAAGGAGTCCGCGAGGCACAGGAGGGCCGTGAAATTCGTCAGATTCTCATAGATTCATGCTTCTAGCACTCACGCCTGGTGGCTGATACATGGACACGGGACTTGTGGCACTGTGTGTGTCTGGAACATGCACAATATGGACTGTACGCCTATAAAGGCCTCGTACACAAAGATCAATGTCCACACATCTCATTGGATGATTGTGAAATGTTTATAGCATATGTGAAATTATGTTACACACCCCATCGACCCGCCACCCAAGTAAGCCCAACACACCCCCTCCACCCTCCTACCTCCCCCCCGAACACCAGTGTCCAAAGATGCTCATTGTCAGTGGTCAGACGCTATTGCAAGCCCCCTCTCCGGGTATCAGGGGCACCCCTGCCTGTGGAGCGCAGGTTCCTCCCAGATCTACGTTGGGGGCTGCCCTGGACGGAACTTGCAACGGATGATGTCTCTGCCTGCTCACGTCCATGCATGTCCCTAAGGGTTTGTGAGAGCTCAGTGAGCACACGGCGCACAGCGGCAAGTTCAGCACATACGTCTTTGGACGTCGCATGCAGTTCCCCCCTCAGGCTCTCGGTGCTTCTCTCCATTTGTACCCTCAGGCTCTCGGTGCTTCTCTCCATTTGTGCCCTTAGTGTCTCTGTACTTCTCTCCATTTCTGCCCTAAGTGTCTCAGTAGATGTTTCTATGGCTGCCTTAGTACCCCCACATTCATCAGCATGGTCCTTGAGGAGCGTGGCCAGTTGCTGCTGTTGCACGATCACCTGGTCGAGGGACTGTTGCCTCTGCTGGGCCATGGCCATTTGCGGTGGTGTCACAGAGGGGCTGATCACCTCATGTTGCCTTGCCACAGGGCTTGTGGGGGATGGCCAGTCGTCGTCTTGTGGGTGCCCCTGCGTGGTATCCTCATAGTGTACGGGATGAAACAAACAGGGGGATTGAGACAGGTCATGGATGGATCCTACATCGACATCACCGTTTTCTGTGTCGGAGCATGCTGCCATTAATGCAGTGTCACCTATGGTGCTGCTGCCACCAGAAGCAGTGCCTTCTGTGGCATCCATTGGGGGGACCTGTGGTGGTGCTGTTGTGGGCATGCTGGCTGCTGGGGTGCCTGTTGAAGTCCCCTCCTGTGTGCTGCCACTTGATTTGTGCTGCTGCCGTGTCTTGATCCGTGCAGCTGAGTTGGAGGGTCTTTGGCCGTTGGTCTTGGCCCTCTTTGCAGGTGTGCTGGTAGGGGTGTCCTGGAGCTCGTCGTTTGAATCGGACCCTGTGGTGGAGTAAAGGAGGGCGAGCGTTATTGATGGGTCTGTGGAAATTGGAATGGCAATGTATCACATGCATTGGGGTGGTACCTGAGGGTGATTTGGGTCAGGGCCTTGGAGGTGGTTTCATTTTTGTGTGGATTGAGGATGCAGTTGTTTTGCAGCCTGCAGTTAGGGTGTGCCTGCTGCACGTGTAGAGGGTGTTTTTAGGATTTTTGATTATTTATGTATTTAATGTGACTTTTAAAGTGCGCTATCAGGCCAATGTATGTGGACGTTCTCCTGGACATGTGTTTCTGTTGCACTATGTGGACACATGGTACTTCACATGATTAGACATTGTGGATTTAGCATTGTTTTATTTGGCCCACCTTCCTGATTCTTCGGATGTCTGCACTCCTTTCTCCATCCCTCCGACTCCCTCTATACTCTCCATTCCAATGGTGGAGGCACAGATTTCTTCCCAGGGGTCAACTTGATGGGTGATTCCGATCCTCCCCCGGTAGCTGTGGCAATGTTACGGTTGGCGGATAGTATGCTCCGTACGCGTATCCGCAAGTCGTCCCATCGCTTTCTGCATTGCTGTGGGTTGCGGGGTGCGGTCCCCACCGCACTTACCCGCGCCTTCTTGTTCGCAAGTGCCGTCCTGGTCATTTGCGTCGAGAAGACGACGGCAGCATTCTCCTGGAGGGTCTCTGTGAGCACGGTGAGTTCCTCACGGGAGAAGTGGACCTGCCTCTTGCGGTCGCACGCTTTTTTCGCTACTTTTCCCATTTTTATTGTTTTCACTAGGGTGGATGACGGGTTGGGATGTGTCTCAGGGTAGTATTTTTAATGGTTGTGTGGGAATTCTGATTTTATAGGTGTACGGCGTGCTGTTTCCCGTTCCGGGACCATGTTTTTACTTCCGTTTCCGTATATTTACGGTCACCGTATTTTCCGATTGCCGCTCATTACGGTGACCGCTATGATGGGTGGCGGAATTGCACCTAGGGCGCCGTACGACGGCGGTGAGGGGCGTTTTGGGGACATTTCCGCCATCGCGGACTTTGCACTTCCGCCATGGCGTAGTGCTCGTGCCCGATGGGTCGGAATTAGCCGCACTTTACTCCGTCGTGCAATGGCGGAAACGCTATTTACGCTATGGCGGTCAGGCCAGTTACTTTCCGCCAGGGTCGTAATGAGGGCCAATGTCTATTTAACAACCAGTGCATGCTAATTTCCTACAACTTTACTAATATCACACTTGCCCAATATAACGCACCCATACTTTACGATCGGGTCCGTACTTCACAGACAGGTTGGAACTGCTGCACTTTAACTGATCTGGCAACATTTAACCTCAAAATGTATCCTCACACAGCTCCTACAACCATTCTTACTAATTATCCACTAACAATCTAGCACACAGCACATCCTTGGAAGAATATTAGCAAAACAGCTATTTATCTTAAAAATGTCAAGTGAACTGAACTGAGTGCAACGTTGTTCTCAGTCGCAGTCTGCCTGGACAATACTCCTATGGGACCACATCCATGCCCCACCACACTCAATCCAACCACTGCACTGCTCTCAGAAAGGCTTTTCCTTTCTTAGCAAGTAATAGCCTGTCTTCTTCCACTTCATCTTAGTTAACCAGTACTATAACCACACAGCCTAGTTCTATGGGACACAACATTCCACCAGCTACTTTGCAAGCAATAAAAGAGGCTGTTGATCCATATCTTTCGAAAACAACAGTCCTCTGTAAATACTGCAACACACTGCTCTGCTGGGGGAGACATTTAGAAGTGACTTTCAAGCTGTAATCAAAGAGCATGAAAAACACTGCCCCCTAGCTTGCATGTAACTAGTGTGACCAGACGCCCTGGTTTTCCTGGGACAGTCCGGGGAAATCCCCCTAAATCCCAGCATTCTCCTCAATTTTTCCTCTGTTTCTGACATGGTCAACCATGCCATCCTGCTCAATTGCCTCCACGACAACCTTGGTATTATTGATCAGGCCCTGGCCTAGTTGACCTTTCTCACTGACCGACCCTCTCAGGTCCAACTGGGGCCTTTCCTCTCTTCTATCTCTCTCTCTACTTAAGGTGTTCCCCAGGGGTCTAACCTCTCTCCCTGGCTCTTCTACCACTACCTGTCACCTCTTCCCCACTGCATTGCTACTTCTGCTCCAATGTTCAATGTTATGCAGATGACACTCTGCTCTCTTTCAGGCTCCCGCAGCCACCTCGGCTTCTTCTCTCATACAAGACTGTTGGGCCACAAATCAGGAATGGTATGCCACCAGTGATCTCTGCCTTAATGCCCGTAAGACTGAGATCCTCCTTATTGGGACACTCACTCCCTCCTTGCCTTTCTCTCTCTCTGGCTGCCCACTCTGGGTCCTCTTCCTGCGCCTTCCTCTGAGGCTAAGAACCTTGGTGTCATCTTCAACTCCACCATCTCCTTCTCTCCTCACATCTCTGATGTCTCTAAGAGGTAAAACTATCAGCTGCACCTCCTCAGAGTTATTCTTCCTTTTCTCACTTTCTTCAGAAACCAACTGTCTCCAGAGCTGTGGTCCTCTCTAGGCTGTACAATTTAAACAGCCTCTTTCTAAATCTTCCTGCCTCTACTTTTTGACCTTTATAATGTATCCAGAACAGGACTGCGAGACTGGTCCTTGGCCTCAAGCCCCGGGATCGTACCTCCTCAGATCTGAAATCTCTTTACTGGCTCCCCGTGGCTATAAGGATCAAGTTCAAGCCCCTCTGCATCATCCACAAGGCTTTCTGGGGCCTAGGAGCGATCTACCTCCCACTTTCTCTTCCAAAACATCTTCCTTCTCGAGCTCTCCACTCATCCACCTCCAAATCTCTGAGGTCAGATACTTCTCCAAGCAGAGAGTTGAGGGCACATCTATTTCCTAGGCTGGGGCCTCCCTCTGGAACAGCCTCCCTGCCTCTCTCAAACTTAACAGGAACCACCTCGGGTTCCGGAAGCAACTCAAGACCTTTCTTTTCACTTCTGCTTTCTCTATTCCTCTCCCTGGCTGATGCACCTGACTTCTCTGCACACTCGTCACCTGGTCACCCTCTGAACTCGGGGCCAGGCTCCTGCATGTCCAGTTGCCCTTGCACTGCCTCTGGGCTGCCCAGCACTTAAGGGTCTGTATCTGCACCCTACAGTCCCTTCTTTCTGCACTAATGAGCCACCCGCTGGCTTCACTTGTGAGTTAACTGCACTTCCACCTTCCCCTCCACCCTGGCACTTCTCCCCTTCCGTCTTTCACGCACTTGTGCAATCTGAGTGACACAAGGCCTAGTAAGATTGTTATTTTGTCCTCCCTTTGTTTCTCCCTCCTTGTCTTGTCATGTTTAGAAATACTTGTTTACAGGCACGTTATAACGTTAAAAATGCCACATAATATCATATCATCGACTTCATATAATCTCCTCACTAGAACTCTTCATACAGATTGACAAACACCAGGTGCATTGGAGAACAAATTCTCACTAGATAGTAAGTGCATTGTATTTATTTCTCTATTATTAGCTTTCATTATATAAATGTTTTATAAGACAGAAGCACTTTTTTTTACAGAAATGTCAAACACACTTGATTGGTTAGAGGAGAACTTCCCAAAAGAAGAAATGAGTGACGATAACATCTCTAATGGTACGCAATACATAATTTTAATGTGAACAAATAATGTAATTTCTACACACCTTACTAAATTAATCATTTCTGTTTTTCTTACAGGACATAGTTTTCATGAGGAAACCACACCCCAATTGAATTATACACAATCCCAAGAATCACAAAGAGAAGCCCTATCCCCAACTCTACATAATAAAAATCATGACCTTGTCTACAAAATTGGACGAACTAAGTGATGATTTTAAATAACTTTTCCAATATGTGAAAAATCATGTCATTCAAATTTGTCCCTATCACTGTCCTTCTTGCACTTTTCCCCCTTGTCCAGAGCAATCACCCCAATCAAATTTCCAACATTTAAAACAAAGATGCTTTGATGAAACCTCACTGCCTTCCTCCCCTGGTCATTATTGTACAGAAATTCCTAGTTATCTCATTTATGTTTCCCATTCTGATACCCCATCCCTTTCATAAATAAATGTATTTTTATGCTATAAATGTGTTGTATATTGTGTGGTATGCCTTTTTATTTTAAAAGCCCAATTTTGAGTCCTCAAACAGTACGACTGTTCGGGGTGTCTGCATCAAAATTGAGGTGCCCCCCGACAGGCACAATCTCCGGACATGTCTGGTTTCGCATGATGCACTTTTAATTAGTCCGCAGACACACCGCCTGTTATACAGACACTCGCTGTGTGTCCGTGGATGACAGTCAGGGCCGTGGACCGCCACGGATGTTAGCATGTGACCACACCAGTGCAGCAGGATTGGGGTGTCTGTGAACAGTGTCCGTGACTGCAAACAGTTTAAAAGTGCATTTTCCACCGATCTAGGTTGTTTCAAGCTGGGACTTTACCCTTCCACAGCTCCCAACCCCATTCTTGATTGATCTGGCAACTTTTTACATCTTTTCAAGGCCTATTTGTGACTCAGTTGTCTGCGAACAACACAACTGTCCGTGGACGGTTCCTCTGAAGGGATCCACCCATTAACTTTCCTCATTCTCAATCTGGCTATCCAGGGGAAAGCCTCTTGCAGAACCTGCTTTGCAGAACTTCGCAGAACTTTCTTTGTGGACAGCATCATGGCATTTGCATTTGCTATGGCTACTTCTGATCCCCCACCAACACCCCCACCACCATCTGGAGGACCTGGACAGGGGAACTTGCGTGGTGCTTACAGATGAGGATCAAGAAGAAGAAGAGGATGAGGTGGAGGAAGTACTCAGAGTGAGTCATGGGTGTGGCAATTATTTACAACCATTGGAAAGGTCCCAAAGGCTTGTGCATGCAAGGTTCAATGCAATGAGTGCAAAGTTGTACTAAGTCACAGGAAAAGTGGCTTGGATTCCTACAGGACAACTTTCATGAGGCACCACACCAAATCTAACCACCGACTGCTCTGAGGAAGACAATACCTTTCTCAGGTAAGAGTAGGTTGAACTCCTCCACTGCATCATCATCAACTGCTCCTATTACCACAAAGAATACTCCTTTGGTGAAGAGGATCCCAGCGGTGGCTTCACAGGCCATACAGAACGCTGTTGACTCTTACAGTTTGAGGATCATAGTGCTATGTTTGTAATGTGAGGCATCAATCAGTAGGGGGGAGAGGTTTCAGAGTGCTTTTGAGGCTGCGGTCATGGAGCATGAAAAACGCTGCCACCTACCTGGATTAAGGCCCGCCCAACACATTCCTCTGTCCACCTGCCCCTTTGTCTCTGTGGTTGGTGACCCTGCCATCCCCCACCTTACCTTGCCTCTCCTGTAAAAAAACACAAAAAAGCCAGAAAACTATACAAAGCTAAAAAAAATGCAAAAAATCTGTTCCTTTAGTAGCCACCTTTCCCAGTCAAAAAATGGAAGTGATAAAAAAGGCACAGGCCCTGTGTTTCCTGCATAGTCCGCAGACAGCGTGGTAGCCCACATCCATCAGGAACATTCCAGGAATGAGGTGGGAGGATTAAAATAATTACAATCTTTGCATTACAAAATTGCGTGTGTTTTGAAAGGGACCTTTTTGCATTTTTGGCTTTTTTTATTTTTTTTATTTTTGGGTTTAGAAACTCAACTAACAAACATTTTAATGAACTTAATTATTTCTTCTAACTTTCACAAAAACGTCTTCAAAGAATTCAGAATGTTTTCCAGACAAATCTGATTACCCACATCAGTTAGATGGACTCCACCTCTCCGAAAAATGTTGGCAATATCAAATTTTATAATCTCATTATGAAAAGATGTCATGCTAACATCTCGCAGAAAAGCACACACAGCTTTATTGACGTTGCACCCCGCTATTTCTATTTGCCGACCAAATAAACTTGAACGCATCCACATCTGTCTCTGAGCAATGGGAGAAAACATTATTTTCGAATTTGGGAACATTTCCTTCAACTTCCCAATGTCTCAGTCATTGCAAACTGCCATGAAATTCCAGTTACATAACCCAAACTATTTCCTCCACAAATAATAATATTGTAAGGCCTGGGGTTGGGGGGACACGGACTAAGGCTGCCCCTTGAGCCAGTTGCCAGGCAGACCCTGGACGCTGATTTTCAGGAAAAATGTTTGCCTTTGTTTGCCCTGTTTCTGCACACTCTGTGTGGCTTTGAAAAAGGTTATAATACCCGCTAACACATTCACGTTTTCAGCCATTTAGCACCAACTTGCTGGTTTCTTTGTCCTGGATTGGTCCTGAGATCACTTCAACCCCACAAGGCTTCTATAGGACACTCCAGCTTGCACTACGTATTACTTATTTACATTGACATTTTAAGTAATATGTTTTTTTTTGTCGGTGCAACCACATTTCAACATCCCAATATTGTTCTTCCTTTCTTGAATTTGAGGATGTTCACTTGTGCATTTTCTTTGCTGTTGTGCACATTTTTACTGGTATTTTAATGTTTTGATCTTAACTGAGGAAAGCAAACACTTGCAGGTCCTGCACTTTTGCTCATTTTTGCCCATTTGCATCGTTTGCACCTTCCACGCCTTGTGTTTTAATAATATCCAATTGACTTGATCGTTGTTTATCTACCGCTGTATTAAGGGCCTATTGGTTTTAAGCAACCACAGGAGTAGTGCACTATTTTAGATATTTTACCTTCGGTATCTCCTTTTTGTCATTGGGCCTCATTACGACCCTGGCGGAGTGGGTTTACGCCAGCGTTATTCGCGGCGGACCCGTCCGCCCTACTACGAGTTCCCGTAGCGCCATGGAGCGTTTTCCGCCTGGTTTTTCCGGGCGGAGAAATCCATGGCGCTACGGGACCTTGTTGTTAATTACGCCACCGTATTTAACGGTGGCGTAATTAACGCCTTCCCCACTCCCATTATACCCTATGGGGCAAAAATGGGAATGGGGAAGGGTAAAATGGGGGATGGGGATTTACCGCCCCGCCAAGGTCGGAATGGGGCGGAAAATCCGCCAACCCCCATGGCGCTATCGGCAGCTTTCCGCCGTGCTCCATGGTGCATTTTGCACCGCGATTTCCGCCAGGGTCGTAATGAGGCCCATTGTATTACATTTTATTTAAATTGTACTCATATCCTTCTGCCATGATACCTTACTTTCAATTTACCCACTGGATTATATTCAGTACCTCCATTACTTATATTTATTTCCCCTGATGCCCTACTTTAACTTACCCCCTACTTACCCTCACTCCCTAACCAAACATGCTGAAAAGAAAGGCTACTAGTGAATTTTCCCCTGGGGGAGGGAGTAGGAGACTTTTCCAAATGTTTAAACCTATGCAGGATGTTAACATCTTCATTTTTGATATAGAGGATTTACTACTTGGCATTGGGGACGGTTCTGCTCCTTCCAAGGGTTCATCTAACTGTGTGATTGGGTAACGGGAGATGGGTATTTTGGAAATCAGCCATTACTGCCCCTTGTCATCATGTGCTAATCCTATTAGAGCCCTCTCCCCCCCTTATGAAAGCCAATCCCATTATCAAGGGAAACACTTGATGCTTACATCACTGAGAATGTGCCTGGGCAGCCGGAGGGCAAAACATTCAAGTTGGCTGTGGGGAGTGTGGATCTTGGTAAAAGGGGAGTGCCTTGTGGAATTGAGGTTATCCCTGCAGTCGCACCACAAGGGCTCCAGCAAGTCAATGCAGAGTTAGGGACCCACTTCGTAACTACTGACTTTCCCCCGCCCACCTAAATTTAAAGGGGAGACTTGGGAAGGGGGTGATGGAAAGGATATTGTCCAGACCCTGAATAATGGGGCAGAAGGGGTGGAAATGTGCCCACTTATACCAACAGCTAATAGGTGTTTGCCTGTACTGTGTCAGGAGGCCAAAGATGACCCAGCACTTAGGGGACGGGAGGAGACCAAATAAGGGCTGCTGGAAAGTCAGGGGCACTTAAATAGAGGCCCTTGTGCCATAGAGGCCGGGCATTAGGCTACCCTACCTTCTCCCCTCTCTTCCACCTAGTAAGAAACGGACCCCAAGTAAGGGGGAAAATGCTCAAAACCCTACCCAACCCCCCTAGGGTTCTATCTTGTTAGAAGACAATTAGAAAAATGGGAGCAAAGAGGGTAACTGAGTCAAAGAAAATGCAAGAAGAGGAAGGAGTTGTAGCCAACCCTGTATAAGAATTGCATTGTGTCATAGAGGCATTGAAAGATATGGTATTCACTGTAAAACATCTTCTAAAAATGCTTTCATCGAAGATGGTTAGAATTCCTGTCAAAAGACCCCTGGTGTGTGCCCGTAGCCCCATCTTGTCGTCCCATGGTCGGGCTATAAGCCCTGCTGACCATTTGCCTTCAGCAAGTGGAAAAGGAGTGGATGACCAATTGGCCGAAACTAAATCAGATGCACCTCGAGGGCAAACTCGTGGTGGCACCTGGGCTATCTCACTTTTGGAAGTCATCCATAACTGAAGGACCACAGGGGCACCTCAGTTTGCGGGCAGAGGATAGCTTGTAGTGTTTCTGCACCTATCAGGAGTCTGCACCGCCTGTGACCAGTACATGGTCAGGGATGGAAACTCTGACCTCTTGCGCTGGTGGACCATGGGCTTGGCCACTTGGAGCAATCTGGTTGCCAAGTGGTGTTGGCTAACATACCCAAACTTCAGGAGGGGTCAATGGAGAGTCGGGAAGCATTTGCTAATAAGGTAATTCACTGGATAAGCCACAAGAGAAGCTGTATTACAGTAATACAGTGTGATGCTGCAAATGCATCGGAGGGACAGGGCCTCCAGATCCTTGTCCTTTATTACTTTTTATCGTGTGTTCTGTTGTGTTTTATGCGCAGGAGTTCATGTGGCACTCCTGGCAGTGAGTTTGGTGAACAGACCCTTGGGATACCCTTATGGCACCCTTGGGCGGGAGTACGACCCTGTAATCCTAGTGTATGTTTTTGGGCACCTGTGTGTGGCCCAAAGAGCAGGGTACGTGCTGGTGGCAGCTCTGTGCTGAATTGACAGGTGCCCTGAGTGTCCTCCATTTTGGGATGCCCTGGCCCTGTCATTTGGATCAGTAGAATCCTGATGGAGACAAGATGGCCATCGTGGCCTCTTCCCTTCCATCGCCTGTTACCTTGGTTTCCCTGAAGTCCTGGGAAGCCCTGACTCTGTCCCTTCCCCCTTACTGGCTGTTTGGTGGAAGTTCCATATATGGTAGTGTGGGGGAAGTGCCGAGCAGACTCGCTGGAGCCTTTCCAATGACCGTATGCCATGGGTACGCCATGGTGAATGGAGTTTGTGACGAATACGCATTCTGTGTTATGGGTGTCTAGTGTCTGGTGTTTGACACAATGGGCCTCATTATGACCTGGGCGGTAAGGGATTACCGGTACCGGTAAGGGCACCGGTGCCGGTAATCCCTTACTGCCCTATCCCGAGGTCCCTTTGCGGGTCCTCCCTTAACGGCTGGTAAAACTAGCCGTTAAGGACGGGACCCGCAAAGGGACTTTAGAGGTAATAACAGTACCGCAATTTGCGGTACCGTTATTACCGCCTTCCCCATTCCCATTGAGCCCTATGGGGGCTAAAATGGGAATGGGGAAGGGCCATGGTGAATGGGGAATTACCGCCCCCGCCAAGCTTGGAATGGGGTGGTAATTGCTCCATTCACCATGGCGGAATCGGTAAGGTTTCGGAGGCAACCATGGCGCTAATAGCTGGTAGACAGACCTGCGAAGGCTGCTGACCGGAGAAGGGGACCGCTGAAGAGAACGAAGAGAAGCACTGGACAGCCGTCCACCGTCGACGACCGGCATCGCTGACAGGAGCCGCAGTGCTCCCGATGCCTAAGAACAGTTTGATACAAGGACTCCTTTGTTCATCGTCATCGATGGCTTCCATCCTGCCGGATAAAGTCAAGGCCATCAACGAACAAGGAGAATCCGCTGGTGGGTTTCTCGCCACCCGTAGACCTCAGAGACACTGATGAAGCTACTGAAGCCAGCCATGGTCATGTCCCATTCGCCGACGCCAGATGTAGACGACTCGACGCCCTTGCTGGGCCAAAGTTCTTCACTAACTCTTCGCAACAACAAACCATCATTGCCAAGGTGCACCGCAAGCCTTCCCTGTTGCAGGACATTTTCGATCACTCGTCAATGGGGACTGCAAGTTCTGAAGCCGCTGCCTCAAAGACGTTTACCTTTTCTTCATCTCAGAAGTTCGACGACCCATGGCTCCTGCTTGAAAGGGAGTGCACTCAAGAAGGGCCTAACAATTCCCCGACGAAGAATTCTACAACACAAGGTACATTTGGGTTACAGAAATATAGAAGAGGATAAGACTCTAATAGATGATAAATGGACTGGGCTTGTAGTGCATCTTAACTTTCAGGTTGACTAGTGTAATAATGCGCGCAAAAGCGCAAGCCAATTACAACAACTAGGTGGGGGGATCTTCACACAAAACTGTATCTAGGTAACGGGGCCAGTATTCTGCCAATTGACTAACCAATTTATCTTCCTCCTAAGTCTATGGTTGATATTGTTTTACTGTGTTGATTCGTATGCTATTTGAACTGAGTACAGTTGATGCATTTTAATGGACTCAGAGTAATGGCGGTACCACCTAGGACTGTATATATTTACCATTTTAGAATTGTCGGAGCACAAAGTGTATTATCGTGATAGTGTATATAACCTTGAACCTTATTTATATAAAGACTGTTTTATAACTAATATAGTGTGTGGACATTTCTTTGTGGGTGCTTGGAGACTACATTGTACTTAAGAACCAGCCCGCATCACCTTCTCAGAAGCTACGCGTTGATTGCTCGTCCATTGCTACCAATAATAGAGAATCTTGGCTGGGGTCCTCTGTGCCTCTCCTCTGCCGTATAGAGAGCATGAGTACATATGCCCCCCACCGGTGCGTTTCTTTACATACTGGCTGATGATATTCTTCACTGTAGATGATTCAGCCACCCCACAGCAATCTCGGATAGTATCCAGGTTAACCTGAAGGAGGAATGGTTAGTGCAGGGACTACTTGCCATTGAGACCCTGTCCTATCCCTCCTAAGGTTGCAATATTGTTATTACAGCCTCTACTGATGATCCTCGACAAACTGTACTAAGAAAACCAGGGCACCCAGTGTCAGGTGACTCAGATAAAACACCTTAATTGAATGGTAACGGGGGAAGGCCTGTGCAGGACCGCTAGGGTATATCTAGGGGGGTGTTCTGCGAAACGGGGTATCAAATCTGGAGGATGTGGATTGACTGCCCCAGATGGATATTGCACCCATGGATTCAAGCCTCCAACTAATCCATTTCATCTCCTGGAACATTGCAGGGCTTACAAAACACCTAATTGATAATGAGTGGCTGGAATCTCTCCAGAAATATGATATTCTGGCCTTTCAGGAGACTTGGGCTATGGAGGGTGTAGTTATTGAGGGCTTTGACATCTTTGAGGTGATACCCAGCAAAGGGTTACGGGGAAGACCCTGTGGGTGGTTGGCCCTTGGTATCAGGGCTGCCCTTATTTGGGGTGCCAGACAGATACCCACAGGTTTGGAGGATTTATTGGTTGTGGAACTCTCCTTGACCAATCAGAAATCAGCTATTCTCTTAAATGTTTATAAAAGGTTGCAGCTGAGTACCCCAAAAAACGCAATACAGGCACTTGGTAATACACTAGATGGCCTGGGAATTTTATTATTATTATTATTATTGTTTGTTTGTTTTATTATTTATATTGCGCACCAGACCCAACGGTATATGGTATAACGGTATACTCTGAGATTTTTATACTTCATTAGAACTGCCCAAGACATTGGAAGGCCTTTGGGATGATGAGGACGAGGTGTGGGCCATCACTGACGTCATTGCAGTTCCATCTTGGAGACAGCCCCTGGAAACATTGGACGTGGTTAAAAACCTGCACAACCTAGGCCTGAGATGTTGTAATCAACTGACCAACCAGCAAAGCTAACCTATTTTGGCCCAAAGGGTTCGTCTCGTATTGATTACACCCTGATTTTGGGCAAGGACTGGCATAGGGCAGAAAGCTTTGAGGTCGTTCAACACCTGCAAGGCAATCACAGTCCAATAATGTTATCGCTAAAAAAAACCTGTTGTATCCTCCCAGAGGTTGCCGATTTTAGGAACTGATATCGCAGTTCACGGATATTCACAGCGCTCGATTAAATGGGCAAACCTGAATTTGGAATCAGAGGGTTCAATTTTGTACACTAAAGTTCTCAGACACATTGAAACAATTTGTAATCCTGATACCACCCCTCAAGATATATGACTGAGCTTTCTAGTAATTCAGGAAATAATGGGGCACCTGTTATCTTCCCCACTAACCCAAATCAAGCAATGGGCCAAAAAGTGTGCTGCCTGGCTTGATAGGGAGTGTTCGATTGCAAAAAGAGCCCCAATCTTGTACATGAGAGGTGGGAATGCCCTGGATAGAGTCCTCCTCCAGGCAATGAGAAGATCCTATAAGTCACTCATAGGCTCTAAAAAGACCTGTTACATGCAAGACCAGTGGCTAGCCATTCAAGAGTGTGCTGAGAGAAAGGACGGTGTAGGCTTCTGGAGGATGATCGCTGACTCTGATTTAAAGTGTGACATTGTTGCCCCAGAAAGTATAAACCCTACAAAGTGGTACACCCACTTCGAGAATTTGTACAGTGACGAACCTAGTCGGGCCAGTGTCCGCCATTGATTAATGCTGCCGTGGCTTTAAGATTGCAAAGAAACTTTGCAGAGCATTTATCTTTTACAGTGGGAGTAGTGGCACGGGCCATTGCTGCTCAGAAGGGTCGAAAAGCTCCTGGGCCAGATGGGGTTCCTGTGGGGTTCCCGTGGACTTGTATAGAAGTGAAACAAATGTTTGGACACCAATACTTAAATGACTATTTAATGCAATCATTGCCTGTGACTGGGTCCCTGAAACTTGCACCTCAGCAGTGATAGTCACTATATTTAAAAAGGGGGACAGGGCAGACCCAAGTAACTATCGCCCTATCTCGCTACTGGATGCTATGGGAAAAACCTTTGCTAAGGTGATTCTTCAGCACCTTGTAGCATGGGCTGAGGAAACAAACTAGCTAAGCCAACTCCAGGTGTGTTGTCAAGCAAGACAGAGTACTGTTGACCAATTCTTTAAATTCCATCTAATCATACAAAAACACCTCAGGATCAGCAAGACCAACCTTTTCGGGATCTTTGTGGACCCAAAGGCAGCTTTCAACAGAGCTCTTAAGGAGTAAACATATCCCTGAAGAAATACTCTGCCCGATCCAACTTTTATATGAAAACAGGGCAGTGGTGATGTGGGGTTTTAGGGGTAGAGGTAACTGATCATTTCAAGGTGGCCAGAGGGGTCTGTCAAGGATGCATACTTGCACCCCTTTTATCTTATTTATTTATAAACACAATAATGGAGTATAACAAATGACAATTTCACAAAAAATACAAAAAAAATGTTGAACAATGAACGCCAACAAGAGGAAGAAATTGAAGCTCAAGATAAAGACACTCCTGAGGGCAGTCAACCTTCCCTCACAGGAAGCCAAGAACCACTTGTAGAACCACTCATTATAAATGAAGCAGAAATAGCATGGCTGAGGCAGAAAATACCATGTATCAATATAAACAATCTGAGGAAGACGTGTCAGTGCTCGAATCACAGCTCAGAATCACAGCTAAATGATGAACAACTCACCATTTATCTAGATGTCACTCAAGGAATTGAACATGGTTATAAGCATAAAGCTAAAGCCTGTAGCTGTAAACATTATAAACCTCTGCTGCTGTATGTAAGTGGTGAAGCTGGTCCTCATAACACATTCTTAATTAAAATAATCAGCACATTTCTACAAAACTTAATAAACAACATTTCGACTGTAGTAACAGCCCCCACAGGTTTAGCTATCTACAACACATGATGTGTAACTCTACACCGATTACTGCTCTTCCCCGTAGAACACCAAAACAAATTAGAATACTACAAATTATCAGCAGAAGCTGCTACTAATGTATGCTGAATTCTGAAACAAATGAAAGTGCTCCAGATAGATGAAGTAAGCATGCAAGAAGTCCTAAAAACCAACTACGAAGAACTGTTTGGGGTAAAACATGTTATTGTTTTCAGAGACCTCCAACAGTTAACACCAGTAAAAAGTCAACCTATTTTCAATCCATTATGACACAAACAATGCCTCAATATGCTTGGTACCATTGGAAATGTACAACTCTGGAAACATTTTCACTACGAAGAACTAACTCAAAATGTGTGTTCGTCTGCAGACCTCACCTATGCTATCATTTTAAAAAGCATTAGAACAGGTCTGCTTACTAAAGATGCAAAATTCATCTTACATAAACTAATCCATGAGCTACATGGACGAAACACATCTGCCCATGGTGTCATGGAACAAGTAACTCAAAACCTAAAATGTATGTTCTTAATGCCAACCCTTGCAAGCTGTAGTCAATTCAAGCAGACAATGTTGAAAAAAAGAAATGCAACCCATACTGCATATCAGCTCCACAGACAAACTAGAAGTGCACAGCATGACACTTCCCATGTGTCAACAAACTACAGCACAACTAAATAGCTTAGAAAGATGTCTCTCTAACACAGCTGGATTGGAGAAAATATTGACTTTGTGTCTAAACTGCAGAGTAATTCAAAAATGTAACCTTGATGTAGAACAAGGATTAGTCAATGAAGCAATTGGTACAGTTGTTGGCTTCCAGACATGTCCACATGACAACAACATTCAGTTTGTCAACATCCAGTTTGACAAACTTGAAGAAGTTAAAAGAAATTGGCTGTTCAATAGCACATTTCCTTCTTTTCAAAGACATAAACGTACGTACATACATAGGCACGTACATTCGTACGTACGCAGAGAATTGGACTACTGTGCAGGAATGATAACATGTACCATAAACACACAGGAAGACCCACAAGAATTCCTAATGTACTTACTACAAGTACTGTAAAACAAAAACATCCCTATAAATGAAATCTTGCAGATTTCATACACGTGGAAACATACATGCACTCTCTGCAAACATGTTTCACAAGAGCACATAACTAGGGAACCATTTGTATATGTGGCATATTATGCCATTTTTGCAATTCAAACAATCGTTTCACTATACAAATAAACTCACATACCCAATATGTCAAACTAATGCTTATAAGGTACAATGCAGTTGGTACCAAAAATAACTGTAAACTTACAGTCTTCACACATGCCCAAGTATCTCTTGGAAAGAAAACCTTCACAACATTAGGTATAATATATCACACTGGTGCCCCAACTACTTCAGGACACTATACTGCATATGTCAAAAAAGGATGTGGTCAGTATGAATGTAACAACACCTCAGTTACTCCAAAACATAGGTTACCAGCAAATCTAGCAAATGCCTACTTAAAATTCCTTTAACCCAAATGCAGTCTCTAAACTGAACCACAATACACAGATAGAATATGCAACATGCATCTAACTACATCCATAATGCTAAAATAGTACTTTTAAAAGCAATATAGTTAGAATTTGCCAACAGGTATCTAACTACTTAAAAAATACCCTCCATTGCAAAACACTTTGAATATGCCATCACAATTCTTATATGACAAAACATCTTCTAAACTGTAATGTAGTTAAAATAGGCCAACAGGTATCTAACTATTTTAAACATTCACTTAATCACAACATACTTCAAGCAAACATAGTATGACACTTACACTCACATAATTGTAATAGTTTTTTTTTTTTATCCAGTTTGGATTTTTTCTCCCAATCACCAAATGATTATTTAATGTCAATACAACAGCAATGTGTCATGCACTAATGTTGTACCAAACATAGTACTTAGAATACACTGTTTATGAGGGTCTAAAAATGTAAATGTATATGTAAAATTGTATACAATTAAAGTTTTTAAACTGTCCTGCTTAACAAATGATACTGTTTTTTTCCACAGAAAAATAACCAGAAATTCCAGCTTCATAACTCTATGGAACTAAATAACCACACCAATTATAATCGAATACAGTCTATATGAACTATCCTCAATTGTACTACAATCATAAGTACCATATACAGTTCAAATATACCATTCCAGCATATTACAAACACTTTATACTCCTACTACATTACCTATATTAATATACACATATTACTACTGTGGTGATTTTGGCCATACTCCTACCACATTACCTATAATTACTGTACACAGATTACTATTGTGGTGGTTGTGGCCAGTGGCCAGATACTTGGGGGCATGGCCGAAGGCCGTGGCCAGTGACCTGGTAGGTATTTGGGAGTGTTATCTATTCTGGCTGTGTGTTTTCAGACGTTCTTACATATGAGACTGTGGAGGAAAACAGAAGAACATTGTTCAAAGAAATCAATACAAAAAGGAGCCACCCTACTCCAGTTTTAGATGCCTCATACACTGTATTGTAGCATGTGTATTGTCATCCATGCTATTTTCTCTGGTGTAATTGTACCTATTACATGTATCCCCACCTAGTTTGCTGTCATGTATTATGCTGGGCTTTCTTTATCTTCATATACCTTACATAAGTATTTTCAGTGTTTTACCATATTGATCATTTAACTTCTATTGTATTATAAAATTCGAAGTGAGCCCCCCCTTTAACTAACAATTTGTAACTGTGGTTATAAAAAAAGTAAATGAACCCTAACCGCGGTTATATTAAAAAAGTGGGGGGTATTCGTTTATTGTATTTGTGTATTTATATTTGATAGTAGTACTTAAAAGGACTGTTTTGCAGTACACTGAGTGTAGTATTTTAGCACATTTGGAGTACTGATTTGAGGTTATGACGGAACACTGTATTTCCTTCATCCTTTAGGTGTACTCCATTATGTCTATAGAAATTGGTCATGCAGAACTGTATGTTGTTGTTTGAAATCCATAATTGATTGTGGTCTCTCATGAATGCTAAAACTACTTTATAAACATTTCTGTGTGTTTTTTCGATTTTACCATTACATTTGGTAGTCCATCTCCATTTTTGCCTCTGTGTCAGATTGAAAAAGATGAAGAGGGTGTGAGAATAAAGTTCCATGAGTTTTTCCAAGTCGTATTTCATCATTAAAGTAAGGGACACACCTAGTACATTCCCCAAATCATTGCCTCCACAATAAATTAGTATGATGTCTGGGTGTCAGTACTTTTCAGACTGAATCATTTTGGAAAAACTTGGAACCAATGTATTCCCCCGCAATTCAAACCATTTAATTGTAAAATCTCTCAAACCAAGGTCCATGTTAATATTTAGTTTCTCACAAAAAGCCAGTAACCAAAACATCCAACTGTCTCCGATCAGCCACACAGAGTTCAAACCAGCAATGATATCTGCAGTATTTCTCTGTTTGCAGGAAAATGATTCCTAGTTTGAATTTCTAGTAATGTGTATGAGTAGGGTATGTATGATGTGTGTGTTTTGGTGTTTTTATTTGGTTGACGTTACTCTTGTAATTCTGTGTTTATCTGTGATAGGTTACACTCAAAATGAGTCAGCCATTTTTGTATTTTGTTTAGTAAATATACTCCTCTTTTTGTGATTTTGATTTTGGAAAGTATAAAAGCTAACACTATACTGTCATTGGGCCTCATTACACGGACGGCGGTAACATGGACCGCCTTACTACGAGGTCCCTTTGCGGGTTGGAGACTTTAACGCCTGCTTTTTGCAGGCGTTAAAAACCAACCCGCAAAGGGACCAGGGAGCTAATTATGGTACCGCAATTTGCGGTGCCGTAATTAGCACCTTCCCCATTCCCATTATGCCCTATGGGGCAAAAATGGGAATGGGAAGGGCAATGGGTGAAGGGGGAATTACCGCCCTGCCAACCTTGGAATAGGGCGGTAATCCCCTTTCCTCCAAGGCGGTGCCGCTATTTTACCGGCATGGACCAAGGTGCTAATAGCACCTTGGTCCACCGCCGTCCGTGTAATGAGGCCCATTGTCTGTGTCCAACCCATGTTTTACCTGTTTTTGAACATGATCCACCCTACCTAACCCCAATCTTGTACATCATAACTGCCATTTACACTTTATCATCATACACTTTAAATAACTTCATGAGCAGTCATTTCTTGTAATGACACATTTTAAAGACAATTGTATAAGTACTGTCTCTTTTGTCATTTATATCCCATACTCAGAGCAAAAAAAAAAGGAATTACCAAAAGGGGGTGATTGGAGTATTGAGGATCGTGCCCAGCAACAACGACGACTGGGGTATTTAACCGTGGCTATCCAGTACCCATTCAGTGCGTGGTATTGCTGCCCATGGGTAAACATGGCACTCTGAGTAGCAGCGCTATATTCTGGCAAATGGCATGCCATGTGTTTGTGGCATGCCATGTGTTTTGCTTCCATGTGGAAGCCGTGGCTATCCGACATTTTGCGTGGAGTAGCATCATAGATGCATTGAGTGTTTGGGGGGATTGGGAGAGACCAGGGGAATGGAGGAGGACCATGGGGAGAGGAGGAGGGGGCTTCTAGTCGTGTCTGGGACACTTGTTTCACTTTTGGAGGAGTGGAAATACATTTTTTCATTCATAGTTTTTATTGTATAGCCATGGCTAACAACAAATAGCCATGCAGGGCTTTTCTATAACCATGTCTATAAATAAAGCATATGAATAGGCGCTTCAACACTTCGGGGGTAATTCATAGAATTCAGCGCACAAGTGGCGCACGCGGCTGGCACACAGAGGGAACGTGCGCCAGTCTGCGCCAGCCGCGTGCGCCAAAACCCATTTTAGCACACAGCGTATTCATGGATACTTACATCCATAACCAGCCGTGACGCAGAGTGGCACACCGACCCTGCAGCAGCGCCAGTTATGCGCCCAACCCTGCCGAGTGTGCCAAAAACATTGCACAAATCCCCTACACGGCGCAAATGCCAGTGGACCAACATACAGCCCCCCAACCACGAAAACATGTGTAAAACTCCCCGCGCACTCCTCAGAATACGCATACCCCGCTCGTGCTAGCGAAAACGCATGTGAAAGCTACACGCACCCCCGGAATACACATAGGCCAGCGAAATTGCGTGTGAAAGCCCAAGCGCACCCCTCGGAATGCGCGTA
Organism: Ambystoma mexicanum; assembly: GCF_040938575.1. Taxonomy (NCBI): domain Eukaryota; kingdom Metazoa; phylum Chordata; class Amphibia; order Caudata; family Ambystomatidae; genus Ambystoma; species Ambystoma mexicanum. The sequence continues at coordinate 784,914,791 of NC_090937.1, read as the reverse complement.
CCCCGCTCGCGCCAGCGAAAACACGTGTGAAAGTCCACGCGCACCCCCAGAATACACGTATCCCGCTTGCGCCAACGAAAACCAATGTGAAAGTCCACGCACACCCCTGGGAACACGCGTACCCCGCTGCATCAGGTAAAATGCGTGGAAAAAGTCCACCCTGTGGTGTGGCCTGCCTGCGGGCCATGCCCAGGGATGAGGGGCTGCCTGCGGGCCATTGACTGGGGTGATGGGCTGCCTGTGGGCCATGGATGGGGTGATGGGCTGCCTGAGGGCCATGCCCAGGGGTGATGGGCTGCCTGCGGGCCATGGACTGGGGTGATGGGCTGCCTGTGGGCCATGGATTGGGGTGATGGGCTGCCTGCGGGCCATGGGCGGAGGTGATGGGCTGCCTGCGGGCCATGGGGAGGGTGGATGGGCTGCCTGCACGTATTCTGGGGGTGCGCATGGACCTTCACACATGATTTCGCTAGCATGAGTGGGGTACGTGTATTCCGAGGGATGCGCGTGGACTTTCGCACGCAATTTCGCCGGCTTACGTGTATTCCTAGGGTTGCACGGGGACTTTTACACACGTTTTCGCTAGCGTGAGCGGGGTACGCGTATTCAGAGGGAGGGGCATGGACTTTCACACATGATTTCGCTGGCGTACGTGTATTCCGGGGGTGAGCGTGGACTTTCACATGCATTTTCGCTGGCGCAAGCAGGGTACGCATATTCTGAGGTGTGCACGTGCACTTTCACATGTGATTTCGCTGGCCTATGTGTATTCTCGGGGTGCTAGTGGACTTTCACACGCGATTACGCTGGCCTACGTGTATTCCCGGGGGTGCACATGGACTTTCACACGCGATTTCGCTAGTGCGAGCGGGGTACATGTATTCCGGGGGTGCACGTGGACTTTCACACGCGATTTTGCTAGTGCGAGCGGGGTACATGTATTCCGGGGGTGCACATGGACTTTCACACACAATTTTGCTGGCCTACGTGTATTCCGGGGTGCGCGTAGACTTTCACACATGATTTTGCTATTGCGAGCGGGGTACGTGTATTCCGGGGGTGCGCATAGACTTTCAAATGCGATTTGGCAGTGCGTGCCCTCCTGGGTGTGCCCCCCTCCCCATGCTCCACAGACAGCCCATTACCCAAGACCATGTCCCACAGGCAGCCCATCACCCCAGACCATGCCCCACAGGCAGCCCACATGGCACCATGCACTTGGGAGCATTGAAACATGTCCGCAACCCATCCCCATTGAGGGGCACCTGCCAGCAGGCCCCGACTCATGTCCCCCCACACCCCCACCCATCCCCATTGATGGGCACCTGCCAGCAGGCCCCGACTCATGTCCCCCCACACTCCCACCCATCCCCATTGACGGGCACCTGCCAGCAGGCCCCGACTCATGTCCCCCACCCCCCACCCATCCCCATTGATGCATACCTGCCAGCAGGCCCCGACTCATGTCCCCCCACACCCTCCACCCACCCCCATTGACGTGCACCTGCCAGCAGGCCCCGACTCATGTCCCCCTGCCCCCTCCCACACCCCCCACCCTTCCCCATTGACGGGCACCTGCCAGCAGGCCCCGACTCATGTCCCCCTACCCATCCTCATTAATAGGCACCTGCCATCAGGCCCCGACTCATGTCCCCCACACCCCCACCCATCCCCATTGACAGGCACTGGCCAGCAGGCCCCAACTCATGTCCCCCCACACCCCCCCACCCACCCCCATTGACGGGCACCCGGCCAGCAGGCCCTGACTCATGTCCCCCCACCCAACCCCATTGACGGGCACCTGCCAGCAGGCCCCGACCCATGTCCCCCCACAACCCCCACCCACCCCCATTGACGGGCACCTGCCAGCAGGCCCCGACTCATGTCCCAACACCCCCCCACCCATCCCCATTGATAGGCACCTGACAGCAGGCCCCGACTCATGTGCCCCGAGACCCCCCACCCACCCCCATTGACAGGCGCCTGCCAGCAGGCTCCAACACATGGCCCACCAAACAACATGTCCTAACAAAACAGACCCATGGCCCTAATGCCAACCCAAATCCCCCTTGCCCCCAGTACAAGCATGCAACCATCCACTGCACCCACTCCCAAATTACCCATGCCATGACAGTCTCAAAAGAACCACCATACATACATTAATGCACAACAGAGCCGCACAGTGGCAACACATGACTGAGGCAATGTTCATTGAGACATGCACAAAACCAATGATAGTACACAACAACAATCATGAAGTTTGAATAAATGTATTAAAAACATAATGAAATAACATAAAGAAAATCAAATTTGAAAATTAATAAACGATGACAGATATTACCAAATAAAACAGAAAATCCAATGAAAAAAAAAAATCCACGGCATGAAAAAAGAAAAGTGGTCCATCACCAATGTCAAAATGAAAAAAAAAAAAAAGAAAACCATTGATCCATGGAAAATGTCAAAAAAGAAAGTATGTACAAGTCTTCAACTATATACAATCCAAGTCCAAAGGGTCCATGATCCCCAAAACAAATGAAACCTACCAAAAAGTCCTATGAATAAAAAACTATATAAATGAAGTGGAGCAAAGTCCATTAACTACAAAAAAAGAAAAAACAAAGGAAACTTAACACTAAAGAACTACGTACAAAGGCGGCGGGCAAGTCCAATGGCTCACTTGTTGATGTTCCGGGCCAGGGCATCATCGAACTCCACGTCGATGTCCCAGAGGCGGGCCTCTTCCCTGGCCTTGAGGTCTCGCAGGGATGCAGTCATGGCATCCTCTGATTCCCTGTGAGTTGCCTCGAGGTACTCAACCCGCCTCAATGCCCTGCGCATGGAGTTCTCTGCCCTGACCATAGTGAGCCGTGCCTCCTGCGCCCGCCGCCACTCTGCATCTATCCGCTGGCCCAACAGCTGCCACACAGAAGACACTACCAATCCAGGGTCCTCCTGCCCTCTGGCCGATTCCTGCCCCTATGATGTTGAAGGCCCCGAGCCATCATCGCTCCCACCCTGAGCCTGCTGCTGCCGTGCATGTGCTCTGCTTGTCGATGCCTCCACGTCCTCCTCTTGCTGGGGTCCATTTGTTGGGGTGGCCACCCCTGCTGGACCTCCGACTCTTGACTGTGGCAGGGATGTGTCCTCCACCAACCTGGCCGCTGGGTCAGGGGCAGCTCCATGGGGTGCCCAGGTGATACTTGGGCAGGAAGATGGCACGGAGGACGACTGACACATAGGCGGTTCAGTTGAGGAGAGGGTCGCTAGAAGATCCAGCACACGGAGGAACCCAGCGCCGGTGACCCGTCCTAGTAGGTTGATGTGGTCAATGAGGTGATCGAAATGATGTGCATTTTCCACACGAGAACTCTACACGTCATCCCGAATACCACGTTGATGCATCACAACCCCAGCTAGGACAGGCTCAATCTGGTCACAGATTGTCATGTCCGTAGGGAGAGGAAGGGCAGTTGTTGTTCACGCATCCCCTCCCTGAAAACGGGTCTGGACGAAGGCATCCCTGCTGGTGCGGGATGATGCAGTCACAGGATCGGGGACAGGATTACACACAGGCACCTCTGCGGTGGCCTGTGCTGCCTCCTGTCCCTGCCCCTGGACTTCACCACTAGCACCAGTGGAATGCCCCCCTCCAGGCCCCGTGCGTGGGCCTTCCACGGCCTCCTCCTCAACCAAACTCCCCACAAACCTGGATGACTCTGTGCCATCTTCCTCCATAAGCCCCTGTGGGGGCTCAGCTGCCCCTACTGCTGCCATGGATGCGGCACCAGACTCCTCACTTCCGGAAGAGATGACAACGTGGGAGGAGAGGCGGGCCTTGTGTCTCCGGCTGGCGGTGGGATCCCTGCCTCTGTGCTCCACAGCACAATCTCGGCCCTCTTCATCAGTCGACGCTGCAGACAGGGAGAGACAGAATACATGCATCAAGGCACTGTACAATGGTCGGATACACATGTGACAGTTGCACATGAGTGGCAGTGTCAAACTTCACAGAAGCCATCACACTCCCCAACAGTCATATCATTTGAACCCACACACATGCAGAAATTGACAGGAATCGTGCAGCAGGCAGCAGCATCCATACGCACACCAGCATGAACATCCGAAGGTTGGCATGATGTCACAAGCAACATGGGGAGTGCCGAACACATTCACACACTCCAACAGACAGAAATGCATCTGCACATCTCCACTACCTGTCACAGTGCAATCATCAGCAACTATGTCACATCTGCCAATCGGGTTCATACATGTCCATGTCACATGCATCCATGTTTTATCACTGCTGCACATGTGTAACACGCACATGTATGCAATTCACATACATGAAGGTGTAACCAGAATCCATGTGTCACACCCCAACCATGCCATAGTACATACACAGAATAACCAACATGTGTGCATCTCCACATGCAGTTGTGCATCATGCTTTGGAACACATACACCATTGATGTGCATCACTCATGATAGGACTCACATGCAGCACGGTCATGTCCCTGCACATACCCATACATACCTGGACCTTTTCATACATATGTCCAAGCTGCACACTCCTGCACATGTCCAACAAGTACGCATGGACACTTAGCGCTCGACTCCGGACTGGTCTCCCTCTCGAGGACCTGGCGGTGAAGTGCAGGGTTAATGCGTTCCAGGACCCTCATGTCATTGGTGGTAAGGTTGACCTGGCGCCTCACTGCATGTGCTGCTTCCAAGAGGCGCCGGGCCTTCCTGAGGGCCCTGGACCTGAAGTGCTCCCAGTGCTTACGGACGTGTTTCTATGTCGCGGGTTGCCACCCCCTCCGCATTGATGGCAACCATGATGTCCAGCCAGATCCTCTCCCGTCCATCCTTATAGGTGCGTCTTCTTCCATAGAGGGCATCATAATGCACCAGGACTTGCTCCACCAGGATGCCAACCTCTCCTGCTGTGAAGCTGGCAGCCCTCTGCCTCTCTGGTTGGGGTTTGCCTGTGGTGTCTGATGGTGTTTCGCCCGACATGGCAACCCCCGAGGCAGGTGTGGGCGGGCAACTGGGTCCTGGTGCTGGGCTGTGGAGCGATGGAACTTCAGTCAGGAGTCTTCTGTTCCAGCAGGGGTGGTCACAGCAAATGGACCCCTGCAGATGGCTGACGTGCAGGCACCAAATGGCAGGGCATGTGGCCAGCAGGCAGGCAGCAGCAGATGGCAGGTGGGAGTCTGCTCGGGGCTCTACGGCAGGAAAATGGCCTTCTGGGCAGGAGCGTGGTCTTCCGTGTGTTGTCGCATGGCCAGCTTGATAGGGAGTGATTTGGAACGTGAAAAAATAGCACGTCAGCGAGTAATTCGAGGAAAGACCCTTAGCGCATAAGCGTGCCTGTGATGTAACACGTGTGGGCGTTTCCCTCAGCACGGGTGCATCCACACGTGCAAAAAAATCACATCCATGTGTGAATCCATGTAATTCGAGGAAAGGGCCTTAGCGCATAAGTGACGTTACACGCGCGGGTGTTGCCTTCAGCATGGGTTAAAGGTGAGCGCGGGCCAGCAGACCACTGTACGTGCTGTTCGTGGAGGCCGACGCGTGTGTTTACTCTGCTGGAATCATACACGGTTACTTCACGGCGTCTGAAGTCCGTACCTCTTCTTTTGGTGGGGTGTTGCCTATGCTCACAAGCGTGTGTGTGTTTTTTTTTTTTTTTCTCCACGCAAGGCAGGCAGTGATTCGCATACGCTATTTTTCCCACTGTGGTTCCCCCTGTGCATGTGTACCGTTTTTGAGGTCATAGTAGCCCGCGTGTTCCACACGTATGTGTTTTTTGTGTTCCTGGGTGCCACACCATACTGCTGGAGGTAAAATCCACACACGTGGGCTACCGGGGTCACGGGCACAATTTTTCTTTTTTCTTTTCAATTTCCTGTTATTATATTTTGTCAATTTTTGAATGAGCATTGCGTGACCCATCATTTTTCCCCAGGGGTCACAGACAGAATTGCAGGGGCACTGGGGTATCTATTCCATCAAGTACCCTGCCCCCTTCTAGCCAATTGCCCAGGACAATTGTTGAGTGAACCTCCCATAGCCTATTTTCCATCAGTGCCATGGTTGGGAGGCCACCAAAGGCTAAGGGCGGCAAAGCTGGGTGTCCTCCCAGGGCTGGGAATGGTCGGGCACGTGGGCACTGAGACCAGGCAGGACGGGGAGTCCAGGGTGGCCAGTGTGGCTACAGGGGGGGAAGAGGCAGGGGTGCCCCTCTGGGATGGGATGCCCTGCCACGTGCTGGTGCAGACATGCCACCATCCCCTGTGGCTCCTGGTGATGCAGCTGTTGCATCACAACCTGGCACCCATATCACCCAACAGCAATTTACATCTGCTTTCACGGGCCCACTGGTGGTAGCTGCAGGTGCAGCTGTGGGCACCTCCACCCGGGCTCTGGGTCATGCAGCGCATGTTGCGTTGTGTGGCGAAGACTGCCAGGAGGATTTCCATCTTGTCTGGAGGTTGGGGTCATGTGTTTCCACTATAGCTGTGACTGTGGCACATGTATCTGGGGCAGTTATGACATCGGCTGCCCCAAGCAGCTGGGTGGTGGTAACTGCATTTGCAGATGCAGGCGCCACCACCCCGGCAGTGAGTCAGACCCAAGCCAGACCTTCTGTCCTCTTACCAACACCCACTGCCTTGGTCCAGTCCACCAACACCAATGCCCCCACTGATCAGGGCCACATTTCCCACCCAGGGGGCCTCATTACGAGTAGCGTGGTAAAAACGGGGTCATCACCGGCATGGCGGAATGAGCGGGTCCGTGCTCGTATGACACCACTAATAGCGGTTGATTATGAGTGCGCGAGCACGCGCGAACCCCCACGGGACCCGCCGATACCGCCACCGCCTAGGAGGAACCCCTAAATACCAACCCAGTAATACCAACATGCTAATACCGGGCTCTTAAAACCGGACCCGGAAATAATGTAATCGTGTCGGAACGGGAAATTGGCCGGCGGCCATCTTTAAAAAAACAATCCATTGCAAACCTCATAAAAACCACCAGTTGATACCTGGAGAGCTCTGTGCCAATACTTTGAGGATGTTTAAGGCTACCCGGAAGACCACCCCCCGGCTGCGGAAACAGCGTTTCTCTGACCCTGAATTGAATATGTTAGCGGACACACTTGCTGCACATGCAAACCTCATGAAATCCCATGACATGAAGTGTGAGGTGCAGCAGAAGGAGAAGGACATCTGGCAGGAGGTAGCCCGCAAGGTGTCGGCCGTAGGAACCACACCACGTAGTGTCAAGGACTGCAGGAAGAGGTGGGATGACTTCCGCTTGAGGGTCTGCAACATCATGTCAAGCAACAGGAGGCAGGCCATTGCCACCGGCGGGGGTCCCCACTCTCCTGCCAAAATGATGCCCTGGGAGGAGACAGCAAGCAGCTTCATAGATCCAGAGTCCATCGAGGATTCAGGGAGATGGAGACGGGTGCAGCATCATCCCCAGAAGGAGGTGAGTGACCCTGCAGATCCCTGTAGGGGAAACCATGACGTAGCACAAGTGATGTGGAAGAGAATCTAGGCAAGGCAATGCATGTTCCAACACCCACATCAACATATCCAAGTACAGATAGCGGCCCAAACCCTGCCAGACAGAAATGCATGCTGATCGCCAATCCCATAACCAACACACAGCCAACACACCTGGACCATTCCCATGTAACATATCACACAAACCCCAAATCAACGGAATGCCACCTGCCATACAGTGAATACCAAAAATGCCCCCTCAGAAAACCCTGTTTGATACACCTGTAAGACATGAATGCATGATTAAATGAACAATGAACAGCACCATTGTATGCTTCTGGCATGTAACACCATCACTGATGCCCTGCATCTCTTCTACCCTGCAGGCACCGATGAGGAAGATGCCAGGCAAGACAACAACGCGAGGGCATCCACGTCCCACCCAAAGAAAAGGGCTACTGCCACCATCTCCGTGGCAGCCAAGCAGGCCACACCCACAGCCAGTGTGCCAGTCTGAGCCGAGACACAGCCAACAACACCTGCTGCCAGTGTGCCTCACACACTAGAGACCCAGCAGCCCACACCCACACCAGTTGAAGGGGAGTCCCTACAAGCAACGGCCACCACTGAGGATGACATGGATGGCAATGTGGACCAAGAGGGAGTCACAGAAGTGACATGTCCACCCAGCCCAAGCCCCGTGTCCACCCCCACACCCTATATCGAGCCCTCACCCACTGACAGCAGTGCTGATCCCTGCCTCCATAACTCAGACCTGAGCCCCTTCGAGGAGGACAGCATCCAAAATGCAGGCCCCGTGAGTGCACGACCCACCACTCCAGCTCCCACAACACCCTCGAGTGACGTCTGTCGAGGGTGGAATCCCGACAGGAGGCCATGTTGGAGCTCCTGCGGCAGTAGGTTGCCGATGGAGAGGACACCAGGCGGGGAATCGCCACTGTCATTGTGGGACCACAGCGGTCATTGCAGCAAACACAGCCACTGTGAATGTGTCAGAGGTGCTGATGAGGGACTGTCTAGGGGCAGTACTTACTTCAATCCTGCTCCATATGCAGCGGCCACGCGTTGCAGCAGGCCTGGAACCTGCCACCGACTCATCATCAGCCACCACACCTGCCTCCTCAGTCCCCACCAGCCCTGTGCGCCAGACCCGAAGGAGTGCACAGCACACCGAAATGCTGCCCCCGGACAGCAAAAATTCCCGCAAGTAGTGTGGGCGGACAATGGGAGTGGGACACATGGTTGGGTGTGAAGGGGAGCATTTTGTGGAGTTTATTGGGGGGTTTTGGAGTTTGTTGGGTGGGTTTGGGAGTTCACTGGGGGTTTTTGGAGTTTGTTGAGTGGTTTGGGAGTTCACTGGGGGTTTTTGGAGTTTAATGGGTTGGTTTGGGAGTTCACTGGGGTTGGGGAGAGTGGTCACATTTTTGCTGTTTGAACTAATACACCCGTTGTGAGAAAAAACATTCAATGGCTGGACATTGTTCATTTCGTGTGTATCCATTTAATGTGTGATGGTGTTCAGTGGCCAACTCCCAAAATCCCTGTGTGCATGTCCACATGGCTATCATACTCCCTGTGGTTCAGAAGTATTTGTGTATCAGTGCTTTGCGTACTGCATGGCCATCCTGTGCATCACGTACTGGCAGGGGGGCAACTACACGTCTGTCTCCATCCTCATCATCCTCACCTGGTGCATGCATGTCAATGTCAGGTGGCAGTGGTACATTTCATGATGCACATGTTGTGCAGCATGACACAGGCCATGGTGATCTTTGCCACCTGCTCAGGCCTATAGAGGAGTGCCCCACCAGACCTGCTTAGGCAGCGGAAACGCGCCTTCAACAGGCCAAAGGTCTGCTCAATCACAACACGGGTACGGGTGTGAACACGATTGTACTCCTCTTGGCTGTTCTGTGGGTTCCGCACAGGGTAAATAGCCACGGCCTCAAGGGATATCCTCCATCACCTGCAAGCAAATTCAAATAGGTGTGTGTCACTCTGAGCTGCCACCTTCAGGAAGCACAGTCATGGCTGCAGCTATTTGGTGTGGACATGCACATTTCCCTATACGTATGCAAGAATGTTAACTAGATGCATACTATACTGCTATGAGGCGTGGTAGTCTGTATGGCGTTCAATAGATGATGAAGGGTGAAATAATGCATGCTGAGGCGGATGTACTGTGGTTGTAAGACAATGTTTAGCCTCCCATTCATGCTGTGTATTATACACTATTATACACTGTGCATGGTCACACTAGCCACATTGGCAGAGTTGCAATCCGGTTCAGTAATGCATTGCTTGACATACCCATGGTGGCCTGGTTGTGCCTCTTACTTGTTGTCATCAATATGCATAATTGGTAAAATGTTTGCCAGTGATGTGTCATTTTGGGTTTGGGAGATTCAGGTCAGGAATGTCTAGCTCTGCATGCATTCTCCAATCACCGTCAATTGCCACCCAGGTGGAGTATTCACCCCCCCTTTCCCACACAGGTGGAGTATGCATCCCCCCATTTCCCACCCAGGTGGAGTATGCATCCCTACACATCAGTAGCCCATTGCTCTGCCATGGCCCACTCAGGCAACTCACCAAGCAGCCAGGCATGTGGTCCAGCATGTCGCTCCATGTGACAGGGTAGCATGGAGTTACGCAGCACCATGGCATCATGTGTTGATCCGGGAAATTGGGTGCAGAAATGTGTGATGATCTTGCTGGATTCACATACCATTTGCACATTGATGGAATGGTATTGCTTGTGATTGCGGTACACCACCTCTATGGCATGGGGGACTACCAATTCCACATGGGTGCAGTCCGGGGCACCAACACAATTGGGCATGCCTGCCAGTGCATGGAAGCCTACTTTGGTGTCGGCCATCTCCTGGGCAGTCCGTGGTAGGGATATGTGGGTGCTTGTGTGCTTCAGGAGGGCATCCAACATGTTCAGCATGCGTGAAAATAGTGGTTGCGAAATGCCATGCAGCTGCCCCACTGTGTGTTCATAGGTGCCTATGACTAGGAAGTGGAGCACAGACACCACCTTTAGTAGCGGGGGATGGCAGTGCGTATTTATATGAGGCTGGCAATGTCGTTGTGTATCATGTCCACTATGGTGGTGATCGCGTCCCGGTCCAACCGGTACAGGGTGTGGATCTGTTCAGGGGTTAGGTTGAATGGCCTGGGACTGATGCGAGGGATTGGTGGCTGCCTACGAGGCACTGCTGGCTGTACTGGTGGTAATTGCTGGCCCTGTCTTGCCCTCCTTCTTCTCCTGCGTCTCCTCTGTGCTGTCTGTTGTTGCTGCTGTAGTTGTTGTTGGAGTTGCTGTTCTTGCTGTAGATGTAGCAGTATAGGCATGTCCTCCAGCGCCATGATTGCAACAGCTAGTGGTAGCATTTTGGTGTAGGAAGGGGTGTGGTGTGTGGGTCTACTCATTTTATACTGGCCCAGCCTGCATTGACTCCACCTGTGGTGATTGTGTGCACCTGTGGCAGTTGGCTTGTTTGCTGATTGCTGTTTGCGGGTGGTCCGCGATGCTTGTATCGCCAGCATTGTGCAGCCCCTGATTATCGCCTTCAGGATGCCGGTATTTGCATGTCCGCGTGGGTTGTGATGGCCTCCTATTACCGGCATGCCGGTAATTGCTCCCTGAAGGGGTGCATGTAGGTGCCCATGCCGGTGTGAGGGGGCACGGTACTGGCGGTGCCAGTATTGGCACGTTTGTCGGGTCAGAATGCCCTGGACCAGTTAACGATGCTGCTATTACCATTCTGCCTTCATTTTTCCATTACCTCCATTCTCGTAATGAGGCCTAGGGTCAGTACCACCGCCCAAAAGGAAGAAGCGTGCTCCTGCACAAGAGGCTGGGACCCCAGACACAGCTCCGGCCTCCGGCACGTCAAGGAAGAAGCCTTTCTGCAAGCAGGAACTGGAGTTCCTTGTGGACTACGTGTCGGAACACCAACACGATATGCTTGTGGGCCCACAATGCCATGCAACACATCAGCAGCGATGGGTCCACTGGCAGCATGTTGCGGATGGTGTGACATCCATGGGATTCCAGGTGCGTACAGCTCCAGACTGCTACAAGCGCTGGAATGAACTCAGACGCAGTGCTAATCAAGAGCGTGCCTCCAATTACTCCATGTCTCTGGTGACTGGTGGTGTGCCACCACCAGAGGAGGATGAACTCACTCAGTATGAGGAGATTGCTTCAGAGTTCACACCGGAAGAACAAATCTGTGGAGTGGGAGAGAGGATGGATTATGATGCAACATCTGGTGAGTATTGATATGTGGAACTCAATGACATGTGTGGTTGACATGTGTGACCGTCCAGCTACAAGTTGGCTCTTTCCTTTCTTCAATCTCCCTCTCCACCAGTGTTGGTCACCAGGGGTCGTACCTCTCGGCCTCAATTTACAAAGAGCACCTGGCAGTTCTTGACTACTGCATTATAAGTTTCTTGTACGACTTCCAGTGCTATGCTGATGACAACCACCTCATTTCCTGGCTGCCCTTGGCCACCTCTTAACCCCCCCCTTATTTCTGATAGCCTTATTGCCATTTGCTTTTGGTGTACTACCAACAGTCTCTGTCTGAATGCCAGCATGACTGACATCCTCCTCATCGATACACCTTCGCCATCCTTTCCCCTCAATCTCTGGCCAGCCCCACTTGGCCCTCCTCCTACTTCCACCTGCAAGGCCAACAACCTCAGAGTCACCTTTGACTCAACACATTCCTTTTCCACACACATTTCTGACATATCTTGAGATGGATTAACTTCTTGCTTCACCTCCTCAAGGGTACTGGCCCTTTCCTATCACTCACCTACATGCTCACAGTCTCTCAAGCTCTGGTTTACTCAAGGTTGGAGTACTGTGACAGTCTCTTTCAATATTCAACCTGCCCCCACACTCCTCCCTCTACCACTAAGCCAGTACAGGATTGCAAGACGTATCCTTGGCCTCAAGCCCTGGGATCCTATCTTTCCAGCTCTGTAATCCCTTCAGTGGCTACCAGTGGATGCAAGGATGATACTTTGGACCCTCTGCATTGTGCACAAGGATTATTTGGGACTGGGTACAAAATACCTTCAACAATCCCTCTACCAATTCCTCCCCTCTTGAGTTCTGTGCTCCTCTACCTCACACTCCCTCCAGGTCAGTTGTTAATTTAATAAATAAGCTAGGAGCAGATCTGTGTGTAGGGCTGGGAGCTCCCTTTGGAACAGCCAACTGGCCACGTAGAAAATTGAGCAGAAACATCTCTGCTTCCGGAAGCACCTCAACACCTTCCTGCTTGCTCCTGCATTAGCCTGTCTTCTCCCCAGCTAAACAGTTTCCTCTGTTGGCACTGTGCCCCTGCACACACTCTGTCCATCGGGCCAGGTACCTCCTCACCCTGCCTCCCTGCTGCACTGCCTACAGGGCTCCCATATCAATGGGTCCAGTGGGTGTACCCATACCGTCCCCCACTCTTTGTCTGCACTAATCAGATTTGCCCCATCCAAATCATCTTGCACTTGCCACTTGCTGGCTGCACTACCACTTTTTGAATGGCTATTCTATCATTGGACTTTATTTTCCTTTGTTGGTCTTCTCTGTTTGGCACATTCCCCTTCTCCCCCTTCCTGGGTCTTCAACCCTTTATCCTTTCTCCATGGACGTGCGTGTTCTCAATGTCACTGTGCCCAGTATGAGAGTTGTTTTGAATTCCTTTTCTCCCTTGTTCCCCTCCCTTTGCTTGTTTGCGCTCTGAGCCACTTGTGTACGAGTGCAATCTTGATGAGATGTCATATCATGTCATATACATCCTTTGTCCTTGGTGCAGTGTGTCTCACTCTGACTGTGCTGATGGCAGTGACTCCCCATGCACATATGTGCACGATCATGTTCCATGTGCATTCCAGGTATGCCCCTAGGTGTCCTTGACTACCTGCTCATTGTAGTATTTGTCCAGGATGATCCAAGTGTCATCTCATTTGGACAGCCATGTCATGCTCACTGTAGGTCTTTAGGCTGTGCACATCTGTATCATACACATGACACCCCTGTTACAGGCCCACTGCCTCTTTTCAACTGGTGTTGTCTTCTACATGCATGTCTTCTACATGCATGGATGTACTATGGATGGTTCCTCACCTCTCCTCCACCATGTCCACTTCTCATCGGCTGTAGTGACATTTGAATGACGAAATGCAATAGACGCATGCCTACACTGGCTGGCAATGCACAGTTCTGTGTGGAACATGTCATTGCCATGCAGTGCCTCCCTGCTATTTCCCAGGGAATGGGTGTTTCACGGAACCCATGCTACATGGTGCATGCCATTTGCACAGGATGGCTGCAATTGCTGTTACATTGCCCTCATGTTTGAATATTGTCATGACTACGTACGTGTTCATGTTGTAAGTTGAGGGGCTACACATGCACTGCACCATACACACTCACTCCTGTCCCAAGTTAAGCCCTTCAACATGCAAACACAATACTGCTGTGTGATGTTGACCTGACATGTATGTACCCATGTCCCTCCTTTCACTGTATGGAAAGGCACTAGCGTAGGTGCCTCCTGTGACACATGTACTGTGCATAGTTGATGGTAGTTGGTTGCTGAACATGAACATGCATGTTACATGTATCATGGTGTGTTTGGTTAGATTTCTAGCTGTGTCTATTTGTGTGTTCATACATGCTTATGCTACGTGCCATCTCTTTGTTCCCATCTCTCCTTTTGGCATTGGATATATGCCTGCTAAAGGTTGTGTGTGATGCAGGTGATGTGCAACATGTAATACATCTGTTGCCTTCACATTTTGCACACATCCTTTCTGCTTTTGGGATAGCCTTGCATTGCAATGCCACTGGATGCAGTTCACATGACCAACCAGGCACCGGTGGTGGTTCTGGGGTGGCAGTCCACGAGAACCCACAGGTGCTCCAGGTCATCATGTCCAGAGCTCACTCTGAGTCAGGCTCTGATGTATCCTCTGACCACTATGTTGAGCCGGAGCTGCATCATGACGTGTTGTCGCTGGTAAGTGATCCTGTGTTGGATGATCTTCTGTCCGTGACACCTTCACTAGGGGGCAAGGCAGGGTTGGAATGACCGCCTGTGGTGGTTACGGGTGCACGGTCACACTCAACACCAGTAGGCCATGTTCCTGGGGCATCAGGTCGACGGAGGGATGCAGTCCTGCAGCCGCGGGCGGCACCAACCCAGCAAGGACCACGGCTCCTTGGGCCCAGCAGGTGTGGTGTCTGTCAACGAGGTGGCCGTATGCCACCGGGGTAAACTGAGTGGGAGCGTTCCATGATTGCCATAGCACAGCAACACGGGGGAGCAGTTGAGATGATTGCTCAAGGTATGGAAAGTGTGGCCCATTCCATCCTCCTCTCTGTAAGGCAAATGGTGCTCCAGCAGCGGGCTTCGCAGTCCACGTGCCGGTCACTCACACTGGGCATGGCAGCGTCTGACAGGGTGGGCCGGGCTGAAATGGTGGCTCTGCGTGAAGCACTTAATGCTCAAGCAGAGGCACACTCTGAGGCCCTGAGGGTGGAACACCAAGCCCTCGGATTTACTCTGGCTGAGCTCATGATGGACGAGAGTAGGCGGACAGAAGACAGGATGGTACAGCTTGAAAGAACCATCTCAGCTGAACTCCATGCAAGCCAGGAGTCACTCCGTTTGTCATGTGAGGGGAGGCAGAACTCTGTCTCACATGTCAGTCCTTGCATGAGGAAGCACGTGTGACACATGAGGTAATGCATGCTGACCTCAGTCTCATTGCCAGCCAGGACCTGGCTTACCAGACCCGCATGCTTGCTGCCATTGAGGGGCAAGGCGCGGCTAGGCGTGGTGAGTCAACTGAGCAACGGCCACCTTCTGATTTCCATCCAGAGGGTGACGATGACAACCTCTCTCCCACATAGGTCGGGCCGTGCAGACGCTGAGCCCAGTGAGGTGTTGTTTATTTTATCTCAACATCTACACATGTGGGTGTTGAGGTGCACCGTGTATCTCCCCCCTCCTGGGTGCCCCCCCCATCCTACGGGTCATATATGGGCATTTTATTTATTTATTTTTACAGCAATTTTTTTTCCAGCTGTTTTTTTTCTGCAAATGTTTTTAATTTTTCAAAAAAATTGTATGGTTTTGGGTATTACTTTTTTTATTTTCATATTTTCTTTTTTTGTTTTTCATTTTACTTTATTTTGTTGTTTTTTCACAATAAATTATCTTTTTTCATTTTATTTTTTCTATTAATGTTTTTATTATTATTCTTCTTTATTTTTCTTTATTTTTTTACAATTAATTATCTTTTTTTGTTTTTCTTTTTTTAATTATTCTTTTCATTTTTAATTTGAAATTATTATTTGATTTTATTTGTATTTTCTACAGATTTCTTTTTTTTTACATTTTCTTTTGTCTATTGTGCATACACTTGACAGTGTGGTGCTTTGTGGCATTGGAAGGCATCCACTGTGTGTTCCAGCTGGGCCCATTCAGGCTTGTTTTTTGTATGTGTTTTGCTTGGGGTCCTGACACATATGCTACTCCTGCTTCCCCTTTCCATGGGCTCGCAAGGATGGCTCGGTGTAACAGTTTATCACACATGGGCATTGGGCTTCCATCATATCTGTGGCCAGCCTGCAGTCCTACTTGTGTGTACACCCCTGGTGGCTATTCGGATGGTTTCTCAAATGCATGTCTGCACTTCACTTTGGTGAGTATTATGCTGAGTGTGCATTTCATCATGTCGCTTAAGATGTTTGTTATGTATTGACTGTCTATGTTAATGCACTTCCTGCTGTAGGTGGTACCATGCACCCTTTGGCTGTGTACAACACACACTGACGGTGGGAGGGGTCCATGTGCTGAAAATGTTGAATTGGGACAGTTTACCCACAGTGATTTAGATATGCCACATGAAGGCTGCACGCTGAATTACTCATGTCACCACGCATTTCAACAACCACCCATTCCTTGCTAGCACCACTTTGGCCATCTTGAAGCCTTGGCCGGTGTTTTGATGTGCCATTTGAGGTATGACCACATTGCTCTTGATTTGATTGTCATGTTTGTGTCCTTGACCTGCTCCCCCCTCCCATTGGTTGGAGTTGGCCCTTGTGACAATCTGGCCAACCAGGATGCTTGAGCCCGCCACCACTACCAAAAGCCCACAAAGGAGGCCCTGTCTAGACCTGTCCACCAGCCTTCTGAGTCACTTGATTGCCCCCCTGTCTCTACTGCACCTGCCAGTGTCCCTCTGTCTCCCCCCCTTGATCATCACATCCCCTACTCTTCTGCGCTGTCTGGTTTCCCTCTGCCCCCTGTGTGTGCTTTCTTTCCCCATCTTCCCCATTATGCATTTTGACCTTGGCCCCTCCTCCCTTCTCCTTCTCTCTACCCTCGCCCTCTCCACCACCCTTTACCCTCTTCCTTGTACTCTGTCATTTTCCACCACTATCCTAATTGCCATCAGCCAAGGTGATATGTAGGTGCTTGTTCTTTGCAGAGATTTGCCCTTCTGCCTCTGTCCTTCCGCACCCCACCTTCAACTTTTTTAATATTATTTTGCCACTTACTTTTATCTTTAGTCCCTCCACTACTGATTACAGGTCGGCTGTTCCCTCATTCCCTTCTGTGTTTCTTCTCCCCCTCCCCAGCACTATCTAGATTCTTTGTGGACCTACCACAGTTTGTCACTTGTTTTGTTACTCTCCTCACCTCTTCCCTCCTCTTCCCTCACTCACCTCCTTATGTGACTCCTGCACTGCAACTATTGCCGTCAGGCATAGGAATGTTGATGCTAGGTTTGTCATCCAACATTCCCTCCCTACACTCTCCCTTATTGTTCTAGGCACTTGTAATATGTACTTTGATTTTACAGTTCATTATCACACAGTAGACTGTTTGAAGGACACATAGGAATCTACTGTTCTTCTCACTTGTTACCTCCCTCACTGATGCGTTTTTATGAACTTTGTGTGTAGGTCGTATTATGAATTTCTATGATTCAGTGATGGGTCACTGTCTGCCATTGCCGATGTGGGGTACTCTATACATGATATGTTTTGCTGGTCAATGGCTGATGCAATGTAGTGCTTTATTTTGAGGTGTCAGGGGATGGGTGTGGTTTAACACACAGGGGGGTCCTTGAGTGCTTTGTTCACATGTGCTGTGTACGGGACACTGGCACTCACTTCATTTCACATGCATGTATTAGATGCATGTCCCTACTGACAAATACACTTAGGCAATGCCCCCCCCCACTACATTGACACCATGCGCAGGCGTGCACCCACATTGCCTTCTCAGGCATGCTGTGTCACGACAATCCATGTTCACTTCTGAGTCATTGATCGTGTACATGCATGACAGGGTACTATTTGGTTGAATGTCATTTTTTCAGATGATGCTGAAGGGTTTTCCCCAATGCAATGTGCTGTCCAGTGAACAGTGTTTGAAATGCCAATTTGCAATTGTACAATGTGCATGGCAACAGGTATTCTGACTTTTGTTGGTTGCACCACTGGTGGCATGCATTTGTGCAACCGTTTTCATGGTGTGAGGTTTTGGTTAGTCATTTCTTCAGATTCCATGTCAGGTGTAATTGTCTGGTGCCTATTTACATTTCTCACGTGGCACTTCATAACTATTGTGTCATGTGTTGTACATATGGTTTGATGTTTTGCCGTTGCATACCATGGTATGGTGTGGCAGTTGGGGTTCGGGGGTGTTGGGAGGTTTTGGGTGGCATACCAGTACTTTCATGCCCTGTTTAGCAAGGGGGCGGGGGAGCACCTTGCATGTGTTCACTTTGGTCACATGGGATTGGTTGTGTTTAATTAGCTAGGGATGCACACAATGTGGCACTTCCGTGGACACATTCTCAGGGTGGTAAGGTAGTGACAGTTAACTGTCCCTTTCTCATCATCAATTGTGACCTGGTATGTGCCAGGCCTGTGTGCACTCCGCAGGGGTTGGAGTTTAGGTGAAAAATGTGGCCACAAGCAGGGAACGGGCTGCCTCACCACATGCCCTTTCCCCTCCCATGCGCAGCAGCCGTGCATGTGGTTGGGGATGAGGGGGCACCACCATGTCCATCGGTATGCCATGCCATGTTGCAACGTTGTGCAGGGCACATGCTGCCATAATGATCCTGCACACTACTGGGTGTGCATATATTAGCTGCCCGCCAGAGCGGTCAAGGGAGCGGAAGCGTGACTTGAGCACTCCGAATGTGCGCTCCACTATGGCCCTGGTTGCAATATGGGCTGCATTGCATACCACATGCACGTTGATGGAATGCCAGTGCTTGCGGTTTCGATAGATGTGCTCAGTGGCCCTATGTGAACGTAGGGCCACATGGGTGCAATCTATGGCACCGAGCACTTTGGGGAAGTGTGCCACCCTGTAGAGGTCCAGGACCACGGTCTTCCTTTCTGCAGGTGTTCAGGGCATGTATATATGCCTGCGGACTGAGGGGTGCGCTGTGATAATTGCCAATACCTGGTGTAGGCAGCGTGACTGTGTGGGCTGTGAGACACCCCCCACTATGGCAGTTGTCCGCTGAAATGACCCAGTGGCCAAAAAATACAGTACATTGAGCACCTTCTCCAAGGAATGGTTGGGAGCACAGGGTGGGTGATGTGAGTTCATCCTCCCACTCCCTGTCCAGGTCTAGGATATGAGGTGGAAACCTATACCTGCCATAGACCTTGTCAACCGGCATCCCAAAAAGGCTGGTGCTGGGCAAAAAAATGCAGGGCCTGGTTATTCTCCTCCTCCTGCAGTGTCCCACGATCACTGCTGCGAGGAACGGGACATTCATCATAGCTGTATATGCTTGTTTGTTGTTTGCGCGCACTTTTATGCTGCGCGGGGGTGCTTCCACCTTCTTTCGTGTGGCGGACGTAATTGTGTGTGTGTGTGTGTTTTGACGTGCGTGGGTTTTCCCTATTTGAATCCATGAATACGTGTAGTTCGCGTGCGTGTGGGCGTTCCATGTACTTCCCAGCAGTACCTCCCCAGTTACGCCCTTATTTTCATGCGTTGTTCCCGATTCTGCGTGTTCCGCCCTGTGTTCCACCACCTTTTTGATGTGTGCGCTGATGTTG
The DNA here is from genome assembly GCF_040938575.1 of Ambystoma mexicanum. NCBI lineage: Eukaryota > Metazoa > Chordata > Amphibia > Caudata > Ambystomatidae > Ambystoma > Ambystoma mexicanum. The sequence goes on along the minus strand of NC_090937.1, from coordinate 784,895,114 downwards.
TGCGCTTTCGCTGTGCACGTCGCGCACAGCGTTCGGGATGTGGAAGTGACGTGCGCGCCGGTGTTCGCCACGCCCGGATTTAGCACACATCCCTGGAAGTACACGCGCATGGCCTTCCATGAATTTGACACGTGCATTTCGCACACGTGCACTGGCTATTTCATGCTTGCGCCCGCTTGCGCCACTAATTTTGGCGCACATTTATTCCATGATTTATCCCCTTGATCTTTTTATTAGTTGTACCCATAGGCACAATTATATTTATAGCCGTGTCAATAAACCATACATTTTCTGTGCAATAATCATATTTTTATGTGGATGATACATTACAGAATTTTATTTGTGTATGTTATTTTAACTTCTTAGGTGTTCTCTTATTTCATTTGATGTTTTGAATGTGGCTTAGTTTGATTTTGGGCTTACAAAAATATTAACTTGTAGCTGCAGATACAAAGTTAGATCTGCAGCCACATCCAAATAGCCGTGGCTATGAAAGATGCTGGGTGGGCATAAAATCAATTTCTGTGAGTTTCATTGTTTGTTATTGGTTGTTGTTACATTTCTATTTGTGTAGGTGTCTGTGGTAGGTTGTTGCAAAAATGTGTCATCCATGTTTGTAGTTTTATTTGTATATATTCATCTTTTTTGTATTAATTTTGGAAAGTATAAAAGCATCAATTTTCTGCAGTTTCATCCATTTGTTTGCAGAACTCTCTCTGTGCACATGGCAGGAGTGTGGCTGATGTGAAATTAAGTGTTAATAAATATTTACATACTTGAAGTTTTATTCACAGTGTTGTGTGAGTTAGTTATATTAACCACTGCTATCAGAAGGTGTTCATTATAATTGTTTTTATCTGGTGTGATTGTTTGGCAAGTATTTTATTTTTTAACTTTCACTAACATGGAGCTGCAAAATTTGTTTTTTGAATCAATGGCATTTATATGCAGGCATTTCGTTTTTGTATTTATGTTAGTGAGATTCAAGGCTTATTTGATTGGATGTCTTGTCATTGTAATGCACTTTCATCTATACAGTACTCTTAGCTGTTTTGAGTTTCCTGTCAGGTAGTACAATTAATGGTGTTTTGCAAGTTAATTTTAGTCATTTTTTATTTTTATATTTTGTTGTAGCTGCACCGTTCTCATCATCCCAGTGGACTTGCACCAGATGTTGTACAGTTAACTCCTCTGAAAGGCCTACCTATATTCAAAACATAGTGGTACTGCTGGAGATGGGAGCAGCACATATGTATAGAGTTCATAAAAAGCCTTCTTTGTGAACTTCTGTAGCATTTCCGTTGATTCATCAAATGGAATGCTGCAGGTGTTCAGAGTCTCTGGCTTTTCGTGGCAGCACCTTTAATGTGTGGAGTTTGATTCTGCACAACGATCACTCACACCTGGCTTTTTTATAGTGGTAAAGCTGAAGCCACTCACAGCAGCTCAGATTCCAAGTTTAATTATCCACCCTATATTCTTGTGCTGTTCAGGTTTACATACCCTACCTCATCAGTAGGCAGTAGTTGTGTAAATAATGATTTTAGGATACATTGAGTGTAGTCTTTGTACACAGTTATTGTAACACTTTAATACATTTCTATTAAATAACAATATATATAAATGGGAATGCTTTAAGAAGTTAAGTAAATATCCAAACAACATTTTTAAGAACACGTTTATTTGGGGGGAATGTGGTTGCACAATTTCTTTTTATTTTACTTTCTACACATGATACATCATTTTCATTAGCTCAATTGTCTGTATTATTAATGTCAATTATGTATGAAAAAACAAACCCTTGCAATTCAAGAAAACAAATATTTTAGTTGCAAGGATGTTAAGGTGAGAACTTAATGCAACAAACCCCCTGAAATTCGGCAAAAGCCACCTTAACTTTTTGCCCCCTGTTGCGCATCCTATGACCACAATGATGACATCACAGATCACATCACTGATGCCATCACTATTTACATGTTGCAGGAGAACACTGATAACATTGAAAATTACATCACTGATGAAATCACTGGTGACAACACTACTAACATTGTCTATAACAGATTACATGAATAGTGTCATTAGACATAACATGATTAATATGTTAGCTCATAAAAACTTTGATTTTCTTATAAACAATTTAAGGCCATGGACATGGCCATGACAAAGGCTGTTGTCACTGGCCATCACCAAACACCAGAGCTAGTGGCCGTTAGTGTTGCGAAACACTAATGTGCATGGTTAAAAGCAATGCCTAGTGGTCCATCAGTGTTTTAAAATATACAGTGTGCAACGTTTAACACTACGTTTAACACTGTAGTCAGTGGCCATAGCTAAAGGCTATAGATAGTGCTCATTAATATGTTAGAACATACAGTTGGCAGGGCCACAGGCCATGGCAAATGGCTATTATTGTGTTGAAGACCAGGGCTAGTGGCTGGTAAGTGTATATAATATACAGTGGGCATGGCTGAGGGTCATAGATAGGGGCTGGTTAGTGTTGTATAATAAACAGTGGGTACGTCTGAAGTCCATTGCTTATGGCATGTTAGTATTTTAAAATATACAGTGGACATGGCCAAAAGATGTACAAACTGCTCATGGTCAAAGGCCATGGCTAGTGACCCATTTATTAGAATATTTAGTGGGCACAGCCAAAGATTGGGGCCACTGGCCAGTATTGTGCTAATGTCCATGGCTAGTGCCTCATGAGTGTATATAATATACAGTGGACACAGTTGAAAGCTGTATCCGCTGGTAAAGGCCAAAATCCATTGTTGGTAGCCTGATAGTGTTTTAAAATATTCAGTGCAGATGGGTGAAGCTTAAGGTGGCTTTAGCTGAATTTCAGGTGGATTGTTGTGTTAATTCCCCACCCTAACCTACCTGAAACTAATGTTTTTTCTTTGAATATATTTGTATATATGCTATAAAGAACCTTTTTTTAAAAAAAAGAGTTAAGATTAATCTAACAAAATATAACATCTACAAACAGTGAAAACAACAAAGGCCAGGTACATACCTAAACAATTGCTACATACATTAGTTACTATAAAAAAGTAAGATTTACAAAAGGTATAAATGGAACATTTAAGCTACAACCACTTAGTACTTATGATTGCCATTACTACAAATGGGATAGCCCGAAAATATTGAACCCCTTTACCGCTAACCCAAAAATGAAGGGTATTTTTTTGCAAATAGTTTCATTTATTTACACAAGTATAGATGGTAAGTGTGGTACATGTATTAATTGGGAATGGGGTATGTGGGGGGAGATGCAGGGGAACTCCCCTGCATTTGTTTGTGTAGAAAAGTGCAAAAGAAGGGGGGAGTCAGGATTTTTGGTATTCTCAGTAAAGGATTTGGTATTTTTACACAGATCCCTACAAACCACTGCAAATGCAACCATGTAAGGTACCAGTGTATGGTATAAGACTTTGTGACTTAAAAGCATGTGGCATAAGACCATGCTACAAAAAAGTACCTAATGTAATGTATGTGTGAAGGTTCTACATTTACACAAGTGTGTACAGTTTGTACAGGAGATGTATATGTGCTAAGCGCACAAGTGTGAAATGTAATCACAAGTGAAAACTTGAAAATAATTGAATATGGCATAAACGCATGTTGTGTAAATGTGGTGGTGTCAATTTGTTGGCAGTACCAGAGTATGTGTGATGTAAGTTATGTTAGTGATGTATGTATATCATGATCTGCAGTGCCGGCTCTCCAGTGGCACAGAGTCAAGTTCAGTGGTCACTGGTTCCCTTATGCTCCTGTGACAGCAAACACACTTCGGAACAGAGAATGCATTTAAAGTTTGCAGCTCAGTTCCAAAACCACTTAATCATGAGGCATTGCTATTCTGGTGACAGTTTAATCTTTAAACTTTAAGACATAACTGAGTTTATGGTACAAATAACTAAAAGAAGCCACATCTGATTTATATTAAACATATGACAGCACTGTGAGCACAGTCCTGCTGTGGAAGGATTATGTGTATCCTGGCCAGACAGTTTGGTCCTGCCAGCCTGCGGGGCAAGAGACTGAAACACTGTGCCTACCATTTGATCCTTTGTCAGATCTGGTAACACCTCTCTCCCGCCAAACAGCCTCACAGCAGAAGGTCTGGGGAACAGGAATCAAAGTGCATGGCCAACACAAAGGGACTAGCCCCATACCAGAGTGTGGGATACCAAAGGGCCTTTGATGCAATGGGTCTGAAAAGGGGGTGGAGTTAGTATAGTTAAGGAGAGCACAGCACAAGTGGAGAAGGGTTCCGCCATCTTGTTTCTCTCTGTACCTTGCTTTCCTTCCTCTGCTCTCCACTTGCTTTTGCACAAAGCCCATTGGGTATGATCTAAGAAGGCAAAGATGACTTTGTCTGGATCTAGCTATACACTCATAGCTGCCACCACTGTGTTCAAACCACCAGCCAGCCTCGTTGGTGCTGATACGAATCAATGGTTGAATCAACCATTGCAGCCCCATTGACCTTCAAATGCTGCATCGAACCTCCTAACTCAAATTACGCATCCATTCACTTGCATCCTCACTGCTGATAGCGCTCCTGATTTGCACTTCTTTGAACACCATTTCCAACTGCAGTGATCTACAGTTTGACCCCAGTTCAACACCTACTCCCCGACTCGAATAACAAGGGCGTCATATTCCAGCCTGTTTCGAACCACTCGTGCAGCACCAAGAATCTAGGTTCCATGCTATCAATTCACCAAGAATAAGCAAGTGAATAGCCAAACATCTAAACCAGTACAAAAGGAATAATGATAATGCGGATAAGGTTAAGGAGTTTTTTGGGATAGAGGGGGGTGCAGATGTTAAGTATCCTGGACTACTCAGGAAGTGCCTGAGAGCTTACAGTGTCAGATGAACTATTGTGAAACAATGTAGCAACTCTTGATGATAATACTGTATGGTCGCTTTCTGAACAAAGTGTTTGTCAGATGAAAATACAATGGAATACAATGATTTCTACAGTTGCAGGAATATGGTCAGACCTCATCCCAGGATACAATGTAGACTGCCGAGATAGTTGAATGAGGTCAGCCTGTGATTACCACCAATTCACTGGTTGAATGATTTAGCACATGTGGAACATCATTTTACAAGAATGTTATTGTTTTTATTTATGGCTGTGCTTATCATTAGCCATGCATCAATTTCCTTTGTACAGATGTGTTGTAATGCTATGTCATCAAGTCAGAATGCTGTACCCCCCGGATTGCAACTAGAATGTGCATCCTTCAAGGGGCCACCAGTTGCTGGACATTGGGGGCTTGGAGTGAACTGCTGTTTTTGTATCTCAAGAAATAATACATTCTCTTTCTTTGAGTGCTTGAAGTGGATTATTTACAGCAATAATGGAGTAAGAATTCCCAGAAGGGCCTATTTAAGATGTAATGCTTTTCCAATTCAAATGCATCATTCCATCTCTGCCTGAGGAAGTGGTCAAGACCACAAAAGCTCCCAAATGAATTGCTTTGTTAGCCTGATTGAGTTATTGACTTGTTGTTTTCTTTTGGATCAACACTTTATGTTACCCTTGCACAATACGGGACAAGCATACATAACGCTATATGTGTGTGTGTGTGAGTGCGTGTATTTATACGAATAGATATATAAAATATCAATTAAAAAAATGTTGTTAAAGGGACGTTATGGTTAAGTTGCGCTACTAAAAACCTATGAAATTCAGTAAAAAAATGTTGTTAAAGCGACGTTATGTTTCGAAGTAAAACTGAAAAACCCCTGAAATTCGCCAGTTATGGTAAGCTAAGCAACCATAACTCGCGCCACCACCGTGCACTGCTAAAACTAACACCCAAGACATCAAAGTAGACATCACAAATGTCATTGATGACATCACTGATGACATCACATGTCTGGCTCACTCTTTTTTCTTTACTGATAGATCTAGGCCAGTAACAGTCACGAACTAAGAATTCACTATACTATAGTACAAAGTACTGTATTTGTAGACGTGTACTTCAAATATGTTCTTGAAGTTGATTAGTAGGATTATCAACACTGTCTTATAGATCTGTTGTTTATTTATTACTGTACTTTCCCTGGATATGCTCATATTTGTACACATTGCAATTACACTAATTTCCTTAGGGTCTAGTCACAATCTGTGATATTTATACATAGGGAAGTAGTAGCTTTGAAGCAGAGAAATCAGTTCTGTGCATGAAGATAATGAGGTAGATTATGAAGATTGTTGGGTAATACTGCTATTTTTTGTTTATTCACTTTCCCTGTATATACTCTAATTGTATGTGTTGTTGTCTGTTTGTGTTTTGTGTGCAGTAATGCAATAATGTAGTAAGTGGGTTTGATTAGGTACTTATTAAATGTTTCACAGTATACAAGACTCTAATAAGAAAGCATTTATAATTTTAGTATTTAACATGGCAAGATTATTAATATTGCATCTCCATCATGTCTGCTGCACACTATGCCTATGTTGCTACATGTGTACCTTAGTATATTGGAAAAAACTTCATAATACAATGCTATTTGGATTAATGCATTACTTAATGCAATATGTACCTCATGATATTTATTACAATGATCCTTGACACTTTTTTATTAACATTACAATAACAATCCCTTGTACAGACTTTTCATGAAAGGTAAATGCACATGTGATGTCATCAGTGATGTCATCAATGACATTTGTGATGTTATCTTTGATGTCCTGGGTGTTAGTTTTAGCAGTGCACGGTGGTGGCGCGAGTTATAGTTGCTTAGCTTACCATAATTGGCGAATTTCAGGGTTTTTTTGGTTTTACTTCGAACCATAACGTCCCTTTAACAAAGTTTTTTTTTACTGAATTACATAGGTTTTTAGTAGCACAACTTAACTATAAGGTCCCCTTACCAAACGTTTTTTTTACTGAATTTCATAGGTTTTTAGTAGCGCAACTTAACCATAACCTCCCTTTATCAAAGTTGTTTTTACTGAATATACATTTTCATAGAGTGAATTTGATATATGTTTACTAGGATTCCCTTACTTTATAGACATGTAACATAGAACATGCTGAACCCCCTGTTACTGATTTTGATGTCCGCAGACTGTGAGTATGTCCACGAATGGACGCGGACAACATCAACACTACCCAAAAACCCAGGGGGTATCTTGTATTGTTCTATCATGCCATATAAACACTGCACAAGTTCAAAAAGCAGCACATAAACACATTATATGTAATAATAAATAAGAAGTGTAACCTATATATCTAACACATCAACCATCCATTTAAATACCACATGTAGTAAAATGGAATATACCAAAACAAAAAAGATATGCCTCCAACATAATTACCTCACAGAAACTGCAGAGCTAGAAGCAACATTAGACCTACACCACAGTACGAATACAACTTACCAAAACTAGTAAGTAAACTTCATTTTTCTTATATATTTCTAAACTTTTTGTATTAGATACACTAAAATGTATATATTTTTGTTTTTCACACAGAAATGTGCAGTACTTTGGAATGACTTGACGAAATGTCTGAAGACAGTGATACTAACGGTACACACTTCTCTATATAAGCAAATTAATAAACATTACTTTATGTGTGCTTAAAATATATATATATATATTTATTTTTAAAAGACCATACAAACATTGAAAATAATACACCAAAAGACACATTGGAAAAGACTCTGCAACTCATGGAACAGAAAATGGACATGCTCAAGGAAAATTTCAATGTTTTGAAACAGTTTGTGGAGGACCACATAAAAGAACACATTAAATATCATTGTCCCACATGTACCTGTTCCCCCCTCCATGTCCCAGTCAACTATCCTGAAACCCTCAACATCAAGAAAAACATTTTGATGAGACTTCCATCCCTTCATCCCCTCCCCTCCATCCTCTCCAAACCCCTAATCCCCCTATATTTGTATCAGTTTCTGCTTCCCCCTCTCTTTCATAAATTGTGTAAATGTATATAATAAAAAAGAATTATGTTTCTTTTAATGAAATCCTTTGTGTCTTATTTTTTTAAAAAGCAGTTAAAATATCCGCCGACAGAGCACCTGTCCGGAATGTCCGTAATTAACAAAATGGGGATATCCTAAGGACACTATACCTATCCGTATCATTTGCAAGCAAAGATGGAACTGTTCTTAGAACACACCCGGTATACGGGATGTCCGTAAATGAAGAAAATGGGGGTGTCCTAAGGACACTATACCTGTCCATACCTTTCGCAACCAAGATGGAACTGTTCTCAGAACACCCGGTATCCTGGATGTCTGTAACTGAACAAAATGGAGGAATCCTAAGGACACTATACCTGTCTGTACCGTCCGCAGCCAAGTTGAAACTGTCCTAATAACATGTGCGGTGTCCGGGATATCCGTAGTCAAATAAAAAGGAGGTGTCCTAAGGACACTATACCTGTCCGTACAATCTGTAGAACATCTACGCACATGCGCGACCACCTGTAACTCCTGCGAACATCGCGCCTGTCCGTAACTGTCCGTCTCACTTGTGTCACAATTTTAATTTGTTTGAGGACCCGAACACTTTCCGTAGAACACCCGTGTGCATGCGCATGACAGTTCCCATGCACTTAGTGTCCAGCGGACACCCGTTCCCTTCACGGACGTGTTCCCGACGTCATCATGTGACCGCACCCACACTGAGCGTGTGTCCTAATTTGCAGACACTGTCCGGTTCCCCAACATTTTGAAAGAACTTTTTCAGACAACCCAAATTATTGCACAGTAAAAATTCACCATTGCACATGTCCCAGACAATAACCCTGGCTTTCCACATACTTTTTGGAACTTTTTGAACCTTTTTGGGTTTTCGATCTGTTCGTGAAGCACACCTCTCCACCCCTATAAAAGGCCACATCCCAGAGCTGATCTTCATTGTACTTCTGGCTATTACAAATTGACTTTTGCTGACTTTGCTGCTCTTGCTGAGATTATCTCATCAACCCTGATGGCATCCATGGCTTCTGTTGCTACATCTGCCTCAGCACCACCCCCAAACCCTCCACCACCACCACCTCCCCAAGGGCCTGCAGAGGGGAACAGTCGTGAGGATGTAGAGAATGAGGATGAAGAGGATGAAGAGAATGAGGTTGAGGAACTCCCTACTACCAGGACTCGCCGGGAGTCTTGGATGTTCCGGTTGTTTACCATTCATGGTAATGTACCAAAAGCACGTGTGAACAAGGTCACCTGCAACCAGTGCAAAATGGTGTTGAGTCATGGGAGACGTGGTTCGTACAGCTTAGGTATGACATCCATGAAGCGACTCCTAACGTCGTTCCACAGTGGGGACATTTGCAAGGTTGTACCTTGTGATAAACGTAGTAGGTTGAGTTCCTCTACAGCATCCTCCGTTTCCGCTCCTTTCACCACAAGAGACACTGCTGTGGGAGAGCGCATCCCTCCAGCTGCTTCACAGGCCATTCGCGATGCTGTTGACCCTTACCTTTTGAGGGTCACAATATTATGTATGTACTGCGATGCAGTGCTCTGCAGGAGAAGTGCTTTCGAGGCTACGGTCATGGAGCACTGAAAGACTGCTACCTACCTAAGTAAGGCCCACCCTACATCTTCCTCTCTCCACCTGCGCTTTCTTATCCCCATGGTTGGTGTCCCTTCCTTGCCTTCCTTTCCCTTCCTCTCCTAGTGTGTTGCGTGTAAAAAACCAAAAAATATATAAAACAACAAAAATCTTAAAAAAAGGCTCTTTTCAGAGCCGCCTTTCACAGTTTAAAAATAAAAGTGGCAAATAAACAGTGCAGGGCCCTGTGCATTTTTTGGAAGTCCTCGGACAGTCCTAGGACATAAAATGTTTTAGGGTGCTGCCCTAGCAAAACCAATGCACTTTTCTCTGGGAGGGAGGGGTGGCTCTGAAAAGAACCTTTTGGTGGTGTTTTTGTGTGTTTGCAAAACTTGAAATCGTCAACATCTACAGCAAAATAGATGACTGTAATTGCAAAAAAGGTTGCAATGCATTTTCTACATTTCTCAGAAAAATCTGATTGCCAGCATAGGTAAGATGAACTCCATCTCTACGAAAAGTGTATGTGCTACGAAAACATAATATTTTCATTGTGAAAAGAGGACATGCCAAAATCTCTTAGAAGGGCACAAACAGCCTAATTGACATTGCGCCTCCCTTTCTCCATTTGTGGACCAAATGAAGAAGAATGCAGCCACATTTGTCTTTGCGCAATACGGGAAAAAATTTGGAAACATGTCCATGACCTTCCCAAGTCCTTCTTTCATTGCAAATTGCAAAGAAATTCCAGACACATATCCTAAGCTGTTCCCTCCACAATGAATTATAATTATGTCTGGATGATGCTCTGTTTCTAAAGTAGCACAGAGAGGTACCAAGTCCAGCCACTTCATTCCACAGACTCCATGCCAGTGCACTTACACATAAGGGAATCCAAGATCTGCAGCTACTCCACAATGTTCTGCATGCACCTCCAACCAATGTATCCATGAGTCTCCCAAAATCCAGATAATCTGTTTTCGGAAACACACAGCAATAGCTATCTGTTCTACTCTCAGGAAAAAGACATTCTGGCAAAATCTCTCCTTACACAACACACCCAGTAAACTTTACTGACCAATCCCTAGCTCCACTCATTCTCATTTGCATGCCTCTCCAACCCAGAATCCCTGTATATAATATGCGCTGGCCGTGGAATACCTCCATGTCCTCGGACATATCGAAAATCTCAGCGTGCCGAATGTAAATTTAAATAGTGTGCCCCATTTCCCCTTTGAGGCTGGCTCTGAAAAGAGACATTTTTTTGGTATTTTTTGCAGGTGCCTGACAGACACCTGTTATTTTGTATTTTTTGGGGGGGGGGTTCTTCTTACTTTACTACTAAAATCTTCACATAACCTTCTCCAAAGCAACCCTTACATTTCAAAACATCATGGCATTTCCCAAAAAAGATAAGGAAATGCCATCTTCTTCAAAATAAACAGCACTACTCAAATCAATATTCTCATTATTACAGAAAAACAAACCAGCTCTAAGCATGAAAGCAGACAAGCCTTGGTTGACTGCACACCTAGCAATGTTTTGCTGAGGACAAAAAAGAGAACTATTTTTCCATATTGCCCTCGGTAATAATCCAGAAAAAATTACTTTCATATTTGGAAGGATGTTCATTACTGTTTGAACCAACTGTTCCAAATCTGTCAACAAAGTAGGGGCACTGACGTGGTCCAAATGGAAAGCACCATAGTGCAAAACTACCAGATGGGGACTGTTCATCCTGCCCATATCTTCACAAACTTGTAGAATTCACTCTACATTGCAATCAGGCACAACGCTCCACACCACCTCCACTCCTTTAACATCAAAATTGTTTGCCACATGCCTACATTGAGCATACTTCTGTAAAGCATGCACAAAGATATCTCTGAGCACCAACACCATGACTTTCTCCACCGCTGCCATCTTCACTACACACAGTCTCTTTCTACATAAATCCACAATGTCAACATCTGATTGGCTGATCCCTACAGTCCCCTTTCCATACTGGATTTGCCAGAAAACTCCGGATGTGGCACACCCTATCCACAAACAGCCGTGGTGTCCGTGCGGCGCGTGACTCTTATCAGCCCTTCTACCCTTTCCACATCACTGTCGGTGCCATTCCCTTATTGGATACAGCTAAGCAGTCACACAACCATCCACCAATCACATCCAAGACCTCTACATCTAACTGCATCATCAGAGTTCCACACTTCAAATGTACTGTTGATCACTCTGAGTACAATCTCATATCATTGGAAAGCACCTACTACAAAAACTACTCTACAACTCTCCAAGATTTCTACTTACAGCTGCATTCATATCCACATGCATGAATACGAACTACTGGTATGCATTTTTTTATTCACAGTACATGTACACCCTTATGAATCTATATAAGCAGAGTAATGCCACTAAACCTGCATAACCTATACATACATGCCAACACTTCCGATTTAGGCGCAAGGCTTACGATTTTTCATTGAAAAATCACACTATTTTTTACTGTCTCCCGCATAGCCTATACATACATGCCCACCCCTCCCGATTTAGGTGCGAGACTCCTGATTTTTCATTGAAAAATCACCCTTTTTTTTACTATCTCCCACCTAAATTTATGCTAGTCCCAATGCAATCCTATGGGAAAAATAAATGTTCCCGATATTGTATTCACAGTACATGCATACATGCCAACCCTCCCGATTTAGGCGGGAGACTCCCGATTTCATTAGCAAAAATGTTGCTGTTTTGTACTGCCTCCCTCGTAAAATAATTCTAATCCCAATGCATTCTAATGGGGAAATTCAGCTCTCCCGATTGCTCAGAGAGAATCTCCCTCCCAGCTGCTACAAAATGTTGGCATGTATGTACATGTACAACTCTTATGAATGCATAAAAACAGAGTAATACCACTAAACCTGAATAACCTATAAAATGAACTTATTGACATTTTTCCCATCTACTATAATCAACTGTCACTTCCAAACCTGTCTGCTATCTACAACACACCTTTAAAACACCAAGTGAATTTCATGCACTTAAAATTCTACTCATTTGCAAAGCATGTCGAACTAGCATATTGTAAATAAAATATAAAGGCTGCAAATAGTCAAATGAAATGCATGCATACACTATGTTCAGATATCAAACAATACTACTATAAAAATCAATGTCTACATTAACTTCAGTACCATAAACACACAAAATTACTAACTTCTTTCTTTTACAATTGCAGTGAAGACCACTCTCCTGAAAATCAGCAGCATCTGAACTACAAACAACATATCCGCTCATTCCACAAAAAAGAGTAAGTACTACTACCTTAATATTCGTATTGTTCCTCAAACACACTGTGTGGTTCATTCATGTAATTTGCGCACAAAATAAACAGAGATTTCTGACCCATTCTGCCCACAAATCCCCATTTATTAAACAGGGATTAGCAGGCAGACTGGCACACAAATCCACGTTTTTTTGGAACACAAATAACATACTCAACCCCTAGAATGATAATATTACAAAACAAAGAACTGTTTTAATTTTATACCATTAGGTTTACTATTAATGCTTCTCCTCACCACTAGCTCAGTTTCTACTATCATCTACACCGCAGTTTAGTAACACACAAACAGAAGAATAGCCTTCCCAACTAATTGTAGCTGCCCAATGCACAATCACATGCCACCACATACATCTTTCCCATCATACTCAGACACTCATGCACACAGCACACATACATTGCAGAACGGCCCAACCCATGCCTTCTTTTTTTTTCAACAGACTCCAAAGAATGCCTAACAAAAAACAAGTCCACAGAAAGCAACGCAGAAGTAGAGCAAATCAAAATAAGTGTCCAAAATAAGCATCCATCTCTACCAGAGTTTGTACAAAAAGTTCAAACAAAACAGCTAATACAGTCATTTAGCGAAACAAAATAAGCTTCCAGTACAGAAACTTTGCCTCCTCTATCAAAATGTAAAACGAAACAGAAAATGATTAACAAGAATTCGGCTACCACTAATGCTAAAACTGCTCCTATAAAACTTGAAATACTAACTAGTAACCATATCAAAAAAAGTATTTTAGCAAAAATGTTCCGCCACAGAGTCCTTCAGAATCTTATAAAAACAGGAGACAAATCATCCACAACCCTGCAAACCTACCGTAGAAAATTAATCTTAGAAGCTTTGATAGACAGTGCAATCCTTCTCAAAAGAAAGTTATTCATTTTAGTGTTAAACAGAATGAAAGCACTAACAAAACTAACTACTAAATTACTAAAAAAACTTCTCAATAAACGGAATGTAAACAAAAATAACTTCTTAAATATCTGTGGAGGTTAAAGGAGTCACACCACGAGCACAGAACCATATTTTAATGAAGAAGCATACAAACAAAACCAAACAAACACAATTGCCACACATAGCAATGGACGAGGTTATGAAAAAATGAATAATACCATAATGGAACAAGAAATACTGCTTACAAAACTATCCCCAGAAAACTCAGAATTACCTCTCCATTCGACTGAACCAGAACATTCAGTATACAAATGGCCATGCACGCCAATGTGTAACATTCCCAAAAAATCTTTCAAATCTTTACGCCAGTTCCTCAATCAGTATGTGAAAGACAAAGACAAAATCAAGATGAAAGTGCTGCAAAATATGGATACCTGTCCAGTGCGCAAATACACAGGACAACAAGGACATTCATCATCCTGCATTTCAGAACCAATTTTCAAAAGCACCTTCCATCATATTAAAATGATATCAACACATCATTCAACTATAAGACATCGAGTCTATAAACTGTACTATGCTAAAAGTCCTGCTTTAGCACTAGCCAATTTAAATAACACTCTTCTACATGGTACACCCAAAGACCTACTCAAAGAATTCAACCATATCCAGAGAAAATATTTTGGAAGTGAAAGCCACTTACAAAATGCAATAGCTTTACAACAGACTAGCAACAATTCTGCACATGGCAACCTTCTACTACACACATACAAAAAAGAAATACTAAAATTTAAAAGTACATCCGCTGAAGTACCAAACCATGTGTGTGTGTTGCCGCAGAACTTTTTATAGAAGTAACACAAAAACTGTAGACGTAACATACAAAATAAAAGACAATGACGATTTCAAATGCTTTGAATTAGCTCTCTACCTTAAAGTAGAAAACAAATACAAAATAACTGACTCCTTAATACTTTGCAGTTACTGCACTACAAAACTTGACAACAACCAAACTCCTTCACGTGCTATCACAAATAACTTGGAATTATTCCCACTACCTAAACCACTGCAACAACTCAATTTATATGAAAGCATTATAATTCAAACAGTGCACCCATTTCAAGCAATAATATGCCTTCAACCAAAAACAGCAAAATTACCTCCCTCTGAATTGGTGAAAGGCATTTGTGGCAAAGTAGTTTATTTACCATTAGATCTGAAAGAAAATGTGCACACTCTGGGAGTGCAACGTCCAATAGAGCAATCTTTAATTGTCTTAGTAAATGGCGTACTAACAAAAGACAAAATAATTTGGCAACAACTCGTAGACTTACATGAAGTTAGACAAGCCTTGCAATATCTAAAAGACAATAATGAATACTACAAAGAAATAAATATTGAAGAAAACAACTGAAATCATTCAAGAGTCACCAGAAACTAGTCAATTTGACCTTCTAGATCCTGCTACAGTATCCAATATTTTAGACCATTATACAATTCATCCAATTCATCCATTACACTCTAATAACACCATAGATTATGCACTTGGAACGTACCAAATGCGACAAACCAAAGGATCACCAATCAGCATATGGGAAAAAAGTATAGAAGCACATGCTTTTCCTCTAATCTTTCCTACTGGCAAAGGAGGAATGTACGATGATAGAACCACTCAGAAAATAGCATCAGAATACAGCTCGTTACAAATGTATTCTGAAGATCCCAGATTTAGACAAAATGTGGAATACACATTCCACCTACTCTTTGAAAGTGAACTAGCAACTCTATGTTACGGAGTTGCACACATATTGAAATCAGGAACCCACTTTCAAAATATGTCAGCTACGCAATCAATACAAAAAGCAAATCTTACAAACGCTTATTTAATCTTCTTAAAACCGAAATTTAATAACTAATCTGTACTTAAACATTAACAAAACTTCAATTAAAAAACTATAACCAGTTAGAATACGCCAACAGGTATCTAACTGCCCCAGGATTTTGCAATAACCAAAAAGATAAATCAATACCACTAAATTATAACAACAAATAGACAGTTAAAATACGCAACAGGTGTCTTAGTGCTCCAAAAATCTGCAAGAAGCCAACAGATAGAACATTAGCCAGAAACAACAAGTGAACACTGAAAACAAACAAACAAATAGACTTTAGCATACCAAATAAAAGTTTTTTTTAATCCGACATGGATTTTTTTTCCCAACGACCCAATGATTTGAAAAACAAACACAGAAACTGAGCAAATTGCACAATACATTGCTTTGTAAACTACTACATATGAGGGTAAAAAAAAAGCTGAAATGTCTATTATGCAATGTAATAAGTCTTTATAAAATACATACACTAACATGCTCTTTTCTTTTATCACAGAAATTGAAAAAGAATATGTACTCCAGATACCCAACTCATGAAAAAAAGATATCCAATCTCAAAAAGCAAACAGTAAGTATATTCTAATACAACGCATAAATACTGCTGCATAACAGAACCATTGAAGCAAACATCTAACCAGACACCACAATACAAAAAGTTTACTTCCATGGATATGTTATACTGCAGTGCTTGTTACCAAACTCTACAATCTTATTGACATGACATAGAGAAAACTTCACATACAAACTTATATAAATCAAACAGTACACAAACTGTAGATTTGCAAATATTTTATAGATATCTGATTCTATGGGTGTGATCTATGGGTGTGATATGCTGCAGTGGTTGTGGCCAGGGCCTAGAGTCTTGGGTGTATGGCCTACGGCCTACGACCTGCGGCCATGCACCCAAGACTCTAGGGCCATGCACCCAAAACTCTAGGCCCTGTCCACAACCACTGCAGCATATCACACACATAGATCACACCCATAGAATCAAACATTTTAACTGTCTATATGGGCCCACCCATATCTCACTTTTTGCAAAGTTTGGTGAAAATTCATCCAGGGAGAGCGAACTTATGAGCCACCGACGGTGGCTTATAAGTTCAGTGAATATAACTTCGGTCTTCAGTGGCCATGCACCCAAGATCCTGGAACCCTGGCCACAACCACCGCAGCATATCACACCCATGGTGGCTTATAACTTCAGTGCTTATAACTTCGGTCTAGGCCCTGGCCACAACCACCGCAGCATATCACACCCATGGTGGCTTATAACTTTAGTGCTTATAACATCGGTCTTGGGTGCATGGCCTTTGGCCATGCACCCAAGACTCTAGGCCCTGGCGACAACCGCTGCAGCATATCACACCCATAGAATCAATTATTTTAACTGTGGCATATGGGCAATTTTTATGTCTGCGTACACCGCGCGTGTCCTTAGAACAGTTTCAACTTGCCTGCGGACAGCACGGATGGGAATACTGTCCATGGACACCCCTCATTTTCACTAATTAAAGACATCCCGGACAGCGCGGGCATGGCAAATACATCAGTAGCACCTGCCACCTAAACAAATACAGTATTTGACCCATCTCTTACTCCTCAAACCGCCAGAAGCACTCTTGCACACCAAAACACTACCCAAAATGACATTTCGCCTCTGTTCGCCTCCGCGCTGTCGGCGGATCCAAGATTGCGGGCGCATTGGAACAATCTGACGCACTTCACGCTCTTCACCATCCAATCAACGAACGCCTCACATGTCCCCAGACATGACGCAAGCCGATTAGCCAATCAGTGTCCTGCCCGCGGAGCGAACAGGGAAGTGTGTCCACAGAGCGGACATAGATATCACTAATTTTTTTAGACCTACTTTTTGATCGTTTTCAAAAAAACTACTGGACAGATTTTCCAAAAATTTACATAAGCACGCTTTCGGGACCAAGCCGCTGCTCCTGCCACAAATTTGGTGAAAATCCGCCAAAATAATTCCCCATTCAGTCTATGGGAAAAAAATGTTTTGGGACCCACCCTATAAGTTTGCCCCCCTGGACCAAACCTCACCAAACTTTGCAAAAAAGATTCAGAGTGGGCCTTATACTTTTTTTGCAAAGTTTGGTGAGAATTCGTTCAGGGAGAGCGAAGTTATAAGCCACCCAAAAAGTGCTATTCGTATGGGATTAGCAACCTAACCATAACTACTAATGTGGCTGTGTAATAAATATATTCTGTTATACGTCTTTGTTGAAGGGACATTAGGGTTAAGTTGCTCTAATAGAAACGTGTGCAATTCAGTGAAAAACGTTGTTAAAGGGGTGTTATGGTTGCAGCGCAAAAATTGAAAAACCAAAGAAATGTGCTATTTATGGTAAGCTTCGTAACCATATCTTGCACCCCCACCATTCACTTCTCAGACTAACAGTCAGGACATCAAAGATGACATCACAAATGGCATCATCTGGGGAGGAAGGATAGCAAAGGGATAACTTGTTTGTCTTGGAAACAAGACAATGCGACACAACACAGGTTGCGAATCCCAATCCCATGCGTAGAAACCACTCACTGGTATTAAGTGCGTTATAAATGAACAATAAAATAAATAAATCATCAATGATATCACTGATGACATTGCTGATGACATCACATATTCTTATGCAGTTTAAGCACAAGACCTGACCTACATGTACTGCATTGAAAACACGATACACATATTCTAAATGTGCTATATATGTAGACCTTAACTTTGCACAATATGTTTAACTACTTTCCTTAGAGTATGGCCTAAGCTTACCGTGCACATACCTGGAAGAATTAGCAGGCCCCAGACAGATAATACAATGTTTATATGTATGACAGAGTATATCTTACTTTCATTCTCAGGTTATAGTATTGGTTTCACCCCTGATAGAGGTTCCCTGTGTTTTCATCAATTTCTATGCATTAATCCACTAAGAATACTCTGTATATCAACACACGTGTATAGTAAACCTTTTATACTTATCCCTTGGTCACAAGTTGAACATTACTCAAGGTTCTGATAGGCTTAGATGTATAATTCTACTCAGATACTCATAGCAGTAATCAAGGACAAAGGTTTAGTTTAGTTTAGTTTAGTTTATTATTTGTAGGGCGCGCCAAGCCCTGGAGCATCAGGGCGCACAAGACAAGAATATGCTCAACTTTGTTACAGGTACATCTACATAATCATAGTACATTCTGCAATAAATAAAATATATACAGGTACATGTGCATGGTCATAATGCAGTATACAATAAGCAAGAATGAGCAGGGCTGGAGCTAGGTCCAGACAAGAGGTGATAAGGGTACAGGAATATTTAACAATGTGGAGGTGATATACAGTGGAATAAGTACAGTAATATACAATGGTGTAAAATACAGAACGTGGTATCAGAGCTGGGGCATGCAGGTGGATCGCTAGTAGGGACAGTCAGGTCAAGCAGGTCGGATTAGTTAGATGTCATTAGCTCTCAGCCACTTGGTCAAATTCTGCCTGAATTTCGCAAAGGGCTGGGGTTCTCTTATGTCATGTGGTAGGGAGTTCCAAAGCTGTGCTGCTTTGACTGCGAAGCTATGTCCTCCAATAGTGGCACGTTTAAAGCGAGGGACATAGAGGCAATACGCATTGACCATTCTTGTTGGTCTAGGTGAGGTTCTTAAGTGTAGCCTGTCCATGAGGTAGGGTGGTGCCATGTTATTGAGGCACTTGTGAGTAAGGGAGGCAATTTTGAGTTGGATTTTGTCCTGAGTGGATAGCCATTTATATTCTCTTCTTATAGAGGAGATATGCTCTTTCCTGTTGATCTTAAGCGCGGCTCTCAGGGCATTATTCTGTAGGACCTGGATTTTTTGGATAGTCTGTTTGTTAGCCCCAATGTAGAGACCATTACAGTAGTCCAGTTTGGACAGTATAAGGGCTCTGGCAAGCGTGATGCAGCTGTCTGTAGAGAGGAATTGCTTGCTGGCTCTAATGAGTTTGCAAGTATATGCTGTAGAAGAGGCTAGGGAGTTGACTTGTTTGCCAAAGTTTAAGGTGGCGTCAAGGTAAAAGCCTAGGGTCTTGACTTCCTTTGCTACTTTGATATTGTTCCCATCGATAATGAAGCTGGCATAGTCAGTGTTAAGTTTAGTTATGTATGTCGGGGTGCCTAGGATTATGAGCTCAGTTTTGTCGTCGTTCAGGCATAAGCCGTGTGTGGCCATCCATGCCTGAACGATGCTGTAAATTGTATTCACTAAGGCCAGATCCACGACGTAATCTCCTGAAAGCGGAAGGAGGATATGGGTATCGTCTGCATAGTTGGTGTAGGCGATACCCAGATGATCCATTTCGTCAAAGAGCGGCTTTGTGAATATGTTATAGAGGGTTGGTGATACACAAGATCCCTGGGGTACACCGCACGTTATAGGGATTGGGTCAGCTGAGGCTGATGGAGAGAAGACTCTCATGGTGCGGTTATTCAGGAAGGATTTGATCCATAATATGGCCTCTTTAGAGAAGTGAGCAGCAGAGTCTAGGTGGCTGCATAAGACTGTATGGTCGACTAAATCGAACGCTGCTGAGAGGTCTAGCAAGAGGAGTAAGGCTGCTTGGCCATTGTCCCTACATTGATCTATTTGGGCCTTGAGATCGATAAGGGCAGTCTCTGTTCCATGCTGGGGACGGAATCCAGATTGGCGGGTTCCGAGCAGGTGGTTGGATTCAAGGAAATTTTGTATTTGCATGTATGCCACTTTGTCTAAAATTTTTAGAAGAAAGGGCACAGTCGTGATAGGCCTAAAATTGGCGGGAATGGCAGGGTCGAGGGTTTGCTTCTTTAGGAGTGGCAGGACCCACGACTCTTTAAGATTTTTCGGTACAATGCCGGTAGTGAAGGATGAGTTGATGAGTTTAGTTATGAATGGCGATAGTTCTCTCGCAGCATCCTTAATTAATTGGGCAGGGCATTGGTCACCTTTACAGTTGGATGGTTTAAGTCCCAGGATCACTTTTTCGACTTCAGTGGTAGATACCTTGGAGAAGCAGAAACGTGTTATTTGTTTAGATTTAAGTAGGGGTGCTGGGGTTAGAGCGTCCTGAGGTGTGAGAGATGCTTTTTTGAAGGCGATTTTAGTTTGTAGGTTGACTACTTTGTTGGTAAGGGCAAACTGAATGTCTGAGCACCATTTTTTGTCCTTGGTGCAGTTTTCTTGGGGAATGATGGGTGTTTCCAGCTCTTTCAAGATACTGAACAGTTCTCTGACACTTGATTTAGATTGGGATATTCTGGTATTGTATGTTTCCTGTTTGGCTAGTAGGATATCTTTTTTGTATTGGGATGATATCTTTGCAAGGTTTAGTTTGTTTTCTACTGTAGGAGTAAGTCTCCATTTGGATTCTAGTTTTCTTTTGGTTAACCTGAGATTTTTTAGGTGGGGGGTGAACCATGAGTTGAGATGTTTTTTTCGGTTTACTAGTCCGTAATTTGAGCGGTGCTATGTGATCAAGGGCTGAGTTCATAGTTTCATTGAATTGATCAACTAGCATATCAGGCTCCGTGTTAGCTGGGAGCGAGTTTAGTTGGGGTAGTATGATTGGCAACAATTATTCCGTGGTTATTAGCTTTTTGTTCCTCGTGGGTATAGGAGGGGCAGGTGTGGACTTGGCTGTGGCTAAGTTAGTATCTACTGTAAATAGAAGTAGAAAATGGTCCGTCCAGATCTGGGGAACAGTGTCTGTAATGGTTACTCCACAGTTGTGATCAGCTATCCAGTCAAGGATGCGACCTTTATTATGGGTGGGACAGGTGACTCTTTGGGCAAAGCCCAGCTCTTTTAGGATCAGAGCAGTAGCTGTGGACTGGGTGTCTTTAATATCATTGTAGCCTAGGTTGAAGTCTCCTAGCACTATAGTTTGGGAGGTGTTTTTCAAATTGTTGGACAGGGTGGTGGAGAGGTCCTCAACAAAGGTTCCAATAGGACCAGGAGGTCTGTAGAGCAGGACAATGTTTAATGTTTGGGAGCTGGCGGTGGCTATTTTGACCGAGAGGCATTCACAAGATTTCGTGATGGGGGATGTGGAGACTCTTATGTCGAGACTGATCTTGGCAATAATGGCTAGACCCCCGCCTCGGGAGGTGTGTCTGTCAGCTCGTATGATGGTATAATTGTCGGGAACTGCTAAGGAGAGGGCGGGACCCGCTGCATCCTGAAGCCATGATTCTGATATGGCTAGGAAGTCTAGGTGGTGTCCGAGAATAATATCTGAGATTTCTGTAGCATGAGCGAGTAGGGACGTAGCATTTATGAGTGCACCTTTGAGGTGATGTTTAGTGAGCATGGTGCTTGCTATAATGGTAGGTTTGGAGCATTTTTGTGTGGGTCTTTTAGGGATATGAGCTTTCCTAGTGTGTTCTGCAGTGGTTTTCGGCTGTATGTTCATTTTTAGGAAGTTGATTTGTTCAATTTGCTTTGCTGGTAGTTCGTACAATTTTGGTAGGCGAGCACGAAGTTTGAGGTTTCTGTCTGTGGTACTACAGGCCCTGTATGTGGTAGTATCATCTTGATATTGGTTTACTGTAGGTCCAATGGTTTGTTGAGAAATAGGCATGGTCAGGTAGGAGAGTGATAATACCACTAATATGATGAGGGAGGCAGCGTAGAGAGGTAACTTAGCTGTCCTATCTAGTGCAGTGATACTTAGTATGTTTGGTTTTGGAGAGTACATGCTAGCTGACTAAGTCAGGTGCGCAGATAGCAGCACAGTTAGATATAGCTTTCGCTATTAACCTGAAGATAGGGAGTTGCAGCATGCGAATCGAGGCACAGCTAGATTCAGCTTTAAACTAAAGGTATGCAGTTGTAGCATGCAACTAAAAACATAGCTAGGTTCTAAGTTCCATTTTAGCGACTAGAAACATATCACTAAATTCAATTTTAACCTACAATTGAATGGTCTGTAAGCGACCTTAAGGCACAACACAATTGAAATGGTCTGTAAGCGACCTTAAGGCACAACACAATTGAATGGTCTGTAAGCGACCTTAAGGCACAACACAATTGAATGGTCTGTAAGCGACCTTAAGGCACAACACAATTGAATGGTCTGTAAGCGACCTTAAGGCACAACACAATTGAATGGTCTGTAAGCGACCTTAAGGCACAACACAATTGAAATGGTCTGTAAGTGACCTTAAGGCACAACACAATTGAAATGGTCTGTAAGGTGGGACTATAACCAGAGATCAATGTGAAATAAATACGATATTCAAAGAATATTACACAGACTTTTACTCTCTGCTGCCCAGAATGGAGGTTTAATAGATACAGGATCTTCTGGTTGAGGCTGACTTGCCATCGATTCATGTTAAGGAGAGTGAGGTTTTTGCACCCATCCAGGTCTTGGAGATTTAATGGGCCATACAAGAATCAAATAGGGGAAAAACACCTGGTATAGATGGTCTTTCAGCAGAAGTCTACCAAGAATATGTAAACCTATTGACGGCCAAACTGTTAGAAGTTCATGAGGAGACATGGTGGAAAAGCCTGCTTCCGGAATCCACAAGGGAGGACCTTATCCTCCTCTTGCTTAAGCCCAAGAAAGAGCAGACAGACTGTAGGTCTTATCATCCGCTATCAATGATTAACGTAGATAATAAAATACTAACCAAATTGTTGTCCAGGAGTTTAACCCAGGTCAAATCGGGGCTAATTCACAAGGATCAATCAGGTTTTATCATAGAGAGAAACACCTTCTCAAATATTCACCGCCTATTAATACTTAATGAACGGATGGTGTTGGATCCACACAACTGGGCAATTGTCAGCTTGGATTCACAGAAAGCTTTCGATAGTGTGGACTGGTCCTTCATGTATGAGTATCTTAAATGCTATAGTATAGGGTGTGACTTTCTATGATGGGTGCAACTGATTTATGCAGCCCCAATGGCGAGAGTTAGGACCAATGTACACATATAAGACAAGTGGCAGGTGAGACGCGGTATTCTGCCCGGTTGCCCAATGTCGCTGCTTCTATTCGCATAAGTAATGGAGCCCCTGGCCTGCGTGATCAGGAAAAAATTTGGAGAACTGGGTATCACATATTATTTATTTTATTTTATTTTGTTTATATGTAACGCGCCGGAGCCCGAAGGCATCAGGGCGCCCATATACACATAGGACAACAAAAATCAATAGCTGACCAAATACATGTAATTTCAATATATGTAGATGATATTCTGATATATCTGCAGAACTCAGTGGCTAATTTCCCTTTCATACTAGAACAAATCAAATAGTTCAGAAAGGTGTCTGGTATCCAAATTAACTAGAGGAAAACCACGTTATATCCGTTATCTTCCACTAAAAATCACTAGAAACTCTTTAAATATTTAGGAATAATGATTAATGTAGGCTGGTTAGTGGTGTTTGACTAGAATAAAAACCAGGTCATCATGAGATTACACGGGTCTCTAGATTTCTGGCTGAAGCTTCTACTGTCACTGATCAGATTAGTATCTCTGTCAAAGATGGTAAAATTACACCGGATTCTGTATGTGATGCAGAGGATGCCCAGACTTATCCCAGCAAAATTATTTTGGAGGCTAGACAAGATATTATTACAGCTTTATTGGGGTAATAAAAACCCTAGGATTGGATTTAAAACATAAAAATTACCATATGAAGAGGGAAGATTTGGTGCCCCAGACTTTGAAGCTTATAATGTGGCAGCAATGCTACAGTATGGAGTCCCTTGGACGACTATTTATTTTGTTTATTCATTGGTCATTTGTAATGCGCCTATACAAAAGTGTTTTGAGGCACAGCAAGGCAGGATGGGGGAGAAAGTAGCGATGAAACGGGAAGTGCATGGGGAGGAGGTGGGGAAGAGCAGGAACCGGGTGGAAGGGCCCATGAGAAAGAGAGTGTAATGGGAGGCCAGATGGTCAGGAAAAGGATGAAGCAGAGGGGGGTCCATAATCATGAGCAAGTTTACATGGCTGGAATAGCTCCACAGGGTGCAAGCCAGCCAGCCAAGTGAAGGAGGGAGAGCCTGAGGGCAAGTGCAGTTTAGTGAGGGAGGGGGCGGG
Source organism: Ambystoma mexicanum (assembly GCF_040938575.1). Lineage (NCBI taxonomy): Eukaryota > Metazoa > Chordata > Amphibia > Caudata > Ambystomatidae > Ambystoma > Ambystoma mexicanum. The sequence continues at coordinate 784,870,327 of NC_090937.1, read as the reverse complement.
GGTCAATGGATGACAAGCGCAGAGGAAGACTGGGCAGTGGGGGCCTGGTGCCCTACAGGACTCTGGAGGAGCTACCCAGGCTACCAGTGACAGGCAGAGGGAGCTTTAGCATGGAAGGGGTAGGGGGAAGGGAGAAAAGGAAGGTCTTGATGAGCTTCCAGAACTTAAGGAGATCTAAGTCAATTCTGAGAGGGGAAAGAAGGCCATTCCAGAGGGAGGCACCTGCAGAGGAGAGAGATCTAGCCCCACTCTCTGCGTGGAAAAGCGTCTCATTTGCAGAGAGTTTGAGCTAGCCGAGTAAAGGGCTTTAGTAGGGAGGTATTTAGGGAGTGAGAGTGGATGTAGCGAGGTCACAGGCCCCGGAAACGTTGTGGATGATATAGAGGGTCTTGAACTTAATCCTTGCAACAACCAGGAGCCAGTAGAGGCTTTTAAGGGCTGGAGAGATGCGGTCACTGGGCTTGAGGCCAAAGATAAGTCTTGCAGTCGTATTCTGTATTAGTTGAAGGGGTCAAAGGAAGGTGTTGGGTAGATTGAGAAAGAGGTTGTTGTAGTAGTTCAGCCTGGAGAGAACCAGAGCTCTGTAGACATTGAGTTTATGGGGGAAGGTGAGAAAGGGGAGAATGCATCTGAGGAGGTGCAGTTGAAAGCGGGCCTTATTGGCAAGGACTGTGATGTTAGGAGAGAAGGAGAGAGAGGAGTTGAAGATGATGCCAATGTTTTTAGCATCGCAGAAGGGTCAAGGGAGGGGGCCCAAGGAGGTTGGCCAGAGTGTGGGAGAGAAGGAGTGGAGCTAGGGTCCCAATCAGTAGGATATCTGACTTAATGGCATTACAGCAGAGATCATTCGTAATGCACCCTCCTGAATAGAAGACAGGCAATCGATAATGAGAGAGGAAGTAGGGGGTAGAGGAGGGAAGCTTGAAAGAGAGCTGTGTGTCATCAGCATAGCACTGAAAATTAGGAGAGAAGGTGGAGATCAAGTGGGCGGGGGGTGCTAGGTAGATATTGAAGAGCCAGTGTGAGAGGATAGAACCCTGAGGGACACCACAGGTGGAAAGTGAGATGGTGGAGATAAAAGGGACCAATTGAATTTGGAAAGGAGGTCTAACATACAGTCTGACACACTGACTTGGAAGTCAGAGAAGTCAGACCTAGCTGTCTGCAGGGTCTGTGGCTCTTCATATCTGCCATCGGATTGAGCGTGACTGAGGGAGCCTGGATTCAACATGTCTGGTTGTGAGGGTGTGTGCATCACTTTGCTTCCAACTGCTGTACTGGAGCACAGCCTTCAACTGGCGTTCCCTTTTGCCAGACACCGCTCGTGACCACTCGTGACCAGTCCTCCAGCCTCAAACTCACCCGGCTCCCCATGCTTGATAACATCCAGCTTGGGCAAAGCCCTGGCAACGTCAGGGAAGTCAGACCTAGCTGTCTGCGACTGTCCATGGTAGAACACGGAACGTCACTACCTTTTACATCTTGCACCGTGCCTGTCCTCCGCTCTCACCAATGCAGCATCCGGTGGCCTCCCCTTCTCTCCCAACATCAGCACAGCCAGCATCTGCATTTGCTTGTTATTTCATGATTGTCATTCTTGTGCTTGGTGAATTATTTATCCTTCCTACAATATCGTTTTTTTTACTCCTACTTTGGAGCTATGCTTCCTGCGTACTCTCAGCTTGATTTACTAGGCCATTCTCCTCATAATTTTGCTAACCTTATCTATCCTGCTTGCACTGCTAATCCTACCGCTCTGAATCTGGGTCTCTGGAATGCCAGATCGTTATGTAACTAATCTTCCTCTGTACTTGACTTACTTTTAAGGCAAAACCTTCACTTCCTTTGTATTACTGAGTCATGGATTCCTTCAACACTACTGTCTGTGCTTCCATCTCTACTTCTCTTTCCTCATTCTATCAGACCCACCGTATTTCTGCCCGTTGTGGTGGTAATGGCATCCTTGTTCACTCCTCTTTTGTACTTATTCTCTCTTACCTTACCCTTCTTCACTTCAATTCTCATATAATGGGCCTCATTGCAACTATGCCGGTCGGAAACAACGGTGTCAGTAAGCTTACTCCAGCACCATTGTTTCTGGACCGGCATATTACAACTCTGTAGGCAGGTGCCGTCCGTCCCACCCGGCAGGTCAAACCTACCCCGATTACTCATATTTCTAGCTCCGGTCTAGATTTTATTTTTACTTCTTCTCTCACTACTTCCTCAGCCTCTTCATTCCCGGTTTATCTCTCTGATTACCATTTCCTTTCTGTTCCTATTTTTTTCTACATTTTCAACTTCTGTTGCTCCTTCTCTTGACTCCCCATCTTACATTTGTCTTGATCTGTGCAAGTGTAAAACTCCTCTTTTTGTTTATTTGTGTCTTTCTGCTCCTCCGTCCCTCTCATCCTTTTCTACTCTGGAGGCAGATGACGCTGCATTCACTCTTTCCTCTTCTCTTTCCTCCTCACTTGATTATCTCTATCCGTCCTCTACCTTTCAGCCTTCCCGTAAACCACTGCAACCTTGGGTCTCCTCTCATCTTCGTGCTGTGCTTGTGTCAGGAATTGCCACATCGAGCCCCTGTAGTTGCACGCATTCCCTCTGAGCCTGCTTCTAGTTTGAAAACATCTCGCATAACCCATGTATCACGCTTTCGATGCCAGGGGGGAGGAATACGGGTGTCATCCTCACGCAAGCAAAGAACACCATTTCTCGCACACTGGCAGTTGCCATGACGACAGTGGAAGCCCTGCTTCATACGTAGCAGCATTGGAGGAAGGCACTTGACATCCGCTCACGTGATGCGTATCATAGGACGTGTAAGTCGTAAAAGACTGCCTCAGTCAGCAGTCCAGTACTTCTAACTGAAGTTTTTTCAGTCATTTTGCTTTTGTCAAGTTTAATGTTAATGCCTTCTCAACTTTGGTTTTGTTTCACGGTCCTTATTTTTGCCCACTCCTACTGTTACGAACTCACGGTTGCTGTTTTACCGCTGACCCTGCCTGCTTAACATATTGCCCTCGGATTGTGACTCTAACCCTGTTTGCTGCCCGCCTCCCTGCTGATCTTGCCTGCTTAACGGACTTCCTTCAGATAGCGACTACAACCCAATTTGTTGCCCGCCTCCCTGCTGACCCAGCCTGCTTAATGGACTGCCGTTGGATAGCGAATTCAACCCTGTTCTTGCCCGCCCATTACCGACGCGCTTTGTGTCACAGACTTTTCGGCCTTACCTCCTCAGCTCTGCTCCTTCTCTGGTGCCTCTCCTCTCCCGCTAACGAACCCTCCAACTCCACTCCTGTTAGGCATAATTATATGCAGTCCCCTTTGGGAATACCACACACAATTAGGACTACAAGTGACAGTACAAATGCACCTTTGCTACAAGCCTGTACTACACAGTAAAGTGGCAGCCATGGCTGAGCAGCCAGACTTGTCTCAAAAGTAAAGTGAGCAGTATCAATAGTTAAACAAAGGACAGCAATTACTATGATTCAAACAAACACTGACTCAAGGTTTCTGAGTAAAAGAATATACATTTATTTACACATCAGTTATTAAACATTTCACTATTATCAAGTAGTAGAAAAATCAAGTTACCAATACACTGCACCGCACCCAATAGATTCTGGACAAGTTAGGCTCAAAATGAATTGTGAGCAAAATGGCACTCCAGCAATTTAAGAGGGAGGGAAAGACAAAGTTAGACAGAAATTGAGCAGCACCAACTAGTAAGTAAGCAGGGCAATCTAGAAAAATGAACTACAGTGAGGAAATCAAATTAAAGGGGCCTAGCCCAAAGTCAATGGACCAAATTCTTTGCAGAGGATCACACAGTTCAGAGTAGTTTGCAGGTAATTCTTTCCCAAGAGTTCAGAACGAAGTTGGCCGGACGAAAAGTTACTTTAAAGAAGGGAGAAGGACAAGCCCTCGGATTGGCTAAATATTTCACATACTTTCACCGCGGCTGGACAAAACGAACAACCGGGTTAGCACAGTACCTTTAAAGAAGAAGAATGCTGTAGCTAAGGCAGACGTTCCTGGCAGGTCCTGCAGGCTCACGGTTCCTGAAGCGACTGTTGGACTGACAAGAAGGAGGAAGACTGCAGGGTCCTGCACTGCCCAGGGAAGAAACCAGCAGCAGAGCAAAGCAATGAATAAAAGGTGCGCTCCTTAAAACGCAAGCAGGGTCCATTCCTCCTGGCTATCCGGTTCATTGTAACTCTGTACAGCAAATTCGACCAGAGGAGGGAGGCCTGGCGAGCAGTTTGGTGAACTGGTTGTTCCCACCAGCTCAAGGGGAGAAGATTCCTTGCAGATCTTTCTTGTCATCGACGTTTGAGGATCCGGACCCGCAGCAGGGCTTCACCAGGAGGTTCAGTCATGGTAGAGGTCCTCTTCTGTCAGCTTCTTGTCGGCTCTCTCGATCCAGTGGCAACTCTGCTTTTTCAGACCCTAAAACCTGCTTTTTATGCAGTTTTCCCCCATTCACACAGCCTGGCTGTCAATCACACAGCAGGATGGCTGTCCCGCCGGGACAGTCACCACAGCCAAACATATCAGATTGTGACATGGGTCTCCAAGGAGACCCAGTGCAGGGAGTCCTAAACCCCTCCCTCATATCCTGTCCCCCTCAGACATACAGGCACCAAAGCAGGGCTTCTGTGCCGAAGCTCGCGAAAGGACGGCGAACAAAGGAACCAAATCTAGTTTGGCATGCAGAGAAAAACACGAGAAAGACTTTTACAAAAAGAAATGGTGAATAAACCCATGAACCGTATAAAAACGTATACGGTCCAGTGGGTATAAGTTCAAGGCTTCAAAGATAGCCTAAAAAAATACCAGGGCTATTTAAGATAACCGCGGTAGGAAAAATAGGGTAGTTACCAATGCCACCAGCCAAGTCTTAATGAAAAGGGAATGAAACAATGTTCCAAGAGAAACAGACAAAAAGGGGTAAGTGTTAACCCTTTCCGGAACTCTATGTAAGATAGTTTGTACTGGGTCTGTGAGTTTTAAAAGAGACTAATAAAGTCAATGGAAACTTTACATGCTCTGGGAGACAGTAGTCAGTCCCAGAAAGTGGAGTCTGAGTTTGCAAAGTCTAAAAGGACAACCCTGTGTCACTGCACTGAAGCTGCTGTGTAACACACAGTAAAAAGATAATGCCTATGGAGTAGGTGAGGCTCCATAGTCTATGAACACAAGAAAATGTTAAACACACACAGCAAAACACATGTAAGAGTGGGAAAAAAGGCTCACACTCTTACCAGGTGAAAAAATAAATCCTAGAAATCCAGCATAGCTGCTGAGGGACTGAGTAGGTAAGGGAAATTAGCCATTCTGGAGAATTCTCCCTAACACTCGCCCCGCCCAGACCAAGGGACAGGAGGATTTAATCCACACCTGGATGAATCTCTTCCTCTAGTCGGTTAAAAACATCCTAGAGAGACCATCAGCATTTTGGTGGTGACATCCTGCTCTGTGCTCAATGGTGAAATCAAACCCTTTCAGGCAGATTGACCATCTTAGAAGTTTTGGGTTCTCCCCTTTCATTTGCATTAACCATCTCAAGGATTGGTGGTCAATTTGAATCACAAAAGTAGATCCATACAAGTATGGTCTAAACCTCTTCAAAGACCACACAATGGCAAAACATTCACGCTCTATGGTTGTCTACCTTGTTTCTGGTTCCTTCAGTTTCCTACTGATGAAGCAAATGGGGTGCTCCCTACCTTTCCAATCCAATTGACTAAGGACTGCATCTATACCTGTATTGGAGACATCTGTCTGCACAATTAAGGGTTGGTGATAATCAGGAGCTCTTAGGACTGGAGCTTGACAAAGGGCTTTCTTCAGGCTTTCAAAGGCTTGAGTGTACTCCTCATTCCATCTAACCTTTTAAGGGAATTTTGGAGAGGCGATAACATTCAAGGGAGAAGCTATGGTCCCATAGTTCTCTATGAAATTCCTGTAGTACCCAGTGAGACTTAGGAAGGCTCTCACTTGGGTTTGAGTAGTAGGGGTGGCCCAGTTTTGTACAGCTTGTATTTTGCTAGGCAATGGCCTTATTTGACCCCCTTCCTACCTCATGACCAATGTAGACCACTTTGCTCTGGCACTTTTGACATTTGTTTGCCTTTATGATCAGATGGGCCTGCTCAAGAGCCTGCAAAACATATCCTAAGTGATCAACATGCTCTTTCCAAGTAGGGCTGAACACTGCAATGTCATCCAAGTATACCATGCAGAAGTCCTCCATCCCATTCAAAGCCTGATTGACCATCCTTTGGAATGTAGCAGGTGCATTATTTAATCCAAAAGGCATAACTTTAAACTGGTAGAGACCTGCTGGGGTTGAGAATGCAGTTTTATCCTTGGCATGATCTGTCAGGGCTATTTGCCAATAGCCTGACGTTAGATCAAATGTAATGAGGTACTTGGCTGATCCAAGTCTATCCACCAGTTCATCTGTCCTTGGTAAAGGATGCGCATCAGTCTTTGTGACTGCAGTTAGAGCTCTATAACCCACACAGACTCTCAACTCTTTGGATCCTGCCTTTGGTACTAGAGCAATGGGACTAGACCATGGACTGGTAGATGGCTCTATAACCCCGAGATCAAGAATCTTGTTCACCGCTCCTTTGATGTGGGATCTCACATGTTCTGAGATTCTGTAACCTCTGCTTTACACAGGTAAACAGTCACCAGTGAGAATATCATGCTGGCCCCAAGGGGTCAAGCCTGGCGAAAGTGAAAACAGGGAGGCAAACTGATTTAACAGAATTTTGAACTCCTCCTTTTGTTCAGATGTCAGTTGAGAAGAGAGATTGACTCCTTCTATGTTCTCATCCAAAGGTTGGCCTCTGAAGAGGTCAGGTAGAGGTTCACTCTCCTCCTCCTCTTAAGCTGATGCTAGAAGCAAAGCTCCCACTTCTGGTCTCGAGACATATGCCTTCAAACGGTTGGTGGGAAAGACTCTGGGAGCCTCCTTAGGTCTACCTAAGTCCACCAAATAGTTCACCTCTCCAAGTTTGCCCACAACCTTGAAGGATGCTATCCAATTGTCCTGCAAGGCCCTCTGCCTTGTTGGCACCATAACTAATACAAGCTGGTCTTGAGTAAACTCAACCATGCTGGCCTTCTGGTCATGCCAATGTTTGACCAGAGCCTGACCTGCTTTTAAGCTATCACTAGCTTCTGCCATCATGTGTGAGATTCTCCTCTGGAGACCTATCACATAGTCAGTCACTCTGACTGGCTTGGGGGAAGGAGCACTCTCCAACCCCTCCTTAATCAGGGCCAATGGACCTCTGAATGGATGGCCATAGAGAAGTTCAAAGGGACTGTAACAAATTCCCTCCTGGGCGACTTCTCTATAAGCAAAGAGAAGTCATGGCAGTAGAAGGTCCCAATTTCTTTTAAGGGTTCCTCTAAAGCACCTATCATGCTCTTCATAATTCAATTAAACCTCTCTACCAGTCCATTTGTCTGTGGATGGTAGGCTGTAGAGAACTTGTAAGTGACACCACAGTTCTTCCACATGGCTTGCATGTAGTGGGACATAACATTGGATCCTCTGTTGGATATCACTTCCTTTTGAAACCCTACTCTGGTAAAAAATACCAAGTAGAGCCTTAGCCACAGCCTGAGCCATAACAGTCCTCATGGGTATTGATTCAGGATACCTGGTAGCATGATCTACTACAACCAGGATAAACCTGGTTCCTGAAGATGTGGGAGGGTGGAGGGGACCAACAATGCCGATGTCCACCCTCTCAAAAGGAACTCCCTCCACTCAGAGAGGCACCAGGGGTGCCACATTCATGGCTCCAATCTTGCCAGAGGTTTGGCAAGTGTGACAGCTCCTACAGAATTTGTCAACTTCTGAACCCATCTTAGGTCAGTAGAAGTATAAGGAGAGCCTTTCCTTATCTCTTTTTGAAGCTCAACTGACCAGCCAAAGCTATCTCATGGGCCAACTGTAGGAACTGGAGTCTGTTGGCTAGGGGCACTACAATTCGTTTGCAGTCCCCACGGATAGACTCAGTCAGTACAATGTAGAAGAGGCCATCTTCCCAGCTCAACCTATGCTTTCCGACTTCTTGCCCATCAAGTTGAGAAGAAGCCTGTTGTCGAAGACCTTCGAGAGTAGGACATTCACTTTGTCTTCTGCTGAAGTCTGCCCTGTTGGGTCCCCCTTATGCCAATAAAGATTGCAGATCAGGGTGGTCAACAGGGTCAAGGTCTCTGAACAAAAACAGTGTCTTGCTCCAGATCTGACTCTTCAGAAACTGGATAAACCACACAGGGTTGTACCTCACATTCTGCCTCAGCAGGTGGAGGAGTCACAGGTGTGACCTTGGGCAATCTTGGGGATGTCCTTGTAGGTAGCACAAGGGTGCTGTCTGTTTTTTTTCTTGAGGTCTTGGGTTTCCCCTTTGCCTCAATCTTTCCAGAAATAGCAGTGACCAAATCATGTGGAGTGGGAGTTTCCTCTATCAACTCCTCTGGAGAGGCTATCAAGGACCTCTCCATTGCAGGCCTCATGAGCTCCTGTCTCTTCTTACTGAGAGGCCTGGGGGTACTAGACACAACTCCAAGAGTTTTCAGGTCATTACCCAGCAGGACTCTCCCAGGCACTTCACTCTGCACATTAACAGGTATTTTGACAGTCATATCATTACACTGGATGAGAGCTGGTAACGGGGGAAGCATTTCCACAGGGCCTCCAGCTAACTTGGTGAGGCGTTTGGGTTCCTTAGCAACATCTTCCACCTTGAAAAATGATTCATCGTCCACAGTTATGCTGGCTCCGGTATCTCTGATGGCAGGAGTCTCCTGGTCATTCACAAGAACACTATCTTTATATTACTCTTTAGTATTGTTTGGGATGGAATTATAAACATCTAAATTCTGTTGTGCCCACAAGCCCAGGGACCAAAAGAAACACTAGCTGAGACGCTCATGGGTTCATCAGCCAGTAGTTGAACGTTTCCACTTGCCATAGGTACTTCTTCCTCTGGGGAGAAGGCTAAGGAGACAGTGTGGACCCCTGAAGGTTTATCCTTACATCTGGGATCCCCTTTCACATGGTCAGTTGACCCAAAAACATAACATTTCCCAAATGTTTTAATGAATGGGGGTTTGTTCTGACCTCCATCTGGTTTGGGTCCAGATGGTACACTAGCCTGATTCGGTTTCCTTTGTGGTTTACCCTTATGTTGCTGTTTGTGCCCCTCTTTTGGATTGGAGGCATTCAAATTCTCCTTGTTATCTTTCTTTGGTTGCTTTCCCTCATCCTTCTTCTGAGTTGAGTAGCCCTGTTGACAACCCACAAGTCAGCAGCCTTAGCTAACTTCTTTGTTTCTATCTCCTTAGAATCAGCTAAGTCCTGTTTGAGCTCAGGAGAGCAGGCATCATAAATTGACTCCAACATAACAAGATTTCTCATATCTTCATAAGTGTTTACTCTGTAACCCTTAACCCAACCATCTAGGTTTTTCAAACATTCACATACCCGGTCGCCCAAGGGGTACCATCATGCTTTTTGCGGGTCCTAAACCTCTTATGGTACTGGGAAGGGGGATTCCCAAATCTAGCAATTAACGCTAGCTTCACACGCTTATAATCCATCCTATCTACCTCCCCCAACTCCATCACAACGTCAGATGTAACAGTGGGTAACCTAGAGAAGAGCTAAAGAAGCAACTGATTTCCTGTAATGTCTTGAATCCCATGGTTATATTCAAACATAGCCAACCAATCTGAAATATCAAGCATAGCCTCATATAGACCCATTATTTCTTTAGGCATACGTGGTCGCTTAGGACTGGAAGACCTAGAAGACACTGGGAGAGAAGCATTTACAATAGACAACTTTTTCATTTCTAAGGCATGGTTCATCTCCATTTCTCTGAGCTTAACTTCTTGATGCGTTTGATCAGTTTGAGCATTTAAACCTTTAAATTCCAATTCAAGGCTCATCTTTCCTAGAGCAATGAATTCAGGACTGAGTGTAGGACCTGAAGGGGTCCCAGTGGACAAGGTTTGAGGTTGCTAAGCAGGTAAGGGAGCATTATGAGACACCTCTGCCTCTTCTAACTCATCAATAATAGACACATTATTATCCTCATTATTTTCCACATTTGCTGAGGGGTCAGGTATTTCAGACCCACCCTCCAGACTTTGTTTCCCTAACAACCTTTCAATCAATTCAGACGTTTTGCCTTTCCCGAGAGATTCCTTTCTACGCAGATTTTTCAGATAATCCACAGTGTAACTAAGGAGGGTCTCCTGACTGCAGCTTTCCATATCAGACATGATTAATATTGCTTTTTAGTGATGCTTAGCCCCGTGGTTAGTTGATCCAAGGAAATAGCAGCACTCTAAGTGTAATCACTATACGTGATCCTTACTGATGTACACCAGTGTTAGGCAGAATTATATGCAGTACCTTTTGGCAACACCACACACATACTCCACACAATGCCATACTCTTGAGTTTGTTGCCCGCCTCCCTGCTGACCCTGTCTGCTTAATGGACTGCCGTTGGATAGGGAATTGAACCCTGTTCTTGCCCGCCCATTACTGACCCGTTTTGTGTCACAGACTTTTTGGCCTTACCTCCTCAGCTCTGCTGCTTCCCAGGTGCCTCTCCTCTCATGCTAACAGACCCTCCAACTCTGCTCTGCAACATCAACCGGACCAGTTCAGTTTCTGGTGTTTTCACGAACTCTGGATCTTCTGCATCATCTCAAGGAACTGCGACTTCTGGACTATAGACATCAATCCTTGGTTGTGCTTGATTAGGCGTCCTCTTGCCATCGGGCTAGGGTCTACTGCTGCTTTCTGGACATAAGGATCATATCACTTCAAAGACCTTTTGCTAGGCATGCTCGTGCCATCGGGGTAGGAAACCATACCGTATTGGATTCCAGATAACCTCCATATTGGATTGCAAGACTCAATTAACTTTCAAGGGAAATCCTTCTGGTAAGCTCAGTTCTCTTTACCTGTTTTGTTCTCTGTTCATGATCGTCCTTCACCATAACTTAGTGTGCATCCTATTGCAGGTACGATCTCCTACCAGAAGTGTATCCCAGGGACACTAATTGCCAGCTCCTCCGCACTGCCACTTATCCGTATCCTTTCCACCTGATAAAAATTGGTCCAGTCTGCCCTGTATATTGTCAGTATTCTTCAAGCGTACCATACAGTGTTCTTGATTGACTTTTCTTTTGTCTTCCACAGCCAGCATGTCAGGGGTATGTGTGTCCTATCTTTCAACTAATAGATCTTTCTGCTTGTTTACATACTAAGTAGAGGGTTACATTGGTAGGAAGAATTCATCAGCTGCGAGTGAACCGGGATTACCAGACGGTCTCTCCCTCTACGCTGCTGGGCAACGTCCGTGGTGAGCCTAACAGCGTTGTGCTCTTCATATTCTTGAGCAACGCTGACTCAAGTCCAAGATGGCAGGAAATTACAACTCGTATTTGTCTTACCATGCTCTTTATGATTAGTCTCTCCTTTCTGTTAAATGTTCCTATTTCTCTGATCTTTTGCACACTCAATCAAATCATCCTAGGCATCTTTTTCGAATTCTCTCTTGTCTTCTTTTTCCTCATTTCCTCATACCCCTGATCACTCTGTTAATTTGATGCTATCTGCAACCTACTTTGCACAATTATTTTCTTCAAAAGTGGCTTTGAAGGCATCTCATCCAGATTCCTAAAGACACTATTTCCTGTTTCACATCGATCTCCAATGAGGAAACCTCTCTTCTTCTGGCTTGGGCCCATACCACTTCTTCTCCGTCTAATCCTAAACCCTCCATTCTTATTCTTAAATGTTATCCTTCTTTTGTCTTTTATCTTACTTCTTTCTTTAATATCAGTCTACAATCCTCTACTTTTACAACTTCCTTTAAACATGCTACAGTTATTCCCATTCTGAAGAAAACTTCTACTGATCCTTCCTTGACTTCTAATTTTCATCCTATCTCCTTGCTACCATTTCTTTCTAAAATACTTGAGCGTATTGTTTATTCTCAAGTCTCTACTCTTGTTTCTGACAATGCTAGTCTTCCTCGCTATCAGTCTAGTTTTCATCCCTTTCCCTTTCATTATACTGAAACTGCCCTTTTTTCTGTTCTTGATTCTCTTTTATATGCGCGTTATTCTAAAAAGTAATCTCTTCTATTCTTCTCGACCTATCAACTGCTTTCGATACGGTTCGGTTCTTTCCTGGCTTAAATCATACCTGTCCCAAAGGAAGTTCTCAGTCTCTTGGTCCAGGTCTTCCACACTACAACTCATTCACAGTGTCCCTCAAGGCTCAGTCCTTCGACCCTTCCTTTTCTCTCTTTTTGCTTCTCCCCTGGCTGAAGTTATCTCCTCTTCTGGCCTTTCCAATCACTTCTCCACTTATATCAACTTTCTACAGGTCTCCTGGCCATCCAATCTTGGATGCCGGCTCATTTTCTGGCTTTTAAGGCTGCTAAAACTGAGGTACCTTTCTTCCCAGCAAACACTGTTCCCTCTACTTTTCCTCCTCCTTTTGTTTCCTTTCCTCCTTCTCAACTATCAATTTCTCTTACTCCCTGCAATATAGGGCTTTACTTTGATTAAGAGCTGTCCTTTAAGCATCACATTTCATTATCTGCATGTGCTTGTCGCTTTCATCTTCATAATATCCAGAAAACTCGTCAATTTCTCACTTTCGATGCTACTAACTCTTGCTATCTTTGTTAATTTCCTCTCGCCTTTTTTACTATTCGTCTGCCCTTTTTGGTCTTCCATCTATTCATTTGGCACCTCTTTAATCTATTTTCACAGTCTCTATGTGTTTCCTTTTTCTTCTGGCTCCTCTTGATTATATTTCTTCATCACTTTCTACTCTTGACTGGCGTCCCTTTCATTCTTGTCTCAAATAACATTTGTTATGCCTAGTTTCTAAATCTCTTTATGGTCTTGTACCTGACTATCTTTCTTCTCTGGTTTCATTTTATGCTCCCACTCACACATTTCGTTCTAACTCCCAATTTTGCCTTGCAACTCCATATCCCCCTTGTGTGCAGTCACGTTTCCGTTAATTTTCTCTGCTGGCCCCCCTGCACTGGAATGCTCTTCCCCTTTCCCTTCGCTCTATCACTGTCCTTTCTTTGGTCCATGACTCCCTTAAATCCTTCTTACTTCACTCTGGTTAATTTGGTTGCTAAGTTTTTGTTATATTCATTTTATGTACTGCCTGTTGTCTATGTACAGTGTAAAGCGCTTTTTAAAATTCAAAGAAAATACAAAGAAAATATGAATACAAACCAGTCCAGAGCCATGGTCTGTGATGCTTAGGGTGTCAAGGAGCCATTTTGTCAGGGTGGCATCAGTGACTGTGTCAAAGGCAGAGGAAAGGTCAAGGAGGATGAGAACAGGAGGAGAGCTGGAATCAATGTTAGTGAGCAAGTCATCCCGGGTGTTCAGGAGAGCAGTTTCTGTGCCTCTGGCAGCTCTAAAGCCAGGCTGTTGGTCATGGATGCAACCAACCGATTTGGTGTGGTGGACAAGCTGGGAGATGGCCAGCTTCTCCCCCAGGAAGGGGTAGTGGAGATAGGATGATACATTTGCTGGACAGAAATGATCAGCAGAAGGTTTTTGGAGGAGAGGGTGCACAAGCGTATGCTTGAGGAGGGGAAAGATCCAGTGGCAAAGGAGTGATTGCAGAAATCAGCCAAGGCTGGAGCAAGGGCGACAATGTTGTCCTTGATAGTTCTGGAGGAGCAGGGGAGCACCTGTTTGGATAAAACATTCATAGAGAAGACTTATCTATAAACCTCATTAAGTGTTATGGGAGAAAAAGAAGGGAGTAGAGGGGAAAGAGAAAGGGTGACGAGGGAGGCCTGAAGAACAGACAGAGAAGGAGGTGGAGTGGAGCTGAGTGAGGAGAGGATGTCCTGAGTTTTGGAAATGTAGCGGGAGGAAAGAGAAGTGGAGAGGGCAAGGGAAGGCAGAGGAGAAGTGGAGGCTGACATAGGGTTGGCTAGTTCCTTGCAGATTTTGAAAAGTTCTGTTGTGTTGTTAGAGGCCGCAGAGATATAAGCTTGGATGTAGGCCTTCTTCTTAGACCATATGGTGAGTCTGTATTGTCTTTGGAGAAGGCTGCAGGCCAGTTTGTCAGAGGATGTGCTCGAAGACTGCCATAGTCGTAACAAGAGTTGTACTTGGAGGCCGGCTTCATGCAGATCCTCATGGCAGGGGCAAGGATGTCCGGAGTGTTGGAAACTGATAGTTGGAGGTTTGAGATGGCTGTGTCAGAAAGAGAGGTGGAGGAAGGGGCGGGAGGGGGAATGAAGGTTGTGTGAAAAGTGGCAGCAGAAACCTGTTTCATCAGTCAAATGGGGGAGAAGGAAGCTGGCAGTGCAGTGGGAGGAATGGCCAGGGGACCAAGGAGGTCTAGGTGAGAGGATAGGAGAAAAAGATCAGACTAGGAGAGAGAAGTAACAAGAGGGTTAGAAATGGGGAGGTCAAATGAGATGAGAGCTTCTAAGGTATGTCAAGCAGAGTGAGTCAGACCAAAGGGGTGAATAGAGAGGGAAAGGGAGTCACAGAGGTTGCAGAAAACCCGGAGGCCTCATCAAGGGTGTCAAGGTAAATATTGCAATCTCTGAGGAAGGGAAGCTTGGAGGAGGTGGTCAGGAGAGAAGAGGACAGGTCAGCCCATTCAGAGTGGAAATGGGAGACCTGGCCAGGGGGCCTGTAGATGGTGGCCACAGTCAAAGAGAGGCCAGGGGAGACACCAAGCCTGCAGACAAGGCATTAAAAAGAGGAATAGGTCTGAGTGGGTATGATAGTAGCATCGACCCACTCAGGGAAGATGAGGGCCACTCCGCTCCTGGGCTGGTTGAGCCTGGGTTTATAGAGGATCTTGTAACCCTCAGGGAGGAGGGTGTCAAAACTCATGACAGAGCTACTTATGAACAATGTCTCACTGAGAGAAATGATATCTAGGTCAAGGTCATCAAGGAGGTGGCAGATGTCAGATGAGAGTTTGACAGCAGAGCAACACTTGAGGGTAGCTAGGTGGAGCAGATTGCCACCTTTGAAGGTCTTCTGAGGAGGGGTACAGGAGTTTAGTACACCCGACAGAGATGGCAGAGGAGCCAGAGGGATGACAGAGGGAGTAGCAGGGGTGCAGAAGAGGGGTGGAGGAAGGTGGAGAGAAATGGGAAATGCCTATAAAGGAGGAGGAGGTTGGGTTGAGAGCCCTGGTCCATGGCAGTGCCATTCCGATAGATGCTAATCAGGAGACTGGAGGAAAGGCAGGATGCTAGGAGTACCTCCTAACGGGTGCCACCATTAATGGGCGAGGAAGAGAAGGGGGAGAGTACAGAGACCATGTGGGGAAGCCAAAGGTCTGGAGATGGAACGACAAAGAGGATGTCGGTGAGGGTCTGCAAGGAAAAAGCATAAAATTAAGTGTGAGCGATAGGCAGGCCAGGGTTGGACCGCCCTTATGGTCCAAAGGACGTGGTGATTAAACTGTTGGGAGCACAGATTCCACCTACTGAACTATTGAGTCTGCTGCTGCTGTCTAAAAACAGGGTATCAGAATTGACTATGCACTTGAGGGCGGTACATCAGGTCTGGACTAGACGCACCAAAGGAGAAGGTTACAAATTCATGTATTTACCTCAATTCCCATTATGGGGCAATATGATATGGAAGCATCCATACTATGTGGGTAGAGAAAATAGAAAATTAGGAGGTAGTGGCAACTGTTTGAAGCTGACAGATTTATTAGCATGGAGGATCTAGAAACAATGCTCAATATGGGTAATAAATGTTTTTTGCTCTATGGCGAACAAGCAGCCGAATGCAGAAAACCTGGCCCACATTCCCAGATGAACCGCCAATTCATGAAGTGAATAGTACGATATTGGGCCTCATTCTCAGTGTGGCGGTCCGGAAACAAGGTATCCAAACTGCCACTACAATTCTGCCTGCAGGGGCCATAGTGCCCGGTACAGCTGACCCTTCTGGGCGCTTCGGCCCCAGGAGGCAGAGTTGTCATGGAAATACTGGCACTGTTAGCAATGTTGCTTCCGTCTCACCACTCCCATGGAGTCCTGTGGGATTCCACAGGAATGGGGAGTTACCGAATGTGCCGCCTGACTTCCCGCTCCACCGGGACTTGTAATGTCCCGGTGGCACCGGGAAGTCGGGTGGCGGATTGAGTGTTTCTTGGTCCGCTGCAACCTGTCGGCAGCAACCTGTCAGCAGCAACCTGCCAGTGGCACAGACAGTTTACCGTCAACCTTGGAATGAGGCCCATTGACTTTGGGTTCAGGTGGCAGGGAAATAACTGAATTGTATGAAGTGGGTGTCATCAAGCACCACAATTCAGTGTTGAAAGTAAGAGGGGGGAAGTGGGAAGTACATTTGAAAGCCCCATTGGAAGATGCAGAGTGGCGTCAAACGTGTGAAAACACTATAAAGGTTTTTGTAATGTGTGTTTTAAATTGATACATTTTAAATGTCTTCACAGGGCATATTTAACTGCAAGACGGATGGGTGAGATAAAAGGTAATCCTGAAGAGAAGTGTCCTAAATGTGGAATGGTAGGTTCTACCTTTTTACACATGTGGTGGGAATCCCTGGTTGTGTATGTGGTCTGGGAGGTTGTTATTGCAGAATTAGACCAGTGTGCTGATTGGAGGATGGTCCCATCCATTCAGCTTTGCTGACTGGGTGTAGTGCCTGTTAAGAAAAAGAGCAAGTTCAAAACCAAATGTGCGTTGTTATGGATTACTCTAGCTAAGAGACAAATTGCAATGCAATGGAAAGCAACCTCATTGCTATTGATAAGGACATGGACCAGGAATATGGTCAAGTGGGTGAGCACAAAAAGGTACCTACGGGTGTAGAGACATGAATATGGCAAGGATGACACAACTTATTGTATATGGGATGAATTCATGGATAGCATGATCACGTCCCCTGATCAAATGCTGTGAGGTTTGGCCTAGTTCATGAGAGGGCTACCTATCACCATTCATATGTTGGTACCAATAACTACAACACAACCCCTTATAAGGACTTTCCATCAGAATTGTTACATATTAGTTATGTCATATGCGATGGCATCAGTGATGTTATCGATGATGCTATTTGTGATGTCATCTTTGCGGTCCTGGCTGTTATTCTTAGCAGTACGTGGTGGCGGTGCACTGTATGGCTGCATAGATTAACAGAATGGGCACATTTCTTTGTTGTTTCCATTTTAATTAACAACATTGTTCATTGCTCGCTAAATCTACCAGCCCGCTAGCACTTTTAAGTACTTTTTATGAAGGGTGAGTACCATTTGCACGATACTCAACCTTGCTGGAGTATGGGGATGTTAGAAACACATTTCTCATTTACTGCAAACACACTTTGTTTGCAGTAAATGGCAAATACAAGTTTCACTGTGCATGCTTCACAGCATTGCACCAATTATGTAGTGTGCTTATGGCGACATGCACCATTTTACAAAAAGCAGTGGTAAAAGAAATGTTGTCGCCAGTCACCTTGGGGCAAGTGCATTTATTTTAGGTCGAGTATGTAAACTAAGGAACTCGCCCTGCAAATCTAGTGGGGTTTTTAAGAATTTGCAAGGCCTGTTTCACTGAATTTCACAGGTTTCTATTAGAGTAACTTAACCATAATGTTCGTTTGATAGTGTTTTTTCTCTGATTTTCACTGGTTGTTATTATAGAAAAGTAAACATAACGACTCTTTAGCAATGTTTTTTCACAGAATTTAAACTTTTTTTAAAACTCTGATGTTTCATGATGTTCCAGAACTGTAGGTAAGTTCTTTATTATTCCACTTTTAACACATATGAAAGAACCATAATACTCCTTTAACAAACATATATTTTGCAGTGCATCCTGCTTTGTGTTGCTTTGAGAAGCACATGCTGGGAATTTAACTTGTTGTTAAACATGAGGGCATGAGGCTCAACCATGACCCCGTCCACACCAAACTACCCTCAATATCCATTGGACCCTGACTGTAAAAGTGGTCCAATGTCCGCTATGCCCCATAATGGCATAGTGTGCAACTATCCATTTTGCATTTTTATTTTATTGTTTAAAGAGCAAACCTAGCTCGAGAGCAGCAGAACGATGTACAGAGTGTGGCTAGCCGGCATTTGGGCTGGCACAGTGTTTAATTTAGGACAGTGTTTGCTAGTGATGAACACTGGCACTCTTTTTTTGGCACCAGCACTTCTAAGCTGAACAGGCCAGCTGTCGCCAGCGGAAGTAAGGGAGAGGCCTTAGTGTGCCATCATAAGCATTCTTTTTTTTCGGTGGCATAAAAAGGGAACATGTGTTCTGGTCCTCGTCCCCTCCATCCTCCCCGTGTTGGAGGAGTCACTCACATCCTGACTCGATGAGCAGTGTCAGTCACTCAGTCGTTCTGCTTGCTTAAGGTGAGAGTGCCGTTAGCATAACATAGCATAACAGTATTAGGGTGAAAGAGGTGAGAGGTTAGTTGTGGTTTGGAAATTTATGGGGGAAAAGGAGGGTTTTCCTGTTATTTTATGAAAGTTTGTGGGGTGTGCTAATGGCTCAAGAAATTGCACAGAATGCTCCAGAGAGTGGGGGTGTAGAATAAGCACAGCAATCTCTTTGAGTCTCCAGTCACACGGTGTTGGTGTGGCTGGTGATGTGCCTGCATCTGGCCTGGTGCACAGTGCGGTTGGGTAAAGTGGAAGGGTTATGATGGGCTGGTGGTGGGCCAATTTAGCACTGGCACCGGCTGCCTCAGCGGCCGGCCGCCACCCACCAGCATACGTTAGCCAAGATTTTCCAATCCCTGCCACTTATTTTTGTACAAATGAAGCACTGGGCTAGCAGCTTTTAACAGTAGCAGAGTTGAGGTCTATGTGTTCGGTATGTGCATGCATTAGAATTAGTCCTTGGTCAGGTGTTGTTGAAAGAGCCATGTTTTGAGAGATTCCCAAAATTGGATAATTGTGGGGGAATTCCGAGCAGACATCGGGATCTTTTTCCTGAAGGTGGGTGTGTGGCAAGAGGGTCCTCCCTTTGTGGACTAGTTGTGATTCAAGATGGTAGGTCGATTTGCTGAGTGAGGAGTGTGTGCCACTCATGACTGCTTTGTAGATGATAAATGCAGTCTTGAACTTAATCCTTGTCCAGAGCGGAGGGCATTGTAGTTCCTCTAGGACCGGGGTGATTCATTCAAATTTCTGTGCACCCGTAATAAGACGTGCAGCAGCGTGTGGGTCAGAAGCGCATTTCCTCCATTGATCTGAGAGACCACAAGAGCCTGCACTAAGATCCTGAATCGTGCAGCGGGATGAATGGTTTGATTTTGGGAAGGGTGGTGATTTGAAAGCAGGCTATTTGGGCCTTCACGGCTATGTGTTTCTAGAAGGGCGGGCTGATGTCAATGGTGAAGCCTAAAGATTTTGCTGAATCCGAGAGTGGTCAATCAAATCCTTCTTGTGCATATCAAAACGCCATTGCTGGACAAGTTGTGGGGAGACCAATGAGGATAAATTCAGACTTGTATGGGTTTACCTTGAGGAAGGAAGTTGACATCCAGGACTGGATGATGGCTAGGTGACCACAGAGACGAGGGATGTCCTGCGTGATATTTACTCTCATATACAACTGAGTTACGCCACCTAGTAATGGATGGATATATTGGGATCTTTGAGGAGAGTTCGCAGAGGCTCTGTGTAAAGGTTAAAAAGGATAAGTGAGAGCATGGTGCCTTGGGAACTCCACAGTAGACTGGAAGGGTTTAGAATGCAACGTGTTCATCTGGACGTCCTGGTGTCTGCCCAAGAGGTAGTTGGTAAACCAATTAAAGACAAGTGGGCTTCATTACGAGTTTGCCGGTATCCTGGTGGTATTACTGCCAGGATACCAGCAAACAGAATTGCTGAATTACCAGTAGATTGCAATGCTGGTAAGGGCAGTACATCCCTATTCTATGGAGTCCCATAGGACTACATGGGGGGATTTGCCAGTATTATCAGCACCAGTATTACCGTTGCCGCAATGCTGGCAGTTTTTTGCCAGTCGGGGTCAGATCCTCCATCCCTACCAGCAAACGTGTAGTTGGCCGGTCCAGTAAATGTTATTACCGACACTTTCGCCATGTACCAGCCAATTTGTAATGAGTCCTAATGCCATTGTTACATGGTTATAACCATGGTTTGTGGCTATGGCCAGTTGCCGCAACACCATGGGCATGTGCTTCATCCATATCGCAAGCCCTGCCAAGCAACTTACAGTACAAATTGGGCAGGGCAACTTAACAATAACGCACCTTTCAAACTTTTTTCAGTCAATTTGAGCTCTTCTTATAACTGAAGATGTTTCTTTCTGTTGCAGCACTGTATGTACTTTTTTCGAAATTCATCTTTTAAATATATGAAACAAATATAAAGTTCCTTTAACATCTATTTTGTAGCGCACATTGACCTGTGTCTTCTTGAGCAGCACGTGCTGGGGATATAAGTTATGGCTGAAGTGCCTGGGGCAGGAGGTGTGGCCATGCCTCAGGTACCACCAAGCCACTCACAATAGCCACTGGACCTACACCGCAGCCTTGGACAGTTCACACTATACCATAATGGGACCATGAGCCACTGTCCATGACTTATGGCCATAGCATCTGGCCACAAACCCTGGGGCATGTGCTTTAGAGTTGTTGCCGGGTCCCGTGATGCAACTCACAGTAGAGATTGAGCCTGCCTTGTGGCCATGGCCAATGGCCGCTCTCCCTGGGTTATGGGTTTCAGCCTTGTTGCAGATGCTGCTAAACACCTCTGAGTAGACATTGGGCATTGACACAGGATAATCTGAGTGCCCACTTGAATTGCATATCCGGTCCTCGGAGGCCATGGCCAGTGGCCATACCTCAGGCACCAAAGTGATATTAATATTTTTCACAATTTATTGTTACCTACATTTTGATCGTTTTTATAAATATAAAATGCTGGATGGATTAACTCCACATTTGGTAATTGATGCAAGTTATCACCAACCAAAAAGTGCTCTTTCATAGGGAAAAGCATCTGAACCATAACTATAGTATAGATATGCATGAATGTTTTCGAACCTGTATCAAGTGTGAAAACATCACAGCAATGTTCCCGAACATCTGAGATGTTTGCGGACATCTGAGAAGAACAAACACCTTTTTTGCCTTTTTCTGGACATATTCCATCACACCTTGTCCACCCTCACCTCCGCTGAAGTTGTTTCAGTAATAAAACAAGTGAATGTTGTGTTTTTACATATTTTCTCACTTCAATATTCGCGGACTAAAGGTGCTGTTTGGGAATCGAACATGGAGTCCATTTCAAAGGTTTTGAGCCCCTCACATTTCTTAATTGGCCAATCAGTGCCTTTATGCAACGCCCACAAACATCACACAGCTCCCAAATTCCTCCACAGGCATCCACAGACACCAAATCAGGAAGTGAGTCTGCCGATCAGGCCAAGATATCACTAATTATTGTTGTAACTACTTTTTGGATATTTCAACAAAATCTTCTGGATGGATTAACACCAATTTTGCAAAAGGTTGCCCTCCCTACGCTAGTGTGATGCAAATCCATACAGCAGTTCGGGCTGTAGCAACAATCAAAATTCGATTCAAGTCTATCTTGATTTTGAAACTTTTGAAACTCACTTAAGATTTTGCCCCATTCGATGAAACCAAAGCAAACTATGCAAAACAATTCAGAGTCAGGTCTATATAATGTTTGCAATGTTTTGTGAGGATTTGTCAAACAGGCGCAGAGTTATGAGCCACCCAAAAACTGCTCTTCCTACGGGAAATCCAACTTAACCATACCTACAGGTTTGCTATTGCCAACCATGTAATATAATATGATACAACATAATATATTATATACATAAGACAGACATGAGGCAATGAGAGCAAAATGGGGCAGAAATTGACAGTTTAGTAACAGGATATTTTCATATTTTCCCCAAAAGAGCTGCTACTAAACCCAAGAGCTTTGTTATCTAAAATTTCATCTTAAAGTTAAGCTGTAGGCTGCTCCATTTGGACCCATTTCGTAAAACAATTTCTTGGGCATCAAAACCCATTCCCAAAAGACACAAAGTGGATATCCTATAACATTTATGCTCCAACACTTTTAAAATTCACCAGTCACGACTATCCTTCCTGGATTCCATTCAACAAGGTGGCTATTGAATCATGCTTGTAGGCCATGCATATGCTATATTAGGGGGTGTTGTGATAATTCACAGAACCACTCTCACGCAAATAAATAAAATCCTTTCTTTAAAAAGCTTGAACACCCAGCTGACATTCTGCCTCTAGGAGGTAGAAGAGGAGTTGTGGGAGCAGACCTTATTAGCCATCTACAGACGGTTGGAACTGATGTAATAATTAATTTGGCTCCTGATGAAAGTCTCATTTATACCAAAATGAAGGCTGCAGTCCTTAGAAAGTTCTACAAAAACCCAGAGTAATACCACAGATGTTCTAGAGAGGTCAAAAGATGGGGAGACAAACCTTTGATGTGTTTGCACATCAATCCTTCAATGTATCCGAATGGATGGGTCACAGGTAAAATAGTTAACACTTTTGAGGACATGTTTAAATTGGTTGCATGCAAGAGTAGACAAGAGAATCACAGAATCTAGGGAGCTGGTGAAGGCTTCTAATATGTATGTAACACTTGAAACACTTGTGTATAGGTGCATTATAAATGCCATATCATATCATATGTGATTATTTGAGTCCAGAAAAAGGCTCAGGTGACCATATCTAAGCCAGATGCCACACAGCTGATAATAACAAACATAAGGAGGGGGATTCAGTAATCATCAAAACTGAGATATTTCTGGTCTGTGTGACCATAATGGGGAAAGGGTCCTACTTTTCATTATACTGCTGTGTGTATCCCAGCTATCAGGCTGGATGGTACATCCTAGGGTGAAACTAGCTAGTAAGAGGGTTTAATGGAAAAACATACTGTCCCCTGGAAAGGTAGAACTTAGCTGGAGGTGTAAAGCCCCTGTGCACCATGCTGTAGTCAAAGAATCCATTCTAGTAGGTTGTATTTTGGATAATGACCTCCCTGACCCAGACATAGTTGAGGCAGTCACCAGAGCACAAGCTCTAAGAGCAGCACAGGAGGAAGCGCTTCAGGGTGAAGGCACGCGCCTAAACGCTGATGCCAGAAATAATACAAAACTCTAGGGATGAAAGGCCAAGAGATTCTTGCAAGGATAACAAGTTTTAATCACACAAAAAATAGGTAGGCCGCAAAGAACTCTGCTGCTCAAGAACGTTCTGCCAAAAAATAGTACAAGCAGAAGGTTATAAGGAAAGATATTGTCACTAATGACGTCTCACACACACAGTAAAAACCTGCGTCGCTGGTTGGTGAGACCTGATACATGGGTGGCCCATTCTGTAGGGCATACCAGGCTAATATTGGTCCCATCCCCATCCATCCGTCTTCCATCACGCGTGGTCAGCTGGGCTCATCTCTACAGGGAATGAAGATCACGTTCCTCATTAGTTACTATTGTAAGACAATACTACTCTATCATTATGGCATGCACCTGGGAAGCTCTGAGACTGGCACAGGGGGAGGCTTTAGATCATTCTGACCCTCACATTCTTCTCTCATTCCATATCGCACCATCCGCACTCGATGTTTCCACCCTTGTTTTTTACTATAATTTACTCCTCCCTACACCTTGCAATACAAATCTTGTTGTTGTGGACTTAGTTTGGCACAGCCATGTTCTTAGATCTTTTATGGGCAGTTGGTTTATGGGTGGTAGTCCAGGGTCACTTACTATTGTGGAATTCAGGGGGTCTTAATACAGGGACAGTTGTGGGGCTGTAACTCATGGTGGGCTGGGTGGGGGTTGGAGGTCTGCTGTGGTCTGTTTGTAATGAACGTGTACTGCATGGTGCCTGGTATTGTCTCGCGGCCTTGCAGGGCACATTCCTCCTCAGGATAACACGTATTGGCAACAGTTGTGGACCAATGGAGGATCGCTTGTGGAAATCAATAGCGCAGGTCTGTCATCACTGATATGGCCTGCTTGGGTCTCTTCAACAGGGTTGTGGCTCGTGTTCACCACGCAGCCATGCTGGGCCTAATGCTTCTGTTATAACTACAATATGGCGCCTGTTTATATGCACATTTTCTATTTTGCATAATGTTATTTCTATGAAGGGTTTTTAGCACACACCCCCTGCACTCTGGTAGATTACGAGTGTATCTATAGTATTTGCCTCACTCTAAAGTGCCATGGGGGTGGTAGAGGTTAATTTCCTTCTCAACAAGGGCCGTGTCCCAGAAGCTTACTCTGCTAGACAGTGTGAGAGACCGGTCTCCCAGGTTGCTCCCAGTCCAGGCCTGGAGTCCCCTGAGGTTCCTAATCTTATGAGAGAGGACTAAGCCGCCACTGAAGTGACTATACAGTTAGCACTGCATTCATTGATCTTAGGGTTGTCTACTGGCATTGAAAAGGAATCTGAGATGGTGGACAGGGAAGTTTCAGACCTGAAGGGCCTGCCAGAACTGAAAGAGTTGTCTTCAGCTGGAGTCCCAGGTCAGGTTTATTTTTGCCAGGTACATAGAGACTTTCCCACTCTGGCAAGTTTGTTGAGGTAGACAGAGGAGCAGGTTCAGGTCAACAGTTCTGACCCACTTTAAAAAGGGTGTAAGGTGTGCTATGGATGTGCTGCATGTTTTGTAGGGTAAGTTGCACTGCAGTCATGCAATGTATAGCCTTTCACTCAATCTATGGGGTATTGTTGACACAGTAGTGTGAATTATGTATGCCTGTGCCTGATTGTCTCATTGACAGCGATAAAGAGGATAATAGCTTTACCGCTCACACGCTCTGTGCAGTTTTTACATCCAGTCCTATGTATTCACAACATAAATATTGGGCATAGTCAACCAAACATGGATATGTATATGCCAAGGATATGGTACATCTGCAAAGGATACCTGCTTCCAAACACGATGGCATTTGGAGAAGAAAATACATTTCTACAAACTGCGTGAAACAACTGCTGAATAAGAATGCACAGCAAAAATGTGTTTCAAATAAAACTGTCTCACAAAAATCACTTCATCAAAAAAGCTTACCAACAAAAATACTTCCATTATTCAAAAAAGGCTGTAAAGATGATCCCAAAAACTTCCGACCCGTGGCCCTGCTGGACGTCATAGTCAAAATATACGGAAGCTTGCTCCTGAAAAAATGTGAAACCTGAGCACAAAATGCCACTTGTGAGGACTCTTTACAATCAGGGTTTAAGAAAGGAACAAGCACAAGCATCAACATCATGCTTCTCAGTATTCTTAAATCCAAGGTCATGGAAGGCAGTCCGAAAATCTACTTAGCCTTCATAGACCTCACTCAGGCCTTTGACCTTGTCAACAGATCAAAACTCTGGCAGAAATTAGAAGGCTGGAAGTGACCGTTGGAGATCCTAGGTCCCTTGCAAGCCCTGCACACAGACACCAGTGTACAAGTCGGGTTGAGTACCCGAGGTCTGCTTTCTTCTGCTATTCCCACAGCCAGAGGGGTCAAACAGGGCTGTGCCTATACTAAAGTTTTATCGAGCCAAAGTGATTCCTTCAATCACATATGGCACAGATGCCAGGCCACTTCTCCCAAAATCACCCTGGCTCAATTTGGAAAGTTTGTTTTGGCGATCAACTCTTAACTTATCTAAATCAACGCCAATGGTTCTGATCAGACGCAAACTGTCTTTGACCTCAATTGCTATACAGAAAAATCATCGACCCATCAAGCCCACCGATCTTTTCACTGGAAAAAGCGGAGATGACCTCTGGCAACTGTAAAATTATGTCCCAATAGGAAAATGTCTGTAAAGCAAACTTAATGGAATGTGGCAGCTCCATCGAAGAACTTCTGCAGAATCTGACAAAAAAACTAAAAAAAGATTAGAGACTAACTGGATTTCAACTTTAGAAAAAGACTTGAAATACAAACTGACATCTCATCTACCAACTACGATTAGAAAGTTAAATGAAATATAGCCATTTTTGAAGATACACCCTAACAAAAAAGGGAGATCTACTCTCCTACGAGCACGATTAAACCTACTGCCATCAAATGAGATGCTGAACATAAGAGGGTCCTCAGCATCAAATATCTGTCATTTTTGCAAAACACTAGCGACGCTTGAAACAATTCAATTTCTCCTCCTAACCTGCCCAGGTACAAGTCATTGCAGAGCACCTTACTCGATTCACCATCTGGCCAAGGGACACATAGCAGAAGAAGAACTCTGGTGGGCCCGATTGATAGGGGGTGACAGACCGTCATGGGCAATAGCCGCAGTAAAAATATTGGATCAGATCTTTGCTGGAACTTACGGAGGATCCGACGCAAGGTTAAGAAGCAAGCGATCACAACGTGTTTACAGACTCAATTGTACATCTCTGGAAAAAGTTTTTCTTTCTTTAAAAAAAAGAAAAAAAATACTTCCATTCACACATTAGCAAGCACAGCACAATGGCACTATCAATGTTTTGGTCATGAAGTGAAAATAAGTTAGTTTAATAATGAAAAGTAAATCAACAAACTCAGTAAATTAAATGTGGTTTTATTTTGTAGTATTGAAACAAGACATTCTTCTTCATAATTAAGCATTTCAATTCCAAAAGTGGTTAAACTGGAGAGGGTTTACCATGAGCATGCATTAGGGGTCATGTAAAAGTATACGGTTTTACTATAAGAAAGTAACAGCAGTTTACCATGTCTTAGCTTTCTCTTTGGTATGCTAAATAGGATGTTGCAGTGAAAAAAACCCAGGACATCCTAGAGAAGAGATTTCTTGTTCAACGGCATTGTGCCTGGAAATTACATTATTGTTTACATGTCTGCTTTTGAACTCACAATGTTCAGAATGCAGTCAATACCAATATTTATTGACTGCAATCTTAACTTTCTGATTGGCTGAGAAGAGGTTGTTAATGATCTCCACATACTAATATAGCTTTACAGACCTGCAGCGAGGGCCATACCAGGTGTTATGGGCCCTAAAGACCAAGTTAAAGGCCAAAGTGTAGCAAGGGACTTTAACGAAGTATGAAGGACCATAACGCCCGGTATGGCCTGAGCTACAGGTTTATAAAGCTATTAGAACACCCTCAGCATTTCAATAAATTAGAAAAATGATAAATGAATGATAAATACATCAGAAATTAATATTTATTGGGGAAAAGGTAGTTTTGTAAGGAACAACATTTATTTTAGTTTCTGTGTCATTGTAGTAAACATACACACAGTGTAGTAGTAGAATGTGGAAGCCACTATTCTACAGGCTTTTTTGGTTGTGGCTCTTTTATATAGGGTAGTGGGAGGTCATTAGAATTAGGGGGAGGAGTATCTCAATGGGGAAAGCCCATGCAAGTGAGAGTAGGTTTTCTTTTCACTAGGAAGCTAATTAGTATTGGATGGCTGGACGATTTAAATGTGTAAAGTTAATCCAGTAGTCAGTAGTTATTTGCTGTTTTTATTAGAAGGGCCAAATTTAGAAGTTTAAAATAGAAATATAAATATTACCAAACCAAAAAACAATACTGTATTACAACGTGGGCAATGTTAAGATTTAACCCAGAAAGATGTTAATTAAAAAAGAAAATGTATTGTGAACATTTATCTAGCAGGTTGGCACCTTTGGGAATAAATTGTCAATAAACTTGATTTACCTTTCTTTCGCATGTTTACTTTTATGTGTATTGCAGAGTTGTTTTGTCCTAACGTTTCCAAAAAAGCATTGCATTCGATGATTTGTGAGGGGATGGTGCAATGTTATGTACGCACACACCGCAACAATGTGATTAATGAGGTATTGCTAGTGCGGCTGCGAGATATGGACGAGGGCCGATGAGGAGGCGGCATCAATTAGCTACTGAGCTGTCATGACGGCGCTGCGGCTGAGGTAAGCACCACTTAGATTTTTCCAGGCTATATTCCGTCTGTAGGATATACCAGTTTGTGTAGCTCACAGATTGACCAATCAGGTGCTTGGAAATACTGTGAGGGTGTTCTAATTACACAGCCACGGTAGCGGCTGTGTAGTTATGGTTAAGTTGATGTTTCCATAGGAAGAGCACTTTTTTTCACAAATTTGTGAACAAGAATGAGCATTTCTCACTCGTATATAAGGAATGATAATTACATTATCACTTCTAATTTGAATGAAAACTGTTTGCATGTCACTAGGGAACCACCGATATATATATATATATATATATATATATATATATATATATATATATATATATATATATATATATATATGTATATATATATATATATATATAGCACAAAATGAATGGATTCCACAAAATACCATTTCTTATGGTTACAAGTCTAAAAAACACCATTTCTTATGGTTACAAGTCTAAAAAACATCCCATTGGGAGATGTAAGGCGATTATTGCGCAATTATATAAAACACTTGTGGTGAGTCTATGTTTCATTTATATTATTCTGAAGGGATATAACCCGAGACTTGATGAGCGGCTACTATTTGCTTAAACCCATTAAGGGGCACTATGTGAAAATAAGGTAAAACAGTCAAATTTAAGTTATTTTTGAATAACCATGTGACAATACATGCAGCAGTGACTAATGAAAATGTGTTTTTTGTTTATCTCTTGACCCCTGACATCCCTCCCTATCCCCCACCCGATTTCTTTGTCTGGAATTTTGGTTTCTCTGATTTAACAACTACAATTTTTTTGTTAACAAAATACTTATTATTATATCACTGGTGCTTATTGCTAAATATGTGAATGAACCTTTTTATTTTTATTTTTGTTGTTTTTGGAAAATACTTATGTAACTTTTCGGTGACATACGCAATTAGCCCTGATTTGAAGAAGGTCCTAGAAGGGACTGAAACACATGTCTGTCATCAGAAAGGGTATTTATATAACAAATCATGTTTTGAAAAACTGGGCACAGTCTTAATCCGGGATTTCCTTTTTCTTTAAACATTTTTCATGTGGTCTTCGCTTGGCTAAACCACTAACCCAGTGAGACGCGACCGAAGGTTAAATTCTTTTGTGAGAAAACAGCATTTCCAATAACCACTAGAAGGAATATGTCGCCATGCTAGACATGACCAACATAGCCAAGATTTTTTGATACTGTCAGGAGTGTCCTTATCTAGTTGGGCCGGGAGTTCTTCTTTGTGTTGCAGTTAATTGTGCAACATTGTTTTGTACTGCGTAAAGTTTACAGCAGTGATAGTGCTTTCATTTGCTTTGAAAGCGTCTTCATAGGAGTCATAGTTATCTAGTATCTCTTCTTCTTTTCTCCATGGTTTAAAAGTTGTAGCAGGGACATGTAATATAGGTCTTTCTGTTGAGGAGTTTTAATGACAATTTCATATGATTAATTAAGCTTAATTTGCTAAGTTTCACTAAACTGCCTTCACAATCTGTCACTCTATATCTACCTTTTTTCATCGGGTTTTATATTATTTTTGTATGCAACGTTTTGGGCTATGTGGTATAGACACATGGTTTCCAAAGTGGTACTCCTGTTCGGGTGGTATGTGTCTAGTAAATAGTTTTTCAAAATGTCTTGGCTGTTGGGATCATTTTTGGCTATTGTTTCTATGTCCTCATATGATTTGAGAACTCTTTTTCTAGATTTAACAGGACCAAGACTTAGCCATACTATATTTTTAGATTTTGCATACAAAGCAGCACCGGTTAAACGATCTGCAGCTTCATAGGAGCCACATTCTCTATGACAGAGCATTTTTATGCCTAAGCTGTACAATTTCTGAGATAGTGTTTTGTCTGATGATAGGTCATTCCAGAGGTCTTGAAGCTCTGTTTTTTCTGCTTTTGTTAAGTAGGCTGTAACATATCGTGCAACTGCAGTGGAATTGTCTGCAATGTACTGCACATCTATGTTTGCATTCCATAAGAGGACAATGATTGCATTGTAATCATTGATATATTTTGATTCTTCTGTTCTTTTTATGTAATACGTGTTCTTAGGTGATTTACCTTTAACAATATGTCTAACTGAAGACATGAAGTTGTTCACTTCACCTTTTTCTGTAACTGGTCTAGGGAAACCAAAGCGGCATTTGGTGTAGTATTTCCCTTTGTTTTTGTATTTGCGATGAAAATATTTGCCTCATTTGTGTCTTTTAAATTGTACAATTTGTGCATGAAGATCACAATTTGTTGCTTTTGATGGAATTTCACAAGTGGCATATTTTTCAATAAACTGTAAAACAGTGGAATCACTGTCTTGACCAAATTTAGGAGCATATTTAATCCATAAAAGCATGTGGATATGTGGTGCTCCTCTGGCTTGGTATTCCTTTCTCGAATTGCTATTGCTGTATATATGCATTTTTGTAACCTTGCTATTCCTGTACATATGCATTTTTGTAACCTTGTATAAATTTGCGCCATGATGCCTCTGGGCCTGCGGGTTGTGCGTTATAAATAAAATAAATACAAATACAAAATACAAATACAAAAAAAGTGTTGCACTTCTCTGAGGAGAGGAACCGTTTTATTACAAATAAACTGTAGCATAGCAATGAAACGATGATGGAAATATCTTGAAATATTAACAGGATCTAGAGAGCAAAGTTCTCCAGGTGTTAGTATATCTATTTTTGTTTTGTTTTAGTATGATATGCGTAGGAAATCATGTAAATCTTCCCATGCATATTATACACAAATTATTGTAACAAATGAAGCGGGTGGACCAAGGTTTCTTAATATACAACGTACATCTCTGTGACGTCGGAACCAGTACTCTTTTGAACCAAGCATGTTTGCTAACAGATTTGTAATGCTTGATTGTAAAACCTCATCTTTTTCTTGCACTTTTTGTATTAATTGTGTAGCTGACATATTTTGAAAGTGGGTTCCGGATTTCAATATCTGTGCAACTCAGTAACATAGAGTTGATAGTTCACTTTCAAAGAGTAGGTGGAATATGTATTCCGAATTTTGTCTAAATCTGGGACTTCAAGATACATTCGTAACGAGCGGTATTCTGATGCTGTTGTCTGAGTGTGTCTATCATCATACCTTCCTCCTTTGCCAGTAGGAAAGAGTAGAGGAAAAGCATGTGCTTCTATACTTTTTTCCCATATGCTGATTGGTGATCCTTTGGTTTGTCGCATTTGGTACGTTTCTAGCGCATCATCTATGGTGTCATTAGACTTTAATGGATGAATTGTATAATGGTCTAAAATATTGGATACTGTTCCAGGATCTAGAAGTTCAAATTGACCAGTTTCTGGTGACACTTGAATTATTTCAGTTGTTTCCCTTAAGTTTTTTTCAATATTTATTTCTTTGTAGTATTCATTATTGTCTTTTAGATATTGCAAGGCTTGTCTAACTTTATGTAAGTCTACGAGTTGTTGCAATTTGTTTTGTCTTTTGTTGGTACACCATTTACTAAGACAATCAAAGATTGGTCTATTGGACTGTGCACTCCCAGAGTGTGCACATTTTCTTTGAAATCTAATGGGAAATAAACTACTTTGCCACAAATGCCTTTAACCAATTCAGAGGGAGGTAATTTTGCTGTTTTTAGTTGAAGGCGTATTATTGCTTGAAATGGGTGCACTGTTTGAATTATCATGCTCTCATATAAAGTGAATTGTTGCAGGGGTTTTGGTAGTGGGAATAATTGCAAATTATTTGTTATAGCACGTGAAGGAGTTTGGTTGTTGTCAAGTTTTATAGTGCGTAACTGCAAAGTATTAAGGGGTCAGTTATTTCGTATTTGTTTTCTGCTATAAGGTAGACAGCTAATTCAAACCATTTGGAATATTCATTGTCTTCTATTTTGGATGTTGCATCTATAGTTTTTGTGTTACTTTCATAAAAAGTTCTGCGGCAACACACACACACATGGTTTGGTACTTCAGCAGATGTACTTTTAAATTTCAGTATTTCTTTTTTGTATGTGTGTAGTAGAAGGTTGCCATGCATAGAATTGTTGCTAATTTGCTTTAAAGCTATTTCATTCTGTAAGTGGCTTTCACTTCCAAAATATTTTTTCTGGACATAGTCGATTTCTTCAAGTAGGTCTTTTGCTGTACCATGTAGAAGAATGTTATTTAAATTGGCTAGTGCTAAAGCAGGACTTTTAGCACAGTACAGTTTATAGACTAGATTTCTTATAGTTGAATGATGTGTTGCTATCATTTGATATGATGGAAGGTGCTTTTGCAAATAGGTCATGAAATGCAGACTAATGAATGTCCTTGTAGTCCTGTGTATTTGCGCACTGGACAGGCATCCATATTTTGCAGCACTTTCATTTTGATTTTGTCTTTGCCTTTCACATACTGATTGAGGAACTGGCGTAAAGATTTGAAAGATTTTTTGACGTGCATGGCCATTTGTATACTAGACGTTCTGGTTCAGTCGAATGGAAAGGTAATTCTGAGTTTTCTGGCGATATTTTTGTAAGCAGTATTTCTTGTTCCATTATGGTATTATTAATTTGTTCATAACCTCGTCCACTGCTATGATTGGGAATTGTGTTTGTTTGGTTTTGTTTGTATGTTTCTTCATTAAAATATGGTTCTGTGCTCGTGGCATGACTCCATTCACCTCCACAGAAATTTAAGAAGTTACTTTTGTTGACATTTCGTTCATTGAGACTTTTTTTGTAATTTAGTAGATAGTTTTGTTAGTGCTTTCATTCTATTTAACACTAAAATGAATAACTTTCTTTTGAGAAGGATTGCACTGTCTATTAAAGCTTCTAAGATTAATTTTCTACGGTAGGTTTGAAGGGTTGTGCATGATTTGTCTCCTGTTTTTATTAGATTCTGAAGGACTCTGTGGGGGAACATTTTTGTTAAAATACTTTTTTGGTATGGTTATTTGATAGTATATCAAGATTTATAGGAGCAGTTGTAGCAGTAGTGGTAGCCGAATTTTTGTTAAGCATTTTTTGTTTCATTTTACATTTTGATAGAGGAGGCAAAGTTTCTGTACTGGAAGCTTGTTTTGTTTCACTAAATGACTGTATTAGCTGTTTTTTTTTAACGTTTTGTACAAACTCTGGTAGAGTGGATGCTTATTTTGGACACTTTTATTTTCATTAGCTCTATTTCTGCGTTGCTTTCTACAGAGTTGCTTTTTGGTAGGTATTCTTTGGGGTCTGTTTAAAAAAAAAAGAAGGTATGGGTTGTGCCGTTCTGCAATGTATGTGTGCTGCGTGCATGTGTGTCTGAGTATGATGGAAAAGATGTATGAGTTGGTGTGTGATTGTGCATTGGGCAGTTACAATTAGTTGGGAAGGCTATTCTTCTATTTGTGCGTTACTAAACTGCAGTTCAGATGAGGGTAGAAAGTGAGCCAGTGGTGAGGAGTAGCATTAATAGTAAATCTAATGGTATAAAATTAAAACAGTTCTTTGTTTTGTAGTACTAACATTCTAAGGGTTGAGTATGTTATTTGTGTTCCAAACAAACGGGGATTTGTGTGCCATTCTGCCTGCTAATCTTTGTTTGATAAATGGGGATTTGTGGGCAGAATGGTTCGTTTGTAGTTCAGATGCTGCTGATTTTCAGGACAGTGGTCCTCACTGCAATTGTAAAAGAAAGAAGTTAGTAATTTTGTGTGTTTATAGCACTGATTTTAATGTAGACGTTAATTTTTATGTTTTTGTGATAGTATTCTTGTTTGACATCTGAACATTTTATGCATGCATTTCATTTGACTATGTGCAGTGTTTATATTTTATTTACAATATGTTAGTGCAACATGTTTTGCAAATGAGTAGAATTTTAAGTGCATGAAAATCACTTGGTTTTTTAAAGGTTTGTTGTAGATAGCAGACAGATTTGGAAGTGACAGTGGATAATAGTAGATGGGAAAAATGTCAATAAGTTCATTTTATAGGTAGACATGCCAACAATCGGGAGCACCTGAGAGGGAGATTTCACCACAGCAATCGGCAACATTTATTTTTCTCATAGGATTGCATTATTGGCATTAATTTAGGTGGGAGACAGTAAAAAATTGAGCGATTTTTGAATGAAAAATCGGGTGTCTCGCGCTTAAATCGTGAGGGTTGGCATGTATGTATAGGCTATGCAGGTTAAGTTGCATTACTCTGTTTATATGGATTCATAACACTTGTACATGTACTGTGAATAAAATATGCATACCTGTAGTTTGTGTACATGCATGTGGATATGAATGCAGCTTTAAGTAGAAATCTTGGAGACTTGTAGAGTAGTTTTTGTAGTAGGTGCTTTCCAATGATATGAGACTTGTACTCAGAGTGATCAACAGTACATTTGAAGTGCGGAACTCTGATGATGAAGACAGATGTAGAGGTCTTGGATGTGATTGGTGGATGGTTGTGTGACTGCTTAGCTGTATCCAATGAGGGAATGGCATCAAGAGTGACATGGAAAGGGTAGAAGGACTGGCTAAGAGTTACGTGCCGTGGGGACACCGCGGCTGTCCGCGGGTAGGGTGTGCCACATCCGGGGTTTTCAGCAAATCCAGTATGGAAAGGGGACTTTAGGAATCAACCAATCAGATGTTGACGTTGTGGTTTTGTGTAGAAAGAGACTGAGTGCAGGGAAGGTGGCAGAGGTGGAGAAAGTTAGTGGGTTGGTGCTCAGAGATATGTTTGTCCATGGTTTACAGCAGTATGCTCAATGCATGCATGTGACAAACAATTTCGATGTTAAAGGAGTGGAGGTGGTGTGGAGCGCTGTGCCTGATTGTAATGTAGAGGGAATTCTACAAGTTTGTGAAGATATGCGTAGGATGAACAGTCCCCATATGGTAGTTTTGCACTATGGTGCTTTCCATTTGGGCTACGTGAGTGCCCCTATTTTGTTGGCAGATTTGGAACAGTTGGTTCAAGCAGTAATGAATATCCTTCCAAATGCAAAAGTAATTTTTTCTGGATTACTACCTAAGGCAAAATTGGGACAATAGTTCTGTTTTTTGTCCTCAGCAAAACATTGCTAGGTGTGCAATCGATCGAGGCATGTGTGCTTTTATGCTTAGAGCTGGTATGTTTTTCTTTAATAATGAGAATATTGATTCGAGTATTGCTGTTTATTTTGAAGAAGATGGTATTTCTTTATCTTTTTTGGGAAATGCCATGTTGTTTTCGAATGTAAGGATTGCTTTGGAGAAGGTTATGTGAAGATTTTAGTTGTAAAGTAAGAAGAGAAAACCCCCCAAAAAATACAAAATAACAGGTGTCTGTCAGGCATCTGCAAAAAAAACCAAAAAAATGGCTCTTTTCAGAGCCCACCTCAAAGGGGAAATGGGGCAAACTATTTAAATGTACATTCACCACGCTCAGATCTTCGATATGTCCGCAGACATGGCGGTAGTCTGCGGACAGCGCCTATTTCATACGGGGATTCTGGGGTAGAGAGGTTTGCAAATGAGAATGAGCGGAGCTAGGGATTGGTCAGTAAAGTTTAGTGGGTGTGTTGTATAAGGAGAGATTTTGTGAGAACATCTTTTTCCAGAGAGAAGAACAGATAGCTATGGCTGTGTGTTTTCGAAAACAGATTATCTGGGTTTTGGGAGACTCATGGATACTTTGGTTGGAGGTGCATGCAGAACGTTGTGGAGTAGCTGCTGATCTTGGATTCCCTCATGTGGAAGTGCAGTGGCATGGAGTGCGTGGAATGAAGTGGCTGGACTTGGTACCTCTCTGTGCTACTTTAGAGACAGAGCATCATCCGGACATAATTATAATTATTTGTGGAGGGAACAGTTTAGGGCATGTGTTTGGTATTTGTTTGCAATTTGCAATGAAAGAAGGACTTGAGAAGGTCATGGACATGTTTCCAAATTCCCAAGTATTTTTTTCTCGTATTGTGCAAAGACAAATGTGGCTGCGTTCTTCTTTATTTGGTCCACAAATGGAGAAAGCGAGGCGCAATGTCAATAAGGCTGTTTGTGCCTTTCTAAGAGATGTTGGCATGTCCTATTTTCACAATGAAAATATTATGTTTCGTAGCACATACATTTTTCGCAGAGATGGAGTCCATTTTACTTATGATGGCAATCAGATTTTTCTGAGACATGTACAAAATGCATTGCAACCTTTTTTGGAATTAGAGTGACCTATTTTGCAGTAGATGTTGACAATTTCAAGTTTTCCAAACACACAAAAACACCACCAAAAGGTTCTTTTCTGAGCCACCACTTCTTCACAGAGAAAAGTGCATTGGTTTTGCTAGGGCAGCGCCCTAAAATTGTATATGTCCTAGGACTGTCTGCAGACTTTCAAAAAATGCACAGGGCTCTGCACTGTTTATTTGCCACTTCTATTTTTAAACTGTAAAAGGCGGCTCTGAAATGCGCCTTTTTTTTGGCTTTTAGTTGTTTTATATTTCTTTTGTTTTTTTACACATGACACACTAGGAGAGGAGGGGAAAGGAGGGTAAGGAAGGGACACCAACCACAGGGATAAGAAAGGGCAGGTGTAGAGAGGGAGATGTAGAGTGGGCCTTACTTAGGTAGGTAGCAGCTTTTTTGGTGGTCCGTGACCGTAGTCTCGAAAGCACTTTGAAGACTCTCCCCCCTGCAGAGTACTGCATCGCAGTATATACACAATATTGTGACCTTCAAAAGGTAAGGGTCAACAGCATTGCGAATGGCCTGTGAAGCAGCTGGAGGGATGAGCTTTCCCACAGGAGTATTCTTGTGGTGAGAGGAACGGAAACGGAGGATGCTGTAGAGGAACTCAACCTACTTCATTTATCACAAGGTACAACCTTCCAAATGTCCGCACTGCGGAACGAAGATAGGTGTTGTTTCATGGATGTTGTACCAAAGCTGTACGAACCACGTCTCAACTCCAATTTGCACTGGTTACAGGTGACCTTGTTCACACGTGCTTTTGGTACGTTACCATAAACGGTAAACAACCACCACACCCAAGACTCCTGGCGAGTGCTGGTAGTAGGGAGTTCCTCCACCTCATTCTCTTCATCTTCTTCATCCTCGTTCTCTACATCCTCACGTGTTTCCCCTCTGCAGGCCCTTGGGAAGGTGGTGGTGGTGGAGGGTTTGGGGGTGGTGCTGAGGCAGATGTGGCAACAGCAGCCATGGATGCCATTAGGGTTGATGAGATAATCTCAGCAAGAGCAGCAAAGGCAGCAAAAGTCAATCTGCAATAGCCAGAAGTACAATGAAGATCAGCTCTGGGATGTGGCCTTTTGTAGGGGTGGAGGGATGCGTCTCGCGAACATATCGAACACCCAAAAAGGTTCAAAAAGTTACATAAAGTATGTGGAAAGCCAGGGCCACATGCTCAGAGTGGGTGCGGTCACATGATGACGTCAGGAACACGTCCGCGAAGGGAACGGTTGTCCGCAGGACACCAAATGCGCATGTGCGCGGGTGTTCTACGGACAGGCACGTTGTCCAGGGACATTTTAACTGCTTTTTAAAAAAAAAATAAGACACAAAGAATTTCATTAAAAGAAACATAACTTATTTTTATTATATACATATACACAATTTATGAAAGAGAGGGGGAAGCAGAAACTGATACAAATACAGGGGATTTACGGGTTTGGAGGGGATGGATAGGAGGGGATGAGGGATGGAAGTCTCATCGAAATGTTTATCTTGGTGTTGAGGGTTTGGGGATAGTTCACTGGGACAAGAAGAGGGGGCACAGGTACAGGTGGGACAATGGTATTGAATTTTTTCTTTTATGTGGTCCTCCACTAACTGTTTCAAACCATTGAAATTTTCCTTCAGCATGTCTATTTTCTGTTCCATGCATTGCAGAGTCTTTTCCAATGTGTCTTTTTGTGTAATATTTTCAATGTTTGTATGGTCTGTTAAAAATAAATATATATATATATGTGAAGTACACATAAAGTAATGATTATTAATGTGCTTACATAGAGAAGTGTCTACCATTATTATCACTGTCTTCAGATATTTTGTCACGTGGAAAGTGTTCTTCAGCCATTCCAAAGTACTGCACATTTCTGTGTGAAAAACAAAAGTGTATTAATTATACTGTACCTCATACAAAAAGTTTAGAAATATATAAAAAAAATGAAGTTTACTTACTAGTTCTGGTAAGTTGTATTCATAGTGTTGTGTAGGTCTACTGTTGCTTCTAGTTCTGCAGTTTCTGTGAGGTAAATATGTTGGAGGCATATCTTTTTTGTTATGGTATAATCCATTTTTATTACATATTGTATTTAAATGGATGGTTGATGTGTTAGATATGTAGGTTCCATTGCTTATTTATTATTACATATAATGTGTTTTGGTGCTGCTTTTTGAACTTGTGCAGTGTTTATTTGGTATGATAGAA
The DNA here is from genome assembly GCF_040938575.1 of Ambystoma mexicanum. Lineage (NCBI taxonomy): Eukaryota > Metazoa > Chordata > Amphibia > Caudata > Ambystomatidae > Ambystoma > Ambystoma mexicanum. The sequence continues at coordinate 784,831,905 of NC_090937.1, read as the reverse complement.
CAATTTCAGATAACCCCTGAGTGTTTGGGTAGTATTGATGCTGTCTGCGACCGTCCGCGGACATCAAAATCATTAGCGGGGTGTTCGGTATGTTCTATGTTACATGTATATAAAATAAGGGAATCCTGGTAAACATCTATCAAATTTACACTATGAAAATGTATATTCAATAAAAAAAACTTTGTTAAAGGAATGTTATGGTTAAGTTACGCTACTAAAAATATATGAAATTCAGTAAAAAAACTTTGTTAAAGGGACCTTATGGTTCCAAGTAAAACCGAAAAACCCCTGAAATTCGCGAGTTATGGTAAACTAAGCAACCATAACTCGTGCCACCACCGTGCACTGCTAAGAATAACACCCAAGACATCAAAGAGGACATCACAAATGTCATTGATGATATCACTGATGACATCACATGTGCATTTACCTTTCATGAAAGGTTTGTACAAGGGATTCTTATTATAATGTTCACAAAAAAGTGTCAAGGATCATTGGAATAAATATCATGAGCTACTTAGTGCATTAAGCAATGCATTGATATAAATAGCATTCTATTATGAAGTTCTATCCAGTATACTAAGCTACTCATCTAGAAAATAGGCATTGTGTGCAGCATACATGATGGAGGTGCAATATTCATAACCTTGCCATGTTGAATAGTGAAATGATAACTGCTTTCTTATTAGAGTTTTGTGTACTGTGAAACATGTAATAAGTAGCTAATATAAACCCACTTACTACATAAATGCATGATTACAGACAAAACACAAACAGACAACAACACATACAAATATGAATATATACAGGGAAAATGAAGTAAGCAAAATGCAGCAGTAGTGCCAGAAAGTGTTCATAACCTAACTGATTATCTTTATGCAGAGAAATTATTGCTCTGTTTCAAAGCTGTTACTTCCCCTATGTATATGTACCACATGATGTGACTGGAACCTAAGGAAAGCAGTGTGAGTACAATGTATACAAATATGAGCATATACAGGGAAAGTACAGTAATAAAAATACAACAGAACTATCAGAAAGTGCTGATAACCCTACTGATTATCTTGATGCACAGAAAAGCCTGTGTATTCCCCTGTGTATATGTTTCATATGATGTTACTGGACCCTAAGGGAATTACTGTAAGAACATACTTGAAGGATAAGTCTAAAAATATAATACCTTTTCAATTTTTAGTTCCTGACTGTTACTGAAGAAAAGTATGTGGCCTAGATATGTCAGTAAAGGAAAAAAGGGGGAGCCAGACATGTGATGTCATCAGTGATGTCATCAATGCCATTTGTGTGATGTCATCTTTGATGTCCTGGGTGTTAGTCTTAGCAGTGCACAGTGGTGGCGCGAGTTATGGTTGCTTAGCTTACCATAACTGGCGAATTTCAGGGGTTTTTCGGTTTTACTTGGAACCATAAGGTCCCTTTAACAAAGTGTTTTTACTGAATTTAATAGGTTTTTAGTAGCACAACTTCACCATAATGTCCCTTTAACAAAGTTTTTTACTCAATATATATTTTATATATATATAAAACATATTCATGCCAGATTCGTCCTGCTTCTAAGTGCCTCAATTATCAATGTCAACATTATCACCCACTCGTACTCAATTCACGTTGGACTTGAGCTAACCTTTCAGGTGTCAATGGATCAAAGAGGTTTTACCAAGCACAATTGGAGAGAAAAATAAATTGCCGTTGTGGAAGTGGAATACGTGGAGGAGAGGAAAGGGGACAACAGGGAACTCAGAACGGGTTCCCCCCCATTAAAGGAAATTGAGAAAAAATTCAACAAATAGCAACAGCCTTATTCCATTAACAACCCAATGTATTTGACATAATGTTGGTCATATTACAAAACGGTGCGATTCCGAATATATTAACAGCAGCGCTTTTCAAATTACATTATCACATAAAACTATATTTTATTCGAAACAAGAATACATTAGCACAAATCTGCTTTGAGAACTGACTCCTGCATACAATCTTAGACTGTTAAAATGTATTTGATTTAAACGTTGATTTAAACGTTTTTGAAGCTGTCCCACATACTATTATGTTACTTTAACCCCAGCACAATGATTATGACGGTAATTCCGCCACAATTACCATCAATCATTACTGCCAAACTCTTAATGAAGTCCAATGTCCTGTATATTTTGATGGGGCTGCCTTGTGATCAGTCCTTTGATACTGCTTGGATCCGGTTAACAAATTAACCTGAAATGTATATTTTTAACCTATGGTGTCTACGTGATTCTCAAAAGATTTGCACCGGACTAAAGAAGGAGAGGCCTGTGAGAATCTCTAATTTGCACCTGCTACCTTACACATAATTCTAAAAGCCTAACACTGGAGCAAATATGGATGATATGTCTGAAGCATCTTTGAGGTGCTCACGTGCAAATGCGATCCACAAAGATTCTACTCATGGTCCTCTCTGCGATTCTTCAGGCAACTGCAGATTTGTTAAAGTTGTACACTTTGAGTATTGAGGTTAAGGTAGAAGGAGCAGATCACAGATTCTCAGTTGCACTCCTGATTATAAGGGCACATATTTGAAAACCAGAAACGGTAAGTATATTACAACACAGCACTACTCTTTCTTCATTTTTGTGTGTCTTTTATTTTCGTTTTTGTAAGATAAGCTGGCAATGGCCTGCCAGCTGATGCCTAAGGTAGGCCAGAGTGAAGGAAGCCAATACCGGCCCTGTATGCCTCTGAATGAGGGAGTGATCGCTATTCAAACACCCTGGGTCGCCATCTATGGCGCAAATAGCTTGTTTATTTTTTATTTTTATGAGAGTTGGGCCCCACGTATAATGCAAATGCCCAATCTCCTATTAAAGAAAAAGAAAAACAAAGATGTCTGGCACAGTTGCAAATAGAAAAGGGAGTAAGTAACTTTTCTATTTCCATGGCGGTGAATGTGAGGGAGAGCAATTCAACGGGTCAAAGAGGGGTCGAGTTGTAAGTGGGGTGGGGCGGGCATGTCATTCCAAGGGGCTGGGTGTGGGGTGGGGAAATGGGTTGGGGTTTAGGGCCAAACAAAATGGTGGTGACCCAGGGGAGGAACTTGGTTTGCAGTCATTGATAGATTCCACATGTGAACCCAGCTACCTCATTGGCCAAACACAATCCTCTGAATGCCAAACATGAATTGGTAATTGACGAAAAGGACATGTGTATTTGTTCAGAACACTCTGCAGAGTCCCAAGTACCACATTTGACACAACGTTTGGCGAGAGGACAGACGGCACTGAAGAAATTACCTTTTCAGAGACCTATCGGTTGAACTTACCCTTTATAACTTTTAATGTATTGGTAGAAAAGTCGATATGGAAACACATACAGTTTCTGCAATCTGTGCATTGTTTGGGCATTTCAGAAAAAAAGGCATGCCATGTGATGAAAGTGCAGCGTCGTTTATTTCCATCAGCATTTGCGTCTTTTCTACAACATGACATTTCCTAAACATCTGGTGCTCGCAAAAATACAGAATGAGATGTGCTTAAAGACAAACAACAGATGGCGAAGAGATGGGCCACTGAAAGATTGCCATTGTATGGATTTCAGTTCAGGGTTGAATGTGAACCTGTTTGACCGGTTTCAATGTTTGTATGGTCTGTTAAAAATAAATATATATATATGTGAAGTACACATAAAGTAATGATTATTAATGTGCTTACATAGAGAAGTGTCTACCATTATTATCACTGTCTTCAGATATTTTGTCACGTGGAAAGTGTTCTTCAGCCATTCCAAAGTACTGCACATTTCTGTGTGAAAAACAAAAGTGTATTAATTATACTGTACCTCATACAAAAAGTTTAGAAATATATAAAAAAAATGAAGTTTACTTACTAGTTCTGGTAAGTTGTATTCATAGTGTTGTGTAGGTCTACTGTTGCTTCTAGTTCTGCAGTTTCTGTGAGGTAAATATGTTGGAGGCATATCTTTTTTGTTATGGTATAATCCATTTTTATTACATATTGTATTTAAATGGATGGTTGATGTGTTAGATATGTAGGTTCCATTGCTTATTTATTATTACATATAATGTGTTTTGGTGCTGCTTTTTGAACTTGTGCAGTGTTTATTTGGTATGATAGAACAATTTCAGATAACCCCTGAGTGTTTGGGTAGTATTGATGCTGTCTGCGACCGTCCGCGGACATCAAAATCATTAGCGGGGTGTTCGGTATGTTCTATGTTACATGTATATAAAATAAGGGAATCCTGGTAAACATCTATCAAATTTACACTATGAAAATGTATATTCAATAAAAAAAACTTTGTTAAAGGAATGTTATGGTTAAGTTACGCTACTAAAAATATATGAAATTCAGTAAAAAAACTTTGTTAAAGGGACCTTATGGTTCCAAGTAAAACCGAAAAACCCCTGAAATTCGCGAGTTATGGTAAACTAAGCAACCATAACTCGTGCCACCACCGTGCACTGCTAAGAATAACACCCAAGACATCAAAGAGGACATCACAAATGTCATTGATGATATCACTGATGACATCACATGTGCATTTACCTTTCATGAAAGGTTTGTACAAGGGATTCTTATTATAATGTTCACAAAAAAGTGTCAAGGATCATTGGAATAAATATCATGAGCTACTTAGTGCATTAAGCAATGCATTGATATAAATAGCATTCTATTATGAAGTTCTATCCAGTATACTAAGCTACTCATCTAGAAAATAGGCATTGTGTGCAGCATACATGATGGAGGTGCAATATTCATAACCTTGCCATGTTGAATAGTGAAATGATAACTGCTTTCTTATTAGAGTTTTGTGTACTGTGAAACATGTAATAAGTAGCTAATATAAACCCACTTACTACATAAATGCATGATTACAGACAAAACACAAACAGACAACAACACATACAAATATGAATATATACAGGGAAAATGAAGTAAGCAAAATGCAGCAGTAGTGCCAGAAAGTGTTCATAACCTAACTGATTATCTTTATGCAGAGAAATTATTGCTCTGTTTCAAAGCTGTTACTTCCCCTATGTATATGTACCACATGATGTGACTGGAACCTAAGGAAAGCAGTGTGAGTACAATGTATACAAATATGAGCATATACAGGGAAAGTACAGTAATAAAAATACAACAGAACTATCAGAAAGTGCTGATAACCCTACTGATTATCTTGATGCACAGAAAAGCCTGTGTATTCCCCTGTGTATATGTTTCATATGATGTTACTGGACCCTAAGGGAATTACTGTAAGAACATACTTGAAGGATAAGTCTAAAAATATAATACCTTTTCAATTTTTAGTTCCTGACTGTTACTGAAGAAAAGTATGTGGCCTAGATATGTCAGTAAAGGAAAAAAGGGGGAGCCAGACATGTGATGTCATCAGTGATGTCATCAATGCCATTTGTGTGATGTCATCTTTGATGTCCTGGGTGTTAGTCTTAGCAGTGCACAGTGGTGGCGCGAGTTATGGTTGCTTAGCTTACCATAACTGGCGAATTTCAGGGGTTTTTCGGTTTTACTTGGAACCATAAGGTCCCTTTAACAAAGTGTTTTTACTGAATTTAATAGGTTTTTAGTAGCACAACTTCACCATAATGTCCCTTTAACAAAGTTTTTTACTCAATATATATTTTATATATATATAAAACATATTCATGCCAGATTCGTCCTGCTTCTAAGTGCCTCAATTATCAATGTCAACATTATCACCCACTCGTACTCAATTCACGTTGGACTTGAGCTAACCTTTCAGGTGTCAATGGATCAAAGAGGTTTTACCAAGCACAATTGGAGAGAAAAATAAATTGCCGTTGTGGAAGTGGAATACGTGGAGGAGAGGAAAGGGGACAACAGGGAACTCAGAACGGGTTCCCCCCCATTAAAGGAAATTGAGAAAAAATTCAACAAATAGCAACAGCCTTATTCCATTAACAACCCAATGTATTTGACATAATGTTGGTCATATTACAAAACGGTGCGATTCCGAATATATTAACAGCAGCGCTTTTCAAATTACATTATCACATAAAACTATATTTTATTCGAAACAAGAATACATTAGCACAAATCTGCTTTGAGAACTGACTCCTGCATACAATCTTAGACTGTTAAAATGTATTTGATTTAAACGTTGATTTAAACGTTTTTGAAGCTGTCCCACATACTATTATGTTACTTTAACCCCAGCACAATGATTATGACGGTAATTCCGCCACAATTACCATCAATCATTACTGCCAAACTCTTAATGAAGTCCAATGTCCTGTATATTTTGATGGGGCTGCCTTGTGATCAGTCCTTTGATACTGCTTGGATCCGGTTAACAAATTAACCTGAAATGTATATTTTTAACCTATGGTGTCTACGTGATTCTCAAAAGATTTGCACCGGACTAAAGAAGGAGAGGCCTGTGAGAATCTCTAATTTGCACCTGCTACCTTACACATAATTCTAAAAGCCTAACACTGGAGCAAATATGGATGATATGTCTGAAGCATCTTTGAGGTGCTCACGTGCAAATGCGATCCACAAAGATTCTACTCATGGTCCTCTCTGCGATTCTTCAGGCAACTGCAGATTTGTTAAAGTTGTACACTTTGAGTATTGAGGTTAAGGTAGAAGGAGCAGATCACAGATTCTCAGTTGCACTCCTGATTATAAGGGCACATATTTGAAAACCAGAAACGGTAAGTATATTACAACACAGCACTACTCTTTCTTCATTTTTGTGTGTCTTTTATTTTCGTTTTTGTAAGATAAGCTGGCAATGGCCTGCCAGCTGATGCCTAAGGTAGGCCAGAGTGAAGGAAGCCAATACCGGCCCTGTATGCCTCTGAATGAGGGAGTGATCGCTATTCAAACACCCTGGGTCGCCATCTATGGCGCAAATAGCTTGTTTATTTTTTATTTTTATGAGAGTTGGGCCCCACGTATAATGCAAATGCCCAATCTCCTATTAAAGAAAAAGAAAAACAAAGATGTCTGGCACAGTTGCAAATAGAAAAGGGAGTAAGTAACTTTTCTATTTCCATGGCGGTGAATGTGAGGGAGAGCAATTCAACGGGTCAAAGAGGGGTCGAGTTGTAAGTGGGGTGGGGCGGGCATGTCATTCCAAGGGGCTGGGTGTGGGGTGGGGAAATGGGTTGGGGTTTAGGGCCAAACAAAATGGTGGTGACCCAGGGGAGGAACTTGGTTTGCAGTCATTGATAGATTCCACATGTGAACCCAGCTACCTCATTGGCCAAACACAATCCTCTGAATGCCAAACATGAATTGGTAATTGACGAAAAGGACATGTGTATTTGTTCAGAACACTCTGCAGAGTCCCAAGTACCACATTTGACACAACGTTTGGCGAGAGGACAGACGGCACTGAAGAAATTACCTTTTCAGAGACCTATCGGTTGAACTTACCCTTTATAACTTTTAATGTATTGGTAGAAAAGTCGATATGGAAACACATACAGTTTCTGCAATCTGTGCATTGTTTGGGCATTTCAGAAAAAAAGGCATGCCATGTGATGAAAGTGCAGCGTCGTTTATTTCCATCAGCATTTGCGTCTTTTCTACAACATGACATTTCCTAAACATCTGGTGCTCGCAAAAATACAGAATGAGATGTGCTTAAAGACAAACAACAGATGGCGAAGAGATGGGCCACTGAAAGATTGCCATTGTATGGATTTCAGTTCAGGGTTGAATGTGAACCTGTTTGACCGGCCATGTGGGAGATTACATGTGGGCTGAAAATGCATCATATATACCCAATAACGGCGTGGCTGGATGTGCTCAGAATGAGTGTCTCTCAGATCACAAACCATTCACTCTCTGAGAGAATTCAGAGAAAAGCGTATATTTCCCAGGTTTAACGTTTTGAGTGCGAGACTGAAACTAGGATTTCGAGCAGGTTCTCCAGCTGCAATGACCTATGGAACTATGAAAATCACCCTTTTGTTGCGGCTCACTTATGGTGAACAACCAAATTGGAAAGTAGATGAAAAAAAACACAGGAGGAATCGCCTGAACATGTTGATGCATTCTGACCATAACATATTTTATGAGGTTTGTGAGTTTAAACTGTAATCTCCATTTTTTATGGAGTTGTGTTGCAGATGCATGCATGGGAACCTAGCATCTCTCAATGCAGGGCTTTGTTTTCTTGTAAAGGGAGACGCTGTAAATGGTAACTTGACAGATACCAGAGAAGAGCTGGTTCACCTCATTAGGCAACCTCACAAGCGGAGGCCAAAGCAATGACATTTTAGAAAAGGATTGTAGGTAAGAAGAAAAGGTCGGAGGAGTCCCATCTCTAGCAAGGTCATGCCTGAAGTATTGGAGAAGCTTTAGATGGGATAGCACAGCCCTTGCTCTTGGCCCTCCTTGGTGAGAAGTTGTAATTTCCGCATGGTAACACATCCACTATTTGAAAAACTGCTGGTGTAGGCCCGAGATGAGAAAAGGGACATTCTTGACCATGTTAAGCAATTATAGATCATGTGTATGGAGGGCGTGGCCTGAGCGCGCGATGTGGGGACATGGGGGACCGTGCTCCCGTCCTGATCCTCAATAGATCCTTGATAACCACGGTGTACCTGCAACATAAAGAAAACGAATGAACGTTCCTGTGGGGGAACCGATTTTACACACCCGCTGCCAAGAAGCTCCAGAAGTTGCTCCCCCTCGGATCATCCAAAATGGCAGACGGTGCTGAGGTCCAAGATCTCCAGTGACGTGCGGCCCGCACACACCATCTGGATGCTGGGCGGAGTAGCAGCGGCAAGCACCATTACAGCGAGGCTGCTGCTGAGGGGAAGGCCGCAATACTGAGGGCGAATTGCTGCTTCGGAGGCCGGGACCGACGGAGAAGGACCAGGTGAGCCACGAGGAAGTGGCAGAGACAATGCGTGGCTGGGCCCTACTGAAGCGCCTCCACGGAGACAACCGGGAGCAGCCATCCAAGCCGCATCCAGGGACCAGACGGAGCAGGAACAGACCGCGCTGAGGCTGGGAGTGAGCCATCCGGCCCCGAAGCGAGCAGCTACCAGCGCAAGGTGAGCTGGGGAGACTGAGGGGCAGACCCTGGGAGCACATCTGAGCATAGCTCCCTAGCGAAGGACAGGAGCTCTCCAAGAGGAAACGGAGAGCAACCGGACCAACCCTACATTAGATCTGCCACCCCCCACCCGCATAATACCTAACGAGAGGGGAGCACACAACAAGGGAGAAATATCAGAAGAGATCCCCACAGGGGATACGGCGACGCTCCCAAATAAACACGAGGGCAGCCCTCAGCACAACAAACAATAAACACCAGCACATCGCAATGGAGCTGCAACGTAGCATGGACTCTGAAGTGTAATCACAAAGTGAGGGCCAGCAAACTTGAGCTCAATCCTCACTACGAGGCGAGGGAGCCAGACCGCACCACGCAGTAACCCTGAAAATTAATGAGACTTGGCAACTAACAGGCTTTGAATTTGAAGAAGCCTGCACTAATTGGCCTGAGACACGCCCGAGCCACCCATTCCCAGGGCGGCGCGGACTGCGCCAGTGGCATAGGATCACACCCTCGCTAATAGTAAGATAGCACTTGGCAAACCCAACCGGAAGGCTATTCAGAGCAGAGGCCAAAAGACTTTACAGGGGTTACCAATGCACAAGTGCAAAATCTCACGAATTACAAATGCCACTAACCCCCGGTCCAAATGCCACTAACATATTGGCTATCGCACCATGCAACGACAACAGCATGCTTTGCCAAATTATTCCCTGGAAGACACTGCCTAATTGAGAAACCTGCTATAACCCAGGAGAGCAAGAAGGGCTCAAACCGGACACAGTCTGGGTGGCAATCACAGAAGCATACATACATGCAGACCTGAACCACAGGTGGACTGGTGCGAACTGGTGACCCCTTGCGGCCCCGGTTCACGAGACAAGCAATGTCCCCTCCTAAAGAGAAGTGCAAAACTAACATCATGGAATCCTTCGCAGCTGCCCGCCCAAAGGAACAGAGACAAGAAGCCAAATTGATCGAACCAACCCAGAATGCCCCTGAGGGGCACACCAAAGAAGAGCAGATACTTGTGGATATATCAGGACTCCGCACATTCATTGACACCAAGATAGAGGAAGTGAAAACGGACCTGCAACTAATGCTTCAAGACATGCGCAACCTTGCAGAACATGTGACGACCACGGAATCGGAACAACAAGAAATGTCTGTAGTGCTGAAAGAGGTCCGCACCAAAGTGGAGGAGCCCGAAAAACGCAACAGAATACTCGAAGAAAGGGCCAAGGACGCTGAGGGAAGATCCAGCTGCAACAAAGTTCGCCTACTTGGTGTTCTGGAGGGACTGGGGGGACGTAACCCCACGAACTTCATAGCGACCCTGCTACAACAGGAAGTAGGTGCCGGCAGACTCTCCCAAGGGTTTGCCGTCGAAAGGGCACACAGAGCACTACAGAAAAAGCCACCACTTGGCTCGTATCCTCGCCCGATCATAGCTAGGATCCTAAACTTCCAAGACAGGGAGGTTATACTGCGGCACTCACGTGAGGATGGTGCAATAAACAGGGACAACGCAAAAATTACAATATATCCGGACTATACCCCAACTGTCCAAAAGGCGAGAATTTCATTTGTCCCAATCAAGGCCAGATTGCAACAGCTGATCCTAAAATACATGCTACTCTACCCCTCTAGGCTCAGGATCATATATAAAGGGCGAGCCATTTTTCTAGAGATCCCAGCAGGGGCAAACATGTGGCTCGAACACAACAACATGGCCGATGACGAGGAGACGGCGGCAAGACCACAACACTGACATAGTGAGACCCGACAGGGACGTTTTACCTACGACAAGTAACCACCTCTGCCGAAACCCATGCCAAAAGGGACGGGAGATTCACCACACTGTCTGACTCGTGCAGAATGACACGACCCCATGAAAAGATTGATGTAGGCCTGTTGCCACTGCATCGTAACCCCCCAAGGATGTCTTGGAATGGCCAAGAGATGGCAGGGGCACCCGGGCACCGCCCGCGAGGCGCGACTGCTGGGCGCAGTAAGTTGAGTTCATCAAGTTACTGTTTAAAAAGTTTGTTAGTCTTTGCCACGACACATATGCGGAAACAATGGACATCGGAGGAGCTGGTCAAGAAAGCACAACATGATGGTGGCAGCTAACGTCAGGGTGATGACATGGAACGTCAGAGGGAGGGGCTCCTACATGCAAAGGAACAGAATTAAGTCATACTTGAACAGGAAACACGTTTCCATTGTCCTGCTGCAAGAAATGCACCTAACAGCTGAAGACACTGCCAAAATGATGGATTGGTGGGGAGGACAAGGATTTGGGGCTCTCTACTCCAAATACGCACATGGAGCTTCCACCTGGATTAATAGCATAGTGCCCTTCAAGCTGCAGTCGAAGGAAGTGGACAAGGAAGGTAGATATCTGATACTGAAAGGCAGCATCGAACAGCAAGAAATATGCATCATCAACACTTACCTCCCCAACAACGGCATCCCAGCATACCTATCCAAGGTAAGTGCCAAATTGATATCTTACCGCGAGGGCCTCTTCATATGGGGGGGCAATTTTAACAGCACACGTGACTACACATTAGATGGATCCAAACCCCTAACACTGCCAACTGCTCCTGCCCAGTCCCCACTCGAAAACCTGGACTTAGCTGAGGCATGGAGAGAATGTCACCCGAATGACAGGGCATACTCATATTTCTCACCTCCCCACATGCTCTACACTAGGATTGATTACTTGCTTGTAGACAAACCGCACCTACCCCAAATGGAATCAATATCATACCTGGGAAGATCCATATCAGATCACTTCCCACTCATTATGGAGTGGAGAGCTCAAGGGCCTAGGCCACCCACGCCAGTGTGGCTAATGCCGACAGAAGCCCTCACAGACGGGGACTTCAAGGAAGACCTCCGAGATAAATTACAGGAATACCTAGACAACAATATAGGCTCTGTTAAAGGATTGAATACAATATGGGAAGCGCTAAAATTAGTGACTAGGGGGGAGGTCATCGCCAGTGCCGGGGAAATAAGGAAAACCCTGCAGAAAGAACTAGAAGCCTGGGAAGAGAGAATCACCCAGCTCGAAACTGCTGAGCTGAAAACAAGAGTAGCAGAAGACGAACTTGTCGCAGTCAGGAATGACTGCCATGAGGCGTGGGCAAGATTAACCAAGTTTGATTATATAACCAGGACCACTAGAGCGCACGCAGAAGGTGATACACCAGGCAAGCTCCTATCGTGGTCATGCAAAAAAGAACACCCGAAACACCCGATCACTGAAATTAGAGCCCACACGGGCGAGATTTACAAAACACAGCTGCAAATTAACGAGGCTTTTAGTAGATTCTACTCCCAGCTATATAGCCACACAGCAGAGATACCACAAAGGGATATCTAAGACCCCCTGGAAGAAAGATGCCTCCCGATACTAAACGAAGCACAGAAAGCCACCCTAAACGAGGACTTGTCGATAGAGGACATAACTGAGGCAATTAAATCACTTTCCACGGGTAAGACCCCGGGCAGCGATGGCCTGCCCCCCGAGTTTTATAAAGCATACGACATGACACTGGCCCCCATCCTCCTGGAAGTCTTTAGGGAATCCTATGAGAAAGTGACACTGCCTAGAAGCATGAGAGAGACTCTGATTGTGCCGATCCCCAAATATGGGAAACCAAGAGAAGAATGTGGGTCGTACAGACCACTAGCTATGCTCAACTGTGATATAAAAATACTAACAACTATCCTGGCCCAAAGACTCTCAAAGGTGATAGGCACATTAATACATGAAGATCAAAATGGGTGCATACCAGGCCGGAACACGGCAGTGAACCTACAACGCCTAGAACACATAGTGGCACAAACTAGAGACCTACGTGAACCATATGCAGTGGGCTCTCTGGACACCACAAAGCTTTCGATTCCATATATTGGGAGTGGTTGCTGGAGGTCCTGAAACAATTCAGGTTGGGGACATCCATCATCAGATGGGTAAAAATACTGTATCAAGCACCGGAAGCTAGGGTTAAGACTGGGAGGATGGTGTCAGGACTGTGGGACATCCAGAGGGGTACCAGGCAGGGCTGCCCACTGTCACCTATGTTATACATCCTGGGACTGTATCCGCTAGCTATATACATGAGGAAACAATTCTTTGATGCCGGCATTAGAATAGGGGGTGAATACCACATCGTTTCGCTATACGCAGACAACTTTCGATTATACCTTCAAGACCCCCACCTTAACCTACCAACAGTTCTAGAGGTCCTAAAGAACTTTGCCCGGGTGTCCGGGATCTCCTTCAACAAGGAGAAGTCCAGCATATTCCCCTTAGACAGATTAGCCACACGAACCAAAACGGATCTCCCAATGGTGGGAATCCAATGGCAACTCCACACCTTCAAATACCTGGTAATCAACATATAGCACACGCCCGAACAAACACATGGGTGTAACACCCAGGTTGCGATACACGGGCTCAGAAAATCAATTAAACTCTGGTGAAAACTATTGATATCACTAACCAAAAATGATAGTCCTTCCAAGATTCCTATACTTCTTCCACAACATACACTACCTCATCCCCGTCTCCTTTTTCCGGGTAAGAGAAAAACTACTAAGGGAACTACTGTGGAATAACACCAAACACAAAATATCCCTAGACATACTGACATTACCATACACAACAGGTGGAATCCAACTCCCAGACTTAAGCAAATGATACTTGGCCGCACAACTAAGCCACGTGGCCAAATGGTTGGCTGATGAATACACCTCAGAAACCGGGCTACTCAGGCAACATGTAACCCCAGCAAATTTGAAAGAAATACTATGGGTCCTAATGGGATGTCTGGGGGAGTACACAGGAGGGACACACCCCTATTCCACTGACATACCGATTGCGGCAGGGGTATGCAAGGGAAAGGCGGACTTAACCCGAATGAGACAATGGGAGAGGCACAGAATTTATACCTGGGGTGACACATACGTAGATGGAACTTTCAGAGAATTCAAGACTATGATGGCCAACAAAGGCCTACCCAGTGCCCAATTTCTATGGTACAGGAGAATCAGGGAAGGGGCCAAATTACAATGGAAGGAGTGGCCAGGCGAGCCAGAACCAGTCCCATTGCTCACACTACTATACAACCTAGGGGGCGGCTGGAACCCAACGTCCAGGATCTACGCCCACCTGGCGGACAGACCCAACCTCAAAAGTGCAGCCCTGAAATCGAGATGGGAGGCAGACATGGGAGAAGAAATCACTGAAAAAGAATGGGAAAGAATGCTAGCACACCCTAGAGAAGTGTCGAGAAACGCTGGGTCAGGCTGGTCCAATTACAGGTCCTGTACAGAACCTACATGATGCCAGGAAGGATAGCCAAGATCAACAAGACCAATGCTCCACTATACCCCCGATGCAACTCAGAGGAGGCGGGAATGATCCATATGTTCTGGGGATGCCCAAAAATTCAAAACTTCTGGTCCAGAGTAGAGCAAGTCTGCAAAAGAGCAGGAATGACAAGATACAAATGGTCCCCGAAAGAATGCCTACTCGGCGCATAGCCAAGAATAAGCAAACTACGCCACATAGTGAAATTTATGGACATGGTATGTGTGCTGGTCAAAAGAGCCATTGCCATGACATGGAAATCTCCCAAGGGCCCGCACATTGAGAAATGGCTTAGACACCTGGAACATTGGTCAGGGGCCGAAACGAAGGTATGGGGAGAGGGAGTAGACCGAGCAGGTGGAGAGGCAAGCCCAATGTATGGTGACTGGAAAGTACTAATACAAGATATGTTTCACCCGTCAGGCGACAAACCCCCCTGAATTACCCTCTGGCCAATGAGACATCATTGAATTGAGCCTACTGCCAAACATCCAACGACGACACCCGCTGAACTATTAGACCTGGCACTCCTCTGCCAGTTCGCCACCTGGAGAACTTTTATTTTCGTGGCAAGAAGACTAGTTGTTTTTCAATTGTTTGAGTTTGTTTTTCCCCTTTCCCCTTCCTCTTATTGAAATTGAGCTTGCTAACTGATTACTGCACAAATGTAGATAAAGAAAATGCCAATAAAATACTTTAATAATAAATAGATCACGTGTATCAATGCACTGATCACCCAGAGCACCACCCATGAAACTGCCTGCACACTGGAAGGGCCGTGTAGGTTGGATGGCCAACAATGGTCCTTGGGAGCAGCACGTGTAAATGATTGACCTTCAAAGTTCATATATACATTATTTGTTAAAGGTTTCACATTACAATTAAATGCATACATTCTGAATCATGAGTGGTATAGGCAGCCTGTAGGACCTTCAGCAAATTTGCATGACCTAACAGAATGCAGGTACTCTAGGCAGTAAGTGTCTTATTAGTCAGTGACCTGGGAAACACAGAAGCGGGCACATTACAGCTTCAATTTAGTAACCCATATAAGGGGTTCACCATGATTTGATCCTCACATACGACATGATGGTATATTGTCAACTCCACACTGGCCCTGACAACTGGAGGGACCTAAAGCTAGTCATTTCAAATGGAGTACACCAATAACAAACACCTAATGGTAGGCCTGGGAAAACTAAATGCACTTTTTTGCAGCATATTCAAAGGCAAATAGGATTCACACCGTCATTCTGAAGGCAGAGAAAAGCTCATCAAATATGTTTTCATGGGTTTTCTCCAAATCTTGTTCCCAGTGAAAAGAGGATTTCTTGAATCACTGTAGAAACCATTTGCTGTGACCAAACACCTCAATGATACATTATTTTGCCACTGGGAAACAGCACTTTTTTCCCATGGAATGGCCTTGATGTCCTGTGTCAGCAAAAAAAAAAAAGGCACATTCCATTGAAGTCAATTGGCAATGCCAGCACGAAGCACCCTTGGATCACTGCATGCATACAGTTATGAGCACATAACCCCGTGCAGAGCCTACGTTTATATACCCATTGCTACATGCATGAATTGAAACCCTGATCCATCTCTGTCAGGTCCGGATCAGAATTCTGGGAATTTGCATGAAACACAGAATCTCTGTGGCCCCTTCTTGCAGACGGGCAATAACAAATAGAATGAGGCTCTAAGACTTAATTTGGGGATGGACTAAAATCCTGCCATACAAACTTTGTAACATAATATCTCCCCTCTTCCCTCGAGGGAAGGATCCCTCCTAGGAAGCGTAGGAAAGA
The DNA here is from genome assembly GCF_040938575.1 of Ambystoma mexicanum. Taxonomy (NCBI): domain Eukaryota; kingdom Metazoa; phylum Chordata; class Amphibia; order Caudata; family Ambystomatidae; genus Ambystoma; species Ambystoma mexicanum. The sequence goes on along the minus strand of NC_090937.1, from coordinate 784,815,633 downwards.
GGGATACTGTCCATCTGCTCTATCAAGCCCACGGCATACATATATGACTGCAACTTCCTCAACAACCAGATGACCAATAGGCATTTACTCTTGGAAACTGAGCACGTTTGTTCTCTAGATTGACGTTTGCATAAAAGTTACACTATTGGCATGTCACTCATATCATTAGCATTCTAGCTGAGCGCCAATCCCTTCTGAAGTGCAGAGTCAAAACATAGAGCCCTCTTAAGAGCTCAAAGCGTCTCCCCGAAACCTTGTTCCAGTCAGTTTCATGGGCATCTTCCCTTTCAACAGTCACACCAGAATAGCATCAATCCAGTTAAAGTAGGGAATGGATCCCTAAACTATGGTAATAACCAATGCCGCCCAGGAAGGTCTGACCTCCTTTGTGATTATTACAAATTACCTGCACTTAGCTTCCAAGCTTCCAGCGATTGTTTACAATGGGTCCAAGGTGACTCATATCATCCAGGTAAAATGGCTTTCTGGTATTTCACAATAATCCTTGTGGCTTAAATCGGTTTAGCAGTGGCTACTGATGAATGTTTTAATTGGAAGGGAGTAAATATTTACCACAAACATGTGTGAGTGACTGAGCATAGCGAAGGAGTACAAACCAACCAAGGGGGCTTGGGGTGACTCTCCCCCAAGAACATATTTTGAACATTGGTTTAAAATGGTGCATTATACATCACACTTTCTGTGAATAATGGGCACAAAGCCAGATAGTTTGCAATCAGTTTTGTTGGGTAAGGCATGAAGAAATGTAATATATGCAAGTCATCAACAGTGCAGAGAAGCGTTTCCCAGTGCAGTTTCATTATGCCTTTCCCCACAATATATGCCAGTTTAAAAAACATTTCATGCTGGCTGTGCACATACACTTTCATGCTGGATACACCTATACATGTCAGCATTCTCATAAAGGAAAATACTCAAGTTTGCTTTGTGCGCAATGCCAGTGATGATACTATAAGAAAATATGTCCAAGCTTTCTCTGCCAATTTATGCCAGTACCTGCACATAAGAACATACTCCTGTTGGCTTTGCCATTAAAAACACCATGCCACAATAGGAAAACATACACAACATGTAATAACACTTATGTTTGCTTTATCATAGATGCCCGGTACAAATGCCATGCCACAGTAATACATGATTAGAGTGGCTGCATCAAAATGCCAGTCTAGCCACGTACTAACACTTAACATGCTTGCCTTATCATAAATGCCCAATAAACAATGGTCATGCCACAGTAAGAAATGGCTGCATTCGCTGCACCAACTAGCCAGTCTAGCCATGTAATAACACTTATCATGCTTGCTTTTCAATAAATATCCAGTTCAAAATTCCATGCCAGATGCAGAAAACATAACCAGATTGGCTGTAGCAATGCTGTCCAGTCTAACAATGCAGCAACACTTATCATTCAAACATGGTGCAGTTTGTTATATGGCTATACTGGACTGCATTTCAGCAGGAAGTCTTGTTACGCTGTATGCCTCTGCCATGTCATTGTTTTCGTGGGCATCATTGTTAGTGCAAACCTGATGCAAACATGATACCATGTTTGGTTTAACATTGATATCAAGTAAAGCAATGCACTCCCTTCCAAATCAGAGGCCCGCTCACCAAGGTGAGCGGGCCTCTGATTTGAGTGTGAGGGAGAAGGAGTTGCTCCAAAATCAGTGACCTGCTCACCAGCTGGTGAACGGGTCTCTGCTCTGATAATTCATCCCCAAACCAAAAGCCTGCTCACCAGCACCTTGTGCAGTGCTCACTGTGCTGGTGAGCAGGCCTCTGATTTGGGAACACCTGCACCACCAAATCAGAAGCCCACTAACGGTGATGGTGGGCATGCCTCCAATTTGGGGACTCTAGAGGAAGGGGTGCTCACTCACTTAATCGTAGACATTCCCTTATGCACCCACATAACATAAACTCTTGCATTACCATGCAAACCCAAACCTACACTCATTGATCACTCATTCAGCCACAAACCCATTCATCTTTTTTTTTACCTGCATCCCCAGACAAGAAACTGCTCCTCTACTTCCTGCAATGGTTCTGCAGCTCCTCTCAGCATGACAGGAACAAGGAAGCAGGGAGTTCTTCTGGGTTCCTGCACTTGCGCGCAGGAGCTGGGTCACCCACTAGCGTATGCCCTGGCAGCTCTGAATGTGCAGAGAGGAACAGGGGTACACCCTTGCACATTCAGAGCTGCAGTACCACAGCCCGCATCCCCAATGGGCCATGGAAGGGTGGGGAAGCAAAACACCCCTTGCCTTGCATGGCCCATTGGACAACTGTAACATTGAAACTGAATTTCCCTTTGACAGTTAAATCCAGCTCAGGAACACTCCCTCTGCTGCTTGCTGCAGCGGAGGGAGCACTCAGTGTTTATACCGTGCCGACTTGGTGGCTTGTCCAAAATAGGTGGGTCAACACCCTGTTGATCATTAAGGACACGCCATCCATGCTGATTAGGCACAATTTGGATATGTGCCAAGTGTGACTTCAAATCCAGCTGATGATAGCGATATGACCCAGTTGTGCTATTGCAAACAGCCCAAGCTCAGGCAGAATCAGATTCATCAATGGCTTGAAAGTCTGAGGTTATTCATTAGAGCATGACCTGGTTGTGAAGGAGGTAATGGGCCTCATCACGACCCAGGCGGTAAGTTACCGCCTGGCCCGTGACTTTACCACCAAGGCGTAAACTACGTTTACGCCATGGTGGTTGGCGGACTTACCGCCCCATTCGGACCTTGGCGGGGCGGTAAGTCCCCAATCCCCATTTACCCTTCCCCATTCCCATTTTTGCCCCATAGGGCATAATGGGAGTGGGGAAGGCGTTAATTACGCCACCGTAAATTACGGTGGCGTAATTAACTCCATGGTCCCTTAGCGCCATGGATTTTAACACCTGCTAAAAGCAGGTGTTAAATTCGCCATGGCGCTAAGGGACCTCGTACTCAGGCGGTAAGGGTCGGCGCTGTTTACGGCGCCATAAACCCCTTACCGCCTGGGTCGTGATGAGGCCCAATCTGTTAAAACACATGCTCACTCTAGTGTTAGTGTACCAAGTCCATTATAGCAACATCTTTGGTGGTGTCCAAAAAACACGAGGCAAATTAGGGGTCTGTACAAAATTCACAATCAGAACATTCTTAATATATATATTAAAACAAAAACCACAATCCATCATATGATCCATCATATGATCACTCCAGTAAATATGTTATGGATTGGTTTAGCTGCGTACAACTGAGCCAAGCAATCCATGTTGAGCACCAGGACTAGGGAGATGGTCCAGACAATTACTCCTCTTCATTCCTGATGTCCACCAGGGTAGCCAGTGGGACATTATATGGCCATGAGGGAACTGCACAGCTTACCTGTATTCACATCATGTTCCACCTTCCACACACCCTAGAATTGACGGTGAAAATAGTTTAAAATGTTTGTACTACTAAATGCAACTCCTTTCTCTGAATGCCAGTTAGCTTCTCAGAGTGTTTCAATGTAGCAATGGTGGACCCACTCAACTAGCTTGCCAAGAAATCTGGGACTATGGCCCCGTCCTCCACAGGAATTGCTGGCTGAGCAGAAGCAGTGCCAGGTCAGCACATTGCGCTAGAGCTTTAGCATGTTCACATGATACGCGTTGTTGGTGACTGATTTTCCCTATTGCCCCACCACATAACTGGTTTTGCTACCATTCATACACATTCTTTGGGGTACTACTCTTGTTACTACCATATTGTGATGGTGTACTTCATCAAGCAGTAGAAGCATCTGTCCCTCGCACATGATTTATCTCGAGCCTGGCAGTCAAATTATGTCTTCTACTTCTTCTCCTCATCCCCAGGGCTACTTTCTGCGAAAGGCATCAGCTCACGGAGGTACTCACTCACATTTTAAACATGGGGAATGATGGCTTGGGGCTCATCCATGTACTTTTACTCTCAGCCATCTCAGATCAGTTGGAGGCGGCCTTTGAGCCTTCACCATAAAGGAGCTCAAACAGAATGAATACAGCCAACTTCTGCTGCAATGTAAGGGAAGAAAAGGCATAGAATGTATGATTCACACTGCTGCCTATGCTTTTCTGCGAATGCCGTCAATAGGCATTTGTGTTCCCCATTGGACTATTTACAAATTCTGTTGTTCTTAAAGTGGAAGCTTGTGCAAAAGTGGTACATTATTTTAAGTTGTTTTCTTACATGTAATCAAGCCTCAGCAAAGGTTAACCTTGGCGGGTTACAGGGCTGTACAAAGTTAACAGTCACCTCATTCTTAAGATAGGTATTACAACAATACCCACAATCAAAACAATAACAACAAGACATCAAAAACAATCTCTATTCAGCTAAGCAAAACGAAAAGCAGTAACTAGTTTAAAGTCAACCTAAGCACTAACATATACGGAAAAAAATGACTTTTTAGATGCCTCTGCTACACATTCACATCTTCAGCAGTATCCAAAACCTTAAGTGATCCCCAGTCTGATAAAACAATGGGGAACAGAATTCCAATAAGTGACATCTGCTCCTCTAAATGATCTCTTAAGTGTGGTTGGGTGACAGATCCTCTGAACTTTCAGCTGGATAATTTCACAACTACTTCCGTGGCTACCAGCCCCAGAGAGCCCAAGTAGCCATGGATATGAATGTGAAAAATCTTGTGGGTCAGGCACACAGCCTTGAACAGTATCCTATCTCCAAAAGAAAGCCAATGAAGTTGTGTCTGGTTGGGGGTTACATGATTAAACGTCCTGGTCCACTATCCAAACTGATATCAGCATGGAGAATTGACTTTGTGCAAGCGAGAGTGGCTTGAGGGAGACCAGAGAACACATTTTCAATAAAGAATACCAGCACTTGACACCCGATGCACTTGCCCTTGCCACCAGCTGGCTGTCCTTTTACTTATTGTTATTTATTCTATTATCCCTTGTACTTCACTGTCGCCTCCCCCTTCCCCAAGAACGTTCCCCTTCCCCCTTCCAATGCACTTGCGCGATCTGAATGACACCTGGCCTAGTAGGATTGTTGTCTTTGTCTTCCCTCTGTTCACCCTCCCTTGCTGCGTCGCTCCTTGAAACACTTGTTTATAGGCGCTTTATAAATGCCTTATCATATCATATCATATCATACCTAGATGTTCCCTCTAAGCCTATCACATTTGCCACTAGGTTTTGGTAGATTGCCACGCAGGATGACATTAGCCAATACATAGGTTAACGTCAACAATGACGAGTTTTTGCTATAAAGATGATGTTTTTTATTAATTTCATTGAGACATGATGTGAGACGTTTGTTGATGTCCATTGTACTCCCTGTCTTAGATAAAGGACATTAAAACAGTCAACTTTGCCAACTTCCTAAGTCATTTTGATTATTGATGTTTGAGTATCTTCTGCATCACCATTCATCTCAAACTATTGCTACCTTGTCTTAAACGGCTGGGTCGGCTGTCCCTTTTCACCCATGTCTCCCCTATCTGTAATTTGGGATAAGGCATATTTGATATCAATCAAGGCAAGCTCAGTGCCTCTCACTGGGCGGAAGCCTGATTGATCGTCACCTAGTATTTGATGGTACTCTGAAAATCTCTGGAGTGAGTTTTTGAATGATGTATTTATGAATTACATAATCGTTGGGCAGAGGGCATGCATCAGTCTTTGATGATATTAGATGATATTGGGTGGACAGAGGTCGCTGGAACAAGTTGTAGGGTTGTGACTGGATATAATGACACAAGTTCCTTGCAAGGAGATAAGAGTGAATTAAACTGAGGAAGAGCAAGCATAGAAGGTATAGCAGACCTTTCTTTTTCTTTAGGTGCTTAATCAGTATCTGGTACAATAGTCATAACAAGGATTGAGTGATTAATATTTGATCTCATCATGTTCAATGTGCTGCATAATATAAATATAATGTAATACTGGCATATTTTGTTTTTCCTCTATATATAGAAATACACGTGGAAGGCATAGAGAAATGTTTCAATTCAGACAAGACAGACTAAACCATCATTGCTAAAGTCCATTGGACAAATATATCCAAGGAATATAAATGTTTAAGGGATTGTCATTTGCGCCCTATAATGTAAATGTATGTGTGGTAACCATTGTATGTGCAGAAACACTTGATTATCATGATCACGATTGTGTGAAGAGTAACACATACAATTACAAATGTGTGTACTTTAGCAAATACACATATAGAAATACATCTGTATGAGTTGTCCAAATGTGCTGTTATACTACAATACAAAGAATATATCAGTTCTATAAGTATCAATCACTAAAATTACAAACAGGCTGGTGCAAACGTCTGTGACAAAGAAGGGAGCGCAGATTCACAACCTTGCGTTTCACCGGGTCAAACGGAACAGAGGCACACGTTTATTTTGGCTGCTTCCCAACACTCATGCAAAAGTAAACAGAGCCGCCTAGTAACATCCAATATTGGTGCCCAAATGCAGCCTATGTAGACAGTTCCACTACCAGCACAAAACTGAAACAAATCTATGTGCCAGACAGCATGAAAGCAGAAGTCCACTCAAGAAACATTCAGCACCTTTGCAAAAGAATGAAACTACAAATACAATGCAGCACATCAGTGATAACAGTTTCAGCAGGCCCGGCAAAGTAAAGGACCTGCATCAGGCAACATTCTCCAACTCTAGCTCCAATTTACACAGCGGTTGACAGTTACACATCCCCTCTGTTGTAAGTGTTTTCACAAGCTCTCACTGGCAAACAGATCTCGCTCAAGCCAGACCTAAAAAATCAGTATATAATTTGGCCAGCCACCCAGTTTACATGTAGGTGAGATAGAGACAGTGTAGGGGCAACACATTATATCCTATATAGTTCCTTAATTACACGGAGAGAGATTATAAACCTGGAACATTTCACACGAAACAAGGAATTCGTTGATTAAGAGGGAACTTTTGCATAATTCATCACTCAAATGATTTTCACTGGTGTGGAACGGCAGTGTCGACTTAATGCATGCATCTTTTAGGAAGCCATAAGAGGTCTTCAGAAAAAAAGCACTTCACTGTAAAGATGACAGACTAGTAGCAGACACCGCGGCATAGACACAAGTGAATATACAAAGGCTGACTACGCCCCCTGTACTTCCCCACATCAATCAGCATGCATAATGGAACACAAGTAACGCTACAGCACTCAGACCAAAAAGTGTCTGAAAAGCGTTTTTTTCTCTTACGGCTGTTTGATTTGTTCTATGCAGAAGATGGTGACCAACGGCGCTGAAAGGACCTGTTCTCCGAGACTGAGGACTATAAGATTGCGTGTACAAGGCTGCAGCCTAAAACGGAGTGCTGGGCGCAGGAATTGTTCTGAGAGATATTAAATATGAACGTTCATATTACTGTATTTTTTATAATGCCAGAGCCCACCACCATAGTGGTCCCCAAGAGCATAAACATTGTCCGTTTTAAGGTGTGTCGAGTCCGTAGTTGATGAAACTGGGCTGAATGTCTTCTGCTGAACTCTGGGGATGGGCAGGCCTTCAACTATTGCTAGTATTAACCTTATCTTACGTCCATTAGAAGGAAGGAGGCAGTGGGTCAGAAGGGATCATTCAGATTGTGCTGAAAAAGCTTTTAACATATGGCATTTAGGATGCCATTGTTATCAAAGCGAAAAAGGTGAATAGAATCCCTATGGCCTTAACAATATAATACCAAACTATGCTTACTACAAAAAAAGACATGGGAATTCAACAATACATGACTGAAAAATAAGAGCTTCTGTGAGCACACAAAAACTGCAATGTACAGGTGTTAAGTTCTTTACCACATGAACAAGGTTTTGGTGCATGTACAAACTACCGAAAACATGTCAGCGACAATTTTAAGAGCATGCCAAAATCAATTTCACCGCTTTCAAGCAACAGTGATAGCCGTGCAAGAAGAAATGTCAGCCTCAGCTGCAAACATGGGTGTCAGCACAATTGGTAATCAGTGATCATGAACTTACTCTCTTGGACCGGAGACATCGAGGGGGGAGGTTTGGCTATGCGATTACCAAAATGGATCCCAAGAATTGGGCACACTCTGAAGGAGAATCGGTGACCATATCACTACTGTTTCCAACAATCGCAGAGCATCATTTTGGTGGAACATTCTAAAAAGACTTGTGAATAGCATCTTGGTGGGACATCATGGCCAGTTCATGCCACATCTTGTCATCAATCCATGATAGGGAAAAACTGGACATGGATGCCCAGGGGCCTTTGGAAGACTGGACGTGGATGCTAGCCCACCCACAGCTGGGCTTAAATTCATGTATTAAGTGAATGTACATGAGAAATACTTTTCCATCAATTGCATATATGAAAATGGTTCTTCTAGTGGTGGCAGGGCAGGGTCCTAGGCAAACTGGCCACCCTTCCCCATAAGAAAGTGCCCCTGCTCCAGGAGGACGCAGGGTAGGTGCTCAGCACTCCTGCCCGAGGACACAGCTATGCCAAATATCTACGGGCTAATAACTTGTCTCGGAAGGGTGAGGCAACTCCACATGTCTGCAGAGGTGCCTGAGCACATAATTGTTCGTAACTAGCCAACAAACTGGTCCATTAATACCTGGTCAGAGACAGGTTGTAGGACATGTGAGGCTTGCTATTTCCACAGACAATAGGGCGGCTGCTGTGGCAAATATGTAGAGAAAGGGGAGAGCCCTAGCCAGACACTCTGCAGGGTGATTAACTGGCCGGCGGCCTCAGATTGGTCAAGAGTTTCTAGATGGATCAGGATAAAAAGGAGTGCAGTAGGGCCTTTGATGCGATATCCCACACCTTGGAGCTTTTGGATCATTTCAATACTCAGAGGCCCTTGTGGTTGGCTAGGATGCCAAGCACCCCTACTACTGCCAGTTCTTCTCTCTGCCCATAGACTGATCTTCTTGGAGCAGTCAAGGAAGGCAATCAGCTAAAGAAGGCAGTCTCCACCCTGGCTCTTCCACTGGGCATGCTAAGCTGCCCCATATGAAGTGATATTGAATTCTTATTTCTATTTGTTGGGTTGGGATGAGAGTTGGGGAGGTGGGTGATTTTGGGGTGTTGTGTTTGGTTAGAGGAAGCAAGGTAGCAATACAATACCTCAAACTCCATTGAACAGTGCCACTGTATGGCTCAATGGGAAAACTGAACTTTACCCGGGCCCAGAAGTAATAGTTCTATTGCATACTTACTTACAAGTTCTATCTTAGCACCCAGAATCACAACGGCATGGAGCAACTACTGTGTCCGTGCAGGCAATAGACCGCTAAAAGGGGCCTAGTACGAGTTCGCGGGCACAAGCTTTGGGCCATGCCGGTAATGAACCCACCGGCATGCCGTAAAAGGCGAAAAATCTCCCTTTCCGGCATAGTGCGAAGAGCAAATAGCTCCACCGGCATCCAAGCCATCGGCATTAGCGGTGACCGTTAATAGCGTACACCGCTAATAGAGGTGACCACTATTAGCGGTCACCGCTAATAAGTGGAACCGGAAGTAGCGTCATCGCACATGAACGAGAAAGAGCATGGCGGCCATCTTCAAAAACACAATCCATTGCCATCCACCACAACCAGGAGCCATCTGACCCCCAGAACTCTAACACACCTCCACCACTACCTGTTGCATTTTACCATGTCGAAAGCTGTGAAAAAAACGGGAGATCGCCTCCGCAAGGAGCGCTTCTCCAGAGAGGAGTTGACCATGCTAGAGGAGACACTGAAGGAACATGCAGATGTGGGCTTCTCAAGCGACATGTCCCGACCAGCACTGCAGCGCAAGAAGCAGATTTGGGCAGAGGTTGCGCAAAAAGTAAGTGCCGTTGGCACCACACCCCGCACCCCTAAAGATGTCCGTAAATGCTGGGACAATCTGCCTTTACGCGTGCTGAGCATCCTCTCTGCCAACCGCAACCTGGGATGGCGACAGGCGGAGGTGCGGACTCCCCCATCAAGTTGCAGCCATGGGAGGAGATATGCACCAGCACCATAGGGAAGGAGGCAATAGAGGGAGTGGGGGACATGGAGCGAGGAGCCCCGTCATCAGCCGATGCAGGTAGGTGTCCCAAATGAAACAATGCTAATACCAACATGATTATGTCCACCTGAACTGACAGTGCAATGATGTAGAGCATGGTCCACCAGACACATATGTACAAGACTGCCTACAGGCAGTGCACAGCATCACCTTGTCCACATGCCTAATGTACCCCATATGTGTTTCAACACAGATGCTTCCTTGCATCACACACCCAAAAGCCAAGCAACCCGTATGACACTCCCCCAATGTCAATCAACTGCCATCCAATATAAAAACTGCCACACCAATGCATGCCTGATGCCTGTAAACCCATCACTAACCCTCTCCCTCTATTGGTTCCCCACAGGCACGCATTCAGTGGTGACGAGGACACTAGGGAGGATGATGGCACACCACAAAAGAAGGCCAGGGGCAAGGAGGGAGAACACCGCCCCTCCACTGGAAGGGATAGAGCCCAACCTGCACCACTGCGGAAGGGCAAGAAAAAACCAGAGGCCACAGTACCAACGTGCACTACGGCCCCCACAACAGCACCCACACCAGCCACCAGCACCCATGAGCCAGTGGCAGAAGGCACTGCATCGGCTGCCAGCAGCACAGTGGGGGAGACAGCTGCCACAGCAGCAATGTCAGACGATGAGGCAGATGTTCAGCTGCATGCCACAACTACTACCACAGGCCCCCTGCATTCTCCACAAGCCTCCCCATGCAGCATGCACGGGTTGGCTCCTGGCGATTCATGGCCCGGCAGTTTCAGCCCCACGCCACCTGGGCATGAGGAACTAACTCAGTTTGAAACCCCTCACATATCCACCACTGATCCAACCATCCAAGACAGGATCAGGGATATACATAAGCGCCAGGAGAAGCTGACAGGGCTGTTGACACAGCATGTCATGGAAAGTGGCCGGGAAAAGGATGACATTAGGGAATGTGCAGCATCCCTGAAAACAGCAATGGAGAACACCTCGAAAGACATTTGCGCCAAATTGGCAGCAGTGCGGCAGGTCCTCTCAGAAATGGTGGCAGCAATGCAGGCCATGCGTCCGCCACAGTTGCCAGAACAACCGGGGACATCTTCAAACACAAACTCAACTAGGACCAGTCCCGTGCGTAGGTCTGGCAGGAACCTGCACAGATCGGACAGGGGTGCACCTGGTGCAGGAAGAGGGGGAAGGCTGTAGGTACAGCCAGGCATACTGGTCCCAAGTGGACTAATGGTGCACGCAAGTGCACACCATGTGTGGGGAAGTGAAGGGGGGCAGGGGAGGGAGGGGGTGAGGGCGTGTGGGGGAGTTGAGGGGGGAGGGGTGAGAGGGCATTTGGGGGAGTTGAGGGGGGAGGGGTGAGAGGGCATGTGGGGGAGTTGAGGGGGTGGGGGGAGAGGGCGTGTGGGGAGTCGAGGAGGGGGAGGGCATGTGGGGGAGTTGAGTGGGGACAGGGGAGAAGGTGTGTGGGGTGGAGGGCTTGTGCACTTTGTTATATTTCTTGGGAAATCACAATTCACATGTGTGGACATTGCTTATTGTGTACGTGTGCTTTATTGGTGAACAGTCTACAGTGTCCATGTCCCTGACACACCCAGTGCCCTGAGTGCCACCTCCATGTCACATTCCCCGTCCATGTGTGCTAGAAACATTGGTTGATCAGAGTCTGACGCATGTCACGTCTCTCCTGTGCATCGCTGCCTCCCTGAACTGCAGCACCATCTCCACCCTCCTCATCCCCGTCGTCAGGTGTCAGGTGGTTGCCGTTCAGCATCAGGGGGCAGAGGCACATTCCGTCTGATGCACATAGTGTGTAGCATGGCACATGCCATGACGATCTTGGCCACCTTCTCATGGCCATACAGGAGTGCCCCACCAGACCTGCTGAGGCAGCGAGACCGTGCCTTCAAGAGGCCAAATGTCTGCTCAATCACCACACGGGTACGTGTATGTGCACGATTGTAGTCCTCCTCGTGCCTGTTCTGTGGGTTCCGGACTGGGGTAAGGAGCAACCTCTTCAAGGGATAGCCTGCATCACCTGCATGTAGGCAACAATGTATATGTGTAAGTCATCACATCATATGGGACCTGTATCAATGACACCATAGCATGCATTTATTTCCTGGTTGCAACCACATATCCATGTATGAATGGAGACACACAATGTGACTGCTATGTGTGTATTCCTCTTATGGACAGGTGTGCGTGCCATCATCTAGTGGGCGCAGGGGGGTCCAATTGCTTGTGAGTGCTCATGCACTGTGTTAGTCCACGCCGGTTGTTGCCATGATCTGGCTGATGTGCAGTCATTTGTATGCTTTCATCCTGTCACCTTTGATGGCAGCCTCATGATGATCTCACTATGCACAACAAATGGTGACATGCATTTTTGTTTGACCTCTGTGTCAGTGTAGTGGTGTATTAATGTATTTGGCCCTCAGGTGTCTCCTTTGTATGCAGTAATGGAGGACTGTCCTTTCTGTTGATGGTATTTGGTGCTGTGTATTGGCCATACTAATTGCTTGTAGCTGCATTGTGTTGCGGGGGATACGGTCTGCTTGAGTACAGTGCACATGTTGATGGCTATGGAATGGTTGTAACACTACATCATTTACATGGTATCGCAGCTACCATCTTGCATTATGTGATCAGGTGTCAGGTCCGGTCTGGCCTGCTTTGGGGTATGAGCATGGTCCATTCTCTCGGGCACTCGCAGCGAAGTGAAGTATGCATCCCCCCATTTTAGCCAGGTGAAGTATGCATCTCCCCCCCATCTCAGCCAGGTGAAGTATGCATCTCTCCCCCCATCTCAGCCAGGTGAAGTATGCATCCCCCCCACCTCAGCCATGTGAAGTATGCATCTCTCCCCCAATCACCTACCCACATCGCATTTCCATGAGGCTAACATGCAACTCACCGGGAAGCCAGGATCTCTGCCCTGCATGTCGCTCCATGTAGCGTGGTATCGTGGAGTTCCGCATTACCATTGAATCATGGGTTGATCCGGGGTATCGGGCACAACAATATGTGATGATCTTGTTTGAGTCACATACCATTTGCATGTTGATGGAGTGGTATAACTTGCGGTTGCGGTACACTACCTCCATGGCATGTAGGACCATCAATTCCACATGGGTGCAGTTGATGGTGCCAATGCAACCAGGGATGCCGGCCAGTGAATGAAAACCAACTTTGGTGTTTGCGATCTCCTGGGCTGTCCGTGGTAAGAAAATGTGGTTGCATGTGTGCTTCAGGAGGGCATCCAGCACTTGGTTCAGCGTACGTGAGAATAATGGTTGTGATATGCCATGCATGTGCCCCACTGTGTGCTGGTAGGTGCCTGGGGCCAAGAAGTGGAGCACAGACACTACCTTCAGTAGGGGTGGGATGGTGGTGCGTATTTCAATCAGGCTAACAATGTCATCATGTATCATGTCCACAATGGTGTTGATGGTGTCCCGGTCCAGACGGTACAGGGTGTGAATCTGCTCAGGGGTTAGGTTGTATGGACTGGCTCTGATGCGAGGGTTTGGGGGCTGCCTGCGTGGTACCACTGGCTGCACTGGTGGGGCATGCTGGGCCTGCCTAACCCTCATTCTCCTCCTGCATCTCCTCTGTGCTGCCTGTTGTTTTTGTTGTTGTTGTTGTTCTTGTTGTAGCAGGAGTTGCACTGCAATCATGTACTCCAGCCCCAGCATTGCTAGTAGTATGGGAATCATTTTGTTATGTGACTGGGTGTGGAAAGGTGTGGGGTGTGCTCCTTTTGTGCTGGCCCAGTCTTTATTTACTCCACCTTTGCTGATTGTGTGCACCTGTGGCAGTTGGGAACATTGCACATGGCCGTTTACTTGTGGTCCGCGATGCCAGTATTTGCTCAATGGCGGTAAGGTACTTTTCGGCCTTCAGTAGCCCGTTATTTGCATGGCCGTCTGACTTGTGATGTCCTCCTGTTTACGCCATGCCGGTATTGCCGACATGACGGGTCGCGTGCCCCCGCACATGCCGCTATTAGAGTCACTGTTAATTACGGTGCCGCTAATAGCGGAATGGCGGGTCATGATCGCACGGAGCATTAAGCGATGCTGGTAATCCTTTACCGGCATCGTTATTCACTTACCGCCCGGGTCGTAATGAGGCCCCATGTGCTATTACTTCCTCTCTCCCTGATACTGAGGATTCTTTGGATCTATGAACCTCATTACGAGTATGGCGAAAGAAGGGCAGTAACAGATTAACTGCTATTTCTACAGCAAAGCCATATGACTTTCTTTGGAGGTGTTTTGGAGGCAAAACCTCCAACAGTTTTTCATCCAGAAAATTGAAGGATTTAATGCTGGAAAAATAACTGCCCAATGTAAATCCTCAAAATGCAAATGCAGTCCAGTGAAAGTGCATAATGCAGTAGAACACCAGCTCAGAATCCTGGGGATCTTACTCCGGTTCCAAGGCATGAATCCCATGTAAAGATTTGAAAGATGTATTTGCCTAATAGGATTCTTCACCTGACCGGCTCGAACTGGGTGCATGTGGACATTTAGCTTGATGATGGGATTCTACAGCCTCAACATTTCCCCCAGTCAACCAATGCCCTACTCCAATCTATGCTGTTAGTGGTTTTAAGTGTATACTGTATAGTGTAAATTCATGTAAAGAAGATGTAATAAAAGTTAAAGGAGAGCATAGGTGATAAGATGTGAACCCAGCACTTCCCGGGGAAAGTGTACTAACATCTCATCCACCACTGCTCTGGCCATGACATGAATATGAGTGCTAATGTATGTTGTGGACAGGCTATGCATCTGCAGACATGTTGATGCCTGTTGAATGGCAAAAAGTCACCTGGCGGCACAGTGATGGACTGTGCCTTGGATGGATACATCCACCAAATGGCTAATGAGGGCCTGTGGGCCTCATTACATGTTTGTTGGTAATTACCACCTAACTAGATTACCAATACCACCCGTCAGTCAGGCATAAATACTGCTTGATTACGAGGGGCATGTTGGTGGTGTTAGACCCGAATCATGGAGTTCTTAGGGCTCCATTGGGTTTGTGGAGGAATTAACATGGGTGTAAATTCCACCATGGCAATGTGGTAATTTCTCTAGTTTCTGGCATTAAACTGCAGGATTTACCTCCAGAATTTGGCTGGCCTTAACTCTTCCACTTTGATCTCAAAGTCATAGTTTGGTGGTGTGATAAACTTGTGTTAGTTCCATTACAGCCAAATAAAGTGATGGTAAAGAATTAGGCCTCATTTCAAGTTTGGTGGTATTTCAGTGGTAAATCCACTGAATACCAGCAAACTAATTTACCATTACTGCCACTCTGTCCCACGATTTACCACAGGGCTACAAGTTGTGGTAGGCAGTGAGTCTCCCTTTTTTGGAGTCTCTTGGAGATTTTGGCAGAATTGCCACCGGCTGTAATTCCACCAGTGGTAATTCTGACAATTTTGCTGTTTTTGGCAGAAAGGTAAAGGATTTACACCCAGCATTACGCCACCACCAAAGTTGTAGTACAGCGGTGCGGTAATGCAGCAGAAATGCAGCTGTGACATTGTTATAGCTACATGTCTACCACTGCAACCATGTTCCTTTTCATTTTGTTGTCTGACGAAATTTTATTTTAGGTTTAAAGATAGTTTTCCCTATTTTTCGTACAATGTATTTCTGGGAATAAATACACACCCGATTATTTCTCTCTTCAATCTTCTGTAGTTCAACGTTGTCTCTATTTTCTGGTCTTCAGGTTTCATCCTCTAACCAATAAAACGTTCATAGATTCCAAGATATTTTTATTTTAAATAAGCATGGCAGGTCCTGCCATAGGATATCCGGCTTTTTGTATGGGTTGTGTGACTTCAACAATGCAGCATCGTGTATATATCTGGCGGGACACACATGCCACAAGCAAGCGAAGTCTACTAGATATGTTCTTAAGAGTGCTTCTTGGCATACCCAGATGCACAGTGACTCGCTCAATTGGTCTGGAAGCAAGTTTACCTCCTGTCTCTTTTAGGCATGGAAGCTCCATGGATGGTCATCTGTAAGAGGCTCAGTGAAAACAAACGTGTTTAATGTGAGGGCTGGTGTAATGCAAAGGTCCGCTGCTAGAAGATTCCCCTAAACAAATACAGTCACAGCAGTGCAATGGGACCTGCTACATGATGCTAAGGAGGGAAAACCTAAGTTGCCACCTGAAACAGGTGGATGACCACAAATACAGGAGGTTCTCTGAAAACAGTGTTGCATATAATGGACCCAGCTGAGCCCGGGGCAAGCCTGTGAAGGGTCATCACTGCCAATGCGTGTGAATGCGCTGATGATCCAGATGGAATTGTCTTCCATTAAGAGTGAAGACCTCACTCTGGTCTGCTCAGGCAGACGACACAAGATGCCAATTATGAACGGCCACAGTCGTATACTTAACTCATTTCTTATTACTATGCCCGATGATTATATGAGGAGTCGCACTTTGAAACCTCTATGAAGAGAGGCAGGTTTTACTCAATGTAGACCGGCTTTTCTGTACTCTCTCAAGGTTGGATGGACCTGAAGCAAGCATGGCACGGGCACAATCAATTCCTTGCACCTTGGCATTTTGCACCTGTACTTTAATTCGGATCATTTTTAGATGCTTTCTGATTTCCCGAAGTATGCAAGGTTTAGGTGGAACAAATTATTAGTACATTTCAAGATGTGTTATTTTGCTCTGATGAATGAAGGTATCCTACATTCATTTACACACAAAAAATATGTTATTCTATTTACACCAAAGGAGTTTGATGTGATATATGTAACTACACACTTTTTAGTTTTTTGTATTGTGACATTTTTTGGGAAGAAGTATTTCCGAAAAAAACATGAAATAATGAGGCTGATGATCCAGTGGAAGTGAAGGTGGAGGAGGGTGGATAATGGGGTGACACGTGATTGCTTGGAATTGTAAGTGGGTGGCATACCCCGTCTTTTCCTTTCTACGCCAGGAATGCAAATCTAAGGAAACTGCAGATTCAGATGTTTCTCAATAAATATAGAATCAAAACCCGATCAGACGAGTGTTTTGATTCTCCAGGCAAAGCATATAGAGATTAACTGTGCGATGGCAAAGTCAGTCAAAGAGGCGCTGCATGTTAGAGGGCAGCATTAATATGAAACGCTGCTTAAAGTACGCCTGTTTTGTGTATTTACAAATTGTAGTAACTATGAGGAATAATATCAGATATGGTTCAAATCAGATGTTTTAATGTATGTAGAGACTTTTGCATTCAATAATACTCATATACAGATGGGGTAAACAGTAACATTATATGTTCAGTATATCTTAAGAATGACATTTTAATGACACATATTGTACCACTGTTCATTGAAGAATGGAGAGGTGAATTGTGTTTAGGTAAGTGTGAATTTAATTGTGTAGCGCATAAAAAGACAGAGTCCTTTCAATGGTAAACCCTAAATAACACGCATTACTACTACTAGAGCATTGTCAGTTTATTGTAATAGATTATTAAATCATTTTCTTAATTTGTGTAGGATACTTTTCTGTTCAAACCAGGTCATATCCATGACAACACGCTTTGTTTACTTGTTCCTGTGGCGATGATGCAGAGTTGATCAATATTTAATGTATTATCCATCAGGCTGTGTTTCAGCCCTCCACTCTTCTAAATATATTGTAAAAAAAAAAGCAATAGAACACATAAATAGTGGCTCGTGGGCATATGGGAAAATAGTCCATTAGCAGTGGGGTGATCTAGTTCAACTTGTCAATGTTTCATTGTTTGTAATTGTTTTGGTAAAATGACACATCATCATTAATGTATCTTCAATTGCTCATTTCTAATCTCAAAGTTCATATATTTACAATGAGCAGGATACAAGTACATTTATTTTAAGAGGATCAGTCTGCAACCTTTGATGTATAATTCACTTATCAACGGGATGTTTACCAAATGCTGATTATGCCAGGTTGTAATATCAACATCTAGGCCACCAAGGACATACCATGCATTTACATTTCGCTGAAAGGCACAGATGAACACACCAATAATATAGAGCAGACGTAGTGTATGGCGTCAGGAAGATTATATATCCAGGAGCACTAAAACAGTTGATTTTATTAGCTGAATGAACCAAAATAACAAATAATTCCTCAAAAGACTGAATTCAGAGGAGATCTGGAAATTCCTCGTCTGTCTGAGACACCGCCAGACCTGCATCCATTATAAAGCACACTTACCCAGGACATTACGCTGTTTTTTAAATATATTTCAGCCACTGAGGTGTAACTACACATAACTTTCCAACAGGGAAGGGCTCATGAGTGAGAGGCCTACTACTCTCATCTATGTCTGGAAAGCTAGAAAAATCCATCCTTTATGAAATGGTAAAGACTCCAATCGAATGCAAGTCTAAACTACAACAGGAACAGCATTCTCCTCAGCCTTGAATTAAAAAATACTTAAATGTCTCACAGAACAATACCAGAGGTCATGATTGATGTAAAACCTTCCATCCACAACATGCAATTGTGCGGCTGCCACCCCCAGCCCTGTATGACCAGGGTTCCCAGCTTTCTTGTCTTAGATACTTAAGCTGTACCTCACAAATAATGCTCAATAAGCCTGAAACACATCCGTTGCTATTGGTCTTGTCTGGAAGACATCTGACCAAGCGGTTTGGTCTGGAATGCCTCTTATGGGGTTGGCTTACCCATATTTGCATACGGGGGGCTCATTACGAGTATGGCAGTGTGGGAAAAGATTGGCAGTAACAGAATTACTGCCACTGTTCCAGCTCCACCATACTATGAAGCTTATTGAGTGTGAATATATCCTTATATTGGGTGTGCGCAAACCTATTTACAAAAGTGGATGAGGAAAGGTGTGTTTTTTGTGTAAAGTGTGCAGCAGTAGTAAGGAAAGAAGGGTGACTTCTCACTGTCCACTAAAACAAAATTGAATGGCTGAGAAGGACGTCCTCACACTCTGCGCTCACTGCTAAATTATAAGATCCTTAGGTATTATAAAAAAACATGTTTTGAAACCAACATTCCTAATATTCAAAAAACATATTACAAAAAAACATATTACAAAAAAACACTGCAAAGACGCCTTTTTGTTGGTCAGCAAAGAACGTATATTTGAAGGTGCATTGCATCTCACCAACAACACATAATATTGCTAATCCATTCCTATGAGCTAAGGAATCTATTACAAGAAATCATGTATGATAAGTTGCAAAGAAACACTAAAAAACTACTGAAAAATGCCAACACGTGTTTCAACCCTCTTGGATCATCCTCAGGGCATATAAGTAATTGGGTCATTGAATAGTCCGAGAAGGTAGAATAAGAGATTGCGGTAAGGTCCCACTCGATAATATTTAGCGTGTGCTTGTAGTATAATTCCTGTTTGAAAGGTGATTCTAAACGCCTGCCATTTAAATGTGCTAGTATGGTCATAAATGCACTGAAAGATTTAAGTGCCGTTGAGGAAGTGTCTGGAACAATAAATGTTTAATTGTGTATGTGCCGATTCCAAAAGTTGTCAGTTAAACCGCATAGTCATGAACAAACAAAAATATATGCTTCATTGCAATTCGTGAGATGCCAGCTTCGGAACCGGACCATACTATGAGTTTGGCCCTGGAGTGGAGGATTTACCTTCAGCATCATCCTGGAGGTAAATCCCTCCACTTTCTGCCATAAATCGACGAAAATTGCATAATTAGTACTGCATTCATTTCGCTCGTGGTACTTCCACCAAAATGCCCCATAGAGTCCAATAGGATTAACTGCACCAACACCACTTGTAATTCGGTGGTAAGGAAAATTCTGTTGGGTGGTATTTCGGCAGATTTACTGTAACTTGTAATGAGCCCTGCAATATTTTCCACTCTGCCGTAGCAAGGCAGGCTGAAAACCAGTGATCTGAAAAGATGCCCAGAACATTGACAGTGTTAATTCAAAACTTTCCAGCCATCAGTGTTGCTTAATGGATTTCCATCCATCAGTATTTTTGGGGGTGTCTAATTCTTGTTGAAGCCTTAGTGTTGGGAAACCTGAAAAAAAATCTGAAGTTGTATCTGCAGTATTATTCCACCTTCCAAGAACTTGACTCAAATAACTGCATTCCCCTGTTAGAGTTTGCATTCAAACATAGATTACATGCACAGATGTGCACACATGCATATGTTAATTGTCTAGCATTTTATCATTTTATTGTCTTTTTCAATGTCCCCAATTTCTTCTGTCTTGGACGCACCTGATCAATAAAACTGCAGTTTATAAAATCTAAAGGTTCCAACAATTAGGCTATCAAATGACCTCAATGTAATAGTTATTAATCAGTGTATTCTTTCTAACGCATGGTCTCATATATCATGGATAATTGTTTTAAGTTCAGAATGGTACGTCTGTCCTATTTTCTGAACCTGTCATAAACGGAATGTCAGGGTTACACGGTTATAGAGCCCTCGTAATTGCAAGTTAAAATGCCTAGTTCCAACACATGCCTACATGCTCTTCTTTCCATAAAACTGAACACATTTTGAATGCATGTAGACTCCCACAGTCAGCTAGCCAACCACATGAAAACCCATCTCTTCTTGTGTCCCTACTAAAATGTGCTCAACATTTTACCAAATGGTCCAATTCTGAAGCGAGACCCAAGGTAATCAGAGTATCCCCAAATGAAGATGGTTATGACATTTCATGAATCATAGAACCCTACTCATATTTTCATAGCATGTATTGTGTGCTAAACCTGAAGGTTTTTGGAACAGAAAATAGATTTTGTGCACCAACAGGGAACACCCAAGCCTTTGTTTCTACAAACATATGTGTATCATCAGGAGAGTGATGGGTAGTCTGAATAAAGTATTCAGACTCTGAAGCAATATCTACATTGCATCTTACAAGAATCATTTCCCAGGCAGAGTTTGTGCACAATAAAATGCAACCATAGTTTTAGAGAAACATCTTTTTAAGTCTTGGAAATGTCACTAAAATTAAGAGTGTGCTTATTTGGACATATCCACTTTTGACAATTTCATGAACTTCTGCACATAATTCTGCATATTTTACAACAACAGCTAAGTATGCAGAATAGGAAAATAGAAATTAAAATGAAGGCAAATGTAATTAGATCAAATGCAGGAAATTACATTTGCAAAAATATTGTTTTTGCAGCTTTCAAAGTCGGCACAATAACATTTGCTGGAGAATTTCTCAACAACTCTACAAACTGACTGTTACATTGAATACTGCATTTTCCACTTGTTTTCCTGGTAAGAAAAATGCAAATTAAATTTTGGTGGAAAACAAATTCATATCGGATGGAAAACAAATATACAAATTAACATTTTCTGGAACCAAACTCTGGAAATGTTTTTTTGCTGGAAAATAAGTTTGCAAATACATTTTTGCTGGAAATCAAATCCACAAATTAACTTTTTCTGGTTGATTTCCCAGGAATTACTGTGGTTAAGGAATTTGATAAAGATGGAAAAAATAAAGGATTGGAAGCTGAGCTATGATAGAGGAAAAACAATAGCACATATTACTATTAAGGAGAAGGACTAAGATGGTCTATGGTGAAAAATAAAAAGTCTAATGAACTATGATGAAGGCGAAAGACTATGATGAAAGTCATTGAGGAAGGACTTTGATGAAGGACTTTGTTGAAGGACTGTTGACAGAAAAGGACTAAGATCAAGGACTATGATAAAGAAAAGCATTAGGGTGCAGGACAATGATGAAGAACTATGATGAAGGTCTATGACAGAGGACTATAAGATATCAGAAGTACTAGAAGAAGGACTATGATGAAGAAGAAGGACTTGGATGAAGGTCTATGATGAAGGAAAAGGACTATGTTGAAGGGACAGTACAGAGCAAAGGAGAAAGAACATGACAAAAGAGAAGTACTATAATGAAGGAGAAGGACTGAGGCAAAAGAACATGATGAAGTACTTTGACAAAGAAGAAGGACAAAGGTGATTGACTATGTTGAAGGAGAAGGTCTAGAATGGAAAACTATGATGAAGGAGAGGAGAAGGCCTATGATGAAGGCTATGTTGAATGTGTTAAGGATTTCAATCAGGCAATACACCTGGGTCTCAGCCTAGCGTGCAATGCACAAATGAAATATTTATTGTGTCTATAGGTCCAATATTCTGAGTGATATACCACTCATATCACACCCTTCCTCAAAATACCCCCAGGCCACAATGGACCAGGAATCAGGCTGGTTGGTAAATGTAAGATGTATTTATTTATTTAAAATTCAAATCAAACATATGTTTTAATAGATGCAGCAGCAATCACCAATGTGGTGACAATACAAATCAGAAAGTAGGTAAGGCAGTTGAATTTACTTATAGCAATACAGAAGATAAAACACAAGGAAAAGAACACGTTTTGGCTTGTAGAAAGACAGCGCTTAAGTTAAGATTTCCCTCTGAAAATTTCTCAACTCACAAAGAAACAATTCTACAAAGATGTAAGTAAGCAGCAGTGATTCAGGAATAAATAATAGGGTACATGGTTTGAATACAATCTTTCCTCCCCCAAACTAGAGAGACAAATGTTTTGGACATTTTACACTTTTAAATTGACAGTTGAAAAATGGCTTAGGAAAACAATGAAAAGTGTGCAAAATCTTTAAATTGATATACATTTCTATGGGAGCAACACTGAAAAGATGCTAACAAACATAAGGTATAATAATATGCAATGGTACACACTTTGAATCAGAATGGAAGTTTGGAAATATTTTGAATTGGAAAACACACGTTTAAAACTTTTGCAAAATTGTGAATTCCTGCCTAATTTGCACAATGCGATTTTTAAGATAAATGGGTCAAAGACACTGTTTTGGGTTGTGGTTTTGGGGTAGGGATGTAGCTAAGGGACTTAGGTCTCAGTCAGAGTGACATTGGGCCTCATTACGAGATTGCTGGTAAAAATCCAAAAATACCAGTATGCCGTAGCCACCGATACTGGCATGCTCCGTGTGTGGATACAACGGCACAGTCCGAGCATGCCATGCCGCACAAATCGGCATGCCAGTAACGGTAGCATCGGCATACCGGTAAAGCTGCCAGAAACCCACTTAACTGCACCATCGATGCCGTTAACAACAACAGCGGCATCAACAACCCATAAACAAGGGTACCGTGAACACTGGAACCAGAAGTAACGTCATTGCGCCGGAACGGGAACTCACCGGCGGCCATCTTTAAAAACACAATCCATTGAAATCCTCCACACACAGGAGTTGTCCAGTGAAGAAGCACCAAGGAACATGTCTGCGGCACGTGGAAACATCTGACGGTGCAAACCAAGGTTCAGTGAGCCCGAACTAAACATGCTTGCCGACACCCTTGTGGAAAATGCGGAGGAAGTCTTTGGAGGGGACATGCGCAGGCCTGCATTTCTGCGCAAGAAAGACATATGGACTGAAGTGGCCAACAGAGTCTCAGCAGTGGGCACGACATTGAGGACTGTGAGGGACTGTCAGAAACAATGGGATGACCTGTGCCTTAGAGTGCGCAACCTATTGTCAGCAGAGCGCAGCCAGGCAAAGGCCACCGGAGGCGGACGATGTTCACCACTTAAACTGCAAACATGGGAAGAAAAATGTGCTTCCATCATGAACATGGACAGCATAGAGGGTGTTGGAGAAGCAGAGCATGGTGCCACAACCTCTGGAGAAGCAGGTGAGTGACCATGACTAACATCCCATGTACTCCATTTGTCCCCTCATGGTCAATAGTGCCTTGTGCATGACTGTCCCCAGACACCTGCCGCCCTGCAACACATCGACCTGGCCCTCGAGCAGAAACCAATTCCTACCATGAAGAATGCCAACAAGCAACAAAGGCACACACCACATGTCCCGTGCAATGCAGTGCAGACAGACACACCGGCAGCATGCATCACCGAGTCCCACATGTCCCCTGTGTATGGCACAATCAACCCCAGTGCAAGAACCATGTACCATTGCCACCATCCACAAAGGCCCCCCCTTGCCCCTTCCCACTGACAACACACCAATGGCCACACCTACACAAACATACCACTTCCCCCTCACAGGCAGCCCACACACGTCCACAATCCAGGGCAGCATATACATGACATCCATGTTCATCCTTGTTCCTCTAAAACCATCAAGGACCACATTGACACCCTCGCTCTGGCCCTTGCTGATTTTTGCAACCACTCCTTTGCCTCTGGATTCCTCCCCCCTCTGAAGCACTCCTTTGTGCATCCTCTTCTCAAGAAACCCACAGCTGATCCTTCTTGTCCAGCTAACTATCGCCCAATTTCGATTACTCCCTTTCTTGGCAAACTCCTGGAAAAGTTGGCCATCTCTCAGCTTAACCTTAATTCCAATTCTGTTGGCTGTCTCCATGACCATCAGTCTGGCTTCAGAGCTGCCAGAAGCACGGAAACTGCTCTCCTAAACATTCGTGAAGATCTGCTCACCAACCTTGACTCTAACATTCCATCTGTCCTCATCCTCCTCGATCTCTCTTCTGCCTTCGACACGGTGAACCATACCATCCTGCTCAACCGTCTCTGTGAAAACCTGGGTATCACTGATCAGGCTCTGGCCTGACTGACCTCTTTCCTCACAGATCGACCCTCCCAGGTCTAACTTGGGTCCTTCCTTTCATCTATCTTCCTCTCTACCTGTGGTGTTCCCCAGGGGTCTAACATCTCGCCCTGCCTTTTCAACCAATACCTGGCAACTCTCGCCCACTGCATTGCCATTTTCTGCTCAAATTTTCAGTGCTACGCTGACGACACTCAACTCATTTTCAAGCTGCCCTCTGCCACCTCCTCTCCCTCTCTCATCGCCTAACTGCCATTCAAGATTGGTGTGCCGCCAATGATCTTTGTCTGAATGCCAGCAAGACGGAGATCCTCCTCATCGGCACACCTCCACCATCCTTTCCCTTCACTCTCTGGCTGGCCTCCCTTGACCCTCCTCCTACCCCCACCTGCGAGGGTAAGAACCTCGGGGTCATCTTTGACTCCACCCTTTCCTTCTCCGCCCACGTCTCTGAGGTCTCTGAAAAGTCAAATTTCCGACTGCACCTCCTCATAGGTACTCTGCCTTTCCTCTCCTTCCCCCAGAAGTTCATGGTATCTCAAGCTCTGGTTCTCTCTAGCTTGGACTATTGTAACAGCCTCTTTCTAAATCTACCTGCCTCTAATCTCCGCCCTCTGCAACTAATCCAGAACAGGACTGCGAGACTTGTCCTTGGCCTCAAGCCCTGGGATCGTATCTCTCCAGCTCTGAAATCTCTCCACTGGCTCCCTGTGGATGCAAGGATTAAATTCAAAACCCTCTACATTGTCCACAAGGCTTTCTGGGGCTGGGTCCAAAATACCTTCAGCTATCCCTCCGCAAATACCTCCCTTCTCGAGCTCTTCGCTCCTATACCTCCAACTCACTCAGGGTCAGTCGTTTTTCTAAGAAACGAGCTGGGGGTAGATCTCTGTCTTCAGCTGGGGCCTCCCTCTGGAACAGCCTCCCTGCGACTCTAAAACTAGAGGAGAGCCATCTCCGGTTCTGGAAGCACCTCAAGACCTTCCTCTTTTCTTCTGCCTTCGCTCCCCCTGTCACCCTCTCCCCTGCTGATCTGTTCTCTCTTGGCACCGTGCACCTGGCCACCCTCTGTCTTTTGGGCCCAGGTACCTTCTCATCCTGCCACACTCCCGCACTGCCTCCGGCCACCCCTTGCACTGGGGTCTGTATCTGTACCCATACAGCCCCCCCTTTTTTCTTCCTGCACTTATCAGACCTACCCTGTCTGCTGCCTTAAAACTAGCACTTGCAAATTGCTGGCTGCATTACCACTGTTTGCTGCCTTTATTATTTATTTATTGTTATTTATCTTTTCTCCTCTGCTTCGCACTTTCGACCTCTCCCCCGTTCCATGCACTTTTCCCCTCCCCCCTCTCCAATGCACTTGCGCCTTCTCAATGTCACTGGGCCTAGTAAGATCGCTGTTTTGTTCTCCCCTGTTCCCCTCCCTTGCCTTGTGTACGAGCGCGATAGAAATAAAATATCAATCAATCCATCACGAAACCCAACTTCTACCCAACAGGCATGCACATCCCAAAACGTGCACACACATCAGGATGTACCAACTCTGCTCCCCCCCACACATGTGTGCCGCAGGATAGAGGCCCCATCATGAGCATGAAGATGTACATGACAGAAAATTGTACGAAGTGCGATGGCTGCCACATGGATGAAGACACAACAATAATGTACCCCAGCATTGTCGCCCACAGGCACCACATCAGACAGCAAGGGCGAGCTTGCCACTACACCAACCACCACTGCACAGCGCAACACACAGAAGAAGACCCCCAGCAACAGCAGACATGGGTCCATGGCCTCCACTTCACGTACCCCCAGCCACCCCTGCACACCTGCCAGCCTCAAGAAGAAGGCAACAACACCTGCAGGCAAGGGCCAGCAGCATGGCCATACTTCAGTAGCAGATGTGCCATGCCGGGCCAGTACACCATGCATGGGGCAAGCGACACAAGAAGCTGAAGCGGCATCACCGCAAATGGACATTGCGGATCTGCCACCATCACCATCAGTAAGCATGCCCCCCTGGCTCCCTATCGCCAATACTTAGCATGCCTGAGCTGGAGGAATCAGGTACACCCACACATACTCCAGACAGGTGGAGTACAGGGCATGCAACAGCTGCACGCGGCACCGCAGAGGCCACTGCTTATGCAGATGATGCAGATGACCACCAGGAACCAGACCCTGTATTCACCCCACCTGGCCCCTGCAGCCCACCACCCATGCCCCTTGCCGGAATACGCCACATCCGCGACATTGAGGCCCACCTCACGCCTACCGAGCAGTGACAGGAGGCTACACATGCCCTACTAGACCGATAAATCACTGTGGCAGAACAAACGCGTCAAACAATGCAGGACAGCACAAGGAACACATCACAGATGCTAGGGCGGGTGACGGAGGTGGTCTATTAACTGGGCAGAAGGGTGCGTGAGGGGAACGCGGTCATGTCCTCCATGGGAGAATCAATAAACATCCTTGTGACTGCCATCGCAGAACAAAGGCACATCATCACGCCGCCGGTAGAATCTGCCAATGCCAATCCTAGCCCATCCACACATGTGAGCACCGTGCGGCATTCTGTTAGGTTGACACGTCAGATGGGGGCCCATCCACCTGCAGAAAAGAGGGGGCGGAAGTAGGCCTTGGTCTAGAGTGCGTGGGGGGGATGAGTTGTGGAAGGGATGTTGGGGCAATGTTCATTTTTGAGTTGGACTTTGGGGTGTTGTCTGTGGGGTGGGTGGTTGCAATTGTGTTACACAGGGAAAGGGTGTGTTGGGGAATATGATGGGGACCTTTTGTTGTGGGTAGTTCAACTGGTCAGGATTGGACAGATGTCCATGTTCAACCTGTTTCATAATTTACATAGTTCACTCTTTAATTAATACACTTGTTTTGCATCAAAAACAGTTGTCTGGCCATTCTTTTCTGTAGTGTTTAAGTATTCATTGTTTTACACAGTGCACATCACCCAGTGTGACCACCTCCATTCCCATGTGTGATGAAATCATCAGAAATAATTTGCAACCAATGCTTGGCGTGTGGCCTGCCCATCATGACCATGGTGATGGTGAGGGATCCCAGCATCCTCATCATCACCGTCGTCATCATCCTGTGGCATCATGTCCATGTCCGGGGGCTGGGGTACGTTGCGATGGATGCACATGGTGTGCAGCATTGCACAGACCACCACAATATGGCCCAGCCTCTCGGCCATAGATGAGTGCACCCCCGCACCTGCTCAAGCAGCAGAAACGACTCTTCAGTAGTCATCATCCTGTGGCATCATGTCCATGTCCAAAGGTCTGTTTTATAGTCACGCGAGTCTTTACATGGGTTCTACTGTATGCCTCTTCATGCCGGTTGCTTGGACGCCTGATTGGGGTCAGCAGCCAGCCCATCAGTGGATAACCAGCATCACCTGCATGTTGGCATGAGAAAGGGTAGGTGTGGTGTCTTGCATCTTTTGACCAACATGGTTGTAACAATAGTGTTTAGCCAGGATGCACAGGATTTCCATTCGTGCAGTGTGCTCCTGTACCCCAGGATGGTACACTGATGCGATATGTGGACATGTCCCACATGGCCCACCCAGCAGGCAGGTTCCCAGCACTGGCAACAAACCCCCCTCCCAATCATTACCCTGCATGGCCCACCCAGCAGGCAGGTTCCTAGCACTGGCAACAACCCCCCCCTAATCATTACCCCACATGTCCCACCCAGCAGGCAGGTTCCCCACACTGGCAACAGCCCCCCCCCGTCAATGCTTGTGGCACTGAGGTCAGGCTCACCCAACAGCCATGTATGGGGTCCAGCATGTCGATCCATGTAGCAGGGAAGCGTTGAGTTCCGCAGGACCACTGCGTCGTGTGTGGAGTCTGGGTACCTGGCACCGCAGTGTGTTATGATTTGGCTGGCATCACACACCATCTGGACGTTTAGCGAATGCTATTGCTTCCTATTGCGGTATACCACCTCAAAGGCATGCCGCACCACTAGCTCAACATGTGTGCAGTCTATCACTACTATTACGTTGGGCATGCCTGCTATCGCATGGAATGCTACTTTGGTAGCGTTTAGCTCTACTGCAGTCCGTGGCATGCAAATGTGGTCATGTACATGTTTGAGGAGTGCCTGTCGTGCTTGCATCTTCACACGGGAGAAGCAGGGCTGTGATATCCTGTGCAGTTGGGCCACTGTATGCTGATAAGTTCCTGTTGCCAAGAAGTGGAGCACACACACTACCTTCAGCAAGGGGTGGGGGTGGCTGGGCGTATGTTGATGACACTCACGAGGTTGTTGTGTATGAGGTCCACTATTGCCGTGATGCTGTCCCTATCCAGCCAGTAGAGGGTTTGGATTTGTGCTGGGGTCGGTGTAAACGGGCTCACACGTTGCACGGGTATTGATGGGTGCCTGCAGGGCACAATGGCCTTCACATTGGGCATGTGCTGTGCCCTTCTCACCATCCTTCTCCTCCTGCGCATTTGTAGCATGGCCTGCCCCACTGCCTCTTCATAGAGTAGCTGTTCCTGCATGTACTCCTTCTCCAGCAGTGCTAGTGCTAGTGGTAGCATGTTTCCTTTGGGAGGGGTGTGGTGTGTGGGTGGGCTGCCTTTATGCTGTGCCTGGGTTTCAATGGTGTCCACCTGTGCTGATTTAGTACGCCTGTGGCAGGTCTCTGCTCACCTGATCCCTGTTCACGCCAGTCCCGCAATGCCAGTACTTAAGGCATCATATATGGCCTTATTACCGTTATGTTCATGCCGATATTTGCATGTACGTCCACCTCGGGATGTGCACTGCTCTGCGGCATGCCGGTGTCGAGGGCATGGCAGGCATTTTTCAGGGCTCCTGCTGGCATCAGGGATGCCGCTTATGGAGGGGGCAGTGCTGGTGCCTGTAACGCCTCCCTAAAGGGTCGGAATAGTCCGGTCCGGTAAACGATGCCAGTATTCCCTTACCGCTATCGTTATTACCAGAGTGCCAAACTTGTAATGAGGCCCATTAAGTCTCTAGCTATAAAATTGAGGAATTTATACAAGTTTGAATGAGAGGCGTTTTTGGAAAAATAGAACAGAGAAAAGCAGAACATCGGTTTTAAATGACAGGTTGATTTTACTTAATGTAGATTAATGGCTACGAAACAGAAGAATGCCACCCGTGAATCTCCACAGTTACGCACGGTCGCTTGTAACCCATCACATGGTGGATAGTCCATTCTTTATGGGAATTACTTTATTTAATCCAAATCACTAATGGCATATGTTCAAGAGAAACAAAAATGAAGAAAATCAGCACTAACACTAAGAATCACAGATAGGGTTGCAAGAATGGTTCTGACAATATTGTAGGTTCTTAAATTAAAGATAGAATGGTTAGAAATTAAGATGGGACAAGGCAATATATGCTATGGTTTACTATGATTCCTATTGATACTTACAGTCCACTTTAATGTAAGATTTGATCCGTCAGGGTTCTGGTCATCCGGAACAGGTCTACAGACAGCAGGGCACTTCTGGCAGGATATGTCAGCTGGGCGGTTCTGGTCAATGGACTGGCACCTCAGACTGGACTGGATTAGATTGGATTGGCCCTTCTGGTTGCTGGACACTGTAGATTAGCGGGATGGCGAGTTTCAGCAGGCAAGCATTAATGGTCGCAAGCCAAACTGGATAACATTTCTTCCCTTAAGTTTTGGGATGGTTTCAGGGTTTGGGCCTAGCTGAAAAAGAGTTCAGCAAATGCTGAGGCCTCAGCTTTGCCAAGAAATCTGGAGTCAGGAATACGATGAAGAAGTCAGGAACAAAGCGCCACGCGGGAATCAGGATGGAGTCAGGAATCAGTGTGTGTCTGTATGTTGTGAGGTTCCCCTACTTATCCTGCCAAGTGGCATCACTAAGTTTATGGCATGGGAATACTTACAACCCACACACACAAGGCTATGAGTGGTCAAAGGCACAGTTCCTGCCTTGCTTTTTGCTGGTAGGTAGACAGAAAGGGTTGTCATATTTTATGAAGTGACTTGGGAACCTCCCACAGTTATGTGGACCAAAATTTAACTTTCCCAAAAATACACATTTATATACTTATGTGATCTAATAAAATCGGACACATCAATTACATATTTTGTGGGTTAACTTTACATCCAACTCCCATGTCGGTGGGACCTGGCTTTGTGTTTCTGTGGAATTTTGTCAATTTTAATCATAAAGGTTTGTCCTAGCAATTCCTAATTCGATACATATATGTGCAATCACCCCTAGAACATGGGTACACAATATTAGGTTTGCAGCATTAATAGTTTTGGCGCAATTAGTCTTTTTGCATAACTTCCGTTCCTTACACATTAAGAAATCCTACCAAGTCTTCAAATGTCTATCATAAATTCAGATTTCAATGTATGTACTTTTCATTCCTTTACTTATTTTTGCCACCAATTTAAATGTCATGAAGTTCTTTGGTAAAATAAGCAAATTAACTCCAACGTCACAAGTCAGGTTTTTTTTCTTTCCCTCCCAAGTGGGAGAAAATGGCCAGTCCTTTGAAGTTCACTGAGAAGCCTCTGCCAGCATGCCGCCCCTCCCCTGGAAGGATGATTGTCCAAGCCTTCTGTTGACCCTGCTTGGGGCAAAGACGAATGTCTAATGAGGTCCTTTGTTCTGAGTATACAAGGCCTCCCCCCAGCAGTTAGGCCTTCCTGCCAGCAGTGAATTCTCAACCTTAATTGTCACCCTTTTCCAGGCTGAGGACTGTGAAGCAGAATTGTTTTTTTTAAATAGTTAATTAACTCCAATCTGGGTTACTTTAAGTTTTCACCTACATCTTTCATTAAAATATATAAAAATGAACACGGTTTATTGGTGGATTTTTACATTAGCAATCCTTAATCACTCCTTTAAACAAAAACATGCTTTCAAAACAGGTGGTTTTGCATTTAATTCCTGAAAAAGCACATTAAAAGGAGTTCTTTAAATCAGATTTTCCTCTGCAGCACATACACAATTTATTCAGCATTAGGTCTTCCCTTGAGTGCTGGGATTGTTTGCCGTCTGGATACATGTATCCTGCCCTGGTTTGACGTTTCTGTCTGCACAGCTGATTTTGTTGCAATTTTAGCTGCATTTTCCAAGTGGGAATGAAAACAATTGTTCCTGGGCTGCTTTTTTCCTTAGATACATGTTCTAAAGCTGTCAGTCAATGAGGCCCGGTTCCTCTGAGCCACACTGGAGGATCCTGACATTTCAGTACCCTTTTACTCTCAATGGTTCAATGGAAATAAATGGATCTAGCATCAAAACAGCACTTTCGAAGGTTACAAAGCTAGCATTTTAAAAGCAATTTCAGTTTTCAGCACACTTCTGCTGTTTTGCTACATGTTTAATGTGGCAGAGCCCACTGGCATGCTCCTGCAGTGACAACTCTGTTTTTCACCCCCCCTTGACTGTGAGTGGAGGTTGTGCAGCCTCTTCTGGTGGTGACCCCAACTCAGTTTTGCAGATTTTGGTGCGAACACGAGTCAGCGCATCCATTTTGGGCTGTTTCTTTTACCATTTGGAAAGTGATGCAGTGGGGAACATTGGAATGGGTCAAAATATTCCACAAATGACTATGAGGAACATATGAGGAACAAGAAGAGCTAAAATGAAATAGAAGGACTTTGGCACCGAATTGCGACCAAGTGTGTTCTGCTGTGGCATGTTTGTTGTTTTGGCTCACGTTGCCAGGAGGACTGATTCCACTGCAGCAACCCAGAGATAAATGTCTTGATCAATGGAGTATCGGCACCTCTCAATGAAAGGAAATATCAATATGTCCCAGGGCAGAGTGAAGGAAGGGTGTGAGGAGTGTAGTCTCTTCCCTTTAAAGACCAAGGGCTGTGGACGAGAAAACAGCAGCCATTTTTCATCTTCAAATCAGTTGACCCCGAGGGCAGCAGAAGACTTCAAAACCAGAATGGGTGAGTCTGGAGCAGAGTGTGTGTATGCGTGCATATTTCTGTATGGGACATGCTACCTTTGCAGTGCTGTTTCTGCTGGGTTGCATCAATATTTGTTTGGTGTGCCTAGCAGCATGTTTTGCTATATGCCTGCAGCAAGCTACATTATCTATGCCATTACCGGTTCTGAAGTGCAACACTCAGATTTGATACGCTACACTGTGTTATTTTATGCCATGCCTTGCCATGTACTAAGCTGTAGAAACATGTTGTGTAATGTCTTGTTCTGCAGGGATCAATGTGTTATTTTCCCAAAGCTAAATGCACATTGACTAGAATGTACCTCAGTGCTACTATATGTACACATTCACTCCTTTGGGAGGGGAGAGTGGGGAGATATGCAGTTGGTTTCCTTTTACACTAGCTGGATAGGTCATGCTATATTATGTTGAGGTTTCATTATAATGTTTTGCTTTAAATGCCTGATTTTTAAGCACCTCTGAAGCTTCCATAAAACAGCTGGTAGCTACCCCTAAACATGCAAAAAAAGAAAGAACTAACCAGAAGTGTAGATTAGGAAATCTAATCTGTTAACTAGATCCTAAGCCCCTGTTTTGACCTATCTTTCACATGATGCACTCTATTAATAGGACACAAAACTGTAGCTCAGGTTGAAAAGGCTACTCAAAGGTGGAATTAGGTAAATTAAATCCCATAAGTAGCTGGCTTCATTCTAAGAGGATTCCTAACTCATACACCAATACACCATTACCTTAAAGTCCACAGCAGGACCCGGAACCTCCAAGAACACCAGCCTGGGACTTCTGTACCCAAGAAGCTGTGGTTGAAATCCCACCCTCAGTTAAATATGCCAATATTTCCTTCCAGATTTTCCATTTATAGAACCTTGCCGTTCATGGCCGTTCAGTGGTAAGAGGATAGAATTAAGCGGCTTTGCATGCTGTGTTTTCTTGAGCATGGTGTCTACATGCCTGGGCTCATCATAATACAGTTGAAGGCTCAGAAGTCTGACTACAGCTAAGCCATAGACAGGCTTGGTGTTCTTAAGAACACTGCACACAAGCCTAGGGTTTTGGTAACGATGACATGAATAAATGAGGAAAATATAAAATGTGAGGTTTTTCAGGGAGTTGTTGCAAAATTGGCAAATTCGGATTTCTGTCTTACAACCCTTGCCAAATGTTGTTCGGTGCCCTTGGGAAGTAAGTAGAAGGGCTTTTTCACCTGTGCTTTATTGGGCATGGCTTCAACTGGCCCCAGCTCATCATGCAGCAAGTTGATTCCAGACATATCTCAGCAAAACCCTCTTGCCCAGCTATCTCTCCTTTCTGCGCTGCGGCCATAAAATACAGTTGATTCCCATGATAAATGTGGTCCAATTGTGCACACAGCTCCTCCACCTTTTCCTTCTCATGCCTTCCTGAGCAGCTTATCTATCCCTCGCCCTCATCCCAACTATCTACTTTGACTTTGCTACTCCATACCACTACTGAATTTTCTGTCATACTCCTTCTTTGCCTCTCTGATAGGCAAAAGTGCTTTGAAGCCGTGAACTATGACAGCAGGTGCTATGAAAATGCAAAATAACATAACCCCATCTGAAGCTTGAAAAAATCTGGCTTATCGCTCAGAGCATGTAAGTGCAGTCTGCTTTGGTCCGCTAGTAGGACGTTGGGCACTTTTTAGAAGCAATTCTTCTTTACACTTTGTGGGAAGAGTTTTCTTTTACTTGGTATACCATTTCAGCATATTGTTTGATATGGTCTCTTACCAGGCTCAAAATGCAATCCTAGATGTAATTTCAGCTCGAATGTGAATGCCCAGAAACCTAATTATTATTATGTTATTCTTATGGTATTTATTGGGCACGACCCAGCTTCCAGAAGCAACAGAGCGTTTTACATACACATACAACAATACAGATACACAACAGAGTACTTTATAGAGGTAGCAACAGTACAGATATACTGTGGGCAGTGGGATACAGAGGGGCACAGAGGAGAGGTGCAGCTGTACCAAGTGGCGGGGAGGAGAAAGGCAGGTGGCATCTAGTTAGTCAGGTGGTGTGAGGGACGATGCAATGGCCTTGTTGTTGAGGCAGAGAGATTCCTTGAAGAGGTGGGTTGTGAGTTCTTTTCTGAATTGTAGGAGCTTGAGGCAAGTCTGATGTTGACGGGGAGGAGGTTCCATAGTCTTGGGAGCATAGGTAGAGAAGGCTTGTTTTCTGGTCCTTTCAATTTTGAATTGCATTTTGTCCCCAAAC
Organism: Ambystoma mexicanum; assembly: GCF_040938575.1. NCBI lineage: Eukaryota > Metazoa > Chordata > Amphibia > Caudata > Ambystomatidae > Ambystoma > Ambystoma mexicanum. Next base: position 784,780,721 of record NC_090937.1, on the reverse strand, counting down.
CAACAGTAAGAAATATGTATTCCTTCTATCCATAGTGCCAAGAAAACTGACTCCATGGTATCCCTAAATAGGGAACCTTCAAAGAACCCTAGTCCAATGGAAAAAAACAAGTGTTCCTTTCTCCGCCTGTATCGAACAGAATTCTACCAGCCCATGACCATTGCATCAGACCGTATCCTGGAACCTAAAACAGTGCAACAAGAGGGCCTAACTGCCCTAAGACCTTGAGACAGAGAGTAGAAAAGTTACCACACAGCGAGCACACCATCTTTGTACTATTGACTTTTGGCAAAATTAACTAACTAATAATGAAAAGTCAAATTTGTGACAACAGAGGAAGGAATCCAATCAGACCAATTTTGGAGCACTATTTTCTGCGCAGACCTGTTGGTGATTGTTGCAGGGCCAGGATAAATGACTTTTATGAAGGACTACGATGAAGGACTTTGATAAAGGAGAAGGACTACGGCAAAGGACGAAGATGAAGTGCTCTCGTGAAGGAGAAAGATTAGGATTAAGGTATATTATGAAGTGGAATCACTAGGATGAAATACTTTGATGGACTATGATGAAGGAAATGGACTATGATGAAGGAGAAGGACCAGGATAATGGACCAGGAATGTTGGACTATAACATAACGTGTATTTGTACAGTGTATGTTCACCCCAACCCACGGGATCAAAACATGATATATGGATATCAAATATTTATTATACTATGATGAAGTTTCATGATGAAGGACTATTATGAAGGGCCATAATGAGAAAAGGACCAGGCCAAAGGCCAATGATGGATGAGGACTTGGTTGATTATTTATGATGAAGGAGAAGTATTACAATGCAAGACTATGATGAAGGATTTTGATTAAGGGCTATGAGTAAGGATTATGGCTAAGAAAAAGAGCACAGACAAAGGAGATGCACTATGGAAAAGGACAATTATGAAGCAATATGAGAAAGGACAAAATCTAGAGTGCAGAACCTCGATGAAGGAGAAAGACTAGGATGAATGGCTATGTTGAAGGGGAATTAATAGCATATGGATCATGGTTACTCATTAAATTGCCCTCCTGATGTTTTATGCCACGACTTCCATGATCCTAAATGTGCTGATTATGGATCAAAGTAGTTAAAGTACAAACATCTGTAGGGCCACATAATGATTCATCATGGTGTAGAAATATGTTGAAGAAGAAAGACTATCATAAAGGACTATGATGAATGACTATGACCAAGGAGAAGGATCAGGAAGAAGGATTATGATGAAGGAAATAGACTAGTATGACAGATAAGGACTCAAAAGTAGTACTTTGATGAAAGTCTATAATTACGGAAAAGGACTATGATGGAGAAAAAGTGTTATGGTGTGGAAGAAGTACTTGGACAAAGGACTATGATGAAGGAGAAGAGCTTAGACAAATTACTATGATGAAGAATGAGGACTAGGCTGCACTTTACACATGTTAAGGACTACAACAAATGACTATGATGAAGATTACCAGATTGATGGAGAAGGGCTATGACAAAGAACAATAAAGAATTACTATAAAGGACTATGATGTAGGACAAGGGGGAAGAACTATGACAAAAATAAGCACAAGGCCAAAGGACTATGATGAAAGGAGGGCGGTTAGGATGAAGGATTACAAGGACAATGAAGGACTGTGATGAAGAAACAAGGACCAGAGCAAATGAGAAGAATGACTATATAGGAGGACTGTGAAGAAGGAGAACAACTGTCATGGAGGGCTATGATGAAGGACTATGATGAAGGAGAAGGACTATGGCATTGAACTAACTTAACGTACTATGATCAAGGAAAAGGATTAGGATGAAGGTATATGAGGAAGCAGAAGGACTAGGATGAAAGACTATGATGAAGGACAGTAATGAAAGAAAAGCACAACAATGAATGAAAAGGACCAGGAAAACAGAGAATGACTATCTTAAATGCCTGTAACAACATAAAATAGTATATATTATAAGTAATGTTATGCTGATCAGTCTCCTTTCACAAACAACAACGATAAGGAGTTCATATTGGAGTCTCTGCGTAATTCTGTTACGTATGCACTTTTGTGTACACAAGTCCCTGCCGCCGAATTTCCCTTATTTGCCGGTGTACACGCTTGTAGGTCACCATTTTCAACTCTGCCGTGCAAATAAAGTATATGCTTCCTGTCATATACGCTTGGCAGGTGGGGTTTACAACAGATTCCTTTTGAGTCCAAATGCTCTTTGCTGGTGTAAAAAACAGATGGACTGCATAGGAAGCCTCATCATTTGTGCCAGAATAAAAATCCATGCCAGTGCAAATATGTAGTATTAGTATGGTGCAGTAGACAGGGACAGTGGAATCCCAAGTCACGATGTGCCCGTCCTCCCCATCATAAAAATGTATGTTTTCCTTCTTAGCAAACAAGACTTGTGCTAGATAGAATTAGCAAACATTTTCTCGGACCCAAATAACTGAACAGACTCAAAGAATATGGCAAAGTACTACTTTATTATTAGCATCAGAATAAAGTAGGGCAATCTGGCGGTGAATAACAGGCAATAATTCATACACTCAAATTCAAGTGTGATTATACAAAGGTTTTATACTTTGATGTGCGTCATCTATGATGTCATCCTATGTGGCAAACTAAAACCTATTGAGGGGAGGGATTGGTTAAGGAAACATATGTACCTAAAGTATATATAAGTGTTAATAAATTCATTCGCTGACCCTTATCTGGCAGGCACGTCTTGAACTGCCTCTAAATATATAACACTGATTATAACAGAAAGATGACAGCAGGTTGGTCTTTGCAACATTCTTTGGTCATTGCAAAAACATCATCTGCATAGTGGAAACACAATATTAGATAATGCACTGTGACAGCTGTGAGCGCTGCTCCGTGGCTTTCATTATTTCCTATTGGGAATTGGGGTAATAACCTTCCTCAGACGCATGCATCCCTTGACACACTTTCGTGCGTTGCAAAATGATGCATTAAGTCTCAGTCTCTCATTGGGTGGTAATTGGGTTAATCTGAATTTTCCATTGTAGTTCAGCCATGTTCTAATTGTTAGAGTACACCAATTACACATGAACGCAGACAATGCACGCTTTACTCCGTACCGTGCTGAGTGGCATTAGATCCGTGCATGTTGCTTCTGAGAATACCTATAGTGGTCAGATCAAATGCCTCTGTATTGTGGGGCACATCATATTTTATTGCCGGGATTTTGGATACTGGCCCATTTGCCGCAGTGATTGACTTGAAATCAGAGCACACATAGTGCTTGAATTAAAATGTATATGGAAATGTATGAATTATTATTGGTGAATATGTTGTTTGAATGTCATCGTAACATACACATACATGATGCATAATTTATGAATACATGTCAAGGTCTATAAAAAAAGGTTTTCAAATAATAAAAATAGCACTTTGCCATTTCCAGTTCATTACCAACAACATACAAATGTGCAAATTATGTAAAGATGTATCATCTTTATGTGAACTGTTAAAGCATATAGTATAGCATGTTGCTAGATAGACCCCCTGATTGGTTGACATGCTTTTGAACCCATAGGCCCTTTTAATGAGTTAACGCATTATTGGATGGATGGGGATGCAGAATTTACTCTTACACTAATAATAAGAATGACTCAGGAAGTTGGCAAAACATAACTGTTTTATTATCAATTGTCTAAAACAGGGAGTACAACAGACATCAACAGACGTCTCAAAGCATATCCCTCAATGTTTTGCAGGAACAAATACACTTTTTTAGAAAAAACTCATCATCATTGACGTCATACTACGTGGCAAGCTAAGAAAACTTATCTGGGATTGTGTTTGGTCTACGGGGAATATCTAGGTATACTTTCTATGTGGGACAGGATTATGATTGGATCACTATAGTAAGGTGGACAACAATGCCCATCCCTAGTGCAAGTCATCTTTATTGTCATCAAATACACAATGTTTCATTGGCTCTAAAACTATAGGGCTCTTTGCTGCATGGTCCTCTATAATTGGTTGGCACACTTTTACCATTCTGGAATATTCCACTCTCTAGCAGCACGCAATCTGGTACCTCAGGTGCTTGTGGGTGGACTTGACCATGCCTCCCCACCCATTTAGCCCATCATCCATCATCACTCCTGCTGTCTGCCATTCGAATTGTCTTTGAACTCGGCCTTGCAAAGTATCACTGCACCTGAAGGTAGTGTGAGCATGTTCTTAACTTCAGTGCCGATGTTGCTTGCCCAAAGTCTATTTCCATCTACCCCATGTGACAAGAGAACGTGTTTTAGTTCCGTCAACGCATTTAATAGTATTAAATGAATAAAATGTGGCACTCAATGTTTTTCCATTGCACCTCAACAGGAGCTTGCCTCGCTTCTAAAGTTCATCGTATCTTGAATAGATAACCAGTTTCTTGGCTGCCTCAACCCTAGACACTGGGCCAGACAAGCCCTCTCGATTCTTTCTCCATCTTCAGCTGTTTTTCTCTGCTGCGCCACACTTTCAGCCCTTCTGCTACTGAGGTCCTGGTTTTCTAAAATGAGGCGTGGAACATCCAGATTCTATACACACATATAAACCATCTATGGTTTGAACATATGGCAGAACAGGTAGAGGCCAAGAGACGAGCAGTGGCGCAGATTCTCTTTGACTATGACCATGTGGCTGCAGCAACTTCAGCAGAGAGCAGTCTGCCAGCAAGTCTTACAGTACAACAAAATTTGGACAAACTTGAAAAAATAAAGAAAAAATACATATTTAAATGGTGGGAGGCAATGACCCTACAAATATATATAGATTTCCAGCGAATCCCAAGAGGTCTGAGAATCCTGACTATTCCCACCTTTGAGCACATTGATCCCAAATTGATAGAGGAATGGACTTAACACACCAATGAATGTTCCTTCAAGATGATAGAAAGTCTTATCAAATATGGTAAGACAGATAGGATCAAGTTGATTAAAGACATCGAAGAGATGGAAGAAGAACTCTTCTCCTCAGAAGATGGTGATGAGTGCAAGAAAAGAATGTCTAGAGTGGAAGAAAATCTAGAGAGACATGAGGGTGAAATCAGAATTCGTAAGTAACTGAAATTCAAACGGGATCGTTTGGACTACGAAGAGGGCAGAATATATATGTTTGCCAAGCACTTTGATGCACCCATCAAACAAAGACTGGAACAAATAACCATTAACAATCAACCTTCAGCTATGACATCAGAAGAGCCGAGCAGTTCTGAAATTAACCTATCTGATACAGATGGCTCAACGTCAAAAAGGCTACATTTTTGAGAAGAGTTCAAATTACTACATTTGGACAGCAGAATGGACAAAAGGGGAAGAGGTCAACGCGCAGGACAATGAAGAGGGGCAATAGGAAAGGCAGGAAAAACAAAACGAGGCGGGGTGCCAACACAGGCAGTCTGCCCAACGTGACCACGCGATCTGGAAACAACCCGAGGGGCAGGCCAAGAGGCAGGGAGACCTACAATTAAAGATCTTCAACATCTCCAACCGGGTTCTTACCAAAGAAGAAACATCAGTATTATTGTTAGGCCTTTCCTACAGCCTTACTTATCTTTACGACTACACCACAACAAGAATTGACCTCTTCAAGTTCCTGAGAAAGTTAAAACGAACTAAATTTTATACGACGAAAGTTAATGAGGGACCTAGGAAGAAAGAAAAAACATGTAGATCTATCTCTCCCCTTACAGATAAAGATATGGTTAGTCTCGTGTGTCTTGCAAATATGACACAGGAAACAGAAGCAGAATGGGAGAGAGCCACTTCTGTGGACAATATCACACTAGAAGAGCAATTTGGTATATATACTGATGTTCCTTGCCCGAGTAACTTTAAAACAAAGTTGATTTTTTGTCCTAACATTGCATGCATCCCAGTTGACACTTTAGAAAGTTTGGTCCTACAAGATCTCAAGAAGCTACCTACCAAAATATTACCCTCCTGCAGAAATTTAAAATCTCTACAATTTGACGCATTAGAGGGCTTAAAGAATGATCACACTCTAGTCATATGACCCCCAGACAAAGGAGGTGGGATAGTCATCATGAACAGTGAAAATTATGATGTGGAAGCTCGTAGACAATTGGGCATGACGGATAACTATATAAAGGTGAACAAAAATATGTTAAAAGAAACCAATGTCCTATATTACTCTATGTTGCACAATTGATGTGAACTGGAATTAATTAGTGATGAAGAACATTTGTTTCTTAAGACCCCCTTTCCCGGCATGCCTTTAATCTACTTCAATCCCAAAATCCATAAAAGTCTTGTTGATCCTCCTGGGCGTCTGTAACGCTCACCTGATTCCCACGGAGGCGCTGGTCTAGGCAGGAAGGAGTCTGTGACTCGAAAAGTGATCTGCAGGACTCGATTGGCTTCTGGGGCTGAGCCTCTTCGCACTGTGTGTCGAACTCGAAGGGTGAGATTTCTGCAGATGAAAGAATATATGGGGTTAAAGATCTGGGCAATTGAGTGTCCTTCTCTCTCTCTCTCTCTCTCTCTCTCTCTCTCTCTCTTTCTCGTCTAAGCTTCTCCGTAGAGCCCCCAGGTCAACGTGCTCACCTTAGATAGGTGAATGCTGGGCTCTCCATCTGCGTCTGGTGCAGGGTGCCGTTGCCAGTTCCTTCACTGGGTGAAACGTAGGCCTCTTAACATCAGAGGATCGCAACCGCCGTTAACAGCACGAGCGGTGAGTTTCCGGACACCTTTTAGTCCATATAGTCTTTAGGTGCGTGGACACGTAAGTATTGAACAGGGCTCGGAATAATGCTTTGTTCTATTTGTTTTGCAGGGCTCCAGCGTTAGAAGATGGAATGAAGAGAGCCAAAGCTGGAGCCAGAGCCTTGGAAAGAAGCGCTTGGAAATGCGTGAGTAAATGCAAGAGCTTTAACTGTCTCTTTCCATCACAGCTGTGAGTTTGTGCTGAAGAGGTGATGGAAAACGCTGGAGTAGTTGCAGGCGCTCTATTGTGGAGAGCGCGATGGGTGTAAGTAAATACCTGTCTAATGTCTCTTCTTTTGTCTTTCAGATGCTGGGTTGCAGTGTTGAAAACATCCGGAATTCGCGGAATACTGGTAAGTAATAACTATGCTTTTGTCTCCACAGGCGGAGGTGCAGCGTGAAGAAATGGTCGCTGCCGATGGACCAGGTAAGGAATGCGTTGCATGTGAAGTTGTCGTGCTAACCTGTTGTTTCTTGTCTTTTACAGGCGCTGCTGAAGACTGGATACTGGAATGGTAAGTATTGTTCTTGCAGGTACAGGATCGGAAGAAGAAAAGCTGGAACAGACTCGGTGAGCGTTCTGCTGCAGATGCAGAATAACGCGAAGCACGCTTCATCAATCGGGTGTGGTTTAAATAGCCTAGGAGTGATGAGGCGTCTTCCTCCACGGCCCCGCCTAGGTAAGAAAAGAGTTCCTGTTCCAGAAGAGTTCCAGTGTTGTATCCAGGGCGTGGAGCTTGCCCCACCCAGGTAAGAAAATAGCTCCGGCTTACAGAGGATTCCTATATAGCTGGTAAGTAAGCAGCATGGTCTGCTGCAGGTAAGTCCACCCAAGCATCTTCACACATATTATGAGCCCGGCGCTTCCAGTGCCAGGACCGATGGCTTTGATGAGCCTGGTGCCATCGGCGCCAGGACAAGGTCCAAAAGGTCCCAGTAGGGACCGGCTGGTGCCTAGGCTTAGGATTAGGGGCCTGCTTCCAAGGACGTTGGGCTGGTCCTGGCTCCTTGGAAGCAGTGATCATGACAGCGTCCTATATTTTCTTCCATGGGGAGTCTTCTTGAGAATACTTCAATATTTTTAGACCATTTTTTCCAACCTTTTGTTGTTAGCCTTAGTTCCTACATACGGGACACCTCGGGTCTGCTGACTAAACTTGAAAACGTCAATTGGGAACCAGAATACTTCCTGGTTTCACTTGATGTTGTCTCGTTATATACTTCGATTAAGCACATAGCAGGGGTGAAAGCATGTAGATTCTTTTTAGAATCCAGATCTATTAGCCATCAACAGCATAATGAAATGTTGTTAGACATGCTCCTATTTTGTTTGGAACATAATTACTTTCTGCATGAGTCCTCTATTTACAAGCAAACACAAGGGACGGCGATGGGGTCATGCATGGCCCCAACTTATGCCAACCTCTATATGGGGTAGTGGGAAACACAAGTGGCATGGGAAGAAGAGATGGAGGAGTTCACAAAACATATAATCGTGTGGCACTGGTTCATAGATGACCTGTTTATAATATGGGACGCTACCAAGACACAGTTAGACAACTATGTGGAAATGAATGTCAATAATCTAAATCTAGAATTGACATCAGTTGTGAGCAATAAAGAACTGGTCTTCCTGGATGTTCGGTTTATCATAGCCAATAATACATTAACATCCAAACTATTTAGGAAACAAACGAGCTCAAATTCTACTCAGCATGCCCAAAGCCACCACCCCCCTCATTGATAAATTCGATCCCCTATGGGGAGTTTTTGAGAGCAAAAAGGGCGTGTAGTAAGGAAACTGACTACCAAACAGAAGCAACATATATTGGTCGCAGATTTGTAGAACGAGGCTATAACAGGAAAGTGGTATCAGACTATTTTGACAAAGCTGAAGGTATCAATAGATCTGAACTATTTAAAACCCACAAAACTCTTAAGAATGAGAAGATTAGATTCATCACGTGATACAACCATCAAGCCCAGAACATCAAACATATTATGAAAAAACATTGGAGTGTTCTCCTAACTGATCCTGATTTGAAAAAAGTACTGGACAATACTCCGAATGTAACATACTGCAAGGCCCCTACTCTCAAAAATATACTTTCTCCAAGTATGGTTATCACTGACACTAAATCCCCTAGCCCATTTTTGAAATCTAAGGTGGCAGGTTTCCGCAAATGTGCAAATTGCAAAATGTGTGACTTTGTATAAAAAAAAAACATTTATTGGTCACAACGGGATGGGTTGGAAGTATAAACACAAAATGACATGCATCACTAAATTTGTGGTGTATGCCATTGCATGTACTTGTGGTCTCCACTACATTGGCACAACCATAGGGCCTTTAATGTTACACATCCTGCAGCATTATAGAGCGATCAAGAATGGGGATGTTACGAATCCATTGACAGGACATTTCTTGGAGAAACATAGAGGAAATGTAAATGAAATGACATTTTGGGTCTTGCAACTGTTCCTATACACAAGAGACTGGGGAACAGAGAACTAAAGTTGAGACAACTGGAGGCATCTCTGATTTGTAAATGTGACACCCTGAGGCCTGATGGGCTCAACACTGACCCAGAATTATATGTATTTTTACAGTAAAACTCTCAAATTGTGTTAAAAAGGTTAAAAGTGGATCCCCATATGAAGCAAGTGGCAACCACGTGGCCCGTCCATTCTTGTAAAGTGGCCCTTAATAGCTAGGTACCATTACAACAACAGCAATGAATGTGATGACTGAGCCCCAGATATTTTATATTTGATATCTTTTAAATCTGAATTTTTTTTAATTTTGTATTTTTGATATTATATCTCTTATCCAAATTCATGGCTGGGAGCTGTCTTTCCTTACAATTAAGGACAATATTACACTAGCACTTTATCCATCGTCTGTTTATTCATTCACTAAGAATGTTGCATTGTTGTACTGGCACTTTAGATATGAATTATGCTGCTTTAAACCATAGCTTGATGGTTATAATGGTTTTTCACATTAGCGTGTCTAGGCATTTACACTTTATGATTGTTAGCACTTTATCTACTGCTTACTTATAGAGTATGCTTCATCAATGCACTGACACTTTCGTATTGGGACATTGCTGTCTCTAATTGCCATTTTTAACTGTGGATGCACTTTTCATCAACGGGTTTAAATATCATGTACTTTATTAAGAGAATGCTGCCTCGCATCTGATGCATATGCTGCTGCCTAAAAATGAGTATTGTATTATATTGTACTTTTAATGGGCTCATTTGTAATTTCGTTTGCACTTGCATTTTTTAGATAGACCGTTGCATTGGCATTTTGAAAAAATGAAAAAATGTAGACAACTTACCCAGTGGCACTGAGTCAACCTGTGGGAATACTGAAGCGCACTAAAATGTGCATCATCTGCAACTGTTAGAGATATCCGTGCTGCACTAAGATCTGTGGCCTCTGTAACACTCCGAATCTTGGGGCGTAAAGGTTAGATGCTTAGCAAGTTAGATAAACATTAACCTTGTTAAAAGCAAGCGCATTAGCGCCAAACACCATCCATAAATTGCATATATTGCATATAATGTTTTTTTAGTTGGTAATTACAAGCGCGGCTTTTTGTGTTTTGGGAAAACTTCCATGCCTCGTGGAAAAGTCATTTATTTACTTGATAGCCAGATGAAATTACTTCATGCACAGCCCACTGGGCGAACTAGTTAGTCCAATATGGCTGTATTATTTACACCATTGGGATCTAGACTCTAGGAAATCACATGACTTGGAATAACAGGAGGAAGGGGAGGAGCCTAAGGCTCGAGCCGCGTTTGTTCCCGTTTCTCACTTAAAATGGTGTTGTTCACGAATGTGGATGTTAATCAGCGTGAGGAAGCTTGTTGAGACAAGCGGAACGTGTGGCGAACTTTCACCCTAAGGGGGTGGGTGTTTTTTAGACCTGTATGCCATGGGGAGAGGCCACTAACTTTGTGTCCACCCTGATTATGCTAATTTGCATGTTTTGTTGGTTACATGTCTTTTTTAATAAAATAAAGACCATTTTTTCACTAGATTTTGGTATGGTCATGTGTGCAAGGGACTGCGCTGTGTTTAACATGCTGTTTGGGGAGTTTTTTTGCAGTGTTACAACTCTCCCTCGTGTATTTTTTCATATATATATATATATATATATATATATATATATATATATATTGGTGGCGCAGCCTGCAATCTATTCACTACGTATAGCCAGCCTTAATGGTTACTTAGTCTTCTTGCGTTGCAACATCTTTACAGTTATAAAGTGACATATTTTTTTCACTGTTCTTCACACGTACAATCTTCACTCCAAACATAAAATGTTACTCGACTCTTTACTTCGTCATCAGATTCTATAAGGTCCATTCTCCTTCTCTCTTGGCAACTCTTCTTGGCATGTCTTCTTTGCTTCATGTGACATCACCAATCTCCTCTTTCATTCATCTTTACACTTCTACCGGGACTTCTCCTAAGAGGTTGTCAGCTCTCCGAGATACATGAAGAACAGTTTTCTCAATGGATACCTTGTCTCAAAGGGTGTTGGTGTTGTAGGCATCATTACTGGTGTTTTGCTTGTCACAATATCCAGTTCCCAACATATAGGCAGGACGGGGCGGAATTTCCAGTAGAGGCATTTGGCCCCTCCCCTACACTTTCTCAAACTTGTACTTTCAGCTCGTTAGCAGCATGTAAGCAAAATGAAACTCAAGTGCCGCAAGCAATGTTTGACTACTCTCCATTTTTCCAATTAGTCATTGTCTCTCAACAGTCAGGCCCTAACCCAGGGCTTCTCCTTTGTAGTTGACCTCAAAGCCTGTTCTCTGTTCTCAGACATTCAAGGGAATGTAGGCACACCATTATCTTCAATTGGGTTTAATGAATAGCCCTTATTTTTGATTTCTGAACCACGTCTGAGGAGACCACACATTTTTCCATATCAACCTTCCATTTACTGCTATTTACTGCTATTTGATTCAATTGAGCTGGACGTCATTACCCTTTTTGGCCTCTGGATACCCTTACTCCCTCTTGCATCTTTAATTGCCTAATACCTGGCTCCTGCAGATGTTTTCTCCTTTGCTTATTCTAAGAGAAATATGTTTTACTTCAATGACTTATCCTTTTGAATCCTCTTATGCCTGCAATTATTCCTTGAAGTAGCATCCGTGATGCCAGGCCAATAAACTCCTCTTTATTCCTCACACAAAGCTGTTTTCCAGTGTCTCCTGTCTCTGTAGCCCTGGTCTGTCTCTGAGGTAGCTTGAATGATTTTAATACGAGTCTGACGTCGATCTTTCCATCATGGCCGCCTAGACATGTTATGTTTTCCTCTGCAGCAAGCTTTTATATGTCTCATTTAGCTTGTGTTTCACCCATATGTCAGCTGGTTACTTTCTTTTCATATATGATTTCTTCATATGCAATCACATGTATTTGCATATAAATGCAGTGAGTCTTAGTATCTTTCCTCTATTACGCCACTTCAAAGCTTAGTGGTTCCTGCAAATCTCCCACTACCTGTTCAGTTTGAGGGTACATTCAATACAGTTGTCTGAGCACATATCTCTCATACCGAAAATCGTCATTTTTCCAGTGCATTTACCCCCATCTTAGAACTAGGGGTAAATGGTGCCAGACTCGAGATTGGGTGGACACTCAAATTTGGCAGCAACACCGTTACCGCTGCATATAAAGGTTACCGCAAATAAGGGGGTGTTTCTGCAAATTTCAATGGACATCTGACATTCACAAATGGGATGCGCTTCAAAATGTACAGACAACAAACCACATTCAACTGGAAGGTTTGTAAAAGATGTAAGGGGTGTGCAATGCTTTCATTCAGTGTGACAACTGCAGTGCAAACCACTGCTGTCCGTCTTGCATGTCTGTCTCTAAAATGATGCAAAAAATATTTTCTCACTTTTACACGTTTCACAATGGCAGGCACTGCCCGTCCCTAGCGTTGAGCGTGCTTTGCCAAAGCAAATGTATGCCAGGGACAAGACCAGTCTCTCCTTGTGAATAAGCAGAAGTTCACATTTCTCAAAGTAATTCAAATAGAAAAGTGCATCCCTTGTACATTTTTTAGTCATGTAAGATATTTGAGGGTGTAGGTCTAAATGTTCTCTTTTTGCACCATCCCCTCTGATCTGTGAAGAATTGCAGCTGTTTAAGTATAATCGTTTTTCTACTTATGTAGGTTAAGTGTTAATATTCTTAGCAAATGGATTGGTCATATTTCAGTATGCAGGCGTGCGTGCATGCCTGTGAGTTTAGCAGAGACTGAGTGTCCAGGTAAAAGAGACACGGAAACACATCATCTGCATAGTGGAAACACAATATTAGATAATGCACTGTGACAGCTGTGAGCGCTGCTCCGTGGCTTGCATTATTTCCTATTGGGAATTGGGGTAATAACCTTCCTCGGACGCACGCATCCCTTGAGACACTCGCCTGCGTTGCTAAATGGTGCATTAGGTCTCAGTCTCTCGTTGGATGGTAATTGGGTTAATCTGAAATTTCCTTTGTAGTTCAGCCATGTACTCATTGTTAGAGTACACCAATTACACATGAACGCAGACAATGCACGCTCTACTCCGTACCGTGCTGAGTGGCATTAGATCCGTGCATGTTGCTTCTGAGAATACCAATAGTGGTCAGATCAAATGCCTCTGTATTGTGGGGCACATCATATTGTATTGCTGGGATTTTGGATACTGGCTCATTTGCCGCAGTGATTGACTTGAAATCACAGCACACATAGTGCTTGAATTAAAATGTATATGGAAATGTATGAATTATTATTGGTGAATAAGTTGTTTGGATGTCATCGTAACATACACATACATGATGCATAATTTATGAATACGTGTCAAGGCCTATAAAAAAAAAAAGTTTTCAAATAATAAAAATAGCACTTTGCCTCAGTCATTTCTAGTTCATTACCAACAACATAAGCATGTGAAAATTATGTAAAAATGTGTCATCTTTATGTGAACTGTTATAGACATGTGATCACACTATACAATATTATACAATGTGATCTGGTTATCTCGCTGCTCTGGCAATAGGTATTGCTGCTGTATACCACTTTCAATAACATTTTCATTACATTAAATCTTTCTTGCTGGTTTCACAACGACTATCCTATCCATTAAGCAATGTATAGTCTGTGGGAAAAGAAATGATGCACAAGAATGTATTTGGCCCAGTACTTCACCGCGTGGATGCAGGTCACACATTTTAGGTGCATGGTCTTTTAAAGGACCTTCACATGAAATTATTCCAGTTTGGGATACTATGAGGTATGAACGGATCTGTTAAGATGCTTACTTTAACTTGCACACTTCGCTGTGTCTTGGAAGATTAGAGCAAGATGGGGAACGTTTAGAAAAGTCTCTCTCAGGTTATGTTCACATCCTTCTGTGAAATAGCAATGTGCTGATACATGTGCATCGCATGCAGCATGATCACTCCCCGATAGGCACGATGTGTATGTACCTAGTTCACAGGACAGATGGAGCATTAGCGGTCATACACTTAAAGATTTGCACAGGGGCAAACAAGGTGAATCCTGAAGCACCTCCCGGATGCCCCAACCAATCATTGTGTATCGCACCTGCCCATGCACATCTCAAAGATGCAGCAGACAGCTCCAGACCTGCTCCATTTTAAGGCTTTGAGATTCAGGGACAGTGCAGCTCACACACATCCATTGAATTGCTCCAGTGTAAGTATTTGAAGATCAAACCATATTTGTGCTCATTTCAAATTGTGCCCATCTCCGAATTGTGTGGGTTGTTTACTCGTGTAATTTGGAAGATTATTTGTGAACCTTACCCCTGGCACTTTACCCTCTCAATCAAGGCATAATCTATAACAATGATGATGATTTTTGATGTTTAAAGTTGATTCTTATTTAATCCAATTCTCTCCAGTGGATTTTGCCCTTCGGTTTGATAACATTTGGTCTTTTCCTCTATGGCAAAATGAATGGGAATAGGCCAAAAACAGCGTTGTCTTTCCTTTCTTAATAACGTTTTTATTTTTTAACGTATCTTTCCCATAATTTCCAGTCTGGGGGCTGGGGGCGTGACAAGCTGTTAGTTTGGAAAATATCAGTAAAATCTGTCATCTAAGTCATAATGTATTAGCAATAGAATTTTCAGATTTCCTATGGCTCATGTCACTCACCTTAACTATATTGCAGCAATTGCCAGACTATAGTTAAGGTGGATAAAATAACACCAAACCTGTCCCGGAAATTAAGTCAACGCATCCTGCCTGTTGCAAAGCACATACATAACAGTAGCTAGTGGGTCCTAAAGAAAAATACTGGTGCAGCATGTACAGTGGCCACGGCCGAAGGACATGACTAGTGGCCCTTCAATAAACTATGGTATAACAAAACTGTTAGGCAAGATTGTATGCAGTACCCTATGGGAGTCTGCACCAGCCATGTCCTCTTGCCAATAGTTAACCCAACCTCTGGTATAAGCATTAAACAAGTTGGTAGAGGGACTGAGCAGCTAGGCTTATCTCAAGAGGGGTCAATGTGAGCTGTGCAGTTCTAACATAGAGTTTCACAGTGGCAAGTATCCAAATAAACTCTTACACTGAAGGTTTCTTGATTAAACAAATATTTATTAATTTAACAGTCAGTTGAATAAGCCTTCCTTAGAAGGGAGCAAATATGTAACACACAAATATACTTCAATAAATACACACCCCATAGGGGGTGGCACACAGACACTTCCTACACCCTGAGGTGACTTAAATAACTAGGACACTGTGGACATTAATATTTCAATGGTACATTTAGAGCAATACTGAGTTTGGTGTCAAAAGGGAAAAGGTTAGGGAATACAACCATGGTTAACAAATATTCTTAAGCAGGTAAGTGTTTTTGAACCGCCAATGCAATGTACATTAAATCTTTCCCAGCTACAAAAGTTATAGAATGTGTGACTTTTTTGGAGGGATAGTTAAAGCACAAAGTCAGAGGCTAGAAGAGTCTTTCAGGGAGCCAGGACAGCCAATGTCAACTGAGCAAAAGTCTAGGGGAGCTGAAGCACTTCTTGAAGGTAAGTAAAACGTTTTGCACAATGGGCCTCATTACGAGGTTGGAGGTAGCATTGCCTGTAAAACCGGCAAGGCTACCTCCAATCCGGCAAGAAAGTCTGGCACCCGCGAATGGGCAATTACCAGTGTATTCTGGCCCCGCCGGACCCGGTAATTGCCCTTTCACGGGTGCCGGAGCCGGTAGATCCCCATTCCCATTGAGCCCAAAGGGCTCAATGGGCATGGGGATGCCTGTAGCACCGGCACGGTTCATTATCGTGTCGGTGCTACAGGCTTGCTGTGTTCGCAGGTGCTTTTCATTCTGCCAGGTCAGACCTGGCGGAATGAAAGGCACCCGCGAGCACAGCTCGGAGTTTGCCAGTCTGGATACAACCGTACTGGAATGCTTACCGGTACTGTTTTATCCGGACTGGCAATCTTGTAATGAGGCCCAATGTTTTTGAAATCTTTGTAGAAAATGAAATCACTGATGGGCCACAAGCTGGGAGGCTTGTGAAGGGCAAAGCTGCAAGCAACTCGGCAACAGGTAACCAAGGCAAGTCTCAACTGAGAGCTAGCAAGAATACACAATAAGAGGTAAGTACCCCTTAGTTTACAGTACCTTAGGTTTGAAGAAATTGGTTCCAGCTGGCTTCTGTTCCAGTTATAGTATGGCAGATCCTGTTGTTCTTTGGCCTCAGTCATGGGGAGACGAGGGATCAGCATCATTTTGTGGTTTCAGCTTCTCGTGAATAGCACACCGTGGTTTTCGGATACCTTCTGGGCTTTCCTCGCATCTGGGGGCCAGCACTCTGTTGAGGTGGCTCAGCCTCAGTCAGTCCTGCTTCATGGGAGTCTGGAGGATCTTTGTGGAGCTCGAGTCTGACTTAAAGATGAGACACTTGATTCTGGTGTTCCTCTCCCTGGCAATCGGTTCCTGCAACAGCAATGGAAGTACGGCCAGCTCTGAGAGGATTTCCATATGAGTTTGTCTAGGGTCGATTGGTCCCACCAACCCAACGGGAGAAGTTGTCCTTTGCAGGGCTTCTCTAGTTGAGGCAAATTCAGAGCTTCAGCACTGCAGCAGGGCTTCACCCAGCAAACCAATGGTCTGGGAGTTGCAACAAGCGTCTCTTCCAAGTTCTTCTACGGATGCCTTCGTCCAATGATCGACTCTGCCTTCCAAGCAAAATACCTCGCCTTTTATGCAGGTTTCTCCCATTCATTTGCAGCCTAGCTGTCACTCGCATAGCACGGAGGCTGTCCTCCAGGGACAGCCAGCCATCCAATCACCTTTGGGTGCATTCCTGTAACCAAGGGGATTAAGCAGGAGTTTGGGCACCTCCCTCACTTCCTGCCCTGCCAGACATACTGGAGCCAGAGGCAGGCTTCAGCAGTGAATCCCGCCAAAGACACAATGAACAAAGGGACCAAACCTGGTTTGGCGTGCAGAGTAAATCATCTCAAGAAGGACCTTTCCAACAAGAAATGGTGAAAAAAGAAGACCGGGCCATTTTGATGAAATGGGTACCCATGGGTGCTTTACTGTAGCTGCAGTTGCAGCCTGTGGTAGAAACACACAATGGTAGGAAAAAGTAAACTGCTGCCACCAGTCATTAATTGTAGAAAGGGTAACATAAAAATGTTACATGAGAAACTAGACAAAGGGGATACTAAGTAAACCCTCCAGCACCCTATTGTGAGATAGTGTGTGCTGGGTCTAGAAAGTTACATATTTAAGTATAGTCAATTTCTCGTCACTGCTCTTGGAAACAGTAGTTTAACCAATATAAGGTATTCAAAACTTTGGGAAATCTGGACGACTTCCCTGTGCCACTGCACTGAAGGTGCTGTGTGTCACAATGTAAAAAGATGATCCCTATGTAGTATGTCAGACTCAAAAGTCAAAAGACACACAGGGCCTCATTACGACCCTGGCGGAAATCGCGGTGCTAAATGCACCGCGGAGCACGGCGGAAAGCTGCCGATAGCGCCATGGAGGTTGGCGGATTTTCCGCCCCATGCCGACCTTGGCGGGGCGGTAAATCCCCATTCCCCATTTTACCCTTCCCCATTCCCATTTTTGCCCCATAGGGTATAATGGGAGTGGGGAAGGCGTTAATTGCGCCACCGTAAAATACGGTGGCGTAATTAACAACAAGGTCCCGTAGCGCCATGGATTTCTCCGCCCGGAAAAACCAGGCGGAAAACGTTCCATGGCGCTACGGGAACTCGTAGTAGGGCGGACGGGTCCGCCGCGAATAACGCTGGCGTAAACCCACTCCGCCAGGGTCGTAATGAGGCCCACAGTGTTCAAATCAATGAAAAATACACGAGAGAGTGGGAAAAGTGCCTCACTCTCTCCTGCATAAAAATGTAAAGTCCTAAAGTCCAGCAAAAGGACTGGGGGTCTCTAAGGTAGAAGGGAATTAGCACATTTCTAAGAATTCTCCCTAACACTCGTCCCCCCAGACAAATGGTTAGGAGGATTTAATACACTCCTGGATGAATCTCCTTACTCCAGTCAGTCATACTTTCTGAAGAGACCATCAGCATTTTGGTGAATGCACCCTGACCTGTGTTCTATAGTGAAATCAAATCCCTGAAGGCTGATTGACCATCTTAACAATTTAGGATTCCCCCCCTTCATCTGCATTAACCATCTCCAGGGTTGGTGGTCTGTTTGAATTACAAAAGTAGATCCATATAAGTATGGTCGAAACTTCTTCAAAGACCACACAATTGCAAAACATCCTCTTTCAACTGTTGCCCACCTTGTTTCACGGTGCTTCAGTTTCCTACTGATAAAGCAGATGGGGTATTCCCTGCCTTTCTCATACAGCTGACTCAGAACTGCACCTATTCCTGTATTTGATGCATCGGTTTGTACAATAAAGGATTGGTTGTAGTCAGGAGCTCTCAAGACTGGAGCTTGACAACGGGCTTTCCTAAGTCCTTCAAATGCCTTAGCGCACTCCTCATTCCATATGACCTTGGGGATTTTGGGTGAGGAGATCACATGTAAGGGAGAAGCAATGGTCCCATAGTTCTCAATGACGTTCCTGTAGTCACAAGTGAGACCTAGAAAGGCTCTCACTTGGGTTTGAGTAGTAGGGGTGCCCCAGTCTTGTACAGCTTGTACTTTGCTAGGCAATGGCCTTATTTCACCTCCTCCTACCTCATGTCCAAGGTAAACCACTTTTCTATGACCAATTTGACATTTGCTTGCCTTTATGGTCAGATGGGCTGCTCAAGAGCGTGCAAAACACATCCAAGGTGGTCAAGATGAAAGGCGGATGGCGTATGGTGCATACCTTGGATGAATCACCTTCCAAGGCAAAGCTGGACATGCCACCCAGCTCCCTAGGGGCCTAGATGTTGGTGCACCAGCCTGCCTACTGCTCCAGAAAACCAGAAGACTCAGATCGGCGGATACCAGAACTATACTGGTGGCATGGGCACTTACCGATGCTGGGAGTGGGAAATGTAGGCGAGGCTCTGATGAGGGCTCAGACGTGCTTGTCAACCCAAGTGGTGATCTCCGGTGTCTATCGAGTAGTAGTAGCAGATGAAACGCTGAGGCCTAGTCACCCAAGTACAGGGCCCCGCAATCTGTCAGAACCATCCCATGGCTTATCGGATGGGCGTGTCCCTGCAGGACCTAAGATCCTGGTTTTTGCAGCACGATGAGGGCCCAAAGCTGTTGCATGACTGGCATGGAATGGACCACATTTCCCAGGTGGGGATTTTTTTCCTTATTTATAGCAGCGCCTGGGCACTAGTTACATAGGAATGTAAAGGAAATATCCAAAAAGATGGTGCAGGACTGAAGTTAAGTGAACAAATGAGTGTTTATTTTTTTTCTGAATTGCTGGTAAGAAGGCTCACAGCAATGGAACTTTGACTATGAATTTATGCTGGAGGGAAATGGTGAGCTGATGGAATTGTCATGAGTAGTCCTGCAGTATTGTAAATAGGTCATGTATGACCTTAAAGTGTAGCCCCTGACTACATGACGTTTGGATCCAAAAAGAGACAGGTATAATTTGCCTCCCATTGAATCTTCCAAAAGTGATTCCTTCTCACAAGATCGTAAGGAAGAGAAAGTGTAACAAACCCGATGATATTGCCAGACAGGACCTGGACACTACCCCGCATAGCACAGAGATTTGACCCCACAAGCAATTGGGTGGACATCTGGAAATGGGGGTGGGAGGACCGGCTCATCGACATATGGACACCCCCTAGAAAATGACCTGCCAACTGTTGCAAATATTTCATAGGCCAGGTGCTATCATGGAAGATGGTTGTTGAGACCTGGGAATGCTATGGAGGAGGACAGAAGGAGGGCCTAGCAATCAAATGTGATACATTGGATATCCTCCATAAGATCAAAGCCCTCAGGTCGGATATTCAGCCCTCCATCTCAGAAATCAAAGATAGAGTAGATAAGGTTGAGAACCCCCTCAATGGTCTGGAGAATAAACAGTTGAATATGGAAATACTTTATATGCAATAAGAGGACAGACTTCTTGACCTAGAACTCAAAGAAAATTACCTACCTCTCAAGAGTGATGATGCCGTAAACAGAGAGCATCAAAATACCTTGAGGATATTGGGCATGAAAAAAGCAGAGGGTGAAGCCATAAAGGAAGTTGGAAGGAAGGTCATGGACCTGGTCAACATTCTATTCAAGGATGAAGGGGGAATGACTGAACATCGATAGAGCTCAAAGAAGAGGTAGCACAGCGAGGGGTCCCAGTTCAATAGTGGTAAGGAGAAGTTAGATGTCTTATGGCAGGCACAACGCATGGATGTGATTGACTTGAAGACTCAAAGTGGAAAATATTTCAAGACCTCTACAATCCTGATGCTTGCGAAGCGGAGAGAATGGTATTTATTGACAGCATGGCTCACCACCTATAGCATAAAATACATATGGGCCTACCCTTTCCCTCTCATCTTTGACTATGTGGGGATGGCGGTTGCATAACCTGTGTTGAAGAAGCAATGTAAGTGCTGACTCACATCTCGGAATAGGAAAAGGATGGTTCAGCAAAGTTCTTGAGGCAAGAACATCTCAGTGGACATTTGGAACATAGAAAGGGTATATTCAGAAGAAGGTGGCTGGATCTTGCACATTTAGGAAGATGAGCACACCCACCGTGAAGACAGCTAAATGAGTGTCAGCTTGGTGTACTGTTTGCTGAAATTTAGGATGGGTGAAGGCAGTCTGTTGGTGTGACTGAGATGTGATGGGACTTACAAGCTTGCTACGTCTGTTATTGGATTCTTTTTTTTCAAAAAGGAATGGGGGCAATCACATGATAGAGATGCACTGGGTTGAAGAGCTATTTCATTCTACTACTGCCCTACTGTTCTTCGTGGTCTTTTCAGGGGGTTTGGTAGATTACCATCGGGAGTTAGGGTACTGGGCTGGGGAAAAGGGATAAACAGAGTTAGGTTGATAGATGGTTTGCATGGTGTGTAGACCCGGGGGAAATTCAATGAATGTAATGAAGAGTCTGAGTTTGTTCTTGAAGTAATGAGATTGAGCAAGGGACCTCTGTGATGAGTAGGTTTGAAGCTCAGTATTTGGGAATAGCTACCTTTCAGTGGGTATCTTGATTGTGAAAGGTAGGAACTATTCCACTAAGCGTTCCCTTGTGCCACAAGAGCTCAAGAGACTACAGCATGATGCACTCTTCCTCCAGGAGACTAAGCCGATCAGGTTTAAGAAACATAGTATCCCTAGTCACCATGTGGGGCCGGTTTTTTGGACTTCATACATATCCTAAAAAGGTGGGGCTGGGGTGGTGTTTAGGAATACTTCAGATCTCAAAGTGACTGAGCTCCTTATAGGCGGGTAAAAATGTGGAAACTGAGTGGGTGACTTTCATGCGCAAACACTATGCTGATAAAGACACGGACACTGACTCACTGAGAGCTGAGACATGTAATAGAACTGATAATTAGGCTCAATGTGAGGGCCCATGAGGATCACAGTGACTCTTACATGTGGACACAGACAGCAGTGTGACCCTATACATTGAACGTCATTACAGCTGTTAAAATAAATGTTTAAAATTCATGCCAACCTATCTGCACAGCTCTCTGGGACGTGGAGGGTTAATGGGTATAAGTTGATGAATGGATGAGGGGATTAGGAGCAGGGAATATTGTTGGACATGTTGGTTGACTGGTTGGCATTTGTCCTATGTGCTTGAACTTTCCCTGTCGTGTATTGACATTTTTTTTAAAGCACTTTGGAATTTTTCTTTTTAAAAGTGTCATTAGTAAGTGTAGTGTTCTTGCTTAAAATAGCAAAAATGTACATTACACACTTGAACAAAAAATTAACATGTGGGCACGTATTGATATACATTCACATTGTACTTACAGAGTTGAAAGAAGACCTTTTTCACCTTATTTGTATGAAGTACATAGCCCTGTATCGTTCACCTCAGAATTCATGTACATTTCACAAAATCAAGTAAGCAGAACTCGTATAAGAAAACATTTCTCACCACCACTGAGGCTTGGAGAAACTTGCTGAATCACAAACCACCTGACATCACTTTCTGTGTGTTCAAACACATTAAAATATTGAACTAAAAGTTTGTCCGCAAATCTGTTCCATAAGTAGGATTGATGTTCTGAATATCTTTGGCAAACTTGTTGACATGTTTTTCCTATGTATAGGCAACCACATGGAAATGTTATACCATATTTTTCATTAGCACCCTGGGAAGGGGTGCTGGCCAACCAGAAAGCTCAGAAAGCGGGCTGTATTCTCTGGTATAAGCCTGCATTCTGGGCAGCCTTATCGCTGCTAGCCATGGCCCCTTTTCCTTCTGCACTCCTCCACCCCTTCCCCACTTCCACCTCACCTGCTAGCACCATTGTAGTTTCCTATGCCTTTGATAAGGGTGTTTAAAAAGAAAACAAGAAAGCATACCTTGTAGTGTGCTGCACCGCCACGCTGTAGTTTCTGAAGTCCATTTCCTTGTTGATGACTTCCCGGTCATCAACATTGCAAATGGACTTAAGACACTATTGCACGGCACGACGCCACACAGAAAGGTACGTTTTCTTTTTTTAAACTAAAAACCCTTAGCACCTGCTTCGGAAGCTGCATGTGTACTAAAGGCTATATACACCAAGGAGGCGGGCCGACCCTGTCAGTAACGGCACCACCACCCTCATTAAGGGACCCTCACTTCGCTGGGGTGCTTAACTTAAGTGGTGGGCCATTACCGACAGAGCTGTCCCGCCGCCTCCATGTATATCGCCTCATTATGTTCAAGCACTTATTTTTCTAGTGAAGGGCCATGCAGCCTAGTTGCCAGCTTTCAAATGACATCCAATAAGAGGCAGCACCACAGGGAAGTCTGAGTGGGCATTTTCTCCTGCATTTGGTACATATGGCCCAGAGTCTCTTTAAGATTGGTATGCTCTTTTAATGCAAAAAGGGATATCTATATTAATACTCATGATTCCCTAACCTAATTTGTAGTTCTGAAGGCTTGCCACAATCTTGCCAGGAAATAGTTTCATTTGACCTTTAGGATTAGCCATATCGTAAAAGTGTTTTCAGTCTCTGTGGACGAAATCAATTGAAATGTAACAAACCTTTTATCAATGGGTTTATGGAACATTCGGTGTGTATTTTCTTTTGTTTGGCTTCAGTGTGCAGATATAAAAACATGTCAATCCATGTTCATCATAGATGATCGAGAACTTCCGATTGTATCAACACCATGTTGCCACTGGCCCAGATTTTCTGCATTGACCTGCCAGATTACAAACACACTGTTGATAGATATTTCAGATCTTAATTCGGGATTGAGAAGATTTTGTTCCATTATATGTGTATTTATTGTCAAGCACGACCATGTACAAATTGACCAAATCTAGCGCAAAAGTAGCTTTCATGCTCCTCATGCCCTTTACTTTCTGAGCCTGGACCTGGCACCTCAATGGGAGATCACTATACTCTAATCTGACTGACACTAATTGTTGCAGCGATGCTCCTCTGCCTCCAGAAGAAAAGCAATGTAATAGGAACAAGTCAGCAGTCTAGGTTCTGGATTAGGTCATCAGGCCATTTGTCTATGTGCTGCTGTGCAAGCATCAGAGTGAATGTCTACCGCATGGGCCATCACACATTCCCAAAAGAGCCTGATGGCCACGACCGCATCGCAGACCATTACCAAGCATGAGGAACAGGTATCACATGTCAACATGGGAGGAACGCATGGGCACATTGTTTTGGTACCCATATACATGTCAAATAAGGCCCACACACCGTATGAAAGATGTACAAAGACGGATCAAATAGCAGTGGTCCCAGAGAAGTCGATAGATGCCAAAACAACTTTTCAAAGTATATTTTGTTAGCGTAGTTTTGCTCTATAGGGATACGTGTGAGGCAAGTGCAGTGACAAATACCCCCGAGAACCACTGGCTGGAGAATTTAAATATTCAAATAGTCATAAAGCAATATTAATGAATTTAATGGTAGAATGCAAAATGGGAAAGCATGAAACCTACATGCATTAAAAAGAGACAATCGATAATAAAGACCTTGTTGGCAACTGGCAAACAATAAAACACAAATACAAGGATGATACTTAAACTGCCTGCTTCGCAGAATCCCTTAAAGGATCAATTTAAACAAACACATGATCACCTGTGGCAGCGATGATCACTTCCTTTTCTTCCAATCATGTATTATCTTGATTGACTCTTTGGGTAATTTGCATTGTCCAGGGTCCCATCAATGGCCGAGTGTTAGGAAGGCTGGAAAGACAAAGAAGGGTTTAATTTGCTTGGCTAGTGCGATGTTTGTTGTGTCATTGAAAGTATGTCTTGTTAACTACCTCTGTTGAGAGTTCTTGATAAATTGTTATCTGACTACTATGCCAATCATTTGATCTTTGAATCATTGCTACAGAAATTATACTACAGACTTTTATCACAAATCTTACAAACTGTACAAATATTTGTCTTGCACATGTGTGTTCCAAAAAAGATAAATACACCACAGAATCCTGTGAAGAGCATGAACCCAGACAGTACTGTGTTAACTTGGTAATATAACCATGACTGGCCCACTGGCCATGAGGGAAATGAAATAGCGTGTGCTACCTGAGCATTATGGAATTGGAGCATGATGTAAAAGATGGGCAAAATGGAATATGGAATCTTAAGTGACCTGTAGACAGTGCCTCACTGCACTCTGTAATGTTAAATTGTCAGTTGCAAAATGACTATTGTACTGAGAGAAAAATATACTCTTCATTGAGAGTTTTGGATACACCAGAGAAAATCATTCTGGATACGGCATCTCCAGTCTTAATTCACCTCTGGGATATATAAAACAGGGAGATTAGATTACTTGCCTGTAATTGAAAAACGTGTTATCGATTGAATCAAGTTGCACTAAACTTTGGTCAATAAAGATTTAAAGCAAATAAGATCAACCCATTTATTACAACAAAACCCATGAAATTCTGATGATGTCGGAAGTAACAAACATCTTAAGTCCGCGTAAACCCCCCACAGATGTCCCTCGTAATGTCATGTTTTATCTAATTTTTAATCCCTGATGTGATGTCGCGTATGTGCACATGGGCGTAGTAATGTGGGTACACCAAGTTAAGATGGTCGTCACTTCCCACACCTGCTGTATTTCATGGGTTTGTTGCAATAAATTGGATCATCTTAACTCCATATGAACATATAATTGTCTTACTGAATTTCAAGGGTTTTGTTATCCTTTGACAAATCCAGGCCTCACTGGCCTGTGTATAGGTTGTCCCAATTTTCAAAAGAGTGAGGCCCACTGACCATGGCCTTTCCACAGCCTATGATATGACATGATATGATATGATAGGTTATTTATAACGTGCTTAATACCCTGAGGTTTCTAAGCACAAACCCGGGGATCGAACTTGTGTTGCTCTGTGTCGTCTTGCTTCGAAGGTGAGCACATTGCCCCTGAGCTATCCTCCCGAGCCAGAGGCGTAGTCACTAATCAGCCACAGCCAGTGGCCACAGCCTTCTTCACACATGGCCACTGACTATGTTGTCCCAATCATTCATGAAAAATGGAGACCCACTGGCTTTTGGTTTTGGACACATGCAGTTGACCCAATCATTAAAACAAGCCCTTGCTGACTAACTAACCAGATTCCACCAACCTAGGCCTTTGGCAGTGGCCCATAGGCCATGGCAGTTTTTTTTTATTCCCCTCTACCCTCTTAATTTCAATGGTAGTTTTTCCCAGGAAATCCCTGTAACCCCCGATGTTCTGCTTTCTGTTCCCGCAGTGAATATTGCCAGTAATCATTCCCACAGTAATGCATAATTTTTGATTACCGCAGGAATGGGAAAATGCTTCACAATTTAAAAGTCTTAACCAACTCCATTGGAACTCTCCATGTGCCCCTTACTCCTTTCTAGGACTCCCCTTTTGTAAATCATTCCTTATTCTCTCCTATACCCCTTTTCACTCATTGTTTTTGTGATCCATTTTGTTTTTTAGAGCATCTTGTGGAGCCTTATGACATTTCCACTGGAATCCCACAGGATTTCCCTGGGATTCACCCGCCAATATAAATATTGGCTCGCAAAAATGGGCCATCCACTGCACCCCTAACTCTCCAACTTTAGATGCTCTTTCACCCACCCCACCTCTACCCTGATGTAAATCTACCCCTTTCTTTCATCCAAATATAATTATGAATATTTTTCTTTTTCGGATTCCCTAAGGATTACTGAAGGAGTCTCTTACATCGAAGAAAGAAATGGCAAATTTCATTTTTGAAAACCCTCATTGTTGTAATGCATCATGTGAAATATCCAAACGTATTTTGAGAGCAGTGGTCACCCCTATTTTCTATCAAATTATTTCAAAACTACTTTAAGGATTTAACCCAAATCAGTACTGTGATGAAGGGAAATTACTGTGATGAAAGAGAAGGACTGAATGAAGGAGGACTTCAACATGGGACTGTGATGAAGGAGAAGGACTGTAATGAATGAGAAGGACTGTGACGAAGACTATGGTGAATGAAAGGTACTGTGACAGAGAGAAATACTGTGATAAATGAGGACTGTGATGAAGGAGGTCTGTGATGAAGAGAGACTGATGAGGACTGTGAAGAAAGTAAACGACTAGGATAAAAGAGGAAGACTATGATGGTGTGCAGGTACTGTGATGAAGTAGAGAATTGTGAGGAAGGAGAAGCATTGTGACGAATGAAAACTGTGATAAAGTACGGAAAAGAAAGAAAATGACAGATGAAGGAGACGGACTGAAATGAAGAAGGACAAGGAGAAAGACTGGATGAACGAGGACTGTGACGTAGGTCTATAATGAAGGAAAAATACTATGGTGAATGAGGACTGTGACGGACTATGACGCATGAAAATGACTTTGACAGAGGAGAATAGTTGTTGCAAAGGACTGATGAAGGAGAAGGTGTGATATGAAGTATTAATGAAAGAAAATATTGTTTTGAAGGACTGTGATGAAGTAGAAGGAATGGGAGGAAGGACTGATAAAGAAAGAAGATTGTGATGAGTGATGAATAAAGAACAAGAATGGTGATACAGGAGAAAGACTGTGCCAATGGACTTACAAAGGGCAATGGTTGTGAATAAGTACAATTACTGATTAATGGGAAGGACTGTGATGTAAAAAGACTGAGGAAGAAATAGGACTGTAATAAGAAAGGACTGTGATGAAGGAGAGAACCATGACAATGAAAAAAAGGACTTTGATGAGGAGTATTGTGGTGAAGGAAAATGACTATGAGGAAGGTAGATTGTGACAAAGGAGAAAGGACTGTAATGAAGTACTGTAAAGAAGGAGAAGGACTGAGATGAAGGACTGTAATAAAGGAGAAGATCAGGGACCTCATTTAGGGGTCGCCAGAGGTCGCAACTTCCACCTCTGTGGTCTGCCTTGCGACCTCTTAAAATAAAAAATAAAGTTTTTTTTTTGCTAATACAAGCTCCTGTGCTGTGGCCAGCACCATGTGGCTCTTTACTTATGGAGTAGCTGGTTTTCTTGCTCAGGCCCCTTAAATAAAAGAAGAAAAATAAGAACAGGAGTGCCACAAGTCTAACACTTTCAGCACTGGCCCTAAATAAGAAAGAATAGGAATATCAAATAATGTGTCTTTCTGGAATTCTATACAATAATTGCTAGACTCATTAAAGGTTTATTTCAGGCACACTTTAGGGGGTGAGTCACTGATTTAGGCTGTTCTTAAATGCCTCAACTCAGCCGTTCATCCTTCTGAGGTCGATAAATGAGTACCAACATAGGTTGGGTGATATTGGGTGTATGTTTTTTCTATATAAAGCATTAAGCGTAAGTGCTATATAATAACACATCATTATCATTTGGTCATGGACGTCTGCTTGCATTCAAAGTAATTTGGTAATATGGGCCTATACACACTTATCTTAATGATACATATGGCGATCCATTCTTGTATGAAATGTACATCACATTATATTGATATCGTAACCATATTTTTCGTAGTGTACAATTCTATGTGATACCACTTCCTGTTTTTTCAACGGGGTGAAAGGTTGTGTTCCATCACTTCCCGCGATATCCCTTTGGGTGAGGTCAAATGACATCACTTCATGTGATGTCATCATGGGTCAAGGGTCGTGTGATGTCACTTCTGCTACCCCTGGCATTTTGGTGAAATGACGTCCCTGGAGAAGATCTGTGATAAAGGAGGACTGTGCCAAAGCAAAGTAATGAGGGAGAAGGACTGTGTTGATTGAATATGTAGAAGGGCAAGGATTGTGACAAAGGCCTGTAATGAAGGAGAGGAACTGTGGCCGAGAAAGACTTTGTCAATGGAGAAGGGATGTGATGAAGCAAAAGGACTTTGAAGGAGGATAAAGGGCTGTGATGAAGGGGAAGGACTCAGACAGTTGACTGAGGAGGGATAACTACTGTGATGAAGGAGAATAAATGAGAAGTACAGATGAGGGAGAAGGACTGTGATAAAGGAGAAGGACTATAAAGGATTGTAATGATGGAAATAAGGTGAGGTACTGTAAGGAAGGAGACAGAATTTGATGAAGCAGAATGACGAAGGAGGACTGTGTTAAAGGAGAAGGAGGACTGTGATGAAGGAAAGTGATGAAGGACTGATGAAGGAGAGGTACCGTGATAAGGACTGTGATGAATGGAAATACTGCTTGTCTTGTCTCCCGTCTTCTCTGAAGCAATGTTTTGGCCACAATATACCAAAACCAAAAACAACAAGACAAGAAGGAAGGGAAAAGGGTACCAAATTGCAATGTACCCTTTCACCAATCTGAAGCCAATATACAAGGAATTATTTGCCACAATCTTCAGCTAAAACAAAAAAAAATGGAATTTGAAGGTTGTCAGATTAATAAAACATTATTATTAAGAGGAGCCCATTCTCATTTCTGTAATATGAGTGCGACAATATGGCTTGGAATTCTTGCCCTATTGCTACATCATTCTGTATAATACAATCTGGCCAATCTGTGCCAACTGAATAAAATGTCATCTGGCTATGAGGTGCTATTGGGGAGTAACAGAAACTTGATAGACTCTGCTAACTGAGTATGATGTAATCTGAACATTCTCTGCCCACTGGTCATAGCAGGACTTGACATTATTGTGCTAGCTATGCATCATGCAATCTAACCATGCTGTATTAATGATCAGAGTGTAAAATGGTAGCATTAGGTCAACTTGGAATAATACAATGTTGTCATAACATACCAATGGGGCATAATACATACTGGTCACGTGTTGCCAATTGTGCATAATGGAGTACGGCATTGAAATGTTGAATGGGCCACGAAGTGTTCAGTGACAATAATAAAAATAGAAACCAGACACGCCGTACTAAGTGGGCATATTCGATTCTGACTATAAAGTGTCTCCTCTGCATAATGGTAACTGGCCATGTCATGGTAATCTTAATGATATCTACCGATGCTATGTGTCCTGGGCATAATGGAATCTCAATAAGTAGTGCTATATGAAACAGAGGGGATCCAGACATGGTGTGCTAACTGGGAATGCTGGAATTTGGCAATGCAGGGTTACTCTGCATAATGGATTCTGGCCATGGAGTGCTAACTGGGCATATTCAATGATGTCCATAATGGGCAAACGGAGCATAATAGTATTGAACCATGATGTGCAAAGTGGCCATACTGTTTTCTGGACTTGATTTGATAACTAAGCTTAATGGGAACTGTCATTGTTGTGCTAACTGGGAATAATGGATTCTGGTCATGGTATACAAAGCGTAAATGTTGGGATACTGATATGACATTGTGAGGAATTCGACCATCTGCACGGTGGGTGTGTGCTCACCTGGGCTTTCTTGACATTTTAAATGAAATTGAACGATGGTAGATCAACCTCTGGAAAATGCGTGGGACTAATCTGCACACATTTTCCTAGGTATGCAGGGATTTTGTCGAATGGATAAAAACAAACAACAATTTTAACTAAACATTTTGAATGAAATAAATATAAACTTTCAAAATATATATATATTGGGGTAGGGTACGGGTGGGGAGGGGATTGGGGTAGAATCATAAACAAAAGGAAACAGGGTGATTGGGGGGAACCCCAAATAAACAACAAACAGTATTTATTTCGTTATAAATGTTTAGCTATAAATGTTGTTAGTTATTTTCTATTCATTAAAATTGCATGTAACCATTTTCCTATGCTCACTGCATGACATACGCATAGACCTGTGTACTCTGGCTGGACACAGCCTACAGGTTCTGTCCCTCCTTTCATATTTAGTTGGGATATGACAGACAGGAGTAAACCTTGTAATCTCAGAAGGGTAAGGAACAAACCTTGGCAAGCCTCGTTAAATAACAAAGGCTCTATGGTTCTGCCCTCTCTTACGGTTGAGCCCTGTCACTAGAGGCATCATTTTCATACTAATCAGAGTTTAATTCAAACAGGATCACATGGGGCCTGGCTGAAGAAGTTTAACAAATGAGACAGGAAACCCCAACACCCTCTATGCACTCTGTAAACCTGATGCCAGCTCCCATCCTCAGTACTGATTAACAGTGAAATGTGATGTCTGGGACTGCGTGTTTACAGTAGTCATCCCTGCAGGGAGAACATATTCAGAAGGTACGAGTATGTTGATTTACAGAGCCAGAAAGTCTGGTCTCGCCGCAGCTTCAATGGAGACCTGCCACTTTAATCAGGAACCACAGAAATCTCCATTAACCTTCTGATCCACCACAGACAGAAATATGGGTGGGGCTTAGTATTACATGTTTTCACCACTTTACCTTTTCTGTTGCAAAGCACTCTGGTTATGACCTCAGACATACATTGTTGGTGGGGACCAAGGATTGGTTCATTAAGGTAGTTTTAGCCCACACCAATCCCTGTGGTCCATTTGGCTTTGAAAGAGGGCTGAGCCCCTCTTTTGGCAGATCATCTGAAGTCTTCCCTAGAAGCAGAAGGAAGAACTCATCATTGGACTCTGGCTTAAGGTACAGTCTGCCTTACATTATTTGCCAGTGAAGGAAGGCGAGGACCTCCAAGAGGGAAGAAAGACCCTCCCCTGAACATCTCCCAGGGAACAGAGGGAAACCAGATGACACTCCAGCAGCTCCAGAACCGGTACCCAGCCAGCACAGAGCATGCCCGGCTAGGCCCTGCAGCAAGCTTCCTAGGAGGGAAGCGCCGCACAGCCTCTGAACCAAACCACGGACATAGCAGCTGCCTGCAACACTCTCCCCACTTTGGGCTGTCCGCCTTAAAGGACGACACAAGCCTATTTAAGAAGATAGGAGTAGTGCATCGACAAGCATCTACTAATGTCTGCCTCAAAGAACATTTTCGAGCCAGTGGAGCCCCTCGAGCTGCAACCCAACTGCACGGCTGACTGTTGTTATGCTGCAATCGCTAAAGGCATCTGAGACACCTCGACCAGTGCCTGAGAACCGCCGACCAGCACTGAGATGATTCCTGACCCTGAGCCTCCATGTAGGCCAGCCTGCAGCCGTCCATACAGATTTGCTCACCTAACTGTCTGCTGCCTGATACCTGCAGCTGTCTCCTGTCTTGTGCTCTGTTACAGAAGCTGCAAAGCACCTTGAAACAGACCCGACCCTGTCGAGCACCAAGAACTCCTACAGCGCACAGTACATTGTGGTTCTGCCCCCCTGGTCCTTCTCCGAAGGTACCTAGTGACATTTTACAAACCACTACACTCTTGTGTTGAAACCAAGTATCCTTGAACTATTGCGATTAATTACTATACCGACAACCCTCCTGTCAGTATCCATAGTGTATCCCTTTTCCTTCTTTGAAACTGTCTGTCCTCTGCATTTCTTTACAGGGTGGGGTTTATTCCTCAGTGTGCTAGAACTGTCTTTTGTGATAATGATAAAGTAGATATGTTTATACAACCTTGACTGTCCCTTTTATCATTGGGTAATCATTTTATTTCCGCTGGGTTGCAACTAATCAATGATCAATGACTTTATGTAGAGAAGCCTGCAATTCCGTCCACGTTACCAAAATTGGACATGGAGGTTTATAATGTGCTTGCATTTCCAATCTGTTCAGATCATTTTTGGTGTGCTAGAGGTGTGGGGCTGATTGATGGTTTAGAAACCAATATTCATCCCTGGACAAATGGAAGTTGATTTGTCGCAGACATCCTAACTAGGTATGGTGGAATTGTATCATGAAGTGTTAGCTGTATTTTGTAGGTATACTTATTGGAGGAAGAGGAAGAGAGAGCACATTACTTGCCCTAGGTGGTAAAGGGAGTGGATGGAAGAGCAGCCCAACACTGGGTGGTGATCGAATAGAGGGGCAAGGAGAAGCTCAGATAAAGCCTGGTGTTGGGTCTAGGGAGATAGAGGGGGAGGAGATTGTGGGTGGTGGGTAAGTGTTGTGATTGTATATAATAATTAATTCTCCAATGCAAGTGTTCATGGAAACTGCGGTGTGTCCTAATCAGCATCAGTCAAGGGGAAAGGAAGTAAAGACAAGTGAACAGGGTAACAGGTTTCAGACTTTCAGATTTGAGACTCCATGTGCACTTTGTCTCGCCACCTGGTCCATGGATGCCCACATCCCATTGTACAGAACTGTGTGGGCTAGTCATGAGGTCAGGGAAATGGACAGGGGTCAGGCACACTTCTTGGTGAACAAATAATATTTTCTCTCGTAGGATAAGGTACATAGTGGATAAGGGTGGGGGCGGCCTTGCAGATGACATTGACATGCCCCAGCTTGGCTATCATGTCCTGCCATCTCAGAAGTTACTAAATTGATCTTTGGTACAGATTTATTTTCATTGATATAGATAATAGTAAACTCAGTTGATTCCTGTCTCACAAAGGGCTGTTTGATCTGCTTTTAACAACCTTTTCCCTGGATCCTTCCTGGCCTATTATTGCTTCTATGTCTAATTTTCTGTCATACGGTTGCCTAGATAAAATTACCACTGATCAGAAACAAGAGAGTGGCCATTACTGTGGCAACTGTTTGGAACATTTCTGTCCTGAATTGCTTTCTTCTAATTGAATGTGCTCTGTGATAGTCTGGTCTTCCTTCACTACTGGTATACTTGAACTTTGGTTTGGCTTGTGAAACATAGAATTATTCGAAGACGTTTTACCCGAATCACACTTTTCTGTTGGAATGGCCCCTGTGATGGTCCTGCCTTTGTTCACAAAGGATATATCTAAAATGTGCAAAGACAGCTGGAACATTTGAAGTAGATTACCTACTTTGCTAGTTTTCTTTGGATGCAGTAATGTCTACCATAATCCAGTCCTCATTAGCTGATGATACACTTGAATTGTGCGTTGTTTCCTAGACTATAGGTTGGGTGGAAGCATTATAACCAGTTTTGATAGGGTAATCAGAGCCCGAATGTGGGGAAAACTGTGGAGAAAACTAAATAGTTGGGGTATTCCGCCAGGTCTGTTAGCAATATTATTCCACCTGCATGAAGATACAATCATTGTAGTGAGGTTGGATGGGAAAGGCAACCTCTCCAAAACAATATCCACCAGCCATGGATGAGGCAAGGCTGTATATTTGCTCCTTTTTTGTTCAATACGTGTTTGTCAGACATTAAAAATCATTTGAACAATGCTGCCTTTGCGAGCCCAAGAATCAGAATCCGTAAACTGTGTTGGCTGGCCTAGGCTGATGACATCCTACTTATGGATTATACTCCTAGTAGGGGAATTCAAAGGCTACCTGATCCTATAAGCATGAGGAAAAAAGCCTGGCTACTTTGCACTGGTTGTTTGGGAAGGATACATTTCCACGCTGAATGTGGTTGATATGTTGCAAGTTTATTTTAGTTTAGACTCATGGTCTTGAGTTAGTCAGCCGACACGTGTTTCAACCTCTAGGGTCTTTATCAAGGATAGGTTCTGGTTTCGGTGAGGATGGGTTCTGGATTCCCGTATGGTATCCCCTGTTGGAATGGGTTGGTCTTAGAAGGTCCCAGTATTGGGGTTTGGATGTGCCTGAGTTGTGCGGTCCCGTGTGTTACGGTGCTGTCCCGGAGGTGTCTCAGAGGAGGAACGAAACCAGGTCATAGCCTTGATAAAGACCTACCAGAAATTGCTCTGGGTTGCAGAAGTAGTTGTGTACTGCAGCCATTCGAACAAAACACACACTGCATACC
This sequence comes from Ambystoma mexicanum, assembly GCF_040938575.1. Lineage (NCBI taxonomy): Eukaryota > Metazoa > Chordata > Amphibia > Caudata > Ambystomatidae > Ambystoma > Ambystoma mexicanum. Next base: position 784,746,142 of record NC_090937.1, on the reverse strand, counting down.
GGACAGTGATCAATGCATTAACAGAACAATATTTGCCGACATTCCCTCATAGGGACATATTCCCTTATGCTGGTTCCCACTGATCTAAATATCAAGCCCACCTTCAATGACCCCTGCATTGATGGTTCAGCAATAATGTATCTCTGTAGCCTTCAGCATGGTCTCTGTAAATGGCTTGTGCTACGTCTCTGTTGCCAGAAGTGAAGTATTAGCTGTATTGTGACGAAGATGGCTTGATCGTTCCAAATGCTCATCAGTGACAAATGTTTGCCTAAACCTATTTTGGACCATACGGGATCCTCTCTTAAAATTACCAATGGGTTAATTTGAATGCAAGTAGATTTGACTGGATGCATTGATCACTGTTCCAGAATAGGTCAAGATTTCTAATCATGATGAGCTTTTTGATGCTTTTAAGATGGCTTGAGGAACATTGATTAGATTCCATGTATTCATCTGCAACTTTGATGTGTAGCATTTTCCCCTTGGACATTTTTGGGTGCTTTTATCAAAAAACACTGCTTGTTTGCTATCTGAAAATAACGTTATGGTAATAGCATCTGAAAAGCCACAATGCTCATCCACAAGTGGCTTCTTTAAACAGAAGGTTTGTGCAGCTGCAATTCTTGGAAGTTGGGAGATGTTCTACTAACAGAAAGAACATGTTTTAAGGTTTTTTTCTAAATTCCCAATAGACCTAGTTTTAGTTTCCTGGATTGGAACACCATAATTTTGGGGATGCTGGGGAAAGGTCATACAACCTCCTTTGTTTTTTTCTAAATTCATTCTGGGTATATTTTGCTACTTGGGCATAATGGTATTGATCCATGATGTGCAAACTATACAAAATATGAACTGCATACAATGTGGTATGTTTGAGGTGGCTATGATAAGCCAGGCATACTGGGAACCGACCATTATGTACAAATAGCCAGAACGCACACAGATGGTGCATTGGGAACTGTCACTTATGTGCCAACGTAGATTATGCAAATAGGAAGTGTTGTGCTAAATGGTCATAATGGTACCTGCCAATGATGTGCAAAGTAGGCATAAAATAAACTGGCAGTGGTGTTCAAAACGTGCACCTCAGTAGTTAATAGCAACCAAGATTAATAGTGCTGGTATATGTTTTTCTGATAAAAATACAAGGCAATGGAATAGGTTCTTAAGCATATGATGGATGTTGGGAGAATTAAAGGCAACAGAAGGCTGTCTGAACGCATTGAGAGGTTCTGAAAAGTGTCATTGTTTCTTCAAATGTGATACATATGTTTCAACTGGTTGGAGAAATATTGTGCCGGCAATCAAGTGAATAGGTGCTGCCTTTTGTAATGAACTGCACCTAACACTGGACCAGAAGACTGAGTCAATGTGAAGCTAAAGGTGCCAAAAGAATTAATCATTATATTAATCAACATTTTCACCAGTCATTTGCTTCCTTGAAAGACAGCACTGATATACAGGGGAGGGAACTGTGCGTGCCAAACTTAAACATGTGGCTGGCAGCAATATGTCAATGCAAAGCATTGACGAGACACAGAGCAGCCTTATATTTAAACAGATGTGGCTTCATCCTTACAAATCATTACACTACATCTCCAAAATGTGAAAAGGTCAAAGTGCGCAATTTGAATAATTCAGGGGAAAAAAGTCATAATTATGTCAAACAAGGCATAAAGTCCATAAAATCACCACTGATTTTCTATTTGCTTTCAACTGGAACACAGCTTATTGATAAGTGGATTTTCTCTTGCAATGGATTGCATTCAAATCATGTGAAGTAATATTGAATGTAAAAATCATTCAATTACAAATGAAGAAAAAAAGAATGGCTCTATTGGTTTGAATAACGTTTGTATTCATTCCAACCGTGTTATATTGGGGTTACAACTCAGAGTAAACTAATTATAATCTTTAGAAGTCTTCCAGTGAATATACTTTAAAAAACAAACTGACATACAACTAAAATTAAATAGATAGTCTGCACAGAAGATTGCCATCTGGAGTGACCACATGCCTGGTTATGGCCAGGCGCCAAAAGCAAATTAATCTATTATGTGGCCCGTTTTGACCCTGCGCTCTAATTTAAAAAGAATTGGCCCTTTGTTAGTACTAATGGAAGCAGGATAATGGTGCCTATCGAAAGAGACCGATCAATCAGTGCCTAAGTCTTTAAAAAGAGATGTTTATTTATAATGTATGCTGGGGCAGTGACTCCCAAGAGGAAATACAGGGCATGTCAAATCATGTATAATTCCCTTGGTTTAAGCAGAATATGTTATTTACCCCTGATCCTAGATGGAAATTAGAATATTACTCACAATAGTGGAACTAAAAGACTTAGGAACATGAGAAAGGTTGTGTTTAAAAGATCATAGTATCCCATTGAATTTAACCACAAATTAATATTCTATACATTAATCAAAAATTATAAAAATTAGAGAAATTCATAACTTTATGAAGCAATATGGAAAATAGTTCTGCTGCTTGTATAGACCTGTGTCTAGGGTGAAGGATTATAGTAATCTCGTTTTAATTCAAATAGCATGTTGCTGTTGTGATTTATATAATACAAACACATTTGCTATCAAAAGTATTAGGACCAGTTTGGGCCCCAACCTTTTTAGTACCGCCCTTCCAATTCTCACCAGTCACCATCGAAGAGGTCTGCATTACCATCCAACGCCTCAAAACCTTTAACTGCAGAGGTGACTCTTGTCATGCATGCATTTTTAAACTCTGTACCACAACACTCACCCCCTCCATTACGGATTTTATCAATGCCTCATTTGCCACCAACACCATCCCCACCCTCCTCAAATAAGCCTGGGTCTCACCACTCATAAAGATGCCCTCTCTTGACCCATCGCTTCCTACCAACTACCAACCCATCACCACGGTGACCTTCCTTCTCAAAACCCTTGTTTGCATGGCGTACACCCAAATCCAAGCACACCTGGAATATTCACACCTACTAGGCACCAGACAATCATGTTTTTGATCCAAATATAGCCCCAAAACAGCACTCTTTGAACTTAAAACCCAACTTGACTCCATCCACAATAATGGCAACATTGCCATCTTACTCCTTTTCGGCCTTTCATCAGTGCTTGACTCCGTTGACCATAACATCCTGTGCCACCACCTCTCCACCAAAAGGTCTCACAAGATACCACCAGATGGGTCAAATTGTACCTTAGTAACCACTCAAGAGCCTTCATGGAGATGCCTCAGCTGATCCCATCCCTGTCCCCTTGGGCATCCCTCAAGGCTCCTGCATCACCCCCAAACCTCTATAACACGTATACCAAACCACTATTCAACCACCTTGACTCCATCAACACCCTCTACACCAACTTTGCCAATAACAACCATATCCTCCTGACCATTACCGGTAATGATGCCCACAACACAGATTCAATCAACCAAATATACTGCATCATCCAAAACCGAAGGCCACCCACAATTTATTCCTAAATGATGACAAGAGGAAGCTGCACATTATTGGCCCTCCGCACCGTCTAAAAAAATCTTGATCCCTCATATTCGACCATCCCCATCGACGGCACACACATACAAGTGTCCAAACACGTCAAGGCTCTGGTCGTATATCTGGACGCAGAACTGTCTATGTCCAAACATGTGAATGCCATCTCCCCTTCCACTGCTTACACAGCCAAACTTATCTCACTGAGCCGCAAATTCCTCTCCCAAGATAATTGCCTAAAACTAGCCTGTGCACTCATAGTCAGCAAACCTGACTATTGCAATTTTCTATTCATAGGCGCTTCAACTAAAAGACTTGCCAAACTCCAGTTACTTCAAAATAAGGCCCCAAGATCCACCACAGGGCTCAAACCATCGGAACACATCACCACCAACAGACGGGACCCACACTGGCTCCCCATCAAAGCCCGGATTGAGTTCAAAATGGTCTGCATCACTCACCACTGCCTCCATAATGATGCGCCGGCCTCCCTTAAACACCACATTGCCCCCAAAATCCCAGTGCGCCCTCTTCGCTCATCATCCAGCATCACCCGCCTCACACACAGGTTCATTTGCAAACAAGCTGGAGACTCCAGCATTGGCTGCAAAGCCCCAGGTCTTAGAAACTCTCTCCCCAGCTTCACCAGAAACAAACCATCCTATAACACCTTCCGAAAACGCTTGAAGACATGGCGGTTCAACAAACATGACTACCATTCCAGCTACCTGTGTGCAGTGATACCTGGCGGACTTGGTGCTACATAAATGCAATGTATATATATATATATATATATATATATATATATATATATATATATATATATATATATATATATACATGGCTGCAGTGGTTATGGTTAAGTTGCTAAACCCATAGGAAGACCACTTTTTGGGCGGCTTATAACTTTGCTCCCACTGGACGAATCCTCACCAAACTTTGCAAAAATGGTATATGGCCCGCTCTGAATACGTTTGATGAGGTTTTGTAAAGGGGGGCAAAGTTATAGGGGGTCTTTTTTTTTTTCTTCAAAAAACTGAATAGAGAACTTTACTCATGCCTGCAGCCCAACCGCTGGATGGATTTTCATCACCAAATTTGCAGCAGGAGCGGCGGCTTGGTCCCGAAAGCGTGCTTTTGTAAATTTGGTGGAAATGCGTCCAGTAGTTTTTTTTTATAACAGGAAAGATGAAGGTAAAAAAAAATTGTGATTTCTGGGTTCAGTCCGCAGACCCATTTCCCTGTTTTTTCTGCGGACAGGCATCCGATTGGCTTAGAGGGTGACGTGAGGTCCGCGGACATCGGACACGTCCACTGATTGAATGGTGAAAAGCATGAAGTGTGTCAGATTTTTGCAAACGCCTGCCATGTTGCATTTGCGGACTTCGGCCGATGTCCGCGGACATCGCAGTAAAAACATAAAAAACACAACATTACACTTGTCAAACTTATCAAACAATCTCTGAGGAGATGAGGGGTGATGTGGATGGGATGGGATATGGCCATAAGATGCCAAAAATTGTGGTTTTTAAACATGAGGTTCACAAACAGTCCTGTGAAGTTCGGGGACACTTCAGACGTTCAGGGGCAGTTCTATAACTTTGGCACCATTCAATGAAACTGCATTAGATTTTGGAATTCTATTCTAGACCTGGTACTGAAAGGCTTTGCAAAGCTTGGTGGGATTCTATAAAGTGGGGGCGAAATTAGAGGGAGGTCCCAAAATAATGTAAAGGCTTATAAATGTGGTGCCATTTGACGAATTTGCACAAAAGTTTGCAAAATGATTTTAAATCTAGATATAAATGTTTTTGTCAAGATTGGTGGGATTTTCTCAAGAGGGGGCTAGATTATAGGGGGTCTTTTTAGATGGCTTATAACTGTGTTGCCATTTGACAAGTGTGGATAAAGGTTTTCAAAAAAGATTACAGACCAAACCTTGAATGTTTGTGTAGAGTCTGAAAGGATTTTGGCAAGTTGGGGCTAAGTCATATGACTATTGTGTGTACATACATTTTCACACTTTTGAAGAAAAAAAACATGGGCAGATTTCAAGAAAACTCGTGTAAGGAGCATTGGCAAGTCCTTGAAAGCATGGTTTTGCAAACGTGCCTGTGTTTTATTTTTTGACAAGTGTCATAATGTAGGTACAAAAATAGTGATAAACCTTTGGTGACTGAGCATTGGGCAGTGGCCAGATTGTCCAGGTCATGGTATAAGGTCATGACCTGGACAATCTGGCTACTGGCCTTGACTGCGAGGGATGAAAAATGGTGTTAAAGTTGCCATGTCCACCTGGGACCGGCTATGTGATAAAGTTGTTCGAAGGTAGGATAGGTTTAAAAGGGAAAAAAATGTGCTAGTGGTAATATGGTCATAGGGCTCAGACTTCGCCTTCTGCAGGCTGCCATGGAAAGGGAAGAGGAGCTCTGTACTGAGCCCTGCCTTCTTTTTCCATGGTGGCCATCTCGGAAAAGGATTTTCCTTCCTACAGCGGGACGCAGGCGTCCGGATGTAGGAAGAAAGATCTATTTTTTAGCACCTCGGGTTCCCGCTTTGGGAACCAGGGGTACTAATGGCCTTTATACCCCATTGCAGGGGCTGCAATCAAGAATAATGGTCCGGAGTCCTCGTTATTTATTTATTTATTTATTTATAATACTCCGAAGTTCGCAGGCATCAGGGTGCACACAGACACACATTTCTCTTGCTAGGTGCAAAGATGATATCACTGATGACATCACATACCTGGCACATTTTTGTTCACTGAAATATCTAAGCCAGGTGGTTTTTTTTCACTGACATTCAGAATATTAAAATTCAAAAGGTGCTGTATAGCTATCATATCTTGTCATATGTTCTTAAAATACTTTCCTTGGAGTTTGGTCTCAGCTCACGCTGCACATACATGGGGCAATAGCAGGCCTCAAACACACAATTCATTTGTATACATGAAGATAAACTTTAATTCTATTAACATTTTCTGGTGATGCTGTTTCTTTCTTCCTTACTTTAGTTCCCCTGTATGTGCCTCTGATTTGTATGCATTGTGGGTCTTCATATGTATTGTTTGTACTAGCACAAGTGTGTAGTAAGTCTTGAATTGTTTGCTATCTATTACATGTTTAACATTACACAAAATACCCCGGACATTGTGTTGCCAACATTATAAACACAACCCCTTGTAGGGACTGTTCATCAAAATTAATTTCACCTGTGATGTCATCAATGGCATTTGTGATGTCATCTTTGATGTGCTGTGTGTTAGTCTTAGCAGTGCACAGTGGTGGTGCGAGTTTTGGTTGCTTAGCTTACCATAACTGGCCAATTTCTGAGGTTTTTCGGTTTTACCTGTAACCATAACGTCCCTGTAACAGCATTTTTCCATTGAATTTCAGGTTTTTATTAGTGCAACTTAACCATAACATCCCCTTAACTATGTTTTTTTTTATTGAATATATATATATATATATATATATATATATATATATATATATATATATTCAGTGAAAAAAAAAACGTTGTTAAAGGGGCGTTATGGTTAAGTTGCGCTACTAAAAACATATGAAATTCAGTGAAAAAACTTTGTTAAAGGGACGTTATGGTTCCAAGTAAAACCGAAAAACCCTTGAAATTCGCCAGTTATGGTAAGCTAAGCAACCATAACTCGCGCCACCACCGTGCACTGCTAAGACTAACACCCAGGACATCAAAGATGACATCACAAATGGAATATACCACAAGAAAATAAATTGGCTTCCAACATAATTACCTCACAAACACAACAGAACTGAGAACAAGAGCAGACCCACTGAGTACATAGGACATATCTTACCTGAAATAGTAAGTGTACTTAATTTTATTCATATATTCATAAACTTTCTGTATTATATAAAAAAATATATTATCTTTTTTTTTCTCTCACAGAAATGTCTAGTACTCTGGAATGGCTAGAGGAACATTTCCCACATGAAGAAATGTCACAAGATAGTGAAACTAATGGTAAACACTTTGTAATATAAACCATTTAATTATTATTATTTTGTATACATTTAACATATATATTTTTATTTTGTACAGAGCATAGCAAAATAGAAACTACCTCTGAAGAAGCTGTTATGGAAAACACGCTTGACAGCATAAAAGAAAAAATTGATTTATTGTTGACCAATTTTAATAATTTGAAAACTTTTGTTGAAGATCATTTTAAAACAAAAATGTCATACCATTGCCCCACATGTACGTGTCCCCCCTCACCATATCCCAGTCAATTATCCCCAAACCCTCTCCATAACCCAAAACATTTTGATGAGACTTCCATCCCTTCTTCACCTAATAACAATCATGATGAAACCCCTAATTCTCCTGTTTTTGTTTCTGTTTCTGCCTCACCTTCTCTGTCATAAATTATTAATATATGTTAAATAAAGTTTAATTTTTATATTGTGTTGTAAATAGTTTCACTTTTTTTTTTTTAAAACAATGTAGGTGTCCGCAGACAGTGCAGGTGTTCTAAAATGTTCGTAAATAAACAAAAATGGAGGTGACCTGAAGAACACTATACCTGTCCGTACTGTGCGCTACCAAGTTGAAACTGTTCTAAGAACACACGCGGTGTCCTGAAATGTTCGTAAATAAACGAAAATGGAGGTGTCCTGAAGAACACTATGCCTGTGCATACTGTTCGCTAGCAAGATGAAACTGTTCTAAGAACACACGCAGTGTCCTGAATTGTTCGTAATTAAACGAAAATGGAGGTGTCTTAAAGAACACTATACCTGTCCGTACTGTTCGCTAGCAACTTGAAAATGTTCTAAGAACACAATTGGTGTCCTGAAATGTTCGTACATAAACGAAATTGAACGTGTCCTGAAGAACAGTATATCTGTCCTTACTGTTCGCTAGTAAATTTAAACTGTTCTAAGAACACACGCAGTGTCCTGAAATGTTCGTTTCACCTGTGACGCAATTTTAATTAGTTCAGGACCCGAACAGTGTCCGTAGAACATCAACGCGCATGCGCTAGCCAATCTCCGTGCATTTGGTGTCCTGCGGACATGCGCTTCCTTCACGGACTTGTTCGCGAATGGATCATATGGCCGCGCCCACGCTGATCGCGTGTTCTGAATGAGGACACTGTTCGGGTCCCAAAACAAATTAAAAGTTCATTTTCAATTAATCCATAATGTTTTTCAATAAAATCTCACCATGGCACAAGTCCCACATAGTAATCCTGAGTTTCTACATACCTTTTGAAACTTTTCAAACTTTTTTTTGTGTTCGATCTGTCCGCGGACAGCGCGCATGTCCGTGAACCGCGCACAAGCACCCCTATAAAAGACCCCGCCCTAGAGCTTATTCTCATTGTGTTTCTGGCTATTCTTCAGAGCACAGCTATTTCCTCAGCAACTTGCTGATTACACCATCGAGATGGCATCCCTGGCTGCAGAACTGCCACCTGGTGCTGCACCTGCTTCAGCACCACCCCCACCCCCTCCACCACCACCACCTCCCCAAGGGCCTGAAGAGGGGAACAAGAGTGAAGATGTGGAGGAGGAAGAAGAGGATGATGAGAATGAGGTAGAGGAAACCCCTACTACCCGCACTAGGCGTAAGTCTTGGGTGTGGCGGTTATTTACCATTCATGGTAATGTTCGTAAGGCTCGTGCGAACCATATTACCTGCAATGAGTGGAAAATGATACTCAGTCGTGGGAAGCACGGTAAGTACAGCTTTGGGACCACTACTATGAAGCGACACCTGAGGTCATTTCACTCGGGGGCTATTCGCAGGGTTGTACCTTGCGAATAACGTAGCAGGTTGATTTCCTCTACTTCATCCTCTGTTTCTGATCCTGTCACCACAAGGACCACCTCTTTGGGACAGCGTCTTCCTCAAGCTGCCTCACAGGCCATACAGAATGCTGATGACCCTTACCTTTCGAGGGTCACAGTTGTATGTATGTACTGTGACACAGTACTCTGCAGGGGGGAGCGACTTCGTAGTGCTTTTGAGACTATCGTCTCAGAGCACGAGAAGATCTGCTCACTACCCAAATAAAACCCACTCTACATCTTCCTCTCTCAGCTCGCCCTTTCTTATCCCTGTGGTTGGTGTCCCCCCTTTACCTACCTTTCCCCTCCTCTCCTAGTGTGTCGTGTATAAAAAACCAAAAAAAATACAAAATATCAAAAATCAAAAAAAAAATAAGGCTATTTACAGAGCCGCCTTTCACAGTTAAAAAATAGAAGTGAAAATAAATGAAGCAGGGCCCTTTGTATTTTTTGGAAGTCCGCGGACAGTTCACGAACATTTAAAAAATTGGGTTGCTACCCCATCACAAACATTGCAATTTTCTCTGGGAAGAAGTGGTGGCTCTGAAAAGAGCCTTTGGGTGGTGTTTGTAAGTCAAACATTATAAATGCTTAACACCTACTTCAAAATGGTTGTTGTAATTCCCAAAAAGGTCGCAATGCATTTTGTACATTTCTCAGAAAAATCTGATTGCCAGCATAAGTATGATGGACTCCATCTCTGCGAAAAATGTATGTACTACGAAACATAATATTTTCATTGTGAAAAGAGGACATGCCAAAATCTAGAAAGGCACAAACAGCCTTATTAACATTGCGCCTTGCTTTTTCCATTTGTGGACCAAATGAAGAAGAACGAAGCCACATTTGTCTCTGCGCAATCCCTGAAAATATCACTTGAGAATTAGGAAACATGTCCATAACCTTCCCAAGTCCCTCTTTCATAGCAAATTGCAAAAAAATTCCAGTCACATGTCCTAAACTGTTCCCTCCACAATGAATTACAATTATGTCTGGATGTTGCTCTGTCTCCAAAGTAGCACAGAGAGGTAGACCAACCACTTCATTCCACGTACTCCATGCCAGTGTACTTCCACATGTGGGAATCCAAGATCTACAGCTACTCCACAGCTTTCTGCATGCACCTTCAACCAATGTATCCACGAATCTCCCAAAATCCCAAAATCCAAACAATCTGTTTTCTGAAACACACAGCCATAGCTATCTTTTGTTCTCTCAGCAAAAAGAGTATCTGAAAAACTCTCTCCTGGCACAACACACCCACTAAACTTTCCTGACCAATCCCTTTCAGTGCTTATTCTCATTTGCATGACTTCTGAACCCAAAAATCCCCGGATGTAACTCCCGATGTCCGCGAACTACCGCCATGTCCGCGGACATATCGTAATATGAACAGCCCTTCTATCATTTCCACTTCACTCTCTCTGCCATTCCCTCATTGGATGTAGCTAAAAAATCACATGACCATGCATCAATCACATTCAAGACCTCTAGATCTAACTGCATCATCATAGATCAGCACTGCAAATGTACTGTGAATCTCTCTGAGTACAAGTGTCATATCATTGGCAAGCACCATCTACCAGAAATACTGTACAAGTCTCCAAGATTTCTACTTGCAGCTCCCTGCATATCCATATGCATGAATACAAACTTCAGGTATGCATATTTTCTGTAGTAGATGAACACATTTTCAAACAGACTTTTAGCTTGTGTAATCTGTAAAATGAATTTACTGTATTTTTTTCAATATCCTAAAATCAACTATCACTTATAAACCTTAATACTATTTACTTTCTTTATACACACACACTCAAATCATGTTAAACTAACATTTTTTAAATGAAATATATAGACTACATATATTCAAAGAAAATTGCATGCAAGCACAATCTATGTTTAAATCTTTAAAGAATACTTATACAATTTCATATTTTTTTGTTTTTATTTATTTATTTACTTAATTACTTTAATTTAGACATGACATTGAGGCGCTATTACCTAGAACAGCTTACTTACAGAAATAGTAGTATTCACTGGTATATTATAAATTTCACAAGACATAGTAAAGATATTTTTTTTTGCTACAGTTAGTCATTCAATACAATTTGTTCATTAAGAACATATCATATGTTAGGAACTGATTCAATGTATCTTATGTAAATATATTAGTTTAATGGTTTTAAAGAAGGCACTGAGGATTTCAATTAAAATAATCAATACCTAAATTAAAAACAGCGCTATATACAAACAAAGTTACTAATTTGAAGCTTTTACAATTGCAGTGAAGACCAGTCTACTGAAAAGAAGCAGCCGAATTCGAAGAACAAAGAAGAACTAAGAAGTTACCTGTTAATTTAAGAAAAAAAGTAAGTAGAATATCAGCATAATATTTGTATTATTAATCAAACATACTATAACATTAATACAAGCTATTTTGGTGCCTAAAAATAGAGATTGTGTACCATTTTGTCCAAAAATCTCCATGTCTTAAACAGCGATTTACAGCCAGAATGGCCCACAAATTTCTATTTTTGGACACACAAATTACCCAACTGAACCGCTACAATTTTCATATTATAGAACAAACAACTGTTTTAATTGTATACATTAGATTTACTATTTGTACTTTTCCACACCACTAGCTTACTTTTTTTTGTCATCTGAACCCCAGTTTAATAACACATACAATCAAGAATACCTATCCCTACTAGTTGTAGTTCCCAATGCACAATCACACACCATTACATACATCTTTATCATCTTACTCAAACACTCATGCACACAGCACACATACATTCCAGAACACCCCAACCCATATCTTCTTTATTTTTTTCAACAGACCCTAAAGAATGCCTACCAAAAGTCAAGTTCGTAGAAAGCAACGCAAAAGTAGAGCAAATGAAAATAAAAGTGTCCAACATAACCATCCGTCTCTAGCAGAATTTATTAAAAAAATTAAAACAAAACACCTAATACAGTCATTTAGTGAAACACAAGAAGTTTCAAGTACAAAAACTGTGCCTGCTCTATCAAAATGCAAAACAAACCAAAAAACAATTAACAGAAAATCAGCTATCACTACAGATAAAACTACTTCTTCAAATTTTAATATAGTGCAAAGTAAGCATACCAAGAAAAGTATTTTAGCCAAAATGTACCGTCACAAAGTCCTTCAAAATCTTATAAAAACAGGAGAGAAATCAGGTTCAATGCTTAAAACCTATCGTAGGAAATTAATCTTAGAAGCGTTGATGGACAGTGCAGTTCTTCTGAAAAGAAAGTTATTTATTTTACTGTTAAACAAAATGAAACCACTAACAAAACTAATAACTAAATTACAAAAAAGACTTCTCAATAAGCGAAATGTCAACAGTAAGAACTTCTTAAGTATCTGCGGAGGTGAATGGAATCACACTACGAGCACAGAACCATATTTTAATGAAGAAGCGTACAAACAAAATCAAACAAATACAATTGCCATACATAGCAGTGGTCGAGGTTATGAAAAAGTGAATAATACCATAATGGAACAAGAAGTACTCCTTACAAAAATATGCCCTGAAAACTTAGAGTTACCCCTCCATTCAACTGAATCAGAACGTCTAGTGTACAAATGGCCATGCACGTCAATGTGTAACATTCCCAAACAATGTTTCAAATCTTTACGCCAATTCCTCAATAAATATGTAAAAAGCAAAGACAAAATCAAATTAAATTACTGCAAAATTTGGATACCTGTCCAGTGCGCAAGTACACAGGACTACAAGGACATTCATTGGCCTGCATTACAGGACCTACTTGTAAAACCACTTTCCATGATATCAAAAGGATATCAACACATCATTCAACTATAAGAAATCTAGTCTATAAACTGTACTATGCTAAAAGTCCTGCTTTAGCAATAGCAAAGTTAAATAACATCCTTCTACATGGTACAGCAAAAGACCTACTTGAAGAAATTCACTATATCCAGAAAAAATATTTTGGAAGTGAAAGCCATTTACAGAATGAAATAGCTTTAAACCAATTAAGCAACAATTCTATACATGGCAACTTTTTGCTAAACACATACAAAAAAGAAATACTAAAATTTAAAAGTACATCAGCTGAAGTACCAAACCATGTATGTGTATGTGGCCGTAGAACATTTTATAAAAGTAACACAAAAACTGTAGACCTTTCATACAAAATAGAAGACAATGAAGATTCTAAATGGTTTGAATTAGCTCTCTACCTTGTAGCAGAAAACAAATACGAAATAACTGAGCCCTTAATACTTTGCAGTTACTGCACTACAAAACTTGACAACAACCAAACTCCTTCACGTGCTATCACAAATAATTTGGAATTATACCCAGTACCAAAACCCCTACAACAACTTAAGTTATATGAGAGCATCATAATTCAAACAGTACACCCATTTCAAGCAATAATACGCCTTCAACCAAAAACAGCAAAATTACCTCCTTCTGAATTGGTAAAAGGCATTTGTGGAAAAGTAGTTTATTTACCATTAGATCTAAAAGAAAATGAGCATACTCTAGGAGTGCAACGTCCAATGCAGCAATCTTTAATTATCTTAGTAAATGGAGTACCTACAAAAGACAAAAAAATATGGCAACAGCTGGTAGATTTATATAAAGTTAGACAAGCCTTCCAATATCTTAAAGAGAATAATGAATATTACAAAGAAATTCATATTGAAGAAAACTTGAAAGATACAACTGAAATAATTCAAGAAACACAAGAAGCTGGTCAATTTGAGCTACTAGATCCTGCTACAATATCAAATACTTTAGACCATTATACAATTCATCCTTTGCACTGTAATGACACCATAGAAGATGCACTGGAAACTTACCAAATGCGTCAAACAAAAGGATCGCCAATCAGCATATGGGAAAAAAGTATAGAAGCACGTGCTTTTCCTCTAGTCTTTCCTACTGGCAAAGGAGGAAGGTATGATGATAGACCTATTCAAATATCAGCTTCAGAATACCGCTCATTACGGATGTATTCTGAAGATCCCAGATTTAGACAAAATGTGGAATACATATTCCACCTACTCTTTGAAAGTGAACTAGCAACTTTATGTTACGGAGTTGCACACTTATTAAAATCAGGATCACACTTTCAAAATATGACAGCTACACAATTATTAGAAAAAGTGCAACAAAAGGGTGAGGTTTTACAATCAAATATTACAAATCTATTAGCAAATATGTGTGGTACTAAAGAGTACTGGTTTCGACATCATGGAGATCGTTGTATGATCAGAAACCTTGGCCCACCCACTTGGTTTGTTACATTAAGTTGTGCAGAATATGCATGGGAAGATTTACATGATTTCCTACGCATATCAAATAAAAACAAAACAAACATAGATATACTATCCCCTGGAGAACTTTGTTCTTTGGATCTTGTTAATGTTTCAAGATATTTTCACCATCGCTTCATTGCTATGCTACATTTTATTTGTAATAAAACTGTTCCTCCCCTTGGAGAAGTGCAACACTTCTTTTGGAGAAAAGAATACCAAGCCAGAGGAGCACCACATATCCACATGCTTTTATGGATTAAAGATGCTCCTAAATTTGGTCAAGACAGTGATGCCACTGTTTTACAGTTTATTGAAAAATATGTCACTTGTGAAATTCCATCAGAAGCCACAAATAGTGGTCTTCATGCACAAATTTTACAATTTCAAAGACACAAATGTGGAAAATATTGTCGTCGCAAATACAAAAACAAAAGGAAATACTACACCAAATGCCGATTTGGTTTCCCTAGACCAGTTACAAATGCAGGTCAAGTGAACAACCTCATGTCTTTAGTTAGACATAGTGTTAAAGGTAAGTCACCTAAAAATACGTATTACATAAAAAGAAAAGAAGAAGAAAAATATATCAATGATTATAATGCAATCATTGCCCACTTATGGAATGCAAACATAGATGTGCAGTACATTGCAGACAATTCTACTGCAGTTGCACGATCTGTCACAGCATACTTAACTAAAGCAGAAAAGACAGAGCTCCAAGACCTCTGGAATGACCTGTCATCAGATAAAACAGTATCTCAGAAATTATACAGCTTGGGCATGAAAATGCTCACCCATAGATAATGTGGATCATATGAAGCAACTGATCGTTTAACTAGTACTGCATTGTATGGTAAATCTGAAAATATAGTATGGCTAAGTCTTGGTCCAGCTAAATCTAGAAAAAGAGTTCTAAAATCATATGAAGATATAGAAACAATAGCCAAACATGATCCCAACAGCCAAGACATTTTAAAAACAATTTATTGGACACATACTACCCAAACAGAAGTAATACTTTGGAAAACATGTGTCTATACCACATAGCCCAAAACTACACATACAAAAATAATATGAAACCTGATGAAAAAAAAGGTAAATATAGAGTAACAAACTGTGAAGGCAGCTTAGTTAAACTCACTAAACCAAATTTAATTAATCATATCAAATTGTCATTAAAGACTCCTCAACATAAAGAAGTATATTACATGTCCCTGCTACAACTCTTCAAACCATGGAGAAAAGAAAGACAATTACTAGATAACTATGACTCATATGAGGATGCTTTCAAAGCAAATGAAAGCACTATAACTGATGTAAACTTTACACAGTACAAAACAATGTTGCACAATGAACAGCAACACGAAGAAGAACTCCAGGCCCAACTAGATAAGGACACTCCTGACAGTAGTCAACCTTCTGTAACAGGAAGCCAAGAACCACTGGGAGAACCACTAATAATAAATGAGGCAGAATTAGCTATGATAGAAGTAGAAAACACCATGTGTCAGTATGAAGATAAGGAAGACTTAACTATACTACAATCAAAACTAAACAATGAGCAAAGTAGCATTTTTCAAGAAGTAACAAAACAAATTGCACATGGTGTAAACGATGAAAATAAAGAATGTTCCTGCCATAATTATAAACCTATACTACTGTACGTCAGTGGTGAAGCTGTTCTGGCAAAACATTCCTAATCAAAATCATTAGTAAGTTCCTTCAACAATTGACAAGCAACAAACTGTCAGCTGTTGTCACTGCCCCCACAGGTTTAGCTGCCTACAACATAGGTGGCGTTACATTATACCAACTGCTACTATTACCAGTAGAACACCAGAACAAATTAGACTATTACAAACTATCTGCAGAAGCTGCAATGGAATTACGCAGAGTATTGAAACAAATGAAAATGCTACTAATAGATGAAGTGAGCATGGTCTCCAACCTGATGTTAGCTTTGATTCACCTCAGATTACAAGAAGTACTCAAAACAGACTATGAAGAGCTCTTTGCAGGAAAACACATTATTGTTTTTGGAGATCTGCTTCAATTAACACCAGTAAAAGGTGAGCCTATTTTTAAAACATTAGGACACAAACTCTGCCGTAAAACTGTTGGCAGCATTGGAAATGTCAACCTTTGGCAACATTTCCAATACATAGAATTAACAGAAAACATGCGGCAATCTGCAGATCTCACTTATGCCAACATTTTCAAAAGTATCAGAGTTGGTATACTTTCTAAAGAAGCAGAAGCAATATTGAAAACCCGGCACATTAATGCACTTTATGGCGATAATGCATGTGCTACAGATGTTATGGAACAATTAGCCCACAAAAATGTCAATTGAATGGCCTTAATGCCAACTCTTGCAAGCTGTTTCAAATTCAATGAAATCATGCTAAGTAAAGAAATGCAACCAATCATGGAAATTAGCGCCACGGACAAACTAGATGTACATGGTATGACACTACCTATGTGTGACCAAGCCACACCAAGACTAAATAGTTTAGAAAAATCAATCTCATACACAGCAGGCTTAGAAAAGATATTAAAATTATCCTTAAATTGCAGAGTAATGCTTAAACGTAACCTTGATGTGGACCAAGGACTAGTTAATGGAGCACTGGGTACAGTTGTTGGCTTTCAAACATACCCACGCAACAACAAAATTCAGTTTGTCAATATACTCTTTGACAAACTTTCAGAAGTAAAAAGGATAGGACACTCAACAGCTAGATTCCTTCTCTTCAAAGATATGTATGTATGCAGAGAACAATTTTCTCTAACTCTTGCATACGTAGTAACGATTCATAAATCACAAGGTCTTACCCTAGACAAAGCAATGATAGATATTGGTAACACAGTCTTTAAAGAAGGCATGAGCTATGTAGCACTATCACACTTACGTACACTTGACGGTCTATTTCTAATCAACTTTGATGCAAGTAAAATAAACGCTGATATTCCTTGCATTTTAGAATGCAATAGACTTTGCTCACTATGCACCCCCACCTAAACACATATTCTGTTCCACAAAAAGTAAAACATTATAAAAGAAAAATGAATCAAACAGAAATGCAACAGGATGTCACTGCAAATCCTCCAAAGAGAGTTAAAGAAACTAATATTTCATCAAGTACCACAAGCAAAAAAGAATCAATTAGGGAAAGTAAACCATGTACTTCTTTAAAGAAGGAAGACAAACTCCAAAAAAGCAGTTAGATACAGAACTACCTGGACCATTTAAATTCTCAAATATAGTTGGTGTAAGTTGCTGCGCAAATGTAGTAATGAATATTCTATTTCAATTACCACCAACTGTTGACAACATTTACTTACACAGTACAGACCCATTGTGTTTGCAAATGTTAGTACTTCACAGAAATGCAGCAAACAATCCTGACAACACGTATAGTGTTTTTGGAATAAGACAACAATTTGACTACTGTGCTGGAATGGTGAAATTCACTATAAATTCACAGGAAGATCCACAGGAATTTCTAATGTACTTACTACAAGTACTGGAAAACAAAAACATACCTATTAATGAAATCTTTCAGATTTCATACATGTGGAAACATACATGCACTCTCTGCAACAACGTGACACAAGAAGAAATCCCCAATGAACGCTTCTTATATATATCAATACCAAATTGTGAATCCATTCCATTTCAGCGACTTGTACAAAATGCAAACCATGGTAGATTATGCTCTACCTGCAATTCAGATAATCGCTCCACGTTAGTAATACAAACACATAGTAAATACATAATACTAATGCTTCTACGTTACAATGCAGATGGTACCAAAAACAATTGCAAGCTGACTGGATTCACACATGGTCAAATATCACTTGGTAAGAAAACCTTCACAACAATAGGTATAATCTACCACGCAGGAGCCACAACCAATTCAGGGCACTACACTGCATATATAAAAAAGAAATGTGGATGGTTTGAATGTAATGATAATACCATTACTCTAAAGCAGAGATTACCAGGAAATCTTACAAACGCTTATTTGATGTTCTTAAAACCAAAATTTGATAACTAAACTGTATTTAAACCCTAAGTAAACTTGTGTTAAAAAAATATAAACTGTTAGAATACTACAAAAGCTATCTAACTGCTCAACGATTCTACAACAACTAATCAGATAAATGAATACCACTAAATTAGACCAAAAAATACACAGTTAGAATACGCCAATTGGTATCTAACTGTCCCAAAATTGAACAATATCCAAATAGATAAATCAATACCACTAAAATATATCAAAAAAATAGACAGTTAGAATACGCCAATTGGTATCTAACTGCTCCAAAATTTTATAATATCAAAACAAATAAATAATATGTTACTGCTTCAAAAAAAATACAACAAGCTACTAAATATGAGGGTCCAAAAAAAAAAAAGTATATCGATTATACAATGTAATAAGTAATTACAAAATACTAATACTAACATGCTATTTTCTTTTATCAGAGAAATTAACAAGAAAAACATGGACTCCCGTTACTAGACTAAACAGTAAGTATACAATAATAAGGAGAACCATATCAGCATATCACATCCATAGTATCTAATACCTTTGTTCCTTATACATTTGTTTTTCACCCAAAGTTATAAGCAAATATGAATGTGATATGCTGCGGTAGTTGTTGCCAGGCATACAGTCTTGGGTGCATGGCCAAATGGCCATGCACCCAAGACTCTATGCCCTGGCAACAACCACCGCAGCATATCACATCCATAGAGTCAAACATTTCAACTATGGTCTATGGAAACTTTTAATGTCCGCGGACATTATGAGTGTTCTTAGAACACTTTCAACTTGCCAGCGAACAATACGGACAGCGTTTTCAGGACACCCCCTACAAACATTTCAGAACAACGCAATAGCTCTTAGAACACTTTCAACTTGACAACGAACAATACGGACAGTGTCCTCAGGACACCCCCATTTTGTTTATTTGCAAACATTTCAGGACACTGCGAGTGGTCTTAGAACACATTCAACTTGCCAGCGAACAATACGGACTACGCCTTTAGGACACCCCCTACGAACATTCCAGGACACCGCGAGTGTTCTTAGAAACGTCTTCAGAACACCCCCATTTTGTTTATTTGCGAACATTTCAGGACACCGCGACTGTTCTTAGAACACATTCAACTTGACAACGAACAATACGGACAGTGTCCTCAGAACACCCCCATTTCGTTTATTTGCGAACATTTCAGGACACCATGAGTGTTCTAAGAACACATTAAACTTGACAGAGAACAATACGGACAGCGTCCTCAGGATACCCCCATTTTGTTTATTTGCGAACATTTCAGGACACTGCGAGTGTTCTTAGAACACATTCAACTTGCCAGCGAACAATACGGACTACGCCTTCAGGACACCCCCTACGAACATTCCAGGACACCGGGAGTGTTCTTAGAAACGTCTTCAGAACACCCCCATTTTGTTTATTTGCGAACATTTCAGGACACCGCGAGTGTTCTTAGAGCACATTCAACTTGACAGAGAACAATACTGACAGCGTCCTCAGGTAACCCCCTACGAACATTCCCCGGACACTGTGAGTGTTCTTAGAAGCGTCTTCAGAACACCACCATCTTGTTTATTTGCGAACATTTCAGGATACCGCGAGTGTTCTTAGAACACATTCAACTTGACAACGAACAATACGGACAGTGTCCTCAGAACACCCCCATTTCGTTTATTTGCGAACATTTCAGAACACCATGAGTGTTCTTAGAACACATTCAACTTGACAGAGAACAATACCGACAGCGTCCTCAGGACACCCCCATTTTGTTTATTTGTGAACATTTCAGGACACCGCAAGTGTTCTTAGAACACATTCAACTTGTCAGCCACAACCCCATTCATATTTGCGAACATTTCAGGACACAGCGAGTGTTCGACAACGTCTTCAGAACACCCCCATTTTGTGTATTTGCGAACAATTCAGGACGCCGCGAGTGTTCTTAGAACATATTCAACTTGACAACGAACAATACGGACAGTGTCCTCAGGACACCCCCATTTTGTTTATTTGCGAACATTTCAGGACACTTTGAGTGTTCTTAGAACAGTTTCAGTTTGCTTATGAACAAAACGGACACATATTGAGTCCTCAGAACACCCCCCCATTCAGTTTATTTAGAACATTTCAGAACACCCTTGATATCTGCAGACAAATTGAACACAAAAAGAACGTCTAACACATAAAAAACACAACTTTCATCCTATCTGATACACTCCCACCCTCCCCAAACACTCCTACACACCAAGACACTCTACTAAATACAAATTTTGAACAAAGTTTCACTGCGCTGTCCGCGGACGACCGCGCATCCAAGATGGCGGGCGCTACCGAAAATTTGACGTGCTTCACGCTCCACGCCGTCCAATCAGCGAACACGTTGCATGTCCGTGAACATCACGCAATCCGATTGGCCAATGAGGACACTGTCCGTGGAGCGAACAGGGAAGTCCGTCCACGGACCGAACACAGATATCACTAATTTTTTTTTACCTACTTTTTGGTCATTTTAAAAAAAAAACTACTGGACGGATTTTCACTAAATTTGCAAAAGCACGCTTTCGGGACCAAGCCACTGCTCCTGGTCCAAATTTGGTAAAAATCCGTCCAGCGGTTTGGGCTGTAGACGCGAGCAACATTTTTTTCCCATTCAGACTATGGGAAAAAAAAAGTTTTGGGACCCCCCCTATAACTTTGCCCCCCCTGGACGAATCCTCACCAAACTTTGCAAAAAAATTCAGAATGACCCAAATACTTTTTTTTTACAAAGTTTGGTGAGGATCCGTCCAGGGAGAGCGAAGTTATAAGCCGCCCAAAAAGTGCTCTTCCTATGGAAACACCAACTTAACCATAGTGGCCATGTAATATATATATATATATATATATAACACCAGGTATGTTTCCGCACTGAGCTGATGCAATGCATCAATGTTAGGTTGTCCTCTGCTGTTCAAATGGCAAAGTGTACCTCTGTGTGCCCTTCCATTCAATTACAGCTATCATTTTAACCAACAGCTGATGCAATTTATCAGTGTTAGATCGACCTCTGCTGTCCAAATGGCAAATTGCATCTCTGTGTGCCCTTTCACTTCAAGAACAGCTATCATTTTAAAGAACAGAATGAGAATGGTTCTACTTGGTCACCTTCAGCTTTCACTATCACAAACATTCGGAATAATTTCAAGTTACTTCTTTCCACCCCCACTTCTCTTCACACAGGGTACGGTGGTTCCAGTATCAATGAACAGTTAATTACCAGCTCAACGTTTCAGTCTCAAAAGGGTGAAATACTGTGGGATGACTGCCTCCTCATGAGCTAAAACTGAAAGTAGGTGCTGTAATTATGCTACCATGCAATCTTATCCCATCACAGGGACTATGCTATGGAACAAGATTTACAATTACGCATCTACAAAGACACACCATACATGGCCAATGTAATCAATAGAATTTATACTGTGCTTACCTTTCATTCTGATACAAATATGCCTTTCAAATTCAAAAGAAGACAGTTACCTATAGAGTTAGCCTTTTCAATGACCATTAATAAGTCACATGGACCTAGGTCCCCTTCCTGGAAGTGATCAGTGGTAATTTTGATATTTTAAAAAGGGTGACAGAAGTGACCCTATGAATTCCCGACTAATATTGACCTTTAAGATATACTAGAATGGCATATGTTACGCTGGGAAGGCTAGTAGATAAATAAATAATAAATACATCTAGGATTGTACGAACAGATGATGGCATCATTTGGATTGAAGAATGACCAACAACATAGAATTTATCAAAAGGACATTTTCTACTGTGTTTTAATGTTTCTTTGCGAGGTTGGAAAATCAAAATCTTTGCAAATGATCCTCTTATAAGGTGGCCATTTTGAGATATTTTTCAACTCACAAAAATCCCTATGAAGCTCAAAAGTCAACCTTTAATTTAATGTGGGCTGAGAATCAATCTCCTAGCGCGTTTCCTCAAAACCTCAAGTGCGCACATGCCGAATTTCACGATGTGTCGACAGAAAAAGTTGAGATTTCAAAACTATATTCGTCTATGCCCTTCCAAAATACACAGTGACTCAGTTCATGATTTCGATCACTCAAGAAGTCTAGAGTGGAAAATCACGCAAGCTGTGGTGATCTATTAAGTACAGAACCCAACCACTCCCAATATCAAAGAATAGAACCCCAAACAAATGCATGATCCAGTTGCCATTAAGGTAGCTCAGGTGAAGAGTACTCCCCGGTGCTACTTAGAGACAGAAGGCCAAAGACATATACCTCTGCTATCAAGGATCTTAACAGACACAGACAACCCTCTTTTCAAAGCCAGCTGACTAGTCCTCCACCTGGACTGCAAAATAGTGATCCCACAAAATTGGATACTTACAGTAGTCGTCTGTATTTAGGTTGTAGGCGTTTCCTGGGCTACACATTTGTTCCTCCTTAAGAGCGATGTACTCAAAACACATAACAACAGTTATCAGAGTTATCAATATGATGCTCCTAGTAGAGATAGTTAGGCGCATAGGGAAGATCAGAGACATAATCATTGGCCACCCACCGTCCGGTGAGTCAAGAAAGATGTGCACAACTTGAGTGACAGGTTAAACATTTGACAGAGAGCATATTCAAATCATAAGATCCCAAAAGGGAAATGCTCAGAGAAGCCTTGGCCAGAATGCGTCAACAGGTCAGGGTGTACATGGCAAGAGGAAATTGTTTCAGTTAAAAACAAGGAGACGAGAAAACGGGAGATACAACAGAAAAGATATGCCAAGCCGTATGTGAGGTGTCAGAAATGAGAGGGAGACACAAAGTGGAAGTGTGTTCAACATGAAGAAGGTAGTGACCTTGTCTCTTAATTATGTAATCTAACAGTTGGTGTGCCTATGCCAGTAGATGTTACTCACAAACAAAGCGTTATGTAAGAAACACAAACGCATGTACTAACCCCACCACATTGTTTAATGTTACGTATCAGATGAACATCTGCATGTTTTTCTTAAATAGTTTCTTAGTCAAAGATCTTTTTAGCAAGGTTTTTTATATATTTTTTTTGATCATTGAATAAAATATTCTTCGTTGTATTTTATGGTTTCTTGACTCTTGTCACACATTAGCTGTGTTCCAGTGGGCTGGAAGAATTTACTCCTACAAATGCAGATGATAGATTGAATCCCTGTTGTGAGTGAGTGACATCTACTTGCATAGGCACACCAACTGTTGGATTACATAATTAAGGGACAGGGTCATTACCTTCTTTGTGCCTTTTTTGCCCTTCATATATTTGACCCTTGAAAGTTGTGTTTCCCGATATAGGGTCTACCCAATTCCTTTTGCACAGTGTGTTCAACATGAGACATCTTTCTTAAAAGAAAAACGGTTGGATAAAGTCCTTTCCTACTCTATCCTAAAACAAGAGTTTCCCTAACTAGGAAACTAAAACTAAAGATCAGTCTGTGGGCCTCATCAGGAGCCTGGCGCTATCCCGGCGGTAATAACAACTGGATACCACCAGCGCAAATAGCGTTACCTCTATTCGGTCCGGCTCTGTTAGCGCCGGTTCACAAGTATCTGTACTTCGGTAAATTCCCATTCCCCATTGGGTCCATCAGACCCAATAACGTATGGGGCGCTATTAACACTGGCGGTAATTGCGGCAGTGGTAACAGCGCCAAAAATATCAGAAAATGGGCAGAAAGCAGGATTTTTACCTCCATCAAAAAGCTGGAGGTAAAACTCTAAACTTTCCGCCCCAACTCATAATGGGGCTAGCCCTTAAATGCGGTGGTAATAGCATTACTGTTGCATTTAAGGGCTCCTGCCAACTTATGATGAGGCCCTGTGTCTTGTCGTCAAAATGATGAAAACGGCCCTTGTGCTCAAAATATATCTATGCTCACACTAGAAATTAAACAACCAAAAAGTGTAAGGACTATTGTCTCTGATTTAAGTTTAGCCAGACAGTATTCAAAAGAAAATAGACAAATCCACAAAATGGCTTCTTCCAGGGAAACTTTCTTGGATCCAGAGGGTGGTTCCCTTCCCCTGGATTATTTCCGGTACGATGGTGAAAGTATCTTTTTCTAACAATGCCCCCTTAAAGGATAGTAGGAATATCTCTTCCATACAACAGCTCCTCAAAAGCTGGCAAAAGAGTCTCCTTTATACAATAATGGATGGATGGCGAAAGTGTCTTTTTGAAACAATGCTCTCTCTCTTAAGTGTAATATAAATATCTCTTTTATACAACAATCGTTTATGGATCTTCTGATATACTTTCCTGCCAGGTATCCTTCAACAGACTTTTCACATCCCCTTGTGTACTCTCCTGCAGGGTATCCGGTTACATTGTCTTTTCCTTGCATATATTCTATATGGATTACCTGGTATACTCCCTTGCCAGGAATCCACTTCTAGGTTTAGTAGATCCCCTGATATTCTCTCTTGCCAGGAATATTTCTCCCAATAGCTCACCGCCTGATGTGCTTCTCTCACCAGGACTTCTTACAATGTACTTTATATTGATTAACTGGTATAGTCCCTGCCGGGAATCCCATCTTGGGTTTTGTAGATCCCCTGGTATATTCTCCAGCCAGGTATCCTTCCCCCAAAGGCTCACTGCCTGATATACTCCTTTCACAAGGACTTCTCACAATGTTATCTTTTTCTTTAAGTATAACACAGTTGTATTCCTCCACTGTTTTATACCTCATTGGCTTTAGTTACTAGTTGATCTAACCTCTTCCTTATTGACATTTCAGGTATGGAGACTTGTTCTGTATGTTACCTTCTTCACTAGTATTCATTTGCTGGTGGCAATACTTGTTCCAACATTTCACAAATTGACAATTCATATATGGAGAGGTGTACAGATTTTGTCTTTCAACTTCTCCATTAATGTTAATTTGCTAATGATAGTATTTACTCAAGCTTTCCCCATATGAGGATGTGTGTAAATGCAGACTTTCTACTTTACTTGGTCGGTATTTAAAATAATTATCCAATTGTTCATTTGCCTGTTGGTAAGCCACGGGCCCCCATTACCTTTGAGCAGTCTCACTGGTGTCTGTTGGCATTTCCGACCTCTGACATGTTGCTGAATTGGAGTGTTCACTCTGGGAAGGCTTCCCCCTATTGGCAGACCCTCATTTGGTTCTTCCTCCAGCTTCACACTCATTCGCTGGAAGAACCCCTGCTGCCTGACAAGATCGCGTTCCCAGCAGCTTCATTGCTGCTACTGGCTCGCTAGCGGTTCTCCTGCTGCCTCCTCTGTGCTTCTCCCAGTTCTCCAGTAAGCAGCATTCAGAAGTGGTTGCTGAGAAGAGCCTGCTTCATTTAATATGGCTCGCTACTGTTCTGCTTCCCACTTTGCCCGCTCTGAATCTCCCTTCTTCTCCTTCAACGCCTCCTTTCCATTGAAGGCTTCCAGCATGTTTAAATGTCCTGTGTGGCTGATTTCCATTACAACAACTAGTTTTCATATTTTACTTAGTGGTGTTTTCATACCACATAAACCTCTTTTTCCTCTTCCTTGGCTCAGGTATTTTAAGCCTTTTAAAGTTGTATTGTTTGAATATTTGTTTGAATAAAAACTATCAGACACAGAAGATATTGAATGAGTATTATGTGTATAGGAGGTATGTATGACATTATGCTCTGATTTTTTGCAGGATGATATGTTTGGATCTTACACTGAGAGGGATATGTAAAGGAATAACAAGCCATTAAGAATTCAGGAATTAGGAGGTCTTCGCTTCTGTCTCTTTCCTGATGGGGTCACCACCTCTTCCCGACAGCTGTCAGCTCCCATGTGGTCCTAACTTCATAATGCATTCCCCAGGGTCAGGATCGGGTAGTGGCTGTCGTCCCCTGGCTACATGCAAGGAGATATTCGGCTGGGAATCAGTGATGACTCGGCAGGATTCATCACACTTAGAGGGAGCGTCTTTTACCTCCTAAGAAAATATGCCATGGTTTGCTGAAAAATTGGCTAAGGCCAATGGTGAACCCTCTTTTTTTCTTGAAACTAAATTAGAGAAAAATAAAAAGGTGAAGTATAGAAAGGAGAAAAATGTGACAATTAAATTTGAAAAAGTGGAGAACTCTGTGGAGATAGTAGCTAGCATTTCTTCTTTCCCCAAACGTACTGTATCCTCCAAATGAGGTGAAAATCAGAGTTGGAGATGTACGGAAAAGAACATGAATGAAAGGAGAGTAGCAAAGAAATCCTTAGACAGAAGACCCTGGAAGAATTACACCAGAGAATGTCACCAAAAGGTTTTTCCTTCCTTTCCAGGTTTTTCTAGGCATCACAGCCAATCAGTAAACCTTTACCAATTGGTTGTGATGCCTAGAAAAACCTGGGTTGAACGGTGGGAGGTCCCTATGCCAATGTTGGTTTCCAATTGTATTTTCATTCCTACAGAGTCCTTGTTCTTGACTAATCCACATGAGCTTGAAATTAAGGAGAATGTCCCTGGGTACCTGCCCAATTTCAACCTCACGTAGTTCTAAGCATTAAAAAAATACAGTCTGAATTATCCACTAACACACACCATCTCTGTATGTTGGAGATGAAAGATTAAAGGTTTTCCATTCATATCCAAGATCAAGGACAGTGTAACTTATTGTCTCTCAGAGATACAGTTTCTCAGGCAACCTTAATAGCTTGAGAAGTACTTGAAACTATGAACCAAGGAAGATGTAAAAGTCACTGTATTACCGTCATATTACTCCTTGTATGGATGCAAATGTTGAAGGAAAGGAAATTCCACTAGATGGAGTTACTGAAGTAGAGAACAAAATAGGGTGACATAGACTTGCCCATCCGGTAACAGTTGTGGCTCCTCGGAGCACACCAGTTTTACAGGGAAACAGTTTACTTCAACAGCTTTTTACTCTGACAGAGTGAGCAAACCAAGTCTTCTGGACCCACACTAGCTGCCGGATCAAACTGAAAATAAGCACCAACTATATAGATTTGATTGGAATCTGCTATTTGACTGAAAAACATCATACCCAAGTGGAGATTTATTTTCAGGACCCTCAAATCCCAGACATCACTCTCATAACTGTGAAAGAACAAGGTGATAGCAGAGGGACTTCCCCAGAACCTTTGAGAATATATTTTCCTCCAAATAATAAGAATTGGTTCTACAATTTGGAGGGAAACACACTGAACTTATATCCTTTGATGGTTAGGATCAAGCAATGGATAACTCAGGAGTCAAGATCAGCAGAATAAATCAACTACAAAGGAATTGAGAGCTATTCATCCCATTAATTTAAATGATATTCTTCAGCAACATGATCTGTCTCTGCATACAATCCCTTCAGTAGATCTCAAAGATGACAGCATAGGATTATTAGTTGATAATAATGTCCCCCAAAGTGTCATCTTATTCACCTATGTCTCCATTGGAATAGTTGTTGATTCCAGGCAATGTTACAAGGATTTAGCCAATACCATCATTGCTCCAATACCAGAGGATTGTCATACCACTACTTCCGGTAGCAGGCCAGACACTCTGTATACTCTCAAGAGCATGATTTTAGGTTGTGTCCCCTCTGCCTTTAAGGAGTGTAGGATGTTCCCTGTGATATGATAGATTGTATAGCATTCGAATTCACTTGTAACTACATTGACACTGAGGAATCAATGACACTAAGGAATCAATTTGCCAGATAGACACCAGAAACAAGGACTGTTCTGCCCAATTATAAAATACTACAGAAATAGCCACACTACAAACGTTTCCAGGCTTTCGTCTGATGGTTGAAGAACAAATCAGTATGGCTCATGTAAGTGAGACAGAAAACCAAAAATTAAAAATGTAAACAGGGATTTTTAGACTTTCAGAAAATGTTCTTTGTTGATTCCTATGATTGCAGACATAAGTGCCTTCTTGATAAAACCATACCTAGCAATCCTACCACGGCACTGGTATCTGTAAGGCAATACTGGTTACCTCTAGCACCAATGGACATATTCATGGAGATTATCAAAAACATGTAATCCTGTGGGATCATCCGAACGATTCACAGTACCTTTAATAACCCAGTACTAGGAAGATGGAAACCCAGTGGAGAATGGAGACTATATGCATACTTAAGGGAATTGAATAAGAGGGCACACATGTCACAGCAGCCTCCTCCTTATATTTATTAGGCCTTGCACAGAGCCAGGATTCTAATATATAAACTACCGTCAATTTCACGAATGGCTATTGGACTGTCACGGTACTCTGTGAAAACCAATATAAACGTGCCTTCATGTTTGGGGGTAAAAATATGTATGAACCAGAAGTCACTTTGGATATATTAATAGAACAAATTAGTTCAGTTTATTCCTACTGTGAGGTAGACTTAAAGGCCCCAAACAGAAGTTCCTTTCAACTGAACAGCAGAAGTAAAACACTGCAACCAAAAATGGCCTGGCTTTTGCTTTTATTTTCACATGAGTGGCAAGAACTTCAACACTGCAATAAAAAAGTCCTGGCTTTTTCTTTTTGTTCATGTAAAATTAAAGAACCATGGGGAAATGGGCCTACCTGTCATTATCAATGGACCAGCAGCAATGTAATTCACGTTCTTGCGGAATCAAAGAATCCTGTGACATGGAAAACAGGATTTTTAAACATTAAAAGCAAAAACGGCCTACACAGGTGTTTGCAAATAAAAACGGCTTTAAAAAGCCAAAATGGAAAAAGATATCACTGCTCACAGCAAAATGTCAGGAAAGAAAACCTGATGTGGGGTTGACCAGAGCCAATTCATAGTATATTTCACACACAAAACTCCTGTAAACATGTGAAGAGACACTTACTTCAAGAAAAACCTGTTCTGGCTGAGTTCTAAACTTCACAATGAAATGCCCCAAGTCCAGCTGGATGTTCCACCGCCCATCTAATGGCATCCTGCAATAGAATCTGCTGCATCAAGTGTTGAAAGCCCACTGTTCCCCAGACTGGCTGGCACTGAAGGCAGTTAAAGCAAGGGACTTCAAAAGAGCCCACACCACTTCAAAGAGACTTATAAAAAAGAACTCTGGTCACAGGTGA
Organism: Ambystoma mexicanum; assembly: GCF_040938575.1. NCBI lineage: Eukaryota > Metazoa > Chordata > Amphibia > Caudata > Ambystomatidae > Ambystoma > Ambystoma mexicanum. The sequence goes on along the minus strand of NC_090937.1, from coordinate 784,716,365 downwards.
GCCCAGGAAGACAGATGGCTGTGGGGGATGAAGCGGCCCTCCCCCATGTTGAACAGACAATCCCAATTGATATTTAAAGACTATTTTCATTTTTGCCAATGTGTGCAGCCATCAGACTGAGGATTTATCTCAATTGTATCCCATTGTTCATGTAATTTCCAGGTGGTTTGGGGGATATACATTGCATTTCCCTGGGACTCTGGTAACTGTAATGGCCAGATAGACTGGGCTTCTGGCTGATCTGGACATGTGACTAATGTAAAGGTGGGTGAAAAGATGGAAAATGGAATTGGGAAATTGCTTGATGACTTACATTTCATAACTGTTGTGCATTTTATGAAAATGACAAAAAGGTGACAAATGGCCGTACTACATTGTACAGATTTGGTGGTTGTCTTACCTAATTCACCGTGGTCAGCTCAAACAGAATATATGTTTTATAAGGCAGTGGCTAGTACAATTCTGAAGTTATGATACATAACGTGTTTTTGCCCAAAAGTTGAAATGAGAACAAAGGATGGTAATAAAGGGGAAAAGACAGATGGTACTCCAAAATCCCTAAACCAATCCTGACTGGGGGGCGAAGAGAAATAGATAAACTGTCCAATCCTTGCAACAGGGATTATTGAAGGGTACCTCCCCTAGATTGTAAAAGTAGTGATGTAATTTCTGCTATATAAGGGGGACTGCACTTGGATTTAGGACACACAAAACCCAGGGATGACAGAAAAGGGAGGATGGAGAGAAGGCTGCTGAAACTTAACCATCTTTGATAGTGCAGTGACCAGACCCTTCTGCCAGCCCTAAATTGCATAGGCCCTTCAGTTTTACACCAGCAGATTCAATATTTCCCGCTTGAAAACCCCAAATTGCTGTGTAGTCCAGCAATCTCCCCATAGAAGAATCTCTTGTTTGCCTGTGTATGTTAGCATATCTCCTCTGAAACACCCATCAGTTGACTGCACAAATCCTTAGTATTTTTGTAAGTAAATCAATTCATTCCCCCATTGAATTTCACGGATCGGGATTGTTGAAATTCGAAACCAACCATCTTTGTCTAGTATTTGTATTTAGCTGTTATGGGGCCTCATTACAACCCTGGCGTAGGACCATGGTGCTATTAGCACCATTTTCAATGCCGGATTCCGCCATGATGGATGGCGGATTTACCGCCCCATTCCAAGGATGGCAGGGTGGTAAATCCCCATTCACCGTTGCCCCTTCCCCATTGCCATTTTTGCCCCATAGGGCACAATGGGGATGGGGAAGGCGCTAATTACGGCACTGTAAACTACGGTGCCGTAATTAGCACCAAGGTCGCTTAGCGCCTTTGACTTTAACGCCTGAAAAAAGCATGCGTTAAAGTGTGAATCTGACGTTAAGGGTTTAACGGCGTCGCAGCCTTCTACGGCACCGTTAACCCCTTAACGCCAGTGTTGTAATGAGGCCCATAGTCATTAAAGTGATGCCTCCAAGCGAATGAATCCCCTTGTGAGCTGAAAACCGAGTTTGTCCCTGTCAGGAAACACTTGGTTCGACTGGCGGATCATGCCACTTCACATAGCAGGAACAAACCTGGTAATCCACTCATGGATGGTGGCGCAGTCAAGCATCATCGTGTTAAACAAAAGGGGTGCACCCCTGCTGCTCTAAACACCAGGCAATCTCTGGTGTTCCGGTGTTCCTTAAGGGATGTACCAGGCTGACGGAGCATTGGAGGTTGCCATGGAGATTGGCTTCCTCATTACATCCACAGAACGCTCTGCTCTGTTTCTCCCGATCATGTGACGGTGCTGGCCAATAAGTGTGCACCATTCCTTAAGCCCGGTGCTTCTGATTGTGGCTTACGGGTGTTCTTCTTGTGCCTGATCTGTTAGGTTTTGTGGATTCTACGGTGCCGACTTCTGCTTTTCTCTTTCTGGTTTTGCTTTTGGATTGCCCACTGATCTGCTGTCTCTCTCGTTACTGACCCTGTTTGGACCTTGGACTTCTTGCTACACGGACTGCTGATATCTGCTCGGAACGTGCTTGGACCCGGATGTTGTATTGGACCTTTGATTTGGATCACGTTTGGCTAGGAATTCGCCCGCTCCTTTTGGATCTCTGGATTTGTTACAAGGATTGAATTGGATTGTTGTTCTTGCCTTGGTATTTGGATTCTGTCATTATTGCCTGGGCTGAAGGTAGCTTTACTGTGACACACACAGAGACTTGAGACTGCCGGTAGTGTGTTGTCCACTTTCTGTATAGGCTTCCTCGTGCCGTCGGGTCCAGTGATTCCTTTTGGGACTTGTGACTGAGTCACCTTAGTTATAGGCTTCCGTGTGCCGTCGGGACAGCCTCTCTCCTTCTACCAACAGCTGGGCTTCGCCTTCACTTCACTTCTCCTGTGGGACACTGATAGGTGGGTTTGTTTACTTTTCCTTTCCTATCTTTGGTTGTAACACCTGGGTATTGACGTATTCTGCTTTTCCTGCAGAGACGCCGGTACACAGAATCTTGTCACCCTCTGGAGCCTTAGTTTCTAAACCTGAGTAAGTCCCCTCTGCTTCTTGAGTCTAATGTTGAGTTTGCATAACTGGGTTACTTCATTGCTTGTTTTTTCCCCTGTTGCAGCCAACATCTGGCCCGTCATTGCAACAAAGTTTTTAAGACCGTTTTGGTGTTCCTTCCAAGAAGTCGTTCCGGCCTGCATCTGGTGTTCCTTTCTTCCTGCTAATAGACTCCTCTGTGTGTTCTACCACCCAGGGGGGTACATTGGTCAGAAGAACTCGTCGTCCACACTACACAAGCAACGGCCTTGAGCGGATGGGTTCTGACAGTCCCTGTGTCTAAATTATGCCCTGCTAAGCAAATTTTCATTTGCCAGTGTCATTTCTATTGGCATCTGTCCTATTAAACCCAAACCGCTGTTCCCATTATGAGTAATCTCTTTGCCCAAAGCCTACCTGTTAGCTTCCCTGTCACTTTCACTAAAAAACAAATTTTCTATGTGCCTTTCTCATTGTTGAAAGCATGTGTGTAATTTCTAGCCCCAGTAATATTAAGGTGATTTCCATTTTCGTTTTTCTAAAACTTTCTTTCCATCCTTTAAAAGTGTTTTTCCCTTAGTCTATCATATTCTGAGTGTTGATTTTGAATTGCATTTCCTTCATTTTTCATTGCTCAGAGCTTGAGTGTCACTTCACAGCCCCAGCAAAATTAGTGTGATGTGACTTTTAACCTTTGAAAACTGGTTTTTCCGAGTTTATATCCCTTCCCCTAGCGTACCCTGATCACTGATTCTGAATTACATTCCCTTTATTTTTTAATTTTCTTTCTCATGTATTTCCTGTATTTAAAATCGAATTTCCTATGTGTGCTAGCTAGTTTGTTTTGAAGCCCGATTTGTGCTTTAGTGTAAGCATCCCGATGTACCCTTGTGTGCTGTCCCATAGCAGTAGTGTTGAATCATTGAAAACCCATTTTTCCATTGTTGCAGGAGGAAGCGCTTAACTGTGGGTGCTATCACTTTGCGGTAAATTGTTCTTTTTCGGTCCTGCCATTAGAAAAAGGAAGTAGCTGTGATAGTATATCTTAACATGGTTGTTTTGTAGAGATTATTGAATTTTGTGTTGCCACAACATTGGTGGCTGTGCCATTGTTTGATTTTCCTTTTTCATTAAATAATAAATTAATAAATATCTTATTGATGCACACCGGCCTGGTTCCTAGTCCATTGTGACATGGGTTATTTGTGGAGGTTGGATGCGAGACGGGTTGGAGGCTTGCTAAAAATAAAATCTGTAGCAGATTAAAAATAAAAAGTGTTTTATTGTGCGCCACATCCATTGTAGGGGAAGGAGTTCCCTAGCTGGCGTGTGCCGTGTACTCAAAGATCACTCAACACTTGGTCCAACTTTTGCAGGCAGGGGTCAAGAGGAAGTGGGGGGCTTTCAATCAGAGACTGTGAATATATATATATAGAATATTTTCTTGGAAAAATAAAAATAATAGCAGCGACTCGATCCCAAACTCAAGCAGAAAGTGAGTCTTCTATTCTGCAATAGAGAAGATGTTCCAGATTAAAATGTAATAACTGCACAGAAAGATGACCCAATAATTGGAACTACCAGTATCTAGAATATCCAGAAAATGTTCACTTATCTCCACCGGATTGGCAGGGAAAGGAAGATCTTTGAGTTTTAATCACACTCCAGAAAATGTTCAAAATTCAAGATGGAATTTTAGTTAGGAAATCCCAATATTGTTATGATGTGTGGTTAGTGCCTACCTGCCTATTATGAAACGTAATGTTAAATCACACCCACGATGAAGTGAACAATGGTCATCAGAGATTTTAAAAAACATTGGAGATTCCATGTGAAGTGGCTTATTGGCCACACATGTGTCAGGACCTCAATATATATTTAAGGGGGTGCCTTGTGTGTGTCCATTCCAATTGAGTTCTCTCACTCACCAGGCATACTCTACTAAGACAAGGTATGACATAACCATGGTCTGATCTTCACATCAACTTTATTGGTCCAGGGATTCATTTCACACACAACAACACATATTTGATTACCATTATGTGCTTTTTACCAATTGGATTGAAATTCTCCCCACTCCAAATTTGAATGCAGAAACTGCAGCTATGCTATTGATCAACCACATATTTTCTTGTTTTGCCCTTCCTCCAAGGATTCAGTGTGATCTGGGTAGTCATTTCACCAGTGAAATATTGACTAAGATGTGGGAACCCTCACAGTCAAGAGAAATTTGCGAAGAGAGGTAAATGTGGTGTCAACATGAGGGGGCACACGTCCGAGCTGTGAAAATGATGCCTATATTTATACCTATATTCAAAGGAACTGATCCAAATGATGCAGTGACATAAGAGTGACATGTGGGAAGATGTCATGATGCATGCACAATATACCTAGTGTATATTGTCTAGAGATGCTGGTAGCAGTAAAATAGGAGTCCACAGTTCGGCCATGTTTCTGTAGGACAGAGTTGAGAAAGTCAGTGTCCTAGCAAGCCCATATTAACAGGCTGCAGGCCTCATTTCTCCTGTGTGTTATATTTTTGCAAAATGAGCAGTGAAGATCAGGCTGACACATGATGCCAAATTAATGTTGTAAGGGGAGGATTTTCTTAGGAAAAATACAATCCAAATGAAGCCATTTCATGCAATACGTCGAATGTCATGGCACTAGTCACCTGGAAGCTCAAGCAAGATTATGAGGCAAAAATTAATTAAATATAGTAAATTCACTTTCCAGCATGGTGCGGTTGGATTTTTTCAGAGCAAAGTCGGCACACTGCAAGGGCAAATGTGTAGAGGATTAGGAGGGGCTGTGGGGCAAGGGACAGTGAGTTAATCAGGAGGACAACACTGCTATACTCATGGCCTTGCTGTCCCCGTGTTATCTTCACATACAGGACTATTCTAGCCTATCAGAGCAAAGAGTTTGTCTGCTGGTCAGCTTCATGGTGTGATGTGATTAAGGAGTGGGACATGTTAATATTATGATGTCATGAAATGGGTGTTGAAGGGTTTTGTTTCAGGAAATGTGTTTGCCCAATCAAAGATAACCAATGTATGTAGCACTCTAGTGCCTCAGGATGTTTCAACAATCACTTTTGACCTGCTCCAAGCTGTAACTAGTATGTTATGGAAATGTTGTTTTTCCTTATAAAAGTTGTAACTCTATTGGGCAGAGTTTGAGAAATGTTTTAACAGTTCAGCTTGCCTGAATAACTCTTCTCCCAGCTGTGGGAAGTTAATTAATGTGTGTTTTTCCTGAACGGTGTCACTCTTCCGTGGAGTACTTGTTGTACCTTTCTTGTAGTCCCTCTTTACAATTGCATATTTCCTTCCACCTAGCTTCAAGCAGGATGTGTGGGGGAAATGAAACAAAATAATAATAGGAGTGTTAAAGAAGTTTGCTTTGTTTTCTGTACCCAGTTAGGACTTAAGTTTACCACTAATCCTGATGGCTCTGGGGTCTAGCCCTACCTCTGTAACAAAGGTGTCCCCTTTTCAACTCATGGCGAGGAGCAAAATTGACTTTCCTCAACATCTGTTGTATTGAGAACAGGAACAGACATTGATCAATACATCTACCACTCCTGCATATGTAGAAAACCTGGCATCTTCAACATGTGTTTGCATAACCCAGAGGAACTAGGGGATCCATGTGGTAAGTACAAAGCCCTACTATGGCACGTGGGAATCAAAAATGGAGTTAGACATAGGTGAATTTGTTTATACCTATATTCAAAGGAACTGATCCAAATAGTGCAAATTCCTCTCAGCATGGTGTACAGCTTTCAAGATCATAGATAAGATCTCTTTCGTTGACTACAAAATCCAGATACCAAAAGGGGACCAGGCAGAGGAATGGTTCAGGTGGACCACCTGAACTGTACTGAATCGGATTGAAGAATCAGTTCCTGCTGCCAATGAAGTGAACTCTGACTAAGTAGAGACCTATGTAAAAGGTAAATAAGAATGGTTTAGTGAGTGGATGAATTGTTGAGGAATTTTAAAATAAATGATAATTTAATTTTGTTTGCAACATTGCGTAAAGATTAGTGTTGGATCAGGAATCAAAGGAAACATGTACAATTAAAATGTCATTATCTGATATTAACGTAGCTTTTCTACCCATCTCTTTTAGTAACTAACTGCAAATTCCTTCCATTATCCAGTACCAAAAGCAGGAAGGGGAAACTGTCCAAGAGGAAATGGTGTCCACTGCACACTCCAATGAAGGAAAAAGGGTGTTAATCAGAGTAGTTTTACTAGAATATACAGAGTCCCAAAAAGGAAAACACTGTGTTAATGGTAGGGAATATCAGACCACATCAAGGGAGTAGAATACATGGAAATTACTGTTGTGTTGAAGAGCAGCTTTGCATCGACATCTGGAAACAAAAGTTATTCTGTCCCTTACCTGCTCCTCAGTCTATCGCCTATCCCTTTGAGACTTCGATCCTGAGCATGGTGGGGATCAGTTGAAAGAATAAAAGGCATAACAATACTGCCTGAATTCAAAGTAAGAGGTGCTAAACAATTGCACTGTTTCTTCAAGTATGCCACATATGATTTAACTGTCTTGGGCATTATTGTGCTGACAAACCCAAGTGAATAGGTGCTGCTTTTGTAATGAGCAGCACCTAACGTAAGTTGTAGACACTGCTTCAATGTATAGGAATGCACCAGTGTATTAATTAACATTTTTCCCCAGTCGCTTGCTTTCTTGAGAGACAGCAATTCAAAAACAGGAGAATTGTGCCTGGTGCACTGAAATATATGGCTGTCAGCAATACGTAAACTCAAAATACTGATACAACACTGAACAGCCCTAAATTTCAACAGATGCTGCGTCATTCCTTGCAAGTCATAATACTACACCTGCATAATGTAAAAGGCCAATGTGTGCAACTGGAATCAGCAAGGAAACAAACTCAGCCTGCACTGTACAAATAATGATGCCAAACAATGCATAGAGCCAATGAATTCACCTATGGTTTTCTAAGCTTTCTACTATTTGCCTCTTAATGAAGCACAGCTTGTTGATAAGTGGATTGTATCTTGCAATGCATTACATTCAAATCGTGAAGTGATACAGTTTAGAAATGATATAATTGCAAAAGAAGAAAAAAGCAATGGTTCTAATGGTGTGTATAACAACTGTATTCATTTCAACGGCCCTGTATTGTGCTGAGTTCAAGATGATTGGGATTTCAACTCAAGGTAAACTGGCCCCCACCTTCAGGCGTCTTCCAGGGGATATTCTTTTTAAAAACTGGCATTCCAAGAAAATGGAATCTATGGTTTCCACAGAGGATTAACATCTGGAGTAGCCAGATTGTCTAGCTCATAACCAGTCCCCATTCATCCATTAACTGGCACCTTTTGACTCTGCTCTCTCTGAAAAATCGGCCATATGCTGGGACTGATGCGAGCTGGCCAATGGGACCTGTCAAAAAGGCCTGATCAATCATTGAGTAAGGCCTCACAAGGCCCCCATATTGAAACACATGGCATGCCCTTTCATCTATATTTCCCTTGTTTTAAATAGCATTTTATTTACCATATATTGTATTTGCACAATCAAATATTCCTCATTCTTCTCAAACTATCAGAGTTAGGAATATGCACATTGTTGCATTTTGAAGACCAGAGTCTCCTCTTTAATTTGACCACAAATGTGCATTCAATACATTAATTAGAAATTAATAAAATTAGAAGAATTCATTACTTGATTAAGGAATATGCCAGATAGCCATGCTGTGTGTCTAGATGTGAGTCTATACTGATGGAATATATTAATCACAGCTTCATTACATTCTCCCCCACCGCCACCTTTTTTCTCATAAACATTATTAAAATATGAACATCTCATGAAGATTAAGAATATTCAATAGAAGTGTCTAACTTTGAGGCAGACCCATGAAAATATTGAGCCAATCACATAGTGTGACACAATTATGACATAAGCATGGCAATTGTGGACACTTTTTAAAAGTGGGAGCACAGAAGAGATGGTATTCTGATATTGGAAAAGCTACAGGATCACCTAACAGCAGGGATCATGATTCTGAATCGATTAATCAGACAGGGACCAACTTAAGGGCTCCAGAAAGGAAGATTCCTGTTCCACTGGATGAGTTCTGCCGACAAGGGAACCTGCAAAGTGGGAATACGAGGTAGTTATCATTTCATGGAAGCAGATCTGGACGGACTCTGCTGACTGGGAGATTTTCAACATAAAGGGTACAGGCTGCTCCTAAAACTGAAAGCATCTTCTCAAAAGTGTTTTATTTAATTGCCCTTATTTATTTATCTATTTAATGAAAATGACAGAGAAAACAATGCATTTTGTCAAAAAAATGCTTACAAACCTTTTTAACGTTGACTTACAGAGTGGAGGACTAGTGTCCTTAACAATGGGTGAGTGGGTGTAGATATAAGACCAGATGATGCAGGGGAGGTAGAAACATGAACCATGAAGAAGGACCGTACAGTAGGATACAGGAACAGGATAGTAGAGGAAGTGCTAAGTTTTAGGATGAAGGGGTGAGGGATAAATGCTGTGGGATTGTCATAGAGAGGTAAAAAGAGAGGAGAACATGGAGATGTAGTGGCATACAATGCTATGCAAATGGTTCATCAGAAAAGAGGAGAGCTAGGAGGTTGGATTTAAATACAGATAGAGGGGGAGTAGTGAGTAGAAGGAGAGGAAGAACATTCCAGAGTAAGGGAGTGAGTAGAGGAAGCCCAATGGGCACGAGAGGTAACTAGGAAGTGAGCCGAGGATGATGTTACAGAACGAGGGAGAGAGTAGGGAGTGAGATGGGCCGATGGGTCGTGTGGGACAAGACTGTGTATTCTTTTGAAGAGGATGAGAAGGAGTTTGTACTTTGCCTTCTGTCTCATAGATAACCAACCTACCTGATGGTGGGCTAGGGAGGTGGAGGTGAAGTGGGGAAGGTTGAAGAGGACAGCAATGTTGAGGACTTTGCTGCAAGGTGAAAAGGCACAGTTGGGAAGGCCTTCAAGTACACTGGAACAGTATTCAGATCGAGAGAGTACTAAAGAGAGGAGTAGGTGCTTAGCAGTGTTGAAGGGAAGAAGATGTCTTATTTTTCTCATGTTGAGGAGATTAAGTCTAGCTGCAGTGGCAGATTACTCCTTGTATGGATGCAAATGTTGAAGGAAAGGAAATTCCACTAGATGGAGTTACTGAAGTAGAGAACAAAATAGGGTGACATAGACTTGCCCATCCGGTAACAGTTGTGGCTCCTCGGAGCACACCAGTTTTACAGGGAAACAGTTTACTTCAACAGCTTTCTACTCTGACAGAGTGAGCAAACCAAGTCTTCTGGACCCACACTAGCTGCCGGATCAAACTGAAAATAAGCACCAACTATATAGATTTGATTGGAATCTGCTATTTGACTGAAAAACATCATACCCAAGTGGAGATTTATTTTCAGGACCCTCAAATCCCAGACATCACTCTCATAACTGTGAAAGAACAAGGTGATAGCAGAGGGACTTCCCCAGAACCTTTGAGAATATATTTTCCTCCAAATAATAAGAATTGGTTCCACAATTTGGAGGGAAACACACTGAATTTATATCCTTTGATGGTTAGGATCAAGCAATGGATAACTCAGGAGTCAAGATCAGCAGAACAAATCAACTACAAAGGAATTGAGAGCTATTCATCCCATTAATTTAAATGATATTCTTCAGCAACATGATCTGTCTCTGCATACAATCCCTTCAGTAGATCTCAAAGATGACAGCATCGGATTATTAGTTGATAATAATGTCCCCCAAAGTGTCATCTTATTCACCTATGTCTCCATTGGAATAGTTGTTGATTCCAGGCAATTTTACAAGGATTTAGCCAATACCATCATTGCTCCAATACCAGAGGATTGTTATACCACTACTTGTGGTAGCAGGCCAGACACTCTGTATACTCTCAAGAGCATGATTTTAGGTTGTGTCCCCTCTGCCTTTAAGGAGTGTAGGATGTTCCCTGTGATATGATAGATTGTATAGCATTCAAATTCACTTGTAACTACAATGACACTGAGGAATCAATGACACTAAGGAATCAATTTGCCAGATAGACACCAGAAACAAGGACTGTTCTGCCCAATTATAAAATACTGCAGAAATAGCCACACTACAAACGTTTCCAGGCTTTCGTCTGATGGTTGAAGAACAAATCAGTATGGCTCATGTAAGTGAGACAGAAAACCAAAAATTAAAAATGTAAACAGGGATTTTTAGACTTTCAGAAAATGTTCTTTGTTGATTCCTATGATTGCAGACATAAGTGCCTTCTTGATAAAACCATACCTAGCAATCCTACCACGGCACTGGTATCTGTAAGGCAATACTGGTTACCTCTAGCACCAATGGACATATTCATGGAGATTATCAAAAACATGTAATCCTGTGGGATCATCCGAACGATTCACAGTACCTTTAATAACCCAGTACTAGGAAGATGGAAACCCAGTGGAGAATGGAGACTATATGCATACTTAAGGGAATTGAATAAGAGGGCACACATGTCACAGCAGCCTCCTCCTTATATTTATTAGGCCTTGCACAGAGCCAGGATTCTAATATATAAACTACCGTCAATTTCACTAATGGCTATTGGACTGTCACGGTACTCTGTGAAAACCAATATACACGTGCCTTCATGTTTGGGGGTAACAATATGTATGAACCAGAAGTCACTTTGGATATATTAATAGAACAAATTAGTTCAGTTTATTCCTACTGTGAGGTAGACTTAAAGGCCCCAAACAGAAGTTCCTTTCAACTGAACAGCAGAAGTAAAACACTGCAACCAAAAATGGCCTGGCTTTTGCTTTTATTTTCACATGAGTGGCAAGAACTTCAACACTGCAATAAAAAAGTCCTGGCTTTTTCTTTTTGTTCATGTAAAATTAAAGAACCATGGGGAAATGGGCCTACCTGTCATTATCAATGGACCAGCAGCAATGTAATTCACGTTCTTGCGGAATCAAAGAATCCTGTGACATGGAAAACAGGATTTTTAAACATTAAAAGCAAAAACGGCCTACACAGGTGTTTGCAAATAAAAACGGCTTTAAAAAGCCAAAATGGAAAAAGATATCACTGCTCACAGCAAAATGTCAGGAAAGAAAACCTGATGTGGGGTTGACCAGAGCCAATTCATAGTATATTTCACACACAAAACTCCTGTAAACATGTGAAGAGACACTTACTTCAAGAAAAACCTGTTCTGGCTGAGTTCTAAACTTCACAATGAAATGCCCCAAGTCCAGCTGGATGTTCCACCGCCCATCTAATGGCATCCTGCAATAGAATCTGCTGCATCAAGTGTTGAAAGCCCACTGTTCCCCAGACTGGCTGGCACTGAAGGCAGTTAAAGCAAGGGACTTCAAAAGAGCCCACACCACTTCAAAGAGACTTATAAAAAAGAACTCTGGTCACAGGTGAGCCCAGGAAGACAGATGGCTGTGGGGGATGAAGCGGCCCTCCCCCATGTTGAACAGACAATCCCAATTGATATTTAAAGACTATTTTCATTTTTGCCAATGTGTGCAGCCATCAGACTGAGGATTTATCTCAATTGTATCCCATTGTTCATGTAATTTCCAGGTGGTTTGGGGGATATACATTGCATTTCCCTGGGACTCTGGTAACTGTAATGGCCAGATAGACTGGGCTTCTGGCTGATCTGGACATGTGACTAATGTAAAGGTGGGTGAAAAGATGGAAAATGGAATTGGGAAATTGCTTGATGACTTACATTTCATAACTGTTGTGCATTTTATGAAAATGACAAAAAGGTGACAAATGGCCGTACTACATTGTACAGATTTGGTGGTTGTCTTACCTAATTCACCGTGGTCAGCTCAAACAGAATATATGTTTTATATGGCAGTGGCTAGTACAATTCTGAAGTTATGATACATAACATGTAAGGATGGTAATAAAGGGGAAAAGACAGATGGTATTCCAAAATCCCTAAACCAATCCTGACTGGGGGGCGAAGAGAAATAGATAAACTGTCCAATCCTTGCAACAGGGATTATTGAAGGGTACCTCCCCTAGATTGTAAAAGTAGTGATGTAATTTCTGCTATATAAGGGGGACTGCACTTGGATTTAGGACACACAAAACCCAGGGATGACAGAAAAGGGAGGATGGAGAGAAGGCTGCTGAAACTTAACCATCTTTGATAGTGCAGTGACCAGACCCTTCTGCCAGCCCTAAATTGCATAGGCCCTTCAGTTTTACACCAGCAGATTCAATATTTCCCGCTTGAAAACCCCAAATTGCTGTGTTGTCCTCTGAAACACCCATCAGTTGACTGCACAAATCCTTAGTATTTTTGTAAGTATTTTTGTAAGTAAATCAATTCATTCCCCCATTGAATTTCACGGATCGGGATTGTTGAAATTCGAAACCAACCATCTTTGTCTAGTATTTGTATTTAGCTGTTATTTAGCTGTTATGGGGCCTCATTACAACCCTGGCGTAGGACCATGGTGCTATTAGCACCATTGTCCATGCCGGATTCCGCCATGGTGGATGGCGGATTTACCGCCCCATTCCAAGGTTGGCAGGGTGGTAAATCCCCATTCACCATTGCCCCTTCCCCATTGCCATTTTTGCCCCATAGGGCACAATGGGGATGGGGAAGGCGCTAATTACGGCACTGTAAACTACGGTGCCGTAATTAGCACCAAGGTCGCTTAGCGCCTTTGACTTTAACGCCTGAAAAAAGCATGCGTTAAAGTGTGAATCTGACGTTAAGGGTTTAACGGCGTTGCAGCCTTCTACGGCACCGTTAACCCCTTAACGCCAGTGTTGTAATGAGGCCCATAGTCATTAAAGTGATGCCTCCAAGCGAATGAATCCCCTTGTGAGCTGAAAACCGAGTTTGTCCCTGTCAGGAAACACTTGGTTCGACTGGCGGATCATGCCACTTCACATAGCAGGAACAAACCTGGTAATCCACTCATGGATGGTGCCGCGGTCAAGCGTCATCGTGTTAAACAAAAGGGGTGCACCCCTGCTGCTCTAAACACCAGGCAATCTCTGGTGTTCCGGTGTTCCTTAAGGGATGTACCAGGCTGACGGAGCGTTGGAGGTTGCCATGGAGATTGGCTTCCTCATTACATCCACAGAACGCTCTGCTCTGTTTCTCCCGATCATGTGACGGTGCTGGCCAATAAGTGTGCACCATTCCTTAAGCCCGGTGCTTCTGATTGTGGCTTACGGGTGTTCTTCTTGTGCCTGATCTCTTAGGTTTTGTGGATTCTACGGTGCCGACTTCTGCTTTTCTCTTTCTGGTTTTGCTTTTGGATTGCCCACTGATCTGCTGTCTCTCTCGTTACTGACCCTGTTTGGACCTTGGACTTCTTGCTACACGGACTGCTGATATCTGCTCGGAACGTGCTAGGACCCGGATGTTGTATTGGACCTTTGATTTGGATCACGTTTGGCTAGGAATTCGCCCGCTCCTTTTGGATCTCTGGATTTGTTACAAGGATTGAATTGGATTGTTGTTCTTGCCTTGGTATTTGGATTCTGTCATTATTGCCTGGGCTGTTGGTAGCTTTACTGTGACACACACAGACTTGAGACTGCCGGTAGTGTGTTGTCCACTTTTTGTATAGGCTTCCTTGTGCCATCGGGTCCAGTGATTCCTTTTGGGACTTGTGACTGAGTCACCTTAGTTATAGGCTTCCGTGTGCCGTCGGGACAGCCTCTCTCCTTCTACCAACAGCTGGGCTTCGCCTTCACTTCACTTCTCCTGTGGGACACTGATAGGTGGGTTTGTTTACTTTTCCTTTCCTATCTTTGGTTGTAACACCTGGGTATTGACGTATTCTGCTTTTCCTGCAGAGACGCCGGTACACAGAATCTTGTCACCCTCTGGAGCCTTAGTTTCTAAACCTGAGTAAGTCCCCTCTGCTTCTTGAGTCTAATGTTGAGTTTGCATAACTGGGTTACTTCATTGCTTGTTTTTTCCCCTGTTGCAGCCAACATCTGGCCCGTCATCGCAACGAAGTTTTTAAGACCGTTTTGGTGTTCCTTCCAAGAAGTCGTTCCGGCCTGCATCTGGTGTTCCTTTCTTCCTGCTAATAGACTCCTCTGTGAGTTCTACCACACAGGGGGGTACATTGGTCAGAAGAACTCGTCGTCCACACTACACAAGCAACGGCCTTGAGCGGATGGGTTCTGACAGTCCCTGTGTCTAAATTATGCCCTGCTAAGCAAATTTTCATTTGCCAGTGTCATTTCTATTGGCATCTGTCCTATTAAACCCAAACCGCTGTTCCCATTATGAGTAATCTCTTTGCCCAAAGCCTACCTGTTAGCTTCCCTGTCATTTTCACTAAAAAACAAATTTTCTATGTGCCTTTCTCATTGTTGAAAGCATGTGTGTAATTTCTAGCCCCAGTAATATTAAGGTGATTTCCATTTTCGTTTTTCTAAAACTTTCTTTCCATCCTTTAAAAGTGTTTTTCCCTTACTCTATCATATTCTGAGTGTTGATTTTGAATTGCATTTCCTTCATTTTTCATTGCTCAGAGCTTGAGTGTCACTTCACAGCCCCAGCAAAATTAGTGTGATGTGACTTTTAACCTTTGAAAACTGGTTTTTCCGAGTTTATATCCCTTCCCCTAGCGTACCCTGATCACTGATTCTGAATTACATTCCCTTTATTTTTTAATTTTCTTTCTCATGTATTTCCTGTATTTAAAATCGAATTTCCTATGTGTGCTAGCTAGTTTGTTTTGAAGCCCGATTTGTGCTTTAGTGTAAGCATCCCGATGTACCCTTGTGTGCTGTCCCATAGCAGTAGTGTTGAATCATTGAAAACCAATTTTTCCATTGTTGCAGGAGGAAGCGCTTAACTGTGGGTGCTATCACTTTGCGGTAAATTGTTCTTTTTCGGTCCTGCCATTAGAAAAAGGAAGTAGCTGTGATAGTATATCTTAACATGGTTGTTTTGTAGAGATTATTGAATTTTGTGTTGCCACAACATTGGTGGCTGTGCCATTGTTTGATTTTCCTTTTTCATTAAATAATAAATTAATAAATATCTTATTGATGCACACCGGCCTGGTTCCTAGTCCATTGTGACATGGGTTATTTGTGGAGGTTGGATGCGAGACGGGTTGGAGGCTTGCTAAAAATAAAATCTGTAGCAGATTAAAAATAAAAAGTGTTTTATTGTGCGCCACATCCATTGTAGGGGAAGGAGTTCCCTAGCTGGCGTGTGCCGTGTACTCAAAGATCACTCAACACTTGGTCCAACTTTTGCAGGCAGGGGTCAAGAGGAAGTGGGGGGCTTTCAATCAGAGACTGTGAATATATATATATATATAGAATATTTTCTTGGAAAAATAAAAATAATAGCAGCGACTCGATCCCAAACTCAAGCAGAAAGTGAGTCTTCTATTCTGCAATAGAGAAGATGTTCCAGATTAAAATGTAATAACTGCACAGAAAGATGACCCAATAATTGGAACTACCAGTATCTAGAATATCCAGAAAATGTTCACTTATCTCCACCGGATTGGCAGGGAAAGGAAGATCTTTGAGTTTTAATCACACTCCAGAAAATGTTCAAAATTCAAGATGGAATTTTAGTTAGGAAATCCCAATATTGTTATGATGTGTGGTTAGTGCCTACCTGCCTATTATGAAACGTAATGTTAAATCACACCCACGATGAAGTGAACAATGGTCATCAGAGATTTTAAAAAACATTGGAGATTCCATGTGAAGTGGCTTATTGGCCACACATGTGTCAGGACCTCAATATATATTTAAGGGGGTGCCTTGTGTGTGTCCATTCCAATTGAGTTCTCTCACTCACCAGGCATACTCTACTAAGACAAGGTATGACATAACCATGGTCTGATCTTCACATCAACTTTATTGGTCCAGGGATTCATTTCACACACAACAACACATATTTGATTACCATTATGTGCTTTTTACCAATTGGATTGAAATTCTCCCCACTCCAAATTTGAATGCAGAAACTGCAGCTATGCTATTGATCAACCACATATTTTCTTGTTTTGCCTTTCCTCCAAGGATTCAGTGTGATCTGGGTAGTCATTTCACCAGTGAAATATTGACTAAGATGTGGGAACCCTCACAGTCAAGAGAAATTTGCGAAGAGAGGTAAATGTGGTGTCAACATGAGGGGGCACACGTCCGAGCTGTGAAAATGATGCCTATATTTATACCTATATTCAAAGGAACTGATCCAAATGATGCAGTGACATAAGAGTGACATGTGGGAAGATGTCATGATGCATGCACAATATACCTAGTGTATATTGTCTAGAGATGCTGGTAGCAGTAAAATGGGAGTCCACAGTTCGGCCATGTTTCTGTAGGACAGAGTTGAGAAAGTCAGTGTCCTAGCAAGCCCATATTAACAGGCTGCAGGCCTCATTTCTCCTGTGTGTTATATTTTTGCAAAATGAGCAGTGAAGATCAGGCTGACACATGATGCCAAATTAATGTTGTAAGGGGAGGATTTTCTTAGGAAAAATACAATCCAGATGAAGCCATTTCATGCAATACGTCGAATGTCATGGCACTAGTCACCTGGAAGCTCAAGCAAGATTATGAGGCAAAAATTAATTAAATATAGTAAATTCACTTTCCAGCATGGTGCGGTTGGATTTTTTCAGAGCAAAGTCGGCACACTGCAAGGGCAAATGTGTAGAGGATTAGGAGGGGCTGTGGGGCGAGGGACAGTGAGTTAATCAGGAGGACAACACTGCTATACTCATGGCCTTGCTGTCCCCGTGTTATCTTCACACACAGGACTATTCTAGCCTATCAGAGCAAAGAGTTTGTCTGCTGGTCAGCTTCATGGTGTGATGTGATTAAGGAGTGGGACATGTTAATATTATGATGTTAATGTTATGATGTCATGAAATGGGTGTTGAAGGGTTTTGTTTCAGGAAATGTGTTTGCCCAATCAAAGATAACCAATGTATGTAGCACTCTAGTGCCTCAGGATGTTTCAACAATCACTTTTGACCAGCTCCAAGCTGTAACTAGTATGTTATGGAAATGTTGTTTTTCCTTATAAAAGTTGTAACTCTATTGGGCAGAGTTTGAGAAATGTTTTAACAGTTCAGCTTGCCTGAATAACTCTTCTCCCAGCTGTGGGAAGTTAATTAATGTGTGTTTTTCCTGAACGGTGTCACTCTTCCGTGGAGTACTTGTTGTACCTTTCTTGTAGTCCCTCTTTACAATTGCATATTTCCTTCCACCTAGCTTCAAGCAGGATGTGTGGGGGAAATGAAACAAAATAATAATAGGAGTGTTAAAGAAGTTTGCTTTGTTTTCTGTACCCAGTTAGGACTTAAGTTTACCACTAATCCTGATGGCTCTGGGGTCTAGCCCTACCTCTGTAACAAAGGTGTCCCCTTTTCAACTCATGGCGAGGAGCAAAATTGTCTTTCCTCAACATCTGTTGTATTGAGAACAGGAACAGACATTGATCAATACATCTACCACTCCTGCATATGTAGAAAACCTGGCATCTTCAACATGTGTTTGCATAACCCAGAGGAACTAGGGGATCCATGTGGTAAGTACAAAGCCCTACTATGGCACGTGGGAATCAAAAATGGAGTTAGACATAGGTGAATTTGTTTATACCTATATTCAAAGGAACTGATCCAAATAGTGCAAATTCCTCTCAGCATGGTGTACAGCTTTCAAGATCATAGATAAGATCTCTTTCGTTGACTACAAAATCCAGATACCAAAAGGGGACCAGGCAGAGGAATGGTTCAGGTGGACCACCTGAACTGTACTGAATCGGATTGAAGAATCAGTTCCTGCTGCCAATGAAGTGAACTCTGACTAAGTAGAGACCTATGTAAAAGGTAAATAAGAATGGTTTAGTGAGTGGATGAATTTTAGTAACTAACTGCAAATTCCTTCCATTATCCAGTACCAAAAGCAGGAAGGGGAAACTGTCCAAGAGGAAATGGTGTCCACTGCACACTCCAATGAAGGAAAAAGGGTGTTAATCAGAGTAGTTTTACTAGAATATACAGAGTCCCAAAAAGGAAAACACTGTGTTAATGGTAGGGAATATCAGACCACATCAAGGGAGTAGAATACATGGAAATTACTGTTGTGTTGAAGAGCAGCTTTGCATCGACATCTGGAAACAAAAGTTATTCTGTCCCTTACCTGCTCCTCAGTCTATCGCCTATCCCTTTGAGACTTCGATCCTGAGCATGGTGGGGATCAGTTGAAAGAATAAAAGGCATAACAATACTGCCTGAATTCAAAGTAAGAGGTGCTAAACAATTGCACTGTTTCTTCAAGTATGCCACATATGATTTAACTGTCTTGGGCATTATTGTGCTGACAAACCAAGTGAATATGTGCTGCTTTTGTAATGAGCAGCACCTAACGTAAGTTGTAGACACTGCTTCAATGTATAGGAATGCACCAGTGTATTAATTAACATTTTTCCCCAGTCGCTTGCTTTCTTGAGAGACAGCAATTCAAAAACAGGAGAATTGTGCCTGGTGCACTGAAATATATGGCTGTCAGCAATACGTAAACTCAAAATACTGATACAACACTGAACAGCCCTAAATTTCAACAGATGCTGCGTCATTCCTTGCAAGTCATAATACTACACCTGCATAATGTAAAAGGCCAATGTGTGCAACTGGAATCAGCAAGGAAACAAACTCAGCCTGCACTGTACAAATAATGATGCCAAACAATGCATAGAGCCAATGAATTCACCTATGGTTTTCTAAGCTTTCTACTATTTGCCTCTTAATGAAGCACAGCTTGTTGATAAGTGGATTGTATCTTGCAATGCATTACATTCAAATCGTGAAGTGATACAGTTTAGAAATGATATAATTGCAAAAGGAGAAAAAAGCAATGGTTCTAATGGTGTGTATAACAACTGTATTCATTTCAACGGCCCTGTATTGTGCTGAGTTCAAGATGATTGGGATTTCAACTCAAGGTAAACTGGCCCCCACCTTCAGGCGTCTTCCAGGGGATATTCTTTTTAAAAACTGGCATTCCAAGAAAATGGAATCTATGGTTTCCACAGAGGATTAACATCTGGAGTAGCCAGATTGTCTAGCTCATAACCAGTCCCCATTCATCCATTAACTGGCACCTTTTGACTCTGCTCTCTCTGAAAAATCGGCCATATGCTGGGACTGATGCGAGCTGGCCAATGGGACCTGTCAAAAAGGCCTGATCAATCATTGAGTAAGGCCTCACAAGGCCCCCATATTGAAACACATGGCATGCCCTTTCATCTATATTTCCCTTGTTTTAAATAGCATTTTATTTACCATATATTGTATTTGCACAATCAAATATTCCTCATTCTTCTCAAACTATCAGAGTTAGGAATATGCACATTGTTGCATTTTGAAGACCAGAGTCTCCTCTTTAATTTGACCACAAATGTGCATTCAATACATTAATTAGAAATTAATAAAATTAGAAGAATTCATTACTTGATTAAGGAATATGCCAGATAGCCATGCTGTGTGTCTAGATGTGAGTCTATACTGATGGAATATATTAATCACAGCTTCATTACATTCTCCCCCACCCCCACCTTTTTTCTCATAAACATTATTAAAATATGAACATCTCATGAAGATTAAGAATATTCAATAGAAGTGTCTAACTTTGAGGCAGACCCATGAAAATATTGAGCCAATCACATAGTGTGACACAATTATGACATAAGCATGGCAATTGTGGACACTTTTTAAAAGTGGGAGCACAGAAGAGATGGTATTCTGATATTTGAAAAGCTACAGGATCACCTAACAGCAGGGATCATGATTCTGAATCGATTAATCAGACAGGGACCAACTTAAGGGCTCCAGAAAGGAAGATTCCTGTTCCACTGGATGAGTTCTGCCGACAAGGGAACCTGCAAAGTGGGAATACGAGGTAGTTATCATTTCATGGAAGCAGATCTGGACGGACTCTGCTGACTGGGAGATTTTCAACATAAAGGGTACAGGCTGCTCCTAAAACTGAAAGCATCTTCTCAAAAGTGTTTTATTTAATTGCCCTTATTTATTTATCTATTTAATGAAAATGACAGAGAAAACAATGTATTTTGTCAAAAAAATGCTTACAAACCTTTTTAACGTTGACTTACAGAGTGGAGGACTAGTGTCCTTAACAATGGGTGAGTGGGTGTAGATATAAGACCAGATGATGCAGGGGAGGTAGAAACATGAACCATGAAGAAGGACCGTACAGTAGGATACAGGAACAGGATAGTAGAGGAAGTGCTAAGTTTTAGGATGAAGGGGTGAGGGATAAATGCTGTGGGATTGTCATAGAGAGGTAAAAAGAGAGGAGAACATGGAGATGTAGTGGCATACAATGCTATGCAAATGGTTCATCAGAAAAGAGGAGAGCTAGGAGGTTGGATTTAAATACAGATAGAGGGGGAGTAGTGAGTAGAAGGAGAGGAAGAACATTCCAGAGTAAGGGAGTGAGTAGAGGAAGCCCAATGGGCACGAGAGGTAACTAGGAAGTGAGCCGAGGATGATGTTACAGAACGAGGGAGAGAGTAGGGAGTGAGATGGGCCGATGGGTCGTGTGGGACAAGACTGTGTATTCTTTTGAAGAGGATGAGAAGGAGTTTGTACTTTGCCTTCTGTCTCATAGATAACCAACCTACCTGATGGTGGGCTAGGGAGGTGGAGGTGAAGTGGGGAAGGTTGAAGAGGACAGCAATGTTGAGGACTTTGCTGCAAGGTGAAAAGGCATAGTTGGGAAGGCCTTCAAGTACACTGGAACAGTATTCAGATCGAGAGAGTACTAAAGAGAGGAGTAGGTGCTTAGCAGTGTTGAAGGGAAGAAGATGTCTTATTTTTCTCATGTTGAGGAGATTAAGTCTAGCTGCAGTGGCAGATTACTCCTTGTATGGATGCAAATGTTGAAGGAAAGGAAATTCCACTAGATGGAGTTACTGAAGTAGAGAACAAAATAGGGTGACATAGACTTGCCCATCCGGTAACAGTTGTGGCTCCTCGGAGCACACCAGTTTTACAGGGAAACAGTTTACTTCAACAGCTTTCTACTCTGACAGAGTGAGCAAACCAAGTCTTCTGGACCCACACTAGCTGCCGGATCAAACTGAAAATAAGCACCAACTATATAGATTTGATTGGAATCTGCTATTTGACTGAAAAACATCATACCCAAGTGGAGATTTATTTTCAGGACCCTCAAATCCCAGACATCACTCTCATAACTGTGAAAGAACAAGGTGATAGCAGAGGGACTTCCCCAGAACCTTTGAGAATATATTTTCTTCCAAATAATAAGAATTGGTTCTACAATTTGGAGGGAAACACACTGAACTTATATCCTTTGATGGTTAGGATCAAACAATGGATAACTCAGGAGTCAAGATCAGCAGAATAAATCAACTACAAAGTAATTGAGAGCTATTCATCCCATTAATTTAAATGATATTCTTCAGCAACATGATCTGTCTCTGCATACAATCCCTTCAGTAGACCTCAAAGATGACAGCATTGGATTATTAGTTGATAATAATGTCCCCCAAAGTGTCATCTTATTCACCTATGTCTCCATTGGAATAGTTGTTGATTCCAGGCAATTTTACAAGGATTTAGCCAATACCATCATTGCTCCAATACCAGAGGATTGTTATACCACTACTTGTGGTAGCAGGCCAGACACTCTGTATACTCTCAAGAGCATGATTTTAGGTTGTGTCCCCTCTGCCTTTAAGGAGTGTAGGATGTTCCCTGTGATATGATAGATTGTATAGCATTCGAATTCACTTGTAACTACAATGACACTGAGGAATCAATGACACTAAGGAATCAATTTGCCAGATAGACACCAGAAACAAGGACTGTTCTGCCCAATTATAAAATACTGCAGAAATAGCCACACTACAAACGTTTCCAGGCTTTCGTCTGATGGTTGAAGAACAAATCAGTATGGCTCATGCAAGTGAGACAGAAAACCAAAAATTAAAAATGTAAACAGGGATTTTTAGACTTTCAGAAAATGTTCTTTGTTGATTCCTATGATTGCAGACATAAGTGCCTTCTTGATAAAACCATACCTAGCAATCCTACCACGGCACTGGTATCTGTAAGGCAATACTGGTTACCTCTAGCACCAATGGACATATTCATGGAGATTATCAAAAACATGTAATCCTGTGGGATCATCCAAACGATTCACAGTACCTTTAATAACCCAGTACTAGGAAGATGGAAACCCAGTGGAGAATGGAGACTATATGCATACTTAAGGGAATTGAATAAGAGGGCACACATGTCACAGCAGCCTCCTCCTTATATTTATTAGGCCTTGCACAGAGCCAGGATTCTAATATATAAACTACCGTCAATTTCGCTAATGGCTATTGGACTGTCACGGTACTCTGTGAAAACCAATATAAACGTGCCTTCATGTTTGGGGGTAACAATATGTATGAACCAGAAGTCACTTTGGATATATTAATAGAACAAATTAGTTCAGTTTATTCCTACTGTGAGGTAGACTTAAAGGCCCCAAACAGAAGTTCCTTTCAACTGAACAGCAGAAGTAAAACACTGCAACCAAAAATGGCCTGGCTTTTGCTTTTATTTTCACATGAGTGGCAAGAACTTCAACACTGCAATAAAAAAGTCCTGGCTTTTTCTTTTTGTTCATGTAAAATTAAAGAACCATGGGGAAATGGGCCTACCTGTCATTATCAATGGACCAGCAGCAATGTAATTCACGTTCTTGCGGAATCAAAGAATCCTGTGACATGGAAAACAGGATTTTTAAACATTAAAAGCAAAAACGGCCTACACAGGTGTTTGCAAATAAAAACGGCTTTAAAAAGCCAAAATGGAAAAAGATATCACTGCTCACAGCAAAATGTCAGGAAAGAAAACCTGATGTGGGGTTGACCAGAGCCAATTCATAGTATATTTCACACACAAAACTCCTGTAAACATGTGAAGAGACACTTACTTCAAGAAAAACCTGTTCTGGCTGAGTTCTAAACTTCACAATGAAATGCCCCAAGTCCAGCTGGATGTTCCACCGCCCATCTAATGGCATCCTGCAATAGAATCTGCTGCATCAAGTGTTGAAAGCCCACTGTTCCCCAGACTGGCTGGCACTGAAGGCAGTTAAAGCAAGGGACTTCAAAAGAGCCCACACCACTTCAAAGAGACTTATAAAAAAGAACTCTGGTCACAGGTGAGCCCAGGAAGACAGATGGCTGTGGGGGATGAAGCGGCCCTCCCCCATGTTGAACAGACAATCCCAATTGATATTTAAAGACTATTTTCATTTTTGCCAATGTGTGCAGCCATCAGACTGAGGATTTATCTCAATTGTATCCCATTGTTCATGTAATTTCCAGGTGGTTTGGGGGATATACATTGCATTTCCCTGGGACTCTGGTAACTGTAATGGCCAGATAGACTGGGCTTCTGGCTGATCTGGACATGTGACTAATGTAAAGGTGGGTGAAAAGATGGAAAATGGAATTGGGAAATTGCTTGATGACTTACATTTCATAACTGTTGTGCATTTTATGAAAATGACAAAAAGGTGACAAATGGCCGTACTACATTGTACAGATTTGGTGGTTGTCTTACCTAATTCACCGTGGTCAGCTCAAACAGAATATATGTTTTATATGGCAGTGGCTAGTACAATTCTGAAGTTATGATACATAACGTGTTTTTGCCCAAAAGTTGAAATGAGAACAAAGGATGGTAATAAAGGGGAAAAGACAGATGGTACTCCAAAATCCCTAAACCAATCCTGACTGGGGGGCGAAGAGAAATAGATAAACTGTCCAATCCTTGCAACAGGGATTATTGAAGGGTACCTCCCCTAGATTGTAAAAGTAGTGATGTAATTTCTGCTATATAAGGGGGACTGCACTTGGATTTAGGACACACAAAACCCAGGGATGACAGAAAAGGGAGGATGGAGAGAAGGCTGCTGAAACTTAACCATCTTTGATAGTGCAGTGACCAGACCCTTCTGCCAGCCCTAAATTGCATAGGCCCTTCAGTTTTACACCAGCAGATTCAATATTTCCCGCTTGAAAACCCCAAATTGCTGTGTTGTCCAGCAATCTCCCCATAGAAGAATCTCTTGTTTGCCTGTGTATGTTAGCATATCTCCTCTGAAACACCCATCAGTTGACTGCACAAATCCTTAGTATTTTTGTAAGTAAATCAATTCATTCCCCCATTGAATTTCACGGATCGGGATTGTTGAAATTCGAAACCAACCATCTTTGTCTAGTATTTGTATTTAGCTGTTATGGGGCCTCATTACAACCCTGGCGTAGGACCATGGTGCTATTAGCACCATTGTCCATGCCGGATTCCGCCATGGTGGATGGCGGATTTACCGCCCCATTCCAAGGTTGGCAGGGTGGTAAATCCCCATTCACCATTGCCCCTTCCCCATTGCCATTTTTGCCCCATAGGGCACAATGGGGATGGGGAAGGCGCTAATTACGGCACTGTAAACTACGGTGCCGTAATTAGCACCAAGGTCGCTTAGCGCCTTTGACTTTAACGCCTGAAAAAAGCATGCGTTAAAGTGTGAATCTGACGTTAAGGGTTTAACGGCGTCGCAGCCTTCTACGGCACCGTTAACCCCTTAACGCCAGTGTTGTAATGAGGCCCATAGTCATTAAAGTGATGCCTCCAAGCGAATGAATCCCCTTGTGAGCTGAAAACCGAGTTTGTCCCTGTCAGGAAACACTTAGTTCGACTGGCGGATCATGCCACTTCACATAGCAGGAACAAACCTGGTAATCCACTCATGGATGGTGCCGCGGTCAAGCGTCATCGTGTTAAACAAAAGGGGTGCACCCCTGCTGCTCTAAACACCAGGCAATCTCTGGTGTTCCGGTGTTCCTTAAGGGATGTACCAGGCTGACGGAGCGTTGGAGGTTGCCATGGAGATTGGCTTCCTCATTACATCCACAGAACGCTCTGCTCTGTTTCTCCCGATCATGTGACGATGCTGGCCAATAAGTGTGCACCATTCCTTAAGCCCGGTGCTTCTGATTGTGGCTTACGGGTGTTCTTCTTGTGCCTGATCTGTTAGGTTTTGTGGATTCTACGGTGCCGACTTCTGCTTTTCTCTTTCTGGTTTTGCTTTTGGATTGCCCACTGATCTGCTGTCTCTCTCGTTACTGACCCTGTTTGGACCTTGGACTTCTTGCTACACGGACTGCTGATATCTGCTCGGAACGTGCTTGGACCCGGATGTTGTATTGGACCTTTGATTTGGATCACGTTTGGCTAGGAATTCGCCCGCTCCTTTTGGATCTCTGGATTTGTTACAAGGATTGAATTGGATTGTTGTTCTTGCCTTGGTATTTGGATTCTGTCATTATTGCCTGGGCTGTTGGTAGCTTTACTGTGACACACACAGAGACTTGAGACTGCCGGTAGTGTGTTGTCCACTTTCTGTATAGGCTTCCTCGTGCCGTCGGGTCCAGTGATTCCTTTTGGGACTTGTGACTGAGTCACCTTAGTTATAGGCTTCCGTGTGCCGTCGGGACAGCCTCTCTCCTTCTACCAACAGCTGGGCTTCGCCTTCACTTCACTTCTCCTGTGGGACACTGATAGGTGGGTTTGTTTACTTTTCCTTTCCTATCTTTGGTTGTAACACCTGGGTATTGACGTATTCTGCTTTTCCTGCAGAGACGCCGGTACACAGAATCTTGTCACCCTCTGGAGCCTTAGTTTCTAAACCTGAGTAAGTCCCCTCTGCTTCTTGAGTCTAATGTTGAGTTTGCATAACTGGGTTACTTCATTGCTTGTTTTTTCCCCTGTTGCAGCCAACATCTGGCCCGTCATCGCAACGAAGTTTTTAAGACCGTTTTGGTGTTCCTTCCAAGAAGTCGTTCCGGCCTGCATCTGGTGTTCCTTTCTTCCTGCTAATAGACTCCTCTGTGTGTTCTACCACCCAGGGGGGTACATTGGTCAGAAGAACTCGTCGTCCACACTACACAAGCAACGGCCTTGAGCGGATGGGTTCTGACAGTCCCTGTGTCTAAATTATGCCCTGCTAAGCAAATTTTCATTTGCCAGTGTCATTTCTATTGGCATCTGTCCTATTAAACCCAAACCGCTGTTCCCATTATGAGTAATCTCTTTGCCCAAAGCCTACCTGTTAGCTTCCCTGTCATTTTCACTAAAAAACAAATTTTCTATGTGCCTTTCTCATTGTTGAAAGCATGTGTGTAATTTCTAGCCCCAGTAATATTAAGGTGATTTCCATTTTTGTTTTTCTAAAACTTTCTTTCCATCCTTTAAAAGTGTTTTTCCCTTACTCTATCATATTCTGAGTGTTGATTTTGAATTGCATTTCCTTCATTTTTCATTGCTCAGAGCTTGAGTGTCACTTCACAGCCCCAGCAAAATTAGTGTGATGTGACTTTTAACCTTTGAAAACTGTTTTTTCCGAGTTTATATCCCTTCCCCTAGCGTACCCTGATCACTGATTCTGAATTACATTCCCTTTATTTTTTAATTTTCTTTCTCATGTATTTCCTGTATTTAAAATCGAATTTCCTATGTGTGCTAGCTAGTTTGTTTTGAAGCCCGATTTGTGCTTTAGTGTAAGCATCCCGATGTACCCTTGTGTGCTGTCCCATAGCAGTAGTGTTGAATCATTGAAAACCCATTTTTCCATTGTTGCAGGAGGAAGCGCTTAACTGTGGGTGCTATCACTTTGCGGTAAATTGTTCTTTTTCGGTCCTGCCATTAGAAAAAGGAAGTAGCTGTGATAGTATATCTTAACATGGTTGTTTTGTAGAGATTATTGAATTTTGTGTTGCCACAACATTGGTGGCTGTGCCATTGTTTGATTTTCCTTTTTCATTAAATAATAAATTAATAAATATCTTATTGATGCACACCGGCCTGGTTCCTAGTCCATTGTGACATGGGTTATTTGTGGAGGTTGGATGCGAGACGGGTTGGAGGCTTGCTAAAAATAAAATCTGTAGCAGATTAAAAATAAAAAGTGTTTTATTGTGCGCCACATCCATTGTAGGGGAAGGAGTTCCCTAGCTGGCGTGTGCCGTGTACTCAAAGATCACTCAACACTTGGTCCAACTTTTGCAGGCAGGGGTCAAGAGGAAGTGGGGGGCTTTCAATCAGAGACTGTGAATGTATATATATATATATATATAGAATATTTTCTTGGAAAAATAAAAATAATAGCAGCGACTCGATCCCAAACTCAAGCAGAAAGTGAGTCTTCTATTCTGCAATAGAGAAGATGTTCCAGATTAAAATGTAATAACTGCACAGAAAGATGACCCAATAATTGGAACTACCAGTATCTAGAATATCCAGAAAATGTTCACTTATCTCCACCGGATTGGCAGGGAAAGGAAGATCTTTGAGTTTTAATCACACTCCAGAAAATGTTCAAAATTCAAGATGGAATTTTAGTTAGGAAATCCCAATATTGTTATGATGTGTGGTTAGTGCCTACCTGCCTATTATGAAACGTAATGTTAAATCACACCCACGATGAAGTGAACAATGGTCATCAGAGATTTTAAAAAACATTGGAGATTCCATGTGAAGTGGCTTATTGGCCACACATGTGTCAGGACCTCAATATATATTTAAGGGGGTGCCTTGTGTGTGTCCATTCCAATTGAGTTCTCTCACTCACCAGGCATACTCTACTAAGACAAGGTATGACATAACCATGGTCTGATCTTCACATCAACTTTATTGGTCCAGGGATTCATTTCACACACAACAACACATATTTGATTACCATTATGTGCTTTTTACCAATTGGATTGAAATTCTCCCCACTCCAAATTTGAATGCAGAAACTGCAGCTATGCTATTGATCAACCACATATTTTCTTGTTTTGCCCTTCCTCCAAGGATTCAGTGTGATCTGGGTAGTCATTTCACCAGTGAAATATTGACTAAGATGTGGGAACCCTCACAGTCAAGAGAAATTTGCGAAGAGAGGTAAATGTGGTGTCAACATGAGGGGGCACACGTCCGAGCTGTGAAAATGATGCCTATATTTATACCTATATTCAAAGGAACTGATCCAAATGATGCAGTGACATAAGAGTGACATGTGGGAAGATGTCATGATGCATGCACAATATACCTAGTGTATATTGTCTAGAGATGCTTGTAGCAGTAAAATAGGAGTCCACAGTTCGGCCATGTTTCTGTAGGACAGAGTTGAGAAAGTCAGTGTCCTAGCAAGCCCATATTAACAGGCTGCAGGCCTCATTTCTCCTGTGTGTTATATTTTTGCAAAATGAGCAGTGAAGATCAGGCTGACACATGATGCCAAATTAATGTTGTAAGGGGAGGATTTTCTTAGGAAAAATACAATCCAGATGAAGCCATTTCATGCAATACGTCGAATGTCATGGCACTAGTCACCTGGAAGCTCAAGCAAGATTATGAGGCAAAAATTAATTAAATATAGTAAATTCACTTTCCAGCATGGTGCGGTTGGATTTTTTCAGAGCAAAGTCGGCACACTGCAAGGGCAAATGTGTAGAGGATTAGGAGGGGCTGTGGGGCGAGGGACAGTGAGTTAATCAGGAGGACAACACTGCTATACTCATGGCCTTGCTGTCCCCGTGTTATCTTCACACACAGGACTATTCTAGCCTATCAGAGCAAAGAGTTTGTCTGCTGGTCAGCTTCATGGTGTGATGTGATTAAGGAGTGGGACATGTTAATATTATGATGTCATGAAATGGGTGTTGAAGGGTTTTGTTTCAGGAAATGTGTTTGCCCAATCAAAGATAACCAATGTATGTAGCACTCTAGTGCCTCAGGATGTTTCAACAATCACTTTTGACCTGCTCCAAGCTGTAACTAGTATGTTATGGAAATGTTGTTTTTCCTTATAAAAGTTGTAACTCTATTGGGCAGAGTTTGAGAAATGTTTTAACAGTTCAGCTTGCCTGAATAACTCTTCTCCCAGCTGTGGGAAGTTAACTAATGTGTGTTTTTCCTGAACGGTGTCACTCTTCCGTGGAGTACTTGTTGTACCTTTCTTGTAGTCCCTCTTTACAATTACATATTTCCTTCCACCTAGCTTCAAGCAGGATGTGTGGGGGAAATGAAACAAAATAATAATAGGAGTGTTAAAGAAGTTTGCTTTGTTTTCTGTACCCAGTTAGGACTTAAGTTTACCACTAATCCTGATGGCTCTGGGGTCTAGCCCTACCTCTGTAACAAAGGTGTCCCCTTTTCAACTCATGGCGAGGAGCAAAATTGTCTTTCCTCAACATCTGTTGTATTGAGAACAGGAACAGACATTGATCAATACATCTACCACTCCTGCATATGTAGAAAACCTGGCATCTTCAACATGTGTTTGCATAACCCAGAGGAACTAGGGGATCCATGTGGTAAGTACAAAGCCCTACTATGGCACGTGGGAATCAAAAATGGAGTTAGACATAGGTGAATTTGTTTATACCTATATTCAAAGGAACTGATCCAAATAGTGCAAATTCCTCTCAGCATGGTGTACAGCTTTCAAGATCATAGATAAGATCTCTTTCGTTGACTACAAAATCCAGATACCAAAAGGGACCAGGCAGAGGAATGGTTCAGGTGGACCACCTGAACTGTACTGAATCGGATTGAAGAATCAGTTCCTGCTGCCAATGAAGTGAACTCTGACTAAGAAGAGACCTATGTAAAAGGTAAATAAGAATGGTTTAGTGAGTGGATGAATTTTAGTAACTAACTGCAAATTCCTTCCATTATCCAGTACCAAAAGCAGGAAGGGGAAACTGTCCAAGAGGAAATGGTGTCCACTGCACACTCCAATGAAGGAAAAAGGGTGTTAATCAGAGTAGTTTTACTAGAATATACAGAGTCCCAAAAAGGAAAACACTGTGTTAATGGTAGGGAATATCAGACCACATCAAGGGAGTAGAATACATGGAAATTACTGTTGTGTTGAAGAGCAGCTTTGCATCGACACCTGGAAACAAAAGTTATTCTGTCCCTTACCTGCTCCTCAGTCTATCGCCTATCCCTTTGAGACTTCGATCCTGAGCATGGTGGGGATCAGTTGAAAGAATAAAAGGCATAACAATACTGCCTGAATTCAAAGTAAGAGGTGCTAAACAATTGCACTGTTTCTTCAAGTATGCCACATATGATTTAATTGTCTTGGGCATTATTGTGCTGACAAACCAAGTGAATAGGTGCTGCTTTTGTAATGAGCAGCACCTAACGTAAGTTGTAGACACTGCTTCAATGTATAGGAATGCACCAGTGTATTAATTAACATTTTTCCCCAGTCGCTTGCTTTCTTGAGAGACAGCAATTCAAAAACAGGAGAATTGTGCCTGGTGCACTGAAATATATGGCTGTCAGCAATACGTAAACTCAAAATACTGATACAACACTGAACAGCCCTAAATTTCAACAGATGCTGCGTCATTCCTTGCAAGTCATAATACTACACCTGCATAATGTAAAAGGCCAATGTGTGCAACTGGAATCAGCAAGGAAACAAACTCAGCCTGCACTGTACAAATAATGATGCCAAACAATGCATAGAGCCAATGAATTCACCTATGGTTTTCTAAGCTTTCTACTATTTGCCTCTTAATGAAGCACAGCTTGTTGATAAGTGGATTGTATCTTGCAATGCATTACATTCAAATCGTGAAGTGATACAGTTTAGAAATGATATAATTGCAAAAGAAGAAAAAAGCAATGGTTCTAATGGTGTGTATAACAACTGTATTCATTTCAACGGCCCTGTATTGTGCTGAGTTCAAGATGATTGGGATTTCAACTCAAGGTAAACTGGCCCCCACCTTCAGGCGTCTTCCAGGGGATATTCTTTTTAAAAACTGGCATTCCAAGAAAATGGAATCTATGGTTTCCACAGAGGATTAACATCTGGAGTAGCCAGATTGTCTAGCTCATAACCAGTCCCCATTCATCCATTAACTGGCACCTTTTGACTCTGCTCTCTCTGAGAAATCGGCCATATGCTGGGACTGATGCGAGCTGGCCAATGGGACCTGTCAAAAAGGCCTGATCAATCATTGAGTAAGGCCTCACAAGGCCCCCATATTGAAACACATGGCATGCCCTTTCATCTATATTTCCCTTGTTTTAAATAGCATTTTATTTACCATATATTGTATTTGCACAATCAAATATTCCTCATTCTTCTCAAACTATCAGAGTTAGGAATATGCACATTGTTGCATTTTGAAGACCAGAGTCTCCTCTTTAATTTGACCACAAATGTGCATTCAATACATTAATTAGAAATTAATAAAATTAGAAGAATTCATTACTTGATTAAGGAATATGCCAGATAGCCATGCTGTGTGTCTAGATGTGAGTCTATACTGATGGAATATATTAATCACAGCTTCATTACATTCTCCCCCACCCCCACCTTTTTTCTCATAAACATTATTAAAATATGAACATCTCATGAAGATTAAGAATATTCAATAGAAGTGTCTAACTTTGAGGCAGACCCATGAAAATATTGAGCCAATCACATAGTGTGACACAATTATGACATAAGCATGGCAATTGTGGACACTTTTTAAAAGTGGGAGCACAGAAGAGATGGTATTCTGATATTGGAAAAGCTACAGGATCACCTAACAGCAGGGATCATGATTCTGAATCGATTAATCAGACAGGGACCAACTTAAGGGCTCCAGAAAGGAAGATTCCTGTTCCACTGGATGAGTTCTGCCGACAAGGGAACCTGCAAAGTGGGAATACGAGGTAGTTATCATTTCATGGAAGCAGATCTGGACGGACTCTGCTGACTGGGAGATTTTCAACATAAAGGGTACAGTCTGCTCCTAAAACTGAAAGCATCTTCTCAAAAGTGTTTTATTTAATTGCCCTTATTTATTTATCTATTTAATGAAAATGACAGAGAAAACAATGCATTTTGTCAAAAAAATGCTTACAAACCTTTTTAACGTTGACTTACAGAGTGGAGGACTAGTGTCCTTAACAATGGGTGAGTGGGTGTAGATATAAGACCAGATGATGCAGGGGAGGTAGAAACATGAACCATGAAGAAGGACCGTACAGTAGGATACAGGAACAGGATAGTAGAGGAAGTGCTAAGTTTTAGGATGAAGGGGTGAGGGATAAATGCTGTGGGATTGTCATAGAGAGGTAAAAAGAGAGGAGAACATGGAGATGTAGTGGCATACAATGCTATGCAAATGGTTCATCAGAAAAGAGGAGAGCTAGGAGGTTGGATTTAAATACAGATAGAGGGGGAGTAGTGAGTAGAAGGAGAGGAAGAACATTCCAGAGTAAGGGAGTGAGTAGAGGAAGCCCAATGGGCACGAGAGGTAACTAGGAAGTGAGCCGAGGATGATGTTACAGAACGAGGGAGAGAGTAGGGAGTGAGATGGGCCGATGGGTCGTGTGGGACAAGACTGTGTATTCTTTTGAAGAGGATGAGAAGGAGTTTGTACTTTGCCTTCTGTCTCATAGATAACCAACCTACCTGATGGTGGGCTAGGGAGGTGGAGGTGAAGTGGGGAAGGTTGAAGAGGACAGCAATGTTGAGGACTTTGCTGCAAGGTGAAAAGGCATAGTTGGGAAGGCCTTCAAGTACACTGGAACAGTATTCAGATCGAGAGAGTACTAAAGAGAGGAGTAGGTGCTTAGCAGTGTTGAAGGGAAGAAAATGTCTTATTTTTCTCATGTTGAGGAGATTAAGTCTAGCTGCAGTGGCAGATTACTCCTTGTATGGATGCAAATGTTGAAGGAAAGGAAATTCCACTAGATGGAGTTACTGAAGTAGAGAACAAAATAGGGTGACATAGACTTGCCCATCCGGTAACAGTTGTGGCTCCTCGGAGCACACCAGTTTTACAGGGAAACAGTTTACTTCAACAGCTTTCTACTCTGACAGAGTGAGCAAACCAAGTCTTCTGGACCCACACTAGCTGCCGGATCAAACTGAAAATAAGCACCAACTATATAGATTTGATTGGAATCTGCTATTTGACTGAAAAACATCATACCCAAGTGGAGATTTATTTTCAGGACCCTCAAATCCCAGACATCACTCTCATAACTGTGAAAGAACAAGGTGATAGCAGAGGGACTTCCCCAGAACCTTTGAGAATATATTTTCCTCCAAATAATAAGAAATGGTTCTACAATTTGGAGGGAAACACACTGAACTTATATCCTTTGATGGTTAGGATCAAGCAATGGATAACTCAGGAGTCAAGATCAGCAGAATAAATCAACTACAAAGGAATTGAGAGCTATTCATCCCATTAATTTAAATGATATTCTTCAGCAACATGATCTGTCTCTGCATACAATCCCTTCAGTAGATCTCAAAGATGACAGCATCGGATTATTAGTTGATAATAATGTCCCCCAAAGTGTCATCTTATTCACCTATGTCTCCATTGGAATAGTTGTTGATTCCAGGCAATTTTACAAGGATTTAGCCAATACCATCATTGCTCCAATACCAGAGGATTGTTATACCACTACTTGTGGTAGCAGGCCAGACACTCTGTATACTCTCAAGAGCATGATTTTAGGTTGTGTCCCCTCTGCCTTTAAGGAGTGTAGGATGTTCCCTGTGATATGATAGATTGTATAGCATTCGAATTCACTTGTAACTACAATGACACTGAGGAATCAATGACACTAAGGAATCAATTTGCCAGATAGACACCAGAAACAAGGACTGTTCTGCCCAATTATAAAATACTGCAGAAATAGCCACACTACAAACGTTTCCAGGCTTTCGTCTGATGGTTGAAGAACAAATCAGTATGGCTCATGTAAGTGAGACAGAAAACCAAAAATTAAAAATGTAAACAGGGATTTTTAGACTTTCAGAAAATGTTCTTTGTTGATTCCTATGATTGCAGACATAAGTGCCTTCTTGATAAAACCATACCTAGCAATCCTACCACGGCACTGGTATCTGTAAGGCAATACTGGTTACCTCTAGCACCAATGGACATATTCATGGAGATTATCAAAAACATGTAATCCTGTGGGATCATCCAAACGATTCACAGTACCTTTAATAACCCAGTACTAGGAAGATGGAAACCCAGTGGAGAATGGAGACTATATGCATACTTAAGGGAATTGAATAAGAGGGCACACATGTCACAGCAGCCTCCTCCTTATATTTATTAGGCCTTGCACAGAGCCAGGATTCTAATATATAAACTACCGTCAATTTCACTAATGGCTATTGGACTGTCACGGTACTCTGTGAAAACCAATATAAACGTGCCTTCATGTTTGGGGGTAACAATATGTATGAACCAGAAGTCACTTTGGATATATTAATAGAACAAATTAGTTCAGTTTATTCCTACTGTGAGGTAGACTTAAAGGCCCCAAACAGAAGTTCCTTTCAACTGAACAGCAGAAGTAAAACACTGCAACCAAAAATGGCCTGGCTTTTGCTTTTATTTTCACATGAGTGGCAAGAACTTCAACACTGCAATAAAAAAAGTCCTGGCTTTTTCTTTTTGTTCATGTAAAATTAAAGAACCATGGGGAAATGGGCCTACCTGTCATTATCAATGGACCAGCAGCAATGTAATTCACGTTCTTGCGGAATCAAAGAATCCTGTGACATGGAAAACAGGATTTTTAAACATTAAAAGCAAAAACGGCCTACACAGGTGTTTACAAATAAAAACGGCTTTAAAAAGCCAAAATGGAAAAAGATATCACTGCTCACAGCAAAATGTCAGGAAAGAAAACCTGATGTGGGGTTGACCAGAGCCAATTCATAGTATATTTCACACACAAAACTCCTGTAAACATGTGAAGAGACACTTACTTCAAGAAAAACCTGTTCTGGCTGAGTTCTAAACTTCACAATGAAATGCCCCAAGTCCAGCTGGATGTTCCACCGCCCATCTAATGGCATCCTGCAATAGAATCTGCTGCATCAAGTGTTGAAAGCCCACTGTTCCCCAGACTGGCTGGCACTGAAGGCAGTTAAAGCAAGGGACTTCAAAAGAGCCCACACCACTTCAAAGAGACTTATAAAAAAGAACTCTGGTCACAGGTGAGCCCAGGAAGACAGATGGCTGTGGGGGATGAAGCGGCCCTCCCCCATGTTGAACAGACAATCCCAATTGATATTTAAAGACTATTTTCATTTTTGCCAATGTGTGCAGCCATCAGACTGAGGATTTATCTCAATTGTATCCCATTGTTCATGTAATTTCCAGGTGGTTTGGGGGATATACATTGCATTTCCCTGGGACTCTGGTAACTGTAATGGCCAGATAGACTGGGCTTCTGGCTGATCTGGACATGTGACTAATGTAAAGGTGGGTGAAAAGATGGAAAATGGAATTGGGAAATTGCTTGATGACTTACATTTCATAACTGTTGTGCATTTTATGAAAATGACAAAAAGGTGACAAATGGCCGTACTACATTGTACAGATTTGGTGGTTGTCTTACCTAATTCACTGTGGTCAGCTCAAACAGAATATATGTTTTATATGGCAGTGGCTAGTACAATTCTGAAGTTATGATACATAACGTGTTTTTGCCCAAAAGTTGAAATGAGAACAAAGGATGGTAATAAAGGGGAAAAGACAGATGGTACTCCAAAATTCCTAAACCAATCCTGACTGGGGGGGCGAAGAGAAATAGATAAACTGTCCAATCCTTGCAACAGGGATTATTGAAGGGTACCTCCCCTAGATTGTAAAAGTAGTGATGTAATTTCTGCTATATAAGGGGGACTGCACTTGGATTTAGGACACACAAAACCCAGGGATGACAGAAAAGGGAGGATGGAGAGAAGGCTGCTGAAACTTAACCATCTTTGATAGTGCAGTGACCAGACCCTTCTGCCAGCCCTAAATTGCATAGGCCCTTCAGTTTTACACCAGCAGATTCAATATTTCCCGCTTGAAAACCCCAAATTGCTGTGTAGTCCAGCAATCTCCCCATAGAAGAATCTCTTGTTTGCCTGTGTATGTTAGCATATCTCCTCTGAAACACCCATCAGTTGACT
The DNA here is from genome assembly GCF_040938575.1 of Ambystoma mexicanum. Lineage (NCBI taxonomy): Eukaryota > Metazoa > Chordata > Amphibia > Caudata > Ambystomatidae > Ambystoma > Ambystoma mexicanum. The sequence continues at coordinate 784,679,683 of NC_090937.1, read as the reverse complement.
GCACAAATCCTTAGTATTTTTGTAAGTAAATCAATTCATTCCCCCATTGAATTTCACGGATCGGGATTGTTGAAATTCGAAACCAACCATCTTTGTCTAGTATTTGTATTTAGCTGTTATGGGGCCTCATTACAACCCTGGCGTAGGACCATGGTGCTATTAGCACCATTGTCCATGCCGGATTCCGCCATGGTGGATGGCGGATTTACCGCCCCATTCCAAGGTTGGCAGGGTGGTAAATCCCCATTCACCATTGCCCCTTCCCCATTGCCATTTTTGCCCCATAGGGCACAATGGGGATGGGGAAGGCGCTAATTACGGCACTGTAAACTACGGTGCCGTAATTAGCACCAAGGTCGCTTAGCGCCTTTGACTTTAACGCCTGAAAAAAGCATGCGTTAAAGTGTGAATCTGACGTTAAGGGTTTAACGGCGTCGCAGCCTTCTACGGCACCGTTAACCCCTTAACGCCAGTGTTGTAATGAGGCCCATAGTCATTAAAGTGATGCCTCCAAGCGAATGAATTCCCTTGTGAGCTGAAAACCGAGTTTGTCCCTGTCAGGAAACACTTGGTTCGACTGGCGGATCATGCCACTTCACATAGCAGGAACAAACCTGGTAATCCACTCATGGATGGTGCCGCGGTCAAGCGTCATCGTGTTAAACAAAAGGGGTGCACCCCTGCTGCTCTAAACACCAGGCAATCTCTGGTGTTCCGGTGTTCCTTAAGGGATGTACCAGGCTGACGGAGCGTTGGAGGTTGCCATGGAGATTGGCTTCCTCATTACATCCACAGAACGCTCTGCTCTGTTTCTCCCGATCATGTGACGATGCTGGCCAATAAGTGTGCACCATTCCTTAAGCCCGGTGCTTCTGATTGTGGCTTACGGGTGTTCTTCTTGTGCCTGATCTGTTAGGTTTTGTGGATTCTACGGTGCCGACTTCTGCTTTTCTCTTTCTGGTTTTGCTTTTGGATTGCCCACTGATCTGCTGTCTCTCTCGTTACTGACCCTGTTTGGACCTTGGACTTCTTGCTACACGGACTGCTGATATCTGCTCGGAACGTGCTTGGACCCGGATGTTGTATTAGACCTTTGATTTGGATCACGTTTGGCTAGGAATTCGCCCGCTCCTTTTGGATCTTTGGATTTGTTACAAGGATTGAATTGGATTGTTGTTCTTGCCTTGGTATTTGGATTCTGTCATTATTGCCTGGGCTGTTGATAGCTTTACTGTGACACACACAGAGACTTGAGACTGCCGGTAGTGTGTTGTCCACTTTCTGTATAGGCTTCCTCGTGCCGTCGGGTCCAGTGATTCCTTTTGGGACTTGTGACTGAGTCACCTTAGTTATAGGCTTCCGTGTGCCATCAGGACAGCCTCTCTCCTTCTACCAACAGCTGGGCTTCGCCTTCACTTCACTTCTCCTGTGGGACACTGATAGGTGGGTTTGTTTACTTTTCCTTTCCTATCTTTGGTTGTAACACCTGGGTATTGACGTATTCTGCTTTTCCTGCAGAGACGCCGGTACACAGAATCTTGTCACCCTCTGGAGCCTTAGTTTCTAAACCTGAGTAAGTCCCCTCTGCTTCTTGAGTCTAATGTTGAGTTTGCATAACTGGGTTACTTCATTGCTTGTTTTTTCCCCTGTTGCAGCCAACATCTGGCCCGTCATCGCAACAAAGTTTTTAAGACCGTTTTGGTGTTCCTTCCAAGAAGTCGTTCCGGCCTGCATCTGGTGTTCCTTTCTTCCTGCTAATTGACTCCTTTGTGTGTTCTACCACCCAGGGGGGTACATTGGTCAGAAGAACTCGTCGTCCACACTACACAAGCAACGGCCTTGAGCGGATGGGTTCTGACAGTCCCTGTGTCTAAATTATGCCCTGCTAAGCAAATTTTCATTTGCCAGTGTCATTTCTATTGGCATCTGTCCTATTAAACCCAAACCGCTGTTCCCATTATGAGTAATCTCTTTGCCCAAAGCCTACCTGTTAGCTTCCCTGTCATTTTCACTAAAAAACAAATTTTCTATGTGCCTTTCTCATTGTTGAAAGCATGTGTGTAATTTCTAGCCCCAGTAATATTAAGGTGATTTCCATTTTCGTTTTTTTAAAACTTTCTTTCCATCCTTTAAAAGTGTTTTTCCCTTACTCTATCATATTCTGAGTGTTGATTTTGAATTGCATTTCCTTCATTTTTCATTGCTCAGAGCTTGAGTGTCACTTCACAGCCCCAGCAAAATTAGTGTGATGTGACTTTTAACCTTTGAAAACTGTTTTTTCCGAGTTTATATCCCTTCCCCTAGCGTACCCTGATCACTGATTCTGAATTACATTCCCTTTATTTTTTAATTTTCTTTCTCATGTATTTCCTGTATTTAAAATCGAATTTCCTATGTGTGCTAGCTAGTTTGTTTTGAAGCCCGATTTGTGCTTTAGTGTAAGCATCCCGATGTACCCTTGTGTGCTGTCCCATAGCAGTAGTGTTGAATCATTGAAAACCCATTTTTCCATTGTTGCAGGAGGAAGCGCTTAACTGTGGGTGCTATCACTTTGCGGTAAATTGTTCTTTTTCGGTCCTGCCATTAGAAAAAGGAAGTAGCTGTGATAGTATATCTTAACATGGTTGTTTTGTAGAGATTATTGAATTTTGTGTTGCCACAACATTGGTGGCTGTGCCATTGTTTGATTTTCCTTTTTCATTAAATAATAAATTAATAAATATCTTATTGATGCACACCGGCCTGGTTCCTAGTCCATTGTGACATGGGTTATTTGTGGAGGTTGGATGCGAGACGGGTTGGAGGCTTGCTAAAAATAAAATCTGTAGCAGATTAAAAATAAAAAGTGTTTTATTGTGCGCCACATCCATTGTAGGGGAAGGAGTTCCCTAGCTGGCGTGTGCCGTGTACTCAAAGATCACTCAACACTTGGTCCAACTTTTGCAGGCAGGGGTCAAGAGGAAGTGGGGGGCTTTCAATCAGAGACTGTGAATGTATATATATATATATATATAGAATATTTTCTTGGAAAAATAAAAATAATAGCAGCGACTCGATCCCAAACTCAAGCAGAAAGTGAGTCTTCTATTCTGCAATAGAGAAGATGTTCCAGATTAAAATGTAATAACTGCACAGAAAGATGACCCAATAATTGGAACTACCAGTATCTAGAATATCCAGAAAATGTTCACTTATCTCCACCGGATTGGCAGGGAAAGGAAGATCTTTGAGTTTTAATCACACTCCAGAAAATGTTCAAAATTCAAGATGGAATTTTAGTTAGGAAATCCCAATATTGTTATGATGTGTGGTTAGTGCCTACCTGCCTATTATGAAACGTAATGTTAAATCACACCCACGATGAAGTGAACAATGGTCATCAGAGATTTTAAAAAACATTGGAGATTCCATGTGAAGTGGCTTATTGGCCACACATGTGTCAGGACCTCAATATATATTTAAGGGGGTGCCTTGTGTGTGTCCATTCCAATTGAGTTCTCTCACTCACCAGGCATACTCTACTAAGACAAGGTATGACATAACCATGGTCTGATCTTCACATCAACTTTATTGGTCCAGGGATTCATTTCACACACAACAACACATATTTGATTACCATTATGTGCTTTTTACCAATTGGATTGAAATTCTCCCCACTCCAAATTTGAATGCAGAAACTGCAGCTATGCTATTGATCAACCACATATTTTCTTGTTTTGCCCTTCCTCCAAGGATTCAGTGTGATCTGGGTAGTCATTTCACCAGTGAAATATTGACTAAGATGTGGGAACCCTCACAGTCAAGAGAAATTTGCGAAGAGAGGTAAATGTGGTGTCAACATGAGGGGGCACACGTCCGAGCTGTGAAAATGATGCCTATATTTATACCTATATTCAAAGGAACTGATCCAAATGATGCAGTGACATAAGAGTGACATGTGGGAAGATGTCATGATGCATGCACAATATACCTAGTGTATATTGTCTAGAGATGCTTGTAGCAGTAAAATAGGAGTCCACAGTTCGGCCATGTTTCTGTAGGACAGAGTTGAGAAAGTCAGTGTCCTAGCAAGCCCATATTAACAGGCTGCAGGCCTCATTTCTCCTGTGTGTTATATTTTTGCAAAATGAGCAGTGAAGATCAGGCTGACACATGATGCCAAATTAATGTTGTAAGGGGAGGATTTTCTTAGGAAAAATACAATCCAGATGAAGCCATTTCATGCAATACGTCGAATGTCATGGCACTAGTCACCTGGAAGCTCAAGCAAGATTATGAGGCAAAAATTAATTAAATATAGTAAATTCACTTTCCAGCATGGTGCGGTTGGATTTTTTCAGAGCAAAGTCGGCACACTGCAAGGGCAAATGTGTAGAGGATTAGGAGGGGCTGTGGGGCGAGGGACAGTGAGTTAATCAGGAGGACAACACTGCTATACTCATGGCCTTGCTGTCCCCGTGTTATCTTCACACACAGGACTATTCTAGCCTATCAGAGCAAAGAGTTTGTCTGCTGGTCAGCTTCATGGTGTGATGTGATTAAGGAGTGGGACATGTTAATATTATGATGTCATGAAATGGGTGTTGAAGGGTTTTGTTTCAGGAAATGTGTTTGCCCAATCAAAGATAACCAATGTATGTAGCACTCTAGTGCCTCAGGATGTTTCAACAATCACTTTTGACCTGCTCCAAGCTGTAACTAGTATGTTATGGAAATGTTGTTTTTCCTTATAAAAGTTGTAACTCTATTGGGCAGAGTTTGAGAAATGTTTTAACAGTTCAGCTTGCCTGAATAACTCTTCTCCCAGCTGTGGGAAGTTAATTAATGTGTGTTTTTCCTGAACGGTGTCACTCTTCCGTGGAGTACTTGTTGTACCTTTCTTGTAGTCCCTCTTTACAATTGCATATTTCCTTCCACCTAGCTTCAAGCAGGATGTGTGGGGGAAATGAAACAAAATAATAATAGGAGTGTTAAAGAAGTTTGCTTTGTTTTCTGTACCCAGTTAGGACTTAAGTTTACCACTAATCCTGATGGCTCTGGGGTCTAGCCCTACCTCTGTAACAAAGGTGTCCCCTTTTCAACTCATGGCGAGGAGCAAAATTGTCTTTCCTCAACATCTGTTGTATTGAGAACAGGAACAGACATTGATCAATACATCTACCACTCCTGCATATGTAGAAAACCTGGCATCTTCAACATGTGTTTGCATAACCCAGAGGAACTAGGGGATCCATGTGGTAAGTACAAAGCCCTACTATGGCACGTGGGAATCAAAAATGGAGTTAGACATAGGTGAATTTGTTTATACCTATATTCAAAGGAACTGATCCAAATAGTGCAAATTCCTCTCAGCATGGTGTACAGCTTTCAAGATCATAGATAAGATCTCTTTCGTTGACTACAAAATCCAGATACCAAAAGGGGACCAGGCAGAGGAATGGTTCAGGTGGACCACCTGAACTGTACTGAATCGGATTGAAGAATCAGTTCCTGCTGCCAATGAAGTGAACTCTGACTAAGAAGAGACCTATGTAAAAGGTAAATAAGAATGGTTTAGTGAGTGGATGAATTTTAGTAACTAACTGCAAATTCCTTCCATTATCCAGTACCAAAAGCAGGAAGGGGAAACTGTCCAAGAGGAAATGGTGTCCACTGCACACTCCAATGAAGGAAAAAGGGTGTTAATCAGAGTAGTTTTACTAGAATATACAGAGTCCCAAAAAGGAAAACACTGTGTTAATGGTAGGGAATATCAGACCACATCAAGGGAGTAGAATACATGGAAATTACTGTTGTGTTGAAGAGCAGCTTTGCATCGACATCTGGAAACAAAAGTTATTCTGTCCCTTACCTGCTCCTCAGTCTATCGCCTATCCCTTTGAGACTTCGATCCTGAGCATGGTGGGGATCAGTTGAAAGAATAAAAGGCATAACAATACTGCCTGAATTCAAAGTAAGAGGTGCTAAACAATTGCACTGTTTCTTCAAGTATGCCACATATGATTTAATTGTCTTGGGCATTATTGTGCTGACAAACCAAGTGAATAGGTGCTGCTTTTGTAATGAGCAGCACCTAACGTAAGTTGTAGACACTGCTTCAATGTATAGGAATGCACCAGTGTATTAATTAACATTTTTCCCCAGTCGCTTGCTTTCTTGAGAGACAGCAATTCAAAAACAGGAGAATTGTGCCTGGTGCACTGAAATATATGGCTGTCAGCAATACGTAAACTCAAAATACTGATACAACACTGAACAGCCCTAAATTTCAACAGATGCTGCGTCATTCCTTGCAAGTCATAATACTACACCTGCATAATGTAAAAGGCCAATGTGTGCAACTGGAATCAGCAAGGAAACAAACTCAGCCTGCACTGTACAAATAATGATGCCAAACAATGCATAGAGCCAATGAATTCACCTATGGTTTTCTAAGCTTTCTACTATTTGCCTCTTAATGAAGCACAGCTTGTTGATAAGTGGATTGTATCTTGCAATGCATTACATTCAAATCGTGAAGTGATACAGTTTAGAAATGATATAATTGCAAAAGAAGAAAAAAGCAATGGTTCTAATGGTGTGTATAACAACTGTATTCATTTCAACGGCCCTGTATTGTGCTGAGTTCAAGATGATTGGGATTTCAACTCAAGGTAAACTGGCCCCCACCTTCAGGCGTCTTCCAGGGGATATTCTTTTTAAAAACTGGCATTCCAAGAAAATGGAATCTATGGTTTCCACAGAGGATTAACATCTGGAGTAGCCAGATTGTCTAGCTCATAACCAGTCCCCATTCATCCATTAACTGGCACCTTTTGACTCTGCTCTCTCTGAGAAATCGGCCATATGCTGGGACTGATGCGAGCTGGCCAATGGGACCTGTCAAAAAGGCCTGATCAATCATTGAGTAAGGCCTCACAAGGCCCCCATATTGAAACACATGGCATGCCCTTTCATCTATATTTCCCTTGTTTTAAATAGCATTTTATTTACCATATATTGTATTTGCACAATCAAATATTCCTCATTCTTCTCAAACTATCAGAGTTAGGAATATGCACATTGTTGCATTTTGAAGACCAGAGTCTCCTCTTTAATTTGACCACAAATGTGCATTCAATACATTAATTAGAAATTAATAAAATTAGAAGAATTCATTACTTGATTAAGGAATATGCCAGATAGCCATGCTGTGTGTCTAGATGTGAGTCTATACTGATGGAATATATTAATCACAGCTTCATTACATTCTCCCCCACCCCCACCTTTTTTCTCATAAACATTATTAAAATATGAACATCTCATGAAGATTAAGAATATTCAATAGAAGTGTCTAACTTTGAGGCAGACCCATGAAAATATTGAGCCAATCACATAGTGTGACACAATTATGACATAAGCATGGCAATTGTGGACACTTTTTAAAAGTGGGAGCACAGAAGAGATGGTATTCTGATATTGGAAAAGCTACAGGATCACCTAACAGCAGGGATCATGATTCTGAATCGATTAATCAGACAGGGACCAACTTAAGGGCTCCAGAAAGGAAGATTCCTGTTCCACTGGATGAGTTCTGCCGACAAGGGAACCTGCAAAGTGGGAATACGAGGTAGTTATCATTTCATGGAAGCAGATCTGGACGGACTCTGCTGACTGGGAGATTTTCAACATAAAGGGTACAGGCTGCTCCTAAAACTGAAAGCATCTTCTCAAAAGTGTTTTATTTAATTGCCCTTATTTATTTATCTATTTAATGAAAATGACAGAGAAAACAATGCATTTTGTCAAAAAAATGCTTACAAACCTTTTTAACGTTGACTTACAGAGTGGAGGACTAGTGTCCTTAACAATGGGTGAGTGGGTGTAGATATAAGACCAGATGATGCAGGGGAGGTAGAAACATGAACCATGAAGAAGGACCGTACAGTAGGATACAGGAACAGGATAGTAGAGGAAGTGCTAAGTTTTAGGATGAAGGGGTGAGGGATAAATGCTGTGGGATTGTCATAGAGAGGTAAAAAGAGAGGAGAACATGGAGATGTAGTGGCATACAATGCTATGCAAATGGTTCATCAGAAAAGAGGAGAGCTAGGAGGTTGGATTTAAATACAGATAGAGGGGGAGTAGTGAGTAGAAGGAGAGGAAGAACATTCCAGAGTAAGGGAGTGAGTAGAGGAAGCCCAATGGGCACGAGAGGTAACTAGGAAGTGAGCCGAGGATGATGTTACAGAACGAGGGAGAGAGTAGGGAGTGAGATGGGCCGATGGGTCGTGTGGGACAAGACTGTGTATTCTTTTGAAGAGGATGAGAAGGAGTTTGTACTTTGCCTTCTGTCTCATAGATAACCAACCTACCTGATGGTGGGCTAGGGAGGTGGAGGTGAAGTGGGGAAGGTTGAAGAGGACAGCAATGTTGAGGACTTTGCTGCAAGGTGAAAAGGCATAGTTGGGAAGGCCTTCAAGTACACTGGAACAGTATTCAGATCGAGAGAGTACTAAAGAGAGGAGTAGGTGCTTAGCAGTGTTGAAGGGAAGAAAATGTCTTATTTTTCTCATGTTGAGGAGATTAAGTCTAGCTGCAGTGGCAGATTACTCCTTGTATGGATGCAAATGTTGAAGGAAAGGAAATTCCACTAGATGGAGTTACTGAAGTAGAGAACAAAATAGGGTGACATAGACTTGCCCATCCGGTAACAGTTGTGGCTCCTCGGAGCACACCAGTTTTACAGGGAAACAGTTTACTTCAACAGCTTTCTACTCTGACAGAGTGAACAAACCAAGTCTTCTGGACCCACACTAGCTGCCGGATCAAACTGAAAATAAGCACCAACTATATAGATTTGATTGGAATCTGCTATTTGACTGAAAAACATCATACCCAAGTGGAGATTTATTTTCAGGACCCTCAAATCCCAGACATCACTCTCATAACTGTGAAAGAACAAGGTGATAGCAGAGGGACTTCCCCAGAACCTTTGAGAATATATTTTCCTCCAAATAATAAGAAATGGTTCTACAATTTGGAGGGAAACACACTGAACTTATATCCTTTGATGGTTAGGATCAAGCAATGGATAACTCAGGAGTCAAGATCAGCAGAATAAATCAACTACAAAGGAATTGAGAGCTATTCATCCCATTAATTTAAATGATATTCTTCAGCAACATGATCTGTCTCTGCATACAATCCCTTCAGTAGATCTCAAAGATGACAGCATCGGATTATTAGTTGATAATAATGTCCCCCAAAGTGTCATCTTATTCACCTATGTCTCCATTGGAATAGTTGTTGATTCCAGGCAATTTTACAAGGATTTAGCCAATACCATCATTGCTCCAATACCAGAGGATTGTTATACCACTACTTGTGGTAGCAGGCCAGACACTCTGTATACTCTCAAGAGCATGATTTTAGGTTGTGTCCCCTCTGCCTTTAAGGAGTGTAGGATGTTCCCTGTGATATGATAGATTGTATAGCATTCGAATTCACTTGTAACTACAATGACACTGAGGAATCAATGACACTAAGGAATCAATTTGCCAGATAGACACCAGAAACAAGGACTGTTCTGCCCAATTATAAAATACTGCAGAAATAGCCACACTACAAACGTTTCCAGGCTTTCGTCTGATGGTTGAAGAACAAATCAGTATGGCTCATGTAAGTGAGACAGAAAACCAAAAATTAAAAATGTAAACAGGGATTTTTAGACTTTCAGAAAATGTTCTTTGTTGATTCCTATGATTGCAGACATAAGTGCCTTCTTGATAAAACCATACCTAGCAATCCTACCACGGCACTGGTATCTGTAAGGCAATACTGGTTACCTCTAGCACCAATGGACATATTCATGGAGATTATCAAAAACATGTAATCCTGTGGGATCATCCAAACGATTCACAGTACCTTTAATAACCCAGTACTAGGAAGATGGAAACCCAGTGGAGAATGGAGACTATATGCATACTTAAGGGAATTGAATAAGAGGGCACACATGTCACAGCAGCCTCCTCCTTATATTTATTAGGCCTTGCACAGAGCCAGGATTCTAATATATAAACTACCGTCAATTTCACTAATGGCTATTGGACTGTCACGGTACTCTGTGAAAACCAATATAAACGTGCCTTCATGTTTGGGGGTAACAATATGTATGAACCAGAAGTCACTTTGGATATATTAATAGAACAAATTAGTTCAGTTTATTCCTACTGTGAGGTAGACTTAAAGGCCCCAAACAGAAGTTCCTTTCAACTGAACAGCAGAAGTAAAACACTGCAACCAAAAATGGCCTGGCTTTTGCTTTTATTTTCACATGAGTGGCAAGAACTTCAACACTGCAATAAAAAAAGTCCTGGCTTTTTCTTTTTGTTCATGTAAAATTAAAGAACCATGGGGAAATGGGCCTACCTGTCATTATCAATGGACCAGCAGCAATGTAATTCACGTTCTTGCGGAATCAAAGAATCCTGTGACATGGAAAACAGGATTTTTAAACATTAAAAGCAAAAACGGCCTACACAGGTGTTTACAAATAAAAACGGCTTTAAAAAGCCAAAATGGAAAAAGATATCACTGCTCACAGCAAAATGTCAGGAAAGAAAACCTGATGTGGGGTTGACCAGAGCCAATTCATAGTATATTTCACACACAAAACTCCTGTAAACATGTGAAGAGACACTTACTTCAAGAAAAACCTGTTCTGGCTGAGTTCTAAACTTCACAATGAAATGCCCCAAGTCCAGCTGGATGTTCCACCGCCCATCTAATGGCATCCTGCAATAGAATCTGCTGCATCAAGTGTTGAAAGCCCACTGTTCCCCAGACTGGCTGGCACTGAAGGCAGTTAAAGCAAGGGACTTCAAAAGAGCCCACACCACTTCAAAGAGACTTATAAAAAAGAACTCTGGTCACAGGTGAGCCCAGGAAGACAGATGGCTGTGGGGGATGAAGCGGCCCTCCCCCATGTTGAACAGACAATCCCAATTGATATTTAAAGACTATTTTCATTTTTGCCAATGTGTGCAGCCATCAGACTGAGGATTTATCTCAATTGTATCCCATTGTTCATGTAATTTCCAGGTGGTTTGGGGGATATACATTGCATTTCCCTGGGACTCTGGTAACTGTAATGGCCAGATAGACTGGGCTTCTGGCTGATCTGGACATGTGACTAATGTAAAGGTGGGTGAAAAGATGGAAAATGGAATTGGGAAATTGCTTGATGACTTACATTTCATAACTGTTGTGCATTTTATGAAAATGACAAAAAGGTGACAAATGGCCGTACTACATTGTACAGATTTGGTGGTTGTCTTACCTAATTCACTGTGGTCAGCTCAAACAGAATATATGTTTTATATGGCAGTGGCTAGTACAATTCTGAAGTTATGATACATAACGTGTTTTTGCCCAAAAGTTGAAATGAGAACAAAGGATGGTAATAAAGGGGAAAAGACAGATGGTACTCCAAAATTCCTAAACCAATCCTGACTGGGGGGGCGAAGAGAAATAGATAAACTGTCCAATCCTTGCAACAGGGATTATTGAAGGGTACCTCCCCTAGATTGTAAAAGTAGTGATGTAATTTCTGCTATATAAGGGGGACTGCACTTGGATTTAGGACACACAAAACCCAGGGATGACAGAAAAGGGAGGATGGAGAGAAGGCTGCTGAAACTTAACCATCTTTGATAGTGCAGTGACCAGACCCTTCTGCCAGCCCTAAATTGCATAGGCCCTTCAGTTTTACACCAGCAGATTCAATATTTCCCGCTTGAAAACCCCAAATTGCTGTGTAGTCCAGCAATCTCCCCATAGAAGAATCTCTTGTTTGCCTGTGTATGTTAGCATATCTCCTCTGAAACACCCATCAGTTGACTGCACAAATCCTTAGTATTTTTGTAAGTAAATCAATTCATTCCCCCATTGAATTTCACGGATCGGGATTGTTGAAATTCGAAACCAACCATCTTTGTCTAGTATTTGTATTTAGCTGTTATGGGGCCTCATTACAACCCTGGCGTAGGACCATGGTGCTATTAGCACCATTGTCCATGCCGGATTCCGCCATGGTGGATGGCGGATTTACCGCCCCATTCCAAGGTTGGCAGGGTGGTAAATCCCCATTCACCATTGCCCCTTCCCCATTGCCATTTTTGCCCCATAGGGCACAATGGGGATGGGGAAGGCGCTAATTACGGCACTGTAAACTACGGTGCCGTAATTAGCACCAAGGTCGCTTAGCGCCTTTGACTTTAACGCCTGAAAAAAGCATGCGTTAAAGTGTGAATCTGACGTTAAGGGTTTAACGGCGTCGCAGCCTTCTACGGCACCGTTAACCCCTTAACGCCAGTGTTGTAATGAGGCCCATAGTCATTAAAGTGATGCCTCCAAGCGAATGAATTCCCTTGTGAGCTGAAAACCGAGTTTGTCCCTGTCAGGAAACACTTGGTTCGACTGGCGGATCATGCCACTTCACATAGCAGGAACAAACCTGGTAATCCACTCATGGATGGTGCCGCGGTCAAGCGTCATCGTGTTAAACAAAAGGGGTGCACCCCTGCTGCTCTAAACACCAGGCAATCTCTGGTGTTCCGGTGTTCCTTAAGGGATGTACCAGGCTGACGGAGCGTTGGAGGTTGCCATGGAGATTGGCTTCCTCATTACATCCACAGAACGCTCTGCTCTGTTTCTCCCGATCATGTGACGATGCTGGCCAATAAGTGTGCACCATTCCTTAAGCCCGGTGCTTCTGATTGTGGCTTACGGGTGTTCTTCTTGTGCCTGATCTGTTAGGTTTTGTGGATTCTACGGTGCCGACTTCTGCTTTTCTCTTTCTGGTTTTGCTTTTGGATTGCCCACTGATCTGCTGTCTCTCTCGTTACTGACCCTGTTTGGACCTTGGACTTCTTGCTACACGGACTGCTGATATCTGCTCGGAACGTGCTTGGACCCGGATGTTGTATTAGACCTTTGATTTGGATCACGTTTGGCTAGGAATTCGCCCGCTCCTTTTGGATCTTTGGATTTGTTACAAGGATTGAATTGGATTGTTGTTCTTGCCTTGGTATTTGGATTCTGTCATTATTGCCTGGGCTGTTGATAGCTTTACTGTGACACACACAGAGACTTGAGACTGCCGGTAGTGTGTTGTCCACTTTCTGTATAGGCTTCCTCGTGCCGTCGGGTCCAGTGATTCCTTTTGGGACTTGTGACTGAGTCACCTTAGTTATAGGCTTCCGTGTGCCATCAGGACAGCCTCTCTCCTTCTACCAACAGCTGGGCTTCGCCTTCACTTCACTTCTCCTGTGGGACACTGATAGGTGGGTTTGTTTACTTTTCCTTTCCTATCTTTGGTTGTAACACCTGGGTATTGACGTATTCTGCTTTTCCTGCAGAGACGCCGGTACACAGAATCTTGTCACCCTCTGGAGCCTTAGTTTCTAAACCTGAGTAAGTCCCCTCTGCTTCTTGAGTCTAATGTTGAGTTTGCATAACTGGGTTACTTCATTGCTTGTTTTTTCCCCTGTTGCAGCCAACATCTGGCCCGTCATCGCAACAAAGTTTTTAAGACCGTTTTGGTGTTCCTTCCAAGAAGTCGTTCCGGCCTGCATCTGGTGTTCCTTTCTTCCTGCTAATTGACTCCTTTGTGTGTTCTACCACCCAGGGGGGTACATTGGTCAGAAGAACTCGTCGTCCACACTACACAAGCAACGGCCTTGAGCGGATGGGTTCTGACAGTCCCTGTGTCTAAATTATGCCCTGCTAAGCAAATTTTCATTTGCCAGTGTCATTTCTATTGGCATCTGTCCTATTAAACCCAAACCGCTGTTCCCATTATGAGTAATCTCTTTGCCCAAAGCCTACCTGTTAGCTTCCCTGTCATTTTCACTAAAAAACAAATTTTCTATGTGCCTTTCTCATTGTTGAAAGCATGTGTGTAATTTCTAGCCCCAGTAATATTAAGGTGATTTCCATTTTCGTTTTTTTAAAACTTTCTTTCCATCCTTTAAAAGTGTTTTTCCCTTACTCTATCATATTCTGAGTGTTGATTTTGAATTGCATTTCCTTCATTTTTCATTGCTCAGAGCTTGAGTGTCACTTCACAGCCCCAGCAAAATTAGTGTGATGTGACTTTTAACCTTTGAAAACTGTTTTTTCCGAGTTTATATCCCTTCCCCTAGCGTACCCTGATCACTGATTCTGAATTACATTCCCTTTATTTTTTAATTTTCTTTCTCATGTATTTCCTGTATTTAAAATCGAATTTCCTATGTGTGCTAGCTAGTTTGTTTTGAAGCCCGATTTGTGCTTTAGTGTAAGCATCCCGATGTACCCTTGTGTGCTGTCCCATAGCAGTAGTGTTGAATCATTGAAAACCCATTTTTCCATTGTTGCAGGAGGAAGCGCTTAACTGTGGGTGCTATCACTTTGCGGTAAATTGTTCTTTTTCGGTCCTGCCATTAGAAAAAGGAAGTAGCTGTGATAGTATATCTTAACATGGTTGTTTTGTAGAGATTATTGAATTTTGTGTTGCCACAACATTGGTGGCTGTGCCATTGTTTGATTTTCCTTTTTCATTAAATAATAAATTAATAAATATCTTATTGATGCACACCGGCCTGGTTCCTAGTCCATTGTGACATGGGTTATTTGTGGAGGTTGGATGCGAGACGGGTTGGAGGCTTGCTAAAAATAAAATCTGTAGCAGATTAAAAATAAAAAGTGTTTTATTGTGCGCCACATCCATTGTAGGGGAAGGAGTTCCCTAGCTGGCGTGTGCCGTGTACTCAAAGATCACTCAACACTTGGTCCAACTTTTGCAGGCAGGGGTCAAGAGGAAGTGGGGGGCTTTCAATCAGAGACTGTGAATGTATATATATATATATATATAGAATATTTTCTTGGAAAAATAAAAATAATAGCAGCGACTCGATCCCAAACTCAAGCAGAAAGTGAGTCTTCTATTCTGCAATAGAGAAGATGTTCCAGATTAAAATGTAATAACTGCACAGAAAGATGACCCAATAATTGGAACTACCAGTATCTAGAATATCCAGAAAATGTTCACTTATCTCCACCGGATTGGCAGGGAAAGGAAGATCTTTGAGTTTTAATCACACTCCAGAAAATGTTCAAAATTCAAGATGGAATTTTAGTTAGGAAATCCCAATATTGTTATGATGTGTGGTTAGTGCCTACCTGCCTATTATGAAACGTAATGTTAAATCACACCCACGATGAAGTGAACAATGGTCATCAGAGATTTTAAAAAACATTGGAGATTCCATGTGAAGTGGCTTATTGGCCACACATGTGTCAGGACCTCAATATATATTTAAGGGGGTGCCTTGTGTGTGTCCATTCCAATTGAGTTCTCTCACTCACCAGGCATACTCTACTAAGACAAGGTATGACATAACCATGGTCTGATCTTCACATCAACTTTATTGGTCCAGGGATTCATTTCACACACAACAACACATATTTGATTACCATTATGTGCTTTTTACCAATTGGATTGAAATTCTCCCCACTCCAAATTTGAATGCAGAAACTGCAGCTATGCTATTGATCAACCACATATTTTCTTGTTTTGCCCTTCCTCCAAGGATTCAGTGTGATCTGGGTAGTCATTTCACCAGTGAAATATTGACTAAGATGTGGGAACCCTCACAGTCAAGAGAAATTTGCGAAGAGAGGTAAATGTGGTGTCAACATGAGGGGGCACACGTCCGAGCTGTGAAAATGATGCCTATATTTATACCTATATTCAAAGGAACTGATCCAAATGATGCAGTGACATAAGAGTGACATGTGGGAAGATGTCATGATGCATGCACAATATACCTAGTGTATATTGTCTAGAGATGCTGGTAGCAGTAAAATGGGAGTCCACAGTTCGGCCATGTTTCTGTAGGACAGAGTTGAGAAAGTCAGTGTCCTAGCAAGCCCATATTAACAGGCTGCAGGCCTCATTTCTCCTGTGTGTTATATTTTTGCAAAATGAGCAGTGAAGATCAGGCTGACACATGATGCCAAATTAATGTTGTAAGGGGAGGATTTTCTTAGGAAAAATACAATCCAGATGAAGCCATTTCATGCAATACGTCGAATGTCATGGCACTAGTCACCTGGAAGCTCAAGCAAGATTATGAGGCAAAAATTAATTAAATATAGTAAATTCACTTTCCAGCATGGTGCGGTTGGATTTTTTCAGAGCAAAGTCGGCACACTGCAAGGGCAAATGTGTAGAGGATTAGGAGGGGCTGTGGGGCGAGGGACAGTGAGTTAATCAGGAGGACAACACTGCTATACTCATGGCCTTGCTGTCCCCGTGTTATCTTCACACACAGGACTATTCTAGCCTATCAGAGCAAAGAGTTTGTCTGCTGGTCAGCTTCATGGTGTGATGTGATTAAGGAGTGGGACATGTTAATATTATGATGTCCTGAAATGGGTGTTGAAGGGTTTTGTTTCAGGAAATGTGTTTGCCCAATCAAAGATAACCAATGTATGTAGCACTCTAGTGCCTCAGGATGTTTCAACAATCACTTTTGACCTGCTCCAAGCTGTAACTAGTATGTTATGGAAATGTTGTTTTTCCTTATAAAAGTTGTAACTCTATTGGGCAGAGTTTGAGAAATGTTTTAACAGTTCAGCTTGCCTGAATAACTCTTCTCCCAGCTGTGGGAAGTTAATTAATGTGTGTTTTTCCTGAACGGTGTCACTCTTCCGTGGAGTACTTGTTGTACCTTTCTTGTAGTCCCTCTTTACAATTGCATATTTCCTTCCACCTAGCTTCAAGCAGGATGTGTGGGGGAAATGAAACAAAATAATAATAGGAGTGTTAAAGAAGTTTGCTTTGTTTTCTGTACCCAGTTAGGACTTAAGTTTACCACTAATCCTGATGGCTCTGGGGTCTAGCCCTACCTCTGTAACAAAGGTGTCCCCTTTTCAACTCATGGCGAGGAGCAAAATTGTCTTTCCTCAACATCTGTTGTATTGAGAACAGGAACAGACATTGATCAATACATCTACCACTCCTGCATATGTAGAAAACCTGGCATCTTCAACATGTGTTTGCATAACCCAGAGGAACTAGGGGATCCATGTGGTAAGTACAAAGCCCTACTATGGCATGTGGGAATCAAAAATGGAGTTAGACATAGGTGAATTTGTTTATACCTATATTCAAAGGAACTGATCCAAATAGTGCAAATTCCTCTCAGCATGGTGTACAGCTTTCAAGATCATAGATAAGATCTCTTTCGTTGACTACAAAATCCAGATACCAAAAGGGGACCAGGCAGAGGAATGGTTCAGGTGGACCACCTGAACTGTACTGAATCGGATTGAAGAATCAGTTCCTGCTGCCAATGAAGTGAACTCTGACTAAGTAGAGACCTATGTAAAAGGTAAATAAGAATGGTTTAGTGAGTTGATGAATTGTTGAGGAATTTTAAAATAAATGATAATTTAATTTTGTTTGCAACATTGCGTAAAGATTAGTGTTGGATCAGGAATCAAAGGAAACATGTACAATTAAAATGTCATTATGTGATATTAACGTAGCTTTTCTACCCATCTCTTTTAGTAACTAACTGCAAATTCCTTCCATTATCCAGTACCAAAAGCAGGAAGGGGAAACTGTCCAAGAGGAAATGGTGTCCACTGCACACTCCAATGAAGGAAAAAGGGTGTTAATCAGAGTAGTTTTACTAGAATATACAGAGTCCCAAAAAGGAAAACACTGTGTTAATGGTAGGGAATATCAGACCACATCAAGGGAGTAGAATACATGGAAATTACTGTTGTGTTGAAGAGCAGCTTTGCATCGACATCTGGAAACAAAAGTTATTCTGTCCCTTACCTGCTCCTCAGTCTATCGCCTATCCCTTTGAGACTTCGATCCTGAGCATGGTGGGGATCAGTTGAAAGAATAAAAGGCATACCAATACTGCCTGAATTCAAAGTAAGAGGTGCTAAACAATTGCACTGTTTCTTCAAGTATGCCACATATGATTTAACTGTCTTGGGCATTATTGTGCTGACAAACCAAGTGAATAGGTGCTGCTTTTGTAATGAGCAGCACCTAACGTAAGTTGTAGACACTGCTTCAATGTATAGGAATGCACCAGTGTATTAATTAACATTTTTCCCCAGTCGCTTGCTTTCTTGAGAGACAGCAATTCAAAAACAGGAGAATTGTGCCTGGTGCACTGAAATATATGGCTGTCAGCAATACGTAAACTCAAAATACTGATACAACACTGAACAGCCCTAAATTTCAACAGATGCTGCGTCATTCCTTCCAAGTCATAATACTACACCTGCATAATGTAAAAGGCCAATGTGTGCAACTGGAATCAGCAAGGAAACAAACTCAGCCTGCACTGTACAAATAATGATGCCAAACAATGCATAGAGCCAATGAATTCACCTATGGTTTTCTAAGCTTTCTACTATTTGCCTCTTAATGAAGCACAGCTTGTTGATAAGTGGATTGTATCTTGCAATGCATTACATTCAAATCGTGAAGTGATACAGTTTAGAAATGATATAATTGCAAAAGAAGAAAAAAGCAATGGTTCTAATGGTGTGTATAACAACTGTATTCATTTCAACGGCCCTGTATTGTGCTGAGTTCAAGATGATTGGGATTTCAACTCAAGGTAAACTGGCCCCCACCTTCAGGCGTCCTCCAAGGGATATTCTTTTTAAAAACTGGCATTCCAAGAAAATGGAATCTATGGTTTCCACAGAGGATTAACATTTGGAGTAGCCAGATTGTCTAGCTCATAACCAGTCCCCATTCATCCATTAACTGGCACCTTTTGACTCTGCTCTCTCTGAAAAATTGGCCATATGCTGGGACTGATGCGAGCTGGCCAATGGGACCTGTCAAAAAGGCCTGATCAATCATTGAGTAAGGCCTCACAAGGCCCCCATATTGAAACACATGGCATGCCCTTTCATCTATATTTCCCTTGTTTTAAATAGCATTTTATTTACCATATATTGTATTTGCACAATCAAATATTCCTCATTCTTCTCAAACTATCAGAGTTAGGAATATGCACATTGTTGCATTTTGAAGACCAGAGTCTCCTCTTTAATTTGACCACAAATGTGCATTCAATACATTAATTAGAAATTAATAAAATTAGAAGAATTCATTACTTGATTAAGGAATATGCCAGATAGCCATGCTGTGTGTCTAGATGTGAGTCTATACTGATGGAATATATTAATCACAGCTTCATTACATTCTCCCCCACCCCCACCTTTTTTCTCATAAACATTATTAAAATATTAACATCTCATGAAGATTAAGAATATTCAATAGAAGTGTCTAACTTTGAGGCAGACCCATGAAAATATTGAGCCAATCACATAGTGTGACACAATTATGACATAAGCATGGCAATTGTGGACACTTTTTAAAAGTGGGAGCACAGAAGAGATGGTATTCTGATATTGGAAAAGCTACAGGATCACCTAACAGCAGGGATCATGATTCTGAATCGATTAATCAGACAGGGACCAACTTAAGGGCTCCAGAAAGGAAGATTCCTGTTCCACTGGATGAGTTCTGCCGACAAGGGAACCTGCAAAGTGGGAATACGAGGTAGTTATCATTTCATGGAAGCAGATCTGGACGGACTCTGCTGACTGGGAGATTTTCAACATAAAGGGTACAGGCTGCTCCTAAAACTGAAAGCATCTTCTCAAAAGTGTTTTATTTAATTGCCCTTATTTATTTATCTATTTAATGAAAATGACAGAGAAAACAATGCATTTTGTCAAAAAAATGCTTACAAACCTTTTTAACGTTGACTTACAGAGTGGAGGACTAGTGTCCTTAACAATGGGTGAGTGGGTGTAGATATAAAACCAGATGATGCAGGGGAGGTAGAAACATGAACCATGAAGAAGGACAGTACAGTAGGATACAGGAAAGGATAGTAGAGGAAGTGCTAAGTTTTAGGATGAAGGGGTGAGGGATAAATGCTGTGGGATTGTCATAGAGAGGTAAAAAGAGAGGAGAACATGGAGATGTAGTGGCATACAAAGGGCTGAGGATTTTTCTCTCTGCTGTTTAGCTGTGGCGAGTGCGAGTGGCAATACCGAGCTACTCTACTTTCTCTTCTGTGCACTCAACCTGCTGCCGACAAAGAGGACAAAGAGGTGCGTGTGCCGGTACCTGTACCTTTAATTACCAACAACCAGTAAGGTCACAGGGTACAAAAGGCCGCCTCTTGCGCCCTTGTGGCGCTAAGCCCTGAGGAGAAAAGGGCTGAGGATTTTTCTCTCTGCTGTTTAGCTGTTTGGCGAGTTGGGAGTTGAGGGACAAAGGCACGCAAAACTTCATTAAAGTACTTTTGACAAAGATGTCCTCGCCCAAAACTCGTGCTCAGAAGAAACATGGGGACTCAGCAGCAATTCACCGAAGACAGCAAAGCAGTCGGCAAATCCAAGTAAGTAACTATCATTCATGTGTATCAACAAGCGAAGATCCGGAAGACATGGAAATACACACGCATACAAACATGCTTGCAAATTCTGCCGTATTATCAAACTCTGGCATTCTAAATGATGATGTATTTTGCGAAGGAAGCACTTGTAATACACAGACTCAGCGGGGGGGGACAAAAACTCCCTATTCGATTGACTCACCGGAGGAACAAGTGCAAGCTCCGCTCCAATATTCTGCACCTGAGCCATACAGCGCTGTGGCAGATCAAGTAGCTCAACCCACTCTAAGGCCTGTTGAGGCCTGCTTACCCCCTCACTCACTCTTCCACACCGTGGGGCGAGGGCAGGAGCCCCCCCAGCACCCCAGCACCCCAGCCCAGCGGCGAAACCACGAGACGACGAGGAGCACGGACAGGGCCTGCCTGACCCTGTCCCCACACGCCGCCTGACCCACGCATGCCGGGCGCAGCGCGGCCTGAAACCGAGGCTGAGCCTCGCTAAAATCAGCTGTAACCGCCGGCAGGCGGATCACGCCGGCGGCCAGCGCAAAGGCCACTCTAAGGCCTGTTGAGGCCTGCTTACCCCCTCACTCACTCTTCCACACCGTGGGGCGAGGGCAGGAGCCCCCCCAGCACCCCAGCCCAGCGGCGAAACCACGAGACGACGAGGAGCACGGACAGGGCCTGCCTGACCCTGTCCCCACACGCCGCCTGACCCACGCATGCCGGGCGCAGCGCGGCCTGAAACCGAGGCTGAGCCTCGCTAAAATCAGCTGTAACCGCCGGCAGGCGGATCACGCCGGCGGCCAGCGCAAAGGCCACTCTAAGGCCTGTTGAGGCCTGCTTACCCCCTCACTCACTCTTCCACACCGTGGGGCGAGGGCAGGAGCCCCCCCAGCACCCCAGCCCAGCGGCGAAACCACGAGACGACGAGGAGCACGGACAGGGCCTGCCTGACCCTGTCCCCACACGCCGCCTGACCCACGCATGCCGGGCGCAGCGCGGCCTGAAACCGAGGCTGAGCCTCGCTAAAATCAGCTGTAACCGCCGGCAGGCGGATCACGCCGGCGGCCAGCGCAAAGGCCACTCTAAGGCCTGTTGAGGCCTGCTTACCCCCTCACTCACTCTTCCACACCGTGGGGCGAGGGCAGGAGCCCCCCCAGCACCCCAGCCCAGCGGCGAAACCACGAGACGACGAGGAGCACGGACAGGGCCTGCCTGACCCTGTCCCCACACGCCGCCTGACCCACGCATGCCGGGCGCAGCGCGGCCTGAAACCGAGGCTGAGCCTCGCTAAAATCAGCTGTAACCGCCGGCAGGCGGATCACGCCGGCGGCCAGCGCAAAGGCCACTCTAAGGCCTGTTGAGGCCTGCTTACCCCCTCACTCACTCTTCCACACCGTGGGGCGAGGGCAGGAGCCCCCCCAGCACCCCAGCCCAGCGGCGAAACCACGAGACGACGAGGAGCACGGACAGGGCCTGCCTGACCCTGTCCCCACACGCCGCCTGACCCACGCATGCCGGGCGCAGCGCGGCCTGAAACCGAGGCTGAGCCTCGCTAAAATCAGCTGTAACCGCCGGCAGGCGGATCACGCCGGCGGCCAGCGCAAAGGCCACTCTAAGGCCTGTTGAGGCCTGCTTACCCCCTCACTCACTCTTCCACACCGTGGGGCGAGGGCAGGAGCCCCCCCAGCACCCCAGCCCAGCGGCGAAACCACGAGACGACGAGGAGCACGGACAGGGCCTGCCTGACCCTGTCCCCACACGCCGCCTGACCCACGCATGCCGGGCGCAGCGCGGCCTGAAACCGAGGCTGAGCCTCGCTAAAATCAGCTGTAACCGCCGGCAGGCGGATCACGCCGGCGGCCAGCGCAAAGGCCACTCTAAGGCCTGTTGAGGGCCTGTTTGGAGCATCAGGAGCCAGGGGCCACAAACTCTGCCCGTGCTGCTCCAGGTGGAGTGCA
Organism: Ambystoma mexicanum; assembly: GCF_040938575.1. NCBI lineage: Eukaryota > Metazoa > Chordata > Amphibia > Caudata > Ambystomatidae > Ambystoma > Ambystoma mexicanum. The sequence continues at coordinate 784,657,239 of NC_090937.1, read as the reverse complement.
TAGTCGAGCTTAGAGCCAGGACCCCTTGCCGTCCACCTACAGGGTAAGCATACTGCCCCCCTCCTCCACTATCCACTCCCGACCCTCGAGCTAGAGCCCTGACCTAGCACCTCCTAACATTGCTACGCCCAAGGTCCCACATGCACCGTTGTGCTTCTGAACTGCAACAAAATACTTAATGCACAATCCATAGCCAACCAACCATGCTCTTGCCTTGCTCTGCAATATGCTGCCATCTGACAATAGCACCGTTACCACGGTCGCCCAGCGACCACTGTAATACTGTGTAGTCTCTGTGTTGTGCCCGATGGTCATATCTAGACCACACTACTGTGTTGTGCCTTATGGTCGCATAGTGACCACACTACTGTGTTGTGCCTTATGGTCGTATCTAGACCACACTACTGTGTTGTGCCTTATGGTCGCATAGTGACCACACTACTGTGTTGTGCCTTATGGTCGTATCTAGACCACACTATTGTGTTGTGCCTTATGGTCGTATCTAGACCACACTACTGTGTTGTGCCTTATGGTCGCATAGTGACCACACTACTGTGTTGTGCCTTATGGTCGTATCTAGACCACACTACTGTGTTGTGCCTTATGGTCGTATCTAGACCACACTACTGTGTTGTGCCTTATGGTCGTATCTAGACCACACTATTGTGTTGTGCCTTATGGTCGTATCTAGACCACACTACTGTGTTGTGCCTTATGGTCGTATCTAGACCACACTACTGTGTTGTGCCTTATGGTCGTATCTAGACCACACTACTGTGTTGTGCCTTATGGTCGCATAGTGACCACACTACTGTGTTGTGCCTTATGGTCGTATCTAGACCACACTACTGTGTTGTGCCTTATGGTCGTATCTAGACCACACTATTGTGTTGTGCCTTATGGTCGTATCTAGACCACACTACTGTGTTGTGCCTTATGGTCGTATCTAGACCACACTATTGTGTTGTGCCTTATGGTCGTATCTAGACCACACTACTGTGTTGTGCCTTATGGTCGTATCTAGACCACACTACTGTGTTGTGCCTTATGGTCGTATCTAGACCACACTACTGTGTTGTGCCTTATGGTCGCATAGTGACCACACTACTGTGTTGTGCCTTATGGTCGTATCTAGACCACACTACTGTGTTGTGCCTTATGGTCGTATCTAGACCACACTACTGTGTTGTGCCTTATGGTCGCATAGTGACCACACTACTGTGTTGTGCCTTATGGTCATATCTAGACCACACTATTGTGTTGTGCCTTATGGTCGTATCTAGACCACACTATTGTGTTGTGCCTTATGGTCGCATACTGTGCCCTGATTTTGCTGCCCACATTGCATTCTGTTTCTAGTTGTGCCATGTTGAACGATACCCTCGCCATGCCTCAACAATCCACCAGCTCACCAGCTGCCCCACTGGCATTCCTCTCCAACATTCCTCCCACCTACTTCCTACCATCATTCTTCACTGAAAGCATCCCCACAGCACGTCATCCTCCACCCAGCATAACTTCCTACACCAGACCCATCCACACCAGGAACCAACTCCTAGGTCTCCGTTCTAGATACCCCAGACTCACCCACCAAGCACCTCCCACCACTCTTAACACGCCTAACACGCCATCCCTTACAGTCAAAACACCCTTACCTAAACCCACCATGCCGCACCCCATCCCGGCGACACCACTCAACACCACCCCTACCTCGGCCCAACACACACACAACCTACAGTGTGCCCTCATAAACGCCAGATCCATCCCTGCCCATGCCATTGAAATTCACGAACTCCTAATTAGCTTGGACCTCGACATCTTAGCCATCACCGAGACATGGCTGCACAGCGCTGCAGGGCCAGCCCTCAACCTTACTATCCCACAGGGGTACGCCATTATCCGGCAAGACCGCCTCTCCTCAGTAGGTGGTGGGGTAGCATTCATCCTGAAAGATCACCTCGAGGCCAGACAAATCACCTCCAATCTAGGTGACAACATAGACTCTCTAGCTATAAAAATTGCCCTCTCCCCTAACTCCACCATCACCTTCAACCTAGTCTACCGCCCGCCCGGCCCCCTAACAGAGTTCCATGAGAACCTTGTACACCGCCTAACAGAAAACCTAAAACTCACCTCCAAAAGCATCCTTCTAGGTGACCTTAACCTGGGGTATAACGATAAAAAGGACAAGCCTGCTAAATCTCTTGCACTAGCCTTAAAAGAACTAGGCTTCGACCAAAAAATAACCTCACCCACACACAACAAAGGCCGTATCCTGGACTGGATAGCTGACCACAACTGTCACGTCGACATTAGCTCCATCACCCCGACTCCTTGGTCAGATCACCACCTCATTCACTTCTTTATTCCCGCTGTATCTAACACAAACAAACCTAACCCCATCCCCCCAGCACTGGCAAGATGTGTAAAAAATCTCACTAAAGATAAAATTACACCCCACCTTCACATCCTCTCCACAGACCTCAAGTCATCTGACCCGTCAGAATTAGCAGATATCTACAAGAGCACCATAAGCACCGCCATTGACGCCATTGCCCCCTTGCAGACCAAAAAAGCCAAAACTATCAAACACTCAAATACCTGGTTCTCCACTGAACTCAAAGAACTCCGCTCACAGAAAAGAAAAGCTCTAAACTCCTGGCAGAAATCGCCTTCCCCAGCCACCCTATCCTCCTACAAAAAAATCACTGCCCAATACAAAAAAGCCATAATCACAGCTAAATCAGTCTCTTATAATGATAGAATTGCTAATGCAAGCTCCGAATCCAAAGAACTCTTCGCCATTTTCAACGAACTCACCACACCGGCCACCAAATCACAAGACATTGTTAAAGACCAAATCTGGTGCAACTCCATACAATCTGCCTTGTTAAATAAAATTGAACTCCTACAAACAAAAATTAAGGAGCACCACAAAAACCTATCACTGCACCTCAAATCTCCCACCACCACGAGCCACATGCCCACCCCTAGTTCGGGAACCACATCCACCAAAGCCCCCACTACCCCGTTCAAATTCAGGGAAGTCACAGAACACGAAGTTATTGAGATAATGAACAAGATCAAACCATCCAATTGTAAAGGAGACCCCTGCCCCGCCAGCCTGATCAAAGACTGCACTGAAACACTCGCCCCTTTCCTTAAATCATTCATTAATGCCTCTTTCAAAACCAACACTGTCCCTGACAGTCTAAAAGAAGCCTGGGTGCGCCCGCTTCTAAAAAAAACCACCCTCGACCCTGAAGTAGCTACCAACTACAGGCCCATCACCACTGTGCCTTTCCTGCTCAAGATACTGGATAAAATGGCCTACACACAAATCCAGGATTATCTCGAAACCAACCATATCCTAGGAAAAAGACAGTCAGGCTTCCGACCAGGTCACGGAACTGAGTCAGCCCTACTTGATCTGAAAATACAGCTTGCTGACACTATGGATAAAGGCAAACCGGCACTCCTTCTCCTACTGGATCTATCTGCCGCCTTTGACCTTGTCAACCACGATATCCTAGGCATGCACCTAAAAAATGAAGCACACTTCTCCCCGGAAGCCATTGCATGGGTGGCCTCATTCCTAAATGGCAGACTCATGAAAGTCTTCTCAGACACTGCCTCGGCAACCCCTACCACCATCCACTGCGGCGTCCCACAAGGCTCCTGCACCGCCCCCACTCTCTACAATATATTCACCCTTCCTCTCTTCAATGACCTCGACTGTCGTAACATAGCGTATACCAACTACGCAGACGATACGCAGGTACTACTCCCTCTAACTGGGACCTACGAAGAAGATGCGACAGCATTAACCAAAATCTACACAGCCATCCAAACCTGGATGGCGGCCAACGGCCTCTGCCTAAACGGGGACAAAACCGAAATCCTCATAGTAGGGACCAATGAAATTCTCAACAAACTCCCCCCCCAATACAAATCCTTCAACATCGACAACTCCACCATCTCAGTCTCCAAGACTGTTAAAACCTTAGGCGTTCACCTAGATGCCTCACTATCTATGTCTCGCCAGGTCAACGCCATAGCCTCTTCCTCGGCACTTACCACCAAGATGATAAATGCTGTCAAGCCTTTTCTCTCCGCCAAAAATTGCCTGTCCATCGCCAGAGCCACTATAGGTACAAAACTAGACTACTGTAATGCCCTGTTCCTAGGCACCTCCGCCCACAACCTAAAAAAACTCCAAATCACGCAAAACAATGCGCTCCGGGCAGCACTGTCCATTCCAAAAAGAGAACACATCTCGCAAGCAAGGAAAGATGCCCACTGGCTACCCGTGAAGGAACGCATACTTTTCAAAGCCATGACCATCACACATAGATGCCTATCCCTGGATGCCCCACCCTATCTCGCAGAAAGAATCACACCGAAAGCCTCCATCAGACCCACCAGAGCTCACCGCACCAACATGATTGATGTCCCCACGTTTCAAAGATCCAGGGCGGGAGGAACCAGCTTCCAACACCTCGCACCTAAAAACTGGAACTCCTTACCTACCTCACTAAGGAACGAAAAATCATACCATACCTTCCGTAAAAACCTCAAAACCCTCCTATTCCGCTAAAGTCTTCCACATGCACTCTCATGCTTGCATTGTAACCACAGCATAGCATAACCTCTAAGCTCAATGTTTATTACCAATGTGAAATGTACTCGGTAACTCGGTTTACATCTGTAAACACATTCCTATGCTTGTGTTCATGACTAAGTCTGCTGTAACAGCGCCACGATGCCCCAGGGCAGTTCTGTGCGCTTTATAAATGCAAATAAAAAAAAAAATAAAAAAAAAAAAAAAATAAAAAAAAAAAAAAAAAAAACCCCATATGATGTACTGGAGACACGGACAGTAAACAAAGCCAAGAGAGACACAGGAACTCACACTAATTTACCTATGGTGTGTTGTTCCTTGGCGGAGGCCGAATGGGGGGCCGTGTTGTCGATGGCACCGGAGGCGATGATGGGTGCCTCGGCTGATTTGTCCGCGAGTGCAGCGCGGAGCGAGGGGTTGTTGTGCGGGGAGTGGGAGGCTGGAGTGGAGGACCGGCGAACAGTCGATGCGGGCGCCCGTGTCTCGCTGCCTCCTGCAGGTTGCCTGTCTGTCGGCGCCCGGCAACCTGGCCCGCCCTCGTCTTGGACGGAGGACGGGCCGGCTTTTGGCGGGAAGGGTTGTTCTGGCGGCTCTGGCATGGACGCACTCGCACTCGCGGATGAGGAGAGGATCGGCCCGCCCACTGACTTCTGCGTGGGCTCGCGGGCTTGCGCAACGACGACGGACATGCAAACCACTCAGAAAGCACGGCGAGAATCGTCAGATCCCGTAACAAACGTGCTACAAAAATTAATTACATTAAATAATGCACAAAAAAAAGATAGTGTAGCTGACATAGTAACAACCATAATCACCCCTAACAACGAAGGGGTTAAATATTCATTAAAACGCGACATTTCGAGATTAGCCTGTGGGGGCGGCTCAAAAGATGAAGGAGCCGTAAACATTCCACACAAGCGAGCAAAAATGTCGACAACAAGAGAGCGGGTGGATTTCAGCCCGGATTCGCACGGTTTACCACCTCTGTCACAAAAAAGATCAAATAATACAATAAAACGTCAATTGACCATGATTTCTGCACACAAAAAAAAGATACTGTCGCTGAGTAGTAAAAACTCTGACCTCGACTCAGACAGTGATGAGACCACTGAGTCTTCCTTCATTGAACGACCATTCCCGAAAATTAGAAGAAACAGAACTAATACTGCCAGAAGCCTCAACCAGTCGAAAGCACCCACTCACAGCTCCTTAGATAACACCGCTATGACGACCACATGCCTGCAAGAACTAGTTTTATCCACATTAACCATCTCTCTCGCCCCGTTCATAAAACTGTATGAACACTTACATGAGGCCACCCGAGATTTGACCACGGTAGTGGCTCTACTTAATTCAAAAGTAGTGAATGTAGAACAAATATGTGGATTAACTAATAAAACACAGCTGGTGGGCGTAGGAAAACTAGACGACCTACATAAGCTTGTGACTAAACAAAGGAATAATGACGCAACTGACAAAAGACTACTCGCTGAAGTAGCCAAGGAAGCATTAGCCATATTCAAATGGGAAGGAAAACGACCACATTCAGTATCAGGACAAAAGGGACCCCATGACCTATCACAACTGGCAACTGAAGAATCTACGCAAGGAACAGATCACTGTGGTGTCACCGCAAATTCATTGGGCCTTCGTCCAATTATCAAATCTAGCCCAACACAGGCGAACCCTGGAGTCTTGTCTGAGAAGACACTTGATCAGATTCCACCTGTGGACTCCTCTACGGCCCCTACTATCACATCAAAAAAACTCAGACTACAGCCAATAAGACTCTGTGCCTCAGCAAGTATAGCAACTCCAAGTCCTGAAGTTATTCCAATCATTGAAATTACTGACGTATCCTTCCACACTGCATTCGAACAAGCTAAAAACTCTGCAAATTTAGCTTTGAGGGATTCACAAGTTGAATCAACTTCTACCACACAGCCGCAGTGTGTGGAACCAAACTGGACCGAGCAGGGCCCCATTGAAGACTCAAATCGATCATTATTCTCCATTTTCAACAAAGAAGACGAGACATCATCACAAAAAAGTGTGGGTAAACAACTGACCGGACAACAATTAAAAAAAAAAATCCAAAAATCTACCTGTCAAGAGAGGCAACAAACAAAATGGAGCACGCAATTTTTTACGTAATATCAAGGTGGTCCATACGTTAGCCCCGGGAATAATAAAGCAGTCTGTTAAGCAAACTCAAAAACAGGCTTCTGCCAGTCTATCTGACACTGAGAGTGTCCCTAAGGAATCCAATAAAGTAAGTACAGAGAAAGAACCCTCAATTGACTTATTAAATATGTCAACTTATGATGACAGTGTATATGAGGACTTGGAATCCAGTGCTGTACTTTGTGAAAAACCATATACTGGTAACGAGCCGAAAACGGAGTGCTTAAAGATAGAAGCATCCGCGATGGGTAGAGCGATTTCCATTGGGAACGACGCCAAAGCGAGTGCTCCTACCATGTCATCCAAGGCTGACGTTGAGTGTCCACCTGGGCGAAACTTCCAAACAAACGACAAGGGAGTCGCCCTACCGAATAAGAGCAATAATTTTCTGACCATGCAAGACAAACGGCAAGAGCAAAACAGAATTTACCAATTAGAAAAGTGTATTGATCAAGTTCATCTACCCTCGGACCAGAGAAAGAGTCAAGTAGGAGCTCGTAATGAAAGAGTCGAGTTCCAACGCTCATTATTACCAGAGAGGAACAATAATGATTACATAACAAGATCCATAAACACAACTAAAACAACGAAAGAGATTCTAACATCCAGGGGATCCCATCATCATCCCTTAGTCAGAATACTTGTCGAGCGATTGCAGCCTCATGATAACTTGATTCTAAATCGCAGGAATATCATAACATTATTACATCACGTCCCGAGATTACGTGCCATCAACTCAGACGACCTGCTCTTAGTCGAATTCCCAGAAGAGTCCCGGAACGACAAAGTGGTGCTTCATATAACCTCTCCCTTGATCGCTTCCTCCATCTTGGAGGAAAACGTGTCTCTTCTTTCTATGGGCTTTGATGTCTATAAGTTGCAAGATGAATCACCTACTGTAGTAACATGCAACCATAGCCCCCAACTCAAGTCTTTAGGACGTGTCTGGGACACTCAAAAAGCAACAGAGAGCCTGTCCGAGGCAGCGTCAAACGACTTTGCGGGACGGTTAAAGCCCCTGCATCAGAACTCAAATGACGAGAGTTCAAAAGCAAAAATAACAAATAAAAAGTTTCTGCCTATTGGTAAGAAACACGTCTCATTTCATAATGGTTGCTGTCAAGATGAAAGTGTACCCATAAAACAGTTTTCCATAACAATTCAAGGGTATGGGAAAACAAACGACGAAGCGACAAATACTCACATTACCTCTCTTCCTCTTGGGGTGGAACAAAACTGGAACTGGGTAGCAGCAACATTGAACATCAATCAACCACAATAATGCCAGGCCGAGCCCCCACCCCAGACATGCTCACTAGGATCGTGGAACACACGGGGTTTCAACCATTTGTTCTACAGTGAGTGGTTGGGTGATTTGACAATTGCTTGTTTACAAGAAACATGGTTAACTGAAGCTCCTGTAGCGACGGGCTTTCAGATCGCCGTAAACCCTGCTATACAATCTGGCAAGGGGCGCCCAATGGCTGGTCTGCTAACGATGGTAAGGAGTGTATCTGGGTTCAGGATTACAAACTCTGTGAATCATTCTCCTTTTATTCAAGAATCAACCTTGACCAGACCAGACTGCGACAAACAAGCATCTGAACAAATGACGATTATTAACGTTTATTGGAACCATGCCAGTGCGGGGAATGACGATTTCATCGACGCAATCTCGACCATCATAGATCGTCTACTTGTGAACCAAAGGAGCTCCAATATAATACTTTGCGGCGACTTGAACATTGACTTCTTTCATGCAAGAAAATCTTCAACAAAAAACCTGGGGTCAAAAATGAAGAAAGAACTAGGCGCTCGAAATTTGCAAATGCTAAATGGTCACACTCAAGGCGACATACCAACAGCGCATACATGGAAAAGTGGTTGTCACGGCTCAATAATCGACTATATATTTGTCTCAGCAGATCTTCACAAACGAGTAACCACACTAAAAGTGATCTCAAAGGAAATGAGTGACCATGACATGTTAATAATGAAATTTACTATTCAGACGCAAAATGTCAAGTCGAAATGGTCACAGAGGATCAAAGTTGGACCAAACAGAGTGAGGTTAAGGCTTGACGCCGAAGAAGTCGTTCATATATTAGACCAATACTGTACAGGAGAACCAACACCTGACTATGCAGGTCTATTAGTAAAATTTCAAACAAACAAAGGTGGGCTAAAACGACCTAGCATAAAACGCCTTCATTGCTTTGATCTCAATGTATTGCAACAAAAACGACTGATGAGGCGCACTATCCGACTAGCCCGGAACCGCGATAACGCTACACGCGTAATTTTGACCAAAGATGCCAGACAGCGGTACAAAAACTGGATTAAATCTCACAAAAGGTCAATGTTACAAGGTGACTCGGAACGAATGTTAATAAATCTCGGAAATAAAAATACCAGAGACTTCTGGAACATCATTAACGATTCAGAAGCCTCCCAGTGTGGCATGCAAGCCGCGATGGTGCCTGAGTCAGTATGGATTGCCCACTTCAGCGACTTATACAAAAAGAACTTTGAAATACCTAATCCGTGTGTCACAATCTCAAACAAATGGGATTTGGTATTCAATAAAGATGACATCATAAACATAATTAAGAAAGCCAACAACTCGCGAGCTCCCGGCCCGGATGGCCTTACAAACTTCACAATCAAGCAACAACCAGAGTTGTGGGCCGACTTTTGCATGATATTATTTCAGAGAATAAACGATCAAAGGCAAACACCAAGATCATGGAAATCAGCAGTAATTGTACCCATTTACAAAAAAGGTGACAGAACCTGCCCAAAAAACTACCGACCAATTGCGTTACTCGACGTATTAGGAAAAATTTACGCAACCATGTTACAAAACAAAGTTAGTGACGTGGGCAAACCAATCTAACCATGTTGATACGCGTCAAACTGGCTTTGTCAAACATGTGGGATGTTCTTTGAATTTATTGCTGCTGAATCTATTGAAGATGGAGGCCATTAAATCTAAAACAGCTGTATACCTCGCATTTATTGATTTTTCCAATGCTTTCGACATGGTAGATCGAGAATTGCTATGGGAAAAACTGAACAAATGGGGGTGCCCAATCGACCTTTTAGACGCAATAAAAGACTTACATACTGGCACCACTGTGAGAGTAAGACTGGACCAAACTGGAACATTGTCTGCACCGATCGAAACATTTAAGGGGGTTAAACAGGGTTGCCCCCTGGCGGCAGCCATATTTTCCCTGTTTATTTCTGACATTGGAATTCCAATAGAGGCAGTAAGATCTTTTCCGCCGAAGATTCATGGGTCTCCCCTGAATTGGCTTCTGTATGCGGATGACCTCATATTATTGGATCGGACACCGATTGGTCTGCAAAGGAAAATCAACGCAGTACAGCAGTACGTGCTTGAAAATCATCTTCTCATTAACACAAAAAAATGTGAAATTCTTATGTTAAACAATTTGCAGAGTGGTCAGAAAAGAACGCGAAAAAAACCAATCTTGGTTCATAGGAACGGAAAAACTTCTGATATCGCTGAGTGTAAAATACCTTGGAATGATCGTCAGTTCCTGTCTTAATGACAATCCTTGGGTAATAGAGACAAAACGTAAATGTAAACAACTAGCAAACCAAGCTCTAGTCCTAAAGAAAAGATTTGGCAGGTTTTCACTCAAAGTGGTACTAAAATTCTATCAACAAAAAGTAATCCCATCCTTAACATATGGAGCAGAAAACGCCTTGGGGTGCTCTTGGAAAATCTGGTCCACGCTCGAGAATATTTTTTGGGTAAAAGTCCTGGGATTACCCAAAGGGACTGCGACAGCATCAATTAGGTACGAACTATCACTGATCTCCATGCACGCACGTGTCTGTTGGAGTTTGTTGTCTCTATATCGGAAAATAAAGGTCGGAGAAGGAATTCCGCAATTTGCCATTTTCAACAATGAAAGCACATCAACTTCAGGAGTATTAGAAATGTGGCTAAAGCGCTGTGAAAGCTTAATGTCGGAATACGACATCAAACCAGCCCTGTTAGAAGGAAATCCTGACGCAGCAAAACTAAAACCATGGCGCCTAGACTGGGAGCTGACTTGCTCTGAAAGAGGAGCCTTGAAACTATTGAGCGAAGTGCCACCTGAGGCTTGTGCCTTTAATAACTTGCAAAAATACATTGAATTATTTCCTGATCCGAACGCAAGAAGACTGTACATGCGTTTTCGGCTTAACATGTTCAAAACAAAAGAACGCCTGAGAACATGGATAGTTAACAGGAATATGAATCCAATGTGCCGACTCTGCGATCAAGAACCAGAAACTTTAAAACACTTAGTGCTATTTTGTACAAACCTACATACAGAAAGAACCCGACTTCTGGGTAATTGGAGCGAGAGTCACCCATCCCTCAATGCTGAGGAGTGGTGGTCTCACATGTTTAGAGGAACGGATCAAAAACTGATACTACCACTGACAACTTTGCTAGCATTAATTGAGAATTGTTTACTGGATTAATGTGGTGGCTCAAAAACCAATGTAGATAATGTGAATGTAATGAAGAGCGATGTATGGTCTCATCCTTTTTGTTCTTTTTTTTTAAAGGTTTGTAAATAAACCAATAAAAACATGAAAAAAAAAATGCTATGCAAATGGTTCATCAGAAAAGAGGAGAGCTAGGAGGTTGGATTTAAATACAGATAGAGGGGGAGTAGTGAGTAGAAGGAGAGGAAGAACATTCCAGAGTAAGGGAGTGAGTAGAGGAAGCCCAATGGGCACGAGAGGTAACTAGGAAGTGAGCCGAGGATGATGTTACAGAACGAGGGAGAGAGTAGGGAGTGAGATGGGCCGATGGGTCGTGTGGGACAAGACTGTGTATTCTTTTGAAGAGGATGAGAAGGAGTTTGTTCTTTGCCTTCTGTCTCATAGATAACCAACCTACCTGATGGTGGGCTAGGGAGGTGGAGGTGAAGTGGGGAAGGTTGAAGAGGACAGCAATGTTGAGGACTTTGCTGCAAGGTGAAAAGGCATAGTTGGGAAGGCCTTCAAGTACACTGGAACAGTATTCAGATCGAGAGAGTACTAAAGAGAGGAGTAGGTGCTTAGCAGTGTTGAAGGGAAGAAGATGTCTTATTTTTCTCATGTTGAGGAGATTAAGTCTAGCTGCAGTGGCAGATTTGGAGATGACGAGCTAGAAGTTGTGAGAGGAGTCAAAAACGACACCAAGGTTGTGAGCAGAATAGGGAAGGTACTCAGGAGAGAATAATGGAAGAGGGGGAGAGGAAGATATAGCTTGTTTGGAAGGGAAGTAGAGAACTTCAGTCTCAGTCGAGTTGACAATGAGTGAGTAAGATGCCATCAAGTATTCGATGGCGGAGAGACAGGTACACATTTTTGACTGTACCTCCTCAGATAAGGGTGAGAAATTAGTCAAACTAAACAATAGACTCCACCCTAATGCCTAGAAGAGTTAGTGTTGAGAGAAGGTCAGAATCGTTGACGATATTGAACGCAGCAGAGACTTTGAGAAGGATAAGAATAGATGAACGGTTAGCATGGCAAGCAGAAAAGATGTTGTTGCTGACATTTAGGAGAGCAGACTCAGTAGAGTGCATTGGTCATAAGCCAAACTGAACAGGATCCTTGGGGTTGTGTGTGTCAAGAAACTCAGTGAGTCCGTTGAAAACTACACGCTCTCGGATTTTGGAATAGTGAGGTAGAAGAGAGAGAGTATGAAAGATGCCAGGACAGTTAGGATCTAGGTCAGGTTTCTTAAGGATAGAAATGACAGTGGCCAACTTGTAGGATGATTAAAAAGTGGGACTGTCAAGAGAGGAGTTGAAGAGGGAAGTAAGATATGGAACAACATGGGGAGCTATGAGTTTCACCATGTGTTGGGATTGATGGTTGATGGGTCCACATGAAGGGTTAGTCTTGAGGAGAAGGTCAAGAGTCTCATGAGGTTTAATGTGGGCAAAGGAAGATTTTGTCGCAGGAGAGGAGGGTAGAGCTGGTGGAGAAAACTGAGCAGATGGGGGCCTAATTCGCAAGGGAATTTATTATGTTGGAAAAGTGAGTAGAATTCCCCAAAATTAAAAAAAGATATCTCCTCTCCATCCACCATTTTTATTTTTGTCTAATTAAGTCCCAGAAAGTGGTGGATCGTGGAGGTATCAAAATATATTGATTTAAAATTAACTGAGATCACAGTTCAATCCAACTTAAAATAATGTCTGAATAATGTGCGGAATGACATATATTATTTATTTTATTTTGTATTTATAGTAGTGCGCAAAGCCTGTGGGAATCTATGTGCTGATACATACAGATGAAGAAATAAAAAGGTTACATACAGTGAGCTTAAAGGTGAGACTGGACTACGGCACTGTTCCTCCTGCTTCTGCCTCCCATCACCATGGCCCACTGCTCATCCTGCTGCCTTGGATCTCCTCGCCTCCTACTTCCCTTCTCTCAGGTGTGAGACTTCTCTGCTTGGTGCTTCCCGCCTGGTCTGCTGCACCCCTCCTACTGCTTGTAACTCCCTCCGTTGGTTCATCCTGCTGCCTTGGAACTCCTCGCCTTCTACTCACCTCTTTTCTCCGGTGTGAGCCTTCTACGCCGGGTGCTTACCTGACTGGACTACTGCGCTGCTCCTACTGCTCCTGACTTCCTCTACTCTGACTCTTTAGCTCATCTAGCTGGGGCTGATTTCTGCAAACCCTCTCCCTCACCATCTCGGGACTGCCTGCCTACTGCGACCTGCCTTGTTGTCGTGGGTCCTGCTGGTGCGGTGCTTGTGTTGGCCTGTGTTGTGCCACCGTCCCTCTGGCCCTAGCACCCTCCCAACTGGCACACACACACATCTCCAACAGCATCTAGATCACTGTTAGTCTCTGTGCCTGCCCATCTCCTGTGGCCTGCCTCTACACCTACCTGGTCTTACTGGCCTATCATCTATGTTCTCCTGACTGCTGGCCTCCACTACCTCTGGGCCCGCCTCTGCCTCCCTCAGTGGCCTATCACCTGCAGCCCCTCTATATCCTGTGGTTGCCTTTCAACCTTGACCTGCCTTCATTGTGACCCCCACCCGGAGCCCGCTCCCTGCACTACTCCTACCACAACTCAGCCCCCCAAGAACTCGTCCTACCACCCTGTGACTCTGCCTACCCTTATACCCCCACCTTGTCCGCCTCCTAAACCTCTCCCAGCACCCAGTGACTCTCCTCAGCTCACTCTGGACCCTCTACCCCCCTGGCTGCTCCCCCTTATCCCCCCTTGCTGGTCACTTCTGGTACTTTTATTATCTGCCTTGACCTTCTCTACCTGTGCAACACCCAGTGACCCTCCCTACCTGCTGCATTCCTCCCCCCTTTCTATGCCCTTACCAGTACTGCTTCGCTTGCCCCCCTTTGCCCTTCTATTTTTATCAACTCCTTGCCCCACACAGTGAGCTGCAACTCCTCTGAAGCCATGCTCTACTGCTCCTCGGCGTACCCTTCTCCTGAGGCCCCCTAATCCCCCCTTCTTTCCCATTCCCTTCTCCCCTCTTGCCCCCTGACCTCCATCTCCCAACTTGCCCCGTTCTGCCTCCTTTTCACTTGTTACTCCCCCACTTTTCTCAGTCCACTCCCTCCTCCTCGCCCTATGACATGCGTGTTCCCTTTCTCTACTCTCCTCTTCCTCCTTGTTTCTCGCTCCCTTCCACCTTCCCTCACCATTAATTTTTCCCCCGTCTACTATCCCTTTCCCTTATCTTCATGCCCTTCCCCTTGCTCAACCCCTCCCCCAGCTCCCGCCATCCCCCTTCTACCCTTCCTCGACATCCCAATCTCATTCATGCCCCTATCTTTGAACCCTCCAGTTTTATCAACATTGCCATCGGGAACGCAAGATCCCTCTGAAATAAGACTGCAGCTGTTCTGGACATGTTTATGCGACTTAACCTTCAATTCCTCTGCATAAAAGAAACTTGGATCCCCCTTCACAACTTTGCTGTACCTGCCTCTCTTTCCAACTCCTCCTTCTCTTTCTCTCATGTCTCCTGCCCCTCTGGTCGTGGCGGTGGCCTTGGTCGCCTCTATCATCCTAACTGTCACCCCCCCTCCAACTCCTCTTCCTATCTTCCCTTCCTTTGAATATCTTTACAAATACTTTACTTCCCCACACGCTATCTCTTTTCTAATAATCTGCAGACCACCTGGCCCTCTCTCCTCCTTCTATGATGACCTTGATCACCTTCTTTCCCTCATCTCCCTCTCCCCCTCTCCCCTTACTGTTCTCGGGGACTTTAACCTTCATCTCCCCTCTTCTCATCAACCATCCCCTCTTCTTTCCATTCTTGACTCCTACTTCCTCCCTCTACTTTCCTCCCTCCCCTCCCTACTTCTTTAACCTCTCTGTCCTCTTCTATTTCCTCCAGCCTTCATCAACTTCACCCCCTCTCCTCTTTCCGCCATTGCCGCAAACCCTCCCAACCCAGGCTTTCCCCTCATCTTCTGTCCATGCGCCACCTCCTCCATCACCTTGAGCGAGGTTGGCTCAAGCATCGCTCTCCTGCTAATCAGGCCTCCCATTTCTCATACCACTATCTTTACGCTTCCTGCCTTAACTCAGCTAAACGTTCTTACTACTTTAACCTCCTCCAATCACAATCCTCCCATCCACATTGTATTTTTCAGACCCTCTTTTGTCTTCTCACTCCACCTACTCCCGACATTTCCACTACCTCTCCCCTCTCGCCATCCGATTTTTCAGATTTTTTCTCCTCTTAGATACTCACTCTGCTTCAAAACATTCTTAGTTCCCCTTCCTACTCTCCTCCTACCCCCTCTCTTACTGCCCCTTCTTCTTACATGTCCAACTTCTCCCCTATTACTCCTTCTGATGTTTCCCTCCTCCTGTCCAAAAGCCACCCTACTTCTACCCCCTCTGATTCCCTCCCCACACCGCTTATTTCCAAAATCTACCCTCTTCTCATCCCTTACCTCGCCTCCTTCTTCTACATTTGTGTCTCCACTGCCACCTTCCCTTCCTCCTTCAAACACGCTACTATTATCCCTATCCTGAAAAAAACATCTACTAACCCTCTCCTTACTTCCTACTTTTGTCCAATCTCTCTTCTACCATTCCTTTCTAAGCTTCCGGAACACTTAGTCTACACTCAACTTTCAGCTTTTGTATCCAATCTCGCTCTTCTAAATCTGGATTCCACCCTAAACACTACACGGAAACTGCACTCACCTCAGTTTTTAGTTCCCTCCTTACCGCTTGCAATTCAAAGTAATCCTTTGCCCTCGTCCTCCTTGATCTCTCTGCTGGCTTTGATACCGTTGATCACCCCTTACTCCTTAAAACACTTTCCTCCTTTGGTCTCAAAGGCCCTGTTCTCAACTGGTTCTCCTCCTATCTCTCCATTCTTTCGCTGTCTCTTGGGGCGGTCGTACCTCCTCTACTCTCACCCTCAACTTTGGTGTTCCCCAAGACTCTGTACTTGGCCCTTTCCTTTTCTCACTCTACACTTCCCTTCTTGCCCCTATCATCTCTTCCTTCGGCATCTCTCACCATTTCTATGCTGATGACACCCAGCTCTTTCTCTCTTTCTCTTCTTTCACTCCTGACATCCACCTTAATTTTTCTTCCTGTCTCTCTGCTATCAGAAACTGGATGTCATCTCACTTTCTCTCCCTCAATACTGATAAGACTGAAGTTTTATTCTTTCCCTCCAACACTCTTCGCCCTCCCTCTACCCATCCATTCATTCTCTTTCCCCCTTCTAATCTCCCCATCTCTGCCTCTGCTGGGAATATTGGCCTTCACTTTGACTCCTCCCTCTCCTTTACCAACCACATTTCTCTTACCTCTTGCGCCTGTCGCTTCCACCTCTTCAATGTTTGTAAAATCGGTTCCTCCCTCACCTTTCATGCCACTAAGCTCTTAATCTCTTCCCTCATTTTCTCTCGTCTTTTCTATTGCTCCACTCTCCTCTTAGGCCTCCCCGCCTCTCACCTGGCTCCCCTCAAATCCCTCTATCACTCTGCTATCCATACCTTTTGTCTTCTCTCTCCTTATGATTCAATTTCCTCTTCGCTTTCTTACCTAGGCTGGTTTCTCTTTCATTCTCAACTTAAATTCAACTTAGTCTGTCTCGTCTTTAAATCTCTTCATGATCTTGCCACCCTACCTTTCCTCTCATTTTACGCTCCCTCTCAGCCCCTCAGATCTGCAGATCTCTTCCTACTCAATGTTCCTCCATCCCCTTGTGCCCGTTCTCGTTTCCGTTCCTTCCAGCTCCTTGTCCCTCTACGCTGGAATACTCTACCTATCTCTATCCGCTCCATCTCCTATTACTCCTCCTTCTGTTCCTCCTTAAAAGCTCATCTTCTGCACTCCCCGTCCTGTTAACCTTGCTTCTCTCTTACTCCTCCTCTATTTAGCTTCTCTCATACATTCCTATGCAAATTGTTCTTTATACTGTTTTTGATGGTTCGTCTCATGTTTTTCAATTAAGCTTCCATTTTATTCTAATGTATTCTTGCTGTTTAATATAAAGTGCTATATAAACCTATTAAAATACAAAAAATACAAAATATTTCCTTTGCATAAAGCTGGGGATCAACTTTGGCTTGATTTCACCTTATATTAATTTACTTATATTAATTTACTTAAATACACTTGAGTTTTGATCAAACGGTCTATTTCTTGCACGGAATTGTGGGGTAGGACTTTATAATCACGGAGCAATATATCAATGTTCCCACACGGCGTAATATCCATACATTAGTTAAAATATATTTTACAGGTAATACCATAAAGGGGGGCTCACAGCCAGCAAACAGTGACTTACCAAAATGGCTGCTCCCAATACATCAAATGTACACACTCCATACCTTCCTGAACTAACACCATTCTGGCCGCACCAATCACCCATTATCAATAAAAGCACCAATTGGGAGCTATGGCTCAAACTCCTCAATAATCAATTGAAAACGACAGAACAAAATGATTTTACCACATAGCAACCCCTCTTCCACTTTATTGAGTGTGAGAAATTCGACCATCCGCACGGTGGGTCTGAACTCGCCTGGGCTTTTTGGAAATGTAATATGAAATTGAATACCAAAACAAGTACATGAGTGCCTGAGTATGTTATGCCAACACCTGTCAAATTATGTAAATAGCCAGGCATTTGATGGAAAACGATGGCAATTGTTTGTGCACAATGGCATTTGTAGCAATTGTGTGAGTACATGAATTGGCAATGCTAATAGTTGGTATATGATAGCAATACATTTCATGTGTTGCGAGTACCAGAGGATACGATGGCAATAACTGGCAAATGATGGTAGCTCCTGGCAACGGCTTGTACATGTTGAATGACTGACAAAGGACTACATTTTTCCCACAGAAAAGCTAAGACTACTTATTTACTATGCTTGTTTTGTAATAGTATTACAGCTAAATTTTAAATGCAAATCATCTGATTTGCAATAGTAACATCATCAAGTAAGTATTGTGGACCCAAATAGTTATTGACTTGAAGCGGAGTAGGGCCTTATTTTTCCCTTAGAACCTTCTTCAAATCCACCATTGGTGAATAATTACCTCATAATGCCAGTCCCCAATATAAAACTGCTCCATCAGCATCACTTATATGATCTGAGAACAGGCATGTGCAGTGTACATTTATGCCGGGCAGGCATGCTAAGCTTCAGGACATTATTATATGAGTTTTCACCATCACTGGGTCCCTCTTGACCAAGATCCAGTGTGGGCATTTGTGACAAATCAACTTCTGGGGCACCAATGGTCCAGGGATGAATATTGGTTTCTAAACCATCAATCAACCTCACACCTCTAGTACACCAGAAAGGATACAAACAGATTGGAATACAAGTGAATTATAAGACCTCCTTGTCCAATTTTGGTAACTTGGACGAACGGCAGGCTTATCTCTGCAAGGTTGTGGATCAGTAGTTAGTTGCAACACAGCAAAAATACAATTATTACCCAATGATAAAAGGGACTGTCCAGTCAAGGTTGTATACAAATATCTACTTTATTATTACTACAACAGAAAGTTCAAGCACACTACAATTACAACCCACACTTTAAAGGAACACAGAGGACAGACAGTTTCACAAAGGAAAGGGATGCACTCTGGATACTGAGAAGAGGGTAGTTGTTAAAGCAATCAATCTTACTGTTCATGGTTATTTGGTTTCAAGACTAAAGGGGCAAAGGGTCGTAACTGTCTCTGGGGGCCTTTAGAGAAGGACCAGGGGGGCAGAACCACAATGTACCTGGTGCTGAAGAGGTTTTTGGTGCTCAACAGCAGCGAGGCGGTTTGAGGGTGCTTTGCAGCCCGTGAGACAGAGTTAGTGGCGGGAGACAGCTGCGGGTACCACGCGGTAGGCAGTTTGGCAAGCGAGGCTGGCTGGACGTCTGCAGGCTGTCCAGCGCGGTGGCTCGGGCCAAAAATCGTTGTCTCTGTGCTGGTTGGCGGATCTGGAATGCTGGTCGAGGCATCTTAGACGGCTCTGGGGACTGCAACATGTCGCCAATCAGCGGTGCAGCTGGATGCGGTTCGACGACTCAACTGTCTCAAAATTGTACTTAAAAAGATGGACGAAGAATGATGCTTGTGTAGCTTTCCTCTTAGCTTCTTTGCAGGGCTCATGTCCTTTAAAGGAGGACGGCCCAAAGCTCAGGAGGGTGTTAGAAGGCAACGGCTGTGTCCTTTGTCCAGAGGCTCTCTGGCACTTCCCACCTAGGAAGCTTGCTGCTGTCAGAAACTAGCAGGGAATGCTGTGTGCTGTCTAGGTAATGGTTCTGGAGCTGCTGGGCGGGTCCTCTGAGTCTGGTATCTCCCTCTGTTCCCTGGGAGATGTTTAGGGGAGGGATGTTGGTTCCCTCTTGGAACTCCTGGCCTTCCTTCACTGGTGGAAGATGTAAGGAAGATTGTACCTTCAGCTCGGGTTCAAATGAGTCCTTCTTGTTACTCTTTGCAAAGTCTTCAGATGATATGATCAATGAAGGGCTCAGCCCACTTTTAAAGGCAAATGGGGCCCAGGGATTGGTGTAGGCCAAACCTAGCTTAAGTGAGCCAATCCTGGGTCTCCACCATCAATCTTCAGTGATGCTTCAGATCAGAACCAGGTTGCTTGGAAGCAGACAGGTGAAGGATGACAACATATACATCTAAGTCCTACCCATCTTCCTGTCCGCTGTACATCAAAGTATCTCCCTAATTAACTGAGCCCTAAGCAATGCGTGATCACAACATGGGCCTCCTTTAAAGTATGGAGTTGCAGGCAGATTTTTGTCTCCTACAATTCACATACTTCTCTGCTCTAAAAGGAGTGGTTCCAGACAGGACATTCACTGCCGTTTCATAAGAAGGAGGTGTGTTAGTACCAAGTTGACACATTGCATTACAAAGAGGTGTTGGAGTCTGGTCTCCATTGTCACTTCCTGCACCCAGGCCTTCCCTGAAGCCTGCTAATTAACATTCTTCAGTATTTGTCATCACCAGCAAGGTTTGACAATGCAGATGCAAATACATGGTGCCTTGAAATGCTAATCAGGCTGCCCACGGCCAAAGGCTTTTTATGTATCCATGGCTGTCACGTGTCTGCTACACATGACAGGGGATCGTGGCGCTGGTAAGCTGTGAATACATAACTATTTTTCTGCTGTGTGGTGAGCATGGAAAATATGCACAGGAATGGACCCATCATTTATTCTTTTAAACAAACAAAAGAAAGCCCAGGCAAGCGCACTCTTCCCGTGCAGATGGTTGAATTCCTCACATTCCCATTTATAGTGTGCTTTTATGACAAACAGCACACTGACAGTGAAATTGTGCGACCAACCACCTTTCACCAACCGTGCTCACTGGATGCAGTGTGTGACATGCTGCACATGCCTTGCCACTGCTGCCAGGACAACTCCAAGCTGAACATTAAAGGAAAATGAAAGAAGACTATAAACAGATATGGTGCTCATCAAAGCCCACTCACGTTATTGCTGGGAGACTTCATCTTGCTGCATTTGCCTGATCCCACACGAAGCGGGCCTATGCTACTTAGACCATTCAACCAGAAAGATGTCATTGCATTCTTGTTGCACAACTCTCAGCTCTGACAACCAGGCACAAATACAAATGCACTGCTCACTGCCATCTTGCCCAAACCCCAGCTCTGCAACGCATGCAGACAAGGCTGTTGCACTGTGTGTTCGGAAGATCCATATGAAAGTCGAATAAAGCAAGTACACACCCAACTCCCCACATTGTACCCTTGACTAATGCACCCTTAAAACAGCAAAGGCACTATCTATGTTTTTTTATTTTGTATTCATAATTTCAGGGACTAAAGGAATTAGCTTCACAGTGACTTAAGTAACTCTGTTTCAGGCTTACAGGCTGCCCCGAGCTCTGGCAATTAGGTAGTGCCAACACACCTAGCTCACGGACATCAGCGGTCCAGCCCCATATGTGGCTCCTAGATGCTCAACCAATAGGCAGCCCCGTAACCTTGTCCCAGGGGTGACCCTTAGTTTTGCAGCCCACCAACAGCTCCAGGGGTTTAACTTACAGACATCTCATAGACTGTCATTTCACAGCCAACCCACAAACAGAGCCCTACCTAAATTAGGCCCCTTGGTGAAAGCATTTGAAAGAAATTGATGCAACCATGAAGAGGGGCTCACGGTGACTTACCAAAAGGTCTGCTCCTATACTTCATCACATGTACACACTCCATACCTTCCAGAATTAACACCATTCTGGCCCCACCAAACACCTGATACCAATAGTAGCACCAGGTGGGAGCTGTGGCTCAAACTCCTCAATAATTGAAAGGGACAGAACAAAACTATCTTACCACATAGCAACCCCTCTTCGACTTCACTGATCACGTGCGTTTTAGAATGCAGAAAAACTGCCACAGTGAATGAGACAGATTAGTGGGACCAGGCATATACTGGAATGATCCATTGATTGCCATCATAGTAGACCATGCTTGTTGACAAACACAAAGGCATGCAGCATACATTATCTAGTGATGCTACACTCTGCGTCCCTGTGGGTACAAAGTGACTGGTATGAACATTTGATTCAGCCTAGCCTTCTCACTCAGGCTGGAATCCAACTACCTGAAATGTAGAAAGAGCCAGAAGAAGCGACCGTCCGAATAAGCTTCCTGCAATGAATACGTTTACCGAGTCAAAGTCAATAAACACACAGGAACTCTTCTCCATGCAAAGTACGCAATGTGTTTCCACAAATATGCAGTTCCCTGCCTAGAGAGCTGTTCCTATGCCCACATCATATCAACAAAGGTTGAACTCACTCAATATACTTACAGACTGAGGAACCTCGCGACATGCCACTTACCAATTATGTGTTTCGCCCCTTTAGCCCTCCCATATCTATCCTAAACATCTCGAAGTGTACCCCAGAACTTATTTAAAACTCAAAAAAATCAATAAAGTAAAGTGTGCAACCCATGCCTGAGCAAGTAAGGTATCATTGACACCAGTATCCTGCGAGGACGTGCCCACAGACAACCTGCTGTCATCGAAACACAACTGAAACCCATTACGGCTCATGCAGACTTGCTCAATTGCGACACCACCAGCAAACAACCCACAACACCAACCAAGCAAGACATCAAACCTGACAGAAAACGATGAGCCAATCCACTTCCGACACCACAGTGACACTGCGGTGGATCATGCACACTCCCCACCACTCGCATCAGAGGATCCCGTCCAGCTTTGGTAAGCTTAATCACTGTGCCCCGGTCCCCCACCCCCTCTGCACATCAGTCCACACAGCCACTGGGAACCACAGACAAGTTGATAAAATAGAGAACGCAGCCCCTGACACGGCAGCTTTAGACCAAGCCAACCCACCCTAAACCACCAGTGTGCTGTTCCCCATTGGACAACCTGTACATCAAATCCTTCTTCACTTTGTCAATCCACATCCAAAATGTGATGGGATCAAGAAAAAAAAAGGATAGTTGGCATGATTTACGGCCATGGGCGCAATTTTAGGCTAGGAGAATGGGTGTTTGCCGTTTGCACCCCCCCCCAACTCTTTCAGCACACCATTTTGTCCCACTCATTTGGCAGGGGCCCCTTTCATTTAGATATCATGCCCCCCCTCCCAAAACATTTTACAAAGTGACCCCACTGTTTACAGGACAGGACACAACAACTGCCATCACACCACCATTACCTCCCTAATCTGCCCAACTGCTTCTCTACACTAACTTTACTTGCCAGACCCTAAGGCCTGCATATACCACGTGGGAAGCACAATAGTGTATACCCACAGGCTAGGGGGACATGCACCAGGGCAAAAGACCACGACATATTCGGCTGATCTTTCCCACGGAGCGGGCGTGCACCTCTTGTCTTGTCATGATTCCAGCCAAAATTGCATTGAGAGAGTAAGTTGATGATATTGCATTGGTTTCATGCAATATCGAGCAAGCAAATGGCAAAGCACACTGAAATTGTGGACCTACAGCAAATGTAGCAACGCCTGTCCTCGGACAACGTGATTTATTTCAGTAATGAATGAGAAGCATGAACGAGCGGAAGATAGAGCGCCTCGAAGCAACGAATGCACACCTAGTGACTGTCAGTGGGCAGATTTTCCATTGTGTGTGGTCATAAATTATCGGGGAATGGTCTACGCAGATCCCGGACACACACAAACTCATATCAATGCTAAAGGTCAAAAATCCCATCGTGCACTGGAGGGGAAAAGGGAGTCCAGGACTTGGATTACAAGAAGGAAGGGGGACCCCAAATGAATACATCAAAGGCGAAAATTAATAGTTGCACGTTTAAAAAAAAAAAACAGTTTAAGAAGCAGTAATGTTCGAGTGTGGACGCTAACAGCCTACTGAGGAGTCCGCGCTCATAATTCCATTATTATTAAGGGCGTTATTACCACAGCACTGACCGTTTTCTTAAAGTGGAGAAAGAGCTGGCGAGTTTAAACGTGCTTCATGAGGGCCAGTTAGGTGCTTGAAGTATGTTGAGCGTCAGCGAGTTCCTGATCTCATCAGCGTCTCTTGCTGACCGATTTCGTCAAGGCGCTATTTAGGAAATCTCGCCCTCTCCACAGGAACGTGGTAAAGTAGCATCCATGTGGTAGCAGAACATCAAGGCCGCGCCTGCTTCGGGGTGGGGATTAACCCTTGCACGGTCGCTGGCTTGCTTTCATGCAACCCCTCAGTTTACTCAGCTTCACTGGTTCCTCCAATCCCAATCTTATGGCGAGCTCGCCTGCTTCATCGCATTTGCCCAATACACCGGGTATCAAATCCACTGGAGCCCGGCTGTCCGAGTGCACGGCACAGCAGAGGTGGGGGCACAGTAGCCTGCGAGGCGCACTCTGGATCAGCCTAGCTCCAGTAGCTCCTTCCTGGAGAGCTCTAGCCCCGCCTGGGGTACCTGCGAGACGGATCCCTCTCCATTCACCTGACGAGTATTCTCATCCCCCCACCCCCCAACCCGCACGGAACCGGGTAGTCGCCTTGCTTCTATCACAGACCACAAAATGGCCCTCGCTCATCCCATATGCCCCCAATAGCGTCTTTCCCTGCAGGCGTGTAAGACTCGTTGGCTGTCAAAGT
This sequence comes from Ambystoma mexicanum, assembly GCF_040938575.1. NCBI lineage: Eukaryota > Metazoa > Chordata > Amphibia > Caudata > Ambystomatidae > Ambystoma > Ambystoma mexicanum. The sequence goes on along the minus strand of NC_090937.1, from coordinate 784,632,792 downwards.
GTGCATCGATGTCTGATCTTGTGGAGACTATGCCGCAATTGTGCATGTTCTAACCTTAGCTTGTTTAACCAATTAGAAGCCTATTGGGGCGTAGATAGATCTGGTGCAGAATAGTGTGACAGAAAAACACGCCTCACGGTGATAACAAGACTGTCATACACAGTAGAGAGTTTAAGATCACACGGTTCTTTAAGAGGGTGTTATTCTGATAAAGCAAGTGCGCACTAGACAGACCTTATTCGTGCTAGTAGAGAAATGAACTCGGTCCCCTGCACCAAGACCGTCGCTGCCCTATTCAAATAATGCCAAGACATCAGAGCTCACCTGCCTAGAGCGTTGTAGGGATGTCCATGGCAGCGTCAGTTCCTGGCATCTTCGGGTGCTTCGCATTACGCTCCTGGTAACGGTCGCTTAACTTGTGGTGTCTCTGTGAGCGCTAGCTCTCGAAGCACTCGCTCTTCACTCGTCTTTATGGGCGTGGAAGTGAGAAACTTCCTCAAAGTCGTCAACCTGCGCCCCCTGCCACTTCTCACAGGTGCGCAGAGAGGTGCAGCGGAGCGATGAATGTGGCGTTCTCCGGGGTCCCCGGGCGTGAGTGCCGGCCCCACGAGCGATATCGCCTCTGGAAAGGCGACGTGTCACACGGGAGGAGTTCCCATCCCGCAGCCTCTCCTCCTGGACACCAATCCCTCTGAGTGAGAGCTCAGCTCGGGACGACCCCCCCTTGCCTCTGGGAATTGCGACGAGAGCCCCTTCGCAGAGGATGTGCCAGAAACGCCTGCTCGGCGAAGGTGTATTGCGGTGGAGGAGAAGTGCGGGGGAGGACGGCAGGAAGAGGGTGGCTGCCGCGACTGCACCCAGAGGGTTCACCGCGAGTAAAGCCCGTCGCCAGCTCGGGAGGGACCTCCAACGCATGGCCCGTTCAGTGCTTGAGCGAGCGCCACGCTTTGTCCTAATGTGCTGCTGCCATATGAGTGTGGAGGAGTGGGTGGCGAGGAGGAGCGGCAGGGACATGATCCTCTGTCCCAAGGCTCCGGCATCGCGCGGCTAGGAGACAGCAGCGTTAAACCGCTTCGGCCAGAGGAAAGGAGACCCTTGGAAACAGCACAACTTTCGCGGCCACCCTCCCTGCCAGATGAGCACACGGAAGAGCACTGGTGCACAAACTGCAGCCGAGAAGCAGGCCGCCTTGTCAATGACCCCCAACCTGGTCACTGATCAAGATGTGGTGGCAGCAAGTAACACGAGCCTTCTCACAAACGCTGACCGCAGGAAACAGTAGGGCACACATCAGAAACGGTTTAGTCGCGAGGAGCAATTATTTCCCATTAGACAACACCGGAGTCTCGGGCACCTGCACGATTGTATGAGTGTGGCGAGAGCGTTGCAACCATGCACACATGAACCCGGTAATACAATGATAGGGTACATCAAAACCCAGGTCACTCATTAGCGTTCTGTGCCATGTTCTAAACACACACCAGAGTATCTGTTATCTATACAAAGCAGAGTATCCTGGGAGTTAACGTCTTGTGTGGGATATGTGCGCGTTGTGTTGTTTGGTAAAAATGTGTATTATTATTATTATTATTATTATTATAATATGTATTGTTATTATGGTATTTAATGAGCACGGACCTAGCTTTGAGGAGCAATGGAGAGCTTTAAAGAGGTGTACACCGGGGTGTACAATATTTTACAGATGCATAGCACAGCGCTTTTCACGGGTAATAGCAGAACAGATAAAGGGGAGGGTAGATACAGAGGGGGACAGATACAGAGGGGGCAAAGGAAGCGTACAGCTGTACCGGGTGTTTGGTTTCTTGTTTGAATGAGCAATATGTATGCGGTGAAGTTGTTCGACCGGTCTATGTATTAGTTAATATGTAGGCGTGCATGTTTACAGGTCACGATTGTTTTTATGAGTCAGTGAATTATGTGCGTGCGTGTCTGTTTACATGCACGTGTGTGTATTCATATCAATGTTGCGGCACCGTGGACGTGCGTGCTGAACCATCTGCATCCAAGCACACACGTTAATTCGGAATAGGTTATTTTCCAATGCAAGTATAGATTTCTGTAACATGCCATCACGACCTCATAATTCCCTTTCACCAGACGGAGGCTCGATTGAGTCCAAGAACCTAACATTAAGCAGCAGATTCAAAGTTGGGGTGGGGAGGGATGGGGTGTTGGGCAGATCGGACAGAACAACGTTCACGCTGCATTTTATTAGAATTTAATATCGATCTCGGCGTATAAATTCCACACAAGAAGGTTTTAAGAAAATATCAAAGCATGTAACAGGCCATTGACAGTTTAAACGCACACTCAAGAACAAGCATTGGATGATTAAATCTTCTGCTGACCCGAAGATGTGCACAGGGAGCAAAGGCATCTATGTGTCATGAACACATCTACAGCACAGCTCGGCTCATCGGTATTTCCGTGATAAAAGTAAACTGACGCATGTATACAGTATGCCGCCTTCATGTTATTTTGGTTACGTAAGCAGGGGGCAGGCTATGCTCTCCAGAGAGGAGGCTGCACAGCAGAAACTTCCAAACAATAAAAAGTGAAGTACTGAAATGAAAAAGATGCGCCCCAAAACTCCACAAAATGGCCCGCATTACTAACACCCACTAACTAAACCCCTAACCACCAACCCCTGCAGAGGAAAACACAGTACCTAGGGGGGATTTGATATTTGACAAAGTCTGGTAAACTGGGCAAAAGAAAAGGAAAACCCACAAAAGTAGCACTATAAAATATCTTTGGACATGATATGGAATGGGACACGAAACAGTCTCAAGGCCACAGTGTAAGGCCATGGACTCCTGGTGCCCAGGATGTCTGAGAATCACATTTAACCCAAAAGGTCGCTCCCCTGGCCTCTTTGCTGATCTTCAAGGTGCTTCTCTTGGGTTCGAGCCTCGCAAGTTGGTTCGATGGTAATCCATTCCCACTGCGCATGTCTTTGTATTGACAGCTCAGTGGCTCGACTTTCTTCTGGCATTGCAGTGTTATCTTTGAGGGGAGTGGCACGGCATTCTTGATCACCAACTCGATTTGGGGATAGCTGAAGTATCAGTCCAGGTGCCTGGATGTTGGTGAGGCAGCTCAAAAGCACTCAAGCGAGTTGTGAAGCACTTTAAAATGGTATGGCTTGATTGGCACGATGTGGTTTCTCACCATGAAAAGCGTGATGCAAAGATTCTTGTCGTAGTTTGCACCATGAAGTTGTTGTACTGCTCCATGGTAGCTGAATCTCGGCTCAATGGGTAAAACACACTCGGTTTCCTTTATGTGGCTCTTTTAGGTAACATGAGTTGCCAGAAGTGATGCTTCTGGACTGCTGGCTAATGGTGGTAACCTCTGGAAACCCGCACAGAGTGGGAGTTCTATTCTGCATTATTCACATAAAGGCTGAATACAAGTGTCTTTGTCTATGTGCCTCAGCTGCAGACAACTCAACTCCATGGTCTACCGGTAAGCAAAGCTTTTGTTTCCCATTGATGTCAAGAGAAGGGTCATTCATCCTTCTCTGTTCAGCTGTCTTCACTCCTGTGGAAGTAGGCTTGACCAATCAACAGCTCCAACAGTAAACCAGCAGAGTGGGCCTCTCCCACTTGTAGGGTAGACCTAAAAAAACAGACAGTAAATAACAATCCTCTAAGAAAAAAGGCTCAGTGCACTATGTGAGAAGAACAAGAACTTTATTTGTATAAAAGCAAATGTTCACTGCCACATAGCTCTCTCTCTCTTCAAAGCAAACAGCACATTATAACTGCAAAAAACATCACCTAAGACGCACACAATATGCAGTATTCATCCGCCACCCTCAAGGGTTGCTGCCTAAATACATACTACTGATTACATATGGACCCCCAGTTCATTGGTCACATCCTGTCTGACTCCAACCTCTTCACACAAGGTTGATGATGGTTTCACCTCGGGTCACTCTGGGGTGTAATCAAATGCCCCAAAACAACAGAACTGAAGGGTCCACTAAAAAAATTACCTCCCATGATTTATACCAGAAGCTTCACACTGAGAATCAGCCTATTTAGGAAGACTGTGGAGTTTATGCAAGTAACACAAAGTATGGCCATGTGAAAAAGGCCTACCCATCATTAAAAAAGGAAACACAGCATTTTAATTCACAAAGGTAGAGGAAATTCTAAGGTCCCTTTCACATGTAATACAGGATTTTTAAAGACTGACACCAAAACGGCTTTGCAGGTGTGTTTGCAGTTTAAAGCAATACATGAGAAAAAATGACCCCCGCTAACATAAAGATTTCAGGGAAAAGACATGGTGTGTGTTGACAAAAAGTAATTAATATTATGCTTCACCTACAAAATACTGCCAAACATTTGAAAAGAAAAGCCTACTTAGTTGCAATGAAAAGTTCTTGTAGGCCGAGGCAGACCCCTTTGCTTGTTTGGGGCAAATGGCACTCCCCCATGGAAAGCCTTGCTTGCATCCCAGTTGTTTACAACTGCAATAAAGTGTGGCCACTAAGGGTATTGAAAATAAACGTCCCCAGACTGCGAGTCTCTGAAAGCTCGTTTCTATGAAGGGCAGATGACTTAGCCGGTGCATGACCAGAATGTAGGGGGGAGGTGTAAAAACAGGGCCTGCAACCAATGCTAAACTCTGAAAAAAAGACAGAAAAATAGAAGTATTTCAAATTGAAATGGTAGTCTCCTTCAGATAAGAGATCAGGATGCCAGATATCTGCAGTGGGGGATCTCTGTGTTGCCAAGCCCTCCAGGCGTTTTACGATCTGCAGCCTAGACCTAGATGTCAAACAATAAAGAGACTAATAAAAAATAAAAATCTGGTCACAAGCTGGCCCAGAGTGGCAAATGGCCTGGAGACCAGAGAGCTACAATTAGCATAACATACAGATTTGCTTTTAATTTAAAATAACTAATATCATTTAGACATTTTTCTCAGCAACCATAAGTCACACTGCCTTCATTTTCATGTCATTATTTAGATAATTTCCAGGCAATTTTGCTGAAATAACATTCATTGTCCTGCGACTTAGGGAATTTGTAATGACCAGCTAAAAGGTGCTCCTGGCTGCACTGAACATATCTCGAATTTGAGAATTGGCAGGCTGGCAGAGGTACAATTAGGAATGTGGTTAGTAAATTACATGTTCCTAACGATTATGCTTTTTTAAAAAATGGCGGAAAATTGCCAAACGCACGTCCAACATGGTACAAATGCCACTGTTGTTTTATTTGATTTCCCATGATTAGCTGAATCGGAATATATATATAGTACACGGCCCACGGTAGTGGCCATGTATTTATGGTTAAGTTGCTGTTTCCATAGGAAGAGCACTTTTTGGGCAGCCTATAACTCCGCTCCCCTTGGACGAATCTTTACCAAACTTTGTAAAAAAAAAAGTATATGGGCCACTCTGAATTTTTTTGCAAAGTTTGGTGAGGTTTGGTTCAGGGGGGGCAAAGTTATAGGGGGGTCCCAAAATGTCTTTTTTTCCCATAGACTGAATGGGCGAAAAACTTTGCTCACGCCTACACCCCAAACCGCTGGATGGATATTCACCAAATTTGTGGCAGGGGCAGCGGCTTGGTCCCGAAAGCGTGCTTTTGTAAATTTGGTGAAAATCCGTCCAGTAGTTTTTAAAAAAAATGACCAAAAAGTAGGTAAAAAAAATTAGTGATATCTATGTTCGGTCCGTGGACACTTTTCCCTGTTCGCTCTGCGGACAGTGTCCTGATTGGTCAAACAGCTTGCAGCATGTCCGCGGACATACGATGTGTCCGCTGATTAGATGGTAAAGAGCGTAAAGTACGTCAGATTTTTGGAAACGCCCGCCATCTTGTATCGGCAGACGTCCGTGGACAGTGCGGAGTGAAATGGTGGGGAAATACAATTTTGGCAAGTGTGTTGGTCTGTAAGATTGTTTGGGAATGGTGGGGGGGTAGGAGATAGTTCAAATATTGTATCTATTTAGGTGGCAGGCACCACTGTTGTGTTCGTTGTGTCTGCAGACAGTAGCGCTGTCCTTGATGTCCACAATCGTCCCATATGGGGATGTTCTAAGGATACTATACCTGTCCGTGCTGTTCGTAGGCAAGTTGAACTGTTCTAAGAATAGACACAGTGTCCGGAATGTCCGCAAATAAATGAAAATAGAAGTGTACTGAGGACACTTTACCTGTTCGTATTGTTCGCAGGCAAGTTGAAACTGTTCTAAGAACACACGCCGTGTCCGGGATGTCCTTAAATAAATGAAATGGAGGTGTCCTGAGGACACTTTACCTGTCCGTATTGTTCGCAGGCAAGTTGAAATTGTTCTAAGAACACACGCCGTGTCCGGGATGTCCTTAAATAAATGAAATGGAGGTGTCCTGAGGACACTTTACCTGTCCGTATTGTTCGCAGGCAAGTTGAAATTGTTCTAAGAACACACGCAGTGTCCGGGATATCCTAAAATAAATGAAAATGGAGGTGTCCTGAGGACACTATACCTGTCTGTATTGTTCGCAGGCAAGTTGAAACTGTTCTAAGAACACACGTTGTGTCCGGGATGTCCGCAAATAAATGAAAATGGAGGTGTCCTAAGGGAACTATACTTGTCCGTATTGTTCGCAGGCAAGTTGAAACTGTTCTAAGAACACACGCGGTGTCCGGGATGTCTGCAAATAAATTAAAATGGAGGTGTCCTGAAGACACTATACCTCTCCGTATTGTTCGCAGGCAAGTAGAAACGGTTCTAAGGACACCCAAGGTGTCCGCGGACATAAAAAATGCCATGAGGCCTAGTTAAAAATGTTTGATTCCATGGGTGTGATCATAGTTAAAAATGTTTGATTCTATGAGTGTGATCTATGGGTGTGATATGCTGCAGTGGTTTCAGCCAGGGCCTAGAGTCTTAGGTGCATGGCTGAAGGGCATAGGCCATGCACCCAAGACTCTAGGCGCTGGCTGCAACCACCACAGCATATCACATCCATAGATCACACCCATAGAATCAAACATTGGTGTGATGTGTTTTGGAGTTGTGGCCAGAGTGTACCCAAGACCGAAGTTATAAGTACTGAAGTTATAAGCTACTATGGGTGCGATATGTTGTGGTGGTTGTGGCAGGGTGCATAGGTGAAGGTTGTAGGCTGTATACTAAATACTCTAGGTCCTGACCACAACCACTGCACCATATCACAGCCACAGATCACACCTATAGATTCAATTATCTTTCAAATGGTTTCAATTATACTTACTGCATGATTTGTTGACATTCAATAAATTTTTTACATGAGTTTGGTACCTGGAGGAAGTATTCTTTTTCAAGTTCTGTGATAAAAGAAAAGAGCATGTTAGTGTATGTATTCTATAAAGACGTATTACATTTCATAATAGATATTTCAGCTTTTTTTTTTTGACCCTCATATTTGGTTTACAAACCAGTGTACTGTGCATTTTGCTCAGTTTCTGTGTTTGTTTTTGAAATCATTGGGTCTGTGAGAAAAAAAAAACCTTGTCGGATTAAAAAACCCTTTTTTGTTATGCTACAGTCTATTTATTTGTTTCCTGTTGGATTGTTGCAGATTTCTGAAGCAGTTAGATACCTGTTGGCGTATTCTAACTGTCTATTTTTTGTTACAATTTATTGGTATTCATTTATCTCTTTGGTTGTTATACAATTTTGGGTTAGTTAGACACCTGTTGGCGTATACTAACTGTTTATAGTTTTTTCATTGAATCTTTTTTAATGTTGAAGTACAGATTAATTATTAAATTTTCTGTTTTAAGAAGATTAAAAAAGCGTTTGTAAGATTTGCTGGTAATCTCTGCTTTAGAGTAACCATCCATATTTTTGTGGCAGATTTCTGAAGCAGTTAAATACCTTTTGGGGTATTCTAACTGTAATTCTTTTTTTAATTTAGTGATATTAATTTATCTGTTTGGTTGTTTTAGGCCATGCACCCAATACTCTAGGGTCTGGCCGCAACCACCACAGCATATCACACCCATAGATCTTGTTGTATATTTTTGAAGCAGTTACATATCTGTTGAGGAATTCTAACTGTCTATTTTCTGTTATAATTTAGTGGTATTGATTTATCTGTTTGGTTGTTGCAAAATCTTGGGGCCGTTAGATACCTGTTGGCGTATTCTAACTGTCTATGTTTTGATATAATTTAGTGGTATTGATTTATTTATTTGGTTGTTGCAAAATCTTGGGGCAGTTAGATACCTGTTGGCGTATTCTAACTGTTTTTTTCTTGTCATAATTTAGTAGTATTCATTTATCTGTTTGGTTGTTATAGAATCTTGGGGCAGTAGGATAACTGTTGGCGTATTCTAACAGTTTATAGTTTTCTATTTGAAGTTTTGTTAATGTTTAAGTACAGATTAGTTATTACATTTTGGTTTTAAGAAGATTAAATAAGCATTTGTAAGATTTGCTGGTAATCTCTGCTTTAGAGTAATGGTACTATCATTACATTCAAACCATCCACATTTCGTTTTTATATATGCAGTGTTGTGAGCTGCATTGGTTGTGGCTCCTGCGTGGTAGATTATACCTATTGTTGTGAAGTTATTTTTACCAAGTGATACTTGACCATGTGTGAATCCAGTCAGCTTGCAGTTGTTTTTGGTACCATCTGCATTGTAACGTAGAAACATTAGTATTACGTATTTACTATGTGTTTGTATTAGTAAGGTGGAGCGATTATCTGAATTGCAGGTAGTACATATTCTTCAATGGTTTGCATGTGTACAAGTTGCTGAAATGGAATGGATTCACAATTTGGTATGGATACATATATGAAGCGCTCGTTAGGGATTTCTTCTTGTGTAACATCGTTGCAGAGAGTGCAGGTATGTTTCCACATGTATGAAATCTGGAAGATTTCATTTATAGGTATGTTTTGTTTTCCAGTACTTGTAGTAAGTACATTCGAAATTCTTGTGGATCTTCCTGTGAGTTTATAGTGAATTTCAACATTCCAGCACAGTAGTCCAATGTTTGTCTTATTCCGTGAACACTATATGTGTTGTCAGGATTGTTTGTTGCGTTTCTATGAAGGACTAACATTTGCAAACACAATGGGTCTGTACTGTGTAAGTAAATGTTGTCAACAAATGGTGGCAATTGAAATAGAATATTCATTGCTACATTTGCGTAACAACTTACACCAGTTACATTTGAAAATTTAAATGGACCAGGTAGTTCTGTGTCCAAGTTATTTTTTTGGAGTGTATGTTGCCTCTCTGAAGAAGTACCTGAGTTACTTTGACTAATAGGTTCTTCTTTACTTATGGTAAATGATGAAGTATTGGCTTCTTTTACTCTCTTTGGAGGATTTGCAGTCAGAGTCTGTTGCATTTCTGCTTGAATTAGTTTTCTTTTACAATGTTTTCTTTTTTGTGGAACAGGATATGCTTTTAGATTGGGGGTGTATAGTGAACGGAGTCTATTGTATTCTAGATGCAAGGAATATCAGCGTTGACTTTACTTGCATCAAAGTTGATTAGAAATAGACCGTCAAGTGTATGTAAGCATGATAGTGCTACATAGCTCATGCTGACTGCATATGCAAGTGTTAGAGAAAATTGTTCTCTGTGTACATACATGTCTCTGAAGAGAAGGTATCGAGCTGTTTAGCGCGCTATCCTTTTTACTTTTGAAAGTTTGTCAAAGAGTATATTGACAAATCGAATGTTGTTGTCAAGTGGGTATGTTTGAAAGCCAACAACTGTACCCAGTGCCCCATTAACTAGTCCTTGCTCCATGTCCAGGTTATGTTTAAGCATTACTCTACAGTTTAAGCATAATTTTAATATTTTTTCCAAGCCAGCTGTGTTGGAGATAGAATTTTCTAAGGTATTTAGTTTTGTTGTGGCTTGTTGACACATTGGTAGAGTAATACCATGTACGTCCAGTTTGTCTGTGTAGCAAATTTCAATTATTGGTTGCATTTCTTTTTTTAACATTGGTTCATTGAATTTGGAGCAGCTTGCAAGAGTTGGCATTAAGGCCATACAATTGACATTTTTCTGCGCTAATTGTTCCATAACATCAGTAGCACATGAGTTATCGCCATAAAGTGCATGGATATGCCTGGTTTTTAATATTGTTTGTGCTTCTTGAGATAGTACACCAACTCTAATACTTTTTAAAATTTTGGCGTAGGTGAGGTCTGTAGATTGGCGTATGTTTTCTATTAATTCTTTGTATAGGAAATCTTGCCAAAGGTTGACATTTCCTATGCTGCCAATAGTTTTACGGCAAAGTTTGTGTCCTAAGGTTTTAAAAATAGGTTCACCTTTCACTTGTGTCAAATGAAGAAGATCTCCGAAAACAATAATATGTTTTCCTCCAAAGAGTTCTTCGTAGTTTATTTTAAGTACGTCTTGCAATCTGAGATGAATCAAAGCCAACATTAGGTTGGAGACCATGCGCACTTACTCTATTAGTAGCATTTTCATTTGTTTTAACACTCTGCGTAGTTCCATTGCAGCTTCTGTAGAAAATTTGTAATAATCTAATTTGTTTTGGTGTTCTACTGGAAGGAGTAGTAATCGGTGTAAAGTGACACTGCCTATGTTGTAGGCAGCTAAACCTGTGGGGGCAGTTACAACAGCTGATAGTTTGTTGTTTGTCAATTGTTGAAGGAACTTGTTGATGATTTTGATTGAGAATGTTTTGCCTGAACCAGCTTCACCACTGACGTATAGTAGTATAGGTTTGTAATTTTGGCATGTACATTCTTTATTTTCATGTTGTACACCATGTGCAATTTCTTTCGTTACATCTTCAAAAATGGTGCGCTGCTCTTTGTTTAGTTTTGATTGTAGTGCAGTTAAGTCTTATGTATCTTCTTTATAGTGACACATGGTGTTTTCTACTTCTGTCATAGCTAATTCTGCTTCATTTGCTATTAGTGGCTGTCCCAGTGGTTCTTGGCGACCTGTTAAAGAAGGTCGACTACTGTCGGCATTGTCCTTATCTAGTTGAGCCTGGAGTTCTTCTTCATGTTGCTGTTCATTTTGCAACATTGTTTTGTACTGCATAAAGTTTGCATCGGTGATAGTGCTTTCATTTGCTTTGAAAGCGTCTTTGTAGCAGTCATAGTTATCTCGTAACTCTTCTTCTTTTCTCCATGGTTTAAAGAGTTGTAGGAGGGACATGTAATATAGTCCTTTCTGTTGAGGAATTTTTAATGACAATTTGATATGATTAATTAAACTTGGTTTGGTAAGTTTTACTAAGCTGCCTTCACAATCTGTCACTGTATATCTACCTTTGTTTTCATCGGGTTTTATATTATTTTTGTATGCAAAGTTTTGGGCTATGTGGTATAGACACGTTTTCCAAAGTGGTACTCCTGTTCGGGTAGTATGTGTCTAGTAAATTGTTTTTCAAAACGTCTTGGCTGTTTGGATCATTTTTGGCTATTGTTTCTATGTCGTCATATGATTTGAGAAGTCATTTTCTAGATTTAGCAGGACCAAGACTTAGCCATACTATATTTTCAGATTTTCCATACAAAGCAGTACTGGTTAAACAATCTGAAGCGTTGTAGGCACCACATTCTCTATGCGAGAGCATTTTTATGCCTAAGCTGTACAATTTCTGAGATAGTGTTTTGTCTGATGATAGGTCATTCCAGAGGTCTTGAAGCTCTTTTTTTTCTGCTTTTGTTAAGTATGCTGTAACATATCGTGCAACTGCAGTGAAATTGTCTGCAATGTACTGCACATCTATGTTTGCATTCCGTAAGTGGGCAATGATTTCATTGTAATCATTGATATATTTTGATTCTTCTGTTCTTTTTATATAATACGTGTTCTTAGGTGATTTACCTTTAATACTATGTCTAACTAAAGACATGAAGTTGTTTACTTCACCTGGTCTGTAACTGGTCTAGGGAAACCAAACCGGCATTTGGTGTAGTATTTCCCTTTCTTTTTCTATTTGCAACGACAATATTGGCCACATTTGTGTCTTTGAAATTGTACCATTTGTGCATAAAGGTCACTATTTGTCGTTTGTGAAGGGATTTCACAATTGACATATTTTTGGATGAACTGCAAAACAGTGGCATCACTGTCCTGACCAAATTTAGGAGCATCTTTAATCCATAAAAGCATGTGGATATGTGGTGCTCCTCTGGCTTGATATTCTTTTCTCCAAAAGAAGTGTTGCACTTCTCCGAGTGAAGGAACAGTTTTATTACAAATAAAGTGTAGCATAGCAATGAAACAATGGTGGAAATATCTTGCAACATTAACAGGTTCTAGAGAGCAAAGTTCTCCATGTGTTAGTATATCTATGTTTGTTTTGTTTTTGTTTGATATGCGTAGGAAATCATGTAAATCTTCCCATGCATATTCTGCACAACCTAATGTAACAAACCAAGTGGGTGGTCCAAGGTTTATGATCATACAACATACATCACTCTGAAGTCGGAACAAGTATTCTTTTGTACCACGCATGTTTGCAAACAGATTTGTAATACTTGATTGTAAAACCTCATCTTTTTCTTGCACTTTTTGTATTAATTGCGTAGCTGACATATTTTGAAACTGTGTTCCCGATTTCGATCTGTGTGCAACTCCTTAACATAGAGTTGCTAGTTCACTTTCAAAGAGTAGGTGGAATATGTATTCCACATTTTGTCTAAATCTGGGATCTTCAGAATACTTCGTAATGAACGGTATTCTGATGCTGTTATTTGAGTGGGTCTGTCATCGCATCTTCATCCTTTGCCAGTAGGAAATAGTAGAGGAAAAGCATGTGCTTCTATACTTTTTTCCCACATGCTCATTGGTGATCCTTTGGTTTGTCGCATTTGGTACGTTTCTAGTGCATCATCAATGCTGTCTTTAGAGTGCAATGGATGAATTGTATAGTGGTCTAAAATATTGGATACTGCAGCTGGATCCAGAAATTCAAATTGACCAGTTTCTCGTGACTCTTGAATTATTTCAGTTGTTCCCCTTAAGTTTTCTTCAATGTTTATTTCTTTGTAGTACTCATTATTGTCTTTTAGATACTGCAAGGCTTGTCTAACTTTATGTAAGTCGACGAGTTGTTGCCAAATTCTTTTGTCTTTTGTTGGTACACCATTTACTAAGATAATTAAGGATTGTTCTATTGGACGTTGCACTCCTAGAGTGTGCACATTTTCTGTCAGATTTAATGGTAAATAAACTACTTTGCCACAAATGCCTTTCATCAATTCAGAGGGAGGTTATTTTGCTGTTTTTGGTTGAAGACATATTATTGCTTGAAATGGTTGTACTGTTTGAATTATGATGCTCTCATATAAATTGAGTTGTTGTAGGGGTTTTGGTAGTGGGAATAATTGTTGTTTGTGATAGCACGTGAAGGAGTTTGGTTGTTGTCAAGTTTTGTAGTGCAGTAACTGCAAAGTATTAAAGGGTCAGTTATTTCGTATTTGTTTTCTGCTATGAAGTAGAGAGCTAATTCGAACCATTTAGAATCTTCATTGTTGTCTATTTTGTATGTTATGTCTATAGTTTTGTATTAGTTTTATAAAAAGTTCTGCGGCAACACACACACACATGGTTTGGTATTTCAGCGTATGCACTTTTAAATATTAGTATTTCTTTTTTCTATGTGTATAGTAGAAGGTTGTCATGTGTACAATTGTTGCTAGTTTGTTGTAAAGGTATTGCATTTTCTAAGTGGATTTCACTTTCAAAATGTTTTTTCTGGATATGGTCAATTTCTTCAAGTAGTTCTTTGGCTGTACCATGTAGCAGATTGTTATTTAAATTGGCTAGTGCTAATGCAGGACTTTTAGCATAGTATAGTTTATAGACTAGATTTCTTATAGTTGGATGATGTGTTGATATCATTTTGATAGGATGGAAGGTGCTTTTGCAAATTGGTCCTGAAATGCAGGCTAACAAATGTCCTTGTAACCCTGTGTATTTACGCACTGGACATGTATCCATATTTTGCAGCAGTTTCATTTTGATTTTGTCTTTGCCTTTCACATATTGATTGAGGAATTGGCGTACAGATTTGAAAACATTTTTGGGAATGTTACACATTGACGTGCATGACCATTTGTATATGGATGTTTTCATCCAGTTGAATGGAGAGGTGATTCTGAGTTTTCAGGGGATATTTTTGTAAGCAGTATTTCTTGTTCCATTATGGTATTATTAAGTTTTTCATAACCTCGTCCACTGCTATTTATAGCAATTGTATTTGTTTGCTTTTGTTTGTATGCTTCTTCATTAAAATATGGTTCTGTGTTTGTGGTGAAACTCCATTCACCTCCACAGATATTTAAGAAGTTATTTTTGTTGACATTCCGTTTATGGAGAAGTCTTTTTTGTAATTTACTAATTAGTTTTGTTAGTGGTTTCATTCTTTTTAACACTAAAATAAATAATTTTCTTTAGAGTAGGATTGCACTGTCTATCAAAGCTTCTAATATTAATTTTCTATGGTAGGTTTTAAGGGTTGTGTATGATTTCTTTCCTGTTTTTACAAGATTTTGAAGGACTCTGTGGTGGAACATTTTTGCTAAAATATTTTTTTTGGTATGTTTACTTGCCATTATATCAAAATTTATAGGAGCAGTTTTAGCAGTAGTGGTAGCTGACTTCTTGATAATCGTTTTCTGTTTCGTTTTACATTTCGATAGAGGTGGCAAAGTTTCTGTACTTGAAGCATGTTTTGTTTTGCTTAATGACTGTATTAGCTGTTTTGTTTGAACATTTTGTACACATTCTGCTAGAGATGGATGCTTATTTTGGATACTTCTTTTTTCATTTGCTCTACTTCTACATTGTTTTATATAGACTTGCTTTTTGGTAGGCATTCTTTGGGGTCGGTTGACAAAAATAAATAAGGTATGGGTTGGGTTGTTCTGCGATGCATGTGTGCTGTGTGCATGAGTATCTGAGTATGATGGTAGATATTTATTGATGGTGTGTGATTGTGTATTGGGTAGCTACAACTAGTTGGGAAGGCTATTCTTCTATTTGTGTGTTAATATACTGGGGTCCAGATGGAAGTAGAAAGTAAGCTAGTGGTGAGGAGAAGCACAAATACTAAATCTAATGGTATAGAATTAAAACAGTTCTTTGTTCTGCAATACTAACATTCTAGAGGCTGAGTTATGTCATTTGTGCGCCAAAAAACAGGGATGTTTGCGGCATTCTGCCTGCAAATCCCTGTTTAACAAATGGGAATTTGTGGGCAGAATGGTGCACTAATCTTTTTTTTTTTGGTGCACAAATACCATGAATCAACCGCACAGTCTTTTTGAGTAACAGTAACAATATTATGGTAGTATTGTACTTACTTTTTTTGTGTGGAAAGATTAGGTTTCTTCTGAGTTGTTGTTTGTACTTCGGTTCTGCTGCTTTTCAGGAGAGTGCTCTTCACTGTAATTGTAAAGGAAAGAAGTTAGTAATTTTGTGTGTATATAGTATGTAATTTCCTTTGACTGTGTGCAGCCTTTATATTTTATTTACATTATGTTAATTCAACATGCTATGCAAATGAGTAGAATAGAAAGTGTATGAAACACGCTTGGTTTCTTAAGGCTGTGTTATTGGATGTTAGGAGACAGAATAAATAATGATATACTTATTTTGCAATTTTTATAAGGTAAATGGCAGATACTGTATAGAAAAGCATGGAATTTATGCATTTGTGAAGGTGTGGGTAATAAATCAGAAGGATGTGATTTACAGGTAGTGGTGTTATTGCAGTCGGGAGTTTTTCAATGTTAGTGTCTATCTGTGAGTGCATGAAGGTGCATGACCTTATCCTGGCTGTGTGTAATTTTATAATACACTACTTAGTGTTTTTCTACAATTATACTGTTATTTCACCCATCTTCTAATATTATATTTTTTTAGATAGCTGTGTGTGTAAAAAATTGTTTTGATCGCAGACAGGTTTGGAAGTGACAGTTGATTATAGCAGATGGGAAAAATGACAGTAAGTTAATTTTATAGGTTATACAGATTAAGTGACAGTTATTCTGTTTATATGCAGTCATAAGAGTTGTAGAAAATATGCATACCTGTAGTTTGTATTCATGCATGTGGATATGCATGCAGCTGCAAGTAGAAATCTTGGAGACTTGTACAGTAGTTTTTGTAGTAGGTGCTTTCCAATGTAATGAGACTTGTACTCAAAGTAATCTACAGTACATTTGAAGTGCTGAACTCTGATGATGCAGTTAGATGTAGAGGTCTTGAATGTGATTGGTGGATGGGAGTGTGACTTTTTAGCTGTATCCAATGAGGGAATGGCGCAGAGAGTGAAGTGGAAATGGTAGAAGGGCTGTCTAGGTTACAATATGTCCACGGACATAAAGGAAGTCCACGGACACCGCGTATTACATACGGGGATTTTGGGGTGGAGAGGCATGCAAATGAGAATGAGCAGAGGAATTGATTGGTCAGTAAAGTTTGGTGGGTGTGTTGTGTAAGAAGACAGTTTGTCAGAAGGTCTTTTTCCTGAGAGAAGGACAGTTAGCTATGGCTGTGTGTTTCAGAAAACAGATTGGCTGGATTTTGGGAGACTTATGGATACATTGGTTGGAGGTGCATGCCCAATGCTGTGGAGTAGCTGCAGATCTTGGATTCCCTCATGTGGAAGTGCACTGGCATGGAGTACGTGGAATGAAGTGGATAGACTTGCTACCTCTCTGTGCTAGTTTGCAAACAGAGCATCATCCAGACATAATTATAATTCATTGTGGAGGGACAGTTTGGGACACGTGTCAGGAATTTCTTTGTAATTTGCGATGAAAGAAGGACTTGGGAAGGTCAGAGATATGTTTCCAAATTCCAAAGTAATTTTTTCTCGTATTGCGCAGAGACAATGTGGCTGCGTTCTTCTTCATTTGGTCCACAAATGGAGAAAGTGAGGCGCATTGTCAATAAGGCTGTTTGTGCCTTTCTAAGAGATGTTGGCATGTCCTCTTTTCACAATGAAAATATTATGTTTCGTAGCACAAACATTTTTGGTAGAGATAGAGTCCATCTTACTTATGCTGGTAATCAGATTTTTCCGAGAAATGTACAAAATGCATTGCGTCCTTTTGTGA
Organism: Ambystoma mexicanum; assembly: GCF_040938575.1. Lineage (NCBI taxonomy): Eukaryota > Metazoa > Chordata > Amphibia > Caudata > Ambystomatidae > Ambystoma > Ambystoma mexicanum. The sequence continues at coordinate 784,615,690 of NC_090937.1, read as the reverse complement.
AATTACAGCCAGCTTTTTTGCAGTAGGTGTTGATTTTTTAAAGTTTTTCAAATACAAAAAATACCACAAAAGGCTCTTTTCAGAGCCACCACTTCCTCCCAGAGAAAAGTGCAAAAATGTTGATAGGGCAACACCCCAAAATTTTTGATGTTCGCGAACTGTCCGCGGACTTCTAAAAAAAAAAAACAGGAGCCTGCTCAATTTATTTCTCATTTCTAATTTTTGACTGTGAAAGGCGGCTCTGAAAAGAGCCTTTTTAAAAAATGTTTTTGCTTTTTTGTATTGTTTTAGTTTTTTTACACACGACACACTAAGAGAGGAGGAGAAAGAAGGGTAAGGGGGACACCAACCACAGGGATAAGAAAGGGCGGGTGGAGAGAGGAAGATGTAGGGTGGGCCTTACTTAGGTAGGGAGCAGGTCTTCTTGTGCTCTGAGATCAGAGTCTCAAAAGCACTTCGAAGTCTCTCCCCCCTGCAGAGTACTGCATCGCAGTACATACACAAAACTGTGACCCTTGAAAGGTAAGGGTCATCAGCATTGTGAATGGCCTGTGAGGCAGCTGGAGGGATGCGCTCTCCCACAGGAGTGTCTCTTGTGGTGAGAGGAGCAGAAACAGAGGATGAAGTAGAGGAACTCAACCTACTACGCTCGTTGCAAGGTACAACCTTACGAACAGCCCCACCGTGGAACGACTTTAGGTGACGCTTCAGAGTAGTCGTACCAAAGATGTACGAACCAAGCCTCCCGTGACTCAGTACCATTTTTCACTCATTGCAGGTGACTTTGTTTGCACACGCCTTGGATACATTACCATGAATGGTAAATAACCGCCACACCCAAGACTCACGGCGAGTGCTGGTAGTAGGGACTTCCACTACCTCATCCTCGTCATCCTCTTCATCCTCCTCTGCATCCTCACGCCTGTTCCCCTCTTCAGGCCCTTGGGGAGGTGGTGGTGGTGGAGGGGGTAGCGGTGGTGTTGAGGCAGATGTAGCACCAGGTGGCAGTAGAGGAGCCATGGATGCCATCAGGATTCAGAAGAAAATCTGGAAAATTGGCAGCAAAATGCACAGTGTTCTATAAGGTAGCCAGAAACACAATGAGGATGAGCTCTGGGGTGTGGCCTTTTATAGGGGTGCTGGTGCGCGGTTCTTGGACACCCGCGCTGTCCACAGATAGGACAAACACCCCAAAAGTGCTCAAAAAGTTCTAAAAAATATGTAGAAAGTCAGGGTTACTGCCTGGGACATGTGATATGGTGCATTTTTAGTATAAAATACTGTGGATTGCCCCAAAAAGGTACTTTAAAAATGTTTGGGGACCCAGACAGTGTCCGCAATTCAGGATACACGCTCAGCGTGGGTGCGGTCACATGATGGCATCGCGAACATGTCCGCGAACAGAAGAGGTGTTCGCAGGGCATCAAATGCACGGGAACGGGTGTGCACATGCGCGCGGGTGTTCTACGGACAGTGTCCGGGTCCTGAAATTAATTAAAAGTGCAACACAAGCGACGCGAAAACTAACGGACAGGCGCAATGTTCGGAGAACTTACGGGTGTGGTGCGCATGTGTGTAGATGTTCTTTAGGCAGTACGGACATGTATAGTGTCCTTAAAACACCTACATTTTGGTTAATTGAACATCACGGACACCGAGTGTGTTCTTAGAACAGTTTCAACTTTCCTGTGAACAGTACGGACAGGTATAGTGTCCTTAGGACACCTCCATTTTGATTAATTGCAGACATCCCGGACACCGAGTGTGTTCTTAGAACAGTTCCAACTTGCCAGCGAACAGTACGGACAGGTATAGTGTCCTTAGGACACCTCCATTTTGATTAATTACGAACATCGCGGACACCGAGTGTGTTCTTAGAACAGTTTCAACTTGCCAGCGAACAGCACGGACAGGTATAGTGTCCTTAGGACACCTCCATTTTGATTAATTACGGACATCGCGGACACCGATTGTGTTCTTAGAACAGTTTCAATTTGCTTGCGAACATTACGGACAGGCATAATGTTCTTAGAACACCTCCATTTTGGTTAATTGCGGACATCCCAGACACCTTGTGTGTTCTTAGATCAGTTTCAACTTGCCTGCGAACAGTACGGACCGATATAGTGTCCTTAGGACACCCCCATTTTCGTTTGATTGCGGATATCCCAGACACCAAATGTGTTCTTAGAACAGTTTGGACTTGCTTGCGAACATTACGGACAGGCATACTGTTCTTAGAAAATCTCAATTTTGGTTAATTGCGGACATCCCGGACACCTTGTTTGTTCTTAGAACGGTTTCAACTTCCCTGCAAACAGTACGGACAGGTATAGTGTCCTTAGGACGCCCCCATTTTCATTTGATTACGGACATTCCGGACACCCGCGCTGTCTGCGGACACCTCAACTGCTTTAAAAAAATAAATAAATCAAAAACAAGTACTGAATTAGGACACATATAATAATTTTGCTTTATTAAATATAGATGTAAAATTTATGAAAGAGAAGGGGGAGCAGAAACTGAGACAAACAGAGGAGAATTGGGGGTTTCAAGAGGATTGATAGAAGGTGAAGAAGGGATGGAAGTCTCATCAAAACGTTTTTGTTCATGGAGAGGGTTTGGAGATAATTGACTGGGATATGGAGAGGGGAGACAGGTACATGTGGGACAATGGTATCTAATTTTTTCTTTCAAGTGATCCTCCACAAAGTTTATAAAATTGTTGAAATTTGCCATGAGCATGTCCATTTTGTCTTCCAATCGCTGGAGAGTCTTATCCAATATATCTTTTGGTGTACTATTTTCAATGTTTGTATGGTCTGTACAAAAAAAAAGATTTATATGTTAAGTGTATATAAAGTAATGCTTATTAATTGGTTTATATAGAGAAGTGTCTACCATTAGGTTCACTATCTTCAGACATTTCCTCACGTGGGACATTCTCCTCAAGCCACTCCAAAGTACTGGACATTTCTGTGAGAAAAGAAAATTATATCACTTTTTTTGTATTTTGTATCTAATACATACATTTTACAAATATATAATAAAAATGAAGTACACTTACTAGCTTCTGGTAAATTGTGTTCTTACTGGTTTGTAGATCTGATGTTGCTCCTAGTTGTGCAGTTTCTGTGAGGTAATTATGTTGGAAGCCTATCTTTCTTCTTTTGGTATATTCCATTTTAGTACATATTGCATTTAAATGAATGGTTGATGTGTTACACATATAGGTTACACTTCTTATTTATTACTACATACAATGTGTATGTGTGCTGGTTTGTGAACGTGTACAGTGTTCATATGGCATGATATAACAATTTAAGATACCCCTTGACTTTTTGGGTATTGTTGCTGTTGTCCGCCTCTGTCTGCGTACATACGAAGAGTCCGCGGACATCAAATTCAGTAGCAGGAGTTTAGTAGGTTCTATGTTACGTGTATATAAAGTCAGGGATATTATGGTTAAGTTGTGCTACTAAATACCTATGAAATTCAGTAAAAAAAACTTTGTTAAAGGCACGTTATGGTTAAGTTGTGCTACTAAAAACCTATGAAATTCAGTAAAAATCTTTGCAAAAGGGACGTTACGGTTCCAAGTAAAACCGAAAAACCCCTGAAATTCGCCAGTTATGGTAAGTTAAACAACCATAACTCGCGCCAGCACTGTGCACTGCTAAAGCTAACACCGAGGACATCAAAGATGACATCACAAATGTCATTGATGACATCACTGATGACATCACATGTCTGGCTCCCCCTTTTTTCCTTTACTGACATATCTAGGGCACATGCTTCTCTTCAGTAACAGTCAGGAAATAAAAATTGAAAATGTACTATATTTGTACAGTTATCCCTCAAGTATGTACTTACAGTAATTCTCTTAGGGTCCAGTCATATCATATGAAACATATGCATAAGGGAAGACACAGGCTTGAAAGACAGCAATGGTTTCTGCGCATGAAGATAATCAGTAGGGTTATCAGCACTTTCTGATAGTTTGTTTGTTTAATTACTGTATTTTCCCTGTATGTATTCATATTTGAATACATTGCACTCACACTACTTTCCTTAGGGTGCAGTCACATTATGTGATACATATACATAGGGTAAATTGCACCTTTGAAACAGAGCAATCATTTCTCTGCATAAAGATAATCAGTTAGGTTATGAACACTTTCTGCTACTACTGCTGCTTTTTAGCTTACTTCACTTTCCCTGTATATACTCATATTTGTATGTGTTGTTATCTCTTTGTGTTTTGTGTACAGTAGTACAATTATGTAGTAAGTAGGTTTTATTAGCTACTTATTACATGTTTGACGGTATACAAAACTGTAATAAGAAAGTAGTTATCATTTCAGTATTCAATATGGCAAAATTATGAATATTGCACCTCCATCATGTATGCTGCACACAATGCCTATGTTTCTACATGAGTAGCTTAGTATACTTGATAGAATTTCATAATACAATGCTATTTACATCAATGTATTGATTAATGCACTAAGTAGCTCATTATATTTATTCCAATGAACCTTGACACTTTTTTGTGAACATTATAATAAGAATCCATTGGACAGACTTTTTATGAAAAGTAAATGCACATGTGATGTCATCAGTGATGTCATCAATGACATTTGTGATGTCATTTTTGATGTCCTGGGTGTTAGTCTTAGTAGTGCACAGTGGTGGCGCGAGTTATGGTTGTTTAACTTACCATAACTGGGGAACTTTAGGGGTTTTTTGGTTTTACTTGGAACCGTAAAGTCCCTTTAGTAAAGTTTTTTTTACTGAATTTCATAGGTTTTTAGTAGCGCAACTTAACCATAACGTCCCTTTAACAAAGTTTTTTTTACTGAGTTTCATAGGTTTTTAGTAGCGCAACTTAATCATAATGTCCCTTTAACAAAGATTTTTTTAAATGCCATTTAATAGTACATTCTGAAGTTTTGTCACATGCATCGTTTTTGCCAAAACGTTGACATGGGAACACAAGGGATTCCAGCTTCCCTAACACAGGCCTTTGAGTATAGGGGGGCAGAAAATCCCAAATTCTTAAATCATCCCAATTTTTATTGTCCAACTTCCCCAACACAGGCCTTTAAGTGCGGGGGGCCTGGAAACTGTTAGGGAGAATTCTCTCTTTAGGCTGAATTTCCTAACCTAGTGAGTCCCCCAGCAGCTTTGCTGGATTTCTGGAGTTTGTTTTTTCCTCCTGCGAAGAGTGAGACTCTTTTTCTCCCACTCTTGGACGTGATTTATGGTGTTCCTTTGACTGGTAATGTGTTTTATGGGCTATGGGGTCCTTTACTCCATAGGGTCTCATGTGTTTTTACTATGTGTGTTACACAGCACCCTCCGTGCAGTAACACAGGGGTGTCATAGTGACATCCCACCATAGACTCCATACCCTGGGACTGACTACTGTCTCCCAGGGCATGTACAGTCACCATTGGCTTTACTAGTCCCAAATTATTAACAGAAACCAGTACAAACCATCATATTGTGGACGTACTGGTCGGGGCAATTCGATTGCCCCGGGGTCTGTTAGTCAAGGGGCAACATCTCCGTCCCCCCTGATCGAGTTTTGGCTGGTGGCAGTGGAAACTACTTGTTATATTCGACCGCGAATATTTTCCTATGGGATTTTCCCATTGTTCGAGGCTACTAACTTTAATTATTTAATTCTCCTAGCCTCGAACATACCGCCGGTTTATTTAATTAATATTAATTCGCCGGTTGGTATTTTTTGCCAGGACTCGATTCAAAAATGGCGTTTGTGTTCTCTTCTGTGACTCCAACCCAAGTCGAGCCCTTTGTTCCACTTTTTGGTGGGCTTCTCCACAGAAGCCTCCAAAAGTGGTGCCACTCTGTCTGGGTACCACAGAGGGTGTGGAGGGGGTTTAAGCACCCTGGACTGAGTTACCTTGGTAACTCAAGTCGCCTCTTGTGTGATTGGCCCAAGTGGTGAGCCGGCCGGCTCACCACTTAGCATGTTTGTTTGACAGCTAGGCTGAGTGAATGGGGGTATGCTGCATAAAAGCAGGACTTTGGGGACTGGAACTTCAGAAGTCGCCACAGGACCTGAGAATCCGATGAGGGAGAAGCTAAGCCGACCTACCACGACGACACCACCGGTGGAGCCCTGCAGAACCGACTCACCACTTCCCGACGACAGAGATGATCTCCCGGCTGGAGAGGCTTCTTCCCCTGACTGGTGGGCACAACCAGTTTTACCTTCTTTCTTCGCACCCCAGACCGGTTTGTGGTCGAACTGCCCGTGCCAAGCACCCTGGCGGCCGGATAGCCACTCACCACTGAACCGCGAATCAATGGACCGCTCCTTGTACCTGAGAAACTCCGCGGCTGGTTTCTTCCCTGGCAGGGCAACAGACTCCTGTCTTCCTCCACGACGAGATCCTCTCTACCCCCAGACGAAGCACCGACTTGCATCCGCTGCCAGGAACAACTGCTCCCGCTGGAGTGTTCTCACCACTTTAAGGTACCGTGTCCGCCAGGCCTCCCTTTCTAAAGATTGCTACAAGGTAATAATAACCCCTTAACCTTCTGGACTGGGCTGGCCGCCTTGACCCTGTAACTGGTCCCTTTCTTTGGTCCAACTCCTTTTTGAACCATTACAAGACTTTTGTGCACTGCAACCGTGTGACCTTGGACACATTTCGTTTCGATCCTCTTAAAGCGGATCCGGCCTACTGACTCTGAATTCACGGTTTTACTTTGCCTTCCTCTCTTGTTATGTTCTTGTAAAAGTGTTGGGACCTGTTTCAATTTGTTCTCTGCTTTTCTCTCCCTTTTTAAAACGAACTATTAGAGTGCCATCTACGTTAAGCGTTCACCGCTGTCTGAAAATAAGTGAGGCTTTACTTAAGACTTGTCTAATATTCTTTTAAGGGAGTGTATATCTTTTAGTGACCATGTTTTTGAATTGCTTACTATTAGTGCCTGTGTGTTTTCTTAGATGTGGTTTCAAATAAATAATTATATCTCTTTTACACCAAGCCCTGGTCAGTGTTTACTTGTTCTATTGTGTTCTCTTGACCTATTGTGAATACTCTGTATACTGCCTAACTCTTCTTGAGGGAAGTCTGACTGCTCAGCCACAGCTACCAAGTGAATATGTGTGGTACAGACTGCTACCAAGTGGGTTTACTGCCAAACACCTGTAGTCTTATATCTTTTGCAGTGGTCCCAGAGGGAACTGCACAGGTTTCTGCCTAACAGAAACAAACTGGTAAATCACCCTGTGTTTATTTGAAAGCAAAAGTGTGGGTGAAATCATAATTGCCATCTGCACTTGTACATCTATAAACCAAACTGCTAGCCTTTTAAGCGTGCAGGAAAATCAAAATTGCACAGCACTGTATATGACAATTGCTTTTGTTCATTGATCAGTGTTGATTATTTCTGGAAGTGAAATTGGGTTAAGTTAAAGTATTGTGATTTGTGTTTTTCACAACCAACCAGTGTGATTTGTTTGTGTAAGCAGAAGTTTAATTGTGATCCACAAAGAATATGCTGTGTGTCATTTTAATGTGATCTCCATTGTTTATCATTCAAATAAATACAAACATATTTCCTATATCCCAGCCTGGTTCTTGGCTCATTGTGGGCATGGGGGGGGGTAGTATTCGTAGGGGACTCTATATACATATTCAGTAAGGCCAGCACAAAAACATGTAAGTGATTATTGTATGGTTCCTTGATTGGGGGTGGGAAGGAACCCCCCAGGTTAAGGGTGGTCTCAATATAACACAACAAATTGGGAGCTTGTGCGCCGGTATCTGGTCTATTATTGTTGGCTCATGACAAGTGCTTTGGTGACAGGATAGTCATTTTGGTGTACCTGCATTGAGGTAGCTATAAGATCGCTGTGCATTGTTAAAAGGCCATTGTAACACTTCACCCCTGAGTTCCAGGAAGGGGTATAGGTGTAGAAAAATACGACTATGTAGAGTGCTTTGACAAAAATGAGATTGAGTAAGAATTGATTTTTGATTTGGCATTGTGTTTAGAAATCAAGCAAAAAAGAGTGATTTCTGCCACTGCACAAAGAAAGTTTTACAAAAGTTGCAAAAAGCCATTTTAAATTTAATAACATAGAAGTGTGTGATGCCAGAAAGCACCTCCTGGCTAAGCTATTAATTTGAGGAGAATGGGGTGAAAGTGAAGCCGGGAGCCGGCTAACTAGAAAGGTGCAACGGGTCACCTCAGTGAGCTCTGACATTTGGTGTGAAGGTTGGATATTGCACAAAGCATAAGAGGCCTTTTATATGACCCAAACACCCATTGAGAACTGAGTCAAATGGCTCAGCTCACAGCTTATTTGTACTTCCACTTACAGTTAGTGGAAGAGTGGGTGCAAAAGAGTGAGGCTGATGTGATGAAGCAGACTGAGGCCTGGAAACAAGATCAGAAAGAACTCACACAGCTTGGAAATAAAGTGCTGCAGAGTGAACATTTTGTGTTACAACAAATAAGGCTCATTGAGCACCTACAGGATGAGCTGAAAACACAACAGCAAACCAGTGGAGAGAGATAGAGTTTGCTGCACTGCATAATGCATACACAAAGGGTGCAGACACTCTAGTCGCCTGCATTTCCAATTAAACGACCAGACTGATCATAATAGAGGGTTGTGAGATTACATTTTGGCCCTCAAACAAAAAATGAGGGAATTGGAAAAGGAAAATAGTCAGTCGATCATTAAATTGTGCACTCACAAAAGGAGTTTGATGAAATGCAGCAGAATGTAAATATTCTGAAACAACAGAATTTACAAATGATCAAAGACCAAGATGTATTCAGGTTGAAAGTGAAGAGAAGAAAGGAATGAGCTAGTAGAGCGTGTGAGACAAATAGAAGCTGACCTATTAGAGGCAGAAACTGGTATCGATGAGCAAGAGAAAGAGATTATTCTCCTGAAGGAAAAGCACCTTGAATATGCATGCAGCATACAAGGCTCACAGAGTGAGAATGAATCACTTCAGCATGAGGTGCAGCAAACAAAAGATTGGCTAGTAGCTTAGAGCAGGGTGTTTGACGCTAATCAGACCTTAGTGTCGGAATTAAAAAGTAACCTCTCTGACTACCAACAGGAAATAAGAAAAGAGAGGCACAGGTGTGAGAGTCTCACCAAGGAAATTGACAATTATAAACAGGCCCTGAGGCACCCTGACCAATCAGGATATGGAACAAGGCCCACTGATCAAGGTGAGGCACCCCTCCCACAAGGGGCCTCATACCAGTCATTTACAACCTATCATGTATAAATAGGAACCAACCTAATGCATGTCACCAATACTGAACAGGGTGACATGAGACAGTTAGATGAACCCAGGCCTAGCCCAACTGATCCGGAAGGCCAGTCCCTGTCTGATATTGATGAGTATTCATCTCTGACACACAGAAGAGATGGTGGCCGGACCAGTGTGTCGTGGGTGGCCAAAAGGAATCTTGTGAGTAATTCTGACCTGGAAAACTCCTATGATGACAATATAGAAGATGAAGATACAAAGATACCAACTGGCCTGCTTTGCTGGAAGAGAAAAGCCAGAGATTCAACACAGGAAGAGCATATTGAAACCCTGCATCCATTCAGGGGGATGGGGGATTTCCTCAGACTACCTGAAAGGAAGGAAGAAGAGACTGAGTGTAATCCTGGGCCTAAAAGTAACTACCGGGAAAGGGACACAGAGAGCTCATTGCGGCAGGATAGAGAAGTTCAGATCTTATGACACTGGGAGATATTCCCGATCTCATAGAGATAGAGAGTGCCGAGAGGGCAGGGAATGGAGTACACAGAGTAGCTTTGAGTCAGAAAAAGGCAGGGAAACGGAGCAAGTGTTTTGTGAAAGACCCAATAAGACAAATCAAGGACATAAAGAGTTTCCTGACTCCATACCATAAGAATTCAGTATGGGAACACTTGGAACTTTATGAGCAGATGTCGGCATCATTACAGATTTGAAATGATTTGAATTGCATAACATTTGCTAAATGTACTTTCTCAACTGAGTACTCCACTTTCTATGCAGGACTGAATTACCAGGATCATTATAAATGGTCCACCTATAAGGCAGCTATTTGAAAACATTTCTCCTCAGACAGCAACCCACAGGAGGCCCATAAGGCTGCATATAATATGCAAAGTGGGGAGTATCAGGGGCCTAGGGAGTATGTGCAGGAGTTACAGCACGCATTGGCTCAGAATTCCTGGTGTCTGAACACACATAGTAGGGCATTACTGACCACCTATTTCCATGCGCTCTCCAAATACATAATTATTCAGCTGGCGCATGACTTTCATGAGCACAGGACCCTGGATTGATTAATTGAACGCACCACCAAGATCTATGAGGTCCAAAGCCCACTGAGAACAAAAGCACCCCAATCACCCTAAGCCATCTAACTTACCTCCTGCGAAAATGGCAAAAGTGAGAACTACCCCTCCTTTGGACCTGGAGATGGAGGGGCCTAAAAGTAACCCTCCTGCCAACAAGCAAAATGGAAGGCAGAAGGACTCCCCACCACAGCCCAATCAAATGGTAGTCAGGCAGGGGCCCAGAACAATGATACCTCTGATCCTGCCACCTATGTAAGTGCTAGGTACAGGGGTACCAAGCTAATCATGGGGTATGTATACACTCCCCCCGGCCCAGCGGGGGGTGACCAATCAGGTATGTACTGCCCCGGGAAACTTCCCTCCAAATTTCCCTCAGGAGAGAACTATCACACCACCTCCTAATCTGAACCTCTTCCTCAAAAGAATCCTCTGCTCTCTCCCCGATTCCAGGACAACAGTTCCCTGAACCCGGGAGAAGGGAGATTGAGGATGGAAAATTATGGGGGACGTTTCCAGCAGCCATGCTACTCTGGGAGATGGGACAGTTACCCTTTTTGGGAGCAGCAGAGGTAGGACTTGAGACCTCCTACAACCCAGAAAAGGTCTTGCTGCTGGAGCGACAGGTCCAGCAACTGATTGACGACCTGGTGCCCATGCTGAGGGCTCAGTCCAAACCTAACCCTGCTTCCCAGAATGCCCCAACATCCAAGGGTGATGCATGGGGAGGAATGAAGGGAGGAAACATCCAATACACCACAGATTATTGGGCAGAGGGCCTGAGAGTAGAGGAGATGCCAAGCCTAGAGGAAGCTTGCCTTCTGACCCAGACAGAACCCCCTAGAGACCTCTCAGCCTGAAAATGACTCTTCTACCCTGGAACATTAGAACCCAAAGAGGGGTAGGAGATGCCAAAGAAGGACCCACTTTGTGGAAGAGCTTAAGGTCATCCCCTTTGAAAGAGAAGAGTCTCTGGATGACTCAGATAAGAAGACCCTTTCTTTCAGACACAGTGGGATCCCTTCAAAGGTAAGTATGGAGACAAACCCAAAACAAGAAACTATTCAACTCCCAAAATGTGAGCCAAACAAGGTAAAAAAAATGGATGGGTCCTTCCCCCAAACATGTTCTGAGAATTGATTCCACAAAAAGGGGGCCAGCAAAGAATCAGGGGAGGGAGGATTCCCCAAATCCATCCATGCCCGATTGTTACATTTTCTACAGATTCCCGATCTCCGACCCAGAAAATCATCCAAGATCACACTGTGTCAGATTTATATAAAAAAATTGACCACGGGGCTGGCAAATAACTCACACTTTCTTTGCATCCTGGTGGAGAAAGAAGGCAGATGTTATGCACCGTTAAAGGTGCAGGGTCAGTGTGAATTATCAGCTCTGGTGGATACTGGGTCCCAAGCCACCCTCCTGTACAAAAAGGTGTTTAACCAATTAAACTCGGGACAGAAGCAGGGCCAACAAATGCCCCTCACACCACTTCCTGGACAACTCCAAAATTTCAATGGGAATGACATTTCCATTGAAGGGACTGTGGATCTGGAAAACAAAATTGGGCATCACTGACTAAAACATAGAGTGATAGTCGTGACACCAGAGGGCTTGAAACTGAGGAATGTTAAGAAGGGAGAGAGAGAGAGACGTGAGGACCGGGCATGTTGTGTCCTCGCCTGAGGTATGTGGATGCAAGCAGCTTTGCTCCTCGCTTAATGCACATCAACACATGTGAACAAATACGGGTCAAATTCATGATTTTTAACTTGAAGGTCCTAACACCCACTAAGTGGAGTCATTTTATTTCTTTTCTTTCTTTTGAATGTCTACAATTATGAGATATGTCACAAGAATTTAGCAACACATTTATTTATTTATTCAATATACATATAACCGATTGTTTTTTTTATATACAACATCAAAGACCATACAAAAAAATTCAAACAGTAATGCAACAAATATAAATAGATAAAATGCAGAATAAAAGTACATTTATAAAATATAAAAGCATCAAATATCTAAAAACAGAGATATCTACACAGCATATTCCCTTAACTCACACTATATATCTCAACATCCATTTTAAACACACCTTCTGATAATTGGTTTAAAATATCAATAAACCTCCAATAAAACAGAGTGGTAAAATACATAAAATTCATATCATGTCCCTAATGATGAGGATGAGACACATTTTTGCTTGTGAGTCACCACAAACCTATCCCTGCCCTTTTGAATATATATCTCACTGGGCTATTTCTCAGTTTCCCTTTTCCGTAGTAGACAGGATGATGGCCCAATCCTAAAATATGGATTGAAAGGAGCAAATTCAAAGCTTTACTGAGCTTGTCCTGATCCTGAAGATGATGACATCAGCTACCATAGTCACCGAAACTGGTCGACCTTGTTTTATCTGTTGATGATATCCACTAAAAACAGCTAGGATACATAATTTGCAAAGACTTGAAACCTGTTCTTGGTAAAAGATTTGTACTGAGCAGAACCCCGGCCAGCCCATAGAGCCGAGGTTTGCTCCAATAGTACTTTAAAATGAGATAGCTGCACCTTGAGATGAATGGGGGTGCAGATTCAATTACTCCAACACCAATAAATGAGGACAACTCAATGGTTTGGCAAAGGGAGTCAGTTTAATGACAAGTACGAAAAACGGGGAGTCATGGAAATCAGCAGTGATGCGATCGTCCGTCTCGCTTCAATTTCTATTGGTTCAGAAAAGGTAACTTTAATATAGGTGCTATATCTGTATATGGTAACAGAGTGAGGGGATTGGGTAACTACTGTAAGGTGGGCATCTAAGCCCTTCCTTCAAAATGACTACTGTAGACGTCACTAATAGTATGACGTCTCATTGGTTCTACTAACTATAGGACCCTAGATTATTTGGTCCACTGTGATTGGGTTGGCTTCAACCCCATGCATATATTTCCACTTCACTTAGCAGCATGCAGAATGGTCAGCCAGATGCAGAATGCCCCATCTACTACCTGGCTTTCCTCCAATTAAGGTTACAATCAATCATCACTTCAGCAACTATGTGTCAATTATATCACTGTGGTTGGCCTCGAAACTCCATCTTCTGTCTGGAAAAGTTCTGATATCTCTTGCTTGGGTCGGATGCCAGGTGTAGGTATGAACTTGTGCTTCTCCTAGCTCGGCTGGTCACGTGATGCAGACACCATGAATTTGTCTAGTATCTCGCATTTTCTGTATTTGATTCTCATTCAGCTCGCCACCTGCCTACGCCTCTTTATCTTTAGCCTTTCAAAAGCAGGATATTCTGTTCTTAAGTTTCAATTATGTGAAGCTACTGTTCGTTCCTCTATTGATATGACCTTGGCTTTCCTGGCATGAGTTGCATCTGCCGAGTTTCGACTCAGCCGTCTATTCTCGTTTTGCTAGAATAGGAAGCTTGTCGTGCTTGGCCTCTAGTAACCTTAGTAGATTCTGTTTTTCATGTAAAGTGGGTTTGCACTTATAATACTGTGCTTCGTTTGAGGTATATTATGTGTAATGGTGCTTGCCGCACTATTCTTCTACTAAGAATAGCAAGCTGCACTGTTTTCTTAGCTTTCTTGCAGTTACAAGCATATGTACAGGTGTTAGCTGGTTGGATATCTTCATCCTGCTTACAGCTTAACTTTCTTATGCCTTGATAGCTTTCTATCACTTAAAGATCACAATCTCTTTTCTCATGGCATTTTGTCTCCTTGTGTCATTCTTGGATCGTCATTTGTTCTATCTGTGAGTCCGTCCGGGTTCTCGTGACGTCACCATTCGTCTTCCATTAAGGCCTTTTTGGTTTCTTCCGGGACGATACTTAGGCAATCCTAATTTGTCTCATTTGCTGATAGGATTTTCTTAATGGATACCTTACTGTTCATGGTTTTCTTGGTATTGGTACATCAATAGGTGCTGTTGTTCTTATGGGTACTGGGCAGAGCCGTACTGCAGGTCTCTGCTGGTTTATTTGCTCATCATACGTCACATATCTCAGTGTGAATGTTCCTGGTACATCAAAATGGATGATTGGAATGCAGGTTTTATTTGGGACCTCCTCTACACCCCCCCCTGGGTGATTCATTGACCACTTTCACTTCCTTCTCTCGATCCATTTTGTTCTGTTATTCTGTATTCTCTTTCACTTCTTCTCTTGGGGTCATTCCTTCTTCATTTTCTGGATCTATACATGATGGTTTGAAGAAGTGTCTCTTTGGAGTCCATATTTATATTACTCCTTTTAGGCTTTCTGCTGTTCGTAATTGTTCATCTTAATTCCATGTCATTAGTTGACATTGTCCATTTGGGCTACAGTAAACCCATCTTCCCACATAGTTTCTGTGCTTCTTGGGATAGAGATACCTTGTACCTTCTGGCGTGTGTCTGCTGTCCTTCACAAAGTCTCTTATTTCTTCATCAGACAGGTCTTTGGGCTTCCATCCTGGCTTGACATCAATCATGATCTTCATCCCAATAGCATTCTTCACAGTTTTCTGGCATTGTGAGATTATTATCTTGATAACACAAAATCCTAGTAATATCATCACTATCAGGGCTCCTAGGAATTTGAATATGTCTACCATCCATTGTGGGACCCAAGAGAATAGGGATCCAAACCAGCTGTCATCATCAACTTCATCAGTTTCGTCGATCATCTGGTTCTGTTGCTTTGTCAGCATACCTATGGCTTCTGTTAAGGTTCCACTTTCCTCGTCGTGAGATGGTATAAATATGCAACAAGATTCTCCTACGTTTGCACAAACTCCTCCATCCATAGCTGTGATCATGTCAAGGACATATCTGTTCTGGAGAGCCATCAGTCGGATGGCTCTTAACTCTTCATTGATTGCATTGAATCCATTTATTTTTGTGTTGATGGTCTGCAGTAACTCCCATCTGGTTATCTGCAACCATTTAGTATTTGCTCCAACCTGAACTAGCATCAAAGGCTTCTATGGACTTGGCAGAAAAGTAATTCTCTCGCTTTATTCTATTCATCAGTTCCACAGACCTCTTCTTCCTCAGGTGAGCATCTGTTTTTTTTGGAAACTGTCAATATTCAGGTCACCTTTTGGTATTACCAATGCTGGAACATGGACGTTCACTATCGTGCATATGCCTCCCCAGTCTCTTGACAGTCTGATGTACGCTTTGGATCCACATGCCCAATAATGATCCATAATCACTGCAGTTCTGTGCATCATTCCTGGGGCATCAAAGATTTGTCCACAGTTCTGATTCTCTCCCATTTTCCTTGGGCTGTTGTTCCTGAAGCACAATATTTGGCTTCCTAGTGGCATTATCTGCATAGGTCCTCCTTTGTCATTGACCCATGTCAGTAGTTTTGCAAGTCTAGCCCACAATGGCTTGCATACTCTTTGTGCATTTTCAATGATACCTTGGGAGAGGTCAGCGACAATCCAGGCTCTGCAGATTACTCCTCTTCTGGAGTTTTTCCTTGGACATTTAGTTTCGTGTTTACTTCCCATCTTATTCCTGCTCCTTTCACTCCAGGCTTCTCGTACCGGATTACATGGTTCCTAGTATGAGCTCTGTTTCTTGTCTTAATGACTTGAACATAATCATCTTCGTCAGGATAAGCTGTTTCAGTTGCCCATATTAGGGAAGCGTCACTTCCCATGAACTGGCCTCTGGTCTTGCACATGGCTATGTGTGATAGACAGTGTGCAGTCTGGACATCAATTTCTATCATATAGTACATGGCTTCACTCTGGAACGTGCGCTTGTTCCTTTCACTGGAACATATGTGTTTGTCCATGCTGTCTCTGGATGTTTATTTATCACTTCCTTTAGTCTTTTCCTTACTTTGGCTAATGCCGGCCATACTGCGTCTAATATTAGTTGTGCTTGCGGGATCTTCTCTTGGCTCGACTTTATTTTCATAAGTGCTGAATGAGGAATGTCCATTGGTGTAGCTTCTGTGGGTGTCTTCTCCAGTTCCTTTTTTCTATCCACAGTGTCTGTTGTAGACTTTCTTATGGTATACAGACTCCTCTACTCTAATGCTATGGACTGTAGTTCTGCAGTTAATGACACTATGCCTGTTGTGTGTGCATTCAGTGTTTGCATGCGTGTAGTTGTCAGTAATTTTTCTTCATTCACTCCTTGCCGACCCTGTCTCCGGCTTTTCTTTTCGTTTGTTACCACAAGTGTGCGTGTATCATTGTGAATTACATCCATTTCAAGATCATTCACTCCACTGTCAGATCTTCTACGGACTGGAATGACTATATAAGGTCTGGGTGATTTTGTGGGTTTTATGCGTGCATCATTAGGTGGGTGCACTGAATTTGGGATGCTTTGTGCACCAATAAAGAATGCAGTTCTGATTGTTAATGACAGTAAAACAACAATGAATATGAAGCATAGGTACATTATGCCCCTGTAAATCAGGCGACAGCATTTTCTTCCATTCGCCAATGACAATTTTATTGTATTCTCTTACCCAATATTGTCTTTCAAGTTCTGTTTTTTTAAAAAACCGTATTAGGTGCTTCACAAGTGTCCCCCCCTCTCGAGAGTGACAAATTGTTTCTTATGTCAGGGTACAGTTCCTTTGCTAGATTATGGGAAAATCAAAACTAATAATACATTCATTAAGTCCTTTTACTGCACATGTTCAAAATAGGTAATCTCCCAATCCACTCCCCTTATTTACTTCAATCCTGAGAAAAATGTCAAATGTCAATGAAGTTCTTGACACTGCTTCCTCGATCTGTCCCTCGGCGAAAGGCTTTTAGAATTTCCTCAGATAGCTCCGCTGATGGTTCGAAAGCTCTATTTGCAGTGTAATTCCATGCAAAAGCATGCCCAACTGTGGAACATTAGCTGGGTTTCTGATGAATGTGGGGACGTCAACATCGATTGGTCTCCCCACTAGCTCTGCAAAGTCAGTGACTAGACGAAAAAGGACATTATGTGCCAACCTGCTGTCTTCTGGTGACAGGGACATTTATCCTATCTTGCTGAGGTTCAGGATTATATGTTCTTTCCTTGGTGTAAACAATGTCGGCACTGTCCAGTTGCATGGAGTGCGATTATCTTATTTAAAAGATGGCTTAAATGTTCTGCATTTGCTCGGTCTCGAAGGAATGTGAGTGTATCTGTTGTTTTCCCAATAAGATTTGGATAGTCTTCAATTATGCGAAAGAACAGTGTGTTGATAAGTTCATCGATTCCCGCCTGGGTTTGAGACATCTGGTTTCTCTTCATTGTATTCAGGGAGTAGGAGAAACTGCTCTGCAATGACAGTAAGCAATCTCTTTATTATTTTTTCATTTTCAGGATCTTGAAGAAAGTAAGTGACACTGGTGAGCCTTCTTACCAGTGATGGGTATGATTTTAGCACTAGGTCCAAGTAGGTGATTACGTCCTTTGTGATGTCATTACTGTGGGACACCATGAGTGAACAGGGTTATCGTGCAGAAAGAGTCAGGATATGGGTTTTTCTTCCAGTTCATATGTCCTCAATCAAAACTTCTCATGTTCTCCTTTCTTTTGTGTGCCTCAGTCCAAAGTTAGTTCAATAGCCAATAGCCTGTGTTGTGGCTTACACGTGTACGTTTCTTCTTTACCCTGCAACTAGGATGCACAGAGTGTCTGTTTTTATGTCCTTAACCCCTTTTTTGCTTAGAGGAAGTGTCCAATTTACGCCACAATTTGCAAAAAGTTATTTGGCTTTGTCTGGCTGTCATGTGTCCTTCTTCTGCGTCATGGATCTCGTCTGCATTAGCTGTGGTTCTTCCCCATTGCTCATCTATTCCTCTTGTTGGGGTGCAGGCAGGGGGCCTTCTCCGATGTAGGGTTTTATGTCACAGAGAAAAATCCAAGCTCTCCTGCCTTGTAGGTTCACGGTGGGTGGCATGAAGTCCTCCACTGTAAAAGAACTGTTGAACCTTGGCTCGTCCCACCTTTTCCTTGTATGATTTTTCACAAGGACGGTGTCTCCAGGGAAGACGGATGGAACATGTAAACCTTGAACTTGGTTTGTTGTAGGACTTGGTCTGTTGTAGGATCTCCTTCTGTGTTCTGTGTTGCTCTGCACACTTTTAGTCGCTGTGGCAGCTGGTCTGAAATTACAGTAAGGCAAGATGTCATGTAATTTAGATAGTTTTGCATTTCAGACCCTAAAACCTCTCCTGTTTACTCGGCATCACATCTAGCTCTATCTCGGGGTGCCAGAGGAGTTCTCATTCTTCTTCCTGTGGCTATCTCGTGTGGCGTAAAATGATGGTTGGGTTGGTTCTGAAGTGCATACAGTGCCAGTGGAAGGCAGTGCAACCATCCCTTCTTTAGAGTAAGCTTCAACCTGGCTATCCTTTCCTTTAACAAGCCGTTGAGCTTCTCACAGAACCCATTACCTTGTGGATGATACACCGATGAGAACTTGTGCTTTATACCAAGCAGCACGCTAATCTGCTCGAACACTGCATTGACAAAATAAGGGCCATTGTCTGACCTCATGACCTCGCACACCCCCCACCAGGGGAACATTTCTCTCACTAAAAATTTGGCTGCACAGGTAGAGTCTGGGTGTGTACATGGACCTGCCTCAATCCATCTAGAGAATGGACACACCACAACAATTAAGTATCTGTACCCGTTACATACTTGAATCATGTCGGCGTAATCGACATGCAAGTGTTGAAAAGGCCCATTTGGCCATGGGATGATTCCTCTCATTACTTTTAATGTGTGCCCCACCGTAAATTGCTGGCAGATTATACAGTTCACTATAAAGAATGCAACGTGCTCGGTTAAATTCGATATGAACCAGTCTTCAGCGAGTGTTTCTGCTAGATTCTCTTTTGTCATTTGCGCCGGGTAATGTAACTGCTCCAGTGCTATTTTTAATAGGGCTACAGGCATTACTGGTTTACCAGTGCTGTCTTGTCACCACAAGCTTTCGGAGGGGTTTAAAGAACACCCTCGACGTTTCCACAGGTTCTTCTCTTCCTGTGGTGCTTCCCCTTGGAGTTCCATGAGCTGTGTTTGTCCCAAATCACTGTAACTTTCAGTTGTAGTTCGTGCAACCATCATCCTTTCATTGATATGGATGACTTCCACTTCCATGGTAGTCTCATTTTTGTATGCCATACACTTGGCTTCCGTGTCTGCTGCGTGATTTCCACGTGAGATAAAATCTGTCCCTTTCATGTTGGCAGCGCATTTCACGACCGCTATGCCCACTGGGAGCTGTAATGCCTTAATCAGCCTGTCCAATAAGGCTGCGTGCTGCATTGACGTGCTGTCTGCTTGGATGTAGCCCCTCCTTTTCCAGTGTGCTAAGCCTGCGTGCACTGTTGACGTCAAATAGGCGGAGTCACTGTACACATTACTTCCTGGTCTGCGTGATTCTCAATGGCGAGTATCAACGCCAATAATTCTGCAGCCTGTGCTGAATAATGAGATGGTATTCATGCCCTAACAAGCACTCGAAATGCTCTGTTTGCTGTGTGCTTCATCACAGCAACGCCTGTGTATCTTTGCCCATCATTTTGGTCGATCCTCAGAGACCCGTCAATAAAAACGATCTCTCCTCCTGCCAAGGCATTTTCTTTCACCCTGGGGATTTCATCATAGAATTCTTCATAATTTGCACTTTCATGTATGGGCTCTCCTTCAGTGACTGGTTCTGCTATGAACATAGCTGGGTTCACTATCTTACATCAGATTATTTGAATCGATGGATTTGATATGATCACTTCATAAGTAGAAGCTATCTCAGATGTCAATGTGCCCTTTGGTTTCTCTAGAATGGCAAATAGTGAGTGCTCGACATACAACGTCATGGATCATCCCATCACAATGGTCGTAGCCTTTTCTATGGCGAACGCTGTGGCAGCTAAACTTTGTTCGCACGGGAAGTGGCCTCTCATCACTGTGTCCAGATTCCCACTGTAATATGCCAGGGTCTTGTACCCCAACAAGGTTCTTTGAGCGAGCACTGCCGTCATAATGCTACCATTTGTGTGTGAAAACAGGTAAAATTCCTCTGCATAATTAGGAATCCCTAGAACTGGTGCTGTGCAAATAGCTCTTTTGAGTTCAGCAAACCCTTTTTCCATGGACTCAGACCATTCAATCTTTTCCTTCATCACTTGGGCCTTCTTTAGGGCCTGAATTAAAGGCTTGGTGTAAGAGCTGTAGTCGAAGACCCATGCCCTGACATAGTTGCATAGGCCTATAAAGCTCTTCATCTGCTTTATCGTGTGTGGCTCAGCCGTGTTAAATACAGTTTCAGCCCTTTCTGTGGTCACTTTCTTGCCCTCATGTGAGATCAGCTGGCCTATGTACAGTGCTTCTTGTTGACAATATTGTAACTTTTCCTTGTTAACCTTATATCCTTTCTCAGCCAGTATAGTCAATAGCTGAGCAGAATCGTGCCTGCATTGATCTTCTGTCGTGCTGCAAATTAAGATGTCATCCATTTATTGTAGGACGACACTTTCTAGTGCAATATTGCTTAAATCCATCTGAGTCACGGTGCAATGGGTTTGAGAAAAATGCATTTTTCAGGTCAATCACTGTGAAATATTTTGTCTCAACAGGTATATTACATAGAATTGTAGCCGGGTTAGGCACTAAAGGGAACTCAGCCTCAACAATATCATTTATTGGGCGCAAATCCTGAATTAAACGCCAAGACCCTCCCTTTGATTTTTTGACAGGGTATGCTGACGTATTGCATGACGATTCTGAAGTCACCAAAATACCTTGCTCTATCAAAGCCGAAATTGTCTTAAAAATCCCTTCATCTGCCTCTCTGGACATGGGATATTGTTGTGCCTTGGGTAAAATTGCTCCTGGTTTTAGTTTAATCTGCACTTCTCCAACCCCCTTCAAGAGGCCTACGTCATAGGGGCCTGTAGTCCATACTGAGACAGGCACCTTGGCCATGTCGTCATCCTAATATTCAGCACGGGTTTGTGCCAACATCATTCTCTGAGGTACTTCTGTCTTAATCATTTTTACCCAAAAAGTGAGACTCACTTCCAACATTGTCTCCCTATATCTGTTTGCTCTTCAAACAGATCGTCATCGGTGACGTCAGTCAATCGATATCCTTCTTCAATGGCGATTACTGCGGGGTTCTCATGATTTTGTCTTTAAGACCTGGTAATCCTGCCATAAGCATACACATACCATATGCAAATATTTCTGGCTCTAATGGCATAGCCCTCATGGCTGGGTGTCCCGCGTATGCTCTGACTATCTTGCATACGTTTCAATAGTGCATTCCTGGAGTCGAACATACTATGCCCTCCTCCGTGAATGAGATTGTCATGTTTAATTTCACCATCAAATCTTGACCCAAAATGTTTACTGGTGTCTGACGTGAGTATAATAAGGGCACGTTCATTTCGCACTCTCCTATGGAGACTGGAAGTGCGGTTGTAAAGGGAACACAACTCGCTCCTGTGAAACTCAGAGTATTTATGGTCTCGTCGGACAAGGAAAACTTGCCTTCACGTATGCACAAGCATGTTGCACCCCTGCCAACTAAGAAGGAATATTCTTTATCCCCTATAATAACATCCAGCCTAGGTTCCCTGTGAGGGTCTGGTGTCACTGATAGGATAGAACACATCAGGGTTCCCAGTGAGCAGTCCTAGTTTATATACAAATTTGGCCCACCATGTGCTGGTGTATTTCCCCCAATCCCATTGTTACTCCCCATTCCAGGGTTCGTGGTCTGCCCTGTGCTCATCGTCTACGGTAGTTGTAGCGGTGCTTGTTGGGATTGTCCTTGTGGAAAATTCCCCATGCTTTGTGGTTGCACACCTTGTCGAACTCCTGGCGCTTGTTGTTGCACCGTGTGATTCCATGCACCACCCTGCTGTTAAATTGCAGGTGGATTTGCCATGCCTGTTCCTGTTCCTTGGTCGTTCTGCATCATGCCTTGATTTCTGCATATGTGCACCAAATGCCCTGTCATTCTACAAAGCCAACATACTGGCAGTGGTTGGATCATTTGCCCATTTGACATATCTTGGTTACCATTTTGCATATTTTGAAAACCTCCTTGACTATTTTGGAAACCTCCCTGATTGCTCTGCCATCCTCTTCCCCTAAATCCTCTTCCACTGGGATCAAATCCTGTATTGCTCTGACTGTTCTGATTTTGATTAGTCATGTGCGGAATGCTTGATTCAGCTTCCACTAGTTATCATGGCTCCCTCAAGAGCATACTTTGAGAGTTTCCTCTGCACTAGTTTTGCTTCCTCACCGTTTCGTGTTGCTTACTTTTTGCGATTCTTTTCTTGCAGCAATCTACAATAGTGTGTGATGGTAAGCTGTATTTCAGCCCAAGGCTTGGCTTCAATTCACACCAATTTCTTAAGTTGTTTCTGTATCGGCTCTGGCAGCCCTTGGCACAAAATATGGTAGAATACACGTATCGATTTTGTCCAAGATTCATGAGTCTCGAGGACCCACATGTCTTGAAAATTCTGTATGTAAATTAATGGATCTTCAGACTCTTTCATCTTTTGTGTCATTATAGCTCCCATATCAGAAGTGTCTGGGTAAAGCACTCATAGCGCTTTCCATACTGTGGCTCTGCAATTGTTGAATGGAGCTCCGTAATGCGTGGTATTAATCGTGGTTACAGATAATATTCTACAGTGGTGGCCCCACACCCAGGTGATATTCCCTCCTACTAAGTGAGGATATATAATATGTACTTCAACAAAAGGAAGGAACACAAACAACGATCTATATCAAACAGTTGGTGTAACCTCAAATAGCAGAATCTCAAAACAGCCTCTTTGCAAATATGGGCTGCATTCTGTGTTCTATGTATTCAATAACAAACAGTGTTACAGAAAAATATAATTTTTAATATATTATTCTCTTTCAAGCACAAGTAATACAAACATTTAAAAAAAAACATATACACATCACATAGTCATATACATGTTAAAATCATCCCACCTAACAGTATCGAAAGTTGACAAATACTTGATCAACAAAAACAACAATGGCCACTTAATTATTCTTATTCTTCATTGTGTAAACAAGCCCAAGTTTACACAATGGAGAATAAGAATAATTAAGTTGCCATTGTTAGCACGGTAGGCGTCTCACCCCCTTATGTGCATAAATTAAGTATCCAATCTGTTGGCGGCTCTTCCTCCTTTCCCTGTTCATACATTTTCCACAACTCAAGAACGGCAAGGCGTTTTTCTAACTTCTTGCCTGTATATGTGGCATGCAAATATGTTGTCATATGTTGTAAAACGGCTTTAGATAAAGACCCATTTTGTAGCCATGGCATAAACATCTTGTGGGCGGTACCTTTAACCCAATTGGTACTGTATTTCTTTAGCTGGGTGCGTGTGCTAATGGAGTCATATCTTCCATGCTTAAATCTGCTCTATTTTCTCTTATATAACACTTGTCAATGTTTCAGTGTGGCTTAACCAACTTCCAACACTATGAGCGAGCACCAAACACTGCAAGCTCCAATCCAAATTTTCACAAAAAATGTTATACCTTCTGATTTATTCAAAAAATTCATATGCGATTTCATCTCAGCTACCCATTCGCACAAACTTCAAATCTGTTTTCTCTAAGAATACATATATCGTCACAACAAAAACATGTAAGACAGACGCTTGACAGACTAAACAGACACCAGCTGGACACAGATATCTCTGCCCCTTCATGGAGTGTAAACATACCTGTTTCACGACGTCTTTAAACGTTGTGGTAGAACATTTGTTCCCCATTATGTGGGACTCTGGGTACACTTTTTTTTAGCTGCTCTATTAAGCGTAGGTATAAGGCGAATCCTCTCCCTTCTCGGGTGTCTGCCCCAGTATCCTCTCTCTTTGCGGGTGTCCTCCCCGGTAACCTTTCTCTTCTCGGGTGTCCTCCCTGGTAACCTTTGTCTACTTTTGTTACTCTCGAGCTATTATCCCCTTATATATATATACATTCTTCTCTACTTCTAACTATATTTAGTTTTTTCCCGCCTCCCTCCGTTACCTTTTCCCTTTACCTGTTCTAAAGCATGCACTTTTGCCAGAACATTAGTCCTTTTCATTCATTGTTCGCATGGTTCTTCTCTGGACCCTCGAGATCATGCCTTTGTTACCGCCTTCTTCAGTTTTTCGCCCGTTCACCTGCCCGTAGGAATGGGAAGGGATGCGTGGGGAACACAGGTCCCTTCAGGCCCTGACTACAGTCTCTTTTAATCTACCCCTGTCTACGGGGAGCTTCACGGTCTACTCAGCCAAATGGCAAAGGACTTGTGATATTGCCAAAGACCTAGAGTTATTTTATGTTGATGGTCAATAGGTGTCTTATTCAAATCAATAATCGATAATCGATAACCATCCAATCTCTGCTACCAAGTGTACTGTGGAGACCCCTGGCCAGCACATAGAGCCGAGGTTTGCTCCAAACGTTCTTTAAGACGAGATAGCTGCACCTTGAGATGAATTGGGGTGCAGATTCAATTACTTCAACACCAACACCAATCAATAATGACAACTCAATGGTCCGTCTCATTTCATCTCCAACGAACTTCATGAAAAACACATCATTTATACTCAAAACTCATCATAACTGACGTGTAACACTCAAAAGTTAATAAGCATGTCTATTGGTTCGGAAAAGGTAACTTTAATATAGGTGCTATATCTGTATATGGTAACAGAGTGAGGGGATTGGGTAAATACTGTCAGGTGGGCGTCCAAGCCCTTCCTTCAAAAGTACTACTGTAGATGTCACTAATAGCACAACGTCTCATTGGTTCTACTAACTATAAGACCCTAGATTATTTGGTCCACTGTGACTGGGTTGGCAACAACCCCATGCATACATACGTAGAATGGCCAGCCAGGTGCAGGTTGCCCCCCTAAGCTACCCGGCCTTCCTCCAATTAAGGTTGCAATCAATCATCCCTTCAGCAACTATGTGTCAATTATCTCACTGTGGTTGGCCTCGAAACTGAATCTTCTGTCTGGACAAGTTCTGATATCTCTTGCTTGGGCAGATGCCAGGCGTAGGTGTGAACTTGTGCTTCTCCTAGCTCGGCCACTCACATGATGCAGACACCATGAATTTGTCTAGTTTCTCGCATTTTCTGTATTTGATTCTCATTCAGCTCGCCACCTGCCTACGCTTCTTTGTCTTTGGCCTTTCAGAAGCAGGATATTCTGTTCTTTAGTTTCAATAATGTGAAGCTACTGTTCGTTCCTCTATTGATATGACCTTGGCTTTCCTGGCACAAGTTGCATCTGCCGAGTTTCGACTCAGCCGTCTATTCTCGTTTTGCTAGAATATGAAGCTTGTCGTGCTTGGCCTCTAGTAACCTTAGTTGATTCTGTTTTTCATGTAAAGTGGGTTCGCACTTATAATACTGTGCTTCGTTTGGGCTATATTAAATATAATGGTGCTTGCCGCGCTATTCTTCTACTAAGCATAGCAAGATGCACTGTTTTCTTAGCTCTCTTGCGGTTACAAGCATATGTACAGGCGTTAGCTGGTTAGATATCTTCATCCAGCTTACAGCTTAACTTTCTTATGTCTTGATAGCTTTCGATCACTTAACGCTCACAATCTCTTTTCTCCTGGCGTTTCTTCTCTTTGTGTCATTCTTGGTTCATCATTTGTTCTACCTGTGAGTCTGTCCAGGCTCTCGTGACATCACCATTCATCTTCCATTAAGGCCTTTTTGGTTTCTTCCGGGACGGTACTTAGGCAATCTTCATTTCCTCTCATTTGCTGATAGGGTTTTACTGTCCATGGTTTCTTGGTATTGGTACGTCAATAGGTGTTGTTCTTCTAATAGGTACTGGGCACAGCCCTACTGCGGATCTCTGCTGGTTTATTTGCTCATCATACTTCACATATCTCGGTGTGAACGTTCCTGGTACATCAAAATGGATATTTGGAGTGCAGGTTTTATTAGGACCTCTTCTACAGAGTTTTTGAGCTCATTCGTTCTAGCTTCCACCCTATACTTGTGCAGGACTTTTTAAACACTCATTAGTACCCAGTATATATGTCCTGATAACATATTGCAATGCTGTTTAATACATTAATATGAAATTCCCCTTAGCAATGTTCATCTCATGAGCATTTATAGACAGGGACATGCGTTTCTCTGTCATGGGTTATTATCTCTGTGGGTTGTTAGTAATCAGTGCACAGAAAGAGGACTCATCAATGGAAAATTCTATCAACACATTGAAAATCACATGAGTTTTGCTCTAACAGATTCAGACTATACTGGTAAAGAGGATCTCCAGGGGGGGTTGAAGTTTTTCAAGATGGTCCAGATCCAAGACCGGTTGTTGGAAAGGAGAGCTCTATCTGGCTGTGACCAGTGGGTAGCAACTACCTCATTCTGAAGACTGATGTTGAACCACACCCATGACACGGCCACTGCCCATAATAGGGGGTTTCATCCAACATTATAAATCTTGCTTGAGGTTGCCGACTAGCCACACATGGGCCAGGACCTCAATACTTACCTAAAGGGGAGTCTTGCATGTGCTCAATTTCAACCCAATTCACTCACATACAGAGCTCCCCTACAAAAAAGTGGAATGACAGGGCTTTGGTCAGATTTGCAAGTCGATTTCATCGGGCCATGGATTTGCTCCTCTGGAGGAAACAAGTACATGTTGACTGTGACATGCATATTCACAAAGTGGGTAGAGTGCCTTACAGCCCTGAATTGCAAGGCGGAAACAGCTACTGCACTAATGATCAAACACATCTTCTCTCATTTTGGCCTACCACAATGGATTGTGTCAGACCAAGGAAGCCATTTTACCAGTGCTGTGATGGTGAAGATGTGGAAGATTCTAGGGGTGAAAAGAAAAATCCACATTGCCTACTGGCTGGCAACAAGCAGCAGGGGTAGAGAGATTCAACAAAATATGTTTTAGTATTTTAAAGAAGTTTGTGGCAGACTCTGGACCTAGTTGGGACATTGGATAGCCACTTGTCCTAATATATATTAGGTCTACACCATCTTATGCAAAAATATGACTCCATATGAGCTTATGACCAGACGAAAATGGTGTTACCTTAGCATCTTCTCTACGGAACTCAAGAGCAGACACTAATAAATGCGTCCACTACTCATGAGTACATTGACATTTTAAGGAAGCCCCCACAGCATGCTTTTGCTTATGCTCAGTGCAATTTAGAAAATTCAGCTGAAGGAATGAGGTAGGGGACAAGGTTTACTTCTACAATTTTCAAAGGAATCAGACCAAGGAGCGGAGGTTTCTCCCATCTTGGCATGGTGCCTTTGAAATTGTAGATAAAAAATAACCTGTTGCCTACAAGATCTACATCCCAAAAGGAGAAAAGACAGAAGAAAAATGGGTCCACATCAATCAGTTGAAAAGCTGTAATTCCTAGACTAGCTTTACGACTGATTGAGGAGCCCAATGAAAGTCGAGCAGAAGAGCCATCTGAGGAACGAAGATGAAGGATGAAAAATCAGAACGGAAACTAAGATATGTATATATGCAGGGGGTAATTCCCTTAGTGCTCATTGTAAATAAATAAATAAGGTTTTCTGAAATGGTGAAAATGTCTTGTGCTTTAATGGTATGCTATTGTTGTTTGTGTCAATTCTGTGAAAATCTTCCAGGAAAATATGCTGTGTAAAAAGTACTGAACCTCTCTTTTTTCTATTTGCTAGATGATTAACGTCTTTCACTTTCAACCTTTAGGCAAGAGGTGAGTCTGGGGAGCACCCGAGGGACCATAGAAAATGGATGAAAGGAGGTGCCGTGCTACACACCCCAACTCAAACACAGAAGTAAAGGGTGGAGTGTCCACTCCCTAATGAAGGAAATTGAGCCGCATGGGCTCCAACTGAAAGAAAATTATGGGTAGAAAAAAGGGGACTTTGTATAAGAACCCACCTTCGCTCTTCTCTTCCCCACAAAAGATTTGTTGAAGAACAGGGCATGTGGGTGTAATCAAAGGCCCCAAGACAATGGAACCAAAGAGCCCACTAAAGAAATGACCTGCCAGAATTTATAACAAAACTTTCACACTTAAAATGGCCCTATTAAGGCAGACTGTGTGGTTTCTGCAAATAACACAAGGAAGAGCCATGTGAAAAAGGCGTACCTGTCAATGAAAAAAGAAAAGCAGCATTTTAATTCACAAAGGTAGAAGCAATTCAAGTTCCCTTTAACATGAAAAACAAGATTTTTAAACACTGACACTGAAACGGCTTTGCATATGTATTTGCTTTTTGAAGCAAGACATGAGAAAAATGTACCCCTGCTAACATAAAGATATCAGAGAAAAGACATGGGCCCTCATTACAACTCTGGCTTTAGCCGTGCTGTTAAAAATGGCGCGGCTGCCACCGGAGTTGCATTTGTTCTGGCACCCGTGAATGGGCAAGAACCGGGTAATGCTGAGTTTGGCAGACCAAGTAATTGCCCATTTTCAGGTGCCGAAATCAAGGGCCTACCATCCCCATTCTGCTCCATAGTGCTGAATGGGGATGGGGACATCAGATGCACTGGCACATTCAGAGGTGTGCTGGTGCATCCGACGTGCTCTGCTTGCCGGTGCCATTACACCTGCCAGAAAAAACCTGGCGGGTGAAACGGTTCCCACGAGCAGAGCCAATAGTATGGTGGTCCGGGAAGAATGGTACCAGCATGCTTACCGGTACCGTACCTCTCAGACTGCCATGCTCGTAATGAGGGCCATGGTGTGCGTTGACAAAAAGTAATGTATATTATGCTTCCCATGCATAATATCGACAAACATTTGAACAGAAAAGCCCACTTTGTTTCCATGAAAAGTTCCTGTAGGCCCTAGGCAGACCATTTTGCTTGTTGTGGGGCAAATGTAACAAAGGACTACCCCACTGAAAGCCTGCCTTGCATCCCAGCTGTTTACAACTGCAATAAAGTCTGACCGCTAAGGTTGTTGAAAACAAACTTCCCCCATACTGCAAGTCTCTGAATGCTCGTTTCTGTGCAGGGCAGATAACCTAGCCGCTGCATGACAGGAATGTAGGGGGGAGATGTGAAAACAGGTGCTGCAATCAAGACTGAACACTGAAAAGTAAATACAGGAAAATAGAAGCTTTCCATATTCAAATGGCGGTC
This sequence comes from Ambystoma mexicanum, assembly GCF_040938575.1. Taxonomy (NCBI): domain Eukaryota; kingdom Metazoa; phylum Chordata; class Amphibia; order Caudata; family Ambystomatidae; genus Ambystoma; species Ambystoma mexicanum. Next base: position 784,586,167 of record NC_090937.1, on the reverse strand, counting down.
TCCTTCAGGTAAGAGGACATGATGCCAGATGTCTTAAGTGAGGAATATCTGTACTGCCAAGGCCTCCCAGGCATTTATTATCTACAGTCTACACATCAAAGGGGAAATGTGCTCAAAAATATTATTGTCCCGATCGCTCGAGCATGTCGTGTTAAGCATACTGGGATCGATCACACATTTATTTCCTATGTATCTTACCTTAGTTTTCCTCACTTTTACACACACAAAAACAATGTGTTGGGCATGGCCATCTTGTGCTAATCCTATCCGTGGATCGATCGCCCTAAGTTCAAGTGAGCTCGTAGCAATAAATCATATCGCCTGCCCCTGAAGCTGACAGCACTTGTCCAAACGATCTGCACCACCTATTTGCATTATGTTCGTGGCCAGCGCAGCCCAACGTGCCGCATCATCACCCACGCCCGCATAAACCCGGAAGATAAACACAAGATTAATACAGATATCCTCTCACAGAGCGTACCTTCTCTGTCTTGCCCCAAATAGCATTTAAACATAGATTTTTTTTAAGACTACATCAATAGTCCACAATGTAACAAGTGCTTTTATTTTTCAAAGAACGTTGACAAGAAATTAAAACTCCATGAAATTAACGATTTTCTTATTTCAGGTAAATTAGAGATAAGGAACATCGCATGATTCTCAAGCTATGCAGGTTACAATGAACGACAAATCTTCGGTGTCCTTGTGTTTCCATATGGTACAATAACAAAATATTTCAATGACAAACTTGGTACTCTCTGTGGGAGAAGAAATTGATTCTTTGCACTTTCAAGCCCACACTGTCGTTTCTGCACATTGCTACATCAGGAATGCTGACAGGTTGCTCCTTGCTGCTGGAACTGTCAAAGGACAGAGCGGCCCATGTCGGTCGTCCCACAGAACGGTGATTGAAAAAACACTGCTTATGGTAGTCCTCCAGTGTTGATTGAAAAATCTATCAGCTGGAACCTGGAAACTATGGCACTGGCAGTATAGTACAAAATATCTGTGAACAAAACACAATAAAAATACATTTCAGTAGCCATTCTGTACTCTAATATAACAGGCTACCGTATAACTCATAACTGTTTGAAACCTAATCATAAGCGCACAACAACCAATATTTAACACACGCATGAAAACATGGTGTAGTACATGGGACCCCGAGTTGCGTACAAGTTGAGCGCTGTGAAGTAGGTATAGCTCCCAATAGGATGGAGAACCACATGGAGAAAACGAAGAACAAAGATAGCAACCATTTAGGATGAACCACAGACAGATGTCATTATAACAAAGCTGGCAAGATTACTGATCGAAAAGTGATCCCAGTGCACACGGACAATGTCACCCCCCAACCCCCTGCACCGACTTTATGAAGCTCTACAATACAACAGTATGTTCCATGGGACAAAGCGGTTTACATATCACTACCCTGCATATGGGTGGTGTTTGTTTAATTAGTTATGCATACAGAACCCTAGTCTTTTTTAATCCCACTAAAAATTTTATGTAAACTTGAATTTAAATAATTTCTGGAAATTCCATGGTCAGGTTCTGTCGATGAGCAACGGTTGTGTACAATGTATCGCACAAGTGCAAACTAACTTTTGGAATGTACACTCTCAATATACTAAATGTTATACATTTTTTGCTATATCCCACAACTTATGTCCTTTGATCAGTTGCCGACTAGCGTTCAAGGCCAAATAACAAAAAGGCACTTATCCTGGTGTAAGGCAGAGACTTTTAGGTTTTGATTTAGAAAAAGAATGCAGGGGATAAAAAAGGAAAAGGCATTGATTTGCGACAGTGTTTCAGAACGGGAAGGACAATTTCAAACATCCATGTAAAATCATGTTACGCCATGTTAAACTGTGAACTTTTGCAAATTGTGTGTGTTGCTGCAATGCACGTGTGTATATCAGCCCTCAAAGGAAATTACACATAAACCCAACCTCACCCTCCTCCAGAACTGTTTCATGCCACCAAGCGTATTCCCTTTTGATGTATTAGTCAGTGTAGCATATTATCGTACTTTTCACAATCTAACTTGTGAGAGTTAGATAGACCTTACCGTCGCTACATGGAGAGATGAGCCCAATTTACAGACGCTGTAATCTATAGACGGATGAGCAAAAAACCAATTGTAGCCTTCAATCCCCCATGTAATACTGTTATGTACACTGTCTTGCCAATCCACGGTGCGTTTTCAGACACTGTGTGATGTCATTACTGGCACTGTGACCTTTCGAAAGGCAACAACATTCACAATGTATTCAGAGTATGTTTGTGATTTTTTTTTGTTTTCTGTACATTTAAACAATGTTATCCTTGCTAGCTATCTCTTGCCCTCTTTCACTCAGGGTTTGTTCATTGTGGGTTGAGTGCAAAATGGGACAGCTTTCAATTGCGCTGCGCTTACTGTAATTCATGCATGTCTGTCCATACTCTCTGGCTCACCCGAGTCAGCCCTCTCTGTAAACACCATGCGGGACAGTTGACATAGTCCAGCCCTGAGCAGTGTGTCAAGTTTTTCTCAACATTGCAGTAGCGGGTGAAAGTGCACGATTGTGCCGCTGAATGCAAAAATGGTTCATCTTGGGTAGTCTGTGTCAAGACAGGAAGGAGCATGAGGCGAAGAAGAATTGGTTCCCACTATTCTAGTATGGTGTTCCCTTGGTGTCAGATCAGTTTTCAGAAGGGTGAGAATACCTGTGGAGTGCAAGATACCACAGCCAACACTGACTGTCTGTCTGCTATCCAGCAGTGGAGTGCCTCCAATGATCTGACCTTCACCCCGATGCTCACTGTGTCCAGAGCACTGGTTCTCTCTAGGCCTTTCCAAAGGCACCAGCATTCACTCAGAGAACTTTTGTGATATTTTCTTTTTATTCTGTACGAAATCACATACTAGAATGAACTAGACAATATATCTGTATGATCTAGTGAAACTCAGATAGTATGCACAGTATAAAACAATAACTCTGATTCGTGATAGCACATTTATTATAGGGGAGTTCGACCTTGGGGTGTAATATTCAATCACAGTTTCTTTTCAGTTTAAATGTTATGATATGGCATTTATGATATGGCATTTATAACGCACCTATACACATGTCTTTCAAGGTGCAAACACCTCCAGATGTTACTGTGGGCACACTTTAAAGAGAGCTACACATCATTTGTATCTAGAAGTCAAACGTTCGACAAGTTTGGATTTTGGAGGACATGAATCGATTGCAATGTTTGGCATTGTATGTGTTCTGGGAACAAAATCAGCATCCAGTCATGAGCATGCATGGCCAACACAGTCAATGTCAGATCTTTGACAAATTTAAAATCCATTTCCTCGTATTTTGGCTTGGCCACCCATTGTTTGCCTCATTTTGTTAAGGCCTTGAGGTAACGAAGCATCCCGAATGTTCCTGAAGTTCTCACTTGTTCACTCCATAGGTTGTTGTTATGGGAAAGTACAGCTAGTCTCGTTCTGGCCTCCATACCGTCTATGCCGAAGTGCAACCTTTTTGGCCTGTACTTTAGGCATATATTATGAAACACCTCCAAATCTCCAGTGTGACAGAATTCTGTGAGTCCCTTCAGGTCTCTTGAAAGCGTTTTATCGTATGCAATCTTTTCACGTGCTTTGTGTGGAGGTGAACATGACACCAACCGCTTCTTCTTTCTTTCCTCCTCCCTCAACAACGATTCATGTGCACATTAGTGGAAATGTTTGTTTTCTGCCCATGTGTGTACGTTGGAACAATAGTGCATTAATGAACGCCATTTCTCAAGTAGAATTTCTGCAGATTCATCACAAGTTTTGGAGCTCCTCCAAAGATGGTTGCTGATGGACTGACACCATTTTGCAAGGTTTTCAGAACCCTTCTTTTTCCCAGCAGTTGTAATTCTTTTATTGATTGATTTGATTTTGCAACGTGCAAATTGATACCGAATGTGCATGTAAACTGCTCTCGCATGGCCTTCGCTATTGATACGTGCCTGTCAGTGGCTATCAAGTCTATTTCCATTCTCCTGGATTGCAGAAGTGGAATGGATTTGATTAAGCTATGTTTCTCCATGGCCACAGACGATGATCATTCAGACACCTGCAACACCACTGAACTCACCATTTTTTTACTTTCCATATCTTGAAAGTGGTAAGTACAGTACTCTGTCACACTGCCAGCTAGCCAGAAATGTTTGCCAGAGAATGTACTGTCCATTGACATCTGCTCAACATTCCAAGCATGACTAATAGTTGGGAATAAGAATTCCGATTGGTATTTATAGTATTGAGTTTTAGCAAGGAACTCAAGACCCACAAATTGACAAAAACTGGAAATCTTGCTGAAAGTTGATCCGCTGAACATTAAGCTGCTGAACAAAGTAGATTCCCAGCTGGCACTTTGCTGAGCATCGGTTGAGCAGATCATGGACATGTATTATGGAAGTGGACACAGGTTGCATGGATTTTCAAGTTGGTGCCTTGTAATGTGCGAGACACATTCACCAATGGATCCCAGCATATATTTCCCCCAATTGTATGATCACATTTCAGCATTTGTACAATCTCTATCAGGCAGCTATCGAACACAATGTACTTTTGCTCCTTTAATAGTCAATCGTCCTGCAGTTCTGTGTTTTATGAGTTGACGGTGGTGGACAAATCGCCAATACTTGGAAAACTGAAGTCGAGATCTTGAGCAAGTTCATCAGTCAATTGCTTTCAAGTTTCAACCTCTGTCAGTTCATGCTGTGATAATTCAACATTAATGTTTTTTGGGTAGAACATTTTTGTGGGAAAAGCGAAATGAAACAGAAAAAATGCAATGCAGAAGAAGGTACATACTCAACTGACAAAAAGAGATGCAGGCGATGGTACACAAGTACACACATCCATACCTACCTCTTTGTACAAATAACCAGTACTGCACATAATACATTTGGATATGTTTACATTAAAAGCACACCACATGCAAGTAGTTTAATCTCATACAAAGAGTAGTGTGATATAATTACTTGGTAGGTGATTTGAGGATGATGTTGACTCTGGAAAAGCAATTTATGCAGAATCTAGCTCCTTCATTTTCAGCACATTGTAAAAAAATAGTACAATGGAAAAGGGAAAATTTGTATTCAAAATGTGGCCTTATTATTGCAGACCAATAAACATAACAAACTCAAAGTTCACTACTCACCTCACCAGTCGCCTGCAGTGATTTTGTTGGCATTTGGAAGCAGTTTAGGAAGAACTTGCTGTCAATGTTTTTTTGTGTACCTTGACTGGTCGTACATATCCTTGGTAAAGTGCAGGCTGCAGACACAGAAACGATTGGCCCTCATGTCGGCAAAGATTTCTTGGGCCTTAATTTCAATCTCGTCCACTTTACAACCGCAACTAAGCCATCTTTTTAGTGAATCAATATCCTTTGGGAATACATGCAGGATAGTAGGGGGAGCTTTGGCGTGGCTTGCAGAAGTGCAACCGACAACCACATAATAGCATTCTTGAAACGTGCGTGAGATCTGTATAAAGAAATATGAACTATTAGCACGAAAAATACTGGATGAATGTGAATAAAGGAATTTGCACCAGAGGTATGTCTTAAAAGTTTAATTAAAATAAAGAGAGAAAAGCTGTTTAACCTAGTCGAGTGAACTCTGCGACAACTTTATTATACAATTGTTATACTGCATATTCTACGATAACGCACAGTGATTAATTGTGGTAGTTACCGAGAGGAAAATACCAGAACAAATCGCTAATGCCGAAGTTTTTGAGATACATAAACATTAAAATCCTGGATACATTAGGGTGAAATCGACATAAACATTCATAGTAACAATCGATGAACATAGGGAAGTAATTAGTTGACTTACCCGTACTTTGGCAAACAGATGAGCCGATTCAGCAAGCAGGAGAACAAGTATCGGGTTAACAGTTAGCTCGATGACGATATACCTTGTAGATCTCTGGGTGTTTATAAAGGCTTACAGAAGTGGGTGTGTATGTGAATGGATGACTTGTTCATAGACACCAACTCTGCCTCTATTCCAATGTTTCCCATCTGCCATATGAACCCAGGCATACGCCTATTCGTACAGCGTATAGGGCCAGGCTTGTAACACAAACGCAAACATGCTTTTTTTTAAGTTAACTATTTTAGGCCATGAATGCCAGTTTGATGAGTTTGTGCAATATGTGGGTAGTAGTAGTGAACACTGTTCCTGAGTATATATATCTTTAACAAGCTCAATTTGCATTGCCTTTTCATCAAAATACTCACCTGGGTAATATTCAAACGCTGCCCAAGAAAGGAGGATGGATGGGGACGAGGTGAGCGCAAAAGGCAATGAACACTGCTCATTGGACAAAAACTTTGCTTGATTGCAGGGACGGGGTCTTGAAGAGGGGAGTATGGAGAAACTGTGTGGCATGGCCATGTGGACAAAATAAATTCATGGGCCCTGGAAGCAAGCTACCACTGATTGCAAGAGAGCTCCCCAGACAAGATGTAGGTCCACAACACCCAAGCTTGATAGCCCACAAAGGGGGCAGTCAGTGAGCTAAAGGGGGCTAGTTCCAGACAAACGGTTGGGGGAGGCCATGTACACAATGGTCACAGTGGGGGTGGGGGTGGCGGATAGGCATGAGGCAAGCGCGAAAAGGACGGAACAATGCAGAAGGGAAACAAACGTTTGTTGATTGCAGGGGCTGGGACTTGAAGAGGGGAGTCTCGAGACACAGGGTCTGGGGAGGCCATGTGGACAATTGTCACCATGCAGAGGATCCCTTTGAAGTGTACATCGTGTTTGACAACTTGAGCAGTTACAACCCACCCAGTCCACTTGGGAGCGCATGGTCATAGGTGTGAAATGCCATTGATACTGGAAGGTGGATGGATGGATGGGGACAAGGTGAGCGCAAAAGTGCACCAACCAGGGCTGGACTGGCCTACAGGGTACTGTGGAGCTTCCCCGGTGTTCCTCTGCACCCTGTGCATATTTTGTATTTTATTTTCACATTATATCATAGGAAAGGGGTTGAGCTATCTCAAAATGTGTAATATGGGACCACTTTGCAAATTATTTCCAGTGCCTCCATTCATTTCCAGTCCACCCCTGGCACCAACCGTTTTTTCATAACACTCATAGACGTTGAACGTGTTCTTGACTCACTAAAAAACCCAAAGAACTATCCGTATTTACTCAATTGTATTTTATTTAATTAGGTGATGTTGATAGCACCAACAAACTACAAATTGTATACTTGAGGTTGAAGTACAGTATGAGGAAATCCCCAGCACTGTCCGCAGTCACTGGGGAATTTCTCGCGAATGGCTCGAACGACACAGGCGGGTATTACTCGGCGAACGCGGCCTCCAAGCCTTCCATGAAGCCACCATTTAAAAGAACAATAGGCCACCAGCCTGTACCACCTGTGAAAGAGAAACATACATATTTTAATTGAATGAACCTGATAAGTGTACCACCTAACTTCAAAAAGTGCATCTGAAATTCGATAACCTATTTGGCATTAGAAAAATGAAGGTGGGAACCTTTACAGCCCAAGTCCCAATGATATGCTAAAAGAAATAATGATAATACACTGCAGACGTTTGATGTACCATCTGCCTTGCTTGGATCCTAGTGATATTGGTAGATGTGTGTTGCTTTTGGGAGAATATACTGATGCACAGGATTAGGGCTGTGGTGGGTGTTCTCGAATGTTCAGTGCATGGGGGTCGAATAAGTATCAGCATGAAAGCAACTGGGTGGTTGAAGCTGGTGGGACCCTGGCCTGGAACGGTGGGGATTGAGAGGGCACAGGCAGTTTTGTGGAGATGAATGTACACTTGGGATGTGGCTTGTCACAGTCTGACGCTCTCCGCAGAGCACATTCTTTTGGGAATGATACTACAGAACTGTAACAAGGCATGGCTGGACGTTCGTGAGAACAGAGCTCGCACGGAGCTGGTAGGGGGAGGCGATGGTGTGTGTGGGCTTGCTTTGTGAGGTGCTGGGAATTGTAGAGCTGCAGTTCTACAGAGAGATCGATCAAAGTTAGGGCAAAGTAGGAGAAAAACCTGAAATTTTAATGGTCTCAGTAGTTAAAATGACATCACATCTAGAGTATACTTACTCGTTACTTGGATTGCGAGGGTGAAGTGTTGCGCTAAGTTTGTACATAAGCACCATCATAATCCTCAACACGGACCTTGTGAGGCAGGCTGCCCTGAAGTCATGCAGCTCCGTAACTCAAAGCAGTAGTGTGTCTTCTTTGTCTACATAGGCCCAGCGTCCAGAGTTTTCTTGCCAGTTCTCCACAATGGTTGGCATGAGCTTGCAACAATTGCAGGTACAGCAGGTTGAAACGTCTCTGTTAGGCAAGATTGTATGCAGTACCCTTTGGGTGCACTACAACAACCCTAATCTCCTGGCAATACGAACCCAACATTTGGTATAAGTCTGTACTACACAGGTTGGTAGTGTGGTCGAGTAGCCAGGCTTATCTCAATAGGGGTCAATGTGAGCTGTAGGGGAGTTACACAGTGATTCACAGTGACAAGTATTCAAATAAACCTTTGCACACAAGGTTTCTTGATTAAACAATTATTAATTTATTTCAGCTTGGATCTGTAATCTTTTGAATTCCAATTCAAATCTAATCTTCTCAAGAGACATACATTCTGGACTCAGTGATGGACCTCATGGGGTCCCAGTGGCTAAAGGTTGAGGCAAAAGGGCCTGTTGTGTCAAAGAGGGGCTCCCTTCCTGGGACTCCTCTCCATCTTCTGACTCTTCTAAGACATCAGAATTAGACTCTGCATTATCATTCTCATTATCAATTTCCACATTTTCTGGGTTAGTAGGTGTGACAGGCCTACTACCCAGACTTTGATGATTCCAAAATCTTGCAAATAATACATTTTTATTTCCGTTAACAGGGAGATTCCTGAACTTACACATTTCTTTCAGTTTCTCTACTGTTAAAATGATCAGGGCTGAAGTTATACATATTTGGCATGTTACAATTGCTTTTCTAGTGGAGCTTAGCCTTGTGAAGGTTTTTAGATGAACAAAAGTGAAGTAAATTCTTATTGTAACAACTCTACAATAGATCCTCACCACCTGCCACCAGTTTTAGGCAAGATTGTACGCAGTACCCTTTGGGTGCACTACAAAAACCCTGACCTCCTGGAAAAAGGAACCCAAACTTTAGTATAAGTCTGTGCTTACACAGGTTGGTAGTGTGTCGAGTGGCCAGGCTTATCTCAAGAGGGGTCAATGTCAGCTCTAGGGGAGTTACACAGAGATTCACAGTGACACAAATTCAAATAAACACATACATGCACAGTTTCTTGATTAAACAATTAATAATTTATTTAACAGTCAGTTTGAATAAGCATTCTTCAGAAGGGAGCAATATAAAGCAACACACAAATATACTTCAAAATACACACTCTTAGTTTTCTAAATCAGCAAATACCCATTTGGGATGACCCACAGACACTACCTACACCCTCGGGTGACTTCAATAGTTAGGGTGCTGGGGACATTAATCTATCACTGTTGCATTTAGAATATTATTGAGAGGAATGTCAAAGAAAAGAGGTTTCAGAATAAGACAAGTGTTCACACAATTATTCTCAATCAGGTAAGTACTTTCCAAAAAAACCCAATGCAAAGTCAGTTAACTCTTTCGTAGATGGAAGGCAAAAACACATAAGCAGTGGAGAGAAGAGTCTTCAGGGAGCCAGGCCAGGCAATGTTAAGTTAGCAAAAGTCAAGGTGAACTGAAGCACTTCTTGCAGGTAAGTAAAAGTCTTGTACAATGTTTTAGAATTCTTTGTAGAATAAGAAGAAGGTTACTTCCAAATCAAAGTAGGGCCACAAGCTGATTAGGCTTGTGAGGTAAAGAAGCTGTTAGCAATTCTACAGAAATAACCAAGACAAGTCTCCAACGTGCACAAGTGAGGTTACACAAAAGGAGGTAAGTTCTCTTAGACTGTAAAGTATCTTTAGATTGAAGAAAAGTGGCTTCTGTTCCTGTGTAGCTCTGCAGATCCTGGTGTTCCTGGGCCTCAGTCGCAGGGACAAGAGGAGGACTTCTGGGGACTCCTGCACTGCAATGGGATGGTCACTGGCCAAAACTGGCAATCTTCAAAAAAGTGGCACTTCAGTGTTTCAGCTCCTTGCATCTACCTCAAATAGCAACACTGTGGCCCTTGGCTTTTAAGAGGAGCTTTCCTTTCATCTGGGGACCAGCACTCTGTTGAGGTGGCTCAGACTCGGTCAGTCCTGCTTCCTGGGAGTCCAGAAGATCTTCCTGGAGCTCTTAGCCAGCTTAAAAGCAAAACAAACAATCTGGTTTTCCTCTTCCTGGCTATTCTGTTCCAGCAGGGACTGCAGTGGAAATTCCACCAGCTTTGAGGGGATGTCCAGGTGGCTTACTCTGGAGTTGATTGGTCCCACTAAGTCATAGGGAGAAGTTGTCCTTGTGGACTTCTTTGTCAATACGAATTTGGAGCTTCAGAACAGCAGCAGGGCTTCATCGGGCAAACCAACGGTCCAGGAAGCAGGCATCTCTTCCAAGTTCTTCTTCAGATTCCTTCATCCAGTGGTGCACTCTGCCTTCCAAGCCAAAAAGCCTTGTCTTTTATGCAGGTTTCTCCCATTCATTCTAGCCTAGCTCTCAGTCACCCAACAGGGCCAATCACCTAAGAGTGCATTCCTGTCTTCTAAGAGACTAAGCACAGGGAGTTTCGGACACCTCCCTCGCTTCCTGCCCCCGCCAGACACCCTGGAGCCAAAGTCAGGCTTCACTCGTGAATCCCGCCAAAGGCAAAATGAACAAAGGGACCAAACCTAGTATGGCACACACAGTAAATCTCAAGAAGGACCTTTCCACAAAGAAATGGCGAAAAAAGAAGACCAGGGCCATTTTGACAAAAATGGCACCCTTGGGGGCTTTACGGCAACTGCGAACGCAGCACGTGGTAAAAGCACTCCACAGTAGTTAAAAGTACATCACTGCCACCAGCCATTTATCGCGGAAAGGGTAACATAAAAATGCTACATGAGAAACTAGACAAAGGGATACTAAACAAACCCTCCAGCACCCTATTGTAAGATAGTGTGTGCTGGGTCTAGAAAGTTACATATTTCTGAGAATTCTCCCTAACAGTCTCCCATGTGACTCGGCTGCGGCTCATGCTCGGGTGATTGATCTTGCAAACTATCATTGGATTCCCCATCATTTTATGCAGCCTTCTCTTTTTATTAGTTCTTCCTCTGAATACTCAGGTTCGTACTGGTAGGGCTGTATTGTTGACATTGTACGACAAAGATTTAACCAAAGTAACGAGTGAAATCAGTTCTGCTACTGTAAGTAACAGTTCACAGTATCTTCATACTAGTAAGATAGCTGAACCAAGCAGAAATGAGGCACAGGCAATCAAAACAAAATACAGTGAAATTATTGACAAAGAAACTAGAATGTTGTCTGATCATGAAGGGTCTGTTTATACTTCTTGAGAAAAGCAGCATCCTGCCATTTCCATATAGACACATCAATAACTTGTGAACAGAGATAATTGAAATGAAATGTGCATTGGCATTGTGGAAAGGGGCGAGCGTATCTAGTGATGTCAGCTTCAGGGGCAGGTAATATGATTTATTGATGCGAGTGCACTTGAACTTAGGGCGATGCATCAACGGATAAGATTAGCACAAGATAGCCACGCCCAACACGTTGTTTTCGCGTGTGTAAAAGTGAGGAAAACTAAGGTAAGATGCCTATGAAATATTTTTAGGACCGATCCCAGTATGCTTAAGACCACATGCTTGAGCGATCGGGACAATAATATTTTTAAGTGTACTTTCCCTTTAAATAACAAAGAGACTATAAAAAAAACTCTGGTTACAGGATGGCCCAGAGTGGCAATTGGCCTGGAGACCAGAGAGCTACAATTTGCATAACATAATGATTTTGTATATATTTAAAAGAACTATTATCATTTAGTAACCATAATCCGTATTGCCTTCATTTTTGTGCCATCTTTTAGATAATTTCCAGGCGATTTTGTGGAAACAAAATTCATCCACTTGCAACTTAGGAAATTGTAATGATCAGCTAAAAGATGTTCCTGGTGTGCTGAACATGTCTCGAATCTGAGAATTGGTGTGCTGGTGGAGGGTATAACTAGGAATGTGGGGAGTAAATTGCATGCTCTTAACGATTATGCTTTTTGTAAAAATGGTGGAAAATTGACAAACGCCCATGCAACATACAGATCTGGCTGATATTTTATTGAATTCCCCATGATTAGCTGAGAAAATATACAAATCATGGAAGCTACTAGTAAATTCTGAAGTTTTGCCCCATGACAAATATTTGCCAAAAAGCTGAAATGGGAACACATGGGGATTACAAATGGAAGTTGACATATGTCTGTTCCAAACGCCTAAAACAACACTTAGAGAGAGGCTGGATTTGGGAGGTGAGAGAAGGGTGACTATCTAATCCTGGTTGTGGGAATTCTTGGAGGGTACTTCCCAAAATTGAAAACATGATGTTGTCATCACTGGTATATTAAAGGATTAATTATGGGAGAAGGGGAGAGCTGCAGAAAACTACCATCTGACAGACAGAATGTTACGATCACCTGGTATTCACGGGGGCACCACACGATACTCGATGGAGGTCTAAGAGCTATCTCTGCTTGGTTATGTGCGAGACGTTGGGTAGCGCCTTAGGTTTTTGTGTGTTGAACTCTCCGTCCTGCGTCTCTGTGCAGGGGCGTGTGGTTGGTACGGTTGTTCTGTGGATCTCGTTGCTTCACTGGTCCATGTGCCCTTATGTCGGGTCCAGACCTGCTGTGACTCCGACTCTGCTTGCTGTCTTCCAGGTGAGTTATACTGTCTTTTCCGTCTTTATTCTGTCTCTTTCTTCCCTCCGTTTTCTCTGTCTTCTCATCGTCTTGTTCCACTATGCTGTTCCCTAACAAAGGAGGTCATTACGACCCAGGCGGTAAGGGTTAACACCGTCGTTAAGCCTTAACGCCTGATTCCAATTTTAACAGCTGCTTTTAGCAGGCGTTAAAATCCATGGCACTAAACCGCCTTGGTGGTAATTACGGCACCGTAATTTACGGTGCCGTAATTAGCGCCTTCCCCACTCCCATTATGCCCTATGGGGCAAATATGGGAATGGGGAAGGGTAAATGGGAAATGGGGATTTACCGCCCCACTCACCTTGGAATGGGGCGGTAAATCCGCCATCCACCATGGTGTAAACATAGTTTACACCATGGTGGTAAAGTTGGTGTACTTACCGTCTGGGTCGTAATGACCTCCAATGTCTCTTTTTGTTTTCACAGGGATGGTTGCGATCTCGGAGTTGCTGTGCCGATGGTGAAGACCACGGTGAGTTATTGATACGCGGAGCGCTGCGCTGTTTATTGGTGTTAATTGCTAACCTGTGTTCTCTTCTCTTTGTACAGGTTGCAGTGATGTTCCGGAGTGATAATCTATTGAAGCACTGCTTACCCAGGTAAGTGCTTTGTTAATGCTGACCTTGTTCCTTCTCCCTTGCAGGTTGCGGTGAAACCTGGAGATGGGCGAGGTAAGAAAAGCGCAGGGTAAAGCCAGGACTCGCTGCTTGCCTGGTAAGAATTCTTATTAATGCTGTCCTTGTTTCTTTACCTTTGCAGGTTGCGGCAAACTCCGGAAATGGGTGAGGTAAGCGAAGCGCAGGATGGATTCAAGACCGGTTACTTCACAGGTAAGTGTTCTTGCTCGCCAATGCTGTTCTTGTTCTTCCAGGATATTAATGGAATCCGGATCTAGGGCTTCAGAATCAGGCCTCCGGAGAAGCAGATGAGCAGGAGCTGGACACGGTGAGCGTTACGCTGCAGGAGCACAGAATAACACGAAGCGTGTTCTGCTGTTTGGGTGTGGTTTAAATAGCCCAGTTAAAGCAATTCCAGGCCAAGTAGTTCCAGACCCAGCCACACCCAAAACACTAGACCGCATGGCTTGCTTCTAAAGAAATGAGCTGTGTGATAGGCCTCCATGTTGGATTAAGGTCCAAAACTGGCATTGCTTTATTCCTCTGGCGCCAGGACTAAATCCATGTATGTTGCTGATGGAGTTTCAAGGCCCTTGCAGCCAGTGTGAAGGGCTTTAGCCCCACTGCTGCCAGGGGGCTGTTATACCTGAGGGGGTCAGGGGCATGGATCGTGACACACAAGGAGATACCAAAGGAAAATCAAAATTTCATCTGGATTGAGCCGTCTATTGCCTGGGATCCCTAAAAAGAGGACCAGGCCCTATAATGAAGGGACCATCCTTGAGAGTGGAGTGACCAGACCCCTGCCCTGTCCTCCTCGAGCATCTGGAAAGGCAGCTGACTTTCCTGAACTCTAAACAGAGACTTTCAAAGTAAGTAGAATTGAGCCAATTGCAAGCCAAATGTGGAGGAATCTGCTTACCTTAAATCCTTTCGCTTCATAGTGAGTGGGGGCAAAACTGTGTAGATTCTTACCCTATTTAGCTAAACATATTAATTTAATTAATTCCAGAACACCACAGTGTGATTTTTGTTAAAATCCTAAATTAACAAAGCTCATTCTCAGTGTGTGCTGAAAAACATAGACTAATTTAATTGGGTAATCCTCTGGGTCCAGCTTCCCTAACACAGGCCTTTAAGTGGAGAGGGGCTGAAAATCCAAAATTCTTAAATCACCCACTTTTTATTGTCCAACTTCCCAGCACAGACCTTTAAATGACAGGGGTCTGAAAACAAAAGGCTAAATCACCCTGCCTTTATTTTAAAGCAAAAGTGTGGGTGAAATCATAATTTCCATCTGCTTTTTTTACCAATCTATAAACCAAATTTCTAGCCTTTTAAGCATGTAGGAAAATCGAAATTGCAAAGCACTATAGATGTAAATTGCTTCTGTTCATTGACTAGTGGTAATTATTTCTGGAAGTGAATTGGGATAAAGTGAAGCGTTGTGATTCGTGTTTTTCCCAACTTGTGTGACTTATTTGTGTAACCAGAAGTTTAAATGTGAGCCACGAAGAATGTGGCATGTGTCATTTTATTATCTCCGTTGTTTATCATTTAAATGAATACAAATATATTTCTATATCCCAGCTTGGTTCTTGGCTCGCTGTGGGCACAGGGGAGAGATTTGTGTGACTCATTATGAATTTTCAGTAAGAACAGCGCTAAAAAAATGATGAGGGGCAGGCTTGGTTTACCTGCAGTTCCCACTAATCAATCAAATATGTGAAAGATTTCAATGGTTTTCTCACAAACATCTGGTAGTTCAAATAGGTTGGCCATTATTCAGGCGGGTGCTGTGTCCTAAATCTCCACTTGTGTTTTGACAGCTCAAGACCGCCCTACTCTTATTGGGGTGTTCACTTTCCTTTCTAATTTCGCAAAGCTCTAACAGGATACATTTGTGTATGTGTGTAGGTGTTTCCTACCTCACCTGGGGTGGGGTGTGAGATATTCAGCCACAAGGCCTTGTTGTTCTATGTTTTCAACACGAGCTGTGAGGACTCATGTTTACCATTGTGACTTCTACGTTTCACATTATCGAACAGAGATTGTGCCATGTATAGTGTGTGCATGCAATGTCTCTACCTAGCACTCTATGAAGCTGTTCTTAGTCTGCCTTAAATCTATGTAAGTTCCCACTATGAAAAAGCCCTGCATTATTCACCTATATCCACAGGACTCCCCCTCCCCCCTGTACCGGTTCATGTGTATTTCTCATGTATTATATATTTTCAGCAGTCTAAATCATTTGGGAGGGGCGGGGATCTGAACGTGCATCCCAACATTCCCCTCTTTAGTTAATCCTCCATTAACTAATCCCTATTTCCCTCTCTTTGTATCCACTTCGTCCTTAGGGGCCCACACCATACATACATGGGGTACGCTTTCCCAATCTGGGGCATGCTTCTCCAGAGTGCATTGAGGTTAATACAACCTCAGTCCCCCGCTAAATCAACCCAATACTCTGTAGAATTCTCTGGGTCTGGTAGGGTTGAGGTTAGGGTCCCCAGGGGGTCAATAGGCCTCTCAATTCTAACCATGCATGGCTTATTTGGGTCCTCCGTCTGGTCCTGCCTATTCCTTTTACCAGAGAGAGCCATTCCTGCCCCAATTGTAACCTTCATCATTGTACTGTTTGGGATAGTCTTGGCACAACATCGAAGTATTATTTGGCACATGCAGAACATCACCAACTGGAGCACCACAATAGGGACCAATTCTCAGAATCTGCAGATGATCCCTCTTCTACCGCATCACCTGTATCTTTTTTACTCACCCTTTTTCTTCATTGTCCACTCTTCTTTTCTTTCTTTGGGAAGAGGTAAGGTCGAGCTCCTACAGAGGCCACTTTGCCTGGTTGATCCACAACCCAAGCAATATGGGCCCCATGGAGCCAACCCTCTCTGAACAAGGAAATCGCCTTGCAGAAAAAAACACTGATGGTGTACTGACAGAATTGGCTGGTTCGTAGCAGTGCGTAGCTAAGAGCTCCAAATTTAGGAATTTAGATGCAAAATGCAGGATCCAGTAACGAGATGAAGTAGCGTGGAATATGGAATCTGACAGCAATGAGTACTTGGAAGTAGGCAGGAGCAAGAAAAGGAAGCAGCAACGATGGACCGTGATCAGCAGGCAGAAAACAAAGGGAAGCAAAAAGAAAGTAGAATTCAGCAAGCGGGCGGAAACAGGTGAGAAAGGCAGCATTCTGGCAATGGGATGCATTGAAGGAAGCAACGTGAAAGGCAGCAAGGAGTTCAAGAAAGCCGCAAGGAAAGCAAGTGAGAAACCCTCAGCAGCATCTTACCCGGAAGCGGTTTTGTGGGCTGTGGCCTGTCCTGGTCGTTTCAATGGGACATGCCACAGCTCACAAAACATCTAACCTGGCTCCCTGGCCTTACAGACTAACATATCCATTTTAACAATTGCCAAACAAATAAATAAATAAACAATTGAAATACCTCCCTTCCTGTCCCTTGCTCCATCCCCTCCCCTTAAATTCCTCTCAACCTTCATTCCAGCTTTCTCCCACTTTCTACCCAAGGACACGCTCCTTATTTTTCAATACATCTTGCCCCTCTTTGTACCTCCATGTAGCCAATTCATGCAAACAGGACCCCACCCCTCCTTTACTGTGCCAGTACCCCATTGTGCTTCCCCCCACCCCTCCACCAAAGGGCCATGTCCCCGGCACCAGACAAACTCTCCCCTGAGGTGTTCTGTCTGCCACAACCCTTCGCTACCCAACTTCTCTCCTACCTCCAACTCTTCGGTAACATCCTAACATCCTCTAGGTAGTACATGTTCCCCAATAATGACAAATGCACCCCATCTTCCTGAATTAATGCAAAATCCTCATAAATTATCTCCTGGTGCACCAGTGTTTGCACCCCCCATGTTCCGCAAAACTTCACCATCTCCCTGTTCATCTTTCCTCATCCTTTCTACTGCACCTTTGTTCACAGACCGCCTTCATAATCTTCCAACTTGGTCCAAACCATCCCCACCTTGGGCCATATCTCCTTTAACCAAATCAGATCCCTTTCATCTTTTTTAGCAGTGACAGTCCTGTATCCTTAACTAGATCCTTCTCCCCTGAATGCAAAATGATTGCAGCCGGAACCCCATGATGCTCCCTTAAACCCGCTAGCATAGGCAGCAGTTGGTCCCACCTACCACTCCCTACCCCAGACCATCTCACTAAAGCAATATTATAGCTACATCCCAATTGGGTCCCAAAAATTCTTATTTTATAGCTGTATCTTTTCCTGCCCATTTCACTATGGAGTGTCCACATAGCCAGCTCTGTGGCAACTCACCACTCCTCTGTGCCACATCTGAAAAAGAAACCTTTTCATGAGTTTTATCTCCACCAACTGCATTACCCCCACCCTCAAACCCCCCAAACTCTTTCCTTTACTAACTGGCTCCATTACCCAGCTCTCTAATGTATCCCTTGTATTTTGCCGATGTGCATCACCCCAAACTCTTAACCTTCTCCTCAGATAGATCCATCCTACTACCTTCCAATGCCACCCCTATCCTAAAAGAATGAGTACCAAAATCTTCAGCTCTCTCCCCGAAAGCCAACAGAGCCCCCCTCATTACTTCCAGAACTTTGGTTGCTGTCACCTCAGACCCATTTTCATGCTGGAAAACCGAAACCCTCTCGTCACTTACATGTTTCCAGCCACGATTTCCCCGCCCTCACTGGAAACAACTGCATCCTCCATAACTTTCCAACTGCATGCCCCCCTTTTATAAAGTTCAACCATGCCCTCTTGTATGCAGTCCTAGACTCCGGTGATAGAGAAACATTTACTACACTCACAGCTCTCAGTTTGCAAGCTGCCACTGCTCTTCTGGTATCCGATGACTGCTCGCGTCCGCTCTGGTTTCATTCCACGGAATCTCTGCTACTGAAAATGAGATAATACAGCAGCAATGCCATTATCCTTTCCTGGCACGTGTGTTGCTCTAAACACCACATTCAACTTAATACATTGCAGTACAAATTCTCTCGTGTACCTGGCTACACTCTGGTCCCCAGCTGACTGCCTGTTCACAATATTGACGACTGTCTCATTGTCTATGTCAAAATGTACTTTCTTATTCTGGAACTCTCCTCACCACAACCTCATTGCCAATAACAACGGGAAAAACTCCAAAAAGGCTATGCTCCTTCCTCCTCTCTGCCAATGCTAAGGCCACTTTTCGGCACACCAATTACCCCTCCAGAACACTCCAAAACCTCCTAAACCTGCTGCATCTGAAAACGTTTGAACTTCCCACAAAACTGGACCCCCCTGCAGCCACATCGACACCCCATTAAATTCTTGCAGAAATCTTAGCCAAATCCTGCAATGCTACCTGACCGCTCCTGACATCCTTAACCTGGGATGTGGGTACTTAGCCCCTGCCATAGAACGTGCCACGTTTCTACAAAAAGTGTGACCCGGGGCCAGTACCCGACATGCACATTTGAGATGCCCCAATAACCTCTTCATGTCCACCAGTGTCATTTTCTGGGCTACTATCACCTTCTCAAGCAACCCTATAAGCCTTCTCACCTTGTCGTGTGGCAGGCGTGAAGTCATAGCCACAGAATCCAGCTCTATCCCTAAAAAGGTAAACACCACTGCCGGCCCTTCAGTTTTATCCTCTGCCAATGGCACTCACAATTCCTGCATAAATGTGTGAAAGACCTCAAGAATCCGCTGACATTCCTGTTCTTTGCGCGCCCCACTGATGAAAAGAAAATCGTCCAAATAATGCAACATTCCCTCACAACCAGAACTGTAAGTAAACACCCACTGAAAAAAATTGCTAAAATGCTCAAACAATGCACATACAATTGCACTGCCCATTGACAATCCTTTGTCAACATAAATTGGGCCCTTAAACTGCATCCCCAGCAGCCAAAAATCCTTCTTCACTAAGACCACTGCCTTGTCTACACTGGCAGAGGACACACCGCAATCTTCTGGTGCAATAAAGTCATTCACTGACATGGCCTCCAGCCATGATAAATGGTGAATGGTGAATTAATTTGAATTCTCCCACTGCTTTCTTAGGCACGACTCCCAAAGGAGACACCGCCAAGTCACCCGACAAATCTGCAAATGGCCCTACCACTCTTCCCACTGCCACCTCCTTGTGCAGCTTCACTCGCACCACTTCCAAATTCTCCTGAGCAGGCTTCAACGTTTCCACCCATCGCCGCATCCTCAGACCTTGATAACCCAAGTTAAAACCATTGTGAAAACCTTCCCCCAAAATCCTGGCACTTCCATATCTGGGTAAAAACTCAGCCATTCTTCCAGAACCTCAACTTTAACTGAAGTATAGGCCTTTCCCCACAACTCCTCGCCCTGCCCTAGACCCCCTCCCTCTGTTACCTGTTTGAAATCATTGTGTAACCGGATTGTTTAACCGGATGCTGTCCCGCACAACGACTTCTCTCGTACCTACATTTTCACACTGTTCTAGTGCAGCTTTCATTATTGAATGCCCATCATGCTGCTGATGGCTGACCCCTGCCTCCCTCCTCGCCCCCTCTGAGGTGGGGTTACCATGAAATGGCCAGTAAGGCATGGGTAAACAGTTTGCTGTTTCTAGCGTTGGTGCTAGATGCGTGGGTGCCATTCACTGTAACCATAGGTCCATGTCGATTTCTCCCCATACCGCTTGGCTTTCCTCATCCATCCTTGCCCTAAATTCTTCATCGTATCTCACCCATACAAATTCCTCCAAAATTATTTTCTTATTATGTCTATGTATTTTAGGAACACTACACACCTCTTGGAGAATGTTTCGCAATAAACACTCGCATATATGATAAATGCTGATGACCAATTTTTAATTGTCAACGGTACCCTTGGTCTTGCCGCCACTCTTCTTCTTTGGACCCTTCTTTTGCTCTCACCTCCCTGTGCAAGAGTTTAAAAACATCCACAAACTCCCCTGCCCATATTTTTTTCTTTTATCGCCACCATCAGATGTATGCCCAGTGGCTTTGTAATGCCCATATAAGGCATCTTCTTGTCCTTCTCTGCCTGCTCTACTGTCTTCTCCTTAGGAACCTCTACCACCCCTTGAGCCACAGGCTCCCAACCTTGGCCGTTTGTACTTCAACTGAGGAGACACTTCTTCCTTTTGCCCTCATCAATGCCCTTGCGGACACCCTCTCCATCTCCTCCCCATCCCTCAGTACCCCAACCCTACCACTGTATGTCCGCCACCTAGTACCCAGCCTGACCCATACCGCTGACTGTTCCATTTCTTGCTCACCTCTTCCTGCCTGCTGTCACCTAGACATGTCATCCTGGCGTCCACACTGACAATCCTGGCTCTTTCCCCATTGGGATCCTGCTTCAGGGACATAAAACATCAGCAGAGTCTCCCCGCCAATCACCCCGCCGTCCTCTCGCACTCCAGCTACCTCCCACCCAGTCTTCCCCTTCAAACCTTAAACCCCTCTGTGCATTTTCAAACCACCCACTCTCCTTGCTCCGTATCCCCCCAACTCACACAATTCTCCTCCACCAGTTCATCCTCCCCTGCTAAATACGATTCATGTTGCAAGCGTATGCTCGAGCCGGGCATATCTTCTTCAGGCGAGCCCGGGGCATCCACCCCGATGCTCCTGTGATGTCTTCTTGGCGGGGTCGCACGCCAACCCCTTCCTGCTCTTCTCTTATCAGGCAAGGGATTCTGTCCACCACCCTGTGCTCCACCGTGCTAGGTGCTGTGCTGTGCCCTCTAGTCTGTCCTCTTCTGCCTGCCACAGGGTCCGCTCTCAAACCCTCTCCTTCCACATCCTTTGAAACCACAGGGGCCATATCATTTCCTCCACAAACCACCCTATTTTGCATGGAGGTCATTCCATACCTTCCCCTTCTGTCATGATCTCTGCTTCCAAAAGATCAGGACTTGCCCGACTCCCTTGGAAGCAGACCCATAACCCCGGTTCCGAGTGCCAGCCAGTCCCAATTGGGACCTTTTGGACCCTGTCCTGGCGCCAGTGGCACCAGGCTCATAAAGATGCCCAGTCCCAGCGCTAGAAGCGCCGGGCTCATAATGCTTGGGTGGACTTACCTGCAGCAGACCATGCTGCTTACTTACCTGCCAGTTGAACCCCTGATCCTCTTCTGTTTGGGACTACTTTTCCTGTTGGGTGGGGCAGGAGCCACTCCCTAGGTTCAGAACACTGGAACTCTTCTGGAAAGCAGGAACACTTTTCTTACCTAGGCGTGGCTGTGGAAGGAGACACCTAAGCACTACAGGAGGCTATTTAAACCACACCCGATGGATGAATCTTGCTTTGTGTTATTCTGCATTCTCTGCAGCAGAACGCTCATCGTGTCTTCTGCTTCTGATCCTGGGCCTAAGGGAACAAAGGCTTACCATCCTGGAATCCAGTCTTCAGCAGCACCTGTAAAGACAAAGAAAGAACAGGTTAGCACTACGGTCTTCAGTCGCAGCGCATCTCTTACCTGGTCCATCGGCTGTCACCAACGCCTCGCGCTGCATTCCGGCATCTGAAAGACAAAGGCTTACCTACTCTTCGCATGCTCCGGAGGTCTTCGCACTGCATTTCGGCATCTGAAAGACAAAAGCTTACCAGCTCTTCGCACGCTCCGGAGGCCTTCGGCGCTGCATCCCGCATCTGAAAGACAAAAGAATGTGCGTTTAAAGACATTGGGCAACTTTATTACTCACGTGCCATTACTCCTTCCCACGCCGAATCCAGTGGGTATTCCAGCACCCTTCAGCTTCTCTAAAGCTCCGAACTTGTACCTGCAAGATAAAAGGGACAGTTAGTGCGCATCGTGAAGCAGGCTACAAGCGCTTACTTACGTGCTTCCAGGCGCTTCTATTCCTCACGCGGGTTCGATCCTCAACTCTCATCAGCCCGCCATCCGCCATCGCCGGAACCCTGCAAAACAAGAGATATCATTACAAAAGACTTAAGACATTTGAAGTGCCCAGAACTTACCGTTCGTGCAGTTTACGACGGACAGCAGTCCTCTGAGGTCAAGAGGCCTGCACCCTTATCCAGTGAAGAAACTGGTTACGGCACCCTGGCCCGAGGCAGATGGAGAGCTCAGGGTTCACTTACCTAAGGTGAGGGCGTTAACCTTTGGGGTTCTACAGGAGAAGAGAAAGGGAAGAGGAGAGAGGCACCCAATAACCCCAGTTCATTAATCCCATATTTTCTATCTGCAGACATCTTAATCTTCGAGTCAGACATACAGTGCACAGAGGTCCTGCCCAAAGAGCCAACCGTGTGTTACACATCACCTTTGAAGATACGGCATTCACCCAGTCAAGACCGGCGCCTCTGCGGGAATCAGGTGAGCGTTACAGAACACAAAGCCTACCGCAAAACTCCCACCCAGGCGCTATGGAAACCTTGGATACCGACCAGCTAGCCCAGTTACTTGGGGAACTAAGAGCAGAAGTGCATGCAGCCCGTCAGGAAACAAATGCTCTAAGAAGGGAACTGATTATTTCCAAGGAGCGAACAGACGATCTCGCTAGACAATTGCTACAGTCACAAGCCGGACAAACTCCATTACCCGCCTCAGGGGCAAATCTTCCTTCAACATCCTCTACGAACCCAGTGCAGATCAACCTACCTGGGAATGTACCTCTGGCTCCGCCCGAACGATTTTCTGGTGACCCAAAGAGGTTTGCAGTATTTATTAATCAGTGCCGGTTGCACTTCTTATGCCGGCCAGCAGCCTTTCCAACTGATCAAGCTAAGGTAGCTTTCGTGCTTTTGTACCTTAGTGGCAATGCGGCAGACTGGTCGATCCCTCTAGTTAATCAAGATGATCCGGTTCTCCATGATTTTCAAGCTTTTCAGCTCAGTATGGAAAAACTGTTTGCAAGACATTCACAGGGGCAGGCCTTGGACAATGAGCTCCTTTCATTGCGACAGGGTAATCAAGACCTTTTGGCTTATATTGCGTCTTTCAACAGACTGATAGTGGAAACTCGATGGCCTGAGGACAAAAGGATTACGCTGTTTTATAGAGGCCTACGTGGAGAGCTCAAAGATGTGTTAGCCCAAGTAGTGAATCCCCCGCAAGACTGTTCGGACTATATTGACTTAGTCGTTCAAATTGACCACAGACTGCAGAACAGGAAGGCCAATCGTTCCAAGTTTGATGCTCGAGTATTTTCCAAACCACCAACTCATACGAAAGGAGTAGACTCCGGGGAACCCATGCAAATAGGGGGCCTGAAAGGACCACTAACACAAAAGGAGCGGGAAAGGAGAAAACAGCTGCAATTATGCCTCTATTGCGGAAACTCGGGGCACTTTCTTCGAGACTGTCCGGTGAAACCAGCCAAGAAGGCAGTAGGAGCTGCAGTTACCAGGGTCACAAACTCTGAGCAGGGAAACAACCTCGCCCGACAAGAATAGAGGTCCTCTTGCCGAGCGTTAAAACCAGTTCCGTGACCTCGCATTTCTTGATACCTATGGTCCTCATTAGCCCTGAACATCCGGATCGATTACATGCGATTGAAGCTTACGTCGACAGCGGTGCCAGCGGCAATTATGTGGATCATGAAATGGTTTTGAGGATGAATCTGACTCTTTGTCCAAAGGCTGTAAAGGACGTCATTACTACGGTGGATGGTACGGAGATAGCCTCCGGACCAGTAACGCATACCACCCAAGAAGTGACGCTAGTAAGTCAAGATGGACACCATGAGAAGATCGTGTTCGATGTGATCAAGGCCCCTCAGTTCCAGATTATTCTAGGAATTCCTTGGTTAGAGAAGCACAATCCTCAGATCGATTGGCGAGCAAGAACGGTTCAGTTTCCAGAATGTGTCTCTACTTGTCACCCTCGACCTGGTGTTGCACTGGCAGCAATTTCCTGGGAGGCTCCCCAGTTACCTCCTGAATACCTAGAATTCCAAGATGTTTTCCGGAAGGATCAGGCTAACTCTCTACCTCCTCATAGGTCTTATGACTGCCAGATAGACCTGATACCTGGATCTACTCCTCCTTGTAGTAGAATTTATGCCCTCACCGAGCCTGAGAATCTTCACCTCCGACAATACCTGGATCAATACCTAGCGAATGGGTTTATTCGTCCTTCCAAGTCCCCTGCTTCCTCATCTTTGTTCTTCGTTCCAAAAAAAGAAGGGGACCTTAGAACTTGTATAGATTATCGCGCCCTGAACCAGATCACCGTTAAGAATAGATATCCGTTACCTTTGATCCCTGAACTCCTGGACCAAGTCAGAAAAGCATGCATATATACAAAGCTGGATCTTAGAGGAGCCTACCACTTGGTACGAGTAAAAGAGGGCGATGAATGGAAGACGGCCTTCCGCACCAAGTATGGGCTATTTGAATATCAGGTCATGCCCTTCGGACTTTGCAATGCCCCGGCCGCCTTTCAATATTTTATGAACGATGTCCTCAGAGAGCTCATAGATGTGTGTGTTGTTGTTTACATTGACGACATCCTCGTTTATTCTTCATCGGAAACTGAACATCGGAAACACGTGAAAATGGTCCTCGAGAGATTGCGTCAACACAAACTTTTCGCTAAGTTGGAAAAATGTGTTTTCAACGTGACTGAAGTTGAATTCTTGGGATTCATATTATCACCTAGCGGAGTGCGTATGGATTCAAAGAAGGTCGATGCAGTTCTCAAATGGCCATCGCCATCCTCCGTAAAAGGTGTTCAAAGCATGTTAGGCTTCGCTAACTTTTACCGCAGGTTTATCCCCGAATTCTCTCGAATAGTCCAGCCCATCACCGCCTTGTTAAAGAAAAACAAACGTTTTGAATGGTCTACCGAGGTGGAACAAGCTTTCCAGAATTTGAAGACTAGATTTATCTCTGCACCGATCTTAAAACATCCTCGCCCAGAACTCCCCTACATCGTTGAAACTGATGCTTCGAGCCTTGCCATGGGGGCAGTTCTATCACAAAAGGACCCAGTAACCAATCAGTTGCATCCCGTGGCATTTTGGTCCCGCAAATTCTCGCCTCCTGAAATCAATTACACTATTACTGATAAGGAACTTCTAGCTATCAAGTCCACCTTTAAGGCTTGGCGGCATTATCTTCTGGGGGCCCGACACACCGTTACTGTGATTACAGATCACCGAAACCTGCAATATTTGAAAACCGCAAAAGCTCAATCCTCTAGGCAACTCCGTTGGGCACTATTCTTTGCCGAGTTTGACTTCATAATTACCTATCGACCTGGTACAAAAAACGGTAAAGCTGATGCCCTTTCTCGGATGGGAGTGGAAGAACATTTGATCAATCCTAAACCTGTACCTATCATTCCCGAACAAAGAATTCTAGGTGTAATCGCCACACAATCCATAGAGGAAGTTAAGGATAAAGCCAGGCTACTGGTAACTCCAGCAGACATACAGAATTGGCATCTGCAGGCAAAGGACTTTACGGTGAAGGACAACCTATTATATTTCCAAGAACGGTTATACCTGCCCAGCACAGATTTACAGAAAAAGGTAATCTCTGGTTATCCCGATTCTTTAATGGAAGGACATCCCGGTATGACCAAGACCTCGGAAAAGATCAAGCGCTACTTCTGGTGGCCGTCTTGGAAAAAAAGATATCAGAGACTTTATAATGTCCTGTGGAGTATGCGCCCAAAACAAGAGTCAAAAGGAAAAACCAGCCAGCCTCTTACGCCCTATTGACATCCCGCCTCGCCCTTGGCATACGCTTTCTATGGACTTCATCACCGATCTACCTCCATGCTCCGGATACAATACGATCCTAGTAATCGTGTACCTATTCTCCAAGATGGCGCATTTCATTCCACTCAAAGGCTTACCAACAGCAGCAACTCTGGCCCGAGAATTTCTCGAAAACATCGTCAGACTGCACGGTTTTCCTTCGGTTCTTTGAACTGGAACTGGGCAAAGAATACACGTGGAGTGTTTGCCATGGAAAGTGTATCAATTACAGGTACTTTTCATGCAGTGGCATTAGGACATGCCTCAATGGCATGTTTAGAATTCTTCCTATCAGTATAAGATGCAGGTGGGGGTTTGAGGTGCATTTAGTGCGTTTTCTCAAGAGGGTGTACTGTGGTTTGTTTGTCTCTCTCTTTTTAGGTTTTAACCCCTGGTTGTATGTGTGATATATACCCCTTTGAGCACAAAGTGTTGAAGAAATTTACATCTATTGAATATCCCCTGATGAATGTTTGACCTGCGTGGTAGCCAAGAACAGAAACATGTTGAGACTTTAATACCAATACACTTTAGGAGTATTCAAGTTTACATTAGTATCATTGTGTCTTCTGTACCATGTTAATGTTGATGACTTGTATGGGTTTTAATGAATTGATTTAATGCATTAATTAATTAATTGAATTGTTATAACATTTAAATGATTGTGGTATGATACCTAGGTAATTTATTTCAGGACTAAGCTGCAAGAGAGCTTTTGCCTGTTTCACCCTTTTTTTTTTTTTAAAGGAAGCAATTTCTATTTTTTTTATTTCAAACCGTTGTTTTTAGTTTGATCAACAAACTTTTACAACACTTACATTTTGCTCTTACATTTACTATACAACTTCATACTTGAAATTTACATTGTCTTCCTTTCACAAATTAAAAACATGATCATTTTTCCATGACACATTTCAGTTACTATAAATGTCAACCAACATCATACAATAACCAATTATAAATAAAATAAACTATTGACCTATGTTTTCCACCATAACCTTCCCAAGGCATAGAGAGAATAAAATGGAAGAAAGCATGAAACAAGTGCAAGTTGTTACATAGAAATATATAGCACTTAAAATAACACCAAGATTGTGCTAAAGTAACGCATACATAAACAAAATAGCAAAGTATCCATTACAAATGCTACCACTCACAGCAAAAACAGTTCAGCCGGTCAGACTCTTTGAGTACAGGATTTCCAATTCGAGATTAATGATTGTAAGAAACCTGCTGAGCAACACAATAGTTTTCGTACTAGTACCCCACATACAAAGTAGCCAAAACCATTCCCTTTTGGCTGCAGTGCACCCCACTCTTTCTTGTACAAATGACTGTAAACAAAATTTCTCAAGATAAGCCCAACTAAATGCTTCGTGGATTCGATCAGACGACTATCATTACAGAATCTACAGTCCTGCTCAATATATGTTGACACATTTGGCAGCCAACTTCTAATTCTTTCAAGGGTTAACATTTGAATTAATTTAAACCTTAAATAAGTATCTCTGGCTTTCTGACAGGGAAATTGAACTAAGTAAAGCTTGTGCGGTAAGTGCTAAACTTTGCAGCTTCTTTATTCAATTTAAATGCCTCAATTGCATTTAAGGTGGTGCACCAATCATGAGCAAATAGGCAAAGTTTTATGCACCAGTCGAAATTCCAGATCTGAAGGGTTAAGAGCAATTTCAGCAAGTAGTAAGACCATTTTATCGTAATACTTGGCAATGGATGGCGGATTGGAAGCAATCAACATCTGACCTAGATCTTTATATAAGGAATTAGTTGGATGATATAACATTTTAGCCAAGTTTGACAATAACCGCCAATTGTAACGCGTAGAAAGGGAGGTGAGTCCCAACTCCTGCCTCAGTACGGCATTGGGTATGGACCTGGCTAGACCAGAGCCCCCTTCCATTGACCTTCTTGAAGTTGGTCAAGGAATTTACGAATGTCTATAAGGCATATATCCAGGGCATACAAAAGAAGGTGTCCAGTCATAATGTCGAATACAATAATATCGAAAGTCAAAATGTCGAAAAAAAAATGTCGAAAATAAAAATGTCGAATTACAAAAATGTCGAATTTTTTTCGATTATTTTTCGAAATAATGTTTAAATAAATAATTAATTAATTATATTTTATAAAACATATTTTTTTAAATGGTTAAAGGTATATCCATGGTGAGTGGGAGGGATGGGGAGGAGGGGGGGGTTGGGGTCGGGGTTTGGGATGTTTTTTTTAATAATTAATTATTTAA
Organism: Ambystoma mexicanum; assembly: GCF_040938575.1. Classification (NCBI taxonomy): domain Eukaryota; kingdom Metazoa; phylum Chordata; class Amphibia; order Caudata; family Ambystomatidae; genus Ambystoma; species Ambystoma mexicanum. The sequence continues at coordinate 784,557,587 of NC_090937.1, read as the reverse complement.
TTAATGTTTTATTAAATATTTTTTTTTAAAAATTAAAGGTATATCCATGGGGGGTGTTGGGGGGGATGGGGAGGAGTGGAGGGTTGGGGTAGGGGTTTGGGATGGGGGGTTTTGGGGGGGACCCCCCCAATAAAAAACGTTAGTATATGTGATATTTTACATAGTTATTTTAACATTGGTTTTTCGATTTTTTTTCGACATTTTATTTTCGAATTAATGACTTATTCTATTATATGTATGTGTTTTCGACATTTTTGAATTCGACATTTTTTTTTCGACATTTTTGTAATTCGACATTATTTTTTCGATATTATGACTATAAACCCAAAAGAACTGATTCCATTTTGAGAATGTAAAATTGAATGAGTGGGATTATTGAGAATTTGCAATATTTAACATAGACCATGCACATTTGAGTGGAAAGGGATGCTAATTTTTTGTTTAATTCCTCCTTCCACATTGCAAGTGAATTAGAATCAGAAATTGAGTAACCAAGATACCGAATCGTGGAAGTACTCGCAATTGGAAAATTATCAATGGTCCATTTCCACGGAGAAAACATCCTCTTTAAGTTCCTAAATATAATAAGATGCGATTTTTCCACAGTGCAGTGAAGATTGTGCGCACTGCAATAAGAGACAAACAGGGACAATTTGACTTGTAGGCCCATGGGAGTTCAATCAAAGATCACAATATAATCAGCGAAAGCGAGCCAATGAATTTTCAAATGACCAAGCCTCGCGGGATAACTGATCTGCTTTGCCCAGATATCATTAATTCCACATATATATAAGTTAAATAGGGTGGCTGCCAGATTTTACCCCTGCTTTACTCCGACCCCGATGGGAATGGCATTGGTGGTTGAACCCATATGATTAACTCTAACAAATTAAGCAGTGTTTTCGTGGAGTTTTGCAATTAGATGTATAATGAGAGAAGGGATTACCATACAAATAATTTTTTCCCAAAGCAAAGCCCGTATCACACAATCAAAAGCAGCTGTGAGGTCTATAGATGCCATATATAGAGGACCTGAATCCAGAACCTTTGCTTTTGCCAGAAGATGTGCCATTACAGTTGCGTTTAATGCGGTCCCCATCTGGGCCCAAAACCCAATTTGGAACCGTGACAAGATGTTATGCTGTTTTATAAAGGCATGTAAGTCGCGAAGAAGAAGAATTACAAAGACCTTCACGGTAGCATCAATAAGGGCAATAGGGCAAAAGTTAGAGGGGTCTGATCTAAGACAATAATAGAGCACAGCCAGGAAGGAGGAATAATAGAGGTCATTAGGATGGTGCAATTCTAGCCTAAAGTGCTGGATTGCATTTTAGTACGCAAGGGGGAATGCCATCAGGTCCGGCAGCTCTAGAATAGTTAAGAGCATGAATTGCACATTCAATGTCAACAACGGACCATAGTGGCAAAGATGGAATTAAAGTGCCGAGATCTTTATTCTTCACATTAGCAAAGGAAGGGGGCAAAGAAAATCTGGATTAATAAAATACTTCCGGGTATCAGCAGGTATCTTCGAAACCTGGTTAGTACATAAATTAAATGAATCTGCCCTAAGCATCGACCATGTCGACCATGTAGACCGTCTATCATTGTGACATAGAGTTGCAAGCATTTTTTGATTATTCAAATTGTGTTAGTAACGTTTATGATTCAAGCATTTATTACGATATGCATTACAAATTGCCTTTTTTTCTTTTTGAAACTCCTCCATCGGGAGGAAAGCCTTCCTAAAATCGCATAAAGCCGCGTTTTTGAGGCATTTGGCTGCATGAATTGCCTTACTGCCATGGTCCTGATTGCGATTCAAAGACACCACATTCACCCTGCGCAAGTTTGCTATCACATTATCAATGACGCTCCGATGCCAACTAACTTCAGCTTGAGCAGAGAAATAATGATTTGGGAGACCATTATAATTAGAATGCTGGACAGCAATCATGTCATTCATCTTGTCACAGAGTTTGGTAGACCAACGAATGGAGAACCCGGGGTGATCCCCTTCCTGAAAAATCTGTTGGAGGTCATTCCTTAAACTCTCGACAGTGACATCTAGAACTAGTTGAATTATAAAATGGTCCCCCAAGCTGGGATCATATATTGAGATTCTTCTGCACTTTTCCTGTAAGTTTGCTGAAGTAGCATAGTAAACAATGCAAGAGGAAATTAAACCCCTCTTCCATGTATGGCAGGAATCACTAGCAACAAAGGGAAGAAATGCAAAGTCCCAAGGTTCCAGATACTCCCGCCATAGATGCCCTCTGAGTGTTGCTTGAGATTGACCCTCAGCATCTAAATGATGAGCATTCATTTTTAGGCAATAAGCATTGAAGTCCCCACCCAACAGTATTCCACATGTCGGATACAATGCTATAACTTCATCAAAAAAGCTCATCAAGCTCCAGAAACACGGTTGTTATTTTCTGTAGAGCCGGGTCATGATAAAGTGAAATAGTAAGAAGAGGATCACGATGGTCCTCATTTAAAAAGACTAAAAGAGCCAATGTTGCCATGGATTTGTAAACTGCTTGAATATGAATTTTTAGGTTGGTGCTAACACAAATGGCTATTCCGCCAGAAGGTCGCCCTGTAAGCCCATTCTTTGCCATAATTTGGTGAACCACATATCCCGGCAACAGCAGCTTTTGTTCGCACACCGTTTCTTGACATAGGAGAATATCACACACTAGATCTAGGTGCACATTGTTAAACCATGAGTACAAGTTTGTGAACCCACACGAATTCCATGACAGAATCGACAAGGAAGAGGACTTCTTAATGGGGATGTTATCCATGGCCGGATTTAGGGTGATGGCAAGTGAGGCCAACCAAGACCAATCTTTGTTGATATTAGACAGGCCGACAAGCTGAGCAATTACTGCAGATTTCATCTCTCCCTGAGCATCCGCATATTTTTCTTTGGAGAGGCCAAATTAATGACCGGAATTGGAGTTTCATTAAAGCAAAGCGCATCATCGATGGAGTCAAAGAGGTGCGGAACTAATCCAATAAATTGTAACTCGCGTGTATATTGCATCACCAAATCTGTGATGATAGCCGATTGCACTTTGCACACCATGCGATGATTGGGAATTGCTGGAAGGGTAACCCATTCTATGTCAGAAGTATTCAGGGTTCTTAGAGCAGGGATTTTGCTAAAAGCTTGGAGGAGGGCCGAACAATGAAAGCGTTTAGCGCCATTAATATCTGGATCAGTTTCCCATCCTATGATATTCGAGGAGTGCTTGCCCATTGCCACCACACCATCATCTGCCGAGCCTGAAGAGTGTGGTGATTGTGGCCCAGGCCCCTTTGGGGATGCATGTGATTCCAGCCTGTGCTCCATAGGCAAATTAGGCATAGGATCAGAGAACACTGCAATATTTTTCACCTGTGAATGCCCAAACGTAGGAGCGGAAACAGGTTGGGAAGAAATGCGAGCCTTGTTCAAGTTACCAGCGATGGGTGCCACAGCAGCGCCCAGCCCTACTTGAGCAACTTTGTTCTCAATGGGTTTGAAAAAGGCAGATAAACGTGTTTGTAAAGATGGCTTTGCTTTGCGAACTGCATCCTGTTGCACATTCAGGGAAGGAACGGCACCGAGATTACCCGGGCATTCAGCTGGCTTTAGGATTTTGTTGTTCAGCACCATAGAACCAGAACCTCCCACGAGAGCATGTTGCTCATCAGGGCTGAGATGTTGAAGTGCTTTTTTGCTCTCCACGGAAAGTTCCTCGAGATTGATGCCCTTCTCTACATTACTGCCAAACTGAACCTTAGAATCTATATTGAGTGTCATTGGACTCAAAGACGTTTTTAAAAGTTTTTTCATTTTTTTGCTTTTATTTAAAGGTGCAGTTGCGCTGGGTGCTAGCGATGCCATTTGCCTATCAGTTTTTCTTTTTAGGGCCCGAAAGAAGAGTCTTTTTTCCTTCCTCAAGGCAAATGCTTGACCTGAGCCTGCAGAAGGAGCATCAATGAACCCAATATTGACTTCTGGAGAGGCAGAGACACTTTTGTGCATTTGCATCCAGCAATTTCGTTAAAGCTGAAGGACTATCTGGATGGGAGATTTGACATACATCCATTTTCTCTGATTGTGATTCTCCATCTTGCTCATCAGGTTTTGCTGGTAGAAAGAATAAGACCTGCTATATTTTTTTCAGAATTAAATGCAACCTTCTGGCACAATTGAGCATGAGTAAAAATGTGTCAAGAAGGAATAACCTGAGGAGCAGCTACAGTCTGTGCGAAGGATTGTGTAAATGAGTAAGTAGCCGGAAGGTCCACTTGACATGCCAAGTCGTGCACCATCTCTTGTGGGGGGGTCATTTTGCATAGTTGTAGAAACAAGACAAGAGGTAATCACTTTAGAGGGTGTCTGCCCTCCACTTTCGGGTCTGACACTATCCGCAAAAATAAAACCCTCCAGTTTGTTAATTTTCAAAAGAATCAGAGTAAGTGAGGATTTGCAGTCCCTAATTTCATAATGCGTGTAGTCATGCCCTCTATCCAATAAATTCAGTATCCTTGATAAAACGGAGTAAGACGCTTCCAGGGATTGCATATCCTCAGAAGGTTCGAGTAAGTCAAAACCCGGTGGTGGTCCATGCTCCTTTTTGGTCAGTGAAAATGCAAGACCTAACACGGGAAATGGAGATGAAATTACATTACTGGATGGGTGGGGGGTAGACACGGACTAGAAGAAGAAAGTCTAGTATTTTCTTTTTGCAAGCTTCAGATGAAGAGGGGATATTGGCATCATCAAGAGGAGCCCCTTCCTTGCAATGGAAGTGCACGTCAGCTCTCCTGCAACTGGGAAGGGTGACAGGGGTCGAAGGACCAACAGAAAGACGTACACATTTTTCAAGCGCTGCGAGGACAACGGGAGCAAGAATGGAATTGTCAGAGGGTGAAGAACAGATTTCCTCGCTAGAGCCATTTTCCACAGCAAGAGGGTCATCCATACGCATGCGAAGAAAGCTCTTGTGTTTGGATGGGGGAGGGCCTTGCCAACTGCATCCTGTTGCACATTCAGGGAAGGAGCGGCACCGAGATTACCCGGGCATTCAGCTGGCTTTAGGATTTTGTTGTTCAGCACGATAGAACCAGAACCTCCCACGAGAGCATGTTGCTCCTCAGGGCTGAGATGTTGAAGTGCATTTTTGCTCCCTACGGAAAGTCTTTTTTCCTTCCTCAAGGCAAAGGCTTGACCTGAGCCTGCAGAAGGAGCATCAATGAACCCAATATTGACTTCTGGAGAGGCAGAGACACATTTGTGCATTTGCATCCAGCAATTTCGTTAAAGCTGAAGGACTCTCTGGATGGGAGATTTGACATACATCAATTTTCTCTGATTGTGATTCTCCATCTTGCTCATCAGGTTTTGCTGGTAGAAAGAATAAGACCTGCTCTATTTTTTTCAGAATTAAATGCAACCTTCTGGCACAATTGAGCATGAGTAAAAATGTGTCAAGAAGGAATAACCTGAGGAGCAGCTACAGTCTGTGCGAAGGATTGTGGAAATGAGTAAGTAGCCGGAAGGTCCACTTGACATGCCAAGTCGTGTACCATCTCTTGTGGGGGGTCAGTTTGCGTAGTCGTAGAAACAAGACAAGAGGTAGTCACTTTAGAGGGTGTCTGCCCTCCGCCTTCGTGACTGAGACTATCCGCAAAAATAAAACCCTCCAGATTTGTTAATTTTCAAAAGAATCTGAGTAAGTGAGGATTTGCAGTCCCTAATTTCATAATGCGTGTAGTCATGCCCTCTATCCAATAAATTCAGTATCCTTGATAAAACGGAGTAAGAAGCTTCCAGGGATTGCACATCCTCAGAAGGTTCGAGTAAGCCAAAACCCTACTGGTGGTCCATGCTCCTTTTTGGTCGGTGAAAATGCAAGACCTAACACAGGAACTGGAGATGAAATTACATTACTGGTTGGGGGGCATGGACTAGAAGAAGGAAAGTCTAGTATTTTCTTTCTGCAAGCCTCAGATGAAGAGGGGATATTGGCATCATCAAGAGGAGCCCCTACCCTGCAATGGAGGTGCACGTCAGCTCTCCTATAACTGGGAAGGGCGACAGGGGTCGAAGGACCAACAGAAAGACGTACACATTTTTCAAGCGCTGCGAGGACAACGTGAGCAAGAATGGAATCGTCAGAGGGTGAAGAACAGATTTCCTCGCTTTCCACAGGAAGAGGGTCATCCATACGCATGCTAAGAAAGCTCTTGCGTGTGGATGGGGGAGGGCCACTTAGCTTGCTGGATAGCGAAACACAGGGAGTAAATAAGTCATTTGGAGCAGCTGCAGCTTGGGCTCTAGCATATGCAAATGCTACCTCATGACAAACGAGATCCTGAGCAACTGTAGTGCTCATCGTCCCAGGCAAGCAGGAAACCCTGCCTGCAAGTGGCACGGTGGCACTGCCAGAGGGCGTAGACAACGACATCCTTGTTGCTTTGGATGGTTTAGAAGTACTAACACTTTTGGGCGCCGGTGAACAAAGTGAGCGGCCACTGTGTAAGCTTGAGACCATTTGAAATTCGCTCGCAACAACAAAAGAACTAAATGAGCCTCAAGCAACACAGCAAATTCAACAAATCAAAAATTGGTAGAAAACACACATTGATTAACATAATAATATGGACCCACCTTCCCATCCTAATAGCCCAACAGCCACTTGCATACCCACTTCGATGCGCACGCACCATGCGCGTATATCTATCCTGATATAGGAAGTGATGCAGGGCCAGAGGGGCAGGAGGAGGAAGGCGGGAGGCGGGGCCAAGATGCAAAATGAACTGCAATAGAAGAGAAACAATTACGCTCAGTAAAGCTGAAGAATGGAGCGTGTGTAAACAAAACGGTGCGCCGCGGTGAAGCCGCAGCTCACTTTATAAAAATAAAAGGAGAGTCAATTCAGGCACAAAGTCACAAACCATTACTTGGTTGGTATTCCAGAAAGGGACGTGTTGCGCCAGCAAAGTACTTCTTTTCACAGACGGCAAAGCTGATGGCGAAACAAGATCCACGGGAGAACACAGAGTCCAGGGCAGCTACAGCCCAACATCCACTTGCATGCCCACTTCGATGCGTGCGCGCGATGCACGTGCATCTATCCTGATATAGGAAGTGATGTGGGGCCAGAGGGGCGGGAGGAATAAGGCGGGAGGCGGGGTCAATATGCAAAATGAATTGGTTGGTATTCAAAAAAGGGACGTGTTGCGCCAGCAAAGTGCTTCTTCTCACAGACAGCGAAGCAGACGGCGAAACAAGATCCACGGGAGAACACAGAGTCCAAGGCAGCTACAGCCCAACAGCCACTTGCATGCCCACTTCGATTTCACCCTTTATGAGATAGTTATTTTTTAAATTGATGTATCCATCTCTTCTTTTATGCACATATATATAGGTTTACCCCAGACCATAGAGATAGGCTGCTGACCCTTTTTAGGAGTCAACTCTTGGGACAATATATTTACCTATTTTGAGGTATACTGTCTCTAATAGTGACACTTATCAGTCTCTTTCATTCTCTCTGTATGTTTGTATCACCCGCTCTGTTTTTCTGACTGTTTCTCTTTCTCTGTCTCCCATTTTTTGTAAGTCTCTATCTTTATCTGTAAGTTTCACTCTCTGTCCTTTTTGATAATCTCTGTCTCATTATCTCTCTCATTGTTATAGCTGTGTTTGCATGTATGTCCCTCTATTTAACTGTCTCACATTCATGTTGTCATTGCTCTCTCTTTCTGTTTATTTTACTTTCTGTCCCACTCTATCTCACCCATTTGTCATCATTATGCTCCTGTCTGTCTCTCACCCCCTCTGGCATACGTCTCACTCTCTCCTTACTCTCTCTGTATGCTTCTCTGTCTTCCTCTCTCTATCTGTCCCTCCCTCGGTTGAGCGCCTCCTGTCTCACACTCTCTTTTTGTAATCTCTCTCTCTCTATATATATGTCTTTCTCTGTCTTCCTCTCTCTTTCTGTATCTCTCACTGTCTTCCACTCTCGGTCTCTCCCCAGTTGCCATCCCTCTGTATGTATTTCTCTATCTTTGTATGTCGCCCTCTGTATCACTCTCTCTGACTGCAATCTCTCTCTTATTGTCTCATTATATCTGTCATTGTAATCTGTGGGTGTTTATGTGTTATTCTCTCTCTCGCTCTCTCTCTCTCTCTCTTTAGCTCTCTTTCTTTCTCTCCCTCTCTATCTTTGTTTCTGTCTCACTCACTCTCTTGCTCTTTCTTTCTCTGTGTGCTCCTTCTCACTCAGAGTGATAATTGTCTGTCTTTTTCTACTCCTCTTTGTATCTCTTCCTCTCACTGTCTCCATCACCTCTATGTTTCTCTGTCTCACCTTTTCTCTGTGGGTCTTGTTATCATTATGTAACTCTTTGTTTCTCTATGGCTACCTCTGTCTTGCTCTCTGTGTCACAGGTTTCCCCCCTTCTCACCTGTCTATGTTGCCTGATGTCCTCTTTAGGTGGAGTCTTCTTTCGTATGGTTCGGGACTTAAATAAGCCCACTCGGCCGTCCTCGGCTTCCAGATTACGTTCAGTTTCGATGTCCAGGATCACGGGAAACTCCGGGAATATTCAAGAAGGAGTAGGAGGGCAAGCGGAAGCGACGCAGGGATTCCGGGAAGTTAGGAAAGAGGGAAGAAGTCGGGAGAAGGGAATCCAGGGGCCAGGAGATAGCAAGTAGCACTAGAGAAGGTCCGGAGCACACGTCCGATCACAGCTAGTAGCAGCGTTGAGACGCGCGGGGCCGCGGGGTGTGGCTTCTTTATAGAGGATGCTGCGTAGAACGTGAAGACTGGCGAGAAGCGTTCTGATCTTGCTGCCATGTTGGTAGTATTATGGAGTGTAAGGCCCGACGTGTCAGGGCCTTACACTTGCCCCAGAAGGGGCAAGTTCGATGGTTCATGACACTGTAATTTGTTTCTGTAACATTATGTCTCTCATTGTATTCTATGTCTGCATATGTACATGTCTCTCTTTCTGTATGTCTCTCTGTCTCACTCTTTCTTAGTCATCTCTCTCTGTCCCCGTCTTTTTCTTTCTGTGTATGTCTCTGTCCCTCTCGGTCTCCCTCTTTCCTATCTCTCTATATCTCTCTCCCTCTCTATCATCTCTCTCTCACTTTATGTCTCTCTGTCTTTCACTCTATAGCTGTCCTTCCTTCTCTTTATCTACCTCTCTCTCGTGCTTTCTCTTTTTAATCTCTCACTGTCTTTGTATATGTTTTTTACTTTCTTCCTCTCTCTGTGTTTCTCACTTCATCCTGCTATTTGTCATCTCTCTCTGACTCTTTCTATTTGCGATCTCTCTGTATGTACATATCTTAGTTAGCCATATCTGGCATTTAGCCCAACTATGTTAGTTAGCCATATCCGGCATTTAGGCCAATCGTGGTAGTTAGCCATATCCAGATTTAGGCAATGTGTGCTAGTCATATCTGGCATTTAAGCCAATTGTATTAGTTATCCATATCTGGTATTTAGGTCAACTGTGTTAGTTATACAACCAAGACCCATTGTTGCCAACAGGTGACCCTTATGTGCACTCTTGGGGGACTAAAAGTCCCAAAGTTGTTTAGAGGCATTAGTGAGTCATGTCCCAAAGGGTGGACATCACATCATCACATAACACGCAATTGCCATAGTAAGTTCATAAATCACAATTGCCAACGTGTTTCAGATTTTAGGAATCCATCTTCACGGCTTGGGAGCTCAAAGTTCCATACATTTAAAAAGTTGAACTCTATTCTGTCAGACACCTTAAATCCCTCAATGTGTAGGATTGGTGCTGCCACAGTTCTCCTGCTGTCACACTTGTTGGACCGGCCAGGGGAGGCGGATATGGGTCGGCTGTTTCATCAGTGAAAGCTCACCGCAAAGCTTGCTCTGTACAGGATCTGAGTCAATTGTGATTTCAAGTGAAGCTTATTGGATGATTACAACTGTCTAATACATTTATATTGTTTACGGGTGAATTGTGTGAAGGTGTAACACAATCTATGTGACTGGTTTCTCTAATTGTTTTATATACATTTGCCGGATTTGTATAACACCAAACTGTTTGAGCATCAATACCTCGACACATGGAGGTGTATATGTACTGTTACCTTTGGATTTGTAAATCTTTTTATTTACATGAACAAAAGTATGAATCAATACTATTTTAACATGATTATAACTTTGGAATACAATGATGACTGATGGTATTCTTTATAGGACTACATCTTATCCCAATCCAAACCCATAACCCATTCTCGGGAGGATAGATCAGGTTTAATGTGCTCACCTTGGAAGCAAGATGCCACGGAGCACCACAGGTTCGATACCCAGGTCCACGCTTAGAAACCTCTGGGTAATAAGTGCCTTAAAAAATAACCAATCATATCATATCATTCATTGTTTACATATGTTTAGAGCTTAAACCTAAGTGTTTAGGTGTAAGTCTTTAGAATTTGATGACAGCTGGGTCCTCCCACTGTAACAGCCTCCCTGCATCTCTTAAAACTTGAGCAGGACCAGGACTCAACTCAAGACCTTCCTTTCTGCTTTCGCTTTCTCTCTCTCTCTCCCATGCTGATACTCCTGTCTGCTGTGCTAACTGGTTACCTGGCCACCCACTGAACCTAACGGGCAGCAGGCTCCTGTATGACAAGTAGCCCCTTGAACTACCTTCGGGCCTCCCACCCACTCAGGGACGGTACCTGCAACGTTACAGTCCCCTGCCTCTCTGCACTTACTGAAAGACCACAAAGGCTTACTGGAAAGAAATAGAAATAGCCAGTCACGAGGTTCAACTATAGTATTTATTAGAGCCCGGACTGGGGTCTCAGTGCCCCATGATGCATATGTACAGACACTGTGGCAGGAGAGAACTCTGAACAGTCAGCGTGTGATGCATATATACATTCAGGGATAACATATGATACACTTGTCCAGCCCCCTCTTGCAATAGGGCCCATAGGGTTCACAACCTTTCCACGCAGGTGATATTACTGAGATTACTGAGTTTGTGCATTCTTCCCCGTCCTCCTATTGACAATTTACTGTCTGGGAGCGGGGCAAAGTCGTGCGTGGGGGCATATCGTGTTCCCTGGTACAAGGTAACATTTTCTGTACAGTTTATCTATGTTGCTCTTGAAGCCTGAGGTCAGTCTGCTCTAAAGCTTGGAAAACAGGATTTCAACCAGAGGATCATGTTGCAGCTCCACATTATTAGATTTAATGGTTCGACGGAGAGACATGGTTGAGATAGGCAGGCACCTAGCTTATAGATTAGCCATGCATCTGCAAGGTTCTGCAGTGCAAGACAAACAACACGATCAGCAGAATGTGCATTACTGTCTCGTTTAGTAACGGAAAGTTCATGCCGCAGTCTCCTACCGCGTTCAGAGTAAGAAAGGCAAAAGTGAGCAAAGAACTGAACTGAACATTACATCCAAGATGGTGAATTAAAAAAATGGCAACGTGGCCACCATTATTGTAGCAGTAGGTTTATAGCGTGATGCGACTGTGCTTAGGCCAATATGCATACCTATAGGATACAAAACTAAATATATTTTCACAAACCCTCCTTTTGGCCTAAGCCAAGAGCATCATCCAAACATGGCATCCTCAGACAACCAGGTAGTGGAGTCATCATCAGAACACCCCGAGTCATCACTATCATAAACACTAATGGCCATAAACTCTTTTATAGCAACATCCTGCATGACCAGTGCATTGGTGACGTGTACATGCAAGTGTGGGTTTGGTTTCAATTTAACCAATGTTCATGCACAACAATGCCCCAGGACAGGTAGATATTGGATGCAGCAGCAACAAAATAGAACTATACCCAGGATTATAGCTAGAGCAGAGAATATCTTCCAAGCCCAAGTTTGTAGTAGACTCCCAAACCATGTACTAAGATCGCAATCCCCTTGGGGAACATGTACCTCTGAACCAAGATTGTGCAGTCTTTTAATTGCTTGAAAAATGGTGGGGGCGGAGTCAGGTATGTAAACGAACACACTGACCCGACCATTTTGTATACACCACCATGCTCAACCAGGATGACGTCTAAACACATCCTGTTCTGAAGAGCCACTAGTCTAATGGCCTTTTGTTACAATGTCATATTGAACATGTCAGTAGTTTCATTGATAGTTTCCTCCAAAATCCTAGCCAATTTCCTAATATCTTGGGAGTTAATTATATCATGGACTTAGCAATATCCCCCAATACTTGCAGTGGAGTGTCACCTTCTATTTCCCTTCTTGGACTAGTTTTCAAGATATCAGCGGTGGAAGTGATATATACCCCAGGCAGAAGTATTCCCAAATAACATGTGCCATGCCAATCTTTTGGTAACCAAAGATAAGCTTCACTTCCACAGATTAAATAGATTGACCCCCCTATATACAGAGGCCTATCGTCTTTTACTAAAACAGCCGTGTTCATACATTTATCATACGAGCCCATAGGTCGGGAAACCTCTTTTCGTAAACAGAATGGGACAGAGTCGGGGTCATGGTTGATGGTGTATGATGCAGGAGAGACTTCCTTATTCCCTACTGGAGTCATTTTAAAAGAAATCATCGAACAGTAAGGTCTGGAATATTTGTCAGATTGTTTGGCAGTAGCTGTGTTGAGAGTTCTTTTGTTTGCAAATACTGAACATCCTAGCGGCAACAATACCAGTTGGTCGAATTCATTAACATGTGTACCATCAAAGTTACCAGTGGTACTGTCGTTCCATCGTCCAACGAAAGTGCTCTGAATGAAGCATAACATGCAGTAGACAAAGGGAGATGATTGATATACCAACCTATTCCCTTCTCACCATGCTGTGGCAGATTTGAGCAAACCCAGCAGTTAGCTCTATTTAAAATAGCATGTGTTGCATTCATAATCATCAGGAGGGTATTGTTATGATAACCCCCTCTATGACTGAGATCACGTGGATGAAGAGTGTGTGCTTACACAAGTAAGGGAGACATTGTAGATGCACTGACCATTGGCAACAGGGTATCGAGTGGATGTGCACTTTCCAAGTACCATAGTACAGGTATCAATGTGACCATAATGCAGGTTATTACTGTCAGTATTATCCATTTAGTCCTCAGGGACCATGGCCCTTGATATACAGGCCCATCAATCTGAAAATGTACCATGTCCTCATTTAAAACAAGCAGCCCGAACGTGGGCATAGTCCTTCAGCGTCCGTTAAGATGCCTCAATGATAAGCTCTATAAGTTCATTTGTTGATGGCACCTGACCACGTGGCCAATCTTGCTTCCAGTCTTCTTTGCCGCTCCCTGCCCCTTAGGTTGTCCACAGGGGAATGACGAGTGAATGGCATGTTGGTTTCCTCGGTGGTGCATTACTGCTACCACACTTTCCTAGTCTATTACAAACCATAATGTCAATCCCTGAACTAAATCCAATTTCGTGGTCGAAGGTTGTACCTTAAAGCTCCAGGTACTGAATGGTCAATGAACAAGGGATCGTTGATCTCCGAAGGAACAATGTCAGACAATGCAGAAGGAGAAGAAAGCACAGTTTCCCCAGGCCCCCCCGACCCAGGAAGTGGTTTCATATCACTCTTGGTGTTGATCAGAACAGGCACATGATGATCAACCTCCTTCTTGTCACATTTATCGAGAGGCAAAGGCAGTAGCACTCGTTTCATGTGTGTTGCGTGTATCCAATGTTTCTTGATGGTCACACGTACCGCTGTCTGCGTAGCCAATAGCACTTGGTAAGGCCCCTTCCAGCGTAGTGCAAGGCACATTTTCCTCTTGAAGTTCTTCAACAGCACAAACGACCCAGGCCAAATTTGATGGCCTGTGCCCGCTTATTTCTCAGGCAGGGCTGCTCGAACCTGTTGGTGAATAAAACACAAGTTTTGAGTCAACTAGTCACAATAGTCAGACAGTAATGGGTATTCTATCTCAGCCAATTTCTTAGGTCTCGGCGCATTCCATACAGTTGCAGGTCTCCCCATGATAATCTCTTATGGGAAAAGTCCTGTATTTGACTGTGCGGATGTCTGCATTGAGAGTAAGGCTATTGGTAAAGCATCAGGCCATTTCAAATTGCTGTGTGTGCAAACACCTTCACTAATTTATTCTTCAAAATACCGTTGTGGCGTTCCACCAGACCGGCCCTCTGGGGATGTCTTGCTGAGTGAAAGTGTTTATCGATCTGTAATCCCACACAGATTTGCAGGATAACATCAGCGATAAAGTGTGGTCCGTGGTCGGACCAAATGACTCTCGGCAAACCAAACCTAGGAAAATATTCCTGTAACATGGCTTTAGCCATCGACAGAGCAGTGTTGTCTTGAAGGGGGAATGCTTCAACCCATTTGCTAAAGACACAAATCACGACGAATGCGTATCTGTAGTTTTGGCAATGTTCCATTTCGATAAAATCAAAATGAATCACTTTGAATGGCATGTAGGGAGGTCCAAAACTACCCTTCGGTGTTGATGTGCCCTTCCCATTGTTGTGTTGCAGATATGTCATACAATTCTGAACTAAATTTTCAGCAATTTTCGGGATATTGTTATTGTACCAAACGTGATCTAAATGCTGCCATATTTTTTTTGCACATGTGTGTGATGGACCTTAAGCCATAGTGACTACGGCAGTGATGTAAGCATTGGGCAACATCCATCTTTGCTTCTCATTGTCTACCCAACACCCCTCAACATCCAATCCAGCCAGACCATTCTCCGATGGTTTGATCTTCTCTGCTGTTGCTTCAGCCTAAATTTCTTTCACACTATCGACCTCTTCTTTCATTTAATTAGTGTCTGCAACCCATTTAGCCGAATCCAACACATACATTTCCAAGTGTAGATTGGTAGCAGTCTATTTCTATCAGCAAAAGCATTTCCTTTTCCTACATCGTCTGTCACTTTCTGATGTGCAGCACATTTCATTATCTCTAATTGTGTAGGAAGCGCTAATGCTGAAACAATTGTACTATCCGAGTACCATGTTGAATTTTAGTGCCATGTGAGGTCAAGAATCCCCTCTGCGCTCATAATCACCCAAAATTGTGAACATCTCCAAAGGCGTACAAGCTATTGTTATAGATGTTAAGCAAATGACTGGATTGATTCACCCAGTCCACTGGAAGGACCTGTTTGGAAAAGACTCCACTATATTTTAACTTAATTCATTGCATTATGTGTTCCTGTTCATTGATAATTCCTCAGACACTTGGTTGGATTGAATTTATTTATGTTTATTGGTCAAAATCACTTAATAGTAAGCCTATTTCAATGATTACATCGTCCAATGCATTTCGGTCTGTTTAAGACCTTCTTCAGGAACTGTGTTCGTAATTTGTATAGGTTCTTGGCCTTATTTATGAATTCTCACTTTTGGAAAGTATTTCCAAGCTGTATAACCACTTTAGCTTTATCATCCTTAAATACTGTTTTACGGTAACAAATATGCTGTTCAAATGTGCAGGTTGATGGCAGCTGAAGTGTGTCAAGCTATTCTTTTTAAAGCCCTACTGTATATGCTTGGGCTTTCGGTATAACCCTGAGGTACACATGTGAATGTGAAAGAGCGTCCTCCTAAAGTGAACACAAACAAGTACCTACTATCCGTGCATACTGGAATACTAAAGAAAGCAGTCTTCAAATCAATAACACAAAAATGTGTGGCCATAGCCGGAATCATGGTCAGAATGGTTGTAACATCAGGAACAATCGGAAACTTGGCATGACAATCCTGTTAATTGCGCGCAAATCAATTATAAAATGGTAGGGTAAGACATTATCCACTTTCTTATATACAGGTAGAATCGGGCTATTACAGACACTCCCAGATATTTCTTCAATCACACCTCGGTGCAAAAAATCTGAAACAATACTCTTCAACGCACGCTCACCTGCTACTGATATTTTATACTGTGGAATACGTCACAGTGTAACACCTGCTTTCAAAATTATTGGGACTGGTTCAACATTAAGAATCCCCACATCATTATCATTCATCGCCCATAAAGGTGTGGGCACTTCACTGAACTCGCTCGGCAAAGGCATAGACAAGAATTGTGAAGCAGAATTTTGTTGGGGAGAAATCATCAAATACACTCCATTTGGAGAAGAATAAATCACAGCATTCAATTTCTTGAACAGATTTAATCCCACTAGGTTTTCACCACAATTCTTTGTCAACAAGAATGGACATGAAACAGTAAATTGTCCCAATGGAATCGGTACCGGCCGAGAGACCGGGCTAACTACTGGTGTACCAGAGAACCCTACATTGCTTTGCCCCAACAGTGGGATATCTGCAACCCGCATATGATCAATGGAACACTTCTGTGCCGCCGTATCCACTAAAAAGATATGCTCTCTATTCCCCACTTTCATTTCAATGTAGGGCCCCTTTTGATCAACGGGAATAGGTATCGGTTCCAGAATCTGCTTCAGGCTGTCCTAGCAAAACAGTACATCGATAGATGTGAAATCCTCAGTAAAATATGCATGAGTAGGATCATCAAAAACATTCCCACTACTCACATTCTGTGCCTGTATTCTTCCCTGATTAACCCCATTCGTATCATGAGGTTGATTCTGCTGATTCTGTGCGAATTCGTATCTACCAGGACTTGCAATGCCGGGGCGACCTCTTGATCGCCCTCTGATCGTACCGTATGGGTTACTAGCTCGCTGTTGGAGGGACGGACACTGGCCCTCATTACGACCCTTGCGGAAATCGACTGACCGGAGCGCCACAGCGTAAATAGCGTTTCCGCCATTGCACGAAGGAGCAAAGTGCGGCCTATTCCGACCCATCGGGCACGAGCACCACGGCATGGCGGAAGTGCTAAGTCCGCGATGGCGGAAAAGACCCCAAAACGGCCCACACCGCCGCCGTACGGGGCCCCAGGTGCAATACCGCCACCCCTCCTAGCGGTCACCGCAGTGTGCGCCTACCGGAAAGTACGGTGCCCGGAAATATACGGAAACGGAAGTTAAAACACGGCCCCGGAACGGGAAACATCCCGGCGTACACCTATAAATACACTAAAACCACACAACCACTAAAAACACTACCCTGAGACACACCCCACCCCATCAACCACCCTAGCGAAACCAAGAAAAATGGGAAAAGCAGCGAAGAAAGCGTGCGACCGCAAGCGGCAGGTCCACTTCTCCCGTGAGGAACTCACCGTGCTAACAGAGACCCTCCAGGAGAATGCTGCCGTGGTCTTCTCCACGCAAATGACCAGGACGGCACTTGCAAACAAGAAGGCCATATGGGCTCTGGTGGCACAGCGGGTAAGTGCGGTGGGGACCGCACCCCGCACCCCACAGCAATGCCGCAAGCGATGGGACGACCTGCGGATACGCGTCCGCAGCATACTCTCTGCCAACCGCAACATTGCCACAGCCACCGGGGGAGGTCCTGAATCACCCATCAAGTTGACCCCCTGGGAAGAAATCTGTGCCTCCACCATCGGAATGGAGAGCATTGAGGGAGTCGGAGGGATGGAGAAAGGAGTGCAGACATCCGAAGATTCAGGTAGGTGGGCCAGACATAACAAGCCACACAGTCCATCCATGTGAAGCACCATGCGTCCACATAGTGCAACAGAAACACATGTCCAGGATAACGTCCACACACATCGGCCTGATAGCGCACGTTAAAACCCACAATAAATACATAAATAATTAAAAACCCCTAATACACGCACTACACGTGCAGCAGGCACACCCAAACTGCAGGCTGCCAAACAACTGCACCCTCACTCCACACACAAATGAAAGCACCTCCAAGGCCCCGACCCAAATCACCCTCAGGTACCACCCCAAAGCATGTGATACAATGCCATTCCAATTCCCACAGACCCATCAATAACCCTCGCCCTCCTTTACTCCACCACAGGGTCCGATCCAAACGACGAGCCACAGGACACCCCTACCAGCACACCTGCAAAGAGGGCCAAGACCAACGGCCAGAGACCCTCCACCTCAGCTGCACGCATCAAGACACGGCAGCAGCACAAATCAGGTGGTAGCACAGAGGAGGGAACATCAACAGGCACCCCAGCAGCCAGCATGGCCACAACACCACCACCACAGGTCCCCCCAATGGATGCCACAGAAGGCACTGCCTCTGGTGGCAGCAGCACCATAGGTGACACCCCATTGATGGCAGCATGCTCGGACACAGAAGACGGGGATGTCGAGGTCAGATCCATCCATGACCTGTCCCAATCCCCCTGTCTGTCCCATCCCGTACAACATGAGGATACCACGCAGGGGCAGCCACAAGACGACGACTGGCCATCCCCCCCAAGCCCTGTGGCAAGGCAACATGAGGACAACAGCCCCTCTGTGACACCCCCGCAAATGGGCATGGCCCAGCAGAGGCAACAGTCCCTCGACAAGTTAATCGTCCAACAGCAGCAAATGGCCACACTCCTCAAGGACCATGCCGATGAATGTGGGGGCACCAAGGCAGACATAGAAACATCAACAGAGACACTTAGGGCAGAAATGGAGAGATGTACAGAGACGCTAAGGGCACAAATTGAGAGTAGCACCGAGAGCCTGAGAGTCCAAATGGAGAGTAGCACCGAGAGCCTGAGAGTACAAATGGAGAGAAGCACCGAGAGCCTGAGGGGGCAACTGCATGCGACGTCCAAAGACGTATGTGCCGAACTTGCCGCAGTGCGCCGTGTGCTCACTGAGCTCTCGCAAACCCTTAGGGACATGCATGGACGTGAGCAGGCAGACACATCATCCGTTGCAAGTTCCGTCCAGGGCAGCCCCCAACGTAGATCAGGGAGGAACCTGCGCTCCACAGGCAGGGGTGCCCCTGATACCCGCAGAGGGGGCTTGCAATAGCGACAGGCCACTGACAATGAGCATCTTTGGACACTGGTGTTCGGGTGGGAGGTAGGAGGGTGGAGGGGGTGTGTTGGGCTCACTTGGGTGGCGGGTCGATAGGGTGTTCAACATGATATCACATATGCCATAAAAAGTGCACGATCACCCAATGAGATGTGTGGACATTGATCTTTGTGTACTAGGCCATCATAGGCGTACAGTCCATATTGTGCATGTCCCAGACACACGCAGTGCCACGAGTCCCGTGTCCATGTATCAGCCCCCAGGCGTGAGTGCTAGAAGCATACATCAATGAGATGCTGACGGATGTCACGGCCCTCCGGTGCCTCGCAGACTCCTTGAGGTGCTGCCACATCCCCACCCTCATCATGACCATCATCCGGTGCTTGCAGTTCAGCGTCAGGGGGCATGGGCACATTTCTACGTACGCACATGTTGTGGAGCATGACACATGCCATGACCATCTTTGCAACCTTCTCATGGCGGTACAGGAGTGCCCCGCCAGACCTGCTGAGGCAGCGGAAACGAGTCTTCAGTAGGCCGAATGCCTGTTCTATGACTACACGGGTACGTGAGTGGGCATGGTTGTAGTCCTCCTCATGCAGGTCCCGTGGGTTCCGGACTGGTGTGAGGAGCCATCTCTTCAGTGGATATCCAGCATCACCTGTATGTGGACGATAAACGTAGGATGTGGAATGCCATTGATACGTACGCACACCCCCCCCCCTTCCTGCCAGTACATTGCCAAATCACATACCCCACATCATCATGCATGCAATGAGACTCACCGAGTAGCCAGGATCTGTACCCTGCGTGTCGCTCCATGTAGCGTGGTATGGTAGAGTTCCTCAAGACCATGGAATCATGGGTTGATCCAGGGAATCGGGCACAACAATGCGTAATGATCCTGTTGGAGTCACACACCATTTGTACATTCAGGGAATGAAATTGTTTTCGGTTGCGGTACTGGGCCTCCATGGCATGTGGGACGACCAATTCAACATGGGTGCAGTCGATGGCACCAATGCAACCCGGTATGCCGGCAAGTGCATGGAATCCCACTTTTGTGTTCGTAATTTCCTGCTCCGAGCGTGGTAGGGAGATGTAGTCGTCTGCGTGCTGCAGGAGGGCATCGAGCACTTGGAATAGTGTCCGTGAAAACAGTGGCTGTGATATGCCATGCAACTGTCCGACTGTGTGCTGGTAGGTGCCTGTGGCCAGGAAGTGGAGTACAGACACCACCTTCAGTAGGGGTGGGATTGCGGTTGGGCTATCTATCATGCTGACTAGGTCAGCCTGTGTCATGTCCACAATGGCGGCTATGGTGCCCCGGTCCAGACGGTAGAGGGTGTGGATCTGCTCATCAGTGAGGTTGAACGGATGTGCTCGGAGGCGTGGGATTGCGGGCTGCCTGCGTGGTGGTAGTGGCTGTGCTGCTGGGCCTTGCTGGCCCTGCCTTGGCCTCCTCCTCCTCCTGCGTCTCCTCCGTGCGGCTGGTTGTAGTTGTTGTTCGTCTTCTTCTTGGAGTCGGAGCACTTGCAGTGCTATCAGGTCCCCCAGGGCCAACATCGCGAGTCCTGCCGGTAGCATTTCGCTGTGGTTGTGGGAGGAGACTGGCTGTGCAATTTATGTGTTTTCAGGCTGTATGGCCTCCACCTGTGGTGATTGATTCCACCTGTGCAAACGGCTCTCCCCTTTGGCCGAGCACGTCCCGCGCACTACGCTGCAATTCGGGTAATGGTATCTTGCTATTGCAATCATGTATTTGTACCCGATGGGCGTGTAAGATTGGTTGATCTGTTCATTCTGCTGTGGTCCCATTGTTTCCCATACTATCTGTGTAGTCGCGAACAGACTTGTGAAGGGTCAGTGGAACGTAGTACTCGAGTAACGGTGGGCCCTCATGCATCACTGTACCGAGTTGCAACGACGGGCGGGGCGTCCCATTTGTGGGTGAAGGCAGTTGCCATTTTCACACACAGCCGCACTCGATGGAATAATTAGTGATTTCAAACGGCCACAGATGCCTTTTCGACGTGATGTTGCAAATGAGGAATTCGAAGGGCGGCGCTTTCGGTTTCCAGCTAGCGGCGAGGAGATGCCCACAGGTCTGACTGCAAATGTAACGTTCTATTGTACTATGTCCTTGAGACAGGGCCCATGGCGAGGGAGCAATGATTGATATGAATGGTTTGGGATGCGCAATAGCTACGTGGGCGATGAGGCCGGCCATTCCCAAATACATGTTACTTCACAACACTGGATTTACGGGCTGGGGCACTGTGGATGTAGCAGGCTGCATTACGCACAGACTCAATGGACGTTTCTAATGTCATGTGAGTAATTATTCTGGCGTTTTGATCCCGGGATGAGGGAATGATGAATGGATGCATGGGCAGGTGATTTGGTGCAGAGTTTGCCATGTACAGGGCTTCTTGGGATCTATCCGCCTCCCCTACGCTATGTGATGCAGGGCTGCCATAGTGGGACCATCGTCTATCTGGCCTTGTTGAGCCCTCCCTGTCTCGACGCGCCCTCAGACACTTGTGTCCATGCACGTTAACATTCCCATCAGATGGATTCTGTTTTTGCAGACGCATGCACAGGTACACTCGTTCGTGATGGTGTTTACACCTAGGTATAGATGGTTATGAGTCGCAAGTGGCTTTGGGGTGTTGATGATCCTTTGGAGTGGGCTGGCATGCATATGGCTGTGGATTTCGTGTGCTCATTGATGTGAGTTGTTCGAATGTAGTTCTGATGGCCATTCTGTTCTTGTTCTTTTCTTTTGGTTGACAGGTATCTCCTCCCCTTTTGCCACTGCCATCTGTATGCCACTCCTGCAGATGGATTTTACTCCCGACACCTGCTGCTTCGTGTTAATCGGTGGAGCAGCATTACGATCTTATGGGACGATCGCCAGTGGCCCACATGCCCTTACGCAGTACTGGTGGCTCGGAGCAACATTTCGGCCTTTCAGCTGGACTAGTGCCTCCCCATTGGGACGGCCCTGCGGTTGTGTGCGCTTCCTTTTTGCCTTTTCGTACGTGATTGTGGCTCTGTGTACCATGATGGGACAGGGCGTCACACAAGTAGTGGCTGGTCTTTTCTTGCGGATGCAGCCCACAATGGTGAAATGTGTTTTGGAGTTCATGGCCTGATGGCTGTATGGGCTTGGTGATTTTGTTGTGCATTAAATTTCTATTCTGATTTGGGCCGTGTAGCGTTTTTCTTTGCAAGTGATGTGGCATGTGCCTATATGTGGGGCGATGTATTGTGAGGAGATCTGCATTGGGTTCCTGCTTCGGGGTTTAGTTGCGTGGTACTGTGCTGGGCGCGTTTGCCTACTGAGCCCGTGAGGTCAGGGATGGGGGCTGCCTATATGACAGTTTGGATGTTGTCATGCTCAGGGGCGGGGGATTGGGTTTTGTGTGACAGATGGCGGTCAGCCAGGTGGACTGGTGGAATGATGTTATTTTCGGAATGTTGCTGGTCACAGGTGCCTGTGTTTGCGTGCGTTTCGGGGGGGGGGACTGTGGTCATGTCCATTGGGATGGCTTCTGTATTCGTGCCATCTGTGCCCTGCAGCTCCCATTGGCCCCTGTTGTGTTTCTTTTGTTCGTTGGCATGCATGGGTGCTTTGTACATTTCAATGGTTGCATTGTGACTTCATTGCACCTACAGGGAGTTGTACTTTGTGGGCAGGGAGCGGTGTACAGGCACTCAGTGGGGCCGTTTACGGTTGATTCGCGATGCCGTACTTCTCGCCATGGCGGAATGGTCCATTCCGCCATGCCTGATGGCGTTAGGTACATGTCCGCTAGGGTCGGAATTGGCGTACCGTTGCACCATGGTGGTGTTTGCGGTTTGGCATGGCGCGCGCGCGCGTGCTTAGTGCAGTTAGCGTTGGCGTTCACTACGGTGTCGCTAATGGCTTCGTACTTTGCGGTGACGGGTCATAGTCGCACCGAGCGCTATTCGATGGCGGTATTGCATTTCCGCCATCGTTTTCCCCTTTCCGCCAGGGTCGTAATGAGGGCCACTGTGTCCTCCAATGGCCTTCCAGTCTACAATATGCACATTGGTTCATGTACAGAGGACCCATCTGTGCTCCCATTTGTGGCGCAAAATGACCTATTGGTTGAGTGTTCCCACCCCTCAATCCCTGTGCTATCTGCTGCAAAAGTACTCTAGTTTTTAAATCACCTTTTTTCTTTTCCACCTTCTCCTTCTCCGTATTTATCCTGTTCTCATCGTACTGGGCCATGTGCAACATTTCCCTGTGATTTTGCTTGCCATGCACTTTTAGACATCATGATCTGAGTTTGAATGTCAGGCAACAATCCTCGTACAAATTTGTCAACAAATATTCTCTTTCCCAGTTCCGTACTCAATTCTTGCCCACTAAAATCCGAAATAACTTGTTCAAACCTGTTAAAAAATTCAGTCGCACCCTCAGTCTTTCCTTGCATGCATACTGTTAATTTGTCCCATATAATCCTTTTCTCGGGCACTAAAGTTTTTAGTTTGGTAACTATATTATTCGGCAACATCAATACAACCTGAGGCGGTTTCTCGTCTGCATTTCTAGCCTCATCTGCTTGTATTAAGGCATCCCAAGTGTCGCCCATTCCTGCTTGAACATCTAGGGTCCTGATTTGCTTCCATAAATCTGCAGGTAGGATCACGGGAAACAATAGGTCAATATCCCCTAAGGTGAAAACTGACGAATTCAAAACTGATTCTATCTCTTTGTAGAACTCTGTGGGATTCTTCCTAATGTCTGGAATAGACTGCTTAATCGTATTCACTTCCTGTCTTGAAAATGGAACCTGAACAAACTGTGAAATATAATGTGCTGAAATAGTGGAAGCAGGTGGATGTCCTACAGCTCAAATACACCACCCAAACACTATACACGACTACTGGGTTAGCCAAACTACAAGCTAACACACACACAACACAAGCAACACACACTTACAACAAACAAATCAGGACACTGGACCTTACCCATACAGACACAACAAGCCAGTGCACACAACCTTAAACACCTGCCAATCTACACATAAAGCACACATACACACCCCAACATAACAGTCACATAGAAATATTTCAGGCTTTGGCCCTTACCTGTACGGACACAGCAAGCCATTGCACGCAACCCTAAATACCAAAAATCTACACAGAAACCACACAGACACACCCCAATGCAGCAAACAGCCACACAGAAAACATCCCAGGCATTGGACTGTACCGGTAAGGATACAACAAGCCAGTGCACGAAACCTATCATCTGCAGGCCGACACACAGAGGCGCCAGTTTCTCCTGGTTCTGGACCTATTCTATCATTCTTCTCTTACTAACCAACCCGTCCTCTTTTTTTTGCAGAGCCAAATGAGTGCCTGGAGACTGCTCTTGGGTGGTATCCATCTTCGTTATAAATCAACATAACATCTCTATGTCATCTCAATCTGAACTTCAAAAGAAGGTGTTGAACTGGACCATAGAGCAGCAGTCACACACTTCAGGATGGCCCAAGACATTTTCAGAGCCAAGACATGACTGACCAAGGATAGCCTAAGGAAACAGAACAATCAAAGCCAAGCCCTTACTGTTTCCCTGACAAACAACACTCAGTATGTACCATATATTCACCAAGCTGTCAGAGCACAAGAGGCCTTTGGAGCATCTCATGTGTACAGTGCATTGGCTTGGAGACAATTTGGACAGGCTGGTGATGAACCGGGGGGGAGGGGACGGGGGGGTGCCTACTTCCACTTTTAAATGTAATATTGTTGAGGAGCAATAGGAGGTTTGCATTGAAGTGGGGACTGTGCCAGACCTCATGCCATGCCCAACAGCACCCAGATGTACCTCCCCATTGATATCCCCCTGTACCAGCTCATTACTGTGCAGTTATCCCTAACTTCACTTGCCTTCCCTCACCCATGTGTTCCCCTCACTCACCCCTACTCAAGTACCCCCACCTACTCATCAAGCACCCCAAACTAGGTACCCCCACCATCTTACCAGCAACCACCAATGTAGCCCCTGCCACCTCCATCCTTGCCATCTCTGCTGCATATAGGTATCGCGGCTTCTCCCAACCTGCCCAGACTCAGGTATCTACGACCGTATCTGTAATCATGACGAAAGATCCCACAGGCTACTTGCCCAATTGCAAGCCCATTGTCACCACTGACTTCCATCTCCTTTACCCTATTGCCTGACTTTGGACTTTGGACTAAAAACCTTTTCAGCTGAGAATGAGCAAATCACTGTTAGTGCCTATAAGCACTGCCCTACTGCCCTCATAATGCTCACAGATTTGGTCACTATTGAACATATAAGCATTGGTGCAAGTGAGTGAACTTTGATGGCTTAGACAACAAGCCGGGCATTCATTTTCTTCTGAGGAGCAGTAATCTCATAATTATGCATACATGGTTCGAGGGTGACCACATCACACATTGTTACAAAGAAATAAGCACAGATGCAAAGCTGGAACCTGTGCCCCCCTTCACCTCCCTGATCCTGCCCAATCTGTTTGGTGACTCTGAATGTTCCTTTCCGTTTACCTCCTCTGGTTCCCAAATATAGCAGATAACACTCAACTACTGTGTGTGGTGCAGTTAAAGGCCCCAAACAGAAGTCCCTTTCACCTGAATGGCAGGCATTGAAACCCTGCAACAAAAACAGCCTGACTTTTACTTTTGTGTTCACATGAATGGCAGGCTTTTAAACCCTGCAACAAAAACGGCCTGGCTTTTGCTTGTTTCACATGAATAGCAGGCATTTAAACACTACAACAAAAACGGCCTGGTTTTTTATTTTGTTTCATGTAAAGTTAAAGAGCCATGTGGAAAGGGGCCTGCCTATCATTATCAATGCACCAGTAGCAGTTTGATTTACAAGAGAAGAAGGAATCAAAGAATCATGCAACATAGAAAACAGGATTTTTCAACATTGAAAGCAAAAATGGCCTGCACATGTGTTTACAAATAAAAACCCCTTTAAAAAGCCAAAATGGGAAAAATATCACTGCTGACAGAAAAATGTCAGGAAAGCCAAAAACCAAAGCAATGTATATTATGTTTCACCCACCAAACCCCTGTGACATTTGAAGAGACGCTAAGGGCCCGATTTATGGAATCTGGTGCAGAAATGCCGCAAGGGCCGCACGATGAGAAGGACTCTGTGCGAGTTGTTGGGCAGATAAAAACTTGTGTGGCACGCGTATTCATGGATTTCAAGAGGCATCAGTAGCCGTCGCGCAAGTAATAGCAAGCTGTGCAAGGAACGCCTCCCAACTCCATGCACACCAAAAAGCCAGTGAAAGGCCTAACACTGAGCAAGCCTCCTCGCCATCCCTGGCCCAGCATCCAGCACCCTACCGAAATCGTGCGATATCACCTCACAATCCCCGGCCGCACCCCATCGTAATCACACACCAGCAACTCGCTATCCCCGGCCGCACCGCAGAGAAAATGTGTGCCCTCCCATGCAAGCCCAAGCCGTACACCAGCCAAATCGCTTGTCAACACCTTGTAAAACCCTGCTGCCCCCTAGCGTAATCACGCTACACCACCTCGCTATCCCTGGCCGCACCCCACAGAAAACACGTGCCCTCCCATGCAAGTCCAGGCCATACACCAGTGAAATCACGCGACAATACCTTGCAATCCCCAGCCGCACCCCATCATAATTGCGCGCCAGCACCTCGCTATCCCCAGCGGTACATCACAGAAAAATCGTGCCCTCCCACGGAAGTCCAGGCTGTACACCACCGAAATCAGATGCCCCCTCTAAAGTGTAGGCTACACAGGTTTAAAAAACATTAATCTACATACATCCTCTGAACGTAACCTGGCCACGTAGCCACCCACAGCACATTAACCACTGTAGTGCACACACCATCCCCGGGCACCCTCACCTGTGACACCCCCTGCACGCAGCCTCCTTCACAAATGACAAATCCCACCAACCCCTTTCACCCATGACACCCCTTGCAGGCAGCCCCCTCCACAAGTGACAAAACCCCCCAACCCCTTTCACCTGTGAAAGCCCCCTGCAGGCAGCACCCTTCACAAGGGACACCCCACTGTAGGCAGCCCCATCCACAAGTGACAGCACCCCAAGCCCCTTTCACCTGTGACGCACCCCTGCAGGCAGCCCCCTCCACAAGTGACACCACTACCCAGCCCCCCTCACCCGTGAAAACCCCCTGCAGGCAGCCCCCTCCACAAATGACACCACCCCCACATCCCCTCACCTATGAAACCCCTCTGCAGGCAGCACTTCACAAGGGACACCCCCCTGCAGGCAGCCCCTCCACAAGTGTCACCACCCCAGCCCCTTTCACCTGTGACACCCCCTGCTGGCAGCCCCCTCCACAAGTGACACCATCCCCATCCCCCTCACCTGGGACACCCTCTTGCAGGCAGCCCCCTCCACAAGTGACATCACCCCCAGCCCCCTCACCTGTGAGACCCCTTGCAGGCAGCATCCTCCAAAAGCAACACCACCCCTCTTCCCCCTCACCTCTGAGACCCCCGTGCAGGCAGCCCCTCCACAAGTGACACCAACACCCAGCCCCTTTCACCTGTGACAACCACCTGCAGGAAGCCGCCTCCACAAGTGACACCCCCTCACCTGTGACACCCCACTGCAGGCAGCCCCTCCATAAGTGACACCACCCCCCAGCCCCACTCACATGTGACGCCCTCTGCAGGCAGCCCCTTCCACAAGTGGCACTAACCCCAAGCCCATTCACCTGTGACACCCCCTGCAGGCAGCCATCTCCACAAGTGACATCCCCCAGCCCCTTTCATCTGTGGCATCCCCTGCAGGCAGCCCCTTCCACAAGTGACACCACCCCCAGCCCCCTCACCTGTGACACCCCCTGCAGGCAGTCCCTTCCACAAGTGACACCACCCCCAGCCCCCTCACTTGTGACACCCGCCTGCACGCAGCACCCTTCACAAGGGACAACCCCCTGCAGGCATCCCCCTCCACAGGTGACACAACCACCCAGGCCCCCTCACCCATGACACCCCCTCCAGGCAGCCCCCTCCACAAGTGACACCACCCACCAGTCCCATTCATCCATGACACACCCTGCAGGCAGCCCCCTATGCAAGAGACACTACCCCCTAGTCCCTTTGCCTGTGATACCCCCCTGCAGGCAGCACCCTTCAAAAGGGACACCCCCCTGCAGGCAGCCCCCTCCACAAGTGAGACCACCCCCAGCCCCTTTCACCTTTGACACACCCCTGCAGGCAGCCCCCTACACAAATGGCACCACCGCTAGCCCCCCTCACCTGTGACAGCCCCCTGCAGGCAGCACCCTTCACAAGGGGCACCCCCCCTGCAGGCAGCCCCTCCACAAGTGACACCACCCCCCAGTCCCTTTCACCTGTGACACACACCTGCAGGCAGCCCCCACCACAAGTGACACAACCCCAGCCCCCCTCACATTTGAACCCCCAACAGGCAACCTCCTCCACAAGTGCCACCCCTTGCAGGCAGCCCCCTCCACCTGTGACACCCCCTGCAGGCAACCCCCTCCACAAGTGACACCACCCCCAGCCGCTCTCACCTGTGACACCCCCCTGCAGGCAGTCCCCTCCACAGGTGACACCCCCCTGCAGGCAGCCCCCTCCATAAGTAACACCACCTCCAACCCCCTCACCTATTACACCCCCCACAGGCAGCCCCCTCCACAAGTGACACCACCCCAAGCCCCTTCACCTGTGACACCCCTCTGCAGGCAGCCCCCTCCACAGGTGACACCACACCCCAGCCCCACTGACCTGTGACACCCCCCTGCAGGCAGCGCCCTCCACAAGGGTCAGCCCCCTGCAGGCAGCCCCAACCACAAGGGACTCCACCCCAAGCCCTCCTCACCTGTGACACCCCCCTGCAGGCAGCACCCTTCACAAGGGACACCCCCCTGCAGGCAGCCACCTCTGCAAGGGACACTGCCCCCAAGCCCCCTTCATCAGTGATGCCCCCCTGCAGGCAGCTCCCTGCACAAGTGACACCATCTCCAAGCCCCTTTCACATGTGACACCCCCCTGCAGGCTGCGTGCACCACAAGGGACACCCCCCTGCAGGCAACATCCTCCACAAGGGACTCTACCCCCAGCCCTCCTCACCTGTGACACCCCCTGCAGGCAGCACCCTTCACAAGGGACACCCCCCTGCAGACAGCCCCCTCCACAAGGGACACCACCCCCCAGTTCCCTTCACCTGTGAAACCCCCCGGCAGGCAGCCCACTGCATAAGTGACACCACCCCCAACCCATTTCACCTGTGACACCCCCTGCAGGCAGCCCCCTCTACTAGTGACACCACCTCCAGCCCATTTCATCTGTGACACCCCCCCTGCCGGCAGCCCTCTTCACAAGTGACACCACCCCCAGCCCCCCTTACCTGTGACACCCCCATGCATCAGCACCCTCCAAAAGTGACACACCCCCAACCCCCTTACATGTGACACCCCCCAGCAGGCAGCCCCCTCCACAAGTGACACCGCCCCCAGGCCCCCTCACCTGTGACACCCCCCCTGCAGGAAGCCCCCTCCACAAGTGAAACCACCCCCAGCCTCACTCACCTGTGACACCACCCTGCAGGGAGCCCCCTCAACAAGTGACACCACCCCCAGCCTCACTCACATGTGACACCCCCCTGCAGACAGCCCCCTCCACAAGGGACACCCCCCTGCAGGCAGCCCCCTCCACAAGGGACTCCACTGCTCAGTCCCCCTCACCTGTGACACCCCCCTGCAGGCAGCACCCAATACAAGGGACACCCCCTGCATGCAGCCCCCTCCACAAGGGACACCACCCACAAAACCCTATTGCCTGTGACACCCCACTGCAGGCAGCCCCCTCCACAAGTGACACCACCCCCAGCCGCTTTCACCTGTGACCCCCCCTGCAGACAGCCACCTCCACAAGTGACACCACCCCAGCCCCTTTCACCTGTGACACCCCCTGCAGGCAGACTGTTAGGGAGAATTCTCAAGAATGTGCTAATTTCCCTTACCTTTTGAGACCACCAGCTACTTTGCTGGATTTCTAGGATTTTTTATTTTTACCTGGAAAGAGTGTGAGCCTTTTTTCCCACTCTTTCATGTGTTTTGATGTGTGTTTTACTTTTGTGTTCTTTGGATATGGAGTTTTAAAACAACTCAATAGGCATCATCTTTTTCTTGTGTGTCACACAGCACTGTTAGTGCAGTGGCACAGGGGTGTCTTTCAGACTCCCCAAGGTTTAAATACCTTCTCTGGGACTGACTACTGTCTCCCAGAGCATGTGAAGTTAAACTGACTTTGCTAGTCCTTTTAAATTCATAGACCCAGCACACACTATCTTCCTTTAGAGTGCTGGAGAGGTTGATTAGCATCCCCTGGGTCTAAACACTCCTGTAACAGTCGAATGTTACACTTTCCTCTTGGAATGGCTGGTGGCAGTGGTTTTAGAACAAACTGCCATGATTTATTCCGACCGTGAACACTGGTAGCTAAAAATTGGGTCAGCCATGTTTTTCAATATGGCGCCCATGAGCCCTCTGTAAAAACAGACTCCAGTCATCTTTTAGGAAAGGTCATTCTTGTGTTTAACTCTGTGCGCCAAACCAGGTTTGGTCCCTTTGTTCGATGCCCTTTGGCGGGCTTCTGTGCTGAAGCCCTCCTCTGGCGCCTGAATGTCTGGGGTGGGAAGGATGTGAGGGAGGTGCCCGAAACTCCCTGTGCTTAGTCTCCTAGGAGACCTGAATGCACTTTGGTGTGTTTGGCTGGCTGACTGTCTGGCAAGGACAGCCACCCTGCGGGGTGAGTGACAGCTAGGCTGGAATGAATGGGAGAAAACTGTTTAAAAGCAGGTCTCTGGGACTTGGAAAGCAGAGTCGACCACTGGAATGAAAGAACCGAAGACGAGCTGAAGGAAGACGACTTCTGCAACTCCTGGACCATTGGTTTGCCTGGTGAAGCCCTGCTGCAGGTCTGAATTTCCTGAAACTACAATAACAAAAATAAAAACATTTCCATAAAGTCTGGTTATTATTAATTAAAAAACTTACCGTAAAAAATGATTTACAAACTAACCATGGAGGATTGTCCAATTATTCCACTCCAAAGAAAATAAAAATTAAAAGGAAACTTACACCTACAGAACTATGTATGAACACAAAATTGAGTATTGTCCAAAATGTCAGCTCCAAATAATGATGAAAATCTAAAGAAACTTACACCTACAAAACTATGTACACAGGCAGCGGGCTAGTCCTCCTCATCTCCAATCTCACTCAATGTCTGGGCCAGGGCATCATTGAGCACTGCATTCATTACCCCCAGGCGGGCCTCCATTGTTTCCTGGAGGGATTGCAGGTCCTCCAGCATGTTCCTCTCCAACCCCTTCGGCTCCCTGCAAGTTGCATACAGGATGGCAGCCCGCCTCCTTTCCCGACACAGTGCAACCTCTGCCCTGGCCATTGTCACTCTCACCTCCCAAGCCCGCTGCCTCTCTGCTCTGATACGCTGCCTATAGCACACAAACACAGAAGACATCCTGGTTCTCAGGTCCACATTTGTGTCCTGCCTGTCGCTGGATACCTGCCCCAAGTAAAATAGCTTCCTCCTCAGAGCCTGCTGCTGCCATAGCACTCGGTGCCCGCTTCGTGTGGACACCCTCAAGGCTGATGACATTACCCGGGGGTGTCTGGCCCGTACCCTGCTCCTGGATGCCTGCTCTCCCTCCATTGCCATTGATACTGTTGTTGCCTGGATCGGCATGGTGACCATCTCAGCTGATCCACTGTCGACCCAACTCAGGCAGGGATGTTTGCTCCACCAGTCGGGCCGATATGGGTGGGACAGGTGCACAGGTGGTATCTGGGCCGGAAGGTGCTCCGGAGGATGACTGGAGTACAGAGGAGTAAGACTAAGCAACCAGCCCGCATTTTCCCCAGCAAGCACCGCCGGTAGGCGGAAGCCGTTGGAGGAAGGCCAGGAGAAAGGCCCTGTTTGCCTCCTGTTCGCGGATGGACGCCGCAAGCTGCTGATTAATACAGGCCCACACCCTAAGCCCATACACCAAGCATTCTTATCGGGAGCCAAAAGAGTTTGGGTCCAGGAACTCTGTTGGATGCGGATCTCTGGTGCCTACCATCTGCGCCTCGAGTCTTGTCGGGGTAAGTGCCCTATCACGCCCAGTTGATCCCACACTCCACTCATCACTTGGCGATGATTTTTCTGAACTTGCGCGTGCATTCTCTCTGTTCATCTCCGCTAATCATGTTGTGATTTTCATGCGCCGCATTCTGTGCTGCATTTAAGCGTTTCCGCATATTAGCTGCCTCATTTATATGTCCACTTAGCCACATGATTTAGGGACACCTCTGCGCAGTTACTCGACCCCTATTGTATTAAGGATTGCTCAAGTCTCTTATCCCTGGACTCAGATCACTCGTTGTGTGCTCCGCACCCGCTCAGGCAACGCCACTCACCTAAATATAGATGCCTGGAATGATTGGCCCTCTCTGCATTTGTACGCTTTGTCCTATATTTGCACGCTTTGTTCAATATTCGTAGTCACCTCTACCAATATTTTACACTCTTCCTTTGGTCATCTCAGCCGCATTATGCATTGCTTAACCTTACCTCCTACTATGCTCAGCCTCCGTATGATCTGCCTTCATTCTCAGTCACTCTGCCAAGTCTGAAATGTTCACGCTGGTCAACGTAGCACTAGTATGTATTGCTAGATATTCATTGCCATTATGCCATATCCGAATGTTTGAATTTCCATCGCTGATCACTTTAGCATTTGTGTGTACTCAATAGGCATTATTAGTCACTGTGCCACCTTTGTTGCTGGGCTTTAAGGTTTGTGGTAACCATCCGACACTCGCTGCCACGATATGCCCAAATCACCATAAGCCCAACACAAAGCTGTACCCAGGACCTATTGTCTTACCTTATTACGCTAAGTTGTCAGTCATCCACTGTGTCACCCTCCACCCACTAGCTCCCCACAGCACACTTTGCAACCCTATTACTAATTATGAATTGCACCTGGATTACATGCCTACTATACCCATTATCTGACGCCATCACCCTTAAGCGTGTCCATCTGCACTCGCTTCACCTCTATTTACTGTTTACCTTTCTGGCCTCAATCACACTACAACCTGCTCCCACTATGGCCACTCACATTAAACTAGCTGCCACAACCACTACAACACTGTCGTGGTCACTTAAATCCTGCAACACAATATCGCACAATCCATACCTAAATGAGCCAGCCTAGTGGCTACAACACTTTACCACAAAACCCATCCCTAACCAACCATGCCATACGCGCATCAGGAATACCAGGC
The DNA here is from genome assembly GCF_040938575.1 of Ambystoma mexicanum. NCBI lineage: Eukaryota > Metazoa > Chordata > Amphibia > Caudata > Ambystomatidae > Ambystoma > Ambystoma mexicanum. The sequence goes on along the minus strand of NC_090937.1, from coordinate 784,524,299 downwards.
TTTGCTCTCGCTTCCATCATCCCTCAAACACACATTTCACACCACGGAACTGCATCTCTTCTCACGGTTACACATCATCCTTGCCTGACACTGCTAGGTCCAAATTCACCACAGATGAACCCTCACCACTATGCTTAGTTAGTTGCCTATCCCCAAGCCGACGGAGCAAAAACCTTGTGCCACTCCTGTCCGTAACCAAAGATTAGCAACCAGATGTCACCACTGGTCCTACCACCTGAACACAGACATCAGGGCCAATTCGCCCAACTTAACCCATACTCTAGATGCCCCACTATCGGTAGAGGCCTGCCCAGCCAACATTCCCAATTCCCAAGCTAAACTCAAGGTGGCGCTCATGAACGCCCGCTCTGTCTCCGCTCACGCGCTAGACATCGCTGACTTCATTGTGACTGAAAACCTTGACTTTCTGGCTATCACAGAAACCTGGTTACATGCGGCGCCTGGCCCTGCCGTGACCCTCGCCATTCCCGATAGCTACTCTATCATCAGGTCTGATAGGGACACCAATCAAACTAAGGGGGGTGGATTAGCATTTATATTCAAGAGCTCTCTAAACCAAAGAGTCACTAACAGTCATCAGCTGCCCTCTGCTGAACTACTCTCGATTAAACTCCCAATCTCACCTAATCATACCGCCTCAGTGCACCTCATCTATCGCCCACCTGGTCCCACTTCCACATTCGTAGAAGATATCTCTTCCATGCTAGCATCCAGCACTAAGCCTAAATCCCAAATTATCATACTTGGAGACCTTAATCTAGGCTATCTGGACACGAACGATACTAAAGCCTGTGACCTAGCCAATGTCCTATCCGACTTTGGCCTCACCCAGCATGTCAATGTACCTACCCATATCAAGGGACGCACATTGGACTGGGTTTCAGACATGAATTGCGCACTAAACCTAATCTCAGTGTTACCATGTCCATGGTCTGACCATCACAAAATAACATTCTCCATCAATTCTTGCCCATCCGTGGATAAACCTTGTACTGAGCCACCCACACTCACATATCACAACTGAGAAACTACTTCCACTCATCCTCCCACTATTAAATTCGGTCTCCACAACCTGTGCTGACCCTACCGTCCTGGTGGACACCTACAATCGAGCTATGTTAAAAGCCTTGGATTCCATTGCCCCACTTAAACAACGCAAAGAAAAATCACGCAACCACCTTAATTCCTGGTTCACCCCACACCTACGAGAACTTCGTAAAGATAAACATAAAGCTGAGTCTCTCTGGAGAAACTCACCTACGCCAGTAAATAAAATTAACCTTCTATCCATCACCCTCTCGTACAAAGAAGCCATACTAGCGGCAAACAAAGAAGTCTATAACAACAGGATCTTACAAGCTCAATCCAATACTAAGGAACTCTTTAAAATCCCCAAGGAATTAAAGTCCCCAGCTGCCCCCATTGACACATGCACCCTTGACACCGAATGGTGCGCCAACATTCAAAAAGCACTACTCAACAAAATCACTTTACTCCAAGCTAAAATCAACGCTAAAAAAAACATCTCCTTGACTCAGCAGGTAACACCCAACCCTCCAACTTCTCATCCCCCAATCATTCCTTCAAACCTTTTAGCTTTTCACCGCTTACCATTAGGTAAGTGGAAGATATCATCAAGAAGCTAAAACCATCTAATTGTCAAGGCAACGTCTGCCCAGCACCAATCGTAAAGGAAGCAGCGTCTGAGCTCGCTCCCTTTATAACTTCCTTCATCAACTCCTCTTTTAAATCTGGCATTGTACCAAATAACCTCAAGGATGCATGGGTAATCCCCTTAATCAAAAAACCTAACTTAGACCCTAGTAACCCCACCAGCTATAGGCCCATCACCACGGTACCCTACCTCCTAAAAATCCTGGACCGTGCTGCATATCTCCAAATTCAAGATTATCTCGATAAGAACAACTTATTAAGACTCAGGCAATCTGGTTTCCGGCCGAGACACGGCACTGAGACAGCTCTATTAGATCTAAAAACACAAATTGAGGATTTGAAAGACAAAGGCAAACAAGCGCTCTTACTCCTCCTAGATCTATCCGCCGCCTTCGATCTGGTGGACCACTAAATCCTTTGCCAGCATCTCAAAACGGCCGCCCACTTCTCTGATGCAGCCACCTCCTGGATAAGCTCATTCCTTGCCAACAGATCCATGAGAGTCTTCTCACCTCTCGCTGCTGCTGACCCAGCGCATGTCCCCTGCGGAGTCCCACAAGGCTCTTGCGTATTACACAAGCTCTATAACGTCTTTACTAAACCACTCTTTGATATTCTTGACCATCTGTGTGTCACCTACACAAATTATGCGGATGACACCCAGATACTCATCCCTATCACTGGTGATTATGTAACTGACGTCAAAGTTCTCAATGCAGTCTACACCGTCATCCAGGCATGGATGGCCCACCACGGTCTCTGCCAAAACGATGAGAAAACTGAGCTACTCATCCTAGGCTCTCAATCTAAACTCTCAAAACTTGACAGCAAATATGATGCCTTCAACATTGATGGTAACATCATCAAGGTCACCAATGTCACTAAAACACTCGGAATATACCTAGACTCCACCCTCTCTCTCACCAGACAAACCAACTCAGTAGTTTCAGCATCCGCGCACACATGCAAACTAATCACTGCTTGCCGTCCCTTCTTATCTATGGACAATTGTCTTATCCTTGCCAGAACCCTCATCTTATCCAAAATTGACTACTGCAATGCCCTTTACCTTGGAACAAGTCAAAGAAACATTGACAAACTGCAGGTAACCCAAAATAACGCCATCGGGGCTGCTCTTAACATACCTAGGCGCGCCCACATCTCTTCCACTAGACGTAACTTACGCTGGCTCCCCATTTCACGGCGTATCGCCCTCAAAACACTTGCTCTAAGCCACAAAGCACAGAACAACGCAGCACCGGCCTACCTGTCAGAGCACTTCACACAACACACAGCCTACAGACCTCTAAGATCTGCACAAGCACACACACTCATCATTCCTAGCTTCAAGCTCCAGACGGCCAGAGGCTCGAGCTTCCCAGTCCTGGCAGCGAAGCTTTGGAACTCACTACCCAATGATCTCAGGAATGTCCCCTCCCTTCAATCCTTCAAAAACAGAGCAAAACAATGGATCTATGAGCAAGACGAAGCTTCAGCCACCCTTTGGTAAACACCTACTGCATGCTGTGCCACCTCGACTACCTCTGTATATACTGAGACGACTAACTATCTTTGTAAATGTATGTATATTTCTCTGCTTTATGTATATTTATTTTATGTAATATGGAACTGCCTTCTGTAACTTCTCACTGTAACCTTTCCAAACATGCGCCCTGATGCCCGTGGGCAGGCTGCGCAATATAAATAAATACATACAAATACAAATACAAATACAAATACAAATACAAGGAGGAGGGGTCGCATTAGTGGACAGCCTACTCAGCACAATTGAGACCAGGAATGTTGCTAGTCAGTTGAGGAGATACCAGACGTCATTGTGATGATGTGCAGGCACTCGACAGGAGTCCACACTTCATCACGAATGTCGCCTCTACTCCTCCCAACACTGACCAGCAGGGGTACCACTCTGTCCGAATGGCAAGATCCGCCAGCATTGCAGTGTCGGTTTGGGTGGAAGCATCCAACACCTGGGGCTGGGTCCGGGTTGAGGCATGCCAGCAGGTGCATACAGCAGTAGCTTCTGTTCCAGGGACAGGATTTTGTACAGGCACCTCCACAGTGAACTGCACAGCCTCATGCCCCAGGGGCAGGACTGCAGTTGTCACACCCACCTCACCACCCATGCTTGACCTCATGGACTGGGTTACTGCAACCCCCTCCTCCCCCTCCTCCACCACCACCATCCTGGATGGCTCCCGAGCATCTTACGCACTGGATGGCCCCTGTCTTGTCTCAATTGTCCCCCCGCTGCCGAGGAGTTCATGGCCACCTTCACCCTCTTGGACTTCCCCTCAGCAGCTTTGGACGATAATCCAGATGTGGTACCAGCCTCCTTGCTCCTCAATGATGTTGTGTCCAGGGGGAGTGACTGGGCCTTGAGCCTCTGCCTGGTGGAGGCATCGCTGCTGCCTTGCTCCACAGCACCGTCTCCGCCCTCTTCTTCCAACGCAACTGCAGATAAGGAGACATATGGGGTCATTACGACCCAGGCGGTAAGTACACCAACTTTACCACCATGGTGTAAACTATGTTTACACCATGGTGGATGGCGGATTTACCGCCCCATTCCAAGGTGAGTGGGGCGGTAAATCCCCATTTCCCATTTACCCTTCCCCATTCCCATTTTGGGAGTGGGGAAGGCGCTAATTACGGCACCATAAATTACGGTGCCGTAATTAGGACCAAGGCGGTTTAGCGCCATGGATTTTAACGCCTGCTAAAAGCAGCCGTTAAAATTGGAATCAGGCGTTAAGGGTTAACGACGGCGTTAACCCTTAACGCCTGAGTTGTAATGAGGCCCATAGAGCACAAACATCAGGGTACTGCACCATTGTGTGCATGGCAACAAAAAACTTCCACATGAAGTACACTGGTAAAGGCTACAACCATCATCCCCCTCCACAACACACATGTACATGCAATTTACATAGATGCACATACATATCTGTCCATACCATCAATCAACACATCTGAAGACTGTCACACACTATCAATCGTGCATGCTACAAACACATGCATCATGTGCTCATAGACATTTCATACACACACATCACCTGAAGGTCATCAAGCAGTGCAATGAGCAATCACATCAGAGTACCCTCAACTGCAATCCCGCCACATGACTAAGTCACACATTGAAATGCACCCGTTTCATATTTATGCCTCTACAATCTGGTTAATCGGCCTCATTTCCTGGATTAAACGCCATGAACCCCCTTTTTTTTTCCACAGGGCACACTCTGGTATTTCACGGGACTCTGACGTCACTAAGATAACCTGTTCCATTGATGCAGAAATCGTTTTCAAAATATCCTCATCCACCTCTCGAGACATGGGATATTGTCTTTCTCAAGGTAAAATTGCTCATGGCTTCAGTTTAATCTTAACTTCTCCTACCACCTTCAATAGGCCTACGTCATAGGGGCCTGCATTCCATAATGAGGCTGGCACTTTTTCTAATACCTTGTCAAAATATGCTGGTCGCTGCCATACTATCATCATTTGCTGTGGGACAACTCTTTTCTCAATTCTGATCCAATATGTGATATTCATTTCAAAGACTACTTCATCATCTGCTGGATCATCTTTAATCATATCCTCATCTGTGACGTCAGTCAGTCTGTACCCTTCCCCAATAGCAATCACTGTTCTCCATGGCCTGCCTTTGTCAAATCCTTCGAGCATGGCCAATACCCCATACACTATGGCTGCAACTAGTTCTAAGGGAATAATCCATCTCCCCTCTTCGTCCATTGGTATCTGTGGCCTGAATAAGAACTCATCAGTTATTCTCATAGTCTTTCCCACTAAGTCGGGTAGCCATGTTAACAAAATGCGTATCCCATAATGGAAGACTTCAGGTTCCATCGGCACACCTCGCAGATCCAATTGCCCTGTAAATGCCATAATAAATTCACACATGTTTATATAGTGTATCCCGGGAGTAGAACACACTATGCCATCATCAGTAAAAGCAATCGACATATTCAGCTTTGTCATTAAATCTCGTCCCAGAATATTATCTGGTGTCTCTCCTATTGAGACTGGCAATTTGTCAGTAGAAGGAACTCTACTTGTAGCTCCAGAGAAGCCCTGAGCCTTCATGGCATTTCCCGATAACGGAAATTTTCTCTTCCGTATACACGAGCGAGTTGCACCCGTGGCTACTAAAAAAGAAAAAGATTTGCCTCCTATCGTCACATCAACCCTTGGTTCCTCTTGGGGGTCTTGTGTTACTGATAGTACTGAACACACAGTTGTGTCACAGTCGTGTTGTGTATATATGCTCATTCTTGTACCTATGAAAGGACTTCCTCCCACCACAGAAGCTCCCCCTATTATAGGAGTCGATAATTGCCCTCTGTTTGCATTCTGCTGTATCTGCATGGGTACATGTTGTGACTGTCCTTGAGGTAGATTCAATGGTGCTTGTTGTGGCTGCTGTGTTTGCTGCATTTGCAGTGCTTGCATTTGATACACCGTCTGATCTTGTGCAAACCCAATCCTAGCCTGTGGGCTATATGCAGGAGGATAAACTGTCCCCCTCTTGAAAATTGGCCATTCTGTACAAACCCTTGTCTTCCACACATGCTCGCAACGTTCCCTGCCATACTGCATGTCTAACACATAGGAGGTGCTCTTCTAACTTGCACTCCTTGGCTAAACCCTCCTTGAATATTCTGATTATCATTTTTCATATTCTGAAAGCCACCTTGATTATTTTGGAAATTACCTCTCTCTCTGAAGCCCATTCCTCAGCCTCTCGGCATGAACCCATATCCTCCCTGGTCTGTCTAGTGTTGATTATTTGCCTGTGATGCACCTGCTATTTGTTGCTGCATTCCCAGCCCTTCTCTGCTTTTGACAGTTTCTTCTGAAATAACTTGGCTTCCTAGCTTCTTCCTTCTTCTTATTTTTCTCTTGCAATAGTTGGCATTGGTGCACTATTGTCAACTGTATCTCTGCCCAAGGCCTTGCTTCCATTCCCATGCATTTTTTGAGCTGTCTCTGTACTTGCTTCGGTAGTCCCTGACATAAAATGTGGTAAAATACCGCCACAGATTTTTGCCTTCTTGCATCTTAAATGCCATAATTGCACCCATATCTGACGTGTCAGGATACTGCTCCCTAGGAGCTCTCCACATATCCGCTCTGCAATTATTAAATGGTGCTCCATCATGAGCTGTATTTTGCACCATGACACGTGAGTAGCCTGCTCGTGTCCAAATGTCATCGGCCCTTACCCCAGGAATGGCTGCTAGGAGACCTTTATTGTCCTCTATGGCTACAGTGTTACCTCCTGTCGTTTTATCTAGTTCATAAATTAATGTTCCCGCATCCGCTGTTAAACTAGGGAGTTTACATCTTAAATTATCCTTATCCATTTGTGGCCATGGAATATACTGTGGCCTAACTCCTCCCTTCTCCAACAGCGGGAATTGCGTGAACCCAAATTTGCTATCAGCTCCCATTGTTTGCCTATCTAAAGCAGGGACAAAGGTTCTGCATTGCCATCTACCTGGCAATGACCTTAACTCGCTCACATATGGTGGCAATTCTCCTTTCTCACTGTGCAATCTTCCTTTGGGGCACTAAGGATATGCTATGGGATCTGGTGTACTATCCTTAGGTTGTTCCAGATTGGACCATCTTATTTCCTTGTCTGATGGCATGCATCCTTCAGGACCACATGTGCTTTCTCCCTTCGCCCCACGGAACGTTTCTCTGTCTTCACCTGACATATCCAGTCCCCAACTAGTGTGACTATCATCCTTTTCATCACTGTTCAAAGTCAGCCTGTCCGAAGACAAGGCTCTATGCGCGAGACTAAACGGGCTTCCTTCTTTGCCTCATGACCGGTCAATTAGGGATCGATCATCTTTTCCTCTGTGTCCCGATTCAACTTTTACCCTCATCTCTTGATAAGCTTTATCATTCCCATATCCGATGCTTTGTATCTCAATAATTCTCATCTAGGTTTACCCTAGATGGTCCCGACATTGCTCCTTGCGATGGGAGAAACTTCTCTATGTTGCCCCATGATATCGTTGGACATGATTCCAATAAACCCCTTTGAATATGCTTAATGTCAGGTTCCCTTTGTCTCCTTTTTTGTTCCATTTCTTTTTCTAATTCCCTTCTCTTCTTCACTTCCTGTCTAACCCTTTCCTCTTCTCGTATGTTTTCTTCCTTTCATTCATATGCTCTAGGCACTTCCTCTTTTTTTTCGTCTTTGCATTCTTTTATCTCATAATTTCTTTATTTTTAAAACCTTTATTTTTGTTGGCAGAGGTCTACAACAAACACACACGTAAGGGAACAGCATACATTGAATACACTCATAGGGCACTACACATCAATAAAAGGGATGAAACATTGATATGGGGGAGAGGCACAATCAGGGTCATAGTAACACCACATTAGAGATCAATCCTGTGGAGCTGGGATAGAACCAGTATTGGATATATTGTCAGCCAGGTTGATAAGATAACTGTTAAAAGAGGACCAAATGTTCTTGGGGCGAGAGTTAATAGGAAGCATAGTTAGTTACTCTTCCTCACAAGTCCGGGACCAGGTGAACAGACCGAGCCATTTCTGATAGGTCGTTGGGGAAGGGCTTTTGCAAGACTGGAGTACACATTTCTTGCCAACTATGCAGCCGATGTTCATGAATTTAGCACAACTCCTAGTGTCATCAGTATTCCAGACCCCAAACAAGACTCACAGCGGGTCAGCATCGATCACTGTATCAGTTATATCAGAGTGTGCCTTCAAGACCCCATCCCAGAACCCTCTCAACATGTGACAGGACCAGAACATGTGTAGGTGATCCAAACCTTCGACTTTGCAGCGAGCGCAGGTGTGTGTGACAGTGCGAGCAAACTTAGATATTCTAAAAGGGGTATAGTATAGCCTATTCAGTAATTTATACTTCATGACTCGGTGACGGGAGTTTAGGGATACTTTGTTGGTGTGTGAACACATCTTCTTCCATAGGGGGTCAGAGATCTCAAGGCCAAGCTCATCCGCCCATTCAGTGTGCACCTTGGGAGGCAGGGGGGGTGTCACTGCGATTTGCATTTTTTGGCTATGTAGGCAATCTCCGGGGTGTCGGGGGGGTTTTTCAGGGAATGTGGGCAACATGGCCCGGAAGGCGGCACAAAGCCTATAGTATTGCAACATCTCCAGTGCCGAGCCGGAGTGTCCCGGCTTCCATGTCTGCGGATCAATAAACTTCCCATTGGGAAAAATGTCGGTCCACGCCTGATAGCCCAGAGCGCACCAGCCCCGAGCCAATGCTACATCGCCCGGGGAGCCCCCAGATGGGGAGCCATTTATAGTAAGGACAGGACTGAGGGGCCGTGCCCAGGAGGCCGTTCCAGGTGATGATGGTGGCCGCTACAGGATCAAAAGAGGAATCCGGCACATAGTCACGCTGGAATATCAATGTCAGCTTAACATGAGGACGGATAAGGGGACTCGAATACCAGTAAGTGGCGTATTGGGCCCGAGAGGCCACCCAGTATCGCGCTAGGTCTGGGGCTGTAAAACCCCCTCCGTCATATGGAAGTGTCATGTCTGCCCATTTCTTACGGATGGCCCCGGCATGCCATAGGAACTGCGCACATGATTTCTGCAATTTCCTGAAGTATTGCTTCGTGGGCCAAATGGGCACATTACTAAAGATGTAGAGGAGTTTGGGAACCAGAACCATTTTGATGAGGGAGAGATTCCCAGCGAGTGATAGAGGGAGAGAGCACCACTGTGCCATCTTCGACTGGGCATGCTGTGCCACCGCCAAGTAATTATCTGCTTTCAGGGTAGCCTGAGATAGGGACATACGGACACCTAAATATCTAATACCTTTGGGGGACCAGTGGAGCGGATACTCCGAGACAGGTTGTTGAGTGGCCTTAGTGAGCGGGAGGATCTCGGACTTAGAGTAATTGATTGTGAATCCTGAGAAGGTACCCACACGTGTGATGTCCCACAAGATAGGGTCTAGATGGGTGACGGGGTCCCTGGTATATAGCAGTACATCGTCTGCATAAAGAGATATAATCTCAGGGGTGTCCTTTAACCGTATCCCTCTATGAATGTAACGTTCTCTGACATAGTCCGCCACGGGTTCTATTACAAGCGCAAACTGAATGGGCGAGAACGGGCATCCCTGACGGGTGCCCCTAAAAAGCGTAAATAGTGAAGAGGTGAGGGAGTTGACCCAGAACCTAGCGACCGGGGCAGTGTATAGTAATTTAATGTACCCTATCATGTTTGGACCAATCCCCATTCTCTCTAGAACCAGCCACATGTATTTCCATGAGACCATATCGAATGCTTTCTGGACGTCCAATGTGACAGCCACAGCACTCGAGTCCTGGTTGATTCTAGACATCACATTGATAAGCCGCCGGATGTTGTGGGAAGTGGACCTGCCAGGTACAAATCCCCCTTGGTCCTCATGTACTAGGTGTGTCATAAATGGAAGGAGGCAATTCGAAATCACCTTGGCGAAAATCTTCATATCAATATTCATGAGGGAGAGGGGCCTAGAGGAGCCGCATTCGTCACCAGGCTTGTTGGGCTTTAGCAACACTGTTATGACCGCTTCACGCAGGGATGGAAGGAGGACAGAGCTACGGAGAGATTCATTCCAGAGCTCCAGCAGCCTGGGGGCCAAGAGGCCCATGTGCTCTTGTTAGAATTCGGGCGTGAAACCATCAGGGCCCAGAGCTCTACCCTTCGGTAGGTCCGAAATGGCTTTGACGGTCTCCTCTAGGAGAATTGGGGAATCTAATTGGTCCCTAATTGAGGAGGCGATAACTGCAGTGGGGATCTGATCTAAGAGGTCTCTCATATGTTGTTCACTGTGTTCTGGGGGTGAGGTATATAGGTCAGTATAAAAATCAGTGACGATCTTAAGTATTTGCTGGTCTGACCATTGCGGGACACTGTGTGCATCCTTAATGGATGTGACCTGGGCCAAACCCCACTCTGCTTTAGTTAGCTTTGCCAGCGTTTTACCTGGTCTCTTGCCCTCCCCATATCTCCGAGTGGTCTGTGGGCAGCTAAAGAATTGTACCTCTCTCATAGCAGGCCACTCAAAGACCTTGAGTTCTTCGCTAATTAGTGCAATTTGGCCGGGTCTGTTGTTGCTGTGCTGTCATTTTCCAGAGCTTTAAGCTTAGATTCCGACCTACAGAGGTCGTTCCTTATGGTTTTCAGCACTATGGCTTCCCTCGAGATGGACATCCCTCTGATATACACTTTAAAGGCATCCCAAAGGACACCATCTGTAGTGTCCTACAGGGAGTTACATGCAAGGTAGGTATCTATGTCCGATAGTATGTCAGCCTTGAATACAATATCGAGTAAAGCAGTAGATTTAAAACGCCACGTGCTGCATGTAGGTGTTGGTATTCCAAGGTCCACGGACAGGGTGATCGGGGCATGGTCGGAGAATGTGCGGGTAAGTATCTGTGCCCTATCTATCTTGCCCATCAGGCTATTGGAAACCAGGAACAGATCTATTCTACGTGAGCTGTCGTGGACAGATGAGTAATAGGTATACTCTTGTAGCAGGGGATGAAGTGTCCCCCAGGCGTCTCTCACCTCAAGTGTAGGGAGATGTTGATATAGTTTGCGTGCTGCACGAGGCAGGGCCCGGGGTGCAGTACCAGTCCTGTCCACGCCGCGGTCCAGTATCAAATTCATATCGCTTCCCCAGATGATCTGGATCCCAACGTAGCCCAGCAGTATGGAAACAATGGCATCAAATAATTCAGGGCGTCCACGTTAGGACCATAAGTATTCACGAGGAGGTACTCCTGATTTACCATCGTGCAGTAGAGCACAATGTATCTACCATCTGACTCTTGTGGAGTGTGAATTTGATGGATTTGTGGATTAGTGTGAGTACACCTCTAGCTTGTGTGGAATAGGTGGTGTAGAATCTGTCCGGACCCCAGGCAGGTGCAACACTAGTTACAAGGTGGCCTTGCGAATGCGTCTCCTGCAAAAAGAGTATCCTAGCCCCATGTCTCTGAGCATAGGCAGTGATTTTACGCGTCTTAATATGATTATTCAACCCCCGGACATTCCAGGACATCACAGTGATAGACATTACATTGTTTCAGGGAACATCACAAGTAGCATGTCCCAAAGTGCATCCATGTGAAGGAGCCCTACCGTTGCTGTGCACCAACCCGTCGTGCAATGCCGAAACACCTCTGCCGTTTTCAATACAACCCCCCAACAAATCCTCCCCCCACCCTCGCCACCCACTTATGGACAGCAGTGTCCCTACCAACCCACCGCCCAAATTTACCAACAGAGTTCCCCAAATAGGTATCAGCAGGCCAGTCCCAACCTGGACCAGGCATACTGTTGGCCCAACAGGGGCCTATACCCGGAGAACATTCAAACACAACCATTGCAACTGCAGAGGGGTGTGCGGTTGCCGTGCATTCAACTAACCAGGAGAAATGAAGTACCAGGACTGGTACATAGATTGGCGGGGTGTAACACCATGACAGGGGTCACCACGCCGGTGCTGGCAGTTATTAGGAGTAAGGTTAAAGTAACAATAACCATGACCATCAATAACAGGTGCTGTAGACGCCAAATGGCCTGGTAGGAAAGTGACATTGTCCAATGGCAATAAACAAGGTAGCTGGTCGGTCACCAGAGGGTGGTCTGTCGCAGCCCGGAACGACAGCATGACTAGGATATGTCAGGCAAAGTACAATTATCGTGGGGGGGCAAGTGTTTCAGGCTGCCATTAGCCCAAGGGCTGACGAGTGTCAATTGCAAGGCCATGCACTGCATAGGGCAAAGGAGACGTGACTCAGTCATTGTCCATGAGGTCTTCAGCAGGGTTGTGGGGAGGTATCTGCATTTCAATGAACCTCATAGCCTCATCCGGAACAGTAAAAAAGTATAGCATCTGCCTAAAGGTGAATTTGAGACGTGCCATAATAGCATAGCGTATGGAACATTCCGCTCCCTCAGAAGTTTTTTAACACCAACGAATTGGCACCTCTCTTGCTGTACCAACAGAGAAGTCGGGGAAGATCCTGATGATTTGGGAGCCGAGGCGCAGCTCACCCTTTCTCTCGTGATAGACGAAGGATGAGATCCCTGTCTCTATAATTGAGGATCCTGGCGATGATAGGCCTAGGAAAATCACCAGGCTTAGGGCGAGGGAAGAGAGCCCGATGTGCACGTTCAACTGTGAAAAAAGGAGACAGAGCAGGGTCATCGAGCAGCTCTTTCAGCAGGTTTTCCACTTCTAGTTCCATGCAACCTTTGAGGGTATTTTCTGGTACACCAATAATTAGAACCTTATTTCTACGTGACCTAGATTCCAAATCATCACACTTAGCTTTAACAGTCTTCATGTTGTGTGTAAGTGATGCAACTGTATCCTGAAGAGTGCGCAAACCATCCTCGTAGGCGCCGATTTTAGACTCAGCAAATGTGATCCTGGTGCCGACCTGGTCGATCTGAGACTTGAGTGATGCAACATTGGCATTGATGTTGTCGAGCTTCTCATGAAAGGAAGCAAAGTTCTTTGCCATGGACTCCATCATTGCCGTCAGGTCAGGAGTTGGGGTGCCAGGGCGTGAGTCAGGTTCTTCCTGATTGGTGGTTGAGGGGCCCAGTTCAGGGCAGAGGGCTGCCTTTGTAAATTTGTCCATGGCCCCTACTTTGTTAGAGCCACAAGCTCTATTTGACATAGCTAAGCAGCCGGTGGTCACTGCTATCTGTATGCATGGCACCTGTTGATGGAATGCAGTGTGGTTGTCAACAGTGAGGCCGGCCAGAGGCCAGGGACCACAGCCAGGGATCAAGGAGGCTGAGACACACACCCAATGGGATAGGGATCGACCGGCCATAGAGGGGCAGCCCGGAATCATGCAGCACCAGCTAATTTGAGTCCCACAATCCAAGCGAGGCAGGCAGCTGTGGCGTAAGCCAGACATGCGTGTACCGAAATGGCTGCAGCTCACACACAATGATCCAGAGTTGTAATGGAGAGGCCCTAGACAGCATTTAGTGGAGGCAGCAAACATTATGTATTACCAGTGCATGGGGGCATCCACAGTCCCACACCCCTAATGCAATGAGGTAATTGCGGTTGCTAGGACCCGGACGCCAAGCAAAGGGGAGATACTTAGTGCAGGCAGACCTCCCTGAAAGCGTTTGTTGTGGCGTGGATAACCAAGGGGAGCACACCGCCATTCAGGCGCTAGGGTGGGCATGTGTAAAGAGGTGCTGAGAGGGGGAGCGCCAGAGGGATTTGAGAGGCCGATGTGAGAGGGAGCAAGTGTCTACAAGAAGTGGCTCGCCTAGATCGCCCACTTGAATCCAAGGCAGCTCCGCCAGTGTCCAGGGCCAATGAAAATGTCAATAGTCCTCACGGGGCCTGGAAGCATTAGTTATGGTGTGAATTGCAGAGGGGAACATGCCGCCGTCTAGGCACCAGGTTCGGCTGAGGGCAGACACAACTGAGAAGGGTGGGGATATTCCCCCATAAAGGAGAGGGCCTTGCGTAGTTTGCTAGAATTTGGACCCCGAGGTAATGCAGTCCCGCTGAGAGGGTGGACGCTCTGCCTCAGACCCCGTTAGCATGAGTGATCTCTTTGCCTACCTGCTGAAGGACTAAGCAGTGTTGTAGGGGCCAAGATGAGGGTGTCTTCTGCTTCTTTACTAATGGTGAAGTCCTTTATATCTATAGTTCTATATCTAAGTGTTTGTTTGTTTATGTATGCCAAGTTCTTAGATATATATTGTGTGACTAAAGGGCCTGTAACAAGCCATTTGTTTTATTTTAATGATTAGTTTATATGTGATTGCTTGCCTGTATGAGTCCAATAACTTGTTTTGCCATCGGGCCGGGGAAACATAAGTGTAAGTGTTCCCCTCACGTGGCCAAGCAAAAGCAACACATTTTGGCGCTGTGCGCAGGGTCTTTGTGCTGATATGGATGCCAAAGGATCCTGCTAATAAATGAAAGTTAAAGTTTTGGACTCGGAATGGCAGAAAAGATTTTTTTTTTCTTTTCTCCTGTCTCCCTTTGTATTGAGAGAAGAAGAAGAGAAAAAAATCTTGTATAAAAATGTGAATGTGTTGAGGTATTGACGATAGGGAAGGGAAACATCCATTTAATACGAGGAGTTCTCTATTTAGGAAAAAAGGTGACTCCGCGGGCGGAGAATGTCCAGAGTTGACTATCCCAGGGTGGACAAAGGGTCCATATGATAAAATTGCACAAACTTGGGCATGTGGTGCAGGATTCAGTGAGACATGGGATACAAGTATAGGAGAAGCGAGTCTGGCCGAAGTGATTAAATGTTTACAGCAGGTCCCCATGGAGAAGGGGTTGTTCGTCTCTCAGGAGAAGGGGTTGGATTCTATTGCATGCTTTTAGAAAAATGCATCACCTAAATGTAGAATTACAGGCAAGTGTTCAGAAATTGGAAAAGGAACTGGCTGCTAAAAAACAGATTGCAATAATGCAGCAGCTCCAAATTAAATTATATCATGATAAGGCAGACAAATACCAAGCGGTAGCTGAAAGTAGCTCGCTATAAATATTGAAAGAGGAGAGGGAGGGTTAATTCTCATAAGCTTGCAACTGTAATTGCTTCCGCAGGTGTAGATTGGGACCCCGATCTGTGAGATGGTGATGTGTTCGATAGTACTACTACTGATACTGGTTCCGAACCAGATCCTGTATCCAAGCTGGAACCGGCATGTAAAGAGGTGATGGTTAATCCTGTGATACGCAGAAAGATGGGCTGTCATCCGTTAAATCTGGGAAGAGGTGTGGTGGACATGACAGCTCTTGAGGATTATTCACAACAGGATTTTGATGAAACAATTAACCGATTGAAACAGAGGGCTGGTGAATCTGTGCTAGCTTGGATGGTTAGACTGTTAAATGGAGGGGCGGTGGATCTCTTGGTAGATACAACAGATTCTGCTCAATTTTTACCCTTGTCACATGATGTTCAGATACAGGAAACCCTGCATGCAGGTTGTCCTCATGATGGTAATGGTGACGACGGGCAATTGTCTCTTCTGCAATTAGAAGCGCAGGGATGTAATCATAAATAACCCACTACGTCAAATTGTCCAACTGGCGATAAGAAATTGTACACATTGAAAGAAGCTATTCAAAGAGTTACGGAACATGCTATGAAGGAGGCCATTCATCTGGAAACTCTGGAGTATATGGGGTTGGTAAACTTGTCAGTTTCTGCTAGAAACACCCTCGGTCGAACAGCCCCCCCGTGCATATAAAAACGTCATAGTGACCCTATTAGTGGGTATGACAGATAAGGTAACTGATGAAGTGGTCTATGTGATTAGACAACTGGCAGATCTAGGAGAATGGGACCAAACAGAGGAATGATCTTTAGAGAGGGAGGGGCGAACTGAAAAACACACTCCTGGCAAGAGGTTTGACAGCCGAGATTCTCACGAGTCTAGAAAGGACATGCTCCTGGTTTGTTTATAGATGGTTTGCCATGGGAGGATATTGATGGGATTGGGACACAAGATATATACTTGTTGTATAAAAAACGAGGTTTGGATGGAAAGGAGCGTTTCAAACAAGTGAAACGACAGGATGTACATAAACCAAATAAGGAGGCGGATCCTTTTGGATCATCTCCAGAGGGGGGAGACGAGCAGTCTTCCAACAAATTGATGCCTTCCCAGCCAACCTATAGTGACTTGAGGAAAATGGTTAGTGCGATGGTGGAGAGGGAATCCAACAACGCACACTCTAAAAACGAGTAGGATGAGGGTCAAACTCTGTAATGACAGCCCATGTTAAGGTAGACAGACTACCTCATGTCAAAGTAAAATTGTTCTGGCATTCAGGAAATACACAGGAGGTTCAAGCCTTAATTGATACCGGGGATGAGGCCTCTTTGATACATGGATACCTGTCCAGATTTAAAGGGAAACAGTTTATGATTACAAGATTGGGAGGTAAAGAAACCTCTGCAGTCCAAACAGAAGTTGACACGAAAATTGGTCAATTGAAAAGGGACACGTATCAAGTGTTAATTGTTCCCCTTGCTGAATATATTATTGGATTTGATATTTTGGAAGGATTGACTGTAGGATTGGGTGGTCAAATTTACCAATTTGGAGTGAGAGCATTTACTTGCACCCCTGTGGTGGTTGGTCAGTTGAGGGTTCCGATAGCCATGAAAAGAGTGTCCATAGAACAATATTGGATCCCCCGGGGGCAGAAGGAGATTTCAGAAGACATCAAAGGATATGTTGAAGCACGCATATTGCGTTCTATAACCACGGCTATAACCACAATCCTATTCGGCCCGTTAAAAAACCAGAAGGTAGCTTCAGAATGACGATTGATTATCACGAGTTGAATAAATACAATCCCGCACTAGTACCGGCAGTACCGGATCCAGTAGCTTTTGTTGAAAATTTACTGAAATTTGAGGGCACGTGGTATGCGGTGTTGGATTTGGCTAATGCCTTCTTCACCGTACCGATTGCGATTGAATGCCAAGAGCAGTTTGCATTTTTGTGGAATGGGAGGCAGTAACTCAGAGGACAAAGAAACAGACACAATAGTTTATTGGGCTATTTGGATTTTGGAGGCAGCACATTCCACATCTGGGGCAGATTTTGGCACCCCTTTACAAAGTTACTTGTAAAATGTTTAATTTCAAATGGGGCGAGGAACAAGAAATGGCGTTACAATTACCGAAAGACACTATAAAAAAATGGCTTGATTTGTGGCCATTAAGGGATGGTGAGGTGGAGTTGAATGTGTCCACACAGGATACATAAGCAAATTGGAGCTTGTGGAAGAAACAAGATAGAAAACGAGTGCCTTTGGTATTCTGGAGTAGAAAGTTGCCTGATGCGGGTGACAGATATACCCCCTTAGAGAAACAATTACTAGCATGTTACTGGGCACTTCTAGACACTGAGCAAATGAGGTGGGCCTTGATATAGTAATCGTACCTGAAATACCAATTATGCAGTGGGTACTGGGTTCCCCGAAGACACACAGAATTGGACATGCACAAGAATCTAGTGTTATTAAATGGAAATGGTACATTCAGGATCGTGCCAAGCATGCAAAATTACATGACCAAGTGGAGGGTGTCCGCTGACAGACCTTGAACGGAAGGGTGAGAGGATTGCTGAGGAATCTCCAATTAAATTGGGGATCCCATATGGAGAATATTCGGTTGAACAAGTTGAACATGCATGGTTTACTGATGGCGCAGTCAAATATGTAGGAATTGAACAATATTGGAAGGCGGTTGTGTACAATCCAAAATTGAAGAAGGCACCACTTCAGGGAAAGGGAAGAGTAGCCAATTTGCAGAACTGTATGCTGTATATCAGGCGTTAAAGCAAGAAATGCTTTGAAGTTGTCATATTTGTACTGATTCGTGGTCTGTTGCAAATGGGTTGGTTGTCTGGCTGCTGACTTGGAAGAAGAATGGATGGAAAATTCATGCTAAAGAGATGAGGGGAAAGAAGGTATGGCAAGACATTTCCGAGATGCTAATGCATACTACTGTGACTGTATATCACATTGATGCGCATTTCGCAACAGACGCATTAGAACGTTGGTTCAATTCTGTTGCAGACAAACATGCAAAGATTGAAATCATGGGCACAAG